>NC_134723.1:5000000-7500000 GCF_049634645.1 Pelodiscus sinensis
TGTTAGTGAATAGACGAGGCTGCAGTGGTAGGAATCTGAGATTTACTAGGGACGGGTGGCCCTAAAATACCTGATTCCCATTTTTCAGGACGGTGCTGGCTCCCAGCAGTACCGAGGGGAGTTGGTGGTTTCCATGAAGTACATCCCTTCCTCCAAACACCCTGGGGGCAACGGGAAAAAGGGTGAGTTGAGGTGAACTCGGCTCGTGGGGTAATGTGTAAACACAAGTGCAGAGGCTAATGCGTGCTGGCGTCCACTATGTAATCCAGTGTCCACACATCCGGAGCCCATCCAGGAATGGGGACTGCTTGTCGCGTTCTCGGGAGGAAGCCAATCCATCACTGGACCAAGCAGCTGTAACATTTTAACCATCCGCGCTGAAACGCGAGTGACCTCCAGCAGTGCTGCAAGGCGGGCTTTCCTTTAGGCAGATCCAGCCAGAATGGGAATGGGTAGAGCCCTGCGCAGGTACAGAATTTGCATCTGTATCTGTAAAAATGAGCCCTGGATATCCGCAGCCACAGGCGAGCGTAGCAGTGGCTGTACAGCTGCTATCCGCCGATTTGCAGGGCTCTTGATGCAAAACTTGTATCCGTGTCTGTATCTGCAAAAATGGGCCAGGGATGCGGATATTCATGGATTTACAGGGCTCTAGTGACGGGCTTCTCATGCAAGCTAGAGCGGGATTCCCGGAACTTCTGAGCGGAGAACTGCACTGGCAATCTGCATCCGTTTCCTGGCGCAGATCAGCTGCCCTTGTCTAATGCAGTGGGATAGTTCTCCTGAGGTCCAGGGCCCTGCCTGAATCAGGCCAGGGACTGATAAAACACAGCATGCTGGGACTGTACCTCTGTTACAGATGGGGATGTCAGAGGACCTGCTGTTCTGGCATTCATGAGCCGGCAGTTCTGTTTGTTTGTACGACCTTGCTGCTTAGATGCCCCAGTTGTGGGCCGGGACCTCATTTTCCCCACTGTGAGAGGTGCTGTACAAACACAAAACAGTCCCTGCCCAGAAGGGGTTGATGTAAGTATAAAACCAAGAGACAGTGGATGGACAGACAGCTGGAGTACAAGGTGGACAGCCGGTGGTCCTGGTGCACCAGCAGCCTAAACGGTGTCAGTATTCTGTAGGCATCACGGCAAAGGAGAGCTAAGCGGGGTTTTGAAGGCTGACCGTAACGGAGCTTTGCAGAGAGCACCGGCCAAGCACGAGGGGCGGCATAGGGTCAGGCACTTAGGGGCTTGTCTGCAGATGTAACCAGTCAGCAATGGAAGCTGGCAGCAGGGGCCCTGGGAGGGGAGGACCGATGGTTCGATAGCAAACGAGGGCTTGGCCGTGAAGAGTCTTGCAGCGTGTTGGATGCCAGGGGAGGGATACACAGAGGGGTCGCCCCCCACGATTGGAGAGAAGCTATGGCTGAAAACATGGGTGACTCAGACTTTCTCTTCTAGGCAAAGGGCAGGAAGGAGGTGAACTCCAGGTCTGGATCAAAGAGGCCAAGAACTTGATAGCTGCCAAATCTGGAGGGACCTCAGACAGCTTTGTCAAGGGGTGAGTGTCGGGACCATGCCCGTGAGAGGAGATGGACAGTGTCAACAAAACAGCCCTCGCCATCCGCCGGGGCCCTGGAGTGGATTGATGCCGGGGCATGGGAGTGCATGGGCTTTTCTGCCCTCCACCTCGTTCCCAGCTGTCTGGTGCTGGGACACAGGCTGTGTTAATGCTTAATGGGCTTGTGCTGAAAGGGGAGGGGTGTGGAGCAGCTCGGCTCTGTGCTTTCAGGAGAACGCTTCGGTTTGTCACCAAACAAAGCTTCGCTTGATTCACAAGCTTCCTCCCAGGGCCTGGCCAATTCCAGCTCTTGGGCCTGGACCCAAGTCACAAACCAATAGACGCGCACAGCCTTCCAGTAGGGGAAGAGCTATTCCCGTGGCGTGTCAGCCTCTAGCAAAGAGGAGAAGATGGATGGTGATCAAGTGCAGGTAGGGACTGAAGAGAAACAGGTCCCTTCGGTTACATCGCAGGCAGGCAGACACATTGTAAGTTCTTGTGTACAAATCTAGATGTGTAAATGCTAAGATGGATGAACTGGAGGGTTGGTTATTGCATGAGGCTATTGCTATAATATGACAGAACCTGATGACAACAGGACACTGTATTTTGTACATGGGTATATAAAGAAATGGGAGAACATGTAGTGCTAGGGAGTGGTATCAAATAGAGAGCATATCACATACAGCTGAATCCTGATTATCTGATCTCACCTAGGCCCAGGCCAGATGAGATGATCCAACATGTGGATAATTTGGAGAACAGGAAAGTGCAAGGCTGCAGCGCCATCTAGCAGCCACAGAGGAGATGGCCTGTTTGTGGGTCTGTTTGGTGGCAGCTGATGTATTACCGAGAGACGGATAAGGGAGGGTTAGATAAATGTGGTTCTGTTGCATAGTCAGAAATATTAAGTGAATCCGACTGTACCGTGGAATGTCAGTGGATAGAAATTCCATGCTTGAATAAGAGTAGCGTAGTAGGACCATACTGCCAATCACCTGATCCGAATGCTCAGGGAGATTAGAGAGACGATAAAAATAAATAGTTCGGTAATAACGGGAGATTTCCCCTTATTGATTGGGAAGAGGTCACCTGAGGACAGGATGCAATGGAAGTTTCTAGATGCCATTAATGACTGCTGCTTAGAGCAGCTAGTCTGGAACTCACAAGAGAAGAAGCAATTCTTGATTTAGTCCCAACAGGGGCAGATGACTGTTTTGCGGGGCCCCGGGCAGCATAACTCCGCGCCCCCCCCCCCTTTGCCACGGCGCATGCCTGGGGCTTTTTTAAGCACAGGGCCCGGTGCGCCCGCCCCGTTCGCCCTGCCCTGAGTCCCAAGTAGAGCGTGGGATCTGGTCCAAGAGGCGAATATATTGGAACCACTCAATAGTAATTAAATTTAACATTCAGGGTGTGTGGGGGAGGGAGGGACGGGTGATACTATAGAAGCCCACTACAGAAGCATAAAACTTAAGGAAGGGACGCTGCATAGAAATGAGCAAGCTAATTTAACAGCTGTTAACAGGAACAAGATTTAAATGCCTGTAATCTGCATGGAAACGTTTTGAAAACCCCAAAAGAGGCTTTAAGGAAATGTATAGCACAAATTAAAAAGAAGAGTAAAAGGATCACTCACAAAATGCCACCAGGGCTAAATAGAATAAAAGATGCTGACACAGACAAGGAGGCATCTTTTACAAATTGGAAGTCAAAGCCTAGTGAGGAAAATAAGTGTAAAAGTATAATTAGGCAGGCCACACAAGGATTTGAGGAATTAACTAACTTAACTTTTGGTATTAATTTTTGAGACCTTTGCTAGTCAGAAGCAGGAAGCCTGCTAAACAGAGAGGCCCCTGGATGCCCAGGGTGCTAAAGAAGTACTCAAGGAAGTGCACTCATTGCCAAGAAGCTACATGAATTCTTTGTGTCAGTCTTTGAGGTAGAGGACGTGAAGGAGATTCCAATACTTGGCCATTCTTTTTACGTGTCAGATCTGAGGAACTGGCTCAGATTGAGGGGTCAATAGAGGAGGGTTTGGGAACAAATTGATAAACAGTAGAATGACCAGGACCAGGCGAAATTCACCCAAGAGTTTTGAAGTAACTCAAATATGAAATTGCAGAACTACTGACTGGCATGTAACCTATCGCTCCTGTGCCAGATGACTGGAGGGCAGCTAACGGGACAGGTGATGAGGGATACTGGAACAATTTTTATTGTGCTGATGTTGGAATCTACGTATTTGGTGTTCTTACTAGAGCCTTGCAAATTCACGGCTATCTGCAGGTATTCAAGGATGTGGATGTGGATATTTGTGGCTCATTTTTGCTGATAAGAATGCGGATACAAATTATGTAACTGTGCAGGGCTCTAGTTATTACCACTACAAGCCAGGGAGTATGGCAGCACTCTTAGTTCCAGCACTCCTGGAAGTGATCCTGGTAATAACAAGCCGGTAAACCAAATTTCAGTGCCAGGCAGATTTGGTTGAAAACATAGTATTGAATAGTTAGGCTTGTAGATCAACATGATTAGTTGGGGGAAGACTCAACATGGCTTTTGTAGATGATTTTAGCAATTGACTTATGCCAGGCAACTAGTATTCCTTTTGGGGGTCAACAAACATCTGGACAGGGGTGACTGAGTGGACCCAGTGTACATAGGCTTTCATAAAGACCTCGACAAGTCCCTCATCAAAGGTTCTAAGCCAAGTAAGCTGTCATGGGATAAGAGGGAAGGGCCTCTCATGGGACAGTAACTGGTTAAAAGGCAGAAATAAATTGTCAGTCTTCAGAATGAAGAGAGGCAAACAGCTGGGCCCCCCAGGGATCTGTACAGAGGGCTGTGCTGTTTAACAGATTCATAAATGATCAAGGGGATAAACAGAGATGGCAAAGTTTGCAGACATTACAGAGATGAACTAAGATCGTTCAATCCAAAGCGGTCTGTAAAGTGTTACAAAGAGATCTTGCAAAACTGCATGACTGAGCAAGAAAATGGCAGGTGAAATTCAATGTTGATAAATGGAAAGTAAAGCACGTCAGAAAACATAATCACAACTTGACATACAAAATGGTGTTGAAATTAGCTGATACCAGACGAGAGAGATCTTGGAGTCAGTGTGGATAGTTCTCTGAAAACCTCTGCTCAGTGTGTAGCAGCAATCAAAAAGAGGCTTAACTATATATTAGGGACAATTAGGAAAGAGACAAGATAAAAATATTATAATGCCCCTATATAAATCCATGGTATGCCTATACCTGGAATACTGTGCGCCCATCTGTAACAAGATGGTATACAAATGGAAAAGGTTCAGAGAAGGGCAACAAAAATGATGAAAGGTCTAGAACAGCTTCCATATGAGGAGAGTAAAAAAGACTGTTCATTTTGGAAAAGAGATGACCGGGGTGGGGGAGGCTATGATCGAGGTCTAGAAAATGTGGAGAAAATGACTTGGGAAGTGTTATTTACCTCTTCTCCTAACACACGAGCTGGGAGCCATGCAGTGACATTAACAGACAGCAGGTTTAAAAAAAAGGCGGGACTTAGACAGCACAGCCTGTGGAACTCACTGCCAGGGGATGTTGTGAAGGCCAAAACCAGAGCTGGATTCAGAAAAGAATTGGGTAAGTTCATGGAGGACAGGTCGCCAGGCCTCTGACTGCCTGATGCTGGGACAGGACACCGGTAGATGGGCCACTGGATTAGTTTGCTGTGCTCGTGCCCTTTGAGGCACCTGACATGGGCCACTCTTTGGAGGACAGGATGCTGGCTACCTGGACCATTGTGGCTGCTGTTCTGTTCACGTTCCAGAACGGATTCCTGTGGGTTGGAACTGCACTGAAATCCTCTAGGCTCTTCTCTGAACGACTATCAGATGCAAATGACGTGGCCAAGTCCAAAGCTGACGTCTCGAGACTGGGTGTACCCCAGTTGGGCCCAGCTGTTTGGGCCCTCTACTGCCCTAGAGAGGCTGATCTCTGCCGTGGAGGGCACAATGTCTCTGAGTCCCCTTAGCCCATTACCAGTCTCCTGGGCCATCGCTGTCTCTCCTTTGTTTGAGGGGGGAGTTGCTACCTATATAATATATAAGGGCTTCTCCCACAGCTACCTGCTGCCACTCCGAAACAAGGCCACCAAGAGGAAGACTCCTGTGATGAAGAAGACCCTGAATCCTCACTACAACCACACCTTTGTCTACAATGGCATCAGCCCCGAGGACCTGCAGCACATCTGTCTGGAGCTGACTGTCTGGGACCGCGAGCCACTGTCCAGCAACGACTTCCTGGGAGGTGTCAGGCTGGGCGTTGGGAACGGTGAGGTGCCCCCTGGCTGTCCTTGTGTGTGGCTGCCCTGCTCTCCTAGGGCTGTAGCAGGATGCGGTGGGTCACTCATGTTCTGTCCCCCTTACCCCAGCTTTGCCCTGGAGACCTCCGTGAAGGTGGATGCCTACTAGGAAGCTGAAATTTCAGGGGACCACGATCATCCCCACACAGTCCCTGGCATTACCACCCCTGCTCCATATTTTCTGTGGGGCTGGCGGAGGCTGTTCTCGTGCGCTCCGGGGAGGGGGCTGTGTGCTGCACTAACTCACCTCTGCCCCCTCAGGTATGAGTAAGGACCAGGTGGTGGACTGGATGGACTCCACAGGGGAGGAGGTGAGCCTGTGGCAGAAGATGCGCCAGTTCCCGGGATCCTGGGCAGAAGGAACACTCCAGCTCCGCTCCACCATGGCCAAGCCAAGACCATAGCCTGGGCGCTGGGCCCAAGGCCAGTTCCAGCGAGGCGGCACCCGGCAGAGCAACCGCAGCACTAGCAAGGGCCACAGCCAGGATCTAAGGGAGTGGGGAGCAGGCTGTGCCTTCGGCCCGTGTAGTAATAAAGCTAATTGTCTTCAGCAGGCTCAGGCTTACAGCCTGTTCTTGGCTGTAGCTTATTGTAGGGAAAGGGTTTTGGTCTCCGAGCTTGGTGGAAGTGAATTCCCCAGGGTTTCCCCCTAGCAGGGGCTAAGTGCTTTTAAATCTTGTTTTTCTTAATGTTTTCACTACTCCCTGTCCCGTGCAGTTCGTTTGATTGCCCCTCTACAGCATCTCCTGCTGCTTCCCCTACTTGCTCTCCTCCTGGTAGGATGCAGAGCCTCTCAGACTAAAAGGGGAGGCTGTACGGGCATAAGCAATCAACATGAGGGCTGGAGAACCTGAGATCTAGTGGTGCTGGGACTGTGGGGAGGGAGAAACCAGCACCCGCCTGTTACGATCCTGTGCTCGGGTCAAGCTGTTTGGCACAGAACTGTAGCTGCCTGCCCCTCTGCCAGGGGCACAATCTCACAGAGGGAGGAACCGCCACGTGCTGTCTCTGGAGAGCAGACCCTGCTACTGATCTGAGCCCGTAGCGGGGTATCCTCCATGCCAGAGCGGTGGGACTTCTCTGGTGGGGCAGTGGCCTGTTTCCTCTTACGTGGTTTTTGCTTCTGCACCTCCCACCCACCAAATCCTCCCTGCTGCCCAGGAGGCCGGCTCCCGCTACCTTCCGCAGATTTATTCATTGAAAACACAAAAGGCTGTTTAGGGGGCAAAACAGTTGTCAACAGATAGGCAGCAGCCCCCTCTTGGAAGAAAGGAAAAGCGAGTCGAAGGACACGAGTCGAAGTCCACATTCAGTGTCTGGGAAAGCAGTCTGGGTACTGGCAGCTGCTCTGCTGGTCAAGGCTCACCACAAAGGGCCACCTGTTTTAATAAAGGTTTTCTTGCTGTGGCTGGTGGCGTCAGGACTGGAGTCATTCCCGCGTCTGGCTGAGAGGGCGCTTACCCCTGCCTCTGGAAGGGAGTGCCTGGAGCGTGGTTGTGAAGGGCAAGGAGCAGGAGAAAGTGGCTGCTGCTAATTGTGAGGGCGAGAATAGGCTCTTGTCTGCCCCGGCCTGTCTGTTCTGTGTGGGTCCGGCTGAGCTATTTGCCTGAGGGGCTGCTTCAGCACAGAGGTAGACTTCGAATCTTGCAGCTGGATGTTTGTGGAGCTAAGGGGGTGGGGGGAGTGTGTGTGTGGGGGGGTATCTCTGCCACTTTGCGCACGGCCAAGGCAAGCTCACTCAGCCCTTCATTGCTACCTGCACTCTGCCCTAGGGCCTGTCTTTGTTTCACCTCTCCACCCGTCCTCGTGCCCCTTGGAGAAGGGGAATGATGAGGGTGGGAGGTTAAGAGAAGCTAGGGTGGCAAACCGGCCCCCTGCATTACTAGCCTTTCTGCAGGAGTCCTGCACCGAGGCAGGAGGCTGGACTGTGGCCCTCAGACTCGGCCAGGCCTAGTGTATAGGGAAGTTGGGGGATCTGGGGTGGGTTTTTTAACCTTAATTGGTTAAACCAAACTCCCATCAGATTTTTAAAGTAGGAAAGAAAATCCCTGGGTGGCCAGAGCCTGCTGCCTGAGGAAAGCTACAGGCAGCAGCCTGGGCCCGCTCCAGGCCCTGTAGGAGCCAGGTGGGGATTCTGACCTTGGGCCTGAGGCAAAGCTCAGCCTGTGTAGTTGTCTGATTCCTAAACCTGGGTCTGCCCTGGACCTCAGAGAAGCTCTCTTCCCTCAGTGACTGTGTCTAGCTCCTGCCGGGAGGCAGGGGCTGCAGGCGGCCTAGCCCCCTTCCCGCTCTTTGGAACAAGCCTCGTGCAGTGGCAATTCACAGGGTGTTCTGGGCAGGGCTCACAGCTCCCCCTCGGCTGGCTGCGCTGAGGCCATGCTTGATGGGTTTGTAGGGGTGGCACAGGCAGGTCTCGCTGTGCTTGTCCTGCATGGCAAACCGGGGGGGCACACTTCATAGCTGGGAACTCTACTGCTGCTGGAGCTGGTTTCTTCCAAGAGAGGAATGAAATAACCGTAGGAGTGACCTACATCTCCCCATTGATCTGCTCCTGCTCCCTGCTGCCTGACCTGGTCTGAGAGTGATGGAAATGGGTAGTGTGGGGTGCTGGTTCTGTGACAGCTCAGCCCTGCTGCTGCTTCCCCTCCCTCCCCCCCAGAAAGTCTGTGACATTTGGCAGCATCTCCTCCCTCGCCGCTGGCCCAAGGGCCGTTCCTGTCCCCTCAGGCTGCGGGGCTGGGATGGCGAAGGGCTGCCCACGCGCCAGTGGCTCACTCGCACGTGTCCCTGCTGTGCGCGCGCTGGGTGGCCTCCTGGCCGCTCAGCAGGTAGGTGTCGATGAAGGTGAAGAGCTCCTCCGGCGTGAGGGGCTCGATGTAGCGCTCGCGGTCCAGGCCCTGCTTGTCCAGCAGCACCATGTTGAACTTGGCGCGGGTGACGTGCAGGAACTGTCTGTGGAAGCAAGGCAGGGGCAGCTGAGAGCCGGCCGGAGCCGCGGAGACTGGCGGCAGCTGGGCCCATCCCCCCGCTCCTCTTTATACACCCCGTCCTGCGCTGGCTGCCCCGTTTCCCAGCCTGCATGAGGGACCCTCACCGGCTACTGGCCCTGCCCCTCTGTGCTCTAGGATCCAGGCTGCCTCTTTGTTTACGTGAGTCCAGTCCTAGCCTGCCCCTTTCCCCTGCCTGCTGGATTTTGTGGGACCCTTTGGTTTTTCCACAAGCCAGGGCAGGACCGTGGGGGGGCCCTGTTGAGTTTGGGGGGGAGGGGTCTGCATGGCAGCCAGGTGGCAAGCCTGGACACGGCCATTCCAGCTGCACAGACACCACAGTTTGTCCTCCCCACTAGTGCCAGCCGGCGTCACGCATCCCGTGCTCAGGATGACGGGTGCCTTTCCTGTGAGCAGCTGTGTCTGGAGGCTCCGTCACTGTGCTCCACCACAGTCTGCTGGGCTGGGACTCCGCCCCAAAAGCACAAGCCCCTTCTCCGCCATCTCCACGCATTTGCGAAAGCAGTAGCTACTGCGTCTGTCTCCCACCCCATCTACCTGAGCTCCTCGATGATGCCAGGGGAGAGCTGGTGCTCCCGGATGCGGCCCACCTCGTGGGGGGGCTGCCCCACCAGCTCCAGGACGGTGACGTGCCGCAGGTCCAGCCCGCAGGTGGCTTGCTGCAGAGAGGAGAAGAGCCCGTCACAGGCTGCGGGCTGGGTTTGGGGCAGGAGGCGGCGCAGGGGAGGGTCTCACCTGCAGCATGGCGATCTGCATCTTATAGTAGCGATCGGAGGGGTCGGGAGCCGAGACGAGGAGGAGCCGCCGTTTCTCGTGGAACTGATCCAGGAGGCTCGTGGCCGAGTTCACGTCCACGTTGATCTGCATGGCTGAGGCGGGAAGGTGGGCGCGTGAGGGAGGTGGCTGGCAGGGGTGTCCGACGCACCTGCCCCTCTGTCTGCAGGACCCTAGCATGGCCTGCTCTAGAAGTCAGCTGCCTCTGCCCTTCTCCCAGGGGCTGGGGGCCTCTGGTCTCCATCACCATTTCTCTAGCAGAGGGCAGCAAATATGCCGGGGGGGGGCAGCATCCCTGTGTCCCATGAACTGGGGAGTTTGCATCTCGCTCTGTGGAGAGGCCCAGACCTGCACCGCATCAGCTGCAGCGAGACGAAGGACCCATCCTCGTCTTCCCTCCTGCACCCTGAGCAACGCTGACCCCACCAGGGCCACGCCAGCCAGGCCACGCAGATAGGGCCGCAGCAGGCCACACCTCCGTCTCCGCACTGGGGTCGGGGACTTCACGGTGGGCAGCCTGGCCGGCTTGGCTGCATTACTGCCTGGCCAGCAGGACACAGGGCTGACTAGGGCTGGTGTGTGAGACCATTTTAACAAATGGCCAAACCCGGGAAGGCTTTGACTCTTCCCCATCACCAGGCTTACACTGCGGGGGCAACTCCAACGACTTCTGGGGCCGCGCTCTAAGGAGAGCAGCAGCCTGCGACGTCCCTGTATCGTGCCCTTCAGTCTCTGGGGCTTGCGAAGAGGCAAGGGGTATTTTTGCCAGGCAGCACAGCTGCTGGGATTCCAGGAACCGGCCATGTGCCTATGCCCCACGGCTCAGATCTGGACCCACCCCTCCTTAGAGGCAGGTGGCATTCAGCTCCAGGGGTTGCTTTGGCACCATCCGAGAGGGGGCAGCTGGAGCCTGAAAGGCAGGGAGGTGGGAGTGGGGGCTCGGTGTGTGTCTGCGCCAGGGACAGTGAGACTATCACAATCCCTGGTCACCCACTACCAGGGCGAGCCCAGGGACAGAGTTAACTCCAGCTGAGGGGCTGCTGGGCAAATCCAGCCCTGGAGGAGGAGGGGGGGAGAGGGGGATGCTGACAGAGCTGCACTGTGCTTCTTCCCGTATCTGCTTCATCTGCATAGCCAACCAGCCCCGCCGGCAGCCCGTGCTCCGCCCAGCGCCCCTGGCCGGGGATGCTCAGGCCGTGCAGGTGCTGCCTGTGCTGTCACTGGAGATATGGTGAGCTCTTGGGGCCTGGAGCCGCAACAGCCCCATTCAGGACAAGGGGGCGCTGCCGGGTGCATAAAACCCAAGAGTCGGGGCCGAGGCGGCTCAGTGGCTTGCAGGCTCTCGCCCCGGCCTGCGTGCAGCCGCCCCGCCCACGGCTCGCCCCGGACACTCACGCACACAGATGGGCTGGGATCCTGACCAGTGGCGGCTGGACTGGCAGACGCGTGAGGGGGTCCCCTGGCGTTCGTAGCCCCCGTCGCATAAGTACTCGCATGTGGCGCCGTAGTTATTGCCCTCGGAGGTGCAGCTGAGGTAGCCGTGCTGCGGCGGCTTCAGAACAGGGCAGCGACTCACTGCAAGGAGAGGGGAGATCAGGGAGGCGGCGGTACTGGGGGGTGGGGCGGGCTACCCCGCAGGCCCAAGTGAGCGTCCAGGGTCAGAAGTGGCCTACGTGCCCATAGGACGGGGGAGGCGGCCCCAGGCAGCCTGGTATGGCCAAAGGCCACAAGGGAGAGGCAGAGAAAGCATCGGGTGGGCTGGCGTGGCCTGGGCTTAGCAGGGCTTTGGCAGGGCAGGAGCATGGGACCCGCAGGTGACACAGGGAGGCAACATGCAGGAACCAAAACTCCTTCCCACACACCTGGGGCCTGAGCGTGGCCCCTATGCTCCCCCAGGGAAGACCTGGACGCTCCAGCCGAGACGCGGGGAGCTGAGGTCCCAGGGCTGTAGGCTCGGCCTTACCTAGGACTCTGACGATGAATTTGCAGCTGGCTCGGTTGTAGGCCTGGTCGTAGGCGGTGTAACGGATAACGTGCTCCCCCTCCGGAAACTCCGACCCGGGTTCTGGGCCCCGCAGTGTCACTCTGGACCCAAAAGACACAGAGCTGCTTCGGTGGGGGGTGCCTTTCTCCCAACCGGGGCTTTGTTCAACCCCCACGTGGCCACTTCGGGGCAACAAAACCATCAGACCCCAGGGAAGGGGTCCTGCAGCCCCCCGCACTCACCGCTTGATGATGCCATCCGCAGAGTCCTTCACATGGGGCGGGTCCCAGTATACAGTGGCCGTCAGCTTCTCCGGCTCTGCCATCCTCTCGCGTGACTCTGGGCAGCGGATCTTGGGGGGCTCAATATCTGCCCGGGCAAAGCAAACATCAACGCCAGGGGGACCATTTGGGGCAAGGCCACAGTACAGGGAGGGGGAAGTTCAGCTAGAAACCCCGGGAGGAGGCAGTAAACCTCAGGGGGCAAGGAGCTAGGGGAAAGTGCAGGGACATGCAATAGTTCCTGCCCTAGCCAGGGCGAGCCATGCAGACAGCCCCCTGGGGCAGACACCCAGAATAATCTAGTGGGAGGGAGCTAGGCCAAAGCACAGGGCTAGGCCAAGCAACCCCCCTAAGCCAAAGGCCCATGCTGCCCCAGGGGCGTTAAGCAGGGTACACCATGGGACGTGACCATGGCACTGCAGTCCCTAGCAGACAGCATCCAGGATTAATGGGGGTTTGTAGTCCCCCCAGGTGGGGAGAACAGGGAGAACCCATGAGGGTGGTAACAACCCCACCAAGCCGAACCTCTGGGCCGTTGTGGTCCCTACGGCACGTGTGCAGGATGAGCCAGGCTGGCAGGAAGGACAGCAGGGGGAGAATTTACCTACACAGACTGGCTCGCTGCCGCTCCACCGCCCATCCTCCATGCAGATCCGGCTGCGGTCGCCCTCCAGCTGGTACCCGGGGAGGCAGGAGTAATCACAGTGAGAGTCCAGCAGCGCCCCAGCAGAACAATGGTAGGAGCCGCTCAGCACGGCCGGCAGCACGTGGCACCGGATCTCTGCAACAGACCCAGCAGATCGGTTCAGCAGCTAGGCATGCAGAACCCCCTAGGGTAGTGTTTCTTAAACTTCTTAAGACAGAGGAACACCAAACAATATTTTTTTTATGAGGAATACCAAGGATTTTTTTGTTGAGAGGAAAAAAAAAAAGGTCGGGGGGGGAGGGGGAAGGGTCTTGGGAAAGTTATTGGGGGGGGGGGGAGGTTGCCTGCTCCTTTAAGGGTGGCCATTTTGAATTCTGTTGTTCTCCACGACACACTTCCGACTGCCCCGCAGCACACCGGTGTGCTGCAGAACACAGTTTAAGAAACACTGCTCTAAGGGCAGCACACAATTCGGGGCTGCAGCACCAGGGCTGGCATGGAGCTCAGTTGCTCTAGGCCATGGGGTGGCTTGGCTGATAGGGCCCCTGGAGTTTTCTTCCATCCTTCAGGCAGCTGGTGGGGCAATAAACCGCAGGGCAAAGCTGCAGAGGTGAAGAGGGACATGGAAACGAAAGGCCGTCTATTCAGGCATGCAGAGATTAGTGATGGCTATAGGACACGGGTAGGCGGACCCTAAAAGAGCCTGTAATAATGTGTCTGTCCCCACTCTGGCAGAGAAAGAGTTAACTGGAGCCAGGCAGCAATGCACCTGGCCCAGCTGAGAGGTTCTGGGTGATGAATCAAAAAGGAATGTAAGGCAGGCAAGGAGACGGTGGGAAAAACCAGGTCTTGGGATCTGGCCTGTGGGGTGGTCAGGAGAGACAGTGGGAAGCCACAGGAAAGGAGCAAGCTCCTGGAATGGCCCAGGAACCCTTTAATCCAGCAGGCAAGCGGGATACAGGAGTCTTCTGGGTCATCAAAGAATGCCAGGCCAGGTCTTAAAAATGAAAGCCAGGGCCAGGATGGCCAGTAATGTTGTTGGGAATGACCTGTCCGCACACTCTGAAAATACGCTCTCAAAGGCCGTGCCAAGGCAGCGCTGAGACACAGCGCATCTGCCAGACGTGTAAACGAAGCCCTGGTGAAAGCTGCATTTGCATACAGAGTCCACGGAGGGGAGGATGTGAAATCACCAGGGAGGTAGCACACGAGAGACCAAGCCATGGGGGTTATCCTGGCTCTAGGCACCGACAACCAACTTCGGGGCTACCAAGCAAAGGCAAGGAAGACACCCCTTGATTCTCACCTAGGAAGTAAAGGGCAGCGTGACCACATTCATGAAAACTGGATCCCACCTCTAGTTGGCTGGAAGGCAGCAAAGAACATTCAGGGTGAGACAAATGTCTTTAGACTCTCTCTTGGCCCTCGAATCTTTGACAGCAAACTGCTCACTGCCTGCACTGTCGGTCTGCCTCAGTGCTGTGGGCAGTGCTCCACAAACGGAGCCTGAGTTGAATCACTCAAGGTGGTGTGTGCACTGTTCCCTGCGAGCAGCAGACCTGGTATTTCTGTGGGGTCAGGCTTCTGGTGGAAAGAGCCATGGACACAGAGACCATGGGGAGAGGCACATGGGAGCTGGGACTCCAGGAGAAAGAACTCGCAGAGCCTGGGAACGGGTTGGGGAAAGGGCTCAGAGCCAAGGCGAGGTCGGAAGTGGTCCAGGGAGGCCACTTGGCTGCTGAGGATGATGCTGAGGAAGCAGAGGTTGGCTGCCAGCTGCAGGATGCCTAAAGTAGAGGGAAGGGCTAGGCCAGCACAGAAAGGGGGTAAAAGCCCCTGAGGAAATGGGTGGAAAAACCATTGAGCCCAGAGTCTGGGTTGAAAGCTAAGGTTGCTGGACTAGTGTTTGGTGGTATTTTCCGCTACGCAGGAGGGGTGGCGCTGAACGGGATCTGACGGGAGACTAAGCCATGCGAAGAGGCAGGACACTGCAGGGGTGGAGCAGCTCCAGGCAGGAGGGGACAAAAGACGACCGGCTAGGCTGAACCAGCCACGAGGGCACCGGCCAGCATCTCACACTTCTACAGCGCCCAAAACGCTTTACTAGCTGCATGCTGCAGCCGTTCCCTGTGTGTGCTGCTTGGAGCCCGTCTGGGCACCGGACCCAGCATGTGCCCTTTGTGGGTATGTCTAGACTACATGCCTCTGCTGGCAGAGGCATGTAAATTAGACTACCCAACATAGTCAAGGAAAGCCTTTGCTGACCGATCCCTTATGCCTCCTGAAACGAGGTTTACAGGATCGGTCGACAAAGGCTTTCCTTACCAACCGATCCACGTCTTGACTGCCGTGCTGTGCCGATGATCAGCTGAACCGGCACAACGCGGCGGCCATTTTTATTTTAATGAAGCGGGGGATATTTAAATCCCCGCTTCACTGATTATGTCGGGTAGTCTAATTTACATGCCTCTGCCGGCAAAGGCATGTAGTCTAGACTGAGAGTCTCCAATGCGTTGTCACCACCCTCAGAATTCAGCAGTCAGTCTGGCTTAGGAATCATTTGAAATCATAACTGTGGGGCTCTTTGACTATTGGTTCCTGAGCTTTAAGGTGTGTCTGGGTCACGTCCTGCCACTTTTCTTCCCACGCAGGAGGGCTGGCACCCCGTTTTTAATGACAGCTGGGAGTGTCTCCGAATCACGGGTCCTGGAGCTGGGTGTTTAAGGCAAACATCAAATCTCAGGAGACGTGTGATAAAATTGTGAGTCAGCAGCTCTGTCGCTGCCGTTTCCTGTTAGTGAACGGAGGTCAGGTCCCATTGGACATGAAGTGCTGCCCCTAGGACCAATGCCAAACAGTCCCTCCCCGTTGTCTGTCGCATAACTCAGCATGCGTCTCCATCAGGACAGCATGCTCACATGCACGGGAATGTTCATGTGCACCCCAGGACAGCATGCTCATGCGCATTGGAATGTTCACACTCACCCCAGGATAGCATGCTCACATGCACAGGAATGTTCACGTGCACCCCAGGACAGCATGCTCATGCGCATTGGAATGTTCACACTCACCCCAGGACAGCATGCTCACGTGCATTGGAATGTGCACACTCACCCCAGGATAGCATGCTCACACACACAGGAATATTGATGTGCACCCCAGGACAGCATGCTCACGTGCATTGGAATGTTCACGTGCATCCCAGGACAGCATGCTCATGTGCACTGGAATGTTCACACTCACCCCAGGACAGCATGCTCATGCGCACTGGAATGTTCACGCACACCCCAGGACAGCATGCTCATGTGCACTGGAATGTTCACACTCACCCCAGGACAGCATGCTCACGTGCACTGGAATGTTCACACTCACCCCAGGATAGCATGCTCACGCGCACTGGAATGTTCACACTCACCCCAGGACAGCATGCTCATGCGCACTGGAATGTTCACGCACACCCCAGGACAGCATGCTCACGTGCACTGGAATGTTCACACTCACCGGAGGACAGCATGCTCACACACACTAGAATGTTCACACACACTCCTCTCCCATACAGGACTTACGTCTGCAGTAGGCAGTGCCAGTCCAGCGCCGGCTCGGCAAGCACTGCACCGATCTCTGCCCTAATAGCCGGAAGCCTCGATCACATGAGAGTAGGCAGCGCGTTCCCAGGCTGCTGCGGTAATTCCCTCCCCGTGGGGAGTAGCAGGTCGCCTCTCCATAGTGGATATTTAATGGGTAGCACCACTGGGGAACTAGGAAACAGAGAGAAGAGGGGAGATATTGATGCTAAATATTCAGACAGGCTAGCCTAGCTAGACAGATAGTAACACTTTACACCTAGGTCTTAACAAGGACACTAATTATCTTACCCATTACAAAGATAGCTTCCCCAATTATCACTTCTAATATCGTTAGCTCACAGACATTTACCTCCCCCCTTCATCCCCCTTCTGTTCTGAAATTTGATTTGTCCTTTTCATATGTGTTAATTTTTTTGATTGTATCCTTTGGTATATATGGTCATGCCTATTTTCTTCCACACTTTGATCTGAGGAAGTGGGTCTGGCCCACGAAAGCTCATCACCTAATAAACCATCTTGTTAGTCTTTTAAGTGCTTCATAGTCCTGTTTTTTTGTTTTAGCTAGACAGACTGTGCTTCGTTTCCAGACATTTGGGGTAGCTTGAGGCCAGTTCTGGTCAGGGTGCCCTACTATGGGCCGGCATGCAACTGTTACCTCGATAGTCCAGAGCAGGAGCTGGGGGAACCTCTTCCACATATACTTCATTGTTGTACGTCTCCGCAGTGTCGTAGCCAGAGCCTAGGAAGAGGAGAGAATGGTGAGGTGGGGTCTTAGCGTGAACACCATGCTTCCGTATCCCTCCCCAGACTCGCCTGTATGAGGCGCTGGGTGGGGGTGGGGGTGGGCAGAGTAACAGTGACAAGAGCTGCACAGATGCTGGTCTCTAGGGAATTAGCCCTCTCCAGAACGCCTGCAAAGAGACTTGTTCCCTGGGCAACATCTGCTTCCTACAGCAACGCCTCCCAGGCTGGGGTCTCCTGAGAGGGGAACCCCCCCACCCAGGCCCTGGCTTCCCCTCAGCATTCACAGCCCTTGTTAAGGGTCTGTCTCCATCCCCCTGGCAACCTGGAACGCCGGTCTCCTCCCGGGCTCTGTGGTACCCAGGAGCAGAGAGCGGAGGCAGACCCACTGGGGCAAGGCCTGCACTGCCCCACTGCCCACAGAGGGGGAAACACTGGGATTCCCTCTGCACTGGAGTGAACCCCTCAGGCCTATCAGATGAGTGTGGTCACCTCACGAGTAAATGGCTGCCCTAACAGCAGGCCTAAAGTCCTGCAGGGATTGGCTGCTGGAGCAGGCTGAGGGGTTTGCTCCTTTCTCGCTGATACTTGATTCTCTCCCTCGGTCCCAATCTCCGTAGGCAGAGCTGCAGCCGAGCGCTGAGGGGGGAGCCCATCCAGGCAGGCGCTGCCCTCCTCCCCCAGCGGGCACTGGCAGTGACGTGGGCTGTGTGGCTGGCACCATCCAGCAGACTAAACAGCCTGCTGGGCCAGGCTGGTTCATGACAGGAAGTGGGTGTCGGCGCCCAGCTGGACAGGGGACAACTCGGTTCTTTCACGAACAGCATTCCAGGAAGCCCTGACTGATCACTCCCCTCTCGTGCCCCCCCTGCCGCGCAGTAATGGGGGGAGCGGTGGGAAGAACCGGATCGGGCCCCTGCTCATCCCCGCTGTGCAACTCGGCAAAGGGATCCCTCTCAGGCTAGGCTTGGGGCGGGCAGAGGTCCAGCGCTGAAAGCCCATGGAGACAAAGGGTCCCTCTCTTAGCCATGGCCAGCAGCGAATGCATCTGAGCCTCACTGAATGAAATGGGCTGAGGGGCAGCATTCCTGAGCTGTGAGCTCACCTTTCCTCTGGATTTCCTCTCCAGACCCTTTCTTTCCCGGCCTATTCCAGAGTCTATGTGAGGGGCTTGATTTTGCTCCTATTTTTAGTGCCTGTGCCTCATGCATCATTTCTGGATTAGCCTTGAAAGTAGCTGTGTGTGCTAATCGGGATCCCAGCTGTTTCCCTGCACAAGCGGGAGCGCAGGCTCCTGTGAGGCGTGAGCTGGGAAAGGAAAGCCCCGCTCAGAGCAAGGAGGGAGAGCGGATCATCCTGGCCTCAGGATCGGAGCACCACCAGCCCTAGGAAGACCGGTAAGTCTCACTGGGAGCTGCTCCGATCCTCCACCCCACTTCCCGCACTGACCCAACTGGGTCCAGAGACTTGCCTTCTCTGTTGCTCTCCCTGCCATGCTGCAGTGCTGACGGGTGCGGGGGATGTGGCAGGAGAGGAGTGTTTGCCACCTAAGTACACGCCATCCACCAGCCCCTCTGAAGCGCCAACATGCCGGGGGAAACTTTATGAACTATCACAACTCCCCTATCCCACCCTGATACCCAGCGAACCTGCCCTGTCCTCGGATCCGCTCGTTTCTACAGAGCCTTTCGCACACTTCCTACGTGCAGCACCGCTCGCGTGCAGCCACCTCTGGGCACCAGCACCCACCATGCAGGGAGCCTCGGGGGGAGCATCCAGGCAAGTGCCCTGCTCTGCTGCAAAGTGCCGGGAGACGTTTGACACCCACCCCAAGCAGCCAGCACCTCCGTTTTTAAGGCTCACACGCAGCAAAGCGCACGGGACTCAATGTATCTACCTCATCGGAAGGCTGGGCTGACTCAGCCCCGCTGCGATCTGACTGTGTGGTTATAAACCTGACGCGGAGGCCACAGAGCCACCCCCTCCAGGAGAGAGTGAGGCATACGTGGAGACAGGGCTTTTTCATCCCCGTCTGTATTTACCCAGTGATATCACCACTCAGTGTGAATCAGGCGGAGGCTGAGACAACAAAGCAGAGAGGATCAAGGATGAGACTACTGAGACCAGCCTAATGCATTTGGGTCACAGCTCTCCAGGGGACTGCAGAGGCCTTTACAGTGGTTGGATGTCTGGGCCTCCAGAAAGCCCCTTCTACCCTCCCCTGGCACTAGTTCGCAGCTGGGATGCTGGGTTTGGACAGCAAATAAGCGAAGGGGTTGTAAGTGGCCTGGTTAGCCACGGCTCGGATTTTGGTCTGAGCACTCGCGGTGGCGATTCTAGGCAAACAACCGCCTACAGTGTGGGAAAATGTAGCTCCTGTCACTGCGGCTGGCGCAGGGGAAGTTTGGTTGTTTATGCCTCTCTGGTTGGGTTCCTAACCCCAGTGTTGCTGGGTCTGTCTCTTCCACTCCCTACCCCCAGCAGAGAGTCACCGCAGGCTCAGCCAGTAGGGTTGCCAGGTGTCAGGTTTTGAACCGGGCAATCCAGTATTTGAGCTTTCTGTTCGGGAAACAAATTGAGAAAATATAAATGAGAAAATATAAACGTCCGGTATTTTCTAAATAATGTAGATTGTGATGTAATGTCAAGTGTGTCCGGTTTTTTTTTAAACCATCTGGCAACCCTATCGGCCAGGCCTTCTGAGCAGTCCTGTCAGACTGGCCCCAGTCTCCCGGGGTAGGTTCGTCTCTTGCTCCCCAGCTCCTTCCTAATCTCCCAACCGCCAGCTCCTCCCTGCCACTCAGCCCACTGCAGGGCAGGTCCACTTCGATACTTTACTTGTCTCCTCCCTACACGGCTGCCTGCTACCTGGATCCCCACAAGGAGAGAGAAGAGAGCACCTTGCTGAGGTGTGCCTGGCCTCCGTCACCAGGCCCAGGGCTGGCTTTAGGAAGTGCGGGGCCCAATTTGAACAATTTCGACGGGGCCCCGCAGCAATTTTGGTTGAGCAAAAGAAAGAAAAAAAAAAAACGCACACAAAAGTTTCAACGGGGGGGGGGGGGCAGAAATTTTTTTGGTTGAGCCAAAAAAAACCCAACAACACCGGCACACAAAACCCCCCCCAGCTACCTCCCCCGCAAAGCCCCGGAGGTAGTTAACACCCCCCCCCCCCCCCACGATGCAGGGAAACCCTGCACTCAACTCACACCTCCTGCGGCGCAGACAGCCGCTGCATTCCCCCTCTGGTGCTGATGCTCCCTCCCACAGTGCACCCAGCACAATTCCGGGTTCAGGGTGTGGGGCCCCTTTAGGCGCAGGGCCCGATTCGGGGGAATCGGACAAATCGGCCTAAGGCCGGCCCTTAACCCATTCCTAACGGGGTCACCTTTCCCGGGGTGCTGGGGTTTGGCTGAACTTAGTCCTTTATTCCAGCAAACTCAGAGCTCCCCTCCATGCTCCCGTCCCCCGCCTCCTTCACCACACTCGAGTGCCCCCAGCTATGTACTGCACCAGCTCCCGCTGCTCTACTCCTTTACCGACACCCCCAAAGAGAAGCAGGTTCTCCCCGGCCCTGAGAGAGGCCCCCTTCACTCCCTGCAGCCCCAGCTGCTGCTGGGTGGACACCGACCTTCATACCACGTGGAGGACACCAGCCTGGTGAGGAACAGCAGCAGGAGCGGTGCTTCTCCTTGCGCCATTGTAGCATGGACGGTGGACCTGTGCCTGGGGGGCTAGAAACCAGCAGGCAGGCTGCCGCCCAGAGAGCCCAGCAGGCAGCAGTGTAGACTGGAACCTAGAATAAAGAGAAATGGGTTTGAAACAGAACCCAGGGCCACTGGTTATTGCTCCACACATGCTTGTTTTCTCCCCCAGCTGTGCTCTCCAGGCCAGGGTGGTCAGATCCAGATTTTTCCCCGGTATTGTCCACCCCAAGCATTGACAACTCAGGAGTCTGATGCCTTGCCATCCCGAGGGGCTTAAAAATTACAAGATTTTGAAAAATAGCAAATGCTGGGCTCGCTTTAAGGGGTGTTTTTAGTTTAAAGCCTCCAGGGAATCCAATATTGAGGGCTAGAAACTTCCTTTAAAAAAATGAAAGGAGAGATTCCCTGAGCTTTCAGAACCCCTCTCCACCAAATCATGAGATTCATGATAAAATCATAAGAGTTGGCAACACTGTTTTCCACCGAATCAAAGGCTGGTTAATGTGGAAGAAATTCATGCTGAAATGAGACGGGACTTACTCCAAAGCGGGTAGTTTGAGACCAAGTTCCAGGGTTCTGTTAAGTAATTCTAATAATCTGGGCTCATTTCTAACGGAAATTCACCACACCTAGAGCACAAGCAGATCATAATTATTGGAACCGAAGGGCCAAGTTCACCATTGCCCTACATCTTGTGCGATCACTTGCACCATTGCCGTGAGTGAAAAGGCTCCCAGGTCAGAAGAGGTGTGTTTATCAACTGATTGATGCTAGTGTGAATGGCTGTACACGACAACAGGGGATTGGGCCCATATAAACAGGTAGAAAAGTGGAGAGCGTGGGGGGGGGGGGGGGGGGGGGAGGGAGATACAGAAGCGAGGATAAACCCTCCAGAAAAGAGGCTAGCTAAATGCACTGGTTAGTAACACCTCTTCCATCCCCTTTCCTCCCCCCTCCAATTTTTTTCTCCCCTCCTTCCCTTATTTATTCTTGGTTGTGGACTTCCAGCACTCCGGTCATCTGAAGAAGTGGGCTGTGCCCATGAAAGCTCATGATCCCATCGACATGTTTTGTTCGTCTTTAAAGTGCTACCAGACTATTGGTTGTTTTTTAAGTTTTTCCTGGTACAGACTAACTCCGTTACCCCTCTGAAACGTCTCTCTAGGACTGATTTTCTGGAGGAGGGCCTTGCTCCAGACAACATGGGGAGAGTTTCTTTGTGACTGACTCTCTAGGTTTGTTTGCTGTCTGAGTTAGAGCTTCCCTTCCCTCCTCTGGGATTCAGCCAGGGCAGAGCCTGGAGGCAGCTGCCCCGAGTGAGGACAGGTATTAGGGCCAAGGCAGGGAGCAAACATTATTTACAGGAAGCTCGGCTGGAACAGGCGTGAAAAAAAAAATGCGTGCTCACTGTTTAGTGTGGCTTTAGGTCAGTGCTACTGCAATAGACGAGTGCGGCGGAAATGCATAAGGGCTGGGGAACTGGGGTACAGGACAGAGAGAGGGGAAGGAGGGCAGGCAGTGAAAAAGAATGAGATTTGGGGGGTGGGGAGAGGCACACAGGCAGACAGACTGGGTACCAGGAAATCCTAACTAAGAACTGGGAGTTTGTCTCTAACAAACACAGAGAAATAGCCTGGCAAATTGGCAAGTAGTTTTTGAGTGGAAAAGCAAAACAGGACAGAAATCCCTGCTCCTTCCTGGCGATGCTGGATAGTATATTTAAAGACACCCCGACTCCCATTTCTATTGTTCCAAGTCCTCCCACTAGCTCATATCGCTCTTCTAGCGTGTCAGATCATGCTCATCTCTTGAACCCCCCTGGGCCTTCTGTATACAGAGAAGCTTGTCCTGCCTGTAGTAGTACCTGGTAGCTGGGATCCTTCCCCTGCCTCTGCAGGAGGAAGGTGTCTGGGGCTTGTCATGCAGCATGCAGGAATATTTGTCTTCAACCTCAGCTCCAGGGGCAGCCTGGTAGCTTAGTTCAAAAACTTTCTGTGTCCACGCTACCTAGAGGGTCCCTTTCCCTTGTGGATGGACGTCAAATAGCTGGTTAAAGCTGCTCTTACCTGTTGCGCTGCTGCTCCTTCTCCTCACCCTCTCTCTCCTCCTCGCCGTCTCTTCAGGAAACTTGTGTTTTAACTTTCTCAAAGTGAGTGGTTTGTTCCGGCATGTCGGAGACTCCGCTAACGCTGCCCAGATGTGCGGGTGTCTGCATCTGCCAGATGTTTTCTTAAAGCTGTAGTGTCCCTCAGAGAGGAGGGGGAGAAAAGAGAGAAGGCTAGGGAGGAGGACCTTAGCCGGAGCTGAAGGATTGTCACCCTATGCAGGGTTCTAAGCAGCTAATCTATCCACTGAAGCCCAAACGTGGACAGGACGGTGCCTCTCTCCTTGGCTTGCAGCCCACACTTAGAGCAATAGCTACAGTAGCTAAGCCTGAGTCTAGGATATGGAATATTGAGGGCTGCATAATTCATGACTCAGCATGAGCAGGCTCTGCAATCCAGGGGACAGCAGAGCAACATTTCATAGGCTCCACCGGGCAGCCACTTTACCACAGTTCCCTTTGGCTGCACCCTTTTCAAATCCAAGCCCAGACCCAAGGATCAGGGAGGAAGGAGAACAGGCTCCCAAACTGGGCTAGGGTTGCCAGGTGTCCGGTATTGAACCAGACAGTTCAGTATTTTCGCTTCCTGTCCGGTAAAAAAAAACAGAAAATACCAGACACTTAAAATGTCCGGTACTTTCTGATTTTTTCCTGGCCAGAAGGCAAAAATCCCGAGCTGTCTAGCTCAATATGGAGGCAGCCGGGCAACCCTAGTGCTTACCCAGTGTTTCCCAATTTTATTTGGCCATGGAACCCTTTTAAACTCAAAAGAATTTTGCAGAACCCCTAATCACAGTCTAATATATGGAACTGAAAAAGTAGACCACAAATAAGAATAATAATAAACAAATGCTAAACGAGGTCATGAGATCAACGTTTAGTTTAACTGCACATATTTAAAAACAAAAATCGCATCATATTAATTATTATTTTTTTAATTATAAAATGTTATTGTAATGGAATTTTCTCGCGGAACCCTTATTTTCACTTTGTGGAACTCCGGGGTTCCACGGAATACCGTTTAGGAAACGCTGGCTTACCAGGTTCTGCAGGGGAGCTGTCTGGCCCTGCGCAGGGAGGCAAGATGGCGGGCAGCCACCGGCAGCCTGTTAGGGCCAAAAAGCCTCACCACGTATTTTTTAAAGGAGCCACGTTTTTTGTTTTTTGGGGGTTTTTTTGCTTAACAACTCTCGGAGTCCTTTTTTTTTCGGTATTTTTTCTGAAACCATCTGGCAACCCTAACTGGGCAGTGTCTAGGGTTGCCAGGTGTCTGGTTTTCTACCAGATAGTCCTGTATTTGCGCCATCTGTCTGGTAGAAAAATTCAGAAAATACCAGACACGTGCAATGTCCGGTATTTTGTGAATTCCCGGCTGGGCACCAGAGGGAAGCCTGGCGGGGGCAGGGGAGCGACTGGAAGGCGGAGCGCAATTGGCTTTGGGAGCCCTGTGGTTGCTCGCAAAAGCCGGGTGGGGTGGAGCAGGGTGGGGGCCAGGACTCCCAGCCACCCCACCCCACCCCACCCCACCCCGGTTTTGCACGGGACCAGAGGCTCCACCTCCTAGCTGGGATCCTCTGGATGCGAGCAGAAGCAGGGCCGGGGGGGGGGGGGGGGGGGGGAGAAGCCGGTGGCTCCCAGCCCCGCCCCCGCCCAACTTCTGCTGGCAAGTAAAGGGAGTGCCTGCCGGGGGCGTGTCCGGAAGGACTCCGGCTGCGGCCAGTGGCTGCATCCCCCCCCTTGCCAGGTCTGCTTCCCGCCCCCTTTCCTCTGGGCCCCCCCATCCTCCCCTCCAGCTCCACGGCCCCGACCTCCCCCCAGCTCTGCTTCCCACCTCCCTTCCAGATGGTCCTCTCACCCCCCCACCCGACAAGTGTGTCCAGTTTTTTAGCAGGATCTACCTGGCACCCCTAGCAGTGTCTGACACTGGGTTGGCAGCCTACCCCATGTCATGCAATGATCTGGGCTGCGGCTTACCTTTTGTACACTAGGGGTCAATTTCTTTGCAGGTGTAAATTGGCACCAGTTTCCACCAGCAGAAAAGCTGGCTCTAGGATTTTTTTTCACAAGATTTACCATCTTGTGGGACACTTCCCACATGCCCTTCCAAGGTAGGCGACTTTGGTTATCTTCACCCCATCGTGCAGACAGAGAAAGCGCCGAGAGTTGTCCAAAGCCACGGCGGTTCTGAGCATGGGTGCAATCAGACGCTCCTAGCTATAGCCTGTGCTCAGATCGCTGAATTGTGCTGAATGCATCTGATCAACCTGGTTCTTATAACTCCAGGGCATAAGACAGACGCTTTGATAGGACATTACAAATGTCTGCTATCCACAACCATTCTAATGATGGCCCCTAAACTATCCTCCCAGGAACGTGATGTTGCTGGAAGTGAAAAGAGAGACAAGGAGACTAGCAGGCTGGGGATAGTGGTCTCAGAATGAATCGCATCATCTGTCGCTTAAGTAGATTCTATACTATCATTTCATGGCCATAGCGGGCAGCAAGATGTTCTGTTTCTCCGCCACGTCTGTCCCACGGAACTCCTCAGCTACGTCTACACTACATGGTTTTGTGGCAGAAAATATGCTAATAAGAGACTCATTAGCATAAGTTGAGATTTCATTTGCATGTTTTCTGCCAATCCGTTTTTGCGCAACAACAAGCAATGTGGACGTTTCCTTTTTGTGCAAAACCCCCTTTTTGCACAAGATTGATATGCCTCCCTTTTTGAGGCATAAGGATCTTGCACAAAAAGGGGATTTTGCGCAAAAAGGAAACGTCCACATTGCATGTTTTTGCAGAAAAAGCCCTTGCACAAAAACGGCTCGACTAGATTATGCAAATGAAGCGTGACAAAATGCTAATCAGTGCTTCATTTGCATTGCCGCTTCCAGCAAAAGCTGTAGTGTAGACATAGCCCTCAAGGAGGTGAATATGCTGCCCAGCTCAGAGCGCCTCCGGCTGGCTCTGGAGGTGGGCAATTGCAGTCTTCAGAATACGCTGATTGGATTTGGAGGGTGACAGGGTCGAAGGGGAAGTGCCACAGACCCTGGCTGTGTTCCAAACCGTCCCAATCACATGTTCTTGTGGTGTCAGAAGTGCTATGCAATCTGGCCCTGTTCCCATCCTATGTGGGGAGAGCCGGCCGGAAATGGAGGAGTGCTTATTGAAACTGTTCATTAATGGCCCTTGCTCTCAGAGAAAGTCAGTCGCCAGTGTTCAGACAAGCTGCAGTTTACATGTGCTCCAGAAACAACTGTGAATACTAATGTCCTAAACAGCCACCCCCCCAGTCTCTAACCTCCCCTTCCCGGGACAATTCACTGAGAAGTTTGCACTGGGCCAACTGAAACAATATTTGAAATCCCCAGGATCCGTGGAGTCCATCCAATTCAGTTTAGGAGCAGGCCCCAGCCCAGAAATGGTGCACAGATACGACCACAGAGAATGTGCTCTAAAAAGGGCTAGTGGGGTTCCATTTTTATTTAATGTTTCTTGTGAATATATCAGTGACTACTGCCACAGAAACAGGCAAAAATCAGTGCAAAAACGATTAATTTTAACTAATTAATATTTTGGTGGATGGAAAGTTGGGGGGGAGGAGAATATTCAGTAGATTAATGCTTTGAATTGTGGTTTGCTGCAGAACTAAAACAGAACTCAAAACACAATGCCATTTCCGATTTAAAAAACCCCCAATGTTTCTGTAATCCCTAAATAAAACATTTCATTCGAATAAACAGTTTACCGTTACAGACTTAGAATTATTAGACAAAAAATACTTACATTCAATAATTGGACCATGCCTTTGCAGTACATATACTCACCTTCATCCTTTTCTCCTTTCTTTGGTTTTTTTTTCAAAACTTTTGAATACTTTCTTATGTGCTGACACATAATCTGATACAGATTTTTGTTTTCTTCTCATTTTAGCATGTCAGCTCTTTACACCGTTATCTGCTAGCAGCTTGAAATGTGTATGTGGTGGGCGTGAAATTATCAGTATGTTTAGAGGTGCACACTCTTCAGTGCTTGCATGAATGCCTGTTTGTTTATTGGGTGTATCTTTTAGATTGATACATAGCTGCATTTCCAAAACAAGGTGTTTTTATATATTTGACTGATACAAAAGTAGGCTGAAAATTGAGGTGGGGGGAATGAATAATTTTGTAAAACCTAGGAATTTTTTTGGTGAAAATGGGCTTAAATGGCAAATGAAAGGGGTTAGAAATAAACACCTAGACAAAGCAGAGAATTCTGTGGTGACGATCCACTCAGGTCAAAAGCCAGGTCTTTTATGACATGGCTTGATTTTTTTCCCAGTGCCACTTCCTCTCAAATGCAGATCTCACCTCAGCCATCCTGAGGGGAGCTGACCCCATCTCAGCGCGGCAGGCTGAGGTGTGGGCTCCGTGCCCTGCACTTGCTGCCGTTTGCTTACTGGACGAAAGACAAGTTCAGGCTGATGATGGCCTCTTCCCCCACGACTCCCCAAGAGACGCTGGAATTCTCTGCCCCACCCAATGAGCTTCTGGACGCTAGAGGCATCCAGTATTGGGAGGCAGGAGTCTCTAGGTGCTAGGGAGGGGAACAGTTAACCTTCTAACCAGTAAGCATTACCAGGTGATGGTCACTGGTTACGGTTAACCAGCAGTGGCTGGAGCAGCCCCCATGTCCACTGCTGGTCTGGCCTGACTGGAGCAGGGCACCAAGGGCAGGGGTCCATCCCCGCCTGCCTGCCCCCTTTTAAGTGGTTAAACATAATATTTAACCAGTTAACTGATTAAGTGGGATTTTACATCACTACTGGGGCCAGCTGGCAGAGGGCACAGGGCTTGGGTTGAGTTTTATAGGGATCCCAGGGCTGCTGGCAGGGGGAGGCAAAGGGGGAAGTTGCCCCAGTGCCTGATAATTTAAAAGAGCCCGGGCCTTTTAAATCACCGCCGGAGTCCCATGCGGCACAGTCCGGCTGGCACGGAAGGCTGGCTAGGGGAGGCACCATGCAGTGTGGGCGGTGCCGAGGGCTGGTTGCCCTTTAGCCCTGCTCCCTTCTGCCTGAGGCCCCACCCCTTCTGAGGGTGCGGGAGCCGAGCCCTCTGCCCCACATGGCCCAGGGCCTGCCAAGTCTCTCTCGCCTAAGTTGGATGTATGCATTATAATTCATTAAAGTGGGTGGGTGGGTGGCTCTGACGACCCATAGCCCACTGGTTGTCACTGCGACATGGATGGGTTGGATAAGATTTAAAGAGCTGTGTGTCTGTACCAAAAATGATATTCTTATGGCAGGCAACCAGGACACGGCACATCGTGAGCAGGCAGGAGGTAGCAACAATTATCACGCTGCGGGGTCACATGTGTCCCGGTCATTGTATGCCGCACAGTTGGCGCCTGTTTGCCTTCTGAGCCAAATGCTAATTGAGGGATTGTGAAATCTTCAAGAGAGGAAATTTACAGGAAGAAATAAACAGCAGGAAGGGATCCTGTTTACAAGTAAAACAATGGCTAGCTGGGATGTCTCTGAGGGAACCGAGAACCCACATCTTTCACGGAGGAGGCAAGTTACAGTGTGTTTGTCTTATGAATGGAGCTGGCTGTAAGGGTGTCTGCTCTGCTATTAAAAGCCAGGTTGGGGGGAGGGAGGGGGAGGGGACGACAGAGGCCCAGCTCAGGGGCTAATTGTTGTGTGCTGTTTGGGTTTATAGTGGATCCAGGCTCTAGGACCCTGTGAGGTGGCAGGGTCCCAGGGCTGGGCTGCAGCCTCAGCCCAAATGCCTGCGCCACAACTCAGCAGCCTTTTCATCCGAACACCCTCCCCCAGCTCAAATCAGCTGGCATGGGGCAGAGGCAGACGCAGGCCTGCTGACAGCAATTCTGGGCACAGGACGGAACAATCAACGGGCCCTTTGCCCCAGTCTCTTGGCTGGAGCCACAAGTCTCCCCCCCTTCCCGAGAAACCCCAAGTGCCCTGCCCTTGAGTAGAGGACCCTCTGCCAGTCTCAGCCCTTCCCGCACCTGCTCAGAAGAGCCCTGCACCAGCTGCATCCAGGCCTCCCCTCCGTTCCCCAAACCCAGTCCAGTGGTAGCTGCTAGGCAGCCGTCCCAATCCTATATACACAGGGCATGTCAAAAGTGCCTTTGAAGACACTTTTCCCCAGGACAGGCTGGGTCTGCGGGAGGGAGGGAAGGCACAGCTGCGAGGGGTCTGCATATATGTGCCAGAGGCTGCTCTGGGCAGAGGCCTGTGGCCAGGCCGGGAATGGGGAGTGGGGCCGCGGCCACCCCTGGCGTGAAGGGCACTTGGAGTTTCTCTGGCTGGTGGGGCTTGTGGCTCTGGCTGACAGAGGGAGCAAAGGGGGGGTCTTGTGGCTTTTGCTATGGGGGTGGGTGGAAGGAGTGGAGCGGAGGGCTAGACTCCCTCAAAAGGGGCTCCCCCTGCTGCCCATGCACCCATGCCTCTGGCCTACCTGGGAGATTTAAAAAGGCACAGGGCTTTCTGGCTGCCACTACTGCAGCAGTGGCTGGGCCCTTTGGTCCTTTAATTGCCCTGGCCCCTGGGCAATTGCTCCCGCCCCTGGGCAACTGCCCCCTTTGTCTTCTACCCATTGTCAGGCCTGTGTAGATGCACCCTAAAACACTAGAAGGATTCTGAGTGAGCATTGCTGTTTAAGACATGAAAGCAGCACGTTAAGCTTAGCTTCTAGAATGCACTTGGGCTTCATCTAGACTGGCATCATTTTCTGCAAATGCTTGTAACGGAAAAGTTTTCCGTTAAAAGCATTTGCGGAAAAGAGCATCTAGATTGGCATGGACGCTTTTCTGCAAAAGCATTTTTTGCAGAAAAGCATCCGTGCCAATCTACACACTCTTTTGCGCAAAAAAGCCCCGATCGCCATTTTCGAGATTGGGGCTTTTTTGCGCAGAACAAATCTGAGCTGTCTACACTGGCCCTTTTGCACAAAAGGACTTTTGCCCGAATGGGAGCAGCATAGTATTTCTGCAAGAAGCCCTGATTTCTTACATGAGATCGTCAGTGTTCTTGCGGAAATTCAAGCGGCCAGTGTAGACAGCTGGCAAGTTTTTCCACAAAAGCAGCTTGCCAGTCTAGACACAGCCTTTGTGATTTTGTTTGCTGTGTAACCATTTCCATTATTGCTGCCTGCAATCCCTTGGATCTCTCTGCTTTGTTAAATACACTTGCACTTGTTTTCACTCTCCACATTAAAGTGTGGTGTGTCAAGCAGTGGTGAGCTGAGGGGAAGCTGGTAAGCTGGGATGTTGTACATCAGTGGAAGAACTTAGTGGGTGAATATTGTGAGTATCCAGTTGACCAGGGGCTTGGGCTAAGGGTCTCTTTAATTGCCAGGTACACAGTTGGGTGTGAGCTGGCTAGCACACAGGCCCTGGCTCTTCTGAGGTGGGAAGGGCCGCACCATCAGACCCCTAGAAAGCAGGAGCTTGCCTAGTTAACCTGCAGAGAGCAGGGCTGCGAGGCCTAGAGTGGAGCGTCGTGGAGCCGGGAGCTGATCACTGGCAGGCACAGACTAGCAGACCGGTGTGGGGTACATAGCAGAGTTGTTGGCTTGAGTCCCACGACTTGAACTCGAGTCTGACTTAAGTCGCCTAGGTGACTCGACTTGAGACTTGACTCGGGTTCATTGTTTGTGACTTGCGACTTGCTAATTTTGTTAAATCCACTTGGTGAAAAAATTGTCCGAAAATGCCGATATTGATGGCTTGTACAAAAGTGACTTGACATTTTTTAAATGAAGACTTGGGACTTGATTTGGGACTTGACTCGAAAGTGATTTTAGGGACTCGAGACTCGACTTGAGACTTGAACTGTAGGGACTTGAGAGTCGACGTGGACTTGACAATGACGACTTGAAGACAACCCCGGTACATAGGCCCGAGGCTCCAGAGGGATCCCCCTGTCCAATCTGTAGGGACCCCCACGGGCTCTCAGGTTTACGTGCCATCCCTGGGCGCGCTGTTCCCATTACGGGCTGTGCCTCGCTCCGGGGTCAGGGCCCTGCATGCAGACAGGCGCAGGATGGGGATGTGCTCGGCCGTGCCGGGTACTGGCGTGGCAGCGCCCGGGGGCGAAGCGCGTCTCTTCCCGCTCAGCACTCCCCAGGCTCCTGCCGCAGGCGAGCGGGCCCCTTCCAGTAGGGCTGGGCCCCCCCTCTCCCCACATACCCCCCCCGGTAATCTGGGCGCGTGGAGGGGTCTGGCGTGTGGCCCCCCCGGGGGCACTGTGAGAACTGCGGGGGGGGGGGGGGTCTGAGCCGGCCGGCCCGGCTCCCCACGTGCCCCCCCAGGTAATCTGGGCGCATGGAGGGGTCTGGCGTGTGGCCCCCCCGGGGCACTGTGAGAACTGCGGGGGGGGGGTCTGAGCCAGCCAGCCAGCCCGGCTCCCCACGTGCCCCCCCAGGAATCTGGGCGCGTGGAGGGGTCTGGCGTGTGGCCCCCCCGGGGCACTGTGAGAACTGCGGGGGGGGGGTCTGAGCCAGCCGGCCAGCCCGGCTCCCCACGTGCCCCCCCCCAGGAATATGGGCGCGTGGAGGGGTCTGGCGTGTGGCCCCCCCGGGGCACTGTGAGAACTGCGGGGGGGGGGTCTGAGCCGGCCGGCCCGGCTCCTCGCGGGGCGGGGCGGCTGCCCGGGGGCGGGGCGGGCTCGGCCCTTTCCGGCCAGGCGCGGGCAGAGCGAGCGGAGTGGCCCGGCCGCCATGGCGTCCCCGTCCCGCAGGCTGCAGACCAAGCCGGTCATCACCTGCCTCAAGAGCGTCCTGCTCACCTACAGCCTCGTCTTCTGGGTGAGCGGGGGGGCGGGGACCCCGGGGGGGCTGCTCCGGGGGGCGGGGCGAGGGGGCAGCGGGGACCCCGGGAGGGCTGCTCCAGGGGGTGGGGCGAGGGGGCAGCGGGGACCCCGGGGGGGCTGCTCCAGGGGGTGGGGCGGGGGGGCAGCGGGGACCCCGGGAGGGCTGCTCCGGGGAGCGGGGTGGGGGGGCAGCGGGGACCCCGGGGGGGGCTGCTCCGGGGGGCGGGGTGGGGGGGCAGCGGGGACCCCGGGGGGGGCTGCTCCGGGGGGCGGGGCGGGGGGGCAGCGGGGACCCCGGGAGGGCTGCTCCGGGGGGCAGCGGGGACCCCGGGGGGGGCTGCTCCAGGGGGCGGGGCGGGGGGGGCAGCGGGGGCACTGGGGGGGGGCTGCTCCAGGGGGCAGCGGGGACCCCGGGGGGGGCTGCTCCAGGGGGTGGGGCGGGGGGCAGCGGGGACCCCGGGGGGGGCTGCTCCAGGGGGTGGGGCGGGGGGGGCAGCGGGGACCCCGGGGGGGGCTGCTCCAGGGGGTGGGGCGGGGGGGCAGCGGGGACCCCGGGGGGGGCTGCTCCAGGGGGTGGGGCGGGGGGGCAGCGGGGACCCCGGGGGGGGCTGCTCCAGGGTGTGGGGCGGGGGGGCAGCGGGGACCCCGGGGGGGGGCTGCTCCAGGGTGTGGGGCGGGGGGGCAGCGGGGACCCTGGGGGGGCTTGCTCCAGGGGGTGGGGCGGGGGGGCAGCGGGGACCCCGGGGGGGCTGCTCCAGGGGGCGGGGCGGGGGGGCAGCGGGGGCACTGGGGGGGGCTGCTCCAGGGGGCAGCGGGGACCCCGGGGGGGCTGCTCCAGGGGGTGGGGCGGGGGGGCAGCGGGGACCCCGGGGGGGCTGCTCCATGGGGTGGGGCGAGGGGGCAGCGGGGACCCCGGGGGGGCTGCTCCAGGGGGCGGGGCGGGGGGCAGCGGGGGCACTGGGGGGGGCTGCTCCAGGGGGCAGCGGGGACCCCGGGGGGGCTGCTCCAGGGGGTGGGGCGGGGGGGCAGCGGGGACCCCGGGGGGGCTGCTCCAGGGTGTGGGGCGGGGGGCAGCGGGGAGCCCGAGGAGGGGGCTGCTCCAGGGTGTGGGGGGAATTGGGGACCCCGGGGGGGGGGCTGCTCCAGGCGGTGGGGCGGAGGGGCCTGCTGCAGGGTGTGGGGCAGGGTGTGGGGGAGAACCGGAGACCCCTGGGGGTGGGGAGAGGCAGTACCAGGCAAAGTGGGGACGCTTGGTGGGTAATGGGGTCCTGGAAGTTAATGAGGGCCCCCAGGGAGAGTGGGGGTCCCAGGGATACAAAGATGGATCCTGGGGGCTCCAGAGGAATAAGGGGTCCTGGGGGATAGTGGGGGCCTAGGCCAGAGCACCTGGGGAGTGATAGTGTGGGGAGGCCGGTTTGGCTGGACCCCTCTTTGGGCAGGTATTGGGGCAGGCTCCAGGCTCCAGACCACACAAGGCTCCCTGTCCAATCTGTAGGCACCCTAGGCCAGGTGCCTCCAATGAGCTCCAAGGTTTTTGTGTCTTCCCTGGGCTCTCTGTGCCGGTTACGGGGCTGTTCCGTGCGCCCATGTCACAGCCCTGCACGTAGGTGATGTGCTCGCCCCTGCCTGGTCTGGGTGTGTCAGTGCCCTTTGGCACACACCCTCTAACCTTATCCCTTTCCTTTCACCGCTCCCCAGGCTCCTCCAGCAGGTGAGTGTGGCCTTTCTATTAGCGCTGGGCCCCTCTACCTCCCCGTTGATTACTTTGTGTCTCCCCCCATGTAAGTGTGCATGCATGGAGGGGTCTGGGTTGTGGCAAGCATGGATGTTTGTAACAGAGCAAATTGTTTCCAGATGGAGAAAGTTAATTCCCAAAGGCACAGTCATCTGGGCTCATGTTTATACAATACCCCAGGGACTGAAGATCAGAGATAAAAATGCTCTGATAATACAAGTGCTTTCTGGACTCCCAGCGCTGCCCTTCTGACAAACAACTTCACGTAAGCAATTTTAATGCCCGCTTCTGCAAGGTAGTGTGTCCTGGAATGCCTCTGCCCATGCTGCCCTCCCACCCCTCATTTTATCTGCTCTTAGCCTCCCATTTCTCTACAATGGAATCCCTGACTTGCACACTTCCAGGGTATCTTGTGGTGCCTCATATACTCTCAGCGTGTGGATTTAAGTGACTATGAGTAAGTTAAGTGCTTTGAAGTGACAAGTGGAGTCAAAATGATTGAGTCTCTATTCTGATTTCTGCAGATCTCTGGCATTATCCTCCTGGCAGTTGGCATCTGGGGCAAAGTGGGCCTAGAGGTGTATTTCTCCCTGTTAAATGAGAAGGCCACCAATGTCCCCTATGTACTCATTGGCACTGGGACTGTCGTCATCCTCCTAGGCACTTTTGGCTGTTTCGCCACCTGCCGTGGAAGCACATGGATGTTAAAACTGGTAAGTGGTTGACTGTCAGAAGAGTCACAAATCTAATACCCTGCTTCTACAACTCAGAACTTCACCAGCTGTCTGCCCTGCCATGTGCTCCTCGTGTATCTGCTTTGGGAAAGTCTCTGTTCTCTCTAAGTATTGGACCATACATTCTTTGACTTTCTCAAATAGGGCACATCCCAGACTCCACCCTCTTTGGCAGAGCTGAGGTGCTGGCATTTGTGGCTAATAGATTCTCTCGCTGTAGCCTTCTTTTTATGTACCCATGTTAGCCTGGGAATGTATTTGGCTTTTAATTACTCTGTTTTTCCTATCCACAGTATGCCATGTTCTTGTCCCTCATCTTCTTGATTGTGCTGGTGGCTGCTGTTGTAGGATTTGTTTTCAGACATGAGGTGAGTTCAGGTGTGATTGCTTTCACCCTTTTCCCCTTCTTCTTGAGGCCAGGGCTTGGATGGAATTCCCCTGCAGAGTAAAGAGTTTAGACTTACATTTGTTTCCTCTTACTTTGTGCAATCCCTTGGTGGTTGCATATTGAGAGGCAAATTCTTCTCATTTCTATTGAGGTATAAATCTGGGGTAACCCTTTTGACTTCACTGGAGTAGTCTGGATTTACAGTGTTGCTGACAACAGAAGTTGGCTCAGTTTCAGATTCCAAGTGATCAGTATGCGCAAAAAGGACAAATAAGAACATTCTTCCAGTCATTTAAAGATGTGAAAACTCAGTACTTCTGAGATTTGGTTGCTACACTATTTACCAAATTAACCAGTATTTAACATCAACAGGGATTTAGAGAGAATATCTGTAGAGTGTCTAGGAATAACCACAATGGATGCATTTGACGCTATTCAAGAGAACTTTTAGTCACTAATTGGGTCTCTTAAAGTTCCTTAAATAGTGTAGAAAAGTATTTCAGGGATTAGAAATAACCTGACTGAAATGAGATGGGGGAGATATTTAAAGGCATAAATGAATATTAAGCACCTACTCCCCAGTTGAACCTCTCTCACAAGGACTGTAAAGTGCAAACCCAGATCATTCCCTTGTTCATACTAAGCTTGACAGACGTGCACATTTTTATAAAAAACAGATTTTTTTTTTTAAATTTGTGAGCTGGATCCTTCACCTGGAATGTGCTAGTCAGAATGTTCCTGCAACATTCTGGGATGGCCCTAAATAAGGCCCACGGAAACCATGATTTTCTTGTAATGTCACGGTAATTAGGTCTGCTTGTAAATGCAAGAATTAAGTTCCAGTGCTTGGTACAGCAGGGGCTGTGCTCCCTGCCCCAACCCTCAGTTCTTCTTTATAGCCGGTCTCACATCTAGATAGTAACAGGAGTGACTTTCTGAGCCATTCCTGGTTCTCTGTTTCTGATGGAGCTGAGTTTTTTAAGGTGACAAGAAACTCTTTGGGACCTGTAGCCTTTGGAGGCTTAGGTTACAGAAATCTTTCTATTCTTGCAGATTAAAGACAGCTTTGAGAGCAACTACAGTCTTGCTCTGAAGAACTACAATGCAACCATGGATCTCCGCAGCGAAGCTGTGGATACCATCCAGAGAACTGTGAGTACTTGTGGTTGGTTCCTCCAAAGAAACTGGTGGGGGAGTCTGTATCCTGCAGATGTATGGCCCAGCATACCCTGATGTGCTGAGCAGCAGCTGAGGCTGGGGTTCCCATGCACAGGCAAAGTACAACACAAGGAAGGCTCTGGCTTGCTAGGAGGCATTAAACATTAGCTGCCTTCTCTGTTACTGCCAGACCTGTCCCTTAGGAAGATGTACAGTAATCTCCTCTTGCCTCACTACACAGGGGAGCAGTACTGCCCTAATGTTCCCAGTTCTCAAGCACATGAAGGACAGCCATTACTGTGGACAACATAGAGGGTAGCTGTGTGCACATAGGTGGCTTTGCAGGGTATGTGTTATGCAGATCTTATCTGACTGGGTAGAGTGTGCTTGTCCCTATACCAAACTGGCAGATGCACTGTCCTTGTCCTGCATACATCTTTATCTCTGAGTCTGGTCTCAAAGTATTTGTGTATGAAGGAAAAATAGCTGTTCTGTGCTGGTCATCGGAGGTGTCAAGTAAAAGGCAGGTGATACGTAAGTGCTGTTGGGTTGCATTGGGGAGGGGAGGAAGCATTTGGGGTATCTGCAGATTGGTGTAGCTGCGGGGATGTAGTGCTCTGCGGTTCAAGCACTGCTCCTTACTGTTCTAAAATTTGATTTCTCCAGCTACACTGCTGTGGAGTCCAGAGCTATTTAAATTGGGTGAATACGACCTATTTTGCACAGAATGGAATTCCTCATAGCTGCTGCAAGCTTCAAAACTGCTCAGACGAAGACCTGAAGGACCTGAATAAAGCCAAGGCAGAGGTGTTTGGTAATGTAAGTGACTCTCAGAGATGTGTCCTGGAAGCAGGTGTGGGAAGAGAGAGTTGAGACCTTCTTCCCCGGGTTGTCAGATCCCTGTAAGTGGTCAGGAACTTTGTTCTAGAAAGAGTGTTGTTGGGGTACAGGAAATTGCTGTGCAGTAATGGGGGCGAAGGCTGTGTTGCCGCTGACAGGAGAAAGAGGCATAGAGAAGCTGTGCCCAATGCATTTTCTCAAGTTCTCTGGAAGTTCCAGTTATTCTTCGTTGTTGGGAAGAGATTTGTGTCTGCATTGGCTTGCCTTTGTCTGTATCTGTCTGCATTAGCTTGCCTGCGCTTTGTGTCAGATGGGATTATGTGAAGAACTCTATTGTATCATGCTTTACATTCCTGTAGCACTTAATGCTCACACTCCCCTATGAAGAAAGTATACAGGGGACTGCACAGAGATGCAGAGGCAGGTAATGTTACTTAGACCATCTAGTCCCATTTAAACTATTGAGTTCATCTTCCCTCGCTGACTTGATCCTCAGTGAATCATGTTGCTTTTCTGGTCCTATACATCCACCTTCATAAAACAACGCTTGGCACAGTGCCCAGGTGAAAGGTGCAAAGTACAAAGATGTAAATGGATTGCCCAAGCTCAAACAACAAGCTAAATGGCTAAATTCAGAACTGATTCCAGAATGCCCTGACTCCCAGGCCTGCCTTAGATTCTTTCCTGAGCTTGTTCACTCCTCAAGGTACCTGTGCGATGGCTGTGAATTGGATGGATGTGTAGTTGGTGTCTGGCAGCCTGGAACTACCCCTGCTATACTCAGATGCAAACTTGTTTTTTCCTCAGGGTTGTTTCAGTCTGGTAACAACAGTTATGGAGTCCAAAATGAGCATTGTGGCTGGCATCTCCTTTGGCATCGCTTGCTTCCAGGTAAAATCTCTCCTTCTGTCTAATGTTTTCTTATGTGTGCAAAGGACAAAGCATATTTCAAAGAGGAAGAAATAGTTGATTTTTTTCCCCACAGATTACCATTTTATTTAAATACCACAGTCACCCAACTCCAAAAGTGGGGATTAAAATGCCAACTTCCCTTCAGAGAGCCGGTGTATGTCTTGAGAATAGCTCACTCCGGAAACAACAAACTTCTAACCGATGCTAATACAACCAAATCTCTCCTCTTCCGATCCAGTGTTACCTATCTGAATTTCTGTTTCCAGAACAAACTGTCACCTGTGCTTCTGCTGCCCCATTGCCCTGTCAGGGTGAGAGTTGGATTAAATGTCGGTGCTTATAGATGATCAAAAATATTCTGAAATGCCTATCACAAACTCAGACCCAGCTAATGCAATGACCCCATCTTCTGTTTCTTTCCCTCTGATTCTTTAGCCTGAGGTTTTATCCTTGTGATGAAGGAAGCATTATGTCTCAAGCAGCAATGGAACTAGTGTTTCCTCATCTGACCAACCTTGTCTACACAGGAAACAAGAGTCCTCTGGCCTGAGCTCCTTGCTAACGTCACCTTTGTGCATGGGGAACGTTTGGGAGTGGGTTTTTGGAAGAGCTCTGTAGACTGGGTGCAAGTTGAGTGCTGAGTAGTTTGAAAAGCTGATCATGAGTGCCCTGAGAGACCTTTATATAGTTGAGCTCTTTGGAAAATGTGACCCCACTTTTGGTTATCGAGCACTGGAAAAACTGGCCTGATGTCTAGCCTGGATATCTGGGCTAAGGTTGGCATGTCCTGCCTTCAGATAGGATCTCTCTTACCGATGGAACTTCCTGCCATATTTGTTTTCAGTCTCTGTCAGCTAAGCAGATGATCAGAGTAGTGTTCCCTTAACACGTTTATTTCATGGCTTGTCGGGTAAGCGTGTGCTCTTGCTATCTCTGTATCATCTTCCATTGTGTGCCAGAACTTTAAGCCTTAAATTCTCCCTAAAAGATAGCTGGTGCTGATCTTCCTTGTTCACAGGCACTCTCAAACGCTGATCCTGTCACGGGTCCCCATACACACAGAGGGGCTAACAGGGCAGACTTCAGAACAAGTTTCAGAGTTGGATAATATGTGGAGTAAAATCATTGACTGTACTGCGTTAGTCAGGGAGGGGAACTTCCGACCCCCGGGCTGGATTTGGCTCGTAGCAAGTCTCTGTGCTACAGGCAAGAAGCCCTGAGTCTCAGCTACCCTCACAGCGCTGGACTGTGAGCAGGACAAGCCTCACCAGTCCAAGCTGAGTGTGAATGAGGGTTGTTGGCTTTTTTGTTCGTTTGTTTCTCACTTGGAACAGGCAAGTGAAGTCTTTCTACTTTTGTGTGGTCCTCGACTGACTTTTTTGCGGGTCAGTGGTCTCTCACCAAAAAAGGTTCCCCACCCCTGGCCGAAGTCTTGCTGAACGTCTCAATTGTGTTCTGAGCAGTTGAGTTTTCTGTGGCAACTGCTAGGCTTGTGGAAATCCCCTGAGGGGACTGTGATTGTTTGTAGGGTGTCTAACTGGAACACCTTGCAGTTGGCAAGAAAGGTGGCAACAGACAGACACAGACGACAGACTTGATTACTTGACTCTTATTTTGAGGTGATTTCCAGTCTGACTGAAATTCAGAGTCACAGATCTCTGTATCGGTTCCAAATGGCAAAACTCCTTAGTTCCTTCAAAGCATGTTCACTTTTAAGTAAAGAGTATGAAGAAACAGCAGTTTGGAATTGATGCAAAGGAGTGGGCAGACCCAGTAACCAGGGAAGAGACTGACAGAGTGAGATTGCTTATTGATTGCTTGGTTTATTTTATCTTTAATTTACTCTCCTTGGAAGGAAATTGCCTGGCGACAGTCTGTGAGGTATCCAGGCTGAGGCAAGGTTAACATGTAATAGCATGAGCACAGAGAAGAATCTTGGCCAGCCAGTTTTTATTCTGATATCAGTTTGTCACTGTGCTGTTTTCTGTAACAGACACGGAATGGATTGGGAGAGGCTGGAACGCAGACCTTTACCTTGCGGCTCATACGCTTGCAAACTCTTTATTGCATTTTGATGTCACTGTGCTAGGGCTGGAGCCAATCTGTCTCTTTCAGCTGCTATCCATTTCCTCCCTCCTCCCCCCTATCTGCGATGTGCAGCTCACATTCTGCTCATTACAGCTTCCAGATCTATACTCCAAATAGGGCAGCAGAGTTTGACTGATGAATAAGTGTGTGTGTGTATGGGGGCGGGGGGATGTGCTTTCGTCAGCTCTGTGAGCGTAACCGCAGTGTAGCGGTTTCAGTCTTTGAGGAATATATTGTTGTTTGGGACTTAGAATCATATACACATTTTGTGATTTACTCTGAAGTGAACGTTGATGGTTGTCACGCAAATGAAAGGCCCTGTTCTGCAACTTTGCCTCCCATGAGAACAGTTACATGCATGAGTGTTTTTTAGGATCAGGTCCGAAATGTCTTTGATACAGAAAACAGCTGTCTGGAGCCCACACAACAATAATAACCGATGTGTGTCCTTCAGTATTTTCACATCAGCCTTGATTCTGTCATTGACCTTGGAGTGGGGAGAAGCGGTTGATATTTTCTACTGTTTGTGTAATGGGCTGTAATGCTCTTGATAGCCATATAATCTCTGGGAAATTACCATAAAGCAGTCGATGGTTCATAAAGCAAATTCTAACAAGAAGTAATGTTGACTCTCTCTCACAAGGAGTGCCTTCCTATGCGGATGGCTGCCAGGATCCTCTCAGCTTTATCTACCCTAAAGCAAAGGAGCCCATATTCTGATTTTGCAAAACCTCATCACCCAGACTTTGCTTTTACAAAACCAAAGCGAAGTATCCAGTGCTTCAGATCTCAGTTGCATTGTGTCCAAATTGTTGCATTTCAGAGAGTGGTGCAGCTTAAACGATTTCGAGTTTGGGTCCACTTATATTTATTTTTTCACATTTCAGTTGGTTGGGATCTTTCTCGCCTGCTGCCTGTCCCGGTACATCACAAACAATCAGTATGAGATGGTGTAACAAGCCAGCCTGTGACCAAGGTATGCCTGCCCTGTAGGTGCATGTATTCATGTTCCTGTCTGCAGATCTGAGAATGAGGGAGGTCTTTTGGAAGCTTGCACTTCCATTGTGCTGTGTGCATATGTCCACAGGAAGGTCCGAGCAAGGTAACATGTGCTCCATGTACCGGTCCATCCATTTGGAGATGCGCAGGGTCTGCTCCATCTGCGTGTTTCTTCTATAAGCATCTAGCTGAGCGAAGAACCCACATTTTGTAGTAAGCAGTTCTTTGACTCTTAAAGTTTAAAGTGAAATAGACACCTTCCTGGACATACAAGGATAGAGCAAACAGGTGCTGTGGAATTTCCTACACATACATGCTGACACACCTCTGTTAGTTACTCGACCTCCTTCCCATCTTACACCTAGACCCTTTACCTAAACCGACCTTCCATTCCTGCCTGCTCCTACAGAACTAGTTCTGCTTCTTCCCAGCTCTTTTAGCACACTACAGTTCTTGCTGGTAATGCCCCTGCTGTTCTAGTACTGTCTCTCCTCTTGTCCCCCTCCCTTCCTCTGAATCTGCATCTCCGTATAACCCACAGGTTATGTATTGGGCCTTTCGTAGCAGGGATGAAGATACTGAATGATGGTGCATTGTGCTGTGAGGACCAGTATTTGCTGTGAAGTAGCATGCAACCCACAGTCTTACTTGTGTAATAATTTAAGCTCACTGGGATCCTGATCTCTAGAGCTGGGAAACATGTTCAATTAACTCTCCTTTGCTTTCTGAATTTTAGGAAATGTCCTTTGATCTTCCTCCTCTGGAGAGCACTTCCAGTTTTCACCTGGTCCCAGCCTGCTGAAATCATGTTTGAACTGACTGATCCTCTTCAGAATCAGCTCACGGAACTGTGCGTTAACAGCTGTTCCGCTGTAATCGGGGACTTGTCAAAACACTATTCTTTTGTAACACTGAATGGGGTCATTATTATAGCTGAGGTAGTTTTAATAACTACTTTCCTTCAGGCCCCTACCACCTCATCTCCTCTCTAGAGCACAGGCAATTTGATTGCACAGTGAAGTAGCATGATATGACACTAATCGCATCCCATTCTTAGACTCTCTGTTAGTTATTTAGGAAGGTGGTCTCTGATAACTGGAATTTACTGTTAGTTTTGGAGGTGTGTAGTGTGCATTAAGAACGAAGTACTCTTTGCTTTCTCTCTTGTGCAGTTGGCCATTTAAATTATATTATGCAACTCAGACTCTTACTGATCATTGAAACACCTACTAGTCCTATCATGCTATTCAGCCACACTGCCATGTTTGTTTGAGGCTCTGTGTTCAACAGCATCTGTTTCCAGGTTCTTTTCCCCAATCAAGGGTTTTATATCACTTTTTTTATAATGGTATTTTTTACCTTGTTCCTCTCTCCTGATCAGGTTGTAGTGATCTTTTGTAAGTTGTAGCGTGAGGTTTGGTGGTGTAGCTGTCTGGCCCATAGTTTTTTAGCTATGCCTCCACCATGTTGGGCATGTTTTCATTGTCAGTATTATGTGCTGCTTTAATTGTGTTGTGTATTAAATAGAAATCTTGTTTTGAAACACAATAAATATTAAATATTTTACTCCTAAAGTGTTAATGCGCATTTTGTTCCCAGAAAATTCTGCCATGATTTCAGTGCAGGAATCTACTGGGGACGTAGATTTCTCTGCCACTCTTAGTGCATCCATTTGGCTTGGCCCCTGACCCTTGTAGCATAGTGGCACCTATTTTGTCTAAGGTATCACCATGTTGGAGCAGTTTCAGTTAGAGAAGTTATTTGTATTCTATGCCTAAACACTGTTCTGCAGCATTGTTGATGGAGAACAGCCAACTCCCGGGATAGAATGCTGCAGGTGAAGTTCTCCTGAGCGAACCTTCAGCAGAACAAAGTTCAGTTTTCATGTAAGTGGCCACACCCTCTGCTATCTTTGTGGCTGTTGCTGGATTTGGCTTGTTCTAGAAAGTACTTTGGGATCCTTCAAAGGAAAGGGTACTATGTAACCGGAAGAGAGGATTTGTTCTTCCTGGCCGTGTTTGGATGAATCCACTGACCGGCCACAACCATTCTCCAATAAGGAAGCACTTCCTGGTGAGCCCTTTCCTAGTCCTGAAGGCATTCTAGCAAATTCCTCCTTCCCAGGCGTTGGGTACCCTGTTAGGTTTGGAATGACTGCTCAGGAAAGTCTGGGAGAAGGGAGGGTACCGTCCGCCAGGTACTGCTACTGTAATCATTGATTCACATCTGGCATGAAAGGAGGGATTAGAAAGGGCTGGCCTTTTCACACCACTAGCCTGCCTTCCTGTCACCAAAACCAGTGCTGCTGAGAGGCAGCCTGGCCCCGAAAGCCTGTGCAGGGTCAGTGTTCGAGCAGCACATCATAGCCATGTTCTGCACGTTGCCCCGAAAGCGCTGTTACAGGCCATTGCCAAAGACAGGCTACTTACTGAGCAAGATGGACCATGGTCTGACCCAGTGTGGCAGCTCCTAAATTCTTTTGTTAGCTTGTTAGGAACGGCCCCATTAAACTGGCTTCACTTCTGACTGCAAAACTTAATATCCTGTTCAGCTTCAGAGAATAAATGAAACTATTTTGTACGTCAGTCCCCAGCCGGCTTTGTTAAAAGGCCTCCAGGGTTTTCAAGGCAAGGCAAAGTGCATTAGCACTTTTGACCATTAAAGTAGCAATATAGACATTGTCCAATTTAAGCTAATGACCGGACAGAGCTTGAATAAAACAAATGCTAAAGCAGGGCTGCATCCATCGGAGAGCCTGTGCAAAGACGAATGAGCCTGCACACACACGTTTTCGGCTGGCTTGTGCTGCATCCTGTAGGCCAATAAGTGCAGCCCCAATGTAATCTGGTTCTGAATTACCAGGGTGTGTCTAGATAAACAATTGCACCTCAGTTTGCTGCTTTTTCACTGGGCACCGGGTGAGTGCACAACAGGCCACCTATCCATGTGGACTTGGGATGTCAACATATAGTCGACTACACGATTCACCGATAATCCTGGGTTTATCAGTTAATCCTATCAACTATATACACTTTCCCCCTCTGTATCAGGGCGGAGGGGTGGAGATGGGAGGCTCAGCCTCTGTTTGCGGCGGAGCTTGGGGGCCCCCCGCGCATAGGGGCTGCTGCGGCCTCGCATTGGTGCCTCATATCAGAAGCAGCAGAACGGGGCGGCAGGCGGGAGCCAGTCTATGCAGGGAGCAGATTTTAAACTAGCTCCCCTTGTGGCCCGGTTCCCACCTGACACCCTGCGCTGCTTTCTCCGTAGGCAGCAGGGGGCTCCCTGGCAGTGCTGCTGGCCCCACCCCTTGGGACTATCAAATAATCACATAACAGCTACGATTTGATGCGGTTACACAATTGTTCGATTAATCGGTATCTAAAACATCCCTAACGTGGACCCTGCTGCTGCTCCTAGAATGTTCCTTGGTGCACTTTGGTTTCCTGTTTCAGAGCGTAGTGGATCACACAGCACTTGGGAAGTGTTAGTGTGCAGTACCAGGGTCTGCAGGGCGGGCTAGCACACCCCTGCCTCCTGTGCACTAGCAGTTCATCTAGAGAAGCCCTTGAATGGTGATCGTTGCAAATAGTGTTGGTCCCTTTTTAGGCCACGTTTAAAACCCCATATGCTGCCGCCCACTAGACCATGGGTTCCCAAACAGGGGGGTACGAGGCGACCCAGCCCCCCCCGTCAATCCCACCCCAAGTTTTGCTGCTATTTTTTTGGGAGGGGGGGCATGAGGGTTTCTCAAAAATCAGAAAGGGGGCGTGATGTGGAAAAGTTTGAGAACCACTGACATAGACTCTACTTGGTGGTAGTCACCTCACACTGTCCTTAGCCATCAGGCGTTCGCGTTGATTGCCCTTCGCTGATCGGATGGCTGAGTTGGGGCTTCTCTCAGTGAGCATGTGGTCCTTAGATTTACTTAGGCCCGGTGGTCCCGTGATGAAACCACCACCGTTACCACTAATTGGGCCTCTTGGTACCCTCAGCAGAAGCAGTGACGGTTGCAGGAGTGTGGAGCGTGACCTGTGTGGAGCGTGAGCGAGGCCAGCTTTGAGGCATGCGTTTCCAGAGGTGTCTTCACGCTGCCTGGGCAGACCCAGAGTTGCTACTGTCTGATCCTTCCCACAAACTTTTTTTTTTTAAATTGGCCCTGTTGAAGTTACTCCCCTGAGACCTTCCAGATCTCCTTGCTTTGGTGACAGGGCCAACGGGCCGTTCCCCTCTTTCCTGGCTCGGTGCCTACGGTCACAGTGAGAGAGCCCAGGCAGTGTTTTCCGCTGGGGAGCCCGTTCTGCTAGGACCCATCAGAACTGATCCCGTCATGCTGGCCTCTTGTTTCTCCTGTTAGGATGCTGCTGGTGATGAGAGAGGGGAATGTTTAACTGGTCAGCCTCACTCTGACTGGTTAAGGTTATCCAGTGGGGGCTGGACGGGCCTCTCCCTGCCTGCTGTGGGCAGAAGGTTGCAGCAGCCCCTGCCTGGTATGAGGGGGGCCCACCATCCATAATGGAGCGACTGCTGCCCACCCTCCCCTTTAAACATATTAACTGGTTAACCAATTAAGTGGGGTTTTAACATCCCGCTGGTGACTCATCTTAAATCAGCAGATGTGCCAAGATTTATAGCTAACTCAGAAATCCCGCTGATGAACTTACAGCGCCACACACCTGCCGGAGGGGAGGGAGGAGGGATTAGAAAGAAGCACTGAGAGGCAGATGTGACTTGCTAAGGATGCTCTGCATCCCTGCCTCTTCTAAAACCTTATGGAGAGGGGTCCAAAGCAGGGAGCAGCAGGAGTTGAGGGCGCTCATGAGACGCTGCTATAACACCTGTGGCAGGGGAGAGCGTATGCCAACCCTTCTTCAGGGAGTTAAAAAAAGGAACGAGCCCCTCATCTCTCTTCCCATGTTCCCTTGTCCCAAATGTAGCTGCAGTAAATAAGCCATGAGCACTTTGCGTTTTGGCTCAGCTCTGCCCACCTCCAGAGAAAGCAGTGTGAGCACGGGGTCATGCAAACCACAGGGCTGGCTTTCTGGGTCGTGTCCCTGCCGGCTTCTGAATCGCAGGCTTTCTTTGCTCTCCTGTTCTGGGGCGAAATGGAGGGGGTGCAGGGTCTGCAGACGCTGCTTTGTCTTTCCCGTACAATATTTATATTACACGAAAGTGCGGGAATTCAGTTTCTGAAATAGCTGCAGCTCTCCCCCTTGGCCAGCAGAGAGCAACCCTGAGAAAGCTCATTGATTTCAGAGCCTGTATAGCTGGAACCTCCACCACATTCCTTGCTGAATTCTCTCCGGGGTGGTCGGGAGAGGGAACCTCGTCCATACCCCCTCATCCTGTGGCCTTGCTAACAAGAGATTCTGTGCAAGTATGGTGTGAATACCTAGGCCAATCATTCTATTGTACATTTTAAACATAGCACAAGAGAGCAGGGTGGCTGACTTCAGTGCGGCTCTCTTTTTATTCATAGCCCTTAGGGCCTCCAGCTGTGGAGCAGGGCCCCATGGTGCAAGGTGCTGTACAAACACAGAACCAAAGGCACCACAAGGTCAGTTCTAGGAGCTTAATGATCTAAGCAGGCCGGGCCATCCTGAGGCTTTATGGGACACTGCGCAGTACTATTAAATGGGGGCCCTCTGCCTATGGGAGATGGTGATATTTTAGAGCTGTGATTTTTATAAGCTTCAGCAACACGCTAATGAAATATTTTTAAAGCAAATTTTAAACTAAGGTCCAGTTGACTCAGTAAATCCAGAAACTGACAATCTCTACCTGGGGTTGGCAAATACTTGTTAAATGGCTTCATTGCCACTGGAATGGCTCTTTCATAGGCTCATTGTCTGCTAATAGGCCTGGCGGGCATTTTCACTTGTAAGTCAACTACGTCCTCTGCGGAGGAAGCAGCACCACAGAACAGGGTAGGAAGAGGTTGGTTGAGTGGACATTAAGACCCAGTGGTGCCCCAAATTTTTGGGTACCTCATACCACTGCATATTCTGTGTATTATGGGTGAGGACGGCCCTGTAAGCAGGGTCTGATGTAGCTCAGCTACTCAAAATATGTTAAAGGCAACTTGGACAACACCACACACTCTTTTTTTTACTATGTTGCGAACATACTAGATTTCTGTAATGTGGTTGGGGGTGCTTTGTGTAGCTGAAGAATAAGGAATATGTTGCAATCTGTTGCTCTCCGTGTTTTGCAAAGGTGATGGTGGTGATCCCATTTTACCGATGAAAGAAAAGACACAGAGTCGCTTCCCTAAGATCATATGAGCACGGGGCAGAGTTTTGCACGGAAAGTCAGGTCTTTGACATGTGAGTTGACGCCTAAGTGCAGCTCTTGGGAGGTTTGAAGGAGCCATGTTTTCTCTGTTCCCCGTCAGTTTCTTTGTTCTCCTGTGGATGCTTCTCAACACATCTGCAAGCCTCATGCATTGTCACTTCAGATCTTTTCCCTTCCCACCACAGATTTTCAGATGTGGCTAAATAATGGGCTGATCTCCGGCTTGGCAGCTCTGCTCAGGAATCCAGAAGATTCCGAGTTGCTCATTCATCAATCAGTAATTGGGGGGTAGATTCCCCACTCTACTTCTGGCTGCTCTGTGTGGCATGGGCAGTGCAAAGTAGCCTGAAGGCAGCCACAGTGGGAAAACCCCTTGGGCAGCCCCACTACAAGTTGACATAAATGAGAGCACCCTTCATGCTGTTCTAAGTTGATGGCCTCTGACTACCCACAGGATTGTGGGAGGCTGGGGGGTGGCTCGGAGTTATTTTTGTCCCCAGCATCTGCTCTGTGCCCAGGAGTGAGCTATATCAGTAACCCATGAAAATTTCAATAGGATTCAAGCGCAGCCTCACGTCTTAAAGTCACATTGGGACGGGAAGGCATTGTGGGATTGCACTGGATTATTAACGGAGGTGTTCCACCGAGGCCGTTTATTGTGGCTCGTCCCTCTTTGATGTGCGGCATCGGTGGTGTTGTTAACAAGCTGCTCTCTGGATTTAACTGTGATGTTCCTTTCCAGGGGATTTTGAGCTGTGAGCAGCGTGCCCTGGGTTTCCTTTGATGGAAGCACTTGTCTGACAGCACCACACAGCCTCATAAATATAATTTAAAGAAAGGAATAAAGAAATTCTGCTTCAGGGTATATAAGGATCCCCACGGTCCCTGACATGAACAATCTAACTGGAACAGAGACCACCCGTGTATACCTCATTAAGATCTGAGCTTTAGATGGCAAAGCCGAAATGGCCATTCTATGTCCAGCCAGACCATGGACTTGATGCAAAGCTCGGGGATAGATTTTCTACTGGGAGTCTCATAAATCCATGCAAAAGAGCTCCGAGCAGCCCAGCCAGCGAACAGCTTATTCTCTGAAATCTACAGAGTGATCACGGCTCTTGCAAAGGGGTTGTGAGTCCACAAAGATGACTGTACAATGAAAGGGCTTTTTATTTATTTATTTTACGCAAGGCGGGGGTGGAAAATCAAAGCGAGAAACACAGCCCGTCCTGGGAATGCAAGAAGGGCTGAGGCTGATGACAGAGCTCCATGTCTTTGTTCATCTTGGCGTCCGTTAGCTGAAAGAAATGCCTCCAAATGAGGCCTGGGCATGGGTGAATGGCCTAGAAGTAACATAAACTTATTTAACCTTCTTCCAAATGTGCCCAGAAACTTTGAGGCTTGGAAAAGTTTATTCTTTCCCTTTTGTTTGCATATGCCTTTGCTCTTCAGGTCCCCGACTAAGTTAAGAAGCATAAACTCTGAAACAGCTCAGGCTAGGGTTGCCAGATACTTTCACAAAAAATACTAAATTAATGGAGATTGCCTTGCTCCTAGAGCTGGAAGGGACCTTGAAAGGTCATTGAGTCCAGTCCCCTGCCTTCACAGCAGGACCAAGTACCATCCCTGACAGATTTGCCCTAGATCCCTAAATGGTCTCCTCAAGGATTGAGCTCACAACCCTGGGTTTAGCAGGCCAATGCTCAAACCACTGAGCTATCCCTCCCCGCTAAATTCTAAACATGGCGGGGAAAAAAATTGGTTGAGCAAAAGGAAACGGGGGACTGAATTGAGCAAAAAAAAAAAAAAAAAAGAGTCACCGTGCCTTTAAATCCCCCCTCTCCTCCCACCCCTGCCAGAAGAATGTCCCATGCGGCCTTCCGTCTGGTACATGCAGGGGCAGATGACCATTTTGCGGGGCTCCCCTTTGCCACGGCGCATGCGCTGTGGCGCCACGGTGCATGTGCGGGACTTTTTGAAGCGCGGGGCCTGGGACGGCCACCCCGCTCGCCCTGCCCTATATCCGCCCCTGGGTACATGTCCGGTATTTTCTGGGTTTTTTACCAGACAGAGGCCGCAAATACCAGACTGTCTGGGCCAATACCGGAAACCTGGCAACCCTAGCTCCGGCTCCAGAAATGCCCCATTGTCTTACGTTGGAAGCTCTGTGGGGCAGGGGAGCTTCTTTTTGTTCGGTTTGTCTGGTGCCTGGCACAATGGTGCATGCTGAGGTTTGCTAGGCACTACTGCAATACAAATGATAACGGTAATAAACACTGGTTCACCTCCCCTGAGGTTCGTAATGTTGGGAGGCCACATGTGAAAGAGCCCCTGTCTGCAGCCGCTGCCGGTAATTAAATACGCTTGATTTGCTCTGCTGTGAACGAGGCTAGATGACCTGCGTAGGGCCTCCAACCTTGTTACTGCTGATGGAGCCGCAGTGTTCGAGCAATGGTGAATGTCCCTAGTCCAGGCTAAGCTCATGATGGAGGCTAGTCTCATGGAATTTCCAGTCCAGCTGGGACCAGGAATTACCTGCTTGGAGGCGGTGGTAATGAATGAGGTATAAAATGCTAGCTTGATGGAAGTTTCTGGACACCTCCGGCCCAGTGTGTAGGCCAAAGAGATGTAGAAAAGCCTAAGAGGCGTGGAGCTGAGTGTTCAGAGGCTCATCTGTGTGGACCTGCCAGACCTTCTAAGGTTTCTCAGCAGTCAGGGAGACTTACGTTAGATGAGAGAGAAAAAGAACAGTACAGGTTGCAATATCGCTTCAAGATATTGGTGTATTTGCCCTGTCCCCGTTTGCCCATTCTCTACCATAGCAGTCCTGTGGTCAGTACATCCTTCCTCTTACTAAAACAAGCACTTAAAAGAACGAAATAAAAAATCAAATTAGAAAAAAATAAGGGATGTTGGCTGTTAGCCTGTACCACTGCTATATGCCAAATGGATTGTGTGTGTGGTTAGTCCGAACAGTTTAAAAGTTTTTTCTGTTGCTTTAAAGTCAGTGGAGCCAGATGGCTAAGGCACTTTGATTTTGTAGCTACAGGGCCTTGTTCCTTTTAAGGCTATGGAGGGGTATGTCTACACTGCCCCCCTAGTTCGAACTAGAGCCTAATTCGAACTACCTACTCCGTGCCACGTGAAGCCGCGGGCACGGAGTCCGCGCTAAGGGGGATTTAAAAATGGCGGCGCCCGGCAAGATGCAAATGAAGCCCAGGATATTTAAATCCCGGGCTTCATTTGCAACTTCGAATGCCTACATTAGCCACCCTAGTTCGAACTAGGGTGGCAGTGTAGACATACCCGAGGGGAGATCCAAGATGCCTGGAGAGAAGGGGAGAAACCATAGAGCAGGGTGGTCCAGGAGATTGGGCCTTGGACGGAAAGCTGTGGGACCTTTGGCAAGTCATGGTGCTGCTCCGTGCATCAGTTTCCCCATCTGTAAAATGCAGTTACTGATACTGACTTCCTTGGTAAAATACTTGATGATCTTGGGGGCTATTCAAGAACGAGGTTATGTAATCGTGAATAAAGCACGATACAAGGCAATACATCCTTGCCTCCCGGGGCTGGGAGGGTGAGTTCCTTGATGCTTGTAAAGGGGATGAGCTCCTGGATGGGAGATGCCATGTAGTACGGAGTATTATTCTTTGGTAATCATGTATTGGCTTGCCAGACCCTCATTTAGTGAGAGCATCTTTGGAGTAGCTACTGCCCATCTTGCCACCTCTGATGTGTTGACATTTGTCTGCCTCATCTATAATCCCCCCTCCGCAGTCTGCTCAGGGCAGGACAGCGGTTTCAAGTGGTTTTTCTTTACCTCTTGGCACTCAGCTCTGTGCCAGTTGTGTGGATCGGAACTCCTGCTGGTTGCAGTTAAAGCACCGTGTTGCTTGTGCCTGGCTTCCCTGTGCCTGTGATTCCTGCTTGTGGTTTATGCCCGAGATGGCTACTGTAGCAACTGCACCCTGTCCAGGCACGGTCCTTACAGCCACCTGTGGGGCAGAGGGAGGCCATCATTCTGCATCAGCAATGCTGTGCAACAGTTTTCAAATAAGTGGTCCATCCAGTCCTGTGACCTGTGGCAGGCAGCTGATGCTTTGGAGGAACGTGTACAACCCCCGTAGTGGATAAATACGCAGTAACCTGCACGTGGGGGCAGATTTTCCCATGAAAATGGAAGTGAAGGCTACTGTGTGCTACTGGAAAGGCCGGGGAAAGTGACCAGGCAGGATGCAGTTACTCAAGTAGGAAACTTCCCATGTGAGAAGTGCCATGGGCTATTTCAAATGGGACAGGTACCAGGTCTAGGACCTCGGCCAGACAATGGCATCACACTGAGCTGCTGGCTTGGTAGAGTGCCGGCATACGAACCCCCGGCACCTGGATTTCTGGTGAGCCTGTCCCCCTCGGCGTCCTTTCTGTCTCTAGAGAAGAGCTAGGGTTGCCAGGGGTCTGGTTTTGAACCGGACAGTCCAGTATTTGAGCTTTCTGTTCGGGGAAACAAATTGAGAAAATATAAATGTCTGGTATTTTCTACATAAGATATAATGTAGATTGTGATGTAATGGCAAGCGTGTCCGGTATTTTTGTTGAAACCATCTGGCAGCCCTAAGAGGAGGTGGAAGGGCTGGGCTGCGGAAGTCGATCTGTGTGCTGGAACAAGATGTGCTTGTCTAAACGAGGCCGTCTGGCACAGCAGCGACCCGGATACCGTGCTGCCAGCCTCCCTTGCCTTTGTACAACCTTGGCTAGCGGAGCCAGCCTAGGACCTGTGACCTGAGCTACGCTGGCACTGGCACTGCACTGTCACAGCCACGAAGCAGCGGAGACGGCGACGTGCAATTGCTCATCGAAAATGTTTATTGTTTGGTGCGTTTCTTAGGACTCGGCACAAACAGCCCTGCCTTCCCGTCCTCTGTCTGCTGCCCACGAGCTTTCCACTGCAAGCGGTGCAACGTTCAGCCGCACCTGCTGTGCTGAGCAGGCCCTCGGATACTGCAGGGACCAGCAGCACGATATGGACTAGACGGGAACAGCAGCACAGGCGGTGCGATCTGCCAGGCATGGCTGGCGCACGCAGCAGGAATCAAGGAATGAAGCAGCCTGCGTTTCACAGGCTGGTAGCACAGGGAGGCTATTAGGGTGCAGTAGGGTCCCTCTATACAGCGAGGGGGTACATGAGTTAGAGTTCCCTTGTTCCTGCAGGTGTGTGGCCCTACACTCGCCCGAGCATGCGTGCCACCCACCAGTTGCAGGGCATGATGATTCTGCAGATCACCCTCCCGCCCTGGTAGCAGTAAGGGTACGGGTAGTAGCCCAGCAGCGGCTCGCACACCCGCTGGCAGTACCGGTTGGCGCGCCGGCACTGAGCACAGCAGTAGCCACGTTCGTCCCACAGGGGGTGGAACTCGAGTCCGTTCTCCGTCTGGAAGAGAAAACAACCAGGAGCACGTCAGAGGGAGGAGGTGCCAGGGGCAGAACCCAAACCACGGGGGCTGGCGAGGTCCCAGCTCCCGCTTGGGGGATGCTTACACTGCCCTAGATGCTCAGCTCACCCCAGCACCTACATCTCAGCCCAGCTGTGCACAGCCAGGCCCCAGGTGCAGCAGGGCCGGAGAAGCCAAGCAAGGTCTCCCCCAGCCTAGAGCTTCTCAGTCCCTGGACACCCACGACAGACGTTTGCTGTTGGAACATTGGGCCTCACTTTCTGCCTGGTGGCCAGTGTTTCATCCAGCCTCCTCCCATCCCATCCCTGCCTCATCCTTCTCCCGCCTGCTTCACACTCCCAGGTCTCCATGCTGCTCCTCTTTCCTGTTGCCACGGCTTCCCGGCTGGAGGGACCAGGCTCCACAAAGTGCTTCTGCCCCCTTTTCCAATAGGCCTGTGATGGAGAAGCAGCAGAAGGTACCAGGAGGGAAAGCAGAGAAGCAGCAGGCTGGGGAAACCACAAAATCCCTGAGGGTCCTGTGAGGAGAGGAGCCGAACCCCTGGGAGCTTGGGAACGGGAAGAGAGCCAAAGCCGCCAGGCACTGGAGAAAGGCGCAGAGAGGGGCAGATTTCATCTGGTTCTCCTTGGCCCTAAAGGGAACAGGACTCAAACCGGGAGGACCTTAGCAATGCTGCTGCCTCATCGTATGAACACCAGACTGGGAGCTCAGGATTTCTGAGCTGCAATCCTGTTTCCGACCCACTGAACAAACCATTTAACTGCTCTGTGCCTCGGTTTCCCCAGCTGCATAATGCGACTAATACCACTTCCTTCACTTATGGGGAGGCAGTGAGGATTAATTATTATACAGTGCTATCTTCTTCTTGTTGTGCTCCCAAGATCCAGTGATAATCTAGTGAAGTCATCCAGTGGCGTTATTCACCAGAACTGGGCAATTCTTGGAAAGAGAAGCAGGTGATACTTCTCAGCTCTGCCCTGAGGGGATAGAAGTAGCCTGGCTCCGTAGAGGAGGGTGTGAGCACCGCACACAATTAACAGAATCGATGTGAACATTTGGACTCTTCTGGAATTTGGGTAGCCCACCAAGCCTACGCGTTGGTTGTAGCTGCGGTTTGGAGTGCTCCGTTTTCTGTCGAGTTTGGCACTTTCTCAGCCCTCGTCCCTAGTATCTGAGCACTTCTCGGCCACTAATAGGTTTTAGCCTCATGGGCTCCCTGGGAGGTAAGGAAGCATTATTCCCATTTCAGAGCAAGGAAACTGAGGCATATTGGTTACTGAACTCCCTATAAGTCACACAGAGAATCTGTGGCTGAGACAGGTTTTCCGAGTCCCAGGCCCTACCCACTAGATCCCAGTTCTCCATAGTCAAGCTAAATGTGACATTACAATCCAAGAACCATGGCCTCTCCTACTATGAAGAAGGATTGTGGCCAGCTTGCTCTACTATGACTTAACCATGCTTTGGGGGCACTCAAACAAACCCTCTCACTGACATGACCACTCCCTGCCATTCTAATGTCATCATGTACTGGGATTCTTGTTTTAATGAAGTGCTGACACCCTCAGAGTCACGTGTCAGGGGCAGCCAGTGGTCAGAAAAAGGTGATCACGTAGACCAGGTGCTGGCGCTTGGGAGTGTTCCTGCTGTTGAAGTCCATCCCGAGTGAGAGACATTGATCATTGCCCATTAATTATTCCCCAGGACTCACGTAGTCATTTACAGGAAGATCCTCTTCCGTTAGCTGCCGGCTCCGGCGTTTACTTCCTGGCCTCGCATCTTTGTCCACATGGTGCTCGTTCTGTCTCTCAGCCCTGGCTCGTTTGTTCACAAGAAACTGGACCTCACTTTCCCCTCCCTCTTCAAAGTCCTGCAACTCAGGAGCTAGGAGCAACAACACAAACAATCATAACAAATAACAGCCCCGGAGAGGGTTGTATGGACCATGGCATGTTCACCTCTAACACAATATGGCACAATGCCCTACTATTGGGATACTCAACATGCGACCTGTTTGTTTGTGGTCCACGGTGCAGTTTGGGTTTACGTGGGGCTCAACATGTGGCCTGCGGGTGGGAGCCAAAACAAAAAAAGTCGTCAATATAACAGTCTTCTGTTGAGATGCGTTTTAGTAGTTAAATTCCTGGACTGTCATTGCTCATTAAAAGTGCTGTTATATGGGTGAAACAAAAAACAGGACTGTGTAGCACTTTAAAGACTAACAAGATGGTTTATTAGGTGATGAGCTTTCGTGGGCCAGACCCACTTCCTCAGATCAAATAGTGGAAGAAAATAGTCACAACCATATATACCAAAGGATACAAATAAAAAAATACATATGAAAAGGACAAATCAAATTTCAGAACTGAAGGGGAATGGAGGGGGGAAGGGAGAGGTAAATGTCTGTGAGCTAATGATATTAGAGGTGATAATTGGGGAAGCTATCTTTGTAATGGGTAAGATAATTAGTGTCTTTATTCAAATTTGAGTGTAAAGTGTCGAATTTAAGCATGAATGACAGTTCAGAGGATTCTCTTTGAAGTGAAGTCTTAAAAGGTCTTTGAAGCAGGATGCAGGTAATCAAGTCGTTGAGACAATGTCCTTTCTGGTTGAAATGGCAAGAAACTGTTTTTTCTTTGTGATCCTGTCTGATATCTGTTTTGTGGGCATTGATCCAATTGGGTAAATATTGCATTTTATTAATATCAGCAGAACTGACTTAAAATGTGGCCTGTGCATTGTGTAGTCTTGCCTTAATCTTCGTATTCATGTCCATCAGTGTGAAAGAGGCTATTTGCATATATTGGCATATATATTTGCATGTATATGAAACCACACTTAAGTTGCAGCATGTGCTGTGAGTATCATTGTGGGGCTTCCAAAATTGCGTAGCCCTGCCCTCCTACTAGCTCCAAAGCTGCAGTAAACCACACCCAACATCATAAGAATGCTGGGTCAGACCAATGGTCCATCATGCACAGTATCTGATCTTCTGATGGAGGCTAGTGCCCAGTGCTTCAGAGAGAGTGAACAGAACAGGGCAATTTACTGAGTGATGCATCCACTGTCATCTAGTCCTGGCATCTGGCAGTCAGAGGCCTGTGACACCCAGAGACGGGGCTGCCTCCCTGGCCCTCCTGGCTAATAACCATTGATGGACCAAGTCTCCATGAACCTAGCTAGTTCTTTTCTGAACCCAGTTATTCTTTTGACATTCAGATGTCCTGTAGCAAAGGTTGACTGGACGTTGGGTGAAGGATACCTCCTTACGAACATCCCGCCTGCTGTGCACCACGCATGGGCAGCCCCACATGACGCAAGCTGGAAAGCAAGCCCATCAATGCCTGCCGTGTTGCTGGGTCGAGAAGCAGGGGGCAGCTGAACAAGGGGTTCATCTCAGCTCACCTTCCCCCTTGCTTTGCCCCGGTGCTTGGAAGAAGGGCTGTAAATTGACGCCTAGGAAAGAGGCGAACACTAAGAAAGAGAAGGTTCCCCACCTAGAGTCATGGGACTTGCTGACTGCACTTGGCTGTTGTCTGCTGACCAGGTCCTTAATAGACTCCGCCCCTGCCCATGGCACAGAGTCTGCTCTGCCAGCCTTACAAACTGATCCGTTTTCAGAGCCAGTCCCGGGAGCGCCCGCACAGGGACAGGTTCTGCTGAGCACAAATGCAGATCTTTCCCAGTTGACTTGGTTCCTTCACAGCCCCCCCGAGGCACCCGCCTGTCTTGTGGCTCCATCAGACAGGGTGACCCCTTGGGGGATGTTCAGCCAATCAGAATTGGTTCTGGTGATGTCAGGCCTGTGTGTTGCCACTGGATATGCAGCTGGCCCGTGGGCAGAGGCAGCAGAAGCTGCTTTGAATGGGGTGGGAGAAGCGGCACAGCGAAGCCTAACCCCGGGTAGGGGGGAGTCAAAAGCAGCAGGAGGACAGTGGGGTGGGTGCTCTGCCTTGAGGGTAGAGAGAGGTGGGAGCGGTGGGGCAAAGGAGGGGCAGTCGGGATGGCAGTGCTAGGAGGGGAGTGGGGTGGGTGCTCTGCACGGGGAAGGGGCAAGTCATTGTCAGAGGTTGGAGGGGAGCAGGGTGGGTGGTATGGGGGGAGGGGCAATCGAGGTGTCGGGTTGGAGGGGAGCTGGGTGGGTGCTTTGCATGGGGAAGGGTCAAGTCATTGTCAGAGGTTGGAGGGGAGCAGGGTGAGTGGTATGGGGGAGGGGCAATTGAGGTGTCGGGTTGGAGGGGAGCAGGGTGAGTGGTATGGGGGAGGGACAATTGAGGTGTTGGGTTGGAGGGGAGCAGGGTGAGTGGTATGGGGGGAGGGGAGCTGGGTGGGTGCTTTGCATGGGGGGAGGAGCAGTTGGGGTGTCAGGGAGAGGACGGGAGCAGGAAGGAGGGTCTGCATGGGGGGGGCGTAACTGAGACTTGACCTGATCACCCTGCTCCCCAGCGGCGCCATGGGGTCACGCTCCCACCTCTGTGCAGCAGCCGCAGAGCCACGCCTTGGCCTGAGCATGCCAAACAGCTTGCTTGTCGCAGAGGGGAAAACGTAAACCCTCCCCTCGGTGTTTTCATTGTGGGGGTCCAGTCCTCTCACCCGCGCCGTGGATTCACCACCCCGGCCTGAGGTGGAGTTCTGGTGGAGTCAGGAGTTTCCCACTCTCCTGGTCCATTATTTGAACTGAGCTTCTCAACAGAGCAGTGTCTTTCTGGCTGACCGCCTCACTCTTGACAGTTACTACTCCACACAACAGCCACGGTTCTCTGGTTCACGAATAGAAGAGAATTTGCCGTTACTCTAGTATCTCTCAACGCTGCTTTAGAAAGGTAAGTGTTGTTATCACCACTTCACGGATGAGGAAAGAGACCTCAAGGGGCTAAGTAACTTGCCTGAGGTCACGCAGTGAATCAGTGACAGAATTTAGTTGTCTTGGTTTCCAATCATGTCTTCTAGACAGGGTTGGCTTCCTTTCAGGTGCCAAAGAAAGGTTTCTCTTTGTTCCTGTGATAGAGGGCAGGCTGACTGAGGGCTGATAATGAAAGACAGATTGACTTTTTGCAGGGAAAAGGCCTGGATAGTTATTTTACACTGGCTCTTTTCTCATAGTAGTGGATCTGTCTGCATTCATTTCTTTGATTTATAACTCCACTTTGAAAACTTGTTCTGTGCCAACTCACAGCACACAAGATTTCAAGGGGAAGACCGGACCAGTTCATTTGACTGCAAAGCTGTTCCTGGAAATACAGGCTGGTTAACACGTTAGTCTTGTGGGAGCCAGCAGGAGCGAGGGAAAAGCCTATTTTACCTGTGATCAGAGTTGGATGGATCCAGTGTATGGTCACATTTTTGCAGATGTCAGAAATTCTGGAGCTCTTTAGGAATTCCTTGTTGGCAATAGGTTTTTCCTCTGGAATCCAGACCATGGACTGCTCAAAGTAGGTTGTCATCACTTCACCCTCCTGAAAGAAGAATGAGGTGTCACCTTGGTGTACCGCCCTACACCCCACCTCCTCCCATGGCTTCTACCCCTCCTCAGATTCCTTTGGTAAAGACATACCTTGTTGAAACAGTGCGCTCCCTGGTTTTAAAGCTCCATGGATTTTGCCTTAAGGTTTAGGGCCCCTGTTCTGACCTCTAGCCCTGGCTGTACACTTCAAATGATGACCAACCTAGCTGAATTGCTCAGAGGTGTGAAAAATTCACACTTCTGAATGCCACTGTTAAACTGACCTAATCCCAAGTATAGACGCTAGAATTCTTTTGTCAGCTGATCTACCGCTGCTTGAAGAGGATTACCTACATCGCCGCTGGAGAAACCCCTTCCATCAGTGCAGGTAGCGTCTATGCCACAGCTGCATAGCTTAGCATGTGTATTGCAGACGTGGCCCCCTGGAGTAAGCCCTACTCAATTTAATGGAGTTACTTCTGGTTTACTCCTGAAGAAGCAGAATAAGCAGGGCCCTTGTCTCTTTCTACGCCCCTTTGCTTGCTTAGCTGAGGGCTTGCCTATGCCACAAATGCTTTGCCAGCATAGCTCCGTCAGCAGGCAGAGGTGGCTTTTTTCAGGCTCCTAGCCAACCGAAGTAAGCCTGACTCCAGCCCTCCATTCTCTCCTGTCACATGCCAGTCAGAGGTGGGACTGAAGCATGTGTGGACATACCCGAGCTAGCCTGGAGGTACCTAGCTCCAGAAACCCTAGTAGTGAAGCTGCGGCAGCTTGGGCCCAGGATCCCAGATGGGCTTGGACAGCGCATGCTGCTGCTTGTGCTGCTGCAGGTCCACCGATGCTGTTATTAGAACGTGGTAGATCAGCGTTTCTTAAATTGTGTTCTGTGGAGAACAGCGTTCAAAATGGCCACCCTTAAAGGGACAGGCAACCTTCCCCCCCCCCCCAATATCTTTCCCCCAACCCTTTTTCCCCTCTGACTTTTTTTGGGGGGGGGGCTCAACAAAAAAACCTTGGTGTTCCTCATAAAAAAAATTGTTTTGTGTTCCTTGGTCTTAAAAAGTTTAAGAAACACTGTGGTAGATCAAAGCTGGCTTGGGTATGGCTATACATGCTGCCGTCACATCATACCTCTGTGTAGACGTAACCCAGTCTAGCTTCAAAACTGCCATTTGGAACAGCCGTCTGCGTTCCCCCATTCATCCATTCTCCAACTCCTTTGGAATTTCAGCTTGAAGCATCTCCTTTCTCCCTTGCTCATTCCTCGCAAATTCTCTCTCCTTCTGTTACTGATTTGGTGGCCAAGCGCGCTCATTTATTCCTCACAAGACACCGCTGCATGACAGTTTTCTGTCATTTATACCAGATGTGTCACATATTTCATTTGTTTGTAGCTTATTTTGGCATGCCGATTTTATGAATGAGACTATACAAATGAATATTGCATTGGATTGTACCAAGCTATTTACTAAATACCCGCGGGTAGGCAGAAGGCTGGCATGTTGTTTACTATTTGCCATTGCTAAATTATACCAAGACTCATCTCAAAGCTGCTGAATTCCCCTTTGTATTTTGATCTGCTTTAACCACCATCTATGATTGGGCTATTGAGGGGAGGAGAGAAATGATTGTTGATCAGAGTAGCCATGAACAGGAAGAAATCACTAGATCTTAAATCTTAGTTTATCACACTGGGTTTTCTCTTCCTATTCTCTATCCTGAGAAATACTGTTTTGGTAAAGCTTTAAAAATCATGCTTATTTGATGGCCCAAAAGCTCTATAAGGGTACAGCTACACTACACAGTTTTTTTCCGGGATACATCCCGGAAGAACTGTTCCATGTCCAGGAAATGCGTTTGCTTTTCCGCTATTTTTTTTGGTGCGGAAGAGCAAACACACTCTTTCTGAAGCCCCTGTATTCCTCGTTCCATGAGGAAAAAGGGGGCTTTCGAAAGAGGGTTTTTTTCTGACATTTGGCCCGGTTTAGACAGGCCAAATATTGGAAAAGCCTCTTTCAACAAAAGAATCGAAAAAAGTGGCAGTGTAGCCGTACCCTGAGAATCTCATGAAATAACCAACGAACCTGTGGTTGAAAACTCAAAAGGCAGAAGCCCCCTTCAAAATGTAGGCCCTGAATCAGGAAAGCCCTGTGTAATTTTAAGCTCATGATTAAATTCTATTGGCCACAATGGGATTTAAGCACATGCATAAGCACCTTCCTGAATCCGGGCTTTACTGGTTTACTGTTGCCTAAACATGGTTGCTCTTGTTATTTCATGTCTTTTTCATCTTTCTTTTAGTCTTTGTCTACACAGCAGCGTAATAGTGAAATAACTGACGTTATTCCGAAATAATGTAGTCTGTGTCTACAGTACAAACGGTTGTATTGACATAATGTCAAAATAATGGCAAGCTGGAGGATTTCTCATTTTACGAGGAGTAAGGGAAGTTGGAGGAAGAGTGCTCTTTCTTGGACTTCCTGCTGTGTAGATGTGTCAAAAGTCGAAATTGCTTATTTTGGCTTACGCTACACAATTGACGTAGCTCAAGTTGCGTAGCTTATTTTGACTTTAGCCCTGATGTGTAGATGTGCTCACAGAGCACTAGGAAGATTCTTTTTTAGGGTACGTCTAAACTACATCTGTTTGTCGGAAAAAGCTATGCAAAGTGCTCTCCGCATTTTATGTAGCTTTTTCCGATACTTTTGTCGAAAGAGGCTTTTCCAACATTTGGCCCGTCTAGACTGGGCCAAATGTCAGACAAAAAACCCTCTTTTGAAATCCCCCTTCTTCCTCATAGAACAAGGAATACAGGGGCTTCCGAAAGAACGTGTTTGCTCTGCAAAAAAAAAAGCAGAAGAGCAAACGCGTTCCTTGGACACCGCAGAGTTTTGTATCCTGAACCCCTCCCGCAGTCTAGCTGGATCCTTAGGGGACTCATTAGATTGACTTCTGGCGTCTGCTAATCCTAAACTGTTGTGGCCTTTTAACTATAGCAGGATTATTGTTTTCGATTCTTGGTATCATACTGATGGGGATTTTGTCTGTCTCATCCCATCTCTTTCAATTGTCATTTTTACCAACAATCCTCTAAAAGAGGATAATTTTATGACACACTCACAACGCTCATTCTTCCATAGTAGCAAACTGTCAGTGAAGGGTGGAGCAGATGGAGTTGCAATGACAACACGCTCTGATTCCTAGATGAAACTATCAAAGTCAGTTTCACAAGGAGAGGCTTATGCAGAATTTTATTATATTATTTACATACCTCAAGTTCCTGTATCTCTGCCTCTGTAGTTTCAGGTATTACTTTCTTCTGAGTTTTGATGAAACATTTTTGAAGTCCTCCCAAAAAGATTCCAGTTATTCCCTAAAAGCAACAACAGCCAGGCAAGTGAAATGTGAACGTTTAAATAGCAGCACAAAGAGACTCTCACTGGATGACAGTTTAGTTATGGTTAGTTTTTGTGCAAACTCTCTTCAGCAATGTTGCTAAGATGTGTTTAAAAGATCTCCTAAGGGATATTGCGATGCATGTTTTTAGAGAGTGGTGCTATTTACAAGTAGCTAAATATAGGGATTAATAAAAGGCAGTCATGATGCCCATTTTTTTATAACCGTCATAAGCTTCAGTCATCACAAATAAATGAATAAAGTGTAATCTGGCATTCTGAATATATGAATCTTCAGCCTTCAACTCTTCCTGGATTATTAGATGCAGACGTTGGGAAGTGTCACTGAACAAAGTATTTTCATAGGAATTATATTTAGGTTTCAAGTAGGTTGTCATGAGGTTTTAATGCTCTCCCTACTGATGGACAGATCGACCATTTTTTTATAGACTTACTACAGTCACATTCATTTGCAAGGATAAATCCAGTGACTAGATTTTGGTTTCAAAACAGGTTTTCATGGGCCATCCCCATCCCCAAGGTGAAGAGCTCCAGTATTAAATGCCACTGAGAGTACCAGAAGGATGTCCAAAGCATGCTGTGGAGTGGCGTCCCTCACCCAGCCAATGAAATGCAACCAGCTGGGGCTAATTCAAACAGCACTATACAGCTCTTAGGGCTTGATCTCACTGAGAACCCCCTGCCCTAATCCAACAAAGATTTTAAGCACATTATTAGCTCCTGTGAAGTCGAGCTGTTATAAGGTGAGCCAAGACTTCTGCAGAGGGAATTCAAAAGATGGAACAATAGGACTAAGAATTTGGATAGGGGGTGATGGTTAGTATAGGGAGGAGTGTGGTCTAGTGTTTAAAGTACAGGCAGCAGTGGTAATCAGAAGACCTGGATTCAATTTCTTGCTTTGCCACTGACCTGCTGGGCAAAGTTGGGCAAGTCACTTAACCTGCCTCAGTTTCCCTACCAGTCTAATGGAGGTAATTGCATCTTCCCCTGAGGGTAATTCTGTTATTGAGAAATACCTGAGGATCCTCAGCATTGTTCCCTAGTTCCCAAATCTTATCTGTGAGGTTTTCCTATCCAACTATTTATCCAGCCTCATCCTAACATAAGAGACCTAATCGGAGAAGGAAATACCTTGTGAGACGTGGCTTCAGCGCAGTGGCACGTTTTCCCCCTCCATACCTGGTGTCTCTGTTATGACTGTGAACCGAGGTGCCAGCCGTGATAGTGACACTTTCTTACAAGAAACTGGGTTGAGACTGCCAGCCCCTAAAAACCCATTTGATGGTAATAATGCCTATAGGTCACTCCCAAGCTCTGCTACATTCAAACCGAGGCCAGCAGACAAATCCGTGTGACGTGACCATTTGGTTGCCTCATTGTAGAAGGGTTAGAAAATTGGCATACTTACATTTTTGAAGTCATGTATTTCTAAAATTTCCTCGCTGCCATTTCCAGATCTGAATGTCTCTGTTCTGGTTAGAGGATCTATTGCCATCCAAATCTTCTTTTTCTCCCCATGGCTAAAGAATGTGTGCTCCATATCATATATCTGAGAGGGCAAGAAATATAAATAGAGGCAGGTACATCTCAATGTTTTAATTTTTGTCTATGTAGCAATTAAAAAACATTTTTTTACATTGTTTTTGTCCCACAGTTTCTGCAGATGGTTATAAAAGTTCCTAAGCAACAGTGCCAAAGGGCCACAGTTTTGAAACAAGTTATCTCTGCTTTCTAGTATCTGCTGGTTGCTTTTCAAGCTGCTCTGCTCACCTATACTTCGCTCAGGCAAAATACTCTAAACCTCTATGCTTACAGATGATGGTGACAGATGTTACAGAAAAACTGAAGATAAATAGATGGATTTCAACAGGAGTCATGCCTGGGTCAGGCTCAGACACTTGGTCCATTCACGTATAGACATACTTCAAAAATAATTGACTCACGAAGGTGTCGACCTGGAGTTTGAACATCTCAAAGCCTGAGATTTTGGTATGGCCCAATACTCAGGTCACTTGCGAAACCTGAATCCAGATTCAGGTTGGATTTCAAAAATCTCCATCACGGCAGAACATGATCACTGCAATGATACGAATACTGGTAGATGCTAGTTATGGATAAAACAAACAGCAGCGTCTGCAGTGGCTTTGTCAACAGTAAAGGGAGAAAAAAGGAAAAAAAGTCTCTGATGGGGTGAACGTTTTTTGTCACCAAAACCGGGCATTTTTCCCAACAAAAGTGACATTACAGTGTGGACGTTCTTACTATTTTGTCGCCAAAATTTTAGCCAGAAATAAGGGCGTTAGAATACACGTCAGCCGTAGCAAGGTCTGTGATAGTCTAGAGAGGGCAATCGTCAACACCTTGCAGCATAACATGTCTGGTACTCTCCCTGTGCTGAAAGGGGTGAACAGCGAGTTAATCGCAGATCTCAGATACAATCCGCATTGCTCTGCACAGGTACCTGCTGCTGCCGCCGCCAGCTCTGGATGGCACTAGGCAGCCCCCTAGTCTCTTGATGCCTGACTCTTGAAGGCTGACTAGTAGCAGATGCTCTTTGAAGCATGCAAATGGCCCTCCTGGAGCGGTTAAAGCGGGTGAGTTGTCTTCCAGATTCTCTTTCAAGGATCAAAGAGAGGCCTCAAGCAAAGGGCACAGAAACCTCTGTAGAGCCAGTACGCGGGATGCCTGAACACAGGGTTATCTAATTCAGCAGCAGGGCCAAGGGCTCCGTGGCTTGGGGAGGCAAAGGCCCCTCTCGCCCCCCCCCCCCAGAAAGCCTCTTTAGAGGTTCAGTGGCATCTGAGGAGCTTAGACTGCTGCCTCTCCGAACGTGCTCTTTCAGAGCTCTTCTGGGGCTCTCTCCTTTCCCCCAGGGCTCAGGGGTGTGCCCCCCACAGACAGCTTGCTGCCAGGTGACAGTCCTTACCAAACAGTGGCCTGTGAGATGGGAGGGCCTCCTGCCGATTCCCAGGAGAAATGTGCCACGCCACAGCTAGCAGGGTCTGGCACCTTGTGGGCACTCGCCGCAGAGGCCAAGGACTGGGTAGTGACGGGCAGAGCTTGCACTGCGCTGCTGGTTTGTTTTCGTGCTGTGGCTCAACAGACATGTGCCCCCAGGGCTAGCAAAGCAACCGTCCTCATGGGGCCAGTTCCTAAGCCGGAGCAGCCAGGCTGTGGGGGGAGAGGCGGGGAGAGCGTAGCAGGTGTCACTGGAAGCGGAAAGCAGGGGGAATCCTTCCCTGCACCTGTCCACCAGCCCTAACCAGGCTCCAGCTCACCTCTGCTGTGCTCTATGGGGCCCAGGAGGTGGGCACCGTGCAGACCCTGCCCCCAGCTCTCTGCAGCAGAACTGCACCGGGGCTTCTGCGCCTGGCTCCAGCCACTGCCCTGGTTGGGCAGAAGTTCTGAGCAACTTCGATTTTAATAGAGAAAAATATTAGCTCAGAGACTCGGTGCCATCTTCAGGTCGGTCTAATCCCTGTTGCCTGGCTAGTCACTTCTGGCTGTATACACATCCCTGGATTCAAATCTGCATGAGGAGCAGACTCCGCGATGGCAATCCAGAGAGGCCACCAGTTCAGAGAGGGCTGGGTTTTCATGAAGAACACCTACCTCTTATATTGTGCTTTTCATCTGTCAGGTCAGAGGCCTTTACGGGGGTGGTCAATAGCATCATTGCCATTTTCCAGTTGGGGAAAGTGAGGTACATGGCAGTAAAGTGACTTGCCCAACGTCACCCACGAAACAAATGGCAGCGCTGGGAATAGAACCCAGCTATCCTCAGTCCCAGTTCAGTGCTTTAACCACTAGCCAGTGCTGCCTCCCACTTTAAAAATTAAAATACATTAATAAAATTCAGTGTCTCCCTGACAATCATGAACCTCTCTCGGTAGCTATATGCAGGATTTTTAAAATATACACGTTAATAGATTTTACTGTATGGAAAAATTAGGTTAAAAGCTAGAAAATGTTGGATTGCTGCCTGTTCAGAGAGGCAAAGTACAGCCTGTGCTTTAAATCATCCACAAAAGAATCTGAAACCATATTGTAGCCTTTCTTTAGAGTCCTCTTCTGTTTCAGGGGAATGATTTTTCTTGTGAGTTTAGCCAAGTAACCCATTTGGAGGCTTGGCGTAGCTGCTTATTTTGGGGAGAGTTGTACATTTTTAAATTGGGCTAAAGAGCTACGGATCGTTTTGAGAGTCATCTCAGAATTCATACAGTTCTCTGCATTGTGATCATCGTTTGGTTTGGTATCTTGTCATCTTTGTCCATATAAAGTTACTAAATGGCAGGTTCAGGTTATTTCAGCGTTACTGTATGAAGGTGGAGGAGGGCACAGCTATAGAGCCAAAACTGCAAAGGGGAAAAATTAGCCTATTGCTACGTTTTACTTCTTAAAGTCATAGGAAGAGAGCCAGAGCAGCTTTTGTGTTTTTTTAACATTAGAAACTCAACCCTTGTCTACCCTGGATTTCCTGGAAGACTCAGGACTGTTGGAAAAAGAGTTGTCTTGTGAAATCTCCAGAGACTGGAATTGCATTTGAGAGGAGAAGGATATTTGGATATTTGGACAAGCTGTTTAAAACTGTTTTGCTTTTGTTAACATGCGCGTTACTCCAACATCTACCAAGCCACTGGCAAAAATCTTTCTTTGGGAAAGATTAAAAACCGTGTCCCCTTGCAACTGAAAGCTGTTCTCAAGCCCTCCAGTGGGGCACGGGGAGCCAAGACCTGATATTTTTAAATTAAAACAACCCAAACAAGCAGGACACTTTCACACACGCCCCTCACTGCTCCACAATGAAACGCAAAGGGCACACACACACCGTTCCTTTTCTTTGTGGTCCACTTTTATTTTAATAGCTAAATAATAGAAAAAAATCTTTTTGACTCTCCATTGCAATGTTAAATGACTTCTCTTGAGCACTTTGTAATGTCCTTATTTTTTATTGGTACATCTCCTAGACGTGTGTAAGTAATATTTCTATCCCTGGTGGCTTGACCCTCTGTGCGTTTGGGTAACATTGCGTGCTTGCTTTTGCTTTACCCTTGCCTCTCTGTGTTGTGGATTAGCAGTGAGATGCAGGGGCGATGTTTCTATTGTGCAGTCCGTCTCCTTTAAGCACTCATTTTAAGCATGGGGAAGACCTTTCCTAAAAGGGTCAACAGCTTGTGCTCAGGCTTTGTGGAACTAGAGGATCAGCAGATGCTCTGTGAGGACCCGACGGCTGCCTGGAGATGGGCGTGGCTTTTATTTCTGTTTGATGATAAGAAAATACATTTTCAGGAAGTGAGACGCTTCCTGTCAGAATCGAACAACCACGCTGAGGACCAGCTTATGGTCTTTGCGCCGTAACGCTAGGTATGTTTTGAAGGGAGTCTCGTGCCCAAGGCCTTCTGGGTCTGTGGCGAGACAAAGTGGGTGAAGTAATGTCTGTGACTGGACCTGTCTCAGCCAGACCCATCCCCGTGGAAGGAGAGCTGCACTGGGCTCGTGTCTCCAGGGATGGAATTTCTAGGACCCCGCGACACATGTGGGTCTATTGTTCTCTGGGCCTTTACGGGATTAAGAGAGTCCTCTGTGCGCCGCAGAACAGTCACATCTAAGCCACTAGAAAACAAGGTCGGGATGAGGCTCATCTGTCGCTGCTGGGGCTTGGCCCAGAGCCTCTTGCAGGCTAAGTCAGTAGCTGTGATGAGTGTTGTGGGGAAGTTTTCATCCACTCCTCTGCCTGCTAGACAAGGGCTCTGATTCACTGCTGCCCTTGGGTCCCTCTAGGCCTCGGAGAGGGGTAAGTTGGGCAGCACCGGGTCTGTGAGGAGGCTGTGGCCAGGCTGGAGGCACGCTATGGGGCGGGCAGGAGAGGAAGGGTATAGATTTGTCGGCGGGAAGGGGCATGGCTGGGGAGGACCAGTGCCCCAGTGATTATGCACCTCTGCAAAGAGCATGAGCAGCAGCTAGAACAATCCTGGAGGCAGCCCTAGCACAGCCTGCCCCCTCTACGTCTCTGAGGAGTCTGTGCCAGAGTGGGGCTCTTTGCTAGGCAGTTGTTGGCTGACTAGGCCAGGGCCCCTTTCACTGCCCACTGCTAGCTAGGTAGCTCCCTGGAGGCCTGCTTCACAGCTGAGGCTCGCTCTTCCTGCACTGTTCGGCAGCGTTTGAGGGCCGATTAAGGGCCGTTCCCCAGGCAGGGAAAGCAAAGGATCCAAATTTCCCTCTGCCAGTAGCAGGAGCTCTGTGCCCAGCCGAATGCTGTCACTGCAGGCCTCTCGGCTGAATTCAGTTACAAAGCTACTGCTTGGCACTGGCCTTGATTGGAATGAAAATATCTCCAGCAGATGTCAGCTCTGAATAACGGCAAGCTTATTTTAAACAGATGTAGTCAAGGGAAGTAACGAAGGCCAGGCCAGGCTTCCAGGCAGCCCCAGGGTGCCCGTCCGGGCAGCACCAGAGCCAGATTGTAAAAGTTCCTTCCATCAACCTCCTTCCAGCCCTACCCCCGTTGGACCTTCTCTCACCACCCCCCTCACGGTGCAGAGTGAAATTCAGCCCTGTGCAGAGGGGACGAGGCCTGTGTCTGTGCCACAGACATTCCCCTTCTGCACTAGGCAAGGACTGGAGGCAGTTCAGGCAATGCCTAGGTCTTGCCCAGGCCCTCTGCATTGGAGTGAACCTGAGAAATCTGAGGGAGCTGGGCTTTTATCCTGTGGCCCATGTTGCACTCAAGACAACAACGCTGGCTGGTCCGGTGAACTCCAGCCCCAGGCTGTCCTGGGACCACTCTCTGTACTGGGACTTTATCTACAAGCAGAAGCCTGGTGCCGGGGTTGGGGGAAGGATGTGAGACGGCAAGGACCAGGCAAAAAGTGGCTTGTTGGTGTCGAGGACCGTGTTCTTGTGTCAGGTGTGCAGTGGGGAGACTACAGACCCTGCCAGGTGGTTACTTGTGTTATGCCAAGTGGTGTCTTTTCAACGTCTGAGGGCAGGGCTCGCGCCAGGCAGACCAACCCCTCGGTGAGACACATGACACCCGTCTGCTTGTGGGTCCAAGTATGAGTCTGGCTTTCAGTGTCCATGAGCCTGGCCAGTCATGAAAGTTATCGTACCCATCCATTTGTGAGGGAATGCCTAATCTAGACACTCCTTCCCACAACAGGGCAAGGATAAAGCAAAAGCAGAGTGGTAGCCTAGGCTGTGTCCAGACTCAGGGTTTTTTTCGGGAAAAGTAGCCTTTTCCCGAAAAAACTTCCCCTGCGTCCAGACTCAAGCCGCGTTCTTTTGAAATTATTTCGAAAGAACGCGGCTTTTCTTTCGATGGCGGTAAACCTCGTTTCATGAGGAAGAACGCCTTCTTTCGAAAGTTCCTCTTTCGAAAGAAGGCGTTCTTCAATGTAAATGGGGCTTCCTCGAAAGAGAGCATCCAGACTCGCTGGGTGCTCTCTTTCGAAAAAGCGGATTGCTCTTTCGAAAGATCCGCCTGCAGTCTAGACGTGATCTTTCGAAAGAGGCTCTTTCGAAAGATGCTTTCGAAAGAGCCTCTTTCGAAAGAAGCCTGCAGTCTAGACACAGCCCTAGAGGTTAGCAGTCTTGCTTTGGATGTGAGATGGGCTAGAATAAAATTGGGGTCATAGATGGGCTAGAATAAAAAGAAAGGTTTCCCCATACTGCAAATCTGAATACCCATCAAATGTTGCAGTTCCCCTTCAAAGAGGTATGCACACAAATAATGACATTCCTACCCCATTTGTTATCTCATATTTTGCTTATTGTAATAGTCACACAAGTATTATTTTAAAATGGTAAAGATCTGCAGTCTTTGTGCTTCAGGGTATAAACTGGTCATTCTCTGTGGTAACGAAGAACCCTTTCTCCATGATACTCTGGAATAGGTGCTAGATGTGGGTGTTCATCTAAAGCAGTGTTTTTCGACCTTGTTTTATAAAGTACCCCTTTAAAAAAAAAAAAGGATCCCCAGTATCTACAATTTTCAGACATACAATTTTTTTCTACCATCGAAACACATTTGTTTAAACAACTTAATCGTAGCTGGGTGGGCGATGAAATTTTTGGGCGTAAAAGGTACAAAAATAATAAATCGTTGTAAAACTTAAAACAAAAATTCAGTTTTCTCCAAATGTCATTTGGGTTGACGTACCCCCCCAGACTTCTCTCGAGTACCACTAAGGGTACTTGTACGTACCACTGGTTGAGAAACACTGATCTAACACACTTGGCATTGGCTACTGTAGATGGGAAATAGGACTCTATGGATCACAGAGACCTGTGATAGTGTGTGTGTTCTTAATGTTCCTAACTGGAAGGGTAGGAAGATGGTGTGGGAGGAGAATCAGGTTTGGAGGGGAATGTATCCAGCCTATCGCATGTCTACTGGCTCCAAAATACATGCCTTTCTGTGAGCCGCTATTTGAACAACTCAACAAACAGAAATATGCATCTAAGGATAATGATCCTATAAAAGTGAAATTCCCCCCCAAAAATAAGATTATTGGGCCAGTGAAGACAGCAGATTTACACCAGGGGTTACTTTGGCCCTGTTTCCATCTACCCTTTGCTACTCTAGATATGCACAATGGGAACGAGAGAACTGCAGGCTTAGGAACAGAAAATAAATTAACACAATCCAGTTAGCTGAAATTCCTCTGAAAGCAAGTGTGTCTCATTGTCCCTTAACATTGCAAACGCATTAAAATAAAAAATATAAATCATGACAGTCAGTCAATCTGGATTTTGGCTTCCTCTCCTCTTTGCGTGGTGGCATAATGACTTTTCCACCAGTTTATGGTAAGATAATTGAAACAAAATGGAAAATATTTTCATACTCATCATGAAATGTGCTGCTGGTGAAATAAAGTAATTTTAACTCGTTGTGGCAGAGTTCCATCTTATACAATTATTACTTATGAAAAGATTGCACTAAAACCACTAAAGGCTAGATCTGAATAATGAAAAAGAAAAAAGTTAGCAGGACTATTCTACAGCATAAGAAAATGTTTATCGAACTATTGCATAGATTTTTAGAGTGAGTAGTAAGCAGCACTGCTATTCATATAATATTTTAAAAAGATTGTTTGATTTAATTGTGTGAACTAACACTCTCTAAAAATACTGGATCAGTGAATTTTTACTTACTTTTTTAGGTGACGGGTTCCAGAAATATTTGACGCCAAAAAATATCAGAATAAGAAAAATAATCAGTATGCAGAGGAGCAATCCATAGATCTTGTATCTTTTGCAGATCTTCTTTCTTGTTTTAGATGCTTCTGCCTAATTAATTACAAAACAGCACTATTGAGTGGTCTGCTTATCCTTCCAAGGAGTGCTGCACACGTATATATCAGACAGTTGTTATGCTCCAGGTAATAACGATCACATGGGAAATTCTGCAAGGGTAAAGAAAATCATTAACTTACATCTAGAAAGTGACAGACCTTGGGGCTCTCCTGAGAATTCTTTTCCATCCTCTCTCAATTTCCTTCCCTTTGTGTGTGTGGAGAGGTCGGAGAAACCACTGCTGAGGTGGAGTTACAAATGATCAGGACTGCACGTGCCAGAGAGGGAAGAAACTGTGCTACAGTGACTCCAATATGTCATGCTGAAGCCTGCTTTACCACAGGAGTTTTTAATGCTCCAAAATGTGTATATGTGTGTGGGTGCCATTGCATTCATGCCAGTGTTGTTGTTTTTTTTTTTGGGGGGGGGGGGAGAAAGCGATTGCCTTGTGCATTGGAGAAGTGACTCGGTGAGAGAGAATACAACAGCTTTCATTCTGCATTCACAGCTACATTGAATAAGCACTTCATATGCTTAATAACATTGGACAATAGTTATGCCCTTTCTCCCTCCTTGCATCCTCCATCTTCTCCCCCATCGAACTTTCCCAGCTGTGCCTCCCATCAGTTTTTTCAGCCTTCCCACTGTAACCCTCGCTAGCTGCAAGTGTGTTTCTTAAGAGCACTTTCGAAGGAGCCGTTGGTCCTTTGCCAGGGCGGTGGAACTGGGGGATGAAATGGGTTTGTCCAGCTGATGGCTGCTTTGGAGCCCCACCAGCGGAATGGCTCCAGAGCCTACGAAACTAGCATTCTGCCCCTCCTGAATCCTTCATTTGGAAACGCTAGGTCTTAGGTCAAATGCAACGCTGGTGTAAATGAGCAGCGTGCCGTTGACTTTAGAGGACACCTACTTAGACCGGGCACTGAATGCTGAACTGCAGCGCAAACATGAAAATGGAGGTAAACCCATCAGTATGCATCACATGATCTCACTGCCCTGGCTTTGGGGCATTCAGAATAGAAACAGGGTTCGACTCACTTTTAGTGACGTCTCATCTCCCTCTGTGAAAACTTGGCATGTCCTGGTTCCCAGAAGATAGCTCAGCGTGTGACCTCACCTACCCCAGCGGGACTCACTGAGCACCGGCTCAGTGTGATCTCCCAGCAGGGTGCATTCTGGGATAGCATCTGTGATGTGAGCAGTGCCAAGGTGTTTCCACAGGGAAGGAATAATTTAAAAACATTTATTGAAAGATACTGCTGTGCCTTTAACTCATCGTAGCTTTGTTGACTACTTGTGCCGGGTGAGAGCGGCTAACACCTGACTGCAGAAGCTGGAACAAGATCAAAAGTGGGGACCACGCCAGAGTTCCTGCAATGTCCCCCTTTATTCAGAGGCTACTTTGCAATTTTCCTGTGTAAAAGTCCGAGTACTACGCTGTTTAGGCAAAACTCATCTTACATCAACGTAGTCTTCAGCGGGAAGGGAAGACAGGCCTTTCAGTCCCAGATACAAAGGTTTGTGTCACTTGCACTGTAAGAAATTGGAGTAGCTTATCAGTCAATAGCGGGCTGTTCTAGTTCCTGGAACTGGCCACTAGGTGGCCCATGTTTGTGTCAGAACTGGGACAAAGGTCAATTAATTTTACTTTGACTTTATTTCCCTACTACTCTGAATGGGACAGGTGCCTCAGTCGGTGAATCACTACTGCGCAATGGGCACGGCAGGGTCCTTTGTGTGTTAGTTACAGCTCCATTGAGACCAAATTTGCTCTCTGTTCACTCTACCTTTTATATTTATCTGGCTCCATCGCCACAGAACCCGATCGCCTCACACTCTTCAATGCCTTTATCCTTACAACGCCCCCGTGAGGTAGCATGGTCAATAGATCTCTGTTATCCCCATTGTATAGGTGCAGAAGGGAGACAGAGAGACTGACTTGCCCAAAGTTACCCTTCCTTTGGTGGAGGATGGAATTGGACCGGATCTCCCGAGGCCTTGGCTATTGCTCTAACCATTGTACCGCCCCAGCACAGAAGAATTCAGCTTTAAGATCTCTGTCCCTGGAACTGTGGCTGTTACTGGTCTGTGGTCATTCCTGCCACATGCCAGGACCATGCTGCCTCTGAGAGCACTGCTGTTTTGGCTTAGTGTGCAAAGACAGAGCCTTCCCAGGGCTGTGACCTGAAGCTATGGAGCTTTCTCCTCCAGCAGCTGACACACCTTCAGCTCCTCCACTTTCAGTCCCAAGAGTACTTTTCCAACTTGCTTTTGCTAATAAAAGCTAACCGTGCACCACACATTAATTAAAATTACCTTAAAAAATCCACATGCACTCTGAGCATGGGGTAGGGGGAGAAGAGGAGAACGAATTGCAGGCGACAGGCCATGTAAGTGTCAGGAAAACGAGGACCCATGTCTGCAGGGCTCCTGCTGCTGAATAATTCCTTGCTGGCAGCCACAGCAGAGCTGCAACCCCTAGGCCCTGCTCTTGTGCTGACCACTGGGCCTGGTTTTACGTGCCAGGCCAGAACATCCATGTTTCTGCTGAGGCAGGTGACCTGGCTTAACACACTACTGGAAGGCAATCAGATACCATAGGATGGGGCTGGTAGAGGAGCCTGACCAGGTGAGGGAAGCTATCCGCTGGTTCTGTGGTGAGTCTGAGCTGTGTACCCCCCCCCCCCCACCATAGGCTTCAGAGCCTGAGTCTCAACTTCAACGCCGTGTCTACATGGCTATTTTCAGAGCGCTAGCAGGGGGCCTGCTGGCCCAAGTCTGGTGAGCCGGGCTGGGGGGCTGCCTTCTGCAGGCTGGGAAGCCATGTCCTTTGTGCCTGCTGCCATACCTCCCCTGGGGAGGAGAAGACAGCCTGCTTCTTTCTTCCCTATCCCTTGTCAGGGGAGCTAGGCACATCCAGCAACAAACCAAGTGCTGTTTCTTCATGCCCCCTCAACGCCCCCCCCCACTCCCGTCCTGCTGTCCCCTTTCCCAGCCTCCTCTGCTCTAGCTGGGTCTTGAGTTGAGAGCTTCCTTCCTGCTCCCAGTGGGCAAGGAAAGGCCCTCCTATTGCCACTGGGCTGTTCTCTCCCACAGGCACGGTGCCCCACTGAGAACACTGGAGGTGGGAAGGGCAGCGTGAGCAGTACATCGCTGGATCTCTAAGAGGTGCTGCACAAAAGTCACAGCCCAGGGAGAGGTGGCTGTGGAGGTTTTAAACCATCTTTGCACTTGCCCAAAGCAGGGCTGTGCGGGGAGCGGCAGTGGTCCCTGGCGGAACAGCCCTGTGGGCCTGTGCAAGGTGCCCCAGCATCCCAGGGCTACTCTACCGGTGGTGGCACTGCCCCAAATCTCTGCTCTACTATGTGCTGTGGAGTATCAGAGGGGTCGCCGTGTTAGTCTGGATCAGCAAAAGCGACAAGGAGTCCTGTAGCACCTTATAGACTAACAGATGTATTGGAGCATAAGCTTTTGTGGGCAAAGACCCACTTCATCTTTGCCCACGAAAGCATGCATCTGACCAAGTGGGTCTTTGCCCACGAAAGCTTAGGCTCCAATACATCTGTTAGTCTATAAGGTGCCACAGGACTCCTTGTCGTATGTGCTGTGGGACAGCCCTGTCCAGACGTGTTCCTTTCATGTCCAGCCATGCCCTGTGTGCAGGGCTTGCAAGGGGGGTCTCGGAGGACAACCTCCAGCCTCCTTCCGCGGTGCTTGTCATGAGGGAATTTTTCCCTGGCTGGATTTGGGGCTTGTAAAGCCCCTTTATGCTGCTCCAGCTCCTGTCTTTGATATAAAGGGACTGAGAATCGTATCCAAAATGCTTAAAGTCCATTTAGTTTAGTAGCCGAAGTCATAAGCCACCATCTTGTTGCTGCTCTGCCTCGGTGTAGCTTTAGTGTCTCTTTCATGCATTCTTACTCTCCCCCCACACACACACACACATTTTTGAATGTGGTTGCATCTCTGGCCTAATAATTCTGTCATCCTTCCCCTCTTTATTTCTTCCAGAACCGTAAAATCATCTCAACATGGTGTTAAGAGCATGACAGCACACTCCAGATAAATCAGAACAAAGTGGTTGTCTTGTAACATACCAGAGAGATAGTGTTTGTGTGGGCGTAACTATTAGCATATACAAGCTCATAGGAAAATATTTGTTCACCAAGTTGGCTCTGTGTTTTAAAGTGAAGGTGTGGGAATGGGGCTTACCCATTGGAAGTAGGCTACACACTATACGCTTACCCATGGGCTGTGCAGCCTAGTATAGACACGGTATTCCTTACATTTCAAAGGCTGTCAGTTCAGGACTCTGGCTATGTCTAGACTGCAGACTTCTTTTGGAAGAAGTTTTTTTTCGGAAGAGATCTTCCGAAAAAATTTCTTCCAAAAAAGAGTGTCCACACTGCAAAGGTGCATCAAAAAAGTGATCTGCTTTTTTGAAAAAGAGCATCCAGACTGAATGGATGCTCTCTCGCATGTAAGCTGTGATTGCTATAGACGGAATGGCCACCTCCTCTTTCCTCTTCTTCCGAAAGAACTCCTTCTTCCCCATCCACACACATCATTTTGAGAGAGAGCTCTTTTGCAAAAAGACTTCTTTCTTGTAGAATGAGGATCACCAGCACTGAAAAAAAAAACCCCTCTGTTCTTTCGATTTTCTTATGGAAAAACGCATTTGCAGTGTGAATGTTCCTCAAGTTTTGTTGGAAAAATGGCTGTTTTTCCAACAAAACTCTGACATACCCTCATTAAGCTTGTATTTTTCTATCTGAAAAGCCTGTCCAACACCAGGAAATAATGTTAACCCATCAAACTGGTCAGTACCAATTATTTTTGAGGAAAAATTGGAGAAAAATCGATTTCCTGAAAAAAAAATGAAACCCCAATTTTTTGGCTTTCAAAAATATTTTTTGGTAAAAATATTCACTTTTCAAAAACTAGTAAGATTTTTTTTTACCAGAAACTGAACCAAAACATGATGTTTTGTGCCAAAAATTGAAAATTTGTACTCCCCAATTTTTGTTTTTTCAGTTCTTCACTGAAAAACTGAAAATTTTCAATCAAAAGGAAATTGTATTGCAGAAATGAGTGTTATGCACAAAAAAGCCATTTTGTCCCCTTCTCAAAAATATTGTTTCAGAGAGAAGCTTTTGAGATGCTTTATTAAAAGGGCACTTGGATTTGGAAGGCATGTGTAGTCCGTGCCATTAAATAAGCCAGCATTGCTTTGCTTGGACTAGAGTGTAGAAAATAGCATCCAGAAAGGGAATTAAGGGGTATTATTTTATTACAGGTACAAGGTAAATGCCATTTCTTTACATGGCAACCACTGTAGCTCTGGCATGAGTTGGCCACCTGAACTAGCGGCAAAAGGTGGGTGGTTCACAAGCCTGGGGGGTGAGGAAGCATAATAAGTGGACTCAATTTTGGTCAGTGCTTAGTGAGAATTAGGGCAAGATGCCAGCCCTGGGCACAAGCTGGGTGCTGACCAAATAGAGGCAGAAAGGCGGCAGCAGCTGAATCCGGGTGGTGGGACCCGGCTCATTGCACAGAGTCCCAGATGTATGACCACTTACCATATGAACACATAGGAACTGGCCAGCAGTCGGAGTCTCACACAGCTCTCCAGCGACTGAGGCAGCAGCAGATCCTTAGCTAAGGTAAATCAGCAGAGCCTCATTGGTGTAAATGGAGCAATGCTGATTTACACCAGCTGAAGCTCTGGCCCATAGGGTCATAGCTGAGCAGGGTCCCTTCAGAACTGATATCATGGAGGAGAACTAGTGACTGGGGGATGTCGATAGACAGTTTCCGGGGAAAGTCTGCTCTGCGGCTGCCCCTTTTCTGGGGGTGTAGGTTATTGGAGCCCAGGGGTATCACTAATACTTCTCACCCCTTCCAGAGGTACTAGGACCTATAGAAAATACCCTGTTTTTAGAGGCTCCTGCTTTTTGCCACTCAAATGGCAGTGTCCAAAAACACCCTTTGAGAAGAAGTCTATGCGACTCTTTAACTCTGATCTTTTGAACCCAAAGGCCAGATTTGTGAGAGTCAAGCCCGCTGGGAGGCTAAAGAGATCTCAGGCAGGATGTCTTGTGTTTTTATTTATGCTGGCTGAGTAATGAATGCTGAGCTTGTGGACTTCAGGAACAATTCCTAACCCCCCACGATCCCAGCTCAGGCCTCTGAACTCCCCCGACTAAGCAACACATGCAGCTTGGAACAAACGATCTATTTTGAAACCCCAAGCTCAGAGAGAGCCCGTGAAGTGATTCCTTCCAGAAAGAGACTTCCCGAGCAAAGAGCAATGTGGAGGCTTTTGAAATAATCCGTCCTGAACTCTGAGTTTCTGTGAACAAAAAGCTCTGTGTGATCAAAAATCGTATTAGGCTCATCAACAGCTGTGTGCATGGGAATTGTGCCGTGTGTCTGTCAGAAAATTCACCCAGAGAAAGAGAGAGCTGGGAGCAGGGGTGGAGGCTGAGATCCTCAGAGATGGAGATGGTCAGAGTGTGTTTTATTTTCCTGGGAACATTTTCAATTGTTTTTGAACGTTGAAATACCAAGAAATGTTGGCTGAAAAGAAACAAGGCATGAGTGAACAGATCAGTGTGGCCGGGCTCCGGGTCGGGTCGATGGTGCCCCCCCACCGGTATGTCCCAGCATCATCATCTTCATTTGTGAGATTGGTATGGGCTGCCTCTGGCATCGCGCCATCTCTGGGGACTGCAGAGAGGGAACAACTCAAGGCATTTGCTTCTCTGGCAGGGGCAGGTCCTGCAGACATTTCTGGTCCCCTCAGTGTGGTGGCTTGTGCAGCCTTTCTAAGCCCATCTCAGCGTCAATCAGGCAGAACCTCTGCTAGGTCCTCGCGTGAACTCCTTGCTGCCAGCCACTGATTTCTGCTTAGAGACGGGCCTGAGCTCTGAGACTTGGATCTAGATCCCGCTTTCCCAAAGGCGGGTCGGTAGTTTCACCTCGCCATTCATCCCTTGCTGCAGGAAGGCTTCAGGGGGTCCTCCAAGCAGGGCCAGCATTCGAATGGCTGGGGCCCATGGAAGAAAGCAGAATCCCTACAGCATGGGGCTGTCTCCTGTGGCTCTGAGTTCTGCCACCTGTGGCTGCAGTGAAAGCCGGAGCCACATAGCCTCACAGGGGCCCCTGTGGCCTGGGATCCCAGGCAGTGCTTGCTACCCCTCATGCCGAGCCTGGCAGTTAGATACAGAAGACCAGTGGTGGTTGTGGCATGGGTGGGCTGTGGAGTCTTTATAGCATGTTGGAGGGGCCTCAGGAAGAAGGAGGTTGGGAAGCCCTGCTGGAGGAGGCCTGCAGGCCTCTGTCTGAGGCTGGCCTCACCAGGGATGGGGTGATGCCCCGAGTGCAGACAGGTGTGGTCTGAGCACACCTGGGAGACAAGGGATTGAATTCCAGCTCTGGAGCTGAGTCCCTCTGTGGCCTAGGGCAAATCACTTCTAGGGATGCAAAGGGTTAACCAGTTAACTGGTTACTTGCTACGCATCGCTCTTACCAGGTGGTGCTTATGGGTAACTGGTTAACCGGTGCCTGGTGGGGCTGGCACAGCCCAGGAAGCGGTGCAGTGGGCCCGGCCTGAGCAGCCCCTTCCTGCAGCATGGTGGGCTCAGCCCGGCCGGCGAGAGAGGCCTGCCACACCGCGCCGCAGGCCAGGGGCTGCTCCAAGATTAACCAGTTAAACCTAGCGTTGAACCAGTTCACATTTTAAACAGTAAGGAACATCCCTAATCACCTCACCTCTCTGCCTCACTCCCCCCTGTGTGCATGGGCAGAGCAGTCTCTTCTCAGACCCGGCATGCGGGGAAGGTTAATTAGTAAAGTGCCCTGAGAGGAAAAGTGCCCAGGAGTGTGGTGATTCCTGTCTCACACCCACGTCCACGCTCAGAGGTTATTTCCCGCAGCACTTCATGGTGCCCTACACAAGAAAAGGCTGTGAGGACAGTGATTTCACTCCGACAGCAAAATGTTCAGCAAAATGGTGTGGTCGAAAGCTGTCCTCTACGTAGTCGCAGACATAAGCACCCTGACAGGGGCACTGCTGCCATCTAGTGGCCTCCCAGGAAAGACATACAAGTGCAATCGTGTTCTTGGGAATGTCCCCAAAAGGGTCTGGAGAATTTTGAAAGGTTTTTATTTTTAGGGTTTATGTACCCTTTGGAGCTTTCAGAAAAACAATAACTATTTAACAGTTTGCAGGAAATGTTGGAAAGCTCTGGAGGACAATGAGTCATTATAGCACAAGTTGGCCTAAATTTTCAGAATTGTTGACTTATTTAAGGTGCCTTCAGTTTTGGAGGCTCAATGAAGACCCTGCGAGCCTGGTTCTTCTGAGGTGCTGAGCACTGGTACTCCAGCTGACTCCAGTGGCAGCTGCATTTGCACCGCACCTCTGGAAATCAGGCCCAATGGATCTCAAGTGGAGCACTTGAAAATGGGGCTCCTCACATTAAGAGAAATGAAGGCTGTTATGTTGTGGACTATCCCAGTTCCAGTCAGGTTGGAAGGCAAGGTTTTACACTGAGAAGGCTTATGAGGTCCACCCACTTTATCAAAGAAAGAGAGAGATGCACATTGGTTGCCCCCTCCCCTTCCCTAGGTAACAATTAGTTACACCGGGCTTGATACTAAAAGTGTTTTTATTAAATACAAAAGTTGGATTTAAGTAGTTGCAAGTGAAAGCAGTAAGATCAAAGGGTATGTCTACACTACCCCACTAGTTCGAACTAGCGGGGGTAATGTAGTCATCCGTGGAGGCGTACAGCTAGTTCGGATTAGAAGCCTAATCCAAACTAGCTAGTCCGTGCCGCGTGTAGCCGCGCGGCACGGGGTCCGAACTAGCCGGCATGTAAAAATGGCGCCGGCCGGCTTCATGCAAATGAAGCCCGGGAAATTCAAATCCCGGGCTTCATTTGCAACTGCGGATGACTACATTACCCCCGCTAGTTCGAACTAGCGGGGTAGTGCAGACATACCCAAGTTAATTACTAAATTAAAATTAACAAAAAAAAATCTTAGCTGGTTCTAATCCATTAAAGTGTGGCTCATCTGCAGGCAGAATCGAACCTGGGATTTTTGGAGCTTAGTGCATGAGCTTCCGCTGAATAAGATAAGAGCCAGCTGGTTATTAGCTGAGGCTGTAGAACAGACTCATTATTCTCCCTGTAAGTGTTGCCAGTGTCACTAGATGGGACCATGTTCCACACCCAGAAGGTGTTGGGTTACATATGCACATTCTTACCCTACATTCTTAGGCAAAGAATTTCAAGTCATCTGCCTTGGATCTCCAGCTTCTTCAAAGTTCTTTGTATCTTCTCAAAGACTATTTGATAGCCCCCAGAGTGGGGCCAGCAGCATGGGGTGGCAGGCAGTGTTTCCTCTACTTTTTGCATGTGCAGAATAAACTTTGTGCACAAAGGCATGTGAGGATGTGTACCACCAATAGAAACACTTGCTGCTGGCTGTGTGAACTATGGGTGCTCTGCTAATCAGATGGGCAGCACCTGACTCTCTCCTGGGCATCTGCCCAAATGCATAGCTTAGAAGACTGGTGGCAGGTGGGAGCTGGTCCATTAGAGGAGCCAGTTTAAAAACCAGCTCCCTGCGCAGATTGGCTGCCTGTTGCCCAGTGTTGCTGCTTTGGATACAGAGGCAGCAGTGTGGGGTGGCAGCAGCCTCTGTCCTCGTGGGGGTCTGAACTCCCCACGGACAGAGGCTGCTGCTGTGGAGTAACCTTTATCCATGCACAGCTAGGACCCCCAGTGGACAGGGGCTGCTTTGCAGCCACCTTCTCCCCACCTCCCTGCTGCCTCTGATAGAGGCAGCAGTGTGGGGGTGAAGGGGCTGGCGGCTCTGCAGAGATAGTGCTGTAGGAGGCAGCAAGGGGGGGCAGGCGGCTCCCCATGCATCTCGGCTTCAGCCTGCCCCCCTCACCCTCTGCACTGCTGCCTCTCTATCTGAGTCAGCAGCATGGGGGGGCAGGTGGATCCCGGGCTTGTGGGGAGCCTGCTTAAAGCCATCTCCTCATGGGCACTGGCTTCTGCTCCCCCCACTTTGCTCCCTCTAATATAGAGGCAGCAAGGGGGGTGCGAAATGCATGTAGTCAATAAGATTAAAAAATAAGCCAAGGCTTATCAGTTCATCATGTGGTCGACTGCATGTTGGCATCCCTAATGTTCATGTCTTCTAGGGTCAACCACACTTTGGGCTTACAGTGCAAACAAGACTGTTCACAGGTCGTTGGTTTGAGTACCAAGCCATTATGTTTCTGGGGTATCAGTAATGGCCCTCGTTAGCACATTTAGAACTATAAACAGGTCCACACTTCATATTTCTAACTTGCCATGCAAGAATGATGCATCCACAAAAATAGGATATACAGATTCAGCAGACTGTGACATTAAAATTGATATGTAACATGATACATTTTGCATAAAGCGTCTTTGAGCTATGCATATTCATAAGCCAATGTTCATAAAGCATGGGGAACATGTCACTTGCCATTGCGCTGGTGTAGGGAAATGGGAAAGTAGCTGCAGCAGAGCCGAGACAGGCAGAGATGGTGGAGCACACACTCCAGGGACAGAAAAGGTGCAAGTTTTCCTTTGCTTGAGGCAGAAAGTCCAAGAGAAGAAACTTTACCTTGTCCCTCCCCCGCCCCCCCCCCCCCCCGGAATGAAGAAGAATGGAGTGTTCCATCCATCTGCTCTAGGGGAGTGGAGGCAACTCTTAGCCAGAGGGTCTGGACCCCTGGGGGAGAAGACAGACGGACAGGGATGACCTGCTGTGGGACAGACAGATGAGCTTGGCCTGTGGGCCAGAGTAGCTCCTGGCGTGGCAGAGGGAGACGTTGGAGCAGGATGGTCAGACCCGGGCTGGAGCCCAGGCCATGCTGAAGATGGAGAAAAGGCTGGTGGGTGACTGGAATGAACACAACCAGTGATGCAGCAGCCATGTGAAGAACAGCAGCAGTAAAAGGAGCCGTTCAAGTGGCTGCCTGGCATAACCCTGAGAACATGCCAGCTCCAGCCCCAAGTCTGGGTCCAGCCTGCTCCATTGGCTTCCCCTCCACGCAACCAAGCCCTGCAGCAGAGTGCCCAGTGCCCTTTCCCATGTGCATCCTGAGGAAGGAGAACCAGTGCACAATTCCATTCCATGGGGCCATGCCGCAGCGAGTGGCTTCATGTCTTGTGTCCTTTGCGCTCAGGTGGTGTCCTCAGCTTTCTTGAGTTTGTGGCACCTGGATGTTTGTTCTGCTTTGCTGTCCCGCTCCAACCTCTGAGTGTCTGAGAGCTTGGGCAAGAGGGCTGAGAAGCAATAAGTTTAAAGCCAAGTAAAATTTCAGATTAACAATTGACTAGATCGATTCTTTCTCACCAGCAAACGTATACAGGGTGCTCATGTGATTCTTATGTTGCATGTGAGCTGTCACCTTACCAGATTGCCCCTCTGGATGGGGACATCTCTGATTTCCCTGGGACCCTGCCCCAGTTATCAGGGTCATGTGGCCTGTTCTGAGCTTGAAAACCGGTGGTCTCAAACTCCTGGCCCACCTGCTTCTCCTGCTCAGGAGAGCAGGTCCAACACTTATTAACAACACAAGCTCTCGGCTCGGCTGGAGTATACTCAGGCTGGACACTCTTAATTCCGAGGGGCTTGCTAAGAGGCTGAAGACAAGCTCTCGTGTAGTCACCCCGTGCTATCCTCGTGTGTTCCTTGGGCTGATGGCTGAGGTTCTCCCCCTTCTCTCCCTGCATGGAGCAGCTGTGCTGGTTCCACCTCACGCTGCCTGAGTTCCTCCTGTGACCCGCCTCCCAGGTGAGCCCCAGCCCAGAGAAGGACCAGGAAGCAGGTCACAAAGGGGGTGGGGCTCCAAGTGTGTGTCACGGACAGGAGGGTTGCGACTTGCCTGCTTTTTACTTTCCAGTGGAGAGGGACCCTTAGGGAGTGATCCCAGCTATTCCTGGCTCAGCGACTCCAAAAGGGGAGTGTGCTGTCATTGTCTCCTCCGCTCTATGTCTCATTCCGAGCACCCCGAATCCGCAGAGCATCCCGTTCCGGCACTGAGAGGCTGGGGAAAGGTGCTGTGGGAGTGCAGGGCTTTTATTTCTGATGCCTCCCCATTGCCTCTTTCATTCTTTGCAGAGATGAACCTGATGCTCTTGTGTGCCAGGCCCAGCCAGGTCTTTGTCCTTTCTGACCAGCGCCTCTGTCACGTAGGTAGCCGTTGGCCCAAATAAAGGAGAGGAGGCTACTCCGAAAGCATCGGTGAGCCCATCTACTGATCCACTGTACTGGGTAAGTCCGGCTTCTTGGCTTGCAGAGCGTTTAGGACACACCGAAAGACCTGCTCAACGATGCCCAGGAGAAGGCCCCTGACCGACTTTGCTTTTCCCTCATGGCAGCTGTTCAGGGGCTGCCTGTGTGACCAGCGTGGCTAACCCGGCGGTGATGTTTTCCAGCAGAGTGCTGTTCCAGCGGGTGAGGTGGGGGGAATGGAACGCGCCCTGAACAGGGGCTCCATGAACATACAGGGATTTCTGCCCCCTTTGTATATCTGACAGGATGAGAAGGGAATTAAAACTGTGCAAGGCCACCGGGGGGAGGGGGAATCTAAGCAGTAGATGAGGTAGGTACGATGGCAGAATGTAGGGTGAACATGCAGGGAGTCCTGTGTTGGACTCGGCCATTAACCTGCAGTGTAGTTTTGGGAAAGCTATTTCCCCATGCTCTTTCTCTCTGGTTCTTTCTCTGCAAAATGGGGCAATGACACTCGCCTGATGCTAGACACCAAATAGTCCTTAAAAAGGTGCAGGTGACTTGGTTGTGCCATCTAGTGTCTCCACAGGACTGGCCCTGGGTTCCTGCTCTTTACAATGGCGTGCGAGTTGCTCCAAGGTGGAGCAAAGACAAAATACAAGGAACGGGCTTATTTCAGACCAAAGTTACATCCCCCTGGGGATGTCAAAGGCAGCAGCAATACGCACAACATACCTAGGGATAGCCACACAGTATGCAACAAGCGGCTATGATAAAAATTATCCCACCCCTGCCTCCGTGTATGGGGGCGATTGGAGGGAACCACAGTGCTAGAGTTCAGCACACTTGAGCTATGGAGTTGTCACAGACAGGACACTAGGCTAGATGGACTTTGGGGCTGACCGTTCCTAGGCATATACAGCCATTTTTGTATGTGCTTTTAGTCTTTTTGTAAAACTTGGGCTTGGAACTCTTTCTCCTGCTTCTGTTCCTTGCCCCCATTCCATTCTACCACTTAGCTTTCCCCCTTCTATGGTATATGGCAGGGTCTTTGCTCCAGCCCACAAAAGCTGATGCCTGGATAAATGTGTTGGTCTTTAAGGTGCCACAGGACTCTTGTCATTTTATTCAGTGTTTCCCATAGTGTCATTTTCTGACATTCTCTCTTGTTCCCTTGCTTTCCCTGATGTTCTTTTCCCTCTTTTCTCTGTCTCCTCTTTAAAGGGGCTGACAGCTTCTGTGACGCACCGGGCTAGGTGCGTGGCGGGGCCCAGCTCCATGCCCTAGAAGGGACAGAGCCTGGGGGCAGCCCGGAGCATGCGGCCAGGCTCTTCGGTGGTGACTTACAGGGTCCGGGACTCAAGCCACCGCCACAGTAGCCCCTTTGAATCACCAGGCCCCGGGGCAACTGCCTTCTTCACCCCCTCCTCTCTGCAGGCCTGGTCCCTGCCTTGTTCCTTCTGTCTTCCATTCCTAACTAGCAGCCATTTCCTTGTACCTTCTCCCCACTGTCTTCCTTCCCTCTGTCCATTTCTTGTGCTTTCACTCGCTCTCCACTCCCCCATCCCTCTCTCCTGCCCCCTCTTGACATCCTCCGTTGTTCACAAGCTATGCGTGCACCCTGCCTCCATTGCTCGATCTCCCTGCTTCTCCTGGGGCTCTAATTTCCTGTGCATGTGACGGTAGGTACGCAGCATGCATAGGACAGCGCAGCAGTGACAACTTGTCATGGTTCAGCTTTGTCCTTCCGTGCTGTCACAGAGAGGGCTACCTTAGGAACCCCTCTGACCACCCTGCCGACCTGCTTTGGAGCATCTGGCTCCTGGATTTTTCTTCCAGGCTTGTCTCTATTTTTTGAGGGCTCAGCTGTCAAGTGAAAGCTCCCAAGAGGATCTGCTTAATGTTGCCGTAAACTAAAATGATTGGTTTCTGCATATTCGCTTCTATTTTTTTTCCATGAGAAAATGTTCAATAAAGAAAACCCATTCTTCCTACTTACTGGGCGCTCTTGTTTGTCATTTTTATAAATCAGTGTTTATTGGTCTAATTATTGTAAATGCAGAGCCCAATAAAGGTGACTGTGACTGCAATTGCTGATAATGAATTTTATAACAAACCTGCTGAGCCTGGAAGCCACCAGTAGAAACGACATTATGTCAGGTTAATGACAGAGAGGAGAAATCATCCTTGCTAGTCTCCCCTTTTCCTAAAGCGTGAAGGATCTCTCTCCAAACTGCTGCTCAGATAGATCGTCAGCCGCACTGGAGCTCTCATTCTCCACTCCAGCTAGACTTCTCTCCCTGGCTCTGGTGTTCAAGGGAGCAGAAAAGGTCCCTAAGGGCAGGGCCAACCCGAGGGGGTGCAGGGCCTGGAACAATCCCCCCCCCCCAGTCCCACACCTGCTCCATCCCTTACCCACACTCTGCCCTTACCCTTGTCCCCTCCCCCAAACAATATGGCCGGGGGACTATGGGGGCCTGACAGGGGTCACCCCTCCCATTCACCGCACAGGCAGCTGGAGGCTACCAGGTCACTCTAGATCCCACTGCCACAGTGAGTGCAGGGGGGACGGACCCCTGCTCCTGTCCTGTTCAGGCCCCCTGAAATGCCCCGGTGCCCCCAGAGCCTGGTGTGGGCTCCCTGAACCGCCCTCTGAATAGGACGGCTCTGCCTAAGAATGCCCCTCAGCTTCCCAGGCTCAGCTGTAGGGAGGCGGGGGAGAAGTTTTGGGGTGTATGGCCTAGGTGGCTAGTCTTTGCTTCCCAGGGCTCATGGGGGGCCAAGGGAAGGAGAGTGCAGGTTAAAACAACCTCGCCTCAGAATGCGGGGAATACAAAGGTGGCTTAAAGCAACCATTGTCCCTCTCACCTTACCCCTCCGTGCCCTTCCCCCACGGAGCTGCCTGAGAACTGCTCCAACTTTTCAGCCATTGGGGGGAAGTGGAGATTGCAGGAAAACGCCAAACACAGCCTGTCGCCTGGCGGGACCCCCCGAGTTGGGCACCTTGAGCCGGGGTTGGCATCCCAGCCACTCTGCTCAGGTGCTCTCGGTGCTGGGTCCTAATTAGGCAGAGCCGGGCGACTTCAGAGGCCATTTCACAGACCACTACAGGGGCTCTCTCTGCCTCCCACCAGGTGGGAAGAGGGGCCGTTTCAGAGCTGAAGCTTTTATGCTCTTGAAAGGCTTTCCTTAAGAAGCGGCATGGTGTAGCCCAGCCCTGGCAGGCAGCATGGCTCTGCTGGCTTCAGGCTCGGCTTTGGTTGAGTGGAGACTCTAAACATGGCAGGGGTGAAACAAGGTGGGGGGGGGGGAGGCTTGTCTCTCTCCCCGTTTTTCCTCTGTGCCCGTTGACTGCGTTCCACGGCGTGAATGTCTAACGGAGACCCGGCGAAGTCGGTTTTAAATGGCACTCACACTGGCTTAGCTTAATCTGGGAGCAACTAGGGCAATTTAAAAGTTGATTGACCTACCTAGGTAGGTGGGAGTTTTCAGAGAGAAACACTGTAAGTGGCAAACCGTACCAGACCTGCCGTGTGCGTCTTTCCTTCCACCTGGCCTTGTTTAGTGTGAGAGCCTTTTCCCCTGGAGCACCTGCCCTCTGGAACAGCCCCCGCACCTCCCTCCAGCGCTCCTCCCCCTGCTCTCCTCCCCCTGCGCCCCTTTGCCTCTCTGCTGAGTGCTTGGGGGCATGGTTGGTGTGAAAAATAACCATGCAAACCCAGGACCTAGGGCACAGCTGTCCAAACTCACACTTCTCCCGCAGTCCCTGGGGAAGTTCCATACGGCCTGGGGCCCTCTTTGTGGAGGGTGAGGACCTTGTTGCAGAGGGACAGGCCTATCCTGCAACACCCTCCTCCCCACTGTAGTGTGGATCAGTGCTGCTCTTTCATCCCGGTCCAGGCCTGGCCACGAGTAACCCTTCTGACGGGATTCAAAGGCACAAATGCAGACTCCCAGGATGCGCTGTTCGTTCAGACGTTGGATGGGCACTAAGAAGAGCTGAGTCCCAGTCCTCTGCCACATGCCCCTGGGGTGAGTCATTTGAACTTTCTATGCTTCTGTTCCCCAGTTGTAAAGTGGGGCTAATAATCCTTCCTCCCCCCACCCTTTGTTTCAGCTATTTGGATGGGGAGCCCTTTGAGAGTTTCACTCTTACTCCATGTTCAGAGAGGTCCTATAAGAAACACCCCGGGGTCAGGGTGACTCCCTCAGGCCTTTCCCTTGCTCTTCCAGTCCCACCTGTAGGCTTGCAAGATGCTTTCACCAAAAATCCCGAACATGGCAGGAAAAAAACTTGGTTGAGCAAAAAAAAAAAAAAAAAAAAAGACGAAAGTTGTTGAAACGCAAGAACAAAAAAAAGGTCGCTGTGCCTTTAAGAATCCCTGCACTCCTCGCTTCTCCCTGCCCACACCAGACATGGCAGGGGAACAACAAACGTGAAAACAAAAAAAAGGTCGCTGCGCCTTTAAGAATTCCCACGCTCCCACGCTCACACCAGACATGTCAGGGGACCAATGTCTCTGCCAGCCTTCCATCCAAGAAAAACAGAAAATACCAGACATTGTACATGTCCGGTATTTTCTGTTTTTCTTTTTTTTTAACCGGACAGGGGCCAGAAATAAAGGACTGTCCGGGTGAAAACCGGACACCTGGCAACCCTACCCACCTGGCTTTTGTTCACTTCCAGTCACCCTCATCTAAAAGCCAGTAGACTAGTCATGCAGGCTGTCTTCCCCAGAGCTGCAGGGAGGGGCCCTGATGTTTCTTAAGATCCGGGCCCCTCCCGCCATAGATCCGTGGGCATTCAAGTAGATTTCCGGACCCTTTCTTCTCCTCCTCTTTGAGAAAGGCGGGTGAGGCGGGGTAGCAAACTGCATCGCCAGGACAACAACATTGCTGGGGGACGCTCAATGTTGCCCTTTGCATGTTTACCCTGCGCCGCTTTCCTGATTTTTATGAAGTGAACCTTTTAAGAGGCGAAATTATTTAGCGGGGAAATGGATGTTGTTTCTTGAAAGGTGCCCGGGTTGTGATTGTTGGCGGGAGATTTATGTGGCTCGGTTAGTGGCGCATTTACTCAGTGCTGAGTGAAGTTGTAATTATTGAAAGTGATGGTGTGTGTTGATGGGCCATCAGCGGAGTTGTCGCCTACACTTTAGTGCCACTGATGGACCTGCCCATATGGACGCTTGACAGAATGGAGAATGCTTTAAAAGAACTCAAATTGTCCTAGATTTGTAATGTGAAAGGTAAAGTCACGTTGCATGGAAGATAACGCTGTGCATGTGAGGGCAGAATTTAAACCTTCCTTTTATAAGAATTAAGTCAATGTAGTTGTCACAAATGGTGCCAGTCGGGCAGCCCTGAGACAGAGGACTTCACTCTACCCAGCGAATGAGTCTGGCCTGAGCTACACCATTCAGTCAGTGGGCCTGTGATGTGCTCACCTCTCACAAGCCCCACCCTCTGGCCAAGTGCGTTAGCCAGCACGGCCTCTTTAAAAGCCCGTTTGGCTACTCAGCCCTCCAGCCGAGTCACACAGCCTTGTGGGAGATCACAACCCCTTCTGGGGTATAAGCCCTAAAGGGGCCCATCCCCGTGCCCTCTGCTAGTGTCCCTTTCCTCTCACTTTGGTTCCTCACTCAGGAGCGAGTGGTGCCTCCAGGGGCTCTCCTCCTGCAGAGGGTTTCGTGCCCCTACCTCAGGGCTTTACCTCAGGTCATGATTCTCCGCAGCTCTCCATTGGGAGCTGTCCCTGGCTCTGCCAGCCAGCCACCCAGGACCTTCTCTCTTCCAGGTCTGGGCTGCAACAGAGCTGCTGCTACTCTTGAAGCTCCTTTTTGTAGGCCTTTCTGGCCCCTGATTGGCCTGTTCCTCCACAGCCACTCTAGCTGTCTGGAGGACTTCTCTATGGCCCTTTTGACCTTCGGGCCTAGCCCCATTACAGGGCTCCGTAGAACCTGCTGTAGGGCGAGAGCCCATTCAGTCCCTGTACCCTTTCCCGATGTTTGGCATAGAATGGGCCACGGAGAAGAGTTAGCTGGGTGTGTGGTCCTGGGACTTTTGGTTTCAAACCCTGGTTTACCCTGACGATCACAAAAATAAATGTAACTGGCTGGGGGGGCTGAGTCACAAGTCAAAGGGGACCCCAGTGGAGTTGGATAACGGGATGGCAGAGCCTGCAATGCCACAGCCACAGCCGTAGCCGCAATTTCGCCTCAGATGCCATTGGGCAGTTTGATCACTTTCCGCCAGGTCAGGTTTGGAAAGAAGACTCCCCAGACTTAGTGAGCTGGCAGCACAGTGTAAATTTTCTTTCTACTGAGTCCAGCAAATTGCTTTCACTTAATCCAGTTTGTTCACACATTCTGTAGTGTCAAATGTAGCTACTGCCAATGAACCATCAAGTGTACAAAACCCAGCCCAGCCCCCCGATGGCAGTTTGATACAGAATGTTTTGCAAAGGGCAGGCATCTAGTTCCCATAGTACTGTGGGCGCCAGTACAGAGGGCAAACGATTCCTTTAATCTCCTGAGACACACATATGGTGAGTGTTTTGTAAGTGTTAGCAAATAACTCAGCAAGAGGGGATAAATAGTTGTCCTATAACCTCCTCCCCCAGTGTTTCTCTGCCTTACTTAAGGAGGAACTGTGTTCTCTTTAGTCCTTTATTTTCTTCCTTTTGATTTTCAGATTCCTGCTGGAGACTGATCTAAATCCAACCCATCGATCTGAACTCCCTCAGATTTAGAGGTTGTTTGAAATCAAAATCTGGTTCTGATCCAGCCTTAGGAAGTGGACCAGATCATTACAATGAACCCAACCAAGCCCTCAACTGTAACCTCCTCCCCCAGGACTCTGGAGGGACTCATCTGGCCCCCATGTCTGTAACATGCTCAAGCAAAGCCCCAGAGCAGAGAACTCATTAACTTTTGGATCTGGAGCCAAATTCCATGGCTCAGGCCAGTCCCTGTCTTATCTCAGAGATAAAGGAAATCCTAAGAGCATACTTCATACAGGCACCACTAGGGGCCAATTCTATGCTGCCCTGAGGGACCTCACTGACTTTAGCAGGTTGTAAGTCAATGCAGGATTCAATTCCGTGGTTCAGAAAGATCCAAAGGAGAAACATGATGATCACTGCAGCCCTAATGCATCCATAAGTCAGCAAACTAGCGCATCACAAACTAGAGAAATTCTCAAATTCTGAATTTAAAATACAGTACTAGATGTACACAAAGTTATGCACAAGCCATGACCGAATAGCTTGTCATCCATGTATTTAAAATGTCAGCCATAATATCCATCGTTTTCTGATGGGGAAAATGAGATGGACAGGTGAAGTGAGCTGTCCAAGGACACGGGAAGTCCAGGCCAAAACTGGGATTCGAATACCAGAGACCCAGCCCTACTTTTGGGTTCAGACCCACTCCAGGAACACCAGCAGACAGAACCGTCCCTTGGGAGCTGCGGGGCCTGGGACAACACCCCTCCATCCCAGGCCCTGCCTCCATCTCAGGCCCTACCTTTGGCCTGCTTCTTCCCACCCCTGCCTCACCCACTCCACTCTTTCCCCCAAGCTCTGCCCCAATCCTTCCCTATTTCTTCCCACCTCTGCCCCCCACCCCCAGAAGCAGGGGTTGCATCTCCCCCCCGCACTCACTGTGGTGGTGGGAAGTGGAGTGACCCGGCCCCAGCCTGCAAAGCCACGTCGCTCGGGGGAGTCGAACATGCTGGGGCTGGGTTGCTCTACTTCCTGTCACCATGATGCAGAAGAGCTGAGCAGCCTGGAGCTTGGTTACTCTGCTTCCTAGGGCTCCCACGGCTCCCAGTGCTCCTGGTGAGTACAGTGCAGTCCTGACCCCTGCTGCTGGCATCAGCCTCCCACCTGGTAGTCTGCCAGGGACCCTGTAGGGCCCCCCAAAACCAAGAGCCCAGAGTGGCCACTCTGAGCTGCCCTACAGACAGGATGGCTCTGCTGGGAGACCAGTATCCTGTCCTGCTTTCCCAGTGGGGTAGTCAATTATTTTTAAAAGCAACGAGTAGTCCCGTGGCACCGTAGAGGCTAACCACAAGATATAGAGAATCATGAACTTTCGTGGGCACAGCCCACTTCCTCAGATGAGCCGGAGTGGAAATAACTCCAGCAAAAGCTCCTGATGTATACATTTGTTAGTCTCTAAGGGTATGTCTACACTACCACCCTCGTTCGAACTAGGATGGTTAATGTAGTCATACGAACTAGATAGTTCGGACTAGGCTTCCTATTCCATGAGGCATACAGATAGTTCGGAATAGGAAACCTAGTCCGAACTATCTAGTTCGTGCCGCGTGTAGCCGCGGGCACGGAGTCCGCACTAGTGGACATTTAAAAATGGCGGCGCCCGGCAACCTGCTCAGATAGATTGTCAGCCGCGCCGGAGCTCTCATTCTCCATTCCAGCTAGACTTCTCTCCCTGTCTCTGGTGTTCCTAGGTTAAAAATGGCGGGGCCCGGCAACATGCAAATGAAGCCCGGGAAATTCAAATCCCGGGCTTCATTTGCAAGTTCGTGTGACTACATTAACCACCCTAGTTCGAACTAGGGTGGTAGTGTAGACATACCCTCAGATACCACAGGGCTACTCATTGTTTTTAAAGTTACAGTCTAACATGGCTACCCCCTGAGTCAATTGTATTTGTCAAGGTCCAAATTTCTTGGTCAAGGTCTAGTCAAGGTCCAGACTCTAGAGAAAATAACAATAAAAATAGCAACAACCATGGTAAGAATAAGTATTATAATAACGTTGGGGTCCGTTCAAAAGCATCTGGTGGTCTGGATTTGACCTGTGGGCTGCATATTGACTACCCCAGCCCTACAGTGTGCCATTGTCAAAGGGGTTAACATAATTCCATTACTTTCACGTAACCTCTTTCTTTGCTAATACGGAATCTATATTACAGAAATAACTTTTCACATGCCACAAATCCCTAAGGAGGAGCGCACATCAGACAGCATGAGAAAGCTCTCCCCTAGCCTTCCCACTTACAGCAACCCGAGCTCCCTGAAGCCGCCAGAAGGTTGACTAAATCTTTGATTCTTCCTTGCACTTACAGTCAGGACTGCATAAAAAGCAGCTCACGCAAAGCCAACCAGTGATTATTATCATCAAACCCTTCAGAATCCCAGGAAAGTTTAGCAAGGTCTAGATGAAGAAGCCACGTCCCCCATACCAGACACCAAAATGTCACATCTCGTTGGCCGATTCTTACAGAAGTTGTCAAGCTAGTGGCATCACGAGTCATTTCTAATTCTCTTTGTATACCATGAGCCTTTGGAGGAGGTGCTTTCTTCTCGCCTGCTTTACAAAACAGACTGCATGCTGTTCCCTCCGTTTCCACCAGCTGAACCTCTCTGGTCTAACTAGGAGAGGTTTGAAGGTTGTGAACTGTGTTGCTGGCCCCGCTGGCACTGTTCCATATGTGCGCATTCATCTGGTTACTAGGAAAGGTCTCTCTGCTTTTGTTGTGATGCTTTGTGGAGTCTCATTATCAGCAGAGAAATGAAGAGTTAGGTGAATTCTCACTCCAGTCCTTAAAACATTGTTTTGATGTTTAATACATGTCCGGGGGTACAGCTGTTTTTATTTTAATGCGGGTAGAGCATGCTGTAGAATTTTAAATACATTATTATAGGAAACAATAAATATATCATGTGAATGACATGTCTGATGAACACACCGAGCACAAAAGAGCTGACATTTCCACTCAGTTATGCTGGTGCAGCCCCCGTTAGCTGCAGAGAGAATTTTTCTCCCTGGCACACAGTGGCAAGTTATAAAATCATTACAGAGCTTGATACAGATGCTAATCTTGTTTACCCAGTGTAAATCTAGAGATGGATAGCGATTCTAATCTTGTTTACCCGGGTGTAATTGATCCATTCAGATTCTAATCTTATTTACTCAGATGTAAAGCCACAAATTGATCCAGATTCTAATCTCATTTACACTGGTGTAGACCCGGGGTTACGCTATTAACTTCAGTGGTTTTACTCCAGAGGTCAGTGTCTGGCCCCTTATGTGTCACAATGTAAAATGAGTATAAGTGGCCATGTGTCTAATTCATTTTGGTTAATATCCTCGATCTCTCTCCGAACTTTGTGAAGTCCTGACCTTTCTATGGAGAAGCAAGATTCTGATTTTTGGCAGTGACGTATTACTTAGTTAAATTTCGTTCAGGGAGTGCCGCGATGAGCCCAGTTATTCATCTCAGTGGCTTGTGCCCTTTCATTTGAGTTGTGAAAACCTTTCAGCAAGAGAGGAATGTTTAGTGGAGCTGCAAACATCTGCTCGGGTCGGCAAACGCTCAGCCCACCTGGGTGAATGCAGTTTGTGCAGCGGTGCAAAAGGATTTGGGTGATTTCAACGGGAGGCAGGCACCTTAGTGTGTCTGGGACTGTGCCTCTGATGTACAGCTTCCCATGTCCTCTCCAACTGCCACCTCCTCAGGCCTTAGGGTTCTTCTTACTCACCACTCACATTGTTGGCAGGCAGAAGGGGAGCAGTGACTTGAGCCTCCTGCATTCTGAGTGTCTGAGCTGCCTAGTGGTGTGATGGTGCAAGGACGTGTGGGTTCCCTCTCTCATTGGCCAGGTCGTTTCCTGGCATTGCTGGAGGCAGCAGAGAGGGAAAAAGTAAATCTACCCACCCTTCCCAAGATACCTTGGGTAAGCAGATGTCTCCAGGGCGTGGGAGGCTGGCTGTGTACATCTGTGCCATGGAGATGAGCGCTGAGGATGATTTCATGGAAGCTTAGATGCACAGGAAACAAGCCACAGCTTTTGCGGACTTTTCCCCCTATGACACGGCAGCACTCCCAAGCCGGAACTTTTGTTTAAAAAGCCCTTTTGGAGGATGCTAATAACTTTTAAAGAAACAAGGTAAACTCTTTTGGGGTGGCATTTCTCCAGTCTTTTTTCAACCTCTGGGGACATTTCTTAGGGACCCGTGGTACACTTTTATTCAGCTCTTTGTGAGTCATCCGAGTGCAGGGAAATGGCATGTTCCACAGCTCCATGTGTCCTGATGCTCTTTTTAGCTCTCAGCTTTAAAAAAGCCACCCTCTTGCCCCCCAAATTGCCTTTAAAAGCGTCAAACTTGCCCTCATCTCGGTTCAGTGGAGACAAGTGCTTCTGCTCACGCATCGTGGAGAAAAGAGGCCTTGTGCTATTAACGCATCTGAAGAAACTGGATTTAGAAATATCAAAGCCCCAAGTCTTTAGAGAACAGCACACTGTGTCTGTGCACCGCACAGTTTCCTCCTCGCTTGCCACAAAGGATGCCGTGTTTTGGGGCCTGAATATACATGTGCTTTCGCCATTTGGCGCTTTTTCAGCAAGGGACATCAGCACATGCCTAACTTTAAGCACATGAGTAGTCTCGGTGACTCTAATGTGCTTCTAATTAAACACAGGCATATGCTGACTTGGGACATTAAATAGCTGCTTCCTTGCATCTAAAGGGCTTGATTTTAACTAGGGATGTAAAATCCCATTTAAAATGTTAACCAGTTAATGTGTTTAACTGGCTAACCAGCCTCCCGAGTGGGGGGCACACTGGAGCAGGTCCCTGCCCGCGGTGCACCACGGTTGGCCCGGCTGAGCTGGAGCAATCCCCCACCTGGAGCAACCCAGGCAGGGGCTGCTCCGGCTGGGTTGGGAAGGGCCCACTGTGCTGTGGCAAGGGGGAGGCTATTCTGGCAGTGCCGGGCGCTGGTTAACCGGTTACCTGGTAATCATGCCGGTAAGGCAATGCTGACAGGGTAACTGGTTACCTCTTTACATCCCTAATTTTAACATCTTTACTTCCACAGGATAACAGCTTCTTAGGCCACAGGCAGTTGGTTGCACTTAAATGTGGGGTGAAGTGTATGTAATGGGAGCCTTGTCTGCTAGTAAGCAGATATCTCAGTGAATGTGATGAGAGTTGTGGTACGTAGGATTCTGGATTGGAAGGTGTGTCAGGGTGTTCACCTAACGCTGGAAAGGAAGAGGTTAAAAGCAGCTTACAGAGGCTGTTCATGGAGCAGCCAATGGGAGAGTGGCTGCATGGAGCAGCCAATCAAGGCCCACTGGGCTTACATAAAAGGAGCTGCAGGGCCAGAGTCAGTGGTTACAGGGAGCCGGAGGAGAGAGGGCTGTGTTCCTAGTGAGGTGCAGGAAAGTAGCACTGTGGGCAGAGCAGTTGCTGGCAGGGACTGGGGGAGTAAGCGGGAGCCCCTAACTGGATGCTGGGACTTAAGGGCTGGGGCCCCTGAGCTGAGGGTGAAGAAAGTGTTGGGCTGTGGCCCAAGGAATAGAAGCAGCATGGAAGTGAGTTAAAGAGATGTGGCAGGAGGTTGCTAGCTACAGCCGTGCTGGGCAACCTGCAGCCCACAGGCCACGTGTGGCCCATCAGGAATCTGTATGTGGCCCACAACCCCGTTTTGTTGACTGTTGCCCCTGTGCGGGGTGACCAGATTCTGCTGCTTTCCGTCTGTGTCGTTTTTCCCCTACCGGTATTACTGAAGTGACACGCGCATAAAGCCAGGGGACATGAAGTAAGGCACAGGCTGATTGCACACAATGCTGGTGAGAGCCGTGCGCTCCCTCCACATCCAATCCAAGTGTTGCTGCGGTTACATTGTCAGAGCCTGCAAACTCTAGCTACGCAAGCACAGTTAGCAAAGCTAGCCTACCCCGGAGACCGTCTTGGTTACGACAGTATTGCGGCTCATGGAGTTGAGGGAGAGGCTCCTCATGTGGCCCATCACTAGCCTAGGTTACCCATCGCTAATCTATAGGGTCCCTGAGTCAGGAACCAGAGCGGTGAGTGGGTCCGGATTCTCCTCCCCCGGTCACCACTGGGAAAGTGGCTGTACTATGGAACAGGCTAATTCTTAACCCTCCTGGAAGGGGGACGGCATGGATGGTGGCAGGGCTGAGTCCTGAAAAGGATGCTGCAGTTCCTGGACTGAGACAGGTCTGCAGATGTCAGGAGAGAGAGCTAATCCCTGAGACAACCAGCAGGAGGCAGTGCTCTGGCAAGTGAACTCTCACAGATGTTCTGCAAAATGCTTTGGGATCTGAAACCCTTTGGGATCCAAGGTTTAATTCATGCTGTATTAGTGTCAGATATTATTGTATCCTAGAGGATTCCCCAATTAGCCAGACATTTTCTCTTTGAAAATTTGCTGTGTTTTTTTTCCCTTTAATGGAAAATTATTCAGTTTTTCTAACCAAACATGTTTTTCTAATTAAATAGACTATTTTGCATTTTTATTTGCATATGAAAAAAACCCACCACAAATTCAACAAATCTCGTTCTCGACACCGTGTTTGCAAGATGGGTCTCCTGGGGTTGGATCCATCTGTTTTTTTTTCCTGGGTTCTAGCAGGGGGATCTTCCCCACTGCAGCAGAATGTTTGCTTCCATATAGTTTAGCGCCACTATACAAGTAACATGATGAGAACGCAGGAGTAGCCCCAGGTTTCTATGGCAAAGTGTATACAGCAGCCACCTTCATTACCTTTCATACTTGATCTGTAGAAATTGGTTTTGTCAATTTTAATTTCAGCCAAGCAGAATAGGATAAACAAAGGGAAATGCAAGAGAAGCAGATGGTTTGTCGAAGAGTGCAGGGCAATCAGGAAGTATGTGCATTTTTTTATAGCATGTAATGGTCTTGCCTGCTGCCTGCCTGTCTCCCTGTAAATCCTGAAATAAATTGGGCTTGTGCAATATTTCTGAAATAAAAGAAATCTCTTACTGTGAGTCTGGAATATTCTATGCACGGAAGTTTCTAGGATTATTGCTGGAATATAAGCTCAGATGAGCAAACAATTTTAACCCCCACTAATTACTGAGGGCAGAACTTTCCTCTCAGATCCACAGTTAGCACCAATATTCTTCTCTCCCTTCATATGTACAACTCCCACTAACATCATATGTCCCAGCATACTTCTCCTGTCTTATCATATCAGCCAGGACATCTTTATATTTACCATTTGCCAGAGGAAGCCATACTGCTCGGAAAAGTGCTAGGTAGGAGAACGAGGGAAGGGGGATATATCCCAGGGTCCAAGTACTGCAGATTGCTCCTGGCTGGTGAATTCCTCTCTGCACATCCTCATCCTCTATGCAATATTTGATAGGAATGTGCAGGAATTTTCCTTAAATCTTTTCCCAAGGCTTTTTGAAATCAGGGATTTCCATAATGTGCTCTACACTGCTGACCCTGGCACAACTCCAGTCCACGCCTCTGAGCACCAGGGAGCGCATGGGTTCCATCGAACTCCCCTTTGATTGACTCTCAAGAAAAATTTTCACTCGTGACGTTTTATTTATAGGAATGCTGATGGAAAGAGGGGAGCATCGTGAAAATCTGTGTGGATATGGAGTCATGTAAGTATTCAAGCTGGAAGTGTTCACGAGGTGCTGAAAGCAATTTGTGCGTTTAAGAAGCAGCCTGTCAGGGCACAGAAACAGTACGATGTGGCTGGAGTGATCAGATCACAGGTTGCTAATACTGATTTGCAAAGCCAAATAGTTTGCACGCACCCAGCATCAGAAAGTATTCCAGTAAATCATTCCCTGAATGTTCCAATAATGAACACACCTGTAGGAATCCAAGCGTTTGCACATAATTAATTATCTGAAAAGGAGCTAACTTTGCCCATTAGTGTTTGCTACAAATATTCTGCCAGTGCTGTGCATTCTAGCTCCAGTTTCTAGCCTCCCACAAATCACGCACGCTCTCATGTGCTAATGGCAAGTGCCACCTATTTAAATGGACTCAGTTACCGTTGATGGCTCTGACTTATTTTAGATTTTTTTGTGGCAAGCGATTGCTTTTCTGAACGTGAGTGAGCGGGCTTTTCTCGGCACACAAATGATTCTCTGCCTCTGGCAGCAGAAAGACGAGTAGGGAGACAATGAGGAGGTGCTGCTGGTCTTAGATAGTGGCAAGTCAAAGAAAGCAGCGCTGCAGCCGGAACCATAGACTCCTAAGAAAACCAAGTTCAAAGAGGCCTGTGTGAGCACTGCTCCCAGGAGAGGAAACAGCAGGCACTAAAGAAGAAAGCCCCAGTGGGATGTGTGCCTTGCAAGATACCTATTTATTATTGAGTTCATTTTATTTTGTTGTTTACTGCAGGCTGAGCAGCGGCATAGCCAGGACCCATTTAGATAAAGCAGGGGCTTTTAGCCAGGGTTTGCTTTGTGCTGGCCTGTGGTGAAAGTGTGAGCTGACAGAGGCTCCAGGAGAGCTTCCCTTCTCTGATACTAGCGTACAATCCATTAGCTAAGGCAGGTGCTCTACAAAGGGGAGCCCTGGGCCTAAACTCCAAGCTGCCTGGCAGTGGCCTGGAGATTAAGACTGAAGCCCACTAAAGCCTTTGTTTGTTTGCGGAGGCTTGTGGAATTTCAACTCGCTTCATTTCCATCAGTCGGTGCCTAATCACACCTCCAGGTTGATTCGGCTTTCGACGGGAGGGCTTCCGACGGCGAGCATTAACCCCTCTGCCGTGATCAGCCGCTCCAGGAGCGCTCCCTAATGGCTACTGTAGTTTGCATCCCCCCAGACTCACAGCCCCACAAGGGTAAATACGGACCGGGGGGGGGAGGATAACGCTCATTTCACAGCACTGGTGACCGAAGAGAGGTAGAGTGGGCAGTGGAAATGAGCTTCCCCGCCAACAGGCCTCAATCCTCCCTCTAGCCATGAGAGGGGAATTGGGTCTCCATGGCACAGGCTGATTTTTTTATCCCCCCTGCTGAGGAGACTGCTAATTGTACAAATTGCGATGACAGGGTTGTGTGTGTGTGTGTGTGTGTGTGTGTGTGTGTGTGTGAATCCCCCCTAGAAAATGGTCCGAGGCCCATCCTCCATTTTTCACAGAGTGCATCAAACAGCTCCCCGCTGTGGCCTAGCCTAACAGGGAAAATTAAGGTGTGAGGTAAACTTTGTTTTAAACTTGTTATTTTTACTTTTAGCACCCAGCAGCCTCAACTGTGGCCCAAAGGCCAGATGTGTTAAGTGTTGTACAAGAGCTGAGCATAAAGACAGGCCCTGCCTGGAGGATCTTAGAATTATGGTGGGAGGGGGCCAGGGTAAGGTTTGCTGTGATAACGTGCGGTGGAGAAGGCTGAGAACCACTGTTCTAGGAGGGGACTAGGTGTCCCCTCTAAGCTGAAAACACACAGCCTTGTCCTGAAAGAATATGGAAATATACAGGACTTGTGTTAAGAATGAAACCAGAGCATCTGCCAGGGGCAGGCCGGCCATTGGGCAGCTGGATGAACATGTAAAAGAGGCCGACTGGAAGAATCCCTTTGTCAGAAGTACACAGAGGGGGACTTAGCAGCTTGGAGTCTATCTGCCCTGTGCAGGTAGACAGATTTGCACTGGCTTAAGTAAAGCTAACGTGCTACTTGGGCTAACTCTGCTCAAGCAGGAGACCCGGTGGCCTTGAACTCAAGCAATTAGCCCAAGTCCCTACCAGTGAAACAATGTCCACATGGCTGTTTTTACTGTGCTAGCTTTGCTTGAGGTTAAGATGGAAGCCCAGACCTCTCTGCTGCAGTGAAGGCATGACAAAGGCAAGGGAACTTGTTCATGCCCTAAGTGATATTTCATGGTTTGAGGAAGATATTAATTCACAATCACTCTCTCGCCCACTGAGAGTATAGTTATAGTATTGTCTTTTGGCACATTCTCTGTAATAAACGTGTTTTAACTCCCACCCCAACCTCTGAGCTCTTGTTTGCAACCTGATCTACTCTGATGTACCTGGAGATCACAACCCTAGATAATTCTCACTCCTGTATCTTCTCCCTGGTTTTAGGGATCCGCTGAGTCAGGACTTTTCCAGGTCCGTCTCTGATTATGATGGGTGCCTTTGGTGAGGGTCTGCAGACAGGAAGCTAGTCGTCCCGTTGTAATCTTGGTTCCCATGCTCAGCACTGCACATCATATCACTGTCTCCCCACCCCCATCCCCGCTGCTCTTTCTGAAGCTCAGACACTGTATCTGATCTTTGCAGTTCACTGCTCAGAAGCTTTTAGCTGGAGTAATGGCAGCGGCAGTGGCATGTCCTGTCATTAGGAAAGCGGGTGACAAACTCAATGGGGCGTGCTTTGCTGCTCTGGAACACACAACAGTTTGGAGCAGGTCTTGCTTGAAAGGCATTTCTCATGTCACACATGATCCTGTCTCTCTCTCGGTGCCTTTTCCAGCCTCTCCACTATGGATAACCCACAGTACTGCAGCTATAGGGAATGCCCCAGCTGCCCAGAAAAGTGTGAAATTCCATGGCCCAGAACAGGGGATACATTATCTGTGTTCTTTCCAGTGGGAAAACCAGCCTGGCTATAGCCAGTGAAGAGACACAGCTGTTGCTGTTTAAAATCTTGAAGTACAGATGACCTCTAAAGAACAAGCAGAGGGGAAAATCTGCTGGGGTGCGTGTGTTGTCACCCCTCCCTTGACACCCATTGAGCTATGATCATTCACGCCAATTGAAGATCTCCTCTCTAAATGGTGTGCACCTTTGAAGAGCCTCAGCTGGAGATGGCATGGCAGGCAGGGTAAATGTGAGTCACGTGGGATAGCAGGCTTGATGGGTTGAGCAGCTAAATATGAGTCAACAGTGTGACACTATTGCAAAAAAAGCAAACATGATTCTGGGCTGCATTAACAGGAGTGTTGTGAGCAAGACGCGAGAAGTCATTCTTCCGCTCTACGCTGCGCTGATTAGGCCTAACTTCGAGTATTGTGTCCAGATTTGGACACCACATTTCAAGAAAGATGTGGAGAAACTGGAGAAGGTCCAGAGAAGAGCAACAAAAATGATTAGTCTAGAAAACATGAGCTATGAGGGAAGACGGAAAGAATTGGGTTTGTTTAGTTTAGAAAAGAGAAGACTGAGGGGGGACATGAGAGCAGTTTTCAAGTATCTAAAAGGATATTACAAGGAGGAGGGAGAAAAATTGTTCTCCTTGGCCTCTGAGGATAGAACAAGAAGCAATGGGCTTAAATTGCAGCAAAGGAGGTTTGGGTTGGACATTAGGAAAAACTTCCTAACTGTCAGGGTGGTCAACACTGGAATAAATTGCCTAGGGAGGCTGTGGAATCTCCATCGCTGGAGATCTTTAAGAGCAGGTTGGATAGACATCTATCGGGGATGATCTGGAGTCTCTAGACAGTGCTTGGTCCTGCCGTGAGGGCAGGGGACTGGACTCGATGACCTCTGGAGGTCCCTTCCGGTTCTAGTGTTCTATGATTCTATGAGGTGAAGATAAAATCAGGGGGGTTGTGATGTGGGTGGAGGCTGGATGTCTGTTGATGTCTACAGACGACCTGCCATACTTTCTCCAGCTTAAAAATGCTGTTTGTCAGCCCTTTGATTCTGGGCCCTGGTTGCATATAGGAAAAAACTTGGTCTGCCCCCCCAGAGAGCAAAGATTGCAGCATTGGCAGTAACACAGTGCAATTCAGGAATGAATCTTTAAACAGGGTTATGACTTATTTTACCAACCCCAGCTATCCATTATGGTTAATAAAACACTGAATTAGTAATCCCCATCTGACTCAACCTGGGAAATGATGAATCTTGTGGGCCAGCTTGTTCTTAACCTCATGTTGGAAATCTATAGAGGCTGAGATGTGTGTGATCGATCGCGCAGGTAGCCAATATCAACAGGCTTTCCAAGAGAGATGGGACATGAATATTTAGATGTCGTGAGGCCATTGGAGTTACATCCTCATTCAGTGTCCTCATCTTCAGGACATAGTTCTGAATTCTGATTGTGGAATTCTCTCCCCTGGGATATTCGCATAGCACCAATGTTAGCATTGTTTCGGCGTCAGACTAACGCCACCCCTTTTTACTTGTGCTGTTATTGGTGTTTGAGTCTGTGTGTGTGTGAGTCCTTCCTCATGAGATGTCCTAGCAGGTTTTATGTCCCTCTAGAGTCTCGTATTTTAATGTTTTATATATATTTATATTGTGTTTTAAAAATTGTGTAAGCCACCTAAAAATATTTTAAATAATTAAATAAAATAGTTAATAGGTAGAAAGTTTAAAACAAAAGGAAGTTTTTCATCATGCAGTGCACAGTCAACCTGTGGAACTCCTTGCCAAAGGATGCCATGAAGACCAGGACTTTAACAGGGTTCAAAAAAGAACTAGATACATTAATGGAGGCTAGGTCCATTAATGGCTATTAGCGAGGATGGGTAGGAATGGGGTCATTAGCCTCTGTTTTCAGGGGCTGGAAATGGATGACAGGAGGGAGATCACTTGTTGATTACCAGTTCTGTTCACTCCCTCTCGGGCTCCTGGCATTGGCCACTGTTGGCAGACAGGACACTGGGCTGAATGGACCTTTGGTCTGACCTAGTATGGCTGATCTTATGTTCTTATAGTTGCTAGCATACTGTTTGGAACTGAATGATGTATTGGCTCAAGAGTGGCGTGATCCATACCTGTGGGAAAACCCTCTCGGCAGGAGGGCTCCTGGGTTAAATGCCTGAAATAGTCCACCGATTGGGGTGCTCAGTGGAGTGGCAGGTGGTGAGCCATGGACTCCGGAGAGATCAAACGTCTCCTTCCTGACAGACTGCTGCATACCCCCGATGCAGGCTGAATACTAGTGGGATTAAAGTGTGAGGGGCCACTGTCGATGTGTTTGTGGAAGGTGAAGAGAGATTGGCTTGGGCTTGAGGAAGATTTTGTCCCTGGAACTTGTGAAGCCCTTAGAAGTGACGTGTAACTTTACATTTCATGGCTCACAATTGGGCTTGAAAGTTTTGATAGATGACCTTGTCTTTGTTGTGTGTAGTAGGAAGAAAGCCTGAGACATAGGCTGTTGCATCAGAGGCCTGGTGTGGCCTGGGCTGAAATCGTGGTAGAAGCGTCGCTGATGTAAAGCAAAGTCGGTCTGTGAGTGAGGGAGGGCCTGCTCACAGACTCTGGCAAGCACAGGGCTGATCTTGCAGAAACACTCTTTCATAAGAGCGTGCTAGGCACCGAGCACTCATGCAAACACATTCCAGGAGGGTGGTACCAGAACACCTCCTTACCCACACTTCCCCAAAGATAACAGGAACACGCTGACCCATCGTAGAGATGAGATCCGGATGACAGCCTGACAAACAGAGATGTTTTGATCAAACCAACAGGTCCAAGGCAACGGGGGTGGTGAGCTACGTCAGAGGCCATTTGCTAGGTAAGTCAGAGGCAGGGGTGTAAGTAAATGCCCTGATGACAGGCATGCCAGGGTCCCTAGACAAGTTGGCGTGGCAACTCTGGGATCCCCACAAGGGGGATGGCCTCGGGTGGAAGGGGCAGGCCCAGGGGACCAGACTCTCCCAGCCAGCATCTCATGGTGGCTGCAGCTGGCAGCCCTAGGGCTCCAGATGTGATTTGAAGGTCCCAGAGTTCCAGCAGCCAATGCTACAGTAGCAGTGGCCATGAGTCCTAGGCCCTTGTAAATCACCAGGCCTGGGGGCAGCTTCCTTTTTGCTCTCCTCGCTGGTAGGGGCTGGCAGGCCGCCAGCGAGCAAAGGGGCAGTGATGTTTAATGCTCTGCCATGAAAGCCCCTTAAGGAGGGTCCTGACAGTGCTCCCAAGGCAGCGCTTTTAGCATCAACCACGTGCGGGCCGGTACCAGCGGCCGCCTCTCACTGCTCTGCTGTGGGGCCCAGCCCGGCCCACTTTCACGTCTGGTCAGAGGGGCGGTGTGTCACTGCGTTCTGTCTGTGGTAAGAGGCACCTCACAGGGCCAGCTGAGGGGAGAGTGGAGAGTCCTGGCTACAATCCGACCTCACGGGCGAACATGCTTTGAGTTTACCTGTGGCGCGTATAAAGCGCCAGTATTGTGTTTGTTGGCAATTAACCTGAGCGAGTTCCTTTGCTCTCAGGCCTGCTGACAGGGCGGGATATAGGGGGCAATTTCCCCAGTGCCCGGCCATTCAAAAGAGCTCAGGGCTCCCTGGCTGCCACAGTTGCTACTGCGGAATGTTGGCAGCCGGAGCCCTGGGTCCTTTGAATTGCCGCATAGTGTGTTGTGAGCGTCGCTAAGGGCTGGCAGGGGGCTGCCCCTTCTTGCCCGAGGCCCACCCCTTCCAGGAGCACAGAGCCATCCCTCCACCTTTCCCAGGGCTCGGTGAGTCTGTCAGCGCCCCCGTGTGCGCTGAACCAAGTCTGTGGCTGTTGGGTTGTTCGGTCGGAGCCTGCTCCACCGGCTGCCTGGCCAGTCAGTCCTGCGTGAAGAGAGATCACGCACGCAGCCCACACTGCGCCGCACAACCCTTCCCCGGGAAGAATGGGACCAAGGAATAAGTGGGCTTTGTGCCTCTGCAGACCTCCCAGCTGTCCTCCAGGTTAGATGCGAGGCATTTTTTTCAGGGAGCGGCGTGGAAGCTTGTGACGTCCACCGGCTCTCGGGGGCCTGTTGCCCTTGGACTCTGGCAGGTGACTTCCCTGCCAGCTTGCACTTACCCACACAAATAAGGACTAAACACTGTGCTGCCCTACCACACCTGTTCTGCCTGCAGGGCCCAGCCAGCTCTGGCATCCTCCATTGCCAGTCCCTGGCTGTCCTGCTGCTGTGATAACAGAGGGAGGAATTCTGTCTCCGTGCTGTCCATCTGGCATCTTCAGAGATGCTGCATTCACGGATGCCAAAACAACCTAACAGACAATTCATCATGGGCTTGGGATCAGATCCACCTCCCGCTCAGTGCCAGCCCGCTCCCCCTGCGCCGTGTCTGACATCATGTAGCCATTCAAAGAGGCTATAATTACAGCCATTGTCGAGCACGTTTCTCACCTTCTCTCCCCCTCTCGTGGGCGATGTTAGGGGACAAATCGGGGTCCCGTGACACTCGCGGCGTCTCTCGCAATGCGCTGCCCAGTTGCACCAGTTCCAGGCAGACCCTGCTGGCATCGGGGAACATCAGGCTGCCCCGGCAGCGCAGGTCGGGTTCAGAAAGTGTGACACCTGGGCAGGTGCATGCAGGGAGGGTACAGAGCAGGGTGTCTAACTGGTGTAGACTCATGCGCTCTGGTGTGTGTGTGAGGGAGAGACAAGCGGGCTGGCCCTGGAAGGGGCGTTGAGGGGTTTGGGATCCATGGGGAGGGGTTTGAAACATAATGTCCTGGGGGCGGGGACACCGCAATGGCTATCAAATCCAGAGGGACAGTGAGACTTTAATGGCCGAGTAACATGGTGGCCTGGGCCTTTGAGGGCTGAGAGGAAGGGTCGGGCTTGGAGAAAATAGCGCCCTGGGCAAATTTATAGCACCACCCATTTGTCCTGGCACCTATGGGCCCCCCAACCTCTGCCCCCACCTGTGCCCCCCTTTACCACTAGTCCCCGCACCAGTGCCTCCTTCATCCCAGCCCCTGCTCTTTCCTCCCACCTGTGCCCCCAAGCCAGCCTTGCGCTTCCAGCATGCCCCACCACATGGCTCCCCTGCCCACTACCCTGATCCTCTTTTGCCCAGTAACACTCATGCCGAGTTGCCCCTCACCCTCTGGCGATGGTGCCCGGGGCATGGTCCCAGTGTGCCCGGCTTAAGGTCGGCCCTGCTGGGAAGCCTGAGGTTAATCTGCCCTGTTCAGTCGCCCCACGGGACATAGCTAGCTACGTCTGTGCTAGAGGAGGCTGGACTGATTGGAGTCAGGTGGCAACTGGAAATCCCCAGCGTGGCAAGGAGCTGAGAAGTCCCGGTTTTTCAGGAGGGAGCATGTTGGGTGCCTGTGGCAGGCCCAGCAGAGGAGTCTGAGGTGGGGCTCCAGGGAAGGAACCTGGGGGTCAGGGCCTGAGAGAGATGTAAAGGTGGCTCAGAAGAGGCTGGGAACTGAGCCTGGGGAGGGGGTGAAGAGGCCCCCCTATGGGGTAAAAGAACTTTCGTTTGTGAGAACTTTTGTTCCCCAGCAGGGGTCTGGACTAGGTGTGACGTAGCTGAGGGGCTAACCTGTGGACAGAAAGGGGCCGTTGCTGGGCCAGGAGGTGATCCGTGTGGCTAGGGGGCACCAGAGACCTCTGCGGGTGTGGAAGTGGCGAGAGGAACTGCGAGATGAGCCCACGCTGAATTCCCCCGTGTGCGCGTCTCCCAAACCTTGGTGAGACGGGGCTGGGGTCTGAACCCAGAACTGGTGACTCAGAACCATCTGCAGTTAGTAGCAAGGGAACATTCTGAAGCTGTCTGGTTTCTGCTGACAACGGTACAGTCACTTCCCCCTTGTTGTGACTGCGGTCTGCAGCACATCGAACAAAAGGGGTTGTGTGTGTGTGTGTGTCTGTGTGTGGGGGGGAGGAATCTACAGCCAGTGGCTTGGTTAATGTTATAGTTGGATGCTGATGACACATGTCCAGTGATGTCATGGCTGCTGCTCTAACCATCACATGGCGGTTGTTCTAACCATCACGTGGATAATACCGGAATAGTTGGCCTGGATTATGTCTCTGAATCACTGGACAAAGCCCAGGTGCTCTCCAGCTTTTCCCCTGTCAGTGCAGATCACCCAGGCCCCTATAAATCAGAGAGCCTCTGAAAGGCTGGATTAAGGTCCAGTGACTCCATCCTGACCTAGGATAACTTTGGCCAACAGGTGGATCTCCCACCGTGAGTGATATGGTTTCTTCTTAATTCATCCACCGTGTTGCTGACTTGTAAACCCTGGGGCCGTCTGTTCTTTTCCTGTGCTTGTAACTGTTCACACAGTTTGTAAATCCAGGCAGGCATCCAGTAGGTGTTCCTCCAATCCCAACACACAATTGTGCAGTGAACCGCATTGCAGTAATTCTCTGTCCTGACACTGCTCTTGCACCTACACAAATACCACTGACTGGCAGCCTGTTTGTTGCTTTACCACCTCGCTATTTGCTACCATTGCGGTGCATGCAGGTGCCGTGTTATTAGTGTGTCTTGCTGCGTGTTTGGGGCTCATGTTAAATATATAGCTCAGTATCTGCTCTACTTAGTATCTTATCTGCTAGGATTTTTGGTCTCCTGTTTGATGAATATGCACAGTGGGTTTCCTTAAATGGGAAATCTCTGGCCAGTGCTTCTAATATTCCTTTGGTTCACAGCTGTGGCTCTACTTCTTTTTGCCCTCTGCCTTTGACCCACTGGTATGACCTTCAAGTGCTACATGGTCAATCTCTGTGTAGGCTATTTGGCTCCGATGTTCAAGTAAGAATTGCGTTTTCTTGGCCTCTAGTTTTCAAAGCTGTGTTTTGAGTCAGGCCGCTCTGGATGTGCAGTAGCCGTTGGTTGTGATTTCCGTCGGGCTTGTATGACATTCGTTTTCTTTTCACCCTCTTGAAGTTCAAAATCCTCTTCTCCTAGTTTGCCATATGTCAGAGGGTTCCCTCGTCACTCCTGGCTCATCGGTTTGAAGCCCTGTCAGTTGGTTGCTTGCCCTGAGGTGTCACTCTCTCTCTGGACTCGGTTGCTCCCTCTGCATGGCTTGGCCCTCTGGCCAGGTCACCATAGTTTTCCCCATCCAGGAGATCAGACTCACTCTGGACCAGCTGTCTCAGGCCGTCTTCCAGTCCTCTGCCCAAACTTCATCACTTCCCCAGTGGCTGGCAGGAGAACCCACGCCCATGGGTTACTCCATGTTCCAGCCGCAGGACCCAATGCCCCAGCAACTGTAGTCAATCCAATCTCAGACTCCGTCACTGTTTCCCTGGGCCATTTCTCACCTTTCTTTCTCTGTCCTTCTGGCCTACATCCAGGTTACCACTGGAGCCGCCTCTGGTCCCTGTGGCTACTTAGCCCTCTCTTGGGTTCTTGCCAGAGTCTGTATTCCAGGCAAGATCCCCATTGGGCTCTTTGTCTCCTACCAATTCCCCCATGTCACCAGGGCATGACTGCAGAGTTCCTTCTTGCATTCGCCCTTTTCACTTTCCCCCTTCTGCCCATCTGGGTTCATCAGCATTTGACCTTATCAGCCTTGACTCTCATCCTGGTGCAGCTTGTCATCAGCTTAACTGGCCCCTTTTTCCTTTTCAGGCTTCCTCTGGAGCGGACACCTCACATGCACATGCGAGACCAGACGATTGCTCCTTCATAGTGAAGCATCTTGTCTTCATTGTGCTCCTAGACAGGAACCACAGCTCACCAACAGCCACCTTCCCCTATTACGTTATTTCTGTTTGCATTTTGCTAGCTCCCAACGATGCTCAGAGCTCCACTGTGCAAGATGTTGTAAAAATGCATAATGAGCCCAAAGAGCCCACAGTCTCTGCTTCTGCCGTATCTCGGAAGGGACGTTCAGTCTCCATGGGCTATTCAGTTCTTCGCTGGCCTTTTTGCTGACAGGGCCAATTGAGATTCCAATTATAGTAGGAGCTTTTTGTAATGTGTCCCCTGGGAGCTGGCCCAGGAACAAACATGCTCATTTTGCACAGGCCATCAGGTAGCCATCGGATAATAAATACTCGCTACCAACCTGGGCTGGATTGAAGCCATGAGCCAAGAAGTGAAAGGCTGCAGATCCTGTTACAACTCCCCTGAGTTGTGCAGTCCGTATGCTATGTGTCTTAACAGAACGCAGTGTTAGTAGAGCGGGCAATCAAGCCTGCTTCCATTTGCATGAATATCGCCCAGTGTGCCCTTGGTTAGAGCGAATGTGTGCTGAATTCCTCATCCGCTCGTATTTAGACTATTACACGGCTGCTCTGTCTGGGCTGCTGCAGGCTCCCTGCATCATCCTTTGTTCAGACAGAATGCAGCTGCCGAGTTCATTAGGTAGCTTGAAAATATATGATCCTGTTGTTTCTCCCACCTCCCATGTGTGCTGTCCTGGCTGACTCTCCCCCTCCCGAGGCATTGATTTGAGGAGTTTATGATTCACCTTTGATCCTTTGGCTGGAGTTATACTAAAGGCACCGATAGATCCACTTTCAAGCCATCACGCTGCACTTTCTGGTTCCTAGAACCAATTGACTGTTCCCCAAATTAAATTCGCTTCTGCGAGCAGCGAGGTTTTCTCCTCCTCGCATGTGCTGCCACACCACAGAGCACACACTGAGTTCCCTCAGACCTCCAGCTGTGCCGATGCATCCATCTGAGATTTGTATCTAATTCACGGGGCTCTACATTGCTGTCCGTCATGCTGGTGTAACTCTGGAGTAATTCCACTGGAGCTGCTCTGGATTGATGCTGGCATGATACAGGAGAATGAGATCTAAACCCTGCTATTTGTGTATACAGACCTTCCAATCGGAGTACATCAGCCTGCCTGGCTTTATATGATTCATGATTGTTCAGCATTCTGAGATCTTCAGTGAATGTTGCTGCATTAGTAAAATTGAATTAAACGATTGAGTTTACCTAATTCCCTGGGAGCTGAGATACCTTCTCTCTGCTACCTCTAACTCTTACTGGAATAGAGAGGGGCCAAAAATCTGCTCTTGTTTACATGCATTCAACACCATTGACTTTGGTGTAGGTGCAGGAATATAAACAGTTAGGCTTTGGACTGGAGAGACACTTTTTATAGTCTAAAGGCCAGATTGACACAGTTGGCGCCCGCCTCCTTGTTATGTGCAAAGAGTTGGCACCGTTTTTCACAGACACGCTCAAATCAGCAAGCAGCTGACTGTGCTGCCAAATGACATACGGTACTTAGACGGTTAAATATCTAAACCAGCAGCTCTCAAACTGTGGGTTGGGACCCCAACGTGGGTCTGCATGACCCCATTGGAATGGGGCACCAGAGCTAGCATTAGCCTTGCTGGGGCCTGGGGCTGAAGCCAAAGCTTGAGAACTTCAACCTTGGACAGAGGGCCCTGGGGCGACAGACATCAGGGTACAGGCCCCCCCGCCCGGGGTGGTGGGACTCAGGCTTTGGTTCACCCCTCCTGGGGGCATGTAGTAATTTTTCTTGCCAGAAGGGGGTCATGGTGCAATGCAGTTTGAGAAACCCAGGTGGGGCTGGTTGAAAGGTTCTGACCGAACTGGTCTGTAACATAAGGGCCCTTCCGGCTTGATGTTCTGCCATCACTGTCACCTCCCCGGTCTGTGTCCTCGCTGTCCTGCCCCTCTGCCTTCTTTTCAGCGTTTGCTGTTTCAGCCTCAGTCCAGCAGCCCTGGCAATGCAGCGGGTTGTGCTGCTAGCCTAGCTCTCACACCTTTGGCATTTAAATACATGTAAACCTCCGCAGTTTGGGTGTCCCCAGTCTGGGAACAACCGTGGCACCGAGGAGGAGGCGGCTCTCCAGAGAGCCGCTTCCTCTGAGGCTACGTCTATACTACACGTTTTTTCCGGCAGAAAATATGCTAATGCGCGACATCATTAGCATATTTTCTGCCATTTCTTTTTGCTCGAAAGCCCCTTTTTGCTCAAGATCCTTATCCCTTTCCGGGAAAGGCATAAGGATCTTACGCAAAATGGGGGTTTTGTGCAAAAAAAAAAAAAAAAAAAAAAAAGAGAGTCCACACTGCTTCTTTTTGCACAAAAACCCCTTGCGCAAAAAGAAATGGTAGAAAATATGCTAATGATGTTGCAACTTATGCTAATGAGTCCCTCATTAGCATATTTTCTGCTGAAAAAACTTGTAGTGTAGACGTAGCTAGTCTTTTCCTCACTGCTCCTATAGCAGTGGGGGGCAGTACTTGGGAGTGGTGTGTGTGTGAGGGTGTGTGTGTGTGTGGAGCCACGTGTGCCCCCAGGAGCAGGGCAGCAGGTAAGCACCCCACCCCCACCACTTCACGGCCAAACCCCACATCGCCCTCCCTGGCCTGGCAAAATCTTCAACCCAGCATACCCTGTTTCCCAGGTTGCCAGATTAAAGAGGTTCAAGTAGTACTTTGTTCTAGCATTAATAACTTAATTCCCATTGACAAGTAGCCATTTCTTCATGGCCATCAGGTTCTTTCAAGTGCTGCCTCAGTCAGAAAGGCCGAAAGGTCCAAACTACATCACGAGGCTCCCCATTTTTGCTGGGATTTTCCTTTTGAGGCATCTCGAGGTGGGCACCCCGGATCAGTGGCTGTAACCTCCCTGCTCCACTCTTGAGTCATTCCCGAGAAGGGGCCTTGGGCCGGATCCCAAAGCCACTGACGTCAATAGAAAGTCTTCCCTGGGCTTTCGCTCGAGCCCTTGGTGAAAATGGAGCGGTTAAGGTATGTGAAGCTTTCGTGAGAATCACTGCTGATACCCTGCCTGCATAGCAGCTTTCCTGCTGGCCGTGCTGGATAACGTTTTGAAAGGCAGAACCAGGCAGGGAAGCACAGCTGGTGCCACCTCCCAATCCCTGGACTCAGCAATAAGCCCCAGTGAAATGAGGGACCTCACATTTTTTTCTTGAGCACCCTGGTTTGTGCAATATAGCTCTGTTTGCCAGCATGCAAATAGCCTGGAACTTTTAATTAAACTCAACAATAACTCCTCCGAGCATCCGGAAGGTGAAAACGATGCGAGCACTTGTCTCTTTAGAGACAAGCACTTTGCTGGAGCTGTTTGCCTTCCCTGATGGATGTCGCAGGTTGTGCAAGAGCAAAGACGTGCGTGGTATTTTTAAAAATCAGTCCATAATATAATGAATAGGAAGGGGAGGATTAAGCGCTAAACTATGAAGTTAGGTGATCAGAGCCAAGGGAGAGCGCGAGCAGCAGTGTTACTGCAACTCCAGCTTTCACGACCCAGTTTGCATCCCATGGAAAAGCGGGATGCAGCAGCCCTGCGGTCCCTCAGCAATGTGGACAGGAGGGGACTTGCCTCCCTGTTGGAGTGGATCTCCCCGTGCAAGGCCTCCTAGCAGTTCTGGATGAACTTCCTGAAACTGGGCTGCAAATATGCCTCCAACCCAGTAAGCCCGCACTGGAGAAGCCCAGCCAGTCCAGCTCCTGCACAGGAAAGTAGGTGAGCAAGGGGAACAGTCCACTGGGGCTCTGAGCAATTGCCTGGCTGCTCCTTCCTTGGCCCCATGGATGGCACAGCTGTGTGGAGGTTGCCTTGGATCCTGGGCTCCAGGAGGAAGCTGGGCTCCTTTTCCTGGTTCAGTGTCCTGGCTGCACACGATTAGCTCCTCCAGCACCAGCTGCTGTGCTTCGCAATCAATCGAGCTCGGCTCCCTAGGGACCAACATCACATGGTATCTGGCCTCTGCAAGGGCAATGCAGCTTTAAGAATGGTGGTGGAGGTAGGCTGCACGGAGCATGGGCTGGCTGAGAGGTCTCATCCAAAGCAGATCTGGGAGCGGAGGTGGAAAAGCAAAGAAGGAAATGGGAGGCACAAGAGCATCTAATGGGGAGTCAGTGAACGGAAGGAGCCTTCTAATTAGGGCAAGAGAGGAGAGGGACTGTTGAAACCTTTCTGGGTGTCTGGCTGGTGAGTCTTGCCCACATGCTCAGGGTTTAGCTGATCGCCATATTTGGGGTCGGGAAGGAATTTTCCTCCAGGGTAGATTGGCAGAGGCCCTGGAGGTTTTTCGCCTTCCTCTGTAGCATGGGGCACAGATCACAGCTGGAGGATTCTCTGCATCTTGGGGTCTTCAAACTATTTGAAGGCTTCAGTATCTGAGATATAGGTGAGAGGATTATTCTAGGAGGGGATAGGTGAGATTCTGTGGCCTGCACTGTGCAGGGGGTCAGACTGGATGATCATGATGGTCCCTTCTGACCTTAAAGTCTAGGAGTCTATGAAATGGGTTCTGTTGCCCCAGGACAGGCTCAAACACACTGGCCCTAGGAAATTGCTAAGGAAGCAGATGCTACTTCTGGAAAGTGGTTTAGCAGCCCTGGGTTTGCACCAGTCTGCTGTGGCTGGAAGCCACGGGGGATGAGGACCTGCAAAGGAGTCATGGCAGAAATGCCCCTTCCCCATTTCCTAATGCGGGCCAGGCTAAAAAGAACGAGTGTTGAGCGAAGTGTCAGCTACATTGTGATTTGTCCTGGGCTGTGAATGAACAACTTGTGTGACAATGAGCAGGCATGAAGCCCTTAAATCTCAAAGCTTACATGTAGCATTGCTAATGTGCACGCTTTAGTTCATAGATGTCATGAGGACCGTGGGTCATTGGGATCACCACGTCTGACCCTGCCGTATTACACAAGCCATCGAACTTCCCCAATAACTCCGCGAGCAGAGCTTTTAGCCAAAACAGCCCGTCTTGGTAAAAATGGCCAGTGACAGAACCCCCCCACGACCCATGGTAAATTGTTTCCAGTCCGAATGTGTCTAGTGTTAACGTCCAATCATTGGATCACATTTTCTTTCTTTCTTTCTCTGAAGAGCTCATTATCAAATATTTGGGATGTGTGTTCTCCTCCCCTTGCTTATCTGAACTGATAATAGGATTAGGAATCCATTTTGCTGAGAGCACTTTCCAACTTCCACTGAGACAGGAGATGCCATGAGTGGGGGTTAGAAGTGACTCTGCTAAATCTGCTTTGAGAAGTAAAGTGTTTTTAGTGCTTTTAGTGCTAAGCAATCCAGCCAAATACCTCCAGTAAATAAAATATTGGACCCCAAATTAGGTAGGGGAGTATAAAATAATAACTTTGATGTGCTACTTGTCTGAATGTTACCTTATGATGCTCTGTTCACCCTCCGGGCTGAATAGTGCTGCTCTGGCTCAGACCAGACAAATTATGGATGACAAAGACAGCCTGCCAGTGATAGCCTTAGACTCTCTTAGCCAAGGGCTAAGTCAGTGGCCTGGGACTTAGGACAAGTGGTTCTGCCACTGAAATGCTCTGTGACCTTGGGCCAGTCACTTTGCCCCTCTGTAACCCCTTCTCCCTTTATCTGGTCCATTTAAAATATCAAGTCTTAGGGCAGGATCTGTCTCCTGCTGCAGGTCTATCCTGTGTTAACTCAATGGGGCCCTGATCTGAGTTGGAGCCTTCCGGTGCTGTTGTAATATACGTAAGAATTGGAATCATTTCTGATAACTGTGCTCATTCTAATGAAGAAATACTTAACAAGCAAAAGAGTTAGTGTGGGGACCCACCCAGCCCCTCTCCCTGCCAATGCACTGACCCATTTGTACCTTTAGTAGGCGTTGCCTCCTTCATTTTAAATATCCAGCAACTGACCTCCCAATTCTTCCCTGGGGGAGCTCCCCACAGTCTCGGAGCCCTCCCTGGCAAGACAGAGTTAACCTGTTTTCCGTTTCTTAGCTGAATGCTGTTCTTCCTAGTTAGACCCCCTTGTACTGTACTAAATGGTTCCCCTCCCTCCTCAGTAGTTGCTCCCATTATCTGGTTACGAGTGTAATTTCCTCTCTTCATAGAGCGCTTCTAGCTCAGCACTCTCCCCATATATACTTAACTCTTGTAATCTTCTTTCATAAGCCGGTCTCTCCAGCCCTTTGATCATTTTTATTGCTTCTCTCTGAACTCTCTCCAATTTCTCTGTCCCTTACTAGTACTGAGGGGCCCCAAACGGAACATAATGTGTCAGGCGTGGTCCTGTCTGAGCCACTGTGGCCTCGTTGCACCATGAGGTGAGGCACCCCAAATGGCAGCGGATTGTTTGTTTCCCTGTCACATTAATGCGTGGCAGACTCGTGTGCCTAATCTGCACTCCTGTATTGGACTTTAGGGCCTGATCTGCCTAGCTGTTCTTCCCAGTGCTCCAGCTGGCTTCCCTAAGTATCCCCAAGTCTCACTCAGCTGGTTGTGCTTCCTGATTTCCTCCCTCCCACTGAATAGCCGTGCTGGAGTTTTCTTCTAGCTGGAGTCGGTGCACTTGCATTTGTCCAAGATGCAGCTTGTTTTATTATTTCCGGCCCACGTTTCTAATCTCTGGAGGCCCTTTTGTGTTAATTCTCTGTGCTTGCTGATGCTCACAACTCCCATTTTAGTATCATCTGCCAAATTCATTAATGTGCTGTTTACTCCCTCTTCCAGGTCATTAATGAAGGTATTAAATGAGAGCAGATCTACCCCAGATCCCAGCAGTACCCCATAAACACCTCCCCCTGTTTCTAATTACCCATTGTTTATGGTCCTTCAGCCGGTTTTCAATCCACATGGCACTATTCAAGTGATCAGAATTAATTTTCAGGTAAGGGTCTTTGAGACACCGTATTAGTGCTTTACTGATTGCAGAGAGAGTCTATCTACTGCCTTCCCTGACCCCTCTTCCTCCTCTCTGGCCTCAATGGTAGCTCACATAGCTCTTTTTCCTGGAGACCAGGGCTCTTGCGCCAGAAGGAGCTGTCTACACTGCCCCTTCTTGCGCAAGAAAAACCCTCTTGCGCAATGCTGCTATGCTGATTATTTTCAGGAATAACGGCATTGCACAAGTGTAGACAGCTCCTTCTGGTGCAAGAGCCTCTTCTGCAAAAATGGCAGCTCATTAGGTATGCAAATGAGGCTCCGCGATATTCCACGCTTAGCCTCATTTGCATATTTCTCACGCAAGAAGCCGTGAGTGTAGATATAGCCCATGGGAGGAACAAAGATCTCCTCCCTTGAGGCTGGGGTAGGAAAGAAGATCCCCCTTTCATCACTCTCTCTACCTGGAGTGAAGATTCCACTTGGTCCCCATCCCGGCTTCCACTCCCTTGGCCTCCTGGGGAAGGAAAGAAAATAACCCAGTGAGGTTCCCTGCTGAAAGGAACTCAAAGTCAGTGGAGGAAGCTTACCTGGAGAGGGGTGGGTTGAGTAGAGCAGAGGTAAGGGCTGGAGCGGGCTCATAGCTGGGGGCGTGGGTCATCAGACCATGGACACATTGAGACATCCAGAGAGCAGCCTGCTTTCCCATTGGTAAACCTGCTTTTGCTGCATGGTGGTAAATGTTCCTGTTGGCAAAGAAAATTCTCATGCTCATTATGGAGAAGCAAGATGACCAATTCGCTTATTAGGAAAAGAAAGGGCATCAAAAACATTCATTAAGGGATGCTAATCCAGCAAGTTAAGGAGCTGCTGAAAGAGGTAAAACCAGGTGGGGCTTGGGCCATTTTGATATCTGAATCTGGTTTGAATTCACATGAAAACAAACCAACCTCCCCAAGGTTATTCTAGCTGGTTATTCTAGGGGAACAGAAGTGTTGTTACATTATACAACATGGGTCTTGGGGGAATATAGGTCCTTAAAAAGTGTGTCACTAATTCCTAATGTAAGTCCTCTGAGCTCTCTGTCTTACTGGTTTCCCATCTTTATGTGTGCCCGCCCACCCCATACTGGGTCTTTTAAAACAATTCCAACAGGTTCCTTATCAATCCCACGGAAGTGAAAGGAATGTCACAGGCATAATGGACTGCTTTGCCAATCTGCACTATTTTAGTGGCATGTCTGGCATTTTAAAGACAAAAATCTCTTTTCCAATATCCCCTGCAGGAGGAGTCGCTTCAGAGAAAGGCAACATGTCATGAGCCACAAAATGCTGCAGCGCGTACTGAAAGCGAGTGGAGTTTTTAAGCTGGGGCCGGAACAAGGAAAATACCATCTATGGTCACTAGATGTCCCTCTTGTGTCTTATAAGAAACAGGCAGCCACTTCCCCGCCCTCTGGGATCAAAGTAAATGGAAGACACAATAAAGAAAGAGGACTTTATTTCTGGTGTTGTGCCTTAAATGCATAATGGCTTTTAGTCAGTCAGATACATTCCAGCTCCCAGGAAGTGTTTTCAGTGACTATTTTGTCAATATAATTATTAAATGATTATTAAATGTACATGTTAAACAGATCAGAAGAACAGATAGGATTGTAATTACCAACAGATCCCAGGAAGCTGCTTTGGCAACCGCAGTTTCATGTGGGGGAACAAAGCAGTGACATGATGACCCTAATTTCCTTCCTTCTTTGCTTGTTATTTAGTGGCTGGAAGTTTGTTTGGTGTCTCTCCCCCTCTTCACAATACGTGTCGCAAAAGATTGGGATCACGGGGATTTTTAAATATAAAAGCCATTGGTATTGTAAACATCCTCAGATCTCCTTAATAAAGGAGAGCCAATGCAGAGCATGTCTTAGGAATGTGATTGCAATTATAAAGGTAATGTCATTGTACATGAATTGCATGTCCCTCTTTCCCTTTAAAAAGGCAGCAGAGTATACACATTCTATTAAGTCTCCCTCAGGTAGCAGGTCTGCTGCTTGCTTATCTTGTTGTGAGCATCTTCTTAAATGCCACTGCAATGTTAATAATTTTACCTGAAGTAATTTTTCCATTTCTCGTTACCTGGGGGATTGTTAATGGCTGAGAATCCTATTCAGACTTTCTCCAGCTCAATCAAATCTTGAAGGCGCCAGTTTACTTTTATTGATCAGTGGGTTCCTGACAAGGTTTGCCACAAGGAAGCATCATCATCCTTTTTTTTTAACTCAGAGAGGAACAGCCTGTTTTAAAGTTAGTAGCTAAAAGCTTCTAAGCATAGCTTAAAAACATCTGAGCATGATGCTAATTGTTCTGTTTAAAATGTCCAGGCAATATTTTAGAAGGCTGCCAAATACACAAATAACATCCTGTGTTTGAGACATAAAACCTTCTTAATGCCCTTTTCAGGCCTTTTTAATTATACCTAACTGCATTTTATTGCCACACACTGAGATCAAAGGTAAATACCAGTGGTGAAAACAATGGAGGTTTTATTTTATTTTGGGAAGACATCCGATGCTGCCATGTTACCTTCCTCAATAATTATACTCTCTGCATGTTTGAGATATGTTCAGACCTAACACCCCATATAAAATATTGTCAACTCTATAGTCAGGTTGTATACCTCCCCTGCCCCAGTGTTTCTATGCTGGAAGTCCTTGATTCCTAAAATATTAGAGCCTCATCCAATGCACTAAAGTCGGTGAAAAGACTCCTATTGACTTCCCAGGGGATGATTTAGGCCCTTAGTAATATGCTATTCAACAGTTTCTCTTAGTTTACTATTCTATGGATATTCTCTATTTTCATTGTATATCTATAGTGAGTTTCCATCTGAACTCTGTACTATAATTCCTGAACTATAATCCAAGGTGTTCTACCCAATAAAAATCTGACCAGTGGGTTACTTTTGACACATATTTTTTAAAGTATATCCTAAGAAGGGCAGCTGGATCAAGCTCTAGGTGATAGAAATGGACAGTAATGATCGTAGCCAATATTAAGAATCCATTTCACTTTCATTAATCTCATGGTGAAAGTGTAATCAACACTATGATGCTATCAGTATTGTCACACTGGCTAATTATTAGTTTACTCACCTGCTCTGAATTTACAAGAACAGGCGCTCATCTTAGACGGATTATGGGATGTTCATTGCCCCCATAAGCAGTTCTAAATAGGTGACAGCAAACCTTTGGCCACAGCTGTGGTAAACTCCCCCCAACCTGTGCTTAACACGCTGAGGCTAAACTCGGGCCTTTCTGTCAATGTGGAACATTCCTGCGGGAAGGCGCTGATGAAATTAGTAATTAAAGAGCCCACTCTTGTGGTTTCAAACTCCCTTTTGACTTTTTCTTTAGTACAGACTGTGTGCTTAGACTTTAAATATAAACATGAAACCAATATACTGAACCTACCAAAAAACAGCCCATTAACCAACCAAAAAATAGAAACTCTGACAAGACTCTTATTCTCTGACTCAACTTCCAGCCTACGCTATTTAGTTTACAAGCCTACTTGTCAGTTTCATTGATTAAAGATTCAGTCTGCTGGAAAGCCAGTGATGGAGGCATTAAACACCCCTCCTTTCTCTAATCAGTGACCCTAATTATCAGGCAGAGACTGCTAGAAAAGGCCTTCTCCTGCCAGCGTGACGTTCATTGCGCTAGCTGATCTCCATTCAATGCGCATTCCTGTTTTCAGAGCAAGGCAGGGTTTTTGTGGTTGTGCAACATAACTATTTGGTGTGTTGGCCTGGCAAAAGATGTCTCAAAGTCCATGGCAACATAAGAGCTCGTGTTATATGTTATGTTTGTATTCATCAGTGTTAGCTTTTGAGGTGACTCAGGGCGGGTTCAAGTAATGGTCAAGAGGGAAACAAATGACGTGGCAAACACGATTCCCCCCTTCAGCAGCAATAGTGCGTTAGTGCCGTCAAGTCTTCCATGCGCTCCACCGCAGCGGGTGGGAACCGCGTGGCTGGGTTTGGCCTCAAGCGCCTCACCAGGTGCAAGAGGGGGAAGGGGCCCACCCCTGAAATCCAGTGGCAACCAGGCCAAGCCAGAGTGGCAGAGAAAGCCCCGCTCGGTTTCATGAAGGGGACTGAAAGCACCAAGGTATCAGCCCGAGCCTGGCCGGGCTCGCTCCTAGGTACCACTCTGTAAGTTTCTCCGGCGGGCTCCCCCCGCCCCGCTTGCTCCGCGTAGGCCCCTCCCCTGGGCCAGGAACGCGGCTCCATGGCCGCTGATTGGCTGCAGCCCGGCGTAGCTCAGGTCCGGAGCCGCGCTCCCTCTCCAGACGGTGCGGTGGCCGGGAGTTTGCAGCAGCAGCAGCAGCCGCAGCGGCGAGCGAGGCGGCGGCGGCGAAGCGGAGGCGCCCCGCGCTCTGGCACACGCGTGGCGCGGGCTCGCCCCATGCACCGGCCGGGCGCCGCGGGCTCGGGGAGGCTCGGATTTGCGGGAGAACTTCAATAAAGAATTAAAAAAAAAAAGCCCCAAGCGCTGCCCCCCCCGCCCCGGTCTGGGGACTATGAGCCTGGGAGTGAAACTTTCCCGGCGCGAGCTCGGCTCCCCCGGCCCGGCCGCCAGAGGATGATGGAGCGGAAAAAGGCGAAGGCGGCTGCCCCGGCGCTCTGAGCCGCAGCCCGCACCTGCTGCGAGGGGCTGGAGCCGGACGCGCGGCGCGGGGGCAAGTGGCCCGTGGCAGCGGCGGCACCAGCTGCTGGGAGAACTTGCGCGGCGGCTCCCGGGGCGCGGGAGGCGAGCCCGGCGAACTCTGCGATGACACCGCCTGCGCCCGCTCCAGACCAGGGAAGTGGCTACGCGGTAGGGCCCTGAGGAACCCCCCTCCCGCTCCCCAAACCCGACCCCCTCCCCGGGCGCGTCTGATTTTGCAGATGCTCCCCGCCCCCCTCCTTCCAGTCTGTGACTTATGATCGGACCAGGCTCCCCCTCCCACCCTAGCCCTGCACGGTTGCAGCCGCACTTTCACCCCGGCCTCTGCCTCCGCTGGCTTTGCATTTTGCATAGGATTTTATTTGAACGCAGTCACCACGAGGATGCGTGTCCAGGGTGCCTGGTCTCTGCAATGAGGTCTGTGCTGTCTCTTTTTTTTTCCGGGAGGGGGGAGAGATTGCGCATGCCAGGTGCCAATAAATCCACATTTCCCCCTCGATTGCCTGGCACCGCTCACTGATTTTTATTATTAGTATTTTTTTTAAACCCCTCTCTAGTAAAGACCCTTTTTCCCCCTCTAATTTCTAACTCCCATGCCCCCGGACGGGCGAAAAGCCCCGGAGCTTTCATCCTGGTGAACGCTGCTAACTTTGCTAGAGAGGTGAAGCCGCCTGCCGGGGGAAGCAGAGGAGCTGAGCGCCTCCCCGTGTCTCCAGCCTCCAGCCCGTTTTGCCTCTGATTTATTTTATTTTTAACCCCCTTTTCCAAGCGCCCCGAGCCGCCCCCTGCCCCAGCCGGGCTCTCCACAGGCAGCCAGGCGGCAAGGCGGGGGCGCCGGGCGTGCGGAGCCGGGAGATGGATATTCTCCCCGTCCTGCTCGCCTTGCTGTGGACCGGGGCGGGGGCCCTGATCAACCTGAAGTACTCGGTGGAGGAGGAGCAGCGCGCCGGCACGGTGATCGCCAACATCGCCAAGGACGCGCGGGATGCGGGCTTCGTGCTGGACCCCCGCCAGCCCGCCGCCTTCCGGGTGGTCTCCAACTCGGCGCCGCACCTGGTGGACATCAACCCGGGCTCGGGCTTGCTGGTGACCAAGCAGAAGATCGACCGCGACCTGCTGTGCCGCCAGAGCCCCAAGTGCGTCATCTCGCTGGAGGTGATGTCCAGCTCCATGGAGATCTGCGTGGTCAAGCTGGAGATCAAGGACCTGAACGACAACGCGCCCAGCTTCCCCGCCGACCAGCTGGAGCTGGAGATCTCGGAGACCGCCAGCCCGGGCACGCGCGTGCCGCTGGAGAGCGCCTTCGACCCGGACTCGGGCAGCTTCGGCGTGCAGCGCTACGAGCTCACCCCCAACGACCTCTTCGGCCTGGAGACCAAGACGCGCGGCGACGGCTCCCGCTTCGCCGAGCTGGTGGTGGAGCGCGGCCTGGACCGCGAGACCCAGTCCCACTACAGCTACCGCCTCACGGCGCTGGACGGCGGCGACCCCCCCAACTTTGGCTCGGTGGCCCTCAGCATCCGGGTCATCGACTCCAACGACAACAACCCGCTCTTCGCCGAGCCGGCCTACGCCGTCACCGTGCCCGAGAACGCGCCGCTGGGCACCCCCCTGCTCCGCCTCAACGCCTCCGACCCGGACGAGGGCACCAACGGCCAGGTGCTCTACTCCTTCCACAGCTACGTCTCCGAGCGGGCCCGCCAGCTCTTCCACCTCGACCCGCAGAGCGGCCTGCTCAGCGTCGCCGGCGCCGTGGACTACGAGGAGGGCCACAGCTACGAGCTGGACGTGCAGGCCAAGGACCTGGGGCCCAACTCCATCCCGGCCCACTGCAAGGTGACGGTCAGCGTGCAGGACGCCAACGACAACCCGCCCCTCATCAACCTGCTCTCGGTCAACAGCGAGCTGGTGGAGGTGAGCGAGAGTGCCCCGCCCGGCTACGTCATCGCCCTGGTGCGGGTCTCCGACCGGGACTCCGGGGCCAACGGGCGGGTGCAGTGCAAGCTGCTGGGCAGCGTACCCTTCCGCCTGCAGGAGTACGAGAGCTTCTCCACCATCCTGGTGGACGGGCGGCTGGACCGGGAGCAGAGGGACCAGTACAACCTCACCATCCAGGCCCGAGACAACGGGGTGCCCCCCCTGCAGGCCACCAAGTCCTTCACCGTCAAGATCACTGACGAGAACGACAACCACCCCCACTTCTCCAAGCCCTACTACCAGGTCATCGTGCAGGAGAACAACACCCCTGGGGCCTACCTCTTGTCTGTCTCTGCTAGGGACCCTGACCTGGGCCTCAACGGCAGCGTCTCCTATCAGATTGTGCCCTCCCAAGTTAGGGACATGCCTGTCTTCACCTATGTCTCCATCAACCCCAACTCCGGGGATATCTATGCCTTGCGGTCCTTCAATCATGAGCAGACCAAGGCCTTCGAGTTCAAGGTCTTGGCCAAAGACGGGGGCAACCCGTCCCTGCAGAGCAATGCCACCGTCAGGGTGATCGTCCTCGATGTCAACGACAACACCCCCGTGATCACTGCCCCGACTCTGGTCAATGGGACAGCCGAGGTGTATATCCCCAGGAACGCCGGGGTTGGTTACTTAGTGACAGTGGTCAAGGCAGATGACTATGATGAGGGGGAGAATGGAAGACTGTCCTATGAAATGGCTGATGGGGATAGAGGGTTTTTTGAAATAGATCAGTTCAATGGAGAGATAAGGACCACCAGAGCTTTTGGAGAGACTGCAAAGACTACTTATGAGCTGATTGTGGTGGCCCACGATCATGGAAAAACCTCACTCTCCGCTTCTGCCTTGATTTTGATATATCTATCTCCAGCTCTCGATGCCCAGGAATCCATAGGATCTGTTAACTTGTCACTGATTTTCATTATTGCCCTGGGTTCTATTGCTGCCATTCTTTTTGTCACCATGATCTTTGTGGCCGTCAAGTGTAAAAGGGATAACAAGGAAATAAGGACCTACAACTGCAGGTAAAGTGAGCTTGTTTCTTTGTACCATGCAAAATGCACTTTGATATTTTTCCAATCTAAATTACTTTTCTGTGTGTTTGAAACCCATGGGCGTATTACATTTATTTTAGGAGCAAAAACCAGGGTCCATGATATTATGTTCCTTTTTAAGAAAAATTCCATACTTTTTTTTTTAAAGTACTCTGGGATCAATGTTTTTTTTAAAGACTATCCCAATTTGTCCTAATGTAAATGTTCATATGTGTTCTGTAGCAGAACAAACCAGTCTGTCTTAAATCAGCATAGCTATTTCCTGTGATATTGGGGGTGGGTGGGGAAATGTACAGATCCAACTGTTACCAAAAGAGAACTCCCCTGACTTCAGACTTGAGGAGAGCATGTTGGTTCATGTAGTTGTACTCACTCCTGGGTGAGCATTACCATCCTGGTTGTAAAGCAGTGTTGGATTTTTGAAGCACTGAGCAGCTGAAAAGGAGAAAACTCAGTGCAGGGAGACTTGTAATAGGTGCTCACAGCACTGAGTCCACACACAGGACAGCAAGTCCACACCTACAGTAGCAGTTGGCATAGGTGGGCTTTGCATTAAGATTCCTCTGCATGGTGTTTGCATCCTGTCCCCACCAGAGGATGTCACTATGGGCACTTTTTCTGTGTTGGTTTTCTCCTGAAGTGGTGGATCTTCAAGGAAAGGGGTAGCTGGGAGAGCACCCGATGAAAGAAATCGGGGTTCAACTGAAATTGACGAAGTGGAGCAATGTTCTTACAGCCCTTTCTTTCCATGTGAAAGAACCATTGTGTCTGTGTGTGTTAGGACGCAGCTCCTACAAGTAAAGATAAATCTAAAAGAATAGGGGGAGAGAGTCGTTTCCTTCAATAAACCCGGTTCATTGTGAAAATGTAATGGTTGAGTTAGTTCTTATTGGTTGGTTTTAATGACCATATTTACAACACTGCATGATTTTGCAATGCATAACCACAAGTCCAAAATGTGGAATGCTAGGTCATCTGTGTATCTGAAACCTTAGCTGCTATGAAAGTCTAATATGTTAAACTGGGTCCCCTGAATATGTAACAGCCGTGCGATTATTGTCTCTCTCTTACCATTCTCTGTGTTACACAAGTTAGTAGACAAATGCTAACCGCACATGAATATCAATCAGATGCCATAAAGGAGCAGCTGCAATGCCTCATAAATGGTTTAATCCTGTTACTAGTGAAATAGCCATGACTTCTCCATTCCTTCAGCACTGAGCCTTTCAGATGGAAGGAATGGAAATTAATTTTGCTCTACCTTTGTAACATGCGATTGCCTGCGGCAATTTTACAGTGCAGGGGAATGTGCTGTCTTTAAAGTTTTATTTACAGAGATAGAATAACTGAGAGTTCAGTTTTTATATCCCATTTTCACAACATAAAGCATGTTTATAAGCCCTTTTGCTGGATGGGGAAAAATCTACTGCAAATAAAGCACTGTATTTGCTATATTAGGGGATGCCTTGCTTTAAGGGAAAGCTAATATACCAGATTTGTTGCCAGCTTGGTCCATTAAACAAGAATAGGATCTGAATGTCTAAAATCAAATCGTGGTGGTGCCCCCAGACCAATAGGCTTAGTGTGTCTTAGGATTAATGAAGTGCAGTTTAATTAAATAATTGGTCAATAGAGAAAGGACAACAAAATGAATGCTGTGAGAATTGGGATCTCACATTGCCAAACTTAAACATTGAGGTAAACAAAACAATTAAAGCTCCATCAAGTGGTGTTAGACTAGCCTGCATGCCTACGGATTTTTTTTGAATAACAAAAATCTCCTGAATTGCTTTAACTTACTGACAAGTACAATGAAATGAGCATTCTATTATCAGTGTAAATCTGATCAAGAGAAGTCAGCTGCAGAGGCAAAGTAGTACTGTATAGGCTTAGCTGTGTGTTTGATCATCCGGCATCCCATATGTGCGTTTTGTGTATCTATTTAGGCTGGTCTTTTCCTATTTTTGCAAGAAGCCTAACCACATCTGCAGGAGGTTTTTCAGAAAATTAGTGTATTTGAGGCACATGAGTATATGAGAGAGCTGTTTGATTTGGTGGCTTTTTTTTCATGCACAGGCAATTAGCTTTGTGGAACTAGACTGTTTGTACAATATTTACCTTTCTAGATAAACCTGTATTACTTATTCTTCCTATTATCTCTTAATTGCAAGTATTGGAGTCTAAAAACCCCCTATCTTTATCATCATAGGAGAATTTGAATGTATATTTCTGGTTAGGGTAATAGTTTAATGTAATTCTTTTGAGAAGTATTGCAATGCCTGGCATCTTGTATGGGTATCTATCTATATTTGTGGTGGTCTTAATGATACACGGTCCTCTGTGTCAAAAAGAACCACAGGCACATCAATCTAGATAATGCTGAGTGCAATCATGTTTTTTTAATTTATTTTTTCAGTAGTTTAATGACTTTCTTCCTTTGGTATTTTTTAAGAGGAAAAGATGCATATCCTGCATCAGTTGGTTCTTTCAGCAGGTGCGAAGCAAAGGGAAAGATCGGCATAGAAAAAGAAGCTGATGTGAGAAAAGGTCAGAAAAGAGAGTTTCTCTTTGAAAACACCATTTTTGCTCTCCAGTTTCTGGAAGAAAAACATTTCCCAGGAAATCGGGAGGGGTATGAGGAGGGGGAGGAGGAGGAGGAGGTGAGAAGAAAGCTTGAAGAGAGGATTTAAAGTTATCAAATGCTACCAGGAAAGAGTTGAAATAAAAGCAACCTGGAAAAATGTTATATGAACAGTCTTTGGAATGTGGTGGGGATACGCTTACAAGCTAAGAATAGTTGCGGAGTTAGCTGTATTTATTGGTAGGGGAAAAGAGCTGAAGAAAAATCTCTCATCGTGCTGGTGTTTGATTTACATATCCTAAACTAAATCACTTTTTAAATCCTTATTACACATGGTAATTAATTCAGATACCCTTTTCAGTTCATAGATCTTAACATCTCCATTTTTTCTTTTCTGCAGGCTGACCTTTATTCCTGGTAACTAAATATCAACAGTTATAAACACCAAACAAAACATGGAGGAAATTTTCCCTTCCCTTTCTTTTTGTGTGTGACCTGTAAATTTTATGCATATAAAAATAAGCGAAAGATCATATATTGCTACAGGACCCAAAACATGACATAATAGGCATGAATAAGAAATCTATGTTGAGATGGGGCGAAGCCCTATGGGTTTCTTAATATTTATGGAGCACAGTTCAGGATTCTATTAGATACTCATTTTGCTTCTTCTGTCCCTCAGAATTGCAGAGTACTCCTATGGGCATCAAAAGAAATCAAGCAAGAAGAAAAAAATCAGCAAGAATGATATCCGGCTGGTACCACGGGATGTAGAGGAGACAGATAAAATGAATGTGGTGAGCTGCTCCTCCCTCACTTCATCTCTCAACTATTTTGACTATCATCAGCAGACCTTGCCCCTGGGGTGCCGCAGATCTGAAAGTACCTTCCTCAATGTGGAGAATCAGAACACTCGGAACACCGCAGGCTCCAACCACGTTTACCACCACACCTTCACCGGGCAGAGTCCCCAGCAACCCGATCTGATCATCAATGGGATGCCGTTGCCGGAGGTGAGTGTGGCTGAAACTTGTATGAAGTTTGAGAGGCAGAATCTAAGCAGTTTGAGAACCTCCCTAGCAGTAAATGGAAGTGTGGTGTGCAGAACTTAGTGTATCAAGGCAATGTGTCTTGTTGCTAGTCGTATCTCCGATCTTTATAGCATCTGCTTCCAGAAGGAGGTAGATATTAATGTAAATATATGTACATATAATGCATATTAATTTTTTGCAAGGTATTCTACTTCACGCATCTGTCGGTGTTGTCATTGTCGTCTCTTGGCCTTAAGCACTGCAGAAGCCGCTGTTTGAACACTGCGAGCAATGGTATTTAATGCATACTCTTCATGGATATTCAGACACCATGGTGATGAGCATGCTATAAATACCTAGCCGTTAAGTTAGATTGGATATAAAAGTCTGAAGTCCCATTATATCTTTCTAACAGAAGAAACAGCCACTGTAAGAATGACTGGCTTCAGATATGGGCACAGCCCTGCAACTCTTGTTCATGTGAGTTATTCCTACTCACCATGTGTAGTCCCAGGGAAGTGAGCAGGACTGCTGATATGAGTAAGGATGACAGAGTCAGGCTCATGTTCTATTAAGTGTTGGTGGAATGCTTTTCATTCATTTCAGTTGGATGACTCCTAAGAAAATATCAGTTTGGTCAATAGTTAAATTCTTAAGTAGATTTTTTTTTTTTTGGTACAAAATTATATCTTTATATATGGCCATTGTTACGATAGCAGGAATACCCGGTATTGGAGCCACCTTTAAAATGCTTCAAGGTTGTCGCTTTCAATCAGGCAACCAAAGTTCTAGCCTCTTCCATTTTGTCACCTCACCATTTGGTGTAATTTTGTGGTGACTGTTGGAAGTAGGAGGTGGATGGTGTCTTCCTAAATATTAAGAAACGAGGTAGAGTGTCTGTAGCCCTGGTCATACTCACTGACTTCATATAATCTGTCAGGAGTTTTCTGTTCATCATGGGCATCATTTACTCCTGCTTGTTTTTCTCTTTGAATTGTTGTTTGGTATTAAACAAAACAATCAAAGGTTTGTCATGTTTCCTACTTTAAACGGAATAACAAAGCTGAAAAAGCAGCTGAAATATTTATGGCCCATTGTAATCTGTTCTCAGTGCAGCAGTGTAAATGCAAAACGAGTCCACAGAAGACATTGGAGGTACTCCAGACTTACATATTTTTGTGTACCTAGAGCTGGTGTGTGTCAGCTGATTTGAGATCGGAGGTTGGACTGCAGGGCTGTAAAATTGCAATGTAGATGCTTAGGCGTGGGCTGGGTCCTGGGGTCCTCCATCCTCACGGGGTCCCAAAGTCCAAACCTGAATGTCTGCATTGCACTTTTACAGCCCCACCAGCCCAAGTTATCTGACCAGGGCCAGCTGCAGGTGTTTAATTGCTGTGTAGATAGACATCAAGAACACAGTTTTGCCCTTTGTGTTACAACAGGCCTGTTGGAAATCAGTTGATGTCTGTAGGCCCGATCCTGTAGTTCAGACATTGGCAAAATTCCCACTGAATTACTGTTTGCAGTGTCATTGTAGCTGTGTTGGTCCCAGGATATTAGAAAGACAAGGTGGATGAGGTAATATCTTTTATTGGAGTGAGAGAGACGCTTTCGAGCCTCAGAGTCTGAGATTTGGGAAAGGTACTCAAAGGTGGTTTAGCATAAGTAGTGAAAGCACATTTTTAAGGTCTATTCAAGTTAAAGTGGCTCATTAGCACCTCTGCAGTCATAGGACAAGAAAAATTGTTATATTAAGGCGCAAATCCTGTGTGTGTCTATTTGTGTCTAGCAAAGTTATGAACTTAACTCCTGGGCTCATCATTTGAAGGCGTGCCACTTTCTTTTCAGGACGAGGACTAAGAGGTCAGATGTGGAATGATCAAATGTGTACCCTTAGGTTATATGGGGTTCTTGTGTTCTCTCATTTTTCTGCATGAGTTCATGTAAGAGTGTAGGGACTGTGCACTCTGGATGCGGTACACCTCTTGTTGTGATAGGCATGTGTAGAATCCCTGGCTCTCCAAAGGTGTGTTTTTTAGGGGTGGGGGCGAGGGGGTTGGTCATGGTAGCTGTGGAGATCCATCTGATGGTTTTGCATCAGCACTGTTTTGCGATCCCAGAGTAGGAATAACCACTCTTTGGTCTCGTTGTCATGGGGTCCCCAGGTAAAAACCCTGCGTAGAATCTGAAAGGAGGGATTTAGTTTGTAATTAAAAAGCGACTCTTAGTAGTTTTCTCGGTCTTTCATATATCATCTGCTTTTACTCCTGCTTGCATTCCGCATCTGTCCTGCCATCGCAGCCTCAGACTTCTACGTGCCATCTGACGGTCTTGCCTTTTTCAAGGTTACCAATTAGACAACTTTTGCATTAGTGCACAAGCACACAGCACCAGTCCTAAATACAATAGCCTGTAATGCAATTAGGAAGGTATGGCTGGAGTAATAGAACACTGTTCCAGAGAATTTAAAGCTCAGTTTAACCTCTGGTGTTGGTATAAAAGATGTAATCAGGTATTTTGGTTATACCCGAATGGCATTGACCTGTATGTGATAACTTGTATAATTTGCTATATAGGCCAGGTCTTCATTAGGATATTAGATTGGTATAACTGTGTCGCTTAAGATTGTGGGTTTTCCACACCCCTGAAGGATGCCATTAAACAGATGTAACCCCGGTGTAGAAAGCACTAAGTCGATGGGAGAATCTCCGGTTGGCGTGGCTGCCACGTCTAAAAGAGGCAAAGTACTAATGCTGATGGCAGACACTCTCTCATGGGTATAGGTAGTGTCTTCATGGAGGTGCTACAGTGGCACAGTTGTAGCAATACAGCTGTCCTGCTGCAGCAGTTCAAGTGTAGACATGCCCGGTTTAGACTTTGACTTAGATCTGAGGCAGAATCCAAGTCCAAATCCAAATGCCCTCCTACTTTAGAAGAGTTTGGATCAGAATCTAGATCTGGACTGTTTGACTCAAGCCTGTCTCTGGCATATGTAATTAGGGAAATTGATCATCCAGCCATCTTTGAATCCTAAACTCAAGCGGCCTTGAGGAAAAGACAAAGAATTCTAGAGTTTGTTAATATTAGGGTTCCCCTCGGCATTCAGGCTCATCTCAGCAGTGCCTAGAATAATATTTGAAGGTGGAGTGTCAGGGAGTTCAGATCACACTTCTCAAGTTTGCGTGCAAGCAAAAGCTTTTAGCATTCTGGGGGCAGTGTCCCATGAATAATTCCTGCCTTTATGGCGGGGAGAGGGGTATTATTTGAAGAAAAGTCTCAGAAGTGGTGTTGGCTGCTGCCGCCGTTCTAAGGGCAGGAGTAGTCCAGAGCATTGTCAGAGTCTCCCAGGCAGTTTCTACAGATAGGGTGGTTGAGCAACGTAGTGAATGCTCTGAGGTCATGATGCATTATTACAGACTACATTCAATCATAAAATCCATCCCATATTGGCATTAAGTGGAACTGTCTGTGGGCAGCTGGAGGTCTGCAGGACTGGAGGAAAGGATCCGGGGAGATGTCTGATACAGTTAGCAGACATACTCAGCCAGAATACATGTTGCTTATACAATTCTCCCTGATGCAGTTTGGATCTAGCTGGGCGTGATGCTCTCTGAAGAAGCCCTAACTCTGTATATTTTTTTTCCTGTGAGGGAGGCAGGACACTGGGGGCTCGTCTACATTGGCCCCTTTTCCGGAAGGGGCATGGTAATTTTTGAAATCGCAATAGGGAAATGTGCGGGGGATTTAAATATCCCCCGCGGCATTTAAATAAAAATGTCCGCCGCTTTTTTCCGGCTTTTAGAAAAGCCGGAAAAGAGCGTCTACACTGGCCCCGATCCTCCGGAAAAAGCGCCCTTTTCTGGAGGATCTGGCCAGTGTAGACGCTCTTTTCCGGCTTTTCTAAAAGCCAGAAAAAAGCGGCGGACATTTTTATTTAAATGCCGCGGGGGATATTTAAATCCCCCGCACATTTCCCTATTGCGATTTCAAAAATTACCATGCCCCTTCCGGAAAAGGGGCCAATGTAGACGTAGCCTGGCAGAAGGAAATGTCACGCCCTTGTTTCTCAGTCCGAACTTGAAGCCCCAGTCACTGCTTATAACTTTTGTCTGTTAGAAGGCTCTGAAACGTGGCGTGTGGAAACACGTGATTGTATTTCCAAAGGAAATGTTTCTCTTCCCCGCTCCAGTGTCAGCTTGACATGCAGTAGGCCAGAGTTAAACTGGACCTGCTCAAGGTTTTCAGTTCTATTAAGTGCGACCAGCTCTCTAGACCAGGGGTTCTCAAACGTCATTGCACCACAGCCCCCTCTGACAACCAAAGGTACTTCACGACCCCACGGTGGGGGACTGAAGCCCGGGGCTCCCCAAATCCCAGTGCCTCGGGTGAGGGTGGAGGTGGGGGCAAAACCTTAGCCCCAGCACTCTGGGTGGCGGCAGGGTGGGGCAAAGCTGAAGCTCAAGGGCTTCAGCCTCAGGCCGGGGACCTGCAACCTGAGACCTGCCACCCATGTCCTCAGCTTCAGCTCTGGGCAGTGGGGCCTGGGTGTCAGCAAGTCTAAGTCACCCAACCCCGTTCAAAGGGGGTTACGACTCACTTTGGGATCCTATCCCATCGTTTGAGAACTGCTGCTCTAGACACTGGGTGAGCTCCGAGGGTTTCATCCAAAGCCTGATGAAACAAGTGGGAGACTTTCCAGGGACTTCACTGGCCTTTGTATCCGGCCTTGCACAAATCCAGCTCTGAGAATTGCTCTCCGCCGAGGCCTTCTCTCTTTTGTTTGTGTCGTCACTTATATCCCTTGAGGAGAGGGAATGGACGAGCTCCTCGGACCTCAGTTTTCAGTGCTGTAAGGGCTGATGGTCTCTCTGTGCCAGACCGTCATATAGGGATGTAAGCAACTAGTCAATAAGCAGAAGCTTATCGGATAGTCGAGCGGTGACGCGACTGGTCACTTCCCCCTCCCTCCTTGCTGCCGCTTTCTTAAAAGCCGGTTCCCCCAGCACTGTCTCACTCTCTACAGAGGGGCAGGGGAAACTGAGGTGTAGCGGGGGACTGAGTGAGAGCTGGGACAGCTGATTCCCGGCTCACGCGTAGGGTACGTCTAGACTACATGGCTCCGTCGATGGAGCCATGTAGATTTGTTGTTTTGGAAAAGGGAAATGAAGCCGCGATTTAAATGATCGCGGCTTCATTTACATTTACATGGCTGCCGCGCTGAGCTGACAAACAGCTGATCAGCTGTTTGTCGGCTCGCGCGCTAGTCTGGACGTTCCCCCGTCGACATCAGAGCCCTTTGTCGGCAGCCCCGGTAAACCTCATTCCACGAGGAATAACGGGGCTGCTGACAAAGGGCTTTGATGTCGACAGGGGGAACGTCCAGACTAGCGCGCCAGCCGACAAACAGCTGATCAGCTATTTGTCGGCTCAGCGCGGCAGCCATGTAAATGTAAATGAAGCCGCGATCATTTAAATCGCGGCTTCATTTCCCTTTGCCTATGTGTCTAATCTACATGCCTCTGCCGACAGAGGCATGTAGTCCAGACACAGCCTTAGTCCCCACTACCCCTGGCTGTGCTTTAGCCTTTTAAATGTATTAAGAGCCTGGCAGCTCTTAATACATTTAAAAGGTAGTGCCGCAGCAGGGTTAGCTCCTGGGGCCAGGAGCTGACCTTGCTGCGGCTCTGCAGTCCCTTCCCCCTTGTTGACTAGTTGATTTAATTGATTAAACACAATTTAACATCCCTGCCTTCACACGAAATGTATGATGGGGATTGTTGAGGCACCGAGAGATCTGACTGTGATCTCTGAGGGCTTAATCACCTCAGCCCGCCGGATCCAAGCGATGCTCCGGATGTGGTGACAAAGGAAGCAAAACCAGAGAGAGTGCATGGAAATATTGTCATGGATCTGTGCAGAGGGGGAAGTGGACATGTGGTAGCATCCCCATAGCTTGTGTGCTCCCCCTTGAGAGTTGCATGGAGCTGGTCTCTGTGAGTGGGGGGCTGAAGCCAGCCAACATGGGGAGCAGCTGTGCTATGCGATAGTCCACATTCTCTTTGGAGCATAACACACATGGCAGACTGACAGGGAATGCAGACTGCCTCAGCATCAAGCCATTTCCCTCTGCTCTGCTCCTCAAGCCCAACAGAGGGCCAAGAGAACCTAGCCGGTGGAGGCAGCTAATGGCACCACCATGAAAAGTTAGGTGGCCTGTTTGCAGGTTGGGACCGGGAAGCCTGATGTAGAGGGAAATCGAGTCACTGCATCTAGTTGAGAAGTGTGCATGTGGGCCTTGAATTCCCGGCCTTTGCTGGGTACATAGAGAAAATCTGTTCAGTCACCTAGCTCTTCCTCCTGCCAATCCAGAATGTGCAGACTTGCAGCTGCAGCAGAATTTGCAGGGATCTTGACTTGTGTCCCCCTCTTTACATTTTCAAACAGGAGCCCATCCCAGGGACCGATCTAGACAGAGAGAGCCAGTTTGGGGCGGGGGAGGGAGAAGAATTGACCAAACCTCTGTGCACAGCTCACATTGACGTCTAAACAAAATCTACTTTGAGGCTTGAGCGAAGTAGGAAACCGGAGTGGTTTTTTCACACCCATTCTTTTTCAAAATTATACCAACCACCCTGTTGTCACGGAGAGGCTGTCATGGTATTTCTGACTCAGGTGGCACCAGGAAGGACTTGAAATCTGGAATACCCAAGAAGTTCAGCTGAAAATCCAAACTCTTAGGTGCTTGTGCAAACAGCCTCCAATTGTTTGGCATTTGTTTCCTCCATTTCTAGTGATTATGGCCCTAGTAGCCTGGTGATGGGCTCTTTATAAATGCTCAACATAGAAGTTGCACAAAAGGATATTGCAGAACTGTTCAGTGTCTGTGGAGGAGCAACCTGTTATCAGACCGCAGCTTTCTCTTACCTAGTCTGAGTTCCTGCTTTTCTCCCCTCCCCCTGAAAATCCGTGCTTCTAAAAGGCAAAGAAGTCATTGTCCCTTACCTGACCTGAACTCCAGTTCATTCTGCCCAGTCCAAAACCTGATGGTTGACTTCCAGGGCGTGTCCAGCCTGGATCTGCTAGGAAAATGCTGCAGTGAGACCTGCAATCTCCATGTGACTCAATGGAACATAGTTGCTGTTCTTCAGTGCCAGACCATACTACACTAACCAGAACTATTGTGCATTAGGAATTACCTGTTTACATAGCATATTATGACACTTCTGGTGCGGCTGTTTCGCCATTAAGATTCTTACGCAGCCACCTGGATTTCAGGTAACTGAATTGTAGCTGCTAGAGATGGGCAAAACCTCTTCTCCCATCCAGTCCATCTCCCAATCCGTGTACGATTGTTCTCTGCAGTATATTTACTAGGATTTTGTCCAGTTTAGTTGTAAATGTCTCTAGCGATAAGGCCTCTGCTACTTCCCTTGGGAGATTGCAATGCAGTCTATTAGATCTCGGTGTCAGGGAGATTTTACTAATGTTCAACCTACATGTTACTTTCTATTTTTGTGCTGATGGGAAGGCACAGCATTGGCTGATACAGGATGCAATACGGAGGTAAGCCAAGTAGCTTTGTATGCCAGCTAGCATGAGATGTTTGTGTCTGAAAAGTAAGTGACTGTCTCTAAAAACAACCATTTCCCTAGCAGAGGATGGGTTTGGATTGGCTTGATATATAGCTGGTCTTTAATGTGAGGCTCATTTACTTTAACAGTTAAGAACCTTGAAGTAAAAGTCCCTGAGGATGAGTTGTTTGTGGAGACAAATGCTCTTCAGGAGACGCTTCCTCTTTCTCTGCTGCATAGTTCAAATGGTAGCAGGTAGCTGAGCTGTGTGCAGTGTCTTGTTACTTACAGTTGAACTCACTTGTGCTCCCAACCTTTTGTCCGTGGGGTCTGGAGGGGATGAAGCCTGTATCTCTGCAGGGATTAGACTGTGATTCTGAGAGAAATTATTAGACACTCCTTGCTTAAAAAGTCTTTTTCTTTATTTGCTGGGCCAAAGAGGCTGAAATAACAATGTGTCTGCCAGTAAAACTGCCAGGGTGGAATTCTTCCAGTGTGACTTGACACTAGTCAGATCCTACCAATCCATCACTCTACAGGCTCTCATCCCTCCCTCTTTTTGGGGGGTTGAGGCAGGAAGAGACCTCACCCCCAGCTGTCTCTGCTGTCAAGCATACAGATGGGGTGGTTCTCCCGGGGTAGAGCTTGGCTCCTGGTTCATCTTTGTCCCCTGGGAGTTACACACAATGCCCTCGTCTGGTAATGTAACCCGTGTTCCATTTTTGGATCTGGTGCTTCAATCAGCAAGTTCCCGTGCTAGGCTATGACCAAAAGTAGCAACAACCAAACAACCATTGTGTAGGTCCAAACTGTGACCTGTAGAAGTGGGTGAAGTCCAGCCCCATGCATGCCCCAAACCCAACTGTGAAGTTTTGCTGCAAGGAAGGTTCTCTTCCCCCTCCCCCTCCCAAAAAAAAGAAGGAAAAAAAAGCCAACCAGCTTGGGCTGATCTGGTGGTGTGGGGAAAAATTCCTTCCCAACTCCAGAAATGACCGGTGGACTCCACAGCAATCTAGATAAGGGAGGAAGTATAGATGGCTAGAAGTGAGCAAACAGGAAGCAGCTCCAAACACATGGTTCAAAATCTCCTGCCAAATGCTGAGAGATGTTATGGCACCAGAACATGTGCCAGATCCCATGATACCATAAGCCTATCCTTGAAGTCATGTGGTGGTTAGAAATTGTGTGGGTGCTGTTTTTTCTTTTTGCCCTCTCCCATCATGGGAGTCACCAAAACACTTCCTTCTGTGCAGGCTCGGGCTCTCTCTTTGTCACAAACAAAGTTTGAATTAAGTGTGAATTGGCGCCCATGTCAAGGGTGAGCGAAGAGAGTCAGGATTTGCTGCTTTTTATATTGAATTATTCACAGTTATTTTGCAGCAGGGGTGCATGGGATACTCTTTGGAAAGGATGTTGTCTGGCCAAAGGAAAACAGAACCCATTTTTGGCCTCCGTTTCCTAAAGTTCACCAGGGATGAGTGGGCTTTTCCTTGGGGAAGCCGGAGAGAAGTGATCCTCAACATTAAAAGGGCCATATCCCTCCATCCTGTTCTGCACATTGTTTCTAAAGAACTTTGGGAGTTGTGTTTGTGGATGGATGGGTTTTTCTGTGTTGGTGGCAGCTACTTGTTAGAGGTTGATAGCATGTTGGATTCCAGTGGTACGGAAGCCAGCATGAGGACATGTATTGTAATGAAGAGGGTACGTGCGTATATGTGAAATGCGGTGTATTAAGAGGTTGTAAATCAATTTCAATCTTTGATGCTGGTTTATTATCAGCCCACACAAAAGGCTACATGCAGAGTTCTCCTAAGACTTCAGAATCTGCCTTCAGATATTCCTCTTTGCTGGTAAGCTTTTGGGGGCAGATTTTCAGACCAGAACTACACATACATGGCCTACTTAACAGGAACAATGCATTCCCACACAGTCACTTGTGCAAATCTGATGTATGGATGCACAGAGGGGGGTGTGCACGTTTATGTCAACAGTGTGCTAAAACCAGTCTCATAACTGGTATCCTAGGGTTAACGAAGTTCTTCTGGTGTTAAGCTAGTATTAAAGCACCAGGGATACTAGTTTACAAGCTAAACTATCAGCAATGCTATGCTCCTGATAGCACAAATGAGGCCACATTTACTAAGATTGTGGCCTCTAGCAATAGGCTCAGAAATGACTGTTGCCCTTTATTCACCGACACACGTAAGCCTTATTCACATGGACGTCATTAGGAACCCTCACATGGTTGGCAAAGGTGGTAGGATTAGGCCCCATTGTTAGGTTGGGAGTGCTTGTCTAACCAGAGGAACTGATCTTCTGAGCAAAAGAGGCAATTTTATTTTTGGGTAACACAGGCAGTTTTTGCTTGGAATAGCTGTTTTAACTGGCATACTTTTTTTTTTTTTTTTTTTTTTTGTAATGATTAGCAAAGGATTTTATTCTGGAAGAAATCAGTTTGGTTCTTTCTCTTACTTCTCTGCTTGTCAATTCTTCCCCTCCTCCAGCTTCCCTTTTTTGTGCTAGCCTAAAAAGCCCCCAGAGTGTCTGTTATAATCACATTTTGGGTGTTCCTACCAGAATGAATGCCCTCGCATTAATATGCCTGTTCCTGTCTGATGCATCAGACAGTTTGTTACAAACCATGCCATTGGTATGTGTGGGGCTCTATCAGGCAAACACCAGCATGTAATTGAAGAGGGTTTAGCTCACCTGTGAGTAGTACTGTTTATAGAACTAAAATAAAACCCTCCAAATCCGAGATACTTTTCAGCACTCAGACATGCCATGCTGTTGAAATGATGCTTATTTAAAGAGATCATAATTAAAGCATTATCACTAGTACTGCTCAGCTTGTTGGAAGATTGACTTCACAACAACACATTGCCAGCCTTGTTTTCTCCTTGGGAGGTCACTGTAACTTAGCACTTTTCTTTTAAGGTTTGTACTGAACGAGATCAGCATGCCCAGGTTACTTTTCTAATTAGTGCATCTTCATTTCTGAGCGTGCACACCTTTGTCATGTAGTATACTAATGGAAATGTTTCTTCTTTAAAAGCTTGGCAAAGACAAGGGATGTTTTTAGTATTCGATAATGACTCCATCACCCCCTGTGGTTTTAAATATAACTAGTAGGTGTTTTTGATTATTATTTGTTTAACTCTGAAGCAATGAGAAAATGTTGGCTTTTAGGAAATCACACACAATATCTGGATACAAAACACACATCTGGTTGATTTATGGGACTGCTAATGGGATATTCAGCCTTGCACCTCTAGGTCATCTCTTGGTCTCCGGCACAGGTTGGTGGCAACTATGAGTCATTACCATCTGATTGCTGTTTTGTGTAATCAGTTGGAAATATGTCTTGTTCCTAGCTGATAGGCTGTCATTTCACAAGATCTGCTGTCATAGTTGACCCCATTGTTGGCAGCCTGTGTAGAGAGGCCAAGGATGGAAAGGCCAAGGAGACTGAAACTTGTCCTTGGGGATAATCTCTCCCGGCCAAGACTGATGTGGGTAGAGTAGCTTGAACACAGCTCTTGCTGCTGGTGAATATTTATAGTTGTCATGTGGGTAATTAGAAGACTTCATTTCCTATGCTGGAAATCCAGAACCTCTCAAGAACACTCAACAGTCACTTAAAATATATACATATTAAATAGCCACATAATTGCAAGTCACTGAGAACCTCTCAGCTTAACTATTCCTGAACTGTTTTGTATATCATGATACATTCTCTGACCTTTTCTAGTGTTGGAGGCCAACATTATGGAAATAAGCAGCTTTTTATTCCATTCGAAGGTCAGTCTAACTAAATTATGCATCTTCTTCTAATGCAGTCGCTTCAAAGCTCTCAGTTTTGAAAATTTCATTTGAATACCTTGCAACAGAGATAAATACTGTAGCTCATATTCTTGTTTTAACAATTGATTGCAGTGATCCTCATTCTCACTTCCTGGTTTCTTGGGCCAGGACCTTGTTTAACATTTCTTTGTTTCTCTCTTTATACTGACAATAAAGGGCTGTGGTCCCACCCCAAAACACTTGCAAGGTCAATGTTGCAGCAGATTCAAAGCTCTTCACCTCGGCTGTGTCTACACTGGCATGAATTTCCGGAACTGCTTAAAACGGAATACTATTCTGTTTTCAGTTTTTCTGGAAAAGGAGCGTCTACATTGGCAGGCTGCTTTTCCAGAAAAGCCCTTTTTCCGGAAAAGCGTCTGTGGCCAATGTAGACGCGCTTTTCCGGAAAAGAGCCCCGATCGCCATTTTCGCGATCGGGGCTTTTTTCCAGAAAAGACTACTGGCCTGTCTACACTGGCCCTTTTCCGGAACAGTGTTCCAGAATAAGGACTTATGCCCGAGCGGGAGCAGAATAGTTTTTCCGGAATAGCGGCTGATTTTGTACAGTAGAGCATCGTTGCTATTCCGGAAATTCAAGGGCCAGTGTAGACAGCTCGCAGCTTATTCCGGAAAAGCAGCTGATTTTCCAGAATAAGTGGCCCAGTGTAGACACAGCCCTCCAGTTAAAGCTAAAGGGAGTTTTAGCACTGATTTCAAAGGAAGGAGGATTGATTCTAGTATCCATTTGAGAGTTGGCCTTGCATGGAAGCAGGATCTGGCATGGATTTGTTTGTGCTTTTTAAGTGTACTGGTTTGGAAAATAAAACTTAAATCAGTAAAAATGGACATTGCGGGTTTGATTCTCTGCTGTCTTATATTCATTTATAGTTGTGCAAAGTGAGTGTGAAATGTTCCTCCTGTTTGGGCATTGAAGCCACTTTGCACTCGCTCTGCACAGGTATAAAGGGGTGCACGAGGGGCAGAGGAGTAGAGGATCACTTCTGTTGAGAGAAGGTCATGTGCTTACCAGTCCTGCATTTGGGTCCAGGCGGTGGTCCTTCATTAAACACAGATCTCTGCCAGGGCGCAGAGATCCAGTGGAGTGGATCCAAAAACATGCTCAAATGTGTTGAGATGCTGCCAATATCACACTGAGACAAAGTGGAAAATGAGGTTTCATAAAAATGATGCCAATAGTTTTGATGCTGCTTTGTTACCTGGTGGATGGAAAAGGGCTCTTTGTTCTTTGGGCAGAGCAAGACGCAGGTATGAATGGTGCCTAGCTGTCTGGGCTGTATGCTCCGCTGCTGTGGGGCTCTGAGAAAACAATGCCTGGACATTGACCGCTAGCAACCTATTACCCAGAGGGATATGAATTTCCCCACCTCCCCGTGGGGGAGCATTTCCCCAGCTTCGGAACAAAGGGCTGGGCAAGTGAGAGGTGGGGATAAGAATTGACTGCTGGAAGGAGTCCGGTCCTTCATCCAGAGTCTGATGACAGAGGTCCGATGGAGAGATGGACAGAGCTTGAACCAGGGGGTTTACTAAAGCACGACTGGGTACTGGCCTAACTAGAATGGGCTATGCATTAACCTTCATTTCTCTAGACTACCCTAGGAACTTCCTATGCTTTACTCCAGTTAACTAACAAACCCTGCTGTTTGGACAATGTGGTGTGATTGGTACTAATGCGCCTCGCAGTGACAATCTCTATCCGAGATCTGTCTCGGTGGGACTTGCTGAATGATGCAGATGGTGGGAAGTATGAGTGCTGCTGGCCCAATCTACATAGGCGGTGAAGCTGTAAGGCTTACCCTGGAGGAAGAGGGAGACCCCAAGGAGGTCTTGCACACAGAAGGGTTCCTCCTCGAGACCACTCCAAAGCTGGGACCATAGAATTTCAATCTTCTAAACATCTCATTAGCTTTCTTCCATTTATGCTGTTTCTTACCTGGCAGGGGAGATACCATGATCACGAAGGTGGTTTTCCCAGGGTGAGGCTCATCCATTGCACTGCGGGTGTGCTGATCCCTGCGATTTCCCCAAATGCGAGAAACTCGACTGGTAGTGGGGGACTGCATTCGCGCTTTCCCCGGGGGAGGGGGGGGGGAGCAAATTATGCTGTTTCTCTATTTTTTCATTTCAGTTTGGACTCTGAAATGAAACTGGTTAGTTTTATTTTGTTCTGGTTCTCATGCTCCTGATCACATGTCAGGCTTGGGGTTAAGAAGACACTGCAAGTAAATACTTAGAAATGACTCTTTAAATATTTGTAGTGGGCTTTTTCTTTTTGCGCTTCAACTATCAGATGTTTTCCTTCTTAAAATAACTTCCAAACTAGTTCTGATAATGTTACGTGAAGTAAGATTCCTTTCCAGAGCAAAGTTTACAATAATGGGATGTTTTTCTTTCTCTTTCTCTCCCACTTGCTATAATCAGTTGCAAAAACTGTGGTTTAAAGTAATTTCAAAACAGTATGGATTGCGGTTCTACAATTTAAACACATATTTTGCTTGGCACAGTCAATTGGAGATGCTCAATCTGCAGTTAAGGGCCAGCTGGCAAACAGAACCTGAAATTTGTGTTTTTAGGTACACAAAGTAAGGACTAGGATGAAATCCTGGCTCTGGTGAAGTCAGTGGGAATTATGCCATGGACTTTATTGGAGCCAGAGCTTTACCCTAGAGGGATAGTTTCCAGTGGTTTCCCTGGCCTCTTGATCCAAATTTCTAACTCCAAGTGGTCATTGATGTTAGCACTCAAAGCTCCTGTCAAAGCATCTGAGAGAGCTTGTGGCATTGCTTGCTTTCCCCCTGCCTTTCTGTCACTCTTGGAACCAACGGGCATTCGTTATGCCTCGGTTGTACCACTTACAAATCTGTCCCCTCGTTATCACATCTCATTATACTCTTGAGCCTTGCTGGAATTCTATGCCCAGAACACCTCGCACCAGCCTGGCTTGGTACTTCCACAGAGGGCTGCTGTTTGGCTTAGCCATCGCTCATCTGACTGGAATGCATTGTTAGCAGTTCTCTCCTAACAGTTTGTTGAATCTGGGAATCGCTTTGATGAGATGCACTGGAAACATGTCAGTCAGCAAAGCTAGTAGGCTTGAGAGCTCCATCTTTCTCCCAAAGGTGTGGTGTTTTTTTTTCCTCCCAAAAGATATTCTTCCTCCTTAATGAAATTGCTCTGCCCTGATGTTTACATACTATGCTAGATCCTCAGCTGCTGTAAAACAGCATGGCTTCACTAACGTAAATTGAGATTTCCAGTTTACACTGGTTATGGAATCTCTCAGATCACACCCAGATCCCTCTCTGTTTTGTTTGCATGTTCATTATCTATATCTGTCAAATTCCTTTTGCCAGTTGCTAGCTGTCTCTAGCAGAATTCTGTCATTGAAAACTTTTCAGTTAAAAGCATTTCTGGAAAATCATGCCAGTCTAGACGTAGCCATATTGTAAAGCCTCAATCTGCCAATTGTCTTTTGGGGAAAGAGATGTCCAGAATGGAATGCAGTAACCTACATGCAGGATACAGAAATACTGTTCCCACCCTGTTTTTTAACAAGAACCCTACATATTCAGCCCCAGAACTCCATTAGCCATTCTTTTTTTTTTCCTGCAGCCAGATTGCATTTCATACTCCTGTCTAGTTTGCTGTCCACTGTCACCCTAGCTCTGTCTTGGTAGCTGTGCGTGCTCGCTGCTCTGCAGCTAGGTTGCATGGATTTGCTTTGATACGTGATGCAGTATTGGTCCATGTCAAGGCCATAGTTGAGTACCAGTTAAAATATAGGATGATCTTCTTTGTAGCAAATAATTCTACTCTTCAATTTAAATTGCAGTGTGCTCTGAATGTATAGAGTTCTGTGATCTTGAGCAGATGCTTATTTTGTAGGGATTCGGTCTTCTTTATCCCGAATTCCTGCTGATGTTAGCGGGAGTTTTGAGTGTGCAAGAATAAGAATCAGGTTGATAATTGGAAAAGTGGCATTATGGGCTTGATTCAACAGTTCCTACTTAGGCAAAGCTACCCTTGAAGTCAGTGGGGAGACATATCAAAGAAAAGACTGAAGTAGTTGCAGCATCTTAAACCAGGACAAAGTAATAGCTTATGCCAGCTGGACAAGTGGTTATTATATTGTGTGTTTAACACAGAATCCCAGTTAGTTGCTGCCTCTTTGTTAGGGTAGCTAAGGTTAGTGTAATGATAGTTAATGATGCTCTGAAAAATGTGCATTACATTTATTGTTCTGCATCTCCTCCTCAATGGCTTATATATCCGGTATCTTCTGATGGAACTACTCAGTATACTGCAAGTAAAAAAAAAAAAAAAACTCATAGGAGGGGAAAAAACCCTTCATTAAATCAAATAAATACAGAAATAAACTCCAATTTTCATATAGCATCTTTGAGCTGCATAAGAAGGTCTCTACCTTTCTGCATTCTATTGGCCACAAGAGATATGGACATGAATCCTTTACCATCCTCTCAGGGTCTTGAGCTTGTCGGATTATACCATCTTTTGTAATGGCAGGTGTATGCCACAGGGCAGGTTTTAAAATTCCTATGTTAGTGGATTGCATTAACCCATACTAAGTCAGGTATGTAAAATTCCATTAAGCTAAAACCCTCTGGCACTTTCTCACCAATGCTGGAGATCTGCAGGCTATGCTAATGTAGTAGGTTTGCTCATCTATTAGTAGGATGATGGTTTTAAAATAATAACATTTATCTTTGGCTATGGACTGACAGTGCATGTTGAGTACAATTTTTTGAAAGGCTTTGCAGATGTTGCTTCAGTCAATCTGGGTCAAAAAAAGATTGCTTAGAATCATAAAGGTTAGAAGGAGATCAAATAATTCTGCCTCTTTATTGCTAGAATAATGTGCTTGGAAAATATCATTCACTGTTATTAAACTAAATGAGTTAGGATAACATAAGAGTCAATATTAATTTTTTTCGTGTTGGTTGATTTTTGCCTGTTTTTATAATGCAGCTAAATTCTGTACTATTGATTATTATAATAGATTAGTGGCTTGCAAAATTAAATGTATTAGTTTAAGCACATAGTAGTTTAATGTGTTGCATTAGAAACAACAATTAAAGAATTACTCTTCTGTTTCACGGAAGCATCTGATGGTGGGAAAGACACAATTAAGGCAGCTGAATGTTGCATTTCAAAGTTGCTTCTTTGTTTCATATGGTACTATCAAGCGATCTTCCTAGACAGCATTGGGAGTGTGAACGCAACTTTGATATGTCTGATTGGAAAATGATCAGTTTACTATTTCTACAAATGCCTGTTCTTCTGAACAAGGATTGCTTAACAAATACAAAGATCTTCTTTTCAAACATAGATTTTATGTTTACACACACACACACACACACACACACACATACACACACACACACACACACACACCCCTCTGCATCTATAGCAATGTGTGGACAGTATTGTACTTTTTAAATACATTCTGTTATAGTACAATAGTATTTTGGAGAAACTGTGAGAACATTCCATGGCTTCTGCTACTGTTACTCACATGTATTCTCATTTAAATGAATTGGACTGCTCAAAATGTAAGGCACTAACTGTAGCAGTGAAGTCAGCCCTGGGTCACTAATACTGTGTTTGTAATACATCAGTACGGTTAATAAGAACCTCAGTTTCTACACATGTTTAGAGGTAGACCTGGAGCAGATCAAGTGCCCCTGAAATCTGGGGAAGTTCTGATCCAAATTTTGGTTTCTGGTTCTTGTCTCTATTAAACTTTAGCAAAGTCATATTCAGCCTGTCTTGGATCCATCTTCACTGCCATTTAATAATGTGTTCAAGACAAATGCAGCCTTTAACTGCACAGGACAATCGACTTATTTTAACTTCCTAGAGCTAGAAGACTCCCCCTCCCCCACCAATCCCCTTTCTGGCACATTGCTTTTGTGCTGGCCATGGTCCTGATTGTTTACTTCCTTTGGTTTGAACTGACAGCAATGGTGTTGCCAGTGAAGGAGATGAAATTAGTGGCGCATATGCCCTTCCCCTTCATGACCCACCCCCTCTGTAGAGGGTTCACTACAGAGTCAGGCAAAATAGCTTGTTTGATTTGGCTACTGCTGCAGAGCCAGCAGAGGGAGCACAAAACAGTGTTATGTAAGTTTTCTGGTAACAGTAGCTACGGGTGCTTTGCTCAGAGACAAGAGATGAATTTCTTTTTTAAAATGGAAATATTTAGGAGTAGGCTCTTCCTTCAGTTTCTACTCTGTCATTAACATTCGTGGGCATTAATACACACATCAAGGGGAGAAAGACGATAGCCGGTAGTATTTGGGGGAAATTCCTCATTAGACTCAAACACACTGTACCAAGCTGTTGACTCCACTTGAGAAAACTTCTGGAAGAGATTATTATCCCTTTGCTACTCTGCAATGAATTTTCTTTATTTTCTTCTCCTTGGGCTCGTAAAAGTGTCCTCCTTCTGTTATCTAGTTTAAAAAACCCCACACTGTTTCTGTATTTGCTCTGTCTCAATAACATCTATTTCAAGTTAGAAATCCTCTTCTGGAGCGAACTGCCAGCATTTACGACACCAGCTGGAATCTGAAAATTGAAGGGTGTCTCTTCTATCACCCCAATAATACAGATTCTCTAATCTGGATTTAGTTGTATTGATGATACACATGAAAGAAAATAGCATCCATGCTCTCCTCCTATCGCTGTACTGACTCTGCAGTGTTACCAGGAATAAATACCTGTGTTTGTCTCTAACATAAGTAAATAGGACTTAAAGACCTACAGAGAATAGATCTGTAGAGTTACATAGTTACTTTTCACACTAAGATGACACTGTAAGCATTCATCTGCCCTTCCTGCCTCCAGTCTGAAGCCGTAACCTGCCATGTGTGAACAAGACAATTGCTTGCTGTAGTAATGTTGCTCTGTTGCTGTTTGCTCTATTATATGGCAGCTTGAGGAGTATGACTTGTTGTTTTAAAGTCAATCAATAATTATTTTTACTTCAGGTGAAGGGAATAGAGGGGAATAGCAGACAAATTCTTAGATACGAAGACAATATTTGCATACCAATGTCCTTAGTGACATTTGAAGAGCAGGCATAGAATGTATATGTATTTCATGAAAATTGTTTCTACGTACAATTGCTTTCCCAGATTTCCATGAAGCTGATGGCTGTTCTCTGTATCTTAAAACTAAACCAGTCTCCCCTACCTCAGAATCTTTAGGAAGGGGGGATGGTAGATTTGCCTACCTCTTCTCCTTCCCCTTGCCCTCCATTTACACAGGGAAAGAAAGTCATCCCAGTATAATCGAAGGAAATTATATATAGCTCGGTTTGTCACATCCAACTTTTATCTTTGAGTTGTGGTATGTGAAATCCGGGGTTTAATGTAATGGGGTAAATTTCTTATTTCTCTTGACAACTACAGAAGCACTAATCTTACACACATTCCACCCAATACATCTTTGTAAAGTAGCACTCCATGGGAAGATGTAACACTCTCTTGTATGACTGAAAAGCTTCTCTTTTTCAACATCTCCTCTGTGCACTCTTGTGGTTCTTTTTCACTGGGTTTTGGATGTTGCTCATTAATGAGGTTTTGAAGTAGGTGTTCCATCAGTATCAATTTGGAATTTTTAAAATCTCCATGGGCCGAATCCAGCATCCTTGAATCTGGTCAGACTCAATGATAAACATGATAGAAACCCTTAGATAAGGAGAGAAGGATTATTCATTTGTAGGCAAAAAATACTCTTCCAGCTCTTTTTTGGAATCAGAATAACTTTAGTGGCCAATTTGGTTAATAATCACAGATGCTTATTCCCTGTACCCCTCATCAAGTACTGCGTTGAGTTTTCTACTATCTGAGCTCATTAGCGTCTCAATCACATCAGACCCTATTAGGCTGCCTTCCATTTATAGCTGCTTAGGTTCCCTTATTACCTCACTGCTTGTCAGGATTTTCTTATTTACATTATAAATGTAGGTTTTCTGACACCGCTCAAGCTCATTGTTTTGTTCTGTCCTTCAAAATGGTTTCTCTAACTTTGTGGTGGTGTCTGTTGGGTACCTCTTCCCATTCACAGCGGTGCCCACGTCCCCTCCTGCTTGTATACATGCAATATATACCTGTGACAACTACAGCAAGTGCTTATGCATAAAAGTAATATTAGAAGAAATAAGGGAAAGGAGCCAGCATCATGTGATCAGACAGCTTTCCATGGCCCATCAGCTAGGATAGTCCATGGATTGAGATCCCATTGTGTAGATTACATGCGTCGCAAGGGACTGAGTTTAAAGATGCTTTGTTTAGTTATTCTTTAGGCTGCAGTGTACGCTTGGGGCAATATTTAGTATTTACTACAATGGCATTTTTACCACAAATTTTAATTGGTGTTGTGTGTGCATCTCAAAGAGACACGGCATCGCTTATAGTACCATAGATGAGCCAAATTGAGCATCTGCCTGAAATCATATAATACTTGGGAGCAGTTAATTTCGTATTTGCAGGTTGGGAAATGGTGGTTAAAATGCCTGAAACCTGTCAACGCTAGCAGCTTTGTACTGGTGCAGCAGCTGTAATGACTGTAATACAGATGCTTACTCTTTTTAAGTGTAGACCTGTCTGATTGTGAAGAAAATCTAAACTGAATGTAAATGGTTACAGTTTTGGCTTTCTAAATCTGTAGACATACAGACTGAAATAATGAGCCCGTTTCACCTTCAGCTCCTATAGGCATGGAGATGACCATGGAGCTATCCTTAGTTTTGAGAGGGGCTTTTAATTGTCTCTTTCAGTCCAGCAAAGAGTTAACCCTGAAGCCTAATGATGACGACACTCTAAAACAAATCATGATGTAAATCCATATCCTATTCATCATCCCTGTTTCACAGAGAGGGAAATAGATGAAGCGGTTTGTCCTCTATGTCATGTTACAGCAGGGATTAAAACTCAGAAATGTATGGACTTCTATTGCTTTGCTCAATAGAAATAGAGCTTAATTTTTTGGCCATAGACCTAACTGTGTTTAATGGTATATGTTTTTCATTTGGTGGTAACATTCCTTTTAGCATTACAACAACAACAAACCCCAAGTAACTGTAAATGACAAAAGTGTGATTTCTCGAGAGATACATTTTAGAAAATGACTTTGCTGGGAAAGTGGTTTCTTGAGCTGCTGGGCGAATTTAAGATCATTGGGTTGTTTTTTTAATAATTGCAATTTTTTCTGCCATAAAAGCAAATGGGCTTTGATATCACAACTCCAGACAGCTGAACCAAAGTTATTCAGAAATGCAAGCAATTGACATGGCTGATACTTGTGAAATTCACTCAGAGCTCTTGAACTGTTCTTGTGATATATGCAATGTAGCGTTTAACTCAGTAGTCAGTAGCGACTCCCAGCACAGTCTAATCCAATTGCATGGTAAAGGGGATTTGCTGGCACAGAAAAATGAAGGAAGAATTTTATAACTCATTTTTAAGGATATTTTGATATTCAACTGCTCCATGATACTGAATGTAACCTTGGTAAAACTATGGATAAAAATCACTCCTGTATTCAAGTGACACTGTTAGGTCACATTTGTCCCAACATTTGTTCTGTAAAAACTTGTTTTCATAAAACTTCACATAGTGACTGCCATCATGGGTTAGCACTGAGACTGAACCTGGGACTTCCAGTGCTGAAAGCATGAGGCTCTGCTGCTTGAATTACAGGAGACCTCTGCTCATTGCTAATTGACATGCATCCTCTGTGGACCAGCCAGGAGAAGGGGATGCAGAAAAACAGGTTACATTCAAATCAGTAAGAACATTTCCCAGAGCTTTTAAAATTTTCAGTACTGCTTATGTACAAGCATTTTGTCATGGTGTTGGCAGTTGTAGCATTGCAATATTATACTTGCTCACAATCGCCACAAAGTGAAGTTGGGCCCCAAATTTCCTACCGAATTGAGCACAGAGCTTACTGCAGTAAACGGCTGGACCAGAAAGGGAACCCATATGAAAAGTGAAACTGACTAGCCTATTTTCATTCTCCCAATTGGAGAGAGAGACGGCAAGTAAATAAAGGAAATAAAATAAAGGTCTCTAACTTTTTTTTCATATTAATAGTAACACAGATAAGGATTTTAAAAAGGTGTTTTGTTTTACCCAGCATTAGTCACAAATCCTGTTGATTTCAATGGGAGTAGCAGTAGGTTCTGTGACTATAGTGACGTATACTTTACCAACTTAAAGGTACCTTGTGTTGGTTGGAAAAAGTCCCCCATATAGATGCAGTTACACCAGCAAAACTGTGCTTGTTTCACTCAAAGGGCAGGAGTGAGCTATGCAGTAGAAAGCGGAGATTTGCCGCTACCGGCATCCACGCTAGAATGTGGTGGCATGGTGCACGGGTAGAGCTGCTCTTGCATAGTGCTCCTAGGCTTCGTCTTCACTGTGAGTTCTTTTGGCAGAAAATATGCTTATGAGGCACTCATTAGCATAAGTTGTAATATTATTAGCATATTTTCTGCCTTTTCTTTTTGCGCAAAAAGCAGCAGTGTGGACGGTGTTTTTTTTGTGCAAAAACCCTGTTTTGGCCAAGATCCTTATGCCTCTCTGGATTTTGCGCAAAACGGGGTTTTTGCCCAAAAAAAACCCACCGTCCACACTGCTTCTTTTTGGGCAAAAAACCCTTGTGCAAAAAAACAGCGGAAAATATGCTAATGATATTACAACTTATGCTAATGAGTCCATCATTAGCCTATTTCTGCTAGAAGAACCTTCAATAAAGACGTAGCCCTAGTGTAGACTTAGCCTATGTTGAAGTCTACAATCAAACTCTCCCCGATCTTCTTCTCCCACTTCCTTTTCAACCATCTTTCATCCCTCTGGCACTGCTGCTGATCCCCTATAATTCTGTGCAGGAATCCCTTGTAAGCCAGGCTGTAGAATTAGCCAACTACTGCTCAGTACGGCTTGTCATGCACCCAAGTTTTTATTGGTTCACTTAGTTTCTCATTTAATATTAATGATTTTTCCCCCTCCAGCTTTGTCATTTCATTGCAGACAAAGGGAACTATAAGGAATTTCTGAAGAAGCTGGGCTCTAATCATCTTCCGTCACATTTCAAACGTAATTGTGTACATTCTGTACATTCCATGGGACTCGTATAATCGCCATGCAGAATGCATCATTCATAAATTGTTTAGGGCGACCTTTTGTACAGTAGCACTAATTATTATTATCACAGAAGCCCAGTAAACGAGACTGGTAATTATTAGGGATTTATTTGAATGGACAGCTAAGCTATTCTTGGCAAGTTAGTCAGAGCAGTTGTCATGACAGCCACACAAATGTGTCTTATGAATTGGGTTAATTAGGGTAATTAATAACTGTTGTTTTGCCCTTTTTAACAAGGAATTGCCTAGGCGTTATCAAAAGGGGAAATCATCCCTAATGCGCGCCTTTTTTTTGGCACAACTACTTTCAAATCTCAAACCTGACGTCGTAAGTACTTGTAAGACTGTCATTATGTATGTAATAAGTGACATTCTTTTGCGTGTGCAAACCAGGGTATGTTTTACTCTTACTACTGAACTGCCACTACTCGCCAGTGTTGCATAGCGAAGGATTAATCATCATGGATAGTATTATTGTAGCACCTAGATGTGCTATCCACAGACAGAACCCCATTGTGCTGGTTGCTGTACAGTTATCACAATCTCATCTTGCCAATGGGAGTTGTGCCACCAAAGGCAGTAATAGTAGTAGCATCAGGCCCTGTACATATTAGAACTTTTTTGAACTTGCCTTAAAGACTGGATTTTAAATAATTTGCATTACAGCAGCACTTACAAGCCAGAGCCCAGTTTTGCTGCTAGCTTGTACAAATGTGTAACCAAAAGATAGCACTTCAGGAAAGAGACCTACATGAGAGAGAGAGAGAATCAATCCACCTATCAGAATTTCTGTCTTCTGGTATGAGTAGCCAGTTGGAGCCAATCCTGACATCCCTGCTCAGGAAAAGCACACCTTTATTTCAGTAGGCCTTCTGCCTGAGTAAGACTCTGAGACTTCAGTCATTATTGTAATAGTTCTCATTAATGTTGTTTACAATGGGTGGTGCCTAGGAGCTCTGTTCCTGAATCAGGGTCCCTTTGTGCGATGCAGAACAACAAGATGAGCCTCTTCTGGAGCGTTCATAGTCCATGTAATTTGATCTAAGGATTGGAACTTGGAAGTTCCATTATGTTTTACATTAAGTTACTGCTGTTCTGATTTCTCCGTTGCTGACACTGTGCGCTTGGTGATTCACAAGGCCTGTGGTGGAGACCATGGCTGCTTTGAAGAGCAGTAAAAGTCTGACAAAGGACTTTAGGTGTTAGCCACTGATTATTAAAAATGAACCAAGATAAAAAGGGGTGACTCGGGCATATTAAAGTAAGCTTTGTGTAGAAATGAACGGCAAGCGTGACTGGAGCCAGTGACTGGCTTTCAGCTGCAAAAGTCTTGTTTAGTTTTATCACCTCTGGGTTTTAAAAATAAAGTTTGTGATCACACACATCTTTTAACAAGAAAAAGAATGGGGGTTGGGTGCGGGAAACCCTGTGGAAAGGCAACCATTTTAATGAAGAAATATTTTACATCATTCTCTTACAACGTTAGGCCTAATAGCCTGGAACTGGTACTTTGGCTCCTTTTTATAAAAGCCCGAGCAGACAATCCAATTATAGATGCTGAAACATTTTTATTTTTAGATTCTTGTAAAAGCAATTCATCCTCTGCCATGGTGCATTAACTGGAGGAACCAAGGAGGAGTGAGGGTTTGGCATCTTTTGTAGTAACTAACAGGCTGTGTTTACCAGATGGTTAATAGAGGGAGAATATATATTTTTTTTCTTGGAGGAGATAGAAGGAAGTTAGGTGGAGTAAAAGAAGGAGTGTGCAGTACAATCCATCCCTTAATAAAACCTACAAAGGTGGAACACAATATTTTTCACTGTCCTATAGTTTATCCCCTTGAATAGACAACAATTTGCTTGTTTTTGCTGAATTTTTCTCTGTCTGGCTACATGATACCTGTCTGGGAATGGTCCCCTGATCTGTATGTTCTGATACTGCTCTGTGTCCCTTTTCTGTCCCCCACCCCGCAGAGGAGGTTGGGCTGGCAAATAGTTTTTCTGTGCTCCACTCAAGCAGGAGGAGAGAAACTGGAGTTGTGGGTGTGAGTTCCCATCCCAAAGAACTTCCTGCTACACAGCTGTGTGTGGGGAGTACCATGTGAGGAAACTTCCCGCTATGTACAGCACTTTAGGTACAGCACTTTATCAGCTGCTAGCCTTGTTAAGGTTTTGTTTTCTAAAAAAAGCCATCCTCTTATGCATGAAGAATTGGCCAGAGGAAGGATATTAACTTGCAAGGGTGGTGATTTAACCTGATGCTAAAAATTCTCCATTTCTTTGACATTGGGTACAATGGTTCTGGATGTGGGGTTAAAATGCATCCTCCACAGCTTCTCCTCAAAAGTGAATAATACGTGCATGTAGGGCCAAATTCATCCCTGATCTAATTCCATTTCCCTCAGGGGAATTACATCAGTGATGAAATTGGCCCACCGTGACCCTCTCCTAGTAATTTTTGGCACAGAAAATGTCATTTGGAGCACATTGCTCAGCATCCTTCATAGAAAGGTTGGTGTAGAATAGAGAAAGCATTCAGGACTGCTAGCAGCGCACCCTTAGCAAGCAAAGATCCATCCATAGGACTGTTCAGGATGATTGCCCCAGCTCCCACACTTTGGGGGGGCCCTGTGATGGTCGTGGGACCCAGGGGATTATCTGGGGGCCTGGTGTGGGGTGGCAGCAGGGGTTGCCTGTGCTCCCTTCCCCACTGCCACAGTGGAAACTGGAGCACCCTGCTCCATTCCACCCTGCTATCCTCTGCTAGCTTTTTCTTCACTCAGTGCCCAGTCAACCTGTGGAACTCCTTGCTAGAGGATATTGTGAAGACTAGAACTTTAACAGGGTTCAAAAAAGAGCTAGATAGATACATGGAGTTTAGGTCCATCAATGGCTATTAGCCAGGATGGGTAGGAATGGTGTCCCTAGCCTCTGTTTGTCTGGAAATGGATGACAGGAGAGGGACCACGTGATGATTACCTGTTGTGTTCCCTCCCTCTGGGGCATCTGATAGCGGCCACTGTTGGCAGGCAGGGTACTGGGCTAGACCATTGGTCTGACCCAGTACGGCCATTCTTATGGTCCACTGCGGAGGGCTGCGTCAGCAGGAAGCAGACCGCTCCAGTCCCAGAGCTCTCTGCTTCCCGCCATTGCAGCAAAGTGGGCCGTAGCAGGCTGGGAGCGGGCAGCGGGGTGTATACAGGGGCGCAGGCTTGTGGGCCACTCTGGCTCCCATCGCCACAGTAAGGTTGTGTGGGGAACTCCTGATGCTGCTCTGTGCCAGGCCTCCAGTAATTCTCTGGCTTGCATTGTGCGGGGGGAGTGCAAGGGGGCAGAACAGGGGCAGGAAGGGGCGGGGTGGAATGGGCTGAGGGTGGAGCCAGAGGTAGGGGTAGGCTCCCCATCCCCACTCCTGCAGGGACAGCCCTGTCCCACCCACAGATGTATGTCCATACATCACGCTCCTCTCTAATATTGTTTCCTGTGTTGCTCAGTGTGAGCTCCTTGTCCCCATTTAAAATTCCAGTAGCTGATGTTCAGCCCAGCACTGTGAGAGTCACAGCAAGAGCACACAATCTGCAGGTGTCTAAAGTCATCCGACAGATGAGTGGCAGTTGAGTGATATCAGCACATCAGGGACAAAGGATGGCAGGGCAGCTACTTACGGTTTCCCTTTTTTATGAAAAGAATTAAAAGCAAATTATTCCTTTCAAGGCTGGGTCCTGGGCCAGGCTAGCAGGTGTCTTGGTGCTTTGTGAAAGTGATGCTCTGGACCTTTTGGACAGGGTGACTTGATGATTTAAATCAAGGTGCTTTGAATCTTCATTTAAATTACCAAGCGGGAAGCTGCATTTAAAGTATTGATTTTAATCAACTTTTCCACGGGTGTTTTACTTACTTTCTGGATTCTCATTGGTTGATAGAAACAATTAAAACATGTTGATTTACACCTAAATGGAGCCTTACGTTACATTGGGAACTTACATTTGATAACAGCAGCATCAAAATCCAATTGAAAAAGATTTAAAAATTGATATTTTTCCACCTTGATCGTAGAGGAAAATTCTCTGAGGAATGGTGTGTTTGGGAGGGATTTCCATCTGCGTCTTTGGCCTGACGCTAGGGTGCCCTATGAGGGTAATAGGTTCAACCTTTGGGATGAGAGAAGAAATTGATTTCTCTCAGACTATGCATGTCGACGTGGCTGTGTCATGAAAAGCTGGGCAGTGCAGCCGCTGTTTGTCTGTTCCTTTGCCGATAAAATACTTGTGTGTGGGTAAAAGTTTTGCCTTTCAGGCGTGGAGGAGTTCATGCCTCTGAACGAGAAAAGGTTTGTCATTCAATTGCGAAGTCAGCCTGATTGACAGGGCAAGCAGGGTAATGAAAGAGTTGGGAGGCTGGGGGTCCTGTCCCCTGTGAGCTGGGATTTGCCTGGCTTGGACCGAATGGGGCCCCGCTAAGGAGAGAGCAGGGTCCGGAGCAGAGCCACAGCCCAGAGAACAGATCCATGCTGGGGGCGGGGGAACTGCAGCCGCAGAACCAGAAAGGCCAAGGAAGCAGCCCCGGCTCTGGAGGCAGAGCAGCAGAGAGTGAAGCTGAGGCTGGAGCAGCCTGGACGTGGGTGTGGTGAGCAGCTGGGGAGAGGAAGGGGGGTGCTGGATAGAGGCCCAGTGCAAGGAGAGGTCCCTAGCTAAGAAGCCGTGTGGGCCAGAGGTGCAGGGAGAACATAACCCCGATGGGCCAGGGGCTGATTCTGGGGAGAAAGCTCCAGCCCTTGCATGTGGCCCCGTCAGATCGAGTGTCCAACCCACAGCCAGGGCCTGGGAAGGAGGCCTGGGACCTATGAGGAACAGACTGAACTGCCCTGACATTCCAGAGCCCCTGTGTGTGATGTCCCCCGCCACAGAACAGGGCTAAGTGTGTTTTCCCTTCGCCTTTCCCATGTCTACAGATTCTTTTAACACCTGACTGCTGTTCAGTAGAGTGTTTTGGCTTTGAACCGTATGTAACGATCAGAGAAACATCCAATGCAGAGAGCACCCTGGGGGCAGGAGCGGGGCACGCTAGCCTCTGCCGAGGGTGACCACAACAAGGAGTCGAGGACCCCAGGAATCCTGGGTTACAAGCGCTCTGCCACGCAGGAGAGGGGAAGAGGAGCTCTTGGGCAGGAAGACTTCTGGATAAAGGAAGTGGGAGCAGAGACTCGGATCCGTCCGCTAGCCCATTTCACCAGGGTAGTGTAAAAGTGAGGAGGGTTCCCCTCCATAGCGGGACAATTCCCCTCCCTTACGTCAGTTTGAAAATGCTGGGGCCACTGCTGCTGTTGACGGGAGGAAAGACTCTGTGCTGAGCACGGACTGATTCCACCCATCCACGTCCCAGTCAGAGCTGTGCCTGCACATGGATCTCTCTGTTGCCTGGATTAAGATGCCCGCTGCCGCCTGATTCTTCCACAGGTCGATTGTTCTGCCCCTTCTCATTTCAGAGTTCCTGTATCAACCTCCTGAGGCTGGGACAGCCTGGAGAAAGGCCCAGCACCTTTCAGGCTTGTAGTTAGTTTCTCTCATGACTTCAGGGTATTTCTGTGGTCGAGAGCTGTGAAAAATTGTACCCAGGCAGCAAAAATGGGAAAAAATTGCCTTTTGATAAATAATTTCATTGTGAACTAAATACCCTGGAGACTTAGTGGTAGCCGCCAGAGGATATTTTGATTGCAATTCATCCCTAGCAATTATAGATAAACAGTTTAAATGATAAGACAAGTACTCAGGGCATTATTTCACAGGGTTTGATCATCCTCCATTGTTGTGGGTTTTTATCTGAAGGCAGCTTGTGCCGGCTGGAGCCCAAGTATGACTTTAAATGCATGGGCACAATTAGTTACCCATTGTGTGTGCACACAGCCACTTTGGTTGCACGTACATACGATCAGTTGCCAGTCTAACTGGCGGGGTGTGTGTGTGTGTGTAAATACTCAGTTTTCCCATGAACATTTTAAAATCCAGGCTGTTGGTTTCTAGTTTTGCCTTTTTACTATGGCCAGGTTAAGTTCATTTTGAAAAATGTACAGTAAAAAAAAAACTCGAAAGGGCTACAGAAATTTGCAAATGCAGAGTTTGACAGATCTTTCTCCCTTCAGGTGAATTTTTCCCCTCATTCCTTGTGTATAGTTGCAGTAAAATGGCTTCTATTTGGGAGCTATACTGGAATTGCAGCGATTGGGTCTGTCCCCCAAACTGTATCCCCTTGGATGATGATGTCCCATGTAGGGATGTGAAATATCAGTTAATTGAAGAGTCGAATAACCTCATAAATTCTTATTGGTTAGTTGACTATTCTATAGTCCCTGGGGGTGCGGCTGGCAGCAGCATGGGGTGCCAGGCAGGAGTTAGATAAGCTTCTCTTGCGGACCAGCTGCTTGTCACCCTGTGCTGCTGCCTCTGATCAAGAGGCAGCAATGCAGGGTGGCAGCAGCCCCTGTCAGGGGAGGGGGTCTGAGCTCCTAGTGCTGCCTGCCCACCCGGCTCCTAACACACTTTAAATGCAGAGCCACAGCGGGGTTAGGTCCCGGACCCAGCATGAGCGAGAACTGAGCCGGGCTGCTGGCCAGCCTGCTAAAAAAATGTACTAGTTGCAGGGAGAGGGAGATGGGTGTAGTCGATAGCATTAACCTATAAGCTTTTGCTTATCGGTTAATTGACTACACTACTACATCCTAAGTCCCATGCCATGCCGGCCTATTCTACTGTGGCACAGAATCAAGCCCTGCCAACTGTGGTGGCCATAAAGTTCGTCACGAGCTTTCTCTGCAGCAGCCTTCTCGTCATGCAAGGGAATTGCAGTAGCTCTGGTGTGTCCAGAGCTTTATGACCTTCAGAGAGAGAACACCTTCAGCCCTCTTACTTGAGGAGAGATTGTGCCAACATCTTGGCTTGCAGCTGCCTGGCTGCTCCTGAAAGATGTCTTGTCAGGGAGCAAAAACAGACAAAGAAATGCACATGAGGAAGACTGGTACCCAATAATCCTAGAGCCCCTTTCTCCCAAGATCTTGTAATGCTTCACAAGGGGTGGGAGGGGGCGCATCATTATCCCCATTCCACACATGCAGAAACGTTGGAGTTTAGTGATTTGCTCATGATTTCAAAAGAGCCAGATGCAAAATCAGTTACAGAATCCAGGTTCCCCCTCCCATTTTCATCCATCTTCCCCTTGATGTCGGGGGCTGGAATTAGGCAGGGGTACTGCCTAAGCATGCTAGCTGACCTCCTAGAACTCCCTTTTGATGGAAAAAGAAAGGCACCGGTGTGACCTCATGACTTCATTGTTCCTGACACGACGTGCAGAGACTTTTGGCATTTTTTTGTCATGACAAATCTGAGATCCTTCCTCTGCCCCCAAAATGTATCGCTTCTGACCTGCAGCCCCAGAGCACGAATGACAATGAGTTTTACTTAACCCTGGAGATACGAACATAAAAAAAAAAGAGAGAGAATCCATTACATTAGTTTTTATTCAGAACTGAAGGAGGCAGGGAAAGGATAAGCCTTTAAAGGTTTTTAAAAGGTCTCCGAGTCATGCACCATTAGTCTAAGATCTGTGATTAAATCCAGATTGTTTCGGGGCCAACAGCCTTGCTGTATTTAGAAAGGGTGTTAAAGGAAATAGCTGAGGCTGTGCTCATGTACATATTGCACATCAGAAAATTCTAGACATGGTGAAAGAAAATCTTACGATGTTGCTTGGCCTTTATCCCTAGGGGCCAATTTGCAATTGTTCCTTAGAATGTATTCACACTTGCATACATTGGACAACACAAGCATGGCGTGTGTGTGTGTGTGAGGGGGGGGGGAAGACTGTGCAAGAGGTCTTGAAGAGGGTATGCAGTCTCTATCCGCTTCATATAGTCTGGTATGGAAGAGTCCATTGATATGGGGAGGCAGAGCAGCCATAAGCTATAACCATTGTGAACTCACTCATAGTTACTGTGGTTGCAATTCATAGGCTAAGGTAGTGGCCGAGGGAGGGGATGGCGTTGAAGTGATTGGAGGGTGTGGATTTAATTTCCCTGCTTCCCTGCATAGGACAAACATATACACAAGCTTGACGTGAGCGTCTCGAATGTCATGCCCTTCCGTTAGGCTTCTGTTAAAATATTGCCAAGTAATGTCGGCTATTCCCTTTGCAGACGGGGAAGAGAGACTCGGAGTTCAATAGCTCTGTCCTTGGTTACCAGCCTGAACTGGCCTACAGGATGTTCTAAGCCAGGGGTGGGCAATAATTTTTGATGGGGAGCCACTCCAGGAATTTGGAAAGTGGTCAAGGGCCCCACGTTTCCATATTAATGGAGGAGGTGTGGGGTCTGGGATGGAGGTTGGGGTGCAGAAGGGAGCTTGCAGTATGGGATTGGGGTGCAGAGAGGGCCTGGGAGGGAGTTTAGGTGAAGGAGGCAGTTGTGACCTGGGGACTAGGGTGCAGGAAAGGTGGAGGGGTTTGGGGTCTGACCGAGGGCAGGAGACTGGGGTGCAGGATCTGGGAGCAGGAGGGGGGGGGCAGAGGTTTGGGTTATGTGGGGTAGGAGGCAGAGGGTTGGGGTGCCAGGCAAGCTCTGGCTGGGAGACTCATCTGCTTATCAAAGCCTTCTCAAGCTGACTCCGTGTGCCCTGCCCCTCACTGGTTGCCGGGGCCATGTGGTTTTTGAACAGCTATGATTATTTGGGGTGGGGTGGGGTCACGGGGAGGGGGAGAGCAGCGCCTTAAGCCGCTCCTCCTTCCCCCAATCTCACAACTGTTCAGAGCGCTGCTTTTCTCGGAGGGGGGCGGGGGTGCAGGGAGGCTCCCTGCTGTGTCTGCAGGCCGGGTCTGGCAGCTTTGTGGGCCCGATGCAGCCTGCAGAGGGTATTTGCCTAGGCCCATTCTAAGCAGACAGTCCACACAGCAGCAACCCTGGAACTGCTGGAAGATAGAAGGGAAGTCAAAGCATTTGATAGGCGGCAGTAATGGCCTCAGTAACACATTCAGAGAGAGGTTCCTGAGGCTTTAATGTAGTAGGTGATGTTTAAATGGGGTCTTGGCTGCAGGAAGAGGGAGGAGAGCTAGATAGGAGGGGGGAGAAACGGAATATGGGACAGAAAAAAATACAGAGTGGCTGTCTTTCAAATGCAATCTGAGGCTTTCTTGGCAGTCACGCTTAGAAGCTTCTCTGCTGTAGTTGCTGGGAGCAAGTGTCTCTGCTCTTTCTTCCTAAACCTGCTCCCTGAAAGAAATTGCTTGGGTTGTGTTCGCTTTCTATGCGGGCGCACCTCTCCCCCCGCCCTGCTGGTCCCACCCAGAGAGCCCTAAATCCGTCCACGCCGGGTGCTTTATTCCATTAGTTACATACTGACATAAGCTCTTCTTTTGGGTGAGGTTGAAGGGGAGGCCCTGATCAGTTGCTGTTAAAGCTTGCCTGGTGCTCTGGAGGGGTACTAACATCAGAACATCTCTGCTCCCTGGAACCAGGAAGGCCTGCTTCATGCTCTGGCAGATCCCGGAAGATAGCTTGCTTTATGACACTTACTGGGTGCAGGATCTTTCACAGGGCCTTACCTACTATCTGCTCCGCACTGGCATTAAAGGTTCCAGGATGGGGCTACGTTGGTGTTTTGGGGCACGATTTCTCCTTCCCCTACCCCTCCACGTGCTGCTTTGGGACTGGTGGCTGTTGCTCTCCACTAGGGATGTAAAAAGTCATTTCAAAATGTAGCGTGTATGCCCCTTTACACCCGCTCCCTGTTCATCTTGGTGCCCCTCCCTGTGCCTTCATCCCTCACAGGCACCAGTCGCCTGTGTGCTGCGTGCTGGGAACCAGTGGTTACCCAATCCAGCCCTGCCTGCTCACTCTCAGTGGAGACGCGCTGTTTCTGCAGGGTCCCTTTTTGCCTTGGGCAGAAGCATTGGGCTCCGGGCTTCATAGTGCAGCGAAGCCTCCTAGAGAGGGGGATGACGGGTTGGCTTTACTGCCGGTTCTGCAGCTGGCTCTGCTCCTGAGGAGCCAGTGTGTCCCCTTGGTGGGGGCTGGGCCCGCCGCAGACAGAGGCTGCTCTGTCCAGTGGGATGGAGCAGCCCCTGCTTGCGGTGGGCCCCCCAGGATGAAGAGCTGCTCCAGCCCCTCCGCGTCAACCATTTATATCCCTATCCTCCACTCTAGGGCTGACTCTGGCACTTTGTATGCAAATGAAACCAAAGCCAGTGTCCCTGCCCAAGTCAAAAAGGGACCCTGCAGAAACACAGTGACTCCACTGTGAATGAGCAGGCCGGGCTGGATTTGGTCACCGCTATGTCCCACTAAGCAATGCACAGGCGACTGGTGCCTGGGGGTAGACGAGGGGGGAGTGCAGGGTGAGCCACCCAGAGAAACAGCAAGGGGTATAAAGAAACATCTCAGTTAGTTAGTAATTCAGATTTTGGCAGGAGCGCTCAAGTGCTACTGTGAGTTACCTCTGACACAGCATGTTAAGGGCAGAGCTCGGGGGCGACCAAGCAGATAACGAAGGTTATTCTCCCTCAGGGAGGTGAAGTCATGGCTAAATGGCTCTGTTGCTAATAGGTGGCTTGGGATAGAAGGTCTCCTCTTTAACTCCTCACAGACCTCTCCACCCGGGCCTGGTCATTCTGGATGAATGCTGGAGTCAAGGATTTGACCTGCTCTATGTACATCTCTTTGGAAGGAAAGGCACAGCACGAGTAAGCTACTCGCGTAGCCCCATTTTTGTTTGCTGTAGGAGGGTATTAGCTCTGTTCTCCTGGTCAAACGCCAATTTGGGCATCCTTGTGCTATCCACCTGAAAAATCTCCCCCTCTACGTTCGATATTCTTTGCCTCCCCTTCTGTTTTGTAGTGCTGGTGGGGAGTGACCGCCCTGTTCACAACCCTGTGTGTGTGTGTGTGTGTGCAGGGAAAATGGTTGGTGCAGCAGTCTCGATGTATAATCACCTGTAAAAAAGCTTTTGGATGATAGGTGCTATTATGAATGTAAGGTGACTTTCTTATTACATCTTTGCGCTTGATGATGACACTGAAGTTTTCTGATATGCCAACTGATTCAAACTGGTGATATTATTAGCCACTTTCAGGCTAATTATGGCTTCATTGTTTGCTGCTGCTTTCAAGACCGAAACCAGGTTTCTAATGCAATCCCGCTTTTTAAAATCCAGTCACAATACCACCTTTCCACCTGCTTTTTCAGTTATCAAATGAGAAAAAGCCTCTATTTATTTGGAGAAGGGACAGGAATTCAGAATGGATTAGTAAGTATATCTGTGCCTTAATATAATCTGTTTTGATACTTTTTCTCATTATGGTGCACAGGGTGATGCTAAGAGATAAACTCCCAGTGCTTTGGCTGCAATGCTTTTTATTTTATCCAGAGAAAACAGAGGCCAGAGTCAGTTCCTTAAATATCTAATAATTTCCAACCGGACTAAATACCCTTTATTAAAGTTGCCGTAATAATTAAAGTGTAGCCAGTGTTAAGCAGCCATGTAGTCTGGCTCTGAGGAATGCTCACTGTGCCTCGTTAAATTTGGAATTAGTGCTTGAAAGGTCAGAAACAAATATTCTGTTTATATTTCTGCGACAAACTCTAAGTGGCCGCGATGTTTGCAAACTCTCTTCTCTGTTCGTGGCTGCTAAGCGGAGGCTCCACTCCGTTTGGTTAGCAGCAATCAGCATGTCTGGGGCGGGAGGAGGAGGGAGAGCATGGTTTCATTGATCAAGAGCAGAAAACGACCTGCTGTATTACATCTAATTATAAAACATCAATAGCAGAAGCTAAATGCACTTACTGTTTCAGAGACACTAAATTGCTAGTTTTCAGTTGGCAATCTCAGGTATGATTGGCTCGAGCTGTAAACTTGGAATGTAGGGAAGACTTCTTCAAAGGGAGATACCACAAGTCAGCCCCTTTTAACTTTTTTATTGAACTCCTGCAGGTGGGGGGGGGGGCTAAATGCTATTTAATAATCGTTGAATTGCCTCTCAGATTTCCATAGCCTTGTTGCAGGAGGTTGACTTGGTGCACAGTGCCGTCTTTCCTTTGTGTAAAAAGATTTGGGAAGTTTGTGGCTCTGCTGATCCATTCACATCTGGGTTCAACTCCAGCTGTGGCTGTCCCTGATGGAACCTCTTCCCCATCTGATTGTTGTTGCACTGTCCTTTGTGACTTCGGTTGGTAGTCTCCATCGGGTCCCTGGCACGTCAGACTGTGCATCACACAATCCAGCGTGACTGGCACTAATTGGCTTTGTTGCTGGCAGGCTCAGCGAAAAGGCCATGGACTGAATGGGCTACTCCGTCTGAACTCCCCCCTCATCCTTCTGGTCAGAGTTGAGGCAGGCTGGAGAAGTTTGCATTGCTGCTGCCTGTGGTGTGGATAATTAGAGGTCCTCATTGTCCAGAGCTGTCAACCCCTCACCTTTTCCCAGCACTAAATTCGCACCAAAAAATGAACAAAAGATTGGGGAGGTTTAATGATAACCTGAGTCAGTGTCCAGCAGCTGAAAAGGCTTATTCTGTAGAAGCACTTAGGACTCTACAGCACTTCTGAGCCAAAGCACAAATCATTAATCTATCAAAGAGAGTTTGTGGGCTTTGCTCCTTGCACTGTCTCTAGCAGTGCCCACCTGTGAGTCCCCTACTCCAACACCTTTTCCAAAATCTACACGGCCCCCCCCACCCCTTCACCCCATTATACACTTGGTCCATTTACATAATGTCTTTTCCTTCTGGTTCTTCAGTCATCCATGTGCAGCCTGGAGTGTGAGCTTTGATTCCTCTTCTTTTAGCGTATAAAGCAACCAGTCATGTCACCGACCATAAAATACTGCATTCTTGTCGTCACCTGACTGGGGTGAATACATACCAGAGTCACTAATGGAGAAATCAACCTTCAGCTGAGCCTGGTATGTCTGTGTGCCAGGGAGAGGCAGCAGAGTTTTCTTGTATGGAGTTAGAATGTTCCATCTCACCCAGTTTTTGCTTGTTTGAAATTGCTCTGGGCTTGCACATAAAAATAAGAGACCTCACTTATGCATAAGGCAATTGATTTGTAACTGTGTCCCATCAAGTACCTGGATCAGAAATGTAGTTTGGAATAAAGACCTCTTCTCTTAAAATGCACTTCCGGATTAAGATCTTTTCCCTATATACCTTAGGAACAGACTCTGAACCCATTATGGTGAGCAGTTTCTCACACTAAGAGTTCCACAGAGGTTCATGAGCTAGTTTACTCATGTACCTGGTCATCAGTTTTAATGGCTCTACCCTTAATTTAAAAATGAACATGGTGTGTTCTTTGTGAACTTCAAGATGTCTGTGCCAACCAATGAGAATTGTCATCTGAATTTTGTACAGTAATGTCTAGTCCCTAAATGCTATGTACAGGTGTGAGTATCCTTTATAAAACTGGTGCTTGGATTGCTGCAGGGAATTGTGAGACATGCAAGCATATCCCCTTATTCCTTCAAAGCAAAAGGTTCATAGTATAGCTCTGATTCATAATGCACAACTTTCACCAAATCAAAGATGAATTCAAAGACAAATGCTCTCTGCGAGTTCAGGACATACCCAGCGACCCAAAGCTTTTGGGAGTCTAACCATGTAATATCTCTGGAGAAATTGCAGGGCTCCCGGCAAACCAGCTCACGAAGGGGCACGTTTTCAAAGTGATGTGCTAAGTTTTAGCTGTGTGACTCCATTGATCCTTAGAAAACTGAAAATGAGTGGACTCCTCTTTAGTGCCCTTGAGTGAAGGACTGAAGATGAATCAATTTGTCTCCAGCCCCCTCCTTCGTTTTCCCATTCTCTAGGAGCTCTGCTTTTCTCATCTTCCTCTTTTCTTTCCTCTCCTGCCATGCAATGAAACAAGGGCCTTCCTGACTCTCTAGTCCCTCCCCCTCTTTCTGGGTGTATTAGCACAGCATTTCCTAGTACAGGCTAGGGCAGGGATGCGCAATAATGTTTGACGGGGAGATTGGGGGGTACTCCAAGTATTTGGAAAGTGGTCTAGGTTCGTGCTCTTTCATGATATTAATGGAGGAGGTGCGGGGTCTGGGATGGAGGTTAGCTGCAGAAGGGAGCTTGGGGTAAGGGAGGGAGTTTGGGTGAAGGAGGCTGTTGTGACCTGGAACACAAGACTGGGGTGCAAGGGGTTGGATTGTGACCTAGGGCAGGGAATTGGGGTACAGGAGGGAGTGCAGGAGTTTGGGTCCTAAGCTAGGGTAGGAGAGGACTGTGATCTGGGATTTGGGTTCAGGGTCTGGAAGGGGATACGTCTACAGGAGGGGGACAGAGGATTTGGGTATGTGGAGTAGGGGGGCAGGAGTGGGGGCAGAGAGTTGGGGAAGGGAGGGCCTGGGTTGCCAGATGCAGGCTCTGGCCAGGAGACTTACTAGCCAGCAGCCCATTCCTCAATCAGCCTCCCTTCCTGCCCCGCCCCTGCACAGCTGCAGCCATGTGCTCTGTGAATAACCAGAGCACCTTGTGCTTCGTGGCTGCCTGTTATTGAAACAGGCTGCTCTCATTGACCAGATTCTGGCCAGAAGCCGGCCAATGGGATTGTTCTTGGGGGAGGGGAGGGACGAGGGAGGGCACAGTAGCAGTTCTTAAAGCTTTCCCCCCTCCTCTCCGGACTCAGTTTTTAAAGTGAAACTGCTCTGCGGCTGTGTTTCTGAGCAGCGTGCGGGGAGCCTGCCTGGGGCTCCTTACAGCATCCACAGGCAGGATCTGGTGGCTTGGCGGGCTGGATCCAGCCTGCCGGCCATATTTTGCCCAGGCCTGGGCTAGGGCACGAAGTACTCACTGGCATGGGGGAAGGTGCAGAATAGTATGACTAAAAATGACTAGGCCCATTAACAGGTGGTAAGATTAAAAGGCATGACTGGTTTCATTTTCCTGAAAGAAGGCTTCTATTCCAAAGGTATATCTACCCTGTCCCTAGGCGCCCACGGCTGGCCCATGCCAGCTGACTTGGGCAGGGCTAGTTTGTTGCTGGGTGGGAACCTGTTCTCTGGGGTTCTGCCACTTTGCAGGGTCCTAGAGCCCGGAAGACTACGCAGCAATGAACCAGTCTTGCAGCCTAAGCCAGACTCAGCTGGCATGGCCAAGCCGCAGGTGTCTGTCTGCTGTATGGACACACTAGCAGAATCCACTCAAAGGCTCACTCTCTTGTGGTGAGCTCGGGCCTAATGTCACTCACACCTCCATGGTACTGCCAGCCAGCTCCCTTCTCTCCTCCATGGGCTAAAGGGCGCCCTGTCCCTGCCGTTGGGGCGCCTGGGTTGGAGTATGAAAATGCTCCAGCTACAGGATTGCCTGCAGGTTGTGAGTGTGAGGCCCCTGCTCTCTGCCATCATCTGAATAGTTGACAAAGACATTGCACAGAACCAATCCCCAAACTGATCCCTGTGGGACCCCCCCTTTTATGCTCTTTCAGCATGACAACAGGCCATCGATACTGCTCCCGGAGACGAGTTATCCAGCCAGTTATGCACCCACCTTACAGGAGCTCAAACTGGGGAAATACAACCTAGATGATTGATAAGACAGTCATGTGACGCCTTAGGCCTAGACAGGAAAAGGTTTCTCAGCAGGGGGAAGTAGATAGGGACAAATCTGATTCTTCCCAAAAGTCCCAATCCAGCTCCCTCTTCTTAGGCACTGTACACCTTCAGATGGACACTTGAATTCCTAGGAAATAGCAAATCCAGTAAATGTTAGAACCCGGAGGGAGCATTCAGAGCCTGCCCTGCGGTAAAGTCACGGCGAGTGACATTGTTAAAAGCGGACATTCGCCTTTGAAAAATCTGCATCACATTTGGCAGCCAGGTAATGATGCAGGAGAACATCCTTACTCTGGGGTTCACAGAGTCATAGAACCACAGGACTGGAAAAGACCTCCGGAGGTCATGTCCAACCCCCTGCTAAAAGCAGGATCAATCCCAACTAAATCAGCCCAGCCAGGGCTTTGTCAAGCCAGGACTTAAAAGCCTCTAGGGCGGGAGATTCTACCCCCTCTCCCCCCCCCCCCCCCAGGTAACCCATTCCAGTGCTTCCCCACCCTCCTAGGGTGTGTCTAGACTACATGCCTCCTTCGACGGAGGCATGTAGATTAGCCAGATCGGAAGAGGGAAATGAAGCCGCGATTAAAATAATCGCGGCTTCATTTAAATTTAAATGGCTGCCCCGATCTGCCGATCAGCTGTTTGTCGGCAGATCGGGGCAGTCTGGACGCGACGCGCCGACAAAGAAGCCTTTCTTCATCGGCACAGGTAAGCCTCGTGAAACCAGGTTTACCTGTGTCGATCAAGAAAGGCTTCTTTGTCGGCGCATCGCGTCCAGACTGCCCCGATCTGCCGACAAACAGCTGATCGGCAGATCGGGGCAGCCATTTAAATTTAAATGAAGCCGCGATTATTTTAATCGCGGCTTCATTTCCCTCTTCCGATCTGGCTAATCTACATGCCTCCGTCGAAGGAGGCATGTAGTCTAGACACACCCTTAGTGACTGTTCATGATTGTTGTCTTTCACCTAAGCTCTGTTTCCAATAGGGCAAAGGACACACTAAGTCGTCCTGAACTGGAATGTTTGTTTTTTTTATTTAAATCTCTCTTTGTTGCATTTGTGTAAAGGAAGGGGAGGGATAGCTCAGTGGTTTGAGCATTGGCCTGCTAAACTCAGGGTTGTGAGTTCAATTCTTGTGGAGGCTGTTTAGGGAGATGGGGTAAAAATTTGTCAGGGATGGTACTTGGTCCTGCTGTGAAGGCAGCAGACTGGACTAGATGAGTTCCCTTCCAGTTCTAGGAGATAGGTTATCTCCATTAATTTAATTTAATTTAATTTAGATATTATATTTTCCCTAACATTTTTAGTGGCATGTAGTACGGGAGAGCTGGCATCTCTGGTAAGCTTTAGAGCATGGATAGGAACAATGCATGGCTCCTCAGTTCCTCAGCCCAGAGAGCTGCGGGGGCAGCCCAAAATTGGGCTTTTGGTCCTCATAGCTCTTTCCTTTCTTCCACTGATGCTGTCAAGCGAGATGCCAATTATCATGGTATGTTTATACAGGGACGTGAAAGTGTAACCTCCTATATGATAAACCCATGAGTCTGGGCTCATTGGTTAATCTTCATGATTATGTGCAGATTTCCTTCCTCCCCTACCTCCCCGTGCTGCTGCCTCTGATGCAGCGGCAGCAGTGGGGAGGATAGGCGAGAGCTGCTGTGTGCAGGGAGCCGGCTGGAAAGCGGTCTTCCTGCATACACCAGCTCCCAGGGAGCCATCTCTCCCTCCCACATGTAAACATGTAACCACTGACATTTTCAGAAATTACATGGTTAGTTAATTAAGCACATTTTAACATCCCTTCTTTATACTGTGAGGTTGTCTACTGCTAATTGGTCTCAGAGCAATGACTTATTTCCTGTGGTACAATAAGCAGTCCATTGGATGGCAATGTATTTATGTATTGGTGGTCTAGGCTTGATATAAGCTAGGCTACGTTTGTTTTACTAATGACAACAAGTTCTTTATATAACTTGCATGTGTGTCCTATTACATGTATGGTAACTCAGATCATAACATTACAGCGTGGGTGTGATGTGCTAATAGGGGGTGGTTGGTGTATTTCAGAATCTGCCGGTTTTTGTTGTATTGTCCCATGGAGAACAATGCTGAGAAGTAAATGAGAGTGAGAGAAGTGATATTACAAGCCTTGTTTTTTTCCACCAGAGAGGCCACATGCATTTTTATGAATGAATTGACATTTTTGTGATCCCTGAATACACTTACGGTGCTGATGTAAGGTCAGAACTCCTGCTCTTGTGTTGACTACATTAATTTTAATCCTTGATGGACTGGGTTGGGCTGTAGGAACTATCATGTCGGGAGGGTGGACTTCATTAAAATCAAACCAAGAGTTTCACACAGCAGCTCTGAAGAAAGGTCTAAGTCATGTTTTAATTATACAGAGTGACACACAAGTTTCATTAGTGAGGCATGTATGAGAGGCTGAGCGATAATTATCAGAAAGTGGCACTAAAATGTCATTGTCCTGTAGCTCATTTTGTGAAGGGTCTTTGCATGTGTCAGCAGGGGGTTGCAGCAAGTTTATGATTACTTGTAAAAAGAGAGAAATATTTTCATCTTGCTGTGAAAGGACCATAGGAAAAGAACAAAACAGGATATGTTTTATATTCATATTCCAAGCCTTAGGTTTTTATAGGGCTGAGTACATGTCAATTGGATCAGGGCAGGAAGGGACCCCGTTCTCAACACCCCTGAATTTTGCAAGGGGTTTTGAGGTCAGCGATGTGCATAGAGTCCTTATCTCTGCAGTGAGCTGAACCACATATATTTGGACCCACAAACTTTAGGCGTGTACAGAATCCAAATGTGGTTTGACTCCTCTAGTTTAGAGGTTCAGGTTTGATAAATGCCTAAAATATCTGAATTCCATTTATGTTCTCCAAACTTCTTGGGTCTGCAAGACTGGGCTTGAATTCTTTGGCCTTCTCAGGAGGTTGCTGGCCTTTCCTGTTTCCAGTCAAGTTGCTTTTGCACCATTACTGCTGCATCTCATGGTGTTCTAGGACTCCAGTCCTAAGGGATGTCCGAGACAATGGAAAGAACATAAAGTAAGGGGTGGGGGTGGAAATGTCAGTTGAACTTTCTGAACTCCTGGCCAGTTTGATACCGTTTTAGGTGAATATTGAGTGAGAAGGAGATTACCTTGTTTCATATTCTTCATTTTGCTCATCCTTAAATCATTGCAGGGTCAAATCCTGGACACTTGCACAAAGCTAGGGGATACAGGCCTGTCATAATGTGGGTTACAAAATCCTTCTCTAGAGGGTGAGTAGTACAGCTCTGTGTTGTCCATGGGCTATAACGGGGTGGGCAACATATGTCCCGTGGACCTGATCTGGCCCTCCAAGCCTTTTATTCCAGTCCATGGCCGCCTCCCGTGGCAGGAAGCAGTGTCTTTGAAAGTGGCTGGTTGCTCCCTGTGGCTCTTTGCGCTGCAGGGAGGGGCGGGGAAGGCTTCATGCACTGCCTTCATCCTCAGTAAAATCTCTCAGCTCCTATTGGCCAGAAACTAGACAATGGGAGCTGTGAGATTTTCCTGGGGGGATAGGAGGAGTGCAAAATAACTCAGTTCCCATTGGTTGGCACTCTGGCCAATAGGAGGTGAGAAGTGTTGCTGTGGGCAGTGCACGGAACCTCCATCCACAGCGCAGAGAGCCACATGGAACAGAGTGCTCTGGAGCTGCTGGCAGGAAGGGAAGCAGGCCTGAGAGTGCTGCTGCCTGGAGCTGCTTAGGTAAGAGCCTCCTGGCTGGAGCCTGCCTCTGTCACCCACACCCCGGCTCCCTCCCAGACCCTGCACTCCCATTTACACCCCTCCCCTAGGTCAGACTCCTTTCCTGCATGCATCCCTCCTCCCAGATCCTGCACCAGTGTTCCCTCTACGCTGCTCCATGCAGGAGCCCTGGGGCTCTGATGGGCCAGAGCTGATTAATCACCTCTGAAGCTGGGCTGCTGCACACGTTAGAAGGAACACTGCCCTGCACCCCAATCCGCTGCCCCAGATCACCATCAAACCCTCCCTCTGCCCCATGTCACAACTCCCAGATCCTGAACCCACTCCTACATCCCTCCCTCATGCCAGAATCCGCTCCTGCATCTCTACTCCCTCCTAGACCCTGCACCCCAATCCTCTTCCACAGGTCACAACCCTTTCCTTCACCCAAACTCCCTCAGACCACCGCATCCTCTCCAGCTCCCCAGACCCCTACCCTGAGCTCCTGTCTACACCCAACCTCCATCCCAGACCCCACGCCCTCTCCATAGAAAAAATGTGGCCCGTCACCACTTACCAAAACCTTGGAGTGGCCCCCACTCCATCAACAATTATTGCCTACCCCTGGGCTACAGTAACATTGATTAACTTCCTCTGTCTGGAGTTACGGTAGGTTGATATAGTTGTGGACCCACTGTCCATGCTTCCAACTTAGTTCTTCGAATGCCTTTACTTCCAGAGACTACTCCTGTGTAATCTTGCATTAATATGTCTGTGGCGGCGTGGTGGGGTTCCCTCACCTCCTGCACCCCTGTAGTGGCACAAACAGACTCCACCAGCCAGTAGAACAGAGGGAGTTTATTGCTTCTCCAGGATACAGCACAGCACAGATATAATCCAGTTACAGTGCAGGTCTAGGATGACTCAGCTCCCCTTGAGATCCCAGGATGACTCAGCTCCCCTTTAAATCCCAGACCCTTTCTCTAGGCTGCTTCCTCCATGATACCAGACAGAAACTAAAAAGTCCCTTCCAGCCCTGCTCCCCAGCCAAGGGCTGGACTCCCCTCCTTCCTTTGTTTCTCTCCCTGGGAGGTAACCGGTCGAACAGGTTACCTCCCTGTCCCGTCAGCTGCTCTGCTGGGCTGTGGTACAGACAGCAGCCAGTGGGGGTCACCCACAGCCCCAGCCTAGCAACTAGCAAGGTACCAACACTACATCATAATGTCCCCGCAACAGAGTCACATGGAAGGGCTCCCATGCCCATATGGAACCTATTGTAGGGGTCAGGACAAAGAGAGGATGAGCAGGAAGAGATGATACCAAAAAGAGCTTCAAGAAGGAAGAGTACTTAGCGTCTGGGCCTCATTCTCCATTTACCAAGCCTTCGGGCCTGACACAAAGTCCTTTGAAGTTGGGAATCTTTCATTGAACTCGAGTGGGGTTTGTATCACATCCTTAAGGAAGGTAAGGGTGGAAGTGTCAGGAAGGGATTTCCAGATATAGGATCTTCCAGGTAGGATCAGTACTTACTAGGGACACATGTGTGCTGTGAGTCAGGCTTGGAACTTTCTTGCTATATTTAGTCTACATTCGTAACATCCACCACTGCAAAAACATCAATAACAAGCTCTGATTTATTGTCACGGGCAGTGACAGCAGCACATGAGGGATGGGGAAAAAGAGGACATCGGATATATAAGTTTCAAAGGGTTTGCTGAGCCAGAATGTAACAGGAAAAACTTAAACAACATGTCTATAAACTCTTTGAGGCATGGAGCATCGCCCACGTGTTTGTGTGGTGCCTGGCGCAGTATGGCACTGATCCTTATCGGGAGAACTACCGTAATAATAATACGAAAAACGTAAACAGTCTGATAGCACTTTAAAGACTAAGAGAACATGTAGATGGTATCGTGAGCTTTTGTGGGCACAACCCACTTCTTCAGATAACCAGAGTGTTGGAGGTCTAGAACCAAGAATAAATTCGGGGAGGGGGAGGGGAATTGGAGTGGTAGGAAAAAGAGGACAGTGGGTAGGTAAGTTTCAAAGGTTTAGCCGAGCCAATCTGTAACAGGGAAAACTTAAAAAACAACAAATAGTCTAGTAGCATGTTAAAGACTAAATAGTTAAAAGAGGCTGATAAGAACCATTAGCTTGCATAAGGAAAGGGAGAGTACTAACACCGGATTCTACACAGACATCAAGAACCATTGACACCTTCGTTGGTTGGTTGATAATGTGCGAGCCAACCCGATTTAAACCATTAACATGAGGGTTAAATGTGAGAATGAAGTGGAGTTCTAATCCTTCTCTGTGTATTTGACTTGTGGAATTGGTCTGAAACCCACTACTTCAGCTGAATGGAGTTATCAAAGGTCCAGTTGCTAAATAAAAAGGGGACTTAACGGACCTTTAATAACTCCATTCATCTGAAGAAGTGGGTTGTGCCCACGAAAGCTCATGATACCATCTACATGTTTTGTTAGTCTAAGGTGCTACAAGACTATTAGTTGTTTTTTCATTTCTTTCCAGTTCCAGACTAACTTGGCTACCCCTCTGAAGTACTTTTAGTAGCTTGTGGCTAACAGGTTAAGAAAAGCTGTGTTGGAATTTATGCAGCTTTTAGTTTAAAGGAAAGGTTGTTCTGACTGAAAAATAACAATGAGTTAACCCCAAGATGAATGTTTTCTCACTGGCTGCCTGATTAGGATGGTGTCTGTTGATTCAAACAGCAGCTAAAAGCACTTTTTTTAATACACTGTTTATCTATTTAGGAAATATTAACAGGTTTACAAATCCTTTCCACATAAATAAGAAAGAAAACAGTAATCATTGCAACAATGAGCTTTTGTTTAAAGAATAGACTCATCAGTTCTCTCTATTTAACATAATGTTACCAGGCTTAGCATGAGCATCAGAACAACACCTGTGACCTGTCATTTCTAATGATTTAGTAAACTGAGTGAAATTTTGGACTGTACATATTGAACAGACCAGGCGTGAATATCATATGTCGAATATTCTAAAAAATTGGGCAGGCGTGCTGGGTTTTTCCTTGGATGCGAGTGTACTTGGAATAAAAGATAACCAACTTTGTCTGTTTTGCAGGGCATATAGTTGGTGTGTTATTTTTTTCCATAACAACAGTCTTCCATATTTCATTGAACCATTCCCTCTACGGCTAGATAAAGCTGCTTTTTAAATTAAACATTGGTAAGCTGCATGCTGGGCTAGAGCTTTCTCGTTGATGGAACTGACATTAAAATACCCATATATTAAAATCAAATCCTAACTATATAGGACAGTGTAATTTTTTGGCATCCCCTGTAAGAGAAGAGCAGTCTGAAATCTTCCAGTGCTTTAATTTGGAAGCCAGAGAATTTATGCTGGGAGAGTCAGTGCCTCCTGATAACCTGAATATGCGGCGTATTCTCAGGATACTGTGTGTGGTCCTGATTCTGAGACGGGCTGAGGATCCTTCACACTTGTTGAAATGACTGAGAAGTCTCACCACAACTCTGGAGATTCAACCCTGCAAAGTTTAATCATTTACAAACAGAGGGTTGAACTGGAATTAAGTCAAATGAACTTTGATTAAATAATCCATAACCCAGGGCTTCTCTTGGGGGAAAAACTCACTTCTTTTTTGGTTTTCTCTTTTGATCCCATAACCTGCACTGAGAGAACCTTGACAGATGATCTAACAGCCAAGGTGCAGTCTGCTAAACTGCCAGGCTGCCATAAACTACCTAGTGTGTACCCCTTTAAATTCTGCCACCAGCCCTTAATGAAGGCTGCAAGTCACCAACGGCTGGAATAGTTTTATTTCTCCAGGGCAGCTTCATCACTTCTTGTCGTATCTGAAGTCTGGAAGTAATTTGCATTAATAGCGCGGATTTCTGTGGCATGCTAGAGGTCAAACCTGGGAACAGATAGTGTATGAAACTCCAATCCCAATAGAAATCAAATCTGTCAGACATAGGGTTGTGGTATCTTAGTAAAACAAAGTACAGTAGCAAGTGTGCAGAGTGAGGGCGGTGTGTTTCTAAACATATGTGTGGGAGAACTAGCCAGCCACGTCTGAATTGGAGGGATCTTTCTCCCCAAAAATGTGGTGGTTTTTTTTTTTTTTTTTACAAAAGAGGCCAAATTCTGGTCCCACTGAAGTCAGTGGCAAAACTAATGACATCAATAAGACCAGGATTTAACCCTCAATGATCTCTTGGCTAGAAACAGAATGGGGAGGACGATGATTATCTTGCTCCCTATTCTATTGATTGACGTAGGATGGCCTCACCTGATACTAGTGGGTGATCCTTGCTCTGTACTTCAGGGGAAGGAGAACTCTTCCCCCAAGGTCTGTGGACAATATTGTGGTAAGGAGACATTCCATTTAATAGGTGGTACATCTTCTCAGGAGGACGCTGTTTGGTTCTAGCATGGACTTGATTATGTAATAGGGTTTTTTACATCTCTCATTATTAAGGGCCTACTTAATTCATGATTTTGCAGAACTGTGACATAACGGTATTGTTTGCAAAGTTAATCTTCCGAATAAAAATATGTATTCTTGATAAAACATCCTGCAAAGCGTCTGTGATTACTATAATGCAGAAACAGTTGACTACAATCATGCAATATTATTCCAGTCGTTAAAGTGGGTAGTTGATTGAGAGTGTCTGTCAAGATGCATGACGTGGACTAAAATGATCATGGCAGTCATTACAGTAGATTGATGATTGAGTGTGTCAATATTTATGGCGACAAGTGAGCAGGACAGTCGTCAGATTGATTGAAAGGAACATTCTTGCATATAGATAGCTGACAAATAAAAGCAAAAAAAAAAAAAAAAATCTCCGCCTTGGATCAAGTGAAACAGAGCATGGTAAGAAATAAACAACACCACTGTGCACATGGTGATAAATTGTTTTGTTAGTCTTACAATGTCTCTCAGAATTTTTTTGAGTCTGAATCACACATTAAATGAGAATCATGGTTAGAGGCTACAGGTCAAAACAAAAACACACAATAGGATCCATGATATTTAAAAGAACAACTGAAAGCAGAAAGGGAAGCTAAAATGGAGCCAGTAGAAGCTGCTGCTGCTGCTGTCAATATATCTTCAGGAAAAAGGATCATCCAGTACTAAGGGAATACTTTAGAAAGAATGTTTCCTGTGTGCAAACAAACTTGCATGAAGATCATTTAACAGAAGTAATTGCAAAGCACATTCAGTCTACAAAATCTGTGCTGGCGAAATATGATTCTATTTCAATTGTAGCTGACAAAGCAACAGATGCACAAAATAAGTGCATGCTCCATGATGTATACCTGGCAGCTGGAAAGGAGACCGTGTGCCCAGTTTTCCCAACAGAGCCTGTTCAGCTCAAGTCGGTACATTTTTTTTCAACTATATCACAAGCTGTAGCAAAGGCTGTTGCAAGTGACAGTTTGCTGTGGGGTCCAACCACTTCTGAAGCAGTAGCCACCATAGTGACAACTAGAGCAAACTAGTCATGCTCAACCAGCCAAATAGTCACATTTTTCAAGCCAATTGGCCCCACACAACTGGCCAAATAGCCACATGTGGCTAGTAGTTAGTGTGTTGGACACCACAGGTTTAGGGTATGTCTACACTACCAAGTTTTGTTGACATAACCCCAAAGTAGACAAAACAAAAATTGCCAGTGTGTTCACACTTGCTCTGTCAACAGATCACATCCACATTGGGGGCATCATCACTGACAGCGCGAGCAGTGCACTGTGAGTGTTTATTCCACAGTGTAGTATTGCAGGAAGGCAAAGCTGATCCCTGTGCATCTTGGGATTCTCTTCGGGCTCTCGGTGCTGAGGAATGTCAAGCCAGCACAGTATATGTCCCTCTCCCCCTGCTGCAGCGGTCTGCCTACCGCTGTGCTCCTAGTGCAGGGCAGAACAGGAGCATTCCAATTATTTTTTCCTTCTTGAGCTGCTCACTCAGCTGTTAGATACTTCCCAGAGCTTTGATGGGGAGGTGTTCATGTCTGCAGGGCAGCAGAGATGAAAAAACACTGAGCACAGCCATTAGGGCAGGCACTGTAGGATAGTGGTAGAAGCCAGTTCTGTTTACAAAACAAACAGCCAAGTCTACACTGGCTCTTTGTTGACAATAAAGAGGGTGGGAAAACTATTCTTGTAGGAGTGGAAGTGTTTTGTTGCCCAAACTGGTTGTTTTCCCCAGCAAAATCACGTTGCAATGTGAACACGTTCGCTGTTTTGTTGCCAACAGGCAGTTTTTGGCAATAAATCTTGGTATGTAGACTTAAAAGCCGGTTCCTTCCAGCACCGTCTCTTCAGCTGCCTCCCTCCTCCACTGCTTTTATTAGTGGCGCTGGTGTGTGTGTGGGGGGGGGGGGGGGGAGAGGCGAGATAGAGGCTGCTGCAAAGCAACCTCTATCCGTGGTGGACTGAGGCTTGCCAAGGGCATACGCTGCTCCTGCAGCAGCCCCTGGCCACAGTGAACAGGGGCAGCTGGACTTGCCCAGTGGCTCTTACTACATTTAAAATACAGAGTCGTAGCGTAGGTGGCTCCCAGAGCTGACGCTAGTCTGGACTACTCAGTCCCGGCTCCAGTTGGCTCTGGGAGCTACCCCCCGCTGTGGATCTGCAGAGTGGCCCCTTATCGACTAATCATGTAGTCAAAACAAATTGTGTCGACTACATGATTAGCCAGATAATGGCAATATAACATCCTTACCTTACATTTCAACAAGGTGTAGGCATTTCCCTCCTAATAATGTGATGTACTGTAAGGAACAATGCCCAGTGCATTTCAAATTACCTGTCATGTACACGTTCTTTCAATGGCCAGTGATAGATGGCACATCTATTTTCTTGATGCGGATATGCTGGTGTCTTAAAAAAATCCAAGCATTGTCCAATTATGGACAATGTTCTACATTACGACTCAAGGAGTCTCTGGCAAATGCAAGCGTTAGCCAGTGTTGTTGTTGTTCTTGAACCAGTGACGACAAGGTGGAATTCATGGTTTAATTTGGCTGAGTATCACACAAAGAATATTAAATACTGCCAGCAATTTGTGTGTGAGGAGCCTGAACTCGCACCAGGAACACGGTCTTTGCTTAAAGTCCCTGATCTGTAAAAAGAGAGCAACATAGAAGACCACGTGAAGTTGGTGGCTGAAAATACAGTCCTGTTCGTTCAGCTTCTAACATAGTTTGAAAGTCAGCAGGTTTGATTCACAAAACATACAACCAACTGAAAGAGCCAAACAGCTGCATGGAACATATGGCATCTCAAGACCCCTCAGACTGCCATGGGTGCCATTTTTAAAGGGCTGTGGGGGGCAGTAGTGTCCCCCCCCCCCCAAGGTTGGAACCCCTGACTTTCATACTTGGTCTGCTTAAAGCTGCTTGCCTTGGCTCCAATGGCAGCTTTTAAATGCAACAGAGTTTGAGCTGCTTGCAGCTTTGCCTTTGGGGTCGGGAATTTGTTTATAAGAGAGGGAGGCAGGGTAATTAAGCATAACAAGAGGCTGGGCATTCCAGTCATTGAAGGATCGTTAGATCAGCACGAAAACATCACTGGGTACTCTATTTACATGATAGGGGTAAAAAAGGGTAGGAATGAATGTTGTGCTGCTGGGATTTGCATTTGGATCACTGCTATGAAATGTACAAATGTTCTGGAAAAAGGGGTGAACAGGAGCTACTTCAAAGCTGACTGCACAGAGTTACAAAGGGAATCTCACAAAACCGGGTGAATGGGCAACACAAGGGCAGATGGAATTCAGTGTGAAGTGCAAACTAATGTGCATGGAAAAATACAATCCCAGCTATACATACTAAAATGATGGGGTCTAAAATAGCTGTTACCATTCAAAAAAGAGATCTTGGAATAATTGTGGATAATTCCCTGAAAACAGCTGCTCAATGTGCAGTGACAGTCTAAAAAGCTAATAGAATATTGGGGATCATTAGGAAAGGAATAGATAAGACAAAATACCATATTGCCTCTATATAAAGTCAATGTATGCCCACATCTTGAATATTGCGTGCAGTTCTTTAAAAAAAGATTGTATTTGGAAAAGGTACTAAAAGGGCAACAGAAATGATTAAGGTTAAGGAGCAGCTTCCATATGAGGAGAGATTAGCAAAACTGGGACTTTTCAGCTTCAAAAAGAAATGACTAAAGGGTGGGGGGATATGTTAGAAGCCTAGAAAATCACGAATGGTGTGGAAAAATAGAATAAGGAAATGTTATTCATTCCTTCACTAACATAACACAAAAAGCTGACCCAATTCAATGTATAGACCGCAGATTGAAAACAAACAAAATAATTTATTTTTTCCACTGTCAACTTGTGGAACTCTTTGCCAGGAAATAGTGGAAAGGCCCTAACTGTAACAGGGTTCCAATAAGAACAAAATAAGTTCAAGGAGCTACTAGCCAGAATGGGCAGGGATGGTGTTCCTAGCTTCTGTTTGCCAGAAGCTGGGAATAGGCAACATGGGATGGATCATTTGATGAATTTCTCTTCTGTTTGTTCCTTCTGAAGCACCTGGCATTGGCCCTTGTTGGAAGACAGGTTACCGGATTAGAAGAACCTTTGGTCTGACCCAGCATGACCATTTTATTGTTCTTGTATAGAGCTGAAATGTCTGAACCTTGCTGTACCCCACTAGATCTCACTTCCCTTCCAGAGCTGAGAGTGAGCCTGGAAGTCCTGACAAAGTCTGTCTCTCTCCACAGTTAGTAAAAAGTAAGAATATACATTAAAATGTTAACCTTAAGGTGACTTGCCACAAGGTATCAGAATGTCAGTATTACAGCTGAGTGAGTCTAATATTTATTTCATCTTCTTTCTTTTATATAGGAATTGGATACAGTGCTCCTGTCAGCTAATTGCTAAATTGTCTGCCTCCTCCCCCCAAAATAGTAGCATTTTCCAGTCCCTTAGTAGACCCTGGATAGAGATGATCTGTGTGTGGGGGAAGGGCAGATGGGGTTGGTTCCTCCCCTCACCATTTGGCTTGTACTGAGGATGCTTAGTAACACTGCTGAAACCCCTGTCCTCAGTCCCTCCCCCCCACATCACGGTGTGCACAGGTCACCCTCCTCCAACCAAAATCTGAAATGGTACCCTTGCAGAATGCCAAACTGAAAATAGCCACAGCTGAGAAGCATTCGAGTCAATAGCAGAAACCAGTAGGATCAGTCCCTGCCTCTCCATTTAAACAACCAGTTGCTTACTTTTTGAATGTTTGTCTGCATTTTTGACCCACATCAGATCTCTTGTGTGTGTTGACTCTGAAGCTAATTCAAGCAGTTCTTGAATGGGAGAAAGATGGCAACAAATGTGCTGCTTCTGATTTTTCTCAAAGAATGCCAGATGCCAGTAAAAGTAATGGAGTTTTGAGGCTCTGTTTTTGACTGGTTTCCAAAGCTCTGAAAGTTGGCAAAATGCTGCCGTTCAATTCCTACTGATTCTGTAGATGCAGAACATGCAGTTTCAATGTATGGACAGAAGATGTCAACTGCAGCTGCTGCTGAAATACTGCATGCTAATGTTTAACAAATAAAATAGACTGTTTTATTTAGTTAAGCATAGATGTGCATTTCTAAGCATTATGTACACCTTTTGGCTATTATCCTTTGTTGTTTGTTTTATTTATTTAGCAGGCTCCCTGATCCAGGGTGACTTATAAAGGTAACAGAAGTACAATAATGCAATCCTTGTACATGTAGATATAGATACAATGTATGAACACACCTGCAAAATTGTTATTTTTGCTGTGACCAACTTGCAAAAATGTGCAACTTTCCTTTGATCTAAGTGGACCCCTATTCATTACCATAATCCTGTCTGTCTGGATTTTTATTTATCAGCAGTAAGGTCAGGGTCCAGGTGTAACTCTGCTGTAACATTGATAGGTAACAGGGATTCTGCCACCAATCATAGTGTGAAATACTCGTAGGGGGTGTTCAGCTGCAGCTCTTAAGCAGGGGTGCTGTATGGGTTGGGTGAACTTCAGAATCCACCGAATGAGAAATTTTTGAAAGCCATGAGTGAACTGCCTGAGGATTTTGCAAACTCAGCTTTTTCCTACTTGGGTGCATTTAACCCTCTTGAATGTTCCTGTGGGTGCCAAAGGGGGTTGCTGCTACTAGGCTTTGTTTGTCCTGAAGTTCTCAAATTATCTTGCTTTCCCTGAAGCTACTCTTCTGCTTTCTGCCGTGGAGACCACACTAGTAGGGACCAGTTCCCAGCAATTTTACTAGTGTTGTCTAGAACTTGGGAGCCACTAAGTAGGGCTTTATCAGTGGTCGCCTCGACGTGATGGCCAGATGTCGTGGTATCAGAGGGCATGTGATACTGACAAATGGTGCAAGGCGTTTGGGAGATCTTGATGGGAAGCTGGCCAGGACGGACATTGGGAGCCAGCGTGGTCTGGCAGCATGAGTAAAAAGACACATTGGCGTTCAGTCCAGTGAACAGTGCAGTCCAGTGTAAACAGTGCGGCTGACTCTTCCGCCATGGAGGCTATTGACCCACACAGGCTCAACCCCCTCCTGTGAGTTGGCAGAGTTTGCTGACGATCATGACCTCTCCCTATTTACTGGGGCACGTCATCATTTCTCCTCTCCTCCTATTTAGCAGGAAACCTCCATCTGTTACTCCCTTAGCTTCTTGCACAAACACACAGCAGCTCTGGGCATGTTTTTATTCCACCCACCCTTTCCCTTCCTCCTTTCCGTAATAGGACTGAACCCCACACACAGCTGGCATATTAAAGGAATTTAGGCAGGTGGGTGTAGAAGGTCATATGCTGATGACGGGGCATTGCAGCTGGGGAGGAGGCCAGCTGAACAGCTCCACATTTGCTTAAGCCAGCCCTGCATCTGACAGCACAAGATGATTCAGTGCTCTTCCATCAGAGCAGTGATTGCTTTAAAGCTGCCTCTGATTCCTCCTGTCCTCCATCGCTCAACTGCTGTCATTGCTTATTTGCAATCCACACCATTCTTTAGAACACGTACATTCCTGGTTCTCCCCTTCTCGCTCCCCCCACTCCAACACGTTTGTGGAAGACAATACACCCAAGGTCTCTCTGGATGGGTCAGATCGCCTGTTCTGAAGTGGAAGCATCAGGGTGGATGGATAAACACTGCGTCTGAAACCTTATGCCATGTAAATCTTCTCTGTGTGTGTTTAAAAATACATGCGTGTGTTTCCGACAGAGACACTAAGCACTCGAACCATCAAAATGATATTGCAAGAGCAAGGATGCAAGAACTGCAGGGACTAGTAGTGGGTGCAATAAATCTGTGTGACTCTACAGTAGTAATTACTGTGTGAAAGTAATAACGGAGCTGTGCTGAATGCGAGGCCGACTCCTCCAGCTTCAGAGGATCCACGTTTCTGAAGGGAGGCTCCTGTTTGTTAAATTAGATATTGTGCTGCATTTCAGAAAAGGTCACATTTAACCAATGCCGCTTCTGCTTTATTTTCCTGGTACATGAGTGGAGCCTCCACTGGCGCATGATTTGGTATCCTGTCCAGCCCTGCTTTGGTGCATCCTGCCAGTACCATTATGTTGGCAGCAGCTCTGCGTTGCTTTATTTATTGCAGCATTAAAGATGCATAGATTTATTTGTACTGTGTTCATAATTGCCCTAAGAGCAGGAAATCATACTCCAAAGTAGCACTTACAAACAGGAGGGTGGGGAAGGGTTGATGCTACAGCTGAACATCCCACGTTTTGAGGAAATTTGGACCAGCGTTGGCTCTTTGTGACTCAAGCTGTTCCGCCCCCCCCCCCCTTTTCTTCCAGGCTGTTTTTATTATTATGTGTATTATGGTGGTGCCTAGAGACTCCGACCAGGATCAGAGAGGCTGGGTTTCCGCACAACTATGAAAAAGGGAGGAATTGGGCTGCCTTCTGTTTAATGAAATAATCTAGCTCCAATTTCTGACCTGGGATGTGCCCCTGTGTCTCCTAAAGGGAGGTGCGAATTGAGAGCAAAACGTGGCTCTTTCTGGTGTCCGCCTATGTCTCCCTGAGCTGACTAGATCCAAACTGTGTTAATGCCCAATGCAGCTTGTATTGTTGCTGTGTGAGTAGTGTATACTGCAGGCAGGGAGCATGGCGCAATGTCAAAGCCTGCCATATGGCACCATAGGAATATGGGATGGCGGCAGAGGGCCTACTACTAGGTCCCAGTGCCAGGGGTGTGTGTGTGGGGAAACCTGTGCATGTCACAATAGTGGAAGTGGGGCAGAGGGAGGGCAGTAGCTTCAGCAGTGTTATGGAGCATGCCCAGTACTAGCCAATCGGGGGGGATCTGATCCTGTCATTCTCCCTCCCCGCTCTTCCCCTCAATCACATCTTTACAGGGACGACTACAGCACTTGAAACCTCTATTTTTTTGGCAGAAAACTTGACAATTAGTTGACAGGAGCACCGTATCTATTTCCTATGTAAGAAAGAAAATTAAATATTAGATCCACTTAGCTCTAATACTAACATGTCCTGACATCTTGTGGCAAGTCACTTAAGACTTTAACCTTAACCAGTGTTCTTTAATGTGCATTCTGACTTTGTTACTAAGTGCAGAGAGAGAGAGAGACCCTGTCAGTAAGTAGCGCCCTGCAAATCCTCAGCTATCCGCATCCGCGCATGTAGATGTGGATATCCACAGCTCATTTTTGCGGACATGGATGCGGATACACATTTCATATCTAGAACTCTTCAAATTCGCAGATCTCCGTTTTATTTCCATGGGTATCTGCATCTGCAGGTGTCAGTGTGGATCTCGGTGACTTGTTTTTGCACATACACGTGTGGATGTGCATACAAATTTTGAATCCGTGCAGGGTTCTCCTGTCAGGACTCCTGGGTTCTCGCTGGAGTGGGGTCTAGTGGGTTGCAACGGGGCAGATACATATAGGTTTTATATAAGAACATCAGAATGGCCATGCTGGGTCAGACCAATGGTCCATCTAATCGAGTATCGTGCCTTCCAATAGTGGCTAATGCCAGGCGCTTCAGAAGGAATGATTAAAAAAAGGCAATAATCAAGCGACCCATCCCATATCTCCCATTCCCAGCTTCTTGCAAACAGAGGCTAGGGACGTCATCCCTGCCCATCGTGGCTAATAACCACTGATGGACATATCCTCTTTGAATTTATTTAGTTCTTATTGGAACCCTGTTACAATATTGGTCTTCTCATCACCCCCCAGCAAGGAATTCCACAAATTGACTGTGGAGAAATAATGTCTTTTGTTTGTTCTTCTGTTGCCTATAAATTTAATTGGGTGACCTTCTTGTGTTACATAAAGGAGTAAATCACATTTCCTTATTCACTTTTTTTTATACCATTCATGATCTGATAGACCTCAACATATTCCTCCCCTCAAAATCATTTCTTTTCTGAGCTGAAAAGTCAAGTCCTTTTAATCTCTCCTCATACGGAAGCTGTTCTTTACTTCTAATCATTTGTGTTACCCTTCTCTGTATCTTTTCCAAATCCAATATATCTTTTTTTTTTTTAGATCGGGCAACCAGATCTGCACGCAGTATTCAAGATGTGGGCATACCATGAATTTATATAGAGGCAATATGATATTTTCACATTTTCATATTTCAGTATGATATTTTCATCATTGTCTATTCCTTTCCTTCCCAACATTCTGTTAGCATTTTTGATTGCCACTGTACATTAAGCAGATGTTTTGAGGGAACAACTGTATTCACACTGACTCCAAAAACTCTTTCGTGAGTGTTAACAGCTAATTTAGACCCCCATCACAATGTATGGATAGTTGGGATTATATTTTGCCATGTGCCTTATTTTGCATTTTTCAAGAGTGAATTCCATCTGCCATTGTGTTGCCCGTTCACCCAGTTTTGTCGAGATCCCTTTTGTCACTCTTTGCAAGTCAGCTTTGGATTTAACTATTTTGAGTAATTTTGTATCATCTGTTTACCCCTTTTTCCAGATCATTTATGAATAAGTTGAATGGTACTGGTCCCAATACAGACTCCTGGAGCTCATTGTTATTTAACCCTCTCAGTTCTCACTAGTTATTCCTGCCCTTTGTTTCCTATCTTACTGAAATATTTGGCAATGTTTTCATGATCTACCCATCCTTCAATTAATTTAATGCTGAGACTTTTGTTATCTTTATCACTCTGCCTCCCTCTGTTTATAAATAAATTTCCTGCTGGAAAGGCAAAGCTGAGAGCGGCAAAAACTCTATTGCAGTTAAGAGCGGTGTCTGTGGCTAGTGCATGGGCTTTAAGCAGACCCCAAATATGAAATGCAGAGGTTCAAACTTTGTGGGCCTACCTAATTTGCACCCCTGCCAGGTGCTACTAAAAGGTGGTGGTGGTTTGTTTGATGGAAATAGGGAGGGGAAAGAGAGACATGCCTGGAGCAAAGAGACTCAAGTCTGTTCAAAGTACCCATAGCCCAGGACAGAAAAATAATCCCAAAATGTGCTAATACTTATACTGCAGGAATAACTATCAGGCCTTGCTGCCCATCTCCCTTCCTGGCCAATCCACATGGATCCCTATGGTATAGTCTGTAATCTTTGCCCACCTGTGTTTTGAACAACTCAAGCAATGCAGCTTTCATCAGTTCCCTTGGGAGGCTATTCCATAGCCTGATAGCCTGAGACACAGAACCTTTATTTTCTTCTACACAAGTTCTGGTTGTTCAATACCTGTTCCTATGAAAACCAGAGGCAGTTGGAGTTTTAATATAACTTTAAATTATGTTGCCTTAAGTACAAACTTGGGATGAGGGGTGTTGCTTGCAAACAACATATTTTACAAGCGCTGATTTTTGTCCCCCTCCCTTGTTCCATCCTGCTTTTAAGCATACCCCTCATTGTTTGCTTTTTGTAATAAAATGCAACTCAGGGATGCCCTCGTATAGGTATTTAACAAAAAGATTTAAAATAAAGCACCCACTTTAAATTCTCCAGCAGGGGATTACCTTGCTGGTATTTACATATCTATGCAATAAATATTTTAACATGTTAATTATACACTAATAAGAAAATACCTTTTGAACTTTCTGCCAAATTACCACACGCAGAACCAGATCCATCAGGGAATTAAAAGCAATTAGTTTTGTAACAGAGTGTGGTCACATTTGTTTCTTCTCTGCAAATTGTTCTGAGGTCGCCCGTCAGCCTTTTTTTGTCAACTGTTTAGATAAAGACCGGTAGGGCTTAGAGACTTTGGCTGCTATTTAAAAATGGCTGCCATGTAAGGTATTCGTTTTGCATCTGATGTATTTCTTGCTCTCGAAGGGACAAATTCACCTTCACACCCATGAAGGCAGCTTTCATTGAGCCCGTGGGACTGTTGCTGGGGTGAGGCTGGTGGGCTCTGTTATGCAGCTGTATTACACATGGCACTCCCAACTTATGCGTTCCTAGTAATCGTTGCACTGCTGTGTAAACTCCTAGCTGCTCCTTCTCTTCGGTAGGCCGGTGTCAGTATCCCCATTTTACAGCTGGGGCACAGAAATGGGAAAGTCAACCTTGAAAGAAATCTCCCTTCATTGTGTGCTTCCATTTTGGGGTTCCAGATTGATTCTCTGAAGGCCGCAGTGCTGCGCATATACAGCTCCAATGGACTTCACCGATAGCTGGGCGGCTCAGAAATGGAGGCCGCTTTTATAAAGTTGGGCCTTGCCAACTTGCTCAAGGCCCTGTAGCAAGTCAGAAGCAGAACCCAACTCTCCCAAGTCCTAGCTCGCTGGTCCACACTGTCTCTCGACTTTTGAATACACCCATCAGATGAGTGTCTGAGTGCCATTAAGGAAATTGGGAATGCCTCATGCAGGCTCATATTTTGAGTAAGGACTAGGCCCAAAGGGGGTTGCCCATGTGGATCTGAAGGCAGAAATTATGCCAACTACAGAGCCCTATTCTACATTCCTGACATGGGTTACGCTCCCAGTAGATGCTGGAATTTTACCCGAGTAAGAATAAGCTGGCTTGGGCCCAGGGTGGCATCTTTAGATGCAGGATTTACCAATTAATTAACTTTGTCCTTAATACAACATACCTTGCGAACCTGAGGTTCCATTTCCTAGGTGAACTGCATTTACAACTCTCTCCCTTTTCTTTTCTTTGCAGACTGAAAACTACTCTTTTGATTCCAACTACGTGAACAGCAGAGCCCACTTAATAAAGAGGTATGTGGGTGTGCTTGAAACTGTTCCATTTGCATAGCCAAATTCAAATTGTTTAGCATGCTTTTTCTGCCCTATTATATACTACTTGATGTTTTGTGTGCAAAATGTTTTGGGAATAATCATTTGATTTTTTTAAAACAGTATTTACTTCCTATTAAATCCCATTGCTCGTGGCTTTTAATAAAGGGAAATCTTTTTTTGTTTTTTTGTTTGCCTCCTCACTGAGAACTAGCAGTGACTTAGGCAAAATGCTGTTACCCTGACAACTTTAAAATGTACGGACTTCATTCCACTTGAAAGCATAGGAATCCAATGTTAGATCTGGAGGGTGAGCGCACCCTGCCAGGTGAGGAGGTAAGAGAAACTTGTTTGGGGCCAGGTAATTTGTTTTTGATGTTTGTTCGCTATTTTAGTTGAAATGGTAAAGCAATCTACACTATTTTTGGGATTCTTCCCCCCCCCCCATTAGTACAACTAAAGGGTCAGCCTATTTTCAGCCCAGCAGTTATCCCTTTGGTGAATTTAGCCTATGGGTAAATTCTGCTCCCAGTAATTAGCTAAGGTTTCCATCACCCCACCTTAACTCCATTGACTTCAACTTGGTTATATCTTAACTGAGAGATGAATTTATTTTATGGGGAAAGTCTAAAAACTTTGTCCCCCCCCCTTCCATTTCTAAGCCAAATGACATCTAACCAGGAGGCCGCAATGCAGTGCAGGAGATGTGGATCTCTGGTAAGTCCTGCGTCTGTGCCCTGGGGGCTGGGAGGGAAAGCTACTCCACTCCTGTTCACAGGGTAGGACTAGACCAGGGGTCTCCAACCTTTTTAAGCATAAGATCACTTTTTGAATTTAAGTGTAACCCAGGATCTAGCTAAAACCCAAACACCCTTGCCCCTCCTCCTTCCCACCCCTTCTCTGAGGCTCCGCCCCAGCTCACGCCTTCCTCCCTCCCCCATCTCATTTGCTTTTATCAGGCTGGGGGCAGAGGTTTGAGGTATAGGAGGTGTTCAGGACTGGGGCTGGGGTTCGGAATGCCGGCTCCATCTGGGCACCGTTTACCACAGGTGGCTTCTGGATGAGGTTCAGTGGGCTAAGGCAGGCTCACCCCTCTCCTGGCCTTGCACAACTTCCAAAGCAGCCAGCAAACTCTTTCCATCCCTGCCCCCCTTTGCTCTGTGGAAATGGGGTACATGGTGGAGGGAGGGGCATCCTGACATCAGCATGCCCTCCTCTTCTTCCTGTGCCTTGCACAGCAAGCAGAAGGCTCCCAGAGGACCGCCAACGCAGAGGGCCGGAGCAGCACGGCAGTGCTGAGAGGGGCAGATGAAGTGCCAGAACTTGATAGCCTCCTGGCCACACCTCTTAGGCAGGTGTTGTCCAAGGCAGGCTGCAGCAGCTGGCACCCCAGGCGGAACGTGTGATCAGCGCCCCCACCTGCACGGCTGTCAATGGACTGACGTCATCATCGGGTGCCCCATTGAAGGCGGTGCCCTAGGTGACGGCCTAGTCGGCCTATAGTCATGGGCTGCCCCTGGTCTTAGGATCACCTGTCAAAGGTTCCAAGATCTACCAGTAGATCCCGATCTCCTAGTGGGTGACCACTGGACTAGACAGCCCATGAGCGGTGGAGGAACAGAGCTGCTTATCCAGCAGCCCTGTCTCCTACTCAGAATTCCCTCCCATTTCCCAGCTTACGATCTGGGAGTCAACTCCTGGACCAAATTCTGCCATTTTATCCAGATAGTTTTATTCTTGAAGACAGTGGAGCAGCAAAGGTGTAACAGCCCAACTGCACCCTGAACTGTTTAAATATTCCCCCAACAGTAGAGAAAATCCAATTACTTCACTGGCTAAAATCCCATTTATTTACATCGTAAAAATATAAGGAGGGAATTACAAGTGCATTTTCTGAGCAGCTTCAGTTTAGTCAGTGATGGGCAGGTATATTTGTTTGCGTTGTTCACGATGTTTAGCAACGATAACGTGACTGCTGGAGAGAAATGGGCTGCCTGCAACATATCGCTCCTCTCAATATAGTCAGGGTTCGTTCTTCTCAAAAACAAATCTATTAATCTTTTTCTTTTTTTACGCCTAACATAAAAGCAAGCCACATTCCTGACTCCCACAGTAAAGTTTACTCTGAGGCAATTGTTCTGGGATTCCTGCAACTGCTGATACTCAGAAACCTGCCTTGCCTTTAGAAAAGTGGCAGTTCTGGAAACCTGTTGTGTGACTGTTGCATTATGACCTGTCTCACTGCAGGAAAGACAAGTGCATTGTCATGCAGATTGCTTGCACATGAACGGTAACTCTGTGTAGGACAGTAGTCTCCTCCCCACACTTTTACTTGTCTTGCACTTGAAGTCTAATGAATGTCATAAATGTTACACAGACATTTGAGAATTGAAATGTCATCTGTTTAAACACTGGAATCATTTTAATTCAGCAAAATCTTTGCTTTTGTGGGAATGTTATAGTTGCTCAACCTTTGCTGTACAAATCTCCCCAAATCTGTGAGTTTGTTTAATCTGTTTATACCATTTTTATTTTTGGTCTCGCACTCTCATGCACAAAAATTAATCCAGGATTTGAGGGTTTTCTTAATTTAAAATTCTCCTTCTAGTCAGGCAGTGGCGTCAATAGGGACATCTTTATTTAACAGATAGTTTTTGAAGGTTTCCATGTATTTTCACAACCCTCTCCCCCTTTGTGGTTCTGCAAAGCATGAAATGGTAGGTGGTCCGTTCAGTTTCCGTGGAGACACAAAAGGGGCTTTGCAAAGTAATGAAAATGTCTAGTAATTCAGTGCTTTGAAGTGCAGACCATTCCCAGGACTAAATTATTTTCGACAAAGCCAGCTGGCTGGGAAGTTTGGGCCAGATCCTCAGCTGGGTATAGCTTCAGTGAAATCAATGCTTATTTTTACCAGCTGAGGAGATAATCTATTGGTTCTTTTTCAGTCAAAACAGTGTTGAAGGACATAGTGAAAGAGCTCCTGGGTGGGTAGTTCTGAAACTGAGCTTTGCGATGCCTGCCAAGATAGATTGTAAGCTGTTTAGGGCAGGGACTTTCTCTTGCTCTATGTTTGTACAGTGCCTAGCAGAATGGGGCCCCTATCTTGGTTCACCGGTAGGTATTCCTGCGCTGCAAACAGAAGCAATGAAATTGAGTGGAGAGGAATAATCTCCACATCAGCTTGGTCAAAGTGCTGTCAGCACTAGAATGGGAGGGGCAGGGCTTAATTAATGCCTGGGCTTGCCAGCCCTGGCGCACCTCAGCTTGGCAGTTCATAGGGCAAACTCAGAGGTGCTGGAGCTATCAGTAATGAAAGTAAAAATTTGCTTGAGCCCTTGCACCTCTTTCATTACAAATGAATCACTGGAGAGGAAGTGGCTTAATGTAGCTCGTTCCTGAAGAACCCCAAGGTTCCTTCATTATTATCCACCTGCTCCTTTAGCTTCTGCTTCTTCCGTTCCTTCTCAGTCGCTGTCCTTTGCAGGCCGCCTTTGTCTGTTCATGGATGGGCACTTCCACTGGTTTCTCCTTCCGTTTCCCCAGCAGTAGCCAATTGATTGCACAATGCTGCGGTATCAGCTTGTCGTCTTTGCTGACCTTGCGGTTCTTCACGAACGAGCCACATTTCAATGTGTTTAGGCTGATGTCCTTAAAGTTGTACCTTGTACCACAGTTTACATAGCTGCCAAAAGTTTCTAGGGTTGGTTGCTTCCAATGTTGCATCCATCTGCAAGCCAAAGAAGAGTATTTCCCAGCCTTCAGCTCTTTGCATCTCTCACGAGCACTTTGCCTCAACAAATATTGGGAACTCTCTGTGATATTGGCTTGCTCTTGAAGCACTTTTGGTAATCGGTGCTCTGCTGCTGTGTCTCTCCGTAGTGGCATGGAAGGCAAGGCAGCACCATTTTTAAGGGGCGCTACTGGAGATCGTGAAATAAAATGGCGCTTGTAAGCAGATGGTGTTTCCATCTTGCAATATAACGAGTCTATAGGCAGCATCAAGTGTCATTTTTTGAGGAGTACAGGATCTTTTGAAAAATCAGCCCGTTGTCGGAAAAACCGTGTCTAAACCGCGGCTTCAGTTTCGAAATGGCACTTGTTCGAAACAGCGCCAGAATGCAATTATGCAAATGAAGCATGGGATATTTAAATCCCTGCTTCATTTTCACTTTTGATGTGCCTAATTTACATCCCTCTGCCTACAGAGGGGGTGTAGTTCACACACCCCCTCAGAGTCATACCTATCTTTGTACGCCCTGGGAGCATTAATAAGCTGCTCCTACCACAACAACCAGAGTTTACTCTGCAGTTTTATGCTGGGTTCTGACTCTTGCTAATCTGAGATGTCCAGAGCCAATGTCAGCATCCGTAGTGAGACTGTGGACCCTGCCGTGCTCTGAACCTGGTCCTGTGAGGACTGGCCCCAGTTGTGGAGAAATGTCTTGGGGCAGGAGGGGTTCTTTTCACTGTGGGGCCTCCTAAGGACTTAGGTTCAGTGTTTGTGCAGTGCCTTGCACTATGTGACTGGGGCTCCTGGGTCCTACTACAATACAAATCAATAAAACCAGCGGTGGTGACGGTGATGATAATTGAAGCAAAACAAGCTTGTTTCCTTGAAGGAAATCTGAGGCCTTCTAGAGTCATGTGGTCCCTAGGACTTACACTTGTCTGCTGCTGCTGGCTCTCGGTTACCTGGTCTCTGCCCGCTAAGAAGCTCTCCCTGGTGTGTGCGCATAGCCACTCCCTCCCAGGAGGTAGAGGAGTAGGACCCAGCCTCAGGGGGAGAATGCCCTGAACCTCTTTGTTTCCGAATGCTGACGTAGTCAGGGGTTGCCGCTCTCCAGGTACGTTCTCGCCGTTCAGACCAATGCACCTTACCCATCCCTTCGTGTGGTTCTTGCCTAGGCCCATTGAAGGTGACCTCAGAATTGCATATTGTGCACTGCTTTTTCTTTTGCAACTGGGCTTGTTAGCACAGTCAGAAATAACGCACCAGAGCAAACCAAGGGTCCATCCTGTCCCAGTACTTTGTCTTTAATTCTTCAGATGGAGGTGTAAGAAACCTCCTAATGGACACTATAGGGAATAACCTTCTTCACGGGGAATTTTTTGTCCCAATACCAGGCTGCTATAGAGGTTGGTTTATGCCCTGAAGCTTCTAAGGGGTTACACTCTTGTAAGATTTTATCCTAGCTAATATAATTTTGAATGTTCTTATTTGTATAATGTCTAAACCTTTTTAGAATCCTGCAAAGCTCTTGACCAAAATGATATCTTGTTGCATAGAGTTCCCCAGGATAGTTTTGCAGCATATATTAAAAACCCCTCTGAAGACCAGTGCAAGCTGGATTATCTGTTTTGCAGAATGAATGGATATGGGAGAAAATGTTACCCTGGGGGGCTCCTTTTGATCGTGACATTAATCGTTGGCCTGACTGACAGTTTCCTTGTACCTTAGTACTCAACAGCCTAGCTAGGGAGTTGTACCAAGCTGTACCTGGCACATTCAGCAATAGGTTGCCTGTATTCACAGGGCACCTCCATTTCTTTTCTTAGAATGGTTCAGAGCGGTATGTGACATGCCAAGATGAATGGGTTGTACTGCTGTTGTACTTTGTCTCTTCCTGTTCTTCTCAGGTATAAGGTGGTCCTCTGTTCCTGGTCTTGCCTCCAGTCTGATTCCACTTTGTGCTGCTTCTACTTTCCGTCTCTTTGGCTCATTCCAGAATGAGCAGCAGCCCTTTGCTTGTGTGAGAAATGAGCAAGATCTTTCTGCAGTTCTCACAAACCTGTAGATGGTTCCCGTTTCAGACTTGCAGCTAGTCCTAGTCACCCACCGGAATGCGCATTAAGATCAATGAATAGGGTTGTTAGTGTGTCAAACTGCGAACACCCTTTTGTGGGCCTGAATTGTGACTACCTGTGAAAGAGATTCTCCCCTCCACCCCAATAATACAGCCAGTAAAAGTCTTGCTTGAGGGTTATGACATCATGCTGGCTAAGAGAGACTGTATCTGATTAGACTTGACATGACAGTAAATCCCTGTTCTTTCTTAAACCCAGCAGTTCAACTTTCAAGGACTTAGAGGGGAATAGTCTGAAGGATAGTGGGCACGAGGAGAGTGACCAGACTGACAGTGAACATGATGTCCAGCGTGGCCTGTACTGTGATACTGCCGTCAATGATGTGCTGAACACCAGTGTGACTTCCATGGGGTCTCAGATGCCTGAACAAGGTAGGTCGTGTCTGTGCAAAATATTGTGTGTTAAGGGAGATCTGTGGAGCTTTCTGACTGCAGTGACAGTGGACAGCTAGATGCTGATGGCTATATTTTCTTGCATGGGGGTGTGATAAGGATGCTTTTCATCCTCCAAGTGCTGTATAGATATAAATACATCTTCACCACCTCCTGTCAGGTAAGTGAACAATGAGGGTTATCCCCCATATCACAAATGGGGAAATTGACATTTCTATCCCACCCGCCCCCATGTATGTGACAGCAATTCAAATGGCAGAGTTAGAATATGAGTAGGAGTTACTTGTTTCTGGACAGGTGCTTGTTGCACTAGGCCTCGCCCTAATCAAGGATCAGATGCCTTCTTTTTGACACACTGTACAGCATTTCAAGAGCGCATGAGCAGACGTCATCCATACAACATTTAGAAAAGGCCAGCTGAGTGTATATACACATTATTCACACATTCCACAGGAGATTAGCTCAGTCAGGTGGGCGAGGTATTCGCGTGTCCCCCCCCATCTAAACTGCACTTTCCCCTATTACACATACCCACATGGGGAGTTGGAAAATCAAGCCATGATCTAAACCCAAATGAGTGTTAGCTGGAGGAAAATAGTCAGAGGAGTTCAGCTGAGCCCATTCCTTCATATGGACTTAGGCATGAATGTCGCTTTTAATGTCTTACTGATGCAAACCTCCTCTGTAAACATCCTGTCATTTTCAGTTAAGATATATGAATGCAGTTTGGTGCTCAAGTTCAGGGAAGCCTTAGGGGGACTTGGATATCTCTTAAGATAGGCTGTAGCGAAGACTCATCTGGAAGCCTCACTGCTAAAAAAAACCTTCAAGGATGTGAAAACAAAGGCTGTGATTCTGAATTGGGCTCTAGCTGTTGAATTTGATTCCTGGTAAACATCATTAAAAGCCATTGTTTTGCAGTAATAAGAGTCAAATGTGGAGAGTTCTCCCCATCCATGTCATAAAATATTTTCTTTAAAAGAAACAGTGATCGCTACGTTAATTCCCGAGGGACACTGCTAAATGGCCATAGTTAACCCAGAAATCTGTGCAAGTTGGGAGTATGCAGAGGTCACCTACCAACTCTGTACTGCCAGCCACGCTAGCTGGAGGGCGTTGATACCTACAGCGATCATGTATTTTCCAGACAACCATACTGTGGCTAAAGATGAAAAATTTAAACATTTATATAACTCTACAGTGGTAATTTAATTCTCTGAGGACTAGCACTGTGACACAGAATGTAGGCTGATAGGTATCATTTATTATTCTTTTATTACAAAGAAATTCTTTTTCATTTCAATCAGGGAAAGGTTTTCCAAGATGCTCCTTGCCGTAAGAGATGGCTCTGGGAGTGAAAATGTTCATAATTGATTCCTGACCGGTTGGAATGGTCTGAACACCATCTGTTAAATTTTTGTCACATATTTTTTTTTTTTTTTTTTTTTAGTGGAAAACAATCTCGGTGGAGTGCCAGATTGGCTTTGACAGAGATTATGTTTCTGACAAGGTTGTGCACTGCCTGCAGTATGCACGAGATAACAATGAGAATGAAGTGAGGAGAATGGGCTGGAGTCGGACTTGGTCAGTAGAGTGACACTGGTGATAAATTTGGTTCAAAATATTGGAACCAACTCCTCCTGGCATGAACTGCTGGTGAAGAAAATTAGGTGGGAACCATCCAAAAGCACACACTGGAGTGAAGCGCCCAACTCCTATTGACCTTGGATGGGAATTGGGTGCTTATAACACACTGTGCCTTACAGCTCTCCCCCTCAGCTATTTCTTTGAGGGAAATCACTTAGTTGTAACTTCTTCCTCTTGTTCATTAATATTGATCACATATGGGAACATCTTCATATTTATGCCATGCCAGGATTATTCACTGTATCCTGATCCTGCCAAGCACTTAAACACATCTTTGGTAATAGTCCCATTGACTTCAGTGGGACTAGTCACATAGTTGGAGCTAAGCAGGGCCTGAGGGCTTATCTGCATTTAAAATGCATAGCTGCACGGCTGTAGTGCTTCAGTCCTGAGACTACCTACACTAGTGGGAAGGATTTCCCTTCTGTAAAGTAGGAGGGGTTGTAAGTGCTTGGAGGATAGGGTCATAATCTGGACAAACTGGAAAATTGCAAACTACTGGAGGTAAATAGGATGAAGGACACAGGAAAACTACTCCACTTGGGGAGGAACAATCAGTTTCCCACACATAAAATGGGAAGTGACTGTCTAGGAAAGAGTATTACAGAAAGGGACTTTGCATCATAGTAGACCACAAGCTAAATATGAGTCAGCAGCGTGACACCGTTGCAAGCAAACATACCAAACAAACCAACTCATTCTGGGATGCATTAACAGGAATGTTGTAAGCAGGACGTGAAAAGTAATTCTTCTCTACTCTGCTGATTTGGCCTCAATTGGAGTTTTGTGTCCAATTCTGGGCCCCGCATGTCAAGAAAGATGTGGAGAAGTAGGAGAAGGTCCAGAGAAGAGGAACAAAAATTATTGAAGTTCCAGAAAACATGACCTATGAGGGAAGACTGGGATTTTTCACATCCCTGAGAGAAATTCCATCCTAGTTTTCGAGTGTAGACCAGGCCTAATCTTTTGCTGGGTTGAAAAGGCTGTCTGCTGTCTCAAAACTTTTGGGCTTGGTTTTGCCATCTAGCTGGGTTTGACTGAACATTCTCATGTGAACAGGGGTTTTTAAATGTGAGGAAGCTCTTTGTCTGCTCTTTCTCCCAATGCCTGTCTCCTATGGCATTCATAGTTTCCAAAAACTAGGCAACCGCATGCATGTATTGCTGCTTCCACATACCGGAAGGTGGGTAAATGCTGTATAGTTCCAATACCGGACGCCCCATCTACTCAGCAGCTAAATGGACCTGAATTCTGTTGCAAAATCCCTGGAGTGACACACATGCGCATGCAGCATGCTGGACATTGTGTGGCAGCTTTGTGTGGGGATCTGAATCAACTATGAGAGTCACTTCCATTTTTTTCCCTATGTTCTCTCCTTGGTATCAGTTTTCAGCGTGCTTCACTTTTGCACTGCGAACACGACTGCTCCCGAGGAGATCACAAGGGGAAAGGTGGAGGCTTTGGCAGCTGAGCGGGAAACAGTTGGCATTTTGGCTGCTGCTGAGGCTCTTGATCCATATGGAAGGTGCCACTCGTTGTGAGTGTGGGTGGCCGAATCTGGCCTTCCGTTACATGCCTACAAATATGATCTTTGTGCAGTTGGCAGAGTTCTCCACACTTCCAGTAATAATAGTGAAAGATCAAAAATCTGACTGATACATTGGTTTTGCAGTACGATGACTCCCTTCCCTACAGTGAAGTGACTTGTGATTTCCATGTGGCTAAATGAAATCAGAATCAGGCGCCAGCCCCAGCTAAATTCAGTCATCAGCTTAGCATGAGCTCTCCTGAACCAGTAAACAATACAGGATTGGTGATCTAGACAAAAACTAAGGTTACATAAGTGGCCTAGAGCCATAAGCAGTCTCTTACTATTTTCTTTTCAGCAGGTTGCAAAAACAATACTTCATCAGGCAGGCGGGCAGTATGACTCCAGTGGTCACTAGGTGATTAGAGTCCCTTTGCCTGATTCAAGGGCTTTGGAACACGTCCTATCCCTAGGGCAGGATGGGGTGGACATAAAGGCAGACTGATCAGAAGTCTGTTTTAACCAGAGAAATGAATAAGAACTTGCCTGGAAGATAATCAGCATGGGTGTAGAATAGTATCATCAAGAGTTTGGGCATAAAGTCATTAATTTTTGTAGCAGATACTAAAATAGAAGGCAAGGGAGAGGCACACTGCTAGGTGAGACTCTGCTTTGCTCTGGTACTTAGGTTGCAGAAAATGACAAAAAGTCAAGGTAATTAGATGAGAGCAATAATGGTTCTCGCAGGGTTCATGAGTGTCTTATTTGTAGACCTCCAAATGGTTCAGGAGCCTTTCTTATCCACGCTCGGTAACTTTTGATCTGCTGATGTGAGATCCTGGTTGGCACAAACCCCTATGGCTTCTGAAGCATCTTGATATCAAAGAAGCTTCTGAAAATCTGGAGCATCTCACAAGATATTGATTGCTATTCTGTGGGCCCGATGAACTTTGACCTTTACGATACACTACTGGGAATAGACGAGTTTCTCTTTCTGTGGTTCTGTTAAGAGATGGGGATTTAGTGGGGTCTTGTTTAAGCACACCTTTATTCTTGAGATTTTAGATTTCCTGCAGGAAGGTGTAGATAAAATTTCATCCAAGCTTCTACCTGTAATACTCTTGGAAGTCACAGGCTCTTGAACTCTCTCTCAGTATTCTTAAGCCTGGGTAATAGCTTAGAGCCTGACCATTAAAGTCTGTAGCAAAATTTTCACTGAGTTCAGTGGGGACAGAATTCAGATCTTTGTTCATGCATTCTGCGCCTGGGTTTGTGTGTTAAACCCCACCTGGGTTTGTGTTTTGTGTTTTTGTGTGTGACCTGAACTACTTGATGGTGTCCCTTTAATTGTGACAAGTATCAGAGGTAATAGAGAGGTAGCTGTGTTAGTCTGATCTTGGTAAAACGAGGGGGGAAAAAAGTTATGTAGCACTTCAAAGACTAACAAGATAGTTTATTTGGTGATGAGCTTTCGTGGGGGCAGACCTACTTTTTCAGATCAGAGGAGTAGCCCTGTTAGTCTGAATCTGCATAAACGACGAGAAGTCCTGTGGCACCTTATTAACTAACAGATTCATTGGAGCATAAGCTTTCATGGGCAAAGACCCACTTCGTCAGATGCATGTCACCTTTAATTGTGTGGCTTTGGATCCTGTAGTCGAGAGGTGGTGCATGCATGGCTCCGCCAGTCGGCAATGGCTTCCCTCTTTCCTTTTTTTGGAAATCTTTTCGATCTCCCTGTAGTGAAGTAACCTCTCTAAAATGGCAGATTCTTGTGTCAAGAGTGGCAGCATGTTGTCAGGAATATTATTCGGAGCTTGGCTGCTCAGCGTATTTTAGAAGTCGGAAGCATGCCCAGTTTCTCTTTACCTCCTGGTCTTAATTATTGATTATAAATTCATCAGCTGAAAAGATTGCTTTAATTGCTGTAATATGCACCCAATTTGGAGTTCATTACCACACTGAATTGTTTTTCTTTTCCTCCTAATTGATACCAAATGGAACATACAGGAACACATACACTAATGTTTCTTTGCCTTTCAGGACTGAATTTACCTACTGCAGTCTAATCATTTGTTTATTTCTGGAGGTGGAGGGCTTCACAGTGAGTTTATTCAACATATTTATTTATCAGTTCTTTCATCAATTGAACTTGCACATAGCAGGTTTGTTTGGGAAAACAAGGCTTGAAAAAACGGATTCCTTTTAAACCTAACTGATGTTGCAACTTTGGTATAACAGTGCTCTGTAGGATGCAACATGTACCTATTCTAGGCCTGATTCGCCATTGCATCATTCCAGTTTTAGTCCAGGGTACTGTTTTAAACCTCTAATGGAGATGCACATCAGCGTAACTGATGTTTCAACTCAGCATATGCAGTGTTGGCGGAAATCTGTGTCCACTAGTGGAGTAAACATCTAATAGGGATGTACATTGTGAAGAAATTGTGATTTCCACCTGTGAATCATAGATACTGAGTTTGAAATATCAGGGTAGCGACTGGGGCAGAAAGCCCAGCAGAGAGAAAAACCTCAATCAAACAATGGCAGGTTACAACACTAGAGGCAGATTTTTTTTTAACTTCTTAACATGTATTCCTCTCAGCAAAGCGGGAAATTCTTGGTGTGGAATATTTGACATTGCAAGGTAGCGTGGTGCTTTGTTCCGTAAATGGCAGCATGGGCCAGATGTTCATATAGTAATTGAAAATTCCATTTTATCAGAATAGCATTTGCTGTCAAAAAGTTTTATCTTTACTTCAACAAAGAGGTTGATTAGATCCCTGAGGACCTGAATTAGCATCTTTGAGGCTAGATATACTGTTTTGCAATTCATGTAGTTATTTCTCTCTTGGTTTTGCGCATTGAATGTCTTTTTAATGCCTTCATCCTCTTGCAAACGTATTAGTTAGTTGCAAAAGTTTATTTCCTCTGTCTCTTCCTGTCTCTGTTTCTGGATTTGTGTGTATATATATATATATATATATATAGGGTATGTCTACACTGCAACACTATTTTGAAATAACTAGCGCTATTCTGAAATAACTTAGTCCTCATCTACACAGCAGTCAGTTATTTTGAAATAGTGTCAAAATACTGTCTAGCTGGAGGATTTCTTACTCTGACTCCTGTAACCCTCATTGTGCGAGGAGTAAGGGAAGTTGGAGGAAGAGTGCTCTATTTCGAAATAAGTGCTGTGTAGACGCTCTCTATTTCTAAATAAGCTATTTTGAAATAAGCTATGCAATTGACGAAGCTCAATTTGCATAGCTTATTTCAAGGTAAGTCATACTGTGTAGATGCACCCATATACAGAGAAATATTTACATCTTTTCTGTTACTTTTTCTCACTTTGTCATGAACCAGAAGCATACATATACTCAAACATAACCTGTAGAAATACTAGACACAAAAGTGGAACTGACTACTTCAAATATTTATTTTTTAGCAGCAACAGAGACTCCAAACTTATCTGAATTCCTATTTGTGGTCAATATTTTTAGCCTCTGTTGTAAGAGATAATACTCTGCCCAAAGAAGGAATGATTCTCTGTTTCCCTTAAAAATAGAACCTGAAGGGGAAATACAGTACTAGAATAATAATCACACACAAATCATAACAAGCAGGTGGTATAAATAACTGTAGCAATAATAGAAAAGCTGTAGAAATCAAGGTGAGGGGATTTTGATCAACTGCTTTGTGTCGTGTATCTTCAGAGAATTAATTCTAAAAGCACCACTTACTGATTTGATACCAAAGCAGTAGCAAAGAGAGGCAGAAAAAGTAATCTTTAAGGGTCTGATTCTGCAGATGTATACTCGTTTGAGTAATTTTTCTTGTGTGGGTAGTTTAATTGGGTCTGATTTTTATTTACACTGGGTGCGTCAGGGGACTTTTGAGTGGGAATGATTTACATTGTTGTTCCCAATTTTAAGTCCCACTTTCCACAGCCAGAACAGCACGAATGGGTTTTAGCGTAGATAAGAATGTCTCATTGTTGTCACTGGAGTTACTCACGTGTTTAGGTGTTTGCCAATTTAGATACTATTCTGTTCTATACATGTTCTGGTAATGTGCTCATTATCTCAGTATCCCAGAGCACCTTCCAGTAGTGCACTGAGCAACATGACTAACACACAGAGTTGGAAATATAGAGAGAGCTGACAGAACTTGTTGATTCTTGTCCTTGTCTCAAAACAGACAATTTATGCCAGAGAGTCCCTTTTGTACTGCAAAACACCAGGTAATGACATCTGTTTTTGTACCCATATGAAGATTTGAGCGAGATCATCTAGGACTTTGAATGAAGAGGCATTGCTGCATTTAAAAAACCTGTTTAAAAATGTGCTATCTGTATTCATATATGCTGTATAAGAAACGAAAGCTAAGACTCCTGGTTCAGTGTCAGTATATCCCTTAAGATGGATAAAAGCTGGAAGATCTCTTTACTGTGCAGTAGAGTGGTTCTGATTTATGTATTATTACGTTGATCGTTTAGTAAAAGAGCTTTAGTACAAGCTCAAGGGTAGAGCCGCAGTGCATTCTGGCTAGGTTGGAAGGGGGCAGTCCAGCTTGTGAATGAATTATGAAAACCAGGAAGGTGGGATTGTGGAATATAGTCAAGCCGAGTTTTAGAATAAGATTGGTGGTTGTTTTCTCACCTTTAAAATGACTGTTGAGCCTCCAAAAGCACAGTGTTAGTGAAAGCGTCAGCACGCCTCACTGGAGTAATGCTGAAAGCGGCTTCAGTGTATTGCGAATAGCTGATGTGATGACACTGATCTTGTACTTAATGGAAAATTATGTGTACGTTTCTCTCAGCCACCTCCTCTCCATGGGTGGCAAAGGCTAATGTTCATTCCATGTCCTACAAGTTTCACGTACAGGGAGCCAAACTGGGGTTCAGAGTGATCACCTGAAAAGATAGAGCTGGACGGCAGGATCATGCAAGGCCTAATTCTTGAGCTCTAAAGTATTGCATCTAACTTCTGATGCAATAGGCCAGTGGAACAGTCATTTGGGGTGTCATTCACGGAATATGCCAGTCATCTGTGTACAAGACACTTGGGGCAATATCTGAGATTTGCAAGCAGTTGATTTCAAATGTCGTGGAGGAATTGGCAGACACTAGAGGAGGTTGGGGGGCAGTGTAGTTGTTTGCAGGCATTAGTGGATCCTCTGTGTTACTTTTTTCTTAGCTATGTAAGTTCAGGAGCTTTTACATTTCCGGATGTGCAGTTTGATTAAACCTTGCACTGGAACATGGAGCCGGGTGGCGAAAAGGAGATACTGAAATAGGTGTAAAAAGATAGAAAAGCAAAAAAAGATTTTAAAGGAATAGTGTAGACAATACACAGGTTTGTATTCCTCCGTTCTTTGCATAACAAGCCATACGTTCTATCCTGGGCGTTGTGGGAAGGCTTTTCTCAGTCTCAGCCTCATCATATTGCAGATCGCTCTTGGAATATCTCTTTCACTAAAATTAATCAATCTAAGATCATAGACGTTAGACCTTGTAGGTAATTGAGCCTGTTTTCCTGCATATACAGAAAATACTCCTCCAGATGTGAACATACTGGTGATTTTCTGTCTGTTAAAGGTCACCTTGAAAGCAGCATTAAAACTTGGATTTGACCTTCTCCCTCCCCTTCTTAATAATGTATATTTCTTAGTGAATTTTTTCTCTGTATGTTTTTTTAAATAAAAATGTAGGTCTTGTCCAACTTATTTTTTTTGGATTGACTTTGGAGAGTTATGCATTGCAAAGAGAAAGGGAGCAAAACTTTTATTCAGGTGGTTTAAGCTAGGTTTTGTGTGTGTTTTTGTCAGTACCTATTGAACTCAAGTTTCTAGTGCACAGTTTGAAGAAAAGGTTTGTTACAGTCCAGTTAACATTGTCTCTGGGTCATCTTTTTGCAAAAATCATGATTAGACTTAGAACGTCTGATATTTCTAAGATAAATAGACAATTCCGTGATCGTTGTGGCTTTTCATTCTCCATCAAAAACAAGCCCAAACTGGCACATCCCCTGCTTTTTTCCCTTTGCCAGTGACCTCTAAGGAAAGTATTAACTCATTCAGTCTGTCACAACAATAAGCTGTGATAAGGGTTAAAGTAATCTGTTTCATATTTAGCAGTAGGGTAGGTGTATGAATAAAAACTAACCTTCTGCTAACACAGCAAGTGAGCACTTCCCCATCTTAGACAGTAATCAATCTACATAGCTAATGAGTCTGAAAACAGACTGAGCTGCTGGGACTGGCACCAGGAAACTTGCATTACAAACCAACCATCTCTTATTAACCTTTTGTGTTTCCTTTGTGACACTAATTAGAACCAAATAAAACTACCATGTGTGGATTGATATGTTAAAATACAATTTTCAAAGGAAATACGATCAACTCCAGAGCTCCCAAATGCAAGGCCTTTCCCTTTAATTATGATCGAGGAGGGCTGTGCTGTTGTGTAACGGAGGCTCATATGATTAATGCTGTATTGGTACTGTAATTAAAATGGGAGAAAAAATGCCACTGGAACCTGTATAATTTACTGACATCTCTACGTTCCAATGGTGCGGCAGCACAAAGTGTTGCTTTTGAGGGATTGTAAAATTTATTCTAATTAAAATTGCCAGATTGACTAAACAACAGGTGACTTTCGGTACCCGGGCAGTCTACTCTGTGGTGAGAAATCACTCTGAAATCAGTGAACTTTACAAAGCTGTTTGTTATGCTACTAAATAAGAAAATGTGCACTTACCATGGCAACCTGCATCAATTTTGTTGCTGCAGTAAAATACAGGGTGCTTTATTAAAAGAATAATTACTGTAGATGGTGGAGCTATGAGCTGCAGCTGTTCCGGATTTTCAGTCCACAAAATCACATTGGTGCTGGTAGTAAAAGGCCAGAGTTCTGTTCACAAGCTGGTTACAGCAGGTTGAAACTCTCTTAACTGGGATTCTCTGATCTGGCCACATGCACGGTCTGGCATGGACATTGGAGGACCAGAGAGTCCCAGGGGAGGGCCAGTGGCAAGGATCCCTGCGGGACTGGCAGGGCAGTGGGCTGCCCGCAGTGAGGTCTGCTCAGCGGGGCTGAGAGTTGAGGTAGCTCGGTGGGGCAGAGATCTGTGGCAGGTGGCTGCCTGGCAGGACCCAGAGCCCCAGGACTCAGCAGGGCCAGCCAGAGATGAGGAGCCAGCTGCGAGGCCAGCAGGCCAGGGTGGGGGTGAGGGCAGCACCAGGGGGTGCAGAAATGGCCTCCCCTGGTCTAGCAAAATCCCTCATCAGGGATCAGTCAGTTCCTGAGGGTGCCGGACCAGGGAGTCCAACCTGTACCAAGTTATACCACTTTCTGGCTTGGGTAATATTGCAGTGTGGTGGGATGAAGTTCCATCTTGGGCTGGAAAATGGTTAAGCATCCATTAATTATGGCACAAGTGTAATAGATGTACCTATAGATGGAGCGGGAGGCATGAGGTGATAGCTTAAAGGAGGCCTGGGCCCTATAAAATATTTGAGGTTCTTAAGTCAATAGAAGCGACACTGTCTGGGAATTAGAAGTCCTGTATTCTGTCTCTGATTTGCTATGTCACACTGGGCTGGCCATTTCGCTGCTCGGGGCCTCTGTTCCATTTCTCCCGTTTGTCTGGTTAGATTATAAATTCTTTTAAGCGGTGACGCTCTCTCATTAGTTACTGGGACGGTGAATAGCATAAGGGGCCCCTAATTTTGGTAGGACCTGGAAGGTCATAGTACAAACAAAGTGACAGTTTCTATACATTTACGATGTGACTGCTTCTGTACATTTCTCCCCTGCCCCAGCCTAAGCGTCTTCCTGTTATTTTTAGGAGAAATATCCTCTGTGTATTTTCCTTTACCTGGTTTTGAGCTTCTGTGTGTCTGCAGTAGCTGTTGCAGCTTGCAGAATGACTGACTGACTGACTCAACTAACTTCTTAAGATAACAGCATGTCATGGTCTCATCATCTCAGCTATAGGACTAGGTGACTTGAATTCACCACTTCACCTTTAATTTGGTGTAAATACATCGAGTGCATAAAACTGGAACGACATAGTGATGTATCTGGCCTTAAATCTATGCCCAATAACTAACAAAATTATGGACATTATGAAGTGTATGGTTTTGCATTTTGCGCAAGTGAAACAAGATTATGAAAAATCCCTCCCTGCTTGTGAGTCCCATTCGAAAAGAGCAGTGAATGAAAAAAATGAGGAAAAATAATCTCTTGAATTTAAACAGTGGGAGATGAAAATTGCTCGGATACGCTGTAATGCAGAAAAAATGTTTCGACCTGCTTTGTTTGGAGCTATTTGCCTCATATAACTCATGCTTTGCTGTGGCTCATCTTGCCACAGCATCAAGTGCACAATTTGTCTCATGCTCTGCAGCTTCCTGCTCTAAAACCTTGGTTTCAAATCATCTTGTGATAATTTGTCTCGTGCAGTTTCAAAATGGAGCTGGGACTAAGCAGAGAGGCTACCAATTTCCCTGTAATGCAGTTTGGGGGTGCAGTTCCCAGGGCATGCGGGGGAGGAGTGCTAAGGCGCTAGGCACAGAGCATGCGCACAGGGCTGGACGGAGGCATGGGTGAGCCGGGCAGCTGCTCAGGGCGCCGACCCACGGGGGGCACCTGATGGCAGCTGTATGAGGCGCATGGTGTCCCTTACAGCTGCCATCAGGAGTCATGCGCCCGGCTCCCACTGTGCCGGCCCTGTGGCGCCGGACAGCAGCGCCCTTGCCCCCATGGCTGCGGGGCCCTGCATGTCTCGACGCGTGTGCCAGCAGCGCTGGCTGGGCTGGGCTGGGTAGTGCATGCGCCGTGCGCCCCGGGGACGGGCCCCGAGCTGCGTGCCAGCGGCCGTGACCAGCCCGCACATGGGCCAAGCCTCCCAGGGGTGGGCCTCGGGCCGACCCTGCATGCACATCCTTAGTTCCCACTTGATGGGAACTGGGAGTGCTCAGTACCTTGCAAGATGAAGCTCTGTCTCTCCAGGAGAGCCTGTGGTGTTTCGTTATGCAGGCTAAGCAGGAGGGTGCCTAAGTGTTGGATTTTTCAGTTGTAAATTAAGAATTTGAGTTGCAACTAAATGACACATCACAGCGCAATAAAGGATCTAGGCAAGGGGTTTTCCCAGGAGCCTAAGGGAGTTAGGTACCCAAATCCCATTGGAATAGAAGGGGAAGTAGGTACTTCCCCTCTGTTTCATCTGAATATTCCAGTCTTGTTGAAGAGCCTGTATAGATGTCTATGGAACTGCCCCATGCTGTAAGCATCACCTGTCAATTGTAGCACGTGATGTCTCCATATTGCATACATAATATAATGGGTAGCAACAGATGCCTTAAAATTCTGCTCTGTCCTTTTATCCTGCTGTAATGATCCACTCGGGTTTCGCTGCTTTTGCCATATATAGATACAAGGAGCAAACGTAGCCTGTGGGATCTTTCCCCTCTCCTTTCCCTCCAATTAGCTGCTTTAATACTTAAACCAGTTCGGCGGCAATGGAGAAGCCTCGCGACTTGTTATAGAAAAGAAATACCGTTCTCAATTCAAACCAACCGCTTCTGGGTCAGAGGACACGGCTCTGAGAGACGCTATGAAAGAGGCCTTTCACGTTTCGAAGAGGAGCATTTGGATAGAAGACTGACGCTGAAACCTAATACAGCAGTAAATCGGAAAACACCAGGGAGCCGCGAGCACTAGGCAAATTACTGGCCTGTATAAATAGTTTTGGGGAATGTTTGGGAATGTGTCCAGGTGTGTCTATAGTATTGGACACAGTGTATGTATTGGCCTTTCACTTATTTGCTACTTTTCACTGTTTGAGTTTGCCAGCTGAGTTCTTTGTGTCACTGGCAGTTCTGTTCACCAGAACGCTTCAGTTGAATCACAGTGTGGGTCTCGCTGCTTCATTCCACCTGATATTGCTGGTTTCCTTAAATTCTGCTCCTCAGAAACCATCTTACGGGGACTCGAGCCTGTACAGACTCTAGCTTGTGATTGCCTCGAGGTTAGTTTTCATGTTCTGCATTTGTTCTGACCTGGGCTGCTTTTGAGATGTTTTTCTGCTTAATTTTGGTCCTACAGACATTGATTTACAGACCTTGTTTACTTTGCAATAGAATTTGTCTCTGTGGAATTCTATAAGCCACATGTTAACCCAACAGCCTGTGCAATCAACACAAATTGAATTTGTCTGTCTTGTTTCAAAGTTTTGTTGCCCTCCAGTGTCGCTGTTAACACATGTAACCATGCCCATATCAAACTCATTTATGTGCAAGGGAAACACAAATGACCCTGGTACCAGCCTTTTGTTGTAACTCATTTGTGAGATCTTTCCGCCTTCAGCTATTTCATTTCATGGACACTGTTTCTTGTCTCCTAAGGAATTTTTAACGTATGTCATCAACTCTCCCCCTTCAGCACACTGCTGTGCTTTGGGAAACCATTCTGTTTTGTGGTGGAAAGCAGCATCCAATGCGCTCTCAAAATCTAGTGGCATCCTGTCCTCATTTCACCCTCCACCCCTGCCTCTTTATTTGGGAATATGCTTGCTTATGCAGGTATTTACACACAACGGTCATCACTGTAGCATCTGGGAACTGCACATTTTTAATTAAAAAGATTCAGTTAAAATGAAAAATTACATCCATGCAGGGCAGTCAAATGACCTCTTCTACTTCTGTCAGCTCTCTGCTCACTGCTTGGTAGATCTATGTTATCATTAGAAAATTCCTTCAGAAAGCTTCACTGAATAGACATGCCTTGCACGGGTCCCTGAAGGCTGTTTGCCTGAATTAGAGTATGGCATATTCAGAAAATAAAAGTTTAAAGGTCCCTGCCACCATTCCCAGCCTATCCTACCCAGGAGCTTTGGGGGGTAGCCGAGTTAGTCTGTCACAGGGAAAAAAAAGCAAGCAAATGATCTGGTAGCATTTTATAGACCAACAAAACATGTAGGTGGTATCATGAGCTTTCATGGGCACAGCCCACTTCTTCAGATGACCGGAGTTATGATTAGAGGATAAGGAAACTCGAAATAAATAGGAGGAGGGAAAGGAGGAGGGGAAGAAAGAAGATCTTTCGCCCACCCGCCTACCTCTATGCATAAAGTAACTGGAGAAAGGGTGCTAAACCTGAGTAGATAAAGATCAAAGTCAGTGGATAGATGAGGCAGGAAGGATACCATTCAGAAAGTAATGGAAATGTAGCCGTGTTAGTCTGGTGTAGCTGAAACAAAAAACAGGACTATGTAGCACTTTAAAGACTAACAAGATGGTTTATTAGGAGATGAGCTTTCGTGGGCCAGACTCACTTCCTCAGATCAAATAATGGAAGAAAATGGTCACAACCATATATACCAAAGGATACAATTAAAAAAATGAACACATACAAAAAGGACAAATCAAATTTCAGTACAGAAAGGATGGGGGGAGGGGGGAAGGTAAATGTCTGTTAAGGACAAATCAAATTTCAGAACAGACATTTACCTCCCCCCCCCCCCATCCTTTCTGTTCTGAAATTTGATTTGCCCCTTTCATGTGTGTTCATTTTTTTTAATTGTATCCTTTGGTGTGTATGGTTGTGACAATTTTCTTCCACTATTTGATCTGAGGAAGTGGGTCTGGTCCACGAAAGCTCATCACCTAATAAACCATCTTGTTAGTCTTTAAAGTGCTACATAGTCCTGTTTTTTTATTCAGAAAGCAGTTAGCACCTTCATAGATATCCTACCAGGAATTGAAAGCAGAAACTTGTGGATATGATTGCAGGTGGTGGCTTTTCTCTCTCAAACACTGTATGGTTTGTCTGGTAGCCGCTTTACTTAGGACCTAATTGAAAGCCTGTTGAAATCAAAGGGAGCATTTCCATTGACACAATTGGGTTTGTATCAGGCCTTCTGAAGCCACAAATACATTGCTCCTCTCTGTGTACCATCTCGGTGTTGCTAGCAGTCGGAGGGCTCTCGCTGACAATCTTAGGTCTGAATTGGGAGGCCTGGAAGCAGGGCATTCTCAGTGGAGAGAATTTGATTCTAGCATTCATTTCCCCTATTAGTGCAACATAAACTAAGGCTCCCAGGGCCTGTCCAGGGAGAAGATATTTGATATTAGACCACAGATGAGACAATAACACCTTAGACTGGCTGTAAGTTTAACTTGGAAAAATTCGAAATGAGGATAATTAACTACTGGAACGACTACCTCCAGATGGGTGTGATAAATTCTCCATCACTCAGGCTACATCTAGATTACAGGCTTCTTGCGCAAGAAGCTTTTTTTGGAAGAGATCTTCTGAAAACACTTCTTGCTCAAGAGCGCGTCCGCACTGCAAAAGCGCATCGAAAAAGCAATCTCACATGTAAGCAGTGATTGCTGTGGACAGATTGGCCAGCAGGGCACCTGTGCTTTTTCCTCTTCTCTCTTCTTCTGAAAAAACTCCCTCTTCCCCATCCACACATGCCTTTTTGCAGAAGAGCTCTTTTGCGGAATGGCTTCTTCCTCATAGAATGAGGAATACCAATTGCACAAAAACCCCTCTGTTCTTTCTATTTACTGTTGAAAGAACGCGCTTGCAGTCTGGACGTAACTCCCTACCATCAGTCTATAGACAGGTGGATTTGTTAGGATATTGTGTAAGAGCAGAGTGTAGAGCAGCTTGTAAAGGAAGAATGTAGCTCCGGTAACGATAGTAATTATCGTGGGACTCAGGGACGAGCATTTTCCCAAGTAACTCTGTCCCAGAACACTCAGGAATGTCTTCCCCCATTAAAATCTGCTCTTCCCCATGGAACCCACCAAGGCCGGCTTGCTGAATTGCACGTGCCTGAATGTTTAGCACTCTTGTCCGTAACTAATATTTCCAACCCCCCACCCCGCCCCAATTGAGGAGAGTGGTTTTAAAAAGCCACTCCTTTCCAGGAGCTTCCTTTTTTATCTTCAGTTCAAAATGGCAAATAAAGGAACAACCCTCTACTCTAGTGGTCACCATCTGGTCCGTCGCAATCGATTGGTCGATCTGCAAGTCACCAGGGCCTGATGAAATGCATTCTGGAATACTCAAGGAGCTGATAGAGGAGGTATCTGAGCCGTTAGCTATCATCTTTGGAAAGTCATCGAAGTCGGGAGAGGTTCCAGAACACTGTAAAAGGGCAAGTGTATTGCCCATCTATAAAAAGGGAAATAAGAACAACCCAGGAAACTACAGACTAGTCAGTTTAACTTCTGTGCCAGGGAAGATAATAGAGCAAGTAATTAAGGAATCCATATGCCAACATCTGGAAGATAACAAGATGATAGGTAACAGCCAGCATGGATTTGTAAAGAACAAATCATGTCAAACCAATCTAATAGCTTTCTTTGATAGGATATCAAACCTTGTGGATAAGGGAGAAACAGCGAACGTAGTATACCTGGACTTTAGTAAAGCATCTGACACAGTCTCTTATTCTTATCAATAAACTAGGGAAATACAACCTAGATGGGGCTACTGTAAGGTGGATGCGTAACTGGCTGGATAACTGTTATCAGTATTATTAATGGTTCACAATCCTGCTGGAAGGGCATAACAAGTGGGGTTCCACAGAGGTCTGTTTTGGGACGGGTTCTGTTCAATATCTTCATCAACGATTTAGATATTGGCATAGAGAATACGCTAATTAAGTTTGCAGATGATACAAAGCTGGGAGGGGTTGCAAGTGCTTTGGAGGATAGGGTCATAATTCAAAATAATCTGGATAAACTAGAGAAATGGTCTGAGGTAAACAGGATGAAGTTTAATAAGGACAAATACAAAGTGCTCCACTTAGGAAGGAACAATCCGTTTCACACATACAGAATGGGAAGCGACGGTCTAGGAAGGAGTACTGCTGAAAAGGATTTAGGGGTCATAGTGGACCCCTAAACATGAGTCAGCAGTGTGACACTGTTGCAAAAAACCAAACCTGATTCTGGGATGCATTAACAGGAGTGTTGTGAGCAAGACACGAGAAGTCATTCTTCTGTTTTACTCTGCGCTGATAAGGCCTCAGTTGGAGTATTGTGTCCAGTTCTGGGCACCGCATTTCAAGAAAGGTTTGGAGAAATTGGAGGGGGTCCAGAGAAGAGCAACAAAAATGATGAAAGGTCTAGAAAACATGACCTATGAGAGGAAGACTGAAAGAATTGGGCTTCTTTAGTTTAGAAAAGAGAAAACTGAGTGTGTGTGTGTGTGGGGGGGGGGGGGGGGGATAATAGCAGTTTTCAGGTATCTAAAAGGGTGTTACAAGGGGAAAGGAGAAAAATTGTTCTCCTTGGCCTCTGAGGATAGGCCAAGAAACAGTGGGGTTACGTTGCAGCAAAGGAGGTTTAGGTTGGACATAAGAAAAACTTCCTGCCTGTCAGGAAGCAATGGGAATAAATTGCCTAGGGGGGTTGTGGAATCTCCATCACTGGAGATGCTTAAGAGCAGGTTAGACAGACATCTGTCAGAGATGGTGTAGACAGTGCTTGGTCCTGCAGGGGCAGGGGACTGGACTCAATGGCCTCTCGAGGTCCCTGCCAGTTCTAGGATCCTGTGAGTCTATCTTGGGGCCTTTTCTAGTCAGTCTCTGGCGGAGCAGCAGGGCTTCCACCAAGGCAGACTTGCTTTGTACTTGCCCTGGCCCCACGCTGTGAGTAGTCTGTGAGGCCCGTTTGTCGGTGGTGGTGGTGGGGCATTTGGCCAGGGGTCTTGGTGCATTGCTCCTGGCTGCAAGCACTGTCCCAAAGCTTCCATTGGCGGGGAATGGGGACCTGTGGCCAATGGGAGCTCAGGTGACAGTGCTGGCAGAGAGGGGCAACACCCTGAGCCCCCTGGCCCTGTCCTGAGGGGCACGTTGCCCCTTCCTGGAGTAACATGGGGCCAGGGCAGGCAGGACGCCTGCCTTAGCCTTACTGCCCCAGTAACTGGGAGCTATCCATCATAAGGGCTACCCAGTTGAAGGCTGCATCCCAACCCCCAGCTCCCTCCTGTAGCCAGCACTCTATAACTCCTCCTGAACCCAACCCCCTACCCCAGCCTGTAGAAAGTGAGTGAGGGTGGGGGATAATGAGTGGCAAAGGGTGGTGGAGATTGGGGAGGGGGGGATTTTGGGAAAGGGGTGGGGGGTTGGGAAAGGGGCCGGGTAGATCCTGGGTTGCCCTTAAATTTAAAAAAGTGATCTTGGTGATAAAACTGGAGACCACTGGTCTAGTCTGTTGCTTCTACCCCTGCTCAGGGAGTCATCAAACATTGTTGCCAAAGGCTTTCCTGTTTGCTATGCTCCAGTCTTCAGCGTCCTGGGGTGTAATTTGTCTGGGCTTGCTGCTTTGTCCACTTTCAACAGTTCTTGTTGTCGAATGACCTGTGCAGATGCAGTTGTTAAGCCGGTTAAAACTTTGCCCCTCCACATAGGGGAAATGTTTCTTGAACTCTAATGTTGCTGCTTTTGTGACTATCGAGGTTAAGAATGAGAAGGGGCCAATGCTTTTAGTCTTTCTGCAACAGGGCCAGCTCACAACATTTTGGCACCTGAAGCGGGGAGTTCAAATGACGCCCCCAAGCCCCCTCTCTTGGGCCAAAACTTTGAAAGGTCTCAATTCTGCCTCCTTCCTGTTCCACTCTTCTCATGATGTTGCTCTGCTACCTTCCCAAATAAAGGAGAACTAACCGCAACAGACACAATTTTCTACACTCTGGGTCCTTGCGGCCCCCCCGCCACAATCTGGCACCTGAGGCGGCCGCCTCAGTTTGCCTCAGGGTAAGGCCGGCCCTGTTCTGCAATATTATTAACCTCGTTTGTTGTAACTTTTCAGCTCCCGTCTCCAGGTCCTTGTTACCTCTCTGTCTTTATGTATCTGTATTTAAAGAACATACTGCTTCCAGTCCTTTGCTCTTTCATTTTATTTGCCCTCCAGCCTTCATTATCATTTTTTATTCATATAATTGTCTATGTTTCTTTTTATCACCCTCTTCCTTTGCATGTTAGGTGCCCAACTGGCTGCTACCATCCTCCACAATCACTCAAAACCTCATTCATCCACCCGAGTCTCTTCCATTCCTAGTGCATTTCTTACTAAATGACACACAAAACATTAGTGCATTAGTATCCTGATTCCAAGAACAGTCTCCATCCTCTCTTCTCTCGTCCCCCCTAGTGGCTCATCCAATTTAATTAATTATACTTAGTATATTACACATCCTGTCAAAATTTTTCCTTTCCAAGGTTTAATGGTTTTTTAATTCTAATGTATGCTGCATGTGTAAGTGTTTTTGAAATGAAGAGAGTGCACAGTGGCAGAGACAGCCTTACATCTGTGCGCTGCAGACAGGGAGGAGGCACGAGATAGGTTCCCTGCAGGGATTCTCAAGCAGAATTTCTGCAGGACCATGTTTGCTGCCTGGGAAGTGACAGCCCTATCACTGAATGTAAAGTTAAAGCCAGGCCGGCAAGCACACAGGAACACATGCAAACTTAAAACAGTCACCAGCAGTAAAAATAAATTCCGTCCCAGCGCAGGTTGTATTCATGCCTCTCCCGGAATGAGTCAGATCGCATTGAAATGCACATTGATGCACCGTGAGCCTTGCTTGCATGGGCAGTGCAGGATAAGGGCTTGTTGTGAGTTTAGATAGAACGAAGGTGGTGGAATCTCCCTCTCTGGAGATATTTAAGAACAGGTTAGATAGACATCTGTCAGGGATGGTGTAGACGGAGCTTGGTCCTGCCTTGAGGGTGGGGGGCTGGACTCGATGACCTCTCGAGGTCCCTTCCAGTCCTATTATTCTATGATTCTATGAAGCTTGCTCTCCTTCTTTAACTAAGGGCATTTGAAAGTCCCAAATTACACCCAGTGATTTATTGCTGTTTCATTCCTTTATACCAGTGTTGTGATCTGGGTACGCGGAAGCCAGACTAAGGAGCTAGCGGGGTTTAGGATTTAGATGAGGACTCTGCATGGCTGATCTGCAGTCTCTGGTGAGGATTAAAGGGCTTAGTCAGAAAGGTGACTCAGTCTGAATAACTTTGTGGGGTAGCATATTTATTAATTCAGTTTTTCTATGCAAAAGAGGTTTCTCTAGTTATCAGTGTTGCATAATGCTTGAGATCTGAAAATCAAGCTGGTTCCGTCTGCCTCTGACACAATCAGAAATAATGATCCCATTCTTGGACCGTGGCTGAGGTTTCCGTGAAATATACACACAGTCCCGTTGACTCCGCCAGCCCTTCCATAGCTGGGCTGGTGCTACCTACTTAAGCGTATCAGAAATAACTTGAATTCACCCGAAGATGTTGAGTGAGATCCCCTTGCTGACCGTGATCCACTTCAATCTTGTACAGTGGAGGTCCTTAGTGTCTGCCTTCAACTTTTCCCATTGCTATTCAAATTGAAGGAAGGTGCTTGTGTGGCAGATCACAAGCAGTGCTGGGCTGATGGAGCAGGCAAGAGCCTGTGGGCCGGTCGTACAATCTGCAGCACAGTAAGAAGAGAGCCAGCCAGTAGTTGGGAACCCATATTTTTGTGTTCATGAAAATTCTGCTGGTGGTAGAGTTAAAGGTTCCAGCATGTGTGCGTGTAAAAGAGGCAGAATTGGGTGCTAAGAGAGGAGGGTTGGAACTGGGCATGGGGGGAACTAGCAGACTTCTGGATTCCAGAGTCTTCTCTCCTTTCTTAGGTTGATTTGATTTGACTAAGGAGCAATGTTCCCTCTAATCTTTTCCATCCATATGCAGGTTTTTTCCATCCAGGTGCAGAATAATTTTTTTATGTTCATTGAGGTATGCGCGACAGTCCAGCACCCAATAGAAACACACAACCTGGCTGCGAGTGCTCTGCCAATCAGCTGGGTGGCACTGGAGTTTCACCTGAGCAGCTACACAAGCACACAGCTTACAGGCAACTTTGCTCATGAGTTGGCATCCATTAGGAATGTCTCTGGGCCGCCATAGTTGAAAGGAAATAGTCTTAACAACTGGTTGGTTTTTGTTCTGATAAGAGACCTGAGAGCCCAGGAAGGGAGGAAAAATTGAACGTTGAGAGCCAGACTTTGGTGTCGGTATAGTTCTGTTGACTTTAGTAGGGCTGTGCCCATTGACACCAGCTGAGCATCAATGATGAGACTTTGAACAGTGTGGTGAGGGGGAAGACTCAAATCTACAATCCCCCCATCGTGCTGCTGGACTCAAAGCTCTGTTTTCTTCCTTGTGGATTTAAAAAAGTAGCACCACCCTCAGACTATTCGGTCCAGTCATGCTGTGCCTTTGTGACTTCAGAATGATAATATATAGTTGCCCCATGACAGGTTCTTTGTGGGTAACTTTCACCATCTGTGTGGAGGGGAACAACAAAACTACCATGGAGCCAACAGTTTTTTCCAGGGTATTTATACGGAATATGAAAATGTGATTGTTTTCCATTCCTTGTGTTCGGTCATTTCCCCAGGACTCCCTGGCTTACAGAGTGAAACTGATTCGTTAGTTAATTTAGCCCTTCTGAATGTAGGACCAGTCTGACTAGGAGCTGAGCTTGTGACAGATCTCATTGGAAAAGTAATTTCCCCTGGATTTGTAATAAGGTCTCAGGTTTGACCTATGACGACATCCTGGCTTTCCATATACATTTATGATATGATGGCATGCTATTAATTTACAAGGATAAACTCAATTGCTAGAACTAATCGTCTGCTGAATTTAATGGGCTGGCTTCTTGGTTCTTTCAGTGGCGTTTGTGCTGCTCTGGAGACAGAATAGGTCCGCCCTGGAAAAACCAACCACACACACGTCTGGGATCCCCCTCTCTGGGCTTCAGAGCCGGAGCTCAGCCCAAGCCAGAATGTCTACAGGGTTATTTTCAGCCCTGCAGCGTGAACCTAAGTCTGTGGACCTGGACTCTGAGACTTGCTGCGGTGGGGTGGTGTGTGTGTGTGTGGGGGGGGGAGGGCGTGGTGTTTGCAATATATATTTATAGCAAGGAGGCCAGGAAGCCAGCCCAATCAGCCGATGGAGGATTTCCACTGGCATGGGGTGTCCCCTGGAGACACAGAGCTTGCATGCTCTCTTTTTAGCCCCCAGCGAGGGAGGTGTGGCTGGGGAAAGAGGGCCTGCCAGCATGCCCTGCTGCTCTGGGGATTCGCAGTGCCGGAGCGCGCACGGGGGGGAGCTGGCAACGTTTAGCGCAGCTTTTGTCAAACTGGCCCCAGAATCCCAAAGCTGCAGATTCTTTTGTGCCTCTAGGGCTTACTGGGTGTAACGGAGAATCTGGGCCAGAGTATTTACTCTGTATTCCCTGCCTTCAGACAGAGGGAACTCTTGGAGACAGTTAGGCTCAGAACAAAGATCCAGAGCCCAGATTTACTCTCAGTGTTCTTACCTCACCCTAGAAGAAGGGGGTTAAAGCAAAAGACTAGGAAAGGCAGAGCACAAACGCAACACAGACCCCTTGTCTGGAACAGTGCGCCGGGATGTGAAAGTTTAAGCAGTTCCCCCATAAGCTTCGCCCTTAATGGTTACCTGGTGGGGCTGGAGCAGCTCCCCACCTGCCCTGGGCAGGGGGCTGTCCTGGCCAGAGCAGCCTCTGTTCCGCCACTGGCAGAGGTTGCTCTAAATGGGAATCCGGAGGAGCCTCTGCTTCCCGCCAACCAGCCTCTGCCCAGTCCAGGTGGCGGCTGCTCCGATTAGGGGCTGCAGGCAGGGCCTGTTCTGGCCCAGCTGGAATGCCCCCCCCCTACTCAGCCTCTTTAATCGGTTAACTGGTTAAAGGTTGAACTGGTTAGCCAATTAAATGGGAATTTACATCCCTAGTGGTGTGGGGCTGGCGCGGTGGCAGGGAAAAGTAGGGCCCAACAGTTCGAGTAACGGAGGATCCCCCCAGTCCTACTCAATAATGGGAAATGCCCCATTGTGCTGGGAGCCCTGCCAGCGGTCTGCAGTGCAGAGCTGTGTGTCCCTAACGCATACAAAGAGCTTCTCCTCGTGTTTTGCCTCGTGGGTGCGTACAGGATTAATTCCATGCAGGCATTACTGGTGCACTGGCAGTTCTGGAGATCCTGAAACTGAAAAGGAAACACATTTGGCTCATACTTCATACACAATCACTTACACTTAAGCTATTGATAGCTGATTGGGATCTGTAGACTGTTGGGCTGGTGCCACTGGGTTTCTAGGCATATTCAATGGCTGGAACAGACAGCGAGGCTGTAGGTTTTGGCAAGCAGTGGGTCTCATTAGTCAGGCTGACAGTATCTGACACTAGAGATTCCCATCCACTAGGATGAAGCTCACTTCCCTAGGCTTTGGCTGACGTCCCAACAATATTTACATGAAGGACAACAGAGGACCAGTGTTAAAGGCTATGAGTTTCCAGTAGGCAAGCCGTTGAATGGTCTATTGAATACTCTGTTTTGATTATTTGGATAATAATGAAGCATGCCCTTGAAAAATGTGAGCCGTGGTGGTTATTTTCTGCTACGCATGCAAAGCTGTGTTTCCTCTTGGGAGTAGGAGTAATTGATTTGTATTGTGCCACCACCAAAAGGCCCTAGTGAGGAACAGGGCCACCGTGGCCTAAGTGCTGGGCTAATGCAGTCCCTGCTGCAAAGAGCGTACAGTCTAAAAAGTTCCGGGTGGGGCTAGGCACATGGCATGTTAATCCCAGGGGTTTGTTCTGATGACATGGCCTCTTCCCAGTCACCCGCCCCCCAGAACTTTCAAGTTCAGTCTTTCCTCCTTCAAGGCTTTCTCAGCAGGTAGCGAGGACTGGACTGCGGTGGAAAATATGCCAGTATTACCCCGGCTTCCTTCGCAGCTAAGCTTCACCCACTCATGGTGTCAGAATTAAGGGCTATTTACAGTAGGTTGTCTGCATGCTTCCATTGAGAGTTCATGAGAGAGATTCCAGTTATCACTACTGTATTAGTCTTCTGGGATAATCCTCCATTAAGATGAATCGGGGCTGTTGACGCCTCTCAGAGCTATTGATCCGGGGCGTCAATAGACTCAGATACTCCACCATCCCTGCATCCACGTGCTGAAAGTTACTTCACTCCACAGGGCAAACCCTGGGTTCACTCCCAGTGTTCTTACATCACCCGAAAATAGCCGACCCCTTCCTTCCACGTGAATGCCCTTTCTCTGCTGAGGGCTGCAGCTCTGACAGGAGCTAGAGACTATCTCCCCTCCACTTCCAGAGTAGAGAACATGAGGTGGGCTGGGTGCCTGGGGTGGGGGGGAGAGTGTCTTTAGATTTGTCCAAAGATCTGGGGTAGGCACAGTAGCAAACATGCGTTAGATTCCCTCCCTGTCTATGAAGCTGTTTATCCTACTCTTCCTATCTCTCTTGAAAAACATGGAACATTTTAAAGAATGTTTACAATGAGATCGTAGAAATGTAAATATTACATGTGTATAGCAGCTTCCATAATAAAGGAACCCGAAGCATCTTACACAACACATTCAAGAACAGTTACACCACGACTTTAATGCAGCCACATTGGGGTAGGTGGCGACACTGGTTTAATAGCGAACAGCAGCATTCACTGAACCATAGTCATTGAGGACAGTAAAATGTAATGACCTGAAGTGGAGTTTGGCCAGGATGCCAGTACGCTGCATGAAAAGCCGGATCTTTACAGACCACATCTGGGCATGAGGTCCTAAGCTTTGCTTTTCATCTGAAATTAACAAGCACTTTCATTATAATAACAGTAACAGTTTTGAGTCCGCTTCCCAATAAGGGAGGATGAGGATGGATGGTTTTGTTTCCATTTCACTAGAATAAGATAACACCCATATGAAATACCCTGAGAATCTTGACCTTTGTTGATCAGATCCAAGCAAATTGAAATCTCTTATCTTTCCCAGCTATAATTTCTGTTTTGCTGGATTTTTACCAGAATAGTCCAAGTACCAATTTCCTGGTGGATACAGTTTTGCATGGGATGTGGTGATAATTCATAGATAAGCAAATGCCACATGTTGTGAACGGGAGGCAGCTTCATGGTTTGTTCTGTTTGGTAAGAACGGCAGCTCCTCAGTTAGCATTGCTGCAGTTTGAGTTTGGATGTGGGGTTTACTTTTAGTTACATGACACGGAATACTTGAATTCACTTAAGATTTGACCATAGGATAGAAAAGTCACCTTTGTATTAATTTGCTGTATCTGCTAAAGTCCCATTAAACTAAAACAAAGGCATAAAGGGAGACAAAGTTTTGTTCCTATTTGTGGGGAATGTGTTTAAACAGGCTAGAAATGTTTCCTGCTCTGCAGGGCATAATACACTCAAATGGTTACATTAACATGAAAATATATAACAAAGAGTGTATTTAGGACAATCCCTCTGTATCCTGTGCTAATGAATTTGAATTTCAGTAATGAAGTCAAAGGGGGTTGTATTCTTCTCTTGATGCGTGCAGTATAGTAACTCCCATTAGCATTAATGGGAGCTGCACAGATGAATTATAGGATCATAATAGTTAGAGATGGAAAAGACCTAGCAGATTATTGAGTTTATTCCTCTGTTAGGGCCAAATCCTTCTCACTGCACTCTTGCAAGCTGCCTTGTTGACTCAGTTCTAATGGAGATAAGCCCCGTACAAAATACCCCAATAGATACTGGGTTGCTGAGTTTTGAGGATACAATTCTTCCCATGCCGGCTGCCAGCACAAACTCTATGGATGGCTTATGTCCTGGGCGGGGAGGGACCTTCAGTGGGTGCACTGGGCGGGTTCTACACACAGGAAAGTATTTTACCTCATGACTAAGGACGATCTGATCCACAGTCCCCTGATAAGGAGGAACAGCCAGCATTAATCCTGGGCTACCCTAAACCTTAGCCAACACTGTAAAGGCTGGGCTCTGTTTTACTGCCAAGTATGTTCAAATTTCAGCATTCCTTTGGGTTATTTCCCACAGTCCCAGTTTCCAGACAGCATCTTAGTTTGTCCAAGATCTGGTTTGATGGCAGAAGTTGTTCCAGCCTCCTTGCACCAAATCTATGCTTCTCCAGCTATTATGAGGTCTAGCAAGTATCTTCGATGTAACAGGGTGTGTCGGTTTTCATTCTCTGCCCAAGTAGTTAACCAGAAGAGAAGGAAATTATTAATGGTAACATAGGCCATGGAAAAAGAGGGATATTGGGCCAGATCCCCAGGGGGTATAAATTGGCATGGCTCCCTTGCCCTTCATTGGCGCTATGCTGATTTACATCAGCCAGGCTCATTATGCCTAGTCTGTTGAACATTACAAAAATTCCTTACAGAAGCTGCATGCGGACCTGGGTCCTTAATTGAGATCTCTTGTTTCATTAAACTCCTTCCTTGTGAGAGATTGCCTTGTCCAAACCCTGTTGACTTCCTGCATTGGAATGGGCAACATGGGGTTAAAAGCATAAACATTTTCACTTCATAAACCCCAAACCGGGAAGTTTAAAAAAAATCCTCATTGCAGTAAAAAGCATTTGTCACTGTCCTCATCTATTAGTACCCTCTAAACATTTTGCAGGAGAAGCCGTGGCAGGATTACATTTCTGCCTGGGCTGGAGGTTTCTTTATTAATAAAGGCAGAGGGCTCTGTAAAAGCCCATAGGTCAAAAATATAATACAGTATTCTCCTGTGCTTGTTTCTGACATTAAGCCATTAGGGCAGATAAGGGAGAGGTGCAGAGTCTTAATTTATAAGCAAATGGTGATCCATGGCTGGGGACTGTTTGCATTTGCTAGAGCTTATTCTTTTATCTTGAACTTAATACAGTGGATCACTGGTCATGAACCCAGAACAGCAAATCCCTCATCCCCAGCCCTTCTGCAAAAATAGAGCGAGGGCCATAGCCGCAGATGGTGTAAATTAGCATGGCTCCTTGAAGTCACTAGTACTGTATTGATTTACACTAGTGTTCTAGCCTGGAATCTAGGTTAAAGGAGGCTGGGGTTGCATAATGTAATATCCTTACGGGGTTGGGATATTGCTCCATTAACAATACTATGGGCTCTCTGTGCAGTGGGGGGCCATCGTGGCTCTCCCTTCCCTGCAGGGCTGGCATTGCTTAGGACACATTCCCATATCCATCCTGGGAATCCTCTTCCCCCCCTTTCTCCCCCCTCCCACGGGCATTGCAACTAGTGCAGGGGGGAACAGCTGGGATCACAGGTAAGCGAATGTCGCATGTTGTGGAGTGGAGGCTGCAGCGTGATTTGTTCTGTTTGGTAAGCAGAGTGGCTCCTCTGTTACTGTTAGTTTCCTGCGCCATGGTCTCTCTTTTTTCTTTTTTCTTTTTTCTTTTTTCTTTTCTAGCAAACTATTTGAGGGTGAGGTTTGTGCTGTGACATGAGGAGCAGGCGGATTTCAGTGGTGTTCGTACTGGCACATGGGTGTATTTTTAGCAGCTGGCAGCAGTCGCTCACCACCTTGCCTGCTACCCTGAGTCAGAGGCAGTCCACAGGTGCACTGCCCCAGGAGCTGTGCAGAAAATAAATTGGAAATCAGAGGCTCCGCCCACACCCCTGTGAGGGACGGGAAGCAGCAGCAGCTCACTGTTTTCGTGTGGAACCTTAAAGTGGAAGCAGAAGAGGGTTTAGAAGGATATGTCCAGGATAGCTCTTCACCCCCGTTCCCCTTGGATTCCTGCAGTTGCCTGCTGCAGAGGATCGTTTTTGGGGAGAGGCCGGAAAACAGCCATCAAATCCAACCGGCTGCAGAGCCAGCGCCTAGCCCTGCGCAGCATAGAGGACTCTGGACAGTTCTGCTTGGTCAGAGCTCTGTATTTACACTGTGAGCGTGGGCACGGCCTTGCATTACCAGTAAAGAACAGGTCCTGCTGGTATTTATGCTGTGAGTGTGTTTTAATGAGAATAAAGATGTCAGATGGAAAAACCGGGAAGAAAAGTGTAAAATACCGCAGTTGTTCATGAAAGATGGCTAACCCCAAGTAAACATCGACGGCAGTGTTTGATCCCTTCGTGTTTACTATTTATCATATTTATTATTCATAAATTCTAGCACAAATGTTAGGCCTACACCCCAGTGACATATTTGCATTTTACTTTAAGTTTGATTTCCACCATCCTCCCCTTCGTTTTTTCAACCAGGGACTTAATGATTTACCATCCCAGATAGTGTCTCTCCTTTGTGCTCTTTAGCTCTTCTCCGCTCTCCCCTTCTTGTTTCAGGAAAAGATTTCTAACGTGGAAAAGTGATATTTGAATAGATTCCCCTACGGCAATCAATTTACTTTTAATTTGTCTGGAACTAAGCTTTTCTTTGTTGCAATGAGAAAGAATTGAAACTGCTGTAAAATGTATTAGCTTCCAGGAAGATTTTGAAATGAATTTTTTAATGATCGTGCTGTTTGCTGTACCCAGCAGCAGTGTCATCCTGATTACAGTATAGCCATACGGTTGCTGAAAAAGCACTGAAAAATCAAGATAATGCCATACTTTCATAGGAGGGCATTTATAGTAATGGGTGTTGAAAATTAGGTATACTAATAAATACTAGCACTTATATGGCCCCCCTCTGTACAGCCTTCCCTATAAACTATTTTTATGTGGCTCAAAACATGATCAGTGGTGTGGAAAAACAAGCCATCACTTTATCCACTTTATATTTTAGATGAATACTCAGAGCTCACCTCACAAAGAAGCTGCACGTTTTCTGTGTCAAAATGCTTGGTGAATTTCTGGAGTTCCCTTCTTCCAGATCTCCCTGGCTCTCACGCTATCCCTTCACCCCTTTCACTATGCAGCTACATTTGTTGACACCTCTCAGGATAGTGGCATCTTCGCCTACCATTGCCTTCAATGCCACTTGCTTGTCCTGGCGCTAATCAGTCCACAGCAGGTTGCTTTAGTTCTTAGCTGGATCCTGAGCCATCAGGAAACATTTGCAGCCTGTACTTCGCTCAGGCATTCCCTCTGTAGACTCCCACACAATCCAAATGGAACCAAGTGCCTCAGTGAAGTCCAGCCCTTTGTCACATAATTTACCTCCACCGCACAAGCCAAATGACACATGCTGAAGCCCAGTCAGTCTTGGCGCGGCCTTTTCACCTTTCGGTCTCGTTTTCCATTTTCCTGCGGCTCCCGGCTTCTTTCTCCTGATCTCCGTGTGGAACACAAACGAGCGCTCCTTATTGGCCTCTCTAAACCTTCTCTGACTTGGATTGAACTGATTTTCTGTTCAAAAATGGAAACTCCGGGGACTATTGTGAGTGCCCAAATTGCACCGTTGATGGTATAACAACCCATGTCATCCCACCATTTATCAGAAATATTAAATCCCCGAGCACTTGCACCTCGGCATGTTTTAACTTTGCTTCTGGCCAGCAGTCGAGATCCAATTGAAGATAATTTGGTTGCTCAGGGAGCTGAATGGGCCCTCTTTTCAATCCGTTTTCATGTTGTAGAGAGCTAGAGTGAACTCAGGTGAATAGGAGACTGACTGAATAGAATAAAAACGTGTCGTGCAGAGGCTTCCGTTAACACTTACTGAACTGCCACAGGCAGTACAAATACAAATGAGCTGGGACCTGTCCCTCCACCTGCCTCTCCAAACAAAACTGCAGCCGGGATCGAGGCTGGGTTGCAGTAGGGGACAAGATACAAAGCAGAGCTGGGTGGCGCACTCTCCCTGGTGCCCTCCACCACTGGCCCGGGGTCGAACCTTCCCCACTGAATGTTCTGGCATGCCCCCCCCCCCCCCCCCCGAGGGATGTGCCTACAGTTTGGGGACCGCTGATTCTAGAGCTGTCATGATATCGCCTACACCAGTGTTTCTCAACTTTATAAAAAAAAGTTATCCCTTAAAAAAGTACCCCTAGTACCTACTGTTGTCAGACACACACAATTTTTTTCTACCATTGCAACATAGTTGTTTAAATAACTTAATCATAGCTGGGCAGGCGATGACATTTTTGGGTATAAAATAAGCGCTGTAAAACTTAAAACAAAAATTCAGTTTTCTCCAAATTTCAGTTGTGTTGACGTACCCCCCCAGATTTCTCTTGGGTACCCCTGAGGGTACTCATACCCCTGGTTGAGAACCACTGGCCTACACCGCTGCCCTGCCAGCTCCAGTGTGCGGCATTGAGAAAGGGGCATTGCTCTGGCTCCTTTATACCCAGGTCACCCCAAGTGCGGGAATGGTGTTTGTGAGGGCTATAACTTACACCCAGGAACTTCCCTGGGATCCAGTGAATAAAGGTCACAGGAAACCGTGCACCTTCCCCCCGCACCGTTGGGCTGAACTGAGGACTCTCTGCCATGACTGGAGCCACAACCATCTTTTTCTCTCTTCTCCCAACCTTCTCCCCAAAGAGTGAAAGTGAAAAGGAGGGAAGATGAGCAGGGGTGAGTGGAGAGCGGATGGAGCTGGAGCCATGTTTCCTGCGTTGCATTTGATTACAGGCGGTTTGAAGTCCTGTCACATTGCGGAGGAGCTTCTGGTGTCATGAAGTCACCAGTCGGTGGAAATTCCCAGGCACCGTCACAAGCCCTGATATTTTCCTAACTCCTTTGTGGCTGCAGCAGCTTCCCTTCCCCCCCAACCCCGTTTGTTCTAGAGTCCAGCAGACGCTGCTCCCTGCACCTGTGGTCATAGAATCATAGAACCATAGAGCTGGAAGAGTCTTCAGAAGGTCATCAAGTCCAGCCCCCTGCTCTAGGCAGGACCAATCCCAACTAAATCAACCTAACCAGGGCTTTGTCAAGTTAAGACTTAAACACCTCCAGGGATGGAAACTCCACTACTTCCCTAGGGAACCCATTCCAGTGCTTCACCACCCACCTAGGGAAATAGTTTTTCCTAATATCCAACCTGGACCTCTCCCACCGCAACTTGAGCCCATTGCTCCTTGTTCTGCCATCTGTCACTACTGAGAACAGCCTCTCTCCATCCTCTCTGGATCCTCCCTTCAGGAAGTTGAAGACTGCTATCAAACCTTCCCCCCCCCCCCCACTCTTTGCTTCTGCAGACTAAACAGACCCAATTCCCTCAGCCTCTCCTCATAAGTCGTATGCTCCAGACCCCTAATCATTTTGGTTGCCCTCCGCTTGACCCTCTCCAATTCGTCCACATCTTTTTTGTAGTGGGGGGCCCAGAACTGGACACAATGCTCCAGATGTGGCCTCACCAAAGCCGAATACAGGGGAATAATTGCATCTCTGGATCTGCTGCCAGTGCTCCTCTTAATGCAACCTAATATGCCATTAGCCTTCTTGGCTACAAGGGCACACTGTTGACTCGTATCCAGCTTCTCATTCACTGTAACCCCCAGGTCCTTTTCTGCAGAACTACTACTTAACTGGTTGGTCACCAGCTTGTAACAATGCTTGGGATTCTTCCGTCCCAAGTGCAGGACTCTACACTTGTCCTTGTTGAACCTCATCAGATTTCTTGTGGCCCAATCCTCCAATTTGTCTGTCACTCTGGACCCTATCTCTGCCCTCATGCGTATCTACCTCTCCCCCTAGCTTAGTGTCCTCCGCAAACTTACTGAGGGTGCAATCCATCCCCTCCTCCAGGTCATTAATAAAGATATTGAACAAAACTGGTCCTAGAACCTAACCTTGGGGCACTCCACTAGAAACCGACCGCCATCCTGACATCGAGCCATTGATCACTACCCGCTGGGCCTGGCCTTCTTTCTATCCGTCTTACTGTCCATTTATCCAATCCACATTCCCTTAACTTGCTGGCAAGAATATTGATGGCAACACAGAGAAGGGGGGAAAAAAACCCGACCACCCCACGCCAACCCTCACTCACAAACACAAGCTCAGCACACCGTAAGAAAGCCCCAATAACAACACACGCTTCCCTTAAGAGTCCTGTATCTGCTTCTCCTTTACCTGGAGAACTCCCTCTCTAAACTCCCTGTTAGCATTCACCTGTTCGCAGGTAGTCAGGGAGGGTTCGGAATATTACACATGCGGATGTCTCCAGGACTTTGCTGCTTTGCAGCCATATCAGCCCTTCTCTATGCCTGTTCATCTCTCCTCTTGACCAATCTTACCATCTCTCCAGTCTCCTCACTTCTTCCCATTGACCCCTACTGCCAGTCCAATCCCTCTCCCCCATTGCTGTTTTTTGTGGCATCCCAGTCAAGATCGTCAGTCACCTTCAACGCCCGACAGATTCTAGTTCCCATCTGCTGAGCACATCTTTGCTCATGGTCCTTCCTGCTGCCTCTTGTGCTCTTGTCACTCTGCTCCGGATCCTCCCCTCCTCCCTGTTCCCTTCATCTCCTTCCATGCCTGGCTCTGTTCTGTTATTTACACAGGTCCCTACTTTTGGAACGTGGTCTCCCTTTTTCCTCGTTCAGCCCGACTCTCTGCTGCCAGGCATTCTCCCTGCCGCCATTCTCTGAGAGGACTTTTCACACCTCTCCTCACGGTCGCCTGTGTCTTGCCTTGTTCACTTGCTGTTAGAGCCTGGATGACAGTCCACAGAAGTCAAAAAGGAACCTGAGCTGTAAGCTGCTCAGGGCAAGGAATGGCCGTATTTGTCTATTGATGGCAGATTTCACCCCTCCAGCGACCAAAGTCCTGGTCTGATTTTTGACTAACAGGCACGTTTCTCTTGTGACTTGTGCCTGGTGCCAGTGAAGTGTTTCTACAATAGATTTTTGTAAAACAGCGCTGAGATGCTAAGCGAGTGCTGGTGTGAGGCAGACATGCATGGTACCCGCAGAGGGCCTAACTGGCACTGTTCTGACACCATTTCCTTCCTGCAGTGCCAGTTTGCTGTGGATCAGTGTTGTTCCAATCTCTCTCCTGTGCATTATGGCACTCCTCAGGGCTTCCTGAGTATACATACTCTGTGGCTCCCATTTCTGCCTCTTCCTCTCCCCCCTCCCCATTAACAAGATGGGTTCTAGCATTTTTATGCAGATGAAACATACATTTCTTTCTCTCTTCCACTAGGCCTTTCTGAACCAATTTCTTTCCTCGCTAGCCTGTCTGTCTGAAGACTGCATGGCTCAGGCCTTTAAAATCAAGACAGACACAATGTGTGTGTGGTTGGGACTCACTGTTCATTACCTTTGTGCTAGTCCCATGAGGTGGGAACAGAGGTGGTTTGAAATTTGGAGCTCAGCGTGGGCTTCATTTGGCTCTGGGAGAAGTCTGTTCCACAGGTGCGTGGGTTGGGTATTTATTTATTTAGCTGTATCCAGGATTATGCTCAGCTGTGACTGTTTTTCCCTGTTGTCTGACGTTAAAGCAGTTGCCCGCTGCCTTTCTGAAGTGCTGTCTTGTCTCGGTCTCTGAGGCCATTACACGGACATTGTCAGGATCAATATTAAGGCGAAATGCTAACAGCGTCATTAAAAACATCCATCAGGGCTGGAGGTGTGTGTAGAACTGACCAAATGCTCCCCAATATCGTGTCCCACCAGGCACTTGGTCTTGTGTCAAACCTGGGATGGATTCCTCAGGGGCTGACTCTACTTGGGTTGTTCCAAAGTCCTGATCAGGAACATGCCAGGAGATCTTTCCAGGAGATCATATGCTGCGCTTGTACACCTTCCTGATAAGGTAGGGTAAATGGCTCCCACCGGCTCCACGGGCAGCACTTTCTGCCCATGCCCAAGTAATTCCCCCTGCTCGTGTGAGACGTTGTCAGGCTGTGGCACCCTGTGCGGAGATGCAAAGCTCTTTGCTGAATCTGCCAGGCCAGCCACGTCTCCTTAGTTTCAGCTCCTCCGGATGAAAGGCAGAGGCAGTACAGGGAAGGGGAGTGTTGTGGGGAGGAGCTGTTTTAGGCACCAACTGGCGATTAAGTACTGTGTTGAATTGTTTTCAGTATAACCTTGTCCCATGATGTTTTGTTCTGTGTGACGTTCCCAGATATAATCCAGGAAGAGGGAGATTTAGGGGGAAATTCTACTTCATGCATGCGCTGCCTTTTATTAGGGGCTCATAACCTTCATGCTTCAGGCATGGAAAATTGCAGGCCCATAGCCTTTTGGACAGTATTTGACTTGCTGAGCTGATGCCGCGCTCCCTGGCTACAGCACAGTCTAACGGTACGTGACCCTCTGTGGCTGGTTTTAGCAGAATTAAGGATCTTAATTTCAAACGTGCGTTTCTTCCAACGTGCTGAGCTCCTTAGAAAAGCGGACACTTACATTGAGACCGCCAAACTTGCGGTTCTGATGCCAGGTCAGATTTAGCTTGCTTATTCCTCTCAATCTTTCCTAGGCCAGTGTATTTGGGTTCAGGAAATACAGGTTGTACCTCCCTTAACCGGGACTCTCTAGTCCAGCAACATCCTCGGTCCGGCAGGACCAGGGGTGTTCCTGGACCACAGAGCCCAAGTATAAGGAGGTTGTCCCAGAGGTCAGGAGCACAGCGGTGAGGGGGGCGGTGGTGGCAGTGACGACAACTCAGCTGGGAGCCCCATGTCAGGTGGGGACACGGAGGGGCAGGTGGCACAGTGGAGTGTTCTGCCCCTGTGTCCAGGAAGTAGGAGGGGTCGGTAGTGGCTGCGGAGCTCCAGCCATGGCCACCAAGCTTGGGGAGCTCCACCTGCGGAGCCATGGCCGGGCAGGCAGCAGGGGTGCTGGCCTGGAATCCTAGCTGAGGGCAGGAATTCAGCACAGGCCATATTGCGAGGGACCTCCCCAGTCCGGCAAATCCCCTCGTTGGTGCCGGATGAGGGAGGTCCAGCCTGTACCCGCATTCAGTCCCCCGTCCCTGATCCTGTCTGGGATCAGGTGCCTGCTCCATAGCTTGAGGTCTCCCAGGGAGCAGAGCGGAGAGGCGATGGAGGCATCAGAGCTTTTGTTTGCCTGCCCTGTTGCAGGGAGATCTGTTGTCTCTTTACTGCTTCCAGCCATGCCTTTGTGTTCTTTGTCCTTTACCTCCTTCATAGATCCGTGACCCTCTTCCCCCGCCCTACCTCTGTCAGCTTGCTCCCACTTGGCTCAGGCCAGGCAATCTTCCTGCCCAGTCCCAGAATGTCTCCGCCCCCTGTTCCTCCAATTAACTGGGAATCGCTGCTGTGGGTTCTGTGATGGCCGGGTGAAGTGGGGCTATGCTGGGGAGAGCAGCAACTGCCCAGAGGTTTTGTGCCTGCCTGGTGCAGGAGCTTACTGAATGCCTCAGGAGTGCAAGAAGCTGCACACACGTGCCTGGCCGTTGCTACACCTGTTCTGTTTGCCTCTTGCATAGTGCCCCAGAAGAGGAAAGCAAATCCCTCTGCTTAGCTCTAGCACAGCTGTCCTTGGCATCTGTAATGGAGTAAAATATTAGTTCAGATTAAGTACCGGTCATCCAGGCCATGCCGATCAGCAAGGTATCTGAGAGCCCAATCCAACTTACATCAGAAGGGAGTCGAAGCTGCCATTTTGTGGCTTTTTCCAAAGGAATTTGCTTGAGTCAGTCCCGTTCCAAGTGGCCAGCTGGATACATCTGAAACCTTCGACCAGAGCTGGTATCATGACTGACATTCTAGGGACTGCAGAAATGTACAGGATAGGGCGGGGAAGCCATCTTCTTTCTTTTTGAGATGGTCTCCAGGACAAAGTTGAAGCATGTTTTGGGAGTAGCATGGTAAAGTCCGGTGTCTTTCATTCCAGTTCAGCAAGATAAAAGGCAGAGGCAGTTGAGAGAAAGGAACTGTAATTCTTTGTCAGTCCTGCATCTTTTACAATCACTTATTTTCTTAAAATAAACAATGTTCAGAAATGTAACATTCCCTTGCTCGGCCCGACCCCGCTGTACATGGATTCCAGTCAGCTCTGCTCTGCAGGCTGTAGATGACTTTCTGAAAATGAATCCCTATACATTTGTCCATAACAAGCCAAGGGAGGGAATCACTCACCTCCTAGATAGAGCAGTAACTACAAGTAACACAATCAAAGTATAAGAGCATTTAGGCAGCTCGTAATGTAGGTTGTTCTCTGTGTAAAGCTAAGTGCATCATTCTCTGAAAACGCTGTAGAGAAGGCTACTGAAATCCAGACCTCCTACACAGCAAGTCAACAGTGCCTTTTGTACAATGGGGTAGCTGCTGTCAAGTAGAGAAATAGCTAACAGTTTAGACATAGATTTCCAATGAATTGGTTTTTACTAGCTGATTCTCTATAAGTGTTAAGCTGCTCATATTTTGGTGCATTGTGTTATGTGCTGAGAATTTTTATCAGCCGCTCTTGTGCTAGAATGTGGTAGAAATACAAATGTATCTGAAAAACTGAGGTTATATGCACAGAAGTACAAGCATCAAAATGAACTATTTTCAGGTGGACAGGACACAAATAAAGCCAAGTCTGCATCTCTGTGGGATTCAGTATATCAGACTGGCAAGGACTAAATGCATTATTGTATTATTATTAACATTAACACTTGATGACACTAGTTAGTTTACTTGGATGCAGTAAGAATTTGCTATATATTTTTGAATGAAGGGTGTATGCTTTGTAAAGGTTTGCTGCAACGGTTTAGATCAAATGAAGGAAACTCTAGAGTATAAAGTATATTCTGAAAAAACCTTGGGACATGCTCTGTATTAAATGGTCCAGTGAGTGTCAAGACTTGCAGGTTCATCCTCAGCTCTGGATCCCCCAGATCTAAAAGGGTGTCACAAGGAGGAGGGAGGAAAAATTGTTCTCCTTGGCCTCTGAGGCTAGGAGGAGAAGCAATGGGCTTAAACTGCAGCAAGGGAGGTTTAGGTTGGACATTAGGAAAAACTTCCTGCCTGTCAGGGTGGCCAAACATTGGAATAAATTGCCTAAGGAGGTCGTGGAATCTCCATCTCTGGAGAGATTTAAGAGCAGGTTAGACAGACATCAATCAGGGATAGTCTAGAAGATGGTACTGGGTCTTGCCACGAGGTCAGGGGACTGGACTCGATGACTTCTCAAGATCCCTTCCAATTCTCTGATTCTATGAGCTCTGCCACAGATTCACATTATCACTTAATGTCTGTGTGCCTCAGTTTGTCCATTTGTAAAAAGGGGTGTGTGTAATGCTTTTCAAGCTCACAAGAGAGCTGAGTGATGAACCAGGCTCCCTTGCTTGGGGGTGGGAGTCCTGAAATAGGTGTGAAACTATTGAATTTCTCCCACAGGAAGGACTAGCCACCAAATGGCTGTGTAGGGAACTCCACACCCTGTGTGTGCCATGAGTGTGGCCAGCAGGTTCAAAACCTGCAGCTCCACAGTGCAAAACCTCAGCATACAGGGCTCTAGCCACTATTGCAGGCCAGAAACAGGCTGCTTTGGGGGAGTAGTTTTCTCTGTGACAATCCTACCTGATATGATTCAAACAGAGATTGAAAATGTGATCCTTAGTTCTCGGAAAGAGCTTTGAGATCCATGAGTAATGGGCACCATAGAAGCGCAAGATGATATTCTGTGTATCAACAATGGAAATACTGCTAGTCGCAGCCTTAGGTTCTGGAGCAGACGGTAGGGAAAGAATCCTTATTATTCCCATACGAGTGAGGATCAAGTGCTTGAAGTGACAAATTTAATCTTCAGTGGAAGGGAGGTAGTGATGGTTATTTACAAAGCCTCTGCAATTGTGTGGGAGGCCAACAGGGAATTAAGCAAAATGTAAAAATCAACAAAAATACAAACAAACGGCAATCCCAGATGTAGAATTTATGCTCGTATTTTTCATGTTGAACAAAGTTTAAAGCAGAGTGCCATTTAGCACTGGTAACTGAAAACAAAAATGTGGACTCGAAGCAGCTTGACACGAGACAAACCCATTTTAATTTATTTCCTATCGTAAGTTGTTTTCCATTTAGGTTACATCTCTGGCAGCAGCAGCAGCCAAAAAAGAGGGGGGAAAAGGGAGCAAATGACACACAACCTGTTGGAAATTGAACTTCAGCCAATCATAATAATAATAATAATAAATAATGCAATAAAATGCCTCTTCAAAATGACACTTTAAAAATGTCAGCTGTTTGTTTGAAAGAAACGTTTATGTAGGCACAATCATAGAATCCTAGGACTGGAAGGGACCTCGAGAGGTCATCGAGTCCAGTCCCCTGCCCTCATGGCAGGACCAAGTACTATCTAGACTATCCCTGATAGACATTTATCTAACCTACTCTTAAAAATTCCCAGAGATGGAGATTCCACAACCTCCCTGGGCAATTTATTCCAGTGTTTGACTACCCTGACAGTTAGGAACTTTTTCCTAATGTCCAACCTAAACCTCCCTTGCTGCAGTTTAAGCCCATCGCTTCTCATTTTATCCCCAGAAGATAATAGAAAGGTTCTGATCCTGCAAGCCATTACTTCCGGAGAATCAGTGGTGATGAATATGAGAGAGGTGTGTGTGTGTGTGTGTGTGTGTGTGTGTGTGTGTGTGTGTGTGTGTGTGTGTGTGTGTGCGCGCGCGCTCCTTACCAGGGTATCAGATGGGACTTTGTTGATTTCTGGGTATCACGTGTGTGAGTAAAGGTTGCGGGACAGCTTCCAGAAAGAGAGAATCCTCAATTTCATAAGCCATTGTATTTTCTTCACACAGATCAGAGTGAAGGATTTCATTGTAGGGAAGAGTGTCGGATCCTTGGTCACTCGGACAGATGCTGGATGCCCCGGAACTCTGTCCCCAGTCGTGCAAAATCTCCTGAGCATGGAAGGAACATCATGGCACTCTCTATAGAAGCTACCACTGTGGATACAGAGCCTTACGAAGACTGTGGTACCAAAAGAACTTTTGCAACGTTTGGCAAAGATGGGAGCGAACCCCTTGCCGACGAGCGTATCGTCAACCCGAAAGGCAAAAGAACAGTGGATCTGCCTGTCTGCAGCCCAAAGGTAAATGGCGCAGTCCGCGAGGCAGGGAACGGCTGCGAAGCTGTCAGCCCCATCACATCACCACTCCATCTGAAGAGCCCCCTGTCTAGCAAACCTTCCGTATCATACAACATAATGCACTGCCCAGTAAATCGCGACCTGGAGCAATTTGTAAACAGTGGCCCTTCTCGGCCCACGGAAGCAGAGCCTAGAGGGGCGGACAGTGAAAATATAATGCATGAAATTAATCCACTTCTGCAAGAATGTAGAGAAAAAGACTCACCAGGAGTGAAGAGACTAAAAGACGTAGTACTCTAAACGGCACCATATAAAAAGGAGAACCGACACTACTACAAGCGCATATTGTTTTTAATTGCTTAACAACGGTTCACAAATTGCTGTATTTAAGAGCTTTCCCTAAATGTATTGTTTATAAATGAAGCTATATCGTTAATGTGACAATCCCCACTTATTTCAGCCGCTAGCAGGGGTGTTCAGTTGAAGCAAATTAGCTTATTTTTCTTTTGTCATGGGGTAGGAGTGAAGGTGAGACCAGTTGAGTTATAAAGAAGTATTATGTATGGAGTATTTTCAATTTATATATTTTTATATATCAAAACTCTATTATAAATTGCCATTCTTTGTAATGAATTGAATTGAAACTTCCTTATCTGACCATCTTGAATAATCACCCTGACATTTTTGTACTCTATACAATTTACTGGCCATTTCTTGTGTACAACTGTTAAAAAAACAATTCAATGAGTTTTAATATTTGCCTAGCACAAGGCTGTTTGTACTTTAAAATGTTGCTCTTTTGCTGTGGACACCCCTGCATTAAGAATCCTTTTGCTATCACATGCTTATCTGTACTATTATTGTATTTGATATTGCAAATTACTGTATGTCTAGTGATGGCAAAAGGCTTTCAAGTTTTTACAAAAACCCCTCACAGATATATTTAAAACTTGGGGAAATTGCTAATTTCAAAGTCAATGTGAGGCGTGTTCTGCCCATATCCCAACACCCCCCAGGCCCTATCCTTGTTTTCACAGTGCTACGATCATTGTGCGAAGTAATTTAAGGGATATTCTGCTGCCTAATTTGCAGTTGTCGGATGCACTGTGCTGAACGTTTTGAGATCCATTTCTTTTTTCGTAACGTCAAGGCATTGCATGGAAAAGCTTCTCTGTAAGTTATTAGTTTCCAGGTTTAGCTATTCCCCGTCTCTAATCATCTCAAAGCAAGGGAATTGTTTAACAGATCTAAATTAGCATCTTGGTTAGAGACGCGCTTCCTGATCAACATTTCCAGTCATGATTACACTAAGTACCTGCGTGTGTGTATGTATCTCATTATGGGATGGATTTTAGAATGATATTATTTCTATTTATCCCTGCATCATGAGTAGGTGTAGTGTAAGCAATAGAAGGGTATTCGGGTAGGGCCAGACAGGTGAAGTATAACAACACTATTAATGAAATTAATGTGCCTTCCATAAGGAGAAGAAAAAAGTGAATAATTATTTTTTTCTCATAATTAAGTACAGATTTTAGGCTACAAATTTGCACATATAAAACTGATTTTTAAAAGACCATTGGAGCTACTTGAACAGCCATTTTGTAGAAAGGAGGAGCCATAAAGATTTTCACAGAATTATATATTCTCTGCTCTCCTGCACTACACAATTGTTCCAACTGGGTTTGGGTGGGGGTGGAGGTACAGAAGATGTTGGTTTGTGAATTAGTAACACTTTAGTTTTCTACCCAAAAGAATATTAATTCATGCTTAAAAGTTCATTATATGAGAGAGAGAGAGAGAGAGAGAGAGAGAAAGTACAGACATTGCCAGTGTTTGTTCTGCGAATGAACTGAAAATAATGGTTTCTAGAGAAACAGTTTTCCCACTACTAATGTATCTTAATAACATTCTCGTTACATTGATTTATTTAAATTAAAAATGTCATGAGGAAAACAGCCTCCAATTGTTATCATCCTAAACACCAAATAAGCTCCAGTCATTTCTTTTCTTTAGAGAAGGTAGATAACCTGAATATGGTTTTTAACTACTCCAATTGGTACATTTCCAGTATGTCTTATGGGTCCAGGAATTTGAAAATAATCTATCAAAAGGAACGTCTCATGAAATGACTAAAGCTTTCTTTATTGGTGTTGATTGCTACCTCATGCAGATGGAATCCCCTGAGTTGGTGTGACTGCATCTGTCCCTCTAAAAATTGACCCATGTGTCCTTTTCCCCCTTAATTTTGGAGTTTGATTCATTTTTTAAAAATAGTACGTTGTTTTTATTCTAATTTTTCATATCTGGGGTACTGTACTGCTGTCATTAAATATATATATATTTTGCAAGTGGATGTATTATATGAGCAATAGAAGGAACAGATTGGTTTGGAGGTTTTTAAGTGACTGGACTGTCTAATATTAAGATGGGTGTTTTGTTCTTTATAATGTTACCTGTTCATTAACTTTTGAGAGCTTTATTCAGTGAAAATTCATGTCCTTACTTACTGAACCATAGAAGTTTCCTGGATACCATTGTTAGCTGCAGAAATTAATCCTAATTGATTGGCAGAAAATTGCTTTAGAAGGAGTGTGTGTGTGTGTGTGTGTGTGTGTGTGTGTGTGTGTGTGTGTGTGTGTGTGTGTGAGAGAGAGAAAGAGAGAGCGAGCGCACGTGCACCATAATTCAGCATCAGCCTATGGTACTGTTCTCCCACCCTTCCAGCACACACTCTCCAGGCTCATACGGGTAACCAATGGCAATCCTGAGACTTTTGACATCAGGGGCCTCTACTTAGGATGCTCAAAGTCTCTGGTTGCCTTAGGCTAGCTGACAGAATGGGTTGAAGTTTTATATGAACTCTTTGCTGTCTTCTAGAGAACCCACAAAAAGGGCCTAGGTTTTTTCTGGATTTTATTGCTGGGGTTTTGTTACAAAATCCAGCACGCTCATTCTGTTTTCCCCAAGCTCAATGAAATTCTCCATTCTAGTCTAATTTTGAGATTTTTTTCAATCCCCCTCCTCGCCAAATGTGACCAATGGGTGGCGATGTGTTGGTTACAACTGGTGTAAACTGAACCTATCTGACCACTTGCTCCACTTCTCCTGACTTGAAATGGGAGGTGTCGTTCTGCTTTGAAACGAACCATTCACGTAACTCCTCAGAAGGAAATGGCCAGAAGGCTTCCCTGAGGAGAGCCTCAGGCATTCCCAGGATGGCTTGTACGTGATCGTCTATGGAATGGAGAGCAGCAGTCCACCAGGCAACATGACAGAGGACTGTCTAGCCAATTAGCATGGATTCTCCTCCATCTACTACACTGTGCTGTGCATATGGGCCTTCCCACTCCTGTCTCACGGCCCTCCTCCTCCTAGCCAAAGATAGGCCTGGTAGCGTGGCCCCCCATTGCTGTAACTAGTGAATAGAAAATGGGAAGAGGAATCCAGAGGAACGTGGGCCTCTGATTGTGTCGCTGCCCCCAACTTAGCACTTAGAGGAAAATAGATGGTAACTGAAAAGACAAATTAAACATTCCTTGCTACTAGAAATAAAAGCGCAGCCCAGAAAATGTGGTATATTTCTATGTACCAAAGGGAGTTCTAAGAGGTCAGTTATCAACTCCAAGGAAACTATTTAAACGGGTTTTTCCCCATCCTGGCCTGCGCTGAATGTTGGGATCTTGAATGCCTAAGGCACCTCCGTTACACGTTATCACATCAGAAGAAAGACCAGGCGATGGACTGGGGAAGGTTTTATCACCTGCTGAGTTCCCTTCCCTCTTTCAAATATCACCTATTTCTATTTACTTTCCCTCTCTCATTAGAAATCAGTTCAGAGCTTCTGGTTGAGCTGTATTATAATTTTAAAAGCGTCAGAGGGGTAGCTGAGTCGGTCTGTAACAGGAAAAACTTAAAAAACCAACAAATAGTCTAGTAGGGTCTTAACAGACTAACAGTGGGCTGTGCCCACGAAAGCTCGTGATACCATCTACATGTTTTGTTCATCTTTAAGGTGCTACTAGGCTATTTGTTTACGTTTTTTAAATAATTTTAAAAGTAGTTCAGTTAATCACATCAAAATGTAAATGATGCATGATGGCTTTTTTTGGATAAAGCGTAATGAAGTTCTCTCTTTGAATTAATGAAATTAGGCATAGGAAAGTCATTGGTATATGAGGGTTTCTCCTCAAATATTTCCTTCAAGCACACTTGCTCTGCCTACTCATTTACACAGTGAAGTGAGAACTAGGCATGTGAACGTGTACACGGTTAAGTGATGAACCCGCTTAAACCTCATTGTTACACGCATCCCCTTCCCCCTGCTGCCTCTGTATCAGAGGCATCAGCATGGTGGTGGGGAGGGCAGGCGGGAACCAGTGCTCGCTAGGAGCCGACTTAAAAGCCAGCTTCCTCTGAGTGCTGGCTCCCGCCTTCCCCCGCATGTAAACGTGTAACTATTGAAAAGGTAGTCAGTTACAGCGTTTACAAAAATAAATGCATTTTAACATCCCCAGTAAGAACTGTCGTATTTTATGCCACATTTAACAAGAGTCTGAATGCAAGAGGTGCCCATTATCCACAACCCAAAATGAAACCAATACTCTATTGTGTGTCCAGCACCTCAGACCCCCAAAGATAGTCTGAGTAAATTCATGACATGCTCTCCTCAAAGTGTAATATTTACCTATGTGATAGAATATCTTTAGAAAACCCTTTCAGAATGGCATTTTCTTTTCCGTAACTTGGAATTTTGCAGCGCTGGTTTTACTTTGATATACACAAAGGGCAGCATGGGAGGGGGGCTTATGGGAGGGTGGACTGAACATTTTAAAATAAGCAGTAAGCACTTGATGCATTGTCCTGATGAAGTTGTTGCAGTTATCCCTGTTTTATTGTGATGCTGAAGATGGCCTGTGGATCACACATTGTGAGAAGTGAATTATTTTTTTTCTAATAGGAAACAAGTTGCTTTTGTGAAGAACACACTGTGTGATTAATACATTGAAATTACTCTGGGGGGGGGGGAAACTAATTATGAATAGAAACACGTTTGTCTGTCATTGGGAGAAATGGATGATCTTGTTGCTACAGCTGCTTTTGCTGCTATAGATAATCTTTCATCCAACTTATGAGGTGCATTTAACCTTAGCAGAAGAACCCAGCTAACTCTGTTGCAAGCCCTGGTGAAATGCATTCTTTACCGGCACCAGCTGATGTTCAGCTGATAGGAGCTGGGATATAATCATTCCTGACAAGAACTGACCGAGTGCAAACTAGTTTTCAGCAACAAATACCTGCTTGCACTATTCAAATGCTAAGGTATTGATTGCAGAAGATCTTACAGTGACAAGTTCCTGTAGCCTGCTGACCAGCCTGAGGACCACCTTAACTGCGGACTTCAGTGGGGCTTAAATACAGTACGTTTCATCAAGGTGTCTCCGTTGCTGATTATATGAAGAATAAATTGTTGTATATGCTGATATGTATGTTATGTACATTTTCACAGTGATGGAATCATTGTAAACGAAAAAGGAAAAAAATCACCATTGTCTATTTTATGAAGATGATAAAGCAGCTTTATTAAATTATTACAGTTCTGTTTCAAAATGGTGTACCTGCCACATTGTTTCTCTCCTCTCATGAGAACTTTGTTTTCCACTTCAATGTGATTTTCCCCTTCTGCTTCGAGCATCTAATGCATTTTAGTATTAAAGGCAACTATTGAATAAAATGGAAAATAAGTGTTTGGTTAAATATGGCTGAGCGGGTTTACTTGTGGTCGGCTTGGATGGTTGGGCTGGCAGAAACCGATGCAGGCAGAGCTGTGTGTGTGGTTTAACCCTGTAGATGCTAAAATGGCGATTGGAATATCCAGATGCACCTGCCCAGCTTTAAAATAACCTTCTTTTGAAAAGTTTTAATCTCAGATGTACAATAGGTTCACCCTTGATGAAATTCAGGGTAGCACAGTGGGACCACACACTCCTCCTTTCCATTTAAGTTCTGCTTACAGCCCATATTAAGGGCTTAAATGTGAACTGCAAAGGAAGGAGAGAAGGTGGGTGCGCGCCCCCTTTCCTTCCCCCTTGTTTGTAAAGAAGACCCATAAAATGCTTTTCCCACTTGCTTTCTACCCAAGGAAGATCAGAGGAAGCAAGCCTTGCTTTTCCAGGTGTGGCAGGAGCTCTCTTTGGAGGACCAGCGAAGAGATGGGGTTAGCCAGCTTTCTCAGCCCTTAACTACTTAGCCATCTGTAGGCCTTGCCCCGGGACGAATTTCTCCCTATCCCAGAAGGGGACACTTTGGCCGTGTCCAGACTCAGGGGTTTTTTCGGGAAAAGTAGCCTTTTCCCGAAAAAACTTCCCCTGCATCCAGACTCAAGCCGCGTTCTTTCGAAATTATTTCGAAAGAACGTGGCTTTTCTTTCGATGGCGGTAAACCTCATTTCACGAGGAAGAACGCCTTCTTTCGAAAGTTCCTCTTTCGAAAGAAGGCGTTCTTCAATGTAAAGAGGCCGTCTTCGAAAGAGAGCATCCAGACTCGCTGGGTGCTCTCTTTCGAAAAAGCGGATTTCTCTTTCGAAAGATCCGCCTGCAGTCTAGACGCGATCTTTCGAAAGAGGCTCTTTCGAAAGAGGCTTTCGAAAGAGCCTCTTTCGAAAGAAGCCTGCAGTCTAGACATAGCCTTTGTTGGTCTTTTCCCATTAACTGGATCTATGCTCAACTTTCACTAAAACCCATGAACTTGGAGTAGTGGCAAAAGGGACTAACCAAGCCCAAATATCCCACAGCAAAATAATTATCTAGTGGGGTCTGTTTGCGAAGTTTCTTTTAGAAACAGGTGAAGAAGTGACGTGGCTGATGGTGACGATGGAATAACCGTTTAGAAACAGAGTTAGATTTGCTGTGTTTAGCTTTAAAGCAATGGTGAAAGCTACACAGTAGTGAAGATTCCTGTAGGGTTATCCCTTAAACGGCCAGATTTGCAGATTTAACACTTGGGCCATGTAACGGCCTACACTAGCCCTTTAACACTAGAGGGGGCCAGAAGATCCCGTTCCAAGGAGATGGCATGAACATAGACTCAGACAATGACCTTCTAGAGGAAGATGGAAAGTAGTGCCCAGGACCTATGACTTGGATGGGGAAAAACCCTGGGGCATTGTCCTTCAGGGGCCAGTTCAGGATTCCTGTAGTGTAAAGTGGGGGTAGGGCTCCCCTCTCTTCCAGCCACCTCCCTTGGGACAGGAGAAGCACTGGTAGCAGAAGGAAGCTAGCGCCAGGAGGCTGAACTCCAGAAACGGCTAGGGGTCGTGACCCTGCAAAGAACAGCTGCTGGCACGAGAAGAACTTCATGTGAGTGGATGATGAGCCAGAGACACGTGAACTCTCGTGTTGCATGGTGGAGCTTGATTTTTGAGTCTAGGTGGGACTGGTGGTGGTCACCAAACCAGCCTTGAGTGAAGGGTGATTCTGCTTATCAGAGAGACTAAGGGGACCTCTGAAGAGGGAGAACAGAGGCAGGGCTGCAGGAGGACCTCTGACCAGGAGGAAGTGCTCAGGAAGTGGCAGCCCTGTTACAGACCAGAGGAAGAAAATCCCTCTACTGTGGTAGAAAATAAAAATCTGTGCTTGGCTGCAGATCCTGTATTCCTTGTACACTCTGCTCTGCCATGACTTTTCACCAAGAGTTGTGAGTGAGCATGGTTGAGCCGTTGGTGGGGGTTTTTTAGTGATGAAGGTCCATGGAGGCTGAATTCACTCAGGTATGGAGGTCCTGCACAAAACCGTTTGCACCCCTTTAGCCCACGTGAAGCACTTCTGTGGTGGCTTGGGCGAGACTCTTCGCATGGGGTAAAGCGCAGCATGTGTGTAATAACCTTTAACCCTAAGGACAGATTGTAGCAGTTCCATTTTTAGCATTTCGTTCTGCAGACTAGTCGTTTCCCTTAGGATGCTGCTAAGGAGAATAATGCCAAGAGAAAAGCCTCTCTAGTTCAACCGTTGCATAGGGCTTTGAGGGCCCCAGATCTTGAAAATCTGGCCCAGAGGGGTGACAATTATTACTGTTTGAGCTACGAGTGTGCCAAAGAGCCCCAACCGGGGATCGTGTCCCTATTATGCCAGGCACTGTACAGGCAAAGAACAAGACAGTCCCTGTTGCAGTCTAGCAATCAGGCAGGGCCTGATGGTGGGGTAAAAGACACATAGGAGGATGGGAGGAAGGAGGAACAAATGAGAGCCTAGCAGAGCAATGGACATGACAGACTTTGAAAATCTGACCCATATTTAGGGGCCTACAAGAAGCCACGCTCCTCTGAAAATCTTGCTGCAGGGGTGGAGTCCAGCCTCTCAGGTCGCGGAAGTGGTGTTGATCTATGCTAAACCTGAGCAGAGTTGGACTGTTAGTGAAATTTCCTCTAGTACCAAGGACACCCTGACCCTTTAGATTTAGAATTGAATTAATCCCAGTATAGGGACCCCGGCACCCCAAGCCCTTGACAGGCAAGTATTCTCTTCAGTGTGTGTTTAAAGGTGTGCCTTGATGGTGTGATTCCTTTGCTGTGTGGTTTCTTCCCAGGCTGGTTGGTGGTAGCCATAGCGGGAGCTCTGGTGTAGACGAGGCATGGGATTTGTCCGGGAGCATGGGCTAGTCCTGCTCAGAATGTCTACACACAGAGGTAAGGCGCCCTGATTACGATACTGCGCTGTGGCGCAGTGATGCTGTGGCAGGTGACTTTCCCAGGAAAGGTGAGTGTAGACAAGGCCGCAGAGGCTTGAAAGGGCCAGGGCTGAATTCCTTTGCTCTCGAGCGTTTCGTGCAAATGGGTTTGAAGAACAGATGTAGTAAAGCGAGTGCGCTGCTCTCCGAACAGCGCCTGTGCCGCCCTGCTTCATAAGCTGAGCCAGCGGCAGCACCATTCACCCACCCATCCGATGAGGGGCCTGCTGAAGGGGAAACAAAGCCGAGGTGGCTCTTGCGTCCGTGGAGGAGGGAGAGGGGACAGAAGCACTTGGGACGATTTTGGGAGCAGCATCGCTAAGGCCTATCAATCTCACCAGCCCTCCACAGGCAGTGGGTCTGGATGGCAGGCTGCAAACTGCATAATCCTGTGGCTTTGGGAGAAATTGGGTGAGCCAGGCACAATGACCCTTAATTAGCAGTAATGAGCAATGAGAGGGGGCTGGTGAGGTCACAGGTGCCTTTCTTCACTAGGGGTCTTCGCTCTAGAGCATGTGCCACACGTGGCCTGGAATTGCCGTGGGTCGGATCTCGAGGCGGGCTGTCTGCCCCCTCTGTTTCCCCGGTCCTTGGGGGAGGCTGTCGGGTGTGGGTAACTCGGACGCTCTAGGAATTCTCGGCAGGTAGGGGAGTTCATGTCAATTGCATTTAAGTAACTGCACAGGGAGGAGCCTGCTGTGGGGCAGCCGTGTACGCGCTGAGGAGCGTCGCATGCCAGAGCTCGCCGCCACGTGCTGTTGCAGGGAACTGGCTATTGCTTGGTGGTTTCTCTTCCTCAGGCACGTGCCCGCTTGTATCACATTGGAGGCCAGAGCTGAGTGGGGGATGGCTGACACCCTGCTTTGGGTTTTGGAGTGCTGGTGTGGAGGGCAGGCATTTCCATGGGATTGGAATAGCTCAGTGTTTTGAGCATTGGCCTGCTAACCCCAGGCTTGTAAATTCAATCCTTGCGGAGGCCATTTAGGGATTTGGGGCAAAAATTTGTCAGGGATGGTACTTGGTCCTGCTGTGAAGGCAGGGGACTGGACTCAATGACCTTTCAAGGTCCCTTCCAGTTCTAGGAGATAGGCAATCTCCATTTAAAAATAAAATAAAATTCTTTCCAGCCTTTGTCTTCTCTGCAGAACCCATGGGAACAACGTGCTCTGTGCTATCGTGCTGGAAACCCACATCCTGTGGGCGCTTCACCCTGGAGTGCTCCTGACGTTGCTGGGACACAGGTGCTGAGTTGTGACTATCCCAGGCACACAAGGCGATGGCTCTCGTTCACTTCGCTTGCGTTTGGCCAAGTTTCACTAGAGCTCCTGTGTGGGTACCTGAAACTTGGCTCTAGTTGTGGGTCTTGGACTCCTTGGCAAATTGTATCGGGGGAAATTCCCACGAGACCGAGTGCCAACACACGGGTGAAGGTCTCGTGCTGATCCTCTGCTCGGGGGGAATTCCACTCTATGGTCCCACTGCACTCCCCGCTGGATTTCCTGAGACTGCATTGACTTCAGTGGGCACTGGATCAGGGCGTGATTTCACAGTTCCAACCCCAGAGACTGTGCATCACATGCTGCAAGGCTCCTGGTTACAGCCAGCTGACAGCCGTCTGAAATGTCAGTGCTAAGATATCTTCCCCCTCCTGCTCCGCTAGCCAGCTGTCAATAGGCTGCGTCTCCTCCAGCGTCCCCCAAAGAGCTTACCGCATCTTCAGGCCACGGTGGGCTTAGACAATAATATTTGTATTGAAGTTTGCATAAAGAACAGACCCAGACAAGGGAATAGGCCAGTGAAGGCAAGCAAGCATGATGGCTAAGGAAGAGACTTGTTTTCAGAAATGATGCTGGCCCAGAATAATGCACTGCACTGTGTTCATCTCAAAGCCTCTTTCCACTTACGCAGCCAGGGCCTGATTCTCAGCTGGTGTGACGCCAGAGGAGCTGTGTCTGACTCACCAGCTGGGGGGAGGGCTAGCTCACCGCTCTTATTAGGGGCATGATTGATGTTCTGTGTATGGCACCCAGCTGTGACTTACTGGTCCACAAGCAGATGCCTTCAGGATTTACTGTAAGATCTTTATATTCCCCCCCTCTCTTCGGCTACAGCCCCACAGCTAGCGAGATGAGACAGAGCACCGTGTTACTGGCAAAAATACCAAGGGGGCTGTTGAGGGCGTGGCACCTTTCACCGCAGCTGGCCCAGGCTGCTAGTGACTAGCTGTCAAGTAGCTTACGTGAAACATGATGGTGGGATTCGGGAGGCAGCTGTGTGCATCAGCAAACTGTCCTCACATCTGGCATGTCCGTTCACAGTCCACGTGGAGGCCCGGGCTAGAATAGACTGGGAAGACCAACTCCTAGGCCATATTGGAGGCATGTTGGTGGGGCGGAGCATGGAAATTTTTCAGTGTCGTTGGCAGTCCTGGAGGCTGTGCGGTCATGCTGTGCCTGCTTTGCTCAGTCTATGCTGGTGCCGAGAGACACGGTGGATCTCTCCTAGGGAAATCCCCTGTCCTAGCAGGCTCCCTTGGCTTGCACAATACGGGTAGAGGAACAGTAGGTATAGCCAAGATGTTTGACCCCTTCTTTCTACAGCATCCTTTAAAGAAGGGACCGCTAGTTAGGGCATCCCTTCATGTGAGCACGAGAACGGCCACACTGGGTCAGACCAAAGGCCCATCTAGCCCAGCGTCTTGTCTTCTGATAGGGGCCAATGCCAGGTGCCCCCGAGGGAATGAACAGAGCAGTGATCCCTCTCCCCATTCCCAGGTTCTGACAACAATGGTTACTAGCCATTAGTGGACCAATCTTCCATTAATTTATCTCATTCTGTTTTGAACCCTGTTAAAGTCCTGGTCTTCACAACATCTTGTGGCAAGGAGTTCCACAAGTTGGGTAAGACTTTCTCTAGCCTCCTTCAGGGGCTGACTTGGTCCCTGCAAGACCCAACGTTAGGGGAAGGTGAAAACTTCTCTTGGTCCCTGCCCTGGGATGAATTTCCCTGCCTGTCAGTGTGCTATGCCTAGAGAGAGGGTTTTTAGGCGCCCAGACGCACATCCACATTAGCTTCACTCAAGAGAGAAGTGATACATGAACAGAAAATGGAGCCAGTTCCTGACCCAGCCACAGTTCAGAGCTGGTTCACAGTGAGCTCTCATTTCTGTCTCTTCTGAATATGACTTTTATGTTATGTGTCTCTTATTTGAAGTTAAACTGGAATATCTAAACGCAGCCAGATTGGATTAGCAGGCAATGAATTATCATATACTTTGACTATTAAGTTCACAAAGAGAAGAACAAACAAACCGGAGGGATCAAAGGCCTGAAAGCATAGTGTAAAAAATAATTATCTGTTTGAAACACAGTAACTCCATAAATGAAGAGAGCATCACATGAAAAGAAAGGGAGGGGTGGAAGATCAGAATCACAAGGACCCGATCTTGCATTTTTGGCTGTCCTTGAACATCTTTAGTTTCACTGTTGGGGCTTGGGGGACTAGGAAACCAGGGCCAGCCCCCAAGCAGGACGTCTTATCTGTCATTTGTCTGTATCAGTGCGGTAAATGTGCTTAGCGCACTCACACGTAAACAGTCTTTGCGTTCCAGATATTGCCTCATTAAAATTGTCCTCCCCTTAAGAGCAGCACACGGAAGCCATGGTGACCATGGAGGCCTGTATGTCTGTCTGTATGCCCCTCGGTTCCCTGGCAGACGGATTCCCTTGGCTCAGCTGGTGTCCCTGTGTGTGGGAGGATTTCCATCACGAGGGCAGGAAATGCCCCATTTGCAGAAGGGGTTCACAAGCAGTAAATGGCTAGCCAAAGTGTTCATCAGTCCCAGGGGAGCCGCCCAGCTTAACGTAGGACCCAACAAAAACTGTCGGACCAACCTTCTTTTCAGGCCTACACACCTGCATCAATAGCCACCTCAGACACTGCTGGGACATTGCAAACAAATGAACCATTGGCAGGCTGACTGGGGAGCATCTGGCCAGCAAGGACATAGAGTTATCATCACAGGCAGTCCATTCTAAAACGGTCAGATCACGTGCTTCCCTGTAACTCTCTCTAGGCTGCAGGCAGGAGCAAGAACACCCCCCACCACCCGAAAATTAAAGTGACAGCTTATGACTTGTACACGGTTTTCAACGCGCCATCCCCTGTGCTTGTGTGGTTAGTGGCAACGGTGTGCAGCGGATTGTAAACAGTTGTTAGGTCCAGTGCCAGCTGGTGGAGTAATCTGAATCCGCGCTGCTTCTGTACACAGGCGCAGCGGTTTAAGGGAGCGATTTTTCAACTCATTTCGTTAAACCTGGTGCGTTTTTGTGTGTGGGAATGCTTACGCTGATTTACCCTGGGCTTAGGCCAGCATTGCTCACCACCAGAGCAGCAAGCAAAGCCAATATCGCCAGATTTAAGCACCAGGGTTTCTGCTGATTCAGGAACGTCAGTTTCTAAAGCGAGGTCAGTGATATTAGTGCAACTTCGGTATGACAACAAGATTTGAGAGAGAGCAGAATTTGAATCGAATTGAATAGGAACTGGACTCAGACCCCGGATTTAATTTACCTGGGTCCCCAAATACAGAGAGAGAAACACATCAGCAGTGAGAGAACACACCTCTACTACTGCACTTTACATGGAGGCTGTGTCTAGACTGGCATGATTTTGTGGAAATACTTTTAACGGAAAAGTTTTTCTGTTAAAAGTATTTCCGCAAAAGAACGTCTAGATTGGCACGGATGCTTTTGTGTAAAAAGTGCTTTTGCACAAAAGCATCCGTGCCCAGTATAGACGCGCTTTTGCGCAAGAAAGCTCCGATTTTAGCCATCGGGCTTTCTTGCGCAAAAAATTAAGGTGCCTGTCTACACTGGCCCTCTTGTGCAAGTATTTTTGTGCAAGAGGGCTTATCCCTGAATGGGAGCGTCAAAGTATTTGCACAAGAAGCACTGACTTCTTACATTAGAACGTCAGTGCTCTTGTGCAAATTCAAGCGGCCAGTGTAGACAGCTGGCAAGTTTTTGCGCAAAAGCACTTGCTTTTGCACAAAATCTTGCCAGTCTAGACACACCTGGCATGTTTCCCTCTTTCCTGGAAACCCTGCAGAAGTAAGTGGCACAAAAGGGTTGGGGGAAAAGGGGTGACTGGAATAGGATGTGTGTGTACATGATGTGCTTTCAGGCTGTGCACGCTGTGCGGGTGAGCGGGAGCTGGTCCCCCTGGAACACGTTAAACAGTTAACGTGCTGAGGCTGCAGCGCGATCAGTCATTGTAACCTGTGTTTTCACAACAGTGGTGTGGAGAATCCTCTCATTGTGCTTTACATTAATACCGATGGAAAATAGAGACACGTGGCAAACAATATTAACCCCCTCACCTATCAAGCTTAAAAGCTTTTCCCTGAGAAAAATGGCTCAAGATTGCTGTTAAGTAATTGCGGAATGGGCTTAGATCTCCTCAGGAAGATCATTGCACAGTACAAAAGCGCTGACTGCAAAAAGCCTGCGCTCCGGCATCTTTGAGCTGAATGCCCAGCACTGCTTCTCAGCCCTCCCTCCGGATCTCGAGGGGTGAGCTCAGACATATGGCACGAGAAGGTCAAAGCCAGACACCGGACCAATTCCTCACACAGGCAGAGAAGTCAGCAGAAGAATTTTAAACTCAGCCTGGCGCTTTATGGCAAGCCAGGGCTGCCCAGAAAAGCGCAGGAGTGACGTGATCCAAACAGCAGCGGCCTTGGCAGGGACCGCTCTGCATTGGCTGAAGGTGATGGATTGTCTTCCAAAGCCCAGATAAAAGAGAATCGCTATAATAAGGCCACAGAGAAACAAATACAGGCCTCAGGGTGCCAAATTCCAGGGTGGGAGGGATGGGGGTTGCCTGGCAACATGTCAGCTACCGCAGAGCGCTGCCTTCCTTGGCAGCTGCTTGTCAGTCACAAAACTGAAGCCCATTCAAACACCAAGCCGTCTGAGGCAGAGGTGTCTTCTGGCTTTCCGCACACAGCCCTCCTGGAGCATGTGAACGTGACATTGGCCTGCTTTGTACCCTTCTGCAACATAATGGCCACTGCTGTGCTGTCACCACCTCATCCTGCCTCGTACCGTCAAACAGCTCCGTCACTGCCCCTCACCCGCTCTCCCGGCTGATGAACACAGTCGGCCCTTTCCCCTCAGCAGGACTGTACTCACATCCTTAGAGCCCTGCAAATCTCCGGCTAACCACTTTAAATCCCCAGGTATCCACATCCACGATGCCAATATCTGCGATTCAGAGACCGACGCGGATACACATTTTGTATCCACGCAGTGCTCGGCGCGGCCTGTCCTTCCCTGTCACAAGGCCCTCTGCTGCGGGTTGCATAGATGCTCCTTCTTCATCACGGTCACCTCAGCCTTGCCCTTTCCTCTATTTACTATGGCCAGCCTCTTTGCTGCCGCCGCCCCCATCCCTCCCGCGTGGCTGTTGTCACACCTGCCTTTCCCCTGACCCATGTGTTGATCTGGTTTACGGCCCATTACCCAGAATGCACAGGGTCACAGACCGACTCTGGAGCTGGAAAGTCATTTGTTCGCTGCTTCGGTGAGTCGACAGTCCACTGGAAGACGGCCCAGCACAGGGTTAAATGCATGTGTAATGCCAACAGACAGACCTGAGCCCGGGTCCTTAGTGCACGAGTCTCTGCACCTTGAGCTAAAAGCTAGCTGGCTCTCAGCAAAGGTTGTCAAGCAAACTCATTTTCTCCCTGTAAGAGGTCCATGGGACAGTACCCCACACCCCGCTGGTGGGTGGGTGACACAGGCACTCACCCTAATCAGGGGCTTGGCTGGCTTTGAATACATTGCTACAAAGTTATTCGTGAGGTCTTCTATAAGCCCTTCCCTGCCTAATGCTAAGATTAGTTTGCAAACTCAGTTGTTCACCCAATCATCTTGCTGACTCAGTTCTTCACCTGGTCAGACTGTTGGCCCAGTGTTTTACTTGGCCGCTCCCTTTCCTTGCCAGACAAGCAGGCATCTTTTCACGTGTCCCAACACCTGCAGGGCACATCCTCCATCTTCCATCCTCCATGGTGCCCTCCCCCACCCTTCCTTGTCCTCTTGCCCTTTCCCCTCACGTTATGGCCGATCCCACTGCTTGTTCTTCCTTTGTTATGGCTGCCCTGTTCCTTCCACTGCAGCTTCCCCATCACTCTAGATAGTTGGCCCAGTCCCTGCTTAGATCCTGGCGGTAGTGGTTGGTGTATTTTGTGATGTGATTTTACTGGTTTTCCAAGCCTATGTCTCCATCAGATTGGGCCCGTTCAGCCGCTGCAACATTAGACACAGGCAGTGATGGCAGTGACAGCAAACAGCCAAGACAGCAGCTAGTCACACTGAGCCTGTAGCATGGAGGCCAGGTACAGTGTTCGGGTGCATGGAGAGCAGCTGTACTGACATTGTGACAGAGAGCTGCCCAGGTACAGGAAAATAGAGGCGAGCAGCAGCACCCACACTGCCTTCCCTCCGGCTGGGGACTGGCTCAGCCACCTAGCACTAAAGGAGGAACCTTCCCTGCACAGCTCCCTCCCTCTCTGCTGTGTTACAGCCTGGGCAGCCGTCACTATCCTCCTGTCTCTGTTCTGCTCTTCTGTGTACGCTCTGAAGAGACTAGACAGACAGCGAGGGGAGCTGTTTTACCTGGCAAGATATTTCTGCATGGGAGAAAAAAAATAACAAATGACTTTATCCTGGTTCTTTTCCTACGAGTGGAGAGATTCTTACACACACACACGAAATACAAGGGCTGTTGTTCACCCACTTGATTCCCTGTAAAATTACTATTACTCAGTCCCTTTTGAGAAGTTTAGTTAAACTCTTAAGGTGAACAAAGGCAAATCTCCTACTGCTTTCAGTGAGGCAAGGGGTTTACCACAGAGCTCTTGATCCTACAGTCCCTGGAGAGGACCAATGGAGAACTTATTAAAGTGAGGACTTCTGAGTAGCAGGTCATTTTCTGGTTCTCTGTTGTAGCATATGGTGTCAGCTGCCTCTCTGCACACACATTGCAGCTTTGCTTACCTGTAGGTGTCCACTAATACCAATTCTGGAATCTCCTAGTTTAAATTTAGAAGTGTGCTGTCTAAGCTTCTAGTCCCACCTCTGAGGCCATGTTTTCACTCTGCGGAAGATCGCTGTTGCTGCGATCAGTCTTCCGGAGTTTGATTTAGTAGGTCTAGTAAAGACCTGCTAAATCAAACTCAGAGGGCGCCCCTGCCAGCGGCTGGTACTCCTGCTCCTCACAAGGAGTAGGAGAAGTCAATGGGAGCATTTGCTTCCGTTGGCCTCCCACTGTAGAGATGGCGGGGAAACTCCAATCCTGGTAAGTCGACTCCAGCTACATAATTAACTTAGCTGGAGTTGTGTATCTTGCTTTGAACCTTCCCCTTTAGTGTAGACCTGGCCTGAATTACCTTCACAAACATGTACGTTCATTCATCAGCCATAGCCACTGTAATCTCCAAACTGTATTGTCCACAGACCAGCAGTGTAGCACAGACTTGCTTAATGGCTAATCAGCTGTGGTACTACAGTAATTCCAAGTTTGTTTGGCTTGAAATACTCCTACTGAGATCTTCTTCCTTTCTTGCAGCTCTGACTGAATCTTCTTGCCACTTTAATTTCCACTCTCCATCTGCATCAAGTTCAAGCGGTTGTTTTCAGTAGGCATAGCTCCGCTCCTACCTGTGTCTCATCGAGCACTGCATGCGGAGGAGACATCACTGTGCTGGCTCCAGCTGATGTCCAAGGTAGGCCTCCCATTTTACAATTTGATCTTATGCATCTATCTTGTGTGCAAGCCTTGGACTGGTGTTAGGAGGGCTGCCCAGTTGCCCTTGGGACTCCTCGACTAACCATACAGATGTCTGCTTGCCAGTGGCACTGAGATTACGATGAATCAGTGCGGGGGGGGGGGGGGCCCTCGGTGTTCAGATGAACACTGATTCCTCTGAATCAGTTCCAGATTGCATAGAAACGATGGTAAGCCATAGTCTTACCATCTGTGTCTTGGAGTGACCACCACCTCCTGGGCTACAATGCACTTGTCCCACTGAGATGGAAGACGTATTCCTCTGTCTTGTCCTTCAAGGCTAATAGAACCAGATGACTCTGTGCATCCCACAGGGCACTGCTGGTAGTCTGAGAGGACAGAACAGCAGTCTTTTGACAAAGACTATCGGGAGGGGGCAGTCCCAAGTGCCCTTTTCACGTACTCCATTCACATGAGTGTCCTCGGTATGAAAATGGCTGCAGCAGAGTAATTTGGAAGAAAGCTAAAGCCTCTCCCCTCATGTGGCTGTTGAATTCACTCTAGGTGCTCTAGCTAAGAGCACCCTGATTTCAATCGGAGGGGGTGGAAATAGAGCATTTTCAGGGAGGGGCTCTCACTTCTGGAACTTGCTTGATCTGGCAGAGGCTGGGTCTGCCCGCCTGCAGGAAGCTTGGCCTGGTATCTGCTCCCTTGTGCCATCTCTGGAAAACCTCTGGGGCTGATGTGAGAGAGCAGCAGGCCTCCTGTATTGGAAGGGGTGGTGGTGATTGTGAATACCTTCGGGTTTTACAGAATGACGCCCTCAGGGTGATGCACAGGCCTGTAAATATGCTGCAAATGACACACGGAGAGTGTAACCTCTTGGGGGCATGGGCTATTTTTTCGTCTGCCCATTTTAGCCCCTTGCAGAATGCGGTGTCCCTCTCCAAGTGCTGCATCACAGAGGGGGATGCCTCTTATGGGCCTCCTCTGAGTGTAACGCAACCCGCTCATTCCCCCTAACTTACCAACACACGCTTCAGCTCTTCATAGGATTTTGTATTTCCAGCCCCCCTCCCCTCCCCCCCGCCCTGACCCCTCATCTCCCCAGGCTTTGGGCCCACAGCTCTGTAATGAATGGCACCCTACCAAGTTGCTATTCAGTGACACAGGCCAACAGCTGAGTGGAATCCGATTACGAGAAGGCCTTTGCCCTCTGCACTGTGAACTGCGCCTCAGGGGAAATAAAAAGGCAGTTTGGGGCCAAAACATTTTGCTGATACACTCAGTTTGCTGATGGAAATAAATTCTCCCTAACATATGTGCTCTGGTGGAGTTTCTCTAGTTCATATTTGCTAGTGTTTACAGCGCCAACCTTTTTTTCTTTTTCCTGTGGCCTGGATTCTAACATCGGAAGGGAATTTGCTACTTCCCTTCAGCCCCAGTACTAATTATAACAATTAATGTAATACAGCCCTGACCCGTCCCCCTGTGGGGCTGACCCATTTGTGTGTGAGTTCTGCCCATCAATCCCTGCAGAGTCATGTGGGACTTGGCATAATCCAGTCTTGCTTGCAACAATGACACCAGAAAAGCCCTCCCAAGCCTTCGGTTTGAAGCACTGATTTTGCCTCTACTCTCCCTAGCAAAAAGAGCTCCCCCTCTTCAGAAAACAGCCAAGGAGGTGAAAGAGGAGTCGACATGTGAGGTGATTCAGAATCCAGGGACCTTCCCACTAGGGTTGGCGGAAAAGCAGCAGTGGCATTTGTGGGAGTTACATGGGGAGCTCTAAGGGGCTGGAGAGTTCCCCCAGATCTCTCAGCTAGTGTTGGTAAACACCAGTCCCTGCTGCTGTTACTGGGAGCCACAGACTCTGTGAGGACTTTGAGAAAAATGCCAGAGACCAAGAGAGACTGTAGGTCCTGCCCACCTCAGGAGGGGCTGGGTCTCTCCCCTCAGCCAAGAGGACAAGCTGTGAGTAGCTCTGGTTAACCTCCCACCATGGCTTAGAGAAGACTCATCCTTACAGAGACCCAGTGTGTCCAGAGAGATCTCCAACCCACCCCTGTTTGCTGCACGCTCCCCCATCACCACCCTTGGGTTCCATTGCCCTGGGCAACAGGATCCACCCCTCTGCAAGCTAGCCAGGACGTGTGCACGTAAGCCTGTCCAGAGCCAGAAGCAGGCCAGGGTCCTCTGGGAAGTGGTGGAACCATTTCACAGCAGTGCAGGAGGAGGGGCTGGCTTTGTGCCCGGAGCCACTGGAGTCAGCCAGCATGGACCTTTTGCAACCCTCATTCATCCTGGCAGGTCCCTGGGACCACTGGTGGCCACTGTGCGTCACACACTGGATGCAGTGGGCTGACTTTTATTCCATGGGCTTATTTGCCAGGCTTTTTACGGGTCTCCAGCTTCAGCTTCAAGAAGGCCATTCAGGGCAGGTTACCCACCTTCTGTGGCTGTACTCTCCGCGCGCGTGTGGGCTCATTAGAGGATGGGCGTTGCTCCCCTTAGTGCGAGTGGGTCCAGGGGGACTGCAGTATTGGTGTGAACACTGTTTCCCTGGTGGGGACGGTGCAAACTACTGATGCATCCTCCCACAGTGTCTCCCTCTCTTCCCCATGGTCTCGATAAACCTGCCTCTCCTGTTCAAAGCCTGTAGACGGCTGCTTAGAGAGACAGAGGCGGAGTTCTCCAGGGGAGGGGGAAATCATAAGCAGTAGCTTGATTGAAGGATACGAGTAACACTCGGCTTTTGAAATCTCCAAAGAGAGTTGAGATATTTCTTGATCTGCTCTTGAATAAGTCATTGCGACTGCTGTTAACTCACATTAACCACTGAGAGGCATCTTGATATGCTGGGAGGGAGGCGCGTACATCTCTGCGCATCAGGACACGACTCTATCTACCCCCAAAGGTGTCTGTGGAGATGTCATGGCCGGCAGGAATTCTGCTTCAGTGCCTATGTGTAGCCTCGGGAGGAGACGTGGGGGTATTAAATATTTGATTCACAAAGTTTATTTTAGCCTGATCCAGATCGGCGTTGCTCTGCTTCCAGAATTTAATTGGTTAGAAGAACGAACTCGAGCCCTTTCCCATTGTTGTGCTAGCAGAGCGACTGTATAACAATAGATCAGTGTGACAGAAGGAGCCAGCAAAGGTGTTTTAAGATTCAAGCCCATCTGCATTTACCAGTTTTACATAAAGTCAGCACAAGCGCAAATACCTTTTAAAGCATAATGGGTTTGCTGCTAGGCAGCTCCTTGAAATCAACAGTTTGGGTTTTATAACTAAGATGTGTGTCACATCCATTGGAGATGGAATGCCTGTGCCTTAATGTAAATCTAGGCAATGGATAGCTGCTTCATAGTCACCTTGCAACATGCCTATCTAACCCCAGCCCTCCTAGCATTCCCCTCCTCTTTCTCTGTGATCGACTGCCCTGCCTGGCAGCAAAAAGAAAACGATGGGGCCAGCCCTGTGGTTAGTGCTGCCCTTTGTAAAATAGGGACCCTGTTTTGATTCACCAGGCTATCTGCTCTTTCTTCCAGAGCTGGCATGACTCTTCCCTTTCTTTGTAACTGCTGCCTCCTCAGGAGAAAAAGACAGACTCTGTTTCTTACAAGTCCGTTCCAAATTCCCCCACTCCTCGTTGCTTTTTTTTTTAACCACCGTTGTAACAGAAAAAGGGATAAAATCTCACTAGTGCTGGGCAATATGTCTGCAGTGTGGCACGCACATGGAGGTGCTCGCCTTACCTACTACCCCAAAGACACTGTTTCTAAGCACAGAGACTGGAAGGAGGGGCCGGTCCATCATATTATTAGGCCAGCCTGCATGCTGGCTACACTTTGCTCTCAAACTATTCTTCTGACTCTTTCTCATGTGGAACATAAGCTAGAATGTGGCTGCGTCTAGGGGAGCGTGTTGTTTGGCCTGGCCTGCCACACAGCTCAGGGCTACAAAAGGCAAAGAGTCAGTAGCCAATGAGACCAGCAGCTCCTGTTCCATTTGTCTCCTCACTGCCCATCCTCCCCCTGCTTGGCTGCCATCTCCATTCCCATCGCTGGATTCCTGCCTGTGACGGGGCATGGGAGCTTGTTGAGCCCCGCACTCTCCGGCTTCTGGTGGAGGCTTTCGCTGGCAAAGACATAGCCCCGCAACGGTCATGTGCGGTGTGCTCTTGGGCCACCCCGGTGTTAGCGGGGGCGGGGACTGGAGGCACCGCGGAATAGCGAGGAGCGGAGTTGACGCACGTTGGGCGTAGCGTGACCGGAGCACCAATTCAAAAAGGAGTCAGGCTACACCGTAGGGAGAGGAACAAGGAGGAGGCCAACTCCAGGAGGACGGAGGGTGCCGGCGAGAGGGGACCCCCGGCGTCCCGAGGAGGGGCGAAGGAACCAAGGATGCTGGGACACGGCGAAAGAGTGATGGAAACAGGGTCTCCTTGAGTACGGTGACGGTCAGCCGAAGGGGTCAAGCGGAGGGAAGGAAGTGACCCAGGATGGGGTAAGGGAGCCGCCATCTTACCCGTGGGTTGGTGAGTTACGGGGATTGACCCCCACCAACTGGGCAGCAAAGCTGATTCTCTGCCCTTAGGGTCCTGGGTCGGGACCTGGAGCCAGCCAGACCTGCCTAGGTCAGTTAACACAGACCTCGGACTGAAAGACGCGGGTTTTCGGAGCGAGAGGCTCGGTGGCACTCGGGGAGAGGTAGGGGGTCAGGAGGGTGGTAAGCCAATCGGTGCCCCGGTGATGATGTGGCTGTGTGCCTGAGGGGAGCCCGAGGCATAACACTGCAGATCCCAGCATGTTCTCAGGCCCCAGGTCCAGCCCCTTGTCCGTGGCATCTGCCTGATCCATGGAGATGGTATCCTGTCCCCCTCCTCACCAGGCTTCCTAAAGGGGAGTGCTGGGCATTTCGCCTGTCCCCTCAATAAACTGCCAGGTTTCCCCCCTTGCTCTAGCCCTGCTATTGGACTTTGTCCTCCCCATTGATCCTCCCCAGAATTCTTTGCTGAAGCAAGGGCTGCTCTGACCTGGCAAGTCAGAGACCAGATGTGAATCAAGCCGGCTACGTCTACACTGGCCCCTTTTCCGGAAGGGGCATGTAAATTTCACGAGTCGTCGTAGGGAAATCCGCGGGGGATTTAAATATCCCCCGCGGCATTTAAATAAAAATGTCCGCCGCTTTTTTCCGGCTTTTAAAAAAGCCGGAAAAGAGCGTCTAGACTGGCCCCGATCCTCCGGAAAAAGTGCCCTTTTCCGGAGGGTCTTATTCCTACTTCAAAGTAGGGCACTTTTTCCGGAGGATCGGGGCCAGTCTAGACGCTCTTTTCCGGCTTTTTTAAAAGCCGGAAAAAAGCGGCGGACATTTTTATTTAAATGCTGCGGGGGATATTTAAATATCCCCCGCGGATTTCCCTACGACGACTCGTGAAATTTACATGCCCCTTCCGGAAAAGGGGCCAGTGTAGACGTAGCCCCTAGGTTCAGCTATGACAGCATTTTCCATCACCCTGAATGTCCCCAGTGGCCAGACATCTGCTTGTGGCCAACTGACAGGCCAGCCTCCGGGGGGCTTCTTCGGAGACCTTTTGGCTAGGAATGTGATGGTGATTACATAAGAACATAAGAACGGCCAGACTGGGTCAGACCAAAGGTCCTTCTAGCCCAGTAGCCTGTCTGCCGACAGTGGCCAGCACCAGGTGCCCCAGAGAGGGTGGACCGAAGACAATGATCAAGCGATTTGTCTCCTGCCATCTCTCTCCAGCTTCTGACAAACAGAGGCCAAGGACACAATTTTATCCCCTGGCTAATAGCCTTTTATGGACCTAACCTCCATGAAATTATCTAGCTTCTCTTTAAATTCTGTTATAGTCCTAGCCTTCACAGCCTCCTCTGGCAAGGAGTTCCACAGGTTGACTACACACTGTGTGAAGAAGAACTTTCTTTTATTAGTTTTAAACCTGCTATCCATTAATTTCATTTGGTGTCCTCTAGTTCTTCTATTTAGGGAACTAATAAATAGCTTTTCTTTATCGGCCCTCTCCACACCACTCATGATTTTATAGACCTCTATCATATCCCCCCTCAGTCTCCTCTTTTCTAAACTGAAAAGTCCCAGTCGCTTTAACCTCTCCTCATATGGGACCCTTTGTTGACCGTTCCGGTATGCCTAGTGAAATGAGGTTTACTGGAGCGGTCGACAAAGGCTTTCCTTGTCGACTGCGGCATGTCCAGACTGCCCCACTGTGGCACCAAACAGCTGATCGGCACAGCGCAGCAGCCATTTTGATGTAAATGAAGCGGCGATTATTTAAATTGCTGCTTCATTTTCCTATGACTGGTAAACTCATCTACATGGCTCCCTCGATGGAGCCATGTAGTCTAGACATATCCTTAGGTAGGAGTTGGACCTCCCTGGTCTGGCACCCTCTGGACCTGACTGGTCCCAGATGAGGGATTTTTTGGACCGGGGAGGTCATTTCAGGGCTCCTGGTTCCCCCTTTCCCACTAGGCTTCTTTGCACCTCCCTCCCCTGCAATCCAGCTGAGCTGCCCACCCCCACTGGTTCCCTGCACCTCCCCGAAAACCAGCCCCCACAATCCAAGGGAGAGCAGCACCAGTTCCCTGCAGCCCCTCTCAGCCCAGCTGAGCTGCCCTTCTGTTCCCTGTGCCTTCCCCCATCCACCTCAGCCCAGTTTAGCCTCACACTGGTTCCCTGCATGCCTCCCCCACAGCACAGCTGAGCCCCGTTTCCTTACACCTCCCCCCAAGCCCCGCAAAACTGCTGAGCCCAGCTCTGATTTCCTGCCCCTCCCTCCCATTGAGTCTAGCCCCTGTTCCCAGCACCTCCCTCCTCCTGCAGCCAAATTGAGCTCTGAGCTCTGCACCTCCTGCCCCCGAAGCCCAGCTCAGCACCTCCTCACTCCCGCAGCCCAGCTGAGCCCCGTTTCCTTAAACTTCCCCCGAAACCACGGAGACATGCTGAGCCCAGCGCTGATTCTCTGCCCCTCCCTCCCCTTGAGTCCAGCACCAGGTTCCTGGCACCTCCCTCCTCCTGCAGCCCAGGTGAGCCCAGCGCTCCGCACCTCCCTGCAGACCAGCCCGGTGCCCCTCTAGTGTGGTGCCTGGGGGCAACTGCCCGCTCTCTGCTCCCCCCTCACTACGCCTCTGCCAGGAGCCCAGAACATCCGGCTGCATCCTCCGCCCAGTCCGGCTCAGGGTCTGGGGGACCCGGCACCGCACGGGCACTCCGGGAGCCGGAACACTCCAGCAGCCATGCTGAGGTCTGGTACTTTTTCCCTGCGGACCGGTACCGGGCTGTGGCCCATAGTTTGGGAAACGCTGGTTTAGAAAATATGACCCACCAGGGAAGGCTGAAAGAACTGGATTTGTTTAGTCTGGAAAAGAGAAGACTGGGGGGTGGGGAGGAGGATGAGAGCAGCTTTCAAGAACCTAAAAGGTTGTTACAAGGAGGAGGGAGAAAAATGAGCCTCCTTGACCTCTGACGACAGGACAAGAAACAATGGGCTTAAATTAATATTGCCATTGCAGGTAATAAGAGAGATGGGCAGATCATTATGGTGCAGGGCAGGTGCCCTGGTGATCGAATGAGTACCTAAAAGGGTATTACAAGGTACTTTCAGGTACCTGAAACGGTGTTAGAAGGAGGAAGGAGAAAAAATATTCTCCTTGACCTCTGAGGACAGGACAGGAAGCAATGGGCTTAAATTGCAGCAAAGGGGGATTAGGTTGGACATTAGGAAAAACTTCCTAACTGTCAGGGTGGTTAAACACTGGAATAAATTGCCTAGGGACAGGGCCGTCCTTAGGGTTTATGGTGCCCTACGCGGGATTATTAAACGGGTGTCCCTATGCCTAGGTTTGTCAAGCAAAAAAAAAAAAAAAAAAAAAAGGAACCCACCAATACATTAAAATCATGTTCCTTCACCAAGACCACACCCCTTTGGGGCCCCATCCTCTCTGTTCCCCTCCACTACTCACTTGCTATCCCCAGCCATTATACCCTCTCTCGGGTTGAGAAAGGAGGTGCGGGCTCTGGGGTGGGAACGAGGGGTTTGGGTGTGGGAAGGGGTGAAAAGTGCAAGCTCTGGGAGGAAATTTGGATGCAGGAGAAGAGGACGCTGGCTTGGGGACAGGGCTCCAGGCTGGAGAGGGTTGGGGTCAGATGGAGGATTGGGGTGCTGGGAGCAAGCCACAGGCTTGTGGATGTGAGGGTGCAGGAGTTTGGGCTGGCGTGCATGAGGAGCTCAGGGAGTATGATGGGCTCAGGACACACATTTGTGATGTGTGGATGGTGCAGGAATGTTATGGCAGAAGACTGAGGATGTGGGGTGCAGGAGTGTGGGGATGTAAGATGCTCAGGACAGGGGGTTCCAGTGTATGATAGGCTCAGATTTGGGGTCAGGTGGTACAGGAGTGTTGTGATGCTGCAGTGAGATGGGGATTTGGCCCCAATTGGGGGTATGTTGGCCAGGCTTCATTTTAAAATAAAACATTATGTCAAACTCAAAGGCTGTGTCTAGACTGGCCAGTTTTTCTGGAAAATCAGCCACTTTTCCGGAAAAACTTGCCAGCTGTCTACACTGGCCACTTGAATTTCCGCAAAAGCACTGACGATCTCATGTAAGATTGTCAGTGTTCTTGCGGAAATACTATGCTGCTCCCGTTCGGGCAAAAGTCCTTTTGCGCAAAACTTTTGCACAAAAGGGCCAGTGTAGACAGCTCAGATTTGTTTTCCACAAAAAAGCCCCGATCACGAAAATGGCGATCAGGGCTTTTTTGCAGAAAAGCGCATCTAGATTGGCACGGACGCTTTTCCGCAAAAAGTGCTTTTGCGGAAAAGTGTCCGTGCCAATCTAGATGCTCTGTTCCGAAAATGCTTTTAACGGAAAACTTTTCTGTTAAAAGCATTTCCGGAAAATCATGCCAGTCTAGACGTAGCTGTATTGTCTTGGGTCTGGCTCCTAGACCTTCTCCACCCTTGCAACTGCTGCTAGAGGGGCTCATCTTTCTTTCCCTGTTCACATGTCATTCATTTGAACAGGGCAATCAAGGAAAGGGGAGAGCTCAAAAGATTTTTTTCTTAAAAAAGAAAGTTTCTCTTAATACAAAGTTACAGGAGAAATGTTACAGAGATTCTATGAGAACACTTAGAGATATATCTAAAAGGACAAGATCTTAATAAAAAGTTATATCAGTGATAATATTACAGGGATTTATCTACACCCACACATCTTAACCCCTACCCCTTACCAAGAGTCCCCTATATCTCTGCCCTGACTCCAGCCCTGCAACCTTATCCTCCAACCCTAATGTCCCACACCAAATTCTGTGCCCTCAGCCCCCTACATCCTGCCTTCACTATAGCACCCTTCCACTCCTGCCCTGAGTTCACCCAACTCTCCCAGCCCCCTGACCTCATTCCTGTACCCCCACCCTTTTATTCTAGGAGAAGACAGAAAACTTGCAAATACTGTCCACCAAAAAACTATAGCTGATGCTGTGGCGGCGTGTCGGGGTTCCCCCGCCTCCTGCACCCCCGTAATGGCACGGACAGACTCCACCAGCCAGTAGAACAGAGGGAGTTTATTGCTTCTCCAGGATACAGCACAGATGTAATCCGGTTACAGGGCCAGGCCTAGGATGCCTCAGTCCCCCTTGAGATGGGGGAGACCGGGCCCTTAAATCTCAGCCCCTTGCTTAGGCTGCTTCCTCCATGATTCCAAACAGAAACTCAACCTCTCTTCCAGCCCTTTTTCCCAGCCAGGTGCTGGTCTCCGCCCTCCTCCCTTTGCCTCCCTCCCTGGGAGGCTGTGCCTGGGTGTCTGGGTTAAACCACATTTGGGAGAGTCAGTGAGAATCTCCCATCCCAGCGCAGGGGGACCCCGGGTCACAGAGCAGACAGCCCCCCACTACGCCACAGATGTTATAATCACTTTCCTTCTGATATTAATACAAACTTCCTTTTAGGCTTTTCCCCTTCATTTTTTAAAAAATCCATCATATAAATAAAACATGTACATTTTTCTTGTATTTTGTAAGAATACCTCTCCACTCTCCTCCCCCCCCCCCAAAAATTACCACTTAAAGATCCAGATACGCTCATAGGGACATACATATGTAATCACAACCTGCATAATAATATCTCCACCCAAACAGAGGGAGGAGGAGGGAAAGTGTCGCTGGGAGCCTGAGTGGCAAGTGCCGGGGTCTGCAAGTGCCGGGGTCAGTCCCACTCCAGCCAGCCCCCCTGCACGCTGCACCGCCCCCCAGCTCTGATTCCTGCCCCCCCTTCCATCTGGTCAGCCTCACGGCCCCCACCCTAGCTCTGCTTCCCGCCGGCCTGTTCCTCTTTCTGATCTCCCCAGGCCAGCGCCGCTGCACCCCCCAGCTTTGCTTCCCATCCCCCTTCCGTCAGGCCAGGCCAGCCCTGCAGCCCCCTGCTCTGCTTCCCATCACTCCATCTAGTGTGTCCGTTTTGGGGGGGGGGGGCAGGGTGCTTTACGTGATAATCCTACTGGCGCAGCCTCCACATGCGCAGCTCAGCTCCCGCCTGGCACACAGCCAGCTCATCCCCCCCCCCAGCACCTCACCCAATCCAACCCAGCCCTGCTGGAGGGGAGGAGGGAGAGAGGGGTGCTCCGCAGGGGAAGGAGCATGCTCCATGGGGGGAGGGGAGAAGTAAGGTAAGGATACTGCCACAAAGTCATCCAGCCAGCCTGCCTCACCTTAAGAGAGTGCCACACAGGTGAGTTCTGTCCCCCTCCCTTCTCCTTTCCTCCCCTCCCCTCCCAACAGACCCCAGCAGCCAATCCCCTCCCTCAGACTGTGCTGAAACCTGCAGGCAGCGCATTGGGCTCTCTCTAGGACCCTGCAGTTGGCTGCTCACTGCTTCCCGGCTGGCGGGCAGAGCGGTGCCCCAGAAATTCTGGTGCCCTATGCAGCTGCGTACTCTGCCTAAGGACGGCCCTGCCTAGGGAGGTCATGGAATCTCCATCACTGAAGATATTTAAGAGCAGGTTAGATAGACATCTCTCAGGGATGGTCTAGACAGTGCTGGGTCTTGCCATGAGGGCAGGGACTGGACTCGACCTCTCGAGGTCCCTTCCAATTCTCGGATTCTGACTCTCAGCAGCAGTTAAGGTTGCTGCTGATTGTTACTTCACTTGATTCCCAACTGGAGGTGAAAGTTCTTAGCTGTACAAAGGATTCCCCTTGGAACATTCATTGGTGAGAAGGATGTCAGTAAATTTTGAAGTGCTCTGTTTGAACCAAAGCCTTTGCCATCACCTTTCCCAGTAAAACCCCGTTGGGTTCATCATTCAGCCAACATGAAATGACAGCAACAGAATGCCTGGGTTGGGGTTTTGTGCTTGTTGCCTTTCCCAAAGCTATTGAAAAGGGCATATCTTGCTGCTTTGGCTTAGAAGTGTAAGTGGTTATGCCCGGATAGCCTCATTATCCATGTCCTTTCTTATGAACTGAAGACAGAGTGAGTTTGTGCTTTGTTCAGGATTGGAGCTGCAAGTTGCATCCTTAAGGTATTTCATGTTAACAAATGTGTTGATGGGTCAGACTGTGGTTTTAAATGCTACTTTTTGCTTTTTGTTTTCCCCCTTGTAATCTAGTATGGGCAGCAACACCTTTCGCATTTCTTTCATCAAAGGTCTCTAAGCAAATCTTAGCTCAGAATTTATTGCATCTTTGGGAGTAGTAATTTTCAGCTCAGCTTTCACATTACTCCATATTTGTTACTACTCTTTCATCAGGGGAGTAGCTGGGTTGTTATTAGTTCCTTGCATGATACAAAACATTTAATTTTAACAGAAACCACCAGGAGAGAAAGACATATTGCTTTTCATACCCAATGTGTCAACATCTTGACCAGACTGTAGCTAAAATAATGTTTGCCATATGGTGGATTTTTATACCTTTGCATCTGCATTCCTCCTGCCTCTCTCTTCGCTCAGCAGACATGGTGGTGCCAATAAAAAGCACTGCATGCATGTTCTCTCTCTTCACAAAAGGGCTCCACAACAGATATGGAAATAAGCCATTGATACAATGACTGTGACTTCCTGCTGGATTTCTACTCACTGTGGTGGTGTTGTTTTTTGTAGCAGGACAGACAATGTGGGGCAGGAGCATGTACTGAAGAAATAAACCCATGCAAATTCCAGTGAAGGCATGACGGCAGAACATGTTGGGAGTGGCAATGAGGGCTGCCCAAACTTTCATCCAGTGACTTCAGATAAAGTCAGCCTGGCCTGGTTTTGAATTTCATCACAATCCCAGACACTCAGGTCAGATTTGCTGAGGTTCAGGAACCTTTTGGGGAGTACCAGAGCTGAATTTCTAGTGAGCCGGGGGCTGATCGATTGGGTTTGATAGAAACCATGTTAAACTCTGGGAAAGTTGTGTGTGTCTGGGGAATTTCTCATCTAGTTGGCGTCAAACTCTAAAGGCAAATAACAGGGCTGGAAGCCCCCTTTCTACTCCAGTCAACAGCAAAACATTCACACAAAGCCCCTGTGACATTACCAAGAGTCACATCACGTTATGCAGTAAAGGCAAGAAAATCCACCAAATTTAGCTCTTATAATGGCCAACATATGGTCAGCTCGGTGTGATCCTTGCAGGGCGTCCTTTGCATGTTCCCAGTCCCTTCATCGTTCCTTTACATCCCCATCTGACTTTCTCTGATTTCCTACAGCGGTAACTGGTCTGTGCTGAGAGCAATGACATTCTGTCCTTCTGCTCTGAGTTCAGTTTCTGGGACAGGTGCCCAAAACTCATGTGTAAATAGCCTTTTGTATTTAATAGTCCCTAAAGGTGGGGGTTAGAATCGCTGTCCACAAGCTGAAGCATTAGCAGCTTCTCCTGAATGAAGGCCTAGCTTGTACTGAGGAGCCTTGGTCCTTACAAAATCTTGACCTGGTCTCTGCTTTTTGGATACCTGCCTCTACCTCCCTTTGGTCTTTCATTCCAGGAAGCTGTTTTTTAAAAATCTGTGGTTTTAAATCTACCCTCTTTTAGTCTTCTCTGGCCAGCAGGCAGCAAGGCGGCGAATCAGCTGATCTGAGAAGGGGTATGACCATCCTTTCTTCATATCACAGAGCTTCCGTGGGGGAAAAGCTTTCATCTCAGTAATCACATGCCCCTTGCTGGCTCCCATGGTGGCACATTGTTTGGTAGCACGCAGGGATTGGACGGCATGGGAGGGGACAGGGTAACGGATGGCAGAGATAAGTCAAAGGGATCAGAACGGGAGGGCGTATTATTAAGGCTGTCGTTTTCAACATGTGGCCTATGGACCCCTGGAGGTACACAGATTATATCGGAGGGGCTCAGAAAAAGGTTATTGTTACCATAGAAGAGTGGTTTTCCCCCTGGGAGTCTGCAGACTATGTCAAAGATTTCTGAAGGGATCCGTAGCTGCCTTTCAAAGTGTTAGGGGCCCACAAACGAAGAAAGGCAATGCAATGAGCCTTAGCTGAGCTCAACGCCCGATGGTACCAGCCACTGAACATACCAAGGGATAGTCTATGCTCCAAAGAGATAACATTGTAAATAGACAAGAGAGACAAATGGGGAGAGAAATGATTATCCCCATTTCACAGACAGGGAACCTGGAGCACAGAAAGATTCAGTCATGAGGAAAATCTGTGGAAAAGCCAGAAATTAGCTCCAGATCTCCTGACTCCCAGTCCAGTGCGTTAACAACAGGACCACCCTTTCTTTTCCAATTGGGAAACATACTGGGCGCAGGTTCAGTCCAATGCCAAGAGAGTGATAGGGATGACATTCCAAATGTAGTAGCTTCTCTCAGGACCTGGAGCCAGATGCCCTTCTCTCACATTTGCCACTTCAGTACATTCACTCAGTGCACATGGGTGCAAAAGAAAGGAGACTTTGGCACGGTGTTTTTCTGTCACAACAGACACCGCCAACATTCTTGGTGCTGTGACAATGGAAAGAAGGCCTGGATATGTTATGTCCCTACTGGTCATTGAGTAAAGGCAATGAAGGAATTTTATGGATAAAGCATAAACTTGTTTTGTGGATGGCATTGTTTTGTTTGGTTTAACACATCACCTAACAGAAGAAAAGACCCAGCCTTTAGCAGACACAGTAAAGCCAGTTGGGTTCTTTATCAGTAAGTGAATGGCCTATCAATGCCTCATAAGCAGCTATCAGAGTAGACAGAGAAGCAGGAGGAGAAGTAAGGGTATGTCTACACTACCCTCCTAGTTCGAAGTAGGAGGGTAATGTAGGCATACCGCACTTGCAAATGAAGCCCGGGATTTGAATTTCCTGGGCTTCATTTGCATAAACTGGGCGCCGCCATTTTTAAATCCCTGCTCGTTCGAACCCCGTGCCGCACAGCTACACGCGGCACAAACTAGGTAGTTCGGACTAGGCTTCCTCGTGGAATGAGGAGTAACAGTAGTTCGGACTAGGAAGCCTAGTCTGAACTACCTAGTTCGTGCCGCGTGTAGCTGTGCGGCACGGGGTTCGAACGAGCAGGGATTTAAAAATGGCGGCGCCCAGTTTATGCAAATGAAGCCCGGGAAATTCAAATCCCGGGCTTCATTTGCAAGTGCGGTATGCCTACATTACCCCGCTAGTTCGAACTAGCGGGGTAGTGTAGACATACCCTAAGTTATTTTACCTACCATGGGAGTGAGAAGTTGCATGGTGATGCTAAGAATGAATAGCAAAAAGTAGCAATTTTCAAAAACCTGAAAAGCTTTGGAAAAGTAGCGTGATGAGGGCACTGATTCAAAAACATCCATTTTTTTAACACCAGCATCAGGTCTGTCCTCTGTTGTGGAGCAGAGTTGTGGAAATCAAGAACAGAAATAGTAAGAGGATCTGCAAAAGCAACAAGGAGTCCTGTAGCACCTTATAGACTAACAGATGTATTGGAGCATAAGCTTTCGTGGGCAAAGACCCACTTCATCAGATGCATGTAGTGGAAATTTCCAGAGGCAGGTCATTTCCAGAGGATCGACTCATTCCAAAGTCAATGCCTAGGGAGCGTAGTGCTTTCCAGAGTCTATTGGAAAGAGTTTCGTGCAATGTCAGACATTTCTAAGCAGAGTAAACCAGCCTAAACCATCACACTTGCTAAGAAGATGATGATGGACATATTTGGCACATATTTTCCGGATGCCACCATTATGGCTTCTGTATCAAGCACTAATATGGGTACCATCTAGGAAGGATAAAAAGAGGGTGACCTAGAAAAACGTTATACAGAAGAATGGAGAAACGAGCCACATCTATCAGCCTGATACTCAGAAGCCTGAACAGACCAACATAAGATACAAAATAAATGGTGGAAACTGGTGGACACCCTATGGTCCTGAAAGTACAGGAAGATTTCAAAAGAAATAAGAAAGCAAAGCTTTATTATATTCCCCACTGGCTTTACTGGAGAGCCATGCAGTGGAAGTCCCACCCTTCACTCTGAAAAGGTAGTGGCTAGAAGACTCCTCAGATAATTCAACACCTGCCTCTCTAAGTAAAATAGGATCTTAACACAATACAGTGAAGAATTGCTCATACACGTTTTATTTTTACACTAGTGCTTTCATGTCATACTGGAATAAGATTCAACTTTTAGATCTTTTTTAGCCATTGAGCACAGTAAGGACTTCATTATCCTGACAGAACTATTGAAGAGGAAAAAAAGGCAGCACATATTAGAATTGGGAGGATAATGGTCTCTAGGAAGTGGAAGTTTTGCAATGCTTTTCATTTAAACCTGGTCGGGACAAAGTAGGAGAGACTATACCATTGGGAACAATCCTGCATTAGCAGAGGGATGAACTAGATGATCTTGTAAATCTTGTCACAGAATCATGGAAGTCGGAGATGGAAAAGTCTTTTGAGGTCACATTGAGTGATGGGTCCAAATCAATGCAAGATTATTTCTTAATGATGGATTTTCTAGCGGTTTGTCCCATCCAAATATGTTTCAAGGGATGGAGTTCCTCTTTGCAGGGAGGCTAGTTCACACACGAATGCTGTGACCTCTCAAAGACGTAAGCATGTGCTTAACTTATCTATTTCAGTGGAATTATGCAATGTGTACAGTTTAGCACGTGCATATGTCGTTTGCGGATTCCAGGCTTAACACTGAGCTGAAGTCATTAATTTGCTTCATTTCTTCCCATTGCTGCTAGTTATATTCCTTCCCTACCTGGGGTTGCTTTAAACAACCCTTTTCCTTTCTCCAGGTCTCTCTGCTTCAGTTACTTGTAGACAGTTCTCACCTTTCCTTCTGTCTAACTAACATCTCACCATGTTGTTTCAGGCCAATTCCACAAGCCACATAAACAGGGAAGGGTTGGAACTTAACTTCATTTACAAGTGTAATTCTTATGCAAATGAAATGGACAGAGACATTGGCTGATTCACACACTATCTTCCACATCCTAATGACTTAACCAACCAACCAAACAATGGAGGCGCTAATTGATCTTATCAGCCTCTTGTAAGTACTTGAACCATCTATTCACTTACCCCCCCCCAAAAAAACCCCTGTAACCGTCCTCTTAAAGGCCACCCCGAGTTCGGGTGGAACACCGTCCTAAGTGGGGGCTTTGCTCCCCGACTGGCCCTCTCGCCTTATCGTAGCACTCGTGTCGCCGGGACGGGTCGGGCCTATGTGTATCCCAAGGGGGACCGGGAAGGGGGCTCAAGCCCTCTCTCACTCCGAGCCCCAACCCAGGGCCCTGAGAAAGGGGACGTGCGTCCCCTGTCAGTGGAGGGGGTCAAGTTTCCCCCAAACCCTCCACTCGCGGGGTTTCGCGGCCCCGCCCTGGGTCCCTTTTTCCCGGTCGATGTCTTTACGGATTCCCCCAGCGTGGGGACAAGCTTACCCGCCGTCCTCCGCTTCGGAGACCTCCTGGTCGTCTGGACTCCTTGGGGTCTGGGTCCTTTGGTGGTCCTGGGATTCCCCTCGGGGCCGAACACCCTCCTCCTCCTCCTGGCCGAGGCTGGGGCCTTTTTGAATTCCCCGCTCCCCGGTGCTTTGGCCTGACGTCACCCCTGCGCCCAGGCCCCCGCCCTGCTTGGCGTCTCGGCCGGCGCCTCCGCTGACGTCATCCCAAGGCGTCGGCTCAGGCCGTACACTATCGGCCGCGCCGGCACTCGGCACTGTCTCCCGGCTCTCGGCAACGCAACCCCCGCCGCTCGATCCCCCCTCCCCGTCTTTGTCCCCCTCCTTGGGGTTTATCTCAGTGCGGGGTCGGGCGGGGGGTCCGCCTACCCCGTCACAAACCCCAACAACAAATGGTCTGGTAGCACTTTATAGACTAACAAAACATGTAGATGGGATCATGAGCTTTCGTGGGCTCAGCCCACTTCTTCAGATGACCGGAGTATTAGAAGTGAAGATCCAAGAATAAATAAGTGAAGGAGAGGGGAGGAAAAAAAGGAGAAAAAAGATAGTGAATAGATTCTTCAGGGGGTAGCCGAGTTAGTCTGTACAGAATAAAACAACAAATGGTCTGATAGCACTTTATAGACTAACAAAACATCAGACCATTTGTTGTTTTTTTCTGTACAGACTAACTCGGCTACCCCCTGAAGAATCTATTCACTATCTTTTTTTCTCCTTTTTTTCCTCCCCTCTCCTTCACTTATTTATTCTTGGATCTGAACTTCTAATACTCCGGTCATCTGAAGAAGTGGGCTGCGCCCATGAAATCTCAGATGTCATCTGCCTGTTTTGTTAGTCTTTAAGGTGCTACTAGACTATTAGTTGTTTTTTAAGTTGATCTAGGATGCAGACAGAGCAAACATCTCACATCAGACAAAACTGTGATTTCTCAGGCACACAAAGGATTGGAAGCTGTGTCATTATTCCAGCAGCACATCTTCCAGTGCCAAATCTGGCGCTAATGCTGGATAGCACATTAATTGTTTTTTTCTTGTGGTGAGGTGAAAGGTCCCCTTGGAGAACCAAAACCGCGAAGTTTTCAAATGGAATAATGTTGAAATATCCAGCAAGCAATCTGGGGAGAGGATGATTTTTGGTCTCCACTGAAATAGAGAAGACAACCCTTTCCTGAGTCCATCTGCTACCAGCCTTCCCAATTATGCACCCGCTCTCCACACTTAGAACAGATGTTCACGCTGGAAACCGGCTTCTCTTCTAAAGCAGAAATCATCACATTGCATTAGAATCTGGGCGCCCCTCTTGTGCTTTGTTACACTTTTCTTGCTGACAGAGCGTGAGACACAAAACATTTTAAATGAAGATCTGTACAATTGCAAACACATGGTGATAAATATTAATGTTAACTTGTTAGAGGAGGAAGCAACCGTGTATGCAATGGGCGGTGATGTTTTGCTGTAAGTGACACATCATTATTTGGTGTTCATTTCACATTTTTCATCCCTAGATCCCAAAGCATTTTACCAAGGTAGGGAAGTTTTAATATTCTTAAATTACAGAGGGGGAAAACTGACACCCAGAGAGGTTGCATGACTTGGCCAAAGTCACTCAGGGTATGTCTACACTACAGTGCTAATTCGAACTAACTTAGTTCGAATTAGTTAATTCGAACTAAGCTAATTCGAACTAACGCATCTAGAACTAAAAACTAGTTCGAATTAGCATTTTGCTAATTCGAACTAGCACATCCACATTAAGTGGACCCTGAAGCGGGGTTAAGGATGGCCGGAAGCAGTGCTGGCAGGGCATCAGAGGAGGACTTAGAGCGTGGAGATGCTGTCTCAGGCTAGCCGAGGGCTGTGCTTAAAGGGTCCCGACCCCCACCCCGGACAGACAGTTCTCAGGGGTGCCCCGCTTGCAAAGCAGTCCTGGCTTGTAGTGCCCTGAGTGCCCACACTGGGCACATCACAGCACTCGGCCATCAGCCCGGCTGCACTTGCCGCAGGCTGCCATCTGGGGAGAGGGGACAATTGGGGGGCTGCAGGAGAGCTTCCACCCCCAGAAGCCCGCAGAGCCAGCCCAGTCCTCCCCATCGGGGGCTCGTGCCCCATTCCTCCCTCACCTACCCTTCCCTAGCCCCTCTTCTTGATGCACAAAATAAAGATAACGTGTCTTCCAAAATGGAATCTGTCTTTATTGAACAAAACTGGGGGAGACTGGGAAAAGGAGGTGGGAGAGGGGAAGAGAGAGGCTGGGAGAGGGGAGGGCAACTAAAATGATCAGGGGTTGGGAACAGGTCCCATATGAAGAGAGGCTAAAGAGACTGGGACTTTTCAGCTTAGAAAAGAGGAGACAGAAGGGGGACAGGATAGAGGTCTCTAAAAGCATGAGTTGGGTGGAGACGGTGCATATAGAAAAGTTCTTCATTAGTTCCCATAAAGAAGGACTAGAGGACACCAAAGGAAAGGAATGGGTAGCAGGCTTCAAACTAGTAACAGAAAGTTGTTCTTCACAAAGCAAAGAGTCAACCTGTGGAACTCCTTGCTGCAGGAGGCTATGAAGGCTAGAACTGGAACAGAGTTTAAAGGGAAGTGATATCAAGTCATGGAGGTTGGGTCCATGGAATGGTATTAGCCAGGGGGTAGGAGTGGTGTCCCTGGCCAAGGTTTGTGGAAGGCTGGAGAGGGATGGCACGAGACAAATGGCTTGGTTACTGTCTTCGGTCCATCCCCTCCAGGGTTCCTAGGGTTGGCCGCTGTCGGCAGACAGGCTACTGGGCTAGATGGACCTTTGGTCTGACCCAGGACGGCCATTGTAAACTCAGGGCTCAGGGTCGGGGGTCTCAGTGGACCCCCTTGATTCTCTTGCACACCTGCTCCTGGGTGGCCAGGCTGGCAGCTATCCTGCCCAAGCCGACCACTTTCCTGTGCCTAGTGCGGAGATCGTGGACGAGGTACACGATGTCCGCACTAGCCCAGGCGGGTGTCCGCCTCTTGCGGTCCTGGGCAAGCTCCCGGGAGCCGCCAGCCTGGTCCCGGGAAGAGGGGGAGGGCTGGGGGGCATCGGGTGGGTGGCTCGAGCCGTGCCAGGTGCAGGGTCTGCTGGCTGGGTGCTGGCAGGCTTGCACCTGGCACGGGCACCGTAGCCAGCCCGGGCCCCTTTAAGGGGTCCGGGGCCGGGAGAGGGGCAGTAGAGTTTCCCTGGTGTTGGCCAGAGTGGCCACCAGGGAAAGCTGGGGAGGGCTAGCCTCCCACTAGTTCGATTATGGGGCTACACACCCCTTAATTCGAACTAGCTAGTTCGAACTAGGCTTAATCCTCGTGGAATGAGGATTACCTAGTTCGAACTAAGCGCTCTGTTAGTTCGAATTAAATTCGAACTAGCGGAGCGCTAGTGTAGCGCCTATGAAAGTTAGTTCGAACTAACGTCCGTTAGTTCGAACTAACTTTGTAGTGTAGACATACCCTTGGTGAGCTAGAGGTGTGTGAGTCTTTGTCTGATTGTGTGTGACCAGCTTGTTGGTAACATTTGAAGTCTGCGTTATGGACTGAATTGTTTGGGCTGAAATCTGAGTGGATTCAACACATACGTCACATAAAAACATATGAGCAGGCCAAACTGGATCAGACCAAAAATCCATCTAGCCCAATATCTTGTCTTTTGACAGCGGCCAATGCCAGATGCTTCAGAGAGAATGAACCTAACAGTTAATCATTAAATGTTGCTCATTCCCAGCTTCTGGCAAAAAGAGATTAGGGACACTTCCGAACATGGCTTTGCTAATAGCCATTTATGGGCCTGTCCTCTATGAACTTATTTAGTTCTTTTTTGAACTCTGTTAGAGTGTGTCTACACTGCACTATTATTTTGAAATAGCTAGCACTATTTTGAAATAACAATGCAAGTGTCTACACAACCATGCCGTTATTTCAAAATAATGGAGGGCTTATTCCAAAATCTGTAAACCTCATTCTATGAGGAACAATGCCTATTCTGAAATAGTTATTTCAAAATAAGGCACATGTAGACGCTCCACTGCTGCTATTTCGAAATAGCCCCTCACCAGGGCCGTTCTAAGTCATTTCTCCCCAGTGCCTCTGGGGGCTCTAAATCCAGATAGCAGGTCTACATTAGGGAAGCCATCTTTGGACTAATTTTGAGGTTTCCCTGCAGTGTATACATGCTATTTTGAAATAAGCTATTTTGGAATAAATATTCCGGAATAGTTTATTTTGAAATAAGTGTGCAATGTTGACGTACCCTTATAGTCTTGGACTTGATAACATCCTTTGGCAAAGAGTTCCGCAGGTGACTGTGTGATATGTGAAGAAATACTTCCTTTGTTTGCCTTAAACCCACTGCCTTTTCATTCTTGGGTTTATATGAAGTAGTAGTAAATTCCCTAATTCTTGTGCAATGTGAAGGAGTAAATAACACTTCCTTATTTACTTTCTCCACACCCATTATAATTTTATCTGTCATATCCCCCCTCAGTCTCATATCCCCCCTCAGTCATCTCTTTTCCAAGCTGAGAAGTTCCCGCTTTATTAAGCTTTCCTCATATGGAAGCTGTTCCACACCCCTAATAATTTTTTTTGCTCTTTTCAGAACCTTTTCCAATTCCAGTATATCTCTTTTGAGATGGGACGGTCACATCTGCAGGCAGCATTCAACAGGCAATATGAGAATATGTGTTTTTTTTTTTTTTATCCTGGTTGAATAAGAATGAAGCAGAATAAATTTTTCTAGTGTGAACATTCTGGCTGTGTCTAGACTGGCAAGTTTTTCCACAAAATCATCTGCTTTTGCGGAAAAACTTGCCAGCTGTCTACACTGGCCGCTTGAATTTCCGCAAAAGCACTGACGATCTCATGTAAAATCATCAGTGCTTTTCCGGAAAAACTATGCTGCTCTCGTTCGGGCAAAAGTCTTTTTCTGAAAGACTTTTGCGCAAAAGGGCCAGTGTAGACAGCATAGTACTGTTTTCCGCAAAAAAGCCCCGATCGTGAAAAAGGCGATCGGGGCTTTTTTGCGGAAAACCGCGTCGAGATTGGCCACGGAAGCTTTTCTGCAATAAGTTCTTTTGCGGAAAAGCATCCTGCCAATCTAGACGCGCTTTTCCGAAAATGCTTTTAATGGAAAACTTTTCCGTTAAAAGCATTTTTGGAAATTCATGCCAGTGTAGACGTATCCTCTTGGTGGAGAGCAGGGATTGGAGTTTTGCCTGACTCCTGTGAGCAGGGTGACCAGATGTCCTGATTTTAGAGGGACAATCCTGCTCTTTGGAGCTTTGTGTTATGTGGGCACCTATTATCCCCCCAGCTCCATCCCAGTTTTTCATACTTGCTGTGTGATTCCCCTTCCTGTATAAGCCACCTTCTGCCAGTTGCTTTTCTGACCTTTGCTGGGTGATTCTTACCTTTGCTGGTGAAGCACTGGGATGGGTTACCTAGGGAAGTAGTGGAGTCTCCATCCCTAGAGGTGTTTAAGTCCCGGCTTGACAAAGCCCTGTCCGGGTTGATTTAGTTGGGATTGGTCCTGCCTAGATCAGGGGGCTGGACTTGATGACCTTCTGAGGTCTCTTCCAGTTCTATGGTTCTATGATTCTATGATTGAATCTATTGGGCTTATCTGCCTACTGGTTTTATACCAGCACCCATATGGCACTGCCCTGTAAAATCAATAGGAAAAGTGAAGTCCCTAGTAGTTTTCATGCAGTTTCCAGCACGATTTGCTCCTCTCTGTCTGTGACCAGAACTTTCCTCACCTCTCTGGGGATGCCAGGAATGAACACTGGTAGAAGTGCCTTGAGATGGTTTGATGAAAGGCACCTCAGAAGTGCAAAGTATTATCATTAATTACCATATTACATTAATTGGACAGAGAGGACAGAGATTCTGATCAAAGCAAGAGCTCAGTTTTTATGGTCTCCCCTGAGATTTTTGGGGGCTGGTGAATAGAACTTGGACGCACTTTATCCAAGTCTCTCTGAGCCTCTTTCTTCCCAGACGGTGCAGTATTGTCTGAGCAGGAGGTGGATTCTCAGCGGAGACGAAAGAGGGACATGTTCCTTATTTAGCTTTTAAGCTTGAGTTCATCCAGGGGAGGCAATTTGGTTCTCTTTGTTGTTTCCAGCATCATTCATCCCTTCTGTTTGTGCACTACAGAGGCTAGGACTGGAATATGCTTTGAAAGAAGTTTCCCTTTCAGGTTCTTTGATGTTAGATTTGTTATATATACATTTGAAAAGTGTTTTACAGATGACAAGCCAAGTACAGGCTGTGGGGTGTGTGTGTGTGTGTGTGTGTGTGTGTGTGTGTGTGTGTGTGTGTGAGTGAACCTCATCATTGTGGATGGTGATTAAAATCCAACAATGCTATGTCCACTGGACAATTTGCAACATGGACAAGGAGGCAGCAGGTAATTACAGTCCCTGGTTTGTGTTTAATTTTTCTAACCCTTCCCAGGTTCTGCAAATGGTTGGATTTGGGCTACCAGCAATGTTCCCTCTAATCTTTCTCTTCCATGTGTGGAATAAATGTTTTATCTGCGCCATGGCATGCATGGATGTGTCCCACCAAGAAACAAAAACCTAGCTGTGGGGACTCTGCTAATCAGCTGGGAGGCATTTGAATCTCTCCTGAGCGGCTGCACGAGCACCCAGCTTAGAGGGAACATTGGCTACCAGGGCAGCTCAAAATCTAGGGCAAGCCCTAATAGTGGAATTCAAAATGTGTTAGGTGTCCAGGTTTTGACTCCGACAGTCCTATTTTGGCAGTGCTTGGATTTGGGATTCTGTTCCAGATCTATTAGCAAGAGGCACATCACAACACGGAGATCCAGGGGTAAGTTTGTGCCTCCCTACTCCCCAGGGGAAGTCCAGCTGTGGAGAGCTAGGCACAGTTGCCTCTGGAGTTCATCCTGTAGGCCATCTTGAGAAGATGAGTAGGCAAGAGCGCGTCTTTGGTACCAGAGACGGGCAGTCTCTAGCCTGAGAATCGGTTGAGAATATGAGTTCTCACTGGTCACCGGAGCTGGGCAGGAAACACTTTCCCTTCCCATGACCACGGCTGAGATTTCAAAATATTTTCCTCAAATGAGACGAAAAGTCCAAATCGTAAACATTTTCATAAACTGAAAATCTGTGCAAAATTCATATTGGGCCCATCACAATATTTTATGTTCATAATTCCAAAATGTTCTGTTTCAGTTTTGACCTATTTTGTGGTTTTTTTAACCTCCTTGGCTTTTTTTTTTCTTCTTTAATTAGCTCCCCTTGCAAAAGGAATAGTTGTTTCAAAGTGGGAAAGGGCACCTTGTCATTTGGAAATACCGAAACTTTTTTTTACAACATGTTTTTGAAGCGGGAGAGTCATCAGATCCAACCTTTTCCCCTGGACAGGCCTGGTTGTGATGAAACAGCACTTTCAAACAAAAAATAAGTTCCTTGCGATATTCCCTGGGAGCTCCAATGGTGAATGCACCAATATGAAAGAATTTTCACTGTTCTCCTCAGCCACGACACGGCTCTGGCTCCCTAGCGCTGTGCAAACACAGACTCCTCCGGAAGGATACGTTAGGCACAGAGAGCAGCAGTTGAGAATTGCCCCATACTAGAGTTAGCCAGACCATGTCTCTGTGGTTGATGGCACTGAAGTAGTTAACTAAGAAAGACGCTATATAAATAAAACCCAAATCTGTTATGTTTGCCACTAATTGGCTTGCAAGTGCCGTTTGTTTGAATTTTGGAACTTTCACAGAAACGGCTGACCTTTTGACAGTGCTAATGTTTCCTGTGAAATCCCACAAGCTCCATACGGTCCCTCAGTTTTGCTGTGAAAACCTTGCAAGCGTAATTGCTCCACTCTTCTCCCATGCCTTTCAACTCCGTAGGCTGAAATCGTTTCCCATGGCATGTCTCAGGGAAGTTTCCTTGTCACTATGGATTAATTAGTGTGCAGCAAAAGTTCTGTGCTTAAAAATGTAAGCGGTAATTGAAATGAGGACAATACAAAGGGCGCAAGTGGGCCAAAGCTTTTGGATGGTGCATCTCCTAGTTTCTGCTCTGCATCCATTTTGGACTCTGAGATTGCTTAGAGTTAGATTTGGGTCCACTGTCGCTTCTTCTGCTACTCCTTCTCTGTCTGTTCCTATTGGGTGGTACATGATGTGCTGTGTACATCCTATGTGTTCTGGTAAGAGCTAAAGGCAGCTGGAGAACTGTATTAACCTCAGCTTCTATACCTGGGGAGAGCATGGACAGGTAGAAGGGGGAATTTAAATGAAGCCACACAAGACAGTGAGTGGCTCAGGAAAGCAAAATGCAGGACAATGTAGCACTTTAAAGACTAACAAGATGGTTTATTAGATGATGAGCTTTCGTGTGCCAGACCCACTTCCTCAGATCAAATAGTGGAAGAAAGTAGTCACAACCATATATACCAAAGGATACAATTAAAAAAATGAACAAATATGAAAAGGACAAATCACATTGCAGAACAGGAGGGGGATGCGGGGGGGGGGGGGGAAGGAAGGAAGGTAAGTGTCTGTGAATTGATGATATTAGAGGTGGGGAGAGTGGGATGTTTGTGAGTTAATGGTATTAGAGGTGATAATTGGGGAAACTATCTTGGTAATGGGTAATGGCTCAGGAAAGAAGAGGGAAGACAGTCTTCTCCTGGGCTGTGTCCAGACTCAGGGGTTTTTTCGAAAAAAGTAGCCTTTTTTCGAAAAAACCTGACCTGCGTCTAGACTGCAGCTGCGTTCTTTCGAAATTAAATCGAAAGAACGCGGCTTTTCTTTCGATGGCGGTAAACCTCAATTTACGAGGAAGAACGCCTTCTTTTGAAAGTTCCTCTTTCGAAAGAAGGCGTTCTTGAATGTAAATAGGGCTTCTTTGAAAGAGAGCATCCAGACTCACTGGATGCTTTCTTTCGAAAAAGCAAGCCGCTTTTTCGAAAGTTCAACGTGCAGTCTAGACGCTCTCTTTCGAAAGAGGCTCTTTCGAAAGAGGTTTGCAGTCTAGACATAGCCCTGGGAGGTGAGGGTGGAAAAAGACCCAGTCTAGGTGGGAAGAAAATAGGCACAGCTGGAGAAGCCAGGACTAACTCCTGGAAAGGCACATGCAAAGGGAGCAGCCCTGCATGGCTATCATCCCGAGAAAAGGACTGAGAGGTGGTGGAAGATGGGGAGAGGCTGAAACCTCAGAACCAGTAGGGGTGAGAGTGCTCCAATCATATTTTTAGTTGGGATACTATTTTCTGGAGAGACTGGGATCGAAGACAAGGGGCAGATGACCTCTTGGGACTTGCTGCCTTGCCTGGGTGCTGGTGTTGGTGGGTAATATGATTTGGAGCCTGAAGGACATTATTGCCTCAGAAGGAGCAGGACTTGGCGGGAATGTGGCTGGAGTAGCCGATGATGAGTGCAGGAGACTTAGGAAAAGCCAGAAGCGGATGCTCAGGATGGTGAGGGAGCTACAGGATCCTGCTCGTCCAAGGCTGAGATCCCCTATTGTTAATCCCCCTGCACAAGGAGGGGCCCTTTAGTCATGTCCCTCTGTGAGTGCGCTGTTGCTCCCTCCATCCCTGGGTCTGTGTAAAGCTTTTTCCAGAAGGATGAAGCTTCATGGTTTCTCTCTGTTTTAAAGTGGTGTGATTCCCGGCTGGACCTGTTTAGAACCCTTGTTTTCTTTGCCCACAGGCAACGTTCAGTGTTCCTGGTGAATTCATGGACAGGGGATAGCAACAGTCTGTGTAAAAAAAAGAGCTTCTATCTATTGCAAAGTTAAACACTCAGGCTACGTCTAGACTGGCATGATTTTCTGCAAATGCTTTTAACGGAAAAGTTTTCCATTAAAAGCATTTGCGGAAAAGAGCGTCTAGATTGGCATAGACACTTTCCACAAAAGCACTTTTGGCAGAAAAGCGTCCGTGCCAATCTAGATGCGCTTTTGCGCAAAAAAGCCCCGATCGCTGTTTTCGCGATCGGGGCTATTTTGCGCAAAACAAATCTGAGCTGTTTACATTGGCCCTTTTGTGCAAAAGCTTTTGCTCAAAAGGACTTTTGCCTGAACGGGAGCAGCATAGTATTTCCTCAAGAAGCACTGATTTCTTACATGAGATTGTCAGTGTTCTTGCGGAAATTCAAGCGGCCAGTGTAGACAGCTGGCAAGTTTTTCCGCAAAACAGCTGCTTTTGTGGAAAAACTTGCCAGTCTAGACACAGCCTCAGAGGTCAGGAAGGCCCAGACTCTCAAGCACCTCGCTCCCATTGAAATCAGGGGGAGTTAGGCACCTGAGTATCTTGGAGGATCTGGACCGGAGTGACAAAGCTAAAGTTGCATTTGGAACCGTAATGTTTCCCCTTGTGCATAAACATGAGGGTTTAGTCTTCAGTGACGCGACAACATGCTTTTCCCACCAGGAGCCCTCACTGGAAGAACTGTGCTCCTTCACTCAAAGGAGAACTTAGACACCAGGGCTACGTCTACACTGGCCCCTTTTCCGTAAGGGGCATGTAAATTTCACCTATCGTCATAGGGAAATCCGCGGGGGATTTAAATATCCCCCGCGGCATTTAAATAAAAATGGCCGCCGCTTTTTTCCGGCTTTTAAAAAAGCCGGAAAAGAGCGTCTAGACTGGCCCCGATCCTCCGGAAAAAGCGCCCTTTTCCGGAGGGTCTTATTCTTACTTCAAAGCGCCCTTTTCCGGAGGGTCTTATTCTTACTTTGAAGTAAGAATAAGACCCTCCGGAAAAGGGCGCTTTTTCCGGAGGATCGGGGCCAGTCTAGACGCTCTTTTCCGGCTTTTTTAAAAGCCGGAAAAAAGCGGCGGCCATTTTTATTTAAATGCCGCGGGGGATATTTAAATCCCCCGCGGATTTCCCTATGACGATAGGTGAAATTTACATGCCCCTTACGGAAAAGGGGCCAGTGTAGACGTAGCCCAGCTGTTAAGAGTGCAGGTGGTTCACCAATAAAACAAACTCCCAAAGGAAGCCTTGGATCGTCCATCCCTTGAATCCTTCAGATCAAGACTGGATGCTTTCCTGCAAGGATATGCTTTAGCCAGATGTGCATTATTGGGTGCAGTACGGCAGCAACTGGGGGAAATGCTGTAGGAGGTCGCACTAGTGGGGCTCATAGTCTATATGCCCTCAAAACCTAGACAGTTAGGAAAACTCAATTGAAACGCCCATTGACTTCAGTGGGCTTTGGATCAGGCCCACGGTGCATGAAGGGTCCCACTCCGTTGCCTTTCACCTCCTGTGCTGCACCCCAGCTTAGAGCAAGGCATCTTTTCTTCTGAGCTGCACCCACAGGGCCCACCTGAGCAGCCTGCAAATCGCAATGCACTGTGTATTATTTTTCTAATATAATGAGGAATAATTTCTTCCTCATTAGTCACCCAGGTCTAATTACAATGATAATGAGAGACGATGATTATCATTACTATTATTTATTTTGATTAATTAATGTCTCTTTGAATGTGAGCAACTCTGCCTGTGAAACGCCTGAGGCGGGTTCTTTCATCCCTCGTTCCCAGCCTTCCCCCAGACTCTCTGGCGGGCACAGAGCTCCGACACCTGTAATGTCTGGGAAGGCGGAGGGTTCGCCACTAATTATCGGTCCCATCTGCGGAGCGGCCTGAGCTGCGGGTCGTTTGACACGGGATGGGTTTAGGGGCAGAGGCAGGAAGTGAGAGCGGGTGAGTTCACAGCCCTGCGTGAAGAGCTTTTTGCTGCTCATTCTGTGTCTGTGATGGGTTTCCTACTCTCGGCCTGGTAGTGAATGCTAACGAGGCCCTTCTTTGTGTCCCTGCTGCTGGCAGTGCTTTCTGTGGGGTGCATGCACCTCTCGCATTAATTGGTGATCTCAGGCTAGAGGGGTTACCTACTGAACTGTAAGGATTTACATGGTCACCTGCTGACGCCTGGCACAGCAGTGCTTAGAAGCATGCAATGATAGGATTGCCAGGTGTCCGGTCTTCGCCCAGACTATCTGTTATTCTGGTCCCCCGTCTGGTAAAAAAAAAAAAAAGTCCCTTGGATGGAAGCCCAGCAGGGACAATTTCCCCCTGCCGCATCTGGTGGGGGCAGGGGAGTGAAGAGCGTGGGGACATTTAAAGGCACAGTACACTTTTTTTTTTTCCCTCAACAACTTTGGTCTCTCCCTTTTTTTCTCAACAGAATTTTTTCCTGGTGGTTTCTTTTGGGGGAGGGGGAGGGGGGGCTGTTCGGTATTTTTTGTTAAACAACCTGGCAACCCTATGCAATGACCCACCATCATTAGACCCAGTGTCAAAGAATTGGCATTGCTTTTAATTCCATCAGAGCAAAAAGAGGCAGCCTCTTGCTAGGCCTGACTCCGGCACTGTCCGGGTGTGGCGGGCACTGGATTTCCCTCGCAGCTCACACCTTTATCCCACTTGGAGAGTGGTTCTTTGACCCTATGTCCTGCCTTCTTGCTCCTATGAGTAGGCCTGATGACAAGGAGTGGGGGAAGGGGGCAATTGCCACGAGGCCCGGTGATTCTAGGTTTCTGCAGTGGCGGCCGGCGCCCCAGACCCTTTAAAATCGCAATGGGAGCGCTGCGCCATGCGCTCCAGCCGGCTCTGAGGGCCGGCGTGGATGCTGGGGATGGCCGTCCCAGCCCCACCTCTGGTGCTCCAGGCATTCTGGGAGAGCAGGAGCTGACCCCCTTCCCCCATATTGCTCAGAGGCCCGGCAATCCTGTTAGCTCCCCGGCCTATGAGTGTGTGCACTGGAAGCCACAGGGAGTCCTGGCTGTGTGAAGTGAGTGTCTCGGGGCTGAGCAAGGTGTGTGCTCCATGGGGTGCAGGGTTCACTTACAGGAGAGGAAGGAGGGCGCGAGAGCCCTGTCTACGTTAATTTGCTCCCTAGTTCAGGCTTACCCACCCTGCAGAGCCAGTACTCAGAGCAGCCCTTCCTTCTCAGGGAAGGAATCGATAAACCCGCACCCAAAACCTGAGCTTGTGGGGAAGGGGGCTTTGTGCTCACTCCTACGTGTGAACGAGGTGAGAGCTCTAGCCAAGGAAACCTGCCTAATGAGTCCCCAGCCTACCACTGCAGAGGAGATGTCCCTAGCAGTTTGGAATGGAAAACAAGTATATGCCAATTAGGTGTTCTCTTGGAATAGGGAGCCAGCTGATGGTTTCGGACCAGTTAACTCAACAGTCCTTCTGCAGCCCGCTCAGCTAGGGAGTTTTCACAGATTCCTACCGTTGCAGCTGGGCCGTGTTAGCAACAGGAAATGATGGGAGGGCGGGGGGTCATTTTCTGCACAGCAGCCTATATCCTTTCCACTCTTTGCAGTAAGTTTCTGCTCTCGCCATTAGCGCCACTAATTCATGCTTCTTTGCCTCTTGCTCCGGGCTTGAGTCATGTGGCGCTGCGCGTCGTGCGGTCATTTACACGCACCGGTGCAAAGGGAGAGCAAAGCACAGCCGAATCAGACGGGCAGCACTCGGCATTGGCATCAATGAGCACAAATTGCTCAGGAGCAAGAGCGAACGAGGTGCTGGGTGAACATGTTGGTGCTGTAGGGACCTCACGGCCAGCTGGAATTCTCTGGCTGTGACTCTTGTGTGCGCAAGTGTGTGTGGCTGAGTTCACGGTTTTCAGAGGCTGGACGTTTTGCATCACCCTGTATCTGTCTGTCCCATCTCACGGAGGCACAGCAATGAGCTTGCAAATGCCAAGAGCTAATGTAGAGCCACGTCCAGGGTTCAAACCCCAGGCCTGCTTTGTAGGAGTCCCATGTAGAAGCAGCTCAGGGTCACGTGCTGAAGACAGGCTGGAATCCAGGAGTTCCTGATTTCTAGGCCTGGCTCTGCTGCTGCTTTGCTGTTTTTCTCTTGGTGAATACATGATGGCTGCTGGCGTGTGGCTGGAGAGAGGCCCGAGGACAACTCCAAATGGGGGTTGTGAGGAGTCTGGGTTTCGACCAGAACTCGCAGTCCAAGAGGGACCCTGGAGGTTGCTAAAAGGCCAGTCAGCGGCCCAGCGGGGCTCAGGCAAGCTCCCTGCCTGCCCTGGCTCTGCATGGCTCTGCATGGCTCTTGGAATCAGCCGGCCTGGCTGGCTCAGAGGGGCAGGGCCAGATGGGAGGGCTCTGCGTGTTGCCCCCACCAACGGGAGCTGAGGTGTCAGTGCCTGTGGGTGGCACACAGAGCCCCCAGACCCCTCCAGCTAGGAGCTGGACATGCTGGCCATTTGTAGGAGCCACGCAGAGCCACGACACTGAGGGAACCCCTCTGTGTCGCTGACCAGGAGCCACCTGAGGTAAGTGCTGCCCAGTGGGGGCTTGCGCGCCGAACCGCTCCTGTACTCCAGCCTCTTGCCCCAGGTCAGAGCTCCCTCCTGCACCCTCGCTCCCTCCCCTCAACCCCTGCCCTGGTCCAGATCCTGGACCTCACACGCCCCTCCTGCACCCCAGCCTCGGCTCTGAGCTCCCTCATGCATCAACCTCCCTCCTGGAGCCCACTTCCCAGACCCACTCTTGCACCCCAACCTCGGCTCTGAGCCTCCCCCTGCACCTACACTTCCTCCTGGAGCCTGCACCACTCCCTTACCCCAGCCCTGAGCCCCTTCCTGCACCCCAAACCCCTCATCCTTGATGCCCCCCCAATCTCACACCCTAAACTGGAGCCCACATCCCTGCCCCATCCCAGAGCTCACTACGGCATCCTGAACCCCTCATTTCTGGTCCTACCCCACCCCAACTGGAGCCTCACCCCTCCCACACTCCAATCTTCTCCCCCAGCCCGGGTAAAGTGAGTGGGGGTGGGGTCTTGGAGAAAGGCTCTGGAGAAGGAGCGGGCAACGGTGTTTGGTTTGGTGAGATTAGAAAGTGGGCAACTCTACTCCAAACCCACAGCACCTCTGTCTATGAGCCCTAGGTATGGTCGCTAGTTACCTCATTCCCAGAGAGAGCCAGGCTAGGGCAGGGGCTGCTGTCTCTCTGCCTACGCTCCTTCTGAATGGAGGCAGCAGGGGCTGAAGGTAGCTGCTCCTTTAAAAGCACTTCCTGATGCATTCCAGGGGCATCCATTTTGTGCGGGCAAACTGCCTCAGACGGCTTGGATGCTCCTCCCATCCCACTCCCTCCTACTCTCCGAGTGCTCCCTAAAACGTTCCACCAAAACCTCTTGCCAACGCTGCTCCCCACGCTGGCACGTTGAGTGCAGAAGTGGGCGGCCCACAAGAGACTTTAAAATACCTTGCCACTAAAGGCTTGTGTTCAAAACTTCCCAAGGTCACAGATTCCCCGGCCTTGGATTGGTATCGCTGCCACCACCCAAATGCAAAACCCCCATGCGAACCCTAAAAGGTGCTCTTGGGAATTCCTTCCTGTGGGGTGCCCTCCGACTTTTTAAATCCTCCCTCAGGAGAGAGCTTGAAAACCGTAATTCCTCTTCGTAGCTTTTGGTTTTGCAGTTTTAAGGTGTGTGTACACTGCACCGTTATTCCGGAATAACGGCCGTTGTTCTGGAAAAACAATACTAGCGTCCGCACAGCAATTGCGTTATTCCGAAAGAAAATCGAAATAGCGGAGGGCTTTTTCCGATGATGGCAACCCTCATTCTGAAAAAGCTCTTTTGGAAGGGGGGGGGGGGTGTGGACGCTCCATGGCTGCTATGTCAAAATAGCTCCAGGGCCATTCTAAGTTATTCCTCCCCAGTGCCTCCTGGGGCTCTAAATCGAGATTAGGGGAGCCTGCCTCGGACTAATTTGGAAACTTCACTATAGTGTGGATGCTCTATTTCGAAATAAGCTGTTCCAGAAGATATCCTCTGGAATAGCTTTTTCCAAAATAAGCTTGCAGTGTAGACATACCCTAATTAGGCACATGCATCCAGAACCTCCTGCCTTCTAGGAATCAGATCATGGGCTTACAAAGGTGATGTTTATTAACAATAACAAAAAGAAAACACTCGGTGAAACGTTACTTGGTTGCTAGGTGCTACAGAGTGACTAAAAAAGGATTAAAATGCAGAGTATTGCTTCCCTGGGATTCCTGGGGATTCTCTAAGACCCGCTGTCCGTGGTTTTAACCCTTACGGACAAGCCAATTAGAGTTAAGTCTCAAAAGTTAACCACTGGGAAGGGACTTTAACTGAATGGCTGGAATCAGGGGAGCCAACAGCCTGTACAGGCCCCTGGGCAAGGTGTGGGGAGGACAGCTTTGCCCCCCGGAAGGGGCAGGACCTCAGCCAGCCACTGCCTGGAGCACGCCATGCCCCGCCCCCATCTCCGAGAGCTGCCCAGAGTGACTGCGCAATACTCTTGTGGCGAATTAAGGGGGCCAGAGCTCTGGCCACTGCTGCTGCCACAGTAGCCCCTTTGTATCGCTGGGCCATGGGGCAACTGCCTCCTTTGCCATCCCCCCATGACTGGAATGTCCAAGAAGGATGTTCTCCCTCCCCCATTCATCCCAGCAGTGCATTGGGTACCTCAGCTCTGCCACTTCCTTGCTTTCCTCCCCCATGGCTAGCACCCCGCCCGCTCCAGTTAACCCCGCAGCTTCTCTGTCGTTGCCTGTCTGTGAAACAGCCGTGACAGTGCCCCCCTTTGGGAGGAGCTGTGAGGAGGAAGAAGTCACTAGCCCTGCACATGCAAAGAGCGTGTAACAGGCGTGTGCCAAGAAGAGCAAGCCGTCCCGCATCCGCACAGGCCAGTGGAATGCTGCCGGTCCACCCTTTTGTGCTTTCGAGTTACAGAAGCTTTTCTGCTGCTGCAGAGCTGGGCTGCATAATGCAAGCGCAGATACGCCAATGAGACAATAGATCTGAGGGGGTGAAAATACATGCTCTCCTGCGACTGCCCTAATACCACAGCACAGGGCCTGCAACTTGGGGGCCCCGAATACCCCGCATAGCTTGAAAGTTTGTCCCTTCCAGCAACAGAATCTGGTCCGATAAAAGATGTCTCCACCTCCCTTGTCTGTCTGTCTGTCTGTCTGCCCCGTAAGTGTCATCTACTGCTTTGTAAAGATAGAACCTCGGCTCTGTGAAATCTCTCTCTTCAGGCGACAGGGGTTGTGCTGCCCCAGATTAGGTAGGCGAACCGTGCACAGCTGTTTAACATAATTAATTTAGCGCTCTGACTTTGCCTGAGGGGGCTGGCATTTCTGGATGCAGCAGGTGAGGTGCAGCGAGTGAGCGTCTGACCTGGAGGCATACGGGGAAACAGGATGGTGGGGAGAATTGGGAGGGCTCAGAATAGCTGGGAGCCATGTGGTCCTTGAAATGGGTTCCTAGTCTACCGGCTTGACTGGATGGTGGTTTGTGTCAGTGTGGGGCGTTTCAGTGTAGGGCAGACTGTGCTGCGCGTAGATAGACAAAAGAGGATTTGGCTTGCGTACTGTAAGAAAAACACTTGTGACCTTGACTCCATGTGGATCTTTGGACTAGTCCCTGAACTGTTCTCTGCCGTGGTTTTCCTATTGTAAGGTGAGAATAATCTGTACCTGCTCTGAAGAGTGAGGGGGATTAATTTACTGATGTTTGTAAAGGGCTTTGAAGAAATAACAAGCGATGGAGGTGCTAAGTATTATTAACACAACGCTGTAATAATAATATACAATGTGTGAGAGAGTGGGGAGGCAGGGCTATTTTACAGAACATAAAAAGGGGGAGTTACAGGCTTCTGTGACCATAGGGAGTGACGTGCGAGCTATTGGAGTAGGCACACAAAGTACAGGCAAAGGAGCGGCAGGTAACTGGCGACTGCTCCGAGATCCTTGAGGCAAAACCTTGGCTTCTCGCCACCCATTGGAGAGCGAGCATGGGGGAGACGCCTGCCGGTCTAATGTTGGGTGCGTGCTTAGTGCTGGCGGGGACCCCTGCGCATGAGTGTGAACACAAGAAGCCCCCAAAGCAAGCTGTGCCCGTGTTATGGGCTGAAAAAAGTGCCTCATTGTGGGGCTGATCTTCATTTCTAGTGGCCCAGAGATCAAATCACTGCATGGCCCCGGGCCTCAGTTTCCCTAACTGTGACACGAGGCTAGTGCTTGCTTCGCCAAGGCAGTGTGAGGTTTAATATGGAAAGAGCTTGGAAAACCTTGGAGGAAGGTGTTGGAGCAAACCTCTGGCCACTTGAGACCTCCGTGGTGGTCACTCAAAACACTGACAGCAGCAGTGATGGAGGCACTAGATTCACTATGGAGCTTAGGCATGGTCCTGCAGAGAATCATAGCACGGCACTTTTAGGGACCTAGAAACTCTCTGGCATTCACCCAGCTTGCAATCAGGGCCCACGTTCCCTGGTGCTGAATGGGGAGAGACGGGTACTTCAGAAGGGGATTCAGAGAAGCCAGCAGGCTACACGGCTCCTCACCTATGTGAGCCAAGGGGACGTGCCACGCCCAGGGTGTGTCCTTGGCCTCGTCCCTCAGCGAATTTGGGAGCCTACGTCTTGGCTGTTATAAGACGCCTCCTTGTGCCTGGGATTCTCCGCTGCTGTGGCACAGCCCCACTGCTCCGCATCAGCAGCGCATCAGCAGCTCTGGTCAGGCCTGGCACGCTCACTGCACCTCCCATGCTGTTGTCGCTGTCTGTATTGAAAAGGTGTCAGAAGAACGAAATACGCGTCGGGCAGGCAGTGCATGGCCTGCTGGCTGTGGGAGTCCAGGCTTGGAGGCACAGCCATTGCAGGCACCCGGGATTACAGAGCAAATGGCGACACGGCCTCTTGCTGGTCTGGGTTGCACTCTAGAACATGGCAGAGGCACCTCCCTCAGGCTGGGAGTCTCAGCTGCAAACCCTTGCGAGGCATTAGTGTGTGGGACACCATGGCCCTAGAGAGATCACCATGGAGTGGAGCGACAGAAGGGCATCTTCAGGCCAGCCCTGCAGGGAGGGAGGGAGGGGAATCTGCAGAGAGATAGTTTACTAGATGTGCAGACAGAGAGAGGAGTCACTCCCAGTATGTTAGGGAGACCCAGCTATAAAGACTTTGCAAGAACTGAGTCCCTGGTAAAGACGAGACTCCAGCTCAGCTATGTGCTAGCACTCTCTAGCTGAGGGGCCATGGAGTGAGGATCTGGGGCACATGGGATCTATCTGAGGGCACATGAGATGGGGGCACACGGGGTGAGGGCCTTGGGCACAAAGGGTCTGACTGAGGGCACGTGATGGGGGCACATGGAGTCTGGCTGAGGGCGCATGGGGTGAGGGCCTTGAGCACAGTGAATCTGGCCTGCGGCAGTTGGAGTCTGTCTGAGGAGACATGGGATGAAATCCTGGGGTAGATGTGGTCTGGCTGAGAGGACATGGGGTGAGAGCCTGGGGCAGATGGGGTCTGTTTGGGGAGACACGGGGTGAGGGTCTGGGGCAGATGTGGTCTGGCTGAGAGGACATGGGGTGAGAGCCTGGGGCAGATGGGGTCTGTTTGGGGAGACACGGGGTGAGGGTCTGGGGCAGATGGGGTCTGTTTGGGGGGACACGGGGTGAGGGTCTGGGGCAGATGGGGTCTGTCTGAGGGGACACGGGGTGAGGGTCTGGGGCAGATGGGGTCTGTCTGAGGGGACACGGGGTGAGGGTCTGGGGCAGATGGGGTCTGTCTGAGGGGACACGGGGTGGGGGCATCAATCATTTATTAGTAACGTTGATTCTTAATTTTTGCTAAGATGGAGGAGGTGTGTGATGATCAGTGGGACTGGAGTCAGAAGGCCCATGTTCCCTGAGAGGATACCAGGAAGCGTGAGGAATTAGTCTGAAAGCAACTCAGCCTCTTGGACAGAGGGTTTATTAAAGTTTCACTTGTTCAACTTAACCACACCTTAACTAGCACACTAGGGCCTCTCAGTGGTACAGTAACACTCACCATCATCTTTAGCACCTCCTGTTCAAAACGTGCAGTGTCTCATCATGCAAACCACAGGAGAATCTCCAGTAGGAGTCATCAGTATAAGGTCTATGACCCCTTCTGATTCTGTTCCGTAGAAGGGCTGACATTTTACTTTGCACAGGTGCAAAGACTCCACAAGGTACAAAGCAGGGATGAATCAAGCCTCTGGTTGCCTGCCCAACGATATTCCCCAGGAAGTCTCCCTGAAACGGGGCCAGAGACTTTCTGTAGCTGCACTCCACTGCTAACTGATCCTACAAGTTTGCTCTGAGCCCTGACAAGACGGCACACTGTCTCACCACCTTTTGTGCTTGTCGCTGTGTGTTGGCAACGTTTTTTTTTTCTTGTACGCTGCAGGGCTTCATAAAGCTTACATGATCATGTGGAAAATGATATGAACATAACCCAACAATGCTTTCCTCTCGTTGCCTTGTTTTTTTTAACCTTGGACTAGGAGGCCTAGGGTTCTCTATATCCTTACATGACTGACCCATGCAGTAGAGGAGTAGCTGGCTTTGCAGCCTTTGTTACCTGGAAGATGCTCTTTAATTGATGGGAGAATCTGACAAACATTTTCCATCCTAGGAGGCAGGTTCCCTTTCAAAGCATTCTGATAGCGAGGGATTCTTCTTCTGAAAACACGATATTAAAGTGTCTCTTTCTCTCTCTGCCCTGGCCCCCACCTTTGCGACTGTGCCTCACGCTATCTGATCTCAATTCTTTCTTCTCTGAAGACTCATCACCTGAGAGAGGAGGCCAAAGCTGTCCAGCTACCCAAATATCAGCATCAGAGAGACACAATGAGGAAAATGAAAGGCCTCCTTAAGAAAATACTGGGGAGGAGCCGGAGGCCCAGGTGTCTGGTGATGATGTTTGGTCAGAACAAGGGTCTAGAGAACAATAGACACCCCTTTGCTTAGCATGGGGAACAGGGACTTGTCTCTAAGGGTACGTCTACACTACATGGCTCCGTCGACGGAGCCATGTAGATTTGTTTATTGGGCAAAGAGAAATGAAGCGGCGATTTAAATAATCGCCGCTTCATTTAAATGTACATGGCTGCCGCGTTGAGCCGACAAACAGCTGATCAGCCGTTTGTCGGCTCAGCACGCTAGTCTGGACGCTCCCCTGCCGACATCAAAGCCCTTTGTCGGCAGCCCCAGTAAACCTCATCCCACGAGGAATAACGGGGCTGCCGACAAAGGGCTTTGATGTTGGCAGGGGAGCATCCAGACTAGCGTGCTGAGCCGACAAACAGCTGATCAGCAGTTTGTCGGCTCAGCTCGGCAGCCATGTAAATTTAAATGAAGCGGCGATTATTTAAATCGCCGCTTCATTTCCCTTTGCCTACAACCCTCATCTACATGGCTCCGTCGATGGAGCCATGTAGTCTAGACACTGCCGATGTGTTCATACCTCTCCGGGGACTACCTGGGGGGACTGCATCTCTGGATCTGAGGGCGTGAGATGCTCCTGCTTGAATTCAATGACCAGGCTCACTTGGTTGGTGGCAGTAGCGGATGCTATCGGCAGGGTGGCCAACAGATGTGTGGGAAGGAGACAGAGAGACACTTGGCCACCCCATTACACACCCTTGCAGTGGGCCTACATTGCGCTGTTGGTGGCCAGCAAGCCACGTGACTGGGTAAGTGTAAATTCCAAGGGCTGGTGTGGAGAGCTGTGGTTTGCCCTGGGAGCACCGACTCTGGGGGCAAGTGCAAACAGTGGCTGTCCCTTCCCGCCCCAGAGCAGCTACACAGGCTGTTGCCCCCGATGGCTGAACTCGCAGCCCAGACCCAGGCCAAGACGTATCCTGCTGTGAGGAAAAGGGGAGCCGTTGATGAGCTCAGGATACCTGGTTTCAGAGGAGAGGACGGTGCTGTTTGATGGGTCACTTTGTGGAGAGCCAGACAGGGGTTCTCAAATCATCAAAGCATAGAATCATAGAATACTAGGACTGGAAGGGACCTCGAGAGGTCATCGAGTCCAGTCCCCTGCCCTCATGGCAGGACCAAATACTGTCTAGACCATCCCTGATAGACATTTATCTAACCTACTCTTAAATATCTCCAGAGATGAAGATTCTACAACCTCCCTGGGCAATTTATTCCAGTGTTTCACCACCCTGACAGTTAGGAACTTTTTCCTAATGTCCAACCTAAACCTCCCTTGCTGCAGTTTAAGCCCATTGCTTCTTGTTCTATCCTCAGAGGCCAAGAGGAACAAATTTTCTCCCTCCTCCTTGAGACACCCTTTTAGATACCTGAAAACTGCTATCATGTCCCCACTCAATCTTCTCTTTTCTAAACTAAACAAGCCCAATTCTTTCAGCCTTCCTTCCTAGGTTATGTTCTCTAGACCTTTAATCATTCTTGTTGCTCTTCTCTGGACCTTCTCCAATTTCTCCACATCTTTCTTGAAATGTGGTGTCCAGAACTGGACACAATACTCCAACTGAGGCCTGATCAGTGCAGCGTAGAGCAGAAGAATGACTTCTCGTGTCTTGCTCACCACACCTGTTAATGCATCCTAGAACCATATTTGCTTTTTTTGCAACAGCGTCACACTGTTGACTCATATTTAGCTTGTGGTCCACTATAACCCCTAGATCCCTTTCTGCCGTACTCCTTCCTAGACAGTCGCTTCCCCTTCTGTATGTGTGAAATTGATTGTTCCTTCCTAAGTGGAGCAGTTTGCATTTGTCCTCATTAAACTTCATCCTGTTTACCTCACACCATTTCTTCAATTTGTCCAGATCATTTTGAATTATGACCGTATCCTCCAAAGCAGTTGCAACCCCTCCCAGCTTGGTATCATCTGCAAACTTAATAAGCGTACTTTCAATGCCAATATTTAAATCGTTGATGAAGATATTGAACAGAACCAGTCACAAAACAGACCCCTGTGGAACCCCATTTATTATACCTTTCCAGCAGGATTGTGAACTGTTAATAACTACTCTCTGGGAATGGTTATCCAGCCAGTTATGCACCCACCTTATAGCAGCCCCATCAAAGTTGTATGTACCTAGTTTATTGATAAGAATATCATGAGAGACTGTATCAAATGCCTTACTAAAGTCTAGGTATACCACATCCACTGCTTCTCCCTATCAGGACTCATTATCCTATCAAAGAAAGCTCTCAGATTGGTTTGACATGATTTGTTTTTTACAAATCCATGCTGGCTGTTCCCTATCACCTTATATCTTCCAAGTGCTTGCAGATGATTTCCTTAATTACTTGCTCCATTATCTTTCCTGGCATGGAAGTTAAACTGACTGGTCTGTAGTTTCCTGGGTTGTTTTTATTTCCCTTTTTATAGATGGGCACTAGATTTGCCCCTCTCCAATCTTCTGGAATCTCTTGTGTCTTCCATGATTTTCAAAGATGATAACTAAAGGCTCAGATACCTCCTCTATCAGCTACTGGAGACGCAGTAGCTGCTGCTGCAGCCCCTTGCCTGGGAAGGAACGAGGCCTCTCTCTTACAGCGGAGTTGTTTTGAAAAGTTACAGGGGGAAAAGTCTCCGAATTAGGCAAAAATCAAGACATCAGGCATTTGCTACCAGAGAATACAATGCTAATTACTGGACTTTTGTTAGCTGCAAGACATGGCTACTGATGGGCCTGCAGGGGTCATAAGTGACTAAGGGGCCATTCTCAGCCTAGCGCATGCCGCTCCTGGCACACACAGGCACCTGGCACCGTCTCTGATGGTTTCTGTTAGTCTCTCTCGTTCCTCGCTCTCGCCTTTCTGCAGTGAGTGGCTGTAGGAGCACTAGGCAGCCCTTGAGCTAGCGGAGGAGTCTTCTGGCCTCCTCCTCACATCTCAGCCGAGTGTTTCTCTGTTACTTTAACCCTCTGTGACTAGAGTCAGGCCTGTGAGGCAGCCTTTGGGCTTTCTGTTTTCTCCTCCTTGTGCATCTTAGGCAGCCTTCTGTGTGAGCTCTGGCGGGGGCGGGGGAGAGGTGGGAGGTGGAGGTTGCTCTTCTTGTCTGGTCAGGGAGCTCCTTCTATTGTCTGCACCCTCTGTGACCTGCACTGTAATAAAAAAAATCAGCAGTGGGAGAAGCAATAATAAATGCATTGGCACCCCCCGCCATGGCCCCTTTACCCCTACCTGGGTCCCCTCCTCCTGGCAATAGGGTGCTGCTCCTGGCCCCAGCTTGGGGGGAGTGGGGAGAGGAGATGGAGGGGGCTAAAGGGACTGGCTTGAGGGTTTCCACCTTTTGTGACTGGACAGACCGGACACTGTTGCTGCGAATGGTGTCTGGTTGGGAAAGGCGGCCACCCTAGCTCGCTTTCAGCACCCCCACTGTGAAAACACTTCCAGCACCACCAGTCCAAGGAGAAGGGGGCATGTGATGACACTGAAAAATGCAGTATTCAAAATTGACAAAATGAGCTAAAGGCCACACGTGATTAGCCTGTGGCTCTCACTGCCACAACCCATGGATGGGAGCATGAGCTCAGAAGAATTCTTGATGAGTTGGGACATTCCTTTGGGTAATGACTATCCAGTTCGCACAGTAAATGTTAAACATATGCAAGAGTTGAGGAAGGGGTATTGAGCCTCCTGTTTCAGGACTTAAGACGGCTTCTAGCTACTGGGGGAGTCAAGAGGTGCTCTCCCTGGGGAAACTTATCCCAACACTGCCTAATGCAGGGATTTTCCCTTGGAAGCAGCTGGTATTGGCTGCTGTCAAACAGGACACTGGTCTGATCCCGTCTGTCTTTTCCTAATAGAGTTTCCAGGGAGAAAAGATGGGTATTCAGTCCTAGGCTGCATCAGGGGAGGTATTTCCAGCAACCATAGGGAGGTATTAGAACAGGTTGGGCCTGCCTGGTCCAGCATCCTCAGGACCTGACTAGTCTTGAATGAGGGAGCTTGCTAGACTGGGGAGTTCAGGGGAGGATAATTCTGGACCCTCTGTTGCCAGGTTCTGGGCTCTACTGGTGGGCCTCCCGGCTGCCAGCCCCACTGCTGGCCCTAGCCAATGGGCTCCATTGCCCCCGGGCTGCTGGCCAGGTGCTGCTCCTGTCCCACCAGCCAGGCTCCCTGACCCTAAGCTGTTGGCCTGGCTCCTTGTTCACAGGCTGCCTGCTGGACCACAGATGTTGCCAGACCAGGGAGATTCATCCTGCACAAGGCACTGGTGAGCCCTCATCTGGAATACCGTGTGGCAGTTCTGGTCTCCCTTGGGTGAGATGAATTCAAACTGGATTGGGTGCAGAGAAGGGGACAAAGATGGTCCGAGAGACGGAAACCGGCCTTGTTAGAGGAACTCCAGGAACTTGGCTTGTTTAGCCTTACAGAACGGGGCGGAGGGTAGAGAAGGTTGCTGTCTATAAATACATCAAAGGGATAAATGCCAGGGAAGGAGAGGCGTTACGAGTTAAGTGCCCATGTGGGCACAAACAAAGGACTATAAACTGGCCATCACCAAGTTTAGGCCAGAAATGAGGTGACGGTTTCTAACTGCCAGAGGAGTGAATTTCTGGAGCTGCCTTCCAAGGAGAGAAGTGGAGGCAAAATCCTAACTGGCTTCAAGGTTGAGCTGGATAAATGCATCGAAGGGATAGGCTGTGGGGCTGGCTACGCTGGTATGTTGTCTGCTGGGGTCTGTCAGTAGCAGGAATCCCCAGCAGCTGGAGACAGGCGCTAGATGGAGCGGGCTCTGGGTTACTACAGAGAATTCTTTCCCAGGCATGTGCCTGGTGGCTCTTATCCACGTTATCCACTGATCACCATGTTCAGGGTCAGGAAGGAATTTCCCCCCAGCTCACATTGGCAGGGACCTTGTGGGGGTTTCACCTTCTTCTGCAGCGTGGGGTCACTTGCAGGTTTAAACTAGAGTCAGTGGTGCATTGTCAGTACCTTGGAGCCTCTAAACCATGATTTGAGGAGGTCAGTAACTCAGCCAGAGGCTCTGTGGCCTGCAATGTGCAGGAGGCCAGACTGGGTGGTCAGGATGGTCCCTTCTAACCTTAAAGCAGGGGTGGGGAATCGCAGGCCTGGGGGCCGGATGCATCCCCTGGATTGCCTGGATCTGGGCCCCAAGCCTCAGCATTGGGGAGCCCACACTGGGTGCTCCAGCCCCCCTGCCACCCAGCCACAGGGCTGGAGCACACAAAACCTACTTTCCTGGGCCGTCCCAGGCTCTGGGGTGTGAGGAGAATGTGGGGAGGGTCTTTCTCCTCCTCAGTCAGGGGCTTCTCACTTTGCTTCTCACTTGTGTGCGGCCCCCAACTGATTTTTCAGGGGCCTCCGAGCCAAAAAAGGTTCCCCGCTCCTGCCTTGAAGCCTTTGAGATGATCTTTGTGAAGTGAGAGTCAGATGCAGCACAGAAATGCGGCTCCTGGTGAGAGATTCGGAGGAGAGAGCTCATCCCACCAGCGGTAAGGCTGCTTGACGGGTCAGAGGGATGCTGGATACGGATGGGACGCGAGAGACACCATGAGCTAGTCACAAGCAACATCCCCCTTAGCAGGGCTTTGCAAATGGACCCCTAACCAGTGTTGTGGAAAGCCAGCCATTTATGGGCTAATGGCCTTTCTTTCTGAGCTGGCTGGGGAAGGAACCCAGAAGTTTTGATCCTTTTGGAAAGTCTGCGGCTAAAAGTCCGAGCGGTTTAATGGGTTCTCCTACGGAGGGTGAACTTTTTTCATATGCAAACCCCTGTTCCAAAAATGCGTTGGAACCCTCTCCTGCACTTCTGAAATACCATGGAACCTCTTTGCATAATCCCACCCATCTTGGGTTTCACTAATCAGGGCTCTGATTTCACAACCCCCGATGCCTGACTTTAAACCCACATCCATGGGACTGGAGTGTCTGCTTAACTTGAAGCTTTAGGCCTCTGTTAAGTGTTAGAGAAAAGAAACTGCCCCCCCTAGTAAAAAAGTTTGGCCAGGCTGCTCTTGCTATAGTGGGCTGCAGTATTCCTTGGGAGAAACCGGCCGCACCCTTCCTGCATACCATTGCCTTTAGAAAAAGGGAAGGTGTGAAAAGGGGAAAATAGCCTCAGACGCTCCCACCCGTCACCTTGGCGTAAGAACTGTGGGGCTTACCTGGTCGCATGAAACCTGCACAGTTTCGGCCCAACCCCTGGGACACAGACCCCCCCAGGACCATATATGGTAATATGCAAGCGCGGGAAAGCGATGTGCAGATTTGGGGATAAATACCCATCGCACAGTTCGCTCTAGGAGGTCTTCGCAACACACGTACCATCGTGCGTGTGCCTTCTCGTATACTTCAAAGCGCTGCCAGCCTGATCAACCGACCAGCCACCTCCCCCAACTCTCGGGCGTAACCAAGGCCTTCGCAACCGAACCGATATCTTTGAAATGTTCCGTGTGCTGTGTAAGTTGGTATGTATGATTTGATTTTTTCTTGCTGTATAAGCTTAGTGTTGTAGTTGTTTTGGGTAGTACATAGAGTTTGTAGTTATCACTGTTATTTAATTAGTGTAGCTAGATATTTTTAGACTACAGACTATTCCCCTTGCCATTCCCATCCTTATATCTCTGACACGTTTAACTAGAAATCATAGAATAAATATAATATTGTAAATTCATTATTAACGAGGTCTATTAAAAATCTTAGAATAAATACTATAAATTCACCACTGTCATAAATAAATATTTTTTTATTTGCTAAAACTGTCCACCTGGTTCTGTCCTTCCCCCCTTGGCTATGCATCATCGGACCTGTGATTCTCGCGACATCAAGCAAAGCTCTGGATGTACCTTAACATCAGTGAGAGTTCCCATTGACCTCTCTGGGCCTAGTTGCCTGCTCACAGTTACAGGTGGGCTGGGTCAGGGACCTAATCTCTCCTGCTCCCCATTATTTGTCAGATAGCTTTTGCAGGAGGAAAGAAAGAAAAAGAACCCTTGAGCAAATGGAATGTCATTTTATACCCAGGAATATACACTTGTGTAGAAATCTAGGTCACAATGGAAATTTTCTCCCTTCCTTCCTGAAGGTGCAGTCCCTGAAAGGCTAAAGATTTAACTGAAATTGGGTACTTCTCTGAGTTTGCAAGCACTTTATAATGCAGATGGGGAAAAGAGTCTCAGGAAACTGCCGGGGGTACAATCCATCTGCGCTGACTGCAATATTTTCTATGAGTGTAAATCAGAGCGATAAATAATACCTTGCTCTCGTGGGGGTCTGGTTTTCTATAGCACTGACAGCCTGTTAAATCGCTAGCATACGTTTCACAATGGCAGATGTTGGGTGCAAATCTCTTTGGGGAATCAGCGATACTTGATAAAGGTTTCCTTTGAAAATTGGGCTCTATTTTAGGCCCTAAATAAAGCCACATTTCCTTGAAAATCTGGCCCAATCACGGACACTAGATCGATAATCTGGCCCATCGAGGTCTAGATCACAGACCGCTTAGCATGAACAGAAGCAAACTCTGTTGGCCCCGTTGTACTGGGCAGCAGTGGCCTCAGGAGGTGAGGGGTCACTTTTCCATACGTGACCTCACATTTTACGGCTGTGAGACTTGAGCATGCGAGAAGTTTATGGAGTGGTAGATGCCCAGCAAATCTGGAAAATGGGTCAATGTTCCCTCTAATCTTTTTTATCCACGGGCGGATTTTTGCCATCCATCACGGAATGTTTTTTTATGTGCACCAAGTCATGTGCAAATGTGTACCACCTGTAGAAACACGAACCCTAGCCGTGGGCGCTCTGCTTATCAGTTGGGCAGCACGTGAATTTCTCGAGCTTCCAGGGAATACTGTCCAAGGTGTCTCCAGTCGATCATTCACAGTAGGCTGCTATTGAAAATGGAGCCATTGGCATCTTGACCAAGGTCACACAGTCCAAGAGGGAGTGAGAAATGTGGGAGTGGAATCAAGGAGCCACATTTCCCCAGTGGGCAGTTACTCACTTGCTAGGGCAGGAGAATCTCTCTCTGTTCCTGGGATCTCAGGTGCTATTGTTCTGCGTGTTGTGGAAGAAAACAAGCCTTCACTCTGTGTTTGTTAGCAACAAGTAGCCAGAAGCCGTTTATTCAAGCAATATTGCAAGGGACAGGCAGATCATAGGCAGATCTTCGAATACAAACAGTTATGAAGCAGCTTATATACTATGCAACAATGGCTAGACAATTATCTCTTAGTTCCTCCCAGATGCTACCTTATCTTCAGGGTTCTCACTGGAGTCAGCATTCCGTCCTTAACTCCGTATGGAAGTGAGAGGCGATGGCAGATCTCGCGTTGTCAAGAGTCAGAATTAGCCTGACTCTTGCTAACAAGACTAAGGTGGCTGCACACAAATTCCCTTTTTCCCTTTTTCCTGCCTTCACAGTGTTTAGTGTGATGTTGCAACCTTCCAACCAGAGTTTTCATCTAACTTACGTGTGTGTGTGGGGGTGGGGGGGAGGCACATGGGAGGGAGAGAAAGAGGAGACCAGTAGCTGACAATTTTACATGTAGGGATGACTGAGAAAAGTAGCACGTGTTTCATTGTGTTGGGGTGTGCTGGGGACAAATGGTAATGCAATGTGTACCGTGTTGGAGCGTGCTGGGGGCAGACGGTGGTGCAATGTGAACTGTGTTGGGGTGTGCTGAGCAGCAGACAGGGGCACAGGGTTGGGATGTGCTGGGCAGCAGATAAGGACATGGTGGTGTTCACTGTGTTGGGGTGTGCTGGAGTATACAGGGCTGTGGAGGTGTTCACTGTGCTAGGATGTACTGGAGTATACAGGGCCATGGTGGTGGTCACTTTGTTGGGGTGTGCTGGGGTATACATGGCCGTGGTAGTGGTCACGTTGTTGGGGTGTACTGGGATATACAGGGCCATGGTGGTGGTCACTGTGTTGGGGTGTGCTGGGGTATACAGGGCCATGGTAGTGGTCACCTTGTTGGGGTGTACTGGGGTATACAGGGCCGTGGTGGTGGTCACTGTGTTGGGGTGTGCTGGCGACACATGGGGGTGCAGTGTGGTTTACAGTGTTGGGATGTACAGAGGAGAGAGAGCAAGGGGGGTTCCTTCTCCATTCCAGGCTTGTTAATGACTCCCAGATGGCAGGGCTGGCCCTATATCAATTAGAAGCTTATTATTCACTATTGACTGCTGCCTTCCCCCTCTCCCCTCCCCACCGTATTTTATGCTATTTTTAAAATCATCCTAAGAAACCATCCAGCTCAGCTGTACACAGGCCACTGGTGTAAACAGCGAGAGTCATTAGTGTACTGTCTGAGAGACAAGATGTGAGTTTACTCCTCTGTTTCGGAAGGAAAAGAAAAGCTTCCAATTTTACGCCCAGGCTGCAATCATTTGTACAGCAAAAAACTACATTTACACTGTGAAGTATTTGTAGGAAACGACATCCACAGAGTGTATCTGAAATCAATTCAATTGAATTCAATAGCAGAAGCTCTCAGCTTTCTTTTCCTCTTTCGTGTGGGGAATTAAATCCGTTAGCACAGTCTGTTTACCGCAGTCAGGCCTGGTTTCTTTCGGTGTTAACATTCCTTCTCCTTTTCCTTTCTGCCTTTCATCAGAAGCAATGATTCAAGTATATTCGTGGCTAACATTAAAACAAAACGAAGTACCTTATGAATATCAAGTGGAAACAAATAGAGCTCCGGGTTGGATTATTTCTGTGTTCTCTGTGTGCGTACTGCTGGGCGAACTGGACAGCATCACCCTCCCCACCCCTCAGCTCCAGAGGTGTTTCTGTTTTATTTTTCGTATGCGTGTGAGAAGCCTGGAAGTGACAAGAAGAGCCTGGGGCGAGAGGCCCAAAGGGGAAAGCACCTTACCTGAGGGCAAATCGCTTAGCCAATGGCAGAGTCGTTCAGGCAGGACTAAAGCCCACAAAAGGAGAGTCTTCGATTGCACATATCTGGACGGTAGCTAAAAAGGGAGGCAGGCCTGTACCGGAGCAAGTACCGCTACCTCAGCCAGCCAGCTGGAATTGTGGATGTGGAGCCTCTGAAAGGGAGGTGGAGTAGGCAAGGAGCGTATCCTTCTATGACGATTTAACTGGCTCTGTGGATGTGGGGAAAGTGGTGGATGTGATATACCTTGACTTTAGCAAAGCTTTTGTTACGGTCTCCCACCATATTCTTAGCAGCAAGTGAAGGAAGTATGGATTGGATACATGGTCTGTAAGGTGGATAGAAAGCTGGCTAGATTGTCGAGCCCAATGGGGAGTGTTCAACAGCTTGATGTCTAGTTGGCGGTCGGTTTCTAGTGGAGTGCCCCATGGGTCGGTTCTGGAGCCAGTTTTGTTCAACAGCTTTATTAATGATGTGGATGAGGGGGTGGATTGCACTCTCAGCAAGTTCGCAGATGACACTAAGCTAGGGGGAGAGGTAGATACATTGGAGGGTAGGGAGAGAGGGTGCAGACTGACCTAGAGAAATTGGAGGATTGGGCCAAAAGAAATTGAATGAGGTTTGACAAGGACAAGTGCAGAGTCCTGCAATTTGGGCAGAAGAATCTCATGTACTGCTACAGGCTGGGGGACCAACCGGCTAAGCAGCAGTTTGGCAGAAAAGGACCTGGAGATCACAGAGGATGAGAAGCTGGAGATGAGTCAACAGTGTCTCCTTGTAGCCAAGAAGGTTAACGGCTTATTGGGCTGCATTAGTAGAAGCATTGCCAGTATATCGAGGCACTGATGAGGCCACATCCGGAGTACTGCGTCCAGTTCTATCCCCTCTTCCCCCAATTACAGAAAGGTTGTGATGCATTGGAGAGGGTCCAGTAGAGGGCAACAGAAATGATTAGGGAGCTGGAACACATGACTAATGAGGAGAGACTGAGGGAATTGGGATCATTTAGTCCGCAAAAGAGAAGAGTGAGGGGGATTTGATAGCAGACTTTAACTCCTTGAAGGGAGGTTCCAAAGAGGCTGGAGAGAGGCTGTTCTCAGCGGTGTCAGATGATAAAACGAGGAGCAATGGTCTCAAGTTGCAGCGGGGGAAGTCTAGGTTAGATATTAGGGAAATCTATTTCACCAGGTGGGCGGTGAAGTACTGCAATGGGTTACCTATAGAGGTGGTGAAATCTCCATCCCTAGAGATTTTTAAGTCCCGACTTGACAAAGCCCTGGCTGGGATGATTTAGCTGGGGTTGGTCCTGCTTTGGGTAAGGGTCTGAACTCGATGCATCCTGAGGTCTTGTCCAGCCCTAGGATCCTATATAGCAATTCTGGTGCCCATTCTGAGGCCAGGCCTACACTGAGGGCAAAGTCAAACTAAAGTTCACAACTCCAGCAACACGAATAGCGCAGCTGTAGTCGATGTACCTTAGTTTGACTTATTGCAGCATCCCTACTGGGGAGATGGAGTCGACAGGAGAAACTCTCCCATCAACTTCTCTTAGTCCTCGTGACCCAGTGGAGGATTGGAGTCAATGGGGGCACCGTTAGTGGTCCATTTAGTGCATCCTTACTAGATTCACTAAATCAACCCCAAGGAGATTGATCTCCTCAGTGTCGATCTTCCAGTAATTGTAGACGAGGCCTAATGATGACCTGTGACAATCAGACCCTCTGAAGTGGTCTCCCATTGGCAGCCCTGCATCATTAGTCGCTTTAGCCCCCCCCCCCCCCTCAGTCCTCACTATGGAGAACAGGGCTCGAAAAGGTCACCTGCATCGAAACAGAGACCTGCAAAATGGCTCTTTGCAACAGGAAAGCAGCACAACTTCTTTCAATGGGAATGGTGTAATAAGCACGACCAGATCCCTGTGTCACCCACATACCAGTAGGGTGTGGGGCACTGTCCCATGGAGTGGCACTGAGACCGCTTACAGGGAGAGAATGAGTTTGCTCTACACCTTAGCTAGAGCCAGCTGGATTTTAGCTCAAGCAGCAGAGGCTCATGCTCTAAGCTCCAGAGGTCCCAGGTTCAGTTTCGCCTGTTGGCATTACCCCCTCCTGTTAGGCCCACTGGCCAGCTAAGGTTAAGCACTGGGAAGTCTGCCAGTGATTGCCGTAACCGTAACGCTTTGTAGCCTTTTGCACATGTTGGCTGATTAACCCTCCCCATATCCCTGGGAGATAGGTATGGAGTCTTATCCTCCCACAGATGGGGAAACGGAGGCAAGGAGCATGTGATTTGCTTGAGGTCACTGAGGGTGTTGGCATTGCTGTTGGGATTAAGATTTAGGTGTTTCTGCCTCCCAATTCTACACTTGGCATGCACATAATATGCTGGATAGGTGGTGTCATGTCCCCCTTGCTTGGCTTGTTCAACAAGCGGATAAGAGCCTAAAATTGCTACCAGCTGATGGAGTTATTCTTTAGTTTAAGAGATAGAGTGCTGTGCTTCTTGGTTCTGAGCATTCCTAGTTAGGCCCTTACACCGCAAAGTCTGTACCCCTATCCTCTGTCCCACCCCCCCCCATTCCAAGGAATCATAGAAACGTAGGGCTGGAAGGGACCTTGACAGGTTATATAGTCTCGTCCCCTACACCGAGGTAGGACTAAGTATGGTCTATTATTCCTCTCGTTAGGGTGCTGCTCTGTCTCCAGTTGAGAGATGCCTATTGACGTCAGTGAGAGTTGGATCGGGGCCTCAGTTGAGAAGCGATCCCTTTGCCGAAGGAGCCAGCTATTGCTTGTACTCTGTATTGTGTCTGGTGGCTGAGTCTTTACATTTTTAACTAGTACTTTCTATCGCTTTTCTTGTATGGTGCTTGGATAGTTCACAAGAGACGCCTTTATGAAAAGATGCAATGAATCAATGGAGAATAATAATCTAAATCGAAAGGAACGCACCGCTTGCCCATAGCGAAAGTGGGATGAGAAATCACCAGGGCAGGATTTAGCACTAGAGAAAATGAGTCTGGGAGAAGGGCAGGGGAGGAAATCCAATTTCTGAAAATGAAAATAGATTTAAAAGAAATACGGCATAAAATTAAACACGTAATCCTTTTTCTCCACATCCAAACCCACACTGGAAGATGTGGTGATAGCTGCTTCCTTTCTGCTCGTAGTAGTTTATTCTCTGGAGGCCTGATGCTTTCGTTGCTTGGCTTTCTCTGCTGTGACTGCAATTTACAAACCTTGTTTTTATTTGAACCTCAGTGGTGGCAGCTGGAGCACCTGCTCGTTTATTTTGGAGGCGTGCCAGTCGGCCTAGGTGACTAGTCGCCCTATGACTTATACCCTGGAGCTTGTCCAGCTAGGACCCTTCCTTGCCTTAGTCTAATCCTTTTAATAGCCCTCCAAATAAATTGTTATCCCCAAGTCCTTTCCCCACGGGGCTCGAGACGGACGGTCCCACTCCAAGTGTCTTCCTTGTGATGAATTTTACCCCTTGTAAATAAATTCCATTAAAGGGGCTTGCACCAATGTCCCTACTCACACATGCTTTATATGGCAGCCCCTCTGCTCAGACAATACAGATCATCTCAGAGTATCACACTTACAAAGACTCTTTGCGCTAAATAACACTGTAGTGATCCACTGGGACAATTCATTGGTTCAGGGCCTTATAAATGGACTTTATTTACACCGTCTAGAGAAACTATCTCTGTGTCCATTGACTTTTCAGTGTATATTACACAGACCAAAGAAGCCATTTCAGTGTCTGGGAAACAATGAGAAATATGCATGAGAGAGAGAGAGAGAGAGACCCACTAGCTAGCAATGAAGGCCTATTGAATAACACACATGCATCTCTTACAGAGCCGGATATTTAACTCTTCCTCTGCTGAGAGTAACTGGGATTGCACTAAACAGTTTGTATTTTGGGGACAAAAATCTCATCCCTGATTCTATTGTGACTTAAGGTCACATTTTCCGAAGTGCATCAGCGGTTTAGCTTCTTAAGTCCTATTTTTTGAAATGTTAATGGGACTTAGGTTCCTAAGTCACACAGGCAATTTTTGAAAATGTTGCCTTTTAAGTCCTTTGAGTTACTGTGGGAAAACAGTAATACACTGTGGGGGGTTTATGCACCTTCAGCGAAAGGGAATTCAACTGAGCATCTGTACTCAGAAGAAGCCCCTGGAAGTCTATGCCATGGTACAGAACCATGAGTTAAGCAAGTGCGACATGGCTGCAGCTACAGATGCGGTTTTGCAAGTCGGTCTCTCTCCTTTCAGTGGAAGAGCTGCTGGTCTTTAGAAGTTTCTCTGCACTGTGCAGCAAGGTGCTAAATATTTGTCTCGCCTTTACGTCTCTCTAAGCAATTTCTGTGCAAAGGTACCTAGAATTGTGCCAAACTGCTTTGGGTTGCCTCTTCCAATTGTCTGTGGAAATGTTCCTAGTTATCGTATTGTGCCTTGGGGACGCGGGGCCTAGGCAACCCCCTGTCACAGTGCCCCAGTTGCAGGGCTCAAGGCAACCACCCCACTAGCGGCTACCCCGACCCTTCCCCAAGCCTCACCCCGGCTTGAACAGTGTGGCCCAGGAGATTACAAGGGCCCTGGTGTGGCGGTGGCTGCAGGACTCGCTCATCCTCACCACAAAGGTAATGGGAGCCGGAGCAGCCTGGTCGCCTGGTCCACTCTGCTCCTACCCCACTTAGGCCCTGTAGTCCCCTGGGCTACTCCCATCCATAGGAGAGTTGGGGCGGTTGCTCTGAGGCCCCCCAAAGTGCGAGGTGTGGGACTGTCTCCCTGATTCGTTAGATGGATGGGACAACTTTGAATGTCGGATTCTGTGCTTCCCCCACCGGAATGCACCATGGCCGCTATTTAAAGGAGAGTCACTAAAATGCCCGCGGTACAGGTAGAACTGAACCAAATGCCAGTCCCTACATCCTAGCCAGATGCAGAACTTTGTGGCTTGGTCCTGGTCTCGGCTGCTTTTGGTAGAAAGGGGGGCAGCGCTACACACCCATGAATGCCACAGCGGTGCATGGCCTCTCTAAGAAGGGCCTCCCCAAATCCCAGTATCTAAAGGACACATAACTGGGCCAGTTCACAGAGGGGCCCTGTTCAGCTCAGGCTTAGCTGGTTCCTCTCCCCTTTCAGAGTCCCCGTGAGGTGAGATGAAGGACAGAGCGGATCCTGCTGTGGGCTGGGAGGCTGGGGCTGGCAAGCTGGGAAAGCAACAGGCTTTAAGAGGGGGTCCTGCCACAGGGTTGTCTGTGGCGCATCCGGCAAACAACTTTCCAAAGCACCAGCCTGCTGTTTGTTCTCTAGGGTCGATAGCTCCTGCAAAGCCACTGGCTTCAGTCTCTGTGGATGGCCCCTCAGCTGTGCAGCACCAGCGCTGCATAATGCCCAGCAATGGTTATCAGACTGGAGGGGGCTCCCTGGTGTTGACGCATGAGACCTGGTTCCACGAGGCCTGTCACTTTCCATTATGTGAGGCAAGGCAACGTGGCATGACTGATGCAACCCAACGGTAAATGTCAGAGAGCAACAGATCAGCTCTGGGCTACAGTAATTTTATGTGCCCATTTAATCTGGTATTTAAAAACCTACACTCAGAGCAATCTACATCACATGCTACGTTTGGCCAAATCGAGCAGCAAATGTGTACCAAACACAGTATATCGTTCTGGGCTCGTTCACGCTCACATGCACACCCACGTGTACAAGGCTCCTGCTCCGAATTAAACCCAGGGGTCTGATACTCCTCTCTCACCAGCTGCAACTGGAGTCATTTCACAGAAATCTCTGTAAATCTGAGGTAATGCAGAGCAGAGCCGGTCTCGACATCCTCGTCCAAAAGACGTCCTCTGTGCCTGCCTCTTCCTCCTGGCCCTCTGGAGACCTTCCCTGAGCTCATCTGTTGTGCTCCTGCCCTCGTCTCCACTTGTAGGTCCTCCCCTCCCCCGTCAACCTGCTGCTATTCCATTGCTTACAGTGGATCTTGGTGATTTGAATAGAAAATTTATTTTTCCTGTCCCCTGTGCTCAACTAGGTAGATGCCCTCAGTCTGTCCCCAATTTCATTGAAGCACCTGCTTAGCTCCATGCCAGTCCAAGACAGTGCTTAAACACCCAATTAACTTTAAACCTGGGGACATTTTCCTGAGTCAAGGCCTCTGTGCATCCAGTCTTCTCTGGGAAAGAGATCCTCTCCCTCCCCGTATGTCTGGACCTTTATGGGCACTATCCAAACTAATAACAATAACAAATAAGTAAATAATCCCCCCACCTATAATACGACCAGCAACACCTTAGACTCTATTACAACGGAAGGTCACGCCTCAGCCATCTCAGACTTTTCTTCTACCCTGTGAGCTGCATTCTGCTTGGACAAGAGCAATGGGTTGTTTGGTTTTACTTGGGTTTTGTATCTTTTTTGCTGTCTTATTCTGTCACAGGAGGCTGCAGTTCTTGGGCTGCAGACACGTCTGCTTCATATTCCCATCCAAAAAAAAAAAAAAAATCCATTTTCAGTTTATTTTTGACAACAAAACCCCGACAACAGCACCAACCCAACACCATGAAACCATGGCTCTGAATCCGAGGCGTTTTCCCAGGGCAGACCCAGAGGAGCGAATGCTGTCAGCATTCATTCACGCCAATTCCTGCTCCTCGCTGTCAGAGAAGGCATGCGGGGGAACCGCTGGCAGCATCATTCCAGATGGAGCTGTCCTGCTGGAGGATAGTAGGGCTAAGAAAAAAGCACTGAATGACTCGTCCTCTGCGAATGCCCCAGAAATTCGCAAATGCCTTGAGATCTATCGCTCTCTGGAACACTTTTGTAAAGCACCACGTAAAGACCCAAGACTGTATAAATACATATTAATACTATGTTACACACTCCAGGGGGGCTGATTCTCATCTTATTCCAACTTATTTTTACTCTAGAAACTTCAGTGGTATTTCTTCTGACGGATAACACTGCAGTAGCCTGGACAGGCAGGCCCTAGATCAGTGCTTAGCATTAGAGTGGGCTGAGGCATGACAAATCCTGTTTCACAACAACTTTTGGAGGTTTTGAAATTTGTCATCGAGCCACATTGGAGCAAAGAGAAAATCTTTTAGGTGTTGTGTAAAATGGAATTGGGATGGAAGCATCAGATTGAACAAACTGGGGTTTTATTTGGGTCATGGGTCTGTTTGCTCTCCCAGGGTATGTCTACATTGCAGAGTTTTTCCGAAAAACGTCTGTTTTTCTGGAAAAACAATACTTACATCCATGCTGCTATTGTGTTCTTTCAACAGAAAGTCAGAAGGACGGAGGTTTTTTTCTGGTGGCGGTAAACCTCATTCTACGAGGAAGAAGCTTTTTTCCGAAAAAGCTTTTTCGGAAAAAGGTATGTGTTGGTGCGGAAGAGTGTTTTTTCGAAAGAAGAGGCCTCCAGGAAAAAGCACAGGTGCCCTACTGACCATTCCATCCACAGTAATCACAACTTAAATGCAAGATTGCATCCGATCAATGTGGATGCTATCGTTTGAAAAAGCACATTGCTTTTTTGTTGTGCTTTTGCTGGGTAGACGCTGTCTTTCAAAAGAAGTTTTCCTGGAAGATCTCTTCTGGAAAAGCTTCTTCTAAAAGAAGACTGTAGTCTAGACATAGCCTCAGTGACTCGAGAGGTCACTCTCGACCTCTTTCCACTGCAAACTTCATGGAAACGGATGCATCTCCATGTTTTAGTTTCCGTAAATCACATGCTTCCATCCAACTGAACAACCACTCACCCAACCAACCAACCCATGCCACTTAAAATATTCTAACCCGTGCTCCTTGGTGTGGTGGGTACTCCAGTGAAATCACGCTTCTCAGTTTGGGTGATATGATTTTATATAGGCATTGGCAATGTTGTTCCAAAGCCTTTTAAAAACTAAGATTGGCTTCCAGGATTTGCTCTATTTGTCGGTGTTGCCAGGGTAGGGTTTATTTGATTTTTTTTAAAGTTCCCAGAGCTGATCCTTCACTTCTCAGCCATTTATAAATTTTGGGCCATGTAGAACTGAGCCATTTCTGAAAACTGTGTGTCACGTAACAATATGATCTGTTGATGTAGATGTCTCTGGGGTGTCTTCTTAGACTTCTATCCAAGAGCTGGAAGGGGGGCAAAAGCAGGCATATGTTGTCTGTGGATCCTGGAGTGAAATTTCCCAGGTGTGATTGTAGGATATTGAAAATAATTGTTGCCTGAACTGTAGCTCATGCATTACAGGTACGAGTGCGTTATACTCGAATGGAGAATATCGAGATGAAGGAGATCTAGCGTTCGCTCTCTTGCTAGTGTAGGAATTCAGTGTGCTATGGGTTTCTTTTGAAGTACTTTGCCTTGTAAGTGATGGCCACTTTTCTCAGAGACTGATGACTAGACCAGCTCCCAGACTAGGGGCTAGCAGCTGCAGGTACACACTGTTACTCTCCAGAAAGGTAAGAGGTTCCACCTTTATGCGCCTATGAAGTTGTTCCTGAGCTAGAGAGGTTGGGGTACTTGTGGTGAAGGGCCAGGCAGGGTCATGTTCCAAGGGCTGTATTGGCAGGAGGATTCACAGCAATCGGAGGAGTTTAGAGATGCTTACAGGTTGGGAAGCTGCCCATATGAAGTCCTGTGTGACAGCCCATGTAGCTGCGGTATGCAGAGGCAGCATGGGCTAGTGGAGAGGAAACGGGACTGAGAGGAAACTGGACATGCATGGTGCCTCAGTTTCCTGTTTCTCTGTAAGATCTTCAGTCCATGGGCTGTTTCTTATTGTGGCTATGTCTCTACTACGAGTTTTCTCTGCAAAAAATATGCAAACGAGGGATGCATTTGCATGAGTCGAGATCTCATTTGCATGTTTTCTGCCGATCCGTTTTTGTGCCGGGGTTTCTGTGCAAAAACAAGCAGTGTGGATGTTTTCTTTTTGCACAAAAACCCCTTTTCCCGCAAGATCAGTAAACCTCCTCTTTTGAGGCATAAAGATCTTGCAGAAAAAGGAGGTTTCACGCAAAGAGAGATCTTATCTTGTGCAAATGTGTCCCTCATTTGCATATTTTTTGCGGAGAAAACTCGTAGTGTAGACGTAGTCTATGTGTCTGTCGACTGCCCAGCGCAATGGGGCCCCATCCTCCATGCTCAGGGTCTCACTCCAGGCCCTGCTGCAATACTTTTAAAGGGACCTCTGTGTGGTTTCAGCTTTCACAACGTTTTCTCAAATCCCCGGAGCTGGACTTCACTGGTCAAGCCACTAATTGAAAGCTGTAAAAGTGAGTAATTTCCTTTTTACACTTTCTCTCTCTCACTTCTCCCAGACAGGCTGGCTTCTTTCCACTTCTCTTTGTTGTTGCTAAAAAGATTAAACTTGTTTGACCAGGTTCTGAGTCAGCAAAGTGGGAGAAGGGAAGATGAATGAGGCTCTTTAAGGCTGCTCATTCCCCATGGCTCTCCTCTTGGGAGGGGAAATTCCCTCCTCCTCTCTTGTTCTTTAACACTCTGGTTTTAATGTTCTTTTTATTTTTAAGTCATTTCCCCCCACTCTTGTCTTATTTTCTCATCTTTAGGATAATGGGGCTTCCGTCAATTCCACTGCCTTCCACTCTGATCCTTTCGGCTGTTTCTCCGGATTAAAAGGGCTCTCCCTTTCTTCTTCAGTAAGCCAGGACAGGACACATGATCCTAAAGTGCACGGAAGCTTTCTGTTCTCTTTTGTCCACCAAACCTTCCCCCTTCTGCCCGACTCGTGTATCTTGATCCTTCTTGTGACGTTTAAGAGGCAGGTGCGTTCGAAACTCCTTAGGCCTGGAGCAACAGGCTGACTTGCGGAAAGGCATCTAAAATGCCATGTGGAGAGATGGATGCTAGATCTAAGGAGACTGTTTGCAGAACAGACAGGATGCCCTGGTGAATGGGGGAGGGAACCTAGCACAGAAATAACTTGGGGAAGTTAATTAGCATTAATTTGTATGGTCATAGCTCCTAGGAGCCCAGGAATGGAGCAGAACCCCTTGTGCTAGGCACTATACACACCCAGAACTAAAAGGAAATACCTCCTCTAAAGTCAGGCCCACAGATGTGTGTGTTGGGGGAGCGGGGAACTGTTCCAGGGCCTGGTGATTCAAGAGGGACTCCCAGATGCTGTTGTTTTGTGGTAGCAGCAGCTGGAACTCTGGGCCCTTTAAATTGCTGCCAGAGCCCTTCTGCCCTCCCCCCACCCTGACTCCTCCCCTCCTGGAAGGATATATAGCTTAAAGCAGTGTTTCTTAAACTATGTCCCGTGGCACACCGGTGTGCTGTGGAGGACAACAGAATTAAAAATGGCTGCCCTTAAAAGGGCAGGTGACTTTTTTTTTTTTTTTTGCTCAGTAACTTTCCCCCAACCTTTTTTTCTCTCAACAACTTCCCCCCGACCCTTTTTTTTTTCCTCAACAAAAAATCCTTGGTGTGCCTCATAAAAAAAAATTATTGTTTGGTGTTCCTCGAGCTTAAAAAGTTTAAGAAACTCTGGCTTAAAGCCAACCACCTGTTACGAGACGTAGAAAAACCCATGGGGCACGGATTGTTCGCCTCCGCCCTCTTATGTTTCCTCAGTGATTTTTCCCTGCAGACATTGTCCTCATGTTGAGGGCTAGTTGCTGCTTACCCTGTCGTCCACTGTCTCCTAGTCTTGACTTGGGCTGGGGGAGGGGAGCGACAGAAGAACATGGTTTCTCTGTAATCCTGGATTCAGCTTTACAAATGCCATGTGGTGGTACCTTAGGTGTCATTCATGGAGGTGACTTTTACACTAAAAAAATCCCATTTAAACCTGACCTTTCACGTACTAGAACATAACAGAGCATGCAGCCAAATAGCATCCGCCTAGCAGGGGAGAGCGGCAAACTGGAATATTATTTTTGTGAGGGTACATTTGCATTGTGCAAATTCGTTAGTCAAAGTTGCATTTCTAACTACTGGTCCATTAACGCCCCCATGACGAAGCGCGTTCCCTGCTGGGTTGGCTGCTGGGAGCCCCATGTGGATACGGTGGTTTTGTGTTAGAAGGGACGCTTCTCTCTCTGGGCAGGGAGCTGTGGACATCTGCTTACTCTCCGTGGGGCAGGTGGGTGGGAAGGGGAGGAGCTGGGCTCTTTGCCTGCCCACGGTCACTGGCCCTTGGTTCTAACTTGCCTCAGTGGAGCGTGTTCTCCGCTGCTATTCTATGCTAGCAGCAAATCAGTCCAAGCACAAGGGGTGCTGGTCTTCAGTCCAGGCTGCACCTGAAGGCATCAACAGCTCTTAGGAGGAGTATTTGCTGTTTGTATTGGAGTTGCTCGTAGGAGCTCTGGTTGTGGCTCAAGGGCCCATTGTGCTAGGTGCTGTACAAACCCAGAACGCACAGATGGTTCCTGCCCCCAGGTGCTTACAATTTAACGATCCACGCTGATGACATGAAGGCTGGATACACTTGTGATTATCCTCCCCCCCGTCTCGACGAGGTTAGTATTAAATGGGGATTCTCTCCCCTACTGCCTGCCACAGTGCCCCGCAGCCACAGCTGCATGGTTGTTCGAGATACATTTTTCTCAGCTTTGCCTTCCCTGTCACCCATCCATTCACCCCTCCTGTGGTGCTTGGCACAGCCGGGTACTTGAGTGGGAGTCTCAGCGTACTCAGACCTACCAATTTTAGATCAAAGCTTCCAAGGGTGGCTCTTTGCAGGGCAGCTCCTCACGTCAGCCAGCGGGGCTGCTAATCCCCATGTTCCTGCTGACTTGGGAGGCTGCCACGGCTGCGTTAAGCATTTATGTTAATACCTTATCAGGCAGTCACATCCCATGGCTTATCATTTTCATCAAGTCTTGGTTTTATGGTTGAAAGGAATTACTTTTGAAAGACCATTACCAGCCTCTCTCTTTCTCACGGTCTTATGCCTGTCTGCTATTAAGCTTTTCTAGAGGCAGGTTTTTTTGAGTAAAGCTCATAAAAGCTGCTATTTATAAGTTCCTTGTTCCAGCCCCCTTACATCAGCTGCTGCTTTGGACTCACCTACAGGCTGAAATGATCCTCTTGGAATCTACCGATCACTTCACCAGGGAGGAGCAGAGAGACTTCTTGCACGTGATGGGCCGCAAGTGTCTGATGCTAATGAAGTCATCCCCGCAGAAAATTCACTCCGCGTGGAGTATGATCAGGTTGTGGCTGACTCCCCTGCATCGGTGCATCAGGGGATGGGAGGGCAAAAGGAACCTCATGCTGGTGTCGGGCACAGCTGGCCCACCCCCCAGAAGTGAGACCTGGTTCTGGTGACTGATGGCAATAGTGAGTGTGGGACGCTGTGATGTGGGATGCTGGTGGGGAAAGCACACCAAGCAGGCTGGGTAAGGACCAGGGTGTTGTCGGTCAGGCCTAGTGGTCAGAGTCGGTAGCCAGGAACTGGAGCTAGGAGGCCGGAGTTGGTGTGAGAGTCTGAGTCAAGCCAGGGGCTGAGCCAGGATCAGAGTGTGGGGCAGGGCAGAGGAACAGGGACCGGAGTGAGGCAGGAAAGCAGGAATCAGGAGTGGAGGAGGATTTGGGATGAGAGCACAGACAGGCAGACAGGGCTCAAGAATTAGTTGACTGGGGCAACCTAATTTGGGATCGCAAAGTGGCAGCCTCCCAGGGATCCACCCAAGATGCTGGAACAACGTGCATTGTGGGGCAGGGATGTTAAGAGGATAATTGGGCAACTCTGTAACCAGTGAAAAATTCAGTGGTTACATGGTTACAGGCACCCGCAGCCAGGGCAGCAGCTAACTCCCCGGGAGCTGGTGTGTAACCGTTCATGGTAACCGATAAGCCCAGGCTGATCCGTTAACCGTATAAACGGTTATCCTATTACATCCCTGTCGTGAGGCTGCTGAGAGCCATTGACCCAAACTGGGCACCCTGAATGTGATGGAAACTTCTCTAAGCCAGAGGGCACTGCAGTCCCTCTTGCTCTAGCACCGATGGATCCAGCTAGTTGCTCAGACAACTTTCCGGTGTAGGGGATGTGTCTGAGCCAATCAGAGGGTCCGGAACATCCTGGGAGGGGCCTGGTACACTAGCGCTCTGGCTCCCTCTTGCAGTGGTTCTGTGAGCTGGTGGGTGGCAGGCCAGGGTCTGAGCGCAGCCTGTGGGCTCGGTTGAACCCCTGTGATCCCTCACGCTAAGCTCCCCAGCTGGGGGGTGCATGTGTCTCCCCTGCCGGCCAGCTGCCTGAGCGCTCACCTCACTGCCTGAGTTCACAGTGCTGAGCATCCAACTGTCCCCACCCTCCGCAGACTGAGGGAGAGGAGAAAATGGGAGGAAACAGGGAAAGGCAGCTGTGACGAGGGTGGAAGAAGAAGGGAATGAGGGAGATGGAGGAACACAGGGAAGGGGGAAATAATGGAGCTAGGGGCTGATTCACAAAGGCAAACCAATACATCTAAACTCCACTGGCCACTCACTGTGGGATGATCAGACTCCCACTCCTGCCACCAGCAGGACTGCGTTACGAGGCAAGTCTCGGGAATGAAGTAAACGTTCCCAACAGCAGAAACTGATCCAGTTAAATGGGCGACTCCTTGGGCCCTAAGGGGTTCTGGGGAACTGGCTGGGACACAAATGCTAAAGAGAGCTCCCACCAGTTGTTCTGGGGAGCGCCAGCCCATGGGACAATAGCAAAAGGCCCCCCAGCTGCTGTAATGAGGGTGGGAATGGAGCAGGGGGGTAAAAGGCTGCCTTGCTGATTAAACCTATCCAGAGTGTCTTGTGGTTGCTGTGGGACTTGGAAAATCTGGGTTCAGTTCCACCCTCCGGCACTGATTTCCTGTGCTGCCTCAGTCTCATCCCTTGATCTCACAGTCCTTGAGTGAGACTAGCACTTACACATCTACTTCTGTACGTTCCTGTTCAGGAGGACAGTTAAGCACATCCTAAGGAGCTTGCCTTCTCTGTAAAATGGGGATTTAATATTTCCCTGAGTTACAAGGGGGTTGTGAAGGTCATGAGGGGGTTGTGGTAAAGTACGTGTTAATGGTGGTGGGGAGGTCTCACATTGTGGTGCTGCGGTGGAGGGCACAGAAACACGCCCACAAAGCCAGTGCTTTGAGAATATTGCCCAGCTCTTGAGTTGCACCTATGAACTAAAAAGAAGTAAGCCGAGAGAGAAGAGCAGAGGGGCTCTGGGCTGGCCATGGCAGGAGGACAGCTGCATTCTACACCACTTGTCATACGCAATTCGCTCTGTTCTTCGGGGTCTCATCTTTCATTAAACAAGAGTTGCTGGCCTTCTGGCTGTACGGGAAGTCTAGATGCTCTGTGCGCTGGAGTCTGGCTGTCTTTGAATTCTCTGAGACAGATACACTCCTGCTGCTTTCCTAGTGGTATTTTTCGCTGATGAGTTAAAAATGGATCTTAGCACCTTGTCACACCATGTGCCAATAATGCCAAAACTCATCTAAAGCCTGTAAAAGACTGAACGGTTGTCGGTCTCCATTGCCTGTGCAACCCAGGACAGAAGGGCTGTATGAATGATTATGGTCCTGGGCAGAGACTCATTGTAAAGATGGACACCTGGATAAATGGAGCTGCCGGAGCTAGGGGAAAAGCTTAGAAAAGAGGAGACTAAGGGGGGATGTGACAGAGGTCTATAAAATCGTGACTGCCTTGGAAAAAGGGAATAAGGAAACGTTATTTATTTGTTCCCATAACATAAGAACTAGGGGTCACCAAATGAACTTAATAGGGAGCAGGTTTAAAACAAATGAAAGGAAGTTTTTCTTCAAGCATCGCACAGTCAACCTGTGGAACTCCTTGCCAGAGGATGTTGTGAAGACCAGGACTTTAACAGGGTTCAAAAAAGAAGTAGATAAATTCATGGATGTTAGAGCCATCAATGGCTATTAATCAGGATGGGTAGGAATGGTGTCCCTAGCCTTTGTTAGAGGCTGGAAATGGGGGATGGGAGAGGGATTGCTTGAAGATTCCCTGTTCTGTTCACTCCCTCTAGGGCATCTGGCCTTAGCCATTGGCAGTGTGACGGGGCACTCCCACCCTGCACTCAGGGGGACCGAGGCAAGGGAAGGGGGAGTTCCTGGGGGGCGGGCAGTCAGCCCGTTGCGGGAATCCGGGGGCTGGCCGCGGACCCGTGGGCCGGCGCTGCGGGATGCGGGGAGCATGGTGCGCCACCAGAGAATGCCCCGGGAGGAGGGGCTAGCGCGGCGCGGGCGGATGACGTCACGGGGGGAGAGGGTTGACTCACGTCGTAGGTGCAGTGATGTAGGGGGAGCTGGGCGGCGCTGAGTTTAAAACAGCGCCCAGTAGCCCGGGAAAGGGGGACGGACAGCGAGGCGTGGAGCGAAGGAGGCGAGGGTGAGGCAAGGGCCCTCAGAGGGAGCCGGCCCCGAGGAGGGGCAGAGTAGGAAGCAGCCCAGGGCAGGGTCGCGTAGCCCGTGAGCGGGTGTGTTTAGGGGTACTACCCCCATCCGCTAGGCAGGGACCAGCAGTCCCTGCCTTAGGGCCCTGGGTCGGGGTTCGGAGTGAGGGTGGGCCCGAACCCCCCTACTCCGCCCGTCAGGACGAAGCGCATCCGTGAGACCAGCTGTCTAGGTCAAAGTGGAAAATAGAGTGCCTCTGGGACCAAGGGGGCGAAGCCCAGGACTAATTTGGGGGTGCTTAGCCATCCGACGGGTACAATAAGAAGGGTGACGGGAACCCACCCATGGCGGAGGTAGCGTGATCCTTTTTACAGGCAGAAGATAGGATACTGGGCTAGATGGACCTTTGGTCTAACTCTATATGGCTGTTCTTATGTGAGAGAACGCTGCCCCACAGAGAGACTCCTGCTGGTTTCACTGTGCACTGGATCAGACCCTTAGACCCAGATTTTGAAAGGTATTTGGACATTGCTACACTTAGCCCTGAAGCCCCTAACTGACACAGGTGCCTAACTCTCATTGTCAAATGGGAGTTAAGCACGTAGGAACCAAAATCCCATTAAGAGTCACAGGGATTTAGCCACATATGGAAATGAGACTTAGAGATGACAGCGCTGAGCAGACCAAGGCCTAAATACCTTTCAAAATCTGGGCCTTGGTCTTTGTACTCCGTGCTGGTAGGAAAGCAGGGCTGTGAGGAAGATCTGGCTAAACCCAGCCCAGACCCACCTGAAGTCAGGGGCTGTGTCTACACTGGGCCACTTATTCCGGAAAAGCAGCCGCTTTTCCGGAATAAGCTGCGAGCTGTCTACACTGGCCCCTTGAGTTTCTGGAAAAGCAGTGACAATTTACTGTAAGAAATCAGCTGCTTTTCCGGAAAAACTGTGCTGCTCCCGCTCGGGCAAAAGTCCTTTTTCCGGAAAACTGTTCCGGAAAAGGGCCAGTGTAGACAGCACAGTAGTCTTTTCTGCAAAAAAGCCCTGACCGTGAAAATGACGATCGGGGCTTTTTTCTGGAAAAGCGCGTCTACATTGGCCACGGACGCTTTTCTGGAAAAAGGGCTTTTCCGGAAAAGCATCCTGCCAATGTAGATGCTCTTTTTCCAGAAATACTTATAACGGAAAACTGTTCCGTTTTAAGCATTTCCGGAAAATGGCCAGTGTAGACACAGCCAGGGTGTGTGGAGGCGATTTCTGAAGCCAGAAGGAAGCACTGCGAATGTGAAGCCTCGAAGCAGGTGCTCATTTTGTAACACCTGTGGTGACGGGGTAGACTCGAGATAGCCTTTTGCTGGGTCATCAGAATGAGAGGGGATTTGTCTGAAAACAAAACGGGGTTTTGAACTGAGAAAAGGAAATGTATTTCTACGTACCATATCATTAAGCTGTGGAACCTGCTGCCACTAGATATTATTGTAGCAAGTAGCATAGTCAGCTCTAGTACCGAATTGGACATGAGTGTAAATGAAAGCAGCCTCACAGTGCCCCTCGCAAGGATCAGATGAATAGGGTTATCAGTCTGCCAGCTTCCGGGTACATTCCTGTCAGGGCCTGCCTCACACTTTCCCTCTCCTGGCTCAAGGGAAGGTGGATCAGAGCTGGCTGCACTCTTGTAACTCTCCATGAGTCCATGGTGGGCCCTGGAGACAGAGCGGCAGGCTGCATGGGCCATCGGTCGGCTTGGGTGTGGACGTTTCTCTCCCTGCGTTGTGACGCTCACACAGAGCGCCTCACTGGCTTTAGACATTACTGGCGCTACAGGTGAAAGGTCCCTCGGTGCACACAGCCCCCAGCCAAATGCAGCTTGGGATGAATGGGGAACCATCATCACATTCTTTAAATCCCATTTGCAGTTGCGTATGTAGGACAGGCTAGAGTAGGGCTGGGCAAGATGAGGCCTGGGGCCGGATCCAGCCTGCCTAACACTTGGATCCGGCCCACGGACTGCCTCTGGCCACTTTCTATTTATATCCGCTGCCTGTGCCACCGAATGTCCAGGTGGAGGCTCAGGCTGTAGGATCCTATTTAAATGACTCACGGCTCCCAGTCATGGTGCTTCCACGGCAGGGGCCGGAGCTGTGAGCCCTTTAAATAGCCGCAGCAATCCTGGGCAGCTGGCAGGCCATGTGGGGCTGGGAGCCATAAGCCCTTTGCTGTGTTTTTAATTTAAAGCCTCTGGCCCCAGACAACTCTGGGGGGAGGCTAGTCCCCAGCCCCGCCCCTTCTATCCCAGGCCCCACCCCTTCCTGGGCTAGAGCCTGGCTGGTGATGCCTTTTGTGGCTTGAAGCTTGTCTGCTTTGCAAGACCCACTTGTCGCACTTTAAAAATAAACTCTCCGGCCCTGCTTCAGCTGGTCTGAGGGCTGCACATGCTCCGTCGACGGAAGGGCCAAACCCTGCGAGGCGCCGGGCACGGCGGTCGATGTTCGACCCCAGGCAGCTGGCGTGCTTGCAGTTCATTATGATGCCCTGCTGAGGATGGTAAAGTGCGATTAGGCCATAGGACCGCGCTGCAGAGCCGCAGCAGGGGCAGCTCCAGGAGCTGGCTCCAGCTGGCAGTCCCGGCTCATGCTGGCTCCCAAAGCCACCTGCGCTGCGGCTCTGCATTTTAAATGTAGTAAGAGCCGCCGGGGCAGCAATCAGCAAGAGCTGGGACTGGTGGGTCCAGCAGCCCCTGTTCGCAGCAGCCTTCCCTAGACCCCCCCGGCTGCCCCTGAGAGAGGCAGCGGGGGCGGGGAACAGGCGGCACCGCAGAGATGGTGCTGAGGGGAACCGGCTTTTAAGCCAGCTCCCCCTAGCACTGGCTCCTGTCCCCCCCCCTTTATTCCTCTGTGAGGCAGCAGTTGGGGGGGGGGCACCACAGGGAACACGGGGCCAGTGGGGACTCAAGCAGTTCCCCGCCCACGTCGTTTCCCCGCTGCACCCCGCCCCCGCCAAGATGGTGCCAGCTGCCCCCAGCACCTGCTCCCCTGCCCCTGCTGCCTCGCTCTATCAGAGAGAGGCAGCGGGGATGCGGAGAGAAGCAACTAGCAGAGTCACTACTCGCCTATCTGATAAGCTTATGCTTATTGGATGGTCCCTTACATCCCTAATGCCCTGCAAGGGTTGTGGGACCTCAGGCTGGGATCAGGGCAGGGCCCCAACATACAAGGCCTGATAGTCAATCCCTGCTCCAAAGGCTTTACAAGCTAACTTACAAGATGAGCAGCCGCGTGTGGATGTGAACAAGCAGACAGGGAAGGAGCGTAATGCTTCAAGGAGAGAAAGGTGACTCGGGGGTTTCTGCTTGTGCTCTTGGAAGGAGGATGGCCAGGCTGCGGGAATAATGGTGGTAACTAAACAGGCAAAGGGCAAACTGCTTGGAGAGGATATGGGCCGAAGAAGAGTCACGGGCAAGTCCAAATGCATCTTTTCTAAGTTGCTTACAGAGCCAGCCAGTCCCTGGGCTAGATCCTCACCTGGCGCAAACCCTAGCAATGGCAGTGCAGTCACTGGCGTTCCCCTGATTTACGCCAGCGGAGGATATTGGCTGGGATTCCCCACTGGCCTATGTGGCTGAAGTCACGGCAAGTCGTGCTCCTGGGTCATCTCTAGGTGCTTTTGAAAATCTCCCTCCTGGCCCATTGCGTGTGTTTGGCAAAGTACCCCTAGTGAATGGTAAAGCAAGCCTCTCCCATGGGGAGTGTATGGCACTGGGGCTCTTTTCCGCTGCTGGTAATCAGGCTGGGTTACGTCAGGAGGAGATGGGATGCTGGCTGTTTTCATTAAGTGGTTCAAAGCCATTTTGGCTTGGAGAGGTTTTGGCCAGACCCTATCCAGTGTAAATCAGTTGCCAGCCCCATTCATGGCAACTGAGCTGGGCTGATTCATGCTAGCTACGGATCTGGCCCTCTGGGTATTTATAGTCAAACTCTTGTTTTCATTGCCTCCTACTTGTGTGCTGTAATCTGCAGCAAAGTCACAGCCCCCCTCCCCCATGTTGCTCCCAAAGCCCTCATACAGGGCCAATATTTACCCCCCTCCGCTCCCCATCCCACAAGGGAGTGTGACAGGACTGAAAATCCTCCGCGTCATCCAGAGACATAAGAACTACAGTAGTGACTGTGTGCAGCCACGGCACCTTGAAGATCTCAAACAGGTGGAGCTGAAATGTCTTGGTTGGGCGGAGACAGAGGCCACGAATGGAGGTAGCTGGTAAATAAGGACCCGCTCAATGGGCTTGCTTGATCCCTTTTTTGGTGCTTGCTGCTCTGTCCTCCTTGCGCTTGCTGCTGCACCCAATTAAAATAGCTGCAGTTCATTAAAAAGCCATAACGGATTCCAGGAGAGACACCGCAAGTTGCCCCTCTCGTCCTTTCAGCAGCTGCCGCCTTAGCCAATTTGCTCGGTGCTCCTTCTTCGGCGCTTTTATTTTTATCTAACTCCTCTGGGCTTCTCCAGCTCGCACGCTTTAAAGAGAGCTGCCCAGCCTGCCTCCCCCAGAGGAATCAAATGCTGCCACAGGCCACCCTCCCCCTGTAATTGCAGCGCCAGGGCAAAGCTGAGCCCCGGCAGGTTTGTGTTGCTGATGAATTCCAACAAGCAATTTCTCTTTCCAGGGCAGACATGAGAGCCAGCCCGCATTAGGGTTGTGGGCATTTTTAGGATTAAAATGTATGCAAATGTCGATGCAAATGAGGTGCATGCTTTGGGCAGCTGACTAGTTACTACTATGGCACTCGGCGTCCAAAGTTTGGTGATCTCTGGCTTAGAAGGGGAAGAGGAGAGCCTGCCTGGGCTTCCCTTAGGCCTCTCTGACAAAGCCTGTTTTTCTGAATGGCAGTTCGGGCTGGACACTTGTTTCAATTTCACAAGCGTGGGGGGGGAGGGTGTGAAGCACCGTCCCTGCGGCTCATCTGTCATGTCGTGGCTAATGTAGTCAGCCCACAGGTATCACGTTCAGTACAGCACGGACTGGCCCATGTTGCCCGGTCCCTACACCAATCTGATGGTATAAAGATACTGACCTTATGAAAACAGGCATTAGAAACAGCTGTTGGGTAAAACCAAGTGGCAAATGGAATGGGGGGGGGGGGGAGAGGAAGGAAATCAAAGCTGCACTAGGATTTTGAATGGAAACATCACGCTTTGCATTTCTTCATATTAAAAATGCTAATGGCCCCTGGATCGTCTGATTATTTAATATGATTCGGAATAAGAGGTATTTGTATTCATTTCCAGAGATGAGGCACAGACCCAATCTTAAACTTATTTAGACAGCATTGCACATCAAGAAAAACGGGAAGGGAACACGTCTAATGTACAGCAATCTTTTTATATCGTACTTCTTGCAGGTCTGCACAGAATTCTAAGCTGTCGGTAAATTCCATCTCCAAAGTTTGCATTGCCAAAGGACATCAGATGTGTACTAGTAAGTACGATCAGAGCCAGAAATGCCAATTCTCAGCTTTAATGCTGTTCCTTGCACAACGATAAAGTTGTTAATAACAAGAATGTGCACTCAAGTTGTCTCAAAGATTACTTTATTGGTGGTGTTATTGTTTATTCTTTGTATTATCAAGATGCCTCCGAGCCCCATTCATGGCCCCATTGTGATAGACACTGCAAACACACACAGCAAAAAGACAGCCCTTTCATGTCAAGTACAGTCTAAGATGCACTGTAGTGGTGTACGACATTCCTCCAGTAATATGTATCTGGGCCTGCAATTAAGTTATGGAGGTAGACCTGGCTACCAGTGCGGAGTGGTAATTCCTCTGTTTTCCTTGTACAAAGAGCTAGTGGACTTATTCCCAACTCCCTCCTCTACATTTTATTTCTTTACCCTCAAGGGAGGCCCACTCCCTGTTTTCAAAGGGATTCTCGCATGCACCGGCACTGTTTGTATTACCGTTATGGTTTGTTCCATGTTGTTCAAACCCAGCTGCAAGGGGGTTGGCACTGTACACAGGTTGGGATCTGAGAAAGAAATGGTATGGAATCTTTTCCCACCTGGCCTAGGCGGGCTTGAACCTGCTAACAGAGCATGGAGTTAGTCCTCTTGGGTGTGTGATGGCATGAAACCCCAAATGATCTAAAAAATTCCACATATATATAATGTATATTTGACTGGTGCACATATGTGACTGGTGTGTGTGCACCAGTCAAAATCTATTGTTTGGAGCAGGTCAGAGTTTTGGAAAGATAGAAATAGCCCCGGCGTAGGTGGATTTGTGGGGCAGAGTATGTAGATGGAAGTGAGAGGTGTGTGATAAATGCAATGAAACACATGGTTGTGCCGTGTGTGGTATGCCTGTTACCACGTCATGTGTCTAATAGAGATGGTTTGATCCCACCCAGTCTTGGGCACCCAAATGAGTCTGTGCTTGGATAGGAAAAGCAAAAAGAGGTGCTGGTGTTCTAGTAAAGACCCTCTTCTGTCTGAGTGTGTGCTGAACTAATTCCAGTGGTGTTAGTGGGTGCCGGCCTGATGGAAGTGCCGTGTTTCAAATGAAGTGTACAATTGAGGTCCAGACCACTTGTGGTGATTAAAGCTAGATTAAGAGGGGCTCACTCGGATGTCTGGTTGAATCACATTCACCTTGCAGTTGATTGATGGGCTTGATATTCCTACTCACATCTTTTGCAAAATTGTTGCATAGTGTTGCTGTAAGCGGTTGGGCAACTACCCCGTTACACGTCAGAGCCAGCTGGATTCCTGCGGTAGGATAACTGATCCTGATTTAAGCCTGAATCCAATGCCCTCCAGAATCAACACACATTTTTCCATGGTCATGACATGCCTTGGATGAGGCTGATATCTGGACCTCCTAAGATTGTTGTCAGGCTTACTTAGCAGAGCTGGAGCACTACTGCAAAAAGGTTTCCTGTGGCTATAATGTCTTTACAGGATTTTATTTCATCTATGTTTGCCCCTCTTATGTTTGCTGTCTGTATGTATGTGTCTCAGCCAGGTCGTCATGCTTCCCTGAAGAAAGAACTCTGGGGACTAGATTTTCATTTACACTACGGCTCCCTTAGTGTGGGTGTAAATGCAATTCATATCCTTTGACACTGCCAGAGAGGTAGGGGTGCACGTCGGGAGGTGCGGGGGGTCCACGTAAATGAGAATGAAAGTGGAGAGGAATATTTGTGGAGACTGGATTTTGGATGTGTCGAGTATTTGTCTGCTTATCCTGTCAGAGGATAACCGTACCCTATGGCCTACGTGTCTTATCAAAGGAGCTCAAATTTCAATTAATGGTAGTGATCTGCATCCAAAGAATACCAAGAATTATTTATAGAAGGCAGGAATAATTTCACACAACAAACGATAAAGCAAATCATGACTGGCTTATAAAGTTCACCAAGAGGCAAAAAATGATTTGCTGTGAACTATTTACCCAGCTCTATTTGTTAATTGATATTTGTAAAACACCACGAGATGCTTGGACTGAAAGCATTCTAGAGGGCATTGTACTATACAATGTAATTCCTTTTAACACTGAAGAGATTGTTTAACTCCACTTCCCTTTCTTGTGGCTGTATGAGAATTGCTCTTCTTTGAATACACATCTATTATTAAAACCACAGACTGGGTGTTCATGAAGATGTATTTAAACTGAAATGTAATACTTGTGTTTTAATTAATAGTATATCCCTGGGGGTACCAAAGTCATGAATGCAGAGATGAGGCAATAGTTGTGGGTTTAATTTAAAGGAATAATCAGTTCAGAAAAATAAATAGCTGGACAATAGGCCTAGGAGAATTGTCTAGCAGACAGAGCCCTGCCTGAAAGGGGTATACAGCACTTGCCTGATTTTACTGAGTGCGTTATCCCAGACGAATCAATGAGATTATTGACGTGACTAAGCTTAGGCATGTGCTTAAGCCGCATGTGTAATAGCCACTTGAGTCGGAGTTTTAGAGCAAGGCATTGGAACGAGGGGTCTTGGCTTCCTATGTTTCTCTGTTTGCCCAGCAGGTTGAACTAATTAATGTTTGTTTGAAAAGAAGACAAATGTCCTGGTCTTTGACGAAAGGGCAAAGAATAATGATGATCATTACGAAATGTGTTCATTTATTTCAGCACACATAGCAGCTTGCTCGCAAGCTCGGAGCGCACGAGCCAATCTGTTGAGAAGGACGGGGACAGAACAGCTGCCGTCAACATCAAAATGCTCCTCGGCTCGTCAAAACCACACTCAGCCCCTCTCGCAGAAGAAGTCTGGTTAAAGTCGCCCATGCAGGGGCCCCTATATGTCAGTAAACTCGAGCTCTGGCAGGCCTGAAACAAACTCATACCTGGCTGTTCTTATTCACAGTAGAGCGGTTCCTGCTCTCCCACTAGGCCAAGGGCCAGGGGCTTTGTGTACACAGAGGGACAGACTGTCCCTACCCCAGAAACCTGACAAGAGAAAAGGCACGAAGAGAAAGTGAGGCACAGAGTCATGAAGTGTTCCTCCCCCCCCCAATCATGCAGGAGAGCTGGGAATAGAATTCACCTCTCCTGTCTCTCAGCTCAGTGCCCATGGTTCAGGTAAACTTGCTAAAACACCAATGTGTTGGGAAATGCAGAAATTATACCCTAAGGCAGGAGTGGGCAATAATTTTTGAAAGGGGGCCACTTCGCGAATTTCTGAAGTGGTCACGGGATGCCCTGGAAAAGGTGGGACCATGAGCAGAAGGGGAAGGGGCAGGAGACTTTCCCGCCCACCGACCCTAATTGGCCTGGGGGTGGGGGACCATGTGAAGTCTTAGCCCCCCCTCTCTGCCCTGCCAGAGGCATGCAGTGCCTAGAGGGAGCTGCCAGCTGTTTTGAACCACTGGCGGTTCCCTCTGGTGCCACGTGCCGCTGGAGGGGGGCAGGGCTTTGTGCGCTCCCCCGTTCCCAGGTCTCGTTTGGTCTGGGGGTAGGGGAGTGGCAGGGCGGCTGTGGGTCAGGAGCCCCTTCAAATGCTGCTATTGAAAGGGCTCCTAGCTCCATCTCCAGGAGCTGCAAGCCCTTTAAATAGCAGCAATTGAAAGGTTCTCGCGCCTCCCTGGCGGCTCCCAGGCAATGCATTAGTAGTGGAGCCGGGAGCTGCCGCGGGCCGGATCAAAGTGCTAGATCCAGCCCGCTGACAGCCTCTTGCCCAGCCCTGTCCTAAGACCTTGATCCTACAATGAGCCCTTCCTGGGTAAAATCCAGGACTTGTAGGGATCCCTCTTCCCGCAGTGGTGCTCCACGTAGACTGTGAAGCATGGGAGAGACAATATGAGCCCCGCCCCCAGGATTCTGCCATGTCAGGGACACACGTGAGAGTTCTCAGGATTGTGCAAAAGTGTTGAACCTTTGTTTGCTCCATGTGGGGCAAATTCCCGTTTCTCTCTGGGCCGTTCCACCCCCTCCCCCAGTTCTTTCTTGTGCAAAATTTTCACAACTGGTAGATCTTGCTGGGAAGCGTGTCAGATTCTGCCAGCGGCGGTGCAGACGTTGCCCTCCAGTGGAACGGCTGGAATGCCAAATGCCGAGGCTTCCACTTGAAAGCCCGGGGAAAATGGGGCCCTTCCGCACTCCCTAGGGCCCTGCTTCCAAAAAACCCACCAATCACTATGGTTTCCAGGGTGACTGTGATTTGTGACTAATGCTGCTCAATCAAAGATTTGGAATTTCGACTGGAATGTTCTGCACAGCCCCGACCAACAGCTGCTGGGCGCTTGGTTTAAACCCCTGGCAGGTAACGAATTTGCAGTCTCATGCTGCAAAGGGACTCAATAGTGCTTCCCCTACACAGATCTATTTGCAGGACTGGGACCTGGACACCCTCTTCTCTATCTTCTCCTATATTGACATATGGCCAAGTGTTTGGTCTGTAACTCGTTCCTAACTCGGGGAGAGGCTGTATTTCGAAATAGTTATTTCAGGAGCTATTATTTAGAAATAACCTGGTGGTGTAGACATAGCTTTAGAGACTAACAAAAAATATACATAGCATCATGAGCTTCGAAGTGGAAAGTGAGGAAGTGGGTTTTGCCCGTGAGAGCTCATGATACTATATATATTTTTTTGTTAGCCTCTAAGGAGCTACACGGCTACTCTGTTTTTTAAAGTTACGAGCTGCTACCCCTCTGATACTTTTACTGCTCATAGTTCATAATGAGAAGGGTTCTGATTTTCAGGATGAGTCAGAATTACAGTCGCTCTTTGGAGACACTAAAACGTGTGACCTTTTTATAGAGCTATTTTATTGAGTCTTATTAGAGTGGGTGAGCTAGTTTCTATTTGTTTTATAAGCTTCACTCTGAAAGCTTCTTATAGGCTGAAAGTTGATATTTGGGGCTGTTTGGGGAATGGTTACGAGTCTGAGCAAATGAATAAAAGATCATTTGAGTGTGGGTCCAAACAGGCTTTCAGTCACAATTTGGGGTACAGAAAAGTGGTGTATTAAACATTTCTTAATGAAACCCAAAGAGGTGGGGCTGTCTGAGAGGAAAAGTGGGGGAGGAATGAAGACCCTAGATAAGGTTTCCGGAGATTCCCTAGATGTGTAGGCTTTAAGACCTGATGGACCCTGTTGATCATCTAGCCTGACCTCCTGCATGGCAAACACCAGCGACCTTCATACTGTGATTCTTGGGGAGCTCAGATCTTAGTTCAGTTTTGGCTCTGTCACAGAGACCTTGCGCATCTTTGTGGCTTGGTCTTGCATATCTGTGTGTCCCCATCTGTGAAAAAGGATAATAAATAGGCCTTCCTTTCTTCCGCTCGTCGTCTGCCTTGTCTGGGAGATGGCAAACTCTTTGGGGGGCATAGACGGTGTCCCAACGTGCCTGCCTTGAACCTAGCGCAATTAATCTCAGACATGACCTCCAGGAATTACAGCCATACAAATACCAATAGTGGATTCTACCCTCTGTAGTCACTTTGCCGAGTACCTGACCAGTGCTGTAGAGCCATTCGATCCAGTGGGACTGCAGGTAGAGTGAGGTGCTACTCGACCCATGTAAAGGTCTTGGAATCTGGCTCCCCCCAACCCAGGTGAGTGCTGGCGGGTGCCCTGTCTTCCAATTGTAACAGGAGCATGTTGCTATTTAAATAAGTCATCATCAAATAAAAACTGGTCTTTTAACAGCTCCAGGGAGGGCTCTATGTTCAGAGGAGTATGCAGTGATTTAGCTATTAAGGTTAATGCTTGTCTCCCTGCTGTCTGTCGAAACTCTGGGCTAGGCAGTGCAAATAGCTTAGCCGGTAGTTTTAAAGGTCATTGTGCAAGAAAAAAAAAAGATCATACACTGCTCATGGAAATGTCCTTAGTAATCACTGCCTGCTTAAGGGAGGAGGGGGAGAGGGACTCCTGGAACATTTATCTCTTCCTGCTGATAGTTTTGTGACAGGGCTTGGATTTGTGGCGGCTCGAACTGCGTGAGGCTATATCCTTCCTTTATCTGAGGCTCTCTGTACGATTTATTGCCCGGGTTGGGGTGGAGCTGCCTGGCATTTGAGCTGCCATTACGGCTCACCTTTCATTCCGGAGCCTCCTTTCCTCCCTAGACTCTCTGCATCCCCCATCGTCCAGCACTAAATGGCAACCTGACTTTGCTCCTGGGATGCAGCTTCCTCCAAAATTGCCGACCAGGCTGCTTCATTGCTTGGCGAGGAGGTAATTCTGTGAAATGAAGGTTGCTTGTCGTTTGCAGCCCTTAATGTTCTCCTTCCGTTGGAGATCCTATGATGAATTTTTCAGACACGTGGGTGACACTAGGGGCTTAAATTTTCAGGGATGCCAAGTGCCTGCAACTCCAGTCAGACTTGGTGGCAGCTGCAGATGTTCAGCCCTTTCTGAAAATCACGTGTAAGGTGTCCTGTGTAGGCCACCCAAATAAAACACGTGAGGGTTTTGCCCATGAAAGCTCATGATACTATCTAGAGGCTACGTCTACACTGGCAGCTTCTTGTGCAAAAACTCTTTTGTGGAAGAGTTCTTGTGCAAAAACTCTTCCACAAAAGAGCATCTACACTGGCATGTGCTTTTGCGCAAGAGATGTGCTTTTGCACAAGCGCATCCAGGCCAGTGTAGATGCTCTCTTGTTCAAGAAAGCTCTGATGGCCATTTTAACCATAGGGGCTTCTTGCACAAGAAATGCATGTTGCCTGTCTACACCGGTCTCTTCTGGAAGAGCTCTTGCACAAGAAGCCCTGATTTTCTACAGTACAACGTCAGTTTACTTGCACAAGAACGTGCGGCCAGTGTAGACAGGCGGTATGTTTTTGCGCAAGAGCAGCTGTTTTCATGCAAGAGCGTGCCAGTGTAGACACAGTCTTTATGTATGTTTGTTAGTCTCTGAGGTGCCACAGGACGCATCACGTTTGTGGTACCTCTGACCTGCTCCAGACTGCTGGAACACACTCCCATGATGATCTAGTCACCAAGTTCCAGTGACACAAGTACTACCCGGCTGTCTAGGGAATCCGCTTCATCTTCATCAATTTATATTTTCTCCAGGTGCCTTATGTTCACTGTTCTGTTTTACCCAGTACACGCAATCTCAGGCTTGAGCACGGTGTTTATTTTTATAGACTTGCTACCTGCTCTTGAACTCCTTAGCTAGAATGAAATGTGAGCTGCTGACATGAAATGGATCTGCTCATATTTGGGATCAGGTTAATTCTTGAGTTCTTTTGCTAATGCCCTCAAATTTTGTCCTCCCCTTTTGTCTTTCCTTAGCAGAGCTGCCAGGTTGTGACCTCTTAGGCTACGTCTACACTGGACCTCTTACGTTAAGGGTAAGGTCCTCGACTCCAGCTACGTAAAATACATAGCTGGAGTTGGCTTACCTTAAGCTGAGCTTGGTGCCAACTTCACAGTGAGAGGCCAATGGGAGTAAAGGAGGAGTGCCCTCAGCATCGACCAGAGCTGCCCTCAGCATTTGATTTAGTGGGTCTTAACAAGACCCGCTAAATCGAACACCAGAAGATCCTGCACACCAAGTAAAGAAGTGACCTAGAGGAAGAGGCGAAGGAGGAGGAGAAGGTGCAATTATAGCTTTCAGAAATGCACCTCTGAGGCAGGAATTTAGTAGTGGCTTTATCAACTTGTTCTTTCAGAAGAGTTAGCTATACTTGCATCCGTAGACTTATGGAGAGGAAGAATGATGGAGGATGGGGGCAGAGAGGTATGAAAGAGAGAGAGGATCCTGTGTACTTGCACTGTTTCAAAAAATGAGGCATATTTAACTATATACTTGTACCAAGCTTACATAAGGAATCCGCAACAAATGGCTGAATCCTAGTAATCCCCAGTGCATGCTTTAGCTTTAATGTTCCTAGCACATTATAGCTCATGCACAGAACGGAGTGATGAAGCGAAAGCAGCTTTTCAAGGCTCCGTGCATTTTCCTTTGCGCTCAGAATAATTTCCATGTTGTCTGTCATTTGGGCCTGTTTGCAGGGCGGCCGCGACCTCTGTTCTTTCCCCGTCGCTGGCCTCTTATCTAGAATCAAGTGGTCTTCGGCTTGTTCGTTGTGCTGAGTAACTTGTTGGAAAGAAGGCTCCAGAAAAGAAACAGAAATAGCAGTGAAGGCTCGGGTCAGGGGAATGTCGAAAAGGCTCAGAAGTCTCTTATTTGAATAAACATCTGTAAATTTGGGCACACTGATACCTCTTTCCTTTCCAAACTGACTCATAAATCTTAGGAGGACATCCTTTCTCTGGGGGAGATTTCTGGACCATTCCACTTGTAGTTAGAGTGGAAGTATGCCTGGATGCCCCATTGCTCATGGTGCATTGGCAGATTTCAGCCTACGCGGAGTTTGGAAGAGTCGCAGTGCCTGAAAGTATGCTGCAGGAAACGGTCCTGCTTTGGCAGAGAGAGCTAAATAGAATATAATGGGCCTTCTTCCTTTTGCATGATCTAACTCCAGCAAAATGAATAGGGCAATGACTGTTCTGACCTTGTCTGAAGTTCATGTGTTGTGGGAAGGTTTGAGCCAATCTTCACTGTATTAAAACCAGCATGACCATTTCTGCTGCGAAGCCAAGAAAAACACTCATCATGACTCGATGAGCGTTGGCTAAATACTGGAGCCTGCAAAAGATTTATGAATGTGTTGATCATGAGTAGTCTAGGTTTATTCCCAATGCATAAAGTTAAACATACACTAGTCTTTGCAGGACCAGGGCCTCTCATTGTTGCTTTTTGAATAGTTTTTCTTTCTAGTCTGAAAACTTCTCACTCAGTGTAACAGATGGGAACAATTTAGATTTTTCTGCAGCGAGGCTACTATTTGATGTCTGTAGGCCTTATCATAAACCCTGTAGAAGTCAAGGCTAGTTTTTTCTTTCTTTGCATTAGGCCTGGTAAGTAAATTAATGCAAAGTAGTTGCACAGAAGTCAACAGAACTACTCACATGTAGAGCTGGGCAAAGTTTTTACGACAAAAAAATTATTTGCCAAAAAATGCAGTTTGGATTTATTAAATACCATTTGTGAATTTGGGTTGAATTGGGGTCTAATTCAGTGAAGTGTTTTGGCTGATCAAAAAATGCAATTTTTTAAAAGTTGGGTCCTTTTTCTTGCATCATTTTTGATGTAAAGTAGCAGACTATTCACTTTGAAACAATGCTTAGAAGTTTAACTTGTTATTTAATAAAAAAGTGTGATGGAGGTGGGGTGGAAGGTGAGAAACTTACAATTCAGACAAACAAAATTTCTTATCTTGGTGAGGAAAACACCTCCATTTCCATTTTTGGCTGACTCAAAGCTATTTTTCCCTCTTGGATGTTTTAGTTTGGCTACCAAACTGAAAAATCAACCACTTGCTCAGCAGTACTTACAGGATCAAAGTTAAGCACATGGTTAGGTGCTTTGCTGAATCAGTACCTTAATTGAATTTTAATTGCTTTAATTGAATATGCTTCAATTGCTTTAATTAAATATGTTGTATGGATAATATGCATTGAGAACATTTGCTATAATGCCATCTGCATCAGAAATGTCTTCTACCACGTTACCCATTTTCATGCTTGCTTGTATTTTCCTGTTCATCTCAATATTAGTTGTATCTAGAAGTGGGTTTGGTCCAATTTGTTTTATTTGCTTGTTTTTGGTTTAATAAAGGAATTCCTTATTTCTCACCCTCAAGTGTTTTATCAGGAAAGGTCACTTTAAATATTTTCTGTGGCTTGTCCTGCCAAAGCCGAGTACAGTGAGTTGCATCTGCCTGTCATGTCACATTAGTGTTTATTGGGTACCACGCACGCAGAACTGGCACATCAGGAATATCAAGTTGTTATATGTGAAAATGGAAAAGTTGCAGCTTTCCAGAAGAGAGCGTGGCGAAACATGGGCCTCAAATGGGATTGGAAAAATTCACTTGGATGAGTAGGGATAGAGCCAGCTGTCAAGTTTAAGTCCAACTCTTCCAGTGAATGAGGAATTTCTTGCTGACTTTCTTCAGTATAGAGCACTGCACTAAAATGTTATTTGAGCTGGGATGTGTCAAGTGAAGATTTAATGTTACTGGAAACAAAAAGGACTTTTTCTGTTAAGCTGCTTCATTTAGTTCTTTAGCTGAGTCACTGGCTAGGGTTGCCAGATGGTTTCAGAAAAAATACCAAACAACAACAACAACAAAAAAACACATACAAGGAAAAAGTTCGTTGAAGGAAAAAAAAGGACCCTGAGAGCTGTTAAGCAAAAAAAACCCCAAAAAACAAAAACCAACCCCCCCCCCCACGTGGCCCCTTTAAAAAACGCGTGGTGAGGCTTTTTGGCTCTAACAGGCTGCCAGCGGCCACCCGCCATCTTGCCTCCCTGCGCTGGGCTAGACAGCTTCCTGGTAAGCACTAGGCTTGCCAGGCTGCCTCCATATTGAGCTGGACAGCCCGGGATTTTCGCCTCCTGGCCGGGAAAAAATCAGAAAGTACCAGACATTTTAGGTGTCCGGTATTTTCTGAACTTTTTTACAGGACAGGAGGTGAAAATATCGAACTGTGCGGTTCAATACCAGACACCTGGCAACCCTAGTCACTGCAGCGCCCATCTCAGCCCTATTTGAAAAACAGCCATAATTAAGCCTCCCTTGTAAAGTGCTTTGAGATCCATAGATGAGATTAGAATGCATGGGATCTAGGCATTATTCTATTGCTTCCACCCAATGTTCCCCCTAATTTTTTTCCATCCTAGTGCAGAATGAATTTTGTCATGTACACAAAGGCATGTGTGGATGTGCACCACTAGTAGACACAAATGCTGCCCGCTGTGGGAAGCTGGGGGCCATTTGCTAATCAGCTGGGTGGCACCAGAATCTCTGCTGGGTGACCCAAATATTATGAAGAAAGAACAATTTGTGTGGACCTTCAGGCAGGTCTCCAGAGAAAGGGCAATAGAAATGGGGAATTTGTCTCCAGATTAAAAGTAAGAATGTACGATGTGCTTCCACTGTGGCTTTAGGGATTCCTTGAGTTTGAAGCAGCCAGCCATTTGTGTTCTAGCCAGAATTCAAACTGTGCATGGAATCCCCTTGGGCAAGTTTCACAAGGCCCCATGTGAATAAGACAACCTATTTTAAGGAAATAGTGGAATTTTTTTTTTACCAAGCGGGAAGAGGGGAGGCATTGCAGTTGGATCTAAAGTGAGATACTGTCTCTGTGTTTTCGAGAGCAACATCAGTCTCTAATAGGCATCCATTTCAGATTTAGAACCCGGGTATCATTAAGAATAATTTAGGCCCCAATTCAGGACAGCATGCCCAGCCACACCTGCAGTTAAGCAATATTTTTAACCTTTTAGCTTTTAAGCATGTGCTTCTGTGCAGTCCTTTGAAGGGACTTAAAACTTAAGGGCTTTCCTGAATCAGCATCGCAGTCTTGTAAGAGTCAAAGGCCATCGGACTCCATTGTAATAGATTCCTTTTGTGCTATTTTGGTAACATTGTCCTTGAAGTAAATTGCCGTAAATGATACAGTCCCCAAATAATGAAGATGGCCTATGACCAGATTATCTCATTGCTCACTGTTTGTGTATAACCCAAGAGCTACATCAAATCAGCCCGAGCTGCTACCATAATAAAAGTAATTAATAATAATAATCAATCTTGCACCTATAAATGTCTTTAATCAAGCAATAGATAGCAAACAAGTGCTGCTCCAAATAGTTTTGCTTTCCCAAGGGGAGAGTTGGCTGAGTATAAAATTTTCTGTGAATATTCACTCGAATAAAAAAATGAATTAATTTGGCCTTCCTTCATACCCCTTCTGCATCTCATGAATATTTTAAAGGAGTTTACTGGCAGGAAACAGTATATTTAAAGGAAATATAGTAGACGCTGAATTTGAACTTTTAATTAGAAATGTTCCACTGGAAACCTGATTCTTAGGACTACACTCAGCCAACCAGAGAAGAGAAAATTATCATGTGCTCTATTTGGGTTCAATCAAAGCTAACTACTGCAGCTTGAATCACAAACTTTAAATAGCCAATGCCCATGATTAACTTCTGGTGAATAATGTATCAACCAAAACTTTTAATTCTGAATAATGAATACATTTTATAAAAATCAGAAGTTGCTTGGGAACCATTCATAAAGAGAAAAAAACCTTGGATCAAATCAATTGTATTCAACCCGTTCTACCCAAGTGGAGCAATGAACAATTCAAATTGTGCAGAATAAGCGACTCAGAAAGAAGCTTCTAAGAAGCTATTTCCCAGAGGGTATGTCTACACTCAGAGTTTTGTCAGAAAAACGGCCGTTTTTTTGACACAACTCGAGGAACATCCACATTGCAATTGTGTTCCTCCGCAAGGAAATCGAAAGAACCGAGGGGTTTTTCTGGCATTGGTAATACTCATTCTACGAGGAAGAAGCCTCTTTGTGAAAGAGCTCTTTCGCAAAAAGGTGTTTGGATGGGGAAGAGGGAGTTCTTTCAGAAAAAGAGGAAAGAAGAAAAAGCACAGGTGCTGTGGTGGCCATTCCGTCCATAGCAATCACAGCTCACATGTGTGAGAGAGTCCATTCAGTCTGGACTCTTTTGAAAAAGCAGATGGCTTTTTTGATGCACTTTTGCAGTGTGGATGCTCTCTTTCAGAAGTTTTTCCAGAAGATCTCTTCTGAAAAAAGCTTCTTCCAAAGAAGCCTGTAGTCTAGACATAGCCAGAATGTCACCACCAGACCAGCCAGAGCATGAATTAGGGAGAGGAACAGCAGGACTTTGCAGCATGGAGGGAATTTGTCCCTGTGAAGCACGTATAAAATGTTGCATTGGAGGGTCTCACTCAGAGGGTCTTTTTGTGGGGAAGCCCAATTTAAAAGTTGCAGCTGAAACTGTGGTCTTGTTCAAGAGCAACAGTATTTGGAGTAAGAACCCGAATGATCCCTTTGCTCTTTGTTCAGAGCTGAAATAGCTTCTGTGAATGGAGTGAGATGAGGAGATATGAATGAGTTAGTCCAGTCAGGATTTATTTACTGATGGCTCTGGTTCATTTGTTCACTTAGTGGTTTCTTCTCTGTCTTCACAAGCTATCATCCCCAGCATACAAAGCACTTTAAACCCCTGCGTTGTTTTAAGCACCTGAGAATTGCCATTGGCTTCAAGGGGGTGACTTGCTTGATTATGAAAAAAGCTTAAAAAATGAGTGGTCCTGTAGCACCTAGAGATAACCAAAAAATATAGACAGCTTTCATGGGCCCAAGCCACTACTTCAGATGACAGATATAGAGCAAGAGTCACAGAGGGTCAAATATAAAGCAGAAGAAAAAGAGAAAAAAACCCTGTCAATTAAAATGTCTGTGCGAAATGAGGCTAATAGAGCGGGCTGTAAGTTTCTGATACTTAGCTTTTGATGTCATTTGGATGTTGAATATAATGCCCATCCAAGAGATTTCTTTGTTAAATCGCTGGCTAAATGTGTCAGATTTGCATAAGAAGGCCAGTTCCGCAGTTTTTCTCTCTCTAGTTGGTTCCTGAAATTATTCTGTAAGAAAATGGCCACTTTAAGATTCATTAGTGAGTGTCCAGGCAAATTAAAATGTTCCCCAACAGGTTTCTCTGTTACCATTTTGAATATCTGATTTGTGTCCATTAATCCTTTGTCGCAGAGACTGTCCAGTTTGGCCAATATTCATGGCAGAGGGGCATTGTTGGCTCTTGATGGCATAGATCACATTAGAGGATGGGCAGTCAGTCATATGAGCCACTGATGTGGTGGCTTATGTGGTTATGCCCTGTGATGGTGTCACTTGTAGAGATGTGTGGACAGAGTTGGCAACAGAGTTTATTGCTGGGGTAGGTTCCTGAGTGAGTATGTTTGAGTTAAACAAGCGCTTCGCTAAATTTGGGGCATGCAAATATAAATAAATGGAAGAATCCTTCCTGGAGAAGGTAAAACTTGGTCTGCCGAAATATTTATTCTGGCCAATGGATACAGGTGATGCGACAGTGAATCCCTTTATGCTTTCAACACAGTATCTCTGGAGCCTTTTCCCTTGATAAGGGATCCACATTATGCATGTGGCTCTGAGTTGAGGTTGGTCCATTTACTCTGAAGCATGCAGGAGGAGAAAGAATTTATTTCACCACCGTGGCTTAGTATGTAAATGTAACTGTCCCCAGGAGGGAGGTGAGCAAGGTATTATCTATCCTTTTAATCTTTTATATTAGCAATAATTTATACCTAGGAAACAGAACCACAGCCGAAAGGCTGGGTGCTACTTATGTCCCACTGGTCCATTTCAAAGTATAATGGTAAACGTATCTGAAGTTTCCATTGAATAATATAAAAATAAAGGGCCAGAACCTCCACTGGTGTAAGTCAGCATAACTGATTTACATCAGCAGAGGATTGATCAGGGGTGGATGAGAGTTTTGCGGGGCCCAGGGCGTGGAGCCTATTGAAGCGCGGGGCCCGGGGAAGCACAATTTCACGCATGCACCACGGCTACAGCCGGCTGGTAGTAGCACATGCGCAGGGCCTATTGAAGTGCAGGGCCTGGGGCAGCCGCCCTGGTCGCTCTGCCCTATATCCGCCGCTGGGATCAGGCAAAACTCCCATTGCCTTCAATAGGGCCTTGACTTTGCACAGGACTGGAAGATGAGGCCTGCAGACACAGAACATGTTACTGAACCACAGCAGGATTGTAGAACACCAAGGACTAAATTTGCTGCTGGGGTCGATTGACCCAACTGCATTGACTCAGCACCCGCAGCTCCCGGTGAAATCGATGGGAGTGACAGGCACTCAGTGCTTTACAGCATTGGCTCCACTACTTGTAACAGATGCTGAACGTAATGGACGAATGGTCTGGCTGGTAAGCCTTTGTTCCGAAGAGTTATGTTTGCTAATTACAATGATTGAATTATTCATGCCGTGCTTTGTAGGCAAAGAGAAGGAGGAGGTCCCTGTCCCAAGAGGCTTACAATGCAAAGGGGAGGATAATGGAGAAGAGAAATTGGCCACAAATACTAAGAAGGGGGAGTCAACAGGAATCATTGCAATAAGGGGAAGTTAGGAGAATTAAATCTCACATCTCAGAGTATGAGGACTAAGGATAAGAACGGCTGTCCTGGGACAGACCAAAGGTCCATCTAACCCAGTATCCTGTCTGCTGTGAGTTGCCAATGCCGGGTGCCCCAGAAGGAGTGAATAGACAGGGAATCATCAAGAGATCCTTCCTCCGCTGCCCATTCCTAGCTTCTGACACACAAAGGCTAGGGACACCATTCTTACCCATCCCGGCTAATAAGTATTGATGGACCTAACCTCCATGAATTTATCTAGTTCTTTTTGAACCCTGTTAGAAGTCCTTGTTGAACTCCTATGGCAAGGAGTTCCACAGGTTGACTGTGCACTATGTGAAGAAAAACTTCCTTTTCTTAGTTTTAAACCTGCTACCTATTAATTTCATTTGGTGACCCCCTAGTTGTTAGTTCTTATATTATGGAATAGAGGCTGCCAGGCACAACCTCAGCCTAAGAACAGCGGGGTGGAGTTAGATTGGTGGTTCTCTGTGGTCAGGAGACCATTTTGTAAGAACAATCCCTTCATGGACCCACCGCCCCTCCCAACTCAGTGTCTGGTTCTCCAAACGTCTCACCCCGCAGGCCCCTAGGGTAATTTTGGGTGTCTCCACCTTGTTTGCCTTGTTTGCATGTCCCTGTGAGTTCTGCATCTACCTGTGGGGCACATTTCTGCAGATGCCCTGTCTTATTTGTATCTGTTCATTTCCCTCCCTTTTTGTCTTCCATTCTCCCCTGCCTGTTCCTTTACAGAGCTTGTCCAGTGGGTAGGAAATATGGGAACGCTCCCACGTCGCCCCAGTATGTGCCTTCCTGAATGAGGGACACGCACCATGGACTGCAAGGGCTGCTTGCAGAAAGATGGAACACAAAAATTGTTCCCTACACAGAAACAAGCCAGCTTCTGTCTCACTGATCTCCCTATGTTCCTCTCATTGCCACATGGTGGTGGCAGAATTGTGCCCAGTGGTGTTTTGCCACGTGATCCACCAACTGCCCGGCACGCGAAAACGGATCGCAGGGGGAAAAGAAGGACCAGACCTGACGGCTGGCGAGACTCCTCATAAAACTTTGAAATTAAATTAGCTATTTCCCCCACCTCCCTAGAATGATTCCCTTTAAACAAGATATGAAAAAGAGGAATATTAATTTGGCAGATGGTGCAGTTGGGCTGTTGGCAGGAATCCGTACAGTACTGCACAGCCACAGACCTCGGTCTCTACCCTTGCACATTGGGCTGCGCACTGGCAGCTGTCCAGTCAGTATTTTCCTAAGGCTGTTGCACACTGTTTCAGTTATCAGTGCTGGGAAAATCATGTGAGTCTGACAGGACCTCCTCTGGGTTAGATACTTTATTCCCCAGCTGCTTAGCAGGTTTGATATTCGTTAGTCCTAAAACATCCCCAAAAGATGAGTTGGCTAATTTCACTTTTGCCAGGCCAGATTCTAATCACAGTTGCATAAATTTAAAGGTTGAGTGAAGTCAGTGGCTTTCAGGGTTGAGAAGGTGGTAGGGCCTAGTGGATAGGGCACTGAAAGGCAGAGCCAGGAAAAGCTGGCCTCTAATCCTGATTCTGCCCCTGACTCCTTGTGGTGATCTTGGAAAAGTTGCTTTATGTCTGTGTTTCTCTGTTTCTTGCTCTGTACAACAAGGGCAATGACTCCTTCCTTCCTTCGAGAGTCTCTTAAGAAGAGCCAAGTCAGACTCTTCTGAAGTGAAATTGGAATCAGTTCTGGGATGTCCAATAATGGTGATGTTATGTTCCTCCTGTGTGCCGTGTTATTTGCAGCACCAAGAACCCCTAGATGTCATTGAGGCTTCATTCTCCTCCCTTCTCTTATTGCCTGAACTGGTCTGGAGCTGATAGAAAATTGCTTTGCAAAACTGAGCCTGAATTTTCCCTGCTGCAGCTTTGGCCCACTGCTGCTATTTCACCAAGGGCACAGTGAGGATAATTAACCCCTGTCACCGTTCCAACATTTCTTTACACGCGTGTCTCATCCCATCAGCTACTATGTGTCCTGCAGACTATGATGCTCTAGACCTGTGTTTCTCAATCTTTTTTAAATAAAGTATCCTTTTTTCAAACTAACAAATTATAAGTACCCCAGTACCTACAGATTCAGACACACACAATTTTTTTTAACCATTGCAACACATTTGTTTAAACAACTTAGTGTAGCTGGGCAGGCGATGAAATTTTTGGGTGTAAAAAGCACAAAAATAGTAAAACTCTGTAAAACTGAAAATAAAAATTCAGTTTTCTCCAAATGTCAGTTGTGTTGACATGCCCCCCAGACTTCTCTGGAGTACCCCTGAGGGTTCCTGTCATCTTCTCTGTGGGGGCTAGAAATGCCGACACCCAGTACCCGTCTGTTCCAGCCAGCCTGTCCGCTTGCATCTTTCAATGGTCACCCCACCTGGGAGACACCTCGCCGTTGTGGAGTGTGTTCTCAGTGGAGGCCATGTTCAAAGGATCCCACCCGTGGTTTGAGCCCCTTTTAAACTCAAACCACACCGCAGGCCGCAAACAAATGGGCGGGCTGCGGGCCACGTGGTGAGTAGCCCTGCTCTAGATAGCCCTGCTCTAGATAGCCAGTTTTTGCTCTTGCATCCTTGACTATGATGTTATTCAATGGATTTCAATAGGATTCCATCCCAACTTAAACTCTTTCTAACGTAGCTGCCTTCATTTAAGGGTGAGACCCAAATTTCAGCACCCTCCTCCAAACAAAGGCCTAACTCATGCCAGGAAGAGTGAACTACAGTAAAACTCCAATAGTCCGGCATCCAATAATCCAGCACTCCTGATAGTCCGGCATCAAAATGGCAAGAGCCTAGTGAGTGAGCTTTGACAAAAAATGAGTCACAAGGTAACAGCGGCAGCAGCTGAACTGAGCAAAAAGGGTAAAAAAGGCTTAAAAAAAATAAAACATTACAGTATACTGTATACAGTATGTACAATAAAAAGGGTTAAGAACACTTTATATACAGTATATAATGTATACAGTATATATATAACCATCTTATAGTACCTCCTGATAGTCCGTCATATCTGATAATCCGGCACCATCTAGGTCCCATAGGTTCCGGATTATCGGAAGTCTACTGTAATTACCTCGCTTGGTTGCAACAGCATCACAATATTGATTTCTACTCAGTTGATTACCCCCCCTCCTGCTCCAGGCCCTTCTTCGTGGTGTTACTACCTGATTGGAACACTCTCGTTCCATGTCTTTGTTTTTGATTTGCTCTTTCCTACATGGAAATTGCTTTGCATTAGTCCTACTGAACTTCATTACATTTCTCTAATTGATCAACCTCCGCCTGTATTTTATTCCAGGTCCCGATGTGCAATCTCTTCATCACGAAAGTGCAATTTACAAATTTAGAATTATTTTTCTTTACATAACTGCACTCCAAAAAACCCAAACAATGTAAAATTGTAGAGCTTACAAGTTGAAGCATGAAGAGGCATATGAATGTTCATCATATCTTTTACATTGTAAATATGTGATATTGTGAACAAGAAGCAAAAAATATATTCTGTAAATGCAGACAAACTTGTCTGTGTTAGCAAGTGGCCAAACAAGAGGTAGGACTGAGTGGACTTGTATGAGGTGAATTGAAAAATACTCTGGTTTTTTAATCTGTTTTACAGTGCAAATATTTGTAATCTCTCTCTATATTTTAGGGTGTGTCTAGCTGCGAGTCTGTTTGCTCACGAACTCCTAAATGGTAAGAGCGAGGGCCACCAAATTTGGTAGGCAACTTCCTCTTCTCCTAACTGAAAGCCTGGTCAATGTTTGGTTGTGCCAGGACAACTGGAAGCCCCAGGAAAAGAACAGTTCCTCCTCACCTTCGTGTCTCACTCTTGCACACACACACACACACACACCCCACCCGACATCCCCAAGGACCAGGGCAACACCAGGTAAGTCTGCTAATAAAAAAAATAAAGTGAGCACTGTACATTTTGTCATTGAAATCAATATATTTGAAAATGTAGAAAGCATCCAAAAATATTTATAATAAATTTAAATAGCTATTCTGTTCTTGTTTATCAGTCCAATTAAAACTGCGATTCATGTGACTTTAAAAAAAAATTCAGTTCATTTGTTTTGCCTTAATTGCATGCATTGACTGCGATTGGGACTCCTGGGGCTAGCAAGGGCTTGAGAAGAAAAGAAAGTCAGCTTGTGTTGTGCAGGATGTAAGTCTGTCTTAGGATTTGGATACTTAATTCTCATGGTTGGAACCTGCTTGTGGGGTGCATGTTTGCCACCAGTGTTCCAGACGGGGTCTGTGCTCTGGCTGTCCATTGACCTGATCGTGTTGAAGGAAGTCACAAAGGCTACCATTTTCAGGTGTCTGCTTCTTTCTGGTTCAGTTGGACCCCGACTTAGTTTCCTAGGTGCCGATACTCTGCTGGCCCAGTGAGCCCCCATGAGCAAAATGGACACCCTAAAACTGAGATGCCTTTTGAAAACCTGGAGATAAATTACTTGGGAGCATTTTTATTGTGGGTGAGAGCCTTTCTGCATCCCTTGTTTTTCTCTCTTTGGCTGCCTGCTTTATAAAATGCCCTTTCATTTGATCAGCTGCTGAAGATAAATGTAGATTGATTTGTTATTCCCTGGATTCCCTGGACTCCTCGGACAGCCAGGATGCTTCTCCTTCTCCACTTATCCACCCTCCATGAATTCTCAGAAATAATTGTCCCCCGGTGCCTTTATCACGTGACAGCTCTTTAGGCCGGTAGGGTCTCGTTGGGTCGTGTTGATCCGAGCACGCTTCGGTTCTCTTGGTGCCAGAGTTCCTTCCTCATTCTACCTTGTGACTGCTCCTTTCTCCTGTTATCGATTACTGCATCACACACCCTTTCATGTGTCTCTTTCCCCCGAAGACTAAAGCAAAGTAGCTTTTTAGTGTAACAGCCCTCTCGTGGTCTGTCAGAGCCCACTTTTTCTTGACTGAGCTTCTGGACAGCAAGGCTGTGTCTAGACTGGCAAGTTTTTCTGCAAAATCATCTGCTTTTGCGGAAAAACTTGCCAGCTGTCTACACTGGCCGCTTGAATTTCCGCAAAAGCACTGACGATCTCATGTAAGATTGTCAGTGCTTTTCTGGAAATACTATGCTGCTCCCGTGCGGGCAAAAGTCTTTTTCTGAAAAACTTTTGCGCGAAAGGGCCAGTGTAGACAGCAGAGATTTGTTTTCCGCAAAAAAGCCCCGATCGCGAAAATGGCGATCGGGGATTTTTTACGGAAAAGTGCGTCTAGATTGGCCATGGATGCTTTTCCGCAAAAAGTGTTTTTGCGGAAAAGCGTCCTGCCAATCTAGACGCACTTTTCCAAAAATGCTTTTAATGGAAAACTTTTCCATTAAAAGCATTTCCGGAAAATCGTGCCAGTGTAGACGTAGCTCAACGGTTCCTTTCCTTAGTTGGGGAGACGGATATCTCAGTGGTTTGAGCATTAGTCTAGTAGACCCAGTGTAGCGAGTTCAATCCTTAAGGGGGCCAGTTAGGGATCTGGGGCAAATCTGTCAGGGATGGTACTTGGTCCTGCTGTGAGGGCAGGGGAGTGTACTCAATGACTTTTCAAGGTCTCTTTTAGCTCTAGGAGACAGGTATATCTCCATATTATAGGTTCTCTCTCAAAACAACTCTAGCTGCATTTAGGCTGGCACTCTTGCTATCATCCATATTTACTGTTACATTACTGTAGCACTTTGAGGGTTCAGCTGAATTCAGGGCCCCCTTATGCTCAGAGTTGTATGCACTCCGAGGTGCAACCACCCAGCCCCATTGCTTTATCATCTAAACCAGGACTACTCAACACATGGCCCGTGGGCCGCTTGAAGCCTGCGGTGCAGTTTGGGTTAACACAGGGCTCAACATGAGGCCCGCGGGTGGGAGGCAAAACAAAAAAGTTGTCAATATAATGGTCTTCTGTTGAGATGCATTTTAGTAGTTCAATTCCTGGACTGTCATTGCTCCTTAAAAGTGCTGTCATATGGGTGGAAATTGGGTAAATGTTGCATTGTATTAATATCAGCAGAACTGACTTAAATGGGGCCTGTGTGTTGTGCAGTCTCTCCTTAATCTTTGTATTCATGCTCGTCAGTGTGAAAGAAGCAATTTGCATATATTAACATCCCATTTGCATGTAGAAGCAACCACACTTCAGTTGTGGCCCTCAGCATGTTCTGTATCATTGTGGCCCCTGGGGCTTCCAACGGTGAGTAGTCCTGATCTAAAGAGACGAGATTGACAAAGGGAGGGAGACAAGAAAGGGACAGAGAAATGGAGAGATTAAGGGGCACATTTTCAAAAGTACTGGGCATCCATCAGGTTTGAAAATCTGGCCAGGAGGGACAACTCCAAGGTGCCAAGCTGGGACTTTAGCTTAGTTCCCCTGCATCTCTGTCCAGGGCTTACATTGCAAGATCAACTTTCCTCCTGCCTCGCCTCCCGCTTCAGCTTAGCCCCGCCTTTTTCCTGTAGGGCCGAGGTCTGAGCTCATGTGTGTCTCCCTGAATAAGGCACATCCCTGTGTTCTTAGTGCTCCGCACCAACCATCAGCTGCTCGTCCTGGTGAGTCATTTTCAGGGGGATACAGTTGGTGCCTGGACCACGCTTCTCCCCTTTCATGATGGGCGTCCAATTCTGCAACCCACATTCATACTGATGTCAGCTGGGCTAGTCACCAACCAGATAGTATGCAATGGGAATGGGGTGGCTGAGGTGAGCTTCGTCACTAGTGGCTGGGGACCCACATCCCAAAGCCAATTGCCATTGTGTGGGCCACTTGTTGTCAGTCTCAGCAAAGAAGCCAAAGGCTGAATGGAGATTAAACTCCTGTCTTACTGCCAAAGGGACTGAGGCACATGGACTGAATAGAGCAGGGGTGGGCAACCCATTAAACGAAGAGAGCTGAAACAGCAGCAGAAAAAATGCAAAGATCCACACCAGAATTGTTGAGAAAAAAAAAAAGATGCTGCCCCTTTAAAAACCACAGATTAGGCTTTTGGCCACATCAGGCTCCCACCAACCACCACCATCTTGCCATGCCGAATGGCTCCCCTGCACCCGGTGAGCACAGGGAGCCGGGGGGGGGGCTGTTTGTAGGGGTGCATGGGGCGGCTTCATGAGCCGCAGGGGAGGCTTTGCGAGCCACACTTTCAGGGGTGAAGGGGCACATGCAGCTCGCGAGCTGTGTGTTGGCCACCCCTGAAATAGAGGTTCCCTTATCGTATTAAAGAGCCAGAACCTGTTATTTGTATTCTCCTCACATAGTCGCTTGCTCTGTGAATAGCTCCATATTCTTCTCTGGGACTTGTCACAGAGTGATGTGCTAATAATACCATGCAATATGCCCAAGTATGGCATATCCCTTCGTAAGGATACACAGGGAGAATGCAGCAGCGAGAAGGAGGGAATCTTCCCTAGGGAGAACTTGGCTGCTCAAAACCTTTCACAAAGGATGCAAGGCCCGTATGGCTGGAATCCTCTAATAGAGCAACACTGCCTGCAGGACAATCACACAGCTACCGCCTCTTTCTTCTCTACGTACACAATGTCTTTCTCCTGTGGTGCAAAACCTACTTTTAGGGAATGCCTCTCTGATCACCCAGCTCTTCTGAATATCCCCCTCGAAACTGATGGGACTATTCATGAGAGTAAAGGCTACTCAACTCAGTAAGGGTGGCAGAATTGTGGCCACAGAGAATAACCTGATACGGAACTATCTGTTGCTTTTATGTCCCAAAACTTCCCCCGTTCTTCTTGCAAGATCTTGAGTTACATTGATTGTATTACTGGATTATCAAATGATTAAAGCCATTAACAATCCACTCTTGAGCAATCAACATAGCAATGTTTAGTTGCCTTGCAGTAACAATTAAGAGATGAAGCAATTTGCAATAATTACATTGTATCTGGGAAAACTAGTCCTCATTAAGAGAAGTTCAAAAGACTTTTTCCTATGGTTAAGATGAATCTAGCAGGTCGAATTTGCTCTTCCCCCGCTTCCCTAAGAGTACTTTTCCTTTTTTTCCCTTTTGAAAAGGAAGGAAATATCAAAGGATTTTACCATACGCTCTTCTGGGATGCTTATAGGACCCTCCTGAGCACAATTTTGGTGATGGGATTCATTTAAATGGGAAAATCTGTTCAAAACTTGGTAATTAGCTGTTTTACCACCCAATGGGATTTCAGATGACATGCCAGAAAGCTCAGTGAATACTCAGAACTGATGGTCTTTCCTAAATGAGCAATTACACAGCCCTCTTTCAGATGTAATCCTCAGAGGGACTGGGCAAGCCAGGCTCTGCCCTCTGAAGGGGGACACCAATATCTTCTGCAGAGGGCATTCATCTTCTTTCCTTAGCAACCAAGTTCTCAGAGACCACTGGTGGGCTCTACGGTTACATGTGGCCTGTCGGAGTTTTACGTGTGGCCCACAAGACATTTTTGTTTACTGTTGCCCACGTGCACGGTTGCCAGATGATGCTGTTTTCGGTCTGTGTCGTTTTTTTCCTACCGATATTACTAAAGCGACACATACTTAGAGCAAGAGCCCATGAAGTGAGGGGCGTGCTGATGGCCCACAACACTGGCTGTGAGAGCCACGTGCTTCCTCTGCATCCAATCACAGAGCTGCAATGGGTTAGTCAGCACCCCCTGCAAATTCTAGGTTGCCAGCTCAATTAGCAAAACTACTCTCTCCTGGGAGACTGTCTTGGTTTCAACAAGCTTGAGGCCCACTGAGATGAAGAAGGGTCACTCATGAGTCCCGTTCAATAGCCCAGCAGTACCTCTCTCCCTCCCTCAGCTGAGCTGCGTTGAAGCCCGCTAGTTTTGATGCTCTAGGCTAAGTGTAGTCAGAACGACTCCGTTGCTTAGAGCTCTCAGTGCCCCCATCCCACTAGTTTCTTTGTTTGATCCTTCCTATAGACCTTTGTGCCGTTTGAAGATTGAGCTTGTCATTGTACGTAGCCCCCAATAGGATGTAGTCTAGCAACACCAGCAGATGTACCTGAGGGAAGCGGAATCTTGGGTCTCAACGGGGAGAGTATTAACGCGGCCAGCCAGGACAGATGGTGCTGAGCTGCCTCATGACCATTTCTGGGCATTGTGAGCCGAGGGAGGCCACAAACCTGTTGCCAAATTACACATACTGTGAGACGTGCGGTGGGACCTGTGTTAACAGTCCCAGTGCTGCCAACTTTGTGTCTTCTTAAGTCTCGTCATAGTTGGCGTTTTCCTTAAAGCTTCCACTCCTGGACTTGTAGTTATGTGAGGAGCTCAGTGATGGTTGATTAAAAAATTAAGTTTTTAGCATGTGTGGCTGTATAAAATGCAAACGCAGGGCACCTCACAATGCTGGAAAGCTTATGGGGGAAGAAGAACCCAATATTTGTTGTTTTCTTTAATCTCAGGATTGTTAATCTCTTGACTTTTGGGCCTGATTTATGACTTTTGAGTGGTTGGGGATAGTGACGTCCTTGACTATCCATGGTCACCCTGTGCTAGTGACCACTAAACTCTTAACCCGCTCAAACTGCATCCACCTATTTGTATTAATCATTTATGAGTATTGTTGAAGTGCCATGGATCACAACCCCGTTCTGCAGTCTCTTTGCTGTCTACTGTTAACAGGTTGTGCTGCATTCAGCCGATATGAAGATTCTTATGCCCCCTTGAGCAGTACATGGTACATGGTCAGCCAGTAGTGGTATGTGGTCAGCAGGGATATAAAGGGAATGGGAATTAACTTTAATGGCCATATCTCAGTGGGAATGCACTCATCTCTGTATATTAATTTCATAAGGGGGCCAATGGGTGTTTTTGGAATCATGTGAACATAACCGAAATGCATTCAGCATCTTTCTTCCTGTTTGATATTTGTAGGAGTCCGACAGCATACATGGGGCTCAGGTAAATGTCACCACTGAAATAGAGCTTCTTTTGGGTGGAACGTGGGAATTGTCCTCTGCTGACCACCAGTGAGGTGAGAGCTTCAAAAGTGGCCTCCCAACTGGAAATTATAAGGGGAGAAAAACATCCACAATTGGTCTGGTAACACTTTATAGACTAACAAAACACGTAGATGGGATCATGAGCGTTCGTGGGCACGGCTCACTTCTTCAGATGACCGGAGTTTTGAGTTTAGGATGTGCAGACCCAAAATAAATAGGAGATAAGGGGGAGGGAGGGAAGGAAAAAAAGGAGGGGGTGGAAGACAGGGAGCAGGGGATATAGAAAATCAGGAAGGTAGAGGCAATCAGTAAGTATCTGAAGATTGGGTAGTTAAAATGAAGCAGGTAAGAACTGAATTACCCAAGTTGGGATTTGATCAGTACATTGAGGTTCACGTCCAGTTCCTTATAGGTCATGCCACGAGTCAGGGTCTTTAACAACAAATAACAGTTAGGACCTTAGTTTTCTGTGTCATCTAAATGATGGCCCCTCTGCTATATTGGTACACCAGAAGAAATGCTACCTGCTCGATCACAGATCTTCGTAGATCTTCCTCTGATTCAAGCAGTGGTCACACCCAGCCTTGCTTAATTTGAGATCACAGCCAGAGCATCTATAGCAGAAAGCAAATTATTTAGCATAGGGAAAAATACACAGTTTTTCCCCACCCACTCACCTGCAATCGTTTGAAACAGAAAAAAAAATCAAGTGGAGTTGAGTAGCTTGTGCCATGCTTTGACGTCTACATAATGTTCAGGAATAAATTGAGAATTTGGGGTATACAATTCTCAGCACCATGTGCAATCTTCAGAGAGAATATGGTGAGGAGGAGGAGACTGGATTGCCGCTGGTACATCACCAGTAGGTCCTCTTCAGTTGCATCCATCTGGCTTACCATCTGGTGGGAGCATTCAGGCTGTGCATTCGAGCTTCTATAGAACAGTTGTCTGCTGCGATGCACGTTGCCATTACAGAGACAAAAATAAAACATTCGGTCCGATACCATGAAGTTGTCGTAAATGATCTGAACCGGCAGTAGCCGATGTCCTTTTGCATGCTACTGCTGCCGTCCAATGTGAAATGAAAATCGATTGTGCTCCTCTCAGAACAGGAGAGTAAATGAGCTGTACGTTCACAAATATTTTAAAGATGGTAGGAAGCCGTTTTCTCATGGGAAGAATTGGTGTGGAAAATCCATGTAGTCTTGGAAGCACATTTTGAAGACTGTCATCATTTACAGAAAGCCCAAAATTGTACTAGGGGTGTGGCAGATACCAAAAGCGCCCCAGTTCCATTTTCAAAAGGATTTCAAGATAACTGGGTTCCCAAGTCCCTTAGGTGCTTTTGAAAATTTTACCCAGAGCTTTTTCAACTAGTAGGGTGATTACTGCTCTGATGAGCTTACAGTTGAAGGGCCCAGGTTGCTCTGTGTGAGTAGATATAGGGCAAAGAGAGAAAAAGATGCTGATGGTGAGACGGAACACCATAATAGCCGAGTGGTCATGTTTTGGCACATGGCTTGGCCTTTTGAACTAGAGTTTTGACTGCAGGGTTAGCTAAATAAGTCTCACTTTCTTCCGTTCCCATCCTCCTGCCTTGCATGTTGCTTCAAGATGGCTGTCTGTCCACCAGGGTGGAGTTTCTTCCTATTCGTGCACCCCTTATGGGGACTGATTCTGCAAACCTCCCTCACGCTGAACAGTATGTGGATAGTCTCATTGAATCAGTAACTCTGCTCGTGGTCCCAGTTCTGCAGTTAGCCATACCTGTGCCAAGTCACACTGATGTCAGTGAGTAGCACTTCATTCTTCCCATGGGAATATGATTAGAGGCTGGGTCTCTGTGTGTGAGATTTACTCAGCATAAGGCAGCAGAATCGGGCCCAATGGCCTGATCCAGGGCCCCCTGAAGTCAGTAAAAAGACTCCTCTTAACGCCAACGCACTTTGCATCAGACCCCGGCTTAGCAACACGGGAGAATAGAACAAACATTGTCAATGCCTGTGACAGAACAGTATTCGTCTCACTCTGTGTTTGTCATTGGCCTGTTTTTCAGACAACTTATTAGAGTAATGGACTCCTTGGAGAAATTTATTCTTGACTCTGGTGGTGGTGTGCACGTGTTTCTCTCTGTCTTATGCTCATGTTATAAAAGTTTCATGGAATGCCGCATTACAAGAACAGAAACACATTTAGCAATTCAGGCGACATCGTACACCACGAACAAAGCTCACGTTGTCTCCCACTAGAACCGCCCAGATTTTTTTTAAATACCTTCCATCATAATTGTCCTGCTCTGAAACGCCTAGGTCTGACTGCACTGTTAAACAGAAGAATGGCGGTACTTCAAGGAGAAATCTATTGCACAATAATGTGAAACAAAATTTGGCCACGTTTCTATTTTGCTCACAAAAGTCTCTGTCCCCACATTTTGCTAAACTTGTCAGTTATGAGTTTTTAAAGCCTGTGAACATGTCACGTAAGACGTGCATTGACATAGTAATTATTACTATTATTCCACTGGCTCTTAACGGCCCTGACAGCAAAGAGAAAAGCGCAGCAGGCCTCCAGCAGTAAGACTGTGCTGGCTTCATCTTCTGGCCCTGTACCTTACACCTTCATTACCTGTGGCAAGGACAATGACTGAAGAACTGGAATTTTTACCTATTTGTGAGGCTGCAACCTAGGATCCAGTAACTGGTGTGTTTTGAGGGGCTGATGCCAGGATCAGTTGCTATTCCATTCCTCTTTGAGGTCCCATTCTCCTATGTACTTAAAGACTGTTCCTGCCTCTAGCAATCCAAACAGCATTCTTATTATGTCCATTTTATGGATGGGGAACTGACACATGGGAAGATTAAGTGTCTTACTCAGTTTCACACAGGGAATCTGTAGTAGAGCAAGGATTTGAACCCAGGTCTTGGCCACTGTCTTACCCACAATTAAATGCTTTAAAGTGATTATCAAGCATTAGCAGGCTGCACCACTCTGTTATGCTGCTGTTATGGCTATGCTGAGAGCAATAGTATTAGCTCATTTGGACCCCATCATTTGATGGGGGGCAGTTCTCTGAAAACATCTGCTCAGTGTGCAATGGCAATTAGGAAAAAAAAAAGCTCACAATGTTAGGAACCATTAGGCGAGGGAAAGATAATAAGGCAGAAAATATGACAATCCTATTCTATAAACCTGTGAGGCATCCACACCTTGAATTCTGCGTGCAGTTCTGTGTGCAGCCTCTCCAAAAAAAATCTATTGGACTTAAAAAATACACAGAGAAGGTCAACAAAAATGATTGGGGGTAGGGAACAGCTGTCCTATGAGGAGGGATTAAAAAGACTGAGGCTTTTCATTTTAGAAGAGAGATGACTAAGGGGGGTTACGATAGAAGCGTATAAAATCATGAAAGCTGAGGAGCAAGTGAAAGAGGAGAGGTTATTTACCCTTCCTTGTGACACAAAAACCAGCCAATTAAAATGAACATGTAGCCCGTTTAAAACAAACATAAGGAAATAGTTCTTCCCACAGTGCACAGTCAACCTGTGGAACTCAATGCCAGGGGATGTTGTGAAGGCCAAAAGTATAACTGGGTCCAGAAAAGAATGAGAGAAACTCATGGAGGACAGATCTATTGATGGCTGTGAACCAAGATGAGTAGGAGTGCCACCTTATGGTCTGGGTGGCCCAAACCACTGACTCCACAAGTTGGAGCTAGATGATGGGACGGATTGCTCATTATTGCCCTACTTTGTTTTATTCTCTCCAAATCCGGTCCGCAGCTTGCCTGGATCCAACTCAAAAGGTTTGGGGCTCACCCCCAGTCCCTGCAGCGGGATGTGCTGGCGTTCCGCAATATAGAGGGGCGCTGAGGCAGGCTCTACCTGGCAGCGGGAGAAAGCGGCTCTGGGAAGAGCAGCGCGGAAGCTTTGTCCCTGTTCTCACTTGTAGGCTCCACCTCCCTGGCTCACCCAGACTGGGAATTAAGGCCAATGGGAGTGGTACCTGCAAATGGGGGCCACAGGGAGCTGCCTGCGTCTCCCCACAGGGGCTGCACCTACTAGGCACCGCCATCGTCTGACCCCTCTCACCCAGACCGCGCCCCTCCAGATGCCTCCTGCAGCCCCACCTCCAGCCACTCCTACACCAGACCCTGCACCCCCAACCCCAGTCCAGCCTGCTCCCTGGCAGCCCCCATCCTGCACACTGAACCCTTTTTGGCCCCACTCCAGAGCCCCACAAAGTCTATTAGCTCCCGGCCACCAGAAGAGTTAATCTGGCCCTGCCCTGAACCTTGGCACCCCCCCACCCCACGTCTCATGGGGCTGGAGCTTGAGGGGAATAAAACAAGTGTCTCTTTTTCCCCCAGCTTCCCAGCTAGGGGACAAGTCAGTGAGGTTGTTTTTTTATTTTGTTTGCTTCTCACTTGTGTGTGTGGCCCTCGACTGATTTTTCCGTGGGTTAGAGACCCATCCATAAAAGGTTCCTCAGCACTGCTCTAAAGCATCTGGCATCCGTCACTGCTGGACGACAGGATACTGGGCTAGATGGACCATTGGTCCGACCCAGCATGGCCGTTCTTGTGTTGCTGCTCTGGCGCAGTCACTAGACTAAAGGCACTATGTAACTTCACAGCATTTGCGGCTGCTTTTAGTTGTGCTCTGGGGAGCGTTCCAAGTCAAGTGTTTTTCAATCGGGCTGATAGGCCACTGAGCATGTCTGTATAAGGTGAGCCACCAAGTTTCTTCTGCCATGATCCTAAGATATCTTGTTGCTGGGATGCATCCGACTTCATCACCGTTTTATCCCAGTCTCTTGGCCTGCCCCACAGAAGGCTGGACACAGTCTAGGCTAGGCCGGAAGATGGACTGGATGCTCCAGCAGGACTTTTTCTATGTCTTTCCTCTCAGTGACGGGCGAGTGATTCTGGAAGCTGAGCGTGTTGCTCTCTCCTGCCTGGTGCCGCCTTTAGCATCTTTCACGAAATGAAAGGAAAGGTAAACACCATGCTGGGATCAAATAGAACAAGCGATGGTTCAGGAAAGGGTGAAAGTTTCCCCTGGATGATGAGCTGTTAGGGAAAAGAGAAATCGCTGATAAAAGGAACAGAACAGCCAGGCCCTACTGGCTGCCCATGCAGAGGTGGTAGGGAATGAATTGCTTAACGCAGGCAGATTGTTGAGCGACGCTGTTTGGGGCCATGTACTAACTGAGGTGCCTTCCTGCCTGCAAAGCAAAATAAATGTTTCTCCATTGAAACAAAAAATCGTGGTGAAGATTAACTGATGCTGCCCCCCTCCCATCTCTGAACCAGCCTTCAGGTATGTCTACCCTGCACTCTAAAATCGAAATAAGGGACACAATTTGCGCTATGCACATTGTATCTCTTTTTTAGATTTTATTTCAAAATAGGCTGTTTTGAAATTTGGCATGTCTGCATGGTGCCAAATTTCAAAATAAAGCACTATTTCGAGACATCCCTGGTTCTTTGCGGAACGAGGTTTCCAGGCATGCCGAAATAGCACATCCGTTATTTCGAAAATGATTTTGAAATAGCAGACCCTGTTCTTTGGACAGGGGGTATCCCTAAATAGCCTTGCAGTCTAGCTGTGCCCTTAGTGGGACACGCAGCCCAAAGGGCCAAAGCTCATCAGATCATGGCCGGGGAGCGGAGGGTGTGTGGCTGGCGGTCAGGTGGGGAGATACGAGATGAATCGTGTTCTGACAGCGTGGCTGTTTTCATTGAGCGAAGTTCTGATTACCACAGGGGCTGCTCAGCAGGGCATGTTCAGTGCAGCGCACAGGGAATTAATTAGCTGTGCACCTCTCCGAGGGAGCTGTTCTGCTAATGCCCTGGGCACTGCAGTGATAATCTGCCTCTTAATAATATCAGGGTTGCAGCCACTTTTTGCCATGATAACAGCACTAGCTCGGATGGGCCTAGAGTTTTACCCCCAGTGCCTTGTTTTAGTTCACTTCACTAAGGAGGAAAGGACCTTAATTTTGTCCCGAAGCAGATATGGACCTAATCCCTGTGGCTGCAGTCAAACTGCTAATTGTGTGGTGCTGCAGTTGCAGCCACATGCATCTGGGTTTTTTTTTTTTTTTTTTTTTTGCTCAGCTTGTTCTTCCCCCTGAGCTGCATTGCAGTCTAGGCTAGGAAACCAGTTGCCTACTAGATAAAACCAGAAATGGCCACAGGCTTCTCACGGCGGTAGCTGTTTGATGTCAGCTCCACCATCTCTAACCTAGAAGAACGATCTACAGATTTTAAATTTGCCTTCTTAAAACTTTCACCACCTCCCATCCCCCGGCTGCTGTCTTTGAAAGTGTGACGTGTGCTCACTTGTTTAGCCATGACACCTTGTGCTCTCTATCGGTTCCATTTAATGACCCACTCGAGGCCACGGACCATAATCTATACGTGTGCATATAGCCCAGCTTCAAGGAGTCTCACATGAGAAGACAGGGCTGGCTTTATATGTTTTGGCCTCCTTCGCTCCAGCCAATGGGTGACCAGGATACGATACTGCCCAATCCTATGGAATGATAGGGAGTCTGTCTGGGTAGTCCACAACTCCCGGTACCTCAGGAGACCCTGCCCTTAACAACCGGCCTTTAGTGTGAAAGGAGAAATAATTCCCCCGTGTTCTAATCTTGGAAAATCTGTTGGATGAAGGCCCTTAGCCACAGTTGACTACGACCCTTCTGGGGGCTTTAATCCTAGGCACAAAGAATTTAGCAGAAGGCCTGTTTGAACCCTCATGTTCCACCTTCACTGCCCCTCTTGGCCAGCCAGCGGAAGAGACTGGTCTCCCGGCAGGTCGCAGAGCCTTCATCCCTATAGCCATGGGACAAAGGGCTCATTATGGCAGATGCACTTGGCTGAATTCATGACAGCTATTGACTTTAAGCTTTCACCTTCTGAGCCAGAATTTGGTTCTATGGAGCCCACGTCGTCCCTTTCTGCCTGGCTGCAGGGTGCTCTTTGACAGTGTAAACAGCGTGGTCAAGACAGGGGAAGTGGAAATTCAGGGAAATTGCACCTGTATTTCCCTATTGTGATCCAGCAAGGACCCTCACTCTAAGCTCCCAGCTCCTCAGCCTTCATTCACTTCTCTTGGGCAGAGACCCGCATCCTTCTGACCAAGGGTTTTTTCCAGGCTGCTCCAGGATATCCCCAGCAAGACAGACTGTGTAAACCAGCGAAGGCTACAAATAGGGTAACTGCTCGCAGTTTTCAGTCACGGTCCCCTCCCATGTCTTCAAGGGGTCCGTATCAGTGCTGCCCACCCTTTCCAAGGGCCTGGCACAGGGTGTGGCCAGGAAACACCGAGCCAGGCCTCTGTCACACCAGCCCAGATCAGGAAAGAGGAATTGGAGCTGGCTGAGTAAGCCCAGGTCTAAGTGGCCAATAGGAAACAGCTGCTGGCCTCATTAGCCCGGGGCTCCAGGCAGGCAGGAAGCCAGGGGTGAGGAAGGAGGAGCCGGGGAGTTACGAGGCTGCTGGCTGCAGAAGCCTGTGGTCTCTGGGAGGCAGTAAGCCGGCTGCTGTCCGTACCCACGAGGTGGTGGGCACTGGTGCTGTGCATAAAAACCGTCTGTGATTGCACCAAAGCAGAGGCCCCTGGCTGGTTTGTGGGCACAGAAGAAGCAAAAGACAGAAGGGCCTCCCCTGTTCTCTGTTACAGGCCCCTTTGGACAGAAGGCCCCGTTTGTTTGCTGGCTCAGAAAAAAGCCCTCAAGACAGTTTAATTCAGGCTGTGTATCCAGAATGGTCTATTGGTCTCTGGAGGAGCCTGTCTCAGTGAGTATGAGCAAGGCTGAGCAGGAGCTGGTGGCACATCCTGCATCGATTGGCCTAATTGCCCTCCAGATCTGCATCTTTCATGGGGGCTGCAGCCCCGTTTCATCCAGTGGTTTACAGGAGAGGAGGCAGAGGAGCAAGGGTGGGGCCACAGGCTCTGTAATGACACGGATTCTGTGCTCAGGGCAGCAGCGGGCAAGAGGGACGTATCTGCCCAGTCACTTAGGGGTGACAGGATGAGATGGCCCCGTAGGAGAAGGTATTGTCAGGACTATTGATTTAGATGATTTACACTTTTTATGGTGCAGATAGTTTAACAAGGGTCTGTAAGACGTGGCACAGGGGCAGCCAGGTGTGTTCCCATGAATCTTGCTCATTGCTTCTCCCATTCCGGTAAGTGCCCGTTCCATGCACTGTGCAGCTGTGTTGTCCAACCCAGCCGGAAGAGAAGCAAAATCGGGTCCGCCCTCTGATCTGGAGTGATTCAGATGCTGCTGATGGCAGGCGTGAATACCACGTATCAGATCTCAATTCCCGAGGCGGATAGGAAGTGAATGTTGAGGCATTCCAACCACCCAGACAGCCGCAGGCAAGTTACTGTTATGTGAATTATTTTAGACGGTTTCAGCTCCACTTAATAGGTTCCCAAGAAGAACATAATTGGAGCAGTCTTTGCTGTTACGAGTAGAAAAAATTAATGTTCAAAGGACTTGTGCCATAAAAGGCATCGAAGACGTTAAAGGTTGCAAGCAGAATTAACCAAACAAGCTCCAGGAGGGAGCTGTCGATAAGTGGCTAATCAAATAAGTTCCAGTCTGGTTCTGGTGGACTTCTTGGCGGCTTCTGCTCGGTGATTGTTCGGCCATGCTGCCAGACAGAGCAATGCTGCAAAGCCGGCATCGATCTGAAATTTACATCTGAGGCAGGAACTTAAGCATTTTAACATGCCTCTGAATCAATGAAAATGATTCAAGGCAAAATCCAGATGACCACATCGCAACTGTATATAATACCAGCCAAAGGCCGATATCTTTCTGAACAAGAATACCTCTTAGCGCGGACTTAGTTTTCAAAGCATCTTAAATGCTGCAAAATACCCATCCTAGGGAAAGTCTATAATATGAATTCCCGCCCCCCGCTGCAGTCATCAATCCTGTCATTAGGGTTCTGATCTGATTTTTTATGGACATTGTTCTGCTTCATGCTCCTCAGTGCTCAGCAAATTTATCATGTGCGTTGGAGGGCTGAGCCGCTGAGTTCAGAGCTGGCTGAAAAACCTGGAGCACTCGCCTGAGAATGTTCTGTTGGCCTCGCTGTCGTTTCTGCTCTTTGCAGCTGTCCAGACAGCTGGAATATGATAGAGGAACTCCAGCTGGCTCAGAGGGAAAGTACTGTATGTGCAGGTGTCCTTGCATTGTTTGGGGTAAAAAATCTCATCCTTCATAACCCTTTTCCCTTGTGTGCAGAGATCTCAGAGCACTGTGCACACGTTAATGGGCCAGAGCAAACAAGCCCAGTCAAGTGAGTAAATAAGGATCATTATCCCCAGTCACACATGGCGATGCCCAGAGAGATGGAGGTCAAGGCCAGAAGTGTTCCACAGTGCTGTCATTAGAGCTCTCTGATCAGAGGCGCCCCACATCAGTGAATGTTGTTGAAATCGTGGATGTGCGTGGCTTGCCTAGACCACTGGACTAGTGGATCAGTCGTTTGATCTGGCGATTATGTTTTGACGTGAGAAAGTTTGAAACAGTGTGTGTGTGTGTGTGCGCGCGTGTGTGCGTGTGTGTATAGTGAGCCCTCTTTCATATGCTTTTATTTATCGTGGAAAGACTACAGCCTCCTGGCCAGGAAACTGTCAGTGGTTAAGGACACACTCTGCCAGCCGCATGCGTTTTTGGGTATAAGCCGTGGCCATTATTTCAACACCTGGCAAGGAAGGATGGTCTCTATTGAGTGGGGCCGGGATGCTGTCAGCCTCTGAGGGTCCCTGGGCAAGAGATGGGAAGCGGGCGGCTCTGCACTCCCGGAAGGGGTGGGACTTAGGGCGGAAGGTACCCCTGAAGCCCCCCAGCCTTTAGAGTTGCATGGAGCATGCCGTGTGGTGCTCTGGGCGATGATATGAAGGGCCCGGGGCTCTAGCAGGAGCCTTGGGCCCCTTTGAATCACTGGGCCCCAAAGGAATTGCCTTTCCTCCTCCCACTCATCCCTCCTCCCCCCGCCATTGGTTGGCCTGGGGTGAAGCACTGAATGGGATTCAGGAGACCTTGGCTCAGTTTCAGTTTCTGCCAGAGATTTTCTTGGGGTCCTGGAACAAGGAACTTACTCTCTGGAGACGTAGTTTCCCATCTGTAAAATAGAGATGAGACATCGCTGCCTCCCAGAGAGAATATGAGGGAAAAGTTTGTGAATGATCATTGTGCTCCGCTACCACGGTGCCGAGAGCTGTATGAATATCTAGATAGGCTTGTAGTGATGGCATCGGGTTGGCACTTGGGTTCAATGTCTGGCTCAGATACACACCCTGGGTGACTTTGGGCTGTCACTTGATGTCTCTGTAGCTCCCTTCCCTATCGGTCCATGAGGACCCCAGAGCGGTGTTATGACGGCATCCAATTCTGAGTGTGAGGGGCTCAGATAGGAGAGTGATGAGGGCCACTCATGTCCCTAGATTGGAGCAGCGACTCCCCAAGACCAGCATGGGGCTTCATCTCTAGATATTACAGTGTCAACAGCCGTTATCTGTGAAAAATCTGCATCGGAAAACGTAACTTTTAGAGGAATTACACTGATGAAGCTTTATTTTCCTCATGTGGCTCTCAGCATGCGGCCTCCCACACAAGTCTATTCTAAATCATTATGCTGCTGTGTTTGAACCCTTAGTAACAGGGAGTTTTTTCCAGCAATTGAATTCATATGTTTAGTGTTGTGCGATGGGTTTTTTTTGTATACAAATTAAATTCACTGTTGTTACAAATAGAGATTTCTAATAAGCCTGGAGGTGCAAAGAAAATGTGGAAACAAGAACTGGCACTGTGCAAAGCTGGTGGAATGAGCTCCACAGGCAGGAATCGCTTACTTGGGTTTACATTGTGGTACATTCTGAAAACTCACTCCAGATTCTTTGCAAAATTCTAATTAAACCTGGGCTCAAAGTTTGAGGAAGCCCAGACGGATTTAGCCATCAAACAGAATGAGACCACATTCAGTTAATCAGTGAGGCCATGTCCACACTAGGGCTACATCTACACTGGCTTGATTTTCTGGAAATGCTTTTAACGGAAAAGTTTTCCATTAAAAGCATTTTTGGAAAAGTGCGTCTAGATTGGCAGGATGTTTTTCTGCAAAAAAGCCCCGATCACCTTTTTCGTGATTGGGGCTTTTTTGCGGAAAAGAAATCTCTGCTGTCTACACTGGTCCTTTTGCACAAAAGTCTTTCGGAAAAAGACTTTTGCCTGAACGGGAGCAGCATAGTATTTCCGCAAAAGCACTGACAATCTTACATGAGATCGTCAGTGCTTTTGCGGAAATTCAAGCGGCCAGTGTAGACAGCTGGCAAGTTTTTCTGCAAAAGCAGATGATTTTGTGGAAAAACTTGCCAGTCTAGACACAGCCTAGGAGATTATTTTGAATTTACTATATCTGGGCACCTAATTTTACAAATGCAAAGTTCCGTGTCCTCATTGTGATGAAGAATTGAATGTAGTCTGAGGCAGGCTCTGTTAATGTACTACCTTGGACTCAGAGCTCCAGGAAGCACTCTGGGGAGCCAATTAATTCGAATTAGCAGCACCCAAGCATCCACACTAACACTATTTTGGACTTACAAATTTGGGAATAGTGTTGTTCCTCATGAAAAGCAGAAGTAGAGTCTGAATCCCACAGCCCCTTGTTTCGGAATAATGGGTTTGGTAGTGTGGTCACATCACTTATAAAATCAACCTTGAGGGGGCTAATTTCGGACTAAGGTCCTAGTGTCAACCAGGACTAACTGATTAACAAAAATAACTTTTCACACATTGGGTAGCCGGACTGTGGAACTCATGGCCACAGGGTGCCTCAGAAACCAAGAACTTCACCATATTCGAAGGGAGATTGGACATTTAGGTGGATAATAAGAATATCCCAAGTTAGAACGGTTAATGCTAATATATAAAATGTTGGCCTCTCGGCCTCACACCAATCTTAACTATTAGGGATGAGGATGAGGCCTTCACTGGGGGCAGATTATACCACAGCTGCCCTCTGCAGGGTGTCCTGCACTTCCTTAGAAGAGGCTGGCGCTGGCCATTGCCTGAGGGAGGATGCTAGACTACCTGCATTGTGGGTCTCACCCCACATGGTGGTTCTTGTCTTTTGATCTGCACCTCGGCAAGAGGTGGCCACATTTTTGAGAGACTAGAAGCAGCAGGGGAGCAAAAAGGGACGTGCTGGTGGGAAAGTGGAGGGGGCAAAGGAAACAGAGGAACAGAAGAAGCCAGAGGGGCTTTGTGTGGCCATGGCAGGGTGAGGTGGGTGAGGAGGGAGGGAGGGGGGCAAGTGGAGTGCGAAGGGTATTCGATGGCAGACAAAGAGCGAGGAAGGAGGGAATATTGGGGGCGGGGTTGAAACAGGAAGAGGAAAGTGAAATCTTATGGTGGGGGGCGGGGGAAGAGGGGAGGGACGACTGTGTATGAGAATAGAGCGACCACCCACTTCTGAGCACTCCAGAGTGGGGCGGGAGGATCCCCTTTCCCAAGGGCAACAGTCTAATTGGTACTTGCCCCTTTGTTGCTGCAGAGAAGTTTCATCCCAGACTGCCCTGTGGGCCAGCGCTTGTAGCACTGTGTAGGTTGGGGCCCCGGTGAGAGAGGCCAGCCTCCAATATAGCTGGAAAGGTGCATCAGTTTGGGTCGCTCCCAAAGTAACTGGATACCCACAAGCCCTTGGAGGGGCTGCTCTCTCATAGGGTCCATGGTTCAGATGGAGACATCCTCCGTTGAAATCTGGGTATCTCCGTGCGGAACAACACTACCCCAGAGCGTCCACCTCTTCGTGCCCTCTTCATTTGGAGGAGAAGTTATTCTGTCTCCTCTCTTTCCTCTCACCCTGCTCTCCAGAGTTGTGGGGACCAAACAAGCAACGAGGGTCTCCCAAAGTTTGTTTACTTTCCCCTCCTTTTCTTTCCACCCCTCTGCTCAGATTCTAGATGCTCATTTTTTTAGCCCGTGCACCTAAGCTTTTTCTGCAGTTGGAAGTCTGGCCTTTGCCCAGCTCTTGGGGCAAACAGAGGCAGTGTGTACAACAGAGGCAGCGTGGAATCTAATGGGAGTGAGACGCTGAGATGGTTCATCCCAGCCAGGTGGAGATCATGGAGCTCTGAGCTCATCCTCAAGGAAAGATAGAGGCCGTCTCATGATGTGGCAACTCCTGAGCTCAGAAGGAAACCTGATGGTGCAATAACGCCCCCAGTGAAGTTTCTTTCCCGCCAAATACAAAAGGAGTCGGTGCTCCACGCTCCCATGCCAGCGGGGTGAGAGGAAGTTGGGCGACACACTGAGAGCCCTGAGCCCGACGGTCCTGGAGCCAGTGCACACTGGACAAGCCTGTCGCTGGGAGGTGAGGGTTAGGAGCTGCAGCTGGTGGGTTCTCTTAAGAGAGCTGAGGGCAGCAGGAGGCAAGCCAGCCTGCGCTGAGAAGGGAAATGGTTTCCAGCTGCTGCCTTCAACAGTGGATCTACCAAGGACTGGACTCTGGTCCCAGCCCACGCCTTCATCTCCGGGAGCCTCCTTACTGCTTCACTTTCATTTACACTTCAGCTGCTGCCTTTGCGTTGGCAGAAATCTACCCCGCGCCGCTCCTTCCATTTGCTGCCCTTTCATCCTCTCTGAAACATCACAAACCTCAAGCAGAGACGTACTGCATGGCTATTGTTTACCAATTACCAGATGGGCAGTCCCGACGAACAGCTGCTTAGATAACCTGGGCACATTTCCAGCAGGGACGACGTCTGCTTGAACATAACGATGATGTTGGTATTTATGTGTAACTGTTTGTGGTCCACATTCGCTGTGCACCTCAGGAAAAACCCTTTCAAGGTGCAGTGGGGGAAAGCTGCATGGCTTTCAAATGTCACCACCAAGTTCGGGCGCACAGTTTTTCGTCTCACACCCAAATCAACAATGTGATGGGGCGTCTGCCTTGCACTGGCCCTTTAAGGGTAGAACCCATCCCTGGGAGAGGCGGAGAGCAAAGCCCACAGCTGAGGCAGATACTGCCAATTAGGGCCCAGCTGGGGGCTATATAAATAAGAGCTCTGAGCTCAAGTCTGACCTCACTCCCAGGCTGTAGAGCTTGTGGCCAGGCCTGAGTGTATGACGGCTGCAGGGAGACAGCTAGGATAGGAAAAGGCAGCAGGTCCACCCTTGCCCCTCCTTGCCAACAAGGTCTCTGAGGCAAGGTGGGAATAGGGGAATTGGGGGTTCCCTGGGAGGGGAGGACCCCAGAATGCAGAGACACCGGACTACTGAAAAACCCTGGAAGGGGGATGAGAGACAACTGAAGAGGTTGCTGTGGGAGCGACATGGGCCCGGAAATGCAGCATGGCATGAAGACACGGGAAGGTACCAGCCAGAGGGAGGGGCCCTGCTGACCAGCTAATTCCCAGCTCCACCAGCAGGAGGCGCTGCAGTGGTGAGTGGTGCCCCGTGACAAACACCCATATCTGTGCATGGGGCTCACTGTGTATCTTAAAAGTATCAGGTGGTACAGGCTTTGCAAGGGCTCAGAAATGGTTAATTTTTGTGTTTTTCAGACTGCCTTGCTGTGTAGTGTAATGCATCCTGGCAAGGTGGGTGCTTAGCACGGCAGCGCGATGATCATTCAAGTGCTGGCAAACCTATAATATTTGCAATTTTTGTCTCTTAGAGACACCTTGCCAGTCACTCTCCTTTCATCCCCACCTTCTGAGACAAAGCTTGTCTATCTGCCTCGGCAGCATCTCTAAGAACAAAACCAAGTCAGCAGGTATCCGTTTGGATCCTTTTTATCTGATTTGCTGTGAAGTCACCTCATTCGATTTGGGCCATAATGATACGGAATGAGAAAATAGATATTTCCAAAACTGTGGCAATGAAAATGTTCCCTTGCAGGGGAAATCTAGTTTATTATCTAGCCACTTGAAAGGTAAATATCCAGAGGGGAAGATATGTGGTTAGCAAGTATAGCTCATAGGCTGTAAGGCACAGTGGCAGTCCCTTGCCTCTTGAATAACATTCACAGACGCTGTAGAAAACAAGTTATGCTGAATCATAGATGTATAGGCAACAGCATTAAATCTTTTTAGTCATTTTGGCCGCAGAGGTATTTAGGACCATTGAATCAATGGGAGTTAGGGGCCAATATACCTTTGCAATCTGCAGCGCTGGGATGGGCGGATGTGGCTCATGATCCATATTTGTCATTTCTTGTTAGCACTGCATCGTCTGCTGGCCTGGAGGGCTTTGCAGCTCAAAGCAGAAGAGCAGTCGCAAGGGAAGACTAACAAAACTATGTAGAAGCAGGAGCTTTCATGGGTAAAACCCCTCAGAGATTTATTTTGTGATTTTTTTTTTTCTCCTGTTTGGTAGGCCTGGAACCTTATTTAGACTCAATTCGTCAAACTCTTCTGATCTCTTATTTGTATTATTGTAGAGGCCCCAATCTCTGAAGCAGCACCCCCACTGTGCTAGGCACTGTACAAACACAGAACAAGAGAGACCGTCCCTGGCCACAAAATTAAAAAGCTCAAGCTTATCTCTGAGCCCCCTCAGTGGTACGGAAACACGTGGTTCAGAGCGGTGGCTCTCAAAGTGTGGTCCACAGACCATTAGTGGTGCGTGACCATCTTGCTGGTGGGCCATGGGCTTGGGGTTCGGTCCCTGCCCCTGCAGTGGGGGGCCTGCACTGGTGCTCCAGCTCTCTCCCCCCCCATGAGGTTAGTGGGCTTCCTGCTCTAGGGTAGGGAGCCCTAAGCCTCATGGGCCAGAATCAGGGGTCAGGAAGTAGTTCCGTGCATTGCCACACCCCCTTCCAGCTGAGGGAAAGATATCACAGGAAACTGCTTGCCTGAAGGCTTTCCCATTGGCCAGAATCATGGTCAATGGGAGCAGTAGGGGTGCGGGAGGGGGAGGGGGGGGGGTAGGAGGTGCCTGGGAGTGGCAGAAAGCAGGAGCCAGGTAAGCACCCTCCCATCTACCTCATGCCCAGACCCCTATGCTTATCCCCTTCACACACACCCCTCACACTCTCAGACTGTTCCTGCACCCTCCCTCCTGCCTAGCCCCCCCACTCCTGCACCTTCCAACCCCCCAGACCTTGCACCCCTACCCTCTCCTGCACTCATTTTCTCATCATGGGTCATTGGCTGGTGGTCTAAAGAGAGGTTTGTGTTGAGCGGGGTGGGCCTCATGCCAAAAAGTTTGAGAACCGCTGCTTTAGAGCATTGCTGAATGCGGCCCTTCATTAAGAGCAAGCTCCAGAGCAGCAGCAGAGGAATCTCGTAGCATCAGGTTCAACAGTTCCAGCGCGAGACCCTGCATAGCGAATGATTATGGGCCCCAGAGAAGCTCACGTAAAGACTCTCTTTGGTGATTGCTGCTCTTTGCATTCACGACCTACCAACTGCACTGGTAAAAAATGCCACCATCATATTTTTTTATCCAGGATTCAGCGGGCACTGAATGCTTCTGAAAATCTGGTCACTTCTTTTAGGTTCCCTGGATAAGACCTGAATTCTTAAAAACCTCAGTGCAATTAGCCCTGTGGTTGTCAGCCTGGACATACAACTCCCTAGGCAAAGTTTTATTTTCTCATCCTTAGTGGTACTTTTTGCAAAAGTAGATTGACTTTTTATTTGATAGAAATATCACCTGAGGTTGTACTGCTTTCCGTCTGCGGCATGGGTTATAAGATGTGAAACATCTGTTTGCATTTGCAGTAAAATAGCTAACAAAGTCGTCTTAACATGGCTCGCAAAATAACGTTGAACAATCACTAGGTCAAGTGACAGCATTATGACTCTTCTCTGGTGCAGCAAATACTTACAATGGCTTGTAACCGTATCCAGCAGACAGCTAATTACCCGTGTGCCAGGATTGTCACAGTGGCAGTGAAGTAATGCAGTTCACGGGAAATAATGTAGGATGAGGAACAGACAAAGCAGCAGTTATGCTGATGATGAGGCCTAGACAAAGATCAATTTCAAGTTTAACCCTATAAACCTAGCCCATAGCACCAAGTAAAGGAACAATATTTGAGTTTTGGCCGCAGAGGTATTTAGGCACCATTGAAATCAGTTGGAGTTGCCATTATTATGCAGTCATGGCCTCCTGTTGTGCTAGGTGCTGTACAAACATACGGCAGTAGGTGTTCTCTGCTCCCAAACAGCTGCTTATGCTAATATAAGGCAGAGAAAACAGATGGATACGCAGGAGGGAGGACAAGGAGACAGAATTGGCCAGCAGTATCAGCAGCAGGCCTAGTACACTGGTGGGCTAAGCGTTCTCGAGTGTTTTGTAGGCATCCTGGAAGAGGCGAGCTCACAGGAGGGATTTGAAAGTAGCTAGTGAGGGGCTGTGCCAGCAGGAGAGATGCCCAAAGGGGCCTGTTTGGGAATGTAACAAGTGGGTGATGGAGGCTGGCATGGTGGTTGGACTGACCTCTCCATAGCGAATATTCCATCTTGCAACCGACGACGCTCTTCAAAGAGCGTTCCCAACATGAAGAGTCCCAACCCCCACCTGCACACTGTAAGCCTCCCCCTTTTGCAAATGGGGAACCTGAGCAACAGAGAGAAAGCGACTCGCCCAAGGCCATACAGCACATCAGTGGCAGAGTTAGAAGTTGAACCCAGGAGTGCTGACTTGCGCTTTTCCTGTTCTAACCAGCAGACCATGGAGGGAAGCTGTGACGAAGTGCAGTTAATGGAGCACAAACGAATGTGGTGATAACGGTGCAACTTTAGATAATGTGAAATCATGTTCTCCATTTAGGAATTGCCCCCCTGTCATTGTGCTGTACACTATAGACATGGGGAAGAACTCAGATCCTTCTGCTTGAATACACTGGGCCCTCATTCTGGGGAAAATCTCTGCTAGCTGTTAGCACCAGTAGCCCCCTTAGGCCACGCCTACATTATCGCTTACTTTGTGTGGCAAAGTTCTGGCCGTGCCCTGTGGGTCTCATGCTATTGGCGAATAATATTAGCCTCAGAGACACACTGTGGGCCGACACACAGCCCCTTTCTCTTTACAGGAGGCAGGGTCCACAGCTTAGAGAGCCTTGGGGGGAGGGTAGTTTGCACATTGGCTTGCTATACCCAGCCTTGTGAGTTCAATCCTTGAAGGGGCAAATCTGTCAGGGATGGTGCTTAGTCCTGCTGTGAGGATAGGAAACTGGACTTCTCAAGGTCCCTTCTAGGTTTATGAGATAGGTATATCACAGACTAGTCCATTGTTTTGGGGTGAAAACCCCTTGATAGTCCCGGCCTCCCTTCTTGGGACAGGCTCTTTGTTGGCATTGGGGAAGGTTTGGGGGGAATCCAGGCCTGCCCACTACTCCGGGTTCCAACCCAGGGCCCCAAAAGTGTCCCCAAACAACTCCTCCGAAGTGTTTCTCTTTGGTACATGTTAACCAGCTCTCAGCTCCCACACAGCTTCTTCTTGTTCCTCCCTTTGTCCTTCTGGTCCATCACTCTTTGTCTTCCCCCTCTCCTTACCTAGGGGCAGGGGCGGCCCATGGATGTAGGCAACCTCGGCAGTTGCCTAGAGCGCCGCGTTTAAGGCGGCGTCCAATGGTGACATCACACCATTGAGGGCTATGGAGGTGGGGATGCCGATCGCACATTCCGCCTAGGGCTCCAGTTGCCAGCAGCTCTCCTCGAGCTGTTCCTGCCTAGGGGAAGCCTTTTAAAGCAACTCCACTGGCTGTAATTGGCTGCAGGTGTTGAGTGACTTGCCTAAGGGAGCAATCTAGTTAATTAGCCCCAGGCATTTTCCTGCCTCCATTTTATTGCAGGAAGCTCTAGTAGTTTACTCGGGAAAGAGAAAACCACTTATCCACTGCCCTGTATTCCTGCCTTCCACCAGCGTGTGGCAGGCTGCTGGCTTAGGTCTGTCACATTTGGTATAGCTTATGTCATTCGGGTGTGAAAAAGCCCCCTCCGCAAGTGGCGTAAGTTACACAGACAGACCCTCGCACTAGTGTCTACAGCACTGTGTTGGCCGGGGCACTTCTCTCTCCAACGTTCACCTGTCGCAGAGGGAGATTTATTATGTAAATGTATGGAAGTAGCGCTTCTAGTGTAAACGAGCCCCGGCACTGCTACAGCTCATTAAGCCATCCTTCTCCTAATGACCAGAGCCCATGCAGGCATCAGCTCTCGGCCTCGTGTCAATTCCCACATGTTAACAGTAATGAAAGGAACATGGATGTGGTGTTTACTTCAGAAGCTAAAATGTTTGTTCAGGGCGTGTCTATGAAAGAGAATAAATTTTGATGATCTTTATTTTGGTCTTCTGGAAATCTAATATGTTTCCTCTGGCTTCTAACCACAATTCATCACTAAGTGATTTTCCGCAGGCCAACTTCCATTTTTCATTTAAATAATCTAGTAACAAAGAGGATGAGGCATTCTGCAAGAAGGCCTCTGACCAAGTAATTATTCTGCCTTCATAGCCTTTAGGGGGAATTATTAGAGATGAGATGACCTTCCTGACTGCCCACCATTACCACGGTAACACAGATGGATGATGGGACCATCTGACATGCAGCCAAAGGCAGGCTGAGTTGAGTGTGTGGTACCTGCACCTGAAAATGACAGTGATCTGATGAAGAGAGATTAAAAAGACTGGGACTTTTCAGCTTAGAAAAGAAGAGACTAAAGAGGGATATGACAGACAAATATATAATCATGACTGGTGTGGAAAAAGTGAATAAGGAAAAATTATTTACTTGTTCCCATAACATGAGAACTAGGGGTCACCAAATTAATTTAATAGGTAGCAAGTTTAAAACAAATAAAAGGAAGTTTTTCTTCATGCCTCACACAGTTAACCTGTGGAACTCCTTGCCAGAGGATGTTGTGAAGACCAGGACTTTAATAGGGTTCAAAAAAGAGCAAGATAAATTCATGGAGGCTAGGTCCATCAATAGTTATTAGCTAGGATGGGTAGGAATGGTATCCCTAGAGCTGTGGTCACCAACCCGTCGATCGCGATCGACTGGTCGATTGTGAGGGCTCGACCAGTTGATCACGAGATGTTTGGGGCCTCTCCCATTTACCCCCACCCCCAAGAAGCCCCACTACCTACCTCCAGCGACAATGGAGGTAGTGCTGGCTTCCTGCAGGGTGGACAGAAGTGCTGCGTGCCACTTCCGGGGGTTCCAGAGTACGCTGGCTGTTCCCCTCCCCCAGGTCTATGGCATGCCGGGAATTTGCGGGGGGTGGGGAGAGTCCCCAGAGGAGGCACATGCCGGGGCTTCCCTGTTCTGCAGGGGGGAGGAGTCCTGGGAGGAGGTGGGTGCGGGCAACTCCCTGTCTCCTGCCCCCAGGAACACCCTGTCCCCTACCCCCACTGTCACCCTGCCCCCACCCCAGCACCCTGTCCCCTGCCCCAGCACCCACTAGCACCCTTCCCTAGTACCATGTCCCCTGCTCCCACCAGAACAGTTGGGGCCACATTAGTGAGGCTTGGGAGGTTTTTGGAGGGTTGGTTTTTTTTTTGCATCTCACTTGTGTGGCCCCCAGCTGACGTTTCTGTGAGTCAGTGACCCCTGATTCAAAACAGGTTCCCCGCCCTTCTCATAAATAAAGACAATGCAGAAACTTTTTGTGTTTGACACAGTATTTTATTTAAAAATGAAGCCTGGCCAACAAACCCCCAATTGGGGCCAAGCCCCCATCTGGCTGCAGCATCATAACACTCCTGCACACACACCCCAGACCCTAGATCTGAGCCTATCATACATTGGACCCCCCTGCCCTGAGCCCCTCACATACCCCAACACAAATTCCTGCACCCTCACATCCACAAGCCTATGGCTTGCTTAGTACCCCAACCCTCCATCTGACTCCAACAGTCCCCAACCTAGAGCTCCCTCCCTGAACTAGCGTCCCCTTCTCCACCTTCTGCATCTAGATTTCCTCCCAGAGCTTGCACCTCTCATCCCTTCCCACACCCAAATCCCTCATTCCCACCCCAGAGCCCACACATCCTATCTCAACCCAGTGGGGGTATGGCTAGACTGCAGATGTTTTCTTGTGTCATGGAAATGCAGGGGTGAAACACAGCAGTGCTTAGCAGAACTGAAACAGCAGAGGAAGTTTAGCGAGACTGAATCTGGTTATCACGCCTGGAATTTGGCCAATAGTTAAAAGGATTAGGACCATAACCATTAAGCAATGCCAGGTCTCATACATGATGACGAAACCTTATTTACTCCTGAAGAGGGTGGGTTGCTCCAATTTGAGCTTTGTTACAGACTAGCTATAGTGTAGTGAGAAGAGCACCAAGAGTTTTTACCTGACCACAAGTGGCAGAGACCTAGAATTTAGTCATGGCTTTGTATTCAGTTCGTATGTGGAGGGTATTTTTAGATGTTTTATATTTCAGATGAACTGCTATAACAGTTTTCAAGGGGAAAAGTAAGCAAGGCTTTGTATGTTCCTTACATAGCATCTTCCCTTTACTCAATCCAAGTCCTGTAGGAAAAGAAAAGAAAAACAAAATAGAATTATGAATCAGCAAAGGACAAATGCAGTATCTGACATGAGCCAAGCATGTTCACATACCTGAATGTCTGAAAGATGAACGATTCCAATTTGTCATACAGTATGTATGTGCCATTAGGACAGAATATTGCTAAATATTCTGCTGATGAGCTAGATGAATTTGAAGTCCTCCAGCTTCATTTTCTGGTTTATCCTCAGGAACAGTTCTACAAAGAGCATGATTTATTATTACCTTTATGGTGATCTACCTTGATATAGTGGTGAAATTACGATGATGGATCATACTTAATTATCATCATTAAAAGACATCAAAAATGTAATCGGCTGTTCGTCATTTATCTTCTAAAGAAAAGGGGAGGGGGACCTCGTGTTGAAAAACCTGAATTCTAGGTGTTGATAAAATTAGAATATGTTTTATTCATGCCATGGCAGTGATCTTTCATCATTGGATTTTCTTCTCCCCCGCTTCTATGAATTTTATTCTTGAGGCATTGGGGGATAATGTGGAAGCGGAGTCAGAAATCCAGGACCTCAGGTTCCAGTTCTGCCTTGTGTGCCATTTGGGAAGAGACCATGGTGCCTATGTGGAACCCAATGGGGCTCCCTGTGGGTCTAGGGGTTGCTGGCACAGACCAGCCTGTGGGTCAGGACAATGTGAGAACTTTGTTGTCTGCAGGTGAGGCCAGCTTGCCTCAGTTTTCATAGAACACTCAAACCAGAAGGGACTTCGAGAGGTCAAGTCCAGTCCCTTGCCCCCATGGCAGGACCTGTTCATTGTGAGGCATGGTGTGAAAAGCAAGAAGGCAAATCCCATCAGAAAGTGGAGGTTGGAGCATACTGCTGTCATCTGGGGTGTCTTGGGGGGCTTTAAAAGGAGTCGCGCAATTGTTGCCTTGCGAGATTTAACTTCGTGGCAGAATAGTTAACGTTTAGTCATAAAATCAAATAACGACTAAAAGGAGAGTCCTCAGTCTTGGGAGAACAGCCAGTGGTTTTCCCCACCCCAAGGAGAGAGACAAACGTTTTCCCCACCCCAAGGAGAGAGATAGGGGTTGTTTGCTCCAGCAGAGACAGGGGGACCCTTTTGTGAGGAGATTTTAGAATTTAAAAGGGCAGGATTGGCAGTATGGCGATCTCCGCTGGATGGGTGGCAAACGGAAAGGCCACACAAGGTCTGTGGGCTGGTGGGAAAAGGGGACAGCTTTGGCAATCCTGCAGCACCACACACTATACTTGGAGGGTAATTATTCTCTCTTTGCCCCCAGCTCATTAGTGTGTGCACACTTCTAGGAGAGCGAGCTCTGGCATGTCCCCTGACAGCTACACAGATGAACTCATTTAGTCAAGATAAAACGTATACACCTAGCGTGATGGAAATATACTTGCTGGCTTTCCATCCAGTTTAGGGTGAGACTCATCCTATGGGTCTGGACAGGGAAAAAAGGGTACAGAGTTGCATCTTTCTCCTTTGTGCTGGCTACCTGCCTCCCAGGTCTCAGTGGGGAATAAAAACAGCCACCATTTTCTTTCCCACATAGATGGATTATGCTCCACCTTATTGGCCTGCACAGCTGACCCAGACTGGAGGATGACATAAATTGCACCAAGGGTAAGACGGATACAGATTCTATTCCCCCCGAGCGAGGGAGGATGCCTAATCTTGGTTTGGTCTTGGATCTTCTCCATATTCAGAGCTAAAATGGAGCCTTGGGTAGCCAGAATTTCATCCCTTTGTTTAAAGTATTTTATGTTCCCGCCAAAAGGGCAACTACTTTAAAGTGACTTCCCCGCTTACTGGAGGCCCTGTGTGCACTTACCACGTGCCTCGTTTTAAGAAGCAAGTGTTTTTTCAGAGACAATTGAAAGAAATTAAGAATGGCACATCATGATCATTTATCTCACGCGTATCTCAGAAAGTTCATCAATTCATATTACATTAGGGAATATGTAAATAAATGTGCACTCATTTGGCATAGTCCTCAGAGCAATTATTCTTCAGTTGATTTAGTACACTTGATAAAAATAAAGGTTAAGGAGGATGTTAATTTAAGACTTTTTTTCCACTAGATTTTATAAAGTGTTAACATGCAGATTAATTCCAGGCTTTATACTGGTGCAGCCACTTCGCTATCGCACAAAGACGACTGACATAAATCAGAGGGTGGGACGTATTTTGCTGCCCTCATGCTCAAAGGGAGTTTTGCCATTGACATCCACAGGAGTAACCCCATGTCAAAGCCTAGATGTAACATGAATTTAATGCAAGGCACATTGGAGCTCTGCGAGGACCGTGCTCGCTGAAGCGTAATAAACCAGGAGAGAGATGGTGTTGTGAAAACTCCTGGGGATCGGAGACCCTGGGCAAAGAGTCGGTGGCAGAACTAATTCTACCCTGAGCTAAAGAAAAAAAGTCAGTGTCTGGAGATACCATTGGATCCAAGGAAAATCTCAGCCAAGAGGAGTTAGAATCTCGGTTTCCCAAATTCACTGTGGGATTGAAGATCGGCTAAAAGGAATCTCTCATTCTTATTACCCCAAAACTGCTCATATGAGACATTTGCTTAAATGGAAGAGATTTGCCCAGGAATCTGGACAAAGACACCAGTCACAAAGCCCACCAGTACCTAATGCATGGACTTGGCCTAGCCCAGCTCTTTAGCTTCAAGAACATCTATGTGTGTATGAAAGCTGAATTCAGTGCAGAGGTAGCCAACTCATTGTAAGTAGCAGAGGATGCTAACTTTGTGGCTCAAAGTGTTTTTATTGGGCAGAATTGGATGCCCTATTGATATAATAGAATCATAGTACTGGATGGGACCTCAGAAGGTCATTGAGTCTAGTCCCCTGCCCTCATGGCAGGACCAAACGTGGAATAGACCATCCCTGAGAGACGTCTGTCTAACCTGCTCTTCAATATCTCCAGGGATGGAGATTCCACAACCCTCCTAGGCAATTTATTCCAGTGTTTAATCACCCTGACAGTTAAGTTTTTCCTAAAGTCGAACCTAAACCTCCCTTGCTGCAATTTAAGCCCATTGCTTCTTGGGATGGGGCATAACATTCTGATTTCTTAGGAAAGAATCCATCATTAATTCTGAAATAGGGCAGGTGTTGTGCACTAAAGAAGAGGCAAGTAGAAAAATGGGCTGAGAGATAGCAACTGGTGTCTTTCTTACTGTGGTTTTCCAAGGTAAACATGAACACTGAACAAAAGGTTCCTCTATGGGTTTCTTGCAGCATGATCACATTTCTCTGGGCTTTACCAATGCCGCATGTTGTGGTGCAGGTTCCCAGGGATTCCTCAAAATCCAGCAACAGGCAAATGAACTAGATTTGGGCATGTGGGGCAGGTAAATGAAATGCTAGAGAAGGCAGGCTATTTTATGAGTGACTACTGGCCTCATTTTCAAAACTGGTTTCTATGGCTCAGCCTCTCAACGGTATTTAGGTTCTTTGAGAATCTGAACCTAGAAGGGCGGATGAACAATAGATGTCCACAGTATGACAAATCCATTTGAGGTCACACGAGGACTGTTTCTATGATTCCCACCCCCCAAATCAGAGCTTATCGAGTCACCTTTGCTCTTCCGAATGGATGTGCGTGGCCTTTCCACTAGACCAGCACACAGACCCTCTTTTCAATTAAGTTTGTTTGGATCCTGTATGAAGAAGCTGCAAGCTTTGTGTGATGTCCCCGAGTTCATAAGTCATTCTCCATACTTCTGTTAAAGCAGAATCGATTTCTGCTGGACGAGGGCAGTAGGTGCTTTCCTGAAGGAAGTGGCAGAAGCCCCACATTTGTGACATTGGATGAAGCCTTGGAAAATAGGCTGCACAGAGATGGGCAGTATGGCAGATCCGAGGTTTTTTTACCCCTGATCTCGATGATGTTAGCTTTTGTCTCCATCATTTGTGGGTGTCTGTCTTGGGCCTGGGGTAGTATTGTACTGTCTTTATTTTTGCAGACAGAAACATTGTCCGATATGTAGTTAAGCAAAAAAATATGCAGGGAATATTTTTGATAAATGTTGCTTGTTTGCAATTAATGATCTACTTGAATTTGTTGATTGTTAGATGATTACATGCTAGCTGAATAATTTGGGTGAGTAAGTCTTGGCCTCTGGACTGTTTTGTTAAATTGTCACTGGGGCATAGTGGCTATTTGATTTGAATTGTGTTGGTTAGTTTTGATTGGACCAGGAGGTCAGAAGGTGTTTCTGTTCTCCAATTGGATGCGCGCATCTCTTAGAATGAGTCTTCTGGTGCGAAAATTCATGAGTGGGCATTCCAACGTGCTTATTCTTATTCTTAAACTCTTACACTGCCCTCTTTGAGAGGATTATAAAACTTAAATCCAGCCAGTAGGGTGAGGGGGGGGGGGCAAGATTTTTATTCCTATAATGAGAGGCTGAAGTAATTAATTTTTATCTGTCAGCCATTGTAGTTGTGTGCCCATTGCAATGGGAGATGGAGAGTACCCATTTGCCCTATTTCATTGCAGAAGAAACCATGACAGCTTCCCTTGTTGGTGTGCGTCAGTTCTGACTTGCAAACAGCACCTTGTGCTGTCACAGTCTCAGAAGCCATTTCCAATTCCTCAGTGTGGGTGCCTCTGAGGAGATAGAAGATGGCGCAAAAGCCAGAGAACTTTCCAGAGAACAGGTGATTTTCTTTGGAAAATGTGAGCACATCTTCAGGGATCGTCGCTTGAAGCACCCCCAGGTTTCTCCAGGGTGCAAACACAGGAGAATAAGAGGTTCCCACAGAGGAGTACCAACACTAGGCATTTCAGGTCACGTTTTATATGATCGATTTCTGTAGGTTACGAAAGGATGAATAGATGTCCTAAGACATAGGGGCCGTGCGTTGTGGGTGATGGCTGAAGAACGTCAATAGGCGTTATAGGCTATACGCCATGGCTGTTGATCTGTGGGACTCGGACAGTCTACCAGAATTCAGTAACTAGTTCTAACGTGTCTATTAAACATAAATTAGCCACTTCCAAGTGGAACTTCCAGCGGTTTGCAAACTGTGGGTCGGGACCACCAGGGGGGTTGCGACCACATTTGAATGAGCTCATCAGGGCTGTGACAGACTCGCTGACGCCTGAGCCCCACCACTAGGAGCCCAAGGACTTCCATGCTGGTTACAGATCCCCCACCTGGGGCTAAAGTGCATTGGCTTCGCCTGGCCACCTGCCCTCTCCCCCCACACCTGGGGAACCTGTGCTCGGGCTCTGGCTGCTCCTTCCTGGGATCATGCAGTAATTTTTATTGGCAGATATAGGTAGGGGCTTCTTTATGGAGATGTAGGGCTTGGGGCCACCCCTGCTTCTGCTCTTGGTCCCATCCCCACATCACCTCTTCTTGCCCCTGCTCCACCCTGCCCTACCCACCACTCCACTCCTTCTCCCAAATCCTGCCTCCTGCCCCCATTGCACCCCTTCCCCAAAGAGATGGGATCTGGGGAACTACAGGTGGGCCAGGCATGGGGTGGCTGTGGAGCTGGGGGAAGCAGAGCAACCCAGCAGCCTGCTATCCTCCACTGCCATCTGCCAGCTAAATCTCTCCTAGTCCTGCTGCCATGGAGAATGCAGGGATCCCGACCTCTACAGCTGCCCTGTGCCAGGCTCCCAGGTAATCGCCCAAGGCCCCTCAAGCTAAGGTCACTATTGGAGACCATCTGCCCTGGATCCTCCTATGGACAGGATGGCTCCAAATATGGGTCATGGTGCAATGAAGTTTGAGAACTGCTGTTCTGTTCAATACAGGGACTTATACATCCTCATCACTGCAGCATTAAGCAACCTGACTCGACCAGTTTCCATTAGGAGACTGGGAATTTTCTGGCCTCCTCCCTGAGGGACCAGTGAGATCCTGAGGAACTTAGGAGAGGTGCTGAGCATCCTCGCAGCCCATTGGCTCAGGGGAAGACCAGGGTGCTGAGCAGAATCAAGCTGGTAGTGCTTGGAGGCATTTCCCCTTGCACATGTTTGCATCTGGGGACGGCGGGGTGCTGTCCCCTCCAGAGCTAGTTGCTGCCAGTCCAGAACTGGCTGGGGGAAGGCGGTACAGGCCAATTCATTTCCTACTTTAATTCGTTATCATCTCTGTAAAATTGACACGTGCTCTTGTCTCCTTCGTTCCATCTGTGAAAATATGATTAACAAAGGTAGCAACAGAACGCCACCTGCCAGAGAGACAACAACCACCCAAGAAGGTGAGTCTTAGCTGGTGTGAGAGCTCTCCCTCTGCTAGACGTCTGAGCCTCCCTCTGCTCTCTTCTTTACTGGAAGTCTGGGCGTATACAGCCTTCACGACACACTCTGAAGAGCACAGCTATGTGGTATTTCTGGCCAAGGGTGCGTCTCCACGGCACCGTTATTTCGAGATAACTAGCGCTATTTCGAAATAACAATGTGAGTGAAATTTCGAAATAACAGAGAGCTTATTCAGAAAGCAGTAAACCTCATTCTCGGAGGAATAACGCCTATTCAGAAATAGCTATTTCGAAATAAGGCGTGTGTAGACGCTCCACTGCTGCTGTTTCGAAATAGCCCCTCACCAGGGCCATTCCAAGTGATTCCTAAACAGGGCCTCCTGGGGCTCTAAACCGAGATAGCGCATCTACATTAGGAAAGCCTGCCTCAGACTATTTTGAGGCTTCCCTGCAGTGTAGACGTGCTATTTTGGAATAACTATTCTGGACTAGCTTATTTCAAAATAAACGTGCAGAGTTGATGTACCCCAAGGTGGGAAGTGAGTATCACGGGGATCTTGTGGAGAAAGCTGTGCCTTAGGCATCGAAGGCGTTCCAGATGAAATGCCCCTGTGGATCTCAATCTGGGGCAATATCACGCAGGTATGGAGATACGGTCCTTTTCCCTCATGGGAGAGTTTGTACCATCTTAGCAGTGCTGCTCTCCTTAGACTTTGAGAGCAAACGAATGCCTTCGATTCCTGTATGTGGCAACATACTGTGGTCCATCTAGACCCCGCGGCCTGCTTAATTTCATGCACGTATGGAGTAGTTGTTCTCCTCTGGTACCATCAGACAGACTGTGGTCGCTTTAAACACTGCCAGTCAATCCTACTTATCAACATCTGTAGAGAGGACGGGGGAGGGAGAAGATAATGGATTTGCCTCAAGAGCTCGTCGAGAAAGGCAGTCCCACACAGCAGACTGACTGTATAATGTATTACTTTTTAATAAGGTAAATATATTAACATTAGAGCAACCTTTTCAATCTTCAGTACCTAACCATTACATCACTTCCAGGAGCAAATGTAATTAGAGATCATAAATATGAAAAATACTGGGACATTAACATAAAGAGCACCGATAAGTTGCTTTCCTTGTCATGTAATTGAAAAATATTAAAGGTGCACTCTGCAGTTTGCTTCTACGGTGAGCAAGGATCGAGTTTAATACAACAGGACAGCTCCTAAGCACAGAACAAGTGTACTCCATATAACTTAACAGGGCACTGTCAAGGGGTTTTGTTAGGCCTAACATACCTGTAAGGTTGATTAATGTTGCAATTGTCATCGTGTTCTCGGCTGGGCCATTTTCTAATCACCACAGCTTACTCTGTTGGGTACTTAGTGGAGTCAGCAACAACAAAAGTGGCACCAACTGTCAATCTGTCCAGACAAAGCCCTCCACACAAACACTCTCACTTGGTGAGTGTTTCAAGTCTCTTGATCTTCATTTCACCTCACTGCGGGAAAACCTTGCAGCGATGAAATGTCAAACCGTTATAGCAAGGCACAACACTCACATGACAAAGCAGCCATAGCTGCACCAAGGGTTTACCTAGCTAGGAGGGAGAGGAATTCAGCAGGACTTCACTGGGAGTTAGGGATGAAATTGTGAGAATGGACATTTCCTGGCAATGAGATCTGTTAGCGTGTGGGGGAGTCTCCAAGGGACATGGGGAGATCGCTGTTCATTGGGATGTCTAAAATCTGGAGGATCTCCTGCCCTGGCTGGAGGAGAGATAAGAAGGCTTAATAGGACTTTCCCAGTAGGTCAGATAAATGTCCTTTCAGACTGGTCCCAACCCTTTCGGACGGGTCACTTCCTCTTTGCCCTCAATGTGGAAGCCCTCTCTTGAGATGCTGTCTGGAACCACCAACCCCCTGAGTGTTCTCCAGAGTGTATCTGGATGTGAAGGTCTGTTAGAAAGAGGACAGCAACCACGTGCTCCATGTCCACTGAAGGTGAGAGAAGAAGCAAATTGGCTTAACTGGCAGCAGGGTTAGCTGTTCGGAAACTATCAAGGTAGCTGAACTTTGGAACAGGCTTCCAGGGGAGGCTGTGGAATCCCCATCAATGGAGGTTGGTAAGAAGATTGGACAAACACCTGCCAGAGTTGGTCTAGGTTTACTTGCCTGGTCCTGCTTCAGCGCCGAGGCCTGGACTTCAGTGGCCTCTTTGAGGTCCTTTCCAGCCCTTCTGTGATTCCATATTTTCTGCATGTGGAATGAGGTTTCTGCGAAATGGCTCACATTGTGGGTTTGGGACTGTTTGGTGAACCAAAGCTGTCATGGCTAGAGAGGAAACTGCATGATAACGTGCAAGGAGCCATACCTCTCTGGTTTCAGTGTGAAATCGACCCGCAGATGGCAAGCACAGCCCACACTCTGCTAGCCCATGGTGGGGTACACGAGAGGGCGAGGGGGAAGAGGCCAAATTCTGCTATCATGGTGCAAGCTCTGTTGTGTATGGAAGAATCATAAATCACACTTGTACTCTTTCCTTCCAGGCTGTTCAATACCAGAAGTCATCCGTGTGCGAGGAGCAATCATACCAGAGTCTCAGTAGCTCCTCCTCCTTCCGGCTCAGCTGCAAAGCAGTCCTCAGCCCGGCTCCCGCACACGAGTGCCCGCTAATCCACTGTTATTGGGGCCACGCAGGGCTCAGGCGTGCACAATGGCTGTCTTTGCAGAGCCCTCGCCCTATGCGGCTTCTAGCAACAAACTGATTTATGCTGATTTCATTCTGGCCCATGTGCATGCAGGCCCAGGGGTCATGAACCTTTTTGTTGCTGATTGCGTTAGTGGGATGCTGACAACGGCTTACCCAGCCCTTGCAGCTTGGCAACCGCAAGAAGTCTGGTCACGGGCGTATGTCCACACGTTCTTGGGAATCTCTTATTTTCTGGGATTGTTTGTGGTTTGGCTTGCTTTGCCTAATCTTCCACCTTTTTCAGTTTCTCCTTTTCTCCGACCCCCTTGTTCTCTAATCATCTGGATTTTTGTGTCTCATTCTGCTTCTTTCTCTGATTTGTTTTCTGTCTTTCTCCCCACTTAGTTCAGAGATCCTCTCTTTTTTCAGTTTTTTTTGGGGGGGGTGGGGTCTGGCTTCTCTTAGCTTGATATTTGTTTTTTTTCCCCTCCAGCGGGCAGGCCTTTCTTGCACCATGTCTTTCAGACATTACAGGCTTTGCTCTGCTGCCAGCTCCCCCCATCTCTCTCTCTCTCTCTCTCTCTCTCTCGCTTTCCCTCTCTCTGCTAGCTGTGCTGTTGCTCTGGTCACACTGCCATGGTAACTTCAAAAGACACAGCCATTTGATAGACCAGACCCAGGCAAAGCCTGCAGTAGTTTGTGTGTGTGAGGGGGTAAGTCTTTATCTTTCCCTTTTCATTTTTATGTGCAAATATTTTATTAGCCTTGTTGGAAAGAGGGCCAAGCAATAGGAGAAAAAAGCTCAAAGATAGAGAACCACTCAGAGCACACATCAGGGCGGCCTGTGCAAACAATGGTCCTGAACCTACTGGGTGCTGAGTGCCACCAGTTCTGTCCAGCCTCAAGGGGAGCGACCCCCCGAAGATCTGAAGCAAGGGGAACAAACAAGGCAGCGACCTGAGAGGAAACGAAGGCCTAGGAAGTAATAATGCTGCTCCCAAGGGGACACATATGGGGTATTAGCAGCATTTCCCCTAGATTGCATGTTGGTTCTTGCAAGTGAAGAGAAAAAGAAAACGCACGTGACCACTTCGACACCGAGAAGCCGTAGGGGGGTAGAGCCCGGTGGCAGCTGCTGAAGTGAGAGCAGCGGTAAATCAGGGCAGGGGAGAAGAGGACAACATGGAGGCCTAATCTTGTGGGATCCTGAGCACACTCAACTCCTCGTGACATCAGTGAGAGTGGAGAGTACCTCAACCCTCTCAGGAGGCACTCAGCCCCTGGCAGGACTGGCCTGTGTATTGCAAATTGTCTGTCGCCCCGGCAGCAACCAGCAGTAGGTAGCGGCCCTGTCGTGTGAGGTGCTGTCCACACACAGCAAGAGACTTCCCCAGAGTGTCTGCAGCCTAAATAGATCAGGAGGGGGAGAAAGAAAGGGACGTCATGGGATGTGACTAACCCAAGGCCTCCCAGGGGCAGAGTCAAGATTAGTGCTTAAGTCTCCGAGTCCAGGGCCCAAGCTATGGGACCATCCCCCCTCCCCACTGTTCAGCTGGTGAGGGAGGAGGGGTTTAGGAGCGTCCCTTCCCCTTCTGTGGATGGGCTGCCCAGAATCATAGACCCTGGGCTCAGAGAGTCCCATGGCTGCTCCTGGTTTTCTCCCATGGATTAGCAGCTTGCTAAAAGGAGGCTGGGAAGAAGTAGAAGTGTGTGTGGGGGGAGTACACAAGGGGAGTAGTCTGCACCCCATGCAGATACATAGCAGATTTCATGCTTCCCTGGCATCACCGGGGTACTCTGGGAGACACAGTGTAGCCCTATGTCATGTAATTATTTTGACAGTACATCCGGCTACTTGGCTGTTTCCTCTGAAGTCTCATTTTGAAAAGGATAATGATTTTTTGCCTCCCGCAGGCCCTATGGAAACAGGTAGGCCAATTAGGAGCATGCCGGGGACTAGGCAAAGTACAGCTGCCTGGGAGGGTGAAGGGGACCCTAGGAATGGCTGACTGTATCCCCCATACTCCCCCCCCCATTAATTACAGCAGAAACAACTTTTTTGCTCAAATGCTTCTCATTCTTGGTGTGGCGGAGATTTCTGTAGGCCACCCTGAGCTAATCTCCGCTGTGATAATTGGCTTCAATCGATGAGTGAATCAATCAGCCAGTGATTTCTGGTGGTTGGGATCAGTATGGGGCGAAGAGGAGGGAGGCGCGGAGCGGGGGCTGGTGGAGAGGGGTTGTACATCATTCCCTCTCTGGTCCTGCTGCAGATGCTAGGGCTGATTCCGGCCCCTGGTTGTACTAACTTCCCCTTGGATCACCAGGAGCCACGAAGCCAAGGGCAGGGGACAGGTTCCAATGGACCTGCGCCAGCCTGGGAGTCAGGGCGGGCTTCTGGGAAGAGACTGATCTCATGTAGATCCCCTGGGATCTGCGCGGCTATCCAGGCAGCAGGGACATTTAGAGGCATTTATTTTTCTCCGGGGCTGGGGGAAAGGCAGGGAGAAGCAAAGCCTGCTCTGCAAGGGGATGGGACAGAGGCGCCTCTAGGAGAATTTGCTCTCCTATTTCCGTGACTGGGGGCAGAGTCTGGGCCAGAGACGCTAAGACCTGGTAGTTCCAGTGTGCGAAAACCTGGCAGAAAAGCAGAGACCACCCCCCTGAATCATAAAGGAACAGGTGCCAGCAACGATCCCCTCCCTGCCTTGAGTTCCCCATTAATGACTGTGCAAGGAAGAACGGTGGTTACTAATGAAGCAGGATGCAGACAGAGCCACCTCTCTAATGCAGTGCTAACTCACATCCATTATCTTCTGGGTTTTTATAGCATCGTGGCACAGCTACATTAATGTAGGGTTTTTTTTTTTTGCATTTAATAATTAAGTTATTCATGAAAGCGGAGGAGAGAGCATTTCATTTAAACCATCTCATTCGAACATCAGGAAGCCAGGCTGGCCGGGTAGGCGGATTCTGAGGCAACTGGCCTCGAGACTGCTGTGTGCCACATCCCCTGTTGGTTCCCTTTCATCATTTTACCCTGTCAATAGCAAGGGATGACTGCTTTCAAAATACCGGACAAACCAAGCGATTGCTTTGGGGGCAGCCAGGAACACAGACGTACCTCCAAAAAGCAGTTCTGTGTGGTGCGTTATTCCTAGGGTTGCCAGATACTTTCACAAAAAATCCCAAACATGGTGGGGAAAAAAACTGGTTGAGAAAAAAAACGGGAGACTAAACTTGAGCAAAAAAAAAAAAAAAAAAAGTCACTGAGCCTTTATATTTCCCCACTCCCCCTGCTCCCGCCAGACTTGGCAGAGAAAAAATGTCCCTGCCGACCTTCCATCCAAGAAAATACTGGACATTTTACATGTTTGGTGTTTTCTGGGTTTTTTTATCAGACAGAAGATGCAATTACCAGCCTCTCCACGTGAAAACCAGACACCTGGCAACCCTAGTTATTCCCTGACAGCCAGGCACTTTGAGGCCACTCAGGAGAGATTCAAATGCCGCCCAGCAGATTAACAGTTAGGTTTTTTGTTTCTGTTGGTGGGGCACGTTCGCACGTGTCTTGGTGGACGTATTCCACACAGGAATGGAACAAGTCTGCACCTGGATGGATAAGATGAGGGGGAATGTTGGTGTGGAGGCCTGGAGAGATTGGGCTCGTGATGCTGTTTTAAGGATTTGACTGAGGCGCTGAGGCTGGGGCTGAATGGGATGCTGTGCAAAATGTGTTTGGTTGGGTGTCATTCCTGCCACCAAATATGTCTTTTCAACGCAAAACTTTGCCATCTGCAAAATGGCTGAATTGTACTGAAATTGCCTCCAGCGTTCAAATTTTGCAATCTGGTTTATGTTTATTACACCCGGTGCAGGCCGCAAACTCATGAGTGATATCCCAGAGGCCATATCGTTTTCCTTCTCCTTGCTCCATCTCCTGTCCGGCATGACCAGTGTCTGCCCTGCCTGACTTCCCTGCGTAGATTGTAACTTTTAAGATCTATTGTATTGTTTGGTTTTCTTCCTGCCCTCATTTTCTTTCCTCCAAGGTAAAAGTCTCTGTTTACTCTAATTAGGGTCGTCATGAGCCTTGGATTCCTGTTTTCAAATGCCAGGAATCCAACCGGGTTTCATGCAAGGGGACATGGTGTTGTGATTCCCCTGGCAAGCAATGAGGTAGCAGAAGTTAAAAGATGAATCTGGTGATGAATTCTCAGCTTTGTTTGGCTCCCGAGGCTGGAGGATGGCTTGCACACGCTCCTTTGCAAACAGTCCCCAGGAGGAGCAGCATCCCGTAGCACGTGGAAAGATTGGAAGCATTTTATTTAACTTTACTCTGAGAGACCGTGTGTGTGTGTGTGTGTGTGTGTGAGAGAGAGAGACATCTAGCAAGTGTGCACATGGAATTCAGAGTGTGTTGGAGGGGTTTAAGTTGGGGACTATAGGTAAACTTAAACTCCTCCAATACATTATCAATAATCTACAACCTATACTGGAAGAGGATACTATACTCCGAGAGGCTCTGGGGGACAGACCCATAGTCTCCTATAGACAACCACCTAACCTCAGGAAGTTCTTACCAACAACCACAGGACATACCAGATTAATACCAACCCTGGAACTTTCCCTTGCAACAAACCCCGTTGCCAACTTTGTCCACATATTTACTCTGGTGACACCATCACTGGACCTAACCATGTCAGTTATATGATCAAGAACACATATTCCTGTTCATCCAGAAATATAATTTATGCCATCGTGTGCCAACAGTGTCCTTCTGCTCTGTATATTGGACAGACTTCTGAGACACTTCGCCAAAGAATTAATGCCCACAAATCAGACATCTTCACAAGGAAAAACCAGTTGCTTTTCATTTCAGCCTACCTGGACATAGTCTTAACGACCTTACTATATGCATCTTACTTCAAAGAGACTTTAACACCAGATTACAGAGGGAAACTTCAGAACTTTAATCCGTGCTTAAATTTGACACTTTACGAATGGGCCTTAACAAAGATGCTAATTACCGTACCCATTACAAAGATAGCTTCCCCACTTATCACCCCTGATTAGCCATTCATTGACTCATAAATAGGTATTCCCTCCCTCCCTCCCTCTCTCTCACCCCACCTTCTGTACTAAATCTGATTTGTCAGGTTAATAATGTGTTCACTTTTTTCATTGTATTTCTTTGGTATATATGATCATACCAATTCTCTTCCAGAATATGATCTGAGGAAGTGGGTCTGGCCCACGAAAGCTCATCACCTAATAAACCATCTTGCTAGTCTTTAAAGTGCTACATCGTTTTTCCTTTTGTTTTAACTTAGAACCTGTTCTGTGTTGTGCCAGAGGTAGCAGCCCTAAAGGATGGCCGGAGCGCAGAGGTGCTGAGGCCATGCCTCGTTCTCCTTGGTCATGTCCCCCTTGGCCACATCTCCAGCACTTTGGTCTGCAAGGGGATTGGCCTGGCGCTAGTGGGAACTCCTTAGTTGACCCAATACATTGGCTTTACGTTGCTGGAGCAGCACAAAGCAGATTAGAGAGTCTGGTCCTTCATGATCTCGCCTATTCACTGAAGTTCTAATCATAAGAACATCAGAACAGCCAGGCTGGGCCAGACCAAAGGCCCATCCAGCTCAGCGTCCTGTCTGCCGACAGTGGCCAATGTCAGATGCCCCAGAGGGTGTGAACACAACAGGTAATGATCAAGTGATCCCTCTCCTGTCATCCATTTCCAGACACACAGGGGCTAGGGACACCGTTCCTACCCATCCTGGCTAACAGCCATCCTATTTATATGGTGTTAATCACAGTGGACTGTAAGCATGATATTTACCTGCTTTATATCTGTATACAGCCTGTCATCATCACCAAACACCATACCTTGAATATCATCTACCCCAAATGCTTTCTCACCTCTCTCCTCATTTAGTTTAAGCAAAGAACACTGGAAAGCAAGCTAAGCTATTTCAAAACTTCCTTTCTCTTTGTCCTTGAAGAAAGTCTGTAGGCTTCTTTGGTCCTTAGAATGAAATTCCTAGCGGGAGACACCTTGTCAGCTTTTCTTTTTGGGCTAGAGCACAATGTTTCAAGTGAAATTCCTTTTTTAGTCTTGTCTACTTCATCTACAAGAAAGTGGGTGAAAAATCTATTTTCTTTCTTCTTTTAAAGCAACTTTTTCAAGTGCCTTTATGGCTCTTTTTAGAAATCATATAACAAATTGTGGAAATCTGGACTGGAGATGGAGTTTGTCTGATTTCTTTAAGACGCTCCCTTCTGCTGCTAAAACAAAGAAAGGAACCATGAGATTCAGCAAGCTTTTTAAGGGGTGGGCGGGGGGAGAGGGGAGAATCAAAGTTACCATTTGGCTTTTGAACAAGCTGCAAATTAGTGACTATTTGTTAAAACTCCAGACAGCAATTGTCTCAGAAATATATTTTCAAAGGGGAGAAGTTTTTCTTCTGTAAAAAAACAACACCCCCGTCCCCAACAATCCGCATACCTGCCTTTTGTTTGAACTTCAAAAGCCTGCCGAATTGTACAGAAAGAGAGAAAGCGAGAGCTTGAATTTAAAAGGAAGCAGCCACCTTAGTCAAAATAGTTTTACTTGCAAGGGAATTATTTTCCATTTGCTTTTTTTAGTTCTGGTGCTGTCCATAAATGACGTAACACACTTTTTCCCCCAAAATTTTCAGGACCCATCCACCCACGGTAACACTTTGTAAAACTGAAACAAACACATAACATTAAGAACTTAGAGATAGAAATGTAGCCGTGTTAGTCTGGTGTAGCTGAAACAAAATACAGGTCTATGTAGCACTTTAAAGACTATCAAGATGGTTTATTAGATGATGAGCTTTCGTGGGCCAGACACACTTCCTCAGATCAAATAGTGGAAGAAAATTGTCACAACCATATAGAAATCTCTACCAATCAGGTTCCGACTGTGATACAACCCATAGCCCTGAACTTAAGAGCTCGTATTTTCCTCGTTGCCCTTAACCTCCAGTTGGAAACAAGACACAACAGCTGTGGTCTGCTCAACTAAAGACGTTCAGTATTAAGGATCAATTAATGCTTGAATTTGGGTACGGAAGAAATGCTGAGTTTTGCCACTCAGCTGAGCTCAGTTCCTTCTGGTTTGGAGTCCTTTCTCCAAGAAGTGCTGCGAGAGGCACTGGAGGATTGGACAAGGGCGGCATACGGGCCACGTGTAGATTACTTATGGTTGCAGGTTGCCCACTATTAATCTGAACCATACTTGACTAGAGCTGGCCAGCTTTCGTTAAACGAAAAGAGCTCATCTTTTCTTCAAAAACTAGAATAAATTGACTAGGGAGGTTGTGAAATCTCCATCAATGGAGATTTTAAAGAGCAGGTCAGACAAACACCTGTCAGGGAGCGTCTTTTGAGTCCTGCCATGGGTGCAAGGAGCAGTACTAGAAGAGCTCTTGAGGTCTCCTCTAGTCTTAGGATTCTTTCCTTTCCTCTCAGTGTGAATTTACAAACTAAAGAGCCATTTTTCCCTGGTGCTGTAACTACTGGGGCTCACGCTTTGCCAATGTTCAGCACTTCATTTTAAACCAGCATCTTTTCAGCTTCATTCTCTGATGGTGAGATTTCTGGCATCTCGCCTGAAATTTCTGTGGCGGTGATAACATGTGATAGTGATGGCTGACACTGCAGCTAGCTTGCGGGAAAAACAATGCATGGCCCTCTCTTAAAAGTATGTCGAAACACAAATGGCCCCTTGAGACCTGGGGCAGGAGGGTTACTAAATGGGCAGGGTAGGACCTGGGTGGTGATACTGGCAGCATGCCACCCCAAAGAGAACAATAGGTTGTTCTGGTTTGGTCTGTGTCAGGCTTACAGGGCTTGGATTTTAATGAGTTTTTCCAGCAGAGCCTCAGAGAATTCCCACCAAATGGCAGGGCTGAGAAGAAAATTCCCTTACGAGCAAGTTATTCCATAATTGTTCGCTGTGGGGTTTCTTGTGCCTGCCCTCAGAGCAGATAGCACTGGCCAATTTAGAAAACAGCATGTAGTCCTATCGCATCTTAGAGACTAACAAATATCTATATATAGCATCAGGAGCTTTAGTGGGCAAAACCCACTTCCTCAGATGAACAGAGTGGAGAAAAAAGGGGGGACCTGCCACAATTTATAACGGAAAAGACGGGAAAGGGGGAGTACCTGTCAACTGTAGTGTTGGTGCTATTGAGTCTAATTGAGTGGGCTGGAATTGTCCCATACTTAGCTTTTGATGTCAATTAGATGTTGAATGTAAGGAAAGCAGGTTTTATAAGGGCCCATCCAGTTCATGTTTTTGTTCAAGCCAGGAGACTGGATTTGGATGTCCTCTTGTCCAAGCCCATCTGGCAAATCCTATTTTCCATCTTTACTATGGAAGAGCACTACATGCATCCTCTTCTGGTGCAGAATCCCAGGGCCGGGTTTTGCCACCACACCATGGGTGGAACTAGAATAATGGTCTTTCCCCTTTCAACGACAGGCCAGTGTGAAAACTAGGTGGTCTTTCCAGATGAGGACAAGCTGAAAGTTGCCTATCAAGACATATAGGCTATGTCTACACTGGCATGATTTTCCGAAAATGCTTTTAACGGAAAAGTTTTCCGTTAAAAGCATTTTTGGAAAAGCACGTGTAGATTGGCAGTTTTCTGCAAAAAAGGCCCGATCGCCATTTTCACGACTGGGGCTTTTTTGTGGAAAACACTACTGTGCTGTCTACACTGGCCCTTTTGTGCAAAAGTCTTTTGGAAAAAGACTTTTGCCCGAACGGGAGCAGCATAGTATTTCCGGAAAAGCACTGACGATCTTACATGAGATCGTCAGTGCTTTTGCGGAAATTCAAGCGGCCAGTGTAGACAGCTGGCAAGTTTTTCCGCAAAAGCAGATGATTTTGTGGAAAAACTTACCAGTCTAGACACAGCCATAGTGTTTAACAGATAATTAATCAGGCACAGCAATTCCTGGGCAAAGGTCAGTGACTTGATACCACGGGTTAATTTTGAAACAGACGGAGGATTCACAGAAGGAAAGACACACTAAGGAAAGGATTCATTTTGAAGCATAAATAGAACTCGTTTCTAGACCCCCTCCTCCACATATCAATTAACATAGCAAATCATCCATCTCCATCAAAGATGTGGGAGAAAAATATAGTTATCTATTTAACTATCAAAAATTAAAAGGATTTAAAATGAAACATGTAATTAGCCCGTAGGACTCTGCTGTAGGTTACTGAGGCTAAAAAAGCTTACTACGTTGCAAATCTGCATTCGACAGTTCTGAGAACAGCATCTGCTGCTCCAGGAGTTTGGAAAAACTTAACAACCCCTCCCATGGAGACTGTGGGTCTAGAGGTTTGCACATAGGGATGGGAGTCAGGGGATCTGAGTTCTAATCCTGTCTCTGACAGTGATTCACTATGTCAGGGAGCCATAGACTGTATGGGCAGAAGGGCTTACCAGCTTGTTCAGTCAGACCTCCTCTCTGTCAAAAGCCACCCACGCATGCGAGAATGAATAGGAGACCAAAGTACTACAGCTCATGGGAGGCTATGCTACTATGTGCCCAGGCAAGATGGAGGTGCACCAGTGCCCAAGTGAGAGATTCCAGGCAAGTCACCTGCACCCAGATGCTGCTGTTTCAAAAATATATCCAAGGTGTTGTGGAGAGCAGACTCCCTCACCAACCCCACATATGGCACTGTGTCATGGGGGCAAAACTCTGCCAGGGCTGACACTAAGCAAGGTGGGCCCCTTGCAGGGTGTGGGCAGGGCGAGAGGGGACTTTGAATGTTTTCCTCCACGCACCCTGCAAGGGGCACGCAATGCTTAGAGTCAATTAGAGTCAATCAGTTGACTCTAAGAGTGGTGCCCCCTTGCAAGATGGTGGCAGGGAGCAAGAGACTTCCTGTGCTCCCCCCTGGCCGATTGGGCTGGTGGTAAGGGGAGCACATGAAGTTGCCTCCTGCTGCCAGGGGCTCAGGCACCTAGAGGAAACCAACCTCCAGCTATTCAGAACAGCCGGAAGTTCTCTGAGGGAGGGGCAAAGACTTCACACTCCTAGCCGGTCTGTGGGTGGGGAAACACAGAAGTGTCCTAGCCCTGCCCCTTCTGGGGTGGCCCTGAACCACTTCAAAAATTTTTGAAGTGGCCCCCTGGTCTAAAATTCTTGCCCACCCCTACGCGATGTGCTCTCAGGAAAGTTATCTGAATTCATTTGTATCAGGGACTGTGACACTCTGGGCTCGTCTACATTGGCCCCTTTTCCGGAAGGGGCATGGTAATTTTTGAGATCGTCATAGGGAAATCCGCGGGGGATTTAAATATCCCCCGCGGCATTTAAATAAAAATGTCCGTCGCTTTTTTCCGGCTTTTAGAAAAGCCGGAAAAGAGCGTCTACACTGGCCAGATCCTCCGGAAAAAAAGCCCTTTTCCGGAGGATCTCTTATTCCTACTTCAAAGTATCAAAGAATAAGAGATCCTCCGGAAAAGGGCTTTTTTCCGGAGGATCTGGCCAGTGTAGACGCTCTTTTCCGGCTTTTCTAAAAGCCGGAAAAAAGCGGCGGACATTTTTATTTAAATGCCGCGGGGGATATTTAAATCCCCGCGGATTTCCCTATGACGATCTCAAAAATTACCATGCCCCTTCCGGAAAAGGGACCAGTGTAGACGTAGCCTCTGTGTTCATGCAGCTGGCAATTCAGTTTGGCTCCCGGATGCAATGGCAGCACTAACATCAATAACACGGGCTCAGCCACAGCCCATGCTAGGGGTGATGTCATTCCACACGAGTGGCCGTTCCAGCGTGTACTCCATTTTATCAAAGCGCAAAGCCTCCTGAAAGCCAAACCACTGTCTTTAAAGAGGGTGCAGGGTGTTCTTCCTCTTCTACAAGTGCCCCTCTGCCGCTAGCTGCAGAGTACAAGACTTGAGCGGTCTTTGAAGGCAGGTAAATATGACCCCGTCTCCCCACCCCTGCTAGGGGAAGCAATGGGGTCAGTGGGCGCATGTGGGCCAGACCCAGGGGCCCGTGTTTCCCCACTTGAAAATGGAAATGTGATCGGTGTTTTGGCAGGCATCGCCAGGTGGTGCTATTACACGTAGCCACTCAAGTTCTTTTTCTGAGTGTGTGAGCAAATGTTCAGTCTTGGGAAGACATGGCACTGGTGTTGTTCACTTGTGGGTTTGCGAGGATCTGGGTTAAAGCAGCTGTGTGAACTGCAGGAAAGTCTGCTATCTGCCTTAGGGTATGTCTACTACGCGCAGCTTTTAGCAACAAGGATGTGTCGACAGCGTGTTGGGGCTACAAGTCAGCCTGTGTGAACTCTGTTTGTGGGCACTTTTGCCAGCAAAATGCTTCCACCCTCTAGGTGGGGGATTCACTTTGTCAGCAGGAGAGTGCTCCGGCCGATAAGCCAGCGTTCACACTTCCCTTTGCTGGGGCAAAACTTCATGGGGCGGGGAATCTGTAAGAGCTTGTGAATGAGAAAAGATTTCTGTATGCAACACAAAAGACAAGCATGGTTTAAATGCAGGTCTCTCTCAAATATGGGGGCCTAAGTGTTGTTTGTGTTGTAGCTGTGTTGGTCCCAAAAGATGAGGTGGGTGAGATAATATAATTAATCAAGCCAATTTCTGATGGTGAAAGAGACAAGCTTTCAAATGACACGGAGTTCCCCCAGGCTGGAAAAGGCAATCAAAGGGTTATGGTTAAATACCAGCTGGGACAGTTACAGATTGTTAGTATAAGGGGGTAAACTCTTGCTGCAGGAGACCCTTGAAGATGTAGTGGTCAGTGAACACCATTGTTGGGGGGATGTTTTGCTTCAGATAAATTGCTCTTGTTCTGATCGCTCTCTGGTTCATGTAAAGTTATATTATACTTGGAACCATGCCTAGATTGCTTTGTGGGAGTGGCTGTATGGCATTGTATGCAGAGGCTTACCGAATAGATTGTCTGCAAAGAGTGTATTACGAGTGGGTGAGGAGGGCTCAGCCAGATTTCTGTCTAAACTCTATTATTCATAACAGGAGTCTGCCTTTCCTAGTGTGCATTTTAGTCTTGGGATTCCAATACATTTCCAATAGAAACTGCATTAAATGCCAATTTTAAGGCAAATCCCCGTGGAGTGACATTGAAAACAAATGACCTAGGCCTTTGGCAGTTTCATTTTCTCTTTTATCTGGTTGGTGCCAGAAAATCCCCTGATGCTTTGGGACCTGGTATTCAGCTCAAATACCCAAATTTGCAGAAGCTGGTTAATGAATGTGACGTTTCCAGGTAAAAGCATTTCCACGATGTAAGATTTATAAAGAGACAGTTATTATGGTCTCCCCCCCAACTCTGCTTCAGAAAGAATATGAATCACCAGATCAAAGACCCTTGTATTTGTAAATCAGCAGAGACATCACAGGAATGTTTGGAAGTTGTACTCCGTTAACAGAGCTACTTCTCAATCTCGGAGCTTTACATAACCCCTTCTTAACGCACCGTTATTTCCTTTATAGATATACTCATAAATTACTCCTGGAACACAGAAAGCGTGGGAGGCTGCCTGTTTGCACAGCATGGGCCCAAGACCTGTGCATTCAAATATCAGCAGACAGCTGGAACACAATCTGTGAAAAGGCACTCAGAGCCTCCAGCTCTATTAAATACAAACTTAGAACATCTATTGAGAATTTTATATCTTGCATCACACCCCAGTAATGCCATAAAGATTTGGAGCAATCTCCCCGGGATTATATCTATAAATGTAGCAACTTAGCATCTGAGAGCTCTTAAATGTATATAGCTCTCTTTGTATGTGTATGTATGTACATTCATGTGTGTGTAAGTATTATGCACTGTGATATATTTAAGATTAATTATAGTTTTTTATAGCATTTTGCATTGGACTTTACTTGGGAGACCGAGAACATTCCGTTTTTGCGCTGGGTTCTTCAATCGACCCCCAAATATGACGTTACACAGAAACTATGCTGTCCTTTTCCCCTCTCTAAAGCCCATCGAGCTGCATTTTGGAAGAACCTCCATCGTGTGAACACGTATGTCCCATCTGAGTGCATGAATACGGCCCAGGACAGTGGTGCTTGAGCATGCAAATTGCATAGTGAGGCATGCAATTGGCATATTTGCTCGCGCAAATGTAGTCAATGTTTGAATAAACGAGAGCGGGCAAAGAAGTTACATAGGCACCAATGAAAAGTCTTTGGGATAATTCCCAAAGGAGTTGGCTCTAATGTGACATATACTTTCACTCCTTTTTTCTTTATCTTGCTGAGCTGAAGTTCAAGGCACTTGGATTCCTTGCAAAATAAAACCAGTGTTATGATTTACATATATCAAAAAACAACACAAAGTCTGGTTCCAGTGTCCACTGTGATCTCACGTATGCTGGTTTTACAGCGGTATATCCTGAATGGCATGTCTCCTTATGTGAGCAGTGTAAGTAAGCACAGAATCAAGCCCTTAACACAGAGGTGGGGAACCTATAGCCCAAGGACCAGATCTGGCCCTGGCTAGCTTCCCCAACCCAGTCCTGCGCGCTGTCTGCATGGCACCATGCAGGGCTCCGGCAACGATTTAAAGGGCCTGGAGTTCTGGCTGCTGTGTGGTAGTGGTGAGAGTGGCCCAGAATCCCAGACCCTTTTAAATCACTCGTCCCAGGAGCAGCTGGCCCCAGGGACCCACCCTTTCTTTCCCCCGTTGGCGGACCTGATTATACCAGAGATCTGAGAAGTTTGAAAAATAAAGTTAAGAAGGGAACCAAACTATCTGTATCTATCCCAGATTCCGCACTGCTCCAGGGACAGAGCTGGTCAGGAGGGAAGGGGAGAGATGAAAAACAAAGAGCTTTATGCACATCTCTATAGTGAAGAGTTGGAAGAAGCAAGGAGCAAAGAAAGTACTTTGCAACCCCCCAAATGCCTTGGCATGTTTACCAGCAACTGCCACTTGTTCAGGGTGTGCCCTTGTCTGCATTATGTCAGGGCTCTCTGCCTCAGTTTACCCCTCTGTAAAATGAGTTCAACAACAGTTCTCTGCTGGACTACTGCGAGGCTTAATTATTAATGAGTAGACAGTGAGTGGGGATCCTTGGAGGATAGGCAGGCTTTAAACCCAGAATAACAGTACTAAAAAGAAAAAGCTTCTTCTAAACATAATGTGGGTGTGTCTACACTGGCGCGATCTTGCGCAAAAGCAGCCGCTCTTGCGCAAAAACTTGCTGCCTGTCTACACTGGCTGCGTGTTCTTGCGCAAATAAAGTGACATTCTAATGTATGAAATCAGGGCTTCTTGTGCCAGAATTCTGACGCTCCTGCTCAGGAATAAGCCCTTTTGCACAACTGTTCTTGCGCAAGAGGCCAGTATAGACAGGCAACATGAATTTCTTGCGCAAGAAAGCCCTATGGTTAAAATAGCCATCAAAGCTTTCTTGCACAAGAGAGCATCTACACTGGCACGGATGCTCTTATGCAAAAGCACATCTCTTGCGCAAAAGCACATGCCAGTGTATACGCTCTCTTCTGGAAGAGCTTTTGCAGAAGAACCCTTGCGCTAAAGAGTTTTTGCGCAAGATCACGCTAGTGTAGACGTAACCAATCAGTTTAAGAAATCAGGATTTGGAGACAGTAATGTAGAAAACCCTCAGTTGTTAAAAGCAGAACAAACATTGCTACCCTTTGTGTTGAAATTTCTACTAAACAAATTTTGCCAAGTTTCTAGGAGTACACTAGTCGTGGAGCTCTGCAAGTCTCATTTGGCTTCTATTGTTCATTTCCTGTTATTTTTGCCCTGGGAGAAAAAAATGATGAATGTCGCTGTTGTACACCAATCTATACAGAAAAACCCTACACTTGGTCTTTTAGTTCTGCAATAATAAATTAACTTTTGCCATTTAAGATGAAGTTGTTGTTCTTTTACATCTACTAGAGAATGCACGGTGACATCTCAGTTATGTTAAAACAGGAATGCTACAGGACATCGCCTGCTCCTGCCCGGGCCCAGAATTCCCAGTTGAAGTGCCGTGGCCATATTAAGGGATACACTAGCCCGCATCCGGCATGGGGATGCAACTGATTTGTGCTACACCGTTACTGCAAAACCCCCTTGGAGCTGCCTCCGACTCTCGTGCTGCCAGCATAGGGTGGGGAGAAGGCGGTGTGTATAAGCCATCCGTACTTCAGTGATCTGTGGCTGACATCTGAGCCCCCCAAGGCTCAGAGAAATACAGAACCCTGCTCTCCAGCTGTGCTGTATGTTCTGCACACATAGCTGAGGATCTAAGCTCTGTGTGGATACAAAATTTGTACCCGCATCGGCATCCACACAAATGAGTTGCGGATATTCTCATCCACATCCGCAGATGCGGATACCCGCAGATATAAAGCGGATATCCTTGGATTTGCAGGGGTCTAACTATATGGTCCATAGAGAGGAACTAATTTAAGAATAATCCACACCTGCCTCCCCAATTCAGACTAGCATTTAAGTACATGCTTACTTTTAAGCATATGCTGAAATTCAGCTCTAATCAGCAAAGCACATAACATGCTTACTGTTGAGCATGTGCTTTGCCAAATCAGGGCCGGTTATCTATTACAGTAAAACCTGTGTTATCTGACACGCTCAGGGATTAGGTCATTCCAGTTATCTAAAAATTCCAGTTATCTGAGCATCCCATCAACCAAGGAAAAACTAATGGACAATAATAGTAAAACTCAAGTTTTTAATATTGGTAGTTTTGTGATGTGAGGCAGTTGGTCTCACATTTCTATGTTGAGTTAAAGATGATTAGTACTTCTTAAATAAAAAATTGTTAAGCTAATCATGATAAATCAAGCCAGGCCTATGCGCCTGAAGATGTGACAGTATTGTGGCTGAGGGCAATGCTGGTTAACAAAGTTTTCTGGTTAACAGAGTGCCGATAACAAAGATTTCACTATAGTATCTTTCACTAAAACTGGTCACATAATTCTTTGTGAATAATGTATCCAACGAATGAAGCCCATTTGTTGTTCTGCAAATGATCCACAACTATTTTACTGATATTTTTATTCACCATCATTCAGACAGTTCAGATGAACCCGTTTTTGTCTATTCCTTGGTTGTGAATGGATCTCTGTGAGTGTTCTCTGTGGTTGGCCACCTGAATGCAATGGCATGCTTTGTCTTCCCTGAGCGGCCGATCTAAATCCCTTTCGTCCATTCAGAGATTATCTGTGGACATTCAGAATGATTTGATCAACCTAGAACAGTGATAGAAATGTAGTCGTGTTAGTCTGGTGTAGCTGAAACAAAAAACAGGACTATGTAGCACTTTAAAGACTAACAAGATCTTGTTAGTCTTTAAAGTGCTACATAGTCCTGTTTTTTGACCAACCTAGTGTGTGAATAATATAAAGGCACTTTCAGAATGGCCCTGGGAGCATGTCCAAGGAAAATATCCTTGGAAATGTGTAGGCACGCTATTGCTCACGATGCTGCTGCTTCCCATAAACATTCCTGTGAATGACACTCACTCAAACATTCAGAAACCACCAAATCCTAGCAACAGAGTATTCGTGATATTTTTGTTTTGCTGTTCCCACCCAGCTCTGCTTCCAAAGGTCTCTTTCCTTTCAGGTGCTCTGAAGTATATGCCATCTCCCCATTCCATCAGCACAGGCCTGGACACAATATGGCCTGAGGGCTGGATTCAGCCTGCCAAGCCACCGAATCTGACCTGTGGATGCAGCAGGGAGCCCCAGGCAGGGGGGTTTCACTTTACAATCTGTGAGCCTGGAGGGGAGAGGGGAAGGCTTTAGGAGCTGCTCCCTCCCCCAGCACAATCCCATTGGTGGGTTTTGGCTAGAAACCGACCACTGGGAGCTGTCTATTTCAATAACAGGCAGCCAAGAAGCACCATGCCCCCTCCCCTCTGGACTTGTAGTTATTCACAGAGGACATGGCTGCAGCCTGTGGGGGTATGGAGCAGGCAGGGAGGCTGCTTCAGGAAAATGCTGCTGGCTGGTAAGTCCCCTGGCCAAAGCCTGCCTCTGGCACCTCAACCTCTCCCTCGCCCAAACCTCTGCCCCCCCCACTCCTACTCCCTATACCACATACCCAAATCCTCTGCCCCCCCTGCACCTATATCCCCTTCCAGAGCTGGTATCCCAATCTCCTGCCCCAAATCACAGTCCTCTCTTGCCTAGCTCACAACCCAAACCCCTGCACCTCAATCCCTTGCATACCCTTCTGTACCCCAATTCCCTGCTTTAGGTCACAATCCAACCCCCGGCACCCCAGTCCAGTGTCCCAGGTCACACTGCCTCCTTCACCCAAACTCCCTCCCTTACCCTAAAGTCCCTTCTGCACCCAACCTCCATTCCAAACCCCACACCTCCTCCATTAATATCATGGAAGAGTGTGGCCCTTGACCAGTTTCCAAATTCTTGGAGTGGCCCCCCCCATCAAAAATTACTGCCCCCCCATTAGCACAATGTCAACCAGTACTAGCAGGATCACTGGCTTCTCAGAATGGTGATATTCTAAGGGGTTGCCCCCCCGCCCAGTTTGCCCAGTGGTCAGCAACTCTTCACACAATTCTGGGTCACTGAACAGAACTGCTGAGTTTGGAGGTTCATAGAGTAGGTCAAAGCTCCTCATCTCATCTCCATGAGAACATTATTATTACTAGGAAATGCACATTGTGATACACAATCACTCCCTGATGAGACCATGTACCAAGCCTAATGGCTCCCACTGAAACAAAATGTAATATTCAGCTCTTACAACAGGCATACACACTTGGCTCCTACTGATGATGCTTCTACAGAGAAGCAGGATGATTTCCTTGAGGTCTGAGTTTGTGGTAACTATAGCGTAGGCGTAAAAACAAATGTTTTATCCTTCCCTCTCCTTTTTCCAACCCAACCCAATGGATCCCACCCCAGAGAAGATGAGTATAACACCAACTCTTTTTCAGATGTCAGAATCTCCTGTTTGGTTGACCCTCAAGGTTTACACTGAAACAGGTAGCAGGGGTAAGAATCCACATGAAGAATCCACATCCAAAAAGAAGTTTGCTCTGAAATCAGAGCCTTCCAGATGTGAGTAGTTAACGTGACCGGTCCCCTGAATGCCTGTCTCAGTGTGCTAGATATGTAGTCTCTCTTTATTCATGTCCTGCTTTGACCGAAGCCCATCAGTATCTGTCCAAAAGCTTTCTCTCACCAATTATCTTTACAAACAAAACCCAGCCTGAGGCTCTATCTCTCCCTGTGTAGCTGGTGTCTGATTGCTCTACTGTTTGGAGTTTAAGCTCTGTGTTTGCGGCATGCAGCACGCCCCGTCAATGTATAATAAAAAGTGCCAGTGATCAGAAAATGGCCTGATTTTATTTTTCATTCTTCCAGAGTTAGGGTTGCCAACTTTGGTTGGACATATTCCGCAGGTTTCATCACAAGGCATAATCTTTAATTAAAGATGAATCTTTTATCCCTAGAGACTCCAGGACAATCCAGGAGGGCTGGCAACCCTATGAGACTGGCGTGGGAAACCAAGCTGGGCGGTTCACATTTCCACGTCACCAGGTTACGTCAAAGGCCTCTTGAATTTGATGGTAAGTTTGGAGGCAGTGGCATGCTTGGCTCTTGCTCACAAATGTTCTGAGACCCAGAATGCTTAGAAAGACCACCAGGAAGCTCAGCACCACAGCAAGGGACAGGGACAGGTGGGTCTCACTTCGCTGTCAAGGTTCCTCTTTCATATGGCCCACTAGGGGAGTCTTTGTCACTGTCCCTGTAGAGCCATTGGGTCTGTTTTTAAGTCAGGTGGGGATTTTGGTGGGTGGGCATAAAGAAGGTAGACTATTGTAGGCAGCAGTGGGATTGGCATTATTTTCTGGTGGTGCGGAAGGTCATGGCCATTCTGCTCTCTTCCAGGGGCGAATTCCAGAGTGGTGGGGCAGGGGCCAAGAGATCTCTCTGTCTCGCAAACCTGAGTGTCACTCTAGAGAAAGGTGGTTCCACTGAAATGCAGCAGCTGGGCGAAGTCATGAACTGCAATTGCCCAGGAGGAACCAACGTATCTGCAATTTGGGCCAGTACCGCAAGGGCTTTTAGCTGGGGCCCAGTATTGAATCAAAGCAGTGCTACGTCTACATGGGCAGCTTCTTGCGCATGAACTTTTTGGCGGAAGAGTTCTTGCGCAAAAAGTCTTCCACAAGAGCGCGTCTACACTGGCATGTGCTTTTGCGCAGGAGCGTCTATGGCAGTATGGACACTTTCTTGTGCAAGAAAGCTCTGATGGCCACTTTAGCCATAGGGGTTTCTTGCGCAAGAAATTCATGTTGCCTGTCTACACTGCCCTCTTGCGCAAGAGCTCTTGCGCAAGAGGGCTTATTCCTCATGGGGAGAGGAATAACTCTTCCGGAAGAAGCCCTGTTTTCCAACGCTAGACTGTAAATTTACTTGTGCAAGAACGTGCATGCAGTGTAGACAGCCGGCAAGTTTTTGCACAAGAACAGCTGTTCTTGTGGAAGAAGCTGCCAGTGTAGACATAGCCCAGGTGTTCTCTGGTGGGAAAATCAGTGGGAGGAGCAGAACCCTGGGGTGACGTGTACCCGAATATGTACTTCGACTCCTCTGTGTTACTAGGTACGAGGTCTACACTGTCCTGAACCAGCTGGCGATTTGTAAACGAGTGGTTTTATTCTTAGGTACGGTGTGTTGCATTCCCAGTAAGAATATGCTCACACTTGTTCAATGAATATTCTGTATTTGAAGGGACCATAGTTTGTGTTGGAGTGAGTCCCAGAGATTGCCCTTTACTGAGGGTTTAGTACTCCAAATTGCTTTGATTGCAATTTGTCGTGATCCTGAGTTATAGCTTCACAGCACTTATGTGTGGGAAGTTTGTTATATGGTTTGCCAGCTCTTCCCAGAAAATGCCGCGGTGTCCCTCTGGATGTTATAAGAGCACATTATGGAGGTACCCTAAGTGTGACACCTCGCATGTTTTATGGAATTCGGCTTATGAATAAATAGGCACAACTCAAAGATGCTTTAGACAAAAACAATTTTTGAAGGGGGACCGCTTCACACATTTCAGACCTGGTTGCGTGCTGACCTGGAAGGGGCGGGGTTTCAGGCAGAAGGGGCAGGGCCTCATGCGAGCCCTTTAAATAGAAACCGTTAAAAGGGCTCACAGCCACTAGCAGGTTGCCAGGGAGCTGGGACGCGTTAGCCCTTTCAACTGCTTCTATTTAAAGGGCTCGCGCCTTCCCCGTGGCTGCCAAGCAACGTGTTCTCTGACAGGCGTGAGGAAGGCGCGAGCAGTTAAAAGGGCTGGTGTGGCTCCGTCCCCCAGGCAATGCACTAGGGGGCGGGGCCGGGAGCTGCCATGCAGGCCGGAGCTGAGAGGCTTTTGCCCACCCCTGGCATAAAGCAGAGAGGGGGCTGTCCCACCCAGGTTTTCCAGCAGCATCAGCAGCTCCCAAAGCAGGGTATCTGGGTGGTATGGTGGCTCTACACATCCAGGCACTGAGGATGGGGAAGGCACTGGCTGCACTTTCCCAAGCTGTGCCAAACTCTACTAGGCGAGCTGACAGAGTCACCAGGCCCCTGGGCAGGGAGGGAGCGCCCGCGAACCCCTGTTCTGCTTGCTCTTCCCAATACCCAGCGAGCTTTCAGTGAAGACAGGCATCACTCCTTCAGAGACGAGAACTTCTCCCGCCTCTCCCACCTCTGTATCGCTTGGCTCAGCAGGGGCCTTAATTAAGCCAATAGCATTTAATGGGTTTGCCAGGGAAAATGTCATTTTTAGTGACACGTCTATGATAAATTGCTCGTGCTACTGGTCGCTGGATCTGGCGTCTATAGTTCCATGTACTCCAAAGGGGCTGGTTTTATCGCTGGCGCTGGTGCAGTTCCAACCAGAGAAGTCACAGGCCTTCCAGAGGGGGTGAATGTTGCCTGCTATTTGTGTGAGCTTTTGAGCGGTGATTGGTGTGACAGTAAGATCCGTACAGCTGTCTCCCTGTATTTATTCTTTTGCCTGCAAGGTTGATTTATAGTATCCTAAAATGCTCACAGCTTTCCATGCGAACGAGTTGAAATAATTGATTAATACTCATGATGACTATAATGTAATGGGGTATGCGGGAAGTTTACGGGCTTGGATGAGCAACTGCACTTAAAACTGGTTTATTCCCGCTTTCCAACTCTAACCCTTTTCTGAGGTTCTTGTAATTGGACCGTGCCCTCTGGGCCGAATCCGATTTGACAGGCCTGACATTAGGTTAATAGCACAACTGCCTGGGGTGTGCACTGTCTGATGTGCCTGTTCCCGGTGATTGTGTAACATGGTACCCCAGATAGAAGAGAAATGCTCTGCAGCAAACCAGCGGTGTCTTTATTATAACAAAGAGGAAAATCCCTTTCTAGAGCTCGGCAGACAGTAGTAGCTTCCAGGCATGGAACACAATGTGTTTTGAATACTCTGGTGTGTTTCTTGAAACCTGCTGGTTTTGTTTGCCTTGATTTTGTGAGCCTAAAAATGATGGGTTTGATTCTCCGGGGCATGCAGCGGTTCAGGTTCTCATGAGTTGAGGGGCTCGTGCTAACCAGAAATAAGCCAGTTATGAAACAAGCCCTCTCAGTCCCTCACGATACTCCCTGTCCTCAAAGGACTTTACCTTCTCCCCCGTGTGGGGCTGGCTTCCATAGCCTCCGTCATCACACGGTCAGAGTGCCTTCTGGCCCACTTCTGCCTTGCCACCTGCTATTTCCCTGCCATCTTTGTATCACCTCTCTCCACCAGGATCTTTCAGGGCAGATGGCTGGCCTGCTTCCCTGTGAAAGTGCCAAGTCCTTACCTGGTCTCCACAGAGCCTGCCAACCCTGCACTAGTGTCCACATCATTGTCATAGAATCATAGAATCATAGAGCTGGAAGTGACCTCAGAAGGTCATCAAGTCCAGCCACCTGCCCAAGGCAGAACCAACCCCAATGAAATCATCCCAGCCAGGGCTTTGTCAAGCTGAGACTTAAACACCTCTAGGGATGGAGATTCCACCACCTCCCTAGGTAACCCATCCCAGTGCTTCCCCACCCACCTAGGGAAATAGTTTTTCCTAATATCCAACCTAGACCTCCCCCACAATTGCTCCTTGTTCTGTCATCCGTCACCACTGAGAACAGCCTCTCTCCAGCCTCTTTGGAACCTCCCTTCAGGTAGCTGAAGGCTGCTCTCAATTCCCCCTTCACTCTTCTCTTCTGCAGACTAAACAAACCCAAATCCCTCAGCCTCTCCTCATAGGTCATGAGCTTCAGAGGGTAGCCGAGTTAGTCTGTTACAGAGAAAACAAGCAAGCAAATGGTCTGGTAGCACTTTATAGACTAACAAAACATGGAGATGATGTCATGAGCTTTCATGGCACAGCCCACTGCCAGTACTCCAGGGGGAAAGTTGTTGAGCTCTGACTGGAGGCGCTGGTACTGCGTCTGGAGGTGTCAGTATTGAGTACCAGGCAGTACCGTCACAAAAAAAGCACCGGGTCATGTGCGCCAGCCCCCTATTCATTTTGGTCACCCTCCACTGGACCCTCTCCAATGCGTCCACATCCTTTCTATAGTGGGGGCCCCAGAACTGGATGCCATACTCCAAATGCTCACTGCCCACCCTGGCGTTCGCCTGTATCCTACACAACAATGCAATGCAAATGCCACATTCTCAGCTTCCTCCCCAAGCACAGCGGCTCTGAGGACTTCCTCGGTTTTAGCTCCCTATTGTAGCTTCTTTTCAATCCTTGGTGTTAATGAGACACGCTTCAGCAACTCGGCACAATGGCACTAGCTTCATCCATGGTTTAAACACTTGTCACCAGGGAGAGGAAGCCAGCAAAAGTTTGCTCCCTCCTTGCTACAGTCCCCTGCATTTAAAGTTTGGAGATTTACCTCGGGAAATCTTCCTTCCCCTCCTCCATCTCACAGGTGTCTTCGGGAGACAGGTAGCCAACAGCAATGGGACTGCAAACACTCCCAGCCATTTCTGACCCTGCACCCAGCCCTCGCCTTATTGTGGAGCTGAGAAATATCCTAGAATGCGCAGTGAGAAAGGGGAATCCCTGGTCTTGTTTTTCTTTTCCAGTACAGGCTGGATTTCCCTAGTCCGGCATCCTCGGGACTTGACTGGCCCCAGATGAGGGATTTTGCTGGCCCAAGGGAGGTCATTTTCTGGCCCCCTGCTACCGCCTTCCAGCCATGGTCCAGCTATCAGCCTCCTGGCTGGCTCCCTTGCCACCAGCACCCCACCCTGCTGGCCTTACTAGGCATCCCAGCCCTGCCAGGCAGCTCTGTTGCCACATGCCAGGAGCCACAGTGTAGCCCTGCTGCCAGCAGCCTGCTGCCCTGCCAGACCTCAGGACTCCCAGCTGCCAGCCCTCCACTCGGACACTGTGGTTCGGCAACATCCGTGGTCCTTCTGGTCCCTCCGTGGTCCCTCTGATGTTGCCGGATCACACAGTCCCGGTTTAGAGAGCTGCAACTCTACTGGAGATGGCAACAAAACCTGCCACTCTCCCCTCTATTAGACTGCGCTAACCCCGACAGGAGAGCTCTGACTTGCACAGCAACTGGAGAGCAGCTGTGACCAATTTGGTTCTTCTTTGACTCCTGTAATTTGCCCACCCAGGCAGAAAACCCTTTTCTACCATGGCTGCTTGGCTCGATCGCCTGTCTTGACAGGACTTGTGTACTTCCTTGTGTGTTTCTTCCTGTGGCAGAAAGGGGGTGTTCAACCCTGGCACCCTGGCCGGGTTGATTTAGTTGGAACTGGTCCTGCCTAGAGCAGGGGGCTGGACTTGATGACCTTCTGAGGTCTCTTCCAGATCTATGGTTTTATGATTCTATGATTTTCCAGAAGGCTTAGAGGTTGGGCACCGGAACTCTGGCTTGAATGGGATTGCACAGTATATTGAGAGCAGAATGCGGCTCCCGAAATAACAGAGACGTATCCCATTCTCCCCACATTACTCCGCTCTAGATAGCTGCAGTGTGTATCTTTGCTATTTAGTTGTCAGTTTTAGCTTGTCAGAGGCAATACTTTTCTCTAAGTTGGCACAACTTCAAAAAATAAGAGCTGGCGTCGGGACCGGCAGCATAATGCATTTCTATCCGTCAAGATCCATTGTTCATGTAGCGCTATTTAAAACTTGTGCTTGCCATTTGGCTTGTCTTCATTTTAGTCACATACCTGTACAGCATCTGATTAAAAAGGAAACACTCCTCTTTCACTCGCCGCATTCTGATGCATCTTATTGTTTCACAGGTTAATGCGGGCCACATTGTGCTGTATCAGTGTCACACGTCTTCACCCGACTTAATGTGAGTAGACACATAATGGAAATGGCTGAATACCTGCTACTGCTTTTGATCTATTAAAAAAAAAAAAAGATGCTGTTTTCTATGGCGCTAGAGAATAACTGGTCACCTACAGTTCCCATGCGCATTGTAGCCTTGAACAATGGTCTGCAACAAATATTCAGTTTATGCTGGCATACTGGTTTACTGAGGGGGGGAAAAAAGAAGAAGAAAATGAACCAGCTTTATGCAGTCATGGTGCTGGTCTCAGACACCCATCACATTTTTGCTGTTAATAGCAGGGAGCAGAGGCAACGCAGAGTGGGAGGTATATAAGTTAGTGGCATTGCATGGGACCAGCCAGGGGAAGGTAGAAGTGTTGTGGTGACATTTTGGGCCATTTCAACAGTGCTGCTGTGAAGGAGGAATAAAGCCACCCCTAAGTGGGCCAGTGTGGATTGCCCTGGCTTGTCGGAATCCCCCTGTAGTGTAGACCAAGATAGTCAGTTTTATTCCAATCCCCTGAGAATCATAGAACACAAGAACTGCAAGGGACCTTGAGAGGTCATTGAGCCCAGTCCCGTACCCTCACAGTAGGACCAAGCACCATCTAGACCATCCCTGATAGACGTTTGTCTAACCTGCTCTTAAATATCTTCAGATATGGAGATTCCACAACCTCCCTAGATAATTTATTCCAATGTTTGACCACGCTAACAGGTAGAAAGTTTTTCCTAATGGCCAACCTAAACCTCCCTTGCTGCAATTTAAGCCCATTGCTTCTTCTCTTAGCCTCAGAGGCCAAGGAGAACAATTAGTCTCCCTCCTCCTCATGACACCTTTTTAGATACCTAAAAACCGCTATCATGTCCCCTCTCAGTCTTCTCCTTTCCACTAAACAAGCCTAATTCTTTCAATCTTCCTGCATAGGTCGTGTTCAATAGACCTTTAATCATTTTTGTTGCTCTTCTCTGGATCTTCTCCAATTTCTCCATATTTTTCTTGAAATGTGGTGCCCAGAATTGGACACAATACTCCAGTTGAGGCCTAATCAGCGCAGAGTAGAGCAGAAGAATGACTTCTCGTGTCTTGCTCACAACACACCTGTTAATGCATCCCAGATTCATGTTTGCTTTTTTTGCAACAGCGTCACACTGTTGACTCATGTTTAGCTTGTGGTCCACTCTGACCCATAGATCCCTTTCTGTATTACTCCTTCCTAGACAGTCGCTTTCCATTCTGAATGTGTGAAACAGATTGTTCCTTCCTAAGTGGAGTACTTTGCATTTGTCCTTATTACTTTATCCTATTTACCTCATACCATTTCTCCAGTTTGTCCAGATTATTTGGAATTATGACCGTATCCTCCAAAGCAGTTGCAACCCCTCCCAGCTTTGTATCATCTGCAAACCTAATTAGCGTACTCTCTATGCCAATATCTAAGTTGTTGATGAATATATTGAACAGAACCCATCCCAAAAAAGACCCTTGTGGAACCTCACTTGTTATGCCCTTCCAGCAGGATTGTGAACTGTTAAAAACTATTCCCTGAGAATGGTTATCCAGCCAGTTATGCACCCACCTTATAGTAGCCCCATCTAAGTTGAATTTGCTTAGTTTATTGATAAGAGGATCATGTGAGTCTGTATCAAACTCCTTATTAAAGTCTAAGTATACCACATCTACCGCTTCTCCCTTATCCACAAGAGTCGTTATCCTATCAAAGAAAGCTCTCAGATTGGTTTGCCATGATTTGTTCTTTACAAATCCATGCTGGCTGTTACCTATCACCTTATTATCTTCCAGATGTTGGGAGATGGATTCCTTAATTACTTGCTCCATTATCTTTCCTGGCATAGAAGTTAAACTGACTGGTCTGAGGTTTCCTGGGTTGTTCTTATTTCCCTTTATAGATAGGCACTATATTTGCCCTTTTCCAGTCTTCTGGAATCTTTCCTGGCTTCCGTGATTTTTCAAAGATGACAGAGAAGAGAAGTAAGAACTCGGCAGTGACTTTCTTGGCTGTAGAGTGTCTTGAAAATGGAGAGAGTTGGGGGAACAGGAACATTCCTGTAGGGTGAAGAGGAAGCCCAGATAGAGAAGATATGTGAAGGACACAGGATTTCATCATGTTACTGCAGTTGACCCTGACCGAAGGGCAGGAATTAGACACCTGGGAGATGATGCTTGTTGCCAAGAGCCCAGGAAAGGGCTGAAGAAAAGGTCTGAAGAAAGGCTAACGGTAAGAGGTAGTTGCAAGGCATCTGATGGAGCAAAGCTTGGCTGATTGGCCTACGGTTCCTGGAGTGCAGAGGTAAACCCTGTGTTATGAATAACAGGAGAGAGAATGGATGACAGGAGAGAAATCACGTGATGGTTACCTATTCCTTTCGTTCCCTTTGGGGCATCTGGCATTGGCCACTGTTAGAAGACTGGATACTGGGCTAAATGGGCCTTTGGGTAGACCCGTTCTTATGCTCCCTGACCAACACCTGGGAAGGTGGCATGAAGCCCCAGGACATAAGGGGATAAAGACAATTTAAAGCTGTGACAAAATGCACCCCTGGATTCACACCCTACACTCTGTTGTAAAGGTTTTTGTACAACGCTTGACAACTCATAATCTGCGGGTCAGTATCAGCCTGATACAATGTGTGACAACACTGTAAAAGGTATAAGGTCCTTCGTATGGTGTGAATAACACATGTCCCAACTCAAAACAGAGGTTGGCAAACAGGTCTGTCCTACACAAAGGTAGGGGTGCTCTGTGTAATTTGCATGCAGGCAGGAAACAGTCCTCAAGCTGGAAAGGAAATAAAGGAAGCTCAAACAAATGAGGAAAAATCACCAAGGAACATCTTTCCACATGGAACGTTTGGCTCCTAATGCAGAGCTGGAAATCTTTCAAGAGAGGGATTGAGAATATAAAAAAGAGGGACGAACACCACCAGGCACCCCCCTACTCATCCCTGCCACTGCTTGTTACATTCACAGCGTCTGAAGCCACAAAAGGAAGCTGGGGGAGAGGGTCCTGACCTGCGAGGTTTGATCAGTATGGGCTGCTGAAACATGTGGTGGGATACTTTGCTTGAATCTGATATAGTCTGTTTGATTAGATGCTAGCAATATCTTACCTTTATTATTCTTGTATAATTGCTGACTCTTATCCCTCATTACATGTACTGGTTGACTCTCTAGTCTGGGACACTGGTCTGGCAACATCAGTGGTCCAGCATCATAGGGGATCCCATGGGTGCTCCGGGACAGGAGCATTCACAGGAAATAGAGCACCGCAGGACCACAGATTTTGATGGAAGAGAGAGATGGGTGGCAGCTAGGAAGTCAGCCTGGAGACTGGGGCCTGCAGCTGGGAGCAGATCTCAGGGGCTGAGGGCCAGGACCCAGGCTCTGGCTGGGTCCAGACCTGGTTGCTGGAGTCTGGCCAGGGATAGAGGCCGAAGCAGGAGCCTGGTGGCTGAAGCCCAGCTGGGGCTGGAGACTGGAGTCTTGTGGCCAGAGCTCAACAGAGAGCTGGTGGTTGGGAGCAGAACCTGGCTGGGATCAGGGGCAGGGAGCCGATGGCTGGGAACAGAGCCCGGTGGATCTGGGAGCAGGGAGCCAGCAATCGGGAGCAGGGAGCTGGGAGCCGGGAGTGGAGCCCAGTGGCTGGTGCTGGAGGCCAGGCCAGCAGCAGGAGCAGAGCCTTGCAGCTGGGAGCAGAGTCCTGGGGCCGGCAGCCTGGGCTGGAGCTCAGGGACTGGGTTGGGGGGGCGGGGCTGGAGCCTAGAGGCTGGGGCTGGGGGCCAGCTGCTGGAAGCAGAGTCTGGTGGTCAGCAGTAGAGGTCCAGCAAACTCCCTGTTTCGGGACCGGCCAGGCCCTGATGATGCCAGATCAGGGAGGTCCAACTTGCACTGACGTTAACATCTCTCTTTGTGGTTACTAAACTTGTTTTAGAGCTTTATCTAATCCAGCGTGTTTAAAGTGAAGTGTCCAGGGAACTCTTTTGTGGGGGGGGGGCGGAGCAGGTTACGTGCATGTTATTCTCTCAAAAGAATAAACAGATGAAATAGAACGTGCATGCCCAGCAGATGCCACACAATTCTGGGGGACAATCCAAGAGTGGGGTGTGTTGGGGTCACCCTGAAGTAGAACCCAGGCTGGTGAGAGCCCGAGTGTAACCAAAGGGTGGCTGGCAGGGAGATAAACATGCAGGGTGTGGCTTGCACGCTGATCTTTGTGAGCAGCCCAGGTGGGAGACATTGCAAAGCCCCCGAGGTTGCAGGGTGGGGAGACAGCTGCTCATCAGCCTGGATTGTCCCCTGGTATGTGCCAGATGCCCAGAATGAAGGGCGTGCGAGGGCATGTGAGGGCACAGAATCTGCTTGCACCGTGATTTGCATTTTGCTTTTGAGTTTGGTTAAATAAGGGAGCCATGACTCTGACAGAGGAATGGATTGAAGGAGGGGCCCTGGAAGGACAGATGTCAACTTATCAGTCCCCAGTATTGAGTGAGACACTGTCAGTCTGGCACATTGATACCCTGGAAGGGGAAAGACCTGTCGAGAGGGCTGGGTCAAGAGGAGAGAGTCCACAGCAGGGCTGGAACAGCTGTCGGCAGAGAGAGCCAAACAAAAAAGAGCTGCTAGGCCGCAGCCAGCCATGAGGAGAGACACAGGACTTGCCGTCGCTCATTTTCTCTGGGATTCACCAAGTAAATGGGCTGAAGTGTGTCATCCTAAGGAAGTATGGACCGCCACTGTAACTTGCCATTTGCCATTGGTTCAGATGGCTTCTCTTGTGTTGGGTGCAGTGAAACAAAATGAGAAGACCACTGTAATGGATGGGCAGTTGGAATAAAGTTCATCTTCCGTGCCCCATGTTCCACCCCGCAAAACACCACAGGGTGTTTCATTCACAGATTGGCTGTAAGGTCAGCTACTTCTCTCTTCTTTCTAACCCTTCTCCTCTTGATTTCCCTCCAGAGCGCAGAGGAATACTGAAAACAGGAAACCAAAAACAGCTGATAGAGCTGGAGGGCTTCTCACCAGAGAAGGTGCACGGGGAGGTGGCTTTCCTAGAGAAGACATCTCTCCCTTTTGAGTGAAACGAGCCGCAACAACGGAGCACAGACCTGCGGAGTGATGACTGACGGGTTCGGGACAGGAAACGAAGAATCACTTTTGCATTTGGAATGACGGCGGAGTTCGGGAGACAGAATGCAATTAGTCAGATTGGAATGGGGCCAGAACCCCGGAGTTAATAAATTGCCTTGTTCCGTAGTACTAGGAAATCAGTCGTTTGTGTCTGCGTGTGCCTCTCTTGCTCTCATCTTCTACTGTTGGATGGGGAAGGAGTACTAGACAGTTGCACGTCAGCTTCAGAAGTGAAGCACTGCTGTCGTTTTAACAAAGGGTTCACCCAAGTCTTTCTCTCCTCCCTTAAGGCGTTTAAACCCCATACTCTGGAAGTGTGTTTGCTGAGAGGAGGGGAGAAGGGATGAGGAGTGTGGCTATTTGTAATGTCTTTCTGGATATCATATTCCAGGCAGCAGTAAACACCACTTCACACACTCATCACAAGAGCCGTAGGATAGCAATGTTTGCCCCTTATTCCTGAGAACTAGACCAGGCCACATGCGCTATTCCCACGCATCCTATGGAGTCTGCCACAAATTGCATGTAAAGTGCTACTGTTCCGGTCCAAGGTGGCTTATCCCTACTGTACACTGATGTAAACAACAGGACAACAGGGAGTTAGGCTCAGTGACTTTATCGACCATATAGTCATGTGTCTAACAGGTAGCAGCCCTCAGTTTCCCTATGGAAGGAGAAACAAATGGGCTGAGTCTAGACTGGCAAGTTTTTCCGCAAAAGCAAATGCGGAAGCTGTCTATACTGGCCGCTTGATTTTACGCAAAAGCACTGATGTTCTACTGTCTGCAATCAGTGCTTCTTGCGCAAATGCCTTGACATTCCCGTTCGGGCAAAAGCCCTTTTCCGGACATGTTTTTGCACAAGAGGGCCAGTGTAGACAGCTAAAAACTGTTTTGTGCAAAAAAGCCCCGATGGCAAAAATGGCGATTGGGGCTTTTTTGCGCAAAACCATGTCTAGATTGGCACGGACGCTTTTCCACAAAAAGTGCTTTTGCGCAAAAGCGTCCGTGCCAATTTAGGCGCTCTTTTCCACAAATGCTTTTAACGGAAAAACTTTTCCGTTAAAAGCATTTGCGGAAAATCATGCCAGTCTAGACGTAGCCATGATGTAGTGTCTGGGTCCTTTCATGTTATAGCTTGTTTTGTCTGCTTTGGGGTGGGCAATAATTTTGCGGGGAGGGGGCCACTTCATGAATTTTGGCAGTGGCCACGGGCCGACTCTCTTGAAAGGGGCGGTGCCTCAGGTGGAAGGGGTGGGACCTTAGGTGGAAAGGAGTTGTTCTCACCTGGCAGGGCCTAGAGGAGTGGATTGAAGGAGGGGCCCTAGAGGTAGGGGGGGCACATGAAGTCCCCTGCTCTGCCAGGGCCGCGTGGTGCCTAGAGGGGACCACCAGCCATTCTGAACAGCGAATGACTTCACACACTCATCTGCCCCCAGGAATCGATTGGCCTGGGGGTGCGGGAGTGGCAGGGTGTCCACAGACCTGATCAAATGGCTTGGTGGGCTGTATCTTGCCCACCCCTGATCTGGATGCTACTCACCTGTCTTTGAACAGAAGTGTTCACAATCATCACCAAGGAATTTCCACCCAATGCCAGTGCCTGGTTCCCACAGAGAAACGCTGCTCGAAGAATCGCCTCGTTAGAGCAGGGGTGGGCAATCATTTTTGAAAGGGGCCCACTTTGTGAATTTCTGAAGTGGTCACGGGCCGCCCTGGAAGGGGTGGGGCCTCAGGCAGAAGGGGTGGGGCCAGGAGACTTCGAGAGCTCCCCTCCCCACAGAGCCTGATTGCCTGCGGGTGCGGGAGCGTGTGAAGTCTTTGTCCCCCACCCTGCCAGGGACACCCGGCGTCTTGAGAACAGCTGGTGGTGTGAGGAGACTTCCCTTGCTCCCAGGCCAATCAGGGGGTGCACTCCCCCCCAAGAAAGCAGTAATGTCAGGAGGGGGGCTGAAGGGAGGCTTTCCTTTTAGTTTGGGAGGTGCCTCGCTTCTCCTCCCCTGGCTGTGCCATGCCTCCCAGTCACTGCGAGCCTGGGGGCGAGGGAGCAGTCTCTGGCTTTCCCATCCCGCCCCACTAGGGTGTGCAATTCCTTCCTGGCAGGGCGGGGTGGGTAGCGAGAGACTTTGCACACTTCCTCATCCCCAGGCCCTGATATGCCTGGGGGCGGGAGGGAACATGCGAAATCTTCTCCCCCTGCCAGGGACGCATGGTTCCCTCTGGTGATGCATTCCCCTGGAGGGAGGAGGAGACTTCACGCGCTCCCTCGTCCCCAGGTCTCAATCGGCCTGGGGGCGGGGGAGCGGCAGGGCAGCCGCAGGCCCGATCAACCCGCCTGGTGATTTGAATCCGGCCCATGGAGATGCCTTTGCCCATCCCTGAGTTAGAGAGATTAAGGCAGAGGGCAAAGTCTCCCCCCTGCTGCTTGCAACAGCCCTCCTGAAAAGAACCAGCTCTCCCTGCTACCAACAATTCAGCATTTTTCAAAGAGTGCACAGTGCATGCACGCTAGGGAAAAGAATGGCTAAGATGACGTATAACAGCACCTCTTGATGACTTCTCTCTAACATGCGGTAATCTGAAGGAGGAGGGGGTGGGTGGATGACTTTTTAGGGACGCCTAGGATGCTTTTTTCGGCAAGGAATTTCTGAAAATACTTGGCCATTTGGTGTCAACCAACCCATTTCAAAACAAATTGCTTCTCAGGAGAATGCGCCTGAACCTCTGGAATAAATCATCCATGGCAGAGATTACTTGGCAGTATCCAGAGAGGGGCTAGACTCCCGCAGAAGCAGGGAAATTACCCCGACCCTCTCTCGTTCAGTCTGGTGGTGGAACCGGAACAAGCCCTGCAGCTTAAGCAGTGAGGTTTAAATGATAACCTCATCTGTTCCCTGGCTTGAAAAGTTCTGCAAGAGTCACCTTGTGAGCTGAAATATGCTCTGTGCTTGGTCTTTGCACAAAGGTTGATGTTTTGGAAACATTTGAGTAAAACCCTGCAGCCATTTTTGAGACTGATGAAGAAAACAAAATCTCCTCTTTAGAAAAATCACCCCATTTCCCCAGCTTTCCCATTCCTGGACAGATCACTCAAAACAGCTGCTCTATGAAAATTGGCATGTTAATCGATTTCCATTGTGGGCACAGACATCACCAAACAACTGGCTGTGTTGCTATTCACAGAGTTTGCATGTAATAAGAAATGCAGCATGCGTTATTTCAGAAGGTCGAAATTAACCCTGGGCAGCAGTTCGGCACGAGACCGATGCATGCGGAACCCCATTGCTTTACAATTTTGAATATTTGTTCCCAAGCAGGGGCTTAAGTGGTGTGTAGCTCTTGTGCCAGCACTCGGCACAGGGTGAATTTCATACTGCGCGCACACTAATCTCTTAACAATGCTTTAACCCACCTCTCGCCCGCCTGTATTTCCTCGCTTGAAATTTCACCTGTGCAGTCGCTTAATGCTGCATCTAAATAGCCACCAAAACCAAGAATGCAAATCAGCTGAATCCCAAGGAGCAATGTTCTCTGAGACAAATACAGCTGATAGCATGACTAGATTCCGAACATCAGCTCAACTACTTTTTATTATTATTATTAATTTCAAGCTCCAGCTGCTGCCTCGGAGCATTTTGCTTTGGCATTCCAAAAGTTGTGGCTCAGAACAAACAAAAGGGAAAGAAAAATGAAAGCGAAGCTGCTGCGAAGCCATTAGTACCATAGAGCACAGCAATGATGGCTAACGGTGTCTGCTCATCCATCAAGGTATCTCATCTGTCAGCTATAAAAATGTCATCCCCAAAAGTTTATTATGGGAGCTCGGGAACACGTAAGAGTGGTTTACTGCTCAGGAGAGTAGCTCTTTGTGACAGTGGCAGAGACCTGCTGCAGCGGCAGTGAAGCAAAATATAAACCCTGTGGAGACGCAGAAGAACGGTGTGGCTGGTGGGTGGAGATGACAAGATGAGCCAGGAATAATGTTTCTTCCAGACAGGCCTACTCTAAAGATGGGGTGTTCAGCAAAGGTAGATTATTACACTGGGGTAAGGACCCCAAAGAGCCCCTACACATGGCAAGGTCAGGGTTTGGTTGTGCCTGGACAACTGGAAGCCCCGAGAAAGGGACAGTTTTCCATACTGTGCAAAGGGAGGGGCTGCTGTTGGGAGGGACGCAATATTAGAGTGGCCACTAGGGTGCTGTTAAAGGAATGGCAAGCAGAGATGGGGATCTGCCAACCCCCTACCTCAAACCCTTCCCCCTCCCCAGCCTTTAACTCAGCACCGCAGGAGGGAGAGAACAGGCCCCTGGCATGCTGGGAGGATGGCTGGTGGGTGGGGTAGAGAACAGGCCCCAGGAAGGCTGGAGGGTGGCTGGAGGAGTGGAGGGAGGGGGAGAACAAGCTCTGGGCAGGTGGGCAGAGGGGCGTGGCAGGTCTGGGGAGAGAACATGACCCTGGCCCCCAGCCTCCTGCACCCCGCCCCCACAACTCAAGACCCTGCCCTGAAGGACCTGGACAATGCCGGGCAAGACCGCTAGTCTACTACATCTCTGAGAGAGTCTGTGTGTCTGTGAGTCTGTTTGTTGAAGAACGCCTCCTAAACTTGAGAGCTAGGACCACCACGTGGTACGGTTTGGTTGTGCCAGGACAATAGGTTTTGCCTGGAATATGATTGTTTCTCATAAAACACAAAGGGAGGGGTCTGCTAGCAGGCAAAATTATATTACAGAATGACCAAGGGGGAGAGGGGGGCACACCAGTAGGCGAGTGACCCAATGGAGGTCGGGCTCTGGATGTTGCTAGCCACCATACACATGGAAGGTTCCTATGCTGGTGAGCTGCCCTGGGCCAGCCCCAGGGATCCGCCAGCCCCAATGATCCACTGACCAGGCACCATGTCCCGACCACCCCAACCAGCCCCAGGGAGTTACCACCTGGCCGCTATCCCCGCCAGCCCCAGGGAGCCAGTGGCAGAGTAGTGCGGCCTCCACCACCCATGCCAGCCCCGGTGATGTGGAAGTTGAGCTGTGTGGTCCTTGCTGCCATGGCCCACCCTAGGGATCCAGTGGCCAGGCCATATGGTCCTCACCATACCAGCCATCCCTGGGGATCAGCCAACCTCCTGCACCTCTCAAACCCCACCCTGAACCCCCAGCCTCTTCCCTGACTCCTGCATCCCCACCCCCTGCCCTGCCCCCTCCTTAATGGCCAGATTTTTCTGCCCCAGTGTGCACAGAAACCTACCTGGTCTGCTGTTACCTTGGGACTGAACACAGGTGGTGGGTGAAGGTAGGGCTGGGAGAAGTAAGCCTCTCACCCCGCTCCCAGCCCCACCCCTTCTGCCCAGACCCCGCCCCCTAGCATCCTGGAGAGGTGGGGCAGCATGCGGCCCCAGCCTCCCTGACCCTGAAGCAGGCAGTCCCAGCCCCTCTGCCCCCAGTTGGTGTTCTGGGAGTGGGGTCAGGGTGGTGGATTGAGAAGGCAATACCTGCTCCTGCTTAGCATACCTACCTCCCATAGGGCAGAAAGTGACTATGGAGCTAGGGCTGTGTGTTTTTGCAGCGTCAAATTCCCAGTCCTCTGAGCCAATCTAAAGTAAATAGTGGAACAAAGGCCAGTTGCATGACACCCCCCTCAACTCACTCGTGAGCATTATCTAACCAGTATTCAGCACCAGTTTCGGGCACGAAGGCCAGACCCAGAGCGTAGCCATGCGATAGAGCAAGAGGGCTACAGACGTGCCTTCCCCACCTCCCCTGAGCTATGGGTACACGGACCATGGCTCAGCTGTGCTGGAGAATTCCCGACATGCCAAGCTGCCCTGGTTTTGCCATCCAGCAGAAAGCCTGATGCTCTGTTTGGGGGGAGGCGTGACAAAGGCTCGCCTGCGGCTGCACACAGAGCGGAACAGTTGTCTACGTTCACCTGCTTTGGTTAATTACAGGCACCCCGTGGAGCACACACACTTTGACATTCATGAAGCAGAAAGGCTGCCAGGCTCCAGACACAAACACGAAACCTGGGGAGATTTTCCTCTTCCAGCATGAGCCGGGGGGCGTTACCTGGCAGGGGGTGGCAGCAGGAGTCTGGACTCCTTGCACTCACCGTGACAGCAGGAGTCCGAGTGACTAGTAGCCTGCTCCTATCCGTCCCACCCCACCACTGTCTCCCAGCCCCTGTGCTCCACCTCACCTCAGCAGTGGGAAGTGGCGCGCCCTGGGACCAGGCTGCGGGCCGGGAGAGGGCGGCGACGTGGAGCAGCCTGCCAGGCGACTTTGTCTCCCACTGCCAGGGTGAGGTGGGGTGACCCCTGCTGCTGCCCCACGCCTGGCCTCCTGATAATCCCTTGGGCCATCCTGGGCCCCGTCCATAGGGCAGTCAAGGCGGCCACCCCGAGCCATCCTATGGACAAGACGATCTGCTGCTCTGGCCGAGAAAGGAGGAGAAAAGTAGCGCAGCTCAGCGTGCCCCTCAGAGTAGAAGAGGCACCTCTCGTTCTCCAGAGGGGTTAGGCCAGGGCTGGCCTTACCATGAGGCAAACTGAGGTGGCCGCCTCAGGTGCCAGACTGTATGTGGGGGGGCACCACTAGGACCCAGACTGTAGAAAAGTGTGTCTGCTGCTGGTGCAGATGTATTCTCTCTGCTCTAGGTGCACAGAGATGGTGGAATGCCATGAGAGTAGAACAGGAAGAAGGCAGAACTGAGACCTTTCAAAGTTTTGGTCCAAGCGAGGGGATATGGGGGCGTCATTTGAGCTCCCCGCCGCAGGTGCCAAAATGTTGTGGGCCGGCGCTGGGTTAGGCACCGCCTGAATGTCCCTGCACGAGGACAGAGGCAGCAGTAGTAGAGCATTTACTCTTCCTGATTTATCTGCTGCTGGGCCACTTCTGCATCTCAGGTCCTGTCATTAAACTCAGCAATGCCCTATTTGGCTCTGGGCAGCCGGCAGACTTAGGCTACAGCTAGATCGAGTTGTTGGGCGTGGACTGTAGCTTCTATTGCATGGGACAGTTTTCGTGGGTTCTCCATGCTGAAACGGAACGCAACCAAACTATTTTGAAATTTCCTGTGAAACAAATATTTTTCGCATGGAGTCAAATGCGACATGTTGCTTCCATAAAATCGACACACGTTGGTTTTATTTCCCCTTTTTGACATTTTAAATATTTTTACAAAGTTCATAGTATAGCACAAGAGACACGATGAAACAAAAGGGCGGTTTTGAAACTCCCTGTTCCAAAAACATTGAAATCTGGGCTTGTTGAAATGGTCCCCCCGACAGCTTTCTGCATATCTGTAGCTTTCAACAAACTGGCACGTACTGATAGAAAAATGCTCCATCAGAAACTTTCTAACCAGCGGGAGATGCAGCATTTGCACTTTAACCCAGAGGATGCGATCGATCAACATGTATCTGGACATGTTCACAGCAAACTACAAACCCCATTTTGTCCTGAAAATGCCGTTTTTGATTGTAAAGTGCTCTGCCTCTAATGCACTGTTGCCTTCTAATCCTCAGTCGGGCCTAGGATTCGAGGCAGAGGTAGCAGAGGGCTAATAATGGGGAGCATTGAATGGTCTTCCATGCAGATGGAAGCTCCTCAGAACAATGCGTTGGCTGCAGTCCAAAGGAACCAGTTCGCTCAGAGGGGCTGTAATTAAGGCCAAGTCTACCCTGTCCAAGTTACTGCGCAGTAAATCAGCCCCCAGTGCTGGAAAGGAAGAAATCATCTGACAAGTGATTTGCAGTCACTTAGGGGTCACTCAACTCAGGGGACTGAAATGTTGTAAAAAGGACTGTCTCCGGCCACGTGGGAAGAGAGTGGAACCAGGAGATGAGGCTGAGCATGAGAAGTTGCAGAAGACTCGAGGGGCCCTTTGAAGGACACTAAGCCCTGGTCTACATTAGGACTTTATTTTGAAATAATCCCCTCCCCTGGGTCGCATTTATAAGCCGAGCGTCCACACTACCAAGCTGGTTATTTTGAAATAAAGATCTGCAGAATTCAAAATCTGAACTTCTGCTTTTCATCAGGAGTAACGCTAATTCCAAAATAGTTATTTCAAAATAGAAGTCGTGTGGACACTTCGGTGCCGCTATTTCAAAATAACTACTCCCTGGAGTCATTCAAACTAATGACTCCCCAGTGTTTCCTGGTGCTCTAAGTCTGAGGTAGCGTATCCACATTGATGCAGCCTGCCCTGGACTAATTTTGAGCCTTCTTCATAGTATGGACATGCTCGTTCGAATTTGTCAAACTGGGAGTTAAGCTGAAGTTAGTAATTTTGAAATACTTTCTCAGTGTAGTCATGGCCTAAGAGACAACGGGTTAGAAGGCAAAGTAAGGAAACAGAGATAGAAATGTAGCCGTGTTAGTCTGGTGTAGCTGAAACAAAATACAGGACGATGTAGCACTTTAAAGACTAACAAACAAGATGGTTTATTAGATGATGAGCTTTTGTGGGCTCATAGACATTTACCTCCCCCCCATCCCCCTTCTGTTCTGAAATTTGATTTGTCTTTTTCATGTGTGTTCATTTTTTTAATTGTATCCTTTGGTATATATGGTTGTGACAATTTTCTTCCACTATTTGATCTGAGGAAGTGTGTCTGGCCCACGAAAGCTCATCACCTAATAAACCATCTTGTTAGTCTTTAAAGTGTTACATAGTCCTGTTTTTTGTTTAAGGAAACAGAGGCAGGGATTTGTATGCTGGTTTTCCAAAGATTTGTATTTCTCTTGTGTTTGTTGATGAGTGATTGGTTTGGAAGTTCATTTGCAAAGTTTTTGTGTTACTTGCTCTTTCTGTCATGAATCCTGGAAGAGGAATCAGTAATTCAGAGGAAAATTCTTTCTTTCTTTCTTTCTTTCTTTCTTTCTTTCTTTCTTTCTTTCTTTCTTTCTTTCTTTCTTTCTTTCTTTCTTTCTTTCTTTCTTTCTTTCTTTCTTTCTTTCTTTCTTTCTTTCTTTCTTTCTTTCTTTCTTTCTTTCTTTCTTTTCCACTTTGAAAGCGTAGTGGTTCTCTCACACTTTGGCTATGTCTAGACTGCAGCACTTTATCCCGGAAAAGCAATGCCGTGTCCAAGGAAAAAATTTCAGAAAAGTGGAAGCATTCTTTCACCATCCCTATAAACCTCATTGTACGAGGAAGAAGGGATGGCTCGAAAGAGCAGGTTTTTCCAAAATGTGGCGCCATGTAGATGCGCCAAATTTTGGAAAAGTCTCTTTCAAAAGAAATGAGTCTCTTTTTCTGACTTTTCTTCATAGTTGAGACGTAGCCTTTCTGAAGCTCAAGATGATCTCATTCTGCACTCCCAGACCAAAGCAGTCTGAGGACAAATGCGCTCAGCAAAACGGAACAGAACTCGGCATTTCAAGATTATTTTGGTAGCTTATGAAGAGGCAGCTTCCTAGCCGAGCTGGGATGTTCCCCGACTACCTGAGCTGCCAAGAGTCTTTCCCGAGCCTGCTGCTGCCAGCTCTTGCTATTCTCTGACTAGAAGCAGAAACGAGTCCTGCCGAAGCTGGGCTCTTTGTGCCTTGTAAAAACAAGGGCCTTTCTGTTGCACCAGCAGCTGTAGAGGAACTGTGGGGCAGACACAAAGAACCCTACTCCCGGTGCCAGCGCTGTGCCCCTGCACAACAGCCTCAGGCCTGTGGGTGGATCCGAGGCAAAAGGGGGCCGATGGCATGGCATCGGTGGTGGTTTTATAGCAAGTGTTGCCACGCCCGGTGCTGCCTTAATGCGCTAGCTCCTGGAGGCCGGAGATGAAGGGAGCATCTCAGCTGTTGTTTTTGATGGAGGAATGTGCCTAGCCCCTGCGGCTGGGTGAGGCGCCTGCAGGGCATCCTCAGCGTGCACCCGAGGGCTCAGAAACCAGGAGGCAACTACGGAGAGCTCACAGTGTAAAACATCTGATCTGTAAGGCAGCCGCATGGCGTGTGAGCCCTGGGGCCGGGCGCTCTGTTCTTATCCTGGCTGCTCCGGGGCCCTGTAAGGTCTCACAGGGGTTAGTGAATCAGAGGGGTGTACAGTGGGCATGGAAGAAGGCGAGAGAAGCATTTCACTGAGTCTGTTCTGCACAGCCGTGCCCTCCCCCCATTTTGCTGCACCCCCTGCTCTGGCCAGCGCTGTCTCATTCCTGGATTCCTCCCCCGCCCCCATTCCTCCCTCCTTTCGCTTTGGGGGCCTGTCGTTGGGGTGAGCGGAGAGGTGCGATGGAACAGAATGAGCAGCCCAGGCACCTCCCGGCTGGTAAGGTTTTGAAATGTTCAACGAGCATGACTCGTTCCCCGTCAGCTGGGTGTTAATACGCACTGGTCGATGCAGGACCTTGTGAATGATGTATGAAAGGAAAGCTCCTTGGTCTTCTAATGCGCAGAAGAAAAAGCCCTGTAGGTAGCCCGGGAGCATTCCACTCCGCCGCTGCCTGAGAAAACTGGAGAGTCCCCCCAAACAGTTCTGACGCTTTTCGCTTTCCAATCTGCGTGTTTGTCCTTTCCAGTGAGAAGGGGGATTTGAATCCGCTCCTTTGCAGAAGGAATTGACCCATTAAATACATTTAAAAGCCTTTCAGAATAGCCCTGCATGCCTCTGACAGTTAAGAGCATAGAAACGGTAATCAAAGTTACCTCACAAAGACTAAAAAAAAGCATTGAAATGACTTAAAAATGTGGTGGGATAGGAGTGGATGTGAATCTCAAAAGCCCACCTCCAGCTTTTCATGGAATCCTAGGGTTGGAAGAGACCTCAGCAGGTCACCGAGTCCAGCCCCCTGCCCAAAGCAGGACCAATCCCAACTAAATCAACCCAGCCAGGGCTTTGTCAAGCCAGGACTTAAAAGCCTCTAGGGATGGAGATTCCAGCACTTCCCTAGGCAACTCACCCCAGTGCTTCACCACCCTCCTAGGGAAATAGTTTTCCCTAATATCCAACCTAGACCTCCCCCACTGTAACTTGAGACCATTGCTCTGCCATCTGTCACTACTGAGAACAGCCTCTCTCCATCCCCTTTGGAACACCCCTTCAGGGAGCTGAAGGCTGCTATCAAATCCCTCCTCACTTTCTCTTCTGTAGACTGAACAAGCCCAAATCCCTCAGCCTCTCCTCATAAGTCATCTTCTCCAGCCCCCTAATCATTTGGGTTGCCCTCCACTGGACTTTCTCCAATGCGTCCACATCCTTTCTGTCATGGGGTGGGGGCCAGAATTGGATGCAATACTCCAGATGTGGCCTGAGTAGTGCCAAATAAAGGGGAATAATAATTTCTCGGTTGCAAGGACACACTGTTGACTCATATCCAGTTTCTCATCCACTGTAACCCCCAGGTCCCTCTCTGCCAAACTGCTGCTGCTTAGCCGGTCAGTCCCCAGCCTGTAACAATGCTTGGGATTCTTCTGTCCCAAGTGCAGGAATCTGCACTTGTCCTTGCTGAACCTCATCAGTTTCCTTTTGGCCCGATCCTCCAACTTGTCTAGGTCACTCTAGCCCGTCTCCTTACCCTCCAATGTATCTACCTCTCCTCCTTGCTGTGTGAAGCCATTTCAAATCCAGTCTGTGCCTGTGGTCCCAAAAGGAAAAGTGCATCCCACTTCACTGGCAAATACTGCCAGAGCCAAACCCTCTGGGTCAGAATTCTAAAGCAGCAAGTGTATCCTACTCTGTTTTCAAATGCTGGGCTGGCTGATGGGTCAGCTGAGGCAGAAGAAAGGTGAGAGGAGGAAGAATGGAGAAAGGCATGCATGGAGGTGGCATAAACAGAGGTCAAGGTGAAATTTGTGCCCGGTCAGCACGTCCTAACTTTTGTCCATTTCGGAAGTGGGGAGGAAGGGCTCCTGCTGAGACCAGAGAGGCTGACTTTTGAGTTAAATGGGAGCAGAGTTAGGGCAAAGCTGAATGGTTTTAAAATTCCTGCCTTTGACGTCCTGGGGAGGTCAGCTCCCAGGTAGTAGTGCTCATCTCCTCGCTTGTCCCTTTTGGATGGTGTGATGTTTCACAAGCAGTAAGTTCGCTAAATCATTCTTTGATGGAGTGGCTAGCACTCAGCCTTTGAATAGTGTCAGCCTCTTCCTCAGGCAGGTTCTGCTGATACTGACAAGTCACCTTTTTCTCCCTGGTGGTGCGACTCACAGTTATTTGCACAATGGCAGGTAAACCAAACTGAGAATGCTACGGCGCATGGAGAGATCATGGGGCATGCCAGGAGATGACTTTTGAGCCGACATGAACCTTTTCTTGATCTACATAAAGTTCTCCCCTGCTAGTCCAGACAGATAACCTAAATACCATCGGATTCGCTCTCTGGGCGTGGATAGAGAGCAAATAAAGACCCATTTATTGTCACAGGTTTCCAGGCTGACTTAGCCTCTCTTTACAACTGCTAACTGGGCCACGTGCGCTGGGAAGTTTCACAAAGCAGGCAAAGAAAACAACTGTTTTTAATTAATCGTTTGGCTGTTACTTCTGTTTTCATCTTTCATCTCCAGCTACCTAGCAGCTCCTGAGCATCACCCAGCAGGACGTTTCATGGCAGGGTGCAGCCTGTTTTGAGCCACCTCTGCTAGATTATACAAACAATGGAACGATGTTGATTTCTTTCCACAACCCATATGTTTTCCCCTATTAGAATTCCAACTTGAAATCTGGGTTTTTTTCAAAGCTATTCTTGAAACTCTACAATTTATTCTTTAACTCTCGCCTGCCCGACATACGCCTCCTTTGTATTGGCTGCTTTGAACGTGTGCTTTGACACTTGTATTTCAAGATCCCTTCTTGTTGCATGCTGCCAGGACCAGCAATTCATTCACTGTCAGCCACTAGCTTTAATTATTCAAGGTCACTCTCTCGTCCAGGCAACAGTAGCTACAGGGAGTAAAACTTAAATCTGCCTTTCAATTTTAATTCTACACTTTACAGAGTCACAGATTCATTTTGTCTGTTGTGTGTGTGTGTGTGGGGGGGTGCCCCCACTGTACAGAGCAGTTATTACAACACGCTCAGTATCACTAATTGGAGGTACTTTGTATTCCAAGCTATAGCAACGTAGGTATAGTGCCGGGTGGTATTTTCCATAGCTATTTAAAATGTGGAGGTTGTGGAGGTAAGCAGTTTTTAGCTTACCTGTGAACTCCTAAAAAGTGCCACAGAGAAATAAACCTCTTAAGGGATACAGTCCAGCAGGAGGTGAAGTGTGTGTGAGTTTGTGAAGTGTTTTTGTTTGTAATTCATGCCAGGTACATCTTTTCAGTTAAAAAAAAAATCGCAACATTGCCCTGTAATTTCTCATTAATAAACCCTTTGGCCCTTACTCTGAGGTATTCTCTGGCCCCGTTGTGCTACATAAGGAGCTTTTAAGTGGCACAGGGCCTCCCTGAAGGGCTACTGCTTTTCTAATTGGTTCTGAAAAGCAAAGCCAAACCATCTTTTCTCATCTGGAAACTCTCGGGATGATTGCCGTATCTGTGCTTCCCAGCACCTTGCCGTCAGCGACGGGCGCCATATAAGTCAATTAATAATTATGTCCCTCTCCTTGAGATAAAATAGTTCATTTATACAACCCGACTGAGACGTGCAGAATATGGCGCTGAAGGCTGACCTTGGTGGTGTGGCATGAATAGGACTGGGGATTCTCTTTCTTCTTGTGCTCTTGGCTTTGTTGCAGTTTTAAAGCACGGGCTGTTTGAAGCGCTGCCTGTGTGGATGTGGTATGCTGGTCCCCTTTGTCATGAAAACTTCATCCTTTTCTTCATTTTTAATTTCACAATCTCGGGGCCTTCTGTTCCTCCAGGCTGCCTCCTGACGGGCAGCCGAGCTGTAACTATTGACCCTGCCTCGGCAACGCCGTGAAATAAGCCGGGGCCGCTTTTGAAATCTTGGCCCAGTCATTGCGTATCGCCCCGAGGTTGAGGTCACTGCTCTTCTTCCCTTTCTAAAACTTATCGCAGAAGAAAGAAAAAAGTTCTCAGACTGAGAAGAAATCCATTCCCGAGCCGTTCCTATTTCTGGTAGTTTGTTTACTGCCTCCCTCCCCCAGTGCAATGTAATTTCTTTCTCCATGAGTGTTCCCATCACCTTTCCTTGCTGTAGCCTACACATCTCTCTAACTTCTTTGCTTCAGTGTGGGCGAGGTTTCTGATGTCCTCTCTAAGGTTACCCCAATGCACATACTTTGGTCCTTGATTGTGTGCATAGGTCCCATACACAACTAGTGTCTGCATTACCCTATGCTGGACACAGGCATAAAATGCAGCGGCCTGCACCCACAGTGCTGCTGCTGCTATATGCATTAGAGCAGTGTTTCTTAAACAGTGTTAAAAGGCAGTCAGAGGTGTGCCACAGAGAACAACAGAGTTCAAAATGGCCTCCCTTAAAGGGGCAGGCGACTTTTTTTTTTTGCTCTACAAAAAATCCTTGGTGTTCTTCTTAAAAAAATATTATTGTTTGGTGTTCCTCAGTCTTAAAAAGTTTAAGAAGCACTGCATTAGAGCTTCCATTTCGGGAGTGGGATCCCAGGGTGTTGTGTGGACTAGGAGACCCACTTTGCCAGGTGGTATTTGTGCTGTCTCCTGCTTGCACACTTCTATCAGTTCCGTGGTAATATCACCTCACCCTCCTCACTGTTGTGCTCTGCTAAATTGGGTGCAAGACAGGCAACAAAGGGCCAGAGATCTGGTTCCGTTCCAGCACAAATTGCTATGCAGTGGAGTAGGTAGGTGAGGGGCTAGGGCGGACTCTGAGCAGCGCTTTCTGAATTGTAGGAGCTGGTCCATTGTCATTCCTTCAGCTCGCAGGGCGCAAATAGCATGACCACTGGTAAGGCCATGCTGTGTCCTTGGGTGGAGCATTGCTTCTGGCACAGGAGAGCCAACCCAATGTGATGAAAGCACCTCATTGTGGGATGACCAGCTATGATGTCAGGGCTTCCAAATGAGGAAACAGAACTGCCTGGAGCTGTGTGAGGAGCTTGCAGCTTGAGGGGCCTCGATTCAGAGGAGCCATAGGGGTACAGAAGCAAGTAGCCAATGCCCGGGGCAAGAAGACAGCTCCAGACGGGGACACATCTGTGGCAAACAACTCTGAGGCGGGGAAGCCCACTGTCGGGGCTCTGATGTCATTAGCACGGTGCTCTACCCTGGGGGGAGCTCGGTAATAAAAGACTCGGGTAGTGCAGCCGGGTTGGAGAGGATTTTTAGCCAGGGCAGGGTATCCAGCAATGGCTTCCCCTCCCTCAGTACTTTGTCCCCACAAGATGCACTTGAATGAGTGAACTGAAAAGGTTCACACGCCGAGGCGCCACTGAGGCAGTTTCAAGAACAGAAAGGTGAGAAACCCTGGAAAGCGGCAGGATGCCAGGGCACGGAGGAGATGGGAATTGCCCCCCAAGGGGGGAGAATGGACTTTATTCCCCTGTATGGTGCGGCAGGGCCTGCTTGTAGCTACCACCTGCTTGCTTGGATCATGCACCCCCTGACATCTGTGGTCCTGGGAAAAGGGAGTTCAGGGCCGGCTGTAGGGAAAATAGCACCCTGGGTGAACTTGTATTCTGGCGCCCTTGGGCCCCACTGCCTCCCCCGCCATTGCCCTGAACTCCCCTCTGTGGCCTCACACTCCAGGTCTGTCCTGCTTTGGGCCACCTGAGCCCACTCCCTCCACCCCGCCCACATCACCCAGTCGCAGAGCCAGCCCTGCCCAGCAGCAGCTCACATCTAGACGCCACGGTGATGGGCATCATAGGAAACTTCACAGCACTCCTGTTGACCTCCCTCCCCCGCCCCCAGCCAATGCTACAGGGACACCGGCATTTGGCTGTGGAGGAGACCAGCCACACTGGGGGAGCAGGCTGCTGGCTGCACTCTAACAGGGTGAGTGGGTGCTCTGGAAGTTGGCCCATCTCCGCATTGCCCAACAGGAACACTCGGCCCGGCAGCCAGCACCTCTGCCAGAGCCCCAGTGGGTCATCAGTCCAAGGGGGGGGCACAGCGACAGGAGGGCATGAGGGGGCTGGGGTGGCATGGTGACCTGAGGGGGGGTTATTTGGGGTGGGGGTGGAGAAAAGGCAAATGTCCCAGTGCACTGAAGGGAGGTGGATGGGGATGGTGGAAGGTTCATGCCCAAACTAGCCCCAACCCCCTCCACTGATACCGCTCTTTGGGGTGAGCAAGAAAAAGGGGAAGCCCCGGGAACTGGGGTGTCAGAGTGTGGCATGAGGGAGGGGAACCCTGGGTACTGGGTGGTCATGGAGGTGATGGGGGTGCAGGGATGGGCCCCTCCCCCCAAGTGCTTGGAAAGCTGGGGCTTTGGGATGCAGGGTTGGGCACCTGGGAGCTTGAGGATTTGGGGGTGCAGAGAGAGCTGGGGGAGCTGGGGGCACAGGGAGGGGTCCCCAAGGAGTTAGGGAAGCTGTGATCTAGAGACACAGGGGGCCCTAAGGGAGCTGGAACGTGAGGGCTCGGGGATTGGCCCTTTAGGCATGGAGGGCGGTTGGTATCTGGAGGACAGATGGTGAGGAGGGGATCCAGAGAGCTGTGGGGGCTAACACCTGTGGGAACAGGGAAAGGACTTACAGGGAGGTTGGGGGCTGAGAACTGGGGGCACAGGGACGTGCCCTCTGGCAATGGGGGCTTGGAGGGAGGATGGGAATTGGGATGGGGCCTTTTGGGAGTATTGAGGGTTCAGAGATGGGGGACACAGGAAGGGGAAGTGTAGGGGAGAGGGGACTTGGGGGACATGTAGGGGACGAGTGGAAGTGGGTGAGCATGAAGTCTTGGGCTCTGGGGAGCTCAGGGAGGGGCCTCCAGGGAGTGCGGTGAACGAGAAGTGGGGCTAGGACCTTGGGGAACAATGAAATACCCCCAGGCAACAAGGAGGGGTCCTGTGAAAGTGGGGGCAGGGAGGGAAGCTGGAACTGGGGGCACAGTGAGGGGCCAACTGGGAGATTGGGGGGTTGGGAGTGGGGGGAAACAGGGAGGGACCCCATGTAAAGGGGGAGCATGGCAGTTGAGCTTGGAGGAACAGGGAGGGTCACTCTGGGAGGACTCAGAGAGGGGCATAGACCTGGGGACTGTAACAGGGCAGCTGCCCTGTACTGGCCCCTTAAGAGCCAAACCCCAGCCTGGAGCAGGCCCGGGGAGTTCAGCCCAGCTGGGCGGCATTGGCCAATTAAGGCCCAGCTGGGGGCTATAAAAGGGAAGGGCTGCTTCAGCCAAGGCAGTGTGAGCCTGGCTGCTGAGGGAGCAGGACGCTCTCTGGAGCTAGGGCAGGGCTAGAGAGTCAGGCTGGGCCAGGATGCTTGGACAGCCAACCGGCCAGCCTGCTAGGCCTGCGGCAAGGCTGTGAGCCTGGCTGCCGAGGGAGCAGGACGCTCTCTGGAGCTAGGGCAGGGCTAGAGAGTTAGGCTGGGCAAGGGCGCTCGGACAGCCAACCGGCCAGCCTGCTAGGCCTGTGGACAGGCCTGCTGGAGAGACACCAAACCCCCGGAAGGGGGGCTCAGAGCGAGTGACTTGGGCACTGCCGGAGGGCAGTGTGGCGAAGAGAGCAACACGACCAGAAGATTCCAGAGGGGAAACGCCACGTGAGCGGAGGCCTGTGCGGGCGGAATGGACTGATTCCGGGGACAGACGATGGACCCCCGCTACGGTGGTGGGTGACCCCCGCTACGGTGGTGAGTGACCCCCTCACAGGGACACAATGAAGGGGCCCCTACAAGTGGGACCTGTGGGACAGGGAGGGGGAATGTGGGAGTGGGGAAAATGGAGGGGGTTGGCATCTAGGGGTGCGGGAGGACCCCCAGGGAACAGAGGGGGGTTGGGATCTGGAGACACAGTGAGGGGACCACCTGAGATCTGGGTGGGGCTGAGACTTGTGGGCACAGGGAGGAGATCCCTGGGAGAAAAGCTGTGTCGTATTGCAAAGCCTTCGAGGCTGTTTTGGAGCACTAATCTCCACGGGGGTTGAAACTGGTCAGGGTTTCTGCGCAGGGGGAAGGAAGAGGCTATTTAATCATGGGATAGTGGCAGGGGTAGGCTTTGCCTCTATTGTTGCTGGAATTGTGTTTTGATTTTCTGCATATGAACTAAGCCAAAAAAAGACATTGATCTCCCCATTTTCTGTAGGGCAGAGTGCTGCTGTGTGGAAAGCCAGTAGTGTTGTCTGACTACACACTGCCCCAAATGCCTTTTCCCCATCCCAAGCACTGTAATGTCATTGCGTAATGCCGACAGGCAGGACCGAACGTAGAATCTCTGGAGTCAAGTGCATGAAGCCCTACAGCTTGAACGAAGGCTGTAGCACAAACTCATTTCTTCTGTCTGTGAGGGTATGTGTACACTATATGGCTCCGTCGACGGAGCCATGTAGACGAACTTTGTAGACATAGCAAAATGAAGCAGCTATTTAAATAATTGCCACGTCATTTATATCAAAATGGCTGCCGCGCTGTGCCAATCAGCTGTTTGGCGGCACAACGCAGTAATCTGAACGTTCTGCAGTCGACATCAAAATCCTTTGTTGACCGCCCCGGTAAACCTCATTCCATGAGGCATAATGGGGCCATCAACAAAGGCTTTTGATGTCGACTGTGGAGCGTCCAGACTACTGCGTTGTGCCGCCAAACAGCTGATCGGCACAGCATTTTGATGTAAACGAAGTGGCGATTATTTAAACCTCTGCTTCATTTTGCTATGTCTACAAAGCTCATCAACATGGCTCCGCCGACGGAGCCATGTAGTGTAGAAATACCCTAAGGGTATGTCTAGACTGTATTCCTCTGTCGGCAGAGGGATGCAGATTAGGCAGGTCGACATTGCAAATGGGGCAGGGATTTAAATATCCCGTGCCTAATTTGCATAAAAATAGCCACTGGGTTTTGGTGACTCAGCAATTTGTCAGCAAAAAGTGACAGTCTAGCGGGGGATCTGTCGAGAAAGAAAGCCTTTTTCAACAGATCTCTTATGCCTCCTGCAAGGAGGTTTACAGGATCTGTCGAAAAAGTCTTTCTTTCTCGACAGATCCCCCTCTAGACTGCCACTTTTTGTTGACAAAATGCTGAGCTGGCAAAACGCGGTGGCCATTTTTATGCAAATTAGACACGGGATATTTAAATCCCTGCCTCATTTGCAATGTTGACCTGCCTAATCTGCATCCCTCTGCCAACAGAGGGATGCAGTCTAGACATGCCCTAAGTCCCGCTCCATGGGACAGTGACTCACACCCAACAGGTGTGGGGGTGACAGCTGCACCTGTCTCCTTGTCCTTCCCGTGACAAGGGAGGGGCATGAGGAAAAACCTGCCATGGGACTTGGAGGAGGGGCAGGCACTTGATGAGATTCAGGAACATCCACAGGCTCTGTGTTCCTCCTCTGGGCACTCCAGAGTGGAGGGTGCTGGCCCCATCCTGCAGGTTTCCTGGTCTCTTCCTGGTAACTTGGAGCAGGGGTACAGTGGTTTCCAGAAAGAGGCCCTTCAGCTCAGCACACTAGGTGGCAGTCACAGAAGGAGAGAAGACATGGTGGTTCGTGGACAGGTGCAGTGGCCTTGGCAGGAAAAGCACCCCAAGCTCGTCGGGCCACCCGTTCCCAGTGGCTCCATGAAGCAGGCTCTTCAGCAAGAAGGGACTTTGGTGCACTGTCCCTGCAGCTCTTCCCGGGTTCTTCTCTATGCGCCTGTGACGCCTCTTGTGTGTGGCTGCTTCCCTGCAAATTATCGGCCCTACACATGGAATTGTGCGACAGTTCAGCAGCTGTCAACGATGGAGGGATGATGGAGTAGGGTATCTTGTTTGGAAAAAGATGGGGATACAGCCAGATGCCAGGAGCCAGCCTCCCCTTTGTATTTGGTGGCTGTGAAAGTACCCATGCAACGGGGAGATGCAAATACCGCAGGGAACAGTCGGTTTGCTCTGGTGCGTGCAACTGTGACCGTGACCTGTGTAGTAACAGGCTTCAAACGGCGCAGAGAGACTCAGAAGGGGGAGGAGAAATATTTCAACTCTGCAAATTACGGTGGCTTTTTTACAAGTAGATGCAGCCAAAGGGGCCTCGTGTTAGCCATTCAGCAGCTCATAGTTGTATGTGATAGGGGTTATGTAAGAGAGCATGGTTATGCTTTGTTAATCACATGTTGCATTCATACACAACACTCTATAAGCCTTTTGCAGAGACTCATCGCTGCTCTATAGTGTTAGAGATGCAGCCGTGTTAGTCTGGTCTAGCTGAAACAAAAGACAGCACTATGTAGCACTTTAAAGACTAACAAGACGGTTTATTAGGTGATGAGCTTTTGTGGGCCAGACCCACGCTCATCACCTAATAAACCATCTTGTTAGTCTTTAAAGCGCTGCTCTATAGGTAGTCTATTTGCATTTTCATGGCATTCAGTGATAGTGAGAAGATAATTAACTTTGTACCATGAGTGATTTAGCCCTCTGTCTCTGGCCGAGCACTTAATGTCAAAATATATGTTTTATAATTAGAGGGTAGAGGCCTTATTAGCAGCCTGAGTTCATAAAAATAGCCGACAGAAAAAAAGCTCTCCAATCAGCCCATTCTACAAATAATGGCAAATATTTTGATGTATGGACATAGTACAAACAAGCTCATTCTGCTGTGTGACTACAGACCTTTGCTTTAGCAGACTGCAAAAAAGTATGGAAAAAGCATAAACTATATCACCTAGGGCTAAATATTTCCCAGCATTTCTAAACCAGTACTATTTTGAGGCTATAGTTGCACTATCAATTGCATTTAGATGCTTCATGCCAATGTGAGTCACTCTTAAAGCTGTATTTCTTCACGTTATGGCCCTTTTATGATTGCTTCTGATTGGCTGCCGTGCAATGTTTAAACATTGCCTGATACAGAAAAGCCTGCATGACTGCCAGCGTGTACACCCACTCTGGTGATGAGCACCGGATGTCTGCCTAATGTGATAGCAATGACATTTTTCTAGCTGATGGGTTCTCTCACATTGCGCAAAATGGGTATGGGCTTAGTCTGCCAGGGAGCTCTACCATGTTTCTGTTATGTGCCTGGATTGTGGGGGGAGGGGAACAGGACTGGAAGTATTGCCTAGTGGTGACAGTCCAAAAGCCACCTTGTCTGTCAGTGAGAACGCAGGGAAGTGTTGCCCACTGAGGGAGGGTAAGGGAACCTTGGACCACCTGCTCCACTGGGTTCTGACCCAATGCTCTTCGAAGAAATAGACGAAGTTTGCTGCCTGGGTCTCTGCCTATGCTTGTTACAGTCCCTCTGGCAGCCTCATGGGCTGCAGTTAGGGGTCCCTGCTGTGTCCCCCTCTCATCTGTCTCCAGACTCCCCTTCAGTAGGCAATAGCTAATCACTACCTTTGACTCCCGCCTTCCCTGGACTCACCGTGGCTTGGTGACAAGGCTCTTCCCCAGCCGCTTGGCGTCCTGCTGGCTTCCCAACTGCATCCGACTGCTCTCTCCTGGCAGACCCGAGTCAGCTGAGCTGCTCGTATTGCTCTGGCCATTGGGACATTACCTAGCAGGGGGGCGGGGATGTAGCTTATGAATCCTCTCCCTTCCCGTGCAGGGTTCTTACACCCTTTCCGAGCTGTCACGGACTCAAAGGCAACTTTCAAGGAGTTTGCCATGGTGGTGTCAGCCAGGGGAGCCGACAGCCATGCTGGATCCCTGGACAATATTGGGGAGGCCCCGACTGCATGCTCTGAGAAGGGGCGTGGCTTCAGGCAGAAGGGGCGGGGCTTCAGGCAGAGGGAGCGGGGCCGGGGTAGCCAGCCCTAAGTGCTGCTTGGTGCATTCAATGTCAGCTCCCCACCTCCCAACTTTGGAGCTCCAGTGGTGGCAGTGGGGAGCCCCAGGCCTTTTTGAGTCACTAGGCCCTGGGGCAGTGACCCCTTCTGACCCCCCCTTGTCGGCGGGCCTGGTGGCAACACAGGGGGCTGAATTCTCTATTGCAATATGCTGAATCTTCCCTCAGCAATGGGGCAAGGCAGGAAGGGGATTCAAATGACCTTGATGGGTACATGGTAAAGCCAGCACAATTCAACCCCCCAGCTTATCAGATCAGCATCACTGAAGGAGTCCCCTTCCCCACAAGCCACAAGATCAACTCCAACCTCAGCCTGGGACACTTGACTCCCTGGCACCCTGCCCGAAGAGCAGCCAGCTCAGCCTTACGATGGAAGGAAGCCAGGGCATGGCGATCCCCGCACCGGACTTCATCAGTGCTTAATCATGAGGGTTACTGAGAAGCCTGGCTCTGGTAATCAGAACGAGAGAGGTGGAAAGAAGACTTTTTTCTCTAAGCTAACCAGGACCCAAATCTGATAGGGAATTACCCTTCAATTGTTCCTCGAAACCAGCTAGAAACAAGGATACTAATAAAGTATCTGTCAGATGCTGCTATATGGAAATCTGCATGCTTCACTAGCCACAAATTGTCTATTGGCTGCTCTGCCCTTCTGTCTGAGGCCCCACCCCCTTTCGGCGCATGATGTCACGGCCTCCCCCACATTGCTCAGGGACCAACATACAGCACATGGACAGTAACGCAACCTAGATGAGATGACAAAGACCTTCCCAGAAGACCCTAGAGCAGTGTTTCTTAAACTGTGTTCCGCGGCATACCAGTGTGAGGCTGTCGGAGGTGTGCCGTGGAGAACAACAGAGTTCAAAATGGTTGCCCTTAAAGCGGCAGTCAACCTCCCTCACCCCATAACTTTCCCCCTCCCCCCCCCTTTTTTTTGTCAATAACTTCTCCCCTCTCCCCCCTTTTTTTTTGTTTTTGCTCAACAAAATATCCTTGGTGTTCCTCATAAAAAAAATGATTGTTTGGTGTTCCTCAGTCTTAAAAAGTTTAAGAAACACTGCCCCAGGGGAAACCAATTTCCCATGACAATTACTTCTGGCTGGGCATGCCTGAACAACCCCGGCTCTCCAAGAGCACCAGAATGAGCAGCCTGTTTTCAGGAAACCCGTGGCCATTGGCTGGCTGCTAGGGAGTTACATAAGGGTTGCATCAAGCAAAGTGTAAACCAGAGCAGCCTGGAGGCTGCTCTATTTTGTGCTGCAGCACAACTCAGAGACCGATGGCCCTAGGTTCAGGACAATATAAAGCTGCCTTGGCAATGCTGCCACAAGCTGTGGTGGATGGACCACAGCCAGGCTCCAGTATTTGGTTTTTTAGGGCCAACTTCAGGTAAAATTTTACAGGTTCAAAATATCTTTAAATAACACACTTTCAATTTGCAGATGACAGTCAAACTCAGATCAGGGCAATTTGGAGTCCAGCAGAGGGTAACCAAAATGATTAGGGGGCTGGAGCACATGTCCTATGAGAAGAGGCTGAGGGATTTGGGTTTGTTTAGTCTGCAGAAGCGAAGAGTGAGGAGGGATTTGACAGCTGAACTGCCTGAAGGGAGGTTCTAAAGAGGATGGAGAGAGGCTGTTCTCAGTAGTGACAGATGGCAGCATGAGAAGCAATGGTCTCAAGTTACAGTGGGGGAGGTCTAGGTTGGATATTAGGAAAAACTATTTCCCTAGGTGGGTGGGGAAGCACTGGAATGGGTTCCCTAGGGAGGTGGTGAAATCTCCATCCCTAGAGGCTTTTAAGTCTCGGCTTGACAAAGCCCTGGCTGTGTTGATTTAGTTGGGATCGGTCATGCCTTGGGCAGGGGGCTGGACTTGATGACCTCCTGAGGTCTCTTCCAGCGCTAGGAGTCTATGATTCTATGAATATCACTCACAGCTCTGTTCTTTAAAGACTAGCAGATCTGCTAACGGCTGCTCAGGCATGGAAATCTAAAGGGAACTCTGTTTTCCTGCCTATTGATCTGTCAGTTTGTCTGTGAATCCAGAGATTCCTAATGCACCCATCCCTGCAATATCTAGGTGGCAAATAACCCCAGGGAAGGCTGCTAGAGGCCTTTGATGACTTCCACTTGTTATCTGAAGAGAATGATCTCTTTACATAACTTTACTGTTACTGCTTGCTAGTTTTATTTTTATTACACATCTTGGTTTTACCACTCTTGTTGTTTGCGCACATTTTTTAATCACGTTGTTCCGTTTCTGCTTGAGAATTATTCTCGACGTATTTGCACTTTTTCTGTACACAGTTGCACTTTTGTGTGGTTCAGTTATTTTAATTCCGCGTTTTATTTTAAGTACATTGTTTTATTACATCACTTGTTAATTGTTCAATTATCACTCTGTTCCTGCTTTATTTCGCAGCACACAGCAGCCTTCAAGCATTAGAGCAATGTGCCACAGACAGGAAAAAAACCCCTACAGAACCAAACATGCACTGTAGACAATTCTGTGTTATCTAATTATATGTTGTTTGGCAAACAGAAAAAAAAATTAGCTCGTTTCACGCTATTGAAAGGGTTTTCAAAATTTGTCACAAAATCTCTCCATCCTGTGAACCCTATTTCACACCACAGACCGAATTCATAGGCAGTATAAGTTACATGTTGGCAGGTCAGCAGAAACTGCTGTAATTCATAGAGGGCAGATGTGTGAGACTGTAAAAGAAAAGCAGCCATCAAGAGCGGTTATAAATGTACAAGCTAAAAGGAACCTTCTTTAATCTATACTTTCTAACACATTCCTGCTGGCTGCAATCCTACCCTTCCTTCCTTTAGGTGCATTTATTCTCTCACCAGCTTACTGGTACGTGGGTTTCATTACATTTATGTGCACCCTGGATTTAGCCCAAGGGCTCATGTCCCGAAGGATCTTATGATGAGAATGAAATTATGTGTGTGCCACAGTGACCACACCATTAACGAGCAATTTAAACAGTGGGCGTTCCTTACCCTTGCTCTTATATTGAAGGAGACCAAAGGACTCATCACCCGTTTCCCTTTCAAAAATCCTTCCCACCAAGGGGATATTATGTCTAGCGAGGGAGGAATATCGCATTTCAGCCAAAGGTTTTATATGCTTATGCAAGACCTTCCTAGGTTGCCTCGGGTTGGTTCCACCAAGGGTTAGGCTGTCTTGTGGTATTTCAGCAACTCTGCTTCTGGCCCAAAGCCAGTAACTGCAGGGGGATGAAGGAGCAGCATTGCTTTGGTTTAAACTGGAAAAAAAATGCATTAAAATTTGGATAATGGTTTCAGCTTGGTCTTCTGCTAGCTGATAGGTCTTCGGCCATCTTCACCAAAGTGGAGACCATTTCCAGTTGCGTTGCTATTTTGAAGCTGTTGGGCCCAATTCTCTTCACTGTCAAGCTGGAGCAACTCCCTCAATTTCAGTGGGGTCATTTGAGGTCAAGGTCAATCCATTTGGGATCCTAATCCAAGTGGGCATCTCTCCGTTCACATCAGTGGGTTTGGATCAGGGCCTTAGTGCAGAATGTGTCCCACTGAATCCAGCTCTGAAGTGAAAGGGAACATTTAAAAATAATGAACAACGAACACCACATTGTTTGGTATTGTTGGGCAGATTTGTTAAACACCTTAATTACAGGCTTTGGAACAGTCGCACATATATCCTGGGGAGCGAGGGTAGGAAAATCAACCCTACTCTGGGGCTACGTCTACACTAGCATGATTTTCCGGAAATGCTTTTAACGGAAAAGTTTTCCATTAAAAGCATTTTCAGAAAAGCGCATCTAGATTGTCAGGATGCTTTTCTGGAAAAGCACTTTTTGCGGAAAAGCGTCCGTGGCCAATCTAGACGTGCTTTTCCGCAAAAAAACCTTGATCGTCATTTTCGCGATCAGGGTTTTTTTGTGGAAAACACTACTTTGCTGTCTACACTGGCCCTTTTCCGGAACAGTTTTCTGGAAAAAGACTTTTGCCCGAACGGGAGCAGCATAGTTTTTCCGGAAAAGCACTGATGATTTTACATTAGATCAACAGTGCTTTTCCGGAAATTCAAGCAGCCAGTGTAGACAGCTGGCAAGTTTTCCCGGAAAAGCGGCTGATTTTCCGGAATAACTTGCCAGTGTAGACACAGCTTGGATGTGGACCTTACAGATCAATCAGCTGTATTGTCAGATCAGCAGCTCCATTATGCGCCTGACCTGAAGTACACGTGTGCATATGAATTCAATGGCGGGGCACCGATAAAGTTGAGAGGGCGAGGGAAGATGGCATGCTACTAGCAGAACTGTGATGGATGGTGGATCTTACTCCGATTACATCTCCTGGGACAGCTATAGAAGACAGGAGAAGGAAGCTCTACTGCCAGATATATTGGGTGAAATTCTAGTCAGTTACACTGGTGTCAGTCCATAGTAGTTCCACTGACTTTGGTGAAATTTCCCCAGGTAGTGAGCAGAGAGATTTGCCTGTGGAGACCATGTCTGGGCCATACTGATAGGTCTGACACTATTGTAAAGCAATAAGTCATACCTGTGGGGAGGACTACTCTTCAGTGAAGTATTACTCTTTGATAGAGTTGTGCTCTGTTCTGTGCCTCTGTTCTGTGTCTATCTAACAACAAGACAATGAAACCTGCTTGGAGGGTGAAAACTTATTGGTACGAAACACTTAGCTGAATACCCTGGGCCGTATTTGGATCTAACTGAAGCCCAGCACATTCCTTTCTAAGCCAGTGAAATTGCATGGTGTGTTTCAGGACTGAATTTGGCCCTTTTTGTGGCTAAAGTCCTCAGTTCTCACATTTTATAAAAGGTCTCTGTAGGATTTTCAACAATCATTGCAAGAGCCAGTTTACTGGCTCCATGGCGAATGCAAACGATGTCAATTCACAGGCCCCCCCCATTTGCCTGATTAAAATTTTCTCCTACAATTATTTTCAGGTGCAAAATGAGGAGGCAGTTTTAAAAACAAGAGGTTGATTCTTATGTTACCCCAATGTCCGACTAGTGTTTGTAACTCCATTGACAACTGTAGAGTGATGTCTGATTTATAGTAATAGAGAGGAAGCCATGTTAGTCTGATCTTGCTAAAACAAAAGGAAAAACAATGTAGCACTTTAAAGACTAACAAGATGGTTTATTAGGTGATGAGCTTTTGTGGGCCAGACCCACTTCCTCAGATCATATTCTGGAAGAGAATTGGCATGATCATATATACCAAAGGCATATAATGAAAAAAGTGAACACATTATTAACCTGACAAATCAGATTTAGTACAGAAGGTGGGGTGAGAGAGAGGGAGGGAGGGAATACCTATTTATGAGTCAATGAATGGCTAATCAGGGGTGATAAGTGGGGAAGCTATCTTTGTAATGGGTACGGTAATTAGCATCTTTGTTAAGGCCAATTCGTAAAGTGTCAAATTTAAGCATGAATGAAAGTTCTGAAGTTTCCCTCTGTAATCTGGTGTTAAAGTCTCTTTGAAGTAAGATGAATGTAGTAAGGTCGTTAAGACTATGTCCAGGTAGGCGGAAATGAAAAGCAACTGGTTTTTCCTTGTGAAGATGTCTGATTTGTGGGCATTAATTCTTTAGCAAAGTGTCTGAGAAGTCTGTCCAATATACTAATGCAAATGGTATAGATTCAGATAATGACCCTTTTTACATTTGCACAGACATATACATATATGTCAATAGAAGCCATAATGTTACACTGTTATGTGTCACAAAGGCACCCTGAGAACTGGTTTAAGAGATTCAGCTTTGCAATTTGCCGCTCATATACTGCACTGCAGGTATTCCTTGGTGTTCGTAATTGCATAAAGGTTTCATTTGCAAACCCATTCTGAACATTAATGTAGAAGGGCCGTGTGAGCTGTCTTCTGTTTCTTTTTCTGTTAACAAGAAAGCAAGAGTTTGTGACCCACTTATAGAATGAACCTGAAAGAAGACTGGAGCTACTAAGACTCACCGAATAACCCTCAGGACCTCATTTGTTTTACAGTAATTTGATGCCAGCTGAACAGAGTAGCCAACCTCTTTTCCTCCTGCTGCAGGGATGACAAACCTCATACTTTAACTTTGGGACTAGCACACATCAGTGTGAGAGACCAGAGTTGCACCCTAGGAGCCAGGGATGAAGGGGTGCTGCACAATTCTTGTTCCGTAGGCAAAAAACCCACCCTATTCAAGTCCGGAAAGCTGCAAGAACATCCACCAATACACAAGGGATTACAAAAGAAGGGCCCGAGCCAAAGCCCACTGGCATCAACAGGAGTTTCTCCACAGACCCCAGTAAGCTTTGGAATGAACAATGGCCTGTCAGTGCCATTGGGGCAAGACTGAAATAAATTAGAAGTGGATTAATGAGCATAGGGGACTTCCTTTTAATGAAAAATGTGCACCACTGTCTTTCCCCAGTAGGTGTCTCGCCCTAGTTTGCCCTGGGTCAGGAGTGACTACAAATGGTGGTAGGGCTTCCCTCTTTTAAGGAGATGGCTGCCTCCCTCAGTGATCCAGGACAGTGGTGGGCAACCTGCATGTGGCCCATGAGGGTAATCTGCTGGCAGGCCATGAGATGGTTTGTTTATGTTCAGTGTCTGCTGGCACGGCCCCCTGTAGCTCCCAGAGGCTGCAGTTCACCATTCATAGCCAATGGGAGCTGTGGTTCACCATTCATAGCCAATGGGAGCTGTGGTTCACCATTCATAGCAATGGGAGCTGTGGTTCACCATTCATAGCCAATGGGAGTTGCAGGAGCCCATGGGAGCCAATGGGAGCTGCAAGGGGCCAAGGGAGCCAATGGGAATTACGGACACCCAGTGTAAACAAATGGTCTTGCTGCTCACCAGCGGATTGGGCCACGTGCAGCCCACAAGCTGGTTGCTTCCCACCTCTCATTTATGACACCATCACAATGTCACAGAGTCAAATGTGGGGCTGGAAGGGACCTTGACAAGTCATCGAACCCAGCCCCTTTCATGGAAACAGGACCAAGTACGCCAAGAGCACCCCTGGCAGGTGTCTGCCTAATTTGTTCTTTCAAATCTCAGAAGACAGGGATTCCACAGCCTCCCTTGGGAGCCTGTTCCAGAACTTAACCAACCCGACAGTCAGAAAGGGGTTCACAATATCTAACCTGTGCTGCAAACTAAGCTGATTATTTCTTGTCCTGCCTTCAGCAGACATGGAGAACTATTGAACACAGTTCTCTTTATAATAGCCCTGAACAGATCAGAAGACTTGTGTTAGGTCTCCCACCTTCCCTCCCCGGTCTATTTTTCTCAAGTCTAAACATGCCCAGTTTATTCACGGTCCCCACAGAGGCCACGTTTTCTAACCCTTTTATCATTTGTGTTGCTCATATCTTCAATTCTCTCCAATTTGTCCACAGCTTTCTTTAAAGTGAGATGCCCCAGCTTGGCCACAATACGCCTGCTGCAGCATCAGCAGTGCCAAGCAGAGCAGGATAGCTATCTCCCAGCTCTGACATACAGCATTCCTGCTAATGCATCCCGGAATGATATTAGGCTTTTTTTGTGTGTGCAAATGTATCTCATTATTGACTCATTCAACTTGCGATCCAGGATAATCCCTACGCTCTTATTTAGTAGTATGGCAGCCCACCCAGTTAGTTCTCACTGTGTAGGGGTACGCTTGACTTTTCCATCCTAAGTGAAGTATTTGGAGGATAGGGTCAACATTCAAAATGACCTGGAGAAACGGTCTGAGGCAAACAGAACAAAGTTTAACAAGGACAAATGCAAAGTGCTCCACTTAGGAAGGAACAATCTGTTTCACAGTTATAGAATGGGAAGTGATTGTCTAGGAAGGTGTGCTGCAGAAAGGGATCTAGGAGCCATAGTGGACTGCAAGCTAAATAGGAGTCAAAAGCGTGATGCCGTTGCAAAAAAACCCAAACCTGATTCTGGGATGCATTAACAGGAGTGTCATGAGCAAGACATGAAAAGTCATTCTTCTGCTCTATTCTGTGCTGATTCGGCCTCAGTTGGAGTATTGTGTCCAGTTCTGGGCACCACATTTCAAGCGATGTGAAAAAATTAGAGAAGATCCAGAGAAGAGCAACAAAAATGATGAAAGATCTAGCAAACAGGAGCTATGAGGGAAGGCTGAAAGATTTTGGCGTGTTTAGTTTGGAAAAGAGAAGACTGAGAGGGGACATGATTGCAGCTTTCCAGTATATAAAAAGTTGTTACAAGAAGGAGGGGAAAACATTGTTTTTTTGGGCTCAGATGATCGGCAAAGAAGCAATGGGCTTAAATTGCAGAAAGGGAGGTTTAGGTTGCACATTAGGAAAAACTTCCTGACTGTCAGGGTGGTTAAATACTGGAATAAATTGCCTACGGAAGTTGTGGAATCTCTATCTCTGGAGATATTGAAGAGCAGGTTGGACAGACATCTATCAGAGATGGTCTAGATGGTGCTTGGTCCTGCCATGAGTGCAGGGTACTGGACTTGATGACCTCTCGAGGTCCCTTCCAATTCTAGAATTCTCTGATTCTATTTTGCACTGATCTTTATTGTATTTAATCTCATTGATTTCAGATCAATTCTGCAATTTGTCAAGATTGGAAATCTAACGGTGTCCTCAAAAGTGCTAACAACCCCTCCCAGCTTGCTGTCTGCCTCGGATAATGAAGATTTTACTTATAAAATCTAAGTCATTAATGAAAATATCACCTATTGCCAGGCCAAGAACAGAGCCCACATAGGACCCCACCCGATGCACCCTCCCTGACTGTGAGCCATTGATAACCACTCTTTGAGTATGATCTTTCAAGCATTTTTGCACCAATAATTTCACCTAGCCCTCATTTCCTTAGTTTGCTTATGAGGAGGTGGTTTGGGACTACGTCAAAAGCCTTACTGAAGTCAAGGTAGGACTTAATGATCTCTCCTGGTCCCTTCCAATCCTTTGAGTCTGCAGTATAACCCATCTGCAGCTTCTCCTCTGTTCACTGGCTCAGAAGCTCTGCCAAATATATATGATGCCCTTAATCATTATTTATGAGAAAGGACAAGGAAAAAAATGTGCATGGAGGATGACTCTCCTTTTCCTCTCCTTGGGATGGTCCGTCTAGGTCTTGGTGAAAGCACAATGCCATGCCAGTCCTGCTGGATGGATACATGGCTCTTGTCTCAGGGCTGAGAGTGCATTCCAGAGCACCAACCCTAGGGAAATTTTTCTTAAAAAAAAAATTGGTTAGCAAAAGCAGATCTTGATGTTTTAATCCTGATGGCATCTGCTATTGCTGCCACGAAATGAAACATGGCGTATGTGTGAGCCCTGAAGCTGCCATGCGTTGAGCTTATGGTACAGAGCAGATTGGGGGAAATAAAGCAGTGCTACTTATCCACCGACAGTGCACAAGGCGGTATTATTTTTGTAATGATCAGCAATCTCCCCGAAAGCATGCAAATGACTATTTACTATGGACACCATGCAGTCTTCTTATAAAACATGCAATGCAAGCGTGGAGGTCCCTGGCGTTTCAATCGATTCAAGGACTGTGGAAAACTTAGCTCCATCCTGTAAGGGGCTACACTGTTGATTAACGAGGGGTGGAGGGGGAGGGGTCTCATTGTGTTGTTCTCTGTGACGTGGAAAATGTGAACTGAGCAGTGACATTCCTTTAGCTCACACCACGTAACACAGCAGTCAGAGCCCATGGGAGCGGCAGTTTGCTTGCTCTCTGCAGTCCAAAGCCCTGCCTTCCAAAGTGGAAGATGTCTGTAGCGTGGACGACACCAAAATGCGATTTAAGATCCTTTGACTCAAGCTACATAAGTAACGTAGCTGGAGGTGCACGTCTTAAGCTGACTTTCCCCTTTAGCATAGACCTGTCCTTCAAGAATCACTTTTCAGAGTCCTGTTCAAATATGTGGAAAATCATTAAAGACTCAAGAGCATGTTATAGAAATGGGGAGACAATTAATCTCTTTTCTAAAGCACAGCAAGAGAATCCAGAAACATAAGCAGCAGATGTTCCAGGTTTTCCTACAGGCAGGTGGTAGCTGGTACCTTGGTGTTTATCCGACTAAAAATAGTAGAAGTGAGCAAGTGGTTGGAAATAGTCTAGCTTTTGTAAGTGACTATTTGTCCGTTTCTCACTGTTGCCAATTATTTCTATTAAATTAAAACCGCTCAGTGCAGGGGATTGGACTAGATGATCTATTAAGGATCCCTTCCCGGCTATGATTGCTGTGCTCTATTTCTTCCCCCATTAACAATTGGTTTGGTGGACTCCTGCAGAAGGAACAAACTTAGCCCTATGGCACTGGCGGGGAGGACATCTATCTTGTGTCGTGGAAATAAGGTTGCCAGCGCTGACTGAAGTCAGTTGGCCTAAAATTTGACCTATAGCAGCCAACAGTGAAAGGAACGGAGTCCATTCGTGCAGATGATATAAATCCCAAGGATCGTGTCAGAGCCATTCACATTGTGACCCTTGTTAATCTCCCTTTGCAGCTAACAAGGCAGCAGACCAACTCTGACAATATGCACTGGGACCACAATAGAAGACAGACACAGATGTCGACATGAATGACTCCTGTCGGGTCCTCAGCCAAAGATGGCACTTAACATAGTCAGCTTCAATGTGGAGGGAGTTTCTCCAGAGAAGGCTGACATTCTGTCTGGCATGAAAGAAGCCAGTAATGTGCGGCAAAAAACGCAGAGACAATAGAATCAAATAACTCTGGCATAATATTGCTACAGATGCATAATACTTATATGCACTGTTCCCTCTAATTTTTTCCAGCAATGTGCAGATTTTTTCTAGCCATGTGCAGAATAAATGTTGTTGCATGCACCAAGGGTGTGTTTGAATGTGCACCACAAGGAAAAACACAAACCTAACTGTGGGGGCTCTGCTCATCAGCTGGGCAGCATTCAAATCTCTCCTGAGTGGCCGCAGAAGCTCACGGCTAACAGGGAACATTGCTTCGATGTGACCAAAGAGTAGTGGAAACCACTGTCATGAAACACGTGTGATGATAGTGAAAAAGCCACCATTCGCATGCTGAATTGTAATAAACAGCAGCCAAAGTTCTTTGTCGCAGTCTCTCCCCACCAAGCCGCACGTCGACTCCTAAATGGTAAATCAGCCCGTGAAACAAAGTGCAGAGCAAAACAAATCAAGCGGGAGCTTTCTCGGACTCCTCGGAGAAAGCAAAGTCCACAATGAGAAGCTCAGCATGTAGGAGCTGCCAATAGCCGTGAAACCCCTGAAATGTGGAAGGCAGCTGGACTCAGTGGTATAGCTAATGAACTATTACTAGACGCCGGGAGGAGAGCAAAGAAGTGGCTGCTTGACTTCTTTAACGGTTGCATGGAGACAGCACAGATAGGCAGCCTGTGGAGACAGGCAACGCGGTTGCCCTGCTCAAACCCCATAAAGACTGGAACTCAGAAAAAAGTTACTGCCCGAGAGCTTTACTCCGCTCACCCTACAAGCTAGGGTGGTGCCCATAGTGGAAAGGCAGCTGAGTGAGGTAACTCAGCTGGGTGCTGCCAACTACTCTGTCTACCAGGAGGAGTTGGCAGCAGCCGGGGTCGAGTTCACTATCCAGGGGTTTCTCTTAACAATATAAACTGGAATGCGTTCAAGTCCCAATACTGTAGTGTGAGAAAACGAAATACCACTCCTGGGTGCCTCTAAGCAGCCATACTACCCCTCTTGCAGTACAACAAAAGAAAGCTTTTAATACAAGCGAAAAAAGGACTTAGCATGAGTCTGAGAAAACACCGCAACCACAATACCAGAGTGCGTGATTGTAAGCAGACGCCCGCCCTACTCTGCGTCCGATGGGGTCCCTTGCCTCAGTTTCCCACCTTGGGGTATGAAAATCTGATGAATCAATGTTTTTGTACTGTGCTCCTCCCCTTTCACTCCACGGCCCCCCGCTCACAGGTGGCTGTTCTTGGTTAGCAAAGGCCCAGAGTTCAGAGGAGTGTTCTCATAGGTACATCTCCTAGCCCTAGGGTAGGGTTAAACCAGGCCTCTGCTGCAGCTGGTGGTCATCGCTGGCACCACTGCTGATGCTGGCTGCTCACTGCTGTGTCTGGAATGTCCCACTCCGAGGTTCTGAAATGTGACCCTGCTCTTGGTGATTGCAGTTCTCCCCAATTTCAGCAGGCGGTGGGGAACCGCACTGTGTGCTGTCCCTCACCGCCACACTATCCTCACACCAGGCCTGTGTCTGAGCTGTGAGTCTGGCTCCTCTTGTAATCGATCAGCAAAACCAGGACACTCAGTTGGGTCTGACCAACTTTGCATGCTGGAGAGGGGAGGTGTAGCACTCCGCAGGGAAAGGGTTAAAAGCAGGCTGGAGGGAGGGAGCCTTTGCAAACCTGGCCAGTTAGAGGACGGGAGAAATCAGCCAATCAGAGCTACGCTGGACCTTAAAAAAGGCTGCAGGGCTGAGAGGAGCTCACACTCTTGCTTTGGCCAGGAAGGAGGAAGGACTGGCTCTCAGAAGGAGGGGCTGTGCCGGGGACAAAGAAGGGCTGAGTAGGGTAGCAGGGCAGCGAGAGGTCTGGTTAACCACTACCAGACTGCAGGCCTTGATACAAGGGCAACAGGGTGCAAGGGTCATGGGGAAGTAAGTGGCCCGGTGAGCTTGAGCAGTCAAGAGGAGTGAAGGAGGGCAGGATATGGCTGCTGCCAGAGGGTCCCTGGGTCAGGGCCCAGATTGGTGAGTGAGCCTGGGTCTTTCCCCTGGGTCTTTCCCATTGCCAAAGTGGAACATGGCCTATACAGACTCTGGCTTGCCCCTGAGGCAAGGGGCTAGACACTGGGGCTGTAACTAGCCACGGTGGTAGGGACATGAACTGTGGATGGCTGATACCTCTGGAAGGGGAAGAAGGAATGGTGTGGTTGGCACTACCAGAGGGCAGTGTCCTGAAGCAGATGCTGCAGACCAAGGGAGCTAGCGCCAGAGGGTGGAGACAGGTGAGTGAAGTGGGGATGGCCAAGACACCAACCAGGAGGTGCCACACTCCATGGACTGAGGTAATTCCCAGTGTGACGAGCAGGAAACGCAGCGGCAGTGAGTCCAACCCGGTACAGGAGGGTCAAATGGTGTCTAGGACTCTTTAGGCAGAGTCCACCCTTCTGTTCACAGGGATTTGGCAAGTGAGCAACCCTGTTAGCAGGAGAGGCTCAGTTGAGGGTGGTCCCCTCAGTCGGAGGCAGCTCAGAACAGTTCTGCTGCCCTTTACTCATGCAGTACGGAGAGCAACGTTTCAGTAGAGCACAGCAAGAAGCTGAAAAAAGAAGCGAAGTCCAGGAATTCTGTGCTCCACTGATAGGAAAGTCAAAATGGGTGAAGGGTCCCAAAACACTCCAAGCAACCAGCCTTGTTTTGTGTTACTCACCTGTTGAGTACTGTGCCCCCGTATGGTTATGCTCACTCCATGAACAAACAATTGTACTCAATCCACCCTACAGGTCACCCAGGGACTTAGAAACTGACTCCCCTATGGTCACCACAGTGCCTCATGCGGATTGGATTGCAGCACCCTCATCCGCTGTCACTAGCAAGGGAGATACAGAAACCAAACACACAATCCAAGACAACCACAGTATGGAAAACACATTCCAACACCCAGGAGGCTAACGTCCAGGAAGAACTTTGCCTCTGAAAATCTCCTATTCTACAACATACCAGTGGAAAGCTACTGAATAAACAAACGACGGGAAATATCGATGATCTTGGAGAAATGGGTTTCAGCAGAACAACTTCACTTAGGCACCGACCTCAAACGAAACATGGGTGTTCTCCAAATCAAGGCAACGTTGGGACGGCAAAGCGACCAGCGAACAAAGCTGTGGAGTGAGCCCAAATGTGGAGAGCCCTGGCGAACACAGCTGCATGCAGCGCCCCACAACGTCTTGTCCTCTTGAGGTACTATTAGAGACCAACGACAACACCAGAACTTGCTTAAGGATTTGAAGCAATGAACTGTGAGGATAAAGTCCTGCGGATAATCTTCTCTGCAGTTATTAACACCAATTTACCAACTTCTTTCTTGGCTCCTACTTTACACCCATGGAAGTCTGTAGAACAGCAGTTCCCAACCTTTTTTATACCATGGACCGGCAAACTCATTCACAAATGTTTGGCAGACCGGCAACATTTTATTTGCATATTCACCAGATAATATGAATATGGCTTCATTATTAAATATAATGAACATGCAAATACGCAAATAAAATATTGCCAGTCTGCCAAAATATTTTCCCCCAACCCTGGCCACCAGGGCGGTCACCAATGTCTGGCTTCAGCTGTGGCAACCACCCACCACCTGGTGTCTGCCAGAGCCAAAGCTGGCAGCTTGGGGCTGGAGCTGAGGTGTACCCTGGCTCCCTGAGCTGCCGCATAGCAACAAGCTTCAGCCCCAGAGCTGCTGTGAATAGCCGGCTTCAGGTCTGGCAGCTGCCAGCCACGCTCCCAGGGTATACTCCAGCCCCATGGGTGTGGCCTGGCAGTGTGCCGCAGCCTGGCAGATAGTGGTTCTCGGACCAGCACCTGTCCATGGACCGGCAGTTGGGAACCACTGCTATAGAATACAGAAGGATACTGCTTACTGGCTTGATTCAGAGCTCGTTACAGTCTTGAATGAACTTTACATCCAACACTGTGGCCTATTTTTCAAAAGCATGGAGTACCCACCTGGCCGGTTGAATTCATTGGGATTTATATGCTCAAGACTTCTGAAAATCCAAGCCCATATTACTAAGGTAGCGACTGCAAAGAGCAAGAGAGCTAATCTCTTGCAGTGCATCCCAGCTGTGAAAAAGCTGGAAGGGTTTTCAGTGGGGACATGGGGGGTCTCAAGAAATGCAAGATGGGGGCCATGTTTTATCATAAACATCAACTCCTGAAGATTTTGGAGCTGCTCACGTGCTGGAAGCAAATACTAATGACCACAGCTGGTTGGAAATGTTCTGACAAAACACATTTTCTTCAAATTTATGGATTTATCTACATGGAAACTTCCTGCGGAGATGGTTTGATTTTGGAAAAAGTACCTCTGGAATCTAGGCAGCTGTGAAAACCTGCCCTGTCTCTTGCCAGCGCTGCCTCCCACCTCTTTGGCAAGCTGCCTGGTGGGCTGCTGGGAAGCCTTTGGAATATTAAACTCTGGCATAACCAGCCAAGTGCATTGTCCTGACATGGGATGCCAGGACATTCAGGCTCCATGTTAGAAGCAGTCTGCTTGCCCCCAAGTTGAATACCTTCGGGTTTCCTGGGTCTGGGGTTCTGAGTAGCCAGCAAGGTGGACTGCACAGAGTCCTAGGCCCTAGCAACTTCCCTTTCTTGGAAAATTTTGGGGGTTTGGGTAAAATTATGTATTCACTGCTCATGTGCTCTGTGTCAATGGCAGGTATGAGAGTAGGACTCAGGAAAAGTTTGCCAGCTATCCCAGTGAGTGAAATGCCTCTCTAATATCTGTCTCTAAAGCCATATGTGTCTCTCACCCTGGTGTAACTCCATGATAGCTGATTTATCCAAACCTGTGTCCTTCGTGTCGCCATGCACCTCATGGGCTTTGCTCCATGGCTGAACTACATCTCCCAGGATGCACTAGGGTCTCATGGTAAGTCAGAGTCACCACTCAGACCAAAACCTGACTTCCTTTCAGTTCTACTCATGACACAGAGCACTGGGAAATAGTGGGACCTACTGTATGAAAACGCAATCCATAACCACTACATCTGGAAGAGGGGGGTGAGTAAAGAAGGAAGTAGGTAGGTGGATGTTGAGACATCAAACTCATACTTGCAAACCAAAGCAGTTGTGCTTACCTAGTTCGAAACTGAGTCTCCAAGGACACGACTGTGCTTTCACGCTCATACTAGTGTGAAACCAGAAGCAACCCCACTAGTGTTGATGGAGTTACACTGGTATAATAAGGGTATAAAGGAGAGGCCCTTGATGTGGTTGGGTGTTTTCTTTCAAACAAATCTGTACACATGTCACACACAGTTAGATGTGTGAATAGTAAATTATTCCATTCATTTCTTATTCTTGATGAACAGTAAATTAGTCTAATAACATTTAGTGTTCTATTCATTGATTGTCAGAGGGAGATTAGAGGGAAATTGCTTTTAAGTCTTTCCAGCTGCAAACATTAGACTTGTCTAAAGTTCTGATTTTTGACTGTAATTGTCTCAGAATCTCTTATCTGACACAACCTTCCCCTGCAATCTTCCAGCTGAGATTCACTCATCCATGCCCTCAAAATACATCATAAAAACAACAGGCTGTTGTGCTCATGCAGCACCTTTCATTCAAGGATCTTACTACTCTTTACAGCTATTAATTCATTTGTGCAACTCCCTTTTGAGAGGCAGGTAACCACCATGACCTTCACTTTATGGAGAGAAGAAAATTAGTCATGGAGACAATAAAGGCAACATTTTCAGAAACAGCCAATGATTTTGAGTGCTTCCATTTCTGGGTGCCTGGCATTAGCCTTTCTGGTATGATTTGCAGAGATACTAGCCCCAGCTGCTCCAATAGAGTTTCAGGTGCAGTTATGAGTTCCTCAGCATTTCTGAAAAACAACCAAAGGGCACCCCAAAAATCATTGGCCACATATGAAATGTATGTATCCATTGCTCATGTGCTTTGTGTCAATGGCAGATATGAGAGTAGGACTCAGGAAAAGTTTGCCAGCTATCCCAGTGAGTGAAATGCCTCTCTAGAGCCACATGTGTTTCCCGCCCTGGTATAACTCCATGACAGCTGATTTATCCAAACCTGTGTCCCTTGTGTCTCCATGCCCCTCCTGGGCTTTGCTCCATGGCTGAACTACATCTCCCAGGATGCACCAGGGTCTCATGGTAAGGCAGAGTCTCCACTAAAGATCCCATAGTGTATCATAGGAATAGTAGTGCTGTTGGAGAATCAAGGTCCATAGGGACATACAGGGGCATGAAAGATCCAAAACCAAAATTCCCATAAGGCACCAAGTTTGATATTAATCCCATGTTGGTTTGGTTTTAATCTCAGCTCAAAGTAGAGATTAATGCCAAACCAAACCAAAATCATTCAAAATTTCCTAATTGAAACATTTCTGAATTTTTCATTCTGCAATACATTTCAGTAGTCCAGCTCCTGATCTGGGACAAAACAAATAGCAACATATGAAAAATGTAGGTTTTCTGTTAGCTCTACTGCTGATGGATTTCAGATGGCAAAGCTTTACAAGGGAAAAGTTGACAATGCCTTAATGGTAAAAAATGGTAATGATTGTATTTTCATGCACCAAATACAGTATTCCGCTAATTAGATGGAACTTTTTAACATGATTCACTAGGGTGGAACTTTTTATACTAATTCCTCTCCATTCCAGGCGTATCTATCAAGTGTGGGCTGTGTGCTGGAGCTCTGCAGTATTCCTTTCAAAGATGCTTCCCCTATACTCTGGAGTATACAGAATTAAATGCAGCCATTGTGTGTCCGTTAGTTCACAGAGGTCATTTTAAGTGGTAGGACACTGTGAAAAATCTGTAATAAAATTGAAGTTCCTATTGTTAATGAGGTGCATTGTCTGCTGAAAACACTAATTTCACTACAGGGTACAGTCTTCAAACTTTTCATTCTAATTAGAATTCATTTCCATATTCTTTATCAATTCCTTCCACTGTTGAAATATTCTCAAATGACCTTTTGTCTTCACTTCTGACTCACCCAAAGATTTTATTTTTCCCAAAACAATCATTCAACTGCTACTACATTTCTCTAGTAAACATGTTCAACAATAAATGACCTTGCCTGCTCCTGCCTACATATTGGGAAAAGGGCGTCAATTGTGCCGCAGCTGTCAGTAATAATACGAAGGGAAATGAAGAATTGAGAAAGTCCTTTTTAAATTCCTGGAGCCTGTCAATTCCAACTACCCTGCCTTTCGTATTCGGTATTATCCAATGGAATTCAGCCGATGGCATTTGTAATCCCCTAGGGCACATAGCACAGCAGAGTTAGTCAAATTAAGCTTTAGCAACTTCAGCTATGTCAATTGAGTAGCTGAAGTCAAAATAGCTTAATTCGGCTGTCTACCCAGCAGAAAGTCGAAAGAATAACACTCTTCCTTGGACTTCCCTTACTCCTTGTGAAATGAGGGTTGCTATGAGTCAGAATAAGAAGTCCTCTATCTCGACATTATTTCAAAATATTTATTTATTTATTTATTTATTTATTTATGTATTTAAAATATTTTAACCCCATCTCTCTATTTGAAATATTTGGGGCAGCTTACAAAATTTGTAAAAACACAATACACATATATATAAAAATGTAGAATATGAGACTCCAGAAGGACATAAAACCTGCTTAAAGCGACTTGAGAGGAGGAACACACATATACAGATTCAAACACCAATAAAAGCATGAGTAACGCTGCTGTGTACACATAGTCTTAGGGTGTGTCTAGACTACTGAGTTTTGTCGACAAAAGTGGACTTTTGTAGACAAAACTATACCAGTGTCTACACTACCACTGAGTTCTGTTGACATAACGTCGACAGAACTCAGCAGTTTTGTCGACGCTGGTATACCTCATTTTACGAGGCATAACACCTTCTGTCGACAGAGTTCTGTTGACAGAAGGTGTTATTGCCTGTAGGGTTGCGTCTAGACTACAGGGTTCTGTCGACAAAGCAGCTTGCTTTGTCAACAGAACTCAATGTGTCTGGACGCTCTTTGTCGACAGAAGTTTTGTCGACAGATACTGTCGACAAAACTTCTGTCGACAAAACCCGGTAGTCTAGATGTACCCTTAGAGACCAGGTGATGTTTTGCATATAAAGACTAATAGATTATCTGCTAATGAAGACTTTTTCCTTATCTTCTATTCTTCATGGCTTTGTCCAGTTGAGTTTTATAATGACTTAAAATTTCATAATAAAGTGAAATATTAACTCTGATTGACAGATGATTTGCTGTTTATAATAAGCTTTCAAAAAGATGAGTGAGATATACTGATTACCTAAATTATAAAAAGCCATGTTGAAAGTAAAGTGAGGAAAGGTAGCAGCATTATCAAAGTAATAATTTCCATTTGAGGCCTATCCTTCCTGAACTTTGACAAATGTTGAATTAGGCAAGACTGGCACTAATCTGAAAGTTTTCAGATTAATTATTGAATTGCTCTGCTACCAAATTCTGTGTATTTAGATGCTGTTGCAAATAGGTTTTCTTCCCCAAGTTGTACGCTATATTGCTGTGTATTGATATATTTGTAACACTGTGACATGTAGCCATTCCCATGTTCCCAGGTCAAGGCTTACTGTTCTGCCGCAAAATGCAGTTACTAAGAGGGAAGATTTATATAACTCATCTTGAAGTTCACCAAACATCTATTTTCTTATTCAGTACTTTGATGCTTCAACCATCTCAGGGGAGGAGAGGAAGTGCAGTGAAGATGCATATCTTGACATCAATTAATCAGAGTGCTTTGTTATCTAGTTATAGTTCTCACAAACTAACAGAATCAAACAGTTGCTTTCACTTTAAAGATGAAAAAGCATCTACAAATCTTCTTGCAGAATAAAACAATAATCAGGCAGCTAATTAAACATACTGTAAGTACTAAGCTTTTACGCTAAAGACCTGTCCGGGCTGTTACATCATCTTTACTTTGTTATGTTATGCCAAAAAGCTAATAAAATATAATTTGGGTTAAAAAAAAGAAAATCACATTAATGATTTGCCAGCGTAAATGTAGACGTCAAAAATGCTAATCTAAAGAAGCTGTCAGGAGTTTAACGTCACTTTGCATAGATTTGCCATTGTTAATTATAGTGCCGCACCCAGCACAGGTTAAAACAGGTGCTTCTGAAACCAGCTATAAGCTTCCAGCCATTTCCTCAAGTTCTCCTTTGGATCAATGCATTGCCAATGCATAACGTTTTTCATGTCTATCTTTTGTTAGGTTTCCTTATTCACTGCAGTGATCTGTTTCCCCCAACTCTGTCCAATCCAGGTTAGGAGAAATTTCACAGAAGTATAATTCGCAATTGAACGTGCCCTTTCTGTGGCTCCTTTTATGAGAACAGATCATATTCTATGTAGTGGAAATGCTTCACTTAACTTAGGGGGTCTAAAATAATTAGCTTGGGAGACAATAGCAGTCGTTTTCTTTAACTTGTCATTAATTGTTCAGATAACATAGTTCTCCCACGTCTCCAAACCAGCTTTCAGAAATGTTACAGAAAACCCTGAAATACGTAGAATTGACAAACTGCCAAGCCAATTTACTAATTGTCTCAGGGTACCCTAGAAAAGGGATCCTTTGTTCTCTAAGTGCTGATTGAATCCCATTCATATCCACAGTCAGGGCCTCAATACAGTATGGCTACGTCTGCACTGGCACCCTTTTCCGGAAATGCTTAAAACAGAACAGTTTTCCGTTATAAGTATTTCCGGAAAAAGCGCGTCTACATTGGCAGGATGCTTTTCCGGAAAAGCACTTTTTCTGGAAAAGCGTCCGTGCCAATGTAGACGCGCTTTTCCGCAAAAAAGCCCCGATCGTCATTTTCACGATCGGGGCTTTTTTGCGGAAAAGAAATCTGTGCTGTCTACACTGGCCCTTTTCCGGAACAGTTTTCCAGAAAAGGACTTTTGCCCAAACAGGAGCAGCATAGTTTTTCCAGAAAAGCACTGATGATTTTACAGTAGATTGTCAGTGCTTTTCCGGAAATTCAAGGGGCCAGTGTAGACAGTTGGCAAATTATTCCGGAAAAGCGGCTGATTTTCCGGAATAAGTGGCCAGTGTAGACACAGCCTATTAGTGCTAATACTGTTATTAGGGAGATGGCAAGGAAGACAAAAGAGCAATAAACAATCAGCTCACAATATCATTGGGCATATTCATGCAGCATGTACTGTGAAGAGCTTCCATAGCTCTGAACATTTCTATAAAGAAAAGGAAAATCCCATTACCATTTTCGGCTACTTTCCTTGGTGGTGACCTCAGGCAGCTGTGTTGCAATTTTGCCGAACATCAGTTCCGCAGGGTCAATGGTCTTTGCTCAAATAGAGCACCTGGGTCTGCCACCCTTACTCATGCTGAGTAATACCTCCTCACAGGAGCAGCCTCACCTGGCATTGCTCAAGCATGTAGCAAACCAGCCCCCAGAGTTAACAAATACCTAACTACGAATATGCAAAAAATAAGCTCTCCTGTGCGCAGTTTCCAAGGTAAATAGCCAGTTGGGTGCAAAGCTGATTGAGGGGGGTGAATCAACAGCTGGTTCCCTGCTTCCAAAGTAATAGGAGAAGGGAAGGGGGGGGGGGAGAAAGATGCTCTGTTGCCCACCCCCCTACCTCTATATGTAAAGTATCAGGAGAAAAGGTGCTAAAGCTGAATAGATTTTCTTATCCCCTAGTCATAATTCCGGTCAGCTGAAGAAGTGGGCTGTGCCCATGAAAGCTCATGATACCAGTGACATGTTTTGTTACTCTGTAAAGTGCTACCAGGCCATTTGCTTGCTGGTTTTCTCTGTAACAGACTAACGCGGCTACCCCCTGAAGCTCTAATAGGAGCTAAAGGGAGAGGACCTGCCAAAGACACCTGCAAGGACCTTTTCCCACTTGAGGGAGAAGGCAAGGAAGACCCCTCTGGTAGACACTGCCTCGCTGCTGCCCAGTGGGTTGATGCCAATCCTTTTCTCTGTGCTTATGTGTGAGGACCTACCTTGAATAGCTAGGCTGGGAAATGCCTGGCTTCACAGGGAACAGCTGGGATCCAGCCCAGCAGGCTTGGGGGAGAGTAGCAGTATTTTCTCTGTAGATCTATGCTCCTTGGACATGGGGGGAAAGGGGATGAGTGAGTGGTCTCTCTCGATAGCGCCCCAAAGAATGGAAAGCTGGGCAGAGGGAAGAGATGTGAGGCCACAAGAGGATGGGTAGGTTTGAGGCCTCAGGTATTGAGGGGGTTCAGGTGGGGGTTGTCAGTGGCACAAGAAATTGGGAGCAGTGGGAGTTGGAGTGAGTGGGTGGTATCCTTCCACATCTCAGGTTCTCCTTGCTTCCCGCCCTCCCCTTACCTTCCCCTGTCTTGGGGCGTACTGAGATCAAGCGAGCAAGCCACATTTGGTGAAATAGTTAAAGGTATGAACAAAATAAACTGAAATTTGGCTGAGTTTGAGAAAACGTGTCGAGGAAACAATCCCCAGGTTGAGATTATTTCAAATGTAAGACAATTCTAACGACAGACTCTCCAGTATTTGAAATGATCTCAAGTTTATATGGCCCATTGGAAGACAATATCGAAGGCTTTTGAAGACTTATATAGGCTACCTTTGCATAGAAGGCTGTGTAAGAAATTCTCATTCATAGTTTGTTATATATTGTATTATTTGAAAAATAAATTTCCAGTAAAGGCCCTGTGTCTTCTGTTCCTTCAGTTTTACACTAAGGTGAAGTAACTGGAAATTCTAGCTTGCTTAGTTTAAATTTAACAATATACATTTTTGATTAAATGGAAAAATGAATCATACACTAAGTATACTAAGCCCTGTGCTATTTACTTTTACATTACACTTGAATTTGATGGGTAAGCACAGTAGATGGTCACTTCTGCTAAATTATCTGGCCGGCAATGAAATATTTAACAAATCTGACAGTAAAAAATTCTTCTTGGGTTTCAGACTTCAGAACTCATTATGAAGAATGGCACGGTTCACACCTCTGGGAGCTATTGTTTCAGGATGTCTGCACAATTAGGAAGAAAATGTTTACATTTGGTCGATGATTTCAAAATTGCCTTCATGGGACAAGGAACATTTTTTAAAAGAGCAAACACTTAGATGTTAGGAGCTCAGTTCTGCAACAAGGGCTGAGTAATTTGTGGTACACAGCAAACTGCACAGCCCTGGAATCCCAGAATTCCTCTTTGTAATGACATAAAAGAGACCAGACATTTGTTATAACCGAAGGGGACAGAGTTAAGGTTAAATGCTACATTTGAGCCACGTATTTCCTGACATTTGAGTATTTGTTTTCTCGGCTTTAATGCTATAGCCACAATAGTTTAGTCACATATAATTTCCTTGATTGTTTTGTTTGCTTTATAGTTTAATTTAATTTTAATCTTAACAACACAACTTCAGTAGAAAATTCTATGCATATATGTGTGAAATTTCCTCCTGTAAACACTTATAAACGCTGCTGGCTAATTTGCAAGATCTTAGTAAAGCTTACAAAATAAAGTGAATGAACAAAAGTGTTTGAGATTTGACTGAGTTCTGCATATGCAAAATTTCTGAGATAGGTATAAAAGCGATTGTTTCATTCACAATGAGTGAAATATGCCTCTGTGCACTAAACTAGTGCAAGGCCTATATACAATACGGTCCTGTTTAAGCCACAGGGTGCATAAACCTTTAAGTATTATTTATACAAGCAGCAGCAGCTACAGCCACGGGACCTGACACTGAACTTCTGGGTCCACTTCTAGGACACTGCCCGCAGGTTCCCCATTGGGTAATTTAAACATTCCTGTGACCCCAGCTCACCACCACAATTAGCCCCCAAGGCCCGTTGTGGTGTCACATAGGCCCGCCCCCGTGGGAGGGCTGGGATGTGTCACTATGGGAACGTGGGGCAACAGGCATGAGGGAGCTGGGGGCTCAGGGCTACGCTAAGGAATGGGTGGGGCTGAGTCAGGCCTGGGGGAGGGGCTAAGCCCTGCTGCTAGTATATAATAAATTTCTAGAAACTTCTCAAGTCTTCCAGTATATTCTCAAATGTTCTCTGTGACTGATGGCATGATGGATGCCTCTTCTTTTATAATAGGTTAGATAACCGTAGCCCAGTCATGGACTAGAATCCAGTTGTGCCAGGGGCTGTACAGAACAAACAACAAAAAGATGATCGCTGCCTGAAGAGGGAGCATAAGCCTTGTCCTAGTTGGAAAGAGTGTTGCCCCTTCTTCCAACAGCGGCATCCTCTTATACCAACACTGTCCCCTGCCAGGCAACAGCAGAATTCTGGGGCCTTGCATATCTGCTTCTCAGTGGAGGAGAAGTCAGTGAGGATGGGTCAATCCAAGAGTAACTTGTTTTATTTACACGAGCACAGTAGCCCTGGAACACAGGTGATCACAACCAGCATGAAGCTAATTTCAGCCCATACACTAGTCGCCAGCTTTCGGAATGGTACATTGTTCCACAAATTGCCTCCTAACACACAGAATAAGAGCAAACTTTTTGCTATTCACTGTAACTCCTTTCAAAGGACCACTGCAAAACTGAACTAACAGACTAAAAACGTCCTACCAAACATGCTGAGAAAAATTGCCTGTAAGACTGTGTAGCTATGCCTACACTGTAGGTAGATGTGTACTTCTCAGCACGAGTGGACAGATAAGTGATAGCTCTGCTCAAGATAACACCCTAAAAATAGCAATGTCACTAGAAGAAGCATAGGTGGCAGCTGAGAAGCAGTGGGGCATGTACCCAGGTTGTCTAGCGGGTCGGTATCAATGTTGCTAGGCCAAGATGCCGTCTGTGTCAGCTATACTGCTATTTATAGAGCACTAGCGCCTCTGTCTACTCATGCTGGGAATCATGCTCCCATGTAGACATACAGGCTACGTCTAGATTGCATCCATTTTTCATAAAAGGGATGCAAATTAGACTTATCGCAATTGCTAATGAAGCAGGGATTTAAATCTCCCCTGCTTCATTAGCATAAAAATGGCTGCCACTTTTATTTTAAGAGGGATAAGGGATCTTTTGGAAAAGGCTTTATTTTCTGAAAGATCCGTGTCTAGACTGGCGCTTTTTTCCGGCAAAGTTCCATTTTTATGCTAATGAAGTGGGGGAGATTTAAATCCCCGCTTCATTAGCAATTGCGATACATCTAATTTGCATCCCTTTTACAAAAAAGGGATGCAATCTAGATGTAGCCACGCTGTGTGGCTCTTGACACAATGCCATATTACATGATTTTGTTCACACTTCTCATATAAGTTCTTCTCTAGGATGAGGCCATGAATGTAAATAATTAAAGCCCCAAACCTACAAGTTACCATCTTTTGTCAAGGCAGTCCAAAAGTGGACTTACATCTCTAGATCCCACTTTTAGGGATACAGTGGCTAGAAATGTCAGTAGAGAGGCTGCAGGAAGAGTTCTCTAAACTTCAACCTGGAACTAAGGAATTGCTTCCCACTGTGCATTGGAAAACAAAATCTTCCCTATTCCCCTTGGCTGCATCTAGACTGGCATGATTTTACAGAAATACTTTAAACGGAAAAGTTTTTCCGTTCAAAGTATTTCTGCAAAAGAGTGTCTAGATTGGCACAGATGCTTTTGCGCAAAAGCATCTGTGCCCAGTATAGACGCGCTTTTGTGCAAGAAAACTCTGATGGCCATTTTAGCCATTGGGCTTTCTTGGGAAAAAAATTAAGGTGCCTGTCTACACTGGCCCTCTTCCGCAAGTATTATCCCTGAGCGGGAGCGTCAAAGTATTTGCACAAGAAGCACTGACTTCTTACATTAGAACATCAGTGCTCTTGCGCAAATTCAAGCAGCCAGTGTAGACAGCTGGCAAGTTTTTGCGCAAAAGGGGCCACTTTTGCACAAAATCTTGCCAGTCTAGATGCACCCCTTGCATTTTTCTCAGCACCCTCATTTTACTGAGCCTCTTCACTTTTGGAGGTGCAGCATGTCAAAATGAGACATTACATTCATTAATTTATACCAGAATTTCAACTGTGAACAAGAGCTATAATAAGTCCATTGTGAAACAGGCTAATCCTGCCCAGTTTACATGCACAGCTAGACTCATACTAAATTCAGAGTCAGCCTCCTTTAGCCCCTGAACTTCCCTGATCCAGCGATGCCCAAGGTTCCCTACAGAAGGTTTCATGTAATCCCGATGAACGTGAAGATCTTGATAGCAGACAGAACCCAAGTATGCAGGATTAGTTGCAAAGGCTTATTAACAAGGTAATTCAATGAAAATTATTCTTCCTGGCTTTATGGGTGCACAAATGTCTGCTTTACATTCTCACAGTTTCTGTGCTACCCTTGGCAGTTGTCTTCTTTGTTGTGTTCTTACAAAGAGAGAAATATCAAAACATTAATTTAAGCTGTCACAATGCAAAGGGCTGACAGTCACATAAAGAATTATCATTATGGCAGAGAATCGAAACAAGTTAGAGAAGGAAAATTAAAGTGACTAGCTAAACAGAACCAAACTTTTTGAAAAATCTAGGGTATTGCCATGACAATTGAGATTGCTGGAACTTTTTCTTTGTGTTTTTTCAGCACATTCCTACTCAGTCTATTATCAAACTGAAGAAAAAAAGAGAAAGAAAAAGAAAAATCATTTAATATGTATGCTAGTTTTAGTGAAATACGCATTTCAAATGAGAGACAATTCCGGGTGTGCTAGTTTAGTTATTCAAGTTATTCAAATAAAGCAAATTTTCATAAAGTTTTCCAGGACTGTGGAAGTTGAAATGAACAAAAACATAAGAATGGCCATACTGGGTAAGACCAACTGTCCACCTCACTCAGTATCCCGTCTTTTGACACTGGTTGGTGCCAAATGCTTTAGAGGAAGTGAACAGAACAGAGGAGTTATTGAGTGATCCATCGCATTGTCCGCTTGAAACTGTTAGGAGTCAGGGGTTTGGGACATCCAGCATTATGTCCCAGACTGTATTGGCTAATAGCCATAGATGGACCTATTATCCATTAACTTTCTCTGTTTCTTTTTTGAACCAGTTCATAATGTTGGCCTTCACTTCACTGCATTGGTGACCCCGGTTCTTGTACAAGAGTGCACACTTTGTCTAAGCTCTCCTGCCAGAATAGAAAACACGTTTCTTTGCCAATGTCAGTGCATTTCCATTACATACATCATGGATTTTGTCAGCACTCAGAAGCAACACTTGCACTTTACACACCCTTCTCCAAAGAACTCAATGTGCTTTCGATGTGTGAGGAAGTGTGACCTTTATATCATGGATGGGGACAACGAGGCATCCAGCAGCTATCTGCTCAAGGCCTCATCGTAAATTAAAAAGTGAGCTGGGGATAAAATCCAGTTTTCTTGATACCTAGCCTCTATTCCAAGTTCCCTCCCTATTAGAGATGGAGCTTATGGGTTTGATGCAAGAGTCACTGGGCAAAATCCCCTGACTTGTGTTATGCAGGCAGTAAGACTTGATGGTTATAAAGGTCCCTCTCTAATCACAAATGTCATGAATTTCTAATCTCAAAGTATTCTAATTAGCTGTGTGGGTGAGCGGCTAGCAGGCCTAACTATCAGCAAACTCTGAGTCCAAATCCAATAAGGTTGTTTTACTCATTTGAACTTTTATGATTAATTCCTATGCACACAAATTACATTGAAATACCAATACCAATGGGCTGCCTTTGGTTAGCAAATTATAGATAATTGAGAAGCTCTAGGATCTGTTTTCCCAAGGTGTAAGAACAAGGGGTTCATGGCTCATAAGAGGGCCACAAATCTCCATAGATATAGGAAAACGAGAGCCTTTCCCAGTGTCTCCCATTCACGTGTGCTATAAAGCAATGGAAGAACACCCCTTTTGGATATCATTTCAGCATGTGGCCCTAAATTTGTGTACTGAGTCCATGTCTTCATTACCAGGAAGCTTGACGCTGCTGCAATCGATCTTCCGGAGTTTGACTTAGTGGGTCTAGTAAAAACCCGCTAAATCAAACAGACCCACTAAATCAAACCCAGAGGGTGCCACCATCAGCACCGGTACTCCTGCTCCTGTGAGGATTAAGGGAAGCCTATGGGAACATGTGCTCCTGTCAACCTCCCGCTGCGGAAAAAACTTGAATTAAGGTACTTTGACTCCAGCTACATAATTAATGTAGCTGGAGCTGCATATCTTAATTCAACCTTACCCTTTAGTGTAGACCTGACCTGAGTTACCATGTGTGCCCATTTGAAGAGGAGTTTGATCAAATCACTAACAGTTCCAGGTCATGTAGACCATGTATACAAGCACATGCCCAGCCTGGGCACTCCCTCACCGAAGTCAGAGGACGTTTGCCTTTGATCACGCAGAGTAAAAGGAGTGGAGATGATCTGTAAATCAGTATTGCTCTATGAGCAAATCAGAAAGGCTGGGAAAACAATCTAGAGACCTGAAAAACATTAATCACTGTAATACAAGCGGGTATAGCACCAGACATTTAATGGAGTCAATTATTCATGCAGCTTTTATCATCCTAAGGATGCTGATAATTTTCAGAGAAGGTATGTTCGCATATTGCTTTATCTGCCCCACTGTGCAACGCACCAGGGTGCTTAATGCCTTCTATGCAGTCACCCACCAAATGGCGCAACTTTCTCTTTCTCCAGGAGCACGCCAGGGGAGTCTGACAGAACAGCAGGCACAGCTAAACCAGTAGTCTCCAAGCATAAGATCACTTTTTGAATTTCAGTGAAATCCAGGATCTCAAACCCAAATATGCTTGCCCAAATACCTCCTTCCCTGCCTTTCTCCAATGCCCCACCCTGCTCAGTCCGTCCTTCCTCCACACACCAGCTTCACTTACTTTCACCAAGTTGGAGAACTGGGTATGCAGGCTCTTGTCTTGGATTAGTTCGGAGTGTGGGAGAGGCTCTGGGCTAAGCCTGGGGCAGGGAGTTGAGGTGCAGGTTCTGGGAGGCAATGTGTGTGCAGGAAGGGCTCAGGGCCGGGGCAGGGTTTCTGGAGGTGGGCTCCAGCTGGGTACCGCTTACCTGCCAGGCAGTGGTGTTCACCTCCACCCTAGCCCTGCCCTACCCCCAAAAGTGGTTGGCATGTTCAGCAGCAGCTCCTGGGGGCCGGGGGATGGACAGGTGGGTCCATGCACTGTTCCCCATTTGCAGGCACCACCTTCACACCTTCCTTTGGCCACGGTTCCCCACTCCCAGCCAGCTGTGGGGGCGGTGCTGGCAGGCAAGGGCAGTGGTGGAGACTGCGTGCTCTGCCTCCCCCAGGGGGCCGCAGGAATGTGCCAGGTGCTTCCAGGAGAAAGTCAGAGATTCACATTCCCCTTTAAGTATGCTGAGCATGTTCAGAAATAGGATCAGCTGCCAGCAAGGTCTCTCCATTCTGAGCCTTGTTGAGTCCCCCCTCTCTCTGGAGATGGGGCACAGGGGTAAGAAGTTGGGGACACTCTGACATCAGAGATCCTTTCCTCAGCCTCCCCCACCCTGTACAGCAAGCAGGAGGGTCCCAGAGGGCAGGAGCCACATGGCAGTGGAAGGAGGGACAGCTGAGGTGCAGACATTTGATATTTTCCCAGCCAAAGCAGTCAGAGTTTCCAAGATCCACCAGGAGATCCCCATCTACTGGTTGGTGACCACTGGTCTAAACATAGCAGCCTGGACTATTTCACAGCAGTCATGGAGTTAACATGGCTATTTAAATAGAGAACCCATGGGTAAATTGCCTTTTACTAAATCTCACACCTTTTATGTGATTGACTTTTTGTTTATCACGGGTCTCTCTCTTTTTTTTTATTACACATTACATTTTTTTTTTATCAGATACACTTTGCTGTGAGGATGAATTTGACCATTTACCATTGTATTATCAGAAATAAGCCTACTAGACCATGCATTCAAGGTAATTTCATTTTTTTGCTCTGGAAAGTATAATTGAGGAATTGCATTTTCAATGTGAGACAATATCTAAAACTAGTTCTTGGCATGAACCCTGGTCAAATGGATACAATCCCCTTTAATAGGGTCTTTGATAGCATTCATTTAAAACTCCAGTGAAAAAGTTTGAAAAAAGACCTTGAATGAAATTAGTTTCCAAAGAACAGGGATAGTAACAGAAGCCTCTTTCTCCCTGAATTAATGACAATCTTAAAATCTCCACTGCAGTTGCTTTGAAACTGCACATTAATCTACAATGAAAATGTTTGCATAGCATTTAAAAACAATGCAAACAGGATTAACAAAGAACTTTCCAAGGACAGGAATGTATTTAATGCAATTTTAAGATATCAGAAGATAGGTTCAAAACCTTGACTAAAACCATTTTTTTTTTAAAAAAGGAAGGTTATTGGGAATGGAACACAACTAACTTGGGAAACAAAATATCGGTGCAACTTGAATATAGTAGGGTTCATAGAATAATTTAACGTGGGCTTTGAAACAGCACACCTACCTGACGGGGTCAAGAATGGGCATACAATTTCTTTCTAATTGCTAATTCATTCTACGTTTCCTATTGCTGCAGTGCGGAGCAGGATTTAGAGTGAGTGAATGAGGCATGCTACGTCGGAGCCATAGGATGGCTACTTCAGCCCCTGTTGGGTGATATTTTACTGTGTGAGTGGTCCCAACAGTTTCTAGCACGAGGATGGGAGACTGTAGCTCACGGAGAAGAATGAGCCTATTGGTAAGGACTACCTTGTGTCCTTGTGGGATTGTGGTGTTTGAGCCCAATGTAGAGTCAAAATCAGCTTCAGCTGGGAGGCAGTAGATAGCTGGCCTTTTGCAAAGCTTATGGAAGTCTCTGGGAATCTTTCCCTTATTTTCACTGTTTTGCATCAGGCCCAACATTAGCTCTAAGAAAGAAAGTCGGACACGCTAGACCCTTCTTCAGACGTCCCCTGAGTTTATACAAATAGCAATATAGATTTACAAAGATGCTAAAAGTGAAATATGGGAAAGCAAGCTTTGAAAAGCCAGCCATTTGGCCACGGCCAGCTGGGTTTGGCGCAGGAAGACTAGGAAGAATGGATGTTTTACATCCTGTGGGAGGGTTGGCAAATGTGGTTGGGATGTGACTCAAGACATTGCTTTTTGGAGAGGGATGTTTGAGCTGCTTAAGCCTCAGCTTCCGTGGAACTGGGAAAATGAATCCAGATGAGATGACTCAGCCAGTCTATTCATCCTCTGAGTGACGAGTTCAGTTCCATGCTGTTATGTTGTGTGGGTCTTGGATTAGAGTTTCATAATAATCCCATAGAACTTCTAATAGAAGGGGTCGACTCTAATATTGCTGTCAAAAATCACCCCTCCCAACCATTACTGAAAGAAGTAGAGTGCTTTATTTGAGCCCGTGGAGCGTTATTTCTACCCTACAGAGGGCTGCTCTTGAAAACTGCAGGAATGAACCTGCTCCCAGTAAAGTCAGTGGCAAATAGAGATGAGGGAATTTTTTTTTTAACTTAAACATTTTCAGTGAAAAATGCAGAGTCAATTACAGTAAAAATTTCCATGAATTCTAAATTGTTTCGATTGAGGAGAAAAAATGGGGAAACCCTCCTCCTGAAATGTTTTGTTTTGACATTTTTAAATCGAATGTTTCAATTTTCCATCTGAAATGGTGTTTTGCTTTGAATGTTCATTTAAAAAAAAAATTCCAAGTATTAAAAGAGGCTCAAAATGGAAACACAATGTTTTATCTGAACCAGAGCTCTCTCTATAGATACATTTCACTTTTCAGTACATGGAATATGTCAAAAACATTTAATTCTGGTTTCAGCTGAAATCTTTTTTTTTTTCAATTTTTGGGGGAATTATCAGAAAATGGAGAAGTCCACTATTTTGCACTACCTGTAGGATGTAAGTCAGGTAAACAGTTTGTAAGCCAGAGACATGGGGTCTTTTTAGCTGTAAGGTGCTGTATAGTTTCAGGGCCAGATTCGCAACTGATCTTCACTGATTTTAATGGCACTATAATGATTTAGGACAGCTTAGAAACTCACTCGCAAAACAGTAGCTTAGAAATTCACCTGCAGAAGCAGTAGAACGGGCAGAGCTGTTGATCCAGTGGACCATAGTCCTACAAAAGAAAAAAGTATTCATGACAAGAATAGGGATGGCAAAGGATAGTCTACTATATGATGAACCAATAAGACAAGGCAATGTATTGTCAACTATATGATTAACCGAAAGCCTGATGGGTTAATCTTGTTGACTACACATATCCCCCTCCCCCTGCTGCTTCTGTATTAGAGGCAGCAGGTGTCGGGGGGGGGGAGGGGAGAAGAGGAGCAGCAGGTACTGGAGGGAGCAGGCTTAAAAGCTAGTTTCCCCCAGCTCTGACTTCACCGTGTTGCTTGCTCCCCTCCCCCACACTGCTGCCTCTATCAGAGGCAGCAGCGGGGGTGGGGGAGAGAGGAGGCTGACGCAAAGCAGCCTTTGTCTGCAACAAGCCTGGGCCCACTGTGGAAAGAAGCTGCTTTGCAGCAGCAGCCTCTGTTCTTGGGGGCTCCAAGCACCCCACGGACAGGCACTGTTGTTACCCCGCTCTGCTGCCTCTGAATCAGAGGCAGCAGCATTGGGCAGCAGGTGGGAGCCGGTCTGTGTGTGGAGCTGGCTTTTCAACTGGCTCCCATCACAGACCAGCTCCCCCTGCCACCCCGCACTGGTACATCTGATACAGAGGCAACAGCACGGGGTAGCAGGGGGCTCCCTGGGAGTGGGGCTGGGAGCACACTGCTGGCCCCGCCCCTAGGGACTATAGAATAATCATGTAACCACTAAAGGTGAGTCTAGACTACATTGCTCTTTCGAAAGAAGAATGCAAATGAGGGAAATCGAAAATGCAGATGAAGAGTTGATTTACAAATCTCACACTTCATTTGCATAACCCCATCCAACTGCTTTTTCGTAAATGATTTTTTTTAGAAAAAAAAGTAGTCTAGACGTTTTTTTTTAACCTTTTTTGAAAGAACCCTTATTCCTGAAAAAATTAGGTTTACAGGGTTCTTTTGAAAAAGGGTGGGTTTTTTTCAAAAGAACCCCATCTAGACTGCTTTTTTTTTTCCTTGGGAAAAAAAAACCTCTTCCAAAAAAGCGATCAGATGAGATTATGCAAATGAAGCACGATTTTTGTAAATGAGAGCTTCATTAGCATTTTCGATTTTCCTCATTTGCATTCTTCTTTTGAAAGAGGAATGTAGTCTAGACTCACCTTAAGATTTCATGCGATTACACAACTATTCAATTTCCTGCTATCTCACATCCCTAGACAAGAACAGTCAAGGCAGAAGCACAAATGGCAGCAAAATCCAGTGAAACATCTTCCATTTTTGTGCATCAAGGATAATGCAGCTAATAGCTCCAGATGCTCTACCTAGGAGGCTTATTGCCAGCTTGTTTCATTCCTTTCTTTAAGCATGGGGCAGCGAAGGGAGCAGATGACATGGAGGTGCAAACTGTGAGGGTGTGTCTTCCCTCGGGATACTTCCCTCAGGGTATGTCTACACTTCATTACTCTCTCTCTCGAGAGAGGAATGCAAAGCAGACACCTGAAATTGCAAATGAAGCAGGGATTTAAATATCCCATGCTTCATTTGCATAATCACGCTATGGCGCTATTGCGAAATAGTGCTATTTCAAGAGAAAAAATGGGCTATTTCGAGAGAAAACCCTTTCCTCAAAATAACCTTTTACTGAGAGAGGAATGAAGTGTAGACATACCCCAAGGGAAGTATCCACAGGGACAAGTAAGGGCAGGCGTGCTGCTGGAACAATTCGTATAGTGCAGATGCTGAGCGCCATTAAACTAGGCTGTAAACCCATTTCAAGCCAGGGGGAATGGCAGCATCCCCTGGCTTCAGTTAGGGTTGCCAGATGGTTTAACCAAAAATACCGAACACTCTCCCTCCCCCCCAAAAAAAAACACCAGGGAAAAAATTCTGTCGAGGGAAAAAAAAGGGGGAGACCAAAGTTGGTGAGAAAAAAAAGGACCCCAAGAGTTAAGCAAAAATAAATAAACAAACAAATAAACAAACAAATAAATAAATAAAACAGCATTAAAACAGCATGGCCCCTTTAAGAGAAGTCTTTAGGCTTTTTGTCGGTGGCCATCTTCTTTTCTTGATTGGAGCCAGAAGGCAGCTTCCCTACGAAACCAGGTAAGGGTGGGTCCGGGAGCCTGAGGGAGGGGGTAGGGGCTGGGGCCGGTTGCTGAGTGTGTCGTATTGTTTCCAGGTGTCCGGTATTTTTGCCTCCTGGCAAGGAAAAAAAATCAGAAAATACTGGACATTTTAGGTGTCTGAATTTTTTTACCAGACAGGAGGCGAAAATACTGGACCACCCAGGTCAATACCGGACACCTGGCAACCCTAGCTCCAATACCCCAGCTGACATCCTCCATTTGAGTGGAATAAGTCCTGACTCAGTTGCATGCCTGCTCCTTCCCTTGCAATAGTGGCAGGTAAAAGGGGAACAGGGCGTGGCCAGAAACTGGCTATGTCTGCAAGGACATGGGTTTACATAAGATCATGAAGCTGCTGGAGCAATGTCCTACTCATGCCCAATCTTCAGCTTCACTCTTGCGCCTAGGTACAAGTGACTTGGTGGCCGCACAGCAGCACTCTGGTGAATTGAACAAAAGGCTTCCCTACCCCCTCTGTCCTGCTCATCTTTTCTTAATTTGCTTCTCTCTGCATAACTCCCTGCACCTGCATGGTGTGGGATCAAGCCCTGGGAACGTGTTTCTTACAGTGAATTTAGAATGAGGTGAACAAAGATTGTTTCAGGAGCAAAGAGCAAACCTAAGCTAAACCTTGAAATCTGATTTTTTCGGATGCTTATTGATTCCTCGGGGGGTGGGATGGAATTTCGTCCGTATGTACTGTTGCTCTAAAAGAAGGCCAGCAGAAATGATTAAACACATGGGGAAAGAGGCTTCCATATGAAGAGAGATTAAAAAGTAAGCTCTGTTTAGCTTGCAAAACAGGAGAGTAAGTGATGATATAATAGATGTATATAGGCAAATGCAGAGAGAAGGGCCTATTTATCTCCTGCCCCTCACCCCAAAAAAAGGATTCATGCATGGAAAGGCATGCAAACGTAAAGGCAGGAAAATCTGGAAAAAATATTGTGTCCACAGCCTAAAGTCAACCACTGTAACTCACCACTAAAGGATAATATATAGGCCAATTTGTCAAAGCTTCAGAAAATTTCAACAATAAATTGCAGTTGTTATAGTTAAGAGGGGGGAAAAAAAAGACTTTTCCTTGTCCTTGTGCTCTGATTGGTCAGTGATGGAATGTTTCTCCTCAAAGGCACCATTACTCAGTGGACATGATGGACAATGGAATTTTTTCCTTGAAGCCTCACGCACAGTAGAAGGCATTGAAAATGCCAGTAAATGCCAGCAGCGCCCAGAATCATCCATAAGCCTGGCATTGGTCAAGTGGCTCACGTTTTGATTTTTTCTGAGCGAGTTACTTTCCCCAGAGAACCTCCATTTGAAATAGTGTTATTGTCAAGGTTGTGAACCTAGAATCTTAAAATTGAATTAAATACATTCTTGTCCTTGGAACATTCTTTGTTAATCCCGCTTCTGTTTATGCACTGTTAAATGCTAGGCAAACATTTTCCTGTGGATATAGTCTATTGTGCATATACGAGAGGAAGTACGGTATCTCAGATACCGTTCCATGGTAGCAGTCAGCGGATACTGAATTTTAATGGCATCCCCTCTATTTGCCACTGTTGAAGGTAAAGTTATATTGTTAATGCTTAATCCTCATTCCATACAGCTTTGAGCATTTTTTCAGCTCATATTTTCAGAGCTCTGTCATCTGTTGGAAAGCAATGTAAAAACGATGGTGGTGAATAGAATTAGTACCTGCCTAAAAATTATATGTAAATTGAGTACAAACTGTTTTTTAAAAGCATTTAAAATGCTACTTTTGGGTTTCAAATGGTTTTCTTGCAACTGTCAGGCCATCTGCTTAGAAAGGGGTCTGTGCATTCGTAAGACAGAATCTTAAAAATACATTTTTCCCCCATGAGCAACTTTTGTTTGGAAAATCCATCCATATCACAGAATGCAGCCAGTGGCAGCTCGGGCTGGAATGAACGCTTGGGTTAACCACTGTCCGAGGACGTCATTATTGCATTAGATTTAGAACCAAGCTTCAAAACAACATTTTGAAATGCACAAAATGCTGCTTTGGATACACGTGCGTACAGCCTCGTAGCCAACAGATACACATCTCCCCACACATTTACAGATTCTGATCTGCTGCACAAATTCCCGTGGGCATGTCCAAAATACAAAATTGGGTTGGGGACACAAGAAGAAACAGGATCCCATAGGACTACGCTCCTAGAAATTACATCATGCCATCAGCCAATTTTCTGCCCACACTGCACTGCTTTGTACAAGGCATATGGGAAAAAATAATATGGTAATCATACAATTAAAGACTGTATCATAAAGCACAAGGAGGTGGGGGCTAGATTAATGTTGCACAGGCAAACTGCAGTCAGGTCTTTCCTAACTTCATGCAGCAAACACTATTTTATGCACTTTTTTTGGTGTACAAACATACAGATACACACGTTGTATTGTTGTATATATACATAATTATATAGATATATGTCCTTATATTTTTCTATTCATTTCTATAATTATTTCATCTGTTTTGTTTACCTGTCTTTCATTATGAAAATGAATGAAGTTCGCACCCACAAAATACTAATTTCCCTTTGCATAAAAATGTATTTAAACTTTCTGACTTTCTGCATAAGCAAATTTCAGTAGGAACATTCACGGAATGCTGGATAACAACTAAAGGAGACATGCAGTTTAATTATCCTCCATATAAAATCCAATAATATGTCCCATCTTTTCTTATTTTTCTGTACTGGGGATTAACATCAGCCTTTTTGTGGAGAGGAATCTGCATTCATGGCTTTTCTATTTAGATTTAAATAGGAATTATAGCTCTTGGCAGAAAAGAGGGGCACATCGAATATCATGCATTTGTGGCAGGTGGTCATTGCATTGCTCAGTACCGATTCAGCCTGCTTATCGATTCCAGTGCCTTAACGAAACCTAAAAAAGTTGGAAGCTCCTGTTCGTTAATATATACATCTAATGTTATATTTAAACAGCATCTAATTCTTGATTTTACAATGTTTCCTCTCTGAATCAAACCCCGCTGAATTCAAGTTTGAGTGGGCAACCCAGGGACATCACTGTAGCTAAGAGTATATTATGAATTGCCATCTAATCCTTGTTTGGGAAGACGTAATCTCTTGGCTGGTTTTAAGGGCACTGAACTGACATTTGTCCTGCTGGTTATCAGCACAGATGCCAATTAGCATGATCAACACGTCTTATTTTGCCAAAATGCCTTGCTTTGGCTAATTTGCCTTTTGAGTGACGAAGCTGCACAAAAAACCAACTCTCTCCAGCATTCCCCAAGTCCCAGTCCTGTTTATTTTGATTCTGACTTTGATGTGCTTTGTAGCAAAATCAATTGGACTTTTGGAGCTGGGGAAGGTGGGAGAAAGATGGGGTGAGACCTCCAGCCTCGGGACCAAATGTTACCACCCTTACGCCATTTGAGGTTCCTCTGTCACTAATATCTGCTCTCCCTTTTCTCAGTCACACACACCTAAATCCCAGCTGCATCCGATCTTACGTGCACTACACCAAAACAAAGGGCGTGTTTTCCCGTCTCACCCATGTTGTGATGGATTTCTTCCCCTCAGGTTCCATACTTAGAGCCATTTTGGAAGACTCAGAGTAAAGGGTCACTCCCAGTGTGTAAGGATGCCAGAACCTGGCCCTGGATTATTACTGAGAGCAGAATCTCCAAAGAAGTTGGGGCATGGACTGGATTTTTACCCAATCTTTGGATCTGTTAAACTAACCTGGAAGCCTCATGCAAAGAGCTTCCTAATGGAATGTCAAGTGCTTCTGCCTAGTCAGGTGTGTGTGAAGGAGAAAATATTGATGTTCAAGGCTCAGATTTTATTTGTATTTATTTATCCCAAGCAATGAAGAAGCAGAAGGCACACAATGGCATTGAGAAGAAGCTGAATTCTCCAAGATGGGGGTTGTGTAATTTCACCCCGCAAGTCTGTTTTGTGGTTTTAATTGACTCCCACGTTAGTGAAGCTGAAACGTATTCTATCACCGCGTGCTCATTTTTACTTAGCTATTTGACTGGCAAGGGCCATCTGTTCATTTCTATCCATCCACATGTGCAGCGTCTATTGTTATCAAACAGAGGCATACACACGTGCAAGGGAAGAGCTTTCCTCTAAGTGTTTTGATCCCTTGAAGCTGGATTTTTCATTTCCATTGTGTGAGTAACACTCTCTCTCTCTATAACACTTATCAGAGGGCTAGCCGTGTCAGTCTTTATCTACAAAAACAACCAGGAGTCCTTTGGCATCTAAAAGACTAATAAATGTATTTGGGCATCAGCTTTTGTGGGCAAAGACCCACTTTGTCAGATGCAACAAAGTGGGCCTTTGCCCAAGCAAGCTGATGCCCAGATAAATGTTTGTCTTTAAGGTGCCCCGGGCCTCCTCATTGTTTCTTCAAAACACTTGTGAATTTAAGAATTCACATTGATCTTGTAGAGTTGCAACTGGTTTATAATTACTATGTTTACCCAAACTTCAGCCTTACAAAATGGCTCTGGGTTTGGAACCCAAAGGGAAGAGATCCATCACAATATGGGAGTGATAGGAAAATATCCTTTGTTTTGGTGTCATGCATATAAAATCGGATGTAGCTGGGATTTAGGTGTGTATGAGTGGGAAAAGGGGTAGCAGATATTAATGACAGTTAAACCTCATAATCTACATGAGTTAGTGATAGATAAGCACCCAAATGTTTGTCTGAGGAAGCAAAACTTGTTAACATCACTTCAAATTTTATTTCTCTGGAAAACTGAACTAAGCATCTCCTCTTGAATTACCATTCCAGAACAACAATTCCAGGCTTGATTTGGCAAGAAATACCACATGCCCAGCTACTGCCAAACTTCCGGAGTCTGATTCTGCTCTCCAATATACCAGTACAAATCACCCCTGAAGTTAATGGAGTTACAAGAACATTAATTAGATTGGGGACCTAGAAGTGCAGAGGCAGCAGAGAAGAGAGACCAAAAAGAAAGTTACCCAAACATTTCCAAAGCTCTAGTTCTCCCCAGGTTCAGCGCTAGCTGTGTGCAAAGCTTTGAAGTAGGGTGCCTTAATTTTTCCTTATGTATCTGCCCATCCCCATCGGACCCTCTCATTGTTCTTAATATGTCCATCAAAATAAAAATGTTCATAGTTGTCTATTTATACATAATCTTTGCTGACTATATATTTAAATAAAGAAACGGGACGGTGTGAATTTTTCATGATTCAAAGAACATATACTGGAGCTCCTCATAAGACACTAGCATACGGCTAACATCTTACCATGCCTCCATGCCATGACTTCTATGATCTGTACAATAATGGCTGCTGTTAATTGACTTTTGCTGCACATAACGAATCCAACTTGGAAATCTTCCAAGACACTGCTAGTGAAGAATTGTGGGTGGGTGCAGGTTTTGAAGTGATGATAAACATTGTGACATGTACGATGAGGATTACATATTCTCATGGGCACATTTGGACTTTTGTTGCCTTTGCTTTTCCAGTCGATGTTCTCATTTGCCAGCTTCAGCAGAAGCCTGCCACTTTTTGAACACCACTTGCCAGCATGTGTAAGTGTGGGGACCACCCTTGCAGTCCTTACTCCTGGGAGAAGCCCCCACGGACATATTTGAGGATATTCACAGAAGCAAGATTTCTCTGTCTCGGCAAGCATGGGGCCTGTAAAGAGGAAATGGTGTCTGGGGGAATAAGTAGAGGATTAGCCCAATCATCCTGCTGGGCAACATAATCCACCAACTTCTAATATAAATAACGCCACCTAGAAGACTTTCCTCTTTTTGTATCATTCAAATGCTTTTATTCATCCAGAAGATGCTAGTAACCGTTAGCCAGCACATCTGGGAACGCGAGTCCAGTGCATTATCCACCAGATCAACAGCCGGGTGTGATTTTTTTCTGCTGCAGCACAAATTCCACTCGCAGAGGCCAAGCCCAGAGCCAGGGCCAAATCCTCCAAATCCTGTGTGGAGCTGAGCACCTGCAGCCCTTACTGAATTCAGTGGGGCTTGGCACCCTGTTGGATACTATCATACAGTAAACTCTGGACGGCAGGTGCAGGCTCAGCTGGGGAAGGCAACCAAAGCCCCGCCCCTTCTGCCCAAAGCCACACCCCTTTCCTGAGACCATGCCCCTTCACGACCTTCCCCTCCAAACTCCGTCCAACCCCAGCTGTGGGCCAGGGCTACTACACGGCGCCAGCCCGTCACGGGCTGAGTGGTGTAGGCAATTTCCCTTGCCTACATTACCTGCTGCCCAGGAATAAGCCAAATGTATTGTGCTCCTGCTGTGCAGGGTGCAGGACATTAAAAAGAAGTGTGTTATATAGTTAAAGACCCTACTATATTTTTCTTATCGGTAGCTTTCTTATACACACTCATGCTGTCGTCCTTGGGCAGCCTTGAAAGATTTGCCACAGTTGGACGGCAAGGTGCGTGTAATCAGGCTCAACGGCTGGCCATGGGAGACAGCCATGCCCTAGGCCAGTGGTCACCAACCAGTCGATCGGGATCTACTGGTAGATCTTGGAGCCTCTGACAGGTGATCCTGACTGGTTTGGCCAAGAGGCAGTCATCAGCTGCCCCCAACCGCACTGCTGTTCATCTCCTGCCCTTTGCCTTGGAGCTGCCCCTCCTGCTTGCTGTGCAGGGTAGCGGAGAGAGAGGAGGATGCTGATGTCAAGGTGCCCTCTCCCATTCTGTATCCTTTTTCCACAAAGCAGAGAGGGGCACATCAGGGCTTGGGAGGGAGTTTGCTGGCTGCTTTAGGGAGTGGCCTAGAGACAGGGCAGGGGCGAGCCTGCCTTAGCCCCACTGCACCACCACCCAGGGGCCACCTGAGCTAAGTAGTGCCCAGCTGGAGCCCACATCTTGAACTCCTGCCCCATCATAAACCCCCTCCTACATCCAAGCCCCTGCCCCAGCCTGCACCTAGAACCCCTCCTACATCCCAATGGCCTGCCCCACGTGCAGCTCAGAGCCCCTCACACTCCAGATCCCTTAATCCAAGACCAGAGCTTGCACCCCAACCCTCTGCCCCAGCCTGATGAAAGTGAGGGAGGATGGGCAAGAGAGGGAAGATGGAGTGAGCAGGGGCGGGGCCTTGGAGAAGGGACGGGAAAGAGGCGGAGCCAGGGTATTTATATCTGAGGTAGATCTTGGATTGCACTTCAATTCAGAAAGTGATCTCGTGCTTAAAAAGGTTGGAGACTTAGTACAACAATTAAGCAGCGTCCATGGGAAACCTGAAGCTACTGTGCAACACGGCATAGTGAGATACGGCAATGTATGGAAGATAGAACCACTGCAAAGGGGGGCACTAACTCCCTAGCACCACTCCATGCCGAACACAGAGGAATTGGAGCTGCTAAATCTGTGCCTTTGTGGTGTAGCATTGTCCTCAGATGCTTCAGGTCCCCCAGCACACTGCCTTGGCCGGAGCGTTCTCTAGATTACAACATGCCACCTGCCTCCCGTTACTAATCTGAGATTCGAATAAGAGTTACCAAGCAGCACGCAAAGAAACTCATGTTTCAAATGCAGTCGGTAGTTCCTACGTTTTCGGAAGCGCTGCCTTTTTGAACATGGGGTGGGGGTGAGGATGTAACAGTAGACCAAAGTTACATTGCCACTCCCTTCCTCTGGTGCTCCTCCTTTGGACCCCTGCTATTTTGGTAATCCCTTGACCTTTAATTTGTCCTTAACCATGACCATTAATTGCCATGGAGATTGAGAGAGATAGAGGGGCAATTTTTGTGCAAGTTATCTAGAGACTGGGTTTCTGTCTTTGTAATATATTTCTTGGCAGAAAGTGCTGATTGTTTTCATTGATCTCTGCTGCTTCTGGTTTAATTTTTCTTTCTTTATCTTGAAGTCCCATGCTTACGCCTCTATCTTTGCCAGGATGTTTGCTTTCGGATGGCTAATCCTGGGTTTTTGCATTTCAGTGAGTTTCCTATTTTCTCCCTTTTTTCAGTCTATTGTCCATATTTTTTTTTTTTGCCGATTTTGTCCTATTTGTGCATTGACAAGTGACTATCATTCAGTGCCAGCATTTCTTTTGCTGGGTTCTTCTTCTTTTGCATCACCAAGGGCTTAAGAGGGGTGTATGTGAACGCCCAGCGCCCCTGCACACAGGGTGACTTTCAGCGCTGGAGAATATCCCTCTTTTGCAGGAGCTGATTGTAACTAAACAATGCTCCCACATTGTTCTAGACTTCATTTGCAAAGGCTGATACTTCTTGGCGAAACTTTCATTGTCCCTTTTTGTGCATGATTCAAACTTTGTGTCAGGTTCTACTCTCCTACTGCTATCTGTACCTTGGGAATATCCGCATTCAGTCGAGTTACTCCACTGTAAAACTGGTGTGGGATCAAATTCAAGCCCTTACTTATGTCTTGTCCCAATTCTGTGAGAGACTGAACCCACCTAGCGAAAACCTTTGCAATAAGACAAAATAATACTCTATATGGGTATGTTTACACTAGCCCCCTAGTTCAAACACTAGCCCCCTCATTCCACGAGATGTAACAGTTAACTCGAACTAAGGACTTAGTTAGAGTTAATGTTTGACTGCTGCGTGTAGCCACGGGCAGTTAGTTCAGACTAGGGGGATTTAAAAATGGTGCCCGGATGGGAAGATGCAAATAAAGCCCGGGATATTTAAATCCCGGGCTTCATTTGCAACTTCGAATGCCTACATTAGCCTCTCTAGTTCGAACTAGGGGGCTAGTGTAGACATACCCTATGTGTTTTATAGTATTGCAGCCCATTCCACGTGTAACTCTATATAGTTCCCGGGTTTCTCTCCAGCTCACGGCTGCCATTCAACTTCCACTCCCACACAGAGGTTGGCCTCTTCCTGGTTCAGTACCTTTCTACTTATCAGGCCATTGGAAAGGGGTTAATGGGAGAAATAGTCCCATTTTGCTGATCTATTCACTCATCTTATCTTAAATACAGGTTGAACCTTTGGGACTTGACTGGTTCTGAACTAGAGAACTTGCTGGACCATGGGAGGTCCATATTGTCTAGCAGCATTACCAACACTTCCACTGCTTGCTGGGATGCTAGAGGACATTTTGGGGTAAGTTAGAGCTAAATAGCTGTGCAGAACACTGAGAGCCAGAGCTGGTGGCTGCAAACAAACTTTATGGGACAGCGGGAAACTTGGCCACACCCACGAAAAGTGGAGATCCGGCTAATTAAAATTATGCCGGACCACGGGTGTTGCCGGAGCAGAGAGTTCTGGACTAGAGAGGTTCCACCTGTAGTGATCTCATACTGCTTTGCATTGTTGAACTGCGACCAGGTTTCATCCGAGAGATGGTTAGAGAAAGCCGGCATATCTGTTTAATGCTCCAAGCCTGTAAAGGAAGCTGCCAGCATACAGTAAAATCCTGGCCCCATTGAAGTCAAGCGCAAAATGCCCACTGACATTAGTAGGACTAGGATTTCATCTCCAGGTCCTTAGAACCCTGCAGAGTCCCACTGAAATAAATGAAACCTTGTGCAAGAAATGAGACAGAAGTGTGGAGCGAAGGTACAGAGTGATGTACACAGCTCTGCCGGGATCTGTTAAAGCTGGCAAGATGCAAGGCATTTTTATTATAGCTGTATTTATTATTTATTGCGGGTATTAGATTGGCTTTAGTAGGCTAAGCAGATCATCAGTTTTTGATGGATTCCTCTTTTGTGCCTGCCCTTTACTTTATGCCCAGGAAAGCCTGGTCTGGGATGGATCGTGACTGTATGTTTGGTCATGCATTTAATATCTGATGAGGCTTTACACAAATTAAAATGGAAATGTGTATGTGTGAAATCTACGTGGGAGTAAACGGAGCACTGGTGAAGCATTTGGTTCAGAATTCTGCTGTTTCTGTCACTGGGATTTAAAATAACAGGAGGTCCTAATATTTTAATTGATTCCACTGCAATCAGCCGGTCTCTTCTACTCACATAGAGTTTCTCAGCTTTTGTAGTCTTTTTTGCCTGCCCGGAATACATATGCAACTCCCCTTCTTTCTTCTGCCGTCTGTGGAAGATGCAATCACATCTTTGATCCAGCTGGTTTTTAATTTATTATTTCCCCCTATTGCATGGACGGTTTTTCTCATTTTTCTATTAGGCTCAAGGTTTGGCTCCTGTTTATCTTGGATATGTTAACATTCTGTTCCTCTTCTGGGCACTCAGTCAGCCCTCTGGGTTGCCTGAAATTACACACGGGGGATTTTTGAGTATTATTTTCTTCATCAACCCATTGCAGCTTTTCTTCCCTTCCTTCGTTGCTCTACTTCATACTTTATGGCTCTTGGAATATTATAGGAAATCCCTTTTGAGTTTTTTTGGTCTTTGCCGCTTTTCCTTGACTTGAAAATGTTCAAATCCCATGTGAAGTAAAAGATAGGATAGGCTACTCTAACTTGCCCCAGGGAGTCAAACCTTGAGTCAAAGAGCTCTTAACCCTCCTCCAGCAAGGGAAGAAAAGCCTGGTGACTAGGCCACTAGAGAATCATTCAAAGATCTGAAGTTTTGTTTTTCTGTGTTGCTGACTTCCGGTACTTTTCGATCACTGTGGGGGAGGCTTTCGATCTATTATTTTGCACATCTATGAAATTGGAATGTTAGTGAACCATCTACTGTGTTTACTGCCCTCAAGCGAGTGGAATCAGAACTGAACTAGTGTATCATAAGCCTTATACTGTACACAGGTAATGAAGATCCTCCTTTAGCTCAGGAGGTGCCTTCGCAACAGAAGGGAAACTGAGTTTTAGTCCTATTGCTATCAGGACATTCCCAGCGGCCAGGGTGTAGATCAAAATGACAATAGTGAAATTTAAGGTGGACGTGGATTTGTTATATCACCTCCCAAGAGTTTTACGAGCCTTAATTCTTCAATACGTGTAAAGTGTTTTGAGATGCGCTTTAGGAAGATGATAGACGTGCAAAGTATTATTATTAAAAACACTTCCCTCTTTCTCCAGGAGCTGCTAAAATGCATTTACAGCTTATATCCTTTTTCCTGAGCATTAAACAGTCCCCTCTGAATTAATAAAGCATGTGTTAGGGTTTTTTTTTAAAGCCCCTTTCCATTAAAAAATTACTGAGTTTTTTTATTATTATTGTGCTTAGTGATTTTTGCATTTCAATAAAAGTAAGTGTAGTACAACACTTTGCAAGATAAGAAAAGAGAGATCTTTTCACAGAACAATTACGAAATTTCAAAGCACCTTATAAATACCCTCCTATCTGCATACATGAGATAAGCATATTTTAGTAATAGTTATAACAGGCTAACACGGAAAATGCATGGGGCTGTGGTACAGTGCTATCCCACTCAGACACACAGATAAACCAGCTTTTGAACAACATGGTGTTTCTTTGAAGGGACGGTGGTCGGTGGGAGAAGCTGGAAGGCTCACAGAGATATCAACTCCTTGCAGGTTGAAGGTTGTGCGGAGACGACTCTCATGTTTCTCAAGACACATTTACCAGCATAAGAATGTTTAGTATCTAAAACCTTTTGCAGGCTCCCTATAGCTCCTCCTGGGAACACAGTCTCACAAACTTTAAAAGGGCTTTACAATGGTGGCAGACTCATTTGTTCCCCTTGGTTACTTCATCGGGGATACAGATTTGTTGGTCTCTCTCTGTGATTTGACAATAAAATATCAAAGCGATTCTTCCCTGATTTTTCAGGATGGCTTCTCAGAGGCTTTGCGAACCAGAATGGGAATTTCCCCAGCTCTCTGGGGGAAAGGGCGGGGATGCTGCTTGTTTCACAGAGAGCTTTTCCTATGGGGCTTGTCCCCCTAAACAGCCATGGAGTGTTTTTGTGACAGGTTGCTGTGCTCACCACTGGACAGCTTCACTTCCTGGTGGTTCTGAGGAGGCCAACGCCTCTTCCAGTGGTTACGTCCCATCAACTTCTCCTCTGCAGCCTCAGCCGCTCTCTCAGCTGCACAGCTGCCCTCTTTGTGACTCAGCCCTCCAGTCAGGTCACTGGGGGCTTCTCTTTCAGCAGGCAGGGTTCCTGTTCTCCAGCACTCTGTGACTTCAAAGCTGCACAGGGCCACTCCCACAGTGGCTGGCTCAGGGACCCACTAGGCACCTCCAAGATCCGGTCCCTGCCCCTTGCTGTCCTTCCCTGAGCCGCTTCCATACCTCCTGGAGCTCCCCAATCTCCTAGGTTTGGGCCGGTCTCTTTACTCCCTTCTCCTACAGAGTAACCTTGGCAGGTCACCTTGGCAGCCTCTCCCCAACACGCTTCCCCTTTCCCAGGGAGTGTCTGTAGCCTTTACCAGCAGCTCTGTTCATCGCCAGCCTCCTGACGTTTGTAGAAGCCCCGCCTCTCTCTCACACGTGAGCTGCCTCAAGCCTAAAGTTCTCCTGCTTGCAGTCTAATTAGCGAATCGGGCCCCCCTGTTGCAGTGTTGGTGTGGGGAACACACCCCTTCGGAGTTCTAAATGGTTGAACTAAAACTGTCTTCCTCTCTCAGTTGACTCAGGACACCCAGTTTCCATCTCCCGTATCTAGTGGGATTCACACTATTCTTATATCAGAGGGGTAGCCATATTAGTCTGAATCTGCAAAAGCGGCGAGGAGTCCTGTGGCACCTTATAGACTAACTGAAGTGTAGAAGCATAAACTTTCGTGGGCAAAGACCCACTTCATCAGATGCAGTGGGTCTTTGCCCATGAAAGCTTATGCTCCTACACTTCAGTTAGTCTATAAGGTGCCACAGGACTCCTCACCGCTTTTACACTATTCTTAGCAACTGTGGGGGGGAAGGAGGATTGTATTCTGGGAATTTGCTTTGAGACTGAAGAAGGTACCTTGATTTTCTAAAGAGAGGTGCTCAGCCCTTTCTGAAATCAGTATTTTTCAAGCTAATCACCCCCAAAACACCAGTCAGGCTACTTCTAATGTGGTTATGCTAAAAGTGTCCTCTCTTAGATTTAAAATGGATGACTATCCCTCCATCCAGGCTTTTGTTAAAGAAGGAATAAGCTTATCCTTTCTCTCACGGCCGGTGACCCTTACCACAACCTGACCTAGCCATTGAGGTTCCTGCTGCCTAGTGGCAAAGCATTTATTCCGGGCAAAGGTGTCTAAAAGCATTCGCTCCTTCCACGCAGTAGAGATGAGGTCCGCTGTCACTGGCACCTGCAGGTTCTCAGGCGGGTTTTGGTTTGCAGCAGTTGTGTCTTTGTATAGACTCAGAGGATGCCATTATAGGTACGATGATGCTGACGTCAGGAGCTGGGGCTGAGAATCCCCCATGCTGCAGCCATGAGCTGTTCATTCCTTACCCGAGCGCTCTAAAGTCTTCATCTTCAACAATGGAGACAGGGCTGAAAGATTTGAAGGCAGTGGTTCCCGCTCAGGTAGTTGCATTCTTCACAGGACAGAAGGAAGGGTTGGGAGGGGACAGATTTGTCTCTTCAACTGAATGATCCCTGACTCTTTTATTTTACTTTGTGGGGTTTTTTTGGTGGGGTTTTTTTTGGGAGCAACCACAGAGAGGTCACAGATGAAACTGTGGAAACTCGGAGAGGTCAGAGTGTGTTAAATGGAAGATGTGGCATAGATGGTATACGCCACGGTTGGACAGACTTGGGGTCAGAGATCCCTCATGGCTCCATGTCACCGGCTGCTGGATTAATGTCATGAGCACACAGCAAGGGTCTGATGAGACGGCTCGGTCCCAGCTGGCGTGACCTCTGACCTCCATACATGCTTTGTTTGCCACAAGAGCAACACGCTTTCTGCTTATCACTGAGGTCCCACGTGGGGCGATTCTGAAAAGAGAAGGATCACACAGGTCTTTTACCACCTCACAACTGCAGGTTTTAAACGCCGGCAGCCACGGAGAAGGCGGCAGCAGCAACGGTGGAGGGGGAGTCATTATCCTCTATTGTGGGACTGATTGTTTGGGCTCGGGAGAAGTCTCCCTTTCTGAAGTCGATTTCTACTTTTGGATATTTTCCCCCTTTTCTTCTCTCCCTTTCAGCTTGCACCAGGAGGGCAGAACAGAACGAGCTGCTGTCAGATTTCTCTCTCCCTTTTTCTCAGTGGATTCCAATTCCAGTCCGTGGCAGAAGAAGTGAGTCTCTCCAGCGGGAGGAAGTAGTTAATGAGGGAGGGAGCCTCCCTCGCTGAGGGACAGTCGGCCTGTGTCAGGGCTATAGAGCTGCTTCTGGTGGCCGCAAGAAGGGAAATTAAAATGGGGGGGGGGAGAGCAAGGTGTGAGGAGCTCAGAGCACAGGACTGAAGCGAGGACAGTCAGCAGTGGCTGGTTAGAAGGGGACTTGTAACCGCGAGTGTGGGACTCAAGTGGTTGATGACAATACTGTCCATAAGAGGCAGGGCACTGGTATTTCTACAGAGACCCCTTTGCGGGACTCATAATAAGCCTCACTCCTGAGCTGGGGGCTGCTCTTAGGAAAGAAGACTTAACCAGGAAGGTTTCAAAATGGTGGAATCCGAGCTGCCCTCAGGGAAGAGGGTGCCTGGGAGTGCCAAAGGGAGCGGCATAGGCCTGGGCTTGCAAAGGGGTCCTTGGAAGGCAGCCGTACAGCTTCCATCCATGGTGCCTGCCCCAGGAGTCTTACCCAGGAAGACACGGGTGTAAAGGGGCTGCATGAGGAATGAGGATCTCAGTCTGTGTATCCCAAAGATCAGCAGAAGCCCAGACTCAAAGCTCCTGGCCAGCTTCATGAGGGGCCTGGCCCTCCCCGCTGCTCTGCTGACCTTCCCTGTGAGTGACTTCACCTTGCTTCCCATAGTCCTCTCTCGCCACATCCACCCACTGAAGGCACAGAGTGGGCAGTGACGTGCTCCCTGCAGCAGGGAGTAGGAGTGCCTGGCTTTCCTTTGCAAACCTGCTGGTTACCCAGGGCAACATGGCCAGGGCATCTCCTCCCATCCTCGCTAATAATAATAATAATAATAATGAATGGAGATGCCTATCTCCTAGAGCTGGCAGGTTATTGAGTCCAGCCCCCTGCCTTCACAGCAGGACCAGCCCTGACAGATGTTGCCCCAGTTTCCTAAATGGCCTCCTCAAGGCTTGAACTCACCACCCATGGTTTAGTAGGTCAATGCTCAAGCCACTGAGCTATCCCACCTCCCTGAAAGCTATGAGGCTCCTTACAGTGGTTAGATCTCTGCTTGCTGAGAGGTTTAGTACTTCTCACGTTACTGGGGAGTGCTTGACCCCCTGCTCTGCTCCTGGCCTCACCCCCACCCCAAATTTCCCTCCTCTTCCTGCCCCTGCTGCACCCACACTCTACCTCTTCCTCACCTCCTCCTCTGAGCATGGCCCGTCCCCGCCTCCTGCCCTTCCCTCCCAGAGCTTGAGAGCCGTGAATGACTGTGCTGTAGAAGTGCTGGGAGGGAGGGGAAGGAGTTGGTAAGTGTGGAGCTGCTGGTGCGTGAGCGGTGCAGGGGGCCAGGAAAGTGGGGAAAACTTGGTGCTGGAGGGTGCTCTGCACCCACTAATTTTTCCCCATGGATGCTCCAGCCCCAGCCGGAGCACCCACATTGTCCATGCGTACCCCTAGGAGAACATGGGCAGAAAGAAGCAGAAGGCAGCTCAAGGCCCTGGCTGTTGGTCTCTCTACTGGCTTGCATGTGAAAGCTGTGGGATGCCCTGACGCTCGGTAGCAGGCATGTTGCTTGTGTGCTGCAGGGCTCTGTGATTTACAGCCCCAGAGATGAGAAAAATTGCAATCATTGCCTTTTATACACAACTGGAAACACCATAATTGACTGCAGTGTCAATTAGAGAAAGCCGGCAGCACCCCCAGGAATATGCATCTCTACTGCCAAACCGGCAGCACGGCACGACTTGCCATAATAAACCAATCAATAAAATAACTCTTACCTTTAAAAGTAAATAAATAAAAATAAATCACTCTTCTAAACACCTCCATGCTCCGAATGTGCTGTAAGTGGCCTTTTCCTCCCTGATCAGTTCTACAGCACGTCTCCGGATACCCCCCTTCAAAAACACCCCATCAGCATCTACCTCCTGGAGGGGGAAGGCAGGTGAACTCATGATACCGTAAGCGCTGTTGTGTCAGTGCTTCTGTGAACAAGTCACTTGCGTCTCCTGTACATTCTCAAATCATTCCTAGCAGAAAACGTCCCTGCAGAAATAATTTCTCAAAATAAAAGACTCAAAAGGGGAGCCATGTTACTCTGTCACTTTAAAAACAGAGAGCAGACCTGAAGCACCTTAGCCCTGGTCTATGCTAGGGAGTTGTTTCAAAATAGCTCTTCTTATTTTGAAGTAACAAGTATCTAGACTGGCCCCTATTACGAAATAGCCTACTTGAAAGTAGGAATAAGAGATCCTCCGGAAAAGGGCTTTATTCCGGAGGATCGCGCCAGTCTAGACGCTTTTTTCCGGCTTTTCCCCAAGCCGGAAAAAATGCGGCGGACATGTTTATTTAAATCCTGCGGGGGATATTTAAATCCCCCGCGGATTTCCCTATTCCAAAGTTGGAAATTAGCATGGCTATTTCGTAATAGGGGCCAGTCTAGACGTAGCCGTAGAGTGTCCAAACTACCAAGCCTGTTATTTTGAAATAAGGGGTTCATTATTTTGAAATAATAACTCCTGCTTTCCTTGGGAAATAACGCTTATTTCGAAATAGTTATTTTGAAATAGCGGTAGTGCGGATGCTCCACTGCTGCTATTTCCAAATAACTACTCCCCAGAGTCAATCAACGTAATTATGCCCCCCCTCCCCTCCCAGCACTTTCAGGGGCTCTAAGTCAAGGTAGCGCATCCACATTAAAGGTGCCTGCCTCAGACTAATTTCAAGGCTTCGCTGTAGTGTGGACATGCTATTTCAAAATAGTTATTTCAGGAGTTATTATGCGAAAATAAGTTATTTTGAAATAATTTCCTAGTATAGACATGCCCTGTCTACACTAGGAAATCATTACGGTACTTGTTTCTCAAAATAACTCTCTCCTAGCTGCACTGACAAAGCAGCTTGAAAACCTTCCAACGTATCTATCATGTCACATTCCAAGATTTCAAAAACTCTGTCCTCTTCACCCACCTAGACCCTACTGCTGGAAAACCTACATGCATACCTTTAGACCTGTGAGGAGCAACATAGATTTCACTGTGCTTAAAGAAAAACACACGCATGTCTTTGCAGGCTAGGGACCCACATGTACAACAGTAAAAGAATCACCTTTAAAGTACAATAACGATAGATGTTCATATTTAAGCTACAGCTACCCCCTTATCATAGAATCATAGAATAATTCTTATGATTATTTAAACAAAGTATTTCTTGTGTTCTTTGCTGTTTGTGCTATTCCTTCACGTGAGTTTGGAGAATGAACACAGCCAGACTGGTTTATTTTACTCTAGGCTCTAATGAGTTTCACTTTCAGGCACTTGTTTGTCAGTGCCATGTTGCAATTTGGAGGTCGCACAGCCTGCAAGGGAAATATTTTGTTCTTTACAATAACTCGTTCCATTGAAACATTTCTGCTCTTAAATTGTACAAAAGTTATCTTTACAAAACATACATTTGGAGTGACAAATTTGACTCGATGGAGTCCCTTCAAGGCAAAATTCCTCTTTGGCAGTGGTGCAGTAGCTTAGGGCTTTTTTAGTAGTAAATATAAACACATCTGTTGACACTACAAATTTTTCTAACTCAGGTAAATGGCTTTTAATTTCTGTATCATTTTGTTACATAAAAGAAAACTCCAGTGTAATGTAAGAAAAATTCTAATTACCCCATCTAATTAAAAAGCGCTTTAATTATATTACAGAAGAATTAATTTCTTTTGAGACTTACAAATCAGACACTCCCCTCGTGTACCTCCAGAGGAATTCGGAAACCATCACCCTCGGAATCCATCTGTGGGAAAATAGAGTCCTCCTAGGGTACGCTTTGACCAGTCACTAGTCTTGTTCATGAGAACGAGGACTCCAACCGTGGTCAACTGTTTGGCTGGAAATCCTGAACCAGCCCACCAAGTCTCAAACCCAGAATGGCCCTGTGCCATTTCTGCCATCAAAATGCATAACACCAAGACACACAAGCATTTATCCTGCACGGAGTCCGCACTAGCGGACATTTAAAAATGGCAGCGCCCGGCTTTATGCAAATGAAGCCCGGGAAATTCAAATCCCGGGCTTCATTTGCAACTCCGGTTGCCTACATTACCACCCTAGTTCGAACTAGGGTGGTAGTGTAGACATACCCTAAGTTATTTCAGAATAGCACTAATTATTTCAAAATAGCGTTGCAGTGCAGACGTACCCTTAATCTGAGTGGCAGGGGTGCCATAGCTATTGGTCAGGCTAGGCCCTGCCTTAGGGTGAGGCGAGTAAGGCAAATGCCTTAGGCCCTGCGCTTTTGGGGCCCCACACTGCTGAATATTCAACATCCACCAGCTGGGCCTGGGGCCCTGCTCCCATCATCCTGCCCTGGGCCCCGCAAACAGGTCGGGGTACTTGGGAAAACATCCACTCTGCATGCTGTCCTGGCTAGCCTGCAGGATTTCCATTAAACTTCCTAAATACCTTCAGGCTTCCCAGGACTCTGGCTTCCAAATCGCTTGTTTTTCGTTACCACCATCGGCATCCAGCAGCATCAACTGACCAGCGAAGGGAAGACGGGCATGAATTTGCAGCATTCCTGCAGGACCTGATGGATGCCAGCAGTCATCTTTGATTCCTGTCTGAAGCAGAGGATCCTTGCTCTCCCAGAGGTGTTTGAGCACTCGAGGTAATTAAATTATCGGAAGCACACACACATGTCACTTGCTGTCTGAGACTATATAAGCTCCTTGGACAAGCTCAGCCTCTTCTCTTCTTTTTATTACCTACTACAGTAGGACCCTGATCCTCATTGGGACCCCTAGGTTCTATTGCGATCCAAATCAAACAATGGCGAGAAAATGATAGAAAGGTATCATGAATCTGGTAGCTAAATGAATGTCACTAAACCGCAGACACACTTTCCAAGGCCTTTGGCGGACTTCTGTTTCCAGTGAAAGTTATCAATGCACCTCATTTCTTCCTCTAGCAACTCTCTCTAATCTCCAAACACCCATTCACAGGCGGGAGATAAGAGTCACATTTAAATGTGGCCAGTCACACACTGCTGCACACGGAGGTGCAGCAACCTTACACATGCTACTTACTAATGTAAGACTTTCCATAACAGTAAACTTCTTCCTTTGACACTTTGATATTGAGGAGAAAGAAGAAAAATTCAATTACTTTTCACATTGTTCATAATATTCACTTATCTTTTCCTGTTTTCTTTATTGAAAACATGCCTGCATTTGATACCTCCATAGGCTCTTTCCCAGTAAAATTCAGCAAGCCTTAGGCTCATCCCCACTCATCTCTGTCCCTGTGAGGAATGAGAGATAATTGTTAACAAGGAATTTGAATAAAGTTTCTGTTATTTCACGGCCAGGCTCTGCTTCCGAAAAGTCTGCACTTGGAGTGACTTCTCCAATTGCTGATGTACATTGAAAAATAAATATGCCTCTTCTCTCCTACCAAGACTTTTCAGACTTAGCAAGCTGATCATTCCACATCACAGGAAAGGTAAGGGATATTTTCTTTCTGAATCACTCGACTGGAAACACAATTCTGAGAAAAGCAAAGTAATGTTTCCTTTTCACTGTTTCCATTCCATTCAGGCTGATAAATTCCTCTGGGATGCAACATTTCTGATTCCTTTTATTCCCAGTCTGATCCACTTTCTCCTTCCTTCCCTGGCCTGCTCTTTTGCTCCATTTTCCAATAGGCCTTAGAGTAAACTCTCCATTGGGCTGCCATGGAAAGTGTTGGCTGTCATAGGCATAGGAGGGGACATGATTCTGTTTTCTGTGCTGGGGAACTGGCTTTTTGGAAGGTATATTTTTAACTCGGGGGCTCACACAATCCTTGCTGATGGCATCGCCCACAGGATATTCCAGACATGTCATTGTCTCAGTGAATCAGGTAGGTGGCTATTGAGTGATTGATGGGACTTTATTACAAAGGCTCTCACCCTAGGATATATCTACACTGCACACTTATTTCAAAATAAACTATTCCGGAATAGTTATTCTGAAATAGCTACTTTTGAAATAGCATGTCTACACTGCAGGGAAGCCTCAAATGAGTCCTAGGCAGGCTCCCCTCATGTAGACGTGCAATCTCGATTTAGAGTCCCAGGAGGCACTAGGGAGGAGTTAAAGCAGGCTTGAGGGAGTCTGCACAGGCCCCAGCCAATCAGAGAGGGGCTTGCTGAAGCTGCCCGTTTATAAGGGGCTGCTCAGCACAGCAAAGATCAGTATCTCACTGAAGGGCAAGGGAGGCTGGCTGCCTTAGGAGCACCAAGGAGAGACCAGTGCTGGGTAAAGTCAGGGGAACCAGAGGGTGCTCCAGTCTGATAGTAGTAGGTTGAGAGGGTGCCAGCGCTACAGGGAAGTGGCCCAGGGAAGGCAGGCAGTACAAGGGAGAGGAGGAGGGCAGTAGGTAGCTGCCACTCAAGGGTTCCAAGGCTGGGGCTCAGAGTACTGGGTGAGTCTGGGTCCTCCACCCTACCCCACAGGATGCTGGAGGAAGCAGCCAGCAAAAGACTGCAGTTTGCCCCTGATGGAGAGGCTAGATTATGTGCTGCAGACTGCCACTGCAGTGTGGGGCCAGACTGAGGACGGCCAGCCTCCCCGGATGCTGGGATTGGAGTTGGGGCACAGCCTGGCGCTGCAGTCCAGTGGATGATGCTGTTCCAGAGGGTCGAGACAGCCAACGTGAGCGTGATGACGGGCAAGACAACCATAGAGAAAGGCGCAATATAGAAAAACTGAGCTAGTTTCCAGAGCGACCAGCAGGAGGCACTGTGGGGTGAATCTTCACACTGTTAACGACAAATCCACAAACTGAGCATTGCTGCCATAGGGGATATTCCTTCCTGACCCTCATCATTGTAAGTTCCTGAAGCATAGAATCATAGAATACTAGGACTGGAAGGGACCTCGAGAGGTTATCGAGTCCTGTCTCCTGCCCCCATGGCAGGACCAAATACTGTCTAGACCATCCCTGATAGACATTTATCTAACCTACTCTTAAATATCTCCAGAGATGGAGATTCCACAACCTCCACAACACAGGCAATTTATTTCAGTGTCTGACTACCCTGACAGTTAGGAACTTTTTCCTAATGTCCAACCTAAACCTCCCTTGCTGCAGTTTAAGCCCATTGCTTCTTGTTCTATCCCCAGAGGCCAAGATGAACAAGTTTTCTCCCTCCTCCTTATGACACCCTTTTACATACCTGAAAACTGCTATCATGTCCCCCCTCAATCTTCTCTTTTTCTTAACTAAAAAAACCCAATTCCTTCCGTTTTCCCTCATAGGTCATGTTCTCTAGACCTTTAGTCATTCTCGTTGCTCTAAAGCATGAACCTAGCTTACCAGCTAATTGCTCCGATCGCAAATGTCCACATCCAAACAATTCAGATCCCCTGGCAACCGCAATCCCCATCCCCAACAAATCCTTCTGATTGCCTCCGATTCACCAGCTGGAGCATAGACTGAGTAGCAGTGACTGACCATTCTCACCATGAGATTCCACCTGAGAGGTGCTGGGCAGGTACGTAACCTTGGTGCAAAAAGGCACTGACGTGGTCCTCACCAACGAGAGCTGGTAATGAGCTACGGAGATACCATGCAAAAGAGGTTCCAGAGCCCATGTATGCGGTGACACAGGGCAGCTGCAAGGGCATGTATGGCAGTGTACATAGCCTGGGGAAGTCCTGGGACCATGAACAGGGGTTTCATGAGCTCTCATCTGCTAGCCATAAGCCCTGCATAGGCACAGGATAGGAGGCATAGTGCAACCACCCAGATTCATTGCAATCTGATTCTGGGGATCAGAGTATCCCCCACCCCAGTGAGTCACTCAAGCAAGTCCAGGTAACTCTTCAGTGCAAAGTAGATTTACAAGAGCAATTTCACTGGTTAATACCCCTCACTCATGCCTGAAATGACCAGAGCTTTGATGAAGAGATGTAATTGTTTTAGTTGGCCTTGCACCTGCCTGTTATCTCCTAGACTTTCCCCAGGATTCTAGAGAAGAGGAAGAAGGAAGACACCAAGATTAGGTAGCAAACATAGTCTTGTGGTTGTGGCTCTGGACTGGAATCCAAGGAAGTTGCATTCAAATCCCAGCTCTGCCACTGACTTTTAGCCTTGCTCAAGTCACCTAACCCTATTCCTCAGTACCTTGTCTGCAATAGAGAGGTTAAATATTGGTTAACTGAATAGTTGATTAACCTCATGAATTCTTCTTGGTTACTCGACTATTCTATAGTCCCTGGGAGTGAGGCCGGAAGCCAGTGGGCTCCGACTCACTCCTGAGATGCTCCCACCACTCTGTGCTGCTGCATCTGTGTCAGAGGCAGCAGCGTGTGGTGCCAGATGGGAGCTGGTCTGCAAGGGGAGCCAGTTTAAAAACAAGTTCCCCTCGTGGACTGGCTGCCTGTCGCACCATGCTGCTGCCTCTGATGCAGAGGTAGCAGTGCGGGGTGGCAGCAGACCCTGCCCAGGGTGTGGGGAGTGGGAGGGGAATGCATGTAGTTTATAGTATTAACCTATAATCTTTGGCTTATTGGTTAATCGACTATACTATTATATCCCTAATCTATAAAATGGGAATTATACTAATTGTTTTTATCTTGCATGTGTATTTAGATGGTAAATGCTTTGGTCTCTACCTAAGAAAACAGGGCCCCAGTGGGGTCCAATTGTGATATGAATAGCAATAATGAAAACTACATATATTACCAAGTATAACAAAAGTCATCAAACTGACGCCGTGACACAAAAAAGACACAAGGGAAAGCTATTTTTGTTAAAAAACAGAAAATCAGGCAGCAATAGGCTATAAAACAGCAATAAAAGGAAAGGAGATTAAACAGAGGCATGCAAGCAATTTATACCAAATATATTAAACTAAAGAAAGTCCAATTTTGTTTTCACTTTGTCTCAGAAAACAAATCTGGGACAAGAAAACACCCCAAAACCAAAAAAACTCCATAGTTTGCCTGAAAAAAGACATCAGGGAAGGAAAACGATTGACAAATACTTTGAGAATCAGTGTTACTTTTAAGCAGCTTGAATAGTCAACTTGGCATAAAAATGGTCCTTCAATTAAAAATTATTAAAATTAGCTCAAAGTATTTTTTGGTGTATTCACTGCTAGAATTTAATAGGATCTAGTGCTTAACAAAGCTTTGAAGCAAAAATAACGTCTCAGGAGCTCATTATGCAGTAAATCCCATCAAAACCAGGGTCCCACCATGAAATTAACACAATTTGCAAATCATTATTCCAAAGTTCTCTTCCCCCCTCGCCCTCTATCACTTTTTACTTGAATCTGTAATGTGGCCCCAAACCAAACAAAGCTGCCACTGGAAGAAAGGGAATTTGTATTTTGAAACATCCTGAGCTGTGAACACAACACCGAGGCAGCGCACACAATTGTCACTGCAAACAATGTATACACTGAAGAAGCTGCCAAGCAAACTGTGAAAATAGAAAAGGATCAAGGGATCTAAAGCAAAATATCGTTTGGGAATGTGTTCTGTGGTGGAAAAATCTGAAGGTTTCACTAAGCCTCAGCTTCTGGAAATAGAAAGGAAAGTTTTCAGTTTTCATCCTGAGTTTTAACACAGATAAATTAATTGGTTATTGTACAGGACTTGCTCACTCACAAGTATTCATAAAATATATATGGCTGGACAAAGTTTCACTTTAATGAAATACTGATTCTTATTTCCTCTTGGCTGAATTGGAGGAGGAAAAAAAAAGGGCAATCAATAGAGTCTGAAACAGACATTACTCATTAAAATCCTAGACTGTCAATACAGTATATGTCTATCACTTGGGAGACTAGCGAAGTATTGTCTGTAATGACACATTGCTATTGTACTTGTTAAACACTTTTGGTGTATGCTAAAACCTAGCAAGTGTCCTCTGCTTTCAGTGCTTCTCGGGTGAGGAAAGGTCACAATTAAGGGAGAGGTATCATCCCGCTTCACTGATTTCACCTAGCGTGAAAACCATTCTAGTTCGAGAAAAATCTCTGTAGAGCCCAGATGTTACTTTTAACGTCGTATGTGGAATAATAAACTGTTTATCTTGTTATTGAAGCCATAAGGAGGCTCTTTCATGTCATCATTTCTATTTTATTTTGTTTAGACTCCTTCATTAACTTTTCATATGGAAGATCTGTAATTTACATCTTCAAAGAACTTTCAAAATGTAAGTTTTAGGAAAGACAAGTGCTGTGTGTGTGCAGTTCCTGTCTGAGGCAAAGTCAAATCACAAAAATACCATCAAGAGTTTTTCTGCCTTTCCTTTTATTTGTGAGTAAAACACAAGGGACTTAATTTGAAAAAAAAAAATCCAACAGATCTTATTCTGACTTGTTACTAATTAGTACAAATGGAATTTAAAACAGAGCTGGTACCAAGAAACCATAGAAGAATTTATGGTCTGTGGTCCGAGAAAAATATCCCTGAATTAAAGGCATTATACTGTCCTGAGACTGGGAATGTTCTGCCTACAGTTGTTAATACTGGATCCATACCAACTGTTTTGAGAGCCTAATTGTAAACAGTTATAAAAATATCTGCCACTCCCAGCTTGCAATTTCTTCTTCTTTTATGTGAGAGAGAAGTGGCCTTATTTCTGAAGATTGGCAGCCCCAAAGTACATCTATGGAAGTCTTTCGAACTTTGACATGCATCTTTGCTTGCTCATTACCTTTCTCCAGTAAGCGAGAGCGAGAGTTTAGAAAGGCTGGCTCAGGTGGGAACCTTCAGCATTTGAGTAAAATCCTGGTCCTGTTGCACTCAATGTTTTCACGTCAGCAGTGTCCCGTTTCCATCCTTTGAGTGCGATAACTCTCTTCAGATCCAGTCCCCGATAAAAAAAAATCCCCGAGATAGCTGCATCATTTATTCCCCTCCACCGGGGGCAAACTGCATCATTTATTCCCATGGAACGCCCGTGGAAATGTTTCAGATAAGCAAAGAATGGATTAGATGGAACAGCTTTGGTTCAACAATCCAGAGGGGCTGAAATATATCACTGCTGGCAACTGTAACTCTTGGGAGTTGCTCAGACATTGGGGGAGGGGCATGTTGCGGAGAATGAAGTTCACCCCCAGCTGCCATTTCAAAGCACTGTCAATACAGCAATTTTCAGGGCCCAAGTGTGAACCTCACTAGCACCGATCGGTTGACCTGGGATGGTATGCTTCCGTCTGCACGCTTCATAGACATAGCCTTCATTTCTCAAATTCGTGGTGATTTAGGTTGGACATTAGGAAAACTTCCTAACTGTCAGGGTGGAATAAGCTGCCTAGGGAAGTTGTGGAATCTCCATCACTGGAGATATTTAAGAGCAGATTAGATAAATGTCTATCAGGGATGGTCTATACAGTACTGGGTCCTGCCGTGAGGGCAGGGGACTGGACTTGATGACCTTTAGAGGTCCTTTCCAGTTCTAATGTTCCATGATTCTACGATCTGATGATAGCCCATAAGCACCTAGATAGAAAGATATTTTACTACTGGTTGCACCTCTCTAGTCCGGCACCGGCCGGTGTTGAAACTGAGAATTTGCTGGACCACAGGAGGTCAATATTGTTTAGCAGCATGACCAACACTTCCACTGCTTCCTGGGCTGTTAGAGGACATTTGGAATAAGTTATAGCTAAAGAACAGCACAGAATGCTGAGAACCAGGACTGATAGCTATAAACACACTTTATGGGACTGCAGGAAACTTAGTCGCACCCATGAGAAGTGGAGATCCGGCTAATTAAAATCACGCCAGACCACGGGATGTTTCCAGACTGGAGAGTTCTGGACTAGAGAGGTACTGATATGCTTAGTTTGAGGCTAGGTAGCCCACCAAAGCGGGACTGGCAGTGAGGTGTCAAAAGAGCCACATGCATTTCATTTATATAGCAAAGATATATATATATATATATTTTTTAAAAAGAGGACTGAGAATCCTCCCAGTGACCCAATCAGGCACTGGATGTGCCAGGTGCACTTGGGAAGTAGTATGGTGACAAGGAATAAGAGATGCAGGCTCTATCTCTGGCTCAGGTGTGATCTTGGGCAACTAATTTCTCCTGCTTGGTCCTCTGTTTGGCTTCCTCACTCATTATCCATCTTGCCTATTTAGGCTGCAAATTCTTTAGGGACATGAACTATCTCACACTATGTTGTACCCAGCATGCTGGGGTCCCAGTTGTGGTTGTAGCCTCTAGCTGATACAGTATTATAAGTAATAATTTTAATAATGCGCATCCAGTGGCCGGGGCTGAAGTGATCGTTCTGGAAAAGCTCTTCTTTGAAAACCAGTCTGAAGCGAGACTACGGCATTGAGAAGAGGATCGCAGCTGGGACGTGCACTGGGAGAAGAGGAAGAATTCAGAACTCTGAAGGAAACTAAAGGACGAAAAACCTGAACTGTTCCAGGATACGATTCTTTGAAGTTAAGGGAAGGATGAGAGAGTAAAGGACAATTTGCAGTGTGGGGCCATGTTGGTCCCAGGACAGGGCTCTCAGATTGAAGGATTAGCAATAGAATGTTCTGGAAACTAGCGTTCTAAAAATGCGGACCTAAGTGAGGCGTTTCTGAATAATAAATAAACGAACAAATAAATAAGTAAATAATAAATCTGCAGTTAGCTAAACACACTGAAAAAGAGACTTGGTGATAAAAAGGTGTTTGGTAGAGATTGAGGGGGTGAGGGAAAGAAAGGAATGACATGAGCTCAGGAAGGCCACAGACTTGTGGCCCTGGGAGTGTGTGTGCGTGTGTGTGTGCACACGTGCACAGCTGGGATTGCTGGGCCTTTATTAATTGCTAGGTTCCAGCACAGTTGTCCCCTTTAATAACCTGTCAGAAGACCTGTATTGGCTAAAAAAGAAGGAGCATGTTGCAGAATAGACCAGCAGGTTTTCAGAGGACTAGGCCAGGAGGTTTTCAGAGGAATAGACTGATACTATGTAGCCCAAGAGAAATACGTGCATCTAGAGTTCGAGGAAAATACTTAGCTGAAACTTTTTGGGGGTTTGGGGTGAGGGGGGGAGACAAAAGAAATGCAGATTTGGTGACCCCAAAACATTTCTCAAATTCATGGCGATTTCACTGAATTATTCCAGTTTTTCAAAAAAAAATCTGTAACATTGTTAAAATGAAAATGTTTTGTTTTCAAAGGGAAAAACTCCAATTTTTTCACCCCAAACAACTTTTTTGTTACAAAATTTCCTTGGATTTTTTTTTAAATCTGAAATGCTTAAAATGGTGAAAATGGAAATGAAATGTTTTGATTTTGTTGACCCCAAATGAGTTTCCTCTCACACTTTCTCGTTTACTGAGCTTTACTGAAAAAGTTGGAAACAATTATTTTTGGTTCCACCCCAAATGATTCCTTCCCCCATGTCCCGAACCAGGCAAATTATTATTAAATACAGCTGGTCGATGTGAAAGCCTCACACAGGGGGTGGCCACACCATTTGGATCACAGTAAGAACCAGTCTGAAGCCAATATTGTATGAAGGTCTGAATAGCCTTTTTTACACCTTTATCTTTTAGTTTCACATGCCGCAGCCCTGCCTGCTTTTGAACAGAAGAGAAAGTCTGAGAAGAATCGCAAGAAAGCCTGTCCCAGATCTTTATTCTCCATTCTTTATGGAGTAGGAGGTTCAGAGCCGCTTTCAAACATTTAAACATTCAATTTCAAACATTTAATGCATAATTGGATGCAACACAACTTTTTTGAAGCTTACCCATTACTTGGAATACAGAAATAGCAGACGGGAACCAGATAATCAATATCAGTGTTACCCATGCTAGGACTTTGTGATTGTCACTATGCTGCACATGAGAGCCACATAGGTATTCACAGAAGCAGCTAGGTAGAACTCTGCTCCTCCTGCTTAAAAAGCACAGGCCAATAGTGCTCAAGGAGAATCATCATCATCACTTACCATTACAGGCTCTATGACATGCAGCTAAGAAGGCCTGCTACTATCAAGCAGGAGAAAGTGGTGCAAATACACCCAAGTAACTGGTATGTGAGTAATTGTGATCAAACTGTTAATATGCAAAAGGTAGGGGACTGATTTTCCACTCACATCAGTTTTACAGACCAGAGCAAATAGGTGGCTAATCAGGCCCTTGAGCTGTGAGAACTATCTATTTTCACAGGTGGCCAATGCAATTTCACTATGAAAAACATTATCTTTCCAGAAAGAAAACGAAACAAATCAGCCATTCCTCCAAGACTAAATATTATCACTTTGACTACAATTTATTTATTTTCCCCTTGAAAAATTCACATAATGCTGTTAAACAGAGAAAAGTTAACCCTTCCCCCCCACAATTTCTTACTTTCCATGCAATGAGCAGATAATATTTTTCTACGTCAAAATAATAATGAGCAAGTACTATTTTTCAACAGCAAAATATACAAAATTGCACTTCTACCAGTGAACCAGCTTAAAAGGCTTGGACTATTATGAAGCATAAACAGGTTGAGTTGCCTTTATTAACGATGACAACAACAATTAAACTGGAGTAGCTAAAGTCTCTGTTTATAGAACACCTTTCATCTGAGACTTGCAGAGGTTTTTCAAAAATTAATTAGTTAAGCCTTTGAGGCGGGTGCAAAGTTGGATGCTAACTTTAAAGATGGGAGCTTCAGGGGGTAGCTGAGTTAGTCTGTTACAGAAAAAAAACAGCAAGCAAATGGTCTGGTAGCACTTTATAGACTAACAAAACAAGTGGCTGGGATCATGAGCTTTTGGGGGCGCAGCTTAATTCTCATCTGAAGAAGTGGGCTGTGACCATGAAAGCTCATGATTCCATCTACATGTTTTGTTAGTCTATAAAGTGCTACCAGACCATTTGCTTGCTGTTTTTAAAGATGGGGAAACTGATCCATGGAGAAACAAAGTGACTTCTCCAAGTTGTTAGGCAGAAATCAATGGGAAAACTGGGAAAAGAGTGCAGGCCTTCTTCAGCCCAGTCCTCTTCTCTAACTACTAGGTAGCACTCCCTTTCTGCTACTAGGAAGAGCACCTCAAAAATATACCAGTGGAAATAAATCTCAGGTAGCAGAGAGATGGTTACTATGCCCTAGACCACAGCCATTTTCCTTAGTTTGTTCTCTGAGGCTATGTCGACTCTACCTATTTTGTCGGAAGAGGAAATGCAAACGAAGCGCTGATTATGCAAATGAAGCGTGACCAAATGCTAATCTATTCCGATCTGTTTTTGCACAAGAGGGTTTTGCGCAAAAACATACAGGGTGTGTCTAGACTGTCATGATTTTGTGCAAAATCTTGCTGCCTGTCTCCACTGTAATGAGCCCTCTTGCACAAGTATTCTTGCACAAGAGGGACAGTGTAGACAGCCAAGTTATTTTCTTGTGCAAGAAAGCTTGATGGCTAAAATGGCCATCGGAGCTTTCTTGCGCAAGAGAGCGTCTACACTGGCATGGATGCTTTTGTGCAAAGGCACATGCCGGTATAGACGCTCTCTTGCGCAAATACTTTTAACGGAAAAACTTTTCTGTTAAAAGTATTTGCACAAAATCATGCCAGTCTAGACGCAGCCACAGTGTAGACATGTCCGTTTTGTGCAACCCCCCCTTTTTGCGCATGATCCTTATGCCTCCGGGGGTTTTGCGCAAAACAGACATGCCCACACTGCATGTTTTTGCGCAAAACCCTCTTGCACAAAAACGGATCGGAATAGATTATGTAAATGAAGCACAACAAAATGCTAATCTGCGCTTCATTTGCATTGCCTCTTCCAAAAAAACACATAGTGTAGACATAGTCCGAAAGCACCCAATACAGCACCAAAACATGTGACACATGACTCTGGATGCTCTTTGGGGAGGTAAATAAAGACTATAGGAGCAGAATATATCAGTGTATTATTCCAAGACTTTCCACTTGAGAAAGGTAATGAAGGAGCTTGGATGATGTAGAACTTTCACCAGTGCAGGCTGACCTGAGGAAATGAAACCGTAATTATTGATTTCATGGTACAGTGTGATGCGCACGGGTTAAAAGTCTGCATTTAGCCCGGGATTTGGATTCCAGGAAGGGCTGGAGAAGTAAAAGAAAGCTGAATGGATAGGAAATTGTCAGCCTAGTGAATAATACAGAAGCTGACAGGAATTGTTGAGGGAGATTTGATAAGCAGTTGCAAGTCAGATATTTGTGACTGGCCCAAAAAGCAAATGTCAGAATAAGGGCCACACGAAAGAAAGGTTTTTTTTTCTTTGGAGAATGCCCAAGAGGCCCCAGACAGGAGGATCAACAGGTCTGATATCAGGTGCATTGGAATTGATACTTAAGAAAGTCAAATTCTTCTGCCACCATTTCAAGGTCTGTTATGAAATATCTGAGGTTTCAATAGAGGAATACAAAACAAAGCACCAGAAGGCACCGACAGAGGAATAACTAGGAACCAAAGGCACGTGAAGAACAAATTAGAGAAGTTTGCATTCAGACCTCCATTTGCTAGCATCAGCTGACACTCGGACTCAAGGTCAGAGTGAAGGGACTACAGAGCGGAAGAGGCAGATGAGGTTGGGTGGCCCAAAAGTAAAGGATCTAGACAAAACTCCCCAAAGTGCCCATGTTTTCTGATTGCTGAAATGACGAAGGTAGTGGAGATGTAATTTAGGGTTTGGTAGATGTAATGCCCGGAAAGGAGCAAGGCTCAAGGACTGGAACATCAAGGGCCAGAGATGATTGGCCAATGTTTAGTAACCACTATGCTGCGGATGCCCCATCAGACAGTTTAGGACATCGAAAGGGCTACACATGTGCTGGATGCACAACACAAGAAATGGAGCGAAGAACAGGTGGAAAGGTAGCCGAGTTGAAACTTGTGGGCAGAGTTCAGTGGATTTGTTGGAAAGATCCAGGCTTGGAGGCTGGGAAAGGAAAGGGTAGAAAGAGAGGACATTGAGTTCAACTGGTTCTATTAGGAATCCTGGGAAGCCAGTTAGCTGGATATAGGCTGCTTGCCGTGGCGAGACTCGTGAGGGTTAAATGCGGGTGGAACATTGAAAATAATAGACCTTGTTCAAATGGCTGCTCCCCTGCGATCGTGATGAGGTTGCCATAATTGTGAAGACAATGATAGACTTTTAGATGGTAGCAGACCATTCCTTGCCCCTGTGGGTGTGCCACTGAAACAATAAGAGGAAGGTTCTGATGGTGATTGTTCAGCAAAGAGCAGAGATTTGGGAACTAGGGATCTGAGTTTGCAAGAAGTTAATGAAGGAGATGAAAGTAATTTGACAGCAGCAGGAGGGCCAACACAAAGGCCCTTGGCTCTTTAGAGACGTTAACAGAGGAGCGACTTGAATGCTAAGGAAAAAACAAGAGTCCCCGAGTATTTGCTCAGCCCTGTAAGCAATTTGCTCGGAGGTGTTCTCAAACCCTTTTGGGGTTGCTTTGTGTAAATATGTCTGTGAATTGGTTTATTGGCAAGAAAGCTCCTGGAAACAGCATATTTTCAGGAAATGAGGGGAAGGAAAGGTTGGTGTTGAAGCTACTGGACTGTGACTCAGGAATTCTGGGTTCAAAATGCTTGAGGTTCTGAGGTACCCGATTCACATTCTGTGGTGTCTTTAAATCAGTATTTCACGCATAAAAAGCTCTTTAACACATTCTTTTCTGCCCCTCTCCCGCACGAAACAGACACCACACAGCAGATAAGGGCTCACGTCACCATCTGTGCGCTCTCGGCGTGTTGTCGGCCTGCAGTTCAAACGCTTGCACGTCTCCGTTGCCAGGGTCAAGTCTGCATTCTTCAAGAGGGCAGACGGCAGGGTGAAGTTGGAATTTGCCGTGTGCATGTTTGCAACATCCGTATGTGTTTGCGACTGGCTCCTTGCTAAATCAAAGCCTTGCACTGCAGCTGGCTTAGAGGTTGAGAGACATTGCCCAGCTGGGCTGGTATGGAAGGGTGGATCGATGAGGCCGCTAAGCTTAAGAGGCTTCCTTTGAAGACATGCTGCTAGACTTCCCAACCAAGACTTCTTCCTCTTGCTGCAAATTAGAGAAGACTTTACAGCTGCAATGAGCAACAGGGCTTTCCTCCAATGTAAACAAAGGAGGTTTGAGCAAACTGCCCTCTCTATAAAAAATAAATTCAGGCCCAGACACCCTACCTGTGAGACTAATTATAGCTAGTCTGCCACCTCCATTTGCTTCCGCCTCCCCCTCCATCCTCACATGAACCTTGTTATGGGTAATGGTCCTGTGAATGCAGCCTCTCATTCAGGTTAGCATGAGGCTCCAGCCTTGCGAAAGGGAGACACGTATGAGCAAGGAAGCATGAGTTGGAGAAAAATGAGTCATTACAATTTCTTTTAAAGAAAGAATTAATTAAAAGGCAAAAATCCCCTGCCAAAGCATCTCAGGAATGTGTTGAAGTAGCCGGCATATCCAGGAAACAATCCCATTCTCAGCATGTGTAAAAAATGCAGAAGTGATCCTTGATGAAAGTGAGACCAATCAACTGGAGGAGACACTAAGGGAGATAAATAACGATCAGGTGGATAAAATAATTAATAAAAAGTTTCACCTGGTGAGCCAAATCCTGCCTCTCTCCTCAAGCATGTTCCACTGAATTCTCTTCATAGTGACTGAAGTGGGGGGCTGGACCAGGCCCTAAGCCAGGGGTGGAGAAGCTTTTTTGGGTTGGGGGGCCACTGACCCACAGAAAAATCAGTCGGGGGGCGGCACACAAGTGAGAAACAAGGTGAGAAGCCCCTGACTGAGAAAGAGAAAGAAACTCCCCACATTCCCCTCACACACCAGAACTTGGTGTGTGTGTGAGGGGGGAGCAGGCCGGTAGATTGTGGGTGTTCCAGCTCTGTGGGTGTGTGGCAGGAGGCTGGAGCGCCAGTGCAGGCTCCTCAATGTTGAGCCTTCGGGGCTGGCTCCAGGCAAGCCAGGGGCCACATCTGGCTCCCGGTCCTGAGCTTCCTCACCCCGGCTCTAAGCAAAAGCAGAACAGGGCCTGCTTTCCATGGGGTATCCTTAGGGAAAAAATTCAAAGTGTTATCAACATATCAAAGCTATTCATGCAATCCACTGTGTGGGGATCAGGGGTCAGGGTGGCACATCTGTAAGGACTATTCCATGTCCTCTGTTTTTAGGTACAGAAAAGAGAAATGGCAACCCCAACCAGAGTGCGTGAGGGGTGTGGAGTTGACTTTCTCTGGGAAAGATGTAAATGAAGCCAGAGTGAGGCCCCCAGAAGACATGGCTGAGACAAAGCATGCATTTGTAATCATGATATGCTGTGCCAGGGGCATTTCAATCAGAGAGAGATAGGGTGTGTCTAGACTACAGGGCTTTTTTGAAAAAAGTGGCCTTTTTTCGAAAAAAACTGTACCTGCATCTAGACTACCGCCAAGTTCTGTCGACAGTAAATCGAAAGAACGCGGTGGTTTTGTCGATGGTGGTAAACCTCATTCTACGAGGAATAATGCCTTTTTTCGAAAGACATCTTTTGAAAAAAGACACTATTGCTTGAAAACAGGGTTTTTTCGAAAGAGAGCATCTAGACTCTCTTCTGAAAAAGAGAGCTGCTTTTTCGAAAAATCTTCTTGTTGTCTAGACGCTCTTTTTCAAAAGAGGCTTGCAGTCTAGCCATAGCCATAGTGTTTCCCTGTGGCTGGAACAGAAGGCTTGGAGCAGTGTTTCCTGTAAGCTGAGCACTTGGATGTCCACCCAGGAGAGTCAGATGCCACCAAGCAATTAGCAGAGTGCCCACAGTCGGCAGCATGTGTTTTGACTAGTGGCGCACATCTGCACATACCTGGGTACAAATAAAATTATTCCACACATGGATGGAAACAATTAGAGGGAGCACTGATTTGGAGTCAACATCATGGGCTTCTATTCCCAGCTCTATCATTGACTTACTGGGATGATTTAGTTAGGGTTGGTCTTGCTTTAGGCAGAGAGCTGGACTCAATGACTTCCTGAGATCTTCCCTAGAGTCTATGATTCTATGATACCGTGTAGAAGTGGGCAAGGCACTTAATTTCTCTGGGTCTTAACCCATTTTATAATGGAATAAATAATATTTACCTTCCTGGCAGGGGTGCTCCGAAGTTTCATTGTTTGCTTTGAGCTCCATGGGCAACTGGTGCTGTAAAAGCGCAATCTTCTAACAGACTTTTCCCCAAAGCTCCTGCCTTGCTTAAGCTCGCTACTGCCATGGTAACTCGCTGCCCAGAAGAGCTTTGAAAGAAATCTCAGTCATCTGTTGCACATCTGCCTCTAAATCAATGCTAACCCTGTGCGTCCATTATTCCGAGTAGGCACGCCGCTTTTGTGATGCTGTTTTGATGGATGACTTAATAGAGCGGCTTCTATAGGTATTTCATAACAGCAAATTGATTTACATCCCTAAAACAACTTCTGATGAATTAGTCAAACTGGGGTGTCAATGTGCGAAAGAAATGTAAGTGACATAAATGAGCATGAGAGAGATTCTAATGTGCTGGGGTTTGTTTTTTTTCCAAGCGGTATCACAGCACAGTGACTTTGCTAGGCAATACTGGAAAATAACAAAATGAGACTGTGTCTTTCTCCCTGGGTTTCCTTCCTCCTGCAGAGGACACTCTGGTATGCGTAGGCTCTGGCATTTTAAACCGACTTGCTATCACTCAAGCATTCAACGAGTGAGCAAATGTCAAAAGAGGAGCTCTAACCTTCATTTACAGGACAGAGGAGGGATTATAGGGCAGAAAGAGAAAATCTGAGCATGTATGTGGTTACAGGCCCAGTCACTGTATACTGCAAAGCTTACTTGTGCAAGTAGTCCAATGGCTTCCTGACTTATTCATCAGAGTAAGGCACTGCAGAGCTTAACCCTTAATGCTACTGGCTTCATCCTTCCAAAACCAGCACAAAGATAACATGAACATTCATACACAGTCATGTTCAAGACCCATCTTGTCACCTCTCCTTCTAGGTATGGAGGGGATAAAAATAATGGAAATCGGATATTTTTTGTTGTTCAAAATCTGTTGGAGAAAGGGAGGGACAGGACAGCCAAGACAGTATGGCACGATATTAGCCTTCTTGGAACCCGCAGATGCCCAACTATGTGAACAAGTTTGAAACAAACAAAAGGAAGTTTTTCTTCATGCTGCGCACAGTCAACCTGTGGAACTCCTTGCCAGAGGATGTTGTGAAGGCCAGGACATTACCAGGGTTCAAAGAGGAACTAGATAAATTCATGGAGGATAGGTCCATCAATGGCTATTAGCCAGGATGGGAAGCAATGGTGTCCTTAGACTCTGTTTGCCAGAAGCTGGGAAGGGGCGACAGGGGACGGCTCACTTGATGATTCCCTGTTCTGTTCATTCCCTCTGGGACACCTGGCATTGGCCACTGTCAGCAGACAGGATCCTGAGCTAGGTGGACCTTTGGTCTGACCCCGTATGGCTGTTCTTATGTTCTCATGTTATGATGGTCATGGCCTGTGGACAGTCACCGTTGACATTACTATCCTCCTGGAACCTGATATTCCCACTCAGGATAGGGACTATGTCCATTGATCTCAATGGAGATGACTCAGCTCCAATAGAAGAGAATAAGGAAAACAAAACAGGGAAGCACTCAGGTTGAGCCATGATATAATTCGTCCACACACCTTGAAGATGGGGCTGCTGGTGTTTGGGTCTGTGCCTGGAGTGGGGCATCTATTGGTGCTGTTCTGCTGGAACAAGAGGCCGAGAGTAGTGCAGACGAGCATATATGTCGATAGCTCACCATGCTGCATCTAGGTTTCTCCTTTGGTAGAATGAGATAACGATACTGCCCTCCTTTCCAAAATGCTTTAGAATTGTCTCCTGATGACAATTGCTATACGAAGGGATTAAAGTCTTCTGCAGATGCCCAGTCCTCTGTCAGAGATCCCCACAGACCTCATGAACTCTATGAATTTAGAAGGCCCAGCCTAGTACCCCTACCACAGTCAGAAACACCCTGTCCTCCATGGTTAATGTGAAGGAAGCTTGTGGCAGTGCCCATCCCTGCTAAGGATTTTCTCCCCCCCAACCTGGGGACCTGACATGACCCCAAACACTCACAGCAGTTCCACTGAAGTCAATAGGACTATCTGTGGAAGGCCTAGTCAGTATGAGCAAAGCGCCACAGTATCTGGCCTGTGGCCCTTCATGATGTTGGGAAGACTCGCAGGTGTGGTTTAAAGAGCCTAAGTGGCTGACGTGAGAGCACTTGTTACCAGGTCCTGAGAAGCTGGGACATACAGACATTCAGACATGTCTCTAAATCAGTGGTGGGCAACCTGCGGCCCGCGGGCCACGTGCGGCCCATCAGGGTTCTGTGTGTGGCCTGCGAGACATTTTGTGGACCATTGCTCAAGTGCAGGGTTGCTAGACTGTGCTGGTTTCCGTCTGTGTCGTTTTTCTCCAACTGGTGTTACTACAGTAACATGCGTGTAAAGCAAGGGCCCGTGAAATGAGCTGAGTGTTCATTGCACACAACATTGGAGGCAGAGAGAGCGCACGGCTTGCACACTCTATCAAACTGCTGTGAGGGTTCAAACAGCCCACCCCACAAATTCTAGGTCTGCAAGCAGAGCAAAATTACCATATGCTGGGCAACTGTCTCGGTTATGACAATCTCACAGCCCACTGAGATGAAGGAGGGCCGCTCATGTGGCCCACTCACTAGCCCAGGTTGCCTATCGCTGTTCTAAAACATTGGCACACATTGTAATTGAGCCGGGCCAACCAGAAAGCACACTGGCTAACTCCCTGACCATAGAACGGCAAAGGTGCTCCGATATTTGCCAATATACCAGCTTCTTTGATAGGTCTACTAAATATCACGCGTTGAGCAATAAAAGACAGCCCAAAACTTAATGATTTACAGAACATATCATAGATACAGGGCCAATTTCCACCTTGTGTTACATTCAGGAGTTCCCAATGTAGCTCCCAATGTGGTGTCATGACCTCTACAAAAGGGCAGGAGTTGGCCTGCAATTGTCTAATGATCATTTTACAAATGTGTCTGTATCAAGAGGCCTACTAGCTGCGAAATTGGACTTGCATCCCATTTCCCAACCTTCTGGGACCCTTGCGTTAATTATTGTACAGACGAACCATCTAGACAACAGCAAAGTGGAAGTGAATTAAGAAAACATCCACAGAAACGACAATTGAACAGTGACGTACTGATCAAGGGGTTGATCAAGGTACTCTCTGATGCATGCCGAACTGATCAAGGACTCTCTGATGTTGGCGCAGAGATGTATCCTTGCCTTACCATGCAGGGAAGAGAATAAAGCTCTCATCATCATAATGTAATTTTATTGCATTTGAGTTTTCTGCTTTAATCACTACCTGCCCCTGCATTGTTCCCACCACCTGCTTTTAATGAGACCACTTGGCTGACAGGCCTTAACCGAATGAAACATGAATCTGTGGCTGCCTCCTTGTCTTGAGTAAACTCCTTCGCAGGTTAGAAGCTAATCTGTATGTTTCCTGACAATGCATTACTGACGCCCTGGCCTCTGAAGCAAAGGGGGGGTATGTCTACACTACCCTCCTAGTTCGAACTAGGAGGGTAATGTATGCATACCGCACTTGCTAATGAAGCCCGGGATTTGAATTTCCCGGGCTTCATTAGCATAAGCGGGGAGCCGCCATTTTTAAATCCCCGCTGCTTCGAACCCCGTGTAGCGCGGCTACACGGGGCTCGAACTAGGTAGTTCGGACTAGGGTGCCTATTCCGAACTACCGGTACACCTCGTTTCACGAGGAGTACCGGTAGTTCGGAATAGGACCCTAGTCCGAACTACCTAGTTCGAGCCCCGTGTAGCCGCGCTACACGGGGTTCGAAGCAGCGGGGATTTAAAAATGGCGGCTCCCCGCTTATGCTAATGAAGCCCGGGAAATTCAAATCCCGGGCTTCATTAGCAAGTGCGGTATGCATACATTACCCCGCTAGTTCGAACTAGCGGGGTAGTGTAGACATACCCGGGGATACTTGGGTGCTCAGGCACGTTAATATCTGGGGGATTAAGTAATTTGGGCCAATCGCAAAAAGTTGGCATTCCAAAATATTGGCCATCAATTGGCCAAACACCATTAGTGCCAGCTCCCTTAAAAGCAACTTAAAAACTCCACGTGGCTGGTGTCCCTTGCAGGAGGAGGGAGGTGAGGGGTCCTACTACCCTTATCTCTTGCAGGCTCTGAAAAATGTGGTGTGTGGTTCTTTACAAAAGGAGAGATGCTGACATTTCCTAGCTGGGCAATGCTCCCTCTTCTTTCCCAGCTGTTGTGTATTTATCTTTTGCCCGCTATTCTGGCATCAGCCTCAAAGGGACTTGAAGCGTGGGATAAAAGTTAGGCACAAGCTAAAGTGAACTGGGCCCCGAGCACTAAGACTATGGCTACGTCCACACTGCAAGTTTATTTCGGAAAAAGCTATCCCAGAAGATTATTTTGAAACTAGCCAATAACCCGTCAATAATAAGGACTAAGTCAATAATTAGGACTTAATTAGAATTAACATTTCACTGCCACGTGTAGCCACAGGCAGTTAGTTCGGACTAGTGGGATTTAAAAATGGCGACTGGATGGGAACATGCAAATAAAGCCCGGGATATTTAAATCCTGGGCTTCATTTGCAAGTTCGAATGCTTACATTAGCTTCTCTAGTTCGAACTAGGGGCTAGTGTAGACATACCTTATCTCTCCTCCTCCTCCTGCCTCCCCCCCCCTCTCTCAGCTCTCCTCCACCTCCTGCCTCTCTCTCTGTCTCTGTTTCTCTTCTCCACCTCCTGCCTGTCACTCTCCCTTTCTCTTCTCCTCCCCCTCCTGCCTCTCATTCGGGGGGGCCACGGAGCTGAAACGTCTGTTTGGGCTCCATGCTCCTCATGCAGCACGGGGAGCATGGAGCCTAAACGGCCGCTTGCTCCCCCTTGGTGGCCTGGCGGAGCAGCACAGAACTCAGCTGAGCACCACGGCGGGAGGCGAAGGGGGGCGGGGTGGTGATGTACACGGCCTTGCCCCCTGGTCGTGTACATCACCACCCTACCCCCCTTCCCTTCCCACCATGGCGCTCGGCTGAGTTCTGCGCCGCTCAGCTGGGTTGCGGCAGGGGAGCAAGCGGCTGCAAGCGGCCGTTTGGGGTCCGCGCTCCCCATGCATTGAGGAGACATTGGGCTAGAATATATATGATAGAGTGTCCACAGTACGGGAAGCCTGCAAATTAGTCCGAGGCAGGCTCCCCTAATGTGGACACGCTATCTCGATTTAAAGCCCCGGGATCCCCTGGGGAGGAGCTATTTCGACATACCGGAGTGGAGCATCCACCCCTCCCCCCCTTCTGAAAGAGCTTTTTTGGAAGAGGAGTTATTCTTTGCCGAATGAGGTTTACCAATGTTGGAAAAAGCCCTCAATTTTTTCGATTTTCTTTCGAAATAATGCAATTGCTGTAAAGGCGCAAGTATTGCTTTTCTGGAATACCAGCCATTATTCCAGAATAACGGTGCAATGTAGACACACCCTATAACAGAGGACGCAAGCTTGTCTGGAATTCCCCTCTGCACGCAAGAAGCCTAGTTTTTAGAATCAGAACCTTTGCACAAATGGAGACTTTCCTCACGAGATGTGTTTTGTTCAACATATGCTGGTGGCTTTTGAGGACTAGAGTTGTGCCTGGCGACTCCAGAGGCACCGAATAATAATCCCCAAGTTTGTTTTTGCCAGTGCAAACTGTTAGCAATTTATTCACAGGGCTGTGCAATGGATGGACAGTTTGGCTTTATTTTTTAATAAGCACAAGTAGATAAATTACCAGAAAAAGTTAGCTGGATGGGTCTGGTTGCTCTCCAGTGAATAACAAGTGATAATGATATGTCCAACTGCCAGGTTCAAATGGCTCGAGGGCGGAGGCTGTTTGGCAGTACAAGATAAATGATAATGATCTGGATCAGGCATTTCTATAGCACCAAGAAATGCCAAGAAACACTCTTAAAACCAGCAAAGATCAGCTACTGTTATAACAAGAGGCCCTCACATACTCCCTGCCTCCTGAAATATACTTCAAAGGCCTGTTATGTAGTGGGGAGGAGCTGAGGGACCAGGAACTCGGTCCTGAAAGTAAAACAGGGTGACAAGATAAGCAGCACCACTGCCAAAGAAAGGTCTAAGAAGCAGCACTTCTAGACCTGGTCTTGCAAAGTCCCTTACTGTGAGTATTTCAACTGAAGTCAGTGAGATTGCTCATCTACGTGTTTCGTTTGTCTTTAAGGTGCTATTAGACTATCTGTTGTTTTTTAAGTTTTTCCTGTTACCGAGTAACTCGGCTACCCCTCTGAAGCCCATGAAGTAAGGGTGGGAAGGATTAGGTGTGGACTGAGGGTACAGATAGAACAGGTCTCAGCAGTATTTGAATGAGCCCTGGGAATCAGCCGTCTATAGCTAGAGTCATTCAGCAGACTACCCAGAGAGGTGATAAAGTTTAACAAATACAGGAAACTCCCTCCCCCAACTCACCATTCAGTTTGGTGGCATTTTAATAGGGGTTCCCATTCTCCTTGCTATTCAGATATCACTGAGAATAATAATAATAAAATTACCCGTGCTGAGGAATTATTCCATTTGTACAGGCACTTGTGTGCTGGGGGTGGGGAGTTGTTGTTGGGTTGCACTCAACCACTACCCAACAATGTTTGACAGGAAGTAGATAATATGTTAGATGCCTCAAGGAGAATTGGGGAGGGGGCAGGATGTAGTTGTAGGAGCTGAGGAAGCTTTGTTAGAGGAATTTTGTCTCTTGTTCAACTCACAATGGATATTCTGTAAGTAGCGTATGTCATTGTTCACAATTTTTTATTCTATGGATTTTTCATCTACGGATTTTTTATTCTACGGTATCAGTTCAATCTATATTTCTCGCTAGTGACTGGTCATATAACTTGCCTGATATTCTTTCTGTTCCCTGATAGGATGAGAAAGCAAGAGGCTTCCTGATATTCACTTTCTGTGGATTTCCATCCCAGCCAGCTGGAGGACTAGAATACTCGTGAAAAGTGAACACAAATGGAGTGCAAATATGGACACGATATTTTAGTTTACAACTTTAATGGCTAGTTTTCCATATCGTTTTTCATTATTCATACACTTCTAGTAGTTATCCAAACTGGAATGCACGTGGGCTGAAACTTACAAAAAGTGCAGCAGGTTCGTTAATGACCACATGCAAGGTGGCCCTCGCTTTCCCATCAGATCTGAAAGATGGCAGCAGCAGTTGCATAGAGAAAAAATGTCACTGATGGACTCACACAGCAACAGTTTCTGCAGCAATGGGACATTTCTTAGAAGCCATCAGAGTGATCTGTACTGACCAGTGTTATTAATTCTTATGCTAATGGTATGAACTGGGATATAGGATAGCTCACACTATCTTCCACCTTTTAAACAACCAAACAATGGAGGTGCTAATGGTTTTAAGCAGCCTCTTGTAACTATTTGAACTATCTACTTACTGTCTCTCTTTTTCTTCCTCCCCTCCTCTTTTTCCTTCTCTCTCTCTCCTCTCCCCCCCTCCCTTTATTTATTCTTGGATCTGGACTTATTATACTCCGATCATCTGAAGAAGTGGGTTTTGCCCACAAAAGCTCATGATACCATCTACATGTTTGTTAGTCTTTAAGGGTACGTCTAGCCTACAGGCTTTTGTCGACAGATACTGTCAACAAAGCTTCTGTCGACAAAGAGCGTCTAGACTACATTCAGTTCTGTTGACAAAGCAAGCTGCTTTGTCGACATGGCAGTGTAGACGCAAAGGACAGTTTAGATGCAATAACGCCTTCTGTCGACAGAACTCTATTGACAAAAGGCATTATTCCTCGTAAAATGAGGTTTACAGCCGTCAACAAAACTGCTGAGTTCTGTCAACGTTATGTCGACAGAACTCAGCGGTAGTATAGAGGCAGGTTTAGTTTTGTCGACAAAACCCTGTAGTCTAGACACACCCTAAGGTGCTACTAGACTATTTGTTGTTTTTTAAGTTTTTCTTGTGAGAACTGACAGACCCACAATAGAGGTTGAAATGATGAAAGGATCCAGGTAAGTTTAAAACACACACACACACACACACACACACATCAATGAAAAAGACAGGCAAAGCCGATGTAGTACCTCTGTCTTTTTGGCTTTAGCTATTGGCCATACTTGATCATTTGTTTAAAACCTACGTCAAATGACAGGTGCTTGCATGCAGATTCTTTCACGAGGCCGCCTGGTGGAGTGCCAGCTATTGGCTTATCTCAGCAGAGTCTTGGCATTTCTTGATACACCCTTCAAGCATCGGCAGCTGCATGTCAGCTTTTCAACTAGATGTTAGCGATCCCCAATTAAATATTGCTCTGTGAATGCAATATAATTCAGGGATAAAAGAACATTAGAAATAAATAAATACATAGAAATGATCTTAGAAGCATCAGCAACAAAGGCTGCTATTCTGGAACCACATTTCCTCACTTGCTAAGCAAAGGGGATCAAAAAGAAAAAGCCAAGTCAGCACTCTCCAAAACAGAATGTATTCATAACACGAAGGGCTTGCTAAGAGTCTATCCTGACTGACAGCTTTTCCAAGCATAACTGCTCGGCTATGCTCTTGCTGGATTTTGGTGAGAACCAAACTAGGGGCAGCCATCTTCCACCTAACATTCACGCATTTTCAGATAGTCAGGCAGAACTCATTTTAATATATACTAAAGGGGTGTAGAGCAGCAAAATTAAAATCCAAACTGAATTTGAAATCCCTTAAAATGCCACTGGATTTGGAGCTGAGCCTCAGCTGGGTCTGATTAAGAGAGAGGTCAGTGGCCAATTTCAAAACTGGGTCTTGTTCAGCCTCTAGTAAGGAGTCACAGCTAACGGAACCCTAAAAAATTCTCCCAGCAAAACAACTACAGAGTGAATCTTTCTTGTCCAGAACCCTCTCATCTGGAAATGTCTGGGATCTGGCCTGATTTTAATTAGCCCGATGTCCAGTTATTATCATAGAACCATAGAGCTGGAAGAGACCTCAGAAGGTCATCAGTGTCCAGATGGGTGTGGCCAAGTTTCCTGCTGTCCCATAAAGTTCATTTACAGCCACCAGTCCTGGCTTACAGTGTTCTGTGCTGTTCTTTAACTCTAATTTACCCCTAACTGTCTCCTAGGAGCCCAGTAAGCAGTGGGAGTGTTGGTGATGCTGCTAGATAACATTGACCTCCCAAGGTCCAGAAAACACTCTGGTTCAGCGCCGGTCAGGTCCCAAGGGTGCCAGACTAGAGAGGTTCAACTTGTAGTATGGAAAAAGTCTTGGACTGCCTGCATAGTCTATGCTTACCCCTTGAATAGAACTTCCATAGACCTTGGTGGGCATCCTGGACCATACAAGAAGCTTTGCCTTTGTACCCATAAGGAAGATACTGGTGTGAAAAGTTCAGGCATTTCTTAAACTCGTCTCCCTCCCAAAATCTTGGCTGGCATTGGTTCACTTCCTTGTTCTTCACTTCACGTGCATGTGAGCACATGTAGACTGTGCTGGGGGATATGTGTTCCCCTTTGTGTGTCTTTAAACAAACACATTCTCACATCCTCAGGGTCCTACATGGGCCAGTGGCATTTTCCTGCTGCTCTGCAGGGACGCCTACAGCTGGGCACATTCGAAAGGGATTGCTCAGTAGTTCCCAATGTATCTGTGCCCCTGTCTTGGGCTGGCCCCATGAGGTTACAGTGTGAGGACTGGGGGGATAGGGAGGAATGCAAAAGCTGCAGCGACGCTGGCAGAGATTGGAGGAAAGGTGGAGGCGGGGAGGAAATGGACAGATTCTTGCCCCTTAAACAAAAGTGGCTTTTCAGTCAGGGAGGCGAAAGCCAAAGATGAGGGAGTGACGGGCTGCTTGGCTTTCTTTGCCTGTTCCCTTGTAGCTGCTTCTCCCTCAAAGAGCTCGTCTCCAGCTACCAGCAGAACACAACCAGCCCCGATGCACCACCGCACCTCATTGCGAGTGAGGGCAGACACAGTGCCTGCACACCTGCCAATAACACTTTCAGCATTTGAAAAGCCATTGCTTGGGGAGTGTGGGTCAGGCAGGTGCTTGGCAGCCTCCAGGTCTCTCCCCAACCACAGCAGTATGGCTGCTGGAACCCCCCCCATCCCACCCCCACCTCTCTCCAGGGGCTGTAGCCACTTGAGGCTGCAAGACCCCAAAGCCCACTGCTCAGGCTGGGGAGCCGCCTCCTCAGCAGAGGAGCAGAAGGAGGCTGGGCCACAAAGAGGCAGGGGCTCTGTGGCAGGGAGTAGGGGTGTAAACGGTTAACTGGTTAACCACTATGCCTCACCCCTCATGAGGAAGGCTTACTGGTTATGGTTAACTGGTAGGGGCTGGAGCAACTCCAGGCAGGGGGCTGCTCCAGTCCATGGTAGGCCCGGCCCAAGCCTGCCTCCTGGGTTACATTCTAGCTCCATTGTTACAGTGAAACCTTCCTGAGAGCAGGGCAGGCAGCTCCCGTGGAGTTCTTGCTGCAGGTTCTCCAGAATAAAGCTTTAAATAAGCTTTAGGCCGCGGAGCCTGCAGCGTGCATAACCGTGTCACTGCCAGGATTTTTAGCAGTGACACGGTTACATTTTTAAATGACTTTTTACATCCCTAACAGGAGGTCCAGGGCTCCAGACTGCCCTGCCCCCACCCTCCCCCAGCTACTCCAAGCAATAGCAAAATGAGAACCATCCCCAGACTCCAAAACCTCAGGCAGCAGCTGTATTGCGAGCAGGCAAAGGCAGCGACTCTTTCAGAAGTCCTTTTCATGCTTGTAATGATTATGAAGTCTGCAATAATCATAATAGAGCTAACCATATCATTTCCTACCGAGGTCAGCTATAGATTTGTATAAAATATGTATCAAATTAATTCTAGATTTTTAACTTCATAGCAGACAGGAGTGTTTTATTATAATGATTCTGTATTGACATAACAACAACTTTCAGCTAAGCGGTTAGGACTATATATTTCCCTCATGGCCTGCTAAAGTACTGTAAATTGAAATGTACATTAAAAACAGTCAATCTTTTTTTGCTAGCGATCTGGGGGAGGAACTGACTCTATTTTTATTAAAAAGCTGGTATCTCGTGGAGACTAAACGACGTCGACGAGTAGTCTTACCCAAGCGTTCATTGCAGAGAAAACAGAGCTCGGCCCAGGTCGAAGCGGAGCAGCGCCCTCCAGTTCAAATAAAAGAAATGGGGGTTTGTCACTTAGTGGTCGTGATTCCTACAAATCTGTTGGCCTGATCCAAAGCCCATTTGATTAGGAAGGATACCTTGGACTTCAATGAACTTTGACTAAGCCCCAATACTATAGGTAATTGAAAGCAGAGATACTGACGTGTCAATTCCATTACTCCGGCAAACATATAGGCTAGCACAATTCTTCTGATGTAAATACCAGGCACATTAGAACTAGAGGAGAGATTTGCTGAGGCTCCTTTGTTAGAAGATAATACAGATTGAATTTCTCTAGTCCAGAAACATCTGTGGGCTGGAATTATTTTAATTAGCCAGATGTTCACTTATCATGGGTGTGGCCAAGTTTCCCACGGTCCCATAAAGTTTGTTTACAGCCACCAGTTCCAGCTCTCAGGCTACGTCTACACTGGCACCCTTTTCCGGAAATGCTTAAAACGGAACAGTTTTCCGTTATAAGTATTTCCGGAAAAAGCGCGTCTACATTGGCAGGATGCTTTTCAGGAAAAGCCCTTTTTCCGGAAAAGTGTCCATGGCCAATGTAGACGCGCTTTTCCAGAAAAAAGCCCCGATCGTCATTTTCGCGATCGGGGCTTTTTTCTGGAAAAGACTACTGGGCTGTCTACACTGGCCCTTTTCTGGAACAGTTTTCCGGAAAAAGGACTTTTGCCCGAGCGGGAGCAGCATAGTTTTTCCGGAAAAACACTGACAATTTTACAGTAGATCGTCAGTGCTTTTCTGTCAAGTATCAGAGGGGTAGCCGTGTTAGTCTGAATCTGCAAAAGCGACGAGGAGTCCTGTGGCACCTTATAGACTAACTGAAGTGTAGGAGCATAAGCTTTCGTGGGCAAAGACCCACTTCGTCAGTGCTTTTCTGGAAATTCAAGGGGCCAGTGTAGACAGCTCGCAGCTTATTCCGGAAAAGCGGCTGCTTTTATGGAATAAGTGGCCCAGTGTAGACACAGCCTCGGTGTTCTGAGCTGTTCTTTAGCTCTAATTTACACCCACAAGTCCTCTAACAGTAGCACAGTGGAAGTATTGGTGATGGTGCTAGGAAATAATGATCTCCTGTGATCTAGAAAATTCTCTGGTTAGGAACCGATCAGGTCCTGAGGGTGCCAGGCTAGAGAGGTTCAACCTGTAGCTGGAAGCCATGCAGGTTACATGGTTACATGAGTGGGTATTCAGTGTCATTGAAGGGAAGGGTTTTGAAGGACAGGGAAAAGATAGCTTGTGGGTAGCTCTTAGAACCTGTCTCCTGGGCAAAGTAAACATTGACTGTGAGTCTCCTTAGAGCAAACTAGTGGTAGTTTTTCTTTAATAGTTATTTTTGGCCCATATTGTCTTTCCAGTTACACTGGCATGAGTCGGTAGTAACTTCATCAGGGAGCCGCACTTGTGAAAAACCAGCGAGTACAAGTCGAACCCAGCGTGCATCATTCTTTTCTCCCATTTCATCATGTAACTTTACCGACTGCTCTTTTGTAGACTGTAGGTTGTGTTGGGAGATGCACCATCCCTTTTGATATTATTTGTCTTTTGATAGTTCTTAGGCACCTCAGCCACAGACCAGGGCCACTGAGCAAGGCACGGTACAAACACAGAAACCAAAAGACAGTCCCCTCTCCATACAACCTCACTCTCGGATTCTGACTTTCACAATCACGAGTGCAAATCCATCCCCCTCGGATGCAGTCTTTGTGCTAATGTTTGCTGTAATTTGTATCATAACCTATTTGCTCTCTGGTTTTGCCTCCGTATTTGGGGATGAAAGTGACTGACAAAATGAAGCTGTGTCGCACTGCCTTGCATAGTAAACTCCTTCAAGGCACTTAGCGGCTGCTGAGTGGGAGGAACGGCCTTCTCTGAAGAATGAAACAAAAGCAAAGGCATCCTAACGGAAAGCTATCTGAATGAATCAATAAGATGAAGACCACAGACCAAAAACAAAAACAGAAAAAGACAAAGTCGGAAAGTAGCTACTAGAATGTATTGAAGAGCTCAGTAGTCACCAAGTAACAGGAGAAAGGAACTTTATTTTCTTAAGGAAAAAAACCAACAACCCCAAACAAGTAAACAGAGCAAGCAGATTGCTGGCCTTGGAGCTGTAAGCCTCCAGGGCAGTGATTAAAGCCGTCCACCCTCCAACATACAAAACAACACCAAGAAATAATGAATGCCTTCACAACCTATTATCAGACCCTATATTCAGAACAAGGCAACCCTGGGGGCCAGCCCAAAAGAAGTCAGGAGATTTCTCTGGCTCAAAGGAGGCCTAATCAAGCTTTCCCCAAATTCAAGCACAGGAAAATAATGATTTGTAAGGGCAGATTCTTAGGAAATCACAATTTTCTTCCAGTCATTTAAAGCCCCCTGGCCTAGTTGTTATGGCACAGAGCTCTGAAGAAAAAATCAGCCCAAATTTTGCAGCAAGAACGCTGGGGTTGGGTCTGTGAGATTCCAAAGGTGCGCTTAAAGTGAAGCCTGTGCTGAAATGCTGGGTTGGATCCTTGTCAGATTGAATGCTAAATCTCCAGGGCATAAAATTTTTCCCCAGGAAAAAAGAAACTTCCCAACACACTGGAGAGAATTAGCATTTTTGTAGCCGTACCTTGAGAGGTGTTGAGCACCTGTAGCTGTCTTTAGATTTATAGGGCCTATCATGACCATGAGGGTTAGCCAGCAGCCTGGGGACTAAGGGGTTAACTATGTCCCTTACCTAACCAGGTAGCGGGCAGCCAGTAGAAATGTAGGTAGGAATTTCAAACTGGGACAAAGGCATTTTTGGTTTTTCCCTCCTTTGTCCCTGGGCAGTTTCTCGCTAGCTACCGAGGGGGACAGACAAAATGTCTCCCTCCAAGAATAGACTCTTCACTATCTTTAAATAGGGTAAAGTTTAGATAAATCTGTTAGGTTTTATTGTTTTATGGTTTGGGAAGGGGAATCTGATGTCTGTGCATTTAAAAAGGGGTTTTCTCCCCTTTGTAACTAAGTTTTGGCCCATGGTGGAACTCCCTGTGAGTATATTAATTGGTGACTTTTCAGTCTAGTCATTATGCTTGTAACAGGCATATCGTGGTGATAATAAAAGTTATTTCTCTTTTTTTTATTAACCTGATATTGGTTAATTTTTGTGTCCTAGTTTTACTTTAGGGGCTGTCATTTCCCAAGTGGTCTCTCCCTGGTTTCCTTATCATTACTTGGGTGGTGGCAGTGGATTTTTATCCCCAAAATCTAGGTTTTTAAGATTTTTTGGGGGAAGTTTTATACCAAAGCCTGAAAAGATAAGTTTTTGGGGTACATTTGCGGGCCCCCTCTTCTACATTTATCATGCCAGAGTGGGGAGAAAGCCTTGACAGGGCCTGAATCTCACTTTGGTTAGAGTGCATCGACACTGCACCCTTAGCTCGAAATCAGATACGCAATTTGAGCTGCACGAATTGCATAACTTATTTCAAAATATCTTATTATGTAATTTGGCGCTGTCTACACAGCACCAAATTGAAAAATAAATCACCATTCTGAAACAAGGTTTACAGGGACATCAGAAAAGCATGCCCATTCTATTTCGAAATAACCAGCTTGTTTCAAAGATGCAGAATAGCTATTTTAGGATACAGAAAGTATCCTGAAATGGTGCTGCAGTGTAGACGTACCCTTACAATGGAACAATTTCACTAACATCCAGGAAGTTGCACTGGTGCATGAGTGGTGAAAATAAGCGCTGGAACATACCCATTGTCTTTGATGGCACTTGTGGGTGGTCAGCTCTTCTTGGGACCATGGGTCAAGACATGATTCCTTGCAGCCCACTCATTTAGGGTCCTCTTGAGTCAACATATTTACTACATAGGGGTATGTCTACACTACAAAGTTAATTCGAACTAACAGCCGTCAGTTCAAATTAACTTTAATGGGGGCTACACATACAAACCACTAGTTCGAATTTAAATCAAACTAGTGGAGTGCTTAATTCGAACTAGGTAAACCTCATTCTATGAGAAGTAACTCCTAGTTCGAATTAAGTAGTTCGAATTAAGGGCTGTGTAGCCACTTAATTCAAACTAGTTGGAGGCTAGCCCTTCCCAGGCTGCCCTGGTGGCAACTCTGGGCCAAACCAGGGAAACTCTTCTGCCCCCCTCCCGGCCCTGGAGCCCTTAAAGGGGCACGGTCTGGCTACAGTGTATGTGCCAGTTGCAAGCCTGCCAGAACCCAGCCAGCAGACCCTGCACCTGGCACAGCATGAGGCAGCCACCTGCTGCCACCCAGCCCTCTGCCTCTTCCCCATTTTTCTGTTAAAAGTATTTCCGCAAAAGAGCGTCTAGATTGGCAAGGATGCTTTTGCGCAAAAAGTGCTTTTGCGCAAAAGCATCTGTGCCAATGTAGACGCGCTTTTGCGCAAGAAAGCTCCAATGGCCATTTTAGCCATCGGGCTTTCTTGCGCAAAAAATTAAGGTGCCTGTCTACACTGGCCCTCTTGCGCAAGTATTCTTGCACAACAGGGCTTATCCCTGAGCAGGAGCCTGAATGTATTTACGCAAGAAGCACTGATTTTGTACATTACAAAGTCAGTGCTCTTGCGCAAATTCAAGCGGACGGTGTAGACAGCTGGCAAGTTTTTGTGCAAAAGCAATATCTTGCCAGTCTAGACGCACCCATAGAGTCCTGGATAGGATGTGTTATGAGCAAAGCATTCTTATCCCCCTTGATTTTGTTTCTGAATAATTGCTTATATTAATCATGAGACAATTTCTTTTTTTTTAAAATTTGATTACATGAACGGTCTGTGGGACAAACTGTATGTTCTCTCTCTCTCTCACTCTCTCTCCTCTCCCTCTTCTCTCAGCATCATCTCTTCAGCCAACACAGTTTTCTATCAGTAAAATATTCTGGTTACTAAAAGAACCATGAGACAGTGGCCATACAGTATGGTGGGTGAGCCTGATAATGCAGGGTATTAGAAGCAGATACATCAAGGGATCAAAGCGAGTTTTGTTGTACACCCCCCCATTTAAGATCCAAATGCATCCCACAAGGACTATTAGTCTCAAAAGAAAAGTATTTGGTAATAATACAGCTTAAAAGCAAAACCAAAAAATTACAGCTGCCTGATTCAAAAAGGCCCTCCTACAGAGTTCATTTATGGCTTTTCAAAGTGAAGGATTTCCGAAATGGAGAGACCAACTAACAACTCTCTGTCCATAATGCATTCATCCATGGGCACATCTATAGTACGTTGACTGTACCGTTTAACTAACTATTTAACTAGCAGCTCCAGCCTATATCTTTTTTTAGGTGTCGATGTTAGTTGTACTAACAGGGTGACACCTCTTTGATTGTGACCTGTGTTTTACAGTATATATCTCAACTCCCCTGGCCTCCCGGCATGTCTCTGAGGGTATGTCTACACTGCCACCCTAGTTCGAACTAGGGTGGCTAATGTAGGCATTTGAAGTTGCAAATGAAGTCCAGGATTTAAATATCCTGGGCTTCATTTGCATTTTGCCGGGCGCCGCCATTTTTAAATCCCCCTTAGTGTGGACTCCGTGCCCACGGCCACACGCGGCATGGAGTAGGTAGTTTGAATTAGGCTCTCTAATTCGAACTACCGGTACACCTCATTCCACAAGGAGTAACAGTAGTTCGAATTAGAGAGCCTAATTCGAACTACCTACTCCGTGCCGCGTGTTGCCGTGGGATATTTAAATCCCGGGCTTCATTTTCAACTTCGAATGCCTACATTAGCGACCCTAGTTCGAACTAGGGTGGCAGTGTAGACATACCCTGATTGTTTCTACAGTGTGAAATTCTTTTCCCAAGACCTGGTTGCTACCATCCATACACACATTGTCTCTCTCCTTGACTATTCCACTGCGATCTTTGCTTGACTTCCTGGTCCCATATCCACTCCCGAGGCTATGGCTGTCTGTTTATTTATGCTGTTGGCTTAATTTCTTGATTGACATTCTTGCTTTCCCCTGCTCCCTACTTATTTACATTTTAAGGTCTTGCTTCTTTAAAACCTCAACCCTATTTTATTTATGAGAATCTCTGTGTTTTCCACAGTATGTTCTTTATGCGCCTGTCATGACCTTCTGCAGTACTATTAGTCATCCCTCCTATTGCTATCGTCAGACTGCCATGCTTTTCAATCTTCTGGTTCCCTTTGGTGCTGATTCAGTGTAATAGTTTGCTCTACTTCTTATGTCTTAAGCACCTAGGCACAGGTCATAGGGCAGCCTGAAGGGTAAAGACAAGACCTTCACTAGGAGAGAAACAAAGGAAAGGGGAAAGCACCATGTAGGTATTCTCAGTAAGGCAGTACATATTATGGAGGAAGTTCAAATAGGGGGATCAGAGAGGGACCACTGTGCATGGCAAACCCCCATTGACTTCAGTGGAGCAGGGATTTCACACGTGCAGCTGCTGAACATGCTGTGCGCAAGCAGACAGAAAGCAGAGGGTGCTGCCTGATTGCAAAGCCTCTTTCTTGAATCTAGCTCTAGCACAGCCGCACTCAAACCCATTGAATGGGGCTGCTGAGGCAGGCTTAGACTTGCTGGGGCCCAAGGCCAAAGCTGAAGCCCATATGCTTGGGCATTTTTCAAACCCCCTGCCTGGGACGGATGTACCTAAGGGTACCTGAAAAGTTGTTTCAAGGAGGAGGGAGAAAAAATATTTTCTTTAACCTCTGAGGACAGGACAAGAAGCAATGGGTTTAAATTGCAGTCAGGATGGTGTAGGTTGGACATTAGGAAAAACTTCTGTCAGGGTGGTTAAACACTGGAATAAATAGCCCGGGGATGTTGTGGAATCTCCATCACTGGAGAGTTTTAAGAGCAGGTTGGATAGAGATCTATCTGAGATGGTCTAGATGACAGGTGGGGAACCTAAGGCTCAGGGGCCAGATGAAGCCTCCAGCTTGCCTGGGTCTGGCCCCCGAGGCTTAGGGCTCCTCCTCAGCATCGTGGACCCCACACAAGCACTCCAGCCAGCCCCTTGCTGTCCTCCCACAGGGCTGGAGCACACAAACTCTACTAGCCTGGGCCTAGAGTCCGGCGTGTGAGGGGAATGTGGGGAGTGTTTTTCTTCTCAGTGGAGGCTGCCTCCGTGTGGATTTAGTTTGTTTGTTTGTTTTCCTTCTCACTTTCAGAAAGCTGGACAAAGCCTTCTTGGTGTGTTCAAACCCAAAACAAATGTCCTTCCCTCATGGATATTGCTCATTTCTATTAATTCAATAATCTTCTGCCTCCCAAGTAGCTCAGGGGAAAGGGGAAGCTTAATGCCGCTTCTTGTAATCAATGTACAAGGCTGATGTTTACTTTACCCTGAGAGTGGAGTGATGCCTAGTAGTTAGAGAGGAAGGGGGGGAAGGGCCCGGGAATCTTGACTTAGCTGTATTCCAAGGTCTACTATTGATTCAGAGTGTGTCCTCAAGCATGTCGCAGGCATTTATTATTATTACGTACATAGAGGCTTGGCTGGCACTTTACATATAAATAGCCTAGACTCTGTGCCTTGGAGGTTACAGTCTAGGTTAACCACCTCAGTTTCTCTAAAGAGTGAAATGGGACTATTAACGTCTCCCTCCCTTGTCTGTGGTGAGGCTTAGTTAATATTTGTGAAGTGCCCAAGATCCCCAGATGAAACAGGCTCTGTGAGAGGAAAGTAACATCATTAACAGCAGGAAGAGCAGAGCTAAGGAGGAGCTCAGGGCTTGCGTTCCTGCATGAAAACTTGGGACGCTCTAATAATCCAGACGGAACAAGCCCCTAAAACAAGCTCTGGTTTGTTCCTGTTTCACGGCCTCCCTTAACGGGTTGGCTCGGGTGAACTTTGTGTGTTCGGTTGGCTCGGGGATAAGGAGTAGAGCCAGAGTCCCTCTCGTTTGCCTCGCTCACCGATGGGGAAAGGAGTCGGCGGGCGGGGGCTGTTCATTTAGCAAGTGGCAAAGTGGCGATGCCACGGGGGGAAAGAAAAAAGAATAGCTGCAGCTGTGCCTGCAGAGATACCTCATTCTTCTCCCTCCACTGCCTTTAATGACGACTGAGCCAAGGCCAGCAGAGGAGCAGCTGCTGGTGGTTATTCAGAGTGCTGGGCCTGAGGCCCGGAGAAGTAAGTGGCGGGATCCAGAACATGCCTTTCATCCAGACATGTCCCCTCCCCCGCTGTGCCGCAGGACTCTCTCTCCACCTTTGCATTGGACTGCAGAAGAGGCAGCCATTCTGAAGGCAGCATGCAGCCAGCAGCCGTGCGGCTGAGTGACTCACAGCCGGGCTGGTAGGGCTGCACTTAGTGCAGGGAAAGAGTGTCGTCACTGATCCAGATCCTGCTTCCATCTTCTCGTTAAAGTGGTTCATAACTGCAATCAACACCCGGCCTACTAACCTCTGCCAAGATAAAGCTCACGAGACACTAAAATAGAAGCCAAGGGCCAGATTCTCCTTGCAGTTCTGCAGGCTGCAGGGGAGTAATGGTGCATTTACACAGATGGAACTGAATCTGGGTCACAGAGCCTTGAGCCCCCCTTCCTGCAGGAGCGGTGGGCACTGGTGCGGGTCATGTAGGTCCAGGATGTTGTTTCGGCTACTGATAGAAATCTCAGACTCCAGCATTTCAACCTTTCCAAGTGTCACGCGATTGCTAATTTTTGTGACTTCATCTGCCTGGACAGCTGGGGTGACTTGTCTCCGTGACACATGCAACGTGATCAAAAGTGGTCGTGTAGTGGGGTGGCTGGAGTCATAGGGGAAGTGGCCCATGAAACAGGAAGCAGTAGAGGGGGAGAGGAGGAGGGCAGGACAAGGCTATGGCCAGAGAGTCCCTGAGCCAGGATCCAGACTTCCCTCCTTGAACAGCACGCTGCAATACTAAGGAGTGGCCTTTATGGACTGTGTTGACACCTGAGGTGAGGGGCTAGACGGAGGCTGAAGTTGGCCATAGTGGCAGGCGTGAGGCTGAAGATGGCGGATACCCCAGAAGGGGGGCAAGAGACTGGTGCATTGGGCACTGCTAGAGGGCAGCAGCCTGAAGAGGACACTGTGGTCCTGGGAGCTCTGCGGGTCCAGAACGAGAGCATGCAGCAATGACAGGTGAGACACCGGCCAGAAGAGGGCGCCCTGCTGAGGATAGAGCTGGTGAGTCTCATGGCGCCATTACAGGCCGCAAGACCCTGAGCAAATCTCTCATATAGCAAAGCATGGACATTTTGGGGTGGAGGGAACTGTACCAAAGTCTAATCTTCTCTTGTTACAGGCTCAGTGATGTCTCTTGTGAACCTGCGTGGCAGCCGGGGGTGGGCAGTGGAAGACACAGGTGCATTAGCTTGAAAGCATTATGCCTTAAAGGTCTGCTGTTCATTGGACAGACCTTGGCAGGAGTCGGCCCTCAGCCAAGGTGATAGGACAGGCCATTGTGCTGCTGTTCCCCAGCCATATCCACACCAGAAGGCTGCTAGCACTGGCCCAAGAGCCTGATCCACTTTGCACTTCCCCACACAGGCAGCAGGAGTATGACAGCCTGGCCCCCAGGTGAGTGTGCTTGTGTGGGGTGAGCTCCTTCCATTCCCTATTGCACTAACACAAGGGAAGGCACCCTTCAGCTCTGGCTGCATAGTCGCATCAGAGGGAACTGCACATGTCAGAAAGAAGAGCAGATTCCATTGCTTCGCTTGTACAACACCTCTCTTAGATCAAAGATGGACACCTGCTTAAACATCGGGAATTCCCAAGGGAGCAGAGGTAAGGAATCTATGCAGGTGTCAAGGCCTACTGGCCCAAAAGGAGCCAGTGAGCAATGAAACCTACTGATAGCATGATAGCATTCTGCTCACATCTAATATTTATTTCTCATAGCAATGTTCTCGCTTGGACAGGGGAGGCCTGAGAGGAGTCTACTGAAATACACATTTACCTTCTGGCAGTGTCTACACTGGCAAGTTATTCTGGAAAATCAGCCACTTTTCCGGAAAAACTTGCCAGCTGTCTACACTGGCCGCTTGAATTTCCGGAAAAGCACTGACAATCTAATGTAAAATCATCAGTGCTTTTCCGGAAAAACTATGCTGCTCCCGTTCGGTCAAAAGTCTTTTTCCGTAAAACTGTACCGGAAAAGGGCCAGTGTAGACAGCGCAGTAGTGTTTTCCGCAAAAAAGCCCCGATCGCGAAAATGATGATTGGGGCATTTTGGCAGAAAACCACGTCTAAAGTGCTTTTCCGGAAAAGCGTCCTGCCAATCTAGAAGCGCTTTTCCGAAAATGCTTTTAACTGAAAACTTTTCTGTTAAAAGCATTTTTGGAAAATCATGCCAGTGTAGACGTAGCCTCTATGTTTTTAAAAATAAACTGTGCTTTGTTCAATACAGGTACCTACACGTACGCCAATGTCTAGCTCCAACCTAAAAAAGAGACCTATTGTTCATCCAAAGAGATATATGCCAAAGCAACTGTCATCTACACTAATGGCAGTGCAAGCTATGCCCCTCACAAAGACTTCAGGGAAGGGGAGCTGGAAAGGGGATGAGCAGGTTCTGGGAACATAGTCTATGAGTATGTAGAAAATTGTAGATGAACCACAGAAGTATGGCCTGACTCAAGTGCAGAGATGATGAAGCAGTAGGTTATATGTAACAGAAATAGGTGGATGATATTGGCACATTTTACCAAAGAAACTCCAGCTTCAAAGGGAACAACTATTTGATTTGGAATCAACCGCTTACAAAACTCTTTTCATTTTCTCTAAAGCACTGTGACACTGACCAACCAGGCCATGGGAGAGTATATGCAAGTCAAGGCATTTGTGTAGATCACAGTAATGGTTAGATGAAAAGTGGATTGGAAAAAGAGAGTATGAGTGTTTAAGTTTCATGAAAACTAACGGGATGGTCTTTGTATCTGTGTTTGTCATAATCAGGGCTCGCCGAACCGCGGTGAGCCCCACTCGGCAGCCGCGCTGTCCAGTGATCTGCGCATGCGCAGATCGTTCTGTGCATATGCAGATCGCCAGAATCCAGCTCTTCTGGGTTGCAATCTACTCACCACGGGTGAGTAGATTGTATTATTTGTCGAGCCCTGGTCATAATAAAATAGCAAACATTTACATGGTAAGTATCCCTGTAACTCAATCACTCATCAAGAAAATCTAGTGAAATGCTAATGAAGGACTTTAACAGAAAATGCTAATTTCAAAGTAAGCTTCCATTATGTGTATGGTTGATGGTAAAAAAAAAATCTAAGTGAATTCCTCACCATTAGCATCAAAGGAAATACCCATACTGCTGTGTGAAGATTGATTCAAAGAAAGATCCTTTCTCTCTTGCCTGTCTGAATTCTGACAGGGCAGAACAAAAGAATGAGAAGACAGAGAGCCCCAAAGTTATTCTAGGTAGTCCTGAAAAACTTTAAGGAATCTATAGTTACAAATGGCAATTTTCCTCTTTTTACCTGCTTTAACATCTCAGTTGGTACGTCTACACTAGCCCCCTAGATTGATCTAGGGCGGCTAATGAGGGTGATCAAAATTATAAATGAAGCGTGAGATTTAAATATCCCGTGCTTGATTTGCATGTTCCCGGCTGGTCGCCATTTTAGAAATTGACTAGCCTGAAGTAACTGCCCGTGCCTACACGCGGCAGTGAAACGGGATTCCGAAATAAAGAACTAACTCAAATTAGCTGGTATTCCTCCTGCAATGAGGTTTACCAGCTAATTCAAGTTAGGGCTTTATTTCGGAATTCCATTTCACTGCCGCGTGTAGACGCGGGCAGTTATTTAGGGCTAGTCAATTTCTAAAAATGGCGACCGGCCGGGAACATGCAAATCAAGTGCCGGATATTTAAATCCCAGACTTCATTTGCAATTTCGGTCACCCTCATTAGCCTCCCTAGATAGATCTAGGGGGCTAGTGTAGACATACCCAATAACTCATTTCCTTTTCTTAGCCAATATATCTATGGTTTGCCTACAGATTTGGTGGCCAGTGTTGTGTTTGGGTGAGATCTAGAGTACCAACTGATCTGGATAAGCAGGTCCTCCGAGACTGTGGGAAACCTAACATGGTGGAATTTTCGATTTATCACAAAATTCAGTTTGCCTGGGTGGCCAGACAGGCTAAAAGGGAACTGTGACTCCATGGTGAAAACTGGTACAGTGTTCCAAAGTTCAGATTTGTTACCAGTTTGGTGATATCGACTTATAGAACACTCCACCAGGTTTGAGAAGGCATTCGTAGTGGTAAGCCAATCCAGACAGCGTAACTTGGCACATTTCAGATCCAGTCTTGAAAGGTGGGATCTTCTCCTTCACGGCGATGAGTGCTCTGAACTGGCAGGGAATTTGGGCAGGAGACCTTTCAGCAACTCACCTGCGGGAAGGGTGGAGGAATGTGAAGGGAAATGTCACAAGCCTGGCTCAATGAGAAACTCATTGAGAAATTAAGATGCTTGTGGGAACTCCTCAGTCTAGAGATCAAAAAAGCAGCTCCTCACAGTACTAAACTAGTTCTAGCTGTGGAGAAAAAAAAAGAAAAAAAATGCACACACCTTTCCCTCCCCCCCTCCCCTCCAAACCACTACTTCCACTTCCTGCCTCCAGTCAGAAGTTGCAGAGGCATGGGAACTATTCTGCATATGTGATCAAACTTTTTGAACCTCCAAAACAGGATTAATCCTTGTTTTATTTCACCAGGTTGGGCTCACCCATCTGTTATTTGAGGGAATTTGAAAGCTCATAGGCCCAATAAAAAATTATGCCCTCTAGCTATCTGATATGCCACTGGCATTCACGTACCAGTTTCCTGCCAACAGGCCTAGCGCTTAGAGGGGACAGAACCTGCAGGGGTTTGGAACAGATTTAGTTCAAGTTCTACATAATGAGAAATGAAAAGAATATTCTGTACTGTCAGAGGCATCTTCCCCTGCAAAAGGGACATGCATAGATCTGGAGTTACTCACTACCCTCCCCCCCCCCCCTCCGCTCTTCCTTATTACTTTCTTTTTGTTGTCTTGCTTATCTATTCCTTTCTAATGTATAATTCTTCTGCCTTTGGATGTGCAATGCATTTTGACGTGTGATGCTGGTTGCTGTAATTGGAGGAGAAAAGCTGCATGATGATTTAAAGTGTTATTTTCATGATTGTGCCACTCTTGAGTGTGGCACAAAGGAAAATATGACACATGAGCCTCCCGAAGAAAATAATCAGGATGACAGAACGTTAAATTAAAAATTAGACTGTCCTGGTTTAACCAGAATGTCTGGACATCTAACCTTATAGGATTATATCTAACATCCTTTTACCAGCGACAGTTAATGCTTGAAGGGATTTTATTCTCATGTAATCCCTGCATTGCTTTCAAATCTGCTTGTTTGGGAAGATATAATTAAAACTTATTATTCTCTCCTTCTCTGTCAACCAGCTGGAAGACAGCAGGACTACAGAAAATAAGGCTTTCTTTACCAGTGAAAGACCTGGTTAGGGTAAAACTAAAATCTTTAAAGATACATTCACTTCAGATCAAAGGGTCATTATAGCCAAATACTATTACAGACACACAGTGGCAAAACCCAGTGCCGTGACATTCACTGGTAAGCCAACTGCTTCTGAGAAAAAGAAAATCAATCAAGAACAAAACAAAACAAAGGTTTTCTTCATTTAATTTTTTAAGCATTGGAGAAATAGCTTTCAAATCCCATCTCCCAGCATCCTCCTCCATCCTCTCTTTTTATGCTGTACCTCCAAGTTTATCAGCTGACTGTCACATTCCGATGAGGCAGTACAAACGACTGGAGAGTGAATTCCCTTTGTTCATGTTCGGCTGTCTGTGTTTAGCGTTTCGAACTGAAGATTTAAACGAAAATGGGAGGGGGTCATATGGCTGGAAGCGACACCTGAAAAAAGTGAGCACCCCCTACGAAGTTTACCATGGAACCTGTGGAACCTCTAATTGACCTGCAATGGAAACTTAGATATGCCAGGTAAACACAGACTGGATGATTACATAGATGGATAATTTCCCCAAACACATCTAGCCACAATATATGAAAATCAGTAGCTCGTGTTTTGACCCTGTGAGAAAATCTCAGGCTCTACTGCCCTGGAGCCAGGGCATTTACTTTACTGGCTCACACCGATGTTGGGTGTTGAATACCTGCATACAGGATCTGGACTCACACTGATGTCGGATCAGGTGGGTTGTAATGGCTGTAATCCCGGATATGAAGGTTTGCAATCTCTCCAAAAGAAATATAGGATGGGACAAACAGGCCCTATGAGAAAACCCTAAGTACATCAAGACCAGGAGAAACTTACCTGGGAATAAGATTGTATTAGTATTTAGGATAGCAATAGAGGATGGGTGGTGTGGGGAAGAGGGAGACCAAGGCATTTCCAGTGTCTGCTTGCTGTGTGAGGAGCAAAGCCGAGAACTCCACCTCTTTGAAGATTTATTTCCTGTCACCTTTCACTACTATTAACCGCCCTTCCCCCCCCACCGCCTTATTATTTTCAGTGGCTTTAGAGTTCTTGAGGGGTGCCAGGCTGGCAGCAGTAGGAAAGCGAACCTCTTATCCAATGTCTAGAGACAGGCTAAACACATGTTTAGCAATTACTCTTAGTACTGCAGCGCGCCAAAACAAATGGCTTTCCACCACGCAGCAATTCACAGAGCATGGCAGCTTTTGCTTTTACACGGTCAAAGTGCCACTGGATAAATGGGTTAATACTGTCGTGACACTTTTTTCATCCCCGGCGCACATTGCACTGTTCGCACGAAGCCCGTTTTGCTGCAGTGAGCTGAATCGCCCGACGCCAAACAGTGCGCTGGTAGCCTTGGGGGGTTAGTGTGACATTTATGCTGGGCTAACCCCCACGGGACTGAGGAGGCGTGAAATAGACTGTACACGGCTTGTCCCTGCTTCTGAGTTGCTCTGACCTTCTGCTTACCAACGTGATCCGCTAGGGCTAGATGCCAAACAAGGGCCTCATGTGAATATCAGAAAATAAGTAAAATCAGCCTCGACAGGTCCAGGCCCGAATCCTGCAGTGGGGCTCTGGGCTGGCACAGCCGCCCTCCCCAGCCAATTGCAGGATCGCAGCCATAGAAAGTCTCCACTCGTGGGTCTTGCTTACAATCAGCTGGAATGCTAGCGTTCTGCCACACCCAGTGCTCCGGCATGGCCTTGCTTCCCTCCCTAGGGTACAAAACTGAAGCTTCACTCAGTAGCAACCTTTGTGGGAAGTTTTCAAAGGACAAGCCAGTCTATTCGTCCAGAACCAAGTCTTCAGAAGCGTCGGAAGGGAAATGATCCCGAGTCCAGTATGGTCACCTGAGATCTGAAAGCAAGGCGGACTTTAACAACACAGTCGCCTGGAGGAATATTGGTTGCTATTAAAAGGTCGTTAACAGGCAGGCCTTACCATGCCCTGTTATCTGCACTCAGGCCCACTGACTGAGGGGAGGAGCAATTGTGTAGGGGCAGGGCAATTTACAGGGGCCCGGGGATACTGAAGAACATAAGAACGGCCACACTGGGTCAGACCAAAGGTCCATCTAGCCCAACAGTGTCCAATACCAGATGCCCCAGACTCGGGAGGGGTCACAACAGGTAATCCTCCCATGGTCCCTTCCCTGTCACCACCTCCAGGGAAACAGAGGCTAGGGACACCATTCCTACCCATCCTGGCTAATAGCCATTGATGGACCTAATCTACATGAATATATCTAGCTCTTTTTTGAACCCTGTTAAAGTTCTAGTCTTCACCACATCCTCTGGCAAGGAGTTTCGGAGGTTAACTGTGCACTGAGTGAAGAAAAACTTCCTTTTGTTTTAAACCTGCTGCCTATTAATTTCATTTGGTGACCCCTAGTTCTTATATAGTAGGAATAAGTAAATGATGTTTCCTTATTCACTTTTTCCACACCAGTCATGATTTTATAGACCCCTACCATACCCCCCTTAGACTCCTCTTTTCTAGGTTCCTGGCCCTGGCTGCAGTAGCCTGCTGAAAAGCTTCTTTTGACTGAAAGATACTTTTGAAATGGCCCATGAAAGGTTTGGGGGGGAGGAGGTTGTGACTTGGCTCTGGAACCTGCATGGGGCATACCAGAAGTGTCTTTCAATCAAGAGCCGCTGCTGCAGCTTTCCCCACAGCAGGCAGGCTGGGCCCGAGGAAGGGAGGAGACAAGGCTGGGGCTGTCTGGGCCAGGGCTCTGCAGGAGGGGTTGCGCTTGGGGTTTCTTCACCAGGGCAGAGGGGGCTTGTGGCCCCAGCTGAGGGAGGGGAAAGGGAGCTCCTTGATTTCTGTCCTGTCAGCGGACCTGTCTACATTTCAATGAAAAGCCTGTGGCTGGCCCATGCCGGCTGGGCAAAGAGGCTGTTTAATTGTGGAGAAGATGTTTGGACTCAGGCTGGAGTCTGGGTTCTTGGGTCCTACACCTTGGGCTGATGCCCGAAAGTCCCCATAGCAGTGAGACAGCAGCTCCTTGGCTCAAGCCTGAGTCAGCTGGCACAGGTCAGCCCGTGAAAAAGTTCCCTAGGCATTATATTCTTACCTCTCAGCATCCATATTGCAGCCTCCGCGCCTACCTCCCACTCAAACCCCAGAGCAGGTCCCTGGTTCAAAACGTGGCTAGAGAGGAGGGGGTGCCGTGGGTGTCACAGCCAGCTGTCACTTACTGGCAGATGACGCGTTAAGTGGGGACACACTGTGCAAAATCCACACAGTTACACCTTAAACCCCCTTCAAGTCGGCAAGGTTGCAGTTGCAGTGTATTCTGAAAGCAGGACCACAACGTTTAGGAGAAGAGATGAGACGTCTTTTGCAGCCCATGAACAAGCCAGTCATTCCTCTGCAAGAATCTGATCGTCACCGGATTTAATCAGCGTTATTGGAGCTGACTAGGGCTCCATTAATTTACCATAGCTGGAAATCTTATACATAACCTGCCTCCCCCCTCCCGGTCTTTTCCTTTGAATCTAACCTCAGAAGTAAGTAGATGAGGTTTTATTTTTAAAGCGAAGACTAAATTCACATGGGTTGGTTTATGCTGAAGAACATTAGTGCCCATGCAAGAAAATAAATTCCCCAGGAAGCAAAACTTTCTGACAGCTCTTTCTTCAAAGAAAACAAGGAGCTTTTTATTTACCCAAGAGAGCCCTTAACTACCAATTCTCAGTCACCCACAGGTGGCTGATTGAAATATTGATTAAGGTTTCTTTTCTGCCTCTTGCCAGTTTGGCAGGTTTGCTGTAGCTCATTTTTAAGAGCAGAAAGAATGTATTATTGGGGAGGGGGTTGAAGGAATGTAGTAACTTGATCAGGGTTTGAAATGACCTGAGGCCAGACTAAATCTTCTTGCCATTTAAATCTACCTAACAGGCAACAGGGATAGACAGCTCTCCATATGCCTTAATCCTGTCCTGCAGGGCTCATCTCTGTAAGGGTGGGAGGGTGTTTCATTTGCCTGAGTCAGTCAGCAACTGGCTAGTAGCCACATCACTAAAATATTGCCTATTGTGTTCATGGTTTGGTAAGAAGGCTGCCAGCTGAATGGAAAGCAGATATACAAATCCTCTGTGTCACTCTACTTTCTTATCTTTTCTACTTACATATAAGAACATAAGAATGGCCGTACTGGGTCAGACCAAAGGTCCATCTAGCCCAGTAGCCTGTCTGCCGACAGTGGCCAGCACCAGGTGCCCCAGAGGGGGTGGACCGAAGACAACGATCAAGTGATTTGCCTCCTGCCATCTCTCTCCAGCCTCTGACAAACAGAGGCCAAGGACACCATTTCTATCCCCTGACTAATAGCCTTTTATGGACCTAACCTCCATGAAATTATCTAGCTTCTCTTTAAACTCTGTTATAGTCCTACCCTTCACAGCCTCCTCTGGCAAGGAGTTCCACAGGTTGACTACGCACAGTGTGAAGAAGAACTTTCTTTTATTAGTTTTAAACCTGCTACCTATTACTTGCTACGGTTCCCGTTCAGTTCTGAAAGCCAAGAAACCATTTGTAAGTCTAGCAGTTTTCAGAAAAGCCCATACTCACCTGCTTTATTTCAAAGCAGGTATATTGAATCTGTGGGTCACAGGATGCTCAGCTCCCCACTGGAGCATCTCCTTGTGACAGAGACTGGGGATTAGGGCTGTCAGTCTGGTGCCCCTCCCTGCAGGTGCTCCTGTCTTCTCTCTCAGGACTTGACAGCTTCCTCTTTTGGGCCTGCCCCTCCCATCAGGTCACTGTGCCTTTTCCCTTTGCTGGGGAGAGAGCTCTGTTCCAGAGTCTCTCTAGACCACCCGTGCTGGGCAGGATTCCAGTGCTTGGCTCCTCAGTATTAATCCCCCAGTGGCTGCTAGAGGTACCCAGGCCTGGCTTTTTCTCTGGGTTCCTGCTCAGAGACCGTCCAGCCAGCAGCTGAGTCTGCCTAGTCCCACAGCTTGATGCTGTTTACCTGGACTGTTTCCTACAAAGTCCCTTTTGGCTGCTTTTTTACTCTCCTGCACTTAGTATTATCCCTCTAGGCTGAGATCTTTTCCCTCCCTAGTGTTAGTATTATCATTCTACAGACCTCCTGTTGCTGCCCAAACCCTACGTGGGCCTGGTGAACTTCCCCCTTTCATTAGTGTTCATTGTTCTCCACCTCCTCCTCCAGGTGCAACCTTGATAGTTATTCAGCAAACCTAGCCACCTTCACCCCTTCACAGCTGATGTGGAGCGGATACCCCATCAGACCAGGCTTTAACAGATCAGTCAGAAAAATAAACGGTATTGTTAGCCATTCCATGTCTCTTTGGTGAAAATTCAGTAACTAATCCTTCATGCTTCAGAGTACAAGCCAGAATCTGATTGATGAGGGTTAGGAAGAAACTTTCCCTAGGAGGATATTATTTCATAACTACCTACGGCAGGGTTTCTTGGCACCGACCACTGGACTAGGTGGAAAGGATTCTGCACTCCATGGGCTAGATTCACACCAGTCTCAAAATTCCTACGTATGAAATTTCATATGGGCCAGCCGACTGTAAGAACTGAAGTGTCAAAGAATAATGGATTGCCCTTCCCCCACACCAAGGAATAGTCATTTAACTTGGAAATAATGAATCAATCAGGAGTTTGTGAGCTGCCTATGCAAGGAAAAGCAGGTGAACTCTGAGAAATTACTCACCCATAATCAATTATTCGCTCAGGCCCATTAATGAACTTGAATCATCACGGACTTGAGGCCAGATTCTACTAATCAAGGTCAATGGGGTTAAATGGAATTTATGCAAAGGCAGAATTTGGCTGCTGGTCTGGATTTGAACCAATGGCATATTGATGAAAACCCGCGTGCCCTATTGCTTCCCCATACCTAGGCCATCTATTTATCTTATTATTGCATTGCTTTCTGTTCTGTCTCATTTTCCTTTGTATCATACCGCAGCCATTCAGTCTTCAGCCTTTTTATCACATCCCTTATTTTTGTTCTACCATTCTATCTACCTTTCATATGAAGAGAATGCATTATCCTGAGCCCATATGCCCAGAATGTTCCTCAAGCTATAACACTTAATCCTATTCATTAGATAACACATCAGTTACCTGTTTATTAGTAGGTGGTTCACTTTAGATGCTTGTGTAACCCACACATCTAGGCTGTGTCTAGACTGGCAAGTTTTTCCAGAAAATCATCTGCTTTTCCGGAATAACTTGCCAGCTGTCTACACTGGCCACTTGAATTTCCGGAAAAGCACTGATGATCTAATGTAAAATCATCAGTGCTTTTCCGGAAAAATTATGCTGCTCCCGTTCGGGCAAAAGTCTTTTTCCGAAAGACTTTTGCCCAAAAGGGCCAGTGTAGACAGCATAGTACTGTTTTCCGCAAAAAAGCCCCGATCACGAAAATGGCGATTGGGGCTTTTTTACGGAAAACCGCGTATAGATTGGCCATGGACGCTTTTCCGCAAAAAGTGCTTTTGCGGAAAAGCATCCTGCCAATCTAGACGCGCTTTTCCACAAATGCTTTTAACAGAAAACTTTTCCGTTAAAAGCATTTTTGGAAATTCATGCCAGTGTAGATGTAGCCCTCGTGTGGTTCACTGTCCCATGTAGGGGCACTTAGACCACGTACAGTGAGAGATAAGAACAAGGGAGCTGTACCCACTAAGCTGAATGTCTGCTGACTTTTAGCTCAAGTGGTAGAGGCTCCTAAACTAAGCTCTAGAGTTCCCAGGTTCAAATCTGCCTAGTAGTGGTTACACTTGGGGTGTGTCTAGACTACAAGGCTGTGACTAGACTGGCAAGTTTTTTCGTAAAAGCAGCTGCTTTTGCAGAAAAATTTGCCAGCTGTCTACACTGGCCATTTGAATTTCCGCAAGAACACTGACTTCCTACTGTAAGAAATCAGTGCTTCTTGCGGAAATACTATGCTGCTCCCGTTCGGGCAAAAGCCCTCTTGCGCAAATCATTTGCGCAAGAGGGACAGTGTAGACAGCACAGTACTATTTTGTGCAAAAAAGCCTCGATGGCTAAAATGGCGATCGGGGCTTTTTTGCACAAAAGCGCGTCTAGATTGGCACGGACGCTTTTCCGCAAAAGCACTTTTTGCGGAAAAGCATCCGTGCCAATCTAGATGCGCTTTTCCGCAAATGCTTTTAACAGAAAACTTTTCCGTTAAAAGCATTTGCGGAAAATCATGCCAGTCTAGACGTAGCCCAGGGTTTTTTCGAAAAAACTTTCTTTGTGTCTAGACAGTTGCCACGTTCTTTCGAAAGTAAATTGAAAGAACGCAGCAGTTTTTTCGGCCTCAGAAAACCTCATTTTACGAGGAAGAATTCCTTTTTTCGAAAATGCTCTTTCGAAAAAAGGTGCTATGTAATGCAAACTGTGCTTTTTCGAAAGACAGCATCCAGACTGCCTGGGTGCTCTCTTTCAAAAAAGCGGCTTGCTTTTTCGAAAGTACTGGTTGTAGCCTAGACACTCTTTTTTGAAAGAGGCTTTTTAAAAAGTATCTTTCGAAAAAGCCTCTTTCGAAAGAGGCTCACAGTCTAGACGTAGCCTTAGATACAGAAAGAGTTCTCCATTGGATTTAGTAGCTAGCCAAAAAAAAGTCACCACCACCTCACTAGCAATGCTGATATGCTATCTCCTACCAATCTGGAGATCCAGATTCTAGCCTGTGATATAACAAAGGGATTATAACAGATTCCATGTATATAGTATCTTTTACTAAGCCGGATCAAGGGTACATAACAGGATAACATTGAAATGATATACAACAGCTAGGTTACATCTATACAACAACATTATTTGAAAATAACTAGTGTTATAACAGCAGGCAGTTATTTCAAAATAATGTCGAAATACTATCAAGCTGGAGGACTTCTTACTCTGACTCCTGTAACCCTCATTATATGAGGAGTAAGGGAAGTCGGAGGAAGAGTGCTCTATTTCGAAATAAGTGTTGTGTAGATGTCCCCAATTTTGAAATAAGCTACGCAATTGATGTAGCTCAATTTGCGTAGCTTATTTTGAGTTAAACCCTACTGCGTAAGACACACCCCTAGAGACAGAAGATGAGCATACTGTGGAAATAGCAAGAGGAATTCAAGTATAAAGAAAGTAAATACAAAAACTGGAATTTGGCCAGAACATCAAGGTTAATGCCTCTAGTCTGAGTCTTTCCATCTTCTCTGTAATGATAAGTGGCCAGCACCTTGGTTTTACCGCTCAGCTGAAAGACATAACTTTCAATGTCTGTCTTACCAACCCCTCTTCCTGCAGCAATGTGGAGTTACCCCATGAGACTCCCATTCAAGTACTCAGAGTTAATTTGTGATACCAAAGCCAAGGTTAATAGGACTTCATATATTCAAAACACAGATCCGTCAAGGACTGAATCAGAAGTAAAATACCAGAGCATAATGGAATTCCGTTTTTCATTGCCATGGGGTTCAAATAATTACTTAATACAACATTCATTATATATTCAATTAAATTTTGTCAACCACAAGAGCTTAGAAATACAAGCCTGTCCCAACTATGTTGAACAGAATTAAAACCAGTTTACTAGATACCTGAGAACTCAATGGAAAAAATTGACCAATGTATGTTCGGGGGTTTTTGCATGAGAACATACAACACATAATGTGCTTCCTGGCAAAACCCCAGACATAAATTGTCTTAATGCACTCCGCAAACCAAAATCGCTTTCCATGGTCTAATCGAGTGTTCCATTCTTTTGTTGAGAAACAGGAATATAAGCTCCATAAAAACCTCTGAAGACCTGTCCAGAGAATAGTTCCATCTGCAGCACTCACGCAAGACCCTGCTTCCAGCCAAGCTTCCACTCAAACTCCCCCATCTTCAAAACTCAGCCCACTTCCGAGCAAAGCAACTTACTCAAGCATGTGTCAATTTCCACGAATCAGTCCCCAACCTGCCTTTATTTAAAGCATCAGCAAGCAGTCAGATATTCCGACACCAGTAGGAGGAAGATCTTCATTGCCTTGCAGAGTTCAGACTGCAGCTTAATTAGTATAATAAACATCCATAAAACAACAAAAGGTGAGAGGCAGAGTAGAAAGCCGAGTTCCAGTTCAATGACTTCCTAGCTCCACATGCATTGATCTATACGCTGTAATATTCTGGCCTCCTTCCTTCCGTCCCATATTCTTGTCTGATATGGTGCCAGATTCACAGTGTGTGGATCATACTGTGTTAAATTAGTAGTTTGGGGGTGTCTATATGTAAAACCCCCCAACTCCCCACTGTGCACAGTACCCCGGGCTGCACAGTACTCATTAGAAGTTTTGCTGACTGAGTTTTATGAAATAGTAATTAGAGGTGAGTAGTTCTGCCACCTGGTACTTTAGGTTCCTTCAGACACAAATGTAATTTAGCAGCCCCACCAAACCAGTGGAGCTTCTGCGTGCTTTAAAAAAAAATGTAACCAGGCACACAAATTTGCAAAGACCGGGGGAACAAGCCACATGAAGGAGCTTCCTGCAACACAGCATGAGCCCTGCATTTTGTAGCATTACCAATTTCAAGACACATTTCTTTCTAAAGTGGCTAGAAGTCAATAACTTCCTATGGGTAGAAGTAGCTAATTGATTTTGCTGCCACCCATGAGCCAAAATAAGCAGTGGGTTTCCTATTACTTACTAGCCAATTTTGTACTGCAGATGGTATTTCACATTAGCAAACTCCAGACAAATTATTCAAGTTTCACATCTTTTTTATTGATGCTAATATCATGTTTCAACAAATGGCTATACATTACAAAATAGACAAAGAAATATTGTTATAAATATTGGCTCGGGCAGAATATATCCCCCTACCTGAAACAGTTATAGAGTTATAGAGTTATAAAGGGAATGTGCTAAGAGCATGAAGAAAGGCTGGCTGAAAGGGAAGGTGTGGCTTTAGACCGCATTCATAACCCACTTGTGTGACAATAACGAACATGAATGCAAAGTGCTCCACTTAGGAAGGAACAATCCGTTTTACGCACGCAGAATGGGAAGTGACTGTCTATGAAGGAGTCCTGCAGAAAGGGATCTAGAGGTCATAGTGGACCACAAGCTAAATATGAGTCAATGGTGTGACATTGTTGCAAAAAAAGCAAACATGATTCTGGGGGGCATTAACGGGTGTGTTGTGAGCAAGATATGAGAAATGATTCTTCCGCTCTACTCTGCACTGATTAGGCCTCACTTGGAGTATTGCGTCCAGTTCTGAGCACCATATTTCAAAAAAGATTTGGAGAAGATCCAGAGAAGAACAACAAAAATTATTCAAGATCTAGAAAACGAGCTTGAGGGAAGGCTGAAGGCCAGGTTGGTTGTGAGGGCAGGGGAGTGAGGCATACCTGGGAGGTCGACAAATGCCTTTGATGTCGACCGTGGAGCGTCCAGACTACCACGCTGAGCCGACAAACAGCTGATCGGCTCAGTGCGGCAGCCATGTAAATTTAAATGAAGCGGCGATTATTTAAATCGCCGCTTCATTTTCCTATGCTGGGTAGTCTAATCTACATGCCTCTGTCGCCAGAGGCATGTAGTCTAGACGTACCCTAAAAGACAAAAGTTCTATCTTTGCACATCGAGATGGCTGAATAAAATGGCTGCTGAGGGTGGAAGGTTTCTGAATACTGAGTGGTGGTAGCTTTCTAATCCTTCACTTGAGGGAAGAGGAAAGAGAAAGGACCCTGGAGCATTTACTGTCAGTAAAAATAATGCCATGTCCTTTGATAGCAGAGAGCACTTCTCAAAAACCATTTCACTGAATCTCACACCGCCCTATGTTCTGGGGTGCTCACATCTCTAGGGTGCCTGTTCCTGGCTGTGCTGGGGAATTAGCTCCCTCCTGGTCTGCTGCCCACTTCTGCCACTCATCTACATCCTGCTTTGAGGGCTCTTTTTGTGGGTGGGCTCTCCAGTCAGCTCACAGGAGTCATTCCTTTCGGGGGTAGCAAAGTCCTAGTGGATAGCTCTTCCAGGCACTGACTCAGTCAGTGGTAGGGGAACCACAGAATACTAGGGCTGGAAGAGACCTCAGGAGCTCATCATGTCCAACCCCCTGCCTTAACCTGGGACTGCGCTCTACACCAGGTTCCAATCCAGGGACCCTATGTCTAGCAACTGACCTGCTTTCTCCTAGACCCGGTTACTATTTCCTGGACTCCTTCCCACATGTCTGGATTTACCTCCACCCAGACAGATTACTTCACCCCCCACCCATAGCATGCCTTCCTTCTCCGACCTAGGGCATAAATGCAGACTACTTGCACTGCAAACTTCTTCTGGGCCCAATTTCCAGGCTTTAAACTAGTCCCACCAGGTCCTCCTCAGCTGGGCTCCCTCCTAATTCAACCTTCCCAGCCCTGACTCTCCTTGGGATATAGCCTAAGAGATTAATTAACTTAATTTAAGCTGCTCTGCCTCGTAAATCAGCGTTACAATGGCTCTTTGATGAGCTGGGTCAGCTGAGGCCTAGAGAGGTTAAATGATTTGCTCAAGCCCATGCAGCCATGTCAAGGCTGGGACTAAAATTCAGGATTCCTGACTCTCAGGCCTGCACTTTCACTACACTTTTCCTCAAGTCAGCACTGTGGCTGTTTATAGGCAGCACTAACGCTGTTCTCTAACATTGGCGTTGTCTCGACAGGCGGCGGCTGGAGGACTCTGGAACAGCGCAGATTATGCTAGCGCCTTACTCCTTTTAGGCAATGCTCCATGACACCATGAAACGGGGACGCCTCTGTGGAATAGCTTGGGGTGACGCAGTGCATCTCTGAATGCACACCCCACACGCTACTGTAAGACTCTTTGTACAAGGAACGCCTTGTGAGGTATCTGAAAACTGGTTGGTAGTATTATGGTAAAATGCGTGTAGCAGTGTTGTGTAAAGCTCTAAATATCCTCTATCTGATGCTAAAATACAGGCTCAGACACACTTAGCATCAAGCAGACCTACCTTGGCCTAAGGAATGAATGCTCCTTACTTGGCATTTAAGCAGTAAACAGAGTCATCAAGCAAGACGAAAGAAAACAGAAGCTGGTGAGAGCCAGGGTCTGACTGGCAGGCTGCAGGTACTCAAAAGTTATTTGGGAATGTGCCTAGCACCTTTAAAAACCTGGCTCTTGGACTAGACCTCTCCTTGGTGATCTGCTCCCTGTGATCCTACACGACTTTGGGACTTGCTGTACACTAGCAGCCAAAGGCGGTACGCCAGGGAAAAGAAACTTCGCCCAAGCTGAGAATACAATGTCTGGAAAATTGAAGTGACAAGATAGCATGAGTAGCTTGTTCCCAAATTAGCAACATGCGCTGTTATGATCTTAATAAAGACAGACACAGGTTTTCATCATGTTCAAAATAAAAGCTTTTCAATTCCTTAGATTCAGCACGGCACATGCAGCTTAAACTGCAATCAGGGTGATTCTATGATCATTAACAATAGTTACATAATAGGTTGATCCAGGAGCACCGAATCTTGCACTGGGGGACAATGCAGTGGTTCAAGTAGACCTAGGTTAAGGAAATTAGATTGATTTCCAGGGGATGGAGGAGCACACAAAAGGAGGAAGGGCTCAGCCACTGCGAGATCGGTTAGCATGAGAATTCATAGTGTCGCATGGTGATGCAAAATTGTGGCAGGTTGAAATGCAGCATAAAGGAAAAGAGAGTTACTCAAAGCTTTTTCCTCCAAGGCTCAGGGAGAGGGACAAGCTAGCGGCAGAGGCAGTGTTGATTCAGACCTGCTGGTGACAGGTGGGTATAAGATTTGTAAGGTTTGGTTTCGTTTTGATAGGGAATTGCTGAAAACAAAACCGTGAAACTGTAGCATGGATATAGTTGGAAGGAAAAAAAATCTCTGCATTCCAAAGTCTGGACGACACAGCTATAGCTGAGGAGATGCAAAAAGAGCCATTTACAAATATATCCTTGTAGCTTCCATCTCCCAGTCTGCTGATTAATGTAATTAGGGCAATTTCGGATCCCTTTCCTGATGAGCTCCTCATGAGACAGCACCTTCTGTTTGTGATGGACAAGGGCAAGGTAAAGTCGCGCCCTCCTCCCCCATCTCTGTCTCCCTTCTCTAACTCCCTAACTAATGTTTGTAAGTGACTTGGAATTATGAAGCCCTACGCAAGTGCTAAGAATTACTAATCTTATTCTGTTTTCTGACTCTTCCCCATTTTCCTCCTCTGCATCCTTTCTCTTGTTTCTTCCCTCAATTCTATTTCTTGTTTTCCCACAGGCTTCCAATGCTCCTGCCTTCCACTCTGTGACCCATGGTTCTTTTGTCCCTCTGGTTTACCTGCTGTATCTTTTCTCTGCTCGTTCTCTCTTGCTTGACAGTTTCCACTTCCTACCCTGCTCTGATCTCTGCTTGGATCTTTCTGCATCTTCTCTGCTTCCTGACTTCTCCAAGATGTATCTCCACAATGTGGAAGCTCTGCATACTGAATGGGCCTATTTCTGGGGGAGCAAGGATCTGTTAATTGTTTCTCCCAGATTGTCATGCATTCTTTTTGTGTTGACTATTTCTTCCATATTCCCAAGAGTATTATGCAGAAGAGTGGTGCAGCTTCTGCCTGGAGAGCTGATAGAGAGCTCCAAAAACTCCTTACCAGGGGCAGGCAGGATCCCAACAGCTCCTCCTGCCTCACACATTTATTGTATCATCATCTCTCCAGGATGAGCATTAGATGAAAGCATATTCCTAGTGGCAATGTGGAAGGACAGCCACAAGAGTGCTATAATTACGGTGACCATATTTTCTGAACAAAAAATGGGGACACATTGGCCACGCCCCCTGACTCCTTTAGCCATGCCCACTGATCCCTTAGGCCCCACCCACCTGCCACAGGAAGTCCCGCCTCTGGATTAGTACTTCCAGTGTCAAGATGGAGACACGACCGGAAATAAAGGGTGTCATGTGACCTCTCTAAAAACTCCTCCCACTGTCCTCTACCAATAGGGATGGGTTTGGGTCTGCAATCACATTAACCCAGGTCCCGGACTAGAGTCCCATGACACTGCAGCACCTCAATTTAAGACAAGATCCAGGATCCGAGATCTATTATTTTGCAGGGTAGATGCTGCCCCATTTGACTCATCCTGGGAGTCATCCTGAACTATCCCACAATTGCATGGGACAACTTCCTTAGCCCTCTGAACAGATGATACTTAGCAGATCCAATTAACTAGTAATTAACTGGAAAGGGCTGGAGCAGCTCCCCACCTGCTGCAGGCAGGGGGCTCCCCCAGCCCCACAGAAGGCCTGCTATAGACAAGGGTCGCTCTCATTCAGAGCAGGTAGGGACTGCACCTATGTCTGAAGCAGCCTCTCTCCATGGGGAGTCCAGCCAGTTGGAGACAGGGGATGCTCCGGAGGGGGCTGGGAGCCAGCAGCAGCCCCAGTGTGATCTAACATAAACCAGTTCACTGAGGAATGGGAATTTACGTCCCTAATGAGAGATACTGTGACTGCATTTTTTGAAGTTACTGCAAAACTATCAAGTGTCCTCCATTTCCACAAGTCATAATGACAATACTGGACTAACTCTGACAGTTACAGGGTGGAGAAGACCATGTCACTAACCCTCTCCCCCCACTTCTTGAACGGTCCATTTCCCATGGAGGTCAATGGGGCTGGGCTATTTTATATGTAAAGCTACTGAGAAATGTATATGTCAATACCATGATGGCAATGCCTATATTAGGTAAATAATACCTAATAATATTGCCAAATGAGACCACTTCCCAACCTGCTTACAAAGGGTCTGATCCAATTTAAATTTAATCTAGGACTGAGCACAAATCAATCTGTTGATTTCACCTAAGACGACCCAGTTTACATTTAGTCACCCTTCAAAAATACAAGGGACCAACCAGTAAAAGCCCCACTGCCGGTAGAGGCAATCTTTGAAGAAAATTGGAGAGACTTTGAATTGACTTCTGACAGCAGCGCTTTCTCTCACTGGATGTAGGGTCGTTAGCACAGGTTTCACTTTTAGTGTCAGAATAACTCAGAAATGCGTCATCACAGCCAACTCCATTCAGGTCTAAGCAACGTGCAGCCCAAAGACAGAAGAACAAATCCCTTGAAACTTGAAGACAAAACATCTCACCTCTTCACAGAGCTCACAAAGGGCCTGTTTACCCAGACACACAAGTCATGACAACTCTCTCTGGAGAGAGATGATACATCCTGCCTCCCTGTGGATGCACCAGGTGTTTTCACGTGGCATCTTAACATGCTGTTTTAATCATCAACTGCTTGGATGAGGAAGACTCACAAAGAGTCTGTCCATCATCCACACCGGAGTGACATGGTGATTTCACCGCCGTGGTAACAGAACCGATCTCTCTGTGGGCTCTTGTGGAGCAGCTGGGAGCCTGGGGTTGTTTCTCGGGGGGGATTTCAATATTTTCTTCATTTATGGGAACCTTTTTTGGGTCGGGGGCCACTGACCCACAAAAAAAAATCAGCTGGAGACCACACAAGTGAGAAGCAAAAAAACTCCTCCAAACCCCCCAGCCCTCACTGATGTGGCCCCCATCTGAGACCCTTCACTCCTGTGGCACTCCAGCTCCATGGGGTGAGAGTAAGGGACAGGAGGGATTGAGGTTCAGGGCTTCCCATAGTCCAGATTTACTTTTCTGGGGTTCCGGAGTTAGGGGATTTTATGGACCCCCTTAGTCTCCGAGGTGGGGAAGAAATGAGGGATTCAGAGTGTGGGACAGGGCTGCCAGCAAGTGGGGGTGCAGGATCTGGGAGGGAGGTGGGGTGAGAAGGGGGAGAGGTTGCGAGGTCTGGGTGGGAGATAAGGTGCAGAAGCAGCCTGGGAGTACGGTGTGTGGCCAGGCGGGATGGGGCAACAATGGATGCAGGAGCAGACTGTGGGGACGGAGGTGCAGGAGCAAAAGAGGATGCAGGAGCAGATTGGGAGGAGGGTGTCTGCCCAGGAGGGTGCTTGGAGTAATGTGTCTTTCCAGGGGGTGTGCATCTGGGGGAAGAGCCTTGGTCATGTTTTCAGGATTTTACCTCCTCACCCATAGACCCTGAGCCGCATTTTTAAGAAAAGGAAACGAAAACTCTTGTCCTGGCAGGGGAGGGTGACAACCACCCTCAGTGTGAGCCCCACGTGGAACGTGCACGTGCCTAATGCCACGCAGCACCCGCCTCATCAGCGCAGGGAGCTGTCTCCCGCACGGACCCCACAAGCGCCAAAGGCACCACAGCTGGCCTCTGCTCCTAGCAGGAGGGTGCTGTTGTGCATGCACATTGTGGCTCGGCATGGCTTGGAGTAAGGCCGCGGCTGCCTTTTCCAGTTCGCAGCCCTGCCCGTACCATAGAAAGGGGTGGGATTTTAGCATCCACCCTTTGATTGACACGACGCTCTCCCCCGCCCCGCAGTAGTTTGCAAGGTGTCTGCGGTGTCCCTAGAGTTGGGGTGGCTGGTGCAGGAGGCTGAGGCATTGGTGAGTGCAGTGAGGGGGTGTGCTCGGTCTGCAGGGGGGCAGGTGCTACTGACTTGGCCCACAGGAGAGACGCTGCTCACAGGATGGGAAGACCATTGGGAGAGGGGGTGCGTTTGCAGCCCCCTGCATACAGGCCTGAAATCCAGGACATTTCATTACTTGATGGGGACACTGGGCCAGAGTTTTAAAAATAGGGACTGTCCTGGAAAATGAGGGATGTATGGCCGGCATAGCTAGTGCCTGCACCTCGGGGGCGTCAGTCAAACTTTTCTTGGCATCCATTGAGCCAATGAGGAGAGAAATCTGTTTCTGAATGGCTGTCTGTCATTTAACAATCTCCTTGGAAATTCTGACAAATGACTCCGGTGCTAACTGCTGAAATTCCTACATCAATTCAGTAGAAAACGAGCACTTACCAAATAAATGTCAAATCACCCTGCTATCTGCATATCATGTGCCAGTCTTCTCTAGACAAAGAGCATTAGTAATTGACAGGACAGCAAGACATTAAAATTCAAAAAGAAACAGCCCCGCCGCCGCCCGCCCCCCTTTCCCCCCCGCCCTTGGCCCTTTGATTCCATCCCAGTACAGCTGAAGCGTGACAACGCAGAACTTCTATTTAAAAACAGCAGCCACAAAACAGCCTGCTTCAAAATTTCCTACATTCTGCTTCCCTGTGTGGCAGAGTTGTACTGACTTTGTGGAGTCATAGCAGCTGCTTGTAAATGATGTATGAAAAGAAAAATTCCTGGCCTTCCAGTGCACTGAGAGAATTCTGTAATCCCTGCTAGGCTGCTTGCTTATATTAAACTCAAACACAGCCAGGAGAGAGCTTGAATGCAAAGATTATTAGCTTTCCCCCACCCAATTACATCTTTTGCTACTTTAGAAGAGATTTATTTGTCTCTCCAGGAGTCTTCTTATCTCCCTCCACCCTAGCTGTAGGATTTGGGGAAGAAATATACCGAATGCATTTGTTTGGAAGAAAAGTTTTAAGACTATTTTTTTCCAGGGGTTGGGTGGGGTTCTCTCTGGCCAATAATACAAAGAAGATTTCCTCAGAGTGGCAATCCCACTGTCACAAGAGGTTTCTGGAACAATGTCACCGTAAGACAGTCTGACAGCAACCAGGAGGACCCTAGCTGTGCTTTATTCCCATTCAAAGTTCAACCCTTTTGGCTTGGTGGTGTGCACAGACTAGTCAAACCTGGCCCTTGGTGACACATAGTTACAGTTGTTCCATCTGGCGCTGTTTGATTTTTTAAAAAAAGTCTGTATTTTAATCACAGTAGCACCCAAACTCTGAAGTGACATGGTGGTGGGCTACATTAGACTGTTACAGGAGCAATTCTTTAAATGCAGGTTAAATAGGTACCCCGTGCTGCTTGATCTGTTTTTAATTCTGGAGTTAAATAATGACTCCAATAAAGCTAATGGGAGTTTTGCTACTGATTTCAATAGGGCCAGGATTTCACTCCTGATCTTTTCACCATATTTTTGGGTGAGGCAGGAGAACTCCACTATAACACAGTAGTTAATCTTTAGAATACAGCCTGTGAATTAACAGAGCAGCAACACTGCACAAAATACTGTGTTCATTCACACTTGCACATAAAGGGGAGTTAAGTGCATAACAAAACCTTTTCATGGATTCTCTGTTCAAGGGCCCTGTGCTACCAGCTCTAAAATACTGTATCAACATATACATGTGTCACAGGGTGGTTATGCCCAACCCCCTCTAAGGCAGGGAGTTTAGAGTCCCCTGAAGAGTGCTCTACCCCATGTGTGTCTCATCCCTATGGCTCAGGTCCTATAATTACACCCCATCTCTAAAGAGACAATCCAACCTAGCAACCCCCATCTGTAAAACACCCCTTTCTAGAAGGATAGAAAGGCCTAGTAGCTAGAGTCAGTAGCAACACTCCCTGCTCTCAGGGCAGTAAGGCCTAGCAGCCCAAGCCATTAACCACAGTTGTAGCATCCCCCAGAGGGAGTTAATGGGGATGGGGTAGGAGGACCCAGGCCCCCGCTCTCCAACAGGTCCCTTTCAGTGCCGGGGCTGCCCACCACTAGCTCAGTGCCAGAATCCACCCAAAACATACCAAGCTCTCAGGGTATGTCTACACTACAAAGTTAATTCGAACTAACAGACGTTAGTTCGAATTAACTTTGATAGGCGCTACACATCCAAACTGCTAGTTCGAACTTAATTCGAACTAGCGGAGCGCTTAATTCGAACTAGGTAAACCTCATTCTATGAGGACTAATGCCTAGTTCAAATTAAGTAGTTTGAATTAAGGGCTGTGTAGCCACTTAATTCGAACTAGTGGGAGGCTAGCCCTCCCCGGCTTGCCCTGGTGGCCACTCTGGGCACCACCAGGGAAACTCTTCTGCCCCCCTCCCTGCCCTGGAGCCCTTAAAGGGGCACGGGCTGGCTACGGTGCCCGTGCCAGGTGCAAGCCTACCAGCACCCAACCAGCAGACCCTGCACCTGGCACAGCACGAACCAGCCACCCGCTGCCACCCAGCCCTCCGCCTCATCCCGGGACCAGGCTGGCAGCTCCCAGGAGCCTGCCCGGGGCCGCAAGAGATGGGCGCCTTCCTGGTCTAGTGCGGAGATCGTGGACCTCATCCATGACCTCCGCACTAGGCACAGGAAAGTGGCTGTCTAGGGCAGGATAGCTGCCAGCCTGGCCACCCAGGAGCAGGTTTGCATAAAATCAAGGTGGTCCAGTGAGACCCCCCCTACCCTGAGCCCTGAGCTTAGAATGGCCGTCCTGGGTCAGACCAAAGGTCCATATAGCCCAGTAGCCTGTCTGCCGACAGCAGCCAACACCAGCTACCCTGGAGGGGATGGACCGAAGACAATGACCAAGCCATTTGTCTTGTGCTATCCATCTCCAGCCTTCCAAAACAGAGGCCATTTCTATCCCCTGGCTAATACCACTCCATGGACCCAGCCTCCATGAATTTATCTAACTTCTCTTTAAACTCTGTTATAGTTCTAGCCTTCACAGCCTCCTGCAGCAAGGAGTTCCACAGGTTGACTATTTGCTTTGTGAAGAAGAACTTTCTGTTATTAGTTTAAAGCCTGCTACCCATTCATTTCATTTGGTGTCCTATAGCCCTTCTATTATGGGAACTAATGAAGAACTGTTCTTTATGCACCCTCTCCACACCACTCGTGCTTTTATAGACCTCTATCATATCCCCCCTCAGTCTCCTCTTTTGTAAGCTGAAAAGTCCCATTCTCTTTGCCTCTCTTCATATGGGACCTGTTCCAAACCCCTGATCATTTTATTTGCCCTCCCCTCTCCCACCCTCTCTCTTCCCCTCTCCCACCTCCTTTTCCCAGTCTCCCCCAGTTTTGTTCACACGTGTCCTTTATTTTTTACATCAGGAAGGGGGGCTAGGGAGGGGTAAGTGGAAGGAGGTGAGGGAGGAATGGGGTCTGAGCCCCCGATGGGGAGGACTGGGTTGGCTCTGCGGGCTTCTCGGAGTGGAAGCTCTCCTGCAGCCCTCCGATCGACCCCTCCCCCGGATGGCAGCCTGCGGCAAGTGCAGCCGGTCTGATGGCCGAGTGCTGTGATGTGCCCAGTGTGGGCACTCAGGGCACTCCAAGCCAGGACTGCTTTGCAAGCGGGGCACCCCTGAGAACTGTCTGTCCGGGGTGGGGGTCGGGTCCCTTTAAGCACAGCCCTCGGCTAGCCTGAGACAGCATCTCCACGCTCTAAGTCCTCCTCTGATGCCCTGCCGGCACTGCTTCCGGCCAGCCTTAACCCCGGTTCAGGGTCCACTCTGTCTGGACATGCTAGTTCGAATTAGCAAAATGCTAATTCGAACTAGTTTTTAGGTCTAGATGCACTAGTTCGAATTAGCTTAGTTCGAATTAACTAATTCAAATTAAGTTAGTTCGAAATAGTGCTGTAGCGTAGACATACCCTCAGGGTTCTAACTGCCCACCCTGGGCCATTTCTACTGGACTCACAGCAGTCGCCTTCTTTGCCACATCCCTCCACAACGGTGGCTTCTCTGGCCATTCCATCCACTGCTCTTCCTCCAGGGCTCTGGCAGCACCTCCTTCCCCAGCAGCGCCCAGACTGTGCCGCCCCAATGGCCTTTATAGCTGTCCTCTAGGTGGACCGTGCCCAGCAGGGTTGTGGAGGAGGGGCTTTTAGGCCAGGTAACCTTGGTTAACCCTTGCCAGTCCAGTGCAGGGTTGGTACCCCCCGTCAGGAAAAAGTATCCTGGCCCCAGCTGAAGTGTGTTGTAAGGAAATGGCAGATTAGCAGCCCTCCTGCTGTAGGAAGGGATGGATTATTAGAGCTCCCTGATGATGTGCTCTTAAATCTCTAGGTTCAGAATGGCCATGTACAAGAACCAGGAAGGAGTGAGTGTGTGTGTGTGTGTGTGTGTGTGTGTGTGTAAAACCCACACACCTTCTGACTGTGCTTCACTGTCCCATGTAGTGACACCAAGACCACTAAGAAGCTGTCTACACAGCATCCCTCTTCCGCAAAAGCCTAAGCGAATGAAGCGCAGATTAGCATATTGCTGCACTTCATTTGCATAATTAATTAGGATCCGTTTTTGTGCAAAAAACCCCTCTTGCACAAGAACTGTTATTCCTCATTTTTCAGGAAGAACGGCTCTTGTGCAAGAAGGTGTTTTTGCACAAAAAGGTGCTGTATAGATGGCGCCTTTTTGCACAAAAACCTCTTGTGCAAAAACGGCTCCTAATGAATTATGCAAATGAAGTGTGGCAATATGCTAGCCTGAGAGAGACTGAGTCTGCTCTACAGCCTGCTCTAATAGCCTCCTGGCTTTTAACTCCTGCAGTAGAGGCCCATGTTCTAAACTCCACAGGTCCCTGGTTCAATTCTGCCTCCAGAAGACTGGCATCTGCTGGTGTTACAAGTGGAGATTCACCTGGGAAGTTTCTAAAGCTTGGGGATGTGCTTCCTCAGCTAAGAGAAGCATATAACCCGCACATTTCCTGGGTGTGAGGTACAGGCCCACGTAGTGGCACTGAGTCCACTTATGTAGAGAATAAGGAGTCTGCTCTGCGGCCCTTACTAACAAACAGCTAGCTTTTAGCTCATGCTGTATGCTCCAGAGGTGCCAGGTTTGATTCTGCCTGCCGCTGTTACAGGTGCATGAGGTATACTTTGTATTTCTGCACACAAGAAAGAAAAACTCTAAAAGGGAAAAGAAACAGGAGCATCTTCCACTGGCCCATCAGCATCTGGAAGCTTTGGGGGCCAGCACAGGGAGGGTATACTGAGAAGTGTAGTAAAATAGGGCACCCATTTTAAAGAAACCCTCTCTTAAAAGGGGGAGGGGCTCAGCCACAAATATCACCTTTAAAATCAAATGGCACAGAGTGATGCATATGAGAATTACATTCAGCAGCTAGATAAAAAGAAAGCAGAGGGTGATCACCCATACCAAGCCAAATACCCAGATAAAAATCTATGCTGCAACTCCTCCTACACTACTGCACTTTACCAGATGCCCCCACACACAATTTCTTTCTTTCTCTCCCTGTCGTTGGGCTGAGAGAGCCCCAGCAGACAAGGACTCTTTGACTGAGCAGAGAGCAAAGAACTGGAGGTGCTACACCCTTTCTCACAAAGACCAGGAACACGAGTCTTGGGAAGGAGAAAACCAGGAAACATACGCAGAAAAGTACCCCAAGTCCAGTGCAAAACACCACGTGAGTGTCACCTACTTGGCTCCCCATGTGCTTCCTTCCTCCAGAGCAGTTCCAGGGAGCTGGGATGGCCCATTCTGTTGCGGTATGCAGTGGTCTGGAGCTGCTAATGTACTGTGAAGGGAAGCTGACTGCAAGAAAGGTTTGATTAAGATAAGTTAGGTGCTGCATTCTCCTTTTTTCCTGCTAGCTGGAGTTGTATTTTGTTTTACAGCGGCATGCAGAGCTCCCAGCTGGGATCAGGGTCATGTTGGTTAGCAGCTCTGTAAGCACATGTATGAGATAATACCTACTTTGGAAAGCGGATGGTCTACAGCATGTCAAAAGGCATTCAGGACATCACAGTCACAGGACTCAACTTTTAACAGTTATTCTATCCCTATGTTCCCAACCTGTGGTCCATGGACCCCTAGTGGTCCGCGACGGTACTGTAGGGGGTCCGCGGAAAGTTTAAAATAGAAATTAAAATAAATGTGCAGTATATACAAACACTCATGTATTTTAATCAATAAATATTCATATATTGTGTAATTATAAATATATATGAAATATTTAGTTCCGTGATCATGTTACATGAATACGTCACCCTGCTCTAACTGTTCAAAAGCTATTACAGTGGTGGAGAGTGTTTAGTTGGGCTAGCAAAAATGGATCAGTGGATCAAGAAGGGATGCTGAAAGAAAGGAACTGGGGGACCATTTTGGAATGTCAAGTTCCACTTCAAACCAAACACACAGTAAATGGAAAATGTGAAAATATAGCAACGTATACTTGGAGCTAGGGCTTACATGGACTGGCGATGAATCGGAACCATGTCCATTATGTTTACTCTGTAAGAAGGTGCTGTCAAATGAGAACTTAAAACCAGCTAATCTTTGGCGTCACATTGAAATGAACATGGTGAATATGTTTCTAAGCCAATTGAATTTTTTTGAGAACAAATTCAAGGAATTTAAGGAAAGTAAGAAATTAATCAAGCACATAGCCACAGGCAGTGACAATTTGACAAAACTGATGCTATGGCTCAGAATGCTAAGGAACGACTGAGAGTGTGCAGAAAAGTCGCTTTTGTTCTTTGCAATTTGATGAGTCAATGGATATCGCAAACCATTCAAACTTCCTGTCAGTCATCAGATATGAATACAACAGAAAGGTCCAAGAAGACTTTCTCTTTTGCAAATCTTTGCCCACGTGCCCAACTGGTGAGGCTATTTTTGATGTATTGAGCAGTTTTGTGAGGGAGCATGATATTGACTAGTCAAAATGTGTGTGGATCAGTACTGACGAGGCTTGTGCAATGATCGGCCAGTACACTGGAGTAGTCGCTCTAGTTAAAGCAGTGGCACTGTTAGCTATATTCATTCATCACAGCATTCACAGGGAAATGCTATCTGTTAAAAAAATGCCTGCTGACCTAAGGATAGTTTTGAATGAGTCGGTGAAGATCATCAATTTCATCAAGGTCTGTCCACTGAATTCAAGACTATTGGCTGCTTTGTGAAACAAGATGGGCAGTGATAAGAACGGCCATACTGGGTCAGACCAATGGTCCATCCAACCCAGTATCCTGTTTACCGACAAGATGCCCCAACTTCTTCTTTACATTTTACACAGAAGTTCACTGGCTTTCGAGAAGAAAGTTTCTCTTGTGCCTGTTTGAATTGTGTGATGAACTGAGGATTTTTTTTTTCTGGACAAGCATTTTGAGCTCTCTCATTACCTCCTTGAGTTTCCTTGGCTAGCTAAATTGGCTTACTTAGCCAATATCTTCAGCTACCTAAATGGACTTAATCCAAGTCCACATGGAAAAGCTGGGACCATCTTCTATGTCCATGACAAAATTGATGCTATGATCAAGAAATTGGGCCTGTGGACATCTCGATTTCAATAGTGCAACTATGATTTTTTTCCCAAATCTGTCCGATTTTTTTGGCCTGCTCAGAAATGCAACTCACAGATAACGTAAAATGTGAAATCAGAGAGCACATGCAAAACCTCCAAGTACAGTTGCATGGGTACTTTTCTGTTACCAACACAAACAACGACTGGATCAGAAACCCATTTGTGGACATCCCAAGATGAACTATCACATGACAACTCGTTGAAGCTTGTCTTCAAACAAAAGCCCCTGACTGACTTTTGGCTACAAGTTGTTACTGAGTATCCAGAACTTTCTTACAAGGTTGCAAAATACCTGATGCCTTTTCCAACAATGTACATTTGTGAGACTGGATTTTCTGCGCTGGTTGCATTAAAATCGAAGTACCAGAGCCGACTGATCGTAGAATCAGATCTGAGGCTGAGACTGTCATCACTCAACCAGACATCCACACTCTGTCATCTTCTCTAAAGCACCCAGCCACCTCATTAAGTAAGTAAAGTACAGGGTGTCCACAGTGAAATGTAACAAGTTTGAAGCAATATGATTTTTTATGTATGAATGTGAGAATGTTGAATCTTGCACAGATACCACATCATATATCTAAGTTTCTGTCCTTATGTTCTTCCATGTTTCAGATTGACACCTGCAATGTTAGACAGTGTGTGGAGGGAAATTGACGATCGGTGTGACATAGTCTGTGCTACGAATGGTGTGTATGTCAAATGTGTACCCTAATGTACCCTAATAATGTATACCTGTATGTCAAATGTAACTTAAGCCTATTACCTATGAGTTGTCTACATATGGTTCTGTTTGCATTATTCAGTAAAAATATATGGTATCTCAAAGTTGCTACATTTCAATGTGGCTCTTTCTTTGCTTCCCAAGCCCCATAGGGCTGTTCTATCTCCACTAGAGGCTGGGCAGGCCTTTCTGCATGGCCTCAGGGTATAGGGAGAAAAGAGTTGTTTCCTATCCCTGCCCTGAGCACTGAAACAGAGTAACTGAGAATCAGGCCCTGGTGGGCTTGTCTTCATAGGGTCCTAGAATGCTAGGGTTGGAAGAGACCTCTGGAGGTCTTCGAGTCCAACCCCCTGCCCAAATCAGGACCAATCCCAACTCAATCATCCCAGCCAGGGCTTTGTCAAGCCGGGACTTAAAAACCTCTAGGGATGGAGATTCCACCACTTCCCTAGGTAACCCATTCTCTAAGGCAGGGGAACCTTTTTTGGATTGGGGACCGCTGACCCACAAAAAAATCAGTCAGGGGCCACACACAAATGAGAGACTCCCCTCCCGCAAGAAACCAAAAATAAAACCCCTCACTGATGTGGCCTCTGACTGAGGAGAAAGACATTTCCCACATTCCTCTTCTACACCAGTTGCCGAGTGTGTTGTAGGGTTGCCAGGTGTGTGGTATTTTCGCTTCCTTTTTTTCCTGGCAGGGAAAAAAGCCCAGAAAATACCTGACATTTTAGGTGTCAGGTATTTTCTGAATTTTTTTACTGGACAGGAGGCAAAATACCGGACTGTCCCGGTCAATACCAGACACCTGGCAACCTTATGAAGGACTGAGCCTGCAAGGCTCCTAACGAGATAAGGTGCTAAGAGAGACAGGCATTCTGGGTAACGGTCAGGAAATGGCTCTCAATTTGGGAGAATGAATTAACCATGCGGTGGTGCCGGGTACAGAGCTTGCTGGTTGAGTTCCTCTGTGCTTATTTGCAGCGTGACACATTTGATCTGTGTACAGGCACCACACACCAACAGGCACAATGCTCTGTTTACACAGAGCCAAACCGAGGCGTTAAAGAGAAACGCCAGATTAGTCACATACTAGCATCAGGCCTTTCCGTGCTGTAGCCTTAGGTGGCGTCTGTCATTCTCCACTGTCACTGCACTCCACACAAGTCGAAAATCACTCTGACGCAATGGTTATTGCATAGGCCAGGGAAGCAGGATTCCAGGGCGTTGGCCCAGAGAGAACGGGTGCAGAATCCGTTTCACTACATGTAAATGTGTTGCCCACAGAAAACAGTCAGGGAGCAATTGAGAATTTAGAGATGATGCAATTTGAAGCCGCTAATTGGAAGGTTTTGCTTCTGGCTCTGTCACTCATCTGCTGTGCGATTTTCAGCAAGTCACTCACAACATCTCCATATGCCTCATTTTCATGATCTGAAAAACCACCTCAGGTTTGGGATACCGTTTGGCCGTGGTGGCCTTATAAATCATGCACATTATTCTACTCCTGAAATCTAGTCTCAGCATGGGAACACGCAAGATCCCTGTCATTGCTCTAGGACAACAGTTACTCATCTCACCGAAAGACGCAGGAACCTATGGGAGAACATAACGTGTTTGACTCCTGTAGGGAGGAGCCAGGAAGGGCTATTTTAGATTCCATATGCTGCAGGAAGTTATGCAGCAGACAGGAAAATATACAGCAGATCCCTGTTTTTGAAGTGGAACACCACACCGTTTGCTATTGCTAGTGTAACCCAGACATGCTGAGACCACTGACAATGGAGAGCGAATTCTGTTCTGCAGCCTTAGCTAAGAGGCAGTTGGCTTTAAGCTCATGCTGTAGAAGTACATGGCTTTAGGCCAGGGTGGGCAATCTAAGGCCTAGGGGCCACACCTGGCCCCCAGCTCGCCTGGATCCAGCCCCTGAGGCTTGGGGCTCCCCCTGCCCAGCATTGGGGAGCCCACTCTGGTGCTCCTTCCTCCCTGCCATCCTCTCATGGGTCCGGAGCACACAAAATCTACTAGCCTGGGCCTGCCTAGGCTCTGGTGTGTGAGAGGAATGTGGGAAGGATCTTTCTCCTTCTCAGTCGAGGGCCACGGCAGTAAGGATTTGGGGTTTTTTTTTGCTTCTCACTTGTGATTAATTTTCTGTGGGTCAATGGCCCCCAACCCGAAAAAAACTCCCACTCCTTCTTTAGGCCCTGTGGTCGCAGGTTCAGTCCCTCCTGCCGACGACCAGGGTCCATTGGCTTTCTACTAGTATACACTGGGGATATATGCACTTCAGGTATTTTTAAAAGTAGCACAGAGGAAGCACTAAGGCAGGTGGCAGCTGTCTAACATACTTGTGAAGGCTGGAACATCAGATTTTATCCATAAAATACTGATGATGCGTCATTTTGATTTGGTCTCTGTTTTGTGCATGTGTGTGTTTCTAATGGGGTGTGTCTAGTCCGTCCCCACAGGTCGAAATAAGCTACGCAATTTGAACTACACAAATTGAGTTGCTTATTTTGATCTAATTTCAAAATAGCATAGTCTGCACTGCGTCAAATTTCAAAATAAACCACTATTCCAAAACGTCCCTTAGCCGTCATGGAATGTTACAGGGACATTGGAATAGTGACCCTGTTATTTCAAAATCTATTTCGAAATAATGGGTTAATTCAAAAGATGCGGAACAGAGGTAATCCCGAAATAGCGCCGCAGTCTAGACGAGTGTTTCTCAACCAGTGTTACGAGTACCTTAGGGGTACTTGAGAGAAGTCTGGCAGGTACGTCAAAACAACTGAAATTTGAAGAAAACTGAATTTTAGTTTTAATTTTTTACTGTGCTTTATTATTTTTGTACTTTTTACACCCCAAAAATTCATTACCCACCAGGATACGATTATGTTGTTTAAACAAATGTGTTACAATGGTAGAAAACAATTGTGTGTGTCTGAAAACTGTAGGTACTGGAGGTATATATATATATATATATATATATATATATATATATATATATTTATTTAAAAGGGGTACTTTATTAAAAAAAGGTTGAGAAACACTGGTCTAGACATACCCCTACTGAAGAGGTGACAGGGATTTCCAGCAGTCCCTGTTTCCTTTTCAGGATTTTCTGATCTGCTCTATTAATTGTCTTCACTCTCCCCTTCAAGCTCCCCCCTCCCCGCCCCCGCAATTGTTTTCTTCTTAAAAGAAATGTCACTATATCTTCTCCAGACTTTGTAGATTAAAACAAAAGAAATCCTGCCTGCAGGGCACTTTGAGTTTAATCATTTATCTTTATATGCTTTCATACATTCTGGGTATACAAATATTATGTAACCTTAGGTACTTATGGTAGTCATTATTATAAATTGCCTGGAACTTTTGCGTCCCAAATCTGCCCATTCCCATTAACGGCAAACATCGCTGTTTAACTGAGCTGCTAGGAAAATGTTGATGGTTTTGAAACTTTGAAGGAAAAAGAAAAATTATGAGAAGATTTTGTAAGATTTTTTCCATTCTCTCTTTTCATTTTTCAACCAACTCCATAGCGGGGTGGGAATTATGAAAAATTACCAGATTACAAAAAAATCACTATGTTGTTCATAGTGATTTTTCTTTTCTGTTAGCTTCCAGTCTCTACCATTCTGCATCTTTGCGGGAAGCAAGAGTCGATCATCAGAGCTGCCTGGATGCTTTTCTAAACAAATCAACTCCTCACAAGTCCTGAAGAGGATTGAGATATATTTTTTAGATTAAACACTAGGAGGTGTTCTCTAGAGACTGAAAAAGGGGACTAGAGGTCAAGACTCCCTGGGTTCTATTCTCAACTCTGCCACTGATTTGCTATGTAACCTTGGGTAAACCTTTTAACCTCAGTTTCCTGGGCCTACTAATACCTCACTCCCAGAGGTGTTGTGAAGCACTTTGAGAGCCATTGATCAAAGAATTTGTTCAGTGAAGGTGCAAAATATTAATTTTTAGCAACAATCTCCTAACCTACATACCTTAGGAAGAAGGAAATGAGAAAAGAGAGGCAGAGATAAAAGACAAATTAACCAATGAATGGAAATTACACGGAGTCACTGTGTGTTAACATACAACCAGGGTTAGGTGCAACCAGGGTTAGGTGCAGGATTCCTTCCCTCTATTGCACCTGGCATCCATAAATGTGTAACCCCTTTTTTCCTCCCTGGTTTACTTGGGAGCAGGTCACACTCACATGTGTGCCTGAGCGCCTGATGTTTTTAACATAAAAGCAGATCCTGAGAACTTCAGTGGTGATGTTGTTTAGTTGGGGGTTCCCCGTCCACCCCCTTGCTGCAGTCCCTTGCTCCCTAAGAATATACAATGGTGGTGCCCCCACCTGACTGGACCTGTACACACTTATGGTGTGCATTGGGAGCCTCCAGGAATAAAATGATTCCAGCAGTAATCTGGATCTAACTCCAGGACAACAATAATATACATCTAATTGATTACATAGAATTAACACACCTTTACTTAACCACTTAAAGAGACAGGGTTTAACAGGTTAACAGTGAATAAAATCAATTAACAAAGTACACAGAAATAATAGGAACTTATCTATCTGGCATTTGCACTGCCACCATTTATCCCACGCCAGAGTGTGCGCTCCTCTGAAGTCAGCGTCCCAGACACTTGCTTGTGTGGGTACACTTGGAGGTCTGCAGCTGGAGAGAACACAGTTCCGTGCAGGTCCCGTGTGTGTTATTCCAAGCTGAGCAGCCAGCAGCAAAATCCCTCTGCCACTGGAGCCGGCTCCACCAAATGCCAGCAGCTCTGGTTCACTAGGCTGGTCGTTCTGCCTCCCTTTGGACCCAGAGTTAGTCTATATCCCTGAGGTCCGTCCCAGGCAGCACTTTCCCGAAGAGCCCAGCTACTTACAGTTTCCTCTTGTGTGCAGGTATATGTAGCCCTTCTCAGCCACAGGCACTGCCAGAGTCTTTCCCCTCTAGGGACAATCAACAGCCCCTGAAGCAGCCTGCTAGATTCAAGCCCCACCGGCTCTCAGCCCCAGGCTGTAGCTGCAACACAACAGCTCCTGGACTGAACAAAAGCTCCTCCACATCAGCCTGGTTCCTCTCTATCAAAATGGAGAACCTCTCTCCCAACATGACCGGACAAGCCCTGCTTCCTCCATTTACCTCAGGGGCTCATGGGAGTCGTAGTCTCTAGGACTAGATTGCAGCACACAGGATCCTCCATGAAAAAGTCAGAGGCCCCTTTAGTAAGGGGACTACAAATGCTATTCCTCTGCTGATTAGCATGATACACGGTATCCAAAGAGTTCAGTAGTTCAAGGCCACTGGACAGACACCAAACCAAGATGTGAGGCCAACATTCCTCAGCAAGATACAGGAGGAAAGCAGCATGCCTTCTCTCTCTATTTTTAATTGTCGCTCTGCTGCCTCACAGACCACACATCGCAGCATACGTCTCAATTAAAATCCCCCATATTACATGACCAGTTGCACAAGTGATTTATGCTTCACACGCCCTGGTAGCTTCGCACATGGCTGTCTCGGGATCTGAAATCCTCTTGGAGATTCTTGGTGTGATGAAATGCCTCCCACAGGCCTTGATGTGTTTTAAATTGATGTCTGGAACCACCCAGTGCTGAGATGAAACATGACGGGGATGACAAAGCTAACACAAGCTCCCCTCTGCCCTGGATTTTGAACGACTCATTTGGATCTCCCTGCTGTGAAGTCCTCTCTGAGCTGGCAATTGGCACTAGCAGTTTGTCAGGCTGTGTTTTTAAAAACCGTTATCCCGAGGCACTGATGCACACCACAGCAAACCTTGTAAGTGTGGTTTATAGTGTCCCTGTGGCTCGACACATTAGAACAAGCACAGTGATGCTCCTGTCACCGATGGTTTTATATATATATATATATTTTGGTGGGAGATGAACTGGGAATACTTGATCCACATTCAAGCATAGGTAGAACCTCCCTGGTCCTGCACCCTCAGGGCCTAAGTGGTCCCGAATGACAGAGTTTTCTGGACCAGGGGAGGTCCACCCTGCTCCCCATTGCAAGCCCACTGCCCCTGGCCCTGTGCTTCCCACGCAGGCCCAAAGCTACACTCCCCAGCATGCTGCCTCTGGCCCAGACAGGGGCTACACTCCCTACCATGCCAGCCTATCCAGGACCGTGCTGTTAGCCCTTGCTGGCCCCACTGCCTCTGCTGCAGCTGTGCTCCCCATCATGCTGGCCCTACTACCATGGGGACTGTGCTTCCCACTACCAGTCCAGCCCCTAAACGTGGACAGCTGGGGCTCTCTGATCCAGCAATAGCTGTGGTCTTTCCAGACCCCGGATGTTGCCAAGCCAGCGAGTCCCAGATTTTAGAGGGGTAACGTGTACCAAACTATGCATCCATGAAGCATTATTGGTTTCCCATTAGAAGAGGGGTCTGAATACCAAAATGTATGTTCATAAATATTTGATTCCAAATCGCTTTCTTCAACTCAGCCATGCCACTTTTTAATTGGCTGTTTGCAGACCATGTCCAGGCAAAGGTTTTTGGGATGATCTCAAACCAGAGTCCCATATGAGCAAGGTCCCTTGTGCTATTCATTACGAATGAATTTCACTTGTGCACATGTAATGCCAACAGGCAAACTTGAACCTGGTACCTTTAGTGCATGAGCCTCTACAGCTCAAACTAAAAGCCCACGAGCTCTTAGCTAAGGCTGTAGAGCAGACTCATTATATTCTCTGTAAGTGGTCTGTGCCACTAGATGGGACCACGCACCTTACCCAACAAGTGTGTGGGTTATACACACACAGAGCTTGAGACCTACGCCCAACTTAAATGTTCATAAATTAGGCCTCAATGATGTCTTAGCCTTGTGCTGGTTCCTTGCACATGGGTGAATTTCATTCCTTTCTTCTTAAAAAGAAATCTTCTGCTTGCTTCAATCAAGATGGCTCCAGTGATTTCAACAGAACTATATTAATTTACACCAGTGAGGCATATAGCCTCACATGTCTTCTGATGACCAGCTGGGCAGAGAACAATCTAAGCAAAAGGTTCACGAGCAATCCTCAAGCTAGAAGTGGTCCGTGCAAATGATTCTCTTACCGCTTGTGAATGATGAAGCACATTTGCAGCTGTCTGCCCCAGGTCCCGAATCATTCATAGGCAAAATGTGCCAGAGACTTTATTTGGGACGAAGAACTGGAGCAGCTTTACCCCTAAGCACGGTCTTTTCAAACTGCACCTGAAAAGGCTGTCTAAGCTATTCTGTTCCACTTAGCATAACTCAAATATTTCTGTAGAAATGGCCAACACTCCCCCGTCCCTCCCCCTTCCGTTGATCCTGTTTGCTTCCTTTGGCCTTCTAGCTTATATTGTAAAAGTACTAGAAACTCGAGCCTGCAAGCCATGGGTCTATCTCAAAGCCACCTAAGTTCTACAGAACCTTGGCCACCAGGTTATACCCGATTATCTAGCCACCACTGGTTAGAACAGTGTCCCCAGAGGCTCCTTAGGACGTCTGGGCAGTCATCTTTTCCAGATTCACGTGTCCCACAGGTCTCTAGGGATTTGGGTCTTTGCTAGCTAGAAGGCCTGAAGAGCCTCTGGGACTAGCTCAGCAGGGAGTAGCAGGAACAATCAGGTTGTATCTCAGCAGGGTGGTGGAGCAGGACAGAAGATTCTCTGTGACTGATACCTGATTTCCCTGAAGTGAGACTCAGGAGGTTTTAAAGACCTTGGAGGGGGGGAAAAAAAAGGAAAATTTTGCAGCTGTTACATTTAAACTGGTTCCTTAAGGTGTTGGCCTTAAGGGATTCCGACTTGGAAAAAAAAAGTAGGGGTTGTGCAAGGAGAGAAACCCGACATTTGCTTTGTGTAAAACATCCCCGAGTGTTGTGGGCGGGGAGATGGGGTCGGGGAGGGACAGAGACGTGGAAGATTACTTGTTAAGAATCTTAAAGTTTCTTCAGGGACAGTTCTTTTCAAAATCTCGTTTGGTTTGCTGTAAAATGAAGCAATTTGTCACTGAACAGAAGTAAAGTGCTTCTGACCTTTAGCAGAGACAAGACACTCATCAAATGCCAAATACTTTTACTGTCTTCCCCTCCCCCTCTTTATTGTAAAAATACGACAAATGGTGCACAGACTAATCACTTAGAAAAACAAGCCGTCAGGGAGGGCTTTCTGCAAAGCTGGATAGAAACCTTCATACTAATGGCAATGTCACAAACAAGTGGCAACGAACTCAAAGTCACTTCCTTGGTATAATTTTCAGTGACATTAGAAGAGCTGAAGCTCAGCCTGCAGGTGGCTTAAACAATGTTGCTCAGCAACAACACTTACACTTACACACACACAAACACACACTGACAAACTGGGGTTAATTCTGCACATTTGTGATTCAGGACAATATTTCTCTCTCCTTCTCTGCTGCATGAAGGGAACTGAGTTGGTGACAGGTGTACATGCTATTTGGTATTCTTTTGAAATGATAGTAATAAAAAGGGTCCACATAGGCAGGTACACAAGTACATTGTTACAGCTGAGAATGACAACATGAAATATAGCAGCCATTTTTCTCTGGAGAAGAGACGCTTATAAATTTACTTGGTCCAAAGTATCTCTCGCTTCAGCAATATATCAAACTGTGCAGCCCCATCAGTCTGAATCAATTAGAAATTACTCACCAAGTAAATTACACTGAAAAGCTTTGATTTGTTACCGGAGTTTGTTACCGTTCTCTTCAATCTTAAAAGACTGAAAGCAAAAAAGTAATAACGTGACAGTGATAGTGAAATGTAACTTTTATTGAGATAGATGGGAACCTATTTGCTACAATATTTGCTTTTAATAATTTAATTTTTCAAACACTGCAGAGAGTGCCATAAATATTTGATTATGAAGCTTTTCCAATTTATGGTACATTAGTTTGCACTGGTTGCCTATCTTTTCAACATTCTTATATATCACTTAATAATTCTATCAACCATATGTCCATAGCCAGTTCTTAGTTTGCCTTCTAATTGTGTTTTTTAACTTTCATCTGTTAGGCTGTTTCTGACGTGCACTTCAGGCAATGAAACAAATTGTAAAATGATGACTCCTTTTATGAAATTATCATTTAATTATTGTTTAGATCTCTGATGTCAGCTTTAATTTTTATTTTATTTTTCTAAAAAAAGGCTTAATCTTTCTTGGGTTAAAGTCAATAGCAAAACTCACGTTGACTTCTGCAGGAGCAGGATCGGGTCCCTTTTTCACATTAATCTTTACAGCTGAGGGGTTCGTGGCATTTCAGTGCTAGCTGATTTTGAAATAGAAAATTTCCTTTTACCCACAAGACTTGGAATGGGCGCTATGAATACGAATAGTCCATATATGTAATTTAGACTACATCTGTCTGGATATGTGTCTGCCAACAAGTCTGTTTGTTCAAAAACTTCTTCTAAATGGTAAGAGCGAGGGCCAACAAATTTGGTTGGCAGCTTCCCCTTCTTCTCACTTAAAGCAAGGCCATTAGGGTTTGGTTGTGCCAGGTCAACTGGACGCACCAGGAAAAGGACTCTTTTCCATAACATGCAAAGGGAGAGAATGCTGTTTGGAGGGATGCAACATGAGAGTGGCCACTGAGGACAGCCAGCCTGCAAGAGAGAGCTATCCTGCAGAGTGTCCACAGTGGGGACACCTGTACCTCCAAGGGAGTAGCCAGCTGGGCTGGGGCTCCACCATCTTGCCTGCCAGCACACTGGGTAAGTAGCCCCCCTGCCCCAAATCCTTCCCTGGCTCCCAGCCCTTGGCCACAGTGGCAGAGGGGAGGGAGAAAAAAGACTCCTAGTAGCTAGGGGAAGGCGAGAGGGAGAGAAAATGCCCCTCGTGGTGGTGGTGAGGAGTTGGGGGAGAGAAAACACCCCTGGTGGCTAGGGGGAGAGAAAATGCCCTGATGGCTGAGGGAGGTTGGAGGGGGAAGAAAATGCCCCTGGTGACCAGGAGGAGGCTGAGGAGACAGGAAATGTTCCTGGTGGCTGGTGGGGAGATTGGGGGGAAAGAAATGGCTTTTGGGTGGCTTATCTCCATGGGGACCATTAGGCATTGGTCATTTTTGGAGATGTAATGACACCATTGGTCTTTCCCAGTTCTTCTGGTCATGTGTGGAAAGCAAGTGAGTGAGCTCCCTGTCTCTGCTTTCCAGATGGTTTCAGCCATATCCAAGTGTAAACAGAAATGAGCATTGAAACAGCTTCCACATCAGGGTCCTAAACAGACAAAGAGACAATTTGTTCCTCACCATTGAGTGGACTCTGTTGGTTTCTCTTGTACTGCTTGGCTGGGTGTTAAACTAGGATATTGTACAGATGCCAGCTGCAGATTTTCTAGTAAGATACATTAACGTCCAGAAAACCTTTGACAAATAGGGTGTCTTCGAGCTGAATTACTTTACCTAGTACCTGGCAAAGACTTCGGGTGCCAGAGAGGTCAGCAAGAGAAGATTAATGTCCTAACATTCCTGACCCTGGTGTTCTTAACTGAAGATTAAAATAAGCAATTTAGCATAACATGACTGCAACATCGTACATGATTGCAAATGTGTTCCAAAAGCATTTCTGACAAAAGGTATCATCAGTAAATGTTAGCTTCTAAGGTGCGTCAGTTCTGGAGAAAATGGCTTAGAAAATGAAAAACAATGCACATGAAATCAGGCAGGTTGAGATCTTTTAAAGGCTAGTAAGTAAATGGCAAATGTAGTTCAAAGAGTGTAGGTGAAGAATGAGTCATTATTAATGACCAAGGGCATTGGTTATTGGTGCTGAATGGAAAAAAAAAACAATTATTAAGTTTGAAGCTTTACACTTGTGGGAGAGCGAAAATTATATGCAATCCCTGCTAAGTGCCTGATTTTGCTGCTAGAAAATCCCTCTGACAGAAACTCACTTCAAAGTAAACTACTTTAGAATTTCTGTGCACTGCTGGATGCCTAACCAAAGGTCACTTTTCCTCGGAGTGTCTCTGTGCATCATTTTAGTGATTTTTCTTTCTTGAGCCCCCTACCTACTCCCCTTTTTGCAGTTTACATAGATTTTTCTGGATCTCAAAGGAGCTAAACTGAAAATTGGAGAACCGGGTTTGGGCTTGAAATGCAAAAGCAGGAGCCTGTAGTGATTTAAAATGAAGATGTTTATTCATTATAGACCTTACCCTGCAACATGCAGGTCTCCCTCCTGCGCCATTGAACTCAGTGCGTGTAGAGAGACTGCGGAGTATGAGCCTCAGGTGTGAGCCATATTGGGAGCTGGATTTCAAGCCCTCTGTATTTCTCCCACGCAGACCCCAAATACTCAGAATATTTACCCTTTCCCCCTTTCTACAGCAAATTCTCTTAAACAGAATTTACTGAATGGAGCCATCAGAACTGTCCCTAATAAAAATCTCTCATCGGGGAAGGCTTTTTCTTAGAGTGTTGGAATTCTTGCTTTAACATCTCTGCCTTTCAATGCCTTTATTAATCTACTTGTCAGGTAGAGCAGCGTGATGCCAAGACCCAGCCGAACGCTGAAAAGGAATGGCTTGCCATGCTTCACTCTTAACATTTCAGTAATGGAGAGAAACACAAGTGAAGCAGCCGGGAATGTTTTGAACAAGAGAGAAGGCATTGCAGAGGAGGTAATGGGCACACCTCTGCTATCTTGTGACTTTGGTAGAAACCAAGGACCAGATTTCCTGGGATGCATCTAAAGGCTTCATCTACACTGCAGCGCTATTTCATTCCCCCTCTTTTGAGCATGCCCGTTATTTCAAAATATAATGGGCTTGCTATTCCGATGTCCCTGTAAACCTCATTCCATGGGGAGTAACAGACATTTTGGAATAGGGATTTTGTTTGAAATAAGTGCTGTGTAGACAGCGCCAAATTTCAAAATAAGCTATTTCGAAATTGACTCAAAATAAGCTGTGCAATTTGTGTGGTTCAACTTGTGTAACTTTTTTCGAGCTAGGAGTGCAGTGTAGATGCACCCAAATTGTACAGGGCACCCGTAGTTCTAGCAGGGGTGCTATCCATGGACAGAGAGGAAGGAGCTATATTTGTCTTTCGGAGAACCATAAAACAACAAAAACAAAAGTCTTCATGAGAGAACATACAGTGGCTGCTCTCTCAGGCTATGTCTATACTACAGAGTTTTTTTGGAAAAACGGCCATTTTTCCAAAAAGCTTGCGGAGCGTCCATACCTCAAGTGCGTTTTTGTGCAAAAAAATCAAAATAACAGAGGGGTTTTTCTAGAGTAGGTATTCCTCATTCTACAAGGAAGAATGTCTTTTTGCGAAAGAGCTCTTTCTCAAAAAAGTGTGTGTGGACAGGGAACAGAGGTTTTTTGCGCAAAAAGAGTAAAGAGGAAAAAGCGCAGATGCCCTGGTGGCCATTCCATCCATAGCAATCAGAGTTTACTTTCGAGAGAGCGTCCACGCAGTCTGGATGCTCTCTTTCACAAACTCGCATCACTTTTTTGATGTGCTTTTGTGTGTGGACATGCTATTGCGCAAGAAGTTTTTGCATAAGATCTCTTCCGATAAAAGCTTCTTGCGCGAGAAGCCTGCAGTCTAGACATAGCCACAGTGTGCACTGAAATGAACTCAAAATGGTGCCTGAAACTGCAGAAGAGCAGAAAACAACATATGGCAGATGTTAGAATGCAGCTTAATGAACTACTGGAAGGCAAAAGCCTGGGATAAAAACTTGCATAGAATCCTCAGAGATTTAAAGTTCCAGTACAGAGAAAACAAAGAATTACATAGCTATGCACACAGCCATTTGGACCCCAGAAATATTGAGTAGAGACATGAAAAGTGAAGGTTTTTTAGTCACCTCAGAGGGACTGTACCTTCAAGTGCAGCCAGGAATGTTACTGAAGTTCAGGACATAGCAAGGAGCAGCTGGTGGGAAGGCTCACCTGAGAAAAGCAGAGAAAAGGTCTTTGTAAGTATCTGGAGGGATAGGAATTGGAGCGGACCAGGGCTGAAGTTTGGGAGGTTTCAGAACAGTCCCGCCCTGCGAATGCTGGCTTTTTGTGAGATGTTATCAATTCTCAGGGAGACAGAGGTGAAAGGGTTTTCCATAGTAAAAGATATTTGGAAAAAAAAATCCAGCTCTCGTTGCTGGTATGAAATTAAATTTGAGGATGGACTCAAAGCTGCAGAGAACAAATGAAAAGGTCTGATCCCAGAAATATCAGGTCAGGAATAGGACTAACCTCTGAGGTTCTGGTCTTTGGGGAGGCAGGAAAACTCTTTAAATGTTAGAAAAAAATCCAGCAGTTGTCTGAAGGTGAAGTTACAAGTAAATTGCATTGTGAATCCCAAAGGTTGCCGAGGCCTCTATAGCAAGGAAATCACCAGGGCAGGGGGGCCTTAAGGGAGTAAGATAGAAGTGGGCATGATGAGAGGACAATGAAGGCAGATGAATTCCAGCACCGAGCAAAAGCAAACACGCCTCTCACCCTGAGGTTTGCACATGACTTACGCTCATTGACACAAGATTTAGTATATTCCTTAATGAGGACAAAAATTTAATTAATACATGAAGAAAATAATTTTGATGCTTATTAAAAAAACCCAAAAGACTGCCTTATGTTGCCTTATAAAGAAGTGAATGTGTCTCTCCCTTCAAACAGACAAGAGTTTGGCTGAGGAAATTGGTTGTGCCAAACACAAGTGTGATTTTCAGACATGCAGATTGGATGCGATGTGACATACTTGTCTAAAAATCCGTGGTGGGTTCAGGGATGGGAGCGATACAATGTTTGCTTTCTATCCGCCCCCCCCCCCATCCCCATCTTCAGAAATATGGGGCCATATTCACCCCGGGCCTTAATTCAAATCTATTGGACGTGACTCTTCTCTATTTGTATCAGTGTGTAAAATGGAGGCAAGCAAGAGGGGAATCAAACTCAACTGTGACTATCATGGGTCTACTTCTGAGCACCAAAGAACTCAAGGGAGGTGGTTGCCATAGGCAGGAAAGTGCCTTCCACATGCAGACCAGGACCTACTGTACCAACTGCAGTGGAATCTCAGAGAATCCATGTCAAGATTTTACAACACCGGCAGCACACACTGGTGCAGGACTTTGGGAGTTTTAATTGGGACTATGAAGACACAAGGCCAGACATGTTATGTTCAATAAAGCAGTAAGTTTTTACTTCAGAAATGAATGTTATTTTAATATAAGCCCTCCAGAAGTCTGAAACCCAAGAGCAGAGTACGGGGATGACAAAGCTACCCCTACATACATGGGGAGAGCAGAGATATTAATGACCTTAACGGCATACTGTTTCAAACATTGTGGAGGAGCAAACATATACTTTTCCATGGGTTAATATAATCAGCAGCTGGTAGATTTCAGAGGATTATCTCCAATCATTTGAGGAGAAATTTCCCTTGTGGGCATAATAAAAATTGTTAATATGTTGCTGCTGTTTTATTCAAGGTGAAAATTTTACTTTAATCACTTTCAAATAAATGAGAACCTCTACTATCACTCCCTTTTAATAACGCCAACGGAAATAGTTCACACTAAATCTAACATAATGAACACAGCATGTTCATAGAGAACCAAGTGTTCCCCTTTAATCCATAATTCCTTTGGAACTATATATTATGTCCACATGCACACCAAAAAGAGGTTTATGATTAGTGTTATTTTAATGAATAATAGAAGACTTGATGATGATTTGACCCAAAGATATTTGTCTTTTTTTATATGTACATGAAGATTTTGTTGTGGGGTACTCATAGGGAGTGTCTACACTACGGCGCAAATTCGAAATAAGGTATTTCAATAGCCCAATTTCAAATTAGACCACTATTCCGACAAGTCCTTTAATCCTTGTGGAACGAGGTTTACTGGGATGTCAGAATAGCATGCCCGTTATTTCGATTACATTTCAAAATACCAGGTGTGCTGCCAAGACACGGAAAACACCATTTCAGGAAAACTCCGGTATCTCGAAATAGTACCACAGTGTAGACATGCCCCCTATATAGTGCAATGGGGCACTGCACACTGACTAGAATGGGAACAAGTTTGCAAAGTCATCTAAGCAATGTGAATATAGAAATAGGTGAAGCTGGTAATGAATGCAAACTTTGAGTGCCCTCAATTATCCCAGAATTCTTTGCTTATCTATGATGACCTATGAAATGTATTACATTTGGTACATATAGGCTTAGAAAAATGGAGCTAGTAGGACTAATTCTGATCTCACACTATTGATTTTTGTTACTTTTGATTCAAGATCAAAATTGGGTTCATGCTTAGTGACTAGGAATCCTGGTTTTCATTCCTGCTTCTGAGCCAGCTCCTCAGCTGATGTAAAATTCAATGAGATCCAGAGAAGTTAATGGAACTATGCTGATTTACACCAGCTGAGGCTCTGAAGTCTAATTCTCTATGGTATGTCTACACTACCCTCCTAGTTCGAACTAGGAGGGTAATGTATGCATACCGCACTTGCAAATGAAGCCCGGGATTTGAATTTCCCGGGCTTCATTTGCATAAGCGGGACGCCGCCATTTTAAAATCCCCGCTGGTTCGAACCCCGTGCAGCGTGGCTACACGGGGCTCGAACTAGGTAGTTCGGACTAGGGTGCCTATTCCGAACTACCGGTACACCTCGTTTCACGAGGAGTAACGGTAGTTCGGAATAGGAACCCTAGTCCGAACTACCTAGTTCGAGCCCCGTGTAGCCGCGCTGCACGGGGTTCGAACCAGCGGGGATTTAAAAATGTCGGCTCCCCGCTTATGCAAATGAAGCCTGGGAAATTCAAATCCCGGGTTTCATTTGCAAGTGCGGTATGCCTACATTACCCTCCTAGTTCGAACTAGGAGGGTAGTGTAGACATACCCTTTGTGACTTGGGGCTTTCAAAAAGGATGGGCAATTGTAGATCCAATTACTTATGTATGAGTTGGAATTTCTCAGTATCAGAGTATTGTTAGATCATCTCTGGGAAAATTGTTACCACGGTAGTCTAAATGCACAATGAGACACCATAAATACTTTCTACAAATGCCTTGATGATGGGACTGGGGTGCAACATATAATTTTGTCCGGCAGTGTTCCCGCTAATTGTTCTTCCATGTGCAGAATAAATTTTGTTATGTGCACCAACTCATGTGCAGATGTACACCACCAAGAGAAACACATGCTGCTAGCTATGGGAGGTGGTGGGCACTCTGCTATCTCCTGTGCAGCTGCCCAAGCACTACTGGGAACACTGCTATTCGGGATTGTGGCACATAGTGGGTAAAACAGCATCTGCCATTCACTAGGTGCCTTGAAGATTTTCTTATTCAGCAGTAGCTCTAGTCAAATCAGCTTGGCTCATCTTTTCATGAATGCGACAAGAGGGAAAGGAAGCTGTGCTGTGCAGTAATAGTGCCTCCCAAGGTGGAAATAATGCTGTATCCAACTAACCTGTTAATGAAAACCCTGTGGTAGCTGTTAAGCACCATGGATAGAAAGGTGTCTTTAGTCCGGGCTCTGTGGGATCCCTTCGTGAACATGCCAACACCCTGTGACTATCACTAAAATTTCACCCTCTCCCCTGCCAACTGTCTCCCTCAGGAATCAGTGTCGAACCTCCTCTCAAAACACTGCAATGAGAAGTACTGATAAGAAATGATTTCAGAAAGAATTTAAGCAAGGGCTTTCTCATTGGCATGAGCTTCCCAAAGAAGAGTGACACAAAGCAATCGACAGGGGTTCATCTCTGCTCCAAGCTATAATGGCAGGTATTTAGATCCCAGCGTCTGGCTGGATTTTGCCACCAGTGAGTCTGGATGTAACTGGGAGCAAGTTATGACCCACCTTCCTCAACAGCAGACCCCAGGGCAAGGCAGGGAGCATCTTTGTGCTCCCAGGAGGGGTGGAGCCTCTGGCGGAAGGGGAAGGGCTGAGGGCAGCCAGCCATTAGTGCTGCCCAGAGACCACAGCACCCTCCCACCCCCCGTCCCCAAGCCAGACATTAGAGATGCCCGGAGCATGCTGTGTGGCACTCCAGTGGTGATTTAAAGGGCCTGGAGCTCTGACTGCTGCTACTGCCTCAGAAGCAGTTACCAGGGACCCTGGGCCCTTTGAATTGTTGGGCTCCAGAGCAGTTGTCCCCTCTGACCTCCATCAGTGGGCCTCAACGGTCCTGCTGTTGGCTCACGCGGTGTTGTCCTACACCTGCATCTGTGAGGTCCCATCTGTTGCCATGGCAATGAATGTGATGCCATGAATGCCTCACATGAGGACTTGCCTGGAGGTTTAAATGCAAAGAAACTACAACACGTTGCACAAAAAGCAAGTCCAAGCTCAACTGTTCAGTATGATGGACGGGAACCGGGGCCAGCCCTCTGTGGTATGGCGAGACCTCAACTGCTCCTGACATCAGTGGGATTTGAGGTTGTTCAGCACCTTTTAAGATCAGACTCAATCTGAAACAACATTCATGCTGACAAACCTCTCTTCACTCAGGGATGGGTTTTGAATCCCTGATAATTATTTACAATGTTTCTCCAAACCCTTAACCTAGTTACACTCTTTATTAGGGAATTTGGACCTTCTTCTATTCCCAGGCAGTTCCTTGGTTTAATCCAGGGCCTTCAAATGAAATGTGTAATTAGAGGCAATGCCAAACCAAATCCCTATGTCTGAACTGCCTCCTTTTTGGGGGAAATGCTGATCTGGATGTGACCTTTGTATCTTAGACCCATCTGGTTTTCAAATAATCCCACGCTACTGGATTGGCGACGAGAAAGTGCATGTTGGGTGATTTAGTTAATATTTCATTGTGAACCATCAGCTGCCAGCCTCCCATCAGATTAGCTCCAAATCTAAAAAGAGTAACAGGCACCTGATACATTTGTCCCTCATCTTTTATAGACAGGTGCTGAATGGACAGCGCAAGGCAGGAAGACAGATTATTCCAAAAGACCTGTTTTTCTTTAAAGAAATGAGTAAGACACTTTGTTTTCTATCCCCCTGTGAATAGTCAAGAGGTAGATCCACAAGGGCTACCGCAGTTTGCGGGCTGCGATGGTTATTGCCATTTCCAGAAATGCCATCTCTGAGAGGCCCTAATTTCACCATCAGCTACCTCAGCGCTGCCATTTCGCCTTCACTGTTTCACCATCAGTTCTTTCACGATCACCTGGTAGCATCTGCTGTGTCAGCATCATCTGTTTCAGCATCGGCGTGTAACCATCAGCAGTGACACCATCTGTCACTGCAGTATTAGCATGGCAGCACTTTTGTGCTTTAAAAAACCTGCACCCTTTTCTTAAACCCTGTCGGCGCCCCCCCCCCCCTTGACGGGGGTTGCCACCCTCCTCCAGGGCATCATCCAACCAGCTTAGGCCTCAGCCTAAAGTGTGGTGCCCCTTTTTAGGGGAAATACAGCCTCATGGCCTAGCCCCCAAAGTTCACTGCCCCTGCGACAGGGGAAATACGGCCTCCTGGCCTAGTCCAAAGTTCACTGCCCCGGCAATAGGGGAAATACGGCCTCCCAGCCTAGTCCAAAGTTCACTGCCCTGGTACTAGGGGAAAATATGGCCTCCCAGCCTAGTCCAAAATTCACTGCCCCGGTACTAGGGGAAATACGGCCTCCCAGCCTAGTCCAAAATTCACTGCCCCGGTACTAGGGGAAATACGGCCTCCCAGCTTAGTCCATAATTTGCAGGCCCAGAGGCCTAGTCCAAAGTTCGTTATCCCAGCCCCCCACTCGCCGGGGTCTCGGGCAGCAGGGGAAGGGGGGCCCGGGCCCCCCCCTCCACCGGGCCCCGACCCAGGGCCCTAGTAGTGGCGGGTGGCTCCCCCCCGCAACGCGCCGAACCCTCAGGGGCTTCTACAGCTCCCTGCCCTGGGTCACTCCCTGCCCCGGCGCGGCGCGGTCCCACCTGTCGGCGTCAGGCGGGTGGCTGTACTGGTACTTCCCTGGCCACGTCGGGGTTGGCAGGGTCCGGTCCGGCGCTCGGGTCACGTGGGGTCGGTCGGCAGCTCCGGCGTTCAGCCCTCTTGGCGACTCCCTCTCTGGCGCTAGCTCCAGCTTGGGCCGCAGTCTGTCTCTTCTGAGCAGGCCAGCAGCCTTTTGTACCTGGGCTCCCCTTGGAGCATGCCCAGTAGGGCTGTGTGGGTGGGGCCCTCTCCGCCCCCGGCACCAGGTGGTTTCCCTGGGTTTGAGTGCGGGGCGGGGCTGCCCATCACAAACCCCTTCTTCCACTTCGGCATGTACCATTCCCCTAGGCAACACCGTCCCCTACCAAGTCAATCACCTTTTCTTTGCTCACCATGAAAGAAAGAAATTTGCTCGAAAAAGAAAACGATTGCAACGGACCATTCAGTTCCACGAGATGAACGTTACAGATGTCTCATTCTGCGGTGATCTGGTCTCCTCTGACACCTGCGATGGCTGCTGCCTGTTTCAAGGTCCTCCATTGTGAAGGTAGGAGTGCTGCTGACTGTTAAATGAGAAGTTAAATGTGGGCTGGAGACTGCATTTTCCTACAGCACATTGCTAGAGATCTTGGGCTTGATTCTTCTCTCCCTTTGTTATCTGCATTGTGGCAGTACATAAACAACAGCACCGAATGTGGAGATGTGCCGCCCACTTAGGGGATGCAGCACACAGAGTCATTTTAGTCACCTTTGTGCCTTCCTGTTTTGGGGGGAAGGGGGTTGCTGTGCCCCAAGGTGCAACTTAGCTAAAATTCTAGCAGCCCATCCCACACTGCGTATATGTAACTGTTCTACTCAGAAATTTCCACAGTTATGTGCTGCAACCTTGCCTCTTCTGGTTACTGGCGCGCTCATCCTACCCCTGGTGGTGTCCCCTGAGCTAGGTCCTGTCTACGGTCACTATCCACAATATTTCTCTGGGGGGAAGTTTTCCTTTGCCAGTTAAAAGACTTTCTCATTCATTTTACACAATCACTACCCACTTGCAATTTGTTACCTAAGTGACACTCACTTTGCACAGGCGTAAATGACTTACACAAGTTGCAGGCCAATGGAAAAAATCAAGCCCTTTTTGTATATACAAGATGTGGCAGGGAGCTACCAAGGCCTCATGGAAGGCAGATATGTGGGCCACTGGGTATGTTCCCTGAGTAGGCTGTTAAAGATTCTGGCCCAGCCAGCCACACCTGAAGCCTGAAGGGAAGGCAAATTAGAACACGTGCAGCCACTTAAGGTGGATGCACGCACTATAAAAATACTCCCCAGGCAAGGCTAAGGGGGAAGGAGAAAAGGGATGGACTAGAAGAGAACACAAGGAGAAAGGAGCAGCCCAGAGCAAGAAAACACACCTGAGTGAGCTGATATGAAGGTTTGCTCTGTGATATCAGGAATGAGGGATTGCAGAAGGGGTGGGGGAAGTGGCCCAGGGAGGGGCTGCTCTTCAGGGTCAAGGGCCAAGCTACACGGCCTGCTTGGTGCTGCCCCCTCCTATAGGGTCCTGAGCCAGAATCTGGAGCAAGTGGGGGGAATAGGTTCCCCCCACCCCCTTTCTGGTTGGAAGGGCCAGCAGGGACTGGAGAAAGAAGGACACTGGACTGACCAATGATGAAAGAGGCTCTGGTAGCAGGGCACCCTTGCCTTTGTGACAGCAATTAGGGACACTGCAAGACTCTGAGAAGAGCGGGACCCACAGGGCCTAGCACAGACTCTGCCACAAAGAGAATCCAGGGAGCGCAGACAATCGGCTCGTTTCTGCTGGATTTCTTACATCCCATCAACATTTCTTCTGGTGTGCTACGTCTACACTGGCACGAATTTCCAAAAATGCTTTTAACGGAAAAGTTTTCCGTTAAAAGCATTTTCGGAAAAGAGCGTCTAGATTGGCAGGATGCTTTTCCGCAAAAGCACTTTTTGTGGAAAAGCGTCCATGGCCAATCTAGACGCGCTTTTCCGCAAAAAAGCCCCGATCGCCTTTTTCGCTTTTGGGGCTTTTTTGCGGAAAACAGAACCATGCTGTCTACACTGGCCCTTTTGCACAAAAGTCTTTCGGAAAAAGACTTTTGCCCAAACGGGAGCAGCATAGTTTTTCCAGAAAAGCACTGATGATTTTACATGAGATCGTCAGTGCTTTTCCGGAAATTGAAGCGGCCAGTGTAGACAGCTGGCAAGTTTTTCCGGAAAAGCAGATGATTTTCTGGAAAAACTTGGCAGTCTAGACACAGCCTCGGTGTAAGAATCTCACACGCAAGTGGTAACCTGGGTCTCTGCGCTCTGCTCTTTTGCTGGTAACTGCAATGTGTGTTCCTGGTTTAAGATCATGACCGAGTGAATCTGATTCCTGTTCAGCTTGCAGCAATTATTTTTCGAATCCACACCGTGTAAAGGGTGTCATTTTCTTTTACCTCCCTGCAAAATTCGTCAAATGCAAATTTTGTCAGCTTCTCTTTGGGTGTGAAATTTTCCCACACAGCTCCTGCTTATCTATAGAAAGCTGTAACTGGAAAGATATCTTTTTGAAAAAAAAATGCTGTGTATAGGGACTTGCATGAGAGATGTAGGGCTCTTTAGATTAACAGGAGTGCTGTAAGCAAGACATGAGGTGTAATGCTTCCATGCCACTCAGCACTGATAAGCCCTCAACAGGAGTATTGTGTCCTGTTCTGGGCACTACATATTAGAAAAAGATGTGGACAATTTGGAGAAAGTCCAGAGGAGAGCGAACACCATGATTAAAACATGACCTATAAGGAATGATTGAAAAAATTGGGTTGTTTCTTCTGGAGAAGAGAACACTAAGGGGACGGAGCATTAATCAAGTACATAAAAAGTTGTTATAAAAGTAGAGGATTATAAAATCTTTTCCTTAACCTCTGAGCACAACCCAAAAAGGACTGGGCTTAAATAACAGCAAAGAAGATTTAGTTTAGACATTGGGGAAAACTTCCAAACTATTAGGGTAGTTAAAGCACTAGAACAAATTACGTAGGGTGGTTGTGGAATTGCTGAGATTGTAGGTTTTTCAGAGCACGCCAGACAAACACGTGCCAGAAATGGTCTAGATAATATTTAGTCCTGCTTCAGTGGAGGGACTGGACTAGATGACCTATCAAAGTCCCTTCTAATCCTACCTTTCTGTGATTTCCAATTCTGCTCGTTGGGTCAGAAATTCAATTATTATAAATAGTGGTTTTCTAATTTATATTATACTGAATTAAAAACTAATTCTTTGGAAACCATTTAGGAGAAAAGAAGCTGAATCAAGATCATCCAAGCACCACAAAAATCTCTAGATAAAAGGTCACTTTTAGCTGTCCTCTGATAATTGCAAGTGTGATCTGGCATTATGGTCATCACTGGCTAAAGGCGTTGCTATAGCTACCGATGCCAACAAGCCTAAAGGAGGAGTTCGTAATCAAATAGAGAATATAAACCCAACTATCACGGTGACTGTAAGAATGGACAGGGAAAAAAATAGGCCATTATTTACAGAAAGTCTTAGATTTAGAAAGGCTTGGCACACAAATGTAGCACACACCACTCATTTGGTGGTTGGTACGGTTCTGAAAAGAAGGTCTTTATTTTAGAGAAGGATGTAGTTCTTCAGTGTATGTTTTTCTGCAAGAACAATATGTGTGTGACTTTGCCTGAAAGAGTGAATCCACACTGCTTTGTTTTTGCTGGTTTAAGAGATTTACCTGGGGAGCCACAGTCTAAGCAGATATCCCCGGAGACATAGTCCTGTTGTTGGACTCTCTGCATTCTAAGTTTTTCTCACAGCAGACTGTGGGGTACCTCCTGGAATCTATTGAAACGCTGAGTCATGGGGTCAAATTAACACACTCCTAAATCCATTTCTTAGTACCCCATAATTCATGCAGTTTTTGTGATCCAGCATCATTTGCAAATTGCTGCCAGGCAGCCTGAAGAAAGCACTGCTGAGCATCCCAAGAGCCATTAATATGCACAAAGGCCAGGTTATTAATTCGTGTGTCCCTTTGCAAGCTGTCCTTACACTGGAGGGTGTTAACCCGATCCATTATGAAAAGGTCCTTGTTGCCAGAAAGATGTGCAGAATAGTAGGTGGTGAAAAAGAAAGGAAACACCAACACCTCTTGTGAGCAGCCTCAAAATTCTGTTTTGAACACCTGCTAGGCAGTGCAAAGTGCACTGCAAAATAATTAGACTTTTTCAGTAACTGCTGTAATGTCGTTAACAATAGTTAGGGGCTGACTGACAGGAGCTAGAGCATTCTGTAACTGGTGCAGCCACGAAAGCCATATAATCTTTATGCATTTTGAAATATCCCTGTATGCCAATTTGTGTAATTTGTCTCCGAGTCCAGCATGCATTTAGAGATGTAATGGTAGCTAAAAGCTCAGGTTACTGATCAAACTGTGATCCAAAGCAGATCTTCTGTTGTTTGCTGCTTCTATATCTGCTGCAACAATAACACATGATTGGGCTTTTTAAACCCCCATGCTGTTGCCATTGCCATCTTGAGTGTGTGTGTGTGTGGGGGGGGGCACCCTCCCCCCAGTAAACCAGGAAGGAGCTGGAACATGAAGCAGCATGGATGGGGATAGGAGAGCATCACATTTGGTCCAGGGTTGTGAAATGTCACATTACAGGAAATAAACCCTTCTGAGAACACCATTTTGAACACTGGAGGAGGGTAGTTCGGGAGAAAAGGGTGAAAAAAGTGAACAGGCAGAGAGAGGCATTTCTATCTATCCTCTCACATCACGGGTGCTGGAACAATGTTATATAAAGGGGGTACTGAGAGCTATTGAACCAAACTGTAAAGCCTGTAAGTAATGGAAACCACTTCAAGCCAGGGGGTGCTGCAGCCCCGCTCTCCTGCCCACTTAGTTTCAGCACCCGTGCCTAGCCTCCAGCTGATAACCAAGACCAAGTGTTTAAATCCCCCTATGAAAGCAGTACCTAGACAGTTTTTGGGACATAGCACAGAATACTTACTGGTTGATGTTCCCTCCATTGTTACCTTAGCTCAGGTGTCACTGGGACCCACACACCTAGGGTGTGTCTACATAGCACTTTTACTTCAAAATAGCTTATTTCAAAATTTGGCGCTGGCTACACAGCACCAAATTTCGAAATAAAGCACTATTTTGACAAATCCCTTAACCCTCGTGGAACGAGGGTTACAGAGATGCTGGAAAAGTGTGCCTGTTATTAAATATATTTCAAAATAACAGGTGCATTTAAAGATGTGGAATAGCTATTTCAGGATACTTGAGGTATCCCAAAATAGCTCTGCTGTGTAGACATAGCCCTAGTGTGGTTCACTGCCCCAGGTAGTGGCGCTTATACCACTTAGAGTGAGAGATAAGAACAAGGGAGCTCTACAGTGAAAGCTAAACACCAGCTGGCTTTATAGCGCAAACGGTAGAGGCTCTTATACTGAGGTCCCAGGTTCAGATCTGCACAGTGGTGGTTACATCCTCTCTGTCTCTGTGTGGGTCTTCAGCTTGAGTTGAGCATGGCAAAACTCCTTCTTGCTGGGCTCCATGGCCAGCTGGGTGTCCTTCAAACTGTCCATGATGGGCTCCTTAGCAAATACCTAATTCAGCTCCTTAGTGTATTCAACTGTCCTGGGAGTATTATTGGAGGCCTTGTTTATTCTTCCAGAGCGCCTTAACTTTGGGCATGGTTGGATGATGTCCTGATAGTGTTCCCTTGCATTTGTTCTGGTGGCTTGTGTTAAGATGGGACTGGACCTTTCCTCTCCTCAAAGGGCCTGAAGACCCAATACCGCAGGATGAATTAACATAGAAACATGGGTCCTAGTTATTAGAATGGATCGGGGAAGAATATATGAACTTGCCAAACTGGAAAAGCAAAGAAACAGACCTGACAGTATGCCAGCATTTGAACAATGAGCTGACATCTGGAACAGAAGACAACACACAAGTAAATAGACAGGCCGGTACAGGGGTGAAGCAATGCAATGTGGAATAGTAATGGAAAGGCTGCCTGAAGTGGTAGTTAATTTGAAACGGAGATACATCAACATGGACCTCATGCTGGCATAACTCTTCCAGGATAAAATGAGGTGACTGGGCAACAAAATGGCACATGAATTTTAATGCTGATAAAATGCAAAGTAATGCACATTGGAAAACATAATTCCAACTAAATGTATAAAATCATTTCATTTAGCTGTTACCATTCAAGAGCGAGATCTTGGAGTCATCGTGGATAGTTCTTTGAAAACATCCGCTCAGTGTGCAGCAGCAGTCAAAAAAGCAAACAGAATGTTCGGAATCATTAAAAAGGGATAGAAAATAAGACAGAATATTTTATTGCTTCTGTATAAATCCATGGCACACCCACATCTTGAATACTTTGTGCAGATATGGTCACCTCATCTCAAAAAAGGTATGTTGTCACTGAAAGTTCAGAAAGGGGCAACAAAAATTATTACAAGTATGGAATGTCTGTCATATGAGAAGAGATTAATAAGACTGGCACTAGTCATCTTAGAAAAGAAGAGACTAAGAGGGGATATGATAAAGATCTATAAAATCATGACTAATGTGGAGAAAGTGAATAAGGAAGTTATTTACTTGTGTCTACAATACAAGAACTAGGGGTCACCAACTGAAATTAATAAGTAGGGGTATATCTACACTACCCTCCTATTTCGAACTAGCGGGGTAATGTAGGCATACCGCAATTGCAAATGAAGCCCAAGATTTGAATTTCCCGGGCTTCATCTGCATAAGCGGGGCGCCGCCATTTTTAAATCCCCACTCGTTCGAACCGCGTGCCGCGAGGAGTAACGGTAGTTCGAACTAGGAAGCCTAGTTCGAACTACCTAGTTCATGCCACGTGTAGCCGTGCGGCACGGGGTTCGAACGAGCGGGGATTTAAAAATGGCGGCGTCCCGCTTATGCAAATGAAGCCCGGGAAATTCAAATCCCGGGCTTCATTTGCAATTGAAGTATGCCTACATTACCCTCCTATTTCGAAATAGGAGGGTAGTGTAGACATACCCTAGCAGGTTTAAAACAAACAAAAGGAAGTATTTCTTCACATAACAAACAGTCAACCTGTGGAACTTCTTGCCAGAGGATGTTGTGAAGATCCGGACTTTAACAGGATTCAAAAAAGAACTATATAAATTCAGCGAGGTTAGGTCCATCACTGGCTATTAGCCAGGATAGGTATGAATAGTTTCCCTAGCCTGTTTGTCAGAAACTGGGTATGGGCGACAGGGGATGGATCACTTGATGATTACTTGTTCTGTTCACTCTCTCTGGGGCACCTGGCATTGGTAATTGTTGGAAGATAGGATACTGGCCTAGGTAGACCTGTGGTCTGACCCAGTATGTCCGTGCTAATGTTCTTAGGGTCTTGTGACAGAATCATGTCACTTTCAGAGCGAATTAATTAAGGCAGGAAAATATACTAAATGAATAAAATAAAGAACTCTTGTGAGTGGACACAGTTGATGCCAAAAAAGGATGTTCTACTAAAAAAGCTTTCCCATGTAGACAATTCCTTAGAGTCCCTATGACATTCTGAACATGTGGAAGATGGAGAGCTTGTGCTTAAGTGCTTTTAAAACATGTTTACTTAGTCATTTTTGTCTGGGTACATTGCTATGAAATAGCCCACCTTTCGGTGGGGTCTCAGCAGAGGGAATACTTCATTTGACTGGGATTTTCTCAGTAGTTATTCTTCTGTGAATAGAACTTGATATTTCTAAGATCCAACACCAGTGGTAATGGCTACAAATACTTTCTATTGTAACTTACTAAATTTCGCTTTCAGAAATAAATCCACAAGTGCATTCCAGCCAATATAATCTTTTACTGCCAATAGAGACTGATTTGGTACTATTAATCATTCTAGCCTTGTAAATTGTGGACGGCTCTCTTGCAAAGTGGAAAGTAATGCTTCCAGCAGTAACATTATTAACTGAATCCTGGGTAGCTATAACAGAAATTCATGATATACAGCTTACGACGTACCTGGAAACACAGCTGTTCCTTGAAGTCTGAGCTGATCTTTGATTTCAATATGCAAGACGTATTGTTGGAAACTTCTACAATGAAGCTGGAGAGGTTGCAGCTTTTGTTTTTTTGGCAAAAAAGCAATGGATGTTAGTCACCGCTGAGTTCATGTCACTTCTTATTTTTCGTCAAGACCAGAAACTACTGTCATTGTCTTTATCCTTTAATATGAATATTAACACAATATTTTTATGTAGAAACACACAAGTTGAGTGCATTACCAGGATTGCATTTTACAACTCACATTTTGCAGTTAAATGCACACTACATGGCTACGTCACCATTTTCGCGATCGGGGCTTTTTTGTGCAAAACAAATCTGAGCTGTCTACACTGGCCCTTTTGCGCAAAAGCTTTGCCACAAAAGGGACGTTTGCCCGAACCGGAGCAGCATAGTATTTCCGCAAGAAGCCCTGATTTCAGACAGTAGGAAGTCAGTGTTCTTGCGGAAATTCAAGCGGCCAGCGTAGACAGCTGGCAAGTTTTTCCGCAAAAGCAGCTGACTTTGCGGAAAAACTTGCCAGTCTAGACACAGCCCATGTGTCTCCTCATGCAGCTGTTCCCACTCGCTGCTCAACCAGGATTCTTTCTTCACCACCAACATCCTTCTCTTCCCATATGGTGTGTTGCCATCTTCACCTAAGAAATATGAGGACTATAGAGCAAACGCCTGACCACATTAAATTCAGACACACCACATTTTAATGAGGGATGTTAAAATGTGGGTAGTTGTGTAATTGTGTAACTGCTGAAAAACTCAGTGGTTACATGGACCCGCAGCTGGCTCCCCAGGAGCCAGTGAGTGCTGCTCCTGGGGAGTTGGCTGCCACCCCATGCTGCTGCCTCTGTATCAGATGCAGCCGCACAGGCTCCCTGTGCATACCAGCTCCCAACTGCCTCCCTGTGCTGCTGCTTCTGATGCGGTGTAACCATATAACATTAACTGATATGCCCCGGCATATCGGTTAACTCTCTACACAGCTATACATTCACATCCCTAATTTTAATTCTGTTTATGATAAATGTACTAGACCAGATACTCATTTACACAAAAGATCATTTGGATTGTCCTTGAAGTGTAAAGGAGTCCCAAAGTGAGTGCAACTGGAAATAAGAGTCAGGTCCATCATTTTACCTCAGGACATCTATTAGGTCTATGGTATATTTACTTCATGCTACCTCCGGAAACTTACTGTTGGGATGAGATACTGTTTGATCCTAGTTTTTTTTTTTCCACCTTGCACTTTCAAATTTCTGTGCTCTCGCATAGAAACTTTAGTTTTGTCATTTTTCTTAATCTAAACTTTAATCTGAAAATACCATTTTGCTCTTTGGTGGTTACAGAGGAAAATCTAATCTTTGGTAAATGGGAAAGCCTAAGGATGTGACATTCAGGGTTAGTAAGTGGTGTAGACTGTGACAGGCTGTGGGCTTTCTATGCCTGTAAAATGGGAATGATATGATCTCCCTTCCTGAAAGGGGAGTTTTAAGGTGCCATTCGTTTATTTATATAGTGGCTGAGATGCTCGGATGAAGGTGCAAGATACTAGTTCTCAGATCATTTATTGCATGCTAGATTGTGCCCTTCTCTTAATCAGTCAAGCGGAGGACTGAGGCTCCACCTCACAACTTGCTCTGCTGAGAAGGACCGACCCAGATCTTGGGTACAGATCTGGTGTGGAGCAGAGTGGAGCAGGTGGCACCTGAAGAGCAGTATGTGAGCTGCAGTACATTCTCCACCAGACTTATACCCTAGATCTGGGTCAGGCCCACTCACTGGCTAGAGCAGGGCTGGGCCATAACTTTCAAAGGAGAGTCACTTCATGAATTCTGGTACATGGGCATGGGCTGGGGCCAAGCCCCCCAGAAGGGGCGAGGCTGGAGCTGAAGAGAGAGAAAGAGAGTGAGTGTGAGACACATTGTGTGTGACACAGATTGAGAGTGTGTGGCACAGAGACTGGGAGAGTGTGTGTGTGACTGCCACCGCCACACACAGTCACTGAGTGTGTGTGCCGGCTGCTGCTGGGTAAGTTTCTGAGAGAAGCCATGCTCCTGTCCCTTAGACAGGGAAAGCTGTCCTGCCCTGTTGTCTCTTCCCTCTCCCGCTCTGTAGAGATGGGGCATGGGAAGGATGGGGGGGGGAGTGTATGTGGATGAGAGACCGCGCACAAGCACTGAAATCTTAGAAACAGGGCACTGCCTCTTAAGACTGGCACTCCTCTGAGTCACTTACCATCTATGCTTCATATTGGAGCAGCTCTGCTGTGTGTCTCCCTCTGGACGCCAGCTCCGTAGAGCAGGGGTGTGGGAGAGTCAGGAGAGTGCCCTGATTTCAGCACTCCCCTCATGCACAGGGGAATCCTGGGACCAATTCTGCAGCAGGACAGAGCAAGGTGGGGAAAGGGGAAGCTGAACACACCTCTGGCTGAGTATGAACCTCTGCTAATCCACTGGGAGAGCTGCAGAGAAATGCCAGGTGGGCCCAGGGACTGTTTTTGCCCATCTTGACTAGAACAACTGGCCATGCACAAATGAGGAAGAAAGCTGCATCCTTTCAAGGACTGTAGTAAATTTCTTCCCCTTAAATTATGAGGGAAGGAAAGTATCAGAGAATGGATGCCAGCCGGGGTTACTCATGGTGATGTTCAGTTTAAGCTCAGCTCCTTGCTCAGGGCAAACCCAGTATTGAGCTCACTAATATTTAGTAGAGTAGATGTAACGTGAGATTGGATGCAGAACTGCTAGGCTATTGATCATGCCCCATATTCCTCTGCTCCTCCTCCCTCCTGCAAGTCTGAAACACAACAAGGTATTTTTAAATTTGTGACTCATACTTGTTTCAGAAGGCGGTCAATGGAAGAGGTTTCCTTCAGGAGAAAGGCAGACCCCAAACTTCACAATTGGAATGCAAGAAAAAAATTACCTTTCTTCATTGTTTCCAGGTAAAGAGATTTGTCGCAGTTGCATACATATATGGATTATGCTCTGAAGGAAACCAACAGCCTCTGTCAGAAGGTTACCTTCTGAGAAGTGTGAATTTCATGATCTCAAGACAAATGTTTGTCACGAAAAGCAAGAATTGCGATTTGAACACAAATAAATGTGTACTCCTCTTCTGCTAGGTTTTCCTTAGCTCTTTTTGACATGTAAAAATATCCTGCTTTGGAAAACGATAGAGTATTATTTTAAGAATAAGAATAAACAAATTTATCATAATTGAACTGAAATTCATGAAAATTAACTCTTTTGGTGTGTAGAGAAGGGAGTGAAATGGTTTCCATGGCAATGCCTGTCTTACCTTTTAGACAGAGGACAGCTTGGAGCTGTAAAATGAAGTCCCCTTTTACACCTCCTTTCTCATACTAACAGAAAAACTTCCTGTGCTTTAAACCATCAGAGGGACTTATATTTTCTCATAAATCCAACTTCAAAATCAATTTCTACTGCAAATTTACCTTAAGTAATTATTTTAATAAGTCAATCAAAGAGTTAATGACAATACAAATCCTTATTTTAAACAGAACGGCCCATATTATCCTCCCAGGGATCAGTGGGGAGTTGTAGAAATATAGCAGAGAATTTGACCCAATAGATTGAATTCCTCCCTGATGCTACACCAGTAACTTAATTGGAGTTGTGCCAGGGATAAATTTGGCCCATCGCAAGTTCAGCTCTTTCCCATCATTAGGATTATTCGTGAAGAATGTTATTATAACCTATTTCTGAATCCAGCCATTGTGCTTCATTATGATTTGCTTTTGATTCTGTTACCATGTGAACAAAGAAATATGTATAGCTGCGGCACATGATCTCAGAATGTCAACTGTGGGGTGCTCTCCCCTCCTAAGCTGATTGGTAAGACACGCGGTGTCCTTTGGCAGCTATTTGAAAAGTTGCATGCATGTTTAGATCGAAAATTAATTGGGATTAAAGTAACTAAGTAGCAGGTTAAGGAAAAAAAATGTGTAACATCTGAAAGCCTATAGTTTTCACTGAGAAAACCTTCACCATAAAGCAAAATTTTATAACTACGGATCAGGTCTTCAGCTGCTGTAAATCGGCCTAGCCCCAATGACTTTGTTGGTCATTGATTGCAGTAGAGTTCTGCTGATTTACACCAGCTGAAGATATGGCCCTGTATGTACAGGTCCATCCTGCAAGCTCTCAGTGTGTGGCTCTCTTATTGAAGTCAATGTGTATGACATGAGAAGTCTTGCAGAAATTCCCCCTAAATAAATACTCATACTTTAAGAAGCTTACAAACATAATTCATTGTTATTAAAGACCCAGATCCATTACAGCTGGTCCCCGAGTTGTGAACAGTCGATTTGCGACCGTTCGCATTTATGACCAAACCTCCCATTAAGCGGTTGTAAAAGGCGGTCCCTGAGTTACGAACACGACCCTCGGTTATGAACAGCGCAGTCGCTATGTAACTCAACGGGGTCCGACTTACGAACATTTCGAGTTACGGCCAAGTGTTTGGTCCCTAACTCGTTCGTAACTTGGGGACTGGCTGTACTGTGGCTGACAAGTAGGAAGCAGAAACCATGATGCAAAGATGCCACAATGTCTTTACAATGTCTCAGTTGCTTATTTTACTAACAAAACCCGATGTCCATGGCTGACAGCACAGCAGAACCAGTACACTATGGAAGAGGGAGTTAGATCCACTCCACTGTCAGGCATTGCTGGTAAAATTGTTGGCTACATTCAGATTCTAGAACCTTGATAATTGGTGACCATGTGCAAGACATGCTAGAACCCAGGTGGAACATCAGAATCCAGGCAGAAATTGCCATGATTCCAGTTACAAAAATCATCTCTTTGACTTTCAAACTGTGCCAATTTAACTGTTCACTGAAAAGTTAAGTTATGGAGCTCCTCAAGAAGTGGCTTTGTTGAGTACATTCAGCTGTTTGGTCTGTTGCATGTAAACAACGCCCAAATTGTCTTGCTCTGGCACACAACCATTCTTGCTTAAAGTCTGGATTGTTTCTACCTCATTCATTCCAAAGTCCTGAGCTGAAGCATTGTCCAAGGCATTACAACTTCATTCTAAAAGGAAGGAGGCAATTGTATTTTTCAGTCTCTCTCCTTTTTTGCCAGCTTGTATATTATTTTATCATCAAGGTGGAAGCTCAACATTTGTTTTCATTGCTTGCTATGTTAGACAGAATTTCCTTTATGTAATCTGAACCAGGGAACGTAATGGGTCATATGATTTGTTTTGCAGCTTGTGCACTGCAAATTCATGCATGAAGGAGCAGCAGCAATGTTCCTTCTTTCCCCCCATCCATGTGCAGAATAAATTTTGTTATGCACACCAACACATGTGTAGATGTGCACCACCAGTAGAAATACATGCTGCTGACTATGGGTGCTCTGCTAATCAGCTGGGTGGCATTTGAATCTGTGCTGGGTGGCTGCACAAGTACATTGCCTGCAAGGAACACTGCACAGTGCCCTCTATGGTCAGATGGAGCACTGCACACAGTTCTCTTGGGCTAGTGGGGCAGTTGGCCACTCCATGCACCTGAAGCTAGGTCTACACTACACCCAGAAGTTTGATTTAAGATCCACAACTCCCGCTAGATCAATAATGTAGCTGGAGTTGACATAACTTAAGCAGAGCTTGGCTCCATCTCCAAAGCGAGAGGTTGAGTTGAGAAACATTCCTATCAACTTCCCTTAGTTGCAAGGAGTACTGGTGCCACCGGAGCTGCCCTCAAAATTCAATTTAGAGGGTCTTTACTAGACCCACTAAATCGAACCCTGGAAGATCGATTGCCAGAGTGTGGATCCTCTGGTAAGTGGAGACATGGCCTAAGTCTCTATGACAGTCTCATTCCAGGCTATGCAGGGTGTTAGTTGTAGACTCACTGGGCATGTCTAGACTGCATCCTTCTGTCGGCAGAGGGATGCAGATTAGGCAGGTCGACGTTGCAAATGAGGCAGGGATTTAAATATCCTGTGCCTAATTTGCATAAAAATGGCCGCTGTGTTTTGCTGTGTTTGACTCAACACTTTGTCGGCAAAAAGTGGCAGTTTAGAGGGGGATCTGTTGAGAAAGAAAGCCTTTTTTGACAGATCCTGTAAGCCTCGTCTGGCAACCACCTCTGCTTCTCCGCTCTTATTCTCCCAGCTGTGGTGAAGCTGGCCACTAGCACTTCCTGCATTAACCCATTGGTTGCCAGATCAGCCTAGGCTATATGCACCCCATGACACAACCTAATGATCAAACTATGATTCCAGTCAAGTAAATTATTCGGAGAGTGTTCGGAAACTGCGGGGCTTTGTTCCATTTCTATTACTTCTTCCCTGACCCCATCTCTTCTGACCTGCATCACTCCAACGCTAATAAAATGTGCCCTTGGCTTTTTGTTTAATGTACATGGCCACCCCTGAGTTACTGTTTGCCGAAAATGACTTAAAGGAGAAGATTAGGTTGCAGTTTCATAGAAAGGCCCCCAAGTTACTTTGCAGAGACCAGCAGGGGGTGGGGAAGGCCTGGAAATATAAATGGACTCCAGTGCCCTTTAGAATACCTTTAAGACTCTCTTGTTTGGCATCAGCTGCTCCTAATACTGCGTCCTGTGGTTTGCTACAAATTACACCTCGCTCTCAGTCCAATTCAATTGCAACTCTTGCACGATAGACCCCGTTCCCCGAAGAAGTGGAAGAGGAGGAGGAGGAGAAAGCATATTACAGTCATTCATTCCACCTCTGCATAACAAAGATGAGTGGCCCTCTGATCTGCAGCAGAAAAAAAAGGGAACAGCTCCAAATGCGATTACAAAGGGCTGTAAAACGACTGCCATTACATAATGCCCACAAAGGGCAAAGGAAGAAAAACGGCTTGGGTTTGCGAGCTGCCGTGAGAGGTTTTAGGAAGTATTTTTGTCTCAGGGGAATATCGGTTCTGGAAGGCTGAAGGGTGTTTTTTAGAACAATGCTCAGGAGAGGACTGGGTTAAAAGCGCTATGGGCCAGCATTGACATTTAAGCAGGTTAGTCAGGAGATCTGGGTTCAGTCCCAGCGATGCTACAGAGTCCTTGTTTGACCTTGGAAAAACACTTCATTTGCCTCACTTCTCCCTCTATAAAATGAGGGTAATAGCGCTGCTTTTTTCTCCCACCCTTTGTCTGTCTCGACTTTCGTGGATTGAGCATTCGCAATAACATCTGCTGAAGCTTCTGCACTGCAGGGACAGGTCACCTCAGCTGTCAACTCTTCAGGGAAAGGCCTCTTTCACACTCTGTGTACGTACAGATCCTGGAATTGGCTGGGCCCTCTTCTAGGCCAAGGGTGGGGAAACTTTTTTGGGTTGGGGGCTTCTTACTAACAGAAAAATCAGTCAGGGGCCACACGAAAGGGAGAATCAAAAAACAAAAATAAAAAAATCCAAACTCCACATTCCCCTCACACTCCAGAGCCTAAGGGGCCCAGTCTAGTAGATTTTAAGCCCCCCTTACATTCTGAAGGGGGGCCAAAATGAGGAGTTCAACCCCAAAGCTGGGGCAGGGGCAGCCCCGGGCTTTGGGGGGCCAGATCCAGGAAAGTCGAGGGCCAGATCCAGCCCCTCAGGCCGTAGGCTTCCCCAACCCTGTTCTAGGCAGTGGTTCTGGAACAATCTGTATACTGGGTCTGTGGGAGCCACTGAAGCAAATTGTAAACCCTACCTGTGATGGAAACCACTTCAAGTCAGAGTGTGGGGCAGCACCCCCCAACATCAGCTTGGATGTCTCCAGGCTCTACTGTAATATAATATAAATAACACTAATTTTAATTAATTAAAAGTCATCCCTCAAAATCCTGGCAGTCTTCCTGTTAGCCCCTCATCCCCCAGTTTCTTCTCTCCCCACAGTGTTGTCTCCATCTTTTGTTCTTGCCCCCAAAGTAGTCCTCACCTCCCTGTTTTCAGATGGTCTTCTGACTTGGCCACGAATGGTGAATAGCAGATACTGATCTTCTCTTAGGGCGCCCTGGTTTTAAACTAATTGGAAACAAAGGGAAATGCCATCAGTGGCCATCTTTACTCGTCCACATTCAAATAATGACATCTTAGGTGAGGACAGACTGGCGTTAGTCCAGCTGAGAACAATTGGAGATAGCGGCCATTCTAGTCAGAGAAAACTGATAAAAATGGTTTAAACTTTTCTTGATATCAACATAAGCAGCTTTAACAAATACACCAAACACCATGACAGCTGTCAACTATTTAGTGGTCATGACAGCTGTCAACTATTTAGTGGTCATGGCTGATTTAGAGGATGTAGTTATGTCTGCCAATTGGTAACCAGAGGTTAGAGTAGTTGCCACTGAGCAAAGAACTTTACTAGAATAAGGAAAACAGCATTACCCTTAAAGCTATACTTGTCACTCTCCCTCTTTCTCTCTGACTCATGGTGGAGCTTCTGCCTACTACTTTCTCCTGCTCTTCCTTGCCTGGTGTTCTGCTACAGATTTAAAGAAAACATACATAATCAAACCGATTTCCCTGGAATTTTCTGTCTGCATAATTTACAGATTTGGTGCACCGCTGCAGAAGAAATCCTGGATATGCTCCAGAAATCAATCAAGCTTCATTTTAAAATAGAAACTTTAAGGGGAAAAAATCTATTCTTACTGTAATTTTTAATGAGATACATATGCTCAAAAATCTTGTTTCACCTCACATTCCTTTCCCTTACTGCAAAGAACTATACCTCAGCAAGTGCTCAGCTCAGAATAACCTCCTTGAAAATGTAATGAAATTAGACGAGGGAATACAAAGAATTTAAGTAGAAATCCTAGGTCTTATTGAGAGTAAAGATTCTAATTCAAGAAATATTCCTAGTCATGAGATCAGGTTTTACAACCTGGAACTAGACTTGACTTAATATCAGCAAGTGTCAGATTCTTTGACAGAAGAATTTGCCAAGTATTGGAAAGTGGTTATTGCAGTCATAATGCACACTCCACAATGGATTATACGACACTCACATAATCAGTATTTCCTCAGTCTCCTCTTAATATGAATCAACACTGAGGCACACGTATAATATTAACCGAAAAGCCAAACCCTCAAACCAATATAAAGCCACATCACTGATTTATACTTCAGGACTCAAGCTACATCTAGACTGCACTGTTAAATTGGAAAAAGATACACAATTTGCAGTATGCAAATTGCGTATCTTTTTTTTAATTTACTTTTGAAAGAGGCTCTTTCGAAATTTGGCATGTCTATATGGCACCAAATTTTGGGGAAAAGTGCTCTTTCAAGCCATCCCTTATTCCTCGTATAATGAGGTTTACAGAGTGACGAAAGAGTGCGGCCCTTCTTTCACATTTTTTTTTTTGAAAAAAGGACGCGTTCCTTGGATGCGGAGTTGCTTTTTCAGGATACTTCTGGTATCCCGACATAGCAATGCAGTCTAGACGCAGTCTGCAAAGATTGGTCAATCTGATTCTAAGGGGCAGAGAACAAAGGGGTTGGACTGGAGGAGAAATGCCATTCCTCATGAGGTCATGCAAATTCAGAGGAAGGAAGGAAATAGCTACTGATCTGAGAAGGATCCAAATAAGAACCCACCTAGAAGAACGAACTTTTCAGAACTGAAAGACGTCAGAGCACCTGCTTCTCCTCGTGTATTGGTATAACCCAGAACAAACCCTTTGAAATAAGAATCTGGCCCACTGATTTCAGCTACGCCACTCTAAATACAGAATAATTCCTAGATAGCAGTGGAGATACTCTGGAGTGGCAGTGACGTGAGATCCAAATCTGTCCCAATGTGCCGCATCAGTGAGAGTGGACAATCTGGATCACAGACGGTAATGCCTACATCCTAAATTCTACACACATGCAGCAAAAGGCATTGAAGGAGGACAGGGAAGGTACAGCAGGTGGGCTCTACCTACCGAATGAGACGCCTGTGACACACAAGCACTTCAGTGCTGGGCCAAGAAGAATTAAAGAGGAGGCAATTAAAGAGGGAGGCAGGGTTGACTATGTCCCACTTAAAAGAAATGATAATGGACATTGTGATGTTGAGCAGAGGTAACAGCAAAATGAGACTAAGGTATATTCGCCATGAAGCTGAAGAGTTGCTTTTTGGGAACCTAGCACTGCAGATCCCTTAGGAAAAGCGATTTGGGTTCAACTGATGTTTTGGGCAATGCTGCCTATTCCCAGTAAGCAAAGTTTGGGCCCGTAGATGCCTCAGGAATGAGAAGAAAGGAAAAGATGGCCAGATTTCCTGGCAGTGATACCCCGTGAGGAAGAGGGGCGGCTCCTCCTAGGGTACGAGCTGGTATTCATGTCCAGGAATATCATTCTACCCCAAAGGTTTGGTTCAGTAGACTCAAGAAGTGTGTGGGCTAGATTCTGCCTGAGTCCCCAACAGCGAAGAAGGAGAGAAGGTCATGAGGGTGGGAAATGGTTGAAACAACTTCTCTTTGCTATGGGAGCACTAGGCAACAAGAACCACTTAAAAACGGGAGTCCTGAGGTGGGAAGGGCTGGCTGGAGGACCATCTGATGGCCTGTCACCCCTTTGCAGTTTCCACCAGCAGAATTCCTACACGCATGCAGAGGACTTACTTGTCAGTCCAGTAAGTAGGCCCTGTACTTTCCCAGGGGACCATGGTCTACATTAGAACTACCTCCTTCAAGCAGACCCCTGAGCTAGACAAAAGCAGAGTTCACCCTCCCTCCCCTCTCTGGCTTGGGTAAGCAGTGCTTCCCTCCTGTCCCTCTTCCTCCTCTCCCAATGCATGGAGAGCTTGGTTTCATTCTCCTTTACCACTCATCGGTTACAGTGGCAACACAACGTGCTCGCCTCTGGGGTGAATTGTTTCCTGGGTGCAGAGATCTGGCAGCGGGAGAGAGACGCTACTCACAGCTCCATGCACCAGCACGAGTGAGTCTGGCCTCCTCTTCCAGAAACTGGGTTAGCCTAATAATTCGCCTCTGTGTTTGGGTCCAATTCTGTGTTGATTGATACCCTGCGCGGTGCCGTTGCTTCAGGGAGGCTGCCGAGGGTTTGTCTCACGCGGTATGTTTTGCAAACTGAAGCCATAGAGAACCATTGCTGCACTATGAATTGAAGATGTCCAACTTATCACCTAGGCCGTGTCCAGACTCAGGGTTTTTTTTGGGAAAAGTAGCCTTTTCCCGAAAAAACTTCCCCTGCGTCCAAACTCAAGCCGCGTTCTTTCGAAATTATTTCGAAAGAATGCGGCTTTTCTTTCGATGGCGGTAAACCTCGTTTCACGAGGAAGAACGCCTTCCTTCGAAAGTTCCTCTTTCGAAAGAAGGCGTTCTTCAATGTAAAGAGGCCGTCTTCGAAAGAGAGCATCCAGACTCGCTGGGTGCTCTCTTTCGAAAAAGCGGATTTCTCTTTCGAAAGATCCGCCTGCAGTCTAGACGCGATCTTTTGAAAGAGGCTCTTTCGAAAGATGCTTTCGAAAGAGCCTCTTTCGAAAGAAGCCTGCAGTCTAGACATAGCCCTATTGGGGTATCAGCTTGCTGCCTGATAGGCAATGTATCAATGTCTTTTCTCTTCCTGTGTGCTGCCAGAGCAGGTTTCCTGCAACACAATGGCCAGAACTATGAAATCTCATGATATTTGCCAGGCAAATTGGAGTTGCACACGATGCTGCACCTGCAGTCTGTGCTTGGCTAGGAAGCCTGAAAGCCACACTGATCCTTCTCAAGTACGGTGTGATATAACCTTTACTTTTTCACTCCATCCAATTTCTTTAGATCATTTCTGTCGTTCAGCACATTGGCAATCTTTATGGGTAGATGAGCACAGAAATGTTCCAGGTTGTATTATGAGGAGTATCTGAGAGGAGTGACAAGGAAAGGAGGCATTATGAGGATCTCAGAGAGATTACAAGGAAGGCAGATGCTGTATTATAAGAAGTCTTTGAAAGGCAGCATGTGGAACAGATATATAGTATTATAAGGAGACATTGACAGTATTATTATAAGGAGCACTGAGTATCAAAGGATGGAAGGTATTTGCGACATATGGGAAGGAAGAAAAATATTCTAAGTCATCTGAGTGATGCGACGAGGAAGGGAGCTATTTTGTGACATCCCAGGTGCTTTTTATCATAACTGCTGTATTTACCACCTCCCATAAACAATTCAGGAACAAGCAGATATTTGGGTCTGGGACTGTCTGGGGCTGATGAAGCCACATAAAAGGCTATTGGCCATTGAATGGTTGTGATGGATGACACCACTTGTGCTGTAGGATTGAAAATGTCCTGCCTGTTTGGTGAGGCGCTCGGCACCTTAAGTGAAGTCAATAGGGGCCTGATTTGCAGAGGTGTCGAGCACCCATGGCTGGTGCGAACTAACCGGGTCCGGCAGGAGGTCATCACCTTTGTGCTGGGGAGTTGAAGGCAATCAGTTGGCCCCTGGCAGGTTCGGTCCAACGTGTCACACTAGGGCAGTGATGAATATGTTTAATAAACTCCAGTCACCACCACGAGTATGCATGTGCTCACACACTCTCCACAGATAGCCCAGAAAGGCTCTCTGCCCTTGCATCTTCTGCAGCTAACATGATAAAAATGTCATGTGTAGCTAAAGGCAATCAGGGAAGCAGTAATTATCACAGCAGGCCTGAAAAACAAAGCGCTACTTTGGAGGGCAGGGTGGTAGGAAGGAGCTACAACATGTCTTGAATGCAACGCAGTGAGGGAAGAAAATTTCTTTTTTAAACACAATAGCTTATTCCTTCTTTTTTTCATAATGAGCAAACACAAACTGCTGCATAATACATGCATTTGTCCACAGACCCCTTCACTCCTTTGTTATAGCCATCCATAAACTCACGTTTTCAGACAATCCATCCTCCCTTCTCTGCCTCATTAACTATCTCTTTATACTCCCTCCTCTCAAGTGTTGTCCTGGGTTCGTCTTATTTTGGGTACACGCTCTTCAGGGCATGGTGCACGTCTACGTTTATGAGGCTATAAAAGTGCATCACGATAATGCTAATGATGAGCATTAATAATCAATTCGCATTTGCATCAGGAAAGAACCTGTCCCAAGCTCCTCTTGCAAATGAAAATGTGCCAGGCGTTTTAGGTGACAAAAGAACCATACGGGTGGGCCAAATTCTGCAATGGTGTAAGGGAGAGTGCCTGGAATTAGCTCTAGTTAAGACCCTGCAACCTGCACGATTTGGCATTTTGAGGGTCTGCAAACCAAATGGTGCGTCCATGCTGAGCAGCTGAACAGTTAGTGGGAAAAGATGTGTGATGAAACGCCACCCCTCACTGTTGAAGTGACTTTCATTTTGCATACTTGCTGATTGCTTAAGAGATGAGAGGCGTAAGTGGGTAGAGCAGCGCCACTATCTTCTTCCTGCTTTTCCCCAATACAAAACTTACACCCTCAGTCACGCCACTACCTGATTTGGCCCCGTGGCTTCCATGGCAGTTGCAATCCCCAGGGTCACATTCTGCCTACTTTACTTGATGCAACCCCATGTCTGGGTAAGGTCTGGCCTCTCTCACTAGTCAGTGACCCAAGCACTTCTGAACCAGTTTAGCTGTTAGAGGATAAGATGCCAGTCGGTGAAGAATGAGTAGTGCTGCGGGAAGACTGGCACCAGGAATTGTTTTGCTCATTATACTAGTTGTGTTTATGAAGTCAGAAGTTCCCAGAGTGGTGTGAGGAACTAGAATCTAGAAACAAGCCTGGCCTTAGCACAAGGCAAGCAAGGCTGTTGCCTTGGGCCCTGCAAACTCCTTGGCCCAGTGGTCTCCAACCTTTTTAAACCCAAGATCACTTTTTAAATGACAGAACAAGCCAAGATCTACCGCCCCATCCTTCCCCCAAGACCTCATCCCTTCCTTGAAGTCCTGCCCCACCCTCTCTATTCGTCTCCTCTCCATCACTTGCTATTCCCAACCCTTATACTGCTGCTTTTTTTTAAAAAATTCTTCTGTAGGAAAAGGTTTTTCCAACATTTAGCCTGTCTAGACTGGACCAAATGTCAGAAAACCCCCTTCTTTTGGAAACCCCCTTATTCCTTGTGGAAAGAGGAATACAGGGGTTACCGAAAGAGCATGTTTGCTCTTCCACTAAAAAAAAAGTGGAAGAACAAACACAGCCCTGGATGCAGAAGAGTTTTTCTGGGATATCTCTGGAATCCTGAAAAACTCCTGCAGTCTAGCCGTACCCTCACTGGGTTGAGACAGGATGTGTAGGCTCTGGGGTGGGAATGAGGGATTTGGGGGTGGGAAGGGGTGAGAGGTGCAAGCTCTGGGAGGAAATCTGGATGCAGGAAGAGGTGGAGAAGGGGACATTGGCTCAGGGAGGGGGCTACACGCGGCACGGGGTCCAACCTAGCCAGCATTTAAAAATGGCACCGGACGGCTTTATGCAAATGAAGCCCGGGAAATTCAAATCCCGGGCTTCATTTGCAACTCCATATGACTACATTACCCCCCCCAGTTCGAACTAGGGGGGTAGTGTAGACATACCCTAACTGTGGTTAGACCGTCTGCCTGGCAAGCATGGATTGTTTGAAGGGAGCACGTGTTTCTCCTTCACAGCAGCAGGATGGATGTAAAGAAGGAACTCTTCTAACCAATGTATGAGACGTTCTTAACCAATTACAGACCAGACAACCTGCATGTGTCCCAGTTCAAAAGTCTTCTGTAGTGTATGCTTACAAAAGGACGGCTCCATTATAGGTAGAAAGAAGAACATAGCTTGATATGGGTACCACAGATAGATAGATGGATTCCACAAATAAGATATTAGGCTAGTGTCTTAATATTTACCACTTAAAAGATAATTGAGTGATAAGGGATGAGTTAGATCACAAGGCTACATCCAGACACCAACAAACATAGGAAACTCTCGTAGATTTCAATAAGTTGGGTAGAGAAAAAAAAAGTACCCGAAGTACTTGCTCCAGCTACTTGCCTGGAGGGAAATGCCAGTCAGTAAACACATGAAATTGTCAGATGTCATGGTCACAGTCTTTATGTTTTGTGTTGTTTTAAATTCTGTACTTCCTGGAATAAAATCAACCACATTAGTTAATCAGCAGTGATCTCACGCCAGAAGCATTCCTTCCAGGTGGTATTTGATCATGAAGACAATGGACCTGGCCGACGTATTACAACAACTCTTGGGCTTTGTACCTTTAAGCCCTCTGCTGCTTTGTATTTTTAAGCCCACTTTTGAAAATTCTTCTTCTGAGCATGTGCAGCCAGAATCGGGACCAAGAAACCAGTTAGCAGCTGCTATGTTTTTCCTAGATCTTTTCCTCCCCCACCCCCCAACTCCACCCCCCGTACTTGTTTATCATGAGCCTAAATTCTGATGGATGTCTGTGCAATGTGAGTTACTTTTTCTACAGCGGCATCATCTCAGCCTCTTTTGTCTGAGATTTGCTACAAGGGCTTTGACAGCCTTTATGTTTAACTGAATTTTTAGCCTGGCAATCATGATTAACTTCTCTCTACAGAAAAGTGCTATCTGAATAAGACTGAGTGAACACTTCTAAGAACATCCTTTTCTCCCCTCCTCCTCCCTCCTTTTGTGCAGGCTTTTATACGAGGCAGAATTAAGAAGCTGTAACTAAAGTTTAGATTCAGCACAGCCAATTCTTCTCTAGACCCTTTGCAATATTGCTGAAAGTTTCTAGTGATCCCATTTATTTCAGTTATGTTTTAGTAGCTAAATTCAGGCTTCCAGAACAAAATCCATACCCTGTAAGCAGTTCTAACTCCTTATTTGGGAGAAAAAAATCATATGTTCAAAACCACAATTTTTTTCTAAAGTAGAAAAAAAACTTTCAAGGCTCATGTCCTGGACTTGTCTCATATTTAAACCATAAATACGAAATTCAGGCCCCCAACTGAGGGTCAGGATCGTGTGATGATGAGTTGCTGTTTGTCTTTTCATATAAGGATCTTAAAGAGCTTTATACATATTAATGTGTTAAATCTTGCAAGCCACCCTCCTACACCTCCCAAACCCAGCTCTGGTGCAGTACATAAGCTTTACTCTCTTTTTACAGATGGAGAAAAATAAGCAATTAAGAAGTCCAAATGACTTGCTGACTATCCCACAATTAATCTGAGGAAGCGCAAGGAAGAGAATTTAAGAATTCCCTTGCTATTTTGTAGTGAGTTAGGCTGTGTCTAGACTACATCCCTCTTTCGAAAGAGGGATGTAAATTAGACACGTGGAAAGTGCAAATGAAGAGGGGATTTAAATATCCCACACTTCATTTGCATAATCGTGTAATGGAGCTCTTTCGAAAAAGTGCCATTTCGAAAGTAAAACCACGGTCTAGAAGCTGTTCTTTCAAAAATGGCAGGCTTTTTCAAAAAGTCCTGTAAACCTCATTTTTTGAGGCGTACACGATCTTTCAAAAAAGCCTGCTGTTTTCGAAAGAACCGCATCTAGACCGTGGTTTTACTTTTGAAATGGCGCTTTTTTTAGAAAGAGCTCCATTACGCGATTATGCAAATGAAGCATGGGATATTTAAATCCCTGCTTCATTTGCACTTTCCAAGTGTCTAATTTACATTCCTCTGTTGAAAGAGGGATGTAGTCTAGACATAGCCTTAGAGGGAAACCAAATGGCTTCCATGGTGCACTTTGAAAGGATGGGTTGGAATCCAAGTGTCAGATGATAGGAGCCCATATTGGGTTGTCCTGATATCCGTAGATTCAGAGAAGGGACAGCCAAGCAACAGATGAAGGCCAGTCCTGAGGATTATATTCTCTTATTGTTGCATGAATTACTGAAAAAGCTGGATCTTTTCTGCTCACAAGAGTCCCCACCCAGCTCTTACTCACAGCAACTCAATGTTTAACCACAATCCTGAGAATAAGCTACTCCCTATATTACATCTGTCTGGGACCCTAACAGTTCTTTGAGAAGCTTCAGGGGGTAGCCGAGTTAGTCTGTACAAACTGAAAAAACAAGAAATAGTCTGGTAGCACTTTATAGACTAACAAAACATGTAGATGGTATCATGAGCTACATGTTTTGTTAGTCTATAAAGTGCTTCCAGACTATTTGTAGTTCCTTGAGACCTAGGGTACGTCTAGACTACATGCCTCTGGCGACAGAGGCATGTAGATTAGGCTACCCGACAGAGTAAAATGAAGCGGCGATTTAAATAATCGCCGCTTCATTTAAATTTACATGGCTGCCGCGTTGAGCCGACAAACAGCTGATCAGCTGTTTGTCGGCTCAGCGCGATAGTCTGGACGCTCCCCTGCCGACATCAAAGGGAGTTGTCGACAACCCAGGTATGCCTCATCCCAGGAGGCATAGCTGGGTTGTCGACAACTCCCTTTGATGTCGGCAGGGGAGCGTCCAGACTATCGCGCTGAGCCGACAAACAGCTGATCAGCTGTTTGTCGGCTCAACGCGGCAGCCATGTAAATTTAAATGAAGCGGCGATTATTTAAATCGCCGCTTCATTTTACTCTGTCGGGTAGCCTAATCTACATGCCTCTGTCGCCAGAGGCATGTAGTCTAGACGTACCCCTAGGCAGGATGGCGGATGAGTTCAGGGATAGAAAAAAGCATGAGGAAGGGAATAAAAGCACTGTAGGATCACTGCAGTTCAAGTCTTTGTGGTGTATTCTGACGTTATACCAAAAGCTTTGAAAGAACTGTCAGAGAGTAGTGAAAAATTCTAGAACTGCCCTATAACTCCATAACCTTATCAATAGTCTTCTAGGGCTCTTGTAGGTTGGTTTTATGGGAGACTTTGCAGAAAGTGAATTGAGGGAGTTCTATATGAATTGGATGCCTGCAGTTTCCTTTTGTCATGCCATTAAACTTTGTTCCAATGCACAGGTAGAGTAACAGCTTAAACTCGCCCTGTTGAGGCATATAATAAAATGATCAGTAATCAATAGTGATCTCTCATCTTTCCAAAAAGATCTTAGATGCTGGGGAGGAGGGGTAACGTCGACAGGGGTGGGTGTATCCAACTGGAATCTACAGCTAGATGCTGTATGGGGCTGATACCCTTACAGAAACACACTTGTAAAAGAGAGAGGATAATTTCTGGTTCCTGCTGCACCCTGAGAAATCACATTCCTGCATGAACAGTGCAAGATAATCACATTGGAACTGGATCAGTGAAGAAGTGTTAAAAATGTGCCAGCATTGAAGCATCTATTTGAAAACATACATTTACCAGTCTCGGGAGTGAGAGAATAAGAAAGTGTATAATTCAACATTTCCTTTTGATCTGTAAACTACTTTTTTTCTTCAGAGTTAATTTGCTTAAAAATGCACAAAGGGGGAGGGCAAGGGAAAAAAGTAAACGTGCTAAAATGTTTGACAGAAATTCAAATGTTTGCGAGGAAGTATGTTTGTTATTCCAGGCAGACAGACCAGTAGTCATTGCTCTGCTTAGTTGGGTGCATTAATTCAATGCCAAAAAGGATTTTAATACGGTGTTAGATTTGAGACTAAAACTTACACACCTGAGCCTCTGTCTCTGGGAAGGAAACCTGCTCTAGTCAAGGGGCACCATGGTAATTACACCATGCAAACCTCTAATATAGATGCCATATAGTGAAGCAAAGCAGGTGCAGCTGAATTCATTAAGTCACTGGGCCATGACTTTGCTGTAAACACAGTGCTGCAGTCCCATTCGTGTGGATTTCCTACATGTAGCTGGGGCCTGCAGTCAGTTTCCTTTTGTTCTCCCTTTGTGCTTTACCTCCTTTCCCCATTGCCTGTATGAACTGTGAAACAATCGTTAATGGCATAGTTGCTTAACGCTAGGCAGATACACGACATGTCTTGGCCACTGATGAAGAGACGAGCGCTCCCTGAGTCAACGAGGTTCAAAACATTTCTTTGGGCTAGATTTTCCCCCTCAAGGGATAGCAGTGCTTTTTGGCTACATCTACACTGCAGGCTTCTTGCACAAGAAGCCTTTTTTGCAAAAGAGCTTTTGCGCAAAAACTTCTTGCACAAGAGCACGTCCACACCTCAAAGTGCATCACAAAAGTGATGTGCTTTTGCGCAAGACAGCGTCCACACTGCATGGATGCTCTTGCACAAGAAAGCTCTGATGGCCATTCACAGAATGGCCATCAGAGCACCTGTGCTTTTTTCCATAGGGGTTTCCTGTGCAAGAAACCCCTCTGGAGAGACCACACTTGCCTTTTTGTGCAATAGCTGTAGCGCAAAAGGGAGTTATGCCTCGTAGAAGAGAGGTTTACCTACACCGGCAAACGTCCTCTGTTCTGCCATTTTACTGCTGATTTACTTGCGCAAAAGTGCATTTGAGGTGAGGATGCTCAGCAGGTTTTTGAGCAAAAATGGCCATTTTGGCACAAAAACCTTGGGCTACGTCTAGACTGCAAGCCTCTTTCGAAAGAGGCTTTTTTGAAAGATACTTTTGAAAAAGCCTCTTTCAAAAAAGAGCATCTAGGCTACAACCAGTACTTTCAAAAAGCAAGCCACTTTTTCGAAAGCGAGCACCCGGGCAGTCTGGATGCTTTATTTTGAAAAAGCACAGTTTGCATTACATAGCACCTTTTTTCGAAAGAGCACTTTCAAAAAAAGGCGTTCTTCCTCGTAAAATGAGGTTTTTCACTGTTGAAAAAACTGCTGCGTTCTTTCAATTTACTTTCAAAAGAATGCGGCAGCAGTCTAGGCGGAGGGGAAGTTTTTCGAAAAAAACCCTGTAGTCTAGACACACCCTTGGAGTGTGGATGTAGCCTCTCAGCACTACCCAGGCTGAGTAGGAGCTCTGTTGATGACTGTGTCACTCAACTGCTACTCACTGGGGTCAACATCTAGGGAGGAAACAAACACCCAACCTCATGTCCTTGGTGAGGGGAGTTCCCACCTCAGCTGTCAGTCGGGGAGAGAGTGATGAGGCTGCTAAGCTGAAGACAGGCTTTTGGGAGGCATCTAGCTGTTATCATCCAAGACAACAGAGCCCTGATATCAAACTGAATAATTGATCATTAACGGCCTGTATTACATGAGTATGTGAATGCTCCAACAAGTGACCAGGGTGTCAGAAATGGTAAACGCACATCTATAAGGGAAAAATAGTTCTTTGCCCAAACAACTTAGCATCTAGATAAAACCTACTCTCCTTCTCCTCATGCCCAGGGTATAGTTGCATATTTTGTGCCTACCTCCACGGCGAGAGCTATGGTCTCTAGGAACACCTAGGGCTCCAAAAACTCCATGACTCTGGCAGAAAGGAGAGGCTGGGATATTCCACTTGTAGTGGAAGGAGGGGAATTAGTGTCCAGACTTCAACAGCTCCCAAAAGCGAAACAAACCTCTTCCTCCCTGAACCCATCAGCAATGGGGAAGAACGGATAATTCCTGATCATCGAAGGATCACACAGTATAGTTTACACAGTGCATCGGGGATTCTACGCACCACACCACTGTATAAAGTGGATTTAGGACTTAGTCACTTGTCTGTCTGGACAAATCCTGAGTCCTAAGTTCAAAAAGCACATTGAGAGGCATATGAGCTACAGGTGCCATAGAAAATCAAGATCACACTCTTTTGCTTATTTCATCACATTATAACTCAAATTAAATCAATGGAATTTTTTAAACTAAACACACTAGCCTTCTTAACAGGCCTCCAATTACCTCCCCTCTCCCCCATGTGTACAGCATAGAAGCAAGCATGCTAACTGAAAAACCAAGGCTAGCATGTCCCCAGAATATCACTGGTGGGACCCGAATGATGGGAAGGTGATATCATATGGCAGAATTGGAGCAGCCACACTGAAACACAGGGACCACTGGCCTAGATCCTAATCTCTACCCTGCAATCTCCTTGGTAACCTTTGCTGCAGAGAACCCACGGACTGTAAATTTAATAGAAGCTAAGACAATAAGGAATTGGTGCAGAAATATATTGTACTTCACAGTTCTTCCTATTCTTCTAGGGATAAGTGTGAACTGAAGCCATTACCCTCAGTGCCCCTACACTCTGTGAAAGGGGTATTTTGAATGACATACCCAGACCTAGCTATAGAAAAGACCATTCTCATTATAACGGGCTAAAGTTAAACCACTCCACAAGCCAGGCTGAAATTTGGAGTGGTAAAGACTAGATCCAAATTCTGTGACTTGGTCCAATGTCTATGTGGCAACTCTCCATCTTGAAAGATGATGGGGTGAGCACCAAAGAGGCTCAGTTATTGCAAGTCACAGGGTAGCATTGTAATTTGCTCAGAAATCCAATTTTTGAGTGACGGTCCTTGCCACAGATAATGAAACTAGCACATTACTAGTGCTAGAGCCCTCTTTGTTTTTCTCTTTTCTTTCCTGTCATCCACTTCTCTTCAGCCGCTTTAACTCCCTGGTATAACACAGCTCCCCATTAGGGACCATGACTTCCTCACCCTGCCAGCTTGCAGTGTTGACGCTGAAAGTTTTCATGTCCCTCTTGCAAATGCCCTTAAACATCAGCTTATGTTGGTAATTTCACTTTTTCAAGTTCAAAGTGTTAGGAACTTTTGTTTCCTAATGTAAATTTTAAAAAAAAATTGTTCCCCTCTGTGATAAATTAGGTCAAATTGCTGATGACTATAAAGAATTAATACTAACTTGTTTTCCTAATGCTTTGCCTCATTGACAAATGTTGTAAAAGCCCATTAGGTAGGTTAAAAAAAGTACATCAAGTAAAAATTAAATCTTCTACAGGAAACAAAGTAAAATATTGAATAATAAAATGAAGGCTCATTAACGAAATGTTCATTTTTTAAGATTAAAAATTCACAAGCATTGTCACATCTCTCATCTGAACCAGATGAGGTTTTGTGTATTGTATTTTCATACATATTTACAACTCTATTTTCAAAATTCCCTGTCTTTTGCTTTGTTTTTAAGTATCTTTCACATGTGCTCACTTTTCAGAAGGATTTTTGTCATTTTACAACATGCCTGGTGCCTGCAATGGTTCACTTTCAAGCTAGGGAGTAAACGGTGACACTGATTGTTATAACCTGCCTCCCAGTATCCTGCTACTCTAGCCCTGTATCTGCAGAGTGTACCTCTCCCAGCACACCAACTAGCATATGGAAGGGGGGGACATAGTCAACTATCCATCCATTCTCTGACCTTTCCCCATTCACATGCTTGGTAGCACTCCATAGAGGCTGTCTCCCCTTTGCGCTGCTACTCCTGGCATAAGAGGCTGGTAAAGTAGAATAAGTGGCTGCCTTCCACCATCTATCTTACCTCATGAAGGACAGGCTACAGTCTCACTTTAAAGTAAATTCTTTAAAAATATAAATCTTTGTATACTTTTAAACCATTGTGCACGCAATCTATTTCTGTCAGACAAGTACAATTCTTCTGTCAGTGTCCTGTCTCCGTCCAGTGTCCTAGAAATGGCTCAGAGAATTTAAGATATAATACAATAACCCACTGCAATTCATGTCAGATCTCATTAGATCTTGCCATCTTAACAGGGTTGAGCTCGGTCAGCACTTGACTAGGAGGCCTCCACGGGAAACCAAGGTGGCATTCATCATTCTGAGTCCATACAGAATTATTTCCACAATATGTGTGTGAGAGAGCCCAGTGCTGAGTCTTTCAAATGAGAAATGAAAGTATGGCCCATGACTTTCCACAGTCCTTAAAGATTCCTTGTAGCTTGTTGCAAAAATAAGGACATTAATCTCAGTCTCAGAGGGAAATTCCAAAATAGGTTATTGCTAGAGCTAGGTAAAATTTTTCAGACAAAACTTTTGTCAAGGAAAAATGCACATTTGGGTCGACTGAAAGATTGAATGAATTTGTGTTGAATCCTCTGAATTGTTTCAGGTGAAAAAACAGAAGAAAATCCACCCTCCTCCATAATCGTCATTGAAAACCACTTTTAATTCAGAATTTTACTTTTTGGTGGTTTTTACCCCTTTTTAAACAAAATGAAATGTTTCATGTTGGGGCAAATTAAACTTTTCTTTCACCCAGAATTCAATTTTTTCAACGTTTTCATTATGGCAAAAACAATTATTTGGGGTCAACTGAAAATGAAAATCTTTTGAGTGCTTGGTTCAGCACCTGAACTAGTAACTGGTTATGTGCACAACTCTCATAATTACAGAGATGGGTGAAACTGGAGAAGATATTGGTCAGTGAACATTAGCACGAAATGTTCCCCCAATCTGTTTCATGTGATTTTTTCATGACACTACCCCTTCCATTAAAAACAAAGTCAGTCTAGTGAGAGTTTCTTGTGGTGAAGTATAGGCAAATACAAAAATCCCCTAATCTGAAAAAATTTCGACAAGTCATCGGGTTTATAAAATGGGCACAGAAACTGGGAGCCAAGCCTTCCTGAATGCTATTCCCATCTTTGTCCCTGCCTTGCCTTAATACTCTATTGAACACAGAGCACTTTTAAACTTTTGCTCGGGTCCCATTCGGCAAAGCACGTAAGCACATGCTTACATGACTCATTTGCTTTAAGTGCCTTACTGAATCGGGGCTTAAATCGGGGTTCTCAACACCTTTACACAGGCACGAAACTATCATTTTCTCTTTGAGACAGGAAAAGTACAGTCATTTGTCAAGGGACACAAATCAAAGTGCCACCAGAATGGGGATCAAAGTAGCATTAGACCCAGATCTCCTGATTTCCAAACCATACCTAATAGTCTCAGGACTTGAATACAAAAAGGTTTAATCTGCAGCTTTTTGCTGTGCCTCAGACAGCATGCATTATGCCAACTGTAGTGATAGTTTGCATGCTGTCAAAGCACATCCTGGTGTACACACATTGGCAGTTTGAAGCCAACCGAGATCATGGGGTACATGGAGGATATTCTGTGCTCCTTTGCTTCCTTGCCTCAAAATGTGCATTTTAAAGCTTTTTTCACAGTGCAGCATGGGCCACACAGCGGAAGTCAGAGGGGTTAATTATTTTTTTTTACAAAATCCCAAGATTCTTCTGTCTTCACCTCAGACTTCCTCTCTGGGCAGGAAGTGCCCTTTTCAAATTGCTGTCAGGCAGAATGGAGCCAACAATGAGCTCTGGTAAGATGCCGCTGAGTTGAAATGTGCAGAGACAGCTTGGGCTGCATTTCAGCTCTCAAAGCTGGACAAATTTGGCTCTGGACTCCCTCCACTACCTCACTGAGCCGATGCTAAGGCAGCAGCAGCATCTCCTCCAGCACAGCAGGATCTTCGGTGGAGATGGAATTGGGGCCCAACAAAGAAGAGAGGTGCACACTGAGATCATATACGATTGGTTCCTGGAGCAGCTTCACAACATGCACTGCTGTTTCTGGGCTAGGGAAACCATCATGGATTAGTGGGGAAGGATTGTTCTGCAGACCTGAAAGGACCAGCAGTGATGCGAGAATTTCATGGCGAGGGAGGCCACCTTTCTGGAGACATATGCTGACCTAACTTCAGAGCTACAGCAGCAAAATGCTAACATGTCCAATGGACAACCCATGGACAACCAGGGAGCAAGTGCCATGTGGAAGGGCCCAACCCGCAAATGCTAATGGTCTCTAGGGACACAATTTGGCATGGGTGGATTGACCACTGGGGCCATTGTCATTCAGGTGTGCGATGCCAAGGAAAAGCTATGTTTGCACTAAGTTATAAAGCTTGATATTACTTAGGAGGCTTTGGTAGGCATAGGAAAACCATCAGTTCTCCAATATGCTTTGAGAATGCCATGTGTTAAATCTAATATTTGTTCCATCCCTCCTTAGGGTCCCAGAACTCATAAACAGAAAGAGCTATTTCTCCACAGTGCTCCTGGGGATTGTAGGCCACTGTGGCAGGTTTATGGACATAAATGCAGAGCGGTATGGAAGGGTTCGTGATGTTTGGTTTCCTCAGAACTCTGCTCTAGTTAAACTATTGGAGAAGGGTCTGTTTGCCTAGGGGGAACACTATGGACATTAATGGTGTTGACACTGCTCCAGGTATTTTGGGAAACCTGGTTTATCCTCTGCATCATTGTAAATTAAGCCATTCACAGGCCACTTGGACAGAAGGAACTGTTTAACTACTGTTTCCGTAGTTGCAGAAGGATACTGGGGTGTGAACATTGTATTGTTTGAATGGGAGATGGAGCTGTATTTGTGATGGGAATCAGCAGAAAAGTAGGTTGGTTGTAACTTAATCATCTGTCTCAGTATGGGATAATATCTATATGTATTGTACATACATACATATGCATAAGTACATCTATGTTTAATACCCATATGTTTCTGGGTATATGCAGCTATAGGTCTTCTGAGTCCAATTCTCCTCTCACTTACACTGCATAAATAAGGAATAAAACTGGTGAAAAATCAGAGGAAAATTTGGGCCCCGAAGGCTTGAATATATTTAGATTTTGCCTGTGGCCCTGTAACTTTGTTTCTAGTCAGTTTTACTTTCAGGTTCCCTTGGGTGGCAAATATTGCAAGGAGGAGGTTTAAATAAAAAATACACTCTAATGATTTTTACTGAAATGTTTAAAAATGCATGAAAACAGTTCTGCTAATATTGGGGGTTTTAACTTTCTCTCCCAGTTTTAAACAAAACAAAATAAAATTACCCTACTTTTAAGACTCTTAAAATGTCAGCATGAGGATCCTTTAAATATTACATTGAAAACTTGAGATTTCTTGTTCTTTTGAAGTTGAACCACAAATGAAGTAGCCCAAACAACAGCTTTATGACCAACCTTTTTTAATTCGAGGAGGAAGAAAATGGAGAATGGTGGATTTCATATAGAGCTGTACACATTTTTCCGGTTTCTGGACATTCTGAAAAAAAATCCATTCGTAGAAATCCATTGAAAATTACTTCTTTTCAAAAATTTTGGCAAATTGAAAAGCAATTGGTTTTAAATTTTGGGTCCAGGGAAACATTTCATTTAAATAGATGCACAATGATTTATTTTCATTTTGAACATTTTAACGGGTTTTTCTTTTAAAAAATAATATTAAAGGAAACTTTAAACCAAAAATTGTTTCGAAATGTGTAATGTGTCATATAGAAATTTTCAAAACAAAATAATTACTATTTTATTTTTAAGATTTTTTTCTATTGAGACACTGGCAATATTGACACGGATCTGTGAAATCATTCTGGGTTATTGAATCTGCAGCTACCTTCCCTTCCCAGTTTTTGTTGAAAATTTCCCCGTTTTAATTTTGATTTCCAAATCACTCAGACAACAAAGAAGAGGGCTGCTTCTAAGATCCAAAACAGAAGTAGCCTCTCTGTTTTCTGTCTTTGGTTTGGATGACCCTAATGACTGGAAGTCTTTTTGGAAGATATACTTTAGTCAAACACAAGATATTGGATTCAGTACAGGGATAATTGATGAAATTCTATGGCTTGTTTTATATATGAAGCCAGAATAGATAATCTCATGATCCCTTGGCTTTTAAATTTTTGAATCTACAAGTTTATTCTTGTGAGACTTCAACTGAAGATGGCAGAAACCATACAAGATCTCATGAGAATACTACCATTTCAAATTGAAATCTCATGAGAACTGCTCATCAGACTTTCACGGATAGAAAACCAAACCTGAATGATACTTCTTACTTAGCCTAGAAGCCACAATGTCCTAATGTGGATCAGAACAACCTCCTGGATCCATCTGCAGTTTGAAGCCATTGCTTAACTCTGCACTATACTGCTTGTTTATTTTCTGCAGTGAACAAAAATTATGAGACGAGAAGATAGGGATGAAGAATGTGAGCAGCAGAGAATACTGAGGGTGAGACCTGCAGGACTGTCTCAGAGTTCCTCAACTGGACACCTCCACAAGCCCACTAGCCTATTTGGCATTGATATTGTTCTCCAGCATTCAGTCTCAAGGATGAGACGGTTATATTCTCCTTCAAACCTAGACTACGCTACCTTTGGCTTTCCTCGTTCACGGTGACAATGTCATTTGTTCAACCTAAGCCTGCTCTGAAAATAGACCCTTGCTGTTCATTTGAACCGCCTTCATTAGTAGGGTTGCAATGTTACACACATGAGCCAAAACCAAAAAGGAGAGCCAAAGAGGGCAGTTGTGGCTCAGAGCGAGAGCTGAGTGGTGCTCCTTGTAAATAAAGATTGTTAGCACTGTACAGGTTACAGAAATGCACACAAAGTTCTTCTGTTATTCAAATTACAGTGGTCTGATCTACACGACATCAGCAGGTCAAAGTAAGATACGCAACTCCAGCTATGTTAATTACATAGCTGGAGTTGATAGATCTTACATAATATTTCTGCATCATCCACGCTGCGGGAGGCCGATGGCAGCAAACCCTCCACATTAGCTTCCTTTACTCCTCATGAGGAGCAGGTGCAGTGGCACCAACAGGAGTGCCCTTTGAGTTCGACCTAGCGCATCCATATTACACCTGCTAAAGCGAACGCCAGAAAATAGACCACAGCAGCATCCAACTTCTGTATAATGCCCAATGTGACTATGGCCACAGAGAAATTGGTCAAAGGCTTGTTCTGATTGCTGGCTGCTTGTTAAGCATTGTGCGCCATCCCTCAACTAGGGAACAACTCTCAGGGGTATTTGCTTCCATGGTCATTACCTAAACTAAAAGTTCATAGGACTACCATGTAAAATGGGCTTCATTTTTTTTTAAAGAAAAGAAACAGGGAAAATATCCATGTACATTCTTCTACCCTGATTTTTAATTAGTATGTTTACAAGGCATAGTAAAGTTTGGCTGCAAATTAACCAAAGGTTCCCTCTGCTGCCATTACTCACTTCTCCAAGCCTGCCAACTGCTCGTTCATGGCAGCTATTTGGTATGCTTTACGCTTGCCTAAAAACCTGATCTGGGATCCCTGAAACAGCTCCCACTTCATCTTTGTAGGTAAAGTATAAAGCTGCTCAGCTGCTTGTGGATGAATGGGAATTGGGGTGATTTCCTTTGAGGCTTAGAGGCTTGAGAAAATGCTCACTCAATTAAAGCAGAAGGGAAACTGTTTTATAGTCTCTGACACCGGGCATCTGTAATGCTTTTGTCACAAAAGATGTCTCTTTTTAGCAACATGGTCTCCTTGCCACCAACATAAGGCTTAGTTTAATTTAAAATACAATTTAAAGTTTTGTACTTGGTGAGAACTCTCTCTGTCAGAACGCTCGGCTGAACACAATGGGTGCAACTTTCTTTCATGCATGCTGTGCTGTTTTGGAAAGATGTAGAAACAAAGGCGAGGCTACACAAATGAGCATCCAAAATTACACTTGAGGGAAACTTCAGCCTTCCAGGGATTTTTCAGCAGATAAAGATTTCAGGAAATGGACAGATGCCGGCAATGAAAAATGGAATGCTTGTGTTATCAAAGTAATCTGTCTTTATTGGATTAGCTGGGAAATACTTATATCTCCACAGATGCTTCTGCAAATGACACATTTAATTTATCAAGAAATTAAAGGACAATAATAGATTCAAATGAAAATGCACTAGAAAATATAATACAAAAACATTTCCCCCTATAAACAACGTACTTTGTTTTCAGATAGCTTTCTTTTATCATGGTAATATAGAGCTCAGCATGCCTTGTATAAAAAACTGTGAAGAGGATTTGGGATTAGTTTTCATTGAGGGAGAATTGTGAAATACCACAGGTGACAAAAGTAAGTAGTGAGACATGCTAAGCTTAATCATTTCTTTAAAGCACATAGGCTGTATATTATGCCCACACCAGTAAATATGTTTTAGAAGAATACGGATCCTTTCTACCATAAAGAAAAGAAAATAAACAAAAAAAGTCCCCTGAGATGGATCCTTTATCTATTCGCTGAGTTCAGGCTCAAGTATTTATGGAATTTTTCAAACATAACAATGATTAATTTGAGAATAAATGTAAAAAATTGTCTAGAGAGATTCCTTGGTTCCTAAAAAGCCATTGTGTTGCCAATGACTATGGATCAAGTTCAGTGGTGAAATATACAGTGGCATACATCATCTTGTACCATTGAAATGAAATTTTACTCTGCGATCCTCTTCTGCCATTATTTCTATGAGCACTGAACGTGACGCAGGCTAGGTCTACAGTAGATTCGGCAGCTCGGCTTAAGGGATGCAATTTTAATTACGTAGCTTGAGTTGGCTTCTCCTAAGCTGAGCTTGGTGGTGTCTCCCACAGTGAGAGGCTGACAGGAGCAAAAGCTCTCATTGGCTTCCCTAACTCCTGGCAAGAGCAGGAGTACTAGATGCTGGTTGGGGCACCCTCTGAGTTCGATTTAGCGAGTCTTAACTAGACTTACTAACTCTAACTCTGGAAAATTGATGGCAGGCACATTACACTATTTTTTCTAAAAGCACATTTCATGGACATTACACTAATGTTTGCCCTGTGGGCATTTGGCCCGCTGTCAAATCTAAGCTGATAAACTGCTGAGTCACTTACTTCCACAAGATGGAGAACTGTGTGAGAATGCCTGAACTTCCCTCCACAACATGGATGACAAGCAAAGCTAACAGGGCTATCCATAGAAACCAGTAAATATGTCTATCAAAAGCCTTGTTTCATGACACAAGGACACCACAACCATCTAAATCATACAGAACTTGTATTTGGTGCTCATAAATATTGGACAAACAGATACAGGTGATATTGAAAACTTCTGATAATTAGGTTCACCTTACTGCATGAGACAGGCTTCCCTGTCATCACTGGCAAATCAAAACCAAAAAATATACTACAATAATCCCAATAAAACAGAAACTACAGTGCATAAGCTACAATAAAATTTCATTAAAAAAGGCATAGGGATTTTTAGCTGGCAGGTTGGGTGGACATTCATGGTAGCCCCTTTGAGAGACTGGAATGACTTCCAAGCAGCTGTTGTAGGTGGTTGTGTTTATACTTTGCAGATTAAAGTGTCCTCAACTAGGCTTTGACACAACAGATGGCAATGGCTCCTTTGGTATTTTATTTGTGGTCGGTTGTATCAGTGATCATACAACGTTTTCAGTGCCTTGTGTCCTTGGGTATTTCACGCCAATGAGAAGCTGAATTGGATGGTTAATTATTGATGCCCTTTTGGAAAGCTATGTGATTTTGGGAGCTGTGAGTGTGCTTTTTTGACTAGAGTGTCTGGAAAGATCAGAAGAAATGTCAGTCCAGGATGATAACCACCTCCCCCCCCCCAACCGCCAAAGGGCACGGGTGTATTAGTGATAAGCAAAAGTAGAGTTTGGATGAGAAAAGACACAAAAAGTTAGGATCCTTCCCAGAACCATAATTATTGGAATATCTTGATACTTCAAATTTAGGATAAACAGCTTGAGGTTCCAGGCCTTAGAACAGGACTCTCAAAACTATCAGCTTCTGGTCTGATCTGTCAAGCTAGAGGGACTCAAGTTTCTTGGTGGTATTTTAGCATGTGTGTTCCTGGACTGCACTGGTGGTGTGGGTATGTGGGAATGAAACATAGCAGTGATTAAAAAGTGAACAGACCTTGTTCAGAGTGCAGAGATGCTGCACTTCAGGTTACAGTTTGGGCTGATTATTTTATCTGAACAAATTTGTGCATGCCTGAATTTTCATGAGACCTGGATACCTCCTTCCCGTAGACTTGTTTGAAAACTCCTGCCTTAATCTCATTAAAGATTTGATCCACCTCCCACTAAAATTAACAAGAGCCCAATTTGCCCGATCCAACCATTTATTTTAGATTATACAAAATAATGCTCCACTGGCCTTAACAACACAAAAAGAAAGGACACATTATATATGTCATAGAGCATTTAAAAGAAAAAAAAAGATTAAAAAATCCAGCCTTATAATGAGGGACACAATATAATTGTGATCTTATAAAGTGTGGACTGCATCAGTAGGTTTTTGTTTGTTTACTTGTGTTTTAGGTATTCTTGTCAACCTGTGCTGTTTCCCTGTATCTGAAGCTTATCCCCTAAAGCATTTTGCTGCACTTGGTTGTGTTTTTTTTTCTAGGCTTGTACCTTGCCTCCCCTCTTACACTCTCAGAGAGTGAATAATTTCCATTGCTTATGTAAACTGGCACGGTGCCTGACTTTATTATCGGTGAAGAAGAACTAGTGTACAACAGAGACACGAGTTTAAGTAATTATCATGCAATAGCAAGTGTTATTTAGTGGTAACAACATGGTAACATCACAGTTAATACCTGCAGCCAGGGTAATTACACAGTACCTTATCTTAATGCATTTACATTCAAATTGGATCAGTGGACTAATAAGTAGTCTCACTACCGCAGGTGACTCACTGAAGCGAGGAACTCAATGCAATACCCCTGCAGATTACAGTTTTTGTTCAAGGTTTACTCCAGGAGTCTGAAGGGGAGCTCATCCAATCTGGAAAAGGAGTTTGAATTTCATTTTGTACATTCGCAGTAGGCCTGATGATGCAAGATAACATTACAGGTGACATTTTCAATGGCCTCGCATATATTGGGAGCCTGCACTCATTAGCGCAATCAGAACACCCACCTGTGTATGCAAATTGAGTCATTTCATGCTTAGCTCCAAGTGTACATAAGCAACTACCCAGTGAATTCGTGGACCGCCATATGTGTGAATTTTGCAAGCATACAAATCAGAAGCTCTCCAAAAAATCGGCGGCATGTTAACAGTGACAATATAAAATGAAAGAGAGCTGGCGAGGAGGGCGCGTGAGAGAATGAAAATACAGAAATGATGAGCAATCCAACAGAAAAGTGAAGACCAAAAGGATTGTTCAGATTGAAGTTTTGGATGTTTGCATTAGAGGAAGGGTGCCGCCAGCCTTGTTAGATAAGGCTTGTTAGAGCAGAAATTAAAGGGCTAAGGGAGAACAGACACATTTTTCAACGTAAACGAGGAGTAAGCACAAGGAGGAATGTCACAAATGTACCCCTTCATAGTAACCACTGGCATATAGCAGCTGCAACATCCAGGAGGGGTGGCACAGGTCTCCCCTGCACCTTTCATAGACTCAGCTCTGAAACCGGATTCCTGAAGAGATATTTGTTTCTCATTTGCTGTGTTACCATTGGTTATTGCTTTCCCTGCCGCCTTCTCTCTCAGCCATTCAAATCCTTACCCTCCTGTTTCCTGGCCTTTGAGCTTGCCAACCCTCAGTTCTCCCCCAAATCTCTTTTTTCCCCTTTCTACCAGGCCCAGCCTCCGGGCAAGTTGAGCAAGGCAGACTGCCACTAACTTCCCTGGCTAGGAACCACCCAGCCATATGGCATAGCCAATCACAGCGTGCCACCTTGGGCCCCGCAAACTCTTTGGCCAGGACTGCTTTCCATCTTCCTGGCCCTCAGTTTCCCTCACTCTTCCCCAATCCACTCCCTCCCGTCACCCCATTCCTGTCCCCTCTCCAACCTTGATGAGCCCCCATAAAATAAAACAAAGTGGCCATACTGGATTCTGAAAATGTAACTAATGCATAAGCCCATCTTTGACCCACATCTTCTGTTTGACTTTTTACGTATTTAAACTATAAGCTGATGATGGCAGGGACTTAAATAAAATAACAATGGAGATTTACAGCTACTCAAGATATGTCCTAGAAATGAACCAGCAGGGGGCCTCTTCTGTCCCTGAGGAGGCACTGAACCTGTAACGACAGAACCTGTAACAACAGGCCTAGAAGATAGCCACGCAAGACACACTAACCCACTGAGCTGGGTTTCAGCAGTGGCATCTGGCCTGGTAGAGGCAGAGGTGGATACGCTGAGGAGGGGAGGGTGTTAATTATTCACATCAACCTGAATATGAAAGAGGTTCAGAATCTGGGCTAAATTTTAGAGCCATTTTTTCCTTTCCTACCACTTTGCCCAACCTACAAACCTTAAGTCGGAAGAGGTCTGAGGACCAGGCTTAGAGTATCTGATTCCTTTCTCATTTACACAGGTGTAACTCCCTGGAGTGCAGGAGACTGACGCCCAATTTCCATTCGTGTAACTGAGAGGAGAGTCAATCCATTAATTTGCATGCAACCAAACATTTTTTGAAAAGAGGGGAGACATCAAGGATATAGAGGATTAAGAGTGTCGATGAGAAATTTTAAGATGCGCTTCAGAGAATTAATAGGAAATGCAAACTGATCCTTTGTGACACGTAGCTAATTTCACATGTAATAAAGAGAAATTAATTAATTGCTTTGACTATTTGATGCTGGCATCAGCATTGTGGGAGTCCTAAAAAAAAGAAGTGTCAGAACTCACAGAAGTCTGGCCACGTATCAGGAGGCAGGGCACCACCTTCTGTGCAGTGTTGCCAGTGTCGTGATTGTGTTGCTAGACCGAGCGGCTTTTTAGGTCTGCTTACAAGTTTTCAAGCTTTGCTGTGACAAGTTGTTAAATTGCAACTTTTAATGGAAACTGGAGACCTTCTGGCAGTTTCTGCGAGATCTGACACCAAAATCGCTACTTTGGAAGCGACCCTCGGGGACGCAAAGAGGTGGGAGAGCCATGAGGGTGGAAAATGGGGGAACAGGGAAGGTGAGCAGGGGTTAAGTAGGGGAAAGGCAGGGGAGAGATTGGGCTGAGAACAAACAGGGATGTAGCGACTGAGGGGAAAAGGGAGACATTGGGGTAAGGCAAATGGGGCATTGGACTGAGAGCAGGGGGATAATGGTGGTCAGGGAAGAATAGGTGGGTTTATAATGGGTGGGGATATGGCTCAGGGAAGTGGAATGGAGGCTGCCCGGTCAGCTCTTTGCAGTGCCTGTCCCCTCTCCTTTGCAGAGCTGAGTGGCTCCTGTTGGGGGAAATCAGGGGGGCTCGCTGTCACCAGAACTCAGCTGTGGGGTGCTTTTCCAGGACAAGCTGTGCAGTCAAGGCCTCACCCCTTCGCACTCAGGGCTTTCCTGTCCCTGGAGATACAGATCCTGGCACAAGGGACACACCCTGGGTGGAAGGTGCCTGATGGGAGCGTTTTACACCCGCTTTGTATGCACTCCTGAGTCCTGACTGGGCAGGGGGACAAGGCAGCATGGGGCTGAGGGAAGGCAAATCTAGACTATAAAAGCTGGGTGTGTGCATTGTGACAAACCACAGCCTGCCAACTGCAAAACTCTTATAGAAGGCAGCCATATTGGAAGGTGGGTTAGTGCTTTCTTTTTTCCAAATTAGCCACACCTGAACACAGCCCAGCAGCCAGGGTAGAAAATAGAGGCCTAATTAAGAGGCAGCTTGCAGCTGGGGTTAATTCAGCACCTGCTGCCAATTAAGGCCTCCAGGGTTCCTATAAAAGGATTTCTCCCAGGTAGCAAGGGGAGAGTTTTTGGAAGGTGCCCAGGCCCATGCCCGTGATGAGAATGACTTGGAAGCGGGGACCCTTGCCTCTAGGGAAATCCCAGGGCAACAAAGGGGGCTCTGTGAGGCTCTGAGGTGCTCAAGTAACCGCCAAGAAGCGCAGAACCCCCAAGGAGCTACCAAGGGAATTTGTCACAGCGTATAACATTTTCAGAAGCATCTATGTGACCTGGGAGTGCAAGTTTAATTAAAGTGCTGCCTCTGCTCCTAAGTCACTTAGAAAATCTGTCCATTTTACTCTGGTAGTCCAGAGCCCCCTTTAAAGGCTTAGCTTTAGAAGTGGTTTTCTGCTCTCCACACTGCCTGGGCAAACCCTATTTAAATCACACTAGCCTCCTCGTCCTTTAAGCCATGTTAAAAAAACCCAACTCTGCTGACACAGTTTGATCTTCAAAGAAGATGAGACCTTAAAGCAGCCTTAGAATCATAGAGCTGGAAGAGGCCTCGGGAGGTCATCAAGTCCAGCCCCCTGCCCAAAGTAGGACCAACCCCAACTAAATCAACCCGGCCAGGGCTTTGTCAAGCCGAGACTTAAAAATCTCTAGGGAGGGAGATTCTACCCCCTCCCTAAGTAACCCATTCCAGTGCTTCACCACCCTCCTAGGGAAATAGTTTTTCCTAATATCCAACCTAGACCTCTCTCCACTGTAACTTGAGACCATTGCTCCTTGTTGTGCCATCCGTCACTACTGTGAACAGGCTCTCTCCATCCTCTTTGGAATGTCCCTTCAGGAAGTTGAAGGCTACTATCAAATCCCCCCTCATTCTTCTCTTCCGTAGACTAACAATCCCAAGTCCCTCAGACTCTCCTCGTAGATCATGTGCTCCAGCCCCCTAATCATTTTGGTTCATTAATTTGCTGGGCTTTGGTTCATTAAGTTGCTGCCTATTAATAAACAGTGAAGGATCTGAAGTTCAGCATGTAATGTCCCATTGGGCCAATCCACACTACACCAGATACATCCCTGCATCTCTTCTGAGCTCAGTGGAGTCACATGGGTGACTTTAGCCCATTTTTCCCTCTGGTTTGAGCTGGCCGGGAAGCCATCACAAGTGCCAGAACAGAGACTGGATACAGTTCCACTGACAAGACTAAATGAACATGACTGAAGGGCGGAGATGGGAGAGATGAGGAATCCTCCTTTGCTTCTTCCTTTGTGAGCCGAGGAGCGGACACTGATTTTTGGCCATCACTACTAATTTCGCTGGCGACTCCTGGAAATGCCAGAAGTGTACTTCACAGTCAGATCAAACAGAAGGAGAAACCAGTCTCTGGAAGCTCCTCTCCCAACACACACATCCTCACTCATAGCTGAACACAACATTTACAGTAAAGAAAGATCAATTTTATTTTCAAGCATTTTCCCAAACCAAAAACCCCTTTTCAGGGGAAGTTTATACATATCTGACTTCAGAAGATTCACTAGGCAGGAAATGCCCTGATATTAGCCTGTAACGTTTTCCTGCCTGTGTTGTATTCCCTGTATTCTTTCATGATGTAACTTTATTCCATATGCTTTATAATCCTGTGGTTTGCTTTATTGATTTGTTCTTACCATTTTAGCAGGGATGCACTGACCTGAAGGAGGCCTTCTGATGCCAGTGGCTATACAGCTCCTTGGCCAAACATTATTCCCTCTATAAACAGGCTTAATGCCTGAGTTTTCATAGCAGTCAGATGAAAGGGAGCCCTCCTATCACACCACTGAGTTGTAACACAGTTTCTACTGCAATGAAACAGACCTAACATTGTTTCTGGCTTCCAGCCCAAATCCCCCTCTGCAGGGGAGGAAAGGGAACAGAGGTACATGACAGGTAGCGGGTAACCTTGTACCTTAAGCACAGGCTCCTTGCATCATGCCTCCCTCTTTTTTATTTTATTTTTGTTCTGCACAGTGGAACCACACCTGCCTGGGTGTTTTTATGCCCACAGTGGGGAAGGCACGGCAGTATTTGGCTTTCTATATTGTAACTGAACTTTGGCAGAAAGGGACTGGTGGGGAGCACATATTTAGGCCATTCCTCAAAAGCACAGTTTTCAAAATATACAGCTGTCATTCCCTTTCATACAGTGGGATGCTGTGGTGTCATTCTTGGTGCGAGGGCTCACGAGAATTCTCTCAGCTATGGTACCGGTGCCCAGTAGGTGCCCACTGGTTTGGAAATGAGGGAACAAGGGGTCCTGAGCCACATTCCACACAACATTCTGAGGCCTGGTCGACACTACAACAGAAGGTCAAATTAAGATGCACCACTCCAGTTACGTTAATTATGCAGCTGGAGACAACGTATCTTAAGGTGCATTTCTGTGCTGTACACACTCACAAAAGGAGGCGTACCAGATGTCGGCCCGAGCTGCCTTCAGTGTTCGACTTATGGGTCTATACTAGATCCACTAAATCGAACGCCAGAAGATCAACTTCTGGAGCGTTGATTGTCTGCATAGTGTAGATGTGGCCCAAGATACTTTCTTTGGGCTATACTGCAGCCTCCACTTCTGACTGTCAAGGCTTTTTACACTATAGAACAATTATTTAATCATCTGAATCAGTATTTTGACTTTCTCCCTTTTAATGAATGCTGAAATGCTTAAATGCCAATTGGTATTTTTATTTTTCAAGATTACCACAGAAGCTTTTTCCCCAAGGACTGAAATAAATACATTCAAGTAACCTAAGACTATAGATGGTTCTGTAGTAACTAATTTGCTATCTCTGCTACACCAGAGGTGAACAGATTAAACTGGCTACTTTTCTATCTACTAGATAAGAGGAATGCATTATCATTTTCTCTGATTACTATCTTGTGCAGGTAATTATACTTCTCTTTTGCACATAATTAAAGTGAAGGTTGATTTCCATTCATTCTTCACAGTGGTAAAATTATCAAGTTACCTTTCAACTAATTATTTTCTGTAGTAGAGCAGTATCTCAGATCCCTGTCACATTCCATTTAACAAACACAACATAGCTCTGAATTAGACTTATCACAGCCTGGGACTTTTATGCTATTAATTTGTAGGGGGAAAAATCTTTAGACGGATGCTATCCAAGCTGAAAATGAATTTCTTTTAAAAGAATCTAATCAGGGTGTTTTTTTCCCCCATCTAGTTCCGAATCCTTTGCTCATTCCCAATTTCAATTGTCTTTTTGTATTATGTAAGTTTTTCTTAATTTGTTCGAGCCTGCTACATTCTTATCTTGCTGCGTTTTAGTCGGTGATCAACTCTTTTCTACCAGGAGTTATTTCAGAAGAGTTGCATACAGTACTGTTTTCAAGTCTTCAGGGTGTCAGACACAATATAGTCAGACTAGTTTTTTTGAGACACAGGTAGAGCCTTTGCCTGTATTGTGATATATAGAAGTACACCCATGCAGAAAGATCTGGCAAGAAATCCGTATAATATCAGCAGAACCAATTGCTTATTGGGACCATTTTTTTTTCAAAGAGAGAATTTCTCTGTTTTCCCTGCCAAAAGCACTTAGAGGATTCTGACTGATTCTGTTATTTACAGGAGGAAAATTTAGCTCTTACTATATTATTTTTCATCACTCCATTCAGAGTCCTTTTGAAACAGACTTTAAATTACCTGGTCCACCCCACTACTGATTCTTAGATATGTCATCCTTTTTCACTAGTTCCCTCTCCTTCTAACAGTGAGAATGAAACATAATCACTACCACCATTTTTCAGGGATCAGGTTTAAAGCCATCCCCAAACTCCTCTCTCTTATTGGGGTAATTTTTCTTCTGTCCACTGTGTTGCTCTAACTACTTCGCTGTGCTCAAACGTATGAATTCTGTTCCTCGCATTGTTTTTTGCTCGTGTTGTTCTCTGCCAGCTGTGTCAATCTGATCCTATCATGAGACCAGTCCTTAGGGCTGCATTCTTCTCTGTTGTCCTAGCGTGACTCCGTTGAGGTTCCCTGATGCAGGCTGGTGAAGATAAGAACAGAATCTCTCTGCCCGTGGTGTTTACAGCACATAAGCTTTTTGGCTAACTGGTTCTGAGACTCACTCTTTTGAGAGCAACAACCTTCCTTATTGGTGGCAGGCAGTAACAATGTTAAATCTGCCCCTACCCCCCAGCTCAATATGGCAATATCTTAACAGTCTGAGGCCATGTCTTCATTATGCAGAAGATTGATGTGGCCACGATCGATCTTCCGGAGTTTGATTTAGCGAGTCTAGTTAAGACTCGTTAAATTGAACTCAGAGGGTGCCCCTGCCTCTGGCTGATACTCCTGCTTCAGTGAGGAGTAAGGGAAGCCATCGGTCTCCCGCTGTGGGGACAGCAGGGAAACTCGAAACAAGGTACGTAATTAACATAGCTAGAGTTGCATATCTTGATTCAACATTCCTTTTTCATGTAGACCTGGCCTTAGATTTTACCTTCTACTTCCACGTTAACTTTTGCTTGACTCCCGACTGGTGATCTTGCCCCTGATATGTTCTTCCCTTCATTGTTTCACTGTTTACTATGATAATTAGATGTACTATAATAGAAATTGCACCCTTTCTTTCCTGTAAAGCCTTTTTATAGCCTGTTTTCATTATTGTCCAGGCAAGGTGCCATCAGAAGCCTTTCACAATCTTGAGAAGTGCAACTTGCCTGTCAGATCCTATTTGCGTCTTGAAAATTTTACCGTCTGCAAATTATGGTGCAAATCAGCCTCCTTTCCCCATTACAGACAGAAGTTATGACTTACTTATAAAATATTTAAAAATAAAACTTTTAATTAGGCCTGATACTCTTTCAGTGCCTTGATTTCATTTTATCAGTTAATTTAATGCTCAAGAAAGTTGCCAGATTGGCAGCTTTAGAAAATTAAGTTTGTTTATCTACTGAGTAGGTCACAGCACAAACAGCACAGACTTTTCGCTACCGTCCTAGGAGTATGCCTCACTAACAATCCAGAGAGACCATCTTTAGGGAGTAAAATGATAGTTTAGTCTCTATGTACACACAGGCCCTGATCCAGCAAAGCACTTAAGTGAATGTATAATCCCATTGACTTCAACAGAACTACTTATGCACAGAAAGTTAAGTGTTTAAGTGACTTACTCCATTTGCACCACAATCCCTAGACTCTCGGAGACCTGATACATTCTAGTGCTAGTGTTTGTTGGTTGGAAGATGAACTGTTATCACCAGTTCAATCACAGGTGAGAAACAGCTACCCTAAAGCAACTATTTCTGGACCCTAGTAACTTGGAAATGAAAAATAGTACTTCCTGTCACCTCTCACCTAAGCCACCCAAATAAACTTAGTAACTTTGCACGAACCCAGGGAAATTTCTAGATTCTGTTTTAGCAAGCCATCAGTTGAAAATCACATTCTAACTTGACTTTTGTATCTGACATTTCAAATGGCTTTTATTAATGCTTGAGCTAATCTTTTCTTTGTGTGCTCTGAGAAGTACTGTGTATGTGAATGATTTTGTTTTACATGAAATAATCGTGGGTGTAGGAAAGGGAAGTGAGAAAATATTCTCTGTGTATTTCACACCTGAGAGCAAATGAAGGCTTTTCATTTTGCTAAAAGTAGATTATATAAATACCCCTCTCCTCAGGTCCTTTTCACAGCTTTTGATACTGTATGTCATCCTTGCCTAGAAATGAATGTCCTTTGAGGGCAACACTCAAAACCTGAGAAACTGTCCAGGAAAGGTATTTTAATTCAATGAAGAAATATGCTACACCGCTGTGTGTGCAATACCTGATTACTAGTGCAAGACTTCCGTGTTCAGTCCTCGGCCCCAAGCAACTGAGAGCTGCAGCAATAGTCAGTTAATACACACTCCAGGAACAAAACAGGAATTTATTCTGAGAGAATAAAGTAGCTTTTCTAACTAGTACTGTGTTGGGGAAATAGGCAACAAGGGTAAAGAATACAAATTAGAACTTTTAGAAATAGGATTCTACGTTGAAAAGTGAGAATGAACAAATGACATTAACTTATGCACCAGTTACTCGCTTGTGTCAATGGCTCCTGATAATTTCTGTCAGCACTCTGCCACCATCAGAGCTAAGCAGATATGACAAGCAGAAAACCCCTTGGCTCACGCAAGACCAACAGAATTGTTAAAGCATTGCCAACTTGCCGGACCATGTCAAGTGGGGTTGCGCAGGTGTAGCAGACGGCAAAATTTGGGCCCTGCCGAATCTTTGTTACTGGCGATGAACCATGATGAAGGAAGGAACTCAGTTTGACCTTGGATTTAGTTTGCAGGGATTTGCGTTAGTGGGGGGAAAAATCTCTCCTGGTACGTATTCCTGATCATATAACATAATCATTAATTAAAGATTGGGCCCGGAGAAGAGGAAGTGACCCAGGACTGAGCAGCAGAGCCAGGAAGCCACTCGAGGGTTGGTGAGTTACGGCAAACCCCACCAACCGGGCAGGAAAGCGTGTCCCTGCCCTTAGGGTCCTGGGTCGGGACCTGGAGAGAGGGTGGGCCCAGGTCCCCCTCTCCTCCATCCGTGGTAGAGACTAACCAAGCGGGACCGGGGCGAGCGCCCGGGGATCCGGCGCTTAAGGAGTACTGGGGGGGGGGGCACTCGAGATATTCGGTGGATGCCCAAAATGGGGCCGGACGCCCACCCCCTGATGATGACTCTGGGGTACACCCCATGACACACACCCCCAAAAGGCTGCTTGCATGCAGAAATGTCAGGAAAACTCACTGAAACCACTGGTTTGCCCTGGAAAAAACTGAAAATGTAGATGTTTCTCAAAGTTTCCCCTTTCTCTCCCAAAATATTCCATAGATTCAAGAAGCCTAATGAAAACATGGTGTTTCTTTTTAGCATATGTTCAACATGTCTCAGGTAGCATGTGATAGGGATTCATTACCAAATTTGATCTGCTTGTTGGATTGTTAGCTTCTCCAGCCCAAACCTGGTACTGATGGGGAATGCAACGTGAACATGCATTCATGACCCCTGGTCTATGAATGGCAAGCTAATAATAATGCTCAGATCCTAAAGAGCACTTTTCACTAGCAGATCTCAAAGCAATAATGTGGTTATCTACCTGATACTGACTGTTGGGCAACATCCCAAGCTATACAAATAGGAAAACAGGCAAGTTAGCAAAAACGAAGGTCTGTTTCTTATGTGGTGCTGAGTACCTATTCTCTGCACTTCGGCATTCAGTAACCTTTCAGTGTGGGTCCACATGTGTTTGCTTTCTAGGGCTAGGCTTTATACTAGGATGTGGAAGTATAAGAATTTGACCTAAACATTTACCTTAGCATTCTGCTTTATGATAGGACTGGCTATTTCTCGCAACACAAATGGAATCTGCAGTCTACTGAAAAACAAGCAAACAAAAACCTTCAGAATATGACTGAATATGACCTTCAGAATGACTGAATATGGCCCATCCTAGATGCTACAAGAAGGTTTCTCAATCTCCTTTTTTTAATCAGTGAAAATCATTCTAACCATTTGGGTAGAATTATCAATCCCCAACCTTCAAATCATGAGGAATTTTTCCAAAAGCATGAGATTATCTATTAAATCATGAGGGTTTTAAAAATAAATACATGATTTTTATTTGTTTTCTGGTTTTAGGACCTTAGGGCTCATGTTTCATGATTTTCTTTACAACTGCAAGGGATAGAGAATTCCTTTTTAAATTGCAGATTTTCATGTATTCACATGACTGTTGGAGCTACAGCTTAAGGAAAACAGAAATCAGCTTGAGATTCATGGATTTAGATTTCTAAGAGCCTACATAGCTATTATATAGAAGACTTTGGCTTCTAGGTCTGTTAGGCCGCGTTTTTGAAATTACCACATTTGTGCCTTAGTTTTCCATCTGTAAAGCAGAATTAATTATAATTTACATTTTCCCATCCATTATCTGTTTTATCTATTCAGTTTCTAACTTTCGGAAATAGGGACCATTTCTAATTATGTGTATGTACAGAATTTAGCACAATGTGACCGTTTCCTAAGTTGAGTTTGTCAGCACTACCATTATTGTCATAATTTCTATGCCAAGACATAGTGGTAATAGGTTGAGCTCAGCCCCACAAGGAAAGTGAGATTCTTGAAAGCATTTTTCTCTGTGGCCTATAAGTAAAGGATATCACAATGGATCTTAAAAAAACCCAAACCTGTTAAGAGTCTAATGTTGCCATATCTCATGATTTGATAATTAGCAGTATTGTGAGGTATCTATGTGAGTTAGGTTTCTAAGTACATACGTGATGTCTGAAAACGGGGATCTGGGTAGTCACTTAGGCATATTAGAAAATATAGGTGAGACAGGTTAAGTGATTTGCCCAAGATTACACAGGGAGTCTGTGGCAGAACTGATGAATGGAACCTAGATGGACAGCACCCAACCCCAATGCATTCACCACCACACCTTTCTCCTTCTTGCCTATCTTGTAACTCACCGTGCTCCACTCCTAGGACTTGCCTCCTCCTGAACTAGATCTTGTAAAATGAAGACAGTACTGCAGGGACAATTTTTCTTGAAGATTACAAGGAAAACTTGAAACAATAGATTAGGCTCCAGCTGGCCAACGCCATGTTAATACATTGTCATCTGAACAACACAGACAGTGGCTGTGGCATGAATATAGCGAGTGCCAGCAGGAAGATTGTTTGCATGAATTATTTAATATGGTGGTGCTTTAGGACAAATATTACCCAGCTGATGAGCTAACAGAGCTTGTTAGCACTGTGTCAGGATAGAAGTTCATTATGAAATGAATGCAATTCCAAAACATCTATTTACGTGGCGAGTGAAAAATACTGAGCTGAATAGCATCACTACAAACATTCATTTCTCTTTATAATAGCAAATCCCATGATGGCAAGAAACCTCATAAAACTGGCAATGTGGGAAAAATTACAGGTTGAGGCACCCAAGAAGTTTCATTTTGACTTTTTTTTAAAATACTTATTTTTTTTTATTTTGACCATCCCTCCCTCCAAATCATTAGCTTAAATGTCTAAACAAAAAGAATTTTTGAAGTGAAAAAAGAAGGAATTTGTCATATTTTTCATTTGGAAAATGTTGAAATGAGGCATTGTAATGATTTTGAAACTTTTTTCTAAAATTGTTTTAAAATGGGGAATTTGATCTTTCTCCACAGCCAGTTTTGATTTCAACCAATCAGCATTTTTCAAGAAGAAACACTTCATAAAAAAACATTTGCTGACTCTACTGGTAACCCTTTTATCAAATCTTACTACTATGGTATAGTCTCATGCAATCAGGAAGACATTGATTATTCCTGTTCGTGGAATATTGATGGCCCCTACTTCCTATTCTAATAGGTTACTTATTACACCTTCTCCACGTTCGTTTAATAGCCTAGTACCTGATGACATACCAGAGATAGTCATAATGATAAACAAAGGATATGAAATAATCAATGTAATACTCCCTACGAACTGCTTCACAAACAATTTACCCAGCATCTCCAATAAAGCCTATTCATTGAACAACAAATACATCCATAAGGACTACAATCTGTTTTGAAAATCTGTACAAACAGTACAAAAGACCTGATGCCTTTTCCGCACAGGCTCTCATGCCCTTCCCTCACCTGCTTCCCAAGCTACTTGTCTCTCATTCAAATTGCTCTGAAGACTCACTTCTTATATGTATGCTTATAATTTTTGCAGTTGACATGAAGCCAGGAGGGGTTTCAAGCACTTTGAAAATCAGGATTAGAATTGAAAAGAACCATGATACATCATAGAATTGGTCTGAAATTGAGAAGGTTAAATTCAATGAAGATAAATGAAAAGCATTTAGGACAGAAAAATCAAATACAAAAATACAAATACTGGGTAGGTAATAGTACTGCAGGAAAGGATCTGAGAGGTATAGTGGGTCACAAACCAAATGAGCCAATAACATACTGCAGTTGATAAAAAAAAATAAGTATCATTCTGTAGTGTATTTACAGGAGTGCGGTACCTAAAACATTAGGTCTTTGCTTGATTCTAATGAGGCTTTAGCAGGTATATTTGGCTGGGGATGCACTAGATGATTTTCTGGGGTTCCTTCCGGCCCTACATTCCTATGATTTTTGAAGAAGATCCCCATAGGATGTGAGATGATCAAAACAACAAAAAGTAATGGGACAACCAAGATGTACAAATGACTTGCTGAGAAACAACATTTTTTTAATCTTTCATTTTTTCTTTCATCTCCAGGACCATTATTTTTATTTATTTGAGAGTCCTATTAGTTATTTCAAATTTAGCTCTCATTCTACAATGTCACCTGTGTCAGCACATCTCTGCCACCCATTTCACACTGGTTTTGCCCACAGGGATAAATTGTAGGATTGGGGCTTTTAATTGGCAGTCTTTGTTTACTTCTGTGAAGGCTTCTAACACTTGAAAAAAAACCCTACCACCACCACTACAACATCAAGACAGTCACACTAGCGCTACTGTTATCCCAGATAACGTCTACTTCTAGGGGATACTGGAAGTTTTCAACTGAGTAAAATAATATATAGTTATAAACAACATGGAGTCCTGTGGAACCTTAAAGATTAACACATTTATGTCAGCATAAGCTTTCACACGCTGGAGCCCACTTCATCAGATGTGTGGAGTAGAAACTTCAGTTTGGCAGGGATATATACACAAATGCAAAGATGGGAATATTACAACACTATGGGTATGTCTAGACTACATGCCTCTGGCGACAGAGGCATGTAGATTAGGCTACCTGGCATAGGAAAATGAAGCGACGATTTAAGTAATCACCGCTTCATTTAAATTTAAATGGCTGCCACGCTGTGCCGATCAGCTGTTTGTTGGTTCAGCGCGCTAGTCTGGACGCTCCGCAGTCAACATCAAAGGCATTGTCGACCTCCCCGGTATGTCTCGTGGGATGAGGTTTACTTGGGAGGTCGACAAATGCCTTTGATGTTGACCAGACTAGAGCGCTGAGACTAGAACGCTGATGCCTTTGATGTCGACCGACAAACAGCTGATCGGCACAGCACGGCAGCCATTTAAATGTAAATGAAGCGGCGACTATTTAAATCGTCACTTTATTTTCTATGCCGGGTAGCCTAATCTACATTCCTCTGTCGCCAGAGGCATGTAGTCCAGACATACTCTGTGTGGAGCAACAGAGCTAACAAGGCCAGTTCCATCAGAATGGATATAGCCAACTCCCAGCTATGGGTGAGAAGGTGAGAATACCAAAATGGGAGAAATCACTTTTTGTAGTAAGCTAGCTACTGCCAATTTCTATTCAGAGACTGCCAAACTGAAGTTTCCACTTCATGCCTCTGATGAAGTGGGCCCCAGCCCATGAAAGTTAATGCCAAAATAAATGTGTTAGTTTTAAGGTGCCACAGGCCTCATTGTTTTTGCTGACACAAACTAACACAGCTAGCCCACTGAAATATACAGGTATAACACTTAAGAGACAGGCACCCCAAACAGTAGGAACTGCCAAGTCGGGACTCTTGAAAGAAAAATCAAACAACATACACGCAACCATCAAATTGCATTTAATAAGACACCAAGAAAAACTATCACCCACATGTCACAGTAATAGCCTAGCTTTGCAGCATTTAGAGTGAATGATGGCTTGATGTGTTTGTTAATGTATGTCAAATGTGGCTAATGGACTTGTAGTTTTTAAACCCATGGACAGGCAATCAGAACTTCTGGGTTCAATTATTTGCTTTTTTTGACCATGTTTTTCATATTTAGATGTGAAATGATTATATGTAACTTGTCCATTTTACAGAGGTGTTGCAAGGCTTAAATAATTATATATCCTTTTCAGATCATCACGTAAAAACTTCTATGCAAGCACATTTTTTATGATCAGATGCATAAAAAATTACCACCTTTTTATGGACTGACATCTACTTTCCCTATCAAATTAGATAAGATATTTCTGCACTGAATTAGCTATAGAATTTTCATGTATGTTTCTTAACTTGAGGATACAAGAAATGTGAATAAAGGTGTATCCTGGTAAACATTAATTCCGATAGTGTTTTTTTTGTGACAGTATGCACCAGTACGGCGTACTGGCACCTTTTTTTGGGAGCACTCATGCCGTACTGCTTCCACCGGCATAGCCCCCAAGTGACCTGGGGAGCACTCGCACTGCACCGGTATTTTCTAAATAAAGACATATTTCTGCTTTTCTCAGGCCCGGCTCGGTGTCCGACGGAAGCCCGCTCGGAACATGCGGCAATGAAAGGGGCCGTGACCACATTTCGGCCCCGACCTCCCGAATCCCTCCTCCCCCCAGTCTCCCGGGTTACTCCCCGGCGCTTTTTTCTTTTTTTTTGCTCTGCAAATTTTTATCAAAAAAGCACCGAATTCAGTTATTAATGAACTTTTCTCATTGCCCTTTCAACACTTCTCAACAATATGGGGGCAAATATAGTTCTCAAATATCTAACATGTTAAGCATGTAAGAAAAACAATTTTTCAGGGTGAATCCCCTATTTGAATTAGGAGAGAGAGTGCATATGGTAATCAAGAGAGGGGTAAAGAATGGGTCATAGTTACTAGTTGAGAAATCAGCAATCATTTTACAAGTTTCCTGTGAATTGTTTAAAAACCATTTCTTGGAGTACATGGAGAGCTAATGGGCCGCACTTCTGTACCTTTGACTAGGATGGGAGCAATGACAACTTTTTCTATGGGTAATTTGCATTTAATACAGTTCTGGAGGAGCATGACACATAGTTTATAAAACAAATCTTCCCCATCCACTTCCATTCATACGTAAGTGACTACAATTATCATTACAATGAAGAACCACATAAGTTCATGCTGTCTACATGTCAATTCTCTTCAAACCCTTTGTTTTGGTGTTTGTTCACTTATCTTCCTTGCTAGGTAAAGTGACTAAAACTAGGCAAAGAGGAAACCGAGCAGAAAAGTATGGAGAGAAGTAGGATGGCAAACCACCCAGTAAAAGCCAATAGACGTAAGACAAAAATTCATGTCTTTTTAGCTTCAAACATAGATGCCATCAATTTGGGTGTGTCTCCGTCTATTAAAGACACATTCAAATGAAAGGATTGGTTTTGTGTGTGTCAAAAATAGGATTACTTGCAGAGAAAAAGTAATACTTTCACTTTTAAAAGAAGCACATATGGCAATGTTAATTTTAATCACTTTCTATATAAGAGTAAAACTTTCAGCACTTCCTTCCTTACTGTTTCCTAATTGGCAAAAGCTGGAAAACAGTCACAAAGTATGAGTCTCCCTCTTCCTTTTCCCCCCACCCCACCCTTTTTGATTCATTTCAGACTTTTGCTTATTGGGAAACAAATCAGCTACAAGTTGGGAAAGAATTAGAAAGTGGGAAAACAGTTTTTTTTAATGTATCCTGTCCCCATTTTCCCATAGGAAAAGTTTCTTTCCAACAGGAACATTCCTTTTTTTTCTGTAAAAATTCCCATGGGAATTTTTTTAAATTTTCCAACCAGCTTTATCCAGTGCTATTTGCTCTCCCTTGAGGCACAGCTGGCTTGTATCTTTGCCATGCTGCTTTCTAGTTCCTTTTACATGTTGGATGCTCAAGTCACTGGTTTTATAGTCCCTTTTATTTCAACTGGTATTTTCAGGGGCTGGGTTACCACACCAATTATCATTTTCCACATCTTTATTGACAAGTGGAGAAGGTTATCCATAGGGATTGGGTACTTCCACTGTCTTTCATCACCAGTGGCAGGTGAGAGAACTAAACAGGAGTTCAGCGGATGCTCCTTCCTTGACCCCCTCCTAGATTCCTGGCTTTGCTCTAAGAAATCTGACATATCCATATTTTATCAAAAGAGAGAGGAAAAAATGAATGGCAGAAAAGACAGCTGGCTCCTCCGATGTTTTGTTCTCTTCTGGGCAGCCATTCCATGCTGTGATATAATTTTTCAAAAGCTGGCTACTGCTGCTCTAAGAATAAGGGTAAGGAACTTGTATAGATCTCAGCTGTGAGGAGGGCAACTGTTTGGATAGACGAGGGGCTCTTCGCTCCTATAAGATCCTGTCATTTCATAGACACAGCTACAAGCAAATCCCAGCACATGGGCTGGCCTGTCTCGAGAGTCATCTACCTTGAAAAGCTAAACAGTTTTTGGGTTTTCAAACTGCTCGTGTATCTATCACAGGAAAGAAAAGGCCAGGCATGCCTGGCATTGTGTATCGTCTACCTGGTTAAAGCATATGCAAATACCTTCCTTTTATGATCCTTTTTGCCTAATATTGAGTGCTCTCAATCTGCTCTTTCCCACACCGTTTTCAGGCTACCCTCCAGCTTCAGGCAATCACACTCAAAGGGAAACTTATGATCCAGCTGGTTAGTAGTTGCCTATTGGTCCACTTCTCCCACAAGCGTATTTCTTCTGTCTGCCACCCTTTTTTGGATGGAATGTGCTCCTTAACTAATTCTTAGAGCCACTACCCTGTTTTCCTTTGAATCACATTTTAAATTCCACTGGCTCCATGATGCCTTTTGAGAATAACTTAGTAGATGGCCAGTAGGGATCAGTGAGACCTATTTTATTCACTTGCCAATTTATGTCTCATAATTAAAACCCCCATCTACCTCAATGATGCCATAAGAACGGCCATACTGAGTCAGACCAAAGGACCATCCAGACCAGTAGCCTGTCTGCCAACAGTGGCCAATGCCATGTGCCCCAGAGGCAGTGAACAGAACAGGTAAACATCAAGTGATCCCTCTCCTGTCATTCACTTCCAGCCTCTGACAAACAGAGGCTAGGGACACCATTCCTACCCATCCTGGCTAATAGCCATTGATGGGCCTAACTTTCCTGAATTTATCAAGTTCTTTTTAGAGCCCTGTTAAAGTCCTGGTCTTCACAACATCCTCTGACAAGGAGTTCCACAGGTTGTCTGTGTGCCGCATGAAGAAAAACTTCCCTTTGTTTGCGTTTAACCTGCTACCTATTAATTTCATTTGGTGACCTCTAGTTCTTATGTTATGGGAACAAGTACATAATTTTTCCTTATTCACTTTCTCCACACCAGTCATGATTATATAGAACTTTATCCTATGCACCCTTAGACTGGGACTTTTCAGCTTAGAAAAGAGGAGACATTTAATCTCTCTTCATATGGCACCCTTACCAAACCCCTAAACCACCTGACTATGCTCTTAGCTAGACCTATGTAGGAACATGTTCCTATTACTGTTATCCTGATCTAACCCTCTTCCCCCAATCACACCCACTTGTTTGCATATCAGCAAGTAAGAGAAGGGACTATCTATTGCACTATTTTTGTCCAGTGCCATATGGTTACATGGCAAGAAGTTATTCATTTCAGAAAATGGAAACAACCACCCAACTGAAACCAACAGAAAGAAGCCTAAAGTGAAGCAGAAAGTACTTTGGTAAAATATAGCTAGATGGAAATTAGAAAGGCAAAGAGGGAAACTGAAAATCATGTTGCCAAAGATACAACCCCCCCCCCAATAAAATCTTTATAAATATCAGAAGCTGGAAATCTGGGAGAGAATTTATGGGTCAGGTGAGCTACCTGAAGTAAAGAGAGCAGTTCAAAAGAATAGGGACGTTGGGGAAAAGATGGTGTAGCGTTTACTATATTCTCCTCTTTGATTGAGGCGTGAAATCTCTTTTATGCACATATAATAATAATGATGATAATACTTTGCACTTCAAAAGCTATTTCTATCCAAGGATCTGAAAGATTAATGAATTAGACTTCACAAAACCTATGCTAGTTAGGGTTGAATTGATCATAGTATTTACACTGGCATGCACATCTTTCTTTTTTATAATAATTTAACTGCAAAGTTTATATTTTAATATTCACTAAACTACAAAGACGACGGAATTATAACCATTATGGGTCAAATCCTGCTTCCCTCACTCATGCTAAAAGAGCAGCACGAGTTGATCTTATCTGTTTCCTGTAAGAAGTAGCAACATGTTTAAATGACTGAGTTCTGGAGGTATTATTTGTGCTGATGAAAATGTTCCTTTCTCTCTGAAATCCTCATGCACAGCATTCTTCTTTGTCTCAGTCTCTATGTATTGTTTTGATATCTATTTCTGCTGCTTCTCCTTTTACCCGATAAGGGCTAGGGCAGGTGAGAACGGTACTCTTCCTCTATCATTTTTTATTAGCTACTCTGATTTTTCTTTCTGAGCTGTAAGAATTCCAAAAGCTACCGTGTGTCTGTCAGGGATGTGCTGCAGCACACAAATCAATATTCATGCTGGGGCTGCTCAGAGCGCAACTGTAACACGATGATCCTGAAATGGAGCTAGAAAATATGTATTAGTGTGTGATGGTCTGTTGTGTCCCCACCAATCAAACCATATGCTTGCCATCCTCTCTCAAGCTCCAAACTCATGAATCAGCTCATCTTGGGAAGGAACTACAGACTGCTCTTTACTGCATGATCAAGGTTCTTTTATTCATTACAGGTCTACTGAGTGTTTTCTTTCTTGAGTGTTTAGTTCCTCTGGGACATTCAAACTCCTGTGAACCACTTAATGAAAATGTAAAGGACAGGAGGAGAGGATGTGGTCTGCAGAGACCTGCCCTGACTAACCTTGGGAAAAGCCATGCATCACAAATCCTAATCCCCTTTCTAAAACAAAGGGAGATGTGGTCCCTAATATTTCTTCTGTTCCAAATGGTGATCCAATTCTGTCCTACTTATTCAGGTACATTTCCCAGTTTAAGAAATGATTACTCACCTGTGCAATATTAACTGTGGTTCTTTCAGCTACATGCCCCTACGGATTGGCCATTTCCCATAGCAGTGTCCATGCGGCCTGTGCATGTGCGTTAGTCAGTCTTGTGCTGAGGGAAGTGGCAACCTAGGCTATGTCTAGACTGCAAGCCTCTTTCAAAAGAGGCTCTTTCAAAAGATACTTTCGAAAGAGCCTCTTTCGAAAGAGAGCGTCTAGACTGCACGCAGAACTTTCGAAAGAGCAAGCCACTTTTTCGAAAGAAAGCACCCAGTGAGTCTGGATGCTCTCTTTCGAAGAAGCCCTCTTTACATTCAAGAACGCCTTCTTTCGAAAGAAGCACTTTTGAAAGAAGGCGTTCTTCCTCGTGAAATGAGGTTTACCGCCGTCGAAAGAAAAGCCGTGTTCTTTCGATTTAATTTCGAAAGAACGCGGCTGCAGTCTAGACGCAGATGAAGTTTTTTTGAAAAAACCCCTGAGTCTGGACACAGCCCTAGAGTTTTAAAGGTAGAATCTTTACCTGTTGAACCTTGGGCACTTTTTTGAAGGCTTCAAGAGGCATCCTGTATCTTCCTCAGGGGGGCCTTAGAACTGTGGGACTCCAGGACAGCAAAAATTTGCTTGGGGGCCAACATTCATAAGGAAGAGCAGCTTTATTTTTCTACTTTTCCTACCTCTTGTTTTTAATGCCAGACAAAATTGCACTTTTGAGTGATGTTCAGCTCTCCAAGGCAACAGAGAATGCAGAAAGGCCGTTGTTAACCAGGATCACCTTCCAACCGTGACACACAGCATTGGAAGACAAGACAACCAGGCATCACCTTCTAACTGAAAAAAAAAAATAATCAGAACAATCTAAAAACTATCTAAATAGGAGAGGAAAGAAATATTTTTGTTTCTCAAAAATAGAAGGAAGTTTCTTTAATTCTATCTACTAACTATGGAAAAACTAACTACCACTATTAGAAAAAGAGAAAATTAAGTTGAGGAATCAGCCTCAGAGTGTTCATAGGCTTACCCCAAACTCTATGGCTTTTCAAAAATAAGTAGCTGGACAAACTACCACTAGGATCACTACATCGCACCAAATGGGTCTGCTCAGCCCAGAATCCTTCCTCAGGCAGTAGCAAATTCCTTCCATTTCAGAGGCAGAAAAACAAAGCAGAGAACATAATGGTGCAATAGTGAGAAAGTTTGAAGAAAGAAGATCCCTTCCTGACCCCACAGCTTATTCACCTGTCAGCTTGCCACGTACCATGAGATTGATCGCCCCTCTGTTGGTTTGTCTTCTATAAATAGGTCACAAACTTCCTTTGAAAATCCAGCTAAAGTGCCAGGGACCCACACGCTTTGCTCAGACACCATATTATTAATGGGTAATTGGGCAGAGAGGTGCCAGATTACGATCTCACATACACCAGGGTAAACTCTAAGGGTATGTCTAGATTGCATCCCTCTGTCGGCAGAGGGATGCAGATTAGGCAGGTCAACATTGCAAACGAGGTAGAGATTTAAATATCCCATGCCTAATTTATATAAAAATGACCACCGCCTTATGCCTCCTGCAAGGAAGTTTACGGGATCTGTCGAAAAAGGCTTTCTTTCTTGACAGATCCCCTGCCTCTTTTTGCCGACAAAGTGCTGAGTCCGCAAAACGCGATGGCCATTTTTATGCAAATTAGGCACGGGATATTTAAATCCCTGCCTCATTAACAATATCAACCTGCCTAATCTGCATCCCTCTGCTAACAGAGGGATGCAATCTAGACATACCCTAAGGGTACATTTACACTGCGGCACTATTTTAGGATACTTCTGATATTCCAAAATGGCTATTCTGCATCTTGACACCACACCCGTTATTTTGAAATATCTTTCGAAATAATGGGCATGCTATTCTGACTAAACCTCATTCCACGAGGCGTACGGGACATATCAGATTAGTGGTTCATTTCAAACTTTGCAAAATAAGCCATTTTGAAATAAGCTACACAATTTGGGGTGTAGATGCACCCCAAGAGTAATCTGTGAACTCCAGTGGAATTACTTTGGTTTACTCTGGTATGACAGAGATCTGTCTCTTTGGCTTACACTGCTATGAGAGAATCCAATTCTTGGAGTGTCATAAATGATTCCTGACGTGTCCCAAAAGGGGAGCACCAGTGCTTATGTCTAAACATGGTTCCTCTTCTTAAACGGGCAGAACCGTGGAATGAATTATTGCTGTTGCCTCTCACATCTGAACCTATGAGAGCTGCTAAATGATGCAGACTGGGTAAATATGGGGCACATCACTTAAATGAGAGGCGCAGCAATGGCAGTGCAGCCGTGATGGGAGGTGAATATAATGATAGTGCTACTGATGAGCGGATTAATTTATTTAGCAGGTTAGTAATTTAGAACAGTAATGAAGAGTCATCTATTTGTTGTCTAAATCCTATCATCTGTCACCTGCAGAGACAGCTTGACTTGTCCTAAGCACCGGGCCTGCTGTTCGCCTGTTAATGATTTCATAGTTCATTTTGGGCCCCTGTTTTTGGTTACATAACTTCATATGATGACTAGAAAACAAAAAGCAAATAAACCAGCAGCAGCCAGAACTCTGTCGTAAAGGCCCTCTAGCCAAAAGTGTCATTTTGTCACTGCTACTCTGGCCGATTAATGTAATTTTCAATTACATTTAATGAACTGCTCTATTTGGTCATCACTAGATCTTAAGTATCTTCTTCTCTCTTGACTTAAAACGGAGCATTATTGGGAAATTGTTGCCCTTTCTAGGAGGAGTTGAGTCTATTGTCTGTCTTTAATAGGTTGCTTTGAAGTCCTAGAACTTTTCATTTGGCCGTTTTTCTATAGAACTTGTTTTTTTTGTTACTGGTTTGCCTTATGTGGGGTGCCCAAAGACAGCATAGGATCTCATCTGCGCTCTTACAGTTTGGGACCTTGAATCCTTTCAGGAAGCCAAAGAGTGAGAAAAAACCTGTTGTGTGGGGAAGGATTCCAGAATTTGGGCCCTTCCTTTGCAACTGTAAAGTAAGCCAGAGAGGAAAGAGAATGAAGAGCCTGACTTTTTACTTTGGTATCAAAAATGGAAGATTCATTACTCTGGCCTGGGGCCCTACCAGAAAGCTATAAACGCTATGGGTATGTCTACACTACCCCGCTAGTGCGAACTAGCGGGGTAATGTATGCATACCGAACGTGCAAATGAAGCCCGGGATTTGAATTTCCCGGGCTTTATTTGCATAAGCCGGCCGGCGCCATTTTTAAATGCCGGCTTGTTCGAACCCCGTGCCACGTTCCACGAGGCGTACAGATAGTTCGTAATGGCTAGCTAGTCCGAACTATCTAGCCCGTGCCGCGTGTAGCCGCGCGGCACGGGGTTCGAACAAGCCGGCATTTAAAAATGGCGCCGGCCGGCTTATGCAAATAAAGCCTGGGAAATTCAAATCCCGGGCTTCATTTGCACGTTCGGTATGCATACATTACCCCGCTAGTTCGCACTAGCGGGGTAGTGTAGACATACCCTATGATACTTCTCTCTTAATGAGGGCACAGAGGAATGGAGACAAGAAATGCAACAATATTTTACAATGATGGTCCAACATACTTTAGTGCCACTACTGTAAAGTGTCCTCTTTGCATGGAAACATGATGTAGGACCATGCCTTGCTTTAGGGACATTAACTCTCTGCCATAATATTCTGTACAGTGTTTTTGCTCTTTGAATAAACTTGTTCTAAAAGCACTTATCTAGGACTCCAGATGTACAGACCCACTTTAAAGACATACAAAAAAGACCCTATAGACACACAGAAAAAAAATTGTTATATGTTTTCCAAAGCCAAACCCATCTCTCAAGGTATGAATTGCTGCTTTAATCAAGCCACCATAAGTTACAGCCTCTGCTATCAGTCCAACTCTCTTAGAAAAGTCCAGAAGTATAGTATCTCCATGAATTTATCTAGTTCTTTTTTTGAACTCTGTTAAAGTCCTAGTCTTCACAACATCCTCTGGCAAGGAGTTCCACAGGTTGATTGTGCACTGCATGAAGAAAAACTTTATTTTGTTTGTTTTAAACCTGCTACCTATTAAGCTGAACTAAAGGTGTCTGGCATACCTTTAAGCTTCAGTTAGGTCTGTGACTTCTTATACATCAAAGGACTGGTCTATCCTACAGTTGACCTACGTTGTGCAGTTTAACATGGCTTAGGTTGACTTGTGTTGTCTACACTGTGTTGGGTTGACAGGAGAAATTATCCCATTTACTTTCCTTACACTTCTCATTCTGGTGGTGTCTTGGAGTCAAGAGGAGAGTAATCACCAATGAAGCAGGTCTTCACTAGACCCACCGAATCAACCCCTGGTGGATCAATCACGTCTGTGTAGATCTCATTGGAGTGGAGGCTTTCTGGTAGTCATCAACACCCTCAGTATAATGATCTAATGTAATCAGATAGGCTACGTCTACACTGGCCCCTTCTCCGGAAGAGGCATGCTAATTTCAAACTTTGGACTAGGGAAATCTGCGGGGGATTTAAATAACCCCCGTGGGATTTAAATAAACATGGCTGCCGCTTTTTTTCCGGCTTGGGGAAAAGCCGGAAAAGAGTGTCTAGACTGGCGCGATCCTCCGGAATAAAGCCCTTTTCCGGAGGATCTCTTATTCCTACTTGAAAGTAGGAAGAGATCCTCCGGAAAAGGGCTTTATTCCAGAGGATTGCGCCAGTCTAGACGCTCTTTTCCGGCTTTTCCCCAAGCCGGAAAAAAAGCGGCGGCCATGTTTATATAAATCCCACGGGGGATATTTAAATCCCCCGCGGATTTCCATATTCCAAAGTTCGAAATTAGCATGCCTCTTCCGGAGAAGGGGCCAGTGTAGACGTAGCCATAGTGAGAATGGTAGATCCCTCAGAGGATGATCAGGTTTGTATTACGGATGGACAAGTCTTTATTCTTTCTGTGTTCAAATAAGCATCCAAAACCTCAGTTGTTTATCCAGAACTAAAGTTCGTCACTCCTGTTCAAGAACCTGGAATCATAAGACCAAAGTCTTTTTTTTTTCAACTTTTCCACATGTCCTGTTTCTTGCCATGCCAATAAATATGGTGCAGTCATCCTGCTATGAGTAGTGTACAATCAGAAGTGTGCAAAAATAAAAAATATTTGTACATTGACAAAAATATTTTAAGTTCCAGGCTGAGTCTAGAAATTAAATTCTCAGAACCATGTATCACGATTCCACTTCAAACTTTGTATGAACTGGCTCCTTTGCATATCTACCTGCTATTTGCCTGCAAATTGGTTGGGCCAAATAGTAGCTTGCTTTCTAACCAGTGGACTCAATCATCAAATTTAATGAGGCTCATACAATCCTGCTACTATTCCTGATGGTGTTTTCTGTAACTACAGAATGCCAGTATTTTTGTTTTCCCTTGCTTAGTCTTCAATTAAATGAGATTTGATTAGTATAGAAGCAAAGGACTGGAAGGGATCTCGAGAGGTTATCTAGTCCAGACCCCTATACTCATAGCAGGATTAATTGTTATCGGGACCATCCCTGATAAGCTATTTTAGTGTTGTCAAAGTAAAAAGTTCAAGTAGTGGCAAGCTGATAGATAGTCCAATACAGTGTTGTTGTAGTTATGTACCCAGACCCGAAGAAGAGTGCTGTGTAACTTGAAAATTTGCTTTTTTCACCCACAGTAGTTGGTCCAATAAAAGATATTATCTGACCCACTGTTTCTCTCTCAAACAGTTCAATGTCATCTCTGTAGCAGCCTTTCTTTCTGCCCAGGGTCAGACGTTATTTTTCTTCATCATTTTTTGATAAGTCTTGATGATTCCTGATAGTTTGAAGAAATCTGTCTCACACATTTCCTCTTATGTGGGACCTTAGAATGAAAAATGTCTCTTTGTTTGGCTGCTTTTCTTTCACACTGAGTCACTTCTCAGGGGCTGGACTGGGTTACGTGACTTCAAATTTCCACCTCTAGTTTCCGGTCATTGGTATTAGATATTTGGTCACAGTCTGTCTTACCATCTCACATTTGTGTGCAGTAGACAACTCTGCAAGTGTAACAGCTCTGAGTAACAATCATTATGTTACTTACCCACGGTGCTTTGCTGAAACAATCCTTTAAAACACACACACACACACACGATAAAGAAAGGGATGATGGGGAGGAGTTTGACATTTTTACTGACCCAGTTTCCCATTCTTCATATCTATTTGATTCCCACAGACACATGAACTCCCGCATCTTTTCTTCCTCTAGTACCTTCTGTACTACTCCATATGGATCCTTTCAAACCCTGACTTGTTTTTCATCCTTCCCTCCCTGTGCTCTGTCTGCATCAGTGCCCTAATTTTATTCCTTCTTTCTTGGAAACTGTATTCAAAACTCTCTTTGTTTGTTATTTGCTAACCCACATTTTCCCCCCTTTCTTAGTCAGCTTACCTTTTCTTTAGCCCTTTTGATTAAGTCCTCAATTCATTTAGTATCCTTCTGTTTCTAAACTAAAATGGCAAAGCACTGCAGGGAATACAGGGTGTATTTACCTCTCAATGCTCCTAGCCAAGGAAGCTTTCAGACTGACTTGCAGACTGCATAATGCACCTTATGACTTTCCAACACAGACACTGAGCCATTTCACTCATTTCTTTCTATTCTCCTCTGACAACAGCAACAGTCCTACTTACTAGCCCCCAGGAGGGTCTTTTTGAACTATAGCTTGCTTCTGCCAGGGTCCTCTTGTGATGATCAGATGAAGTGAATAACCTACACCCTTTCAGCATTTGCAGCATAGCTACAGTGGGAGGGGAGGGGCAATGGGTTGCTACATTAGATGAACTTTTCAGTGTGCATGTATTGTGGCAGGTTTTCACCAAACCTCTGACAGACATGGCAAGAAACAGGAGTAATATAGTCTGGAAATTCTGCTGGGATTTATTTCCTTTGTTAAAGAAAAAATGAGGGTAACTAACGAAGAAATATTAAACAGCTGCCAGATTAATTTTGAGCCTTCTTTTTTCCTACAGACCCTTTACCTCTTTCACAGATACTGCTCTGCAGCATTTCTACCTGCTCCATTAAGACCAGAAAGAGCAGCTTTCATTTTGCTGAAGTTGCTTAGTAACAATAGATGTGGAGAGAGAATGTCCATTCTGCATTAAGCGGGCTTACATTCAGGTCCACTGCTAGAGATGGATAATGGCCATCTCTGTTTTTACATATGAACCAGCTGATCCATTTCATAATCATTAAGGAACTCTTAGATGAGCATTTCTGTCATCTTTCCTCTCAGCCTGTACATATCTGAGGTGAACAGAGGCAGAGTTTTCATTGGGCCTTGTCTGTATCCCCTCACATTTTTTTAGCACCATCCTGGCTTCGTGGGTGAATTCAGAGATTACCACACATGGCCACCCACACCATATTTTGTCAGTTGTTGTCATACGGAACTTCCATCCAGCCCATTTTGACTGGAGTCCTCAGAATTTTTCATAATGTAGGCGATATCTTGACCATTTGAATGGCTCGTGGCCAACTTCTCCTTTGAGTCAGAACTGCCTCCACTTCAATGGCCACTGTCTAACCCCCCCAAACTGCCTGTGCAGACACATGACAACAGGAAGCATAGAGGGTAGGAATTTCAAAAGTGCTCAGTGGTGTCCTATCTTCACTCCCACTAAAGTCAATGGAGTTGAAGCTAGGCCAACCTTGAATGCGCTTGAATATCCCAGTGTGTCTTTAGCCGTCTTTTCGGTGTGATTTAGTAGGAGAAAGTCAAGAGAAGAAGCACACACCATGTGACCAGCTGCCTCTCCACTGATCCACAGACCATGTTCTGGTAGTAAATGGCCCTGTATACTTCATACATAACATATTCCTCTAACTTACCACTTTTACTCTGCGAGCGTGTTTTGTTACCCCTCGGGGAGTCATAAACACAGCACAAGAGGTTGATCCAGTTCTTACTGAAGTTTTACCATTAACTTCAGCATGCTCAAGACTATGGAGTCTACTTTTATAGGTTTTTACAGATCAAAATCTTTTAAAAGTTGAGTGCGGAGCCCAGCGTTGAATGTATTTATGTTTAAAAGGCAAGAATGGAACTATTTCTGTATCTGACTGGTATATTTAAAGCTTTCCTTTCCTTCCCGGTGTGAGACAGCATCCTGTTTCTTAACGTGTGATTCTGAGGAGAAAAGGGGTTGTTGCTTAGGCTGCATGGTATTACTCATCCTCCACTCGCCATGGCACATTTGTGCTTCTCACGTGTGGCAGGGAAAGGTTAGACACAAGCTGGTGTAGTTCAGTCCATAATTAATGCAAAGCAGGAAGTATCTTTACATTTTAAGATCAAATGTGACACCTAATGTGCATGTTTTATATAAAAACCCAGTGGAATTAGGTGCGCAGGCACTGACAAGAAGAGCCTTATATCCTCAAGGATCCATCTAGCTAATCCTGGTGTATCACTTCAACCAGTTTGATTGCAAGGGTATCACAAGGGCAAACTCTGGCCTCTTTCATTTATATAGAACAGAAGCCTGTGTATGAAAACAATGGCATGCTAAATGTCATTTAAGTTCAAGTGATGAGACACAGCAATTGTGCAAGGTTCCCCACTCCCTCCTTAGCATTGAAGAATTAATTCCATGTTGTATGAAATTAGGATTATAAATCCTAAACAAACACATTACATTTCCACAGAGTGCTTCACGCTGAAAGATCCCAAAGTATTTTAAAGACAATAACTTACAGGTGCAGCAATAATCTAGTCCTTACTCAGGCAATGAGGTTTCAATGGGAGTTCTTCCTGATAAAAGATTTAGGATTGTGTCTAATAAAGAAATCAACCCATCTACCTTGCAAATGAAGACATATCTCAAAGCTTCATCCAACTGAAGACTACTGAATCCAAGTGAAGACTACTGTTTTCAATTGAAATGGCAGGGGGAAAGTTAGGAGGCAAAATACAATTGCAAAAATTAGAATTGGAGCCACCCAACAACCAAAAGCATGAGAAGAACTTAAGTATCCACAAACAATAAGCAGGGAAACAGCCACATGTGTTAAACCAGCAATGCCTTGAAAGCCATTCAGTGAAAAAATGGGTGGCAAAATAATCAGCCATATGACATGAATTGGCAAGCAGTACTACTTTACATTCTTGGTTACCCAGAGCTTAAAATGTGAACCATTGTTATACATGTCACTCAACACATACACCAATGTCATAAAAAGAACTAGATCATTCTCCTCAACTGAGGAAAAGAAAGAAATAAAAAGAACTAGATCATTCTCCTCAACTGAGGAAAAGAAAGAAGAAAAAAATGTGAATAATAAAATCCCATTTCAGAGTTCTTCCAGCTTTTCTGTGGTTACGGCCAGCAGTTCCCTTGTAGTTTTGTGTACATTGTAAATGCAGTGGCCATTATTAATTCAGCATGTTTGTTTTTTGTAAAGTCATTTTTAATTTTTAATATTCACATTGATAGTCTTTGTTCACCAGAGTGGTGCACAGGGGCATAGATCTGTTTATATTTATTCATTAGCGTGTTGCTAATTAAAAATGTGTTTAATTAAACTTGTAAAAAAAGATAAGAGAATGAACACGTTGAAGTAAAATACCCCAAGGCTATGAAATAACTTCCACTGTTGAGTTGTTAAAGCTAATGTGGGCAGCAGGAGTGTCAAAAGTGTGTAATGCTTGCTACAAAGTATAAAGTTTGAAACGAAATGCTTTGTGCCAGAGGTGGCAGGTGAAGTTAACATGTACCTGTCGCACATGGAATATTCGTGCCTGGGACTCAAAGAGCTTCTGTCACTTTCCCTCTGGCTGCTCCCCTGGCTGGCGTTTTGCATTGTTTTCTTAGAAGTAATTCTGTGCAAAGATGTACAAGACCACACTGCATATAAATGAGTATTCCCCTTCCATAGGAAGTGAGTGCATACTTGGACCATCTCCGCAGGGTTGACCAACATTATGCTGTCCCCTTCTCAAAGCCTTCGTAGATCCTTGTTCAACTGCAGAAACGCCACATGATCTTCAGAGCTTCCCTCTTAGATAATTAGCTTTATTTCAAAATGACAATGCAAGCGTCTACACAGCCATTCCATTATTTTGAAATAGGTTTGAAATAACGGACGGCTTATTCTGACTTCTGTAAACCTCATTATTTTGGAATAGATGTTATTCCTCATAGAGCTATTTTGAAATAAGGTGTGTGTAGATGCTCCATTGCTGCTATTTTGAAATAGCCCCTCACAGGGGCCATTCTAAGTTATTCCTCTCCAGTGCCTCCAGGAGCTCTAAATCCAGATAGCACGTCTACATTAGGAAAGCCTACCTCGGACTAATTTTCAGGCTTCTCAAATGTGTAGACATGCTATTTTGAAATATGCTATTTTGGAATAACTTATTTCAAAATTGCCGTGCAGTGTAGATGTATCCTTAGATCCCAATCCTGCAAACAGCTATTCTTGGCATTTAGTTGCTCCTGAAGGCTGTCAAGTCAGCAGTCATTATATACTTCTCCCCTCCTTAACCTGCAGGCAACTGATGGCTGTAGAAATGCTGGACAGCAACAGAAATTGGTGTGGTACACTGCGGATCTGTATCTGGTGGGGCCGCATGTGAAGTGCTATTTTGGAAGAGCTAAGGGTGAGCTGGGCCTTACAAGGAGTCAAAACACAGCTAATGAAACCAGGAATCTACAACAGCAGAGTTGCTATGTAGCTACTCTGTATCCTCCAACAGATTTATGACCCCTTTTTTCCCATGTAGATCTTAAACACACATGCTATGTCTACACAGCAACATTATTTTTAAATAACTAGCCGGCAGTTGTTTTGACATAATGTCGAAATACTATCAAGCTGGAGGACTTCTTACTCTGACTCCTATAACCCTCATTTTATGGGGAGTAAGGGAAGTCAGAGGAAGAGTGCTCTATTTCGAAATAAGTGCTGCGGAGACAGCACCCAAACGCAAAATACGCTATTTCGAAATAAGCTATGCCATTGACGTAGCTCAACTTGCGTAGCTTATTTCAAGTTAAGCCCTGCTGTGCAGATGCACCCGCAGTGTGGCACTGGGGCCTGGATTTGGCCCCTACTTCTTTGAATATCATCTACTTCTTACACATAGATATACTGATTTGTCTCCAGCATGGAAAGTCAGTCTCTTTGACCGTTTAGGACCATTCTTTCCTTGCCATCTTCTGACTGACTTTGGATAGAAGTGAATTCTTAGGAAGGTGAAACCCACTGAAAGGTACAGTAAACAAGAAGATCACACAAGGAAGGACGTCTCAGTCATTAGCTATAATAAGTGACTGGTTAGCAAGCAAAGAATGACTCAGTTGTTTGGGAGAGAATAACCTTCAAACTGAATTAAAATTTAGGCACTTTTAGCGACATATGGAATGTCTTTCCATTCAAATTTAAGATGAAAATTTTATGATTGTTTCATGAAATTTTAACGATCATCTGGAATGAATGACTTATGTTTTCATTATTTCCTTAGGATATTTATTTAATTCTTGGTACATTAAAATATTAATGTTCAATTCCATATCAATTTTCCTACCTTCTTACAATCCCTCCAATTTGTCCATTAAAAAGATGCCTTCAAAAGAAGTTAATTAAAACATTTTTCCCAAGGTTTATAGAATATTTTCATTGTAAAATGTATTTAGCACTGTACATTTACATGGTGTTTTACAAGCAAATTGAGAGGCTCCCTACCCCAGAAACTTTACTCTATACAAGGGAAGTGAAAATACACACATTTCAAGATGCTATGACAATAGTTGATAGGAAGGTTATTGACAAGGAGAATCATATATATAGTCTATATACAGTATAGTCTGTGACTCTGTAACACTGAAATGCTGGCTGTTCCCTCTGGTTGGCCCGTGCTGCATGGGGAGTGTGGGGCCCAAACGGCTGCTTGTGCCGCTTGCTCCCCCACGGTGGCCTGGCTGAGTGGCACAGAAGTCAGCCGAGTGCCACGGCAGGAGGCGAAGGGGGGTGGGGCAGTGACATGAGGCGTGACAGCGGCTCCAGGCCCTGCCCCCTGGCCGTGAACGTCACCGTCCTGCCCCCTTTCACCTCCCGCCATGGTGCTTGGCTGACTTCTGCGTCGCTCAGCCAGGCCGACACGTGGGAGAGAGAGAGAGAGAGAGACGGAGCGAGAGACTGGAGGCTCAGAAGAGAAGACCAACGTGGAGGAGAGACCTGAAAATCCTGTCTTATGGCGGGCTAATTGCCTAGTAAATTAAAGATTTTTTGAAGGCATGGAATGAAATTCTAGGCTCTCTGAAGTGAATTGGAGGATTACCACTGACTACAACAGAGGTAGCATTTCACCAATGGAACTGAAGGAAGAATTTGAAGGAGGACAGAGCAACTCCTTCATGGAAGAGACAGAACAAACACTGGCAAGTCACGTGGAAAAGCACATTTCTTTTACAGAACATCTGAAGCAGGAAGCTTGCTAAACAGTGAGTGGGTGCCTGGACAATTTAGCTGCTAAAGGAGCTCTCTAAGATGACAAGATCATTGTGGAGAAGCTAAATGAATTCTCTGCATCTGTCTTCACTGCAAAGGACTTGACTGGGGGTGTGTCTAGACTACATGCCTCCGTCGATGGAGGCATGTAGATTAGACAGATCGGCAGAGGGAAATGAAGCCGCGATTAAAATTATCGCGGCTTCATTTAAATTTAAATGGCTGCCCCGCTCTGCCGATCAGCTGTTTGTCGGCAGATCGGGGCAGTCTGGACACGCCGCGTCGACAAAGAAGCCTTTCTTGATCGGCACAGGTAAACCTGGTTTCACAAGGCATACCTGTGCCGATCAAGAAAGGCTTCTTTGTCGACGCGGCACGTCCAGACTGCCCCAATCTGCCGACAAACAGCTGATCGGCAGAGCGGGGCAGCCATTTAAATTTAAATGAAGCCGCGATTATTTTAATCGCGGCTTCATTTCCCTCTGCAGATCTGTCTAATCTATATGCCTCCGTCGACGGAGGCATGTAATTTAGACGTACCCTGGGATTCCCACACCCGAGTCATTATTTTTAGGTGACAAATCTGAGGAACTATCCCAGGTTGAGGAGTCAGTAGAGGAGGTTTTGGAACAAATTGTTAAACAGTAATAAATCACCAGGACCAGATGGTATTCACTCCAGAGTTTTGAAGGAATTCAGATATGAAATCGCAGAACTATTAACTCTGATATGTAACGTATCACTTGAATCAGAACCTGTACCAGATGACTGGCAGATAGTTAATGCAATGCCAATTTTATAAAAAGGGTCCAGAGGCAATCCTGGAAATTACACACCAGTAAGCCTATCTTCAGTACCAGGCAAATTGATTGAAATGATAATAAATAAAGAACAGAATTATCAGACACACAACTGAACATGATATGTTGGGGAAGAGTCAACATAGCTTCCGTAAAGGGTTATCATGCCTCACTGATCCATGAAAAATCTTTGAGAGGGTACTTGGACTTTCAGACAGCCTGACAAGGTCCCATATCAAAGTCTCTTAAGCAAGTTGGGAAAGTCCTCTCATAGATCTGTAACTGGTTAAAAGATAGGAAATAAAGGGTGGAATAAATTGTCAGTTTTCACAGTGGAGAGAGATAAATAGCCAAGCCTTGCAGGGATTGGTACTGAGACCAGTGTTGTCCAGTATATTCACAAGCTACCTGGAGAAAATGAGGGCGCAAAATTTGTAGATGATACACAATTAGTGAAGAGAGCTAGCTTCAAAGCTGAATGCAAAGGGCTACAAAGGGATGTCATAAAACTAGGTGACTGGACAAGAAAATGACAGATAAAATGCAGTGTTGAGCAATGCAGAATAATGTATACTGGAAAACATAATTCCAACTATACATACAAAATGATGGGGTCTAAATGATCTGTTCCCATTCAAGAAAGAGCTCTTGGAGTCATTGCAGATAGTTCTCTGACAACACCAATTCAGTGTGCAGCAGCAGTCAAAAAAGCAAACAGAATGTTAGGAACCATTGGGAAAGAGATGGGTAATAGGACAGAAAATATCATAATGTTACTATAGACACCCATAGTATACCCACAGCATGAATACTGATGGGATTTCTGGTCATCCCATCACAAAAAAAGATATATTAGCATTGGAAAAAGTGCTTAGAGAGATAACAAAGTGGTTCAGGGTATGGAACAACTTCCACATAAGAAGGGATTAAAAAGACAGGGCCTGTTCACAGCAGAAAAGAGATGACTAAGAAGGGATATATGGAGGTCTATAAAATCATGAATGCTGCAGAGAAATAAGTAAGAAAGAGTTATTTACCACTTGAGTAACACAAGAATCAGGTGTCACCTAGGCATCAGGTTTAAGAAAAAACATATGGAAGTACTTTTTCACACAACACAGTCAACCTGTGGAACTCATTGCCAGGGGATGTTGTGAAAGCCAAAAGTAACACTGAGTCCAAAAGAGAATTAGAAACATTCCCAGACGATAGGTCCATGAATGACTATGAGCCCGGATGGCCAGAGATGCAACCCTATGGTCTTGGTGTCTCGAAACTTCTGACTCTCATGCCCTGATACCAGCCCCAGCTTCTGAAACACTAGACAATTGCCCAATCCTGCCATTCCCTCTGAAGAATCTGGCACTGGCCACTGTCAGAAGACAAGATACTGAGATAGATGTATCACTGGTCTGGCCCATGGCCATTCTGATGTAAGTCACCATAGCTACCATTTCAAATGGCATGACCCCTGATTTGGGTCTCCACTACCATGCTCTCCTCACAGAGGAACTCTTCTCTCTCATTTCCTGGCTGCTGACTGTGGTGCTTAGTGAGAGCACGTTCACTGCCTGCCCTGCTCACCAGCGATACATAAGGTGTGAGAACTGAGTCGAATGAAAGGGTTTCTGTGCAGGTACTGTATTATAACGTTCCCAAGAGCAAAAAATTCCAACACACACATTTGTTCACTGTGTGCTGTAAAACATGAGAGTTTTCCTAGAGCCAGCTGTGCACATGGTTTCTGGGTAGCACTTGCTCCTCATCTGGCTGCCGATTAGTACCTTTCTTGCTCAGAATATTTTTATCAGTTCTACCCGCTGACCTCTGAAGTACGATATCCTGACAGCAGGTTCTCAGACAGCAGGTTAAGCCGCACCCCCTTGGTGAGGCATACCATTTATTTGTGGGCCTGCCAGTCTATCCCTGACCTGTCAGCGGTCTCATGTAAATACAGTCCCATTTGAAACAGTGACTCCAGGATAACAGTGCCCCCAAAAGCCTACTGAGAGGTGCCCTAGCTTTGGCTCCAGTTACTATAGCAACAAGAGTCTACTTCTTAAGAATGTGCCCCATGGCATCCAGGAAAGATCCCCATAGATTTCTACACCTGCCCTAAACACCACTGGGGCTGGCACATGTGTAAAGGAGCTTCAGAATCAGAGAATGACTGCCAGTACCCTAAGAGCCTCCTGGCACTTAAAAGCTGGGCTCTGCAGAGAATCTCACTCCTCGAGGGCTGAAATGACAGTCTGGACCTCTACATAGAATGCTTCCGCCGACGTGCACAGGCAGAAATTGTGGAAAAACAGCATCGCTTGACTGGTAACCTCAGTCGTGCAGACGCAATGCCATCCACAGCCTCCGGAACAACTCTGCCATTATAATCAAAGAGGCTGACAAAGGAGGTGCTGTTGTCATCATGAACAGGCCTGACTACCTAAAGGAGGCTGCCAGACAACTCTCCAATACCAAATTCTACAGGCCTCTTTCCTCAGATCCCACTAAGGAATACACTAAGAAACTGCACCATCTGCTCAGGACACTCCCTACACTAGCACAGGAACAAATCGACACACCCTTAGAGCCCCGACCAGGGTTGTTCTATCTATTACCCAAGATCCACAAACCTGGAAATCCCGGACGCCCCATCATCTTGGTCATTGACACTCTCACTGAAGGACTGTCTGGCTATGTGGACTCTCTGCTCAGACCCTACGCCACCAGCACTCCCAGTTACCTCCGTGACACTACGGATTTCCTGAGAAAACTACAATGCATAGGTGATCTTCCAGAAAACACCATCCTAGCCACCATGGATGTAGAGGCTCTCTACACAAACATTCCACATGCAGATGGAGTACAAGCTGTCAGGAACAGTATCCCTGATGATGCCACAGCACATCTGGTGGCTGAACTCTGTGAATTTATCCTCACACACAACTATTTCAGATTTGGTGACAACATATACCTTCAGACCAGTGGCACTGCTATGGGCACCCGCATGGCCCCACAATATGCCAACATTTTTATGGCTGACCTAGAATAACGCTTCCTCAGCTCCCGTCCACTTACACCCCTTCTCTACCTACGCTACATCGATGACATCTTCATCATCTGGACCCATGGGAAGGAGACTCTGGAAGAATTTCACCATGATTTCAACAGCTTCCACCCCACCATCAACCTCAGCATGGATCAATCTACATGGGAGGTCCATTTCCTGGATACCACGGTACAAATAAGTGACGGTCACATCAATACCACCCTATACCGAAAACCTACCGACCGCTACACTTACCTGCAAGCGTCCAGCTTCCATCCCGGACACACCACACGATCCATTGTTTACAGCCAAGCACTGAGGTACAACCACATATGCTCCAAACCCTCAGACAGAGACCTACACCTACAAGATTTTCAACAAGCATTCTGTAAACTACGATACCCACACGAGGAAGTGAGGAGACAGATTGACAGAGCCAGACGTGTACCCAGAAGCCTCCTGCTACGGGACAAGCCCAAGAAAGAAACCAACAGAACACCACTGGCCATCACCTACAGTCCCCAGCTAAAACCTCTCCAACGCATCATTAGTGATCTACAACCATCCTGGACAATGATCCCTCGCTTTCACAGGCCTTGGGAGGTAGGCCGGTCCTTGCCCACAGACAACCCGCCAACCTGAAGCATATTCTCACCAGCAACTACACACCGCACCATAATAACTCAAACTCAGGAACCAATCCTTGCAACAAACCTCGGTGCCAACTCTGCCTACATATATACACCAGCAACACCATCACAGGACCTAACCAGATCAGCCATACTGTCACTGGTACGTTCTCCTGCACATCTACCTATGTAATATATGCCATCATGTGCCAACAATGCCCCACTGCTATATATATCGGCCAAATTGGACAGTCCCTACGTAAAAGAATCAATGGACACAAATCTGATTTTAGGAATGGCAACATACAAAAACCTGTAGGGGAACACTTCAATCTTCCTGGACACACAATTGCAGATCTAAAGGTAGCCATCCTGCAGCAAAAAAACTTCAGGACCAGACTTCAAAGAGAAACTGCTGAGCTACAGTTCATCTTCAAGTTTGACACAATCAGCTCTGGATTAAACAAAGACTGTGAATGGCTCGCTAACTACAAAAGCAGCTTCTGCTCTCTTGGAATTCACACCTCCAGATCAGCTACTAGAAGTGGGCCTCATCCTCCCTGATTGGATCCACCTCGTCATCTCCAGCCTGATCCTGGCCTGCATATTTATACCTGCCTCTGGAAATTTCCACTACATGCATCTGATGAAGTGGGTCTTTGCCCACGAAAGCTTATGCTCCAACACTTCAGTTAGTCTATAAGGTGCCACAGGACTCCTCGCCGCTTTCACTCCTAGAGTGTGATTCTCTAAGGGCTCGTCTAGACTGCATTCCTCTCTCGAAAGAGGAATGCAAATGAATCCAATCGAAAATTCAAATGAAGCGCGGATTTGCAAATCTCGCGCTTCATTTGCATAATCATGTGAGAGCACTTTTTCGAAAAAGGATTTTTCAAAAAAAATCCCACAGTGTAGACGGGGTTCTTTTGAAAAAAAAAACAAAAAAAAAACCCCTTTTTTGAAAGAATCTGTACTCCTGAAAAAATGAGTATGGGTTCTTTTGAAAAAGGGTTTTTTTCCCCCAAAGAACCCTGTCTATACTGCAGGGAGGGGGTTTCAAAAAACCCCTTTTCAAAAAAGAGCTCTCACGTGATTATGCAAATGAAGTGCAAGATTTGCAAATCCGCACTTCATTTGAATTTTCAATCTGCGTCATTCGCATTCCTCTATCAAGAGAGGAATGCAGTCTAGATGAGCCCTAAAGGGATCTAACTCGACCGCTTTCGTCAAGGGCATGTCTACCCTAGGAAATTATTTTGAAATATCTAAATTCAAAATCATAACTCCCGAAATAGCTATTTGAAATAGCGTGTCCATACTACAGGGAAGCCTTGAAATTAGTCCGAGGCAGGTTCCCTTAATGCAGACGCGCTACCTTGACTTAGAGCCCCAGTAAGCACTGGGGAGTAAGTAATTTGAATGACTCTGGGGGAGTAGTTCTTTCGAAATAGCGGCAGTGGGGGTGTACACACTATCGCTATTTCGAAATAAGTGTTATTGCTTGTGGAAAGCAGGAGTTATTATTTTGAAATCACCATCCACTTATTTCTAAATAACAGGCTTGGTGGTGTTGATGCTCCATTTGTGATTTTGAATAAGGAGAATTAGCCCTAGCGTAGACCACATTTGTGGATGCAAATCAGAGGCAGCCAAAAGATATGATCACAGTGGTTGTAGCTGAACAATGCCACGCTTCAAAGTAGGGAAGTACATGTTGGGGAAGTCTGGATCTAAGCAGGCCCCTCCATAGAAGCCAGACCATTACATGACTTCTTTTACTCGCTGTTTCTATTCTTGCTCACTCTGTTCTTTTCTCATTCTCCGCAGGTTCTGCCAGTGGTTTGGCAACCCAGCCTTTGTCAGAGCTGCTGCAATGCAGGCAGCCTCTGGAAGCAATAGAAAAGAACAGAGTTATCAAGGCTAGAAACAGAAAGTACAGCAAGTCATTTAGCTATTTGGGCTTTAATTGCAACGGTGTGTGTAAGATTCCCCATCTCCACCCCATTAAGCCCTCGAGCAGCACACCTGCTACGTACTCAGGAGTCAGGTATTTTTTGTGCAGCACCTTCTGACCTCCGTGAAAATTGTATAGAGCTCTGGAACTTACAGCATATGATCAGTGTGCCACACATGTGCCACTTTGATGGATGGATGTACACTGAGCAAATTGCAGGGCAGAAAACGGGTTATAAAAGTAAAACAATTTCTTATACTCTTATTGAGTCTGCTACACTGCCTCAGTCGATTGGGTCACATGAGCCAGCTTTCTGCAAGCGGCAATAGCTAACACCTGATTATTAATTATTATGTATACGAACATGCTTTTCTACAAGGCAAAACCCCAATGCCACCATGATACAAGTAGTGAATTATGAACTACATAATGCTGTAGAGTGTACAGTATGTGGGGTGGGAGTAAATTCCACCTTTACCCTACAGGTGGTCAGTTTATGACCTAAAGCAGGCGATTTGATTACTCTTATAATTATCCTAGCTCGTATGACAGCTACAAGCAATGATACTGGTCATAAAATTATCCAACCCATTTCAAAATCCAGCTCCAGTCTTTGCCTCTCTGACCCGCTGCTCCTGTGAATTCCGCAGATAGCTGATGCTATGGGCAAAGAAGGTCTATGTGTCATTTTATTGCTTCTAAATTTATTGCTCATTAATTTCAGTGACTGCCCCCTTTATCCTATATTATGGGGCAGAAAGAAGACTAATGGAGGAGCTGATTGGTTTTCATCACTTCATATACCTCAATCAAGTCCTCTCTACTACTCAAACTTTACAAGTGAAAAAACAACGAATAGCCTTTCAGTACCTTAAAGACTAACAAAACATATAGATGGTATCATGAGCTTTCATGGGCACAACCCACTTCTTCAGATGAATGGAGTTATTAAGGTCCAGTTTCAAAACAAACAGGATTTAGGGGGCGAGAGTAGGGGGAAAAAAAGAGGGGAGAATTCAATTAGAGAGACTCTGACTATTTCTTCCCCCACCCTTTATTTTTCCTTCTCTCCGACCACATCCCCCATTTATTTCCAGTTATAGACCAACTTGGCTATCTCTCTGAAGCATTACAAGTGAAGTTAACCAAACCATTGCAAACAGTTGGACCCTTGATGTTCCTCAGTGCCTTTATGTATTTAAATGAAATAAAACACATGCATGGAATTACACCAATATGTGTATTACAGAGAGGGAGGGATGAAAGAAAGCAGCCTCAAAATTCCCTGTGGGAAGCCAGATATTCTGTGGACCAATTCAAAACTATATCCCCATTTTAATCAGCAGTAGGACTTGAACAAATACTTCCTTCTTTCAAGCTCAACTGGGCTCTGTGATAGCCTGTCTAGCTTTGAGCCTACCAAATTTGCAGACCTTATAGGATAAATCCACATGTTGAATTAGAAACAGGATTTGATTGTGAATGTGCTGTAACAGAATCAGACCAGAGGACTACAGGAAAGTGGTAGAGGGGAAATGTAGTAGCCCCAGAGTAAATAGGGTCCCTGCTCCCTGGGTAAACTAGCACAGGCAAAACTAGAACCAGCAGGAACCTGTTAGAATCAAACAGGAAAATTAAGCCAAATGAAACAGAGCAAAGATCACAGGAAAATTAAGCCAAATGAAACAGAGCAAAAGAAACAGAGCCCCTTTCCCCCGCCCCCTTCGGAAACCGCCGTGGTGCCGCGGCAGCGGGGGAAAGGGGCCCCCCCGAGCGCGGCGAGTGCGGCCGCCCACACCCCCCGAGTGGGGGCGGGGGCGTACCGGCCGGGTAACGAGCCGGGACGGGCGGACGGCATAGACAAGGGGCGGGGGGAGGAGGCAACGAGGGTGACGTCACCGGCGCGCCGGCCCGGAGAGGGGCCGGAGGACGACGGGGGCGGTGACGTCATCTGCCTGCGACCGGCGGGCAGTTTAAAAGGCCGCCCCGGACCAGCGAGAGGGGGGAACACCGGGGAGGTGGACCCACCTTGGCAGCGAGCTGGGGGACTCAGGTACTGGAGACCCTGGGCGGAGGCCCGGGTGGAAGGCCTCGGGGGTGAGGCGATTTAGGACGGGGGAAGAAGTGGCCCAGGGCGGGGACGTGGACCCCGAGAGCGGGGGAGTTTAGGGTTCTCGACCCCCCCATTAGGTGAGGATTTTATCCTGACCTTAGGGCCCTGGGTCGGGGTCCGGAACGAGGGCAGGCCCGGACCCCCTTCCCCAACCAGCTGAGCCGGCCAGATCTGAGTACACGCCGCCAACAGTGGATAAAAGGATTGAGGGGGGGAGCGGACGTAAGCCTCCCCCGGGGGCAAAACCCCCACAATAAGCTATCAAAAATAAAGAGAAAGCGGCATTTTTTTGTGTCGTGAAGTTTAAAAGCTGCACTAAGTCCACGCTCAAGTGTAAACTTTTGAAAGGACATAATGCTTTGTTCAGAATCACGAACACTTCAGAGTTATAAACAACCCTGATTCCCAAGGGGTTTGCAACTTAGATTCCTACTCTGAAAGTGTGTCGACACAGCCACCTAAACGCGACATAAGATATGCAATTGGCACTATGCAAATTGCGTATCTTATTTTGAATCCATTTTGAACTAATGCACTGTATCGAGCCATCCCTTAATGCTCGTGCAATGAGACTTACTGGGATGATGAAATAGCGTGCTCATTATTTTGAAAAATATTCGAAATAGCGGGCAGCTTGTGTAGACATGGGGTAGCTACTTTGGGATACCTGTGGCTATCCCGAAATAGCCATGCAGTGTAGACGTACCCTAAGTGATTTTAGCATCCCTGCAGCTAATAAATATTTGATTGCTAATACTCCACTCCTTAAAGACCAGGCATGGTGGCCATAATATCTGAGGCTGTGAGCTATCAACGATAGAAAGTTGAGCAGCATTAGTTCTGCTGAATAGTGGAAGAAGATACATTAAAGAAACATTCTCCATTAAACAGCTGTATAATATTACTGTGGAAACAGCTGTAGGGTATAAGGCGGTGCATACAGATGTATAGTATATGATTAATCAACTGCTTTTGTGCTTTCAAAATTAACTTTTGAACATTAATTACTTTTAATGTGGAATATTCTTTTGTAGATCTTGCATGCTTTGGGGGTATGTGCCTGCACATTTTTAGTAAGGGTCTTAAAACAAAATAAACAGTGCTGAAGGAAGCTTAATTTTATTATTTTTCACTCTCTGTGCTGTAAAGCCATGATATGCAATTTTGGTGTTCTTGCTGAATTCACATTTTTATTTGTTTATTTTTTAATGCAGGGGTACCTATCAATCACGTTGTCAAAACAGCTTTGTTGTATTATCTGTCTAGCATTACCTGTCTTTAGCAATGTTTAAAGCTTCGCTGATGTGGAAACACTGATTTACACTCACATGTCTCCCAGACTGGACTTACTATAATTGTCTGTAACCTGGCCTTTCACAAACTTTAATGAGGAGATTACATAGTGGTCGAATGCCTGCTGCCAGACACTTTACTCTTTCCAAATTCAGAGACATTACTTCCACTAGATTGCATTGATCGCAATGGCATTCTGTGCAATAACCATGATGATTTCAAAATTCTTACTTTGACATTTAAATTTCTTCATGACCTTTTCCCTTCCACTCTCCCCCTCCTTTGCTTGACTAAACTTTAAAGCCCATTGTATTGTCTTCATTGTGATATTTCAGTCTTGGGACAGAAATTAGCTAACAATAAGTGGGGCTACGTCATGAAACTTTTACTTTATTAGGAACCCACTGGAGATACAGCTTTTCTGCTTTCCCACACTACCCAATCTGCTCTCTGCATTCTAATACCTCACTGTAGCTTTGCAGTCTCTGAGGGCTTTATGAAGTCTGGGATTAATTATATTGGTCAGTGGAATGGAGTCAGAAATTCTGGAGTGGATTTTGTAGTTCAATGAACTAGTTGACACATTATACTAGGTTGAACTAACCACAGTTTATTTTATACTATACACCTAGTATATTAGGATTTATCGGAGGCAGCTGCCTTAAAGGTAGATGGCGGTGCTATGTGAAACATGCAGTTGGAAGCATTACCTTTGCCTATCTAGTTGTTGAGAAGGGGATGGGTTGTTTGCCTATCTAGTTGTTGAGAAGGGCACTTCAGAATGTCACAGTGATGAAAGAGGGAGTTTCAAAGGTCAGATAAAACAACCAAGAACTAGGAGTCACCAAATGAAATGAATAGGTAGCAGGATTAAAAAAAACAAAAGGAAGATTTTTTTTCATGCAGTCCACAGTCAATCTGTGGAACTCCTTGCCAGAGGATGTTGTAAAGACCAGGACTTTAACAGGATTCAAAAAAAAAAAAACCTAGATAAATTAATGGAGGTTAGGTCCATCAATACTTATTAGCCAGGATGGGTAGGAATGATGTCCCTAGTCTCAATTTGTCAGGGACTGGAAATGGTTGACAGGAGAGGGATCACTTGATGATTACCTTTTCTGTTCATTGTCTCTGGGGCATGTGGCATTGGCCACTGTTGGAAGACAGGATACTGGGCTAGATGGACCTTTGGTCTGACCCAGTCTAACTGTTCTTATCATTACATTTCTGAAGCTATGAAGTTTTCTTATCTGAAAAACTCTTCCTAATACACATGTCTGTACTAGGACTGATATAGTGCAGTTTTGCAATAACAAGTAAAGCTTCAGTGTTCACAGAAGATGGTATTTTAGTCCATATAATGACCCATTCAGTTTTTGGTGGACCCGCAGTAATTCCAACCAATGTGTCTATGAGAGAATGTTACTCACCCTCACAGCAACCATGGGTGCTCACTCTAGATGTCCATGAGTTCCATGGACATCAGGTTAGAGATTATTGGTTTCAATGCCTGTTCCAGCCACGTATGTGCCCTATGCAGCCTCAGGCACTGCACTCTGGCTATACAGAGGTGTATGGGCAAACCTCCTCAGTTACTTCTGTACTCCAGAGGTCTGTGGCAAAGCATTCAAAGCAGAGGGAAGGAGGGCAGGGAATGAGCATCCATAAGAACACACATCTTGAAGAACTACAGTTACTGCACCAGCTGAGTGACTTTCTCTTCTTTGAGTAGTGTCCCTATGGGTGCTTCGCACTAAGTATATGTCTACTCTATGGGATGAGGTTGGATTAAGACACATAGCTGAAGTCAAAGTACCTTTACTCAACTTTTGGCACGTTTCATACTGCAGGAAGTTGAAAGGAGAACACTGCTCCCTTTGGAAACAGGACTACCAAACTCTCAAGTGTACATGGAGTTCTTCCATGAGTGGTGGGTAATGGTGGGAGGGGAAGGGAAGCAAGCTCCCAGCTTCCCCTCAGCCCCACCCCTTCTGCTGAGGCTCCTCCCCAGTGGGAGTCAAGCCACCTCCCTGTCCCATCTAGACCATAGGGAGGGTGGGCAGGGGGCGCACGGCCCTGGCCTCTGAGCACAGGGAGGGAGGGAAGCATGTGGCCCCAGCCTCCCCAGCCCTGGAGCATAGGAGCAGGTGGGCGCTTGGAGCCAGCAACACTCCACCCCCAGTATGCCTACAGTAGGATTTCTGGGGGTGGTGTGTGGGTGGGGCAGGGTTGAAGGTTTGTGGGCGTGGCCAAGCATACCTGCCACCCATGAGCTCTTCTTCAGGTCTGCTTCTCTCTCTCACCAACAGAATTTTGTCCAGTCCAAAATATTCTCCCGTTCACCTTCACCTTCTCTCTCATTTTCCGGGACCAACACTGCTACAGCAATGCTGCATATTCCAATGTGCAAAGTTAAATGTGTGCACAAATCTTTGCAGAATTGGGAACCAGGTGCTTAATGAGTACGAGGACCAGAGAAGATATAGGGTACACACAGGTTTGTAGCGAGAATAATATGGAGAAGTCAAAGAAGAACAGCAAGGACAAAGGAGCAAATAGCATCCAGGTTCCTCTAGTCTCCTTTAAGGTCAGATCCACACTATGAAAAAGGTATTTCAGACACACATTAGCTAACACATATTAACAAATGTGTTAAAATCCTAGGGTGCGTCTAGACTAGCAAGATTTTGCGCAAAAGCGGCCTGCCAATGTAGACGCGCTTTTGCGCAAAAGCGCATCATTATAACAATAACTCCGGGACCAATTTAGACGCGCTTTTGCGCAAATACTTTTAATGGAAAAACTTTTCTGTTAAAAGTATGTCCGCAAAATCATGCCAGTCTAGACGTAGCCCTAGTGTAGACAAGGCAAATTGCAGTTAACATATGTTATCTAGTTGAAGTAACCTAGGGTGTGTGTAAACTACATGGCTCCGTCGATGGAGCCATGTAGATTAGGCTGATCGGCAGAAAATAAATTTAAATGGCTGCCGCGCTGAGCCGACAAACAGCTGATTAGCTGTTTGTCGGCTCAGCGCGCTAGTCTGGATGCTCCTGCGCCGACCTGAAAGCCTTTTATCGACCTCCCCGTTATGCCTCGTAGGATGAGCTTTACCGGGGAGGTCAATAAAGTGCTTTCATGTCGACAGGGGAGCGTCCAGACTGCCCCGATCTGCCGACAAACAGCTGATCGGCAGAGCGGGGCAGCCATTTAAATTTAAATGAAGCCACGATTATTTAAATCGCGGCTTCATTTCCCTTTGCTGAACAAACAAATCGACATAGCTCCGTCGACGGAGCCATATAGTCTAGACGTACCCCTAGTGTTTACCTCCACCTGCTAACATCTTATAATTATAACTTGTTTCTTCAGCATGAAGGTTTTAATACATGTAAGCTAGTATGCCTTCTTTTCCTAGGGAAGGCAAGACCTATGGGTCTGTGATAGAAATAATAACTGTTCAGCGAAGCCTAAAATCGCACGTGCTAACAAGGTTTTGCAGAGTTTCCTCTGTATTGTTTTGGTAGGTACACAAATGCATAGAAACAATAAGTCAGAGATACCTCATTGAGCCCAACACACAGCACTTTTTTTTATAGAGCACAAATATGCATCTGCTCATCCTATGAAGACAGATGCATGGTTATGGAACTGGAGTGCACTGTTGATCAAGCTAATTCTAACCTGTTGCAAATAATATTTCTGATTTGTTAGCTCTAAAACATTCATCAAGTTGCATGGAAATTCAGTGAACATCTTTCTCTGAGGCATCTTTAGGGAAAAGCATCCCTAGCATGTTTTCTAAATGGATGCATTTTGTTTTTAATGAAACTAAACTAAAACGTTTGTCTCAGTATACATAGACTGATATTCTCTGTCAAAATGTGTTATCTCTCCAGATAACAGTGCAACACTCGAGTATTATTTGACACATTTTTAAAGACTAGTTTGGCTTATTTTTGTCTGCTTATTTTATGTATGGTTTGGGGTTTTGTTGTTTGTTTGGTTCAGAGCTTAATCTAATCTCTGCGTTTCCCTGTACATTTTCAGCATGACTTTCTGGATACTTAAAGGGAGACTGACAAGGTTGGTGAGTCCCAAAACTGACCTAAATTTCTCCCTCTTTTTACTGTGTTCATGGGCCTGATCCAAAGTTCATTTAAGCTAATGGAAAGACTCCTATTTACACATGCATCTGACGAAGTGGGTCTTTGCCCACGAAAGCTTATGCTCCTACACTTCAGTTAGTCTATAAGGTGCCACAGGACTCCTCGCCACTTTTGCAGATTCAGACTAACACGGCTACCTCTCTGATACTATTTACTTCTGTATGCCTTAGATTCGGGAATGAAACATGCTGTACCTTCATAAAACTCAAGTGTTAGGACTCTATGGGTGTGTCAAACTACACCCCTCTGTCGGCAGAGGGATGTAAATTGGACACATGGAAAGAGCAAATGAAGTGCAAATAAAGTGGGGATTTAAATACCATTTGCATAATAGTGGCCGCCGCTTTTTTTCGAAATGGGACATTTTGAAAAAGCCCAGCAGTTTAGATGGGGCATTTTCGACAGAAATGCCCCATTTTGAAAGATCCTCATTTCTGTCAAAAATGCCCTGTCTATATTTCCGGTTTTTTTCAAAAAGCCCTGTTCTGAAAAAAAAAGCGGCAGCCGCCATTATGCAAATGAAGCACGGGATATTTAAATCCCCCGCTTCATTTGCACTTTCGATGTGTCTAATTTACATCTGTTGATCAAGATGTAGGTACACAAATGCACAAAGGTTTAGACACACCCTATCTGTGCTGAGTGGAAGGCGGAGATAGAAAGTGAATTTCATCCCACCACACAGGCCCCTGGTACTGGATAACGAATGGGTCAGAATTATAGATGTTTATTTTTTTAAATATAAACTCTTGAATGCTCTTCTTTCCAAGAAAAATCAGTAGCAGTGTCTGGGTACGTCTACGCTGCAAGCTTATTTTTGAAAAAGCTATTCCGGAAGATATCTTTCAGAATAGCTTATTTCAAAATAGAGCATCCACAGTACAGAGAAGCCTCCAACTTAGTCTGAGGCAGGCTTCCCTAATGTGGATGGGCTATCTTGATTTTGAGCCCCAGGAGGCACCGGAGAGGGATAACTTAGAATGGCCCTGGTGAGGAGCTATTTCGACATAGCAGCAGTGGAGTGTCCACACATACCCTCTTGTGAAAGAGCTTTTTTGGAAGAGGCCTTATTCCTCATGGAATGAGGTTTACCAATGTCGGAAAAAGTCCATTTTCTTTCAAAATAATGCAATTGCTGTGTGGATGCTAGTATTGTTTTTCCGGAATATTGGTACAGTGTAAACGCACCCTTAGAAATGGGTTACCCCAAGAACAACAAGAGCGCAAATGAATGGATGGGAGAGGGGAAAGAAGGAAGGAAGCAGACGTTGTTTCAACGATTTAAGAATTATTAAAAATGAGTAAAATAAGCCCATTTTAAAATTCCGGAAAAATTACCAGCAATAACCTCCCCAGCAGGTACCATATTCTGTCAGCTTGAATTTCCCAGTGCATGGCAATGCATTGGCTTTACAGAGACGCTTCCAGCTGCATATAGATTTGAAACAAAAGCAAATGGTAAAAAGTCTTCATCCTACACACTCACACACACACAGACACGCCAACTCACGGTACTGAGCCTCCGCGCAAGGGAGGGGAGGGATTGCAGTACCTGTAAGAAATTTAAGTTACTTTCATCCCTGTCCCACCACAGAATAAGCCTGCATAAAGGCTGCCAAGGCCGGCTCCACTGTCCGACTGACCATGCCAGGGTATTTATATGTGGTGGAAACTGTATGTATCCTGGAAGTGGACCAGGACACAGTCTGTATTCCTGCAGATCCAGAATCCCCAGTACCATGTGCTATGACTGTAGAGGAACTACTAGCTGTCCTGCACTCCATGCCTGGGTTGAGGGATGCATTCACTTCCCAGCCTTCTTGCGCTCTTCCTCTATAGAATCCAAATACTTGAGCTTTATGCAAGGGGAGTGAAATTCACTCCCTGGTACAAAGGACCCTCACAAGGCACCTTACACTACTTGAGCTTTTAACTTTGGGGATAATTTCACCCGTAACCAGCAAGACACTTACTATTAAGTGAAGTCCCCCAACCACAGTGCGTATGTGATACAGAGGGTGGGAGTCAACACGTAGAATATACTCTGAGAACTTGTGCCATTTCTGTACAAAATGACAGTATCTGTAAGAAATTTAAGTGTAGGGTACAGAGGGCTCAGGGCAGGTGGCTGGGTGTGTGGGGGGGCACCCAAGGGCAGGGAGTGTGTCTGAAGGGGTGCAGGAGTTAGGGCAGGGGGCTGGGAGTGTGAAGGTCTAGGAGTGAATGCAGGGCTTGGGGGGGAGGGGTGTAGGAGGGAGTGCTGGCCCTGCGCTCAGGGTCCCAGCTGCTACCTTGCATGACAGACTCTGAGGCCTGCCCCTGGGGCTTTGCCCCTCACCTCAGCTGGGGGTGGGGGACAGCGGTAAGAGGGCTAGATTTCAGCATCCCCTCCCCCCATACTCTTAAAATGTTCTGGTTCCCCTGAGCAGGAGCCCGGCTGTCATTGTGCTCTCTGCCTACAGCGCACCCCAGGCTGGCCTCTTTAACTTGCCTACTGCTTAGCTTTGGGCATGGGGCCACCACCAAAACCTTCCTGATGGGAGTTCTGCCTCCTCCTGGAGCAGAGTGCCCCCATGCCAGCCCACTCCTCCTTACCAGAGGGGTGCACTGTTTAACTGCCACCTGTGGGAGAAGAGGGAGGTGTCTTTGGCTGGCCCTGGACACCAGATGTGAACTTCACCTCAGTGAATGAAGATGAAAGCCAAATGAAAATCTGAGGATTCCGCTCTTGGGAGCCATGTGACCATGATAGAGCAATGGACAGAGAAATTCATGAGGCAAATATGGAATAGAATTTGATTTTATACAGGGCCTTATTTACCCAAGGCATCTGCAAGTACTTTCTGAAAGTGAATACAGTGGTTACATATTGAAGGTGTGTTGGCTGTACAAGCAGCACTCAGTAGCCGCTCACAAAGCCTTAACTATTAAGGCCTCTTGTTACCGAAGGTTAGAACGTTGGCCAAGGAACCAGAACGTTCTATGCTCCGAGAAGAGCCATGGCTCTCTAACCTCCATGGGTTCAAGGTCCAGTGGACTTTTCAGTTTGTCCAGACAACCATCAGGGTTGTGCCTCGGAAGAGATGTGGAAGTGGGGACTTGACTTTCACCTCTCTTCAGAAGCACCTCTGACAATCCTCCAGTGCCTTAGTGCAGTGTGCGTAGGAGGCATGAGGCCAAGTTATCACAAAGAAATTAAACTCATAGCCTTCTGGCCCAGAGTGGAGTTTGCTACGAGCTGAGTCATTAAAATAACCCATCCCTGGTGCATATGTTTGTTAACACTCATCGGTGACCTCAGACATTTTTGATCTACCATTTGGATAGGAGTCCTTATAGAGACATACCTCATGGGAGAAAGCCCTTTACCCTGTGCCCTTTTGACTCACTACCCCAAGGCTGATAGACTATGGGTACAATTCCCTCACATAAGGTTGTTTCACTTTTCTGGGACAGTGTGTAAAATGTCTTAAATCAATTAAAACCACTGGGATTGGAAAGAGAGAGAGAGAGAAGAAATGAGATTAAAACAAAGGAACGGTGTGTATAATGTAGTCTAGATAACCACATATGTCGTTACAGGCAATAAGCAATCTCTTGCATTAGTAGAGAATACACTCCCTTTTTACCACTTGTTCCTTTTTTCCTTGAGCCTTTTTTGCAAGCAGCATATCAGAGAGAGTCTCTGACTGGTGTCATCACCCTATTTCCCTCTCTGTCTAGTGTCCTTCTCATTATACAGCACATTCATTTTGATCCTACGGTTCATTATGATATCAAGCATGCCCTACAAAGCCAAAGTGCCATATTCTTATCTCAATCATGCCAGTAGAATCCATCTGGGTAAGTTTAATTGGTCACAAAGGACTCAGTTCTGCAAGCTCATCACTGCCCCTTCATAGGTACCAGCCCTTTCTTGGGAGGTCCAAGCATGGAAGGGTTGCAAGATTAGACCCACAATTTGATCAAAAGATACATTTGCTCATAAGCCACTGTACAATGTTGTTTATTGCAGTAATTCAACTGATTTTTTTTGTTAAAAAAAAGTGACAAAAGTTACAAAAATTCTGCTCTTTAGAAGGATTTTCTAACTGCATTTCTATTTTGTTTTGAATATTCTCTTTCTTTCACCCTTTCTGACTCTCAGATGCAGGCCACTGATGATGGTTTAGCTCTTTGGTTACTGAATACATTGATTACAAGAACAGTAAGAAAATGCATTCCCTTGTTTATATCATTGTGTGTGTGTTTGTGTGTGTGAACATTCAGACAATTGTGAGAACACAAGGGGCTGCTTGCAAGCCCTGGATGGAGGTACTGTGAATTGGTAGTGTGTTCCATTCACTCTGAACCTGAGGCCATGTCTACACCATGTGGAAGATCGATGCAGCCGCAGTTGATGTTCTAGGATTCAGTTTAGCGGGTCTAGTGAAGACCCGCTAATTCGAAGTGAGAGGGCTCCCTCATCGGCCTCGGTAGTCCTGCTCCTCACGAGAAGTAAGGGAAGCCGATGGGAGCATTTGCTCCCATCAACCTCCCGCTGTGTGGATGTTGAGAAAACGTGATTTAAGATACATTTACTCTAGCTACGTAATTAATGTAGCTGGAGTTGCATCTCTCAAGTGCACCTTCCCCGTTAGTGTAGACCTAGCCTGAAAAACTTGAAGTCATCTGGACAGATCACTATATCGAAGTAAGGGTCTTTTCCATAGAGAGAAGCATACCAGTTACCCTGTTATCAAGAAGGAATTATGGAAACAAGGGTAATCATGAAAAACCTTATTTACTTCAGGTTCTTGTTTTATTATCTTAGATCTAAAATGAGTCTGAGACCACCTTTTGCTTTGGACATAAAGAAATAGTGGGCATAAAAACCTTTCTTCCTCATTTACAAAGGAATTTATTTTTTATTGCTCTTGTTAGGAGGAGAGGTTGGACCTTCTGCTAATGAACAGTCTTGTGACAGTGTTCCCTGAATAGGGACAGGAAAGTGGGGTGGGATAAAACCAAACTGAAGGAAATATCGCAGCTCTACCATGTTTAGGGCCAGTATTCCAATATGATGCGAACCCCAGCATCAAGCATGTCAGACAGACAATTGGAAAACTGGCAAAAAATAACAGATTTGTCTATAAGTACTGGTGTGCTGCCCTCCACAAAACATCAAAATGCACATTTTGATTGGGCCACTGATTGAGGGGAATCTTCTGTTGCAGATAATGAGAAGGATAATGGCTACCTCTTATAATTCCTGCCCATTTTTCTTGAGGTGTCTTTGGGTCACAGAATAAAGCTCTAATAAATTTGCCTGCTGGGACTAGAATTGCTTCCTTTTCAACACCTGTGTGTACCTTCCAAGTGACTTCATTCTTGCCCTGGAATCTTTCAGGCTATGTAGCGTATAATCTGTCTTTTCTGAAAAAGCATGACAAGCCCTCAAATGGTAAATCCCAAGTGGTCTGCTGTAATACAAGAAGGAGCCCAGAAAACTGCAGCCATGAAACTTCCTCAGAGATATGGCAAATGGCATGGATCACGTTGCTGAGTCTACTGCATCAAAATGGTCCTGAAGAACTGTCCCTGCCTTCACCATGGGTACGTCTACGCTATAGAGGAAGATCAAAGCTGCCACTGTCGATCTTCTAGGGTTCGAATTAACGGTCTAAAGCTAATTTGGAGTGAAGGGGCACTCTGGTCAATGCTGGTAACCCTGCTATCATGGGGTACGTCTATATTACCACGTTAATTCGAACTAACTTAGTTCGAATTAGTTAATTCGAACTAAGCTAATTTGAATTAACGTATCCAGACTAAAAAACTAGTTCGAATTAGCATTTTGCTAATTCGAAATAGCATGTCCACATTAAGTGGACCCTGAACCAGGCTTAAGGATGTCCGGAAGCAGTGCCGGCAGGGCATCAGAGGAGGACTTAGAGCGTGGAGATGCTGTCTCAGGCTAGCCGAGGGCTGTGCTTAAAGGGTCCCGACCTCCACCCCAGACAGACAGTTCTCAGGGGTGTCCCGCTTGCAAAGCAGTCCTGGCTTGGAGTGCCCGGAGTACCCACACTGGGCACATCACAGCACTCGGCCATCAGCCCGGCTGCACTTGCCGCAGGCTGCCATCTGGGGAGAGGGGACAATTGGGGGGCTTCAGGAGAGCTTCCACCCCCAGAAGCCCGCAGAGCCAGCCCAGTCCTCCCCATCGGGGGCACATATCCCATTCCTCCCTCACCTCCTTCCACTTACCCTTCCCTAGCCCCTCTTCTTGATATACAAAATAAAGGACAAGTGTGTTCAAAAATGGAATCTGTCTTTATTGAACAAAACTGGGGGAGACAGGGAAAAGGAGGTGGGAGCGGGGAAGAGAGAGGGTGGGAGAGGGGAGGGCAACTAAAATGATCAGGGGTTGGGAACAGGTCACATATGAAGAGAGGCTAAAGAGACTGGGACTTTTCAGCTTAGAAAAGAGGAGACGGAGGAGGGACAGGATAGAGGTCTCTAAAAGCAGGACTTGGGTGGAGAGGGTGCATCGAGAAAAGTTCTTCATTAGTTCCCATAAAGAAGGACTAGAGGACACCAAAGGAAAGGAATGGGTAGCAGGCTTCAAACTAGTAACAGAAAGTTGTTCTTCACAAAGCAAAGACTCAACCTGTGGAACTCCTTGCTGCAGGAGGCTGTGAAGGCTAGAAATAGAACAGAGTTTAAAGGGAAGTGAGATAAAGTGATGGAGGTTGGGTCCATGGAGTGCTATTAGCCAGGGGGTAGGAGTGGTGTCCCTGGCCAAGGTTTGTGGAAGGCTGGAGAGGGATGGCACGAGACAAATGGCTTGGTCACTGTCTTCGGTCCATCCCCTCCAGGATCCCTAGGGTTGGCCGCTGTCGGCAGACAGGCTACTGGGCTAGATGGACCTTTAGTCTGACCCAGGACGGCCATTGTAAGCTCAGGGCTCAGGGTCGGGGGTCTCAGTGGACCACCTTGATTTTCATGCACACCTGCTCCTGGCTGGCCAGGCTGGCAGCTCTCATGCCCTAGCCAGCCACTTTCCTGTGCCTAGTGCGGAGGTCGTGGACGAGGTCCACGATGTCCGCACTAGCCCAGGTGGGTGCCCGCCTCTTGTGGTCCTGGGCAAGCTCCCGGGAGCCGCCAGCCTGGTCCCGGGAAGAGGGAGAGGGCTGGGGGGCATCGGGTGGGTGGCTCGATCCGTGCCAGGTGCAGGGTCTGCTGGCTGGGTGCTGGCAGGCTTGCACCTGGCATGGGCACTGTAGCCAGCCCGTGCCCCTTTAAGGGGTCCGGAGCTGGGAGGGGGGCAGACGAGTTTCCCTGGTGTTGGCCAGAGTGGCCACCAGGGAAACCTGGGGAGGGCTAGCCTCCCACTAGTTCGAATTAAGGGGCTACACACCCCTTAATTCGAACTAGCTAGTTCAAACTAGGCTTAATCCTCGTAAAATGAGGTTTTCCTAGTTCGAACTAAGCGCTCCGCTAGTTCGAATTAAATTCGAACTAGCGGAGCGCTAGTGTAGCGCCTATTAAAGTTAGTTCGAACTAACGTCCGTTAGTTCGAACTAACTTTGTAGTGTAGACATACCCATGAGGAGTAAGGGAAGTTGAAGGGAGCGAGTGTTCTTCCTTTGACTTCCTGCAGTACAGACAGCACCAAAAGCTGAGTTAAGCTACTTTGACTTCAGCTGCACAATTTATATAGTTGAAGTTGTGCATCTTAATTCAACTTTGTCCTGTAGTGTAGCTGTACCCCCATGAGAGTAAAGTCTTGCTTGGAGCCCTCTGGAAGCCTGTCTTTACACTTAATGATGTTTTCCCACAGGGTGAATTTGTAGGGGCTTAGGAGAGACTCAACAATTCTTAGCTGTAGGCCTCCTGTCAAATAAAGCTTGTGACCATACTAATCCAGGTTTTTTGATCCTGTACCCCTGTGCTGATGCTTGGTGTCCCTGCTATTCCTTGTCATTAGCTGTTGCTACCACCATGGAGCCTGGAGGCAGGTAGCAAGTGGCAGTAGAGATGTTTGAAGTGTTAGAAGGGACATAAGACCTCCTTTCTACCCACTTAGCCCTGGAGGGTCTGCTACAGTATTTTAACCAGCCCAGAACTGAAGGGCCTCACACATGCTAAAATGTCCATTAGTTTGTGGAATTTTTCATTGGCCTCTTCTGCTTGAATGTCTAAAAGACATCATCCTCTTAATCAGTTCTTGGTGAGACAGAAATTATCTTCCGGTGGAAAATCACTCACCATCTTTTCCTCCGCATCAGATGATGAGGAAGAAGATGCACCTGCACACAGAGGAAATGACTGTTCTGCCTGTTGACATGGACGATCTGCTATTGGAGAATATCGTGTGTGCAATGTTGATGATCTTGGTGCATCCTCAAAGTCAGTCAACTCAGATGGCTGAGATGTACTAGCAGAGGGAGGGACCCCTCACGGTGTCCAGAAATGCCACTGGTATGGTGATGGCGATTCCCATACTTTCACAAGAGTGAGATGTGCCCACTGCTGAGACATTCATGGACCCCAGAGCTCTGATGGAGGCCAAGGTTCCTGTCTGATATGAACACAAAAATCTGAATCTGATAAAGATGACACAGTTCTGCAATAATGGTGGGGCAGAATCCATGGGGAAATATAGAGAAGCCCAACTCAGAGATGGTGGGACCAGGGATATTAACAAAGGCTCGCCGCTGGAATGTAACAGCCTCCTGGGTACTGGAAGTGGCAATGATACTGCAGGTCCTTACAAAGCTGGTGTAGGGACCACGGTCACTGATGCCAACTGTAGCCCCCCTGCACTGTCAGGGACACTGGTACCAAGAGGTTAAGCAATTCTCTGGCAGTAGAATATGTTTCTAGTGTCATTTGTACTGGAAATGTTTTTTTGATCTGACATATAGGAACTTGAAGGGTAGAACTTCATGGACCTAGAATAGGTTCCTGAGTCAATGAACTCACCGTTTCTAGCAAAGGAATGCTCTGTGGAAAACTTGCCCCCAAAGTACTGCCAGAGTTCCTGCTTCTAGTGGCTTCGGTACCAAAGATATTGCTAGACAGGTTACCATGTTCTGAGTAGATTGGATGGAGCTTGGTCCTGCCTTGAGGGTGGGGGGCTGGACTCGATGACCTCTCGAGGTCCCTTCCAGTCCTATTATTCTATGATTCTATGGTGTCTTTCTTGGATGCTGTATTCATAGGCATCTCCGGAGGTGTGTTCTGTACCCACGGTGTTCTGATGGTGGGTGAAGTGCTGACTCCATTAGAAGACATCTTGTGATGGGGGCGATCACACAAGGGCCTTTGATGGTGCCTCCTAGAGGGCTGACAAGACTACTGCCACACACCTTCCTGCTCTGTGGGGCTTCTCACCACCTGGTCCTGCTGGGCCAGCTCCTCTGGTCTCCCCCAGCCAGGGCCCCAAGCTGAGATCAATGCCCTCTTGAGAAGCAACACAGACACAAACTCTTCAGGTTCAAGGAAAGTTCAGTTTAGGGCTCAGATTCCTGGGTTGGGTTCAGAACCCCAAATGGGATCAGAACCCCAAAGGAATTATTTAGGTAAGCCCTCTTGAGCAATGAAAGGGGGAATGTACACACTGGTTGTTCCCCTGAGTAATAATTATGTACACTGGGCTTGATAATAAAATCACTTTTATTTTCTAAGTACAAGCAGTAGGATTTAAGTGGTCATAAGTGAGAACAGGCAGAGCAAAGTAGATTATGAACTCAAAATAACAGAAAATGCTTAGCTAGAAACCACGGTGCAAATTTATTTGCAAACTCATTACAAATTTACCCTAAAACTGTTTCTTTTCCAGCAAAGCCTTCCAAACCAGGGCTGTTCCTCACCCTGGGGTCTTTGGTTCCTTCTCTCCAGTGTGCCAGCCAAAGACAAAACACCCCTACTTTCCTATTGTTTTTAAAGATTCCCTTTTTGCATGGGAAGTCACCTGGCCAGTCCCCAACCACTGCTAAGACTTAAAGACAAAAGGCTATTTGCGTATGATTGCCTAGACATTGACACATCCCAGCCTTGGAAACACTCTTGATGGCTTTCATTTACACATTTAAAAACCATAAAGTTTGAAACCATTCCATACTCCATATGTCTAATTTTACACACAAGAATGATACATGCCCCCAAAATATGATACACAGATCCAGCAGATTAAGACATTGAGGCTGTGTCTACACTGGCCACTTATTCTGGAAAATCAGCCGCTTTTCCAGAATAACTTGCCAGCTGTCTACACTGGCCCCTTGAATTTCCAGAAAAGTACTGATGATCTACTGTAAAATCATCAGTGCTTTTCCGGAAAAACTATGCTGCTCCCGTTCGGGCAAAAGTCCTTTTCCGGAAAACTGTTCCGGAAAAGGGCCAGTGTAGACAGCACAGTAGTGTTTTCCGCAAAAAAGCCCCGATCGCGAAAATGACGATCGGGGCTTTTTTGTGGAAAAGCGCGTCTAGTTTGGCCACAGACGCTTATCCGGAAAAAGTGCTTTTCCGGAAAAGCATCCTGCCAATGTAGACGCGCTTTTTCCGGAAATACTTATAACAGAAAACTGTTCCGTTTTAAGCATTTCCGGAAAAGGGTGCCAGTGTAGACGTAGCCTGAGAGTGATAGGTTACATGAGGCAATTTGTCCAATTATCTTGGAGTTATGCAAATTTGTGTTCATAAGTCCATTTCATAAAGAATAGACGGATCCATCACACATCTCCTCTATCTTTTTTAACATGAGGCTTAAACCCTATACAAACGTGACACTTGTCACTGATGAGGGACTCCCTCAAACATTTTATGCAGCTGGGGCAATTTTAGCATCTTAACCTGATACAACTTACCACACAACAGTCATTTATTCACCGCTGCAACACAGCCCCCACTAGGGCAGAGATAGACTTGTGATTATTAACCGTGTGCAATTCTACCACACCCCAGATTAAGTTAATATTTCCTCCTCCTACTGCAGAAACTGTTAACAAATTAATGTCAGTGGTGATAGAGTTTTATAGGATATGAACTTTTCCCACTAGGAAATGAACTGTCTGCCCCACCCCCCAATAGTTTCACAGGCTACGTCTACACTGTGTGGTTATTTTGGAATAAGCTATTCTGGAATAGTTATTTCGAAATAGCTTATTTAAAAATAGCACGTCTACACTGAAGCAAAGCCTCAAAATTAGTCTGAGGCTTCCCTAATGGAGACGTGCTATCTCAATGTAGTGCCCCAGGAGGAATAACTTAGAATGGCCCTGGTGAAGGGCTATTTCGAAATAGCAGAAGTGGAGCATCTACACATGCCTTATTTCAAAATAGCTATTTCGGAATAAGCATTATTTTTCATAGAATGAGGTTTACAGAAGTTGGAATAAGCCGTGTGTTATTTCAAAATTATTTCGAAATAGCGGAATTGCTGTGTAGACGCTTGCATAGTTATTTCGGAATAACGTCCATTATTCCGAAATAACTTTTCTGTGTAGACACCCCCACAGAGGCCAGCAAATGCCAGTTAGATAGATAAGATTTATACGAACTATTGACATGAGCTAAACTCAGACTTATGACCAGCTCCATATTTCATTACCAAACACCCTTCACCTACACCGAGCCAGTATCTGTGAAATCTGCCTCTATAAATTTAACAAAACCGCATGGGCAAGAAAAATATATTAAAGCTTGAGAAAAAGCAATCGGCAGGAGACAGAAATACGAGTGGTTTATTACCATGCGCGTACGCAGAAGGGCACCCATAAGCACTGAGCGTACTAGGCATGGAAATGGCATGACTAGAGCAACCCGCAATTTAATTTCTCTGTTCTGAACTTTACTGTCATTCTGTAAAAATACCGATGACTGCTGCTGTCTGAAAATGCTTTGAGCAAAAGTCTTAACATTCCAAATGATCCTGAAAATCTCATTTCTGTATGCTTTTTAAGTTGTTTAGTTCTGACTCAGCAGTCTAAAAGTGTGTTTAAACACTGCAGGTAACCATTTCGCATGGAACAAATACAGAGGAAATCAGGTTACGAGGAGGGCACCCAGCAGGACTCTTCCACTGTCTACTCAATGTCAATGTAAACTGATTTCTTTAAGAAAGACACTCAGGGAGAAGAGAACAAATTGAAGAAAACATGTTCTGCATGCAAGAAAGTGCAAAGAGATGGAACACACGATACTATGAGATAATTATGCAGAGGGAGGGGAAAAAACAGAGGAAACAGGACTGCAGAAGAATAACAATATTCCAGCAGGTGGGAGTTGTTCAAACCAGGCTGGCTTGCAGCCGCACAAAACAGATAATACATGAGTATTTTCTCTCTGACTCTCCCTAATTCTTTCATGCAAAATAATTGCCTGCTCATACGTTCCTGGCGGTTTCTTTATCATGGTTCGTGTTGCTAAAATTGCTGTTCCCTGAGCATTAAGTTTTGAACTAAATTAAAAATGTGCCACACAAGAACTACAAAGAAGTTTACACATTACATTATAAAAAGAGAGAGCGTGTGTGAGAAATAAATAAATAAAGATAAAGGGAGCCCAGAAAATTGAGGAAGATTTGCTGTAACAACCACACAGCTAGACCCAGAGAGATGCCATCTAGCTGTAAATCTCAGAAGCCTCTCAGAATGGGGCCTTTCGGGAGGCACATACTGGTTATGGGGGAAACAATCTCTCTAGGTTTGGTCTCACAGCAGATCACACAGTATGAAAGCAAAGAGACTGGTCGAGAGAGATTGCAGTGGGAGATGCATTTCTCTGATACAACATCAAACAGTTAGTGCATCACTTCAACATTATTCAAATATTCCCTAGCAATGCTCTAGCCAAATAGAACACAAATAGACAATATCAAACGGACAAGAATACATTAAAGATTTCTGCAGAGTGCTGTTATTGTTGACCTACAGTTTCATTATTTTCTGTTATTGTATTACAGATTCTCTGTTCTGTTCTGGTCCTTTTATGCTGCACTAGCTACATGCTGTAAAACCAAGTGAAAGAGCCCCTCAGAAATACCTGCTGGGGAAGCTAGTCCTCTGGATGCCCTCACATCTCCCGGCCTAGGGGGCATGCTCCAAGTCCAGGATATCAGTGGGGTATTACTTAAAGCTACCTTGGTCTACATCCTATGACTGAGCAGAACAGAGCTCAGTTTGAAAGGAAAATAGCTCAATTTTTCTGATCTAATTTCAAGTCCGCTTCAACATTGTGACTTTGAAAGTTCAACTCAAACTGCTTTTGTGCTTTACTTAGAGACTCTGAATTAGAGTAAAAATGAAAACTCTGTTGGGAAAAATCGGCTGGAAAACCAAGACGGAAGAATGAAAACCTCAGTAGGAGACTATGCATATTGCTAAACTGGAGGTGGATGAGTAGTTCCCAGCTCAGGTGCACTAACTTGTTAGCATGTCTGTGCACTAACTTGTTAGCATACTAGCATAGTTCAATAGAAATGTATCCATGGCAGCAGGGGGGGCTATCTGCCCCAAAGACAATTGAATCCAGGATCCTACGTATTTACTTTAGATGCCAGCCCCATCCCACTTCCTTTGCCCCTCCAGTAACACTGCTATTTTTAGTATGCTAGCTCAGTCAAAAGCTAGCATATGTATATCTGAGTTGGGCCTAGTTCCTCCAGCTCCAGTTTAAATGCGCTTTGTAAAAAAATAAGAGAAGAAATGTGTATGTGTAACCTGTGTGTTTTCTCCTTTCCTTTCTATCTAGATGTGTGTGGGAGAGATAGGAAGAAAACATACAGTACACACACACACACACACACACACACACACACACACACACACTCAGGGGCGGATGAGAGCGCCGCGGGGCCCCGGGCAGCAAAATTTCGCAGGACCCCCGCCTTTGACACAGCGCATGCGCCGTGGAGAACCTTTTTTGGGTTGGAAGCCACTGACCCACAGAAAAATCAGTCAAGGTGCATCTAGACTACATTCCTCTTTCGAAAGTGGAATGCAAATGAGGGAAATCGAAAATGCAAATGAAGAACTGATGTACAAATCTCATGCTTCCTTTGCATAATCTCTTCCGATTGCTTTTTCGGAATATTTTTTTAAAAAAAAGCAGTCTAGACGGGGTTCTTTTAAAAAAAAACCTTTTTTGAAAGAACCCTTTTTCCTGAAAAAATGAGGTTTACAGGGTTCTTTCAAAAAAGGTTTTTTTTTCAAAAGAACCCCATCTAGACTGCTTTTTTTCCCCAAAAAAATCGCTTCAGAAAATGCGATCAGTAGAGATTATGCAAATGAAGCGCAAGATTTGTAAATCAGCACCTCATTTTCACTTTTGATTTCCCTCATTTGCCTCCTTCTTTCAAAAGAGGAATGTAGTCTAGAAGCACCCTCAGGAGTTGGACACAAGTGAGAAAGAATGAAGCAAACAACAACAAACCCCACAAAAAGCCACCCCACACCAGCATGGGCTCTCCAATGCTGGGGGAGCCCCGACCTTAAGGGGCTGGATCCCAGCAAGCCAGGAGCTGCCTCCCCCCCCGGGCCTTACGCCCCCCACCCTCTATCTAAAAGAACATACAGTTAAACTGATTCATCCTGGAAACAAGCACAAGGCAAAATACCCGCAGATTCAGCTTTGTTCTGTGAACCCCAAACAGTACTCAACAGGATCACAAGACCTCAAAAGCGATGCCCTGTTCACTGCCCCCTCCCAGTTGAAAGCAATAATATTGCCAGGACAAGGTTTGAGCTTTCATCTTCTTGTTTATCCTACTTCTGAAGCGGCTGCTTCCCTCCTAGATCCTTTATTGCCAGAGTAGCAGCTCAAAGCCAAATGAAGGCTGGTACATGGCATGCCAAGGAAATGAAGCCCAGTTTCAGGCTGCAGGAGACGGAGGGCTGTGATTTTGCTAGCATGAAGCTGTTGCTTTGGAAGGAGGAGGATGAGCGAGAAACAAGCGAGACACTTGTCAGAATTCTGGGACTCTCCTGTTTAGAACACAAACACAGATAAGGGGGCCAAATCCAAACAAAAAAACACAACCCCAAGCCTGAAAGATGCTAGACATCTGAGTAGGCAGTGAAGCAGAGCAAAGGTCACAGCGACCACCCGTTCCCATTTCAGTACAGTAAATAGTAGGAGGTGTGTTCTCTGCTAAGGGCACTGAGTGGGGAAGGAAGGTGCACAGGAAGCACTGCCACTTGGATGACTGAACACACACAACACAACAGTCGGACTCTCACAGCCGTGCTTGGTGTTCCAGTGGCTCCTCTTTCTAAACTAGCCTTGGCCAGGTACTTTACCTTTCACATAAAGTGGAGGGTCTTATGAGAGGGGGGTGTTCTTTTAAATAGCCTTATTGCAGCCATGTTTGATTTTAGAGCTTATCATGGAGTTTGCAACTGACAACTCAAGCTGCAGATTTCAAACGCCTTGGTTTCACAGCTGAGGTAATAGGAAGCAACTTGTCCTCAGCATTATTAGCTGGCACTGAAAAAAGCAGTCGACAGAATTAGAGAAACAGATGATGTACTTAGGAAGAGCAAGTAAATTAGAGACGTGCATGGATGATACATGGCTCGAGCTAGCCTTGGAAGAACCAACAGTAAAAAGAGACACAATTCAGTAATTGTAAGGAGACTGTATGTGTAATAAATAAAGCCGTATGTGTAATAAAGGGATGAAGAAAATACGGTGGCAACAAAAGGATCGTAGGAAATCAATTCTGTGAACAGTAATTCAGAAAATGGAGTAATAAAAAACAATTTGGGAAACTAAATGAGGAAGCAAGGGAGAAAGAATTGGAACAGAGAGGTAAGGAGGAATTTGTAAGTGTGCTTTGCTGGAGAGCCATTTCTTTTAGAAGGGTCATGCTAATTAGATTCTGAAGCCAGGGTTAAGGAGGAATTAGATGAGAGGGTTGCAGCTGAACTTGTTAGAGTTTTGCATGCTTGGAATAAGGGTGACAAGAGATATTTAAGAGCTAATTCAGAGACTGGCCCAAGATGTGAGGGGGGGGGGGGGGGGAGAGGGAAAGAATATGAAGTTGTATTTTCAGCTGTGCTGCCAGTTTTGTGATTGATAGACATGAGAGATGATCAAATAATTATGAACAATTAGCTCATGGAATTTCATCCTGCCCCTCATTTTAAATTTTTCTACACCTGCAGGAAAAATTTGTTTAAGCTGTTCATTATTTGTATTGTCTTCATGAACACTGGCAATAAATACTGCAGTCTAACAAGAGAAATTGGTTATTGGAAACCATTGTGTTCCATTAGCTATTTCTGCATACATGCAATGGTAAGTTCTATACCAAAGAAACTGAGCATGGCTTCTTGTTTGCAGAAGATGAAGTCAAATCTTCCTTGTAAGGTCATGTTCAAACTGTTCATCTCTGTTGATCATGATGCTCACAGACACAGGGAGATCTTGCCAAACACCTGTTTGTATTCTCTTGAGAATCTTAGGCTTCATTTACACTACCAGTTTTTTCGGCAGAACATATGCTAATGAGGAGCTCATTAGCATAATTCATTGTCTCGTTAACATATTTCTGCCGATAAATTCTGAGATATTGATATTGATTATAATAATAAATATGGAACAACGGGGTGTGTGAGTGGGTGATTCTAGAGATGATGCAGTGTTGATTTCTTATTTAATATGCCTCTTGGACTAACAAATTTCAGCTGGTTTGCCTCTAAGCTCCTTTTGAACCTCAATGTATAGCTTCTTGATGCATAATGAAATACTTTCTCTCTTTTTCCCTTTCCTGTCCCTCCTGTACCCCTTCCTCCACAAGTATGTGGAAATAGCTACCAGAACACAATGGTTTCACTTTTTTTTTTAGGTCTCCAAACATTTTCTTTTAAAATCACCTAAATGTTTGCCCAACAGTAAGAGAAATGAGAAACATACATGATGAGTTTTATCACTATGCAGAGGGGCCCTTTATATCTGAAAAGTCCTGTTTTGGAAGCTGTGACGGACCGGGCCGTGTCTGGGCACAGCTGAGGGCGTCCACTCAGGGCGAATTGCTCGAATCTGGGGCTTCTTACAGCCCCCGACTGGTGACCTTTCCACACAGGCCACAAACCAGTCCCACAGAGCGCTTCAGCTGCCTGCCTGAAGCCTCCCGAGCAAAACCCCTCCGACACCCCAGCAATATCCGTGCCCCAGATGGCCCCAGGCCTATACACAGGTGGGGGGTCCTAGCACCCAATCCCACCTACCCCGAACAAGTCCTGTCCGGTTCCAAGAAACCAGCCACAGATCCCTGGTCAATTTACCCTCTGGACCTTACCCACAAATCACGCTGGGCCAGTCCTTTAGAATCTATATCTAAAGGTTTATTATTACAAGAAAGAAAAGCCTGAGAGTAAGGTTATTAAAGTACAGTACATTACATGCACCGAATCTCCCAGTTCTCGATGCAGGCTCTAGCAGAGATGTTGCAGCTGCTGGTTTAAAAGTTCTTATTGCACATCCTACGATCAGGATGGGTTCACAGGTCTTCCGGGCTCTTCAATCCCTGCAGTGCTGCCTCTGGGATGAAGTGCTGAGCTGAGAACCAAAATGGCATCGACCACATGGCCTCTTTATACCCCCTTCCTGGCCTCTTCTGGTATGCAGCAGGTCACCTGGTCCTCAGCCTCTCTCTGCTGGCCGCCCTTAGGTGTCCGCCCTCATGCTTTAGGTGTGTCTTTGGGCCATCAAGTGCCATTGTTCCACAGGGCTTCACTACTCAGCCTGTCCATAGCAATGCTCAACCACATTCAGAGAAATATTCAACTTCCACACAGATTACAGATCTACACACACAGACTCACATTATATACTCACATAAATAGTGTACACAGGATCAGAAAACAACAAGCTCCCATTCAATACCCCACATGGCTCCCTTTCATACCAATTTCTGGGGCCAACACCCCCACCTAGGGGTGCAGCAGCGATCTGGCTGCTTCCCTCCATTTCGGTAATGTGACAGAAGCTTACCTCAATTTAAAGTAGTTCGCTGGTCTTCTGCTGCACTGATAAGTTTCAAGCTAGAAGAAATGACATAGTGATAAAGAATCAATACATTCTTGTTTTTAGTAGATGGGAACATTTTAGAATGATATAAGTGATTGTTAATTAAATTCCAACCTGATATCATAATACTAAATTATGGGACTGGAGTTACATTGTGCAGTTGAAAGAACACAGGAAATGCTCAGTAGCTTGATAGGGGCTGTTTATCTATTGTTCAGAAATACTGTGCTGAATTTGGGTTTTTAATTAAGAGTTTCTCCTGGACAGGAGATAATGCAGTGATGTCTCTACATAGCAAAAGCTGTGCACATGCTGACCAGCTCATGCAAGCTTGAATCCTAGTAGCAGCGAAGACATTACAGTGCGGGCTTCCAAACAGGCTACCAAGCTAAGTATGTACGCAGGGTCTCTACTGGATGTGTATTATCTATGCTGAAACCTGCATTGCGCTGACTCCACAGCTACTATAACACAGGTTACCTGGATTCAGGCTAATTTGGGCTGTGAGGCTGTGTAACTCCAGAGAAAGCAATAGCTTTGTGTTGGTGTGTAATGTGGTTGGTACTCACCTCACATGAGCACTCCTATTTGACTGAGTGCAGGGTCCTGCGTGGCCTCAGTTTTAAAAAGGCTTGCAGCTAGTCAGCCCTTCGGCCGAGACACGCAGACTTGTATGAAATCATGAACTGCATTTCTAACAGAGGCCCATCCCGGTGCCCTCCATAGAGTGTCTCTCTGAATCTAGTCTCTCAATTTGGATTTCACCACTCGGTAGGAGAATGGTGCCTCAAGGGCTTCTCCTCTTGCAGACAGTGTTTTAAACAGCTCCCCACTCTGCAATGTCCTTGGTTCTGCCAGCCACCCATCCCTGACCTTCTCCCTTCCAGGTCTGGGCTGCTTCTAGTCTTGCAGCTCCTTTTATATTGTCCTTCCTGGCCCCTGATTGGCTGGTTTCCTCCTAGCCACTCTAGCCTCCTGGAGGACTTCTCTATGGTCCTTTTGGCCTTAGGGCTTAGCCCCATTACATGGTGTGAAGTGAAACAGACTCATACCATCCACAATTAATGCTGGGTTGAAGTTTACTAGGTAGGACAAACGGAAGTGAAGAGATCAACAAAATAAGTATATTTTTTATGTAGATACTATAAAACATATATTATCTGGCTGTCAAATTCAAGGTGTATACATATATATGTTGCAGAAATGAGATATTTTTGGAACAACAAATATGGTGAAGTTAGGAAATTGACTAGAAATTTAAAATATCAAAATGCAGAGCTTGCTAAGTGATAGGTAAATAACACTTGATAAAATAGAGGTGTAGATTTTGTTGAGGAATATTTTATGCCTGCAGCAAGAAAAGATATAAATATATTGGCAGACACAACAAAAGTGATTTGCAAGAATAAAGACAAAAATATAGTAATGTCATTCTTGGCTGTTAGTACACTTCTGTATAACAGTGTGAGACACTATTTATACGCACAACATGCCTATAAACATACCGGTACATTGATCATGGGCAATTTTAACTCTTTTCACTGAGCTGGGTTTTTCTGACAAACAGTGATAATGTATTTTGGGCCATTGCTGGTGGCAAACACCCCAGACCTGCTGGCAGTAAGAGGTTAATTTCTGAGATATTGATTATAATAATAAATATGGAACAACGGAGTGTGGGAGTGGGTGATTCTAGAGATGATGCAGTGTTGATTTCTTATTTAATATGCCTCTTGGACTCACAAATTTCAGCTGGTTCAGCCTCTAAGCTCCTTTTGAACCTCAGTGTATAGCTTCTTGATGTATAATGAAATACTTTCTCCCTTTTTCCCTTTCCTGTCCCTCCTGTACCCCTCTGTACCAATATTCCACACCTCAGGTTTATCCCACAAAGTCCCAGTGGTGTCAATTAAGTTATAATGTATCTTATGTACTAATACTCCCAAGTCTTCCCTGTTTAGGGAAGATGTTACATACATTTCCTCACTGTTAACCCACTTGTTCCTCTGACCCTGCTGTAATTTTCAATTCCCATCCCCCCACCACCCACCCTTTGCCCCTACATTTAGACCTCTCTTAAGGTCACCTTTCTTATATAACAATCTGTGGTTGTTGGTCACCTGCCCCCTTTGAACTTAGTCTAAATCTATTTTACAGGTTGTGAATCCAACTTCTGACAACAAACTGAGAGGTTTAAGCCTTTTACTGTGTCTACTGAGTGTTTAACTCAGCCTGCAAAGCTGCCAGCATGATTAAAACTATGGTGAACCCAGCACTGCTAGGAATGATTTCCTAACCTCCAGGACCAGAGGTGCCAGATGTTTTCATTTAAAGCCGTCCAACTCTGATATGGAACCCCCTGGACCAGATTAGCTGCTTTCCATCAGTGCAGCTTCACTGACCGAGTTGTCAGGTGTAAATCAGGGTAGAATTTGGCCTATGCAAGGTCCTTGTTATATAAAATGTTACCCTGCAATACCTGATGCTGCGGAGCTAAGAGTATAATTCCTATTGACTTGAATAGAAGTGCAGGGCATTCAACACCATGAAATATCAAGTCTGGGTTAGTGCCAGCAAGGACAGACTCTGCTTCTCGTGCATACTCAGAACTCCCCGGACATCAACACAAGTTTTGCCTGCGCAATGAAGACAGAAAAGGCCTCCTGTTATTGTATCTACCTTGTTTCATGTATCGTAAGGAATAAAGAAATGTAAACATTTTAGATCTTTAAGAGGCCAATTTCTTTGGGATTCTTCCCCCTTTTATAAAATAACCTCTTGTTCCATTTCCACTAAATCTGCTCTGTGCTTTCTCTGCTAAAAAAAGCTGAAGTTTGATTGCGTCAAAGAATGCCAATAATCACAAATCACTCCCCACAACACATCCTGCAGTAAGCCCCAGTGTATGGAACTGTGTTGCTTTTGCCAACATTTTAGATAGTTTCATGCTATTCCTGCTGTTTCTCATGTCACGGAGGTTAGTTCTCCTGTGAATGAGTATGAAACAGCTAGTAAAAAGTAACTATTATCTGAATCCAAGTACACAAAATATTCCCAAGTGACTAGCATTTTTCTTCTGGTAAGCTGTGAGACTTGATTGTGTAATTTACTGTATACAGCCATTAATAACAACATGACCTGTTATTGTATGAGTACATATCTCCTTAGAGCACTGTGCCTGCAAATTGTCCCAAAATTGCAAGATCAGGGGAAAAAAAACCCAACTAAATAACAGTTTAAAAAAAGACAATTTAAAAAAGAAAAAAAAATACTGCACCACCCAGCTGAGCTGAACTTTCTATTTCTCTCCTCTTGTTTTTAAGCATGAATCCCCCAAGGAGAGTGATATAAATACAGATGTAAAACAGTTAAATGATACAGCAAGTGATTTAATATGTGAGATCAAAACTGTAGAGACAAAGAGCATTTAAGGTAGCATTTCAGGATCGCTGCGTACAATAGAGACAAAAAGGCCCAGTCCTGGAATTCTTCCTGACTAAGAACTCCTAGAACCAGTCCTGTATTGATACTGCTTTATAACTACAAAAGATTTCAAGTCTTCAAAACAAGGCCTCAACGCTTCACCCATGCTCATCAGTGTTCCTTAACCATTAGAGAATCATTAATTCCTAGACCATTCCAAATCCTGTCCAAAATAAGCAAATGCAAATCCCATGGCAGGTGCTGGGCAAACTCCAATGATAACAAATTGGGGGGTAAAGTTTCGTACCAGGTGGAAAGTGGTTATGAAAAGTGGACAAAAGGCAGGATTGTTTAACTGGCACCAGTATGGATTTCAGTGAGCGTGCAAATGAGTATCTTATAGACAAGGATTAAATGATTGTATCTCATGTGGCCATTGGCACCAGAGAAAAGTGGGTGTAAATCATTAGCCTTCTGATCTAGCAGCGTTTTATACCCTCTTTGCACTGGTGTAAATGACCATACAAAGTACAAGGCAATGGTGGGTCTGATCTAGAGGCAGGACTTTGTATCTGCACCAGTGTGAGGGTTACTGAAAAGACAGGGCTGAGCACTTTATGCCCCCCCCTTACTGGAACTATGGGGGAACCAATTCAATCCCTAGCTCTGGCTAAGACATACCTGCAAGAGGTCCCAGGCTCCTATGTGCCTTGCGGCAGCCAAATAATGACAAAGGCCACAGGTACAAACCCAGACAATCCTCTTCTTATTCCAAAATGCGCCTCTCAGCCGGGACAGCAGCTCCAGAGGAGGTGCACGGGAGGTATTCTCTGAGTCTACGTCTACACTGCAGGCTTCTTGTGCAAAAAGCTTTTTGTGGAAGAGATCTTCCGCAAAATCTTCTTGTGCAAGAGAGCGTCCACACCCCAAAAGTGCATCGGAAAAGTGATGCGCTTTTGTGTAACTGAGCATCCAGACTGCATGGACACTCTTTCGTAAAAAAGCTCTCATTGCCATTCACAGATTGGCCACCAAGGCACCTGTGTGTCTTTCGATAGGCTGGTTTTGCGCAAAAAACCCTTGTTTCCCCTCCACACACACCTTTTTGCGCAAAAGCTCTTGCACAAAAAGGATTTATTCCTCATAGAAAGAGGAATACCTATATCGCAAAGACCCCTCTGTTCTGTCGATGCACTGTACATTTTCTTGAGGTATGGATGCTCTGTGGGGTTTTGCACAAAAATGGCTGTTTTTGTATAAAAACCCTGCAGTGTAGACACAGCCTGTGTGGCCTGAGAGGCTGCTTTTCACTCTCTTTGCACTGGTTCTGCCGGTACAAAGGGGCTTCCGAGGAACTGGAAATCAGGCTGTGAGAAGTCAAGGGGAGTGTATGTAGAAAAAAACAAGACCAACCTCTTAACACTGCCCCACAACTGGTGATTTCAAAACACTAGCACACAATTACGATATCGCAGGCACATGAGAAATTTCTCAGGTTGTCACATACTCCCGGAGTGTTGTCTCTAACATTTCCTTCCAATGAAAGGTGGGAGAAAGCCCTGCAGTACTGTTCCTTTGTGTACGCATCTGCCTATATGTCTTTTGTCGCAATACAGTATTAGACAAACCCACACATTCCTTCAGCCAGAACTGTCTTTATTCATTCCGGAGTTGAATTTTTGTGTTTCCATAACTAATATACTCTAACAGCAGCAGAGATATCCCAAACACAAACTTTTTGAAAGTTTAGGAGTTTTCAGAAGTAGGGTTTGAATATCCCCCCCAATCTGTTTGTTGTACCCACTTGTTTGTCCCTCGTCTTATACTTTGATTGCAAGGTCTTGGATGAAGAGGCCATCTTTTTATTATGAGTATATACGGTTGATGCACGACCTAGACCAGAGAGCAGGCAGCGTGAGTGACACTTTTTCTTGCAGCAGCAAGATTGTTGTGACCAAGATGGTCTCCCAGGAAAGGATAATTTTGCTAACTGCCTGTGTATATCTAGAATTTGCAGGGGGTGCCGAATGAACCGAAGCAGCTCTTTGATTGGATGCAGAGGAAACAGCTGGCTCTCACAGTCAATGTTGTGTTCACACACCTCACTTCACTTCACACACCTCACTGCACTTTTTGCTTTATGTGCATGTCACTTTAGTCATGGGTACGTCTAGACTACAGGCTTTTGTCGACAGAGGCTTTGTCGACAGATACTGTCGACAAAGCCTCTGTCAACAAAGAGCATCTAGACTACATCCAGTTCTGTCGACAAAACAAGCCTTTTTGTCGACATGAGAATGTAGACGCAAAGGACAGTGTAGATGTAATAACGCCTTCTGTTGACAGAACTCTGTCGACAAAAGGCGTTATTCCTCGCAGAATGAGGTTTACTGCCATTGAAAAAACTGCCAAGTTCTGTCGACGTTATGTCGACAGAACTAGGTGGTAGTGTAGACACAGGTATAGTATTGTCTATTGGGGTGTGTCTAGACTACATGCCTCCGTCGATGGAGGCATGTAGGTTAGACAGATAGGCATAGGGAAATGAAGCCACGATTTAAATAATTGCGGCTTCATTTAAATTTACATGGCTGCCGCGCTGAGCCGACAAACAGCTGATCAGCTGTTTGTTGGCTCAGCGCGCTAGTCTGGACGCTCCCCTGTCGAAATGAAAGCCTTTTATCAACATCCCCCTTATGCCTCGTAGGATGAGGTTTACAGGGGATGTCGATAAAAGGCTTTCATGTCGTCAGGGGAACGTCCAGACTAGCGCGCTGAGCCGACAAACAGCTAATCAGCTGTTTGTCGGCTCAGCGTGGCAGTCATGTAAATTTAAATGAAGCTGCGATTATTTAAATTGCGGCTTCATTTCCCTTTGCCAAAAAAACAAATCTACATGGCTCTGTCAATGGAGCCATGTAGTTTAGACGTACCCTAAAAGTCCACTTTTGTCGACAAAACCTTGTCGTCTAGACACACCCACTGATAGGAAAAAACCTATGTGGGTGTAAACCAGTAGAATGTGGCTACCCTACCATGGGCAACACTAAACAAAATGTTTTGTGGGTCACACACAGAACCTCAATGGTTCACCACTAAGATATACAGTGCCTAGCATGAAACCCCATCCCTCATAAGAGCCTCTAGGCTCTCTCGCAAAACAAATAATGAATAGTAATAGGATCTTGGGTTGTCCCATTTAGAGATAAAAGGCCACTGCAAAGGTCATATCAGAAGTTTGGGATTGATCCAGTCTCTAACTAGAGGTAGGTTTAAGTAAGTTATTTAACTGTGAGCTTCATTAGTGCTGAACAAATGATGCAGAAAATTCTCCACAAATATTCATTTGAATGACATTTGATTCAGCTATGTTTATGCCTGTATCTATGCAACTAATTCCTCTGTGATCTCATTTTACTATCCTGGATGTTTGGGGAAAGTGGATGTTAAGCTTGTACATACAAAGATTTACAGAAAGCACTTTTTAAATTCATTTTCCACAGGCATTCACATGGGAAATATGATGTTACATTCTAGTCCTCCTCCCAGGCAATGGAAACAGTACTCTTTGACTTATTATCTGACCATTTACAACAACCAGAACAGCTGGTAATTTGAATGTTTGGGTTAACAGCAAATCACCAAATATTGTTGAGTAATTTCATATCATAAACAAACACAGGAACTTCATCTGCTAGCTGGAGAGTTCATAAGCAGAAAAGGAGGCAAAATCTGTGTATAAGATTATTTGTTCTAACCTATATGCACAGCTTTCATTTCCACATTTATACTGGGAACAAAGCAGAATTTGACTCAAGTTTTAAAACATCTATTTGAATTACAGTTGAGGTCACTTCAATATCTGACGCAATAAGTGTAACCATATAGATTCCAAGTTATCTTTTAAACATACAGTGGCTCTGTCCACAAAGGGGTAGAAGGTGCTCTTTTCAATCCAATTAGCTCAGTCAAGTTAGGTTAACATGACAAATGGGCTACAGACTGGCATGATTTTCCGGAAATGCTTTTAACAGAAAAGTTTTCTGTTAAAAGCATTTTCGGAAAAGAGCGTCTAGATTGGAGCGGACGCTTTTCCGCAAAAGCACTTTTTGCGGAAAAGCATCCGTGGCCATTCTAGACGTGCTTTTGCACAAAAAAGCCCCGATCGCCATTTTCGTGATCGGGGCTTTTTTGCACAAAACAAATCTCAGCTGTCTACACTGGCTCTTTTGCGCAAAAGTTTTGCGCAAAAGAGACTTTTGCCTGAACAGGAGCAGCATAGTATTTCCGCAAAAAGCACTGATTTCTTACAGTAGGAAGTCAGTGCTTTTGCAGAAATTCAAGCAGCCAGTGTAGACAGCTGGCAAGTTTTTGGAAAAGCGGCTGATTTTCCGGAAAAACTGGCCAGTCTAGACACAGCCATTGGGAATTAGGCGGAAATCGTCAGGACTTGACTACATGGGGAAATTGCAGTGGTATAAAGTGGAGTGTGACTTTAAACTTCTAGGCTGTGTCTAGACTGCATCCCTTTTCCAAAAAAGAGATGCAAATTAGACACATCGCAATTGCAAATGAAGCGGGGATTTAAATCCCCCCTACTTCATTTGCATAAACATGGCTGCCGCTTTTTTCCGGCTGTACTTTTAGGAATAAGGGATCTTCCGGAAAAGGGTTTATTTTCCGGAAAATCACGTCTAGACTGGCGCTTTTCTCCGGCATAACCCCGAGCCGGAAAAAAGCGGCAGCCATGTAAATGCAAATGCCGCGGGGAATATTTAAATCCCCCGCGGAATTTGCAATTGCGATGTGTCTCATTAGCATCCCTTTTCCGGAAAGGGGTGCTAATGTAGACACAACCTAGATGTAGCCTGAGAGTTATAGCAATAAAACTATAGCTGTAGAGGGTGTAGTTATGCATGTAAAATTCCCCATGTTGTCAAGCCCTAATTTATTTATTTTTTTGAGTGAAATTCCCCTAAACTTACTCTATGATCTGTTTTCTTCAGGAAAGAAGGAACTTTTGATTGCACAATCAAAGTAGATGAAAGCTGAAACATGAGCTTTCTGCCAAAAGAAGGAGAAAGGGTGGGAACCCATTTCCCTTTTGCTCGCCACTGCCAGAATAGTTTTGCAACAACTGCACTGCAGTGTGTTTGGGGGAGGGGGAAGAAGGAAACGAACACACACACACCCCAACTCAGAAAGAAATCTGGAATCCATCATTTCGTCTCTAATTGACAGCTAGCTAAAGCCAAACACTCTCTGATCCAGATACATTTGCAGTTTTTTGGATGTCTTTATTGGCATAAGACCTATAAACACTATCCGGTAACAATTAGAAGCATGTGAACTGGATAAAATTCAGTTTGCCATTAACTTTCAGACACTCATGTTCAGCCAGGATAATGGCTCAGAGTTCACTAATGGCCTAGTGTCTTGATCATGTATTCCACAGCATGGAGTTAGAGAATTACACCCTTTTTTAAGTGAGACATTCTGCATTGACTCACTTAAAAGAGATGTGAGTCTTTGAGTTTTAGGATGAAGGAAAGACGCAGAGGAACAACACTAGAACTTTCCCAAAGATGTAATATAATGCCAAAAAATGTATAGGTGGTGAAAATTCTCGTTCAGCAGAATCTGTGGCCCCAAAATCTAAAGCAATACCAACACAGAATGGTATGAACAGGGTCAAACTGACTCTAAGTCACTGGGAGGAAGTGGGGGTAGGGTACAAAGTCGTGTGAGTGTCCAGGTGGAATCTGGCTGACTCAGTCACAAGACCCTGTCTTCCACCTGCCTCTCTCTGCTCCAGTGAGAGAGTCTAAGATGGCACCCACCCCATTTACCCTCATGGGGACTGCCTCTGCAGAGAAGGTGTCATGATCATGATGGCTAGCCAGCAGCCTGGGGACTATGGGATTAACTGTACCTTTCCCGGTAGCAGTCAGCCAATAGAAATGCAGATAGGGTTTTCAAACTGAGACAAAGGAGTTTTGGGGTTTTTCCCTCCTTTGTCCCTGGCCAGTTGACTCTCCAGATACTGAGGGGGACAGTATCCCTTTCCAAGAAAAGACTCTTCAGTAAGTAGGGCAAAGGCCAATTAGTTCAAATTAGCAGCATCAGCGTGTCCACACTAATGTAATTTCGGACTTACGAGTTCGGGAGTAGCGTTATTCAACATGAAAAGCAGGACTACAGAGTTCGAATTCTATGGCCCCTCATTTTGGAATAATGGGCTTGGGCGTGTGGACACGTCACTTACAAATTCAACCTGGAGGGGTTGTTTCAGACTAAGGTGTTAGTATAGATGAGGGCTTGGAAACTGAAGAAATTGCTTCCCATATGCAGTATTTTCAAGTATATGTTAATCCTCATAATAAGCCACATATTAGGATTGCAGGGCATAGTCAGCACCCTGGCACATTCACACAACAATCACCTCTGTCCTCCTGACCATGGCTTTGGAACAACTGATGCAAAGTTGGCCCATGCAGATTCCATCCCAGATTTTATGCACGAACCACAGGGAACATTTTAGTTCAAATAGTCTTATTTCCTTTTAGAAATCACAAAGCGAAACATAATACAAAACAGCCTAGCTGGGTGCATTCATTAAAGCTGCATATCATTTACCCTGAACATACAGAATCTGAGTAAAATTCAGCTGCCAGTTACACACACTTGCAACCGTCTGGCAAAACTCCACTGGGGTTCTAAACTAGGGGCACATTCAGCAGCAGTCCTTGCTCATGCAAAACACCCAGTGAAGTCTGGATTTGGCCTTCGGGCCAGGGCATGTCTACTCAGCAGCGTTATTTCAAAAGAACGCCAGTTCTTCCGAAATAACGTAGTGTGCGTCTACACAGCAAGCCCATTATTTCAAAATAAATTCTTACTCCTAAACCTGATTGTATGAGGAGTAAGGGAAGTCGGGGGAAGAGTGCTCTATTTCAAAATCAGTGCTGTGTAGACATGCCCAAAGTCGAAATAAGCTATTTCGACTTAAGCTATGCAATTGACATAGCTCAGGTTGTGTAGCTTATTTCGAGTTTAGCCCTGCTGTGTAGATGTGCCCTAAGCGTGGACTTGCCTTGGTCTAAATAATTCCAGGATGTGCACTGGCACACTTGAGAGGAGAGAGTTTGGCCCTTTGTATGAAAGATGCCTCTAGCCTGAGACAGGCAGAGGGGACTGCTCCCTCGCTCTCTCAGCTTGTTCAGAAGAAACAGGCCCTGGAGTGAAGCCCCACTCTGCTTTGCCATGCTATCACCCTGCTATGCACTCGTATTCACTAGTCACCGGCCCAATTAGTGAGAGAGGACAATTCCCCTCATGGACATACATTTCTCCTGGTAAAAGTAAATCCAGCCATGGACATAAAAAAAATCAATTTCACCAATAATTAGTCCACATTCTGTTCTGGTGAATTTAAATATTTCGAGTGAAGAAACGGCTGAGAAATCGAGGTTTATCAATCAACAACAGCATACGCTTTGCAAGATTTGCTCCCAGGCCTCACTGTTAAGGTGGGATTTTCATAAGCTTTCAGCATTAGGCAAACTCTGCTCCTCCTGAAATCCCTGGTAAAACTTCCACTACCTTGCATGGGAGCAGAATTAGAGTGGGCCTGAGCACGTTCGAAAATCCTACCCCCTGACTCCATCCCGACGGCTGTGTTGGCAGCCAGGTGACTGGTGAATAACCGGGGAAGAAGAGCCTCCCTGGCGGCATGTCCCACAGGGAAAGGGAAAAGGTGGTCTCCACCTGCATGAGTGACAGCCGGAAGAGAATATTGAATAGGGACAAATTCCTCAGTGAGGCTGGTGTAAATCCAGAACCACCTCACAGAAGGGAACAGAGTCACTCTGGTACAAAGGAGTACGTGCTGGACATATGCATGAGCTCCAAAACAGTAGTCCCTGGAGAGAGCACAGCCTTCTGGCTTGAAGAAGCTACCTTGCCCCCAGCAGCCCGGGCTGAGGAATAGACACTCTCTCCATCCCCTGACAGAGCCCAGAAACTTTCCAAAACCTCATTCTTTTAAAATCAACCACATCAGGGCCCCTGGGGCCCTCTCTCTTCTTCTATGGCAGTTCCATAGAGGGTAATACAGTCCCAGGCCTGCGGCCCCTTAGCAGGCACAATATGGGGAAGAACGGATGGCCAGGATACTGTGTGTGGGAGAAGTGTGGTGACTTTCTTGTTACATCAACCCCCTGTTCCCGTGTGGCAGGTGAGCTTCCCAGTTGTTTCCTTCCCAGGAAGTGAGTTAGAACCAGGTGTGGACTGACTGGTTGGGATTTATCTATTCCTGAGCACCATACCCCTCTGCCAGAGAAACTGGTGGTTAGTGATTCACTGTAGCAGCTGAGAGTTGTTTAGTTTACATTTGCAGCAATCTGTATCACACATGCATCTGCTGACAGTACACCAGCCCAGACGACGTACATTACAGTAAATGAGCTGGATGCTACACAAACAATCACTGATTTCCAAGGGGAGCTTTTGCTAAGCTCTTTGCATTATTTTCACCAAACGTTCTATCAGCAGCAGAGCCAGATCACCCCAGGTGGGGCTGGATACTTGCTCCCACAAGAACCGGCAGCAGGGTTGTACCCAGCACCATCAGACACCACTGCGGCACATTGTGCAACGGGAGCTCAAAGTGTCACTCTATTAGCTTGTAGGGGTAGTAGGTTGTAATCCTCTAGCAAGCCAACCACTGGAAAAGGATTCATTACACATACTCCTTGCATGTTAGTCTGAGCAGTGTATTAGAAATGAGAATATACTAGGCCGACAGTTGGGGATGGCAGAGGGATAAAAAATGGCTCAGAATTGGAGATTTAATTAGGGAATTCACGGCTCTTGCATTCAAAGTGAAGGTTGAATACTCGGGTTCCTGGGGTTGGCATCCTCACTAATCTAAGAAGAAAACATGTCCAAAATAGTAGTATAACTGTGTGAGGCAGCATGGTCCATTGAACATGGCACTGGAGTAGGAGTCAGGAGGCCTAGATTTTTTTCCCCCCTGTTATACAATAAATAGGATGAGTAGACTGTCTGGAAAATATTTATTTTCAAGCTTCTAATTGGAGTGGCAGAGCCTTGAGAAACAGGCTGCATGGCAGAAATACAGATAGGTCCTACCGACTGTCATTTGATTGTCCCTTTGTTTGTTGGAAGCAGAGGTTCTAATCTATCGGATAAAATGCTGGAAAATCTAGAAACCCTTTGAAGGACCTGGAGGAAAGTTACTACTGTATATTCAGACCGGACTTAAGTGCACCAGCATGAGTTAAAGCACAGTTAAGGTTTAAACTGTTTTAGATAATCTCTATGTCCTGACACTGTCAGGGTTTTAACAAAAAGGGAGGGGGTGACTTTGGAGAAAGCCTGTTTGCTGTATTGCTTGGCTAATTACATATTTTCTGCCTTCACTCTAAGCCCCTTCAGTTTTGTGGGTTTAAGTCACAGTCCTTACTGTTGTTTAAATGTAGGGTTTTTTTGCCTGAATTACCATTTTACGGTAGTATTAAACTTGGGTTTGACATGTTAATAGCACTGAGTTATCACATGACAACTGTGCTATTAATATGCATAACCACTATATTTAGTCTATTTTCCCAAAGGAATTATTTACTCATCCACGGGAGCTATTATAGTCGATCAGGTAAATATATGCAGTATTTGGTTGGAGTACTAATTTTGAAAATGTGCAGTATTTACCTATTATAGCTGCCTACTGTGTATATCAATATTGAGACTTTTTTTCAAAAGTGCACAAGGGACTGTAAGGGTACGTCTAGACTACAAGCCTCTTTCGAAAGAGAGCATCTAGATTGCAACCTCTTCTTTCGAAAAAGCCCTATTTCCATTCAAGAACGCTTTTTTTTCGAAAGAGCACTTTCGAAAAAAGGCGTTCTTCCTCGATTTAATTTCAAAAGAACGCGGCTGTAGTCTAGACACAGGTGAAGTTTTTTCGAAAAAAGGCTACTTTTTTCGAAAAAACCCTACAGCCTAGACACAGCCTAAGAGAATCATCAACTGCCTGTCTTACATGGCAACAAATCCATCCCTTGTTGAAGTCTCTGCTCTAATAAAATTGGTGCCTCAGTTTCCCCAATCGGTCACAGAGATAACACTACCTTTTTACCTCACTGAGGAGTTGTGAAAATTCAGTTCATTCACTGATTATGCCTCTGTGCTTTATGTCACAAATGGAAAATTAATACCTATGGTCCTTACCGGGGAGTTGTGAGCATTCAGTGCACTACTGTTAGTAAAGTGCTTTGAGATCCTCAGATGAAAAGCAGTAGAGCAGGGCAAAAACGATCATTATCATGAAGATATTTCAGGTTAATGGCACAGGAATGCTTTGATGAACTTGCTTACAACCAATCAGGGACAGAGGTGGCTTTTAAAAGCCAAATATACTCAATGGAGAATCCAGTTATTGATCTAATCTAATTGAGTTCTGTAACTTTTCTGAGTTTCAAGTAACGTAGCATAGCACCATGATGCAATCCATCCTAAAAGACAGAGGAGATGGAGTTTATGGAAATCCTAAGGATCTGTACCTTTTTGTCAAGCTTGCACTTTTGGAATGGTGGGATAACTTCCATGCAGGGGTGGAGAGAACAGTTTATTAATAGTAACAGCTCAATATGAGCCTGCAGACAGCCCGAACATATGTTACCTGATACAAAGCCTCCCAGAAGTAAAGGAAAAAGAGGGGCTGCTTTAGAGATGTGGTTAACTCCAGCCTGAGAGTTTAGAGGCATAAAAGAAACAAATTAGTAATTATATCTTGGCTATTACATGGCAACAAATCCACCCCTTGTTGAAGTCTCTGCTCCAATAAAATTGGTGCCTCAGTTTCCCCATCGGTCACAGAGATTCTAGTAAGAAATTCCTTTTCAAAATAGCTTCATTTCTGCATGCATTTATAGAAGGCCCATCACCATGCTGTCTGGGTGCACATTGTGAGTTTAGATTAGGAACAAGCAGCATAGTCTCAAGAACAAGGACTTAAAATACTCCGTCACCCCAATGGCAGCAGCCGACGTAATTGTCCTGAGAGGACCAGAAATGTAGGCTGCTAAGGGATTCAGAAATGTGCAATAGCAGAAAATTGGGACAAAAAGGGTTTATCTTACATCACGGTCTAAGATGTAGTTTAACAAAATTTATAAACAGGTTGGAATATAGTTGAATTTTGCCCTCCCCCATTGGCAGTTTAGCGGTGTACACACATGATTCCTAATGTCATGCATGTGCTGTGTTATGGGTGGGTCTTTAGCATGAAGATTAGGCTGTGCCAGGGTTTTAACACATTTTTTCTGTTGCTACGGAGGAGAACACCTGGCTGTGTTTGTGTGACTGCGATAAGCCTGTTGTGTACCTGCTGTTCGGGGAAAAGGGGGTGTGGAATAACAAAGTGCATGGTGCCAGGTAGAAAAGGACTCCCTGCCCCCTTCTGACACCAGCCATAAGATAGCATGGGAGAGCTGCCCAGAGTTCCCAGAATGCTCTCACACAAACCTAGCTGTGCTATGTATTTACTGTGAGCTGGCCCACAAGGCCAATGCATGGATGTGCTGGGAAACCAATATTTGCCCATGCCAATCATGTTAAGTGTAACTGTGTCAGCTGAGTGTGCCAGAACCTACTTACAGTGAACAAGGCTACACGTTAAAACTGGTAGGCTCAGACACAGATCAGGCAGGAGAAAGTTCCGGAAGCAAGGGCCTGCCACTGAGAATGTCCTGCCCTGCAGCAACAGCTTCATTATCTCATCCTCTCTGGACTCTTTCAAGCATTCAACGTGTTATCCATAACAGCACAGTTCACACAGACTCAGTGGAGGAGGGAGAAAGGAGGCTTAGAAAGAACTTGCTGCTTAAGGGAGTGAAAAAGCAGGCTGTCCTGAGCTCTTCATTCACTCCCCTACATTTAATAAGAGCAAAACCATTTATCTTCCCTCACATAAATTGAACAGATACTGTATCTCTCCTCAGGGCACTGAAACCCACAAGGGAAGGCTAGATTAGGCCTGCAGGACTGATGCAACCTCATCTGATGCATTACTTCATGGAGCCGTGCGTTAGCAACATGCTTTGTCTCCAAATAGTCTCTGTACGGTTTGTCTCACACAAACACAACAAGTAACAGTGGAGAGATTTGTGCTGACATTTCTGTGCTGCTGCAGATGTAAGTATGGTGTCTGGCATTTTGCAAATGGCATCCCCTCCTGCAAACATCCACTGCGGCTGAATGTGAAGGAATGGCGCAATATTGACAAAAGGAACAATACAGCCTAGGACAAGATGTGTACCAGCATTTAATATATAGAAACATATCTTTTTTTCATTTGAATGCTAGTTAAGTCCCTTTATTTTTTTTCTTCACTGCTTGCTATCATTCCTCATTTGAAGGACAGCTCTGTATTAGTTTCCAAACAGAGCGCATATTGTTCTGCATGTTCTATGCTTCCTGAATCACACTAATTTATATTATTACATTTTTAATTTAATGATTGATACGTTGGCTTTGAAAACTGGCTGTCAGAATAATTCATATAGTAATAAAAAAGTGCATGGCAGTTTTATTAACGCAACCTTAAAGAATAATGAAACCTTCAGCCTTGCTCTAATGAATTCTGGGGAAACGTTTATGAATGATGCTCTTCATATGTGTCTGTTCTTCAGATAGTGAAGGAGAAGGAAAATCAGACGGAAAAAAAAAAGTCCAAATCCCACATGATAAACTGGAAGCATTTTCTAAACTAATCCTTAGCTATTGAAGTTCTCATATAAGAAATGTCAGCTTCAAACTTCCACTTGTTTTTCTCCCCCCCATAGTGCAGAATCATTAAGGTATTTTCTTGCTTTTTAACACCCACAGGCATTTACTTCAGGTTTTTACATTCTAAGAGCAGCATTTCTGTCTGGCTTCTAAAACTGAACGAGCAATATGTATGGACGCAGGGCCTAAACCTAAGCCCTAATTCAGGTACATACTAGTTCAGTGAGAGGCAACCTGTGTGCAGCCCGTTGGGGTTATATGTGTGGCCCACAAGAAATTTAATTTACCATTGGCCTTGCACTGGGTCGTCAGATTCTGCTGTTTTTTCTCTACATAGCTTTTTAAACTATGTGCAAGGGCAGGTGAAGTGAGGTACCTGATCATTTCATACAACATTGTGAGAGCCATGAGCTCCCTCTGCAGCCAATCAAAGTGCTGCTACGGTTCACTTAGCACATCCCGCCAATTCTAGGTATCCTAGCGCAGTTAGCAACACTACCTTATCCCAGGAGGCCATCTTGGTTACGACAATCTTGCTGTCCTCTGAGATGAAGGAGGGCCACTCATGCGGCACCCTCCCTAGCCTCGGTTTCCCCTCACTGTTCTAGTTGTCTTCAATGGGGGATTTCCTAAGAAATTTTGCCTCTCCTCCACATCCATGGACACCACACAGCCCACAAAACAGTAGAAATAGCATGGTTTATCTGCAAGGGAGATTTCTGGGACACATGTGCAAGTAGTGTACATATTCTGTTCATTGCAAAATAAATCTCTGTAGGTTTGTGAGAGGAGCATGTATGGGCCTTGGTTGTCAAGGAATGAGGTGGGTTATTTTTGCCACTATGTAGATCCTTCTCTCTTTCCTTGCCATGAAGGGTGGTGTGTGCTGAGGTGACAGCTGTGGCCACCCCACAGCCGCTGTGCTAAGCACAGTCTGGTGCCCTGCACTAAGGTGGGACTAAGTATTATATAAACCTTCCTTCAGAGGTGTATGCCCACTCTATTCTTAAAAAGCTCAAATGACACCGATTCCACAAACTCTCTTCCCTACTGTGTAGCCTAAACCTCCCTGGCTGCAATTTAAGCCTGTTATTTCTTGTCCTGTCCTGACCATTAACAGAGTTGAGGAATAAAAACATAAAATGACACCCATAACAGAAAACTACAACAGCGTCCTGCCCTGGTTGCCAAAATCTGATAGTCGGAAACACATTTAACGTTCTTATCTTCTGAGGTGTCTTAGAAGATGAACTAATCTGTAGGCCCCTCCTCTTTCTCTATATATCTATCACCAAAGTATGTGCATGTGAAGGGTGTGAAAGCATCCCTTCCCACAGTCCTTCATGGTCTACCATGGGGCTGATTCTGGCCTACCTAGGAAAGGCAGGAGCGGCGCATTGCCCCAGACTCCCTTCCCCATGCTCCAGCCGGCTAGGGAAGGCTGGGACTGCTTCCCCTTTTCCTCCCCCAGAAGTGGGGCTGGGGGACAGGACTGGCCCATAGGGGGTGGGGCTGGGCTGCGGGAGGACAACCACCAGCTCCTCCCACAGTTCGCATCCCTCAGAAATTCCTGCATATGGGCCTGATGTTGCAAGTATACATAAGCATTAAGGTCACAGTGTTCCCTCTAATCTTTTCCTTCCGTGTGCACATGTTTTCCATCCATGTGTGGAATATTTTTTTTTATGTGCACCAAGGCATGTGCATATGAACCACCAGTAGAAACAAAAACCCAGCTGTGAGCGCTCTGCTAATCATCTGGGTGGTATCTGAATCTCTCCTGAGAGGCCACACACATGCTTAGTTTACTGGTCTGAACACAATGGGTGTGTCTAGACTACAGGGTTTTGTCGACAAAAGTGAACTTTTGTCGACAAAACTATACCTGCGTCCACACTACCGCTGAGTTCTGTCGACATAATGTTGACAGAACTCAGCAGTTTTGTCGATGTTGGTAAACCTCATTTTACGAGGCATAACGCCTTCTGTCGACAGAGTTTCTGTCGACAGAAGGTGTTATTGCATGTAAACTGTCCTTTGCGTCTACACTACCATGTCAACAAAGCAGCTTGCTTTGACGACAGAGCTCAATATAGTCTAGACGCTCTTTGTCGACAGAAGTTTTGTTGACAGTATCTGTCGACAAAACTTCTGTCGACAGAAGCCTGTAGTCTAGACATACCCAATCAGCTCAGGATCCCTTCTGCCTTAGTGAAGTTACATTCTCCCGGTGGGTTTAAATTTGTTAGATGCGAATGTAACAGTGCCCAGGAACAATGTTATATTACACACAATGCCAATAAGTTCTGTTTATTGGGGAGTGCGGAGTATTTTTCTCACTGTTTCAGGTCTGTAAACAGTCTCTAGCAATGATTCAGAGATTTGGATACTGGCGGAAACATTTGATGTGACACAGCACATTGAGGTAACTGTTGTTCTCAAGCCTTTTATTAGTTACATGGGCCATGTAGTGGAAAAAGCAGAACTTAAGGCAAATTATTCATTATTAACCACAGATATGCTGCAAAAAAGATTGTTGCTAATATGAAGCTTAGAGCCAGCATCATCCAGGTAAAGTGTTTTCCTTTTCTTAAACCGTCTATTATGGGATGGGACTCGTGTGTTGTTCGTAATTAGCCTAGGTTGGTTAGGACAAAAAGGGGCGTTGTAACATCAGATTTGGAAAGTATAGGTTCAGGGTTGGGGGCTATAAATCCCATAAGTGCAGCCACTTTGGTACGGAAGATCAGCCATCTGGGTCATGATTTTAAAGCAACTGTTCTCCTCAGCCCGAGGCAAACTTAGTAATTTTTCTTCTACTATAGCCTCTAACATAAGGAGATGGCTCGATGTAGAGAGACAGAGTCAGTTTCAAATTGCCAATAGCATAGGTATCTTATAGAAGAGTCTATCCTGGACACTTACCTGTATTCAGGTACAGTTGTAGTGTTAGAATGTAGGAGCAGGCGTACCCCATGAGAGCCATCAAGGAATTATTCCTAATAAAATCAAACATTTGGTGAAAGATGTAAACCCTTGTTGAAAGGATCACCGTCAGTGGTGGAAGTTAGTGAATTTCAGCTTTGAGCCTCGCTCTAAGGAAATCACTGCTTATAGTCTCACCATCTCTAATGCTACAGCTGAGTGGGTATATCACGTAATCTCTTTTGGAGGTCGTAATTAATAACACCATCATGATCCCAATGGAAATCCCTAAATGGGCAATAAAAGTCCATGACCAGTGTTATTCTGTAAATCTAAAGGCATGCATCTGGGAACCTAGAAATGGGAACATTTACTTAGGCCATCACATCTGTCTTAATAGTGAGCAAGGGGCATGCCACTACACCCTGAAACCCCACAAGGGAAATCAATCTCAGGTCATCGTTATAGGCTGTTAGAACTGTGTTTATATCTGCAGCTTTTGCTTGGAGTTCATTGGAAACTTTTCCTACGCAGCAAAGAATCCTCATGTGAATTGGTGCATCTGTTTTGTGCTTGCAATTCAAGGAGGCATTGTTATATGTGAATCAGATTAGAAGCTGAAGTTCTCAAGGCAGGTAATAATTTGTACACACCTGCTGACCCAGTAAATATTGGGGCCAACATAAAAGCTCATTCCAAAACAGCTAATGTAACATCCAGAGCTAAAAGCTCAGATGAGAAACTTTATAAGCAGAGGGGAACCCCTCCCCCCACACACATGGCTACCATTCAGCATTCAGCAAAGCTAGTAGAGAAGGTGCTATAGATTACATCTACACTGCACAGTTATTTTGGAATAAGCTACTCCTGAATACTCATTCTCAAATAGCTTATTTCAAAATAGCACATCTACACTGCAGGGAAGCCTCAAAATTAGTCTGAGGCAGGTTTCCCTAATGTAGATGTGCTATCTCGATTTAGAGCCCCAGGAGGAATAACTTAGAATGGCCCTGGTGAGGGGCTGCTTCGAAATAGCGGAACTGGAGCGCCTACACATGCTTTATTTCAAAATAGCTATTTTATTCTTCGTAGAATGAGGTTTACAGAAGTTGGAATAAGGTGTCTGTTATTTTGAAATAATGGAATTGCTGTGTAGACACTCACATAGTTATTTCGGAATAACGGCCATTATTCCGAAATAACTTTGCTGTGTAGACACACCCATAGATTGCATACAAAGACTCCCAGTTTACCCATTGGTGCAAATTCTTGTTTCTTTCCCACCCTATCCATGCTAGGACTGACTTTGTTGCATCCTTTTGTTGTCATTGTCATTGTTTAGTGTTTCACTCTGGTACAGATTGAACCTCTCTAATCCAGCACCTTTGGGATCTGATTGGGGCCAAACAAGAGAATTTGCCAGACCACGAGAGGTCAATGTTATCTAGCAGCGTTACCAACACTTCCATTGCTTATTGGGTTTTCTGAAGACATTTCAGGGTAAGTGGGAGCTCAATAACAGCACAGAGCACTGAGAGCCAGGACTGGTGGCTATAAACAAGCTTTATCAGGCCGTTGAACACTTAGCCATACCAATGATAAGTGGATATAGGGCTAACTAAAATCATGCCAGAACACAGATGTTGCCAGACCAGAGAGCTCCAGATTAGAGAGGTTCCACCTGTAATTGAAATAGTTATGTAAGAATGGCCAGGATCAAGTTTTAAGAAAATAGAAAAAAATTCATGGTCTTTTGTTTTGCTTCAAGTTTAAGTCGCTAGGTATAGTGACTAACTTTCCTTAAGGTATATTGTCAGCAAGGAGAGGAAATGTTAGGGAAAATCTTAAATCAGTACGGTTTCCCTCCATTCTCCGTTTTGTTTTACAAAACAACAAAAAGGATTCCATGTTGGACTCCCTCCTTCACAGAAGCTTCCGCCCCCTCATTCCCTGCATTTTTCAAATTAGAGCAAGAAAAGGCCTGGAGTGATTAGGATCACCTGATGTCATAGTCTGCCTAGCAACCGCAGGCTATTTAGATGACGGCCTCACTGCTGCTTGGGGATGTTTATTCTTGAGATAGCAGCCAATGTCTTCCATGTACCCAGCCTGTAGAAGGAGTCCTTGCTAGGCCAGGATTGCAGCCTATGTTACCACGTTACCTCTGTTGTCATATACTGCATGAACCCCTTTCCATTTCCACCAGCAAATCCGCCTACTACAACTCAGGGCAGTGCAAAGGGAACAGAAAACTGAAGAAGGAAAAGGAGAAGCTACTTAACTGGGTGATCATCACGTCGGGTATGTCTACACTAGCCCCCTAGAACGATCTCGGGAGGCTAATGAGGGTGACAGGAATTACAAATCAAGCCCAGGATTTAAATATCCCATGCTTGATTTGCATGTTCCTGGCCGGTCGCCATTTTAGAAATTGACTAGTAACGGCCCGTGTCTACACACGGCAGTGAAAGGGGATTCCGATGTAAAGCCCCTAATTCGAATTAGCTGGTAAACCTCATTGCAGGAGGAATACCAGCTAATTCAAGTTAGGGCTTTAAATTGGAATCCTGTTTCACTGCCGTATGTAGACACAGGCAGTTACTTTGGGCTAGTCAATTTCTAAAATGGCAACAGGCCGGGAACATGCAAGTCAAGCACGGGATATTTAAATCCTGGGCTTGATTTGTAATTCCTGTCACCCTCATTAGCCTCCCTAGATCGATCTAGGGGGCTAGTGTATACATACCCATCCAATGTTCCTGTTCCTGTGGTCCAGCATTTCCAGTTTCATTGGTAGTTCCAGGATTCCAGAACCACCCTCATTGTGAGGTTGGGGTCTGTTCCGTGGGACAGTCAGGGTCTGTCCCTTGCACAGCTGGGGTTCCTGCCTAGAACAAGCAAACAGATGGTTCTGTAGCTTTCTTGTAATGTCTTTCGGTTATCCCTGTGTAAGGGGTGTCTGGTGGGCTCCGATTTCAAAGCTTCCCATTTACTATTAACAACTGAGCCATTATTGTTATTACTTGTATTTGTGGTGGTGTTATTGCTGTTTAAGACCACGTTGGTCTAATAAGAATGGGAAAGAGTAAATACAGCCAGATTTAACTGCCTCTGTGAGAGACACAGAAAGAGAAAGGGCCTGCATATTAGACCATCTTTTGAGCAGCCTCAGAAGTTTACCTTAAATCTGTTTTGGCTAATATTTAGGAATCTATGAAATAAAATTTTTAGGAGTCTATGAAAGAAGCAAATGAAAAAAAGTTGAAAGCCACTGCTTTGTGGCATTATCCAAAAGATTTAAACTCTTTGGCTGATACAGGACATATGCCAGAGGGACTATGGTTTTGAACCCACAAGCCTTTGAAAACTGAACATCTCATTACCCTTTTTTTTAAAAAAAGCAAACACTCCGGACACTGATGATACATCGAAATCTGGACTTTGAGGTGTGATTCTAACTCAAGCTGACGTACTTGATAGCTTTTATCAAGCTTGTACATTACAAATAGTAGCATAGAGGCATGGTGTATGGTGAGTGGTGACATGCGCTCTCCTCCCTGAGCACAAAGCCACCTGGAAGGGGGACTCTAGTTACCACTGCCACTTGCCTCTGCTACCACCGCTACAGTGCTATCTTTAGCACACAAGCTCAATGAGAGCTAATCCAGGCTATGTCTACACTGCCATTTTTTTGGCAGAAGATAAGCAAATTATGCTCTCATTTGCATATCTTCTGCCGATCCTTTTTGTGGAAGAGGTTTTGCCGATAAAAAGCCCCATGGAGACAGGGCCATTTGTCAGGGGGAAAAAAACTTTTTTCGCAAGTTCCTGTAAACCTCATTTTTGAGGAATAAGGGATCTTACAAAAAAAAAGGGGGGGGAGGTCCCCAACAAATGGCCCCATCTACACGGGACTTTTTATTGGCAAAATCTCTCCTGCAAAAAGGATTGGCAGAAGATATGCAAATGAGAGCGTGATCTGCTTATCTTCTGTCAAAAAAAACGGCAGTGTAGACATAGCTGCAGACATATCCACTTGATCTGGGACTCAAACCTCTAGCTTCAAGTGTAGACACAGTCTATCAATTGACAATGACAAGTAGAGAGCACGGTTCTTCTTCTGTTGTTCCTGGCCACTAAAACAGAGGAAAACAGAACCGAGGCATTAAATTAAATTGTCCAGTGATTACATTAAAGAAAATGATGGTCTTCCTATGGAAACCATTAAAACAAAAATTGCTATGTAAATACAACCACATTATTATAATGGTGAAGAAAGAGCCCAGTGCAACATTAGCATGTTATGCAATTTAAGAAATAAACATTTTACTGCTTTCCTTGGCTGTGTTTGCAAAGTGCTTTTAATATAAAGGAAAAAAAATCAAAGGAATATAAACTAAAAAGATGTGACAAAAGAGGGAAGAAGAGAGGCATTTTCAGAAGTGGCTATTGGTTTAGTGTTTCCATCTTGCAGCTCTGCAAGGAGGATTGACTTTCAGTGAGTGGGGAAATATCTGGCCCCTGTTAGGGGTCTCAGGTTGTGCACCCAACAGTCACCCTGATTACATTCATGGCAACACTGCCACTGACTTCACTGCGAGAAGGATCTGGCCCTTAAAGTGGGAAAGTGATTTCATAGGAAGATAATTAAACAGATGCTGGAGCCACACATTAGCCAAATATAACTAGTTTCAGTGTAAACCCAGACCACCGGAATTTCCCCCAAAATAGTAAATGATTTCAGAAAGCCTCGCGTACTCTGGACCAGGTCCTCAGCTGTGGGTGAGAGCTATAAGAAAAGCTCAGATAAATGCAGTTCAAAGATGGTATTAAGTGACATGCGAGCTGGAATCGGAGTAAGAAGTCCTCCAGCTTGACAGTATTTTGACACAATTTCGAAATAATTGCCTGCTGCGCCTGCTGTGTAGACACGGACTAAGTTATTTTGGAATATCACTAGTTATTTCGAAATAGTGTTGGGGTGTAGATGTACCCTTAGATTAGCCATCAATGCCTACACTACTTGAGGATCCTGCTACGAGAAGATGAGTCTGCCATGTCCAGCTCTGTTGGGCTGTGTCTAGACTACATGCCTCTGTCGTCAGAGGCATGTAGATTAGACACATAGGCAAAGTGAAATGAAGCCTCAATTTAAATGATCGCGGCTTCATTTAAATTTACAAGGCTGCCGCGCTGAGCCGACAAACAGCTTTGATGTTGACAAACGAGGTTTACTGGGGCTGCCGACAAAGGGCTTTGATGTCGACAGGGAAGCATCCAGACTAGCGCGCTGAGCGGACAAACAGCTGATCAGCTGTTTGTTGGCTCAGCGCGGCAGCCATGTAAATTTAAATGAAGCCGCGATCATTTAAATCGTGGCTTCATTTGACTTTGCCAAAACAACAAATCTACATGGCTCCGTCGACGGAGCTATGTAGTTTAGACGTACCCTTGGGTTTTAGGCTCTACGGAAGAACAGGATTAAATTGAGAAAAGTCTATTTTGCTTCTTTTAAGAGTATGTAAATATACGGGGGGGGGGGGGAAGGGAGGAAGGTCACACATTCATATGCCATGTAAAGTTAAAGACCAGGAATAGGGACAAGAACCTACAAGGTGATGAATTCCTTCTGATAATTAATGGGTCTTATGGACATTCACCACTTTGCAAGATTGGGGCCCTCTGCAAAATGCCAATGGAAATCCACATTGCATTTTCTCAAAATTATTTAGCACAGGTATCAATTTGATTGTGATACAACATCTGAATCATAGAGTCCTAGAAATCATGGGTTGGAAAGGACCTCAAGAGGTCATCCAGTCCAACCCCCTGCATTGAGGCAGATCAACCCTGATGTTTTTTTTTTAATTCTGTTCTTAATCTCCATTAAGGGGGACTGCACAGCCTTTCTTCGAAGCCTATTCCAGAAGCTTATTCCAGAAATCTATAGTTAGATTTTCCTGATATCTAACCTCAACTTCCCTTGCTGCAGATTAAGACCACTATTTCTTGTCCTACCTTCAGAGGAACTGGAGAACAATCATTCAGGCTACGTCTCCACTGCAGGTTTCTTGCACAAGGAGCTTTTCTGCAAAAGCTTCTTGCGCAAGAGCACGTCCACACTGCAAAAGCGCATCGGAAAAGCGATGAACGTTTGTGCAAGAGAGCGTCCAGACTGCATGGACGCTCTCTTGCAAGAAAGCTCTGATTGCCACTAACAGAATGGCCACCAGGGCACCTGGGCTTCTTTTGATAGGCTGTTTTTGAGAAACAAAACCCTGTTGCCTGTCCACACACACCTTTCTGTGCAATAACTCTTACTCAAAAAGGAGATATTCCTCGTAGAAAGAGGAATACCTATGCTGCAAAAACCTCTCTGTTCTGTCAATTCACTGTAAATTTTCTTGTGCAAAAATGCGCTTGACATGTGGATGTTCCGTGAGTTTTTGCGCAAAAACTCTGCAGTGTAGACATAGGCTCGGTTCCCGTTATAGGGGCCTTAACATAGTTGATGACTGTTATCAGATCCTCCCTCAGTCTTTTCTCAATACTCCAGATGACCAGTTTCAAAGTTCCTTTGTAGGTCAGGGTTTCTAAATCTTTTATCATATTTTCTATTTTCCTTTGGACTCTCTCCAATTTATCTAATCATTCCTAAAGTGTGGTGTCCATCATAATGCATCACGATTGCAGAAATTTTTGGCTTAAACACATTCTGCTCCTGCCAGCTAAGGAGCATGGAATCCAAGTGATGTAGTTAGTGTGGTCTTGTTGGCTCTTATAGTCTTCTTGAGATGTTTCAGACTGGGAGTCTGCAGTATGGACCTGTTCCAAAGTCCAGTGCAGACAACCGAAAAATTCCTGTTGACCTCATTGTGACTTGGAGCAAGCCTTAAGGCTTTGTAAACCTTATGGTTAAAAAAAAAAGATGAATGCTTCTTTTCAGGGGACAGCAGGATAACTATCACCAAATTAAGTGACCTTCAGACTCACATGGCCATCTGCATGTCAAGTAGCTTCAGGGGGTAGCTGAGTTAATCTGTACAGAAAAAAAAACAACAAATGGTCTGATACCACTTTATAGACTAACAAAACATGTAGATGCTATCACGAGCTTTCATGGGCACAGCCCACTTCTTCAGATGACTGGAGTTCTGAGTTTAGGATGTGCAAATGTCAAGTAGCTGTCATGAAAAACATATGGCAATACGTATTGACATAAATTACTGGACATTCTTTTATTGTAGTTTCCTTCCTTTGCTGCAGTGTAGTAGATTTGGGATTTCTGTTTTCATGCACTGAAGAAGAAGTGCTACACCTTTAACACCGCACAGGAATTTCAGTTGGAAGGTAGGGGGAGTTTAATCATCAAAGTAGCAAGGTTCTAGAACAGTCTCCCAGTAGGAGTAGTGGAGGGCAACAAACCTAACCCTTTTTAAGATGGAGCTTGATAATTATGGGTATGTCTACACTAGCCACCTAGTTCGAACTAGGGTGGCTAATGTAGGCATTTGAACTTGCAAATGAAGCCCAGGATTTAAATATCCCGGGCTTCATTTGCATGTTCCCAGGCGGGCGCCATTTTTAAATCCCCTTAGTTCGAACTGACTGCCCGCGGCTACACGCGGTGGTCAGAAGTTAATCCGAACTAAATCCTTAGTTCGGATTAACTGTTGCACCTCATTGAAGGAGGAGTAACAGATATTTAAATCTCGGGCTTCATTTGCAAGTTCGAATGCCTACATTAGCCACCCTAGTTCGAACTAGGGGTCTAGTGTAGACATAACCTATGTGATGGTGACTATATGGTATGGTTGCAGGTGACTGCAAGGGAACTGGAGTTGAGAACCCAGGAGGTCCTTTTCAGTTTGATATGTTTATATAGGGGCTTTTAGACTTATTTCTGTATTCAAAAGTTCAGAGGTAGGCACAAAATCCAAACTGGGGCCTCTGGGCAAAACCATACATACAAATAATGATCATTCTTATAGGTAGAATTGTAGCAGAACAGTGGTCTCAGTAATTAGCTCAGTAACTGCTCACAGCACTTTCAGAGCCAACATTTTTTAATTTAAAAACCACTGTCAGTTTTAGTGGCCCTAAAAAGTGCTTGATTGAGAGCCCTGGATTAATATATTTGGAACGGGTGCCAGTGTAAACTTCTCCATTTCGAGAGGTGAGAGATAAGTTCACTCAACATGGCCCGCTCGCTCATTTGTAAATGAGCCCGATTCTCCTTTCACTTAAATCACTTTCAACAGCCTGACTCTATTGACTTGGAAGGCAGCTCATCGTAATTTACACCAATGAGAGAGGCATTTCAGCCTGAAGTGCTTTTGTTGGTTGTCGCAGACACAAAAAGAGAACCCTGGGATTTATACAGTGTGAACACATTAAGCATGTCTTCCCTCTGCGTCCAGGGTGCTCTCTCCAATATCCAATGTAAAGGACAACAAAAGAATCAGGAAGAATCAAACTCGATATAGTCGGGTTCATTTTTTAGTCTAATGGAATTTATCTACTCCCTGAAAAAGAGGCAAGTCGGGCCATATCATGTCATCCACGGTGTATGTTTCTTATCTTCATACAGCAATTCTTTTCTTCAAGCAGACAAAGGAGTAAGGAAAAAGAACCAGACAGATCCAGCACTACAATTATTTTTGTCTATGTGCTGCAGTAGAATTAAGATGAATGCAGAGCTACTGTGGCATACCAAAGATACATTTTGGTCGTGGCAAATACTGTCACATTTCAGGAAACATGGGGCAAGCGTTGCTGTTTTTCAGCAGAAGCACAGATACAAACCCAACAATAAAACATAGATGGACATACATGCAAGCCTGACAGTATGAGAGATTCTGGGGGAATTTCATGGCTTTGAGGCAGTCAAACAAAAGAGAAAAAACAGTTCCAAATTTCTAGGACTGTTTTACAAAGCCATCAGGCTAGAATTTTTTAACTATAACAGGATCTATTTATCATGGGAGCTTCACTGGGCCTGTGCTTTGCAGCTTGTAAAATTTTGTGAAAATGCAAATTTAAGGCCGAGTCAAGTCCCCTCCCCCCATTTTCAAAGACAGTATGGGTGGATTTACAGTGACAGGTTATAATGGAGACAGAGGTATCATTTTGTAAGCTGGGGGAAGCTGGAAGGGAGAATAAACCAAGTGAGCAACTTTGTTTTGTTACACGTATTTGGAGGAAAGGGAGAAATTGAATAAAACAATAGAAACAAAGTTGAACTGAAAGAATACAAAATATGAATATCCTTTCTTCTGCTCCTGTCTCACTCCACCTACAGCTTTTTCTTTTAGGAAACAGCTAGGGAAAACCAGATGTTCTTACATTTTTAGAAGACTCAGTTATCGGCCAGTATTACGGAAACCAAGAAATAAATGCTGAAATAATAAACAAAATCAAGGTAAATCCCAGACAGCCCATGCTGTGCTATATAGGAGTTTGCTGCTATTATGCCAGGCAAGCTGTATAAGTAATTTTTAAAGATAATTTACAATGTTAATAATTAACAATCCCAAAGCACCTTGTCTTATGCACAGTCTGCTCTCTAGATAACAACAGGATTCTTTTTGTTCCAAAGTGCAAGTTCTAATGTCCAAGCCAAGAGAGACTAGCAATTCAAAGTACAGGACATTCATTGTATTTGATGGAAGAACAGGTCTGAGCCTGGTAAATCCCACAGTCAAACCTCGCTCAGTAGAATTATCAAAATGCTACCTCAAGATTTAATTAGGAAAAGCGATTTTGCAGAATTGGTCTCCTTATTGAACAGACTTGTTCCCTGTGTATATTTGGAGACAAAGCCATATTAGCTTTGTTTAGAGACAAAAGTAAGCTTCCCTTACTTTCTGCTCCTGTTTTCTCTGAAGAGACAACACATGTAGAGGAGAGGGAACAGGAATGTGCTGTCATCAACAGAATAATTAACTAAGATATGGAGCTTGTGGTTCTTAATGAACGTTTTTATCTTTTTCAACCAGCTCAAGAACCAATTGTAGGGCCCAAATCTGCTGATGTGACACATGCAACCCCAATGTCATCAAGCCACAAACAAATGCAGCCACTTCTGGGGTGGTGTATGGTAACTGTTTCTCACCAATATCGCCATACAGTAGTTTTCAGGAAAAAAAAATTATCTAATTGAAACTTAATGGGCATTTGGTAAGTAAAATACGCTCAGGGGATTTGGCCACACTTCTGGGGTTAATATTGTTATTGTTTTTGGAACATTCATGGGCCCTTTTAGTGCTGAGAGTCGATTCAGTCAATACCGTGCTCAGCACAGTTTAGGTTCAGGTCTGCAAGACCAAATTCTTACGTGATCAGAACCCACAACTGGGGATGGCTTTTCAAAAGAGCAATTCCCTAGAGGCAGCTTTTCATAGGAGTACTGCACCCAGCATGCACAAACTCTTTTGCAAAGCTGACTCCTCTCCTACATGTACATCAAGGCCTTCAGAAGAGTCCAGCCTCCGTTATCTCAGTGGTCAAGTGGACCTTGACTTTACATCTGAGTCTCATGCAGCTCCTTATTCTTCCCACGTTCAAGGCAGAAATCCCAGTGGCTCTAGTGGAAGTTTTGCTTACATAAGGAGGTTAAGTTATTCCACAATAATTGATTTATGGCAATTACATACCCTAGCTTGCTACTAGCTATCTAACCTGCTAAATTTCAACACAGGCAAGAAAATGTGGATCACCACAGAATCCAGGACTTCAAGCATTGCCTCTTAGTTTTGTTTTAAACCAATCATCTCAGAAGTATTCAAAGAGTTGATTTATATCCATCGACAAAACTTTTGTTTTAGTTCAGTGTCAGTGTAATTGGAGCTTTAGCCTAAGTTCAGGCTTTCAGCTAGATCGGGGTGGGCAATAATTTTTGATAGGGGGTCACTCCAAGATTTTGGAAAGTGGTATTATATTTCCATGATATTAATGGAGGAGATGTGGGGTCTGGGATGGAGGTTGGGTGCAGAGGGAGCTTGGGTAAGGGATTGCAGTGCAGGAGGGAGACTGGAGTCTGGGAGGGAGTTTGACTGAAGGAGGTGGTTGTGACCTGGAGCAGGGGACTGGAGTGCAGGGATTTGGGATGTGACCTGGGGTAGGAGGGGATTGCGATCTGGGGCAGGAGATTAGGGAGCCAGATCTGGAAGGGGCTATAAGAGGGGGACAGTATGTTTGGATATGTTGAGGGAGGGTGGGGAGATAGTTGGGGCAGGAAAGGGCTGGGGTACCAGAAGCAGGCTGTGGCCAAGAGACTTCCTTGTCAGCTGCCAAATTTGCCTGCCTGAAGAACTTAAAATGTTCCCCAAACATTCAGCCTGCTTGCCTGGTCATGCGCTTCATGAATAACTGAGCCTAGAAGAGGGGTGTGGTTCTTCTTGGCTGCCTGTTACTCCAACAAGCAGTTTCTAGGGGTCTGCCAGAAAGTGGCTAATGAGAATGTGCTGGGGGCAGGGAGGCTCCTAAAACTTCCCCCTTTCCCTTCAGTTTTAAAACAGAAATGGAGCCCTGCAGCCGTGTTTCTGCCCAGCGCGCGGGGCTGCGGGGCAAGCTATGGAGCCTGCCTGGGGCTCCCTGCGGCATCCACAGGCCAGATCTTGTGGCTTGGCCGGCCGGATCCAGCCCACTGGCCATATTTTGCCCAGGCCTGAGCTAGATTCTGGGCAGCAGTGGATCAGAGCACTTTCCCACATGAAACGAAAGATGAGACAAAGAACATTTAAAAAAAATTGATCAGTGCAGTAAATATTCACTATAAATAATCGCAGTGGTCTTTTCTTTATTCTGTGTCATCACAGTGGTCCTTCCTTTGGGCTGCCTTTCATAGGTTTGTCTTGGTTTTCACTTGATTCTTCTCAGAATCTTATTTCTTTTTTAAACAGCTTTTAAAGCCTGAAGATTTTTAAAGTAAATGGGCCCTATTACATCATTTTTTTTTAGTGAACACTTACTAGAGCCCGTAGGAGTTTCCGTTTTTCCTCTTCTCCTTTTCTTCAAACCTCTATGGCATCATTCCCAGCCAAGCTGAATTCAACAGGTCTCCCTAGTGCACATGTCTGTGCTGTTTCCTAACTCACCAGAGTGGTCGGGCAGTCAGTCGGTCCTTCCTTTTTTCCTTCCTTCCACTGAACATAAGGTCTCTGAATTGAGTAGCTGTGACCTGAGTTGGACACAGGTAGCTCGAGAATCAAACTGAGGTCTCCCTCGTGGCAGCACAGGCAAGTCTGGTCGTTAAGATGTACATTGGGAAGCCCGGTGATATATATAATATACTCTGAATACTCCCTCCATTACGCAGTCATGATTTTGGACATTGTGTTTTGAAGCTGGCATCCCTTTACTTAAAAACACAACCAGAACAATAGAAAAGATTTATTTTCCAACTCATTCGGAACGTTCTTCTCTGGTCAACTCATTAGGTGAAGATGAGTCAGCACAGGGCAGTTTTACATGTGAGTTAGCGCTGATAATCTCACATGGTGCTGGGGGCTATGGGGTGCTATTAGGAGAGATGCATATGCTAGACCCTAACAATTCATAGTCATTCAAAGTATGAGACTTGCAAAAGTCAGGTGATCAATGCTGGCGACCTTCACAAACTCCAACCTGAGTATTCGCAGTTTTCCCATACGATTCTGGTGCACTTTCAGTTGGGAAACTTACTCTTTACTATCTACTGAAAGCAATTACAATGTAATCTTGATCCACCATGTTGGCTGTATTTCATCCCAAGGGTGGCAGCATTTCAGCAGCTGGATGAAAGACCCCTCTGTAGACAAAAATGGATTGGAATTTCAGAAGATAAAAGATAAAAGATGTAAGTGATTAAATCCTGACTTGAAAACTCAGTAGGACAGGACTTGAAAACGCAGTACAATGAATAGTACTCTCTACCATTCAGATATATGCAGATTCAGTGTTACTGTATATAAATTGTACTACTCGTATATATGTGTTATGAATCAGTTGGATAAAATGCTTCAAGTATTGTGGGTCTGATTCCAAGTGCATTGTGGAGGATAACTGTATTTTTCAGAAGTATAAATTAGGTATGCAAACACACACACACACGTCTATTTGGGTGTCTAAACTTTTGAAAAATCATGCCCTAAATGTCCAGACATCTCAGATATTGCCAAAATGAGACATACAAATACAGAGACAGAAATGCTTGTAGTCACCTTTAAGAAGGATTTGTATATTGCACTTATTAATAGGGAAAACTATTTAATAGATGGTTCTTAAACAGAACTAATCATATTTTAACCAAAACTGTCTGCAAGAGCTTGAAAAAATAGACTCATAAAACACTAGAATGGGAAGAGACCTCGAGAGGTCATCAAGTCCAGTCCCCCGTCCTCATAGCAGGACCAAGCACCATCTAGATCATCCCTCATAGATGTCCATCCAATAAACCAAGTAAGCATTGGAAACCAAGCAGTTATGAAGATACAATTCTTGGTCGTAGCCTGTTTTTACTAGCAACCAAATCAACATAAAGAGAAACTAGTGGTGAGCCTAAATAACCTGGGAATATATAGTAGCAAGCAATCTTTGAGAAGAAGCAAATAGTTCTTTATAAACATCATGTATTTCCCATGCTGAAGATGAAACTGGAAACAACATTGAATAACTGAGGTCTTGGGTCCTCATGTATGCCTCAGTCTGGATTGCATTCAGGTGCCCTGTACTGCTCTTAACAGAACAGAGCCTTCTTCCCAGCACACAGATTTAATGATATAGGTGATTCATGCATTTTGGCCACTGTAATAGGACTTCCATTCCAATTGAGGGAGAATACTGAGAGGGAGAAACAGATTTCCTAGACATACCATGCACATTCCATGAAAATCCTAATGCATGTTTATATACAATAAAAATGGTCTGTCACTAAGATCCACCATTAATAGGAGTTATTTTAAAATGTCTGATTTTAAAAAGAAATGCTCCTGATTTTGTTTCACTATTTTTTTATTATAAACATAACAAGAAGAACATAAGAACATAAGAACAGCCATACTTGGACAGACCAAAGGTCCATCTATCCCAGTACCCTGTCTGCTGACAGTGGCCAATTCCAGGCGCCCTAGAGGGAGTGAACAGAACAGGTAATCATCAAATGATCCCTCTCCTCTCATCCATTTCCAGCCCCTGACAAACAGAATCTAGGGACACCATTCCTACCCATCCTGGCTAATATGATGGACCTATCCTCCATAAATGTATCTAATTCTTTTTGAACCCTATTAAATTCCTGCTGTGTGAAGAAAAACATCCTTTTGTTTGTTTTAAACCTGCTACCTATTAATTTCATTTGGTGACCCCTAGTTCTTATATTATGGGAACAAATAAATAATTTTTATTATTCACATTTCCATGCTAGTCGTGATTTTATATACCTCTATCATATCCTCCCTTACTCTCCTCTTTTCTAACCTGAAAAATCCCAGTCTCTTTAATCTCTCTTCATATGGGACCCGTTCCAAACCCTTAATTCTTTTTTGTTGCCCTTTTGTGAACCTTTTCCAATGCCAGTGTATCCTTTTTGGGATGAAGCAACCACATCTGTATGCAGTATTCAAGATGTGGGCAAACCACAGTTTTATATAGAGGAAATAAGATATTCTCTGTCTTATTCTCTATCTCTTTTTTAATGATTCCTAACATTCTGTTTGCTTTTTTTGACTGCCACTGCACACGGAGTGGATGTTTTCAAAGAAATATCTACAATGACTCTAAGATCTCTCTCTTGAGTCACTGTAGCTAAATTAGTCCCCATCATATTGTATGTATAGTTGGGATTATTTTTCCAATGTCCATTACTTTTCATTTATCAACATTAAATTTCATTTGCCATGTTGTTACCCAATCACTTAGTTTGGTGAGATCTTTTTGAAGCTGTCATGGCTCCTTCCCCACTCTGGCATGATAAATGCAGAAGTGGGGGCCAGCAAGTGTACCCCAAAGCCTTATTTACCAGGCTTTGGTATAAAACTTCCCCCCAAGATCTTAAAAACCTAGATCTTGGGAATAAAACTTCCGCTGCCACCACCCAAATGTTGATAAAGAAATCAGGGGAAAGATCATTTGGGAAATCTTACCCCTAAAACAAAAATCAGGGCACACCATTAACCACTGCCAGATTAATAAAAAGAAAAGAAATAACTTTTATTATTACAACAATATTCCTGTTGCAAGCATAATGACTAGATAGCAGGGTAACAAAATATACTCATGGAGAAACTCCATGGGCCTAGAACTTAGTTACAAAGAAAAGCCAAAACATCTTTAAGCAGTGCCAGATCTCAGATCCCATACCCAATCCTTAAAACAATAAAACCTAACGAAACTACCTAAACTTTACCCTACTTACAGAAAATGAGAATGGTGTCTTGGAGAGAGAGAGAGACATGCTTGTCCCTCTCTGTAGCTGCAGAGAACTCTCTCAGAGAGACAAAAGGGAGAAAAGAAAAAACCCAAATTCCTTTGTCCCAGTTTGAAAAGTCCCACCTACATTCCTATTGGTCACTCCACCTGGCTAGGTGCAGTTAACCCCTTAATCCCCAGGCTGCTGGCTAACCCTCATAATCATGACAGAAGTGCTTCAAAAAGCTTCAGGCTTCTCATAATGGAGGGTATTTTAGGCTGTGATGCTCCTATGGCAGAGAAACCAAAGTAACTCAAGTTTTCAAATCCAGAAAGGCATCTGGGGCTTTTAATTCATTTCCTGACAAATCTACTGTGGTGTGTGCCATGCAAAAAAGGCTCCAACTCACACTCCTCTACATTGGGTGCTGTGCAAAGTGAATCAGAAGGGAGTTCATATGGATAATGACCCCAGTTCGCTGCACAAGCACATGCCAGCCAGCCTTCTAGCTCTTATTGTGTGTGGAACTATCGTATATTCCCAAAGAACATCAAACTGGGGCTTCACCAAAGTCTTAAGCCCCTCCCTTCTCTGCAGTCTTACAGCAGTCAGCTGTGGCGAAGATGAAGAAGCAGATTCATAAGTATATAGTTGCTAGTGTTAGCTGACCTCAGGGTCGCCATCAAAACATCGGCCTCCCAGTTGCACACTCCCACATTCAAAGCAGTGACTATCATCTGCTACTATTGGCTATGAAAAGGGAACATCAACATCCTCATCCAATGTGGAGCGGGTGTGGGGGAGGCAACGGAGTCCCCAGAACAGGTGGCTATGGGTGCTGATAGAAGTATTAGTACTTTGTGCTCATAGAATGCTTTTCCTACATAGATTGCAAGTCATTTCACTACTGGGAGTAAATGCTATTATCTCCAGTTTACAGAAGGGGAGAATGTGGAATGGCAGAGAAGGGATTTGCCTAAAGGCCACAGAGCAGTTCAGAGGCAGAGATTTGAATGGGGAGATGAGTGGGATGAACTGGGTGCTGATATATAATGAACGTAATGTTCTTTATTTTAGTTCCTCATCTCTCTTTGCTCTTTGTCCGGCACTGGTCTTGTGAATTCTCTGGGGCAGGACTATGCTATTCTGTATGTACCACATTTTGTACAAGGCAACCCCAATATCGACTAGGCCCATGAAGAATCTGAAGTATCAATCCTACATAATAATAATATTTCATCCTCATTTACAGTCTCACTATTTAGATGGGCCAGAAAGATGTTGTGCAAATCCTCACTTTTAATGTTCTGGCTTTAGATCCAAAAGACCCTCAGTTAGCTTGGGATTGCAAACTCTACCCAAAACATCAAGATCTGATGCTTTCCTTTCCCAGAAAATGTATTTAGACCCACTTATCATTTTAACAACAGCCCATTCTCCCAATTCAGACTGCTGAGCTAAACAAAACCCTTCGAGCACTGTCCATCTGTCACTTAAATGTAGTGTTGCCCTGATCTTGTCACTGCCAACCTCTCCCTTCCCTCCACCCCAGTTAATTGTGCTAAACAAGTTCTCTAGAACACAGATGCTTCTGTCACTTGCCCCGTGGTTTTCCTCTTCATCGGACTTTCAATGCTCCCATTAGGATTAATGAAGAGAGACCAAAAGAGGAAGTGATGAGGGATACCCCCAAAGTGCCTTTTCAGAAGCAGTAAAATAAGGGTTTATTTGGCTATGAAATGAAGGATTTAGAAATAGGTTAATTCGTCATATCGTCCTTCTTAGACTTCAAGAAAAAAATTGCCAATAACAAAGATAACATCGTGGAACAAAAATACGACAACAGCACATATATAGTACATACTATAGGAGAGACATTTCACGTCAATTAAAAAGAACTTGACCAACACAAATCTATTTAAAAAAACTTGACCAGCAACCTTCATGGAAGGGGCTAATGATGAGATACTTTATTCCAATGAGAGTACTTACATACTTGTTATGTGATTCACATCTCATTACTGAACTGAAATATACCGGATTGAGGAGATAAGAACCCAAATGTGGTAATCGTAGCCCTGAAATCTATCTATTCAAGTTTTTGTGGCAGTGCCTATCAGTTCAGTAACTGAGTGCCTGCTCGCTGATAGGCCTTAAGCCACTTTGACCTCCCCATGCCTCCATTTTCTCATCTGCAAAATGAAAACAGCAATATCACACTGCAGCTAGCAGGTACTTGAGAGGGTGAAGGTTTGCTCGGGATTACAAGGATACATGGGCTTGATCCTCAGCGGATATAAATAAACAGAGTGCCACTTCATAAGTCAGATATTCAACTGTGCTGATGTGCACTAGCTGAAGATCCTGCCCAGCAAAGGCCATATAAAACATTGGGTTTTATTATGCAGTACCCACCCTTAAAAATTGTCAGTTTTGCCATAGAAAACTGGACATACTTCATTTGGTATTTGCAACACTTTCTGTTTGCATTATAAGGAATATTGTGAATGTGGAGGTAAAATTAGGCTCTAAAATAATTAACACATGTCTCAGAGTCACCATTTTAGGAAGTGTTCTTGCACCTCAATTAGCAAAATATTCTTTCTGCGCATGGTGCAAAGCTCGATTGGCCTACTTTTGCTCTACTGGTGTAAATCTAGGGTAAAGAAGAACACATCTGTAATCCCCATTCGCACATCCCTGTTCAAGCACGATCTACAGCTATAAGTTGGCCTTTCTGAGGACTGGGGGAAGCCACAGGTTGTTAGGTCTGCTCTTGACACTTTTGATAGACAGATGTATTTCAGGAACAGGACGACTTGTTTCTAAGTTAGCTGCTCAAAGGGGAAAGAAGGTGATTATTTGCAAGTAACTGTACTGGTGTATGGCATGAGTATATTTTATCATCACTGATGGGGAGGAAGGATTTTGGTACCCTCAGCAAGGCAGCAGTGATAGAAGTGAACAATAGCTTTTCTCTTCCCTTTCCACTGAGCAAAGTACTAAGAACAAAACTGGGCACTTCAGGAGCCCCAAGAAGAATTAATACGCTCCCAGCCAGTGGTGCCATCGGTTTGTAGGCAAAACAATTCTTACCTATTATGGGATAGGGTGGGTGTATGGATGATTCAGAACCGGAGTGGGTGGCGTTTATGGGGATTTTCTCATGATCTCTGAGTAGGAAGTGGAAGCAGTTTATTGGTGCCAGTGAACTCATTCTCTCGGTGCACACAACTGCGGGTAAATCAGAAAGCTATTCCACTCCCTCTAATAAATAATCCTTCCATGCAACAAGCGCTGGGCTCGAACAAGTCAGCGCGTCCCTGTCCCTATCACGGAAAAAGAAAAATCAGGACTGCCAGCAAATGCAAATCAAGCTGCTGTGTGTGCCGGATACAGACAGCTGTATGAATTCCACTACTCATGAGGCTTCATCACATACCACATGCCAGTCACTATAATTAGAGCGAGTTACTAGGAAAACGAACTGCAGAGTTAGGAAACATACAGTAATGTGTATAAATAAAATATACTGCTTTCCTGTGCTCTTGTCTCTTTTAATTCCTGTTTTCTCTCTCCACAGTACAACAGTGGGACTGAATTCTGATGAAGCAATGTTTGGTTCCACCTCAGGCATTTTGTGAGGGGGTAGCAGTTAATTGATGCTAAAGTGCAGCACTTAACAGCATTGACTTTCTTGGCAGGGAGATGGCTGACTAAATAGCCAAGTTGGGGGTAATTGACAATTTTTAGCCAAAGATTTACTAGGATGTTTTATTTGGCTTTTCCTCATTACGTCCCCAATTCAGCAAAGCATATGCTTAAATCTAAGCCACTGTAAACAGCTGGACTATGTGTTGCTAAGTCAGGGCCTAGAAGACCTCTGTTCCTGATATGAAATCAATATCTGTGGACAGTGTGGACTGGGGGGAAACAGAGCAATCAATGGCAAAACAACAGTAATTCATGGATCACCTTCTTGTAATATGAAGCAGCAACAGTTGTACTGTAGCATGTGACATACACTGTAATGCACATAACTTGTTTAATTGTGCACCTTTGAACTATGCATATTCCAGAAAGTTACTGAACTAGTTTGAGAAAAATATGAATCGGACATTTCTCCCTTTCACTTCCTAGGTCCAGCAGAGGTCTAGACACTTTTAAAACTTCTATCTCTGATGCAACATCAAGGTAAAAACCCCTAGTAACAAACCTGGGGTCTGCTGAATTATTTTGTTGGGTTTATGTGCAGCAGATGTAGGTTTGACAAAACGCATGAGACAAGCAAGATGGACAATGTGCCTAGTTCTTTCATGCCCACAACTGTCAAACTTGTTAGAGAGTGCTATTTTTAGTAGAATTACAATTTGGAGTTGGCATGTTGATTCAACACAATTGGAGACTGCTTTACCGTCAGTGAACATCCTTTGATTTATTGCTCTCTTATTCAGGTCAGGAAATGTAACCTCAGGAGCAGTCAATTCATGGGTTTGAGCTTTCTGGACAGGAGGTGAACATAGCCTTTAGAATTACAATTGATACAGTTCAGAGAAGGGAGAAAATCATAGACAAGGAGTTCACTAATTAGCAATAACTAAACTCGCCGGATACTGTTGTAACAGGCAACCCAATAAAGAATCACAGTCTTCTTATTCCTACTGTTTTCTTAATGGAACTGAACTCTGTAGTTAAAATGCACTCTCAAATATGAAAGAGGAGAAATGTTAAGAACCTAAATGGCTATTCTTTGAATTGGCCATTGTCTTTGGGATTCAAACCCTCAAACAAGGCCGGAACAGTCTGAATTTCAATATGAAAATAGTTAATGATGCTTTGAAGTCAGGGTTAACATCTTTCACCCACACATTCATTTCCAACATTACTTCTGCCATCTCTGGATTTTGATCAATGATTCACCAGTGTTTGAAGCCCAGGGAAAGGAAATAGAAATATGCATTTGTAAAGGTGAGGAATGCACCTGGTAGTCAATTGAAATCTCAAAAGTAGCCTCTAAGTGCCACTTTTTCAACATTATTTAGAGCAAGGAGCTTGGCAGTAGGCTACATGTTACACAAGGATTATTACAGCACTTCGGCATCCAGCAAAGTCAATGTTGTTGAAAGCTGCCCTAAAGAGCTATGCAAAAAAGGAAACTTTTAAAGGTTTTTTTCCCCTGTGAACTACAATAATTTGGTGTTGATTAGTGAGACAAGCAGAGCTGAAAAGAATGTGATGCTGTCGTTGCTAGACTTACTTTCTGCCTGCAATTCCTTTTAGTCTGACAAAGGTTCAGCTTTTAAACCCTAACATTATGCCAGAACAGGCTTCATAAAACAAAACAAAAGAAAACAAACAAATAAACAAACAAAAACAAAGGGGAATAGTAAAAAAAAAGATTTCCAATCAAAATGAAATAAAACAGTAACCCCCCCACCCACCCTTTCTCCTTCTTTTAAGTGCAAACAATTAAGGTCCATTTTGAGCACAGTAGCCGGCGGGGAATGACAGAAATCAAACATTTTCAATTCCAGATTAAATAACATTACTAGAAGAAAAACACAAAGTATAAAAAGGATTGGTTCTGCATTGATGAACCATAAGGGACAGAAACCAGCGTTGGCATAACATTTTCATTAACGACAGCAAAAGCAAAACATACATATCAATAGTACACATCCTTTTCTTGCCTAGGGCCCTGATTAAGTTCTCAAAAAAAACTTCTCTATGCTCCACAGGTTTTAATGTACCGCCACGTATTTTTATGCTATCATTGAACACGCCAGAGGTAGCAGAAATGTATCTGCAGCACACAAAATCTAGATTCAGGATTGAAGAAACAGAGTTCTCTCATATATGGCCTATTAAAGAAGTGACTGCAATTAGCATTTTTTTCTGCTTAATTATGGCGAGGCCTCTGAAAGAAGAACCTTAATTTTGATACAGCATCTCTGTATGCCAGGTAGAAACAGAGGTGACCCAAAGTAGCTTTTTGTGGCTCGAAGTAGGCACTGGGGACGTCTTGCATAGGGAGCACATTCACAATGCAAAGCTGGAAGAGATGCGGTCACCTCCCATATCAGACATTCTCTATTTCTGGGGTAAGGTACATGTAAAGGAGAAAGCGTTGGTCTCCATTGACCTAAGGGATCTTACACCTACTGAGTAAGATATAGCTGCTCCTTATTTATTCTCATTATAGGAAAATACTGTTCTTGCCACATATACCCAGAATGATAAATGCTGGGTTTTTAATGGTGCCCTGCTTGTGTGCACATTTGCATAACTACCTAGGTATATTCAATTGCTTATTACAGGAAGATAAAATTGCTCTCTGGGCTGAAATTTGTCTCAGCCTGGAAGAAAATGTTTCTCCGCCAAGTTGAAAAACTGCGTCTGTGGGGCACTGGTATAACAGAGGGCAGAATTGGTCCAGAAAGCTTTATTCACAGAAGAATTAAACCAGCTTCACATTCTTTGACAATAGGTGTCAGGAGGTCATGCCAGCAAGGTCACTTTCCCACAAAATGAGTTCCGTAAGAAACTGCAATGATGATTTGAAAATGATGGGACTGTTCTTTTTCCTGCAGGAGTGAATACGAACTTACTCCAGTGACCCAGTTATTGTGTTCTTTATTTTCAAATACAGTTTGCAATTGATCAAGCTGATTTCCTGCTTTGCGCCTTGGCACACAGCAGGGCTGTTTTCTTTATAACACTGTAGCTTTAGTAAAATAAGCCTAGATGTTAATAAAACACTCAGTTTTCAAACAACACCTTCATTTATTTAATGCAATATTGCCCTCCACTTGCACAGGTAATTACATCAACGCAGATGCACCTCTGGCCAACCTGAAGCCAAAATCTTCCCTGTTGCACACAGAGATGTTTAGTGGTTCAACAATGACTTTGAGAGTATTTGACTTGTAAGCACACCCTATACACACTCACGCTTCTGTGCCCTGTTCGAATTGACAACAGAGGAACAAACTGCATCTAAAGCTTTCAGATCTCTTCCCGCAGGGCATTATCAGCACAGCTGCACAGTTCTGATGCTGTGTGTCCATACGCAGATGGCCAGGCTGGGGGAGAGAGAGCATGTAGATTTCTCATTCTGTGCCCTCCTGTAAATTCTGGGAGGTTGACTGGGATGCTCTAACAGCTGCAGCTTTGCCAACATCTAGCTATGCATCGAATATTCTTTCAGAAGATGAAACAGCAGGGAAAAATTGGGAAGATTTGCATATTTGGGGACCTTCCAACATGCAGGTATAAAAACCACATGCAAAAAAGACTGAATGTTCAAATCTGTTAATTGCACTTGTGATTGCATCCTTTATTTATATGACATTTCTGCAAATCAACTAAGTAAAGCAGTCTATGTGTTAAGGCAAGTGAGAAAGTTTAGTATTAATTTAGGCTTTTAGGGCCATGCTTTGTTTTCAGTCAGATTTCTGGAAAGCTGGAGTAAATTAATTGGAACCACTGTATTTGCACTGGTGTAAATGGGAACAGAAATTAGCCCTTAATCTATTCTTTACAGTTTACAATTCAACATATAATTCTAATCTCAGATTGAATTTCCAGACAGAATTAAAGCTGCATACCTGCACCATGCTTAGCACAAAGAATACATGTTGGGGTAATTATAGTATTTGGCTTCTATAAAACTCCTTTCCTCCTAAACCAAACATATTATGGACATCGCACCATGAAATACAACCACCAGTAGGAAGAAAACTGGCAGTCAATTGGCCCACAGCAAAATAATGTGGGAAAAGTGTGTTTATTCAGTTGCAGTTAGGTTCTTATGCTCTGCCCATCACTGTGGTACCAGAGTGATGCACCAGGACACACTGTTCCATGAGATCGTTAATGTCCAGAAAGCGGAGACAGATGTGGAAGCTTCCAGCCAATAGACTCCCACACAGTGAAATACATAGCTCTAAATGGAACAGTCTCAGAAGGATCAAAGACCAAGACAACCAAACTAGGCTAGAGCATGAGATGGAAAGCAGTCTACACACTCCAATACTGATGCCCATCCATGACAAGTTATGAGCCATCCCTGATTTCTAGAAGCAGTTTTTTACCATGCATTCAATACCATTTAACTGAAACCAAACTTTCTGAAGGCACTGAAATATTTAGTTGTTTTGTTTTCCTCTTTAATTTAAATTTTTTATAGTTTCCCTCTGCCAAGATCTGTCTGGGAACATAATAAAAAGCTAAAATACCATGAGAAAGGCAATATTTCCAGAGGAATCAGAAGCCGGAAGCATTAACAGATTCCCTCAGGAAAGCAACATCATGAGACTTCCAGCCAACATCAGAACATTCAGGAGGCTTAGACAGACTTAGGAGAAGTATCTGAATCAAAGCCAAATGTTGAATCTTTTGGCCTCCCATCTGTCGTGGGAATTACTATCACCATATCACGTGTAGTTGAATTCCTGTTTCTCATTTCCACTGATGGCCTCTAGGGCCTGTGCAAAATTCCTAACTCTGGGATTTCTCATGCAAATCCTTTTAATACAGGTTGGCTATAAGAAGATTATTTAGATTATCTTCAGAATGATGCTAATTAATATTACCAGCAAAACTGCAACTCATCTTGGAAACAGCAAAATTCTACACTCTCTCTTCTCTACTTATGATGCACTACATGAGGCCTGCAGCTTACAGGCTTGTAAAGACCTTCACAATACACAATAAAATACATGCTTCAATACCTTTTCTGGGAGGGGTAAAGGAGTTCTTTGTTATTTCCACATCCTCTTTTCCTTTCAGCAGCTCCTCAACTATAGATGGGCTAATGGACACCATTTAGTTCTGGGTGACTATTTAGAGAAATGCCAGTTTTACTTGGGTTTGACACCAAATCAGGAAGAATTACGTTATTATTATGAGCTATATTTCAACAGTACCTGGGCCAGGTTTATATTAGACCAGGCAGATCGGCTTAAAGTATGCAACTCCAGCTATGCAAAATATAAGCTTAAGTCAAGCAGCTGCAGCGCCTACCCCGTGGAAGGCTGCCAGAAGCACGTGCTCCCGTCAGCTTCCCTTACTACTCACAGAATGAGGAGTACACAACACTGACGGGGACTGCACTCAGCATTCAATTTGGGGGTCTACACTAGACCCGCTAAATCAAATGCTAGAAGATCCCCCTCTGGAGAGTCAATGTTTTCCGTAGTGTAGACAAGTCCACTCAGGAGCTAGGGATCCCTTGTACTACGCACTGTACTCACACAATAAAAAGACAGTCCTCACCCCAAAGACTTTTGCTATGAGCTAATGCATTCATCAAACCTTCAAACTCCAAGCAAACCGCAAGGAGTACTAATCCGTGCCACCCCCAATTAAGGTTACACGAGGGACAGAAAAATGTATTTATCTACTTTCAACCCCATTTGCACATATCTGGTTTCAAAGTTTGTCGTTTGTCTTGTGTTCTGAGTAGGAGACATAGGAGGCGGAACAAAATATATATCACAATTACTCTCCATATGCATTGCAGGCCATAATAAGCAATATCTGTGCGGTAACAATTGGTCAGCATTGATTATTTAGTAGATTCCACTGTATACAAGTCAAATCTGCCAACCTAACTTTGGCCTGTGTAGGTTTTCTCTTCCAAACAAGTATGCAAAGTAATCTCTTTAGTAAAAAATTTTTTTTAACCTGAGTAACCTTTTAGTGGGGCATGGGGAAACATTATAGGAGAAAGTGGTTTGTGACCTCCAGTCAAGACTGTAAACACCCAAAACACCCTTCAGTTTCCAAATTTTCACTGCCCTTAGTTTGAAAGACTCTTTCTTACAGACACACCACCTTGTCGACTAGCTCGAACAGTCATACTGTAGGCACAATATTATTATTAATGCAGTGGTCCCTGCAATTGAATTTTGTTTTCTTTTTAATTTTCAGCATTGCCCCTATAAATGGTGTAGCTGAACTTGTCTGAGCCATTTCTAATAAAGTGAGCAATGCTTAAAACAAAGAAAAGGAAGAAATATTTGCAGCGGCAGTTGATGTGTTTTAGCTGCTCTGTGCTGTAAATACATTGTAAATAATTTGTAAGGTATTCATACATTCCTGTACACTATCTGTAGCAGGCTTATAAATATATTATTAGAGCTTTATAAATCACTGATAGCCAACCCTTAAAATAAAGCATTACTGAAGCCGTCTATGCTAAATGCAATCTCTGCAGATCTTTTAATCTACAGAGGCAGAGTATTTGGTGAATTCTTGGAATAGGGAGTTCAATGTGAGGAAAACCCAATGACCTCTTCTCACTAAGCACCTGTCTACCTTCAAACTCAACCACACAGGGAGAATCTAATTCCGAGGGTAGTCTTTCAGCATAGTTGAAATAGGTTGTTTTTCCGGAGGGTGGTGCCACCTGGGGGCCCAGCTCTGAAGCGAGTGCTGTCACCAACTCCAACGCTAGAGCTGCCAATTTTCAAATGGCAAAAAAATTGAATGCCTTTGTCCTGCCCTGGCTCCACCCCTTCCTTGAAGCTCCACCCCCTGCTCTGCCCCATCCCCGAGGCCCTGGCTCCTCACTTTCACCAGGTTGGGGCAGGGAGTTGAGCTGGGGGGTTTGAGGGCTCCAGCTGGGGATGCGGGTTCTGAGGTGGGGCCGGGGATGAGGGACTCGGGGTGAAGAATGGAGCTCTGTGCTGGGACTGATGGGTTTTGTGTGAGGGAGAGGATGCAGGCTCTGGGTGTGGGAGAAGGCTCAGGGGTGGAACAGAGGTATAGAGTGTGAGAGGGCATGAGGGCTTCTGGGATGTGGGTTGGAGTGAGGGAGGGGCACTGGGGCTGGGCTGAAGGGTTGGGGTGCAGGAAAGAGCTTGGGGTTGGCATTGGGGGTTGGCACAGGTGATTAGGGCATGTGAGAAGCGTGGGGGTTGGGTTGCACTTATCTAAGGCGGCTCCCAGGAATCAGCTGGCAGACGATTGTGGATTCTAGGCATAAGAGGACCAGGGAGACTCCATACATTGCCTGTTCCCACAGGCATCACCCCCAGAAATCCCATTAGTTGTGGTTCCTAGCCAATAGGAGTGCTCAAGGAGGAGGAAGTGTGCGGTGCCTCCCTGGCCCCCTGTAGGCCTAAAAGTCATGAGGCTGGCTGGGCACTTCAGGGGAGCCACACAGAGGCAGGGCAGACAGAAGGCCTGGGTTAGCCCTTCTGCACTTTCGCCCAGACTTTTATTGACCTGGCTGGTGGTGCTGTCTGGAGCTGGCAGAGTCCTTTTTCAGCTGGGCATTCCAATAAAAAACCGGCCACGTAGCCCCTGTAAGCAGTGCAGAAGTAGGAGTGACAGTCCTGTGCCCCCTGCAGGGCTGTACCCCCTGTCACATGAAAGTCATATGTGGGTCCTGTAGCTTAGCAGGCCTAGGATGGAAGTTTCCATCCCTGCCATGCCCAGCTTAGCATAAAGTGGGATGCTGCAAGCCCAAACCGCAGCTGGGCTTTATCAGCTCTAACCCTGCCTTGAGCTGGGAAACTACAGAGCAGTAAACAAGTTTGACCTCGGTCTCAGCTCATAAGAGTGATAAGAAAGCCGTTGAGCCAGGTACGTACACACGGTAAACAACTGGGCTACGTCTACACTGGCATGATTTTCCAGAAATGCTTTTAACGGTTTAAGTTTTCCGTTAAAAGCATTTTCTGAACAGAGCGTCTAGATTGGCACCGACGCTTTTCCGCAAAAGCACTTTTTGTGGAAAAGCGTCCGTGCCAATCTAGACGTGCTTTTCCGCAAAAAAGCCCTGATCGCCATTTTTGCCATCGGGGCTTTTTTGCAGAAAACAAATCTGGGCTGTCTACACTGGCCCTTTTGTGCAAAAGTTTCGCGGAAAAATACTTTTGCCCAAACGGGAGCAGCATAGTATTTCCACAAGAACACTGACAATCTTACATGAGAGCGTTAGTGCTTTTGTGGAAATTCAAGTGGCCAGTGTAGACAGCTGGCAAGTTTTTCCGGAAAAATGGCTGATTTTCCGGAAAAACTGGCCAGTCTAGACACAGCCCTGTAGTATAATTAGTGTAGGAAGCCCCGTGCCCATTGAGTTTCAACAGGGACCTAGACCTCAAAGGGTTTCCTGAATTCCCCTAGCTGGAGCCACATCCACTGCGGCTGGGTGTGAGGTAACTGGAACGGGACTCCCTGCAGAACTAAATGGTCGTAAGAATTTCCAAGTGCCTGTTCCTTTTATATGCATTGCTTTGCGTATGCTGATTTGTATTGCTTTGCAGTAGCTGTGTAACCATCTGGCAATATTAAGCCTGTAATGGCAGTGACGTAGTGAGATTAATAAAAGCAACTCTCTATCCCTAATCGACTCTGTCTTGAAGTGAATCCACAACTCTGTTGGGCCCTGGCCCTGTGAGTTGACATCCCATACTGTTCTACGCATACAGAGGACCAGGGAGATTCCATACATTGCCTGTTCTCACAGGCATCACCCCCACAAATCCCATTAGTTGTGGTTCCCAGCCAATAGGAGTACTTAAGGAGGAGGAAGTGTGCACAGCCTCCCTGGTTCTTTTTCCCCCATAATTTTCCCTCCTCTTTATTCCCCCCAGGTCGGCCTTGTGCCCTGGAAAACTGTCCTGCTTGCCCCACCCTGGTTATGGACTTGTTGTTGCATCATATTGTCCAAAAAATCCACAGGCAGAACAGTGGAGTGTTTATTGTTCCAGAAAAGTTTCTTTAAACAAGTGGGTCTACCGTGGCTTTTTCAAATGATAAGTGTTAATGAGGGTCCATTATTACTTTTCTGTGATTTTCCATGTCTTGCCTGCATCTGAACTGCAATTATTTGAAGATCTTTCAATATGGTTTTGATCCTCTTCGTTCAGTGTGTGGCCCCATGCATTATTTACTGCACACCACGCAGGCCCTGTGCTGAATGCAGAATTAACTTTCTCACTGGCTTTTTTATGTTGCTTTCATTGCAGTATCTGTGTCTTTAATGTGTGTTTTCTTCACTAAACTTCCCTGGGTTGATTTTTATTATCATCCCAATTTTACACATGGGGAATCAAAAAAGAGGATGTCAACTAGTTTTGGATTCTATATTTGAGAAGTTTAGAACCTGATTTTTCAGAATATAGAATCATAGAACTGGAAGGAACCTCAAGAGGTCAGTGAGTCCAGTCCCCTGCCCTCATGGCAGGACGAAGCACCATCTAGACTATCCCTGACAGGTGTTTGTCCAACCGGCTCTTAAAAATCTCCAAGACGGAGATTCTACAGCCTCTCTAGGCCATTTATTCTAGTGCTTAGCCACCTTAACAGTGAAGTTTTTTCTTACACCTATTCTAAATATCCCTTCCTGCAATTTAAACCCATTGCTTATTGTCCTGTCATCAGAGGGTAAGGAGAATAATGTTTCTCCCTCCTTATAACAACCTTTTAGGTACTTGAAAGCTGTTGTGTCCCCCCTCTCAGTCTTCTCTTTTCCAGACTAAACAAATCTAATTCTTTCAATCTTCCAAAAAGGGTCATGTTTTTTAGACTTATTATTTGTGTTGTTCTTCTTTGGCCTTTTTTCCAATTTGCCCACTTCTTTCCTGAAATATAGCACCCAGAGCTGGACATAATACTCAAGCTGAGACCTAATCAGTGCTGACTATAAAGGAAGAATTACTTCAGGTCCTCCTTACAACACTCCTGCTAATATATCCCAGAATTATGGTTTTTTTAGCAACAGTGTCATGTTTTTGACTCATATTTAGCTTGTGGTCCACAATGACCCCTAGATGCCTTTCTGCAGTACTCCTTCCTAGGAAGTCCTTTCCCATGTTGTATGTGTGAAACTGATTATTCCTTCCTAAGTGGAATAATTTGCATATGTCCTTATTGAATTTCATCCTATTTACCTCAGACAATGTCTCCAGTTTGTCTAGATTATTTTGAAATATGACCCTATCCTTCAACGCACTTGCAACCCTTCCCACCTCAGCAACATCAGCAAACATTAGAAGCATACTCACTATGCCAATATCTAAATTGTTGATGAAGATATTGAACACAACTGGACCCACAACGGATCCCGGAGGAACCCCACTTTTTATGTCCTTATGTAGCATTTTATAGAGCTCTTGGGATGGGCCAGGTGGGTGGAGCCAGGATGGTGGAACCTTCAGGAAGCTGTGCTTGTTAAGGTGCTCTAATGCCCTTCAGCCATGTGCCCCTAGAGTTAGAGCATGTTTTGAGGGCCTGGGTATAAAGGCATGAGGCACCCATTGTGGCCTCTCTTCCTTCCACCACTAAACAGAATACCAAGCAACAATGAAATTAGGGTTCTGCAAGTATGGGGAAAGGCAGTCAGGGACTGTGAATATGCAGAGTCTATCCCAGAGAAACTGGTAAGTATTATTCATTTCTTCTTCAAGTGTCCTCTGCCTATTCTCAGTATTGGAATAGCTTGGCAAGGAACACCACAAATTGGAAAGTGGGAGCAGAGTCCTTATGAAATACTGATAGGAGTACCACTTTGCCAAGCTGTACATCAGACCTGGAGGCCAGATCCAATGCATCATGTTTTGTAAAGGTGTGAACTGAACTCCACCTGACAACCTTGCACATTTCAGTACAGGAGGGCCTCACTAGTCCAAGATACGTTCCAAAAAACTTGGACTTATAGTGAAACAATTTAAAGCGGGGATTTTTTTCCCTCCGCGGCCGACTTCCATTTAAGCTAATTGGAGGGAGTGTTTCACATGACATAGCAGGGAATAGGAGGTCTTATAATGCATCAGTTCTTGCAAACATCAATGACTTTAGTGTGGAAAGGATGTATACCGGGGTGACTTATAGTGAGGACCCCCTGTATTGGGAATCTGCTTCAATATGTTACAAACGAAGCAACTGTTTGGGCTGAATGGTCTCTACGAGGAGCAGGAGGAAAGAGTGTGTTACAGACTGGGATTCAGGCGGTCTGATATAGTTGTTGAAGCAGGCACCATGTCTAGTGGGTAGAGCAGGCATCCAGGTTGGGGAACAAAGCCAACGGTCAGAACCAGAATTAACTTCCAATGACCAAAGCCAGGGGTCAAGCTAGAGTTGGAACCAGGAGTCAACGCTGAGTGTCAGAGCCAAGACCAGACTCCAAATGCCAGAGCCAAGGGTTAAGTCAGAATTAGGGTCAGAGCCAGGACAGGTAACGGATGATTTGCAGCAAGATGTAAGGGCAGGACTGGAAGAGAAACAAGGCTCAATCATAGAACAGGAGAATGGTGGGAACAGGAGTAAAGGCAGGAGTGGTGCAGGAATCAGGGACTGATTTGGGTATTCGAGACAGGCAGAAACAGGGTTGATGGCAGCCACAATAGGCAACCATCCTGTTGCTTTGACATAATTTTTGTGCCTCCATCTGACATGGTTGAAACAAACAGTGGAGCCAGACGATCCTCCAGGCAGGGGTCCCATAGGTGGCACCTTGAATGAGGTTATAATCACACTAGTTCCCAAAACTAGTATCATCATCGGCTACTGGGTGGAGGCTAGGATATAGTGGCTGTCTGAGGAATCCCAGCTCTAGGTTCAAGACTTAGCCTGCCACAAGTGGTAATCTTTCATATAGAGTCTAATCTATATAGACAGGGCTGTGCTGAAATAGCCTGATCTGTAAAGATACTAGCACACAAAGACCTGAAAATATGAGTTCTGTCTGTGCAACACAACAATTTTCTCTTCACATTTAAAAAACACTAATGATTTCTTTTTATTTGTTTGAGGTCTTCAAAGGAAGATGAATCAAAGAGCAGCTTGCTAGAGATTCAAATGAGAGAAGACATAGATTGCATTAGAATTAAATTTAAATTCCATGGAGAGATTGGATCCTGTACTAGGAATGCAGATTCCACAAACAAATAAAAAGTGTTTCACTAAACTGTGCAAGAAAATAGATTTTCCATGAAAGTGAATGCAGAATAGTGGTATTGCTGATAAATGGACTTCGATGAAGGAGTGAGACAAGCTCATTGTTTTTAAGTGTAACAAATACTCTAAATTTAAGTTATATAGGACTGATGCTGGATCAGCATTCTTAGCAGTTGCCTAAATAACTAATATTTCTATTTAAAGTAGATGGCTTCTGAGCATTACTTAGAATTTGCTGCACCTTGATGGAGCATGATTTTTCTAACTATGTCAAAGTTCTGTTGCCCAAGTTGGCAGATATAATGACTGAAGATCTGGGCTGAAGATGCTTCCTTTCTATTGGGACAGTAAGTCCTTTGTTAATAGGAGCATCTTGTATTTGAGCAACAAAAATTATTAAAGGCCTAGAAAACATGATCTATGATGGTAGACTGAAATAACTGGGCTTGTTTAGTTTAGAAAAGAGAAGACTGAGAGGGGACATGATATCAGAAAAATTATTCTCCTTGGCCTCTGATGATAGGAGAAGAAACAATGGGCTTAAATTGCAGCAAGGGAGGTTTAGGTTGGACATTAGGAAAAACTAATTGTCAGGGTAGTTAAACATTGGAATAAATTGCCTAGGGAGGTTGTGGAATCTCCATCACTGGAGATATTTAAGAACAGGTTGGACAGACATCTATCAGGGATGATATAGATGGTGTTTGGTCCTGTCTAAGGGCAGGAGACCGGACTTGATGACCTTTCAAGGACCCTTCCAGTTCTAGTGTTCTATGATTCGCCATTGAATAAATGGAGTAACTTAGGGTACCTCTGTTGACTTGGCCATTCTGAAGAAACTAAGTCACTTTCTTTATTACTTTTAGAATCAGAAGAACCTGCTCTTGCCCAAAGTCTTTTCATACAGACCGTGGTGGTGAATAGATTTTTGTCTAGAAACCCTCATTGTTTGAAAACGTTCTGACTCACTGGGTCTTTGGAGGCCACCTGTGCCTCTGTGAAGAATCTCTGCTCTGACCATCTGTCACCACATTGTGTTTGCTTGTGACATGAAGGGCAATTGGGTCAATGTTGTATTGGATACACAAATCTCAAAAGTTTTACCATCTTGTGGCACAGTTGAGAAGATCATACTCCTCCCTGTCGGTCCAAAGAAAATACTGCAGAGATGGTTTCTATGGTCACCTCGATTACAGCATTCTGTATCTGTGAAAGAAACATTTTGAACAGGTTGGCTAGACATCTGACTCCTATTGTATTCCCCCAGTCGGGGGAACGGGAAGGGGAGTAGAATCAGCTGTGTGCAGCAGCTTCTAGCTGAGTTTGGAGCCTGGGGACTCTTCGGGACATTTCAGTGCTGCATGGGGATACTGGGACAGGACATTACAAATTCAGACTGTCCTGGGAAATCCAGGATTGATGGTCAGCGTAGCTATGAGGCAAGGCTGAAGGAATAGGGCTTATTTCATTTGGAAAGGAGAAGACTGAGAGAGGACATAATAGTGGTTTTCAGGTATCTAAAACGGTGTCATAGGGATGGGGGGGGGAATTGTTGTTCTTGGCCTCTGAGGACAGGACAAGAAGCAATGGGCTTAAACTTCAGCAAAGGAGGTTTAGGTTGGACATTAGGAAAAACTTCCTGTCAGGGTGGTTAAATACTAGAATAAGTTGCCTAGGGAGGTTGTGGAATCTCCATCTCTGGGGATATTTAAGAGCAGGTTAGGCAGACACCTGTCAGGGATGATATAGACCATGCTTGGTCCTGCCATTAGGGCAGGGTACTGGACTTGATGATCTCTTGAGATCCCTTCCAGTTCTATTATTCTATGATTCTATGAGAGCCAGACTGATCACCCTTTGTACTAATACATTCATGTATAACAAGAAGTCTGCATAGTTCCAAAGACCTCAAATGAAAAGGTTATGGTGATGCGCTTGCTCCTCGGCCTCTCTTAGGCACACGTATGGGTACTATTAATGTAGGAGAAGGTGGGTAGAACGAATATGTCTTTGAAGACATTCTGTGGCTTCAGTCTCCACAGTAGAAAGACAACATTTCCTTGCAATGGTGAATGTTTTAATGTTATCCAAAGTAGGTTTGACTTTCTTTTGAAGTAGTCCCATACTTAGCCTGGCATATGGAGCCACATATGCTGTAGATCCTGTTAGAAGGCTTTTCTCCTCACCCTCCCACGTCCCAGAGAGCAACAGACCAGAAGTACGAAGTGCAGACAATGTGATGTATATTTGGGTTAATTTCCGTCAGACAAGATTCTGAAGCCCTTTGCATCAGTCGGGCTTATCTCTATATGCTGACAGAGTCTGCTCCCCAGTGTTCCATTCCCAGCTCGGACACCACAGAGCCTTTCTTGTGTCCCTGTATCCCATTCCCTATTCCTATGTCAGCTCCCCTTACTCTTTAGCAAACAGGATTCCAATTTCCTCTCCCTACTTCCTTGTTTGACCTCAGTTTATATAGTAAAATTTGAGTTCTGCTTACTTGTGTCTTAACCAATCATTTTACTAAAATTTTACTTACCAATCCTAACATATTGTAACATAATCCTCTCACCAATTATATTCCACAACCTTAATTAATTTGCACCTCGCAAAATTAATGATACATCAAACAGAAATAATTAAGGAACCAAACAAACTATACAGATTAACAATGGAAAAGTGGAGACCATAAAGATAAAACAATAAAGATACAAGTTGTTTCACAACCACAACTATTGATAAGTGAGTTCTTGCTGGACCGAGAGGGTACGTCTACATAGTAATATTATTTCAAAATAACTAGCTTTATTTCAAAATAACTTAGTCTGTGTCTACACTGCAGGCAGTTATTTTGAAATAATGTCAAAGTACTGTCAAGCTGGAGGACTTCTTACTCCGACTCCTGTAACCCTCATTGTATGAGGAGTAAGGGAAGTTGGAGGAAGCGTGCTCTATTTAGAAATAAGTACTGTGTAGATTCTCCCAATTTCAAAATAAGCTATTTTGAAATAGGCTACGCAATTGACCTAGCTCAATTTTGTAGCTTATTTTGAGTTAAGCCCCACTGTGTAGATACGTCCAAAGGTATCCTACTAAGTTTTCTTTAAATAGTCTAGGATCTTTCTTTTATTTGGAGGTATTAGATTGGATCACCTTCTTAACACCTGGATGTTACTTTGTTTCAGTGTGAAAGGTTTGGAATATGAGGATGTGACCGTATGCTACTTAGTCTTTGTCTAAGCAGCGGGGACAGCCTTAGACTAAGGCCTTAGCCAAAGAACAATGCCTCAGAATGTCACAGTGAGACAAGGCCCATACACAGGCAAACTTGTGATTTTGAGTCGTTGTTCTATACGTCCATAAGTAGCTAAGTGATAAGAATATGCCTACATTTTTAAATGAAAGGCCTTTACAGGCAGGCCTGAACATCCAGGGATGGCTTTACCATGAGGTGAACGGAGGCAACCACCTCAGATGCGAGACCAGAGGTGCGGGGGGGGAGGGTGGGATGCCTCTAGGACCCAGAGTATAAAAAATTGTGTCTGCTGCTGGTGCATATGTATTCTCTCTGCAGTACCATGAGAGGAGTAGAACAGGACGAAGGCAGAATCGAGACCTTTCAAAGTTCTGGCCCAAGTGAGTGGATATGGGGTCATCATTTGACCTCCCCGCCTCAGGTGCCAAAATGTTGTGGGCTGGCCCCGTGAACATCTAATCATGTCAAAAAATATACCACCTCCAGAGAAGGGGTATTGAAGCGGCCTCTCTATGGTGATTATTACTTTCATTTCTGGAAGTAAAAATCTTTTTGCTATGGTATCATGGATCACCCTATGTCCCCTGTCTAGGTTCGTATAGCTCCGCTGATGGCAGGGCAGGGAGCTGTGCAACTACATGGCCAGCCAGGGCTGTCTGTATGGGGAAGCTTTTTGGGAATAGTGGCACCACGCTCCTCTCCTTTGGCCACAGCATCTCCGGGGAGTAGTGCCCTTCGGATCAGCAGATCCTGATGTCTATCCATGGATATCCACATCTGCACATAGACATTTGTATCCATGCAGGGCTCTCGGTATAATTATTCTTTTGGACGGGGTCATTAGCAGCCAATCATCTAAGTATGGAAAAACAAAAATTCTTGCTTCATCAGATGAGCTCCTTGACTATTTGGTAAAAATTTTGGGCATAGTGGAGAGGATAAAGGGTAAGACTTTGTACTGGAAATACTCTGAACCAAGGATTACAAGAAAATATTTACAGTGTTATGGGGTTATGACAATATTCATCTTTGAGACTGATAGAAGGAAAGCAATCCAGAGAAGACAGAAGGATTAAACAGAGCCAGAGTTTGCAATCTGAATTGAAATTTCCTGATGTATCTGTTTCACGCTCTGAGATCTAGAAGTAGTCTGAGAGCACCATTCTTTTTTGGGATTAGAAAGTAATGGGAATTTGAATCCTTTGTTTCTATAAATCAATGGTGCATCTTCTATAGTTCCTGTGTGGCATAGCATTTGTACTTTTCCCTTTTCCCTCTCAGGCTACATCTAGACTGCAAGCTTCTTTTGGAAGAAGCTTTTCCAGAAGAGATGTTCCAGAAAAGCTTATTTCAAAAGAGAGCAGTCACCCAGCAAAAGTGTAATGAAAAAGCAACGTTCTTTTTCAAAAGATAACATCCACGGTCATTCAATACTATCTCACATTTTAGTTGGATGGAATGGCCACCAGGGATCCTGTGGTTTTTCCTGAAGGCCTCTTCTTTTGAAAGAACTCTCTCTTCTGCATCCATACATGCCTTTTTCCAAAAAAGCTTTTTCGGAAAAAGGCTTCTTCCTTGTAGAATGAGGTTTACCGCCGTTGTAAAAACCCCTCTGTTCTTTTGACTTTCTGTCGAAAGAGCTCAGTGGCAGTGTGGACACAAGTATTGTTTTTCCAGAAAAATGGCCATTTTTCTGGAAAAATACTGCAGTGTAGAAACAACCCCTTAGGAAGAGTCCCTGAAAAGGGAAAGAAGCAGTAGTTTGCATAGAAGAAGGAATTTTAATTGGGTAGTATAACCTTCCTTTACTGGATGACGTGCACCCAAGTCTAAACCCTTTCTGTCAAAGATGATGGTTGTCCATCACAGAACTGGGATAGACCATCACAAACAAGGTGAATTGCATTTTTTGAAATTGGTTCACAGCTCTCTTTCCTCAGATCAAACCTGAGGCCTGACATTAGGCAAGGAGGATATGGCTGAGGAATTCTCTCTCCTCATCCAAGACTTGTAGGATTTCTTCATCTCCTGTGTTTGAGAAGATGTTTGCTATTGGTGGTGGTGTTGATTATAGGACTGCTTTTTTGAGAACAGTAAGTCAAAGACAAAGAAGAAGGGAAATATTGCTGGTAACACCTAACCATAGGTGAAGATGGTCGCCTTTGGAGAGGCAGTAACCCCAGAGATCTTGCCACAGAGCTAGTCTCTCTCATCTTTTCATATACCGTCCACCCCTTCAAACAGTAGATCCTCTATTTTAAATGTTGTTGCCATGGGAAGAGAAGATGACCATAGTCATGAATGCCTATGGGGAACTATTACCAATGCCACAATCATCAGGTGATAATTGGAGATATCAAATGATGCCCTGAGATCATACTTTGGCTCTTTTTTGGAAATCTTGATGAGAGCTAGTTATTTTGCAATAGTGCTGATGTGTAGATGTACCCTTAGTCAACAGTGTAGTATTGACAGGCAACACTGTGGGACCATTAAGACAATCATGGGAGGAGAGTGCAGTGACAGATTGATTTTCATTTTAGCAAATCCCACACATGGGAAGAAACTGGTATGGACTTTCCTTGGCCAGTTGATCCCAAGTTACAAAGGAAGAGGGAGAAAAATTGTTCTCCTTAACCTCTCATGATAGGACTGGAAGTTTTCCCTAATGTCCAACCTAAACCTCCCTTGTTGCAATCTAAGCCTGTTGCTTCTTAACTATCAGGCTACATCTACATTGGCAAGATTTTTCGCAAATACTTTTAACGCAAGAGTTTTTGCGTTAAAGTATTTGCGCAAGAGAGTGTCTATACTGGCATGTGCCTTTGCGCAAGAGATGTGCTTTTGCGCAAAAGAATCCGTGCCCATGTAGACACTCTCTTGCACAAGAAAGCTCCGATGGCCACTTTAAACATCGGGCTTTCTTGCACAGGAAATTGATGTTGCCTGTCTACACTGGCCTCTTGCGCAAGAACAGTTGCACAAGAGGGCTTATCCCTGAGCTGGAGCATCAGATTATTTGCGCAAGAAGCACTGATTTTATACATTAGAACGTCAGTGTTCTTGCGTAACTACTCGCGGCCAGTGTAGACAGGTGGCAAGATTTTGTGCAAAAGCGGCTGCTTGGGGATAAGCCCTCTTGTGCGACTGTTCTTATGCAAGAGGCCAGTGTAGACAGGCAACATCAATTTCCTGTGCAAGAAAGCCCGATGTTTAAAATGGCCATCGGAGCTTTCTTGTGCAAGAGAGTCTCTACACTGGCACGGATGCTTTTGCGCAAAAGCACATCTCTTGCCCAAAGGCACATGCCAGTATAGACACTCTCTTGCGCAAATACTTTAACGCAAAAACTCTTGTGTTAAAAGTATTTGCGCAAAATCTTGCCAATGTAGACGTAGCCTCAGGGTGGTTAAACACGGGAATAAATGGCCTGGGGAGGTTGTGGAATCTCCCTCATAGGAGATATTTAAGAGCAGGTTAGATAGACACCTGTCAGGGATGGTCTAGATGGTGCTTGGTCCTGCCATGAGGGCAGGGGACTAGATTTAATGACCTCCTGAAGTCCCTTCCAGTTCCAGTATTCTAGCATTCTCTCTCTTCACAGGCAAGGGGAGTAGGTGTGCTGCAGATAGCCAAGCTTGCTGGCAAATGATTCTCGCCTAAGCATTACAGGCACACTGAATACTGGGAAGGCTGCTGGGTGTGACGCTTACCTCATATCTCCATGACTCTTTGTGCTCCTTCATGCCGTCAGGGCAACAGCAGCAGGAATATGGGAAGCACAAGCCGGACAGTCTCCTTGATCATAGGATCAGCATCACAGAAGCTCACAGCAGCAGGGAGGAGCAAGTGCAGGGAAAGCCCTGCTAAGCCTCTTGACCGTGCAGAATGCAGCATGCTCAGCCACTCTGTAGGGATGACGTGCACCCAAGTGACTGCTCCTGCTTATTTTTTTTCTTCTTTCCATTGGATAAGGGGAGTCCCTCAAGTTGAAAAAGAAATCTTTTTAGATTCTTTTCTCCACTTATGTAGCAAAATAAAATAAAGGGAGGGAAAAGAGGATACCTGTACCTTCAAAATATGAAGGAAAAGATGCAATTTTCAAACTTACAATAAGATTTGTTTTTGCAACATCAAATTTAAACAAAAAAAATTGCAGCCACCTCTCACTGCTACATTCCTACTCTTTTCTCCTGCTTCTGGAGCTCAGAACACAGCCTCGGAAGTATTCCCAAACTCCTCAGTGTTAGGAAAGGCAAGGAACCAAGGTCAGTATATGGACTTGGATTCCTCAGGGCCAGCTCCAATACCGTACTCTTGACAGGTAGCTGGGTTTAAAGATATAGCTGACATTGTAGCAATCCTCCCGAATAGAAAAAAAATACAGCTAATGAAAAGAGAACATGAGATGTGGAAAACAGCTTCTATTAAAGAGTAGCTAAAAGGTTAAACAATCTCCAATATTTGCTGGGCCAAAGGTTTCTGAAATTGCTCGCTAAGGATTGGTTGCTAAATGTTCTGAGCTGAGTCCTCTCTGCTCCCCTCTGCACACAGTTTGCTTACCTGCTTAGCAACACCTGCTAATATACTGCTAGCTGATACTAGGAACTCAGTCACGTAGGATCTGTAGGCAGAGAAATGGTTATAACTTCATGTGGGGTGACTATGTCTCTACTTTGTCCCTCCTGCTAAGGGAGAGAGCGCTCTCCTTAAAATTCATGACTGAATGTCATTTGTCCTAAGGGGGTAACTGGGGAGAATGTCAACAGGATCCAGTAATATGGTCCTCCATAGCAAAAACATTTCTGTGGACAGTAAAGATTCTATCATGCCACAAAATTGTCTAGACTTTCAAATACCTCTGTATCATTTTCATATAAACACATTTAAAAGACACAGTTAATGGAAGAGGAGCTCATCATGTCTATGGCCGAGGAAAATTAGATAGACCATTTAAAAAGGCTGAATTATTGAACGTGGTAGCACATCACAATTCTGGGAGCAAAACGGTCACCAAATAGCTTCATTACAAAATATAATATCTAATTTTGCTCTCCCCGTCGAAGAACAGAATAAATATACAACATTGCAGCTTCTGCCTCTGACTGATGAAATGTTTGCAACATGAAACAGCACTTAGCACATATATGCTGTAAAATTGTTCAAAGGGCTTCACAAACATTAAACACTCACTATCGCGCTCTTTGGAGTGTTTGGTAAATACGATTATCCCAACTATGCAGAAGAGGAAATTGAGGCACAAAATGGTGCCAAAAAGTATTATTTTCAAGAGCTGGAAGGCACACAAATATCCAAAGAAAGGAGATCAGATTGGATTTTTAACTGGAATGTCTGAAATGTGCAAAATCTGTGCAAGCATGGAATATGTGGCACAAATGGAATGGGTTTGCTGGGTATCATTTAGGACAGGGCTACTCAACACACAACCCGTGGGCTGCATGTGGCTTGCAGCTTGTTGGTTTGCGGCCCGCGGTGCAGTTTAGGTTTACGCAGGGCTCAACACACAGCCACTGGGTGGGATCCTTTGAACATGGCCTCCACTGGGAACACGCTCCATAATGTTGAGTCAATATAACGGTCTTCTGTTGATAGCGATTTAGTAGTTCAATTCCTGGACTGTCATTGCTCATTAAAAGTGCTGTCATATGGGTGGAAATCGAGTAAATATTGCATTTTATTATCAGCAGAACGGACTTAAATGGGGCCTGTGTGTTGTATAGTCTAGCCTTAATCATTGTATTTATGCCCATCAGTGTGAAAGAAGCTATTTGCATATATTTGCATATTTATTTGCATGTACATGCAACCACAGTTAAATTGTGGCCCTCGGCATGTGCTATGAGTACAATTGTGGACCCCATGGCTTCCAAAGTTGAGTAGCGCTGATTTAGGGCATGTCTATACTTATGAGAAGACTGATTCTTTGGTGGCCAATCGTCTAGTTTTTGATAATGCGGGTCTAATATAGACCCATAAATCAAACACTGAGGGCAGCCCCAGTCAGCGTCGGGTACTCCTCGTTCTGTGAGGAGCCAGGGAAGTGTGCTCCTATTGGCCTCCCGCTATGAGGAAGTCACCACAACTTGGCTTAAGGTAAGCCGGCCCCAGCTACACATTTTGCATAGCTGGAGTTGCATACCTCAGATCAACCTTCCTGGTCTACTATAGACCAGGCCTTAGAGAGATAAGAACATAAGAACGGCCATTCTGGGTCAGACCAAAGGTCCATCTAGCCCAGTATCCTGTCTGCCAACAGTGGCCAGCACCAGATGCCCCAGAGAGGGTGGACCGAAGACAGTGATCAAGCGATTTGTCTCCTGCCATTCCTCTCCAGCCTCTGACAAACAGAGCCCAAGGACACCATTTTATCCCCTGGCTAATAGCCTTTTATGGACCTAACCTCCATGAAATTATCTAGCTTCTCTTTAAACTCTGTTATAGTCCTAGCCTTCACAGCCTCCTCTGGCAAGGAGTTCCACAGGTTGACTACATGCTGTGTGAAGAAGAACTTTCTTTTATTAGTTTTAAACCTGCTACCCATTAATTTCATTTGCTGCCCTCTAGTTCTTCTATTTAGGGAACTAATAAATAACTTTTCTTTATCCGCCCTCTCCACACCACTCATGACTGTATATACCTCTATCATATCCCCCCTCAGTTGCCTCTTTTCTAAACTGAAAAGTCCCAGTCGCTTTAACCTCTCCTCCTATGGGACCTGTTCCAAACCCCTAATCATTTTAGTTGCCTTTTTCTGAACCCTTTCCTAGGCCAAAATATCTTTTTTGAGGTGAGGAGACCACATCTGTACACAGTATTCCAGATGTGGGCGTACCATAGTTTTATACAGGGACAGTAAGATTTTCTGTCTTATTTTCTATCCCTTTCTTAATAATTCCTAGCATCCTATTTGCCTTTTTGACCGCCGCTGCACACCGTGTGGAAGTTTTCAGAGAATTTCGTGCTTCCATGGCCTATTTATTGTTGGTGTTGTAAGGAACCCATTCAGGCTGAGAAACATAAGTAGGTTAGTCAGAGGTCACACAGATGTAAACCACATGTCCAGGAAGTTGTGTCCCTTCTCTCTGCTCAACCCTCCAACTGACCCTTCACTCCTCCCTCTCCTGTTGAAGGAAATGGTAGCTAGTGAGTCAGCGAGCCACCATGCAAAGAAAAAACTGGGGCAGGGGCGGGGGTGGGGGTGGAACAATGCATAGAAATTCATTCCTATCTTAACAGAGCCCGGCGGCTTGCTGTTTCACTATTCTGTTCTGTATTTCTGAGCACTTGAGTTTCCATGGGAAGGCAGGGATCAATTTAGAGGCTGGGATCTGGGGCTATGGAAAAACTGTTCCAGTGAAAGCAGAAATAACATGTCACACTCCTTCCCACTGACTACCGCAGTCAGTTGAGGTGACCTTAAAATGGTACTTGGGATCAGCAAAGTGGAGAGAAGCTTTTGAGACACAGGTATTTATTGCCATTTGCAGGAAGTGGAGGTGACAAACTACACTACACTACAACATTATTTCAAATTATCTTATTTTGAAATAGTTAATTCAAAAGAAGTTATTTTGAAATAACGCGTCTACACACAAAATACATTTCAAAATAGTGTTTTGCTATTTCGAAATAGCGCGTCCGCACTGAGTGGACTGTGAATCACATTTAAGGCTGGCCGGAACCAGTTCCAGAAGGGCACCAGGTCAGGACTTACTGTGTGGGGCTGCTGCCTGAGGTCTGTGCTTAAAAGGTCCCCCCTCCCCCTCCTCTCTCCCCCTCAGACAGCCAGTTCTCAGGTTTCCCTGCTTACTTATCTACCTTGATGAGGGAGAGCAAAGCATTTTGTCTCTGCGTGTTCTGGTTACCCTCACTCGGGACACCACAGCACTCTGCAACATGGAGACAGAGCTGTCCCTGGGTGCTCTGGTGCTTCTCTTGGATGTGTTGCTGTGAACCTGGCTGCACTTTCTGCAGGCTGCCATCCGGAAGGTCCATCGGGGGGCTGTCAGTATCCAGGAGGCCCTGCGGGAGAGCTTCCACCCTGAGGAGCACTAAGAGCCTCTCTGGTCTGCTCCAATGGGGGCTTGTGCCTCATTCCTCCCTCACGTCCTTCCACTTACCCCTCCCTAACCCCCCTTTCTGATGTCAAATAAAATACACGTTTTTAAAAAATATAAACTCTGTTTATTTAACAAACTGGGAGGGGGGGCGTTATGAAACTCTGGTGAGACTGAGGAACGGAGGCGGGAGAAGAGAGGAGAGAGGGTGGCAGAGGGGAGGGGGAAACCTGGGAGGAGGGAGCTGGAAGGGGGAACCAAGGGGAAGAAGGGGGAGGGGAAGCTCAGGGCCAACTGTCTCCAAGCACCGCAAATGCGGGGGGCCTTGGCATCCCTGTGGAGATGAGGAGGGTTTGGAGGGTATGGAGGAGGTGGAGGGAGAAGCGGGAGGGGAAGGAGGAGTGGGAGGAGGAGCGGTAGCTGGGGAGGCAGCAGGTGCTGGAGCGGCAGGAGGCAACACGCCTCACATGATGTTACCTTCCCGGATGACACTGGTGATGGGTCTCCCGGAATGGCTCGGGAATCCTGGCTGCGTGGTATGCTCCCTCTGGGCTCCTGTGGCTCCTGGCGCTCCTCCTCCATGCCCTGGTCAGGGCCCTCCACCCTACCCCGGCTCCAGGATCGATGACCCCCGGGGTAGCATGGACCATCCTGCCCCCCAGGATGCAGACCAGGGCATCAAAATAGGGGCAGGTGTCTACCCTGTGTGGGAGCTGCCCCGTGTGTCCCTGGCACCTGCTCCAGGGTGCTCATGTGGCCTTTGGTGGCCCGGCTGTCAGCCATCCATCTGCAGACAGCCGCGTTCCTCCATCTAGTGTGGAGATCATGAACATTGGAGGCCTCCCTGCAAACCTCAATCAGGTCCATGATCTCCGCACTGAACCAGGAAGGCACTCGCCTTCTCCGACCCGGCAGGCTCCTAGGAGTTGGGGGACTGGGTCTGGGGAGCAGTGGAGGGCTGGTTGAAACTGGCTGCCTGGCTCATGGTGGGGTAACAGGGTCAGGGGCAGCGACTGCTGGCTCTGTGCTGGCAGGCTTGCAGCTGGCACAGGCACTGTGGCCAGAGTCTACCCCTTTAAGGGCTTCAGGGCCAGGGGAGAGGAGAGGAGTTTTCCTGGTTTGGCCCAGAGTGGCCACCAGGGAACACTGGGAAGGGCTGGAGGTCCCCTATTTGAAATAAGCATCTACACAGCGCTTATTTCGAATTAGCTATTTCGAACTTGGTGTTATTCCTCATAGAATTTGGTTTGGCTGTGTAGATGCTAGGAAAGTTATTTTGAAATAACATTGCTGTGCAGACATACCCATACTTATTTATTGTTAAAGAACTGTTATATATCAGGAACCTGTAACATGCATTGCTCGGGAACGGCCACAAGTTTCAACATGTTTCCTAGCTCCAATTTAATATTGTCTGGAAGGCAAATTGGGCTTCTAAAACCAGAGGCATAGTGAGGCTGTTATACGCCCGATGCAAAGGAAAAATGTGCCCCCACCCCTTTCACCACCACTGTGTGGTGGGGCCCCAAACCTGGCGCATGACTGAGCCCAACCCCGGGAGAGGGGGAGGAGTTCGTACTGTGTCTTCCCCTGCCCCCACCAGTTTGGGACTAGGCTCCCGCACAAATTAAACCACCAGCAGAGATGGAGGAGGGTCGGGCTGGGGGGCGGAAAGGAGGCTCCAGCCGGTGGCAGTGGGCAGAGGAGGAAGAGCAAAGAGATGACAGGTGGAGCTGAAGGAGGACTTAATTGTTGCCCCCTTAGCATGGCACCTTGGGACAACCTCCCCCCCATCTGCCACATCTGTATGGCTGAGGTCCAGGGATTTGGATCTGCAAGTTCTTCCCAAAATGCACAATGGAAAGTCATGCCAGAGGTAGAATTAAAATATAGGCAATTAACTTGGAATGATCAGTAAGTCATTTCTGATATAGCTTTTCCTGTTTTAGGCTATGGATATCCCATCTCCATTCTCTTATTTCTACATCTACTTATGCTGTCGACATGAAGTTTGTGTTTTTAGGGACGTTCATGGCTCTAGAGCAGGGCTTCTCAACTTTGGAAGCCCTGAGGGCCACAATGGTACTCACAGCACATGCCGAGGGCCGCAACTTAAGTGTGATTGCATGTACATGCAAATATGTATGCAAATAACTTTTCACACTGACGGGCATGAGTACAAAGATTAAGGCAAGACTACACAACACACAGGTTCCATTTAAGTCAGTTCTGCTGATATTAATAACATGCAATATTTACCCAATTTCCGCTCATATAACAGCACTTTTAATGAGCAATGACAGTCCAGGAGTTTAACTACTAAAACACATATCAACAGAGACCATTATATTGACTCACCATTATGGAACGTGCTCCCAAAGGAAGCCATGTTCAAAGGATCCTACCCGCGGACTGTGTGTTGAGCCCTGAGTAAACCCAAACTGCACCGCGGGCCGTAATCAAACAGGCTGAGGGCCACATGCATGTTGAGTAGCCTTACTCTAAAGCCTAGTTACTCTGTTGTGGGATCCACTATTAAAAATGAATAAAGACATTTTTATTACCAAACATTGTAGACTATGGGTTAAATGACTGGCTACTAGGACTACACTAGAGATGGTACAGCAGCACCGGTGTTGCATTGCAGGTGTGCTGCTATGAGGTCTCCTGAGTAGCCACTTTTTGCCAACAGGAGGAGCTCTCCTGTTGACGTAATTAAATCTTCCCGACAAGTGGCATAGTGATGTCAGTAGGAGAGCATGTCCACTGACATAGTGCTGTCCACACCATCACTTCTGTCGTTAAAACATTTGTCGGTCGGGGGTGCTCTTTCACAGTCTTGACCAACCAATGTTTTGCCCCCAAAAGTGTGAATGTAGACATAGCCATAGTTATTTACATTTGCATGAATCATTTATTGGAGGGTTGGATTTTTTTTGGTTTCTGAATTGACATTCAAAATATGAAACAAAGCTGTACAGAAGACAACTCTTCTATTTATATTACAATATCCAATTGATTTGGCATATGGACAGTCCTCATTGAATGTTTTAAGCCTTCATTGTTTGAACTTCAAGCTGTTGTCAGGAAATGTTTGAAAGTTGGCAATTTGTAGTGTTGGACTCACATTTTTAAACACATGCTGCAATCAGAATTAGAGTGCAGAAAATCTGGCATCTTTCGCTACTTATTTGATTTCTATTTGTGTGCATATTCCTGTTCCTCTGCTCCTAGCAAACAGAAGCTTTTCTTCAGGCCCAATGTGTGTTTTTACTAGGTTCTGGCTATCGCAAAAGTGGCCATAGCATTGGTGCACCCCAGGACACTTGGGAAGGAACTACCTACCATATTCTAGCTCTTGCTTATTCATGCTAATGTTGGGAAGACCCACTGTGAATTACCAAATTGCACGGAGTAAAACGTCAAAGCTTGCCAGATGTGTTTTATTTATTTATTTAGGCAATTATACTTCAATTTAATTATTTATGATAATACTTCATAAATGTTCTAGTCAATGCTCTGGAGTATGAAGTTTTAAGTAATATGGCAACTCATTCAGCTTTTAAATTTTTGCATAGTAGAGGGAAGAGAAGGACAGCCAGTATTTTGTGCAAATTAGGGAGGATTTACTGTATTAGAATAAAAAACACATGGTCATTCTGGTTTCCCCATCATTTCTTTAGCCAGTTAAGTGCTCTCAAGAATACTGGTCATGCCTAGCAAATAGACACCCATACCTGGCACTGCAGAAATACCAAGCAAGGCTATCGATTTCAACGGGCTATCACTACAAATCAGTAGCACAGGACTGAATAAATAGATCAATAGCAAAGGAGTTGATTAATATTGGCTCTACATTCTGAATTCAAATCAGTGCCATATGGCCCTTTCATGAGAGCCAGACTTCTTTTCCCAGGTAAGCCATTTTCTGCTTCCTCACTTCAGTGGGCTTTCCTCACCAGCACAACTAGAGGCAAAATGCAAAGAAAAAAAAACTAAGGACGTTCCCCTCACCCTCATTTTCATCACAAGTTCATTTGTATGGAGACTTTCAACAAACATTCTTTACCGGTTACTGACTTTTCCTCCCAGCTGTTACCTGGGGTTCAGTGGGAGCATCATCACAGGTCTTGTTCATATGATCTGGCACATTTTACTTATTGAACATAAAGACCTATTCTTTATTGATATAAGCACTTCCACATCTCATACCAGTGGTGAATTTGGCCCATTTTTTAAAGATCAGCAATTAAGCAGTGCCTCAGAAAATGAATTAAGATGACGGCAGCTATACAATTTGCCATCATTTCTAAAAGTCTTGTTTTGCTGACTATCACATATTGCTATTGTAACATAAGGTGGGAAATAGAAAAACCTCACATAGGCTCCATCATCTGTTTCTCATTTTGTAACAGTTTAGGTGAGAACGAGATTTTGTTCCAAAGCTCAAAAGAGAAGTAACAGACATTTCACGGCAGAAGCAAGCCTGAAACACACATAAGTTTCATAAAATCAGAATCCTTCCAACTGTTGTGCCAATGAAGACAGTAAACTGAGAAGAAATGCAAATACGCATTCTTTAAACATTTTCTGCTTTTTTGATAATCAAACATTTCATTCTGAGGAACTTTGTCAAACTACAACTGGAGGGAATCCTAACAAGGCTCCTATGCAGATTTCAAACATTCCCATTCTCCTGAGAACATAATGCCAGCACAATCCCATTGGCATTAAAAACAGCAGTTCTCCACTCTACATCTTTGCAGGGATACTGGCCAAATTCTCAATGACAATTGAAATTCCATGTCAGTTACTGTCAGAGGCCTCTTTAGAGATTGCACCAATGTAACGTAGATGGTTTTAAGAACACAAGAGGGGCCATATTGGGTCAGACCCACTGGGATTTGTCATAATAATTGAAAAGCTGACTTCCTAGCATACTAAGGTATTTCCATTAAATATTGTTTGACTTTCTGAACGATGTATAAAAGTAAGCATGGCAGGATGGTTATTTTGGTTAATGAAAGCAAATGTTTTTAAAGTATAAGCAGGTCTAATTATAGGACAAAAACAGACTAAAATTGCAGGTAGAACTTTTTGCATGTGCAGTTTTTCTCTGGACAAGGTTTTGTTCATACAAAATTTGGATTTGGAATACAAATCAACACTGAGACCGTCAAAGGAGACCAAGGATGCTGGATGACTAATGCTTTTAGGCCTTTTAGTAAATCTCAGATCAAACAACTAGGCATCTAACTGTGATTTGCATGTTGAATAGCAATTTCTGCACCTAAGTCCATGTTTTGCAAATTCATTTATAGAAATTAGAGCTTAAATGTGAATGGCAGAAGCAGTATTCTGCCTCACAAATGAGCTGTATTATTACATTCCTATGTGACCCAGCAAGCTTTGAAATATGTGTCCTTTAAAAGAAATGGTAATTTGCTTATTCTGAAAGAAAAGCAAAGACATTCTCACCAAGAACAGGGAACCATTTGCTATCCACATAGGTCAACTTCTTTATGGCTTTTATATCTTTGTCCTCGAATTCTAGAATTAAAATCACATAAATATTTTCATAGAATCATAGAACAGTAGCAGAAATAGTTGGTGTAGCAATTCCAGATGTAGCAGCTGGTTACTCACTTCCCTCCCCCACATTCACCACTTTTCATATGACCTGTACACAACTTAATTAGATTTGAGCTCAAACGAAATCTATAATGCTATACAGGCAGTCCCCGGGTTACATGGATCCGACTTACATCGGATCCCTACTTACAAATGGGGTGAGGCAACCCCGCACTAGCTGCTTCCCCCCAGCAGACCAGGGAGACGCGAAGCTAGCGCGCCCCCCCCCCCCCCCCCAGCAGACCAGGCAGACGTGGAGCGGCTTTTCTCAGCAGACACCTCAGCTTGAGAATAAAGGACTGAGGGAAGTGAGGTGTGGGAGAATAAAACTGAGCTCTGGAGAAATGTTTGGCTAGAGTTTCCCGTACAATATGTACCAGTTCCGACTTACATACAAATTCAACTTAAGAACAAACCTACAGTCCCTATCTTGTACGTAACCCGGGGACTGCCTGTATATGCATCCATGTGAACGTCCACTGAAATATATTTTTCAGATGGGGGGATAATAAAATTATGACCAAGTGAAAAACCCAGTAAGATTAAGTCTAAGGAGTGAGTTAAAAACAAAGTCAGCATGGTGTACAAAAACATTCAATACAATGAACACAAGACAAAATACAATGAAATTAGAAGTGCCCACAGTTTTAGTATTTTCACACTTCATTATCAGCTTTGCTCATCTTTCAGCAGAAAAATGTTGCAAACAAACCTATTTTCAACAGAAAATGGTTAAAACTTTTGCACATTTGTTTTTGCTGTAGAAAGAGTAAATGTGATGATTTTGTATATTTTTATAGTCAAATAACTGTTTTCGTGACATTTTGCAAAAATGCTAAATTTGAGGAGTAGATGGGGAACAAAGCAGAAGAATATAATATCAGAAAAATTCATGGAAGTTTTGACAAAATCTGAATAGTAGATTTGCTTGGTGTTCACTTTGCAACTCTTTATTGATACTTTGTTGTGTGGCATTCTCAAACATAAACCAGACCTTTAATCATTATTCTTTACAACAGCCAGGAGATCTAATTCAGAAAGTAAAGCAAGGAACAACAACTGAATTGTCCTCTCACTAGAAAACTTGAATTTTCATGTCAGATTTCAAAGAGATTGAGCTCTGCAGGTTTCACAAAGACTTCAATGGAATTTGAGCTGCACTACCTGAGCTCATTACAAGCGCTTAAAATTGAACAGCATCAGAAATGCCAAGAAAAACAAAAGACTTGTCGTGCATTTCTCGCAAAACATCATCCCGCCTCCATGATCTACTGTATAGTTTAGAGGGTTTGTCTGTGCATCTGTGCATGAGTCTGTCTGTCTTTTCAAGAACTTCTTCTAAAAAGGTGACAGCTAGGACCTCCACATTCGGTGTGCAGCTTCCTCTTATCAAAATTTAAACCAAGGTAAGCGTTTGGTTGTGCCAGGAAAATGGGATGTTCCCAGAATGGGATTGCCGCTCATAAAACCATACAGAAAAGAGCCAGAATCACCAGGCAGATGAAAGTGGCTGTATGGGGGTGTGCCACCCCACCACCCAGGACTGCTCCAGCCCCAACCTGCCCACCCTGCAAGTGCCATTGAAGGAGGGCTGAGGAGGCTGAAGTTCTCCCTCCGCCCCTGCAGATACACACTGGAATATTTGCTGGCTGTTCCCCTTCATCATGGAGCAAAGGGAAAGTGTAGAGTTTGCTGCATTCCTCAGTCTGGTTGGGGAGTGCAGAGGGGTAGATGAACCTGAATCTGCTCCATCTGCAGGACATGCACCCCTCCCTTGGCTGTGCCAGCTGGAGCTGCAGTGGTCTTGGGAGGCGCTTTTTACCTGCCCCCAAACTGCTGCAGAGAGAGAGGGGGCTGGGGCTGTCCTCTCTCCCTGGGGCAGTCTGCACCCCATATCCCCAGCCTCGCCCCAGCACAATGAGTTAAATGAAGAAAAACAAACATTCATTGAGTTAAGGACCGGAGCAGTAATTCTCTTTTTATATGAAATGATAGTAATGGCAAAGTAAAACACCTTTACACTGAGTTGACTCTAAAGTGACATGAAAATGTGCATTTATTTAAGGAAGGCTTGTGCAGGCTAAGTACTGGTATAAAATCTCAGTTACGCACAACTCCAAAATTAGAGGATAACGGCTAATACTGTTATAAAAAAACCAGCTCATTGGGAGTTTATTCATTTTTGAGAAATGTTTACTTCTATAATATAGCATTTGCTGCCTCTGAAATTACCTCTGTGTAAAGGCTGACTTTTATCTATTTTTATTGCATCATGAATAAGTAGCCCTCTTTTATGATCAGCATCATTTTGATATACTAGGATTTTGTATAAATATGTTTTCCATCATGGTGAAAGCCGGATATGTATGCATATATCCACATCATCACTGCTAAAAACAGCCTGATGAAAACAGCAGTTATTTAGTTCCATCATTTCATCAGATTCTTTGAATTGTCTCAGAATGTCAGGGAAAAGCTGTGTCAACATCCCAGATTCTACTTGAAAATATGTTATCCAAAAGATGCACAGCCTGTACACCATGGAATTGTTGGGAGCATTCTCAGAGGTCTGCCAGCATGACTCCAATAGAGGGCTTCTCATGGGGTTTTTTCATAAATTTCCCCATGTACTTAAAAATTCTCCTCTTGTCTAAATTAATTATATATATGGCTGTCAAGCAATTAAAATTAATTGTGAATAATCATGAGATTAATTACACTATTAAACAATAATAGAATATGATTTATTCAAATCTTTGAGGGTTTTTTTTCTACATTTTCAAATGCATGATTTAACTTACCACACAGAATGCAAAGTGTACACGGCTGATATTTTTTATAACTGTAAAAAACAAAAGAAATATTTTTCAGTACCACCATTATAAACACAGAAGTGCAATCTATATCCTCTGGAATGGTGGCTGAAACATGACAGGGCATATGAACTAAGGACTATTTGGAAAAACCGGACATGCATAAATCCATGGTGCCAGAGCTAATGCACTTTGAAGGTGCTGAGGGAGTTGGCTGACATGATTGCAGAGCCACTGGCCATTATCTTTGAAAACTCATGGCAATCGGGGATAGATCCCAGACAACTGGAAAAAGGCAAATGCAGTTCCCATCTTTAAGAAAAGTAAGAAGGGGAATCCAGGGAACCACAAACCAGTGAGCCTCACCTCAGTCGCTGAAAAAATCATGGAGCAGGTCCACAAAGAATCTATTTTGAAACACTTGAAGGAGGGAATAGTCAACATGAATTCATCAAGGGTAAGTCATTCCTGTCCAACTTTCTATGAAGAGATAATTAGCTCTGTGGATATGGGGAAAGAGGTGGATGCGACATACATTGACTTTAGCAAAGTTTTTGATAAGGTCTCCCACGGTATTATTGCTAGGAAGTTAAAGAAGTATGGCTTATATGATTGGACTATAAAGTTGCTACAAAGCTGACCAGATTGTCAGACTCAACAAGGACTTGTCAATGTTAGGGGGCTGGAGAACATGACCTATGGGGAGAGGCTGAGGGATTTGGGCTTATTTAGTCTGCAGAAGAGAAGAGTGAAGGGGGATTTGATAGCAGCCTTCAACTTCCTGAAGGGAGATTCCAAAGAGGATGGAGAGAAGCTCTTCTGAGTAGTGACAGATGGCAGAAAAAGGAGCAATGGTCTCAAGTTACAGTGGGGGAGGTCTAGGTTGGAAATTAGGAAAAACTATTTCAGTAGGAGAGTGGTGAAGCACTGGAATGGGTTACCTAGGGAAGTGGAGGAATTTCCATCCCTAGAGATTTTTAAGTCTCAGCTTGACAAAGCCCTGGCTGGATTGATTTAGTTGGGATTGGTCCTGCTTTGGGAAGGGGACTGGGCTTGATGACCTCCTGAGTTCTCTTCCAGCCCTACGATTCTATGTCTTGCTCTCTAGTTGGCAGTTGGTATCAAGCAGAATACCCCAGAGGTTGGTCCTGAGGCCGGTTTTGTGAAAATCTTCATTCATAATCTGGATGACGGGATGGATTGCACCTTCAGCAAGTTTGTGGATGACACTAAACTAGGGGGGGAGAGAGAGATGCTGGAGGATAGGGATAGGTTCCAGAGTGGATAAATTGGCCCAAAAGTAATCTGATGAGGTTCAACAAGGACAGGTGCAGATTTCTGGGTGGAAGAATCCCATGAACTGCTATAGGTTAGGACTGACTAGATAAGTGACAGTTTTGCAGAACAGGACCCGGGGATGACAAGCCATATATATGTGGATGTGACTAACAGACAATTCTGTCAACCTAAAATACTAGTAACGCATTTATCCTAAACAGACGCATTAACACTACATTTCTGTATTTAAACACACTGAGAAACAGCTTCAGTGAAAGAAGTCAAAGACTAGGTCCAGTATTGTTTAACTCACTCAGAATAAAGTAATATGCTCCCTACAAAATTTTAAAGTCACGATCATGATTTATTTAAGAGTTTCAGATTTTATAGTGACTCCAACAAAATTATCCAATATCCTGAATACAGATTCAAATGGAAAATTTCTCCCTCAGGATTCTGAGCAGAGTAAGACCAACATGTGAGTCACTCATCCATTTTCAAGAATGAGACAGGAAGTGGTACTGAGCATGCCAGTGCTGGAAGTGGTGTCAGTGGAACAGAAGTGTTTGATTGTATTGATCAAGGCTGGTGAAAGCCACCATTGTAAAATCTATAGTGCCACCTGCTAGAATGCCAAGGAGTTTATTAGTGATAGAAATGTAGTCGTGTTAGTCTGCTGTAGCTGAAGCAAAAAACCGGACTATGTAGCACTTTAAAGACTAACAAGATGGTTTATTAGGTGATGAGCTTTCGTGGGCCAGACCCACTTCCTCAGATCAAATAGTGGAAGAAAATTGGCATAACCATATATACCAAAGGATACAATCACATGGTACTAGCAGACAGGAGGGTTCACTAGCTCATTCAGCCAATGGGGTTATAAATGAAGCAACCCTAGTAAAGTCTTGGACCAAGGAAGAGGCTGAGACTGCAAGGCAGATGTTACCTGTTGCTGCCTGGTCCACTGCCAACATGGAAACTGGACCCAGTTGATGCTCAGGGGCTGGAACTGAAGTCAAAAGTACAGAGTTTCTAACCTTTCTACTTGATACACATCCTGTGCTGGTCAATGCTTTTCTTTGGGGGGTTGGAAGAGTCCACCCAAGCCCTGAAGTGCTCTTGATCAGTCTTATATGACCTTTTCCTCACACAGTTGATGGGGGAAAGCTCCTCTCTTTGGAGAGGCATCTGTTCTGGAATGCCAAGTGGGAACATTCTCAGAACTCGAGTGCGATCTCTGACCCAACAAGGGCCTCGGTACCAAAACGGGGGCATGGCCTGTTTGCACAGTTGCTGCTTCAGGTGAAGATTCCAAGCCACTTGAGTCTGTTTCTTGAACAATCTGCAGAATGTACAAACACTCTTTAATGTGGGCCTTGCGGAGACAGAGAAAACACCCTGGCTGGGGATCACCCTTTGGGATTGCTCCTCCTTACACACAAAGGGCAATGTTTAAACCAGAATGAGGCCATCACCAAGAAAAAACTCAATTAATTAAACTAACACCAAAGGGCACTACTAACTGTATATGACAGGACAAAACAAAACTAGTGGGGAGATAATGAGGTTAAGATCTCACAGAGAGCTCCAACTCTATTCATGGGTGAGACTCAAGGCAACACTATCTGATGTAGCCTGAGGAAAATTCATGGCCACAAAGCACAAACTCTACCCCTCTTTCACAAAGCAAATTTCTCTAGCTCTGGTGCAATGGTTGCACACATACCTAAGTGGACTATACATCTGTATCCACTCAAAGAAGTACTTGGTATCGAGGAGGGACTGATTAGTATCTATATACGCAGCCTCCTGCTTCAATATCTTATTTCCTAGTCTTCACTGACAGGCAGAAACATTCCTCGCTCACTGTGACTAGTGTCCACAGGCAAAAGAATGTCAGCAAAAGCACTTCTAAGAATCAGAGATTACTATGAATGTACTGCAAGAGCTGCACAGCAGTGTTCCTGAGGGCCTTACCTCTCTCACTCTTTCTCTGCTTTTGTAGTCTCTGATTGTGGTACAAATGTATTGTGCATCATCAAGAACTAGAAATGATTTTGTGGTGCATCCATTATATTTCTTACAGGTCTCCAGAAAACACAGAAAGATGTAGAAAACCTTCTGCCCATACAAAATAGTCGGCATGAAATAGTCCTTATGGCTGCAAAAGCAGCTGCTTCTATTGGGCCATAAGATATGGCAACAGTCTATGCCAGCGATGGGCAACCTAGGCTAAGAGTTGGGCAACATGAGTGCCCCCCGCCCTTCATCTCAGTGGACTGCAAGATTGTTGCTAATCCAGATAGTCTCCTGAGACAGGGTACTTTTGCTGACTGTGCTTGTGTACCTAGAATTTGTGCGGCGTGAGAATTGAACCATAGCAGCGCCTTCATTGGAAGCCGAGGGAGTGCACGGCCCTCACATTGTGTGTGCAATCAGCATGCACCTCACATCACGTGCCCTTGTTTTCTGTGTGTGTGTCTTGTTAGTCATGTTGGTAGGAAAAAACCTAGGTAGATGGAAACCAGCAGACTCTGTCCACCCTGCGCATGGACAACATTAAAAAAAAAAGTTTTTGTAGGCCACACCTAGAGCCCCAATGGGCCGTAGGTTGCCACCACCAGTCTATGCAGTGCTATGGCAGCAAACCAGCATAGAAGGTTCAAACTGGAGCTAAACAAATGTGATAACATTATTCAGTGTCCCATGTGTCACAAATGGGAGTTCAATCCTTTTACCATTGGACATATGCTCATTCCTCAAAAACACCACTACAATTCACACTGAGTTGTCAGCACTTGAAGCAGAGAAGCCAGCACATGAATGAACTTGGAGACTGAACTGCTTTTTCAACCCCAGAGCTTGTTTTTCTCTGGTCAATGGTGAGGCGTTTTCTATATAGCAAAGTAAGCCCTCTGAATGAGACATGCTAAGGAGACGGGTGAAGAGTGGTCTAAGCTGAAGGGTGGTCTGATACGTGATTGTACATATTCTGAGACAGAGAATCTGTCACCTGCTTCTCTCCCAGTTTGGAAGGAGAGAAGTCATGGCTAGCCATCAAGTGACACACATAATTTATCATTTTTATTCATCCATCCTTCATTACAATGTCTGAAGTAATAACAATAAATACGTCAGTTAGTTATTCTCCCAGGTTTCCTGTTGTGAATTACATCTCCATATCAAGTTTCTCATGAATACATTGTTCCCCATTGTTCACAGCTGCACAGGTAATCTGCCTCCCATTCACAATTGTATAATGTCCTCCTGAGGCCGGAACAATTGTTTCAGAGAGTGGGAACAGTAGGAAAGCGTTCTGATGTGTTTGACTTTGGCACAGTGATTATTTCACCCATTCATAAAAGAAGTTAATCATATTGTTTTCTTTTGTTTCAGACTGACATCCTCACCAACTAGTTATTGTAATCCTCTCTGCATATCCCCATCCATAATGCCCTGCCACCGAGCCCTCACCTCTCCAATTACATTTCCCTGCTGCATGCTCTTCTCCAACCTTCCATTCTTAGTTTTCTTCTCCATTGGACATTGCACAGCTCTTGGCTCTTTTGCCTATGTTGGCATATCCTCCAGCTGTCCCCTTTTACTCCCCCTTCCTTAGTACCTTCTATCTGATGGCTCTGGCCCCTGAGAGCAGCTCCTATTTCCTTTCCTCCTCTACCTACAGCATGCGACTGCAGACCCCAGGAACAGCAGCTGTAGGCCTCCAGGCTTCGTATTGCAATGAAAAATATGAACACCTGTAAGACAGCTGGCAAGAAGAAATCAGCCCAGGAGAGGCAGACTGCTAGTGGTCCGTGCATAGGTCTGCTGGGTGTTATTTAGTGGTTGTAACAGTATAACATCAGGCAGACGTCTACCCTCAAAGAATAAAGCATAACTGAAAGCAAATGAATAATTAAGGACCATCAGCAGCATATTTCCAGCCATCCACTGGTATGTAGCCATAGTTCATTATTAGAATTAATGCTCCAGTATATCCACAGATTGCTGTGGAAGGCATCAGGGTAAGTAATCGTGTAAACCAAGGTATACAAATGACACAGGCTTATCCAGTAGTTCAACAATAGGAAAAAAGTCTCTGAGGTCTTACCTTGTATTGATTCAATTTTTCATATAACAATGAAAGCACAAATCTTTCCTCATTAAGAAAAAAAGATTTTGGGCAAGCTTACAGCATAAAGAACATACAGAAAATTTTCTTTAGATTTTTTTTTCTTTTCCACCAGATTACACAGGCACCAATTGTTAAAGAACATACAGGAGGAAGTGGGTTGAGTTTGCTCCTTTTCCCAGTGAGATATAACTTGTTTGCAGAATAACCTGAAATATTTGAACCATCTTGACAGACCATTTGAATTTGGATAGTGAAAGGAAGTGGTGAGAAGGAGAGAAAATGGGTCAGAAGATAATAGGTTAGAAAGAAAATATTTCTAGAAATAATTGGCTGATAAGGATCTATTTGATTGCCTTCTCCAGTTGCAGAGATATATGCACCCCTTAAATATATCCTGGATACATACTAGGGAAAAAAAATCCACAGAAATAAAATACCATAAAACAAAAGACAAGCAAAAACACTAAATATAACTATTCATTCATGGCATTTAGATGCATGCTGCTCGCTGCTTTCTTGAATTTAGATTGGTCTATATTCTTCTTAAATAGCTGGTATTAAATACTTAAGTATCAGATAGTCCCAAAATGAGTTCAGAAGTTATTCTGTGGAATTCAGGCAACAATGGTAATGATACAGTAATCTGTCATGATACTACAGTCCCTGACTTTCAACCCAGAACATTCTGCCCTAAAAATAACAGACCCAACCACCATCTAAAGTAGTAATTCCTTTAGCAAGCAGGAATAGAAAACTCTTATGTAGGCCAGCCATAGCATGGGAGAAGGACACATACACTGGGCTACCATGACACTCTTAAGTCTCAGATACCAAAAGATCCCTTTCATAAAGTCAATGCAGAAAGGGCAATGACCACTGCTGTTATGCAAAATTGCTAACATAGCAAAGGAAAGGGAAAGAATCAGCCCCCAACATGGACTTCGGTTCCACAGGACATTTGTGTTACCTTGTGTTCTTACGGACCAGTGTGCTGAGTCTGCTGCTAGAGTTAAGAGGAGGTAGCAGTCATCCCACTGCTCCTTCAATCCATAACATTTGAGCGATGAGGTTCCAGGTCATGACAAAATTCTGCTACTATCTAGAGGACTGACTGGATGTGGGGGTAGGGGTAGGAGGAGATTTGCTCCACTCAATGATAACTTCTGTGGAAAGAAGCCAACAAGGAAATAGCTGTAGATCCCCAAGGGAAGGAGGGACAGAATCAACTGGTCCCAGAGGAGGGAAAAGGCCATGTTCTCCAAAAGGGAACCCCTTGTTTTCAGAGAAGGGCAGGGGGAGGATTTTGCAGACTTCTGGCACCAATTCCATCCAAGATTACCAAGGTGAGGGGGGATTCCCAGTTCCCAAAGAGATGTGTGTGACAGGGAAGAAGGGAACATCATGATATTGAATTTCCAATGGGACTCAGAGGTCCGAATATCAGCCCAGCATCAAAGACTAAGGGTATGTCTACACCGCACCCTTAACTCGAAATAATATATGCAATTTACACTATGCAAATTGCATATCTTACTTCGATTCTGTTTTGCAATAGGCTATTGCGAAATTTGGTGCATCTACACAGCACCAAATTTCGAAATACCACACTATTTGATGACATCCCTTAGCCCTCATGGAACGAGGTTTACAGGGATGCCGAAATAGCACATCCGCTATATTTCGCAATAGCGGGTGTGTTCAGAAGACATGGGGTCGCTATTTCGGGATACCTCTGACTTTCTCTAAATGAAAATACTAAACTCTTCACTCATCCTCTGTCTGTGACGTTTGGAGACCCCACAATGTTTTGGGATCCTAGGGGGTCCTGTGAAGCATGAGAGAAAAAAGGCTGTTACAATCCAAAGTCAACTTCAAGCAGATTTTAACTTACACCCAGCAACGGGCCTCTTTGACTCAAATAGTGGGAGACTTCTTTCTTCCATGACTAGGGGGAAAAGGAAGGGAGGACTGGCAGCTGGTGCTTCATCTGAATAGTGACAGAATGAGCAATCTTCCCTCTCCTTCCTTAGGGAACTGTAATTAACTAGTATGTTTTAATCAAGCACCTTCCCTTGGTTTTCCCTGAAACTGCATCCCGTGTCTCAATTAAGTGGAACCCCACCGAACAGCTGGGAGGAGTTCATTACATCATGCTCATTTTCAAAGGACTCTCTCTATCTTTTGCACTGCTTTCTTCTGCCTGTTAATTGCCTCATTCTACCTTTTCCTAACTGCACACCCCCTGGGAGGCAAAGACCACTTAGCTATTTGTTCACACAAGAAAAGGAGCTTTGAAAAATAGCCATTATGGTTGTGGTCTCATTTTCCAACATCTGACAAATGAGACTAACTCATTAGTAATTAAAAAAATAGAGTTTTAATAGCCTGGTTTATTAGTGTGCAGTAAGGGGGTGGGGAGAAAGCTGTTGGCATGATTCTCAAGTCTGTGAGTATGCACAAAAGAAAGGTAAAATCTCCAATGATCTGCCTCTCCCAACTACCCACCTTGCCAACATCATCTATAATATCTGTTTATATGTCCCCACAGCACTCATATGGGACTATCGATTCAGGTTTTAGGATAGAATGATAGCTTCATTCATGTCTGTTGCTATTTATGAAAAGTCAAAGCACCTGAGAGTTTATGTCGTCTCTAGGTTATCTGCATGACTGGTGCAAGTACTTAGCTGACATCAGCTTGAGGCTATGGGACCATCCATTCACATTTTATGATACTCAGATAGTGACCATGACTTGTTTTAGAACTCTCTTAAAGTGATGCAGTTAAGATACAAAACTTTGGTTAGGTCTACTCTTGCACTTGATCAACCAAAATTTTGTTGTTCACAGGGGCTTAACCCCCCCGGTAACCATGCTCGACAAATTTTGTTACAACAAATGACAGTGTGAATGCTGCTTTGTTGGCAGAGGAAGTCTCCTGTCTACAAAGCAAACCCCACTCGTAAGGGGGTGGAAGTCTTTTGTCGACAAAAGTGCCAAACAAACACAGCTGACTTTTAGCAACAAGGATATGTCAACTAAAAGTTAGGAAGTACTATCTAGGCTACATCTAGACTGGAATGATTTTCCACAAATGCTTTTAACGGAAATGTTTTTCCGTTAAAAGCATTTGCGGAAAAGAGCGTCTAGATTGGCACGGACGCTTTTCCGCAAAAGCATTTTTTGTGGAAAAGCGTCCATGCCAATCTAGACGCGGTTTTGTGCAAGAAAGCCCCGATTGCCATTTTCGCCATCGGGGCTTTTTTGCGCAAAACAATACTGCGTTGTCTACACTGGCCCTCTTGCACAAAACCATTTGCGCAAGAGGGCTTTTGCCCGAACGGGAGCAGCATAGCATTTCTGCAAGAGCACTGACAATCTTACATGAGATCGTCAGCGTTCTTGCAGAAATTCAAGTGGCCAGTGTAGACAGCTGGCAAGTTTTTCCGCAAAAGCACGTGCTTTTGCGGAAAAACTTGCCAGTCTAGATGCAGCCTCTGTGTAAGAATCCCCCACCTTTACTCATATTAACAGTATCCTAAATTCCTGCAGGTGAGATGATTGTTTAATTTAATTAACTTCTCATCCCTCATAAAATTAGCTGACAATATTTCCACTGTTGTCAAGTCTCTTGGTTTTATAGCACATTGAAAAATATTTGTTGGTTTTCATATGTTTTTATCCCTCATAATTGTGGGGGAAAGTATGAAAATAAAGGCAAATAAGAAAGACATAACATTAAAAACATTCATAATTTTTTCAGACAAACTAATGGACTTTTCATTACTTGAGTTTAGAAATCCTGCCTTTCATTTGTCCTGGATTTCAGAATTAGAATGGTCAACTTCACTTTCAGTTCTTAGTAAGTGATGCTTTGTTTTTTAGGAACTAAGCCAATGTGATTGAAATTTGGATTTCCCAGGTAATAGGAGGGTTTTTTTTTTATTTTCCTCTCCCCCAAAAATCTTATGTAAAACTTTGCTTTGCAGTTAGGCGAGTGCGAGAACATGTGATTCTCCTCAGGAATAGGAAAGAGGAAACATAACTGGAGTGAAGAGTGCTTCTCATCTGGAAGCCATGGAGAGAGGCAACCAATTGGAGCCATAACCCCATTATGAGAGCAACTGCATAGTTCTTCCAAGTGTAAAAGGTCAGTCTCAAAAAGGTTTGCTGGAAAATATAGTTCCCAGGGTAAGAATTAGTAGGGCACAGGTAGTTACAAAGAATCGTATTCCTGTTGCATCTATGTCTTGCATAAACCTTGCTGTGTGAGAGTCAGGAAGGGAGGGGCAAAGTTTTTTATTAGACCAACTTCTGTTGGAGGAATGGACAAGCTTTTGAGCTCCACAGAACTCTTCCTCAGGTGTGGAGAAGGCAACCAGAGTGTGGCAGCTAAATCCAAGGCAGGACAGATCGCTAAGCCTGAGGAGGAATATCTCCACTGCTGTAATGATCGGTGCCTTTCAAGATCCGATACCTGCCCATCACAACAGGTAGTGCACCTCATCCAGTGCATCAGATGCCTTCACAGCCACCATGTTGGTGGAATCAGACAATTCTTATGCTTTCAGATGAACTCTGACAATCAATAAATAAATAAATAAATAAATAAATAAATAAATAAAACCCAACACATCCTATGGGCAAACTCTTTGCTTTTTTATACAAAGCAATCGCTCCACAGCTGACCTCTCAGTCCTCCTCCCGCAGGGAAATCTGTCCAAAATCTTCTAAACACAAGCCTGGGAACTTAAATTCACACCTCTGCTGGACTCTAAAAATCATGAAGTTAGCAGAGATGCTAGTTTTATGGCTCATTAAAACAATTTGTAACACATTCTGTGTCCTACTAGCCTGCTTTGTCTTATGTCTACCGAAGTGTTATGTGCCCACTTCAGTTTAATGGTCTCCTACAACATTCATGAAACCATTGGTTACCTTCTTCTGACCTGAGGAAGAGCGCTGCACCACTTGAATGCTTGTTCTATCCACCAATACCATTTAGAGCGTTAAAAGATATTACCTCACCCACCTTGTCTCTACCATGACTTCAGAACAATGCTGGTTACCAGAACACTGAAATACCACGGCTGTATTACAATATGGTAAACTTATTCTGAAGGTAGAAAAAAAATAACACTGTCACCTAAACCGACCTTCTGATTCTTGCTCAGTGCTATGCCAATAACAAGATGACTCCAAAGTCAACTTTCATCTTCAGCACAGATCGCTGGTTTGCTCATATAAAGTTCAGATAAAGATCCAGGAAGTTTCTGGCTTCTCTCTTACTACCTACATTTCTGTCTTTTAACCATCAAACTCACAGTACCTCTATTAGCAGAGGTGAAAGTGAGGCAGAGCGTCATAGACGTCTAAGGCTGGAAGAGAACTCAGGAGGTCATCAAGCCCAGTCCCCTTCCCAAAGCAGGACCAATCCCAACTAAATCAACCCAGCCAAGGCTTTGTCACACCGAGATTTAAAAACCTCTAGGGATGGAAATTCCACAACTTCCCTACGTAACCCATTCTGTGCTTCACCACCCTCCTAGTGAAATAGTTTTTCCTAATTTCCAACCTAGACCTCTCTCCACTGTAACTTGAGACTATTGCTCCTTGTTCTGCCATCCATCACTACTGAGGAGAAACTCTCTCCATCCTCTTTGGAATCTCCCTTCAGGAAGTTGAAGGCTGCTATCAAGTCCCCCCTCACTCCTTTCTTCTACAGACTAAAAAAGCCCATTGTGCCACTCCGGCAGGAAGGAACCAGCTGGCGGGGGCACTCTGCTGCAAGATGAGGTGGGGCGCACTCCCAGCTGGGCTTCTGGGGCTCTCCTGTAGGCTACCATACTAAGTGGCAGGCAGCCAGGCAGGTGAAAGGGAGCCATGGGTGGGAGCACACCCTCCTCTCCAGGACTGCCCCTGCCCTGAGTGTCATTTAGGGAGGGCAGAGGGGGGCTGAAGCTTTCTGCTCCCCTTCTGTCATTCTGAGGGAGTGAGAGGAGAACACACAGCCTGCCTGCATTCCACTCGCTCCCAGTGGGGAGGGGAGCAAGCAGAGGAGTGAGCTACTCACACCGGTCGCTTTCCTCTCAGTCCCTGACGGTGACGGGAAAAGGAAGAGCAAGTAACCTCCTGGTACAAATCTCAGGAGGGGGCTTCAGCCCCCTACCCTCCCTAAATGGAGCTTTTGCCCCTCCACACTAATATAATATTGGATGGAATTAAAAACTAAACGTGTAAATAATGTATTACTGCTACTACTATTTGCAGCTTAATATAAAGATAAAGATGTCAAATCTCCACAATCTTATCTTAGCTGACCATCTGTGGGATCAAAGACAAAACTGTGTGTGCCCCCAGGCACTCTCTGCCCAAGTTACAGAAGAGACTAATAGTCCAAGGGTGTCATAAGGAGGAGGGAAAAAACTTGTTCATCTTGGCCTCTGGGGATAGAACAAGAAGCAATGGGCTTAAACTGCAGCAAGGGAGGTTTAGGTTGGACATTAGGAAAAAGTTCCTAACTGTCAGGGTAGTCAGACACTGGAATAAATTGCCCAGGGAAGTTGTGGAATCTCCATCTGTGGAGATATTTAAGAGCAGGTTAGATAAATGTCTATCAGGAATGGTCTAGACAGTATTTGGTCCTGTCATGAGGGCAGGGGACTGGACTCGATGACCTCTCGAGGTCACTTCCAGTCCTAGTATTCTATGATTCTAAGTATAAAAAGGTAATTTTATTTTTTCAACCAGCAGAAAGCAAAGCATGGAATCTTTCAGCGATGCATCCCCGTGAGCATAGACTCAGAAGTACACAAACACATCAAACCTCAAATTCCAGGTCACTTTGAGGTTCAGTGACAATATTGTATCACACTCTAGATGTGAGGCCTCTGACTACCACACACCCGACAGACTGAAGTAACCAGAAATTATATGTCTGCTGGTGCTGTGTTTTTCTGTTTTAGGAGTGACTAGAGGGGAATGAAAACACATAATACAATGCAGTTTCTAACAGTCCTTTTTTATGTAATGAAAAGGAACAATGCCACAAAAAGTCATTAGGATTCATTGAAACCAGCACTGTGAATGGCATTGTGAAGTACATGGAGTCACAGTTTCACTGTTTTTTCTGTGTTTCAACTGGCAGATTTATCCATCTCACGAGTAAAAAACAAACACAGGCACACACCAAACACCATTCCCCTCCCCCTACCACAAGAGCCATAAAGCATTGCTTGGGGCCTCGGGTACTTCAGACATTTTACACCCGCTGTAAACTCACTTCTGTGCTTTGTTTACTGGGAGGAGGTGACACAATTGCAGTAGTCATGATTAAACTTCACTTTGATATAGAAATAGTTTCTGCAGCACCCACATGCTGAGCGAATGTGCACGCACACAACTACAAATAGAGACTGAAATGCCTTTTCATCTGCTTTCCATTATGAAATCAACATTAATATGGCTTCTGAATGCAGAAAATATGCACTATTTGAAGTAATGCAATTAACAGAGAAGTGGGCCTGAATCAAACTCCAGTACTGTACTGGAGATTTTGGGAAAGTTCACGTTCAGAACAGATCTTTGTGGCTCTGAATATGCAACTATATTTTAAAAAAAACCCTAACCCTAATGCTGCCTTTTGTGTTCTCTGTAATGCCTCAATTTTACCTACCCACCAAACCCTTTGTGCTCTTAGAATATGCCTAAACTGCAATTAAAACCCAGTGGCTGGCCTGCAGCCACTGACTTACTCTTGTGAGGTTTGCAGGAGGGGGCTGTTTAAGTGAAGTGTAGACACACTGATGCAGGGTGGAGCCAAGGTCGTAGGCCTTGAAGAGGTGGGAGGGTCCCTGAGCTCATGCTAAGCCCAAACATCTAGGTTGCTCAGGCTAAGGGGCCGTTTAACTGTACTATAGGGGCACATCTAGACTTGCTTTCACTTTTGAAAGAAGAGATGCAAATTTGGCACAAATTTGCATGTCTTCTTCCGATCGGTTTTTTGAAAGAGGTTCTTTCGAAAAAAAAAAGTAGTCTAGACATGGTTCTTTCGAGAAAAAACCCTTTTTCGAAAGAACCATGTAAACCTCATTTTTTTTTTAGGAAGAACTGCATCTAGACTACTTTCTTTTTTGAAAGAACGTCTTTCAAAAAAGCGATTGGAAGAAGATATGCAAATTCACACCGAATTTGCATATCTTCTTTCGAAAGTGAAAGCAAGTCTATACGTGCCCCTATAGTGCAGTTAAATGGCCCCTTAGGCCTGAGCAACCATGAGCCTGAGTCAGCTGGCCCATGCCAACAGCTGGTTTAGAATTGCAGTGTAGACATACCCTTAGCATTGCCTTGGGGTTTGTCTGTATGCCTGGTTGCATTGCTTTAATGTAGGGTGTGAATGTACACCAACTTAACTGATGAAACTCTCTATGTGGATGTACTTAATGTTGGTTTCAATCAGACGTACTTCAATTCTAGCTCAATTGATTAGGGTGGGTTGAATTCAGTCTGGTTTACACTGAACTTAGAACACATGCACACAGAAGTACACACTGATTAACTAGACTGGCCCAGCCCTGTGTGTAGATAAGGCCTTGTGGAGGATATGCACACATTATGCTTTCTCTGGGTAACTTCACTTTTGTTCTTTCTTGCTGTCCTAAAATATAAAGGGAATTTCAGGCACGTAGAGAGGCGATCCTTGAATACAGAAAAACATCTGGAGTCAAACTGCTGGACACACACAGATGAATTATACCGTTATGCTGCTCTCAAACGTGTGGACACCATGATATGTAGTCACCCAGAAGTCAACTAATTCAAAATAAGTCTCAAAGGGAAAAAACACATTCAAGCCCTTAGTATTTTTTATCAGGCTAGCTTCTAACAGTTGATTAAATGTATCTTTGTCATCACAATGACCCAATTTAATCGAGGGATGTTCAAAAAAATGCCGAATACGGTGTAACCTTTTTTTACTGAAGAGCCCACAGTATAGCCACCCTGGTATCAGGGTTCCTAGTCCCTGTTGGTCTGCTCCTAGCTCCTGGCTCTACCACAGCAAAGCCACCTCCCAGAAGCTGGCTGAGTTTAACCAATACCGTTAACCGAAAATCGGCAGGTTACTGGTTAAGCGGTAAATTGGTTAAACTCTGACATGCCTAATTCAAACCAGAACCAAGATTAGCTCCAGCAATAACAGGGAGAGGATCTATTGAACAGAAAAGAGCAATTTTTAAAGCATAGTGGAAGTGTTCATATTTAATCATAACTACCAACTATACACACATTTACAATCTGATATTGACTTGGGATGGAATTATTCTTGATCTTTTCACTAGTAAACCACAAACAAAATAGCACTTTGATAACAGTGGTAAATTAATTAACAATGGAAGTCTGAAACTATGGCAAAATACTGTCATAATTAATCAGTAAATGGCCATATAATTGCTTTGCTATCGAGTGAACCACCTTTGAGACCAGTAAAGTTGGTTTAAACTCGAAAGACTTCAATATTACTCAACAAGGGCAAATGGCTTGTGTTCAAAATAATTCATACAACCAACATACTAAAAAAAGTATGAAAAGTAGCTCACATTGTTATGTGACTATGAAGGGAGTTCAGGATTCTTAAAAACAAACAAAACTTCTCAATCATCAACTACCAGTGTGATCATGGGCAAGTGATCTAGGACACAGGTCCTGAAAGTGGCTGAGCTACCTCAAGGCACATTGCACCCGTGTGCCTCAGTTTATCTTTTTTTATAAAAGGGATGTAATAATATTTACATCTGGGACAGAGGTGCTACGCCTTATGCCTTTGTAATGTCCTTTGGAAGGTACTACGGAAGAGGAAAAAGTTTCCTACTACAATAAATAATATTTCACTCAAGGGTTTTGGAGAACTTTGAAAGCTTCTAAAAATTAAACTTGAGATAAATGGGTGAGCGAAACATGATGCACTTTTCTTTGGGGAAACATGATGTAACCAAAAGTTATTTAAATGGGGGGATTTTTTGTATTAGATGTGCCAATGGTCTTTCCCTCCCATTCCTTTGATTCGCATTATGAGCTGTGTGTCACAAATGCACCAACAGTGGGTTTTGTGTTGGAAAAAATTCCTACCCCCAGCAAGGCCAAATCTTTCAGAAAAGAATCATGTTGTGATTCAAAGTCTGAGTCATTTCCTGAAAATCAAATTGGAAAAAAAAATGCTACCTAGAGCCATATGCTCCCTCTGTTCCTTAGCAGGCAGAGAAAACCAAAAGCACACAATAAAGACATGAAAAGGGGGCCCTGTCACAGTATGGATTATCCAATAATCACTCCCTGACACACACCCGCACTGGCATTCTTATGACAATCCTGTGTAAACAGGACACCAGGCAAAACAAGAGTTGTAGCCTGGCAACACAGGCAGTAAAGTCAAGGAACAATCACTCGGTCCCAGTGGATCCCATACTAAGTTATCGTTGACGGGCTGAAAACATGAGCACAACTGTGTGGACTTGATTAACGGAGAGTTCTTCCACTGTGAATTCCCACAAGCATGTTTGCAAATGCTTTCCCTGTTTCTGGAAGGGTGCTGATTCACTGCTCACGTAAAGAAGCGGTGTAATGCTAACTGAAAGCAACTGTCCTGGAGCTCAGCAGACCATGGGAGGGTAAAGGTGGCCTATCTCCCCTTCTACTCAGCACTGAGCAGGGCCCAGGTGCACTGGAGGAGCTGACAGAGAACAGACAATTGACTGAAAGGAGGTGGGGGAAGAAATAAGCATGACGTGCAAAGATAAGGCAGCGGAAGCAGCTACCATATTGTATTGTTATGATAGTTGACATAATAGGATAACTGCACTCTCCTGGTATGAATGGCAGCTGGATCTTTCTGAGGAAGGCTGTGGAATTTGCATCCTGTGGTCCATCAAGAGGCCAGGTGTGCTGACCTTTGAGCCTGGGCGGTGGGTGAATGTAAGGTTGGGTTAGGCAAGCCTTCTGCCTGAGGCTCCACCCCCTATGGGAGCCACCCCTCCCCTCCACCCAGGAGCAAGCCTTCAGCTCTCCCATGAGAGCCTCCCTGGCCCCAGAGCACCATGAGAAGGGCGGGTAGTGTATGGTCCAACCCTCCCCGCCCCAGAGCGCAGTGCCCCAGCGTGGCCGAAGCCTGGGGGTAGCACTCCACCTCCAGATTCCTGCTGCCTCAACACAGCCCACAGCGGAAGCCCTGTTGAAGCAGTAGGCATTCTGGGGTGGAGTATGGGCGGAGCCATGCCTGGCTATTTGGGAAGGCATTGCCTTCTCCCTCCTATTATACCAGCCACCCATACCTTTAAGTCAACATGGTGCAATACCCACCTGTTATCCTAGACTTTTCCTAATGAGATCTTGTGAGGGGGTTTAAAGAGAAAACTAGGGCTGGCCCGAGTGCTTCCTCCCACCCCCTCCTGCTAGCCCTCACAAACAGTAGCCCAGGGACATGTGTGGCCGCAGTGGGGACTTCCCTTGGGGGGCCAGCCAAGGCACCGGGAGCAGGTGAGGGGCTCAGTGGGGGCCACGCTCACAGGGCTGTGACGCTGCGGTTTTCCCAGGAGCAGCTGGCTGTCTCACAGCCAGGCATGGGACAGTGTGCTGTTCTGTGTGCTGCACCCTTGCGGAGGTGCGGGCTCTGGCCTGAGTCCCTGGGGCCCTGGCTGGTTCCAGCCGGCATCCACCCTTTCCCCCTGGTCCCGTCGGATGTGTGTGAGCAGCACGGTCCCAGGCATGCCATAGAGCTGCCTGCCGTGGCCACAAGCCACTCGGTCACCAGGCTGCATGTGGTTGCACGTACTGCTTACTGCCTAATGCTACACAGCGTGCAGCTCATGTGGCCTGAGGGACGTGCTCTCTCTCCCTCCTCGCTCTGGGCGCCTGGTTCCCCCCCACCCTTGTGAGTGCAAAGTGCAACACTCACCGGTGGATCCTTCCCCGGCCTTCGAGGATGCATGGGAGACGTCGGCGTTGCCAGAGGGGGCCCACAGGGTGATGGTGCTGGCCTCGTCCTCCGACCCGCTGGTGGTGTCTCCTTCCCCCGCCTTGCTGGTCCTGGTGATGGGGGGAGGGAGGAAGCACATGCTGGTGTCCACAGGGACGGCCGGTTCCTGTGGTGCTGGCTGGCCCAGGATGCAGTGGAGCCGTCGGTAGTGGGGGCAGGTGTCGGCTCCTGCCCCCTGGCCCTCGCTGGCCTGGACATAGCCCAGGCGCAGTTCTTTTACTTTAGCCCGGACTTGCTCCAGGGTCTGGACTGCATGTCCCTGCTGGGCGAGCACCTGGGCCATGTGGTGAAAAATTTCCACGTTGCGGTGCCGGGAGTGTGTGTCGTGAAGGGCTTCCTCCTCCTGCCAGAGGTCCAGGAGGGCCTCCAGCTCCCCCAGGGACCAGGACAGGGCCCTTCTTTTTCTGCCTTTTGGGGCCTCCTGTTCTGGGGGTGCGGGTGGTTGATCCCCCCCCTGGAGCTGCCATCGTCCTCTGGGTGGCGTTGGGGGTGGCAGGGGCCACGTGGCAGAGCTCTCTGCAGAGCGTGGCAAAGCTGCTTCTGCCTCGTGGCCTCTGCAGGCTGCGTCTGCCTTTAAGGGGTCTCGGGTTACCAGGAAGTCCGGGAGCTGCCTGCAGCTACGGAGCCTCCAAACGGCCACTAGGGCTTTTTTCCGTTTAGCCTGCTTTTGCGCAAAACGTCTTAGCTGCCTGTCTACACTGGCCCTCTTGCACAAAAACATTTGCACAAGAAGGCTTATTCCTGAGCGGGAGCGTCAGAGTATTTGTGCAAGAAGCACTGATTTCGGACAGTAGAATGTCAGTGCTCTTGCGCAAATTCTCACAGCCAGTGTAGACAGGCGGCAAATTTTGCCAGTCTAGACGCACCCATAGGGTAAGTCTACACTAGCCGCCTAGTTCGAACTAGAGAGGCTAATGTAGGCATTTGAAGTTGCAAATCAAGCCCGGGATTTAAATATCCCGCGCTTGATTTGCATCTTCCTGGCCGGTCGCCATTTTTAAAATTTACAAGTCCGGACTAAGTGCCTGAGTCTACACGCGGCAGGGACCCAGTATTTCGAATTAAAGCCCCTAAATCAAACTACCTGTTAAACCTCCTTACATAAAGAGCAAGAAGTTGTGAGATGTCTGCTTGTTTTCCTAATATTTGTTGTCATACATTTTGTGTAGTTTTGTTTGGGTCTAAATTTAGTTTACACAAACAGTTTCAAATTAGACAGAGTTAATAAATTTGAACGATTAAATACATTATTCCTCAAATCAAGGTATCATCCATCACTGGAGAAGGTTATGTTCCTCTAATAATTTTCTAAATAAACAATGTAACTAGTAATGTGGGATAGTAATTCTTTAGATGTGAAATAGTGTTGATTTTTTTACAAACTGAAATCTCAGCAACACCAGTAGAATGAGTTTCTAGTAAATTACAATTACATCTAGTAGTAATTGTGTGCGCTGGTATACTGCATCTATCATGGGGTGCAAGGGACAAAAAAGGGGGGGAAAGAGAATGTAACAAAATTTTTGTAAAACTCAAATAAGGCTCAGCTTGAGTTTTGAGGAATGCTTTGAGAAACTGGTACTTTTACTGACATTGACTCACCCATTCTTAACACTCAACCAAACAAGTATCAGTAACCAGGAACAGCAGGGTGAATGGCTACATCACACAGAGCCTCCTGTTTTTGTTATTTAAGTCAAGATTTTGGCTTTCCTTTAGCTTAATTTTCCTAAGGTTAGTGCCTCTTTCTGCTTGCCCTTGCTTTTGAACATTCTTCATGTTGTTGAATGATTGCATGCTGACATTTTCCATAACCGTTAACAGCACATGGAAGCTTTGCAACACGCAACAGAGCATTTAGGAGGAATTTAATGAATGGAGCCACCATCAGAATCAATAAAAGTGTTGGCTTCTTCCTACATTTTAGATACATTTTCTCTATGTCCAAATAACATACTTATGTAAAACTTTCATTTTCTCTGTATATGCAGAAACCTCAAAAAATATTACAGATTTTTTACTTTTTTACTTTTTTAATTTGACATAATTACAGATGTCTTAATGTCTCTAATATACAACAGTGCAAACTGTCATATGAAAACGTTCTTTGGTGCAGACTGCTTTACCCTATACAATCTGAAGGTGGAAATGAATTAAACTAAAATTGCTGCACTCATTTTAAAAAAAGATAAGACAAAAATGATTGTTTTTTGCTTATTTTCCAGACTATTCTTGAATTGATTAGAATAAATTCCAGGTTGGCTTGGACTGAAAGGGTGCATCTATACTGCACTGTAACTCGAAATGAGATTCACAATTTGAGCTATGTAAATTACGTATCCTACTTCAATGCTATTTTGAAATAGCTTATTCCACCATTTGGCACTGTGTACACAGCGCCACATTTTGAAATAAAGTGCTATTCCAAAAGGTCCCTTACTCATAAGGAAGTTGAAATAGTGAGCCCAAATAATGGGCTTGCTGTGAAGATGCAGGATAGCTATTTCAGGATACTCCAGTATCCCAAAATAGTATTACAGAGTAGACTTACCCAGACTGATTAGTTCAAAGGAGCTGTCTAGATATAAAACTACTGCATGTAGATTTATGGAAACCAAACATAAAATTCGAAGGGTTTGCCTACACAGCATTCTAAACTTGAAATAAGATATACAATTTGCATAGAGCAAGTTGTGTATCTCATTTCAAATCTATTTTGAAATAGTTTATTTTGAAATTCGGCTCATTTACACAGCCTTAACCCTTGTGGAACGAGGATTACTGGGATGCTGAAATACTGCACCTATGTCACGGGGCATGCCCCCCCTTTCCTGGGGTGCACCCCTCTGCAAGCTCAATCTCAAAGATCAGTGCCCCTCCCTCAGGGGAAATACGGCTCCTCTGGGTCTACTCACAAAGTTCAGTGCCTAGAGGCCTGAGTGTCTCTCCCTGGCTATTGGAGAGCTGAACACCAGTTGGGGTGAGGGTAGGGGGACCCAGGCCCTGTGGGCAGTGGAAACGGCACTGCCAGCTCAACGGGAAGTCTGCCTGAAATGTGCTGAGCTCCTGGGGGGGAGGTAGTCACTCCCTACCGTCTCCGGTGAGGAGTCCCGTCCCCGGAGTGCAGCGCGGGGTCCCCGGGCCATGTGGCTACCTCTCCTCTTGGTCTCTGGGGTCGCAGCGGCTGCCGCTGCAGCAGGCTATGCTGCTCCCGAGGAGGCTGTGGCTGGGCCGGCTGCTCCAGGTGCGGCGGCGGCGGCTGGGGCGGTGGTTGCTGGGCTTGCTCCTCCGGAGGCTGCTGTGGTGGCTGCTGCCAGGGCTGCGGATCCGGGGACAGCTGCAAAGGTTGCTGCTCGGGGGGCAACTGCGACAACCCAGCTGGCTCAGGAGCTCCAGCTTGAGCTCCCTCCCTGCTAGCAGTTCCCCCTGAATGAGCTGTACCCAGGACTTTTATACAGTCCCCACACCGGGAGCTTGCCCAATTAGTTAAAAGGGGCAGTGCTGTTTCCACCCCTAGGCCTTACTCCCCCCTCTCTTTAGTGTGGGGTATATTCACCCCACCACAGCCTGTTATTTAAAAAAAATATTTCAAAATAACGGGTGGCTTGTGTGACCTCCAGTATCCCGAAACACCGTGTAGTGTAGACTTACCCAAGACAGACGTACTGCAGTTACGCCTGAATATATGCTTCAGTTAAGGTTGAAATTATGCATCAGCAACATCAGGGAAATATGTCTGAGAGCAAGGGCTCTCAACCTTTTCTCTCTGAAGCCACATGTGACTTGCTATAAACACTCCAGGATACACTGGGCGCAGGCCTTGGGCATAAGTGTAGTTTGACTTTTATACGGGAGGAGGAGTCGGCACGGCACAGGCCGGCTCCACACAACATGGTTCAGGGAGGGAGTGCCACCTCAACTGGCTGACTCACCTCAGCAGGTCCCCCTGGCAGGACAGCTAGGGGCTATGTGCAGGTGGGGAGTAGCTTGGGATGCATGTGAGGTAGCTGGCTCTGTGTGTAGGCAGGGGGTAGTTCAGCTTCAGCGAGTGTGTGTGTGGGGGGGAAGTGGGCCACACACTGCTCCCAGATTCAGGCTGATGAGGGGGGGCACCAGAGCTCCCAGATTCTATCCTGTGCTGCCGCTGACCTCAGCTCTATGCTGTAACATGCTAGATTTGGGGCTGGTGCCAGGTCTTGGGGCCCCAGGTTTTAGCTGGGTGGCTCTGAGGCCTTCCTGGGTCTCGCAGATCTGTAGGGTGCTGTGAGGTCCCAGTTGAGAATTGCTGCCTTAGAAGAAAGCTTCAATTAAGAACACAAGAACGGCCACACTAGGTCAGACCAAAGGTCCATCTAGCCCTGTGTCCTGTCTGCTAGCAGTGGCCAATGCCAGCTGCCCCAGAGGAACAGGACAGGACAGGTAATCACATGATCTCTCTCCTTTCCTCCATTTCCAGCCTCTGACAAACAGAGCATAGGGACACCATCCCTGCTCATCCTGGCTACCAGCTTTTGAGATACCTGTTTGCCATGAATTATTAAACTGATTTTTGAACCTGTTAAAGATCTGGCCTCCACAACATTGTCTGGCAAGGAATTCCACAGGTTGACCTGTGCATTTTGTGAAGAAATATTTCTGTTGTTTATTTTTAACCTGCTACCTATTAATTTCATTTGGTGACCCCTAGTTCTTGTGCTATACGAGCAAGTTAATAACCAGCCATGATTTTAGAGCTCTCTATCATATCCTCCCTTAGTCTCCTTTTTCTAAGCTGAAAAGTCCCAGTCCTATTAATCTCTCCTCATACGGCAGCTCTTGCATGCCTTCAATCATTTTTGTTGACCTTTTCTGAACTTCTTCCAGTGCCACAGTGCCTTTTTGAGATGAGGCGACCACATCTGCACACAGTATCCAAGATGTGAGTGCACCACAGATTTATATAGGGGTAATAAGATATTCTCTGTCTTATTCTCTATGGGTATGTCTACACTACCCTCCTAGTTCGAACTAGGGGGGTTAATGTAGTCATACGGAGTTGCAAATGAAGCCCGGGATTTGAATTTCCCGGGCTTCATTTGCATGATCCCGGCCAGCGCCATGTTTAAATGCCGGCTAGTTCGGACTGCGTGCCGCGCGGCTACATGTGGCACGAATTAGCTAGTTCGGATTAGCTGTACGCCTCGTGGAAGCCTAATTCGAACTAGCTAATTCGTGCCACGTGTAGCCTCGCGGCACGCAGTCCGAACTAGCCGGCATTTAAACATGGCGCTGGCCGGGATCATGCAAATGAAGCCCGGGAAATTCAAATCCCGGGCTTCATTTGCAACTTTTTAAATAGTACCTAACATTCTGTTTGTTTGTTTGTTTGAAAACATCAACACAATGCACAGCAGCAGTCAAAAACAGAGAACTATCCACAATGATTCAGTCACATGCAGGGGCAGAGTAACCTGGTGGGATACCAGGAATTTTCTGGTGGGCTGTCATATCCACCTGTGACGGGCCGTCATATCCACCCGTGATGGGCCGCCATTGCCCCGCACTCTGAGGGTATGTCTACACTACCCTCCTAATTCGAACTAGGAGGGTAATGTAGGCATACCGCACTTGCAAATGAAGCCTGGGATTTGAATTTCCCGGGCTTCATTTGCATGAATGAGGAGTACAGCTAGTTCGGATTAGGAAGCCTAATCCGAACTAGCTACTCCGTGCCGCGTGTAGCCGTGCGGCACGGAGTTCGAACTGCCGGTATTTAAAAATGGCGCCGGCCGGCTTCATGTAAATGAAGCCCGGGAAATTCAAATCCCGGGCTTCATTTGCAAGTGCGGTATGCCTACATTACCCTCCTAGTTCGAATTAGGAGGGTAGTGTAGACATACCCTGAGCAGCTCTGCATCCGCGCTATATGCGGCACACAGAGCCTGACCCGCTGCTTGTGCTGCATGCCAGACGTGACACAGGGAAAAGGGGTGGGGCTTGAGGGGCACACAGGGGTGACGTCATGGGGAGGGCCATTCCCTGGTCTATTTTGATTGCCAGTCTTCTCCTGGTCACATGGCTGAGGTGAGGACCTCATCTAGGGCAGGGTGGGAGTGTCTGCCTTGCAGTCACCGTCATGCCTGCATTCACCTTTTTTCTCTCCTAGCCGGTGCCTCCAATCTTGCATGCCCAAGTCAAATTACTCCTGTCCTCTAGCCCCCAGGTATATCTCACCTTTATTAGCGAGGCAGCACAAGTCCATTGTCCTAATATGACTCAATGGTCAAAGTCTGCAAATAGACCCTATTAGCAGGGCAGCACAGTTCAATAGTCTCAATATGACTCAATGGCCGACGTATATAACTCACCACTATAATCAGGGCAGCACAAGTCCATAGTCCTAATATGACAAAAGGGTCTAAGTCTGTTTAAGGGGTAATAAATGGGGGAAAGTTTTACATCCACTGGCAAGGCGGTCCAGGCCCCCCCATTCCTGTGCCCTGTTAGTGGCTCACTCTAGCCACTGAGTCAGTGGGGAAATTCCTGCCACAACACGCTGACTCTCCGATAGTGGCTCACTCACCCTGTGGCCGTCACCATCCCTAGGCTGCTTCCTGCTTCCAATGTCTCAGGGCACTCGTGGATCTCCATCTCTCCTCCTTCCTCTAACATCTGGCTACTCCCACTTGCTTCTGAATTCTGCCTGGTATCTAGATGCATCGAGTCTCTAACCTACGTGGTAGTGTCTTGGCATTTGAGTCATCTCTGGGGCTTGAAGGGAGCTGGCCAAGGACATCCTCTTCCTCTTGTTGCCCAACCCAACTGAGAAGAGCTGTTCTCTTTTATAGCAGTGCAGCCTGAGCATGCCCAGTAGGGTACAGGGGTGAGGCCTCCTCCACTCTCAGTGCAGGGAGAGTGCGCTGCATTACAGACTCCAAGATATCTCTCTCTCAAATGGTAACAGCTAATTTAGTCCTCGTCATTTTATTTGTATAGTTGGGATTATGTTTTCCAATGTGCATTACTTTGCATTTATCAACATTAAAATTCATCTGTCATTTTGCTGCATAGTCACCTAGTTTTGTGAGATCCTTTTGAAGTTCTTTACAGTCTGCTTTGGACTTAACTATCTTGAGCAGTTTAATATTTGCAACTTTTGCAATCTCGGTTTACCCCTTTCTCCAGATCATTTATGGAAATGTTAAATAGAACTGGTCCCAGTACAGACCCCTGTGGGATACCATTAGTTACCTCTCTCCATTCTGAAAACTGACCATTTATTTCTACCCTTTGTTTCCTATCTTTTAACCAATTATCAATACATGAGAGGACTTTCCCTATTATCCCATGACAGCTTACTTTGCTGAAGAGCCTTTGGTGAGGGACCTTGTCAAAGACTTTCTGGAAATCTAAATACGCTATATCCACTGGATTCCACATGCTTGTTGATCCCTTCAAAGCAGATTGTTGAGGCATGATTTCCCTTCACTGAAACAATATTGACTTCTCCAACAAATTATGTTAATCGATGTGTCTGATAATTCTGTTCTTAACTATAGTTTCTACCATTTTGCCTAGTACTGGAGTTAGACTTACTGGTCTGTAATTGCCAGGATCACCTTTAGAGGCTTTTTTTTAAAAAGTAGGTGTCACATTAGCTGTCCTCCATCCATTAGGTCAGTGTTTCCCAAATGGTGCTCTGCGGAAACCTGGGGTTCCATGAAGCGAATGTAAGGGTTCCATGAGAACCCGAACACTCCCCTCCCCCCGCCCATAAAGAGACAGAGGAGCCCGGCGCGCAAAGACACTGGCTCCTTCCCCACTCCCCTTTCAGACATCTCCCGCGTCCCCTGCTGCCGCTCTGCTTTTACCACTGGACCTAGCGGCAGCAACAGCTGCTTGTCCCGCTTCTGCCTGATCAACCCAAGATCCCTCTCCCGCGTCCCCCGCTGCTGCTTTGCTTTTACCACCGGACCTAGCAGCAGCAACAGCTGCTTGTCCCACTTCTGCCCGATCAACCCAAGATCCCTCTCCCGCATGTGCAGTGCAGTGATGGTGCCAAAGCAATGGTAGGAACAGTGGCTGGCGCTGTAACACGAATAAAAAATGACACCAGCAGTCACTGCATTCTCCACAGACACGCTCTGGTAGTTAAGAATATTTCTCCCTATCTTAAAAATGTGTTGGACGAAGCAGTACAGATTATTAATTATATAAAAACTCGACCATTACAATCAAGACTGTTCAAAATTATGTGTGAAGATATGGGTAGTCAGCACACAGCCCTGCTTCTACATACAGAAGTCAGGTGGCTATCACGAGGAAAAGTGCTGGTTAGATTATTTGAATTGCGTCATGAGCTCTCCGCATATCTGATGGATCACAAATTCCAACTGTCTGATCGTTTAACAAACTTTTTGTGGTTATCGAGAGTTGCGTATCTTGCAGACATCTTTACAAAACTAAATGAAGTAAATCTGTCGCTGCAAGGAAAGAATGTAAATATTTTTAATGCGAAAGACAAAATGTTGTCATTGTCACGGAAGCTACAGTTTTGGATCTCATCTGTAGGACGAAATGATTTGGATTGTTTACCAACTCTGAATGATTTCCTTGAAGAAAATGGATACAAACTTGATGAAGATATTAGCAGCGACATTGCAGATCATCTCCGCGATTTATACACAAACATCATTAAGTATTTTCCAAACATCAATGACAACAATAACTGGATTCGAAATCCATTAAGTTTAACAGAAAAGCAAGTCATTTTTTCTACACAAGTTTATGAAAACCTAATTGAAATCGCTTCAGATGGCCAATTAATACAAAAATTTAAAGAAGTTTCTCTGATTACATTTTGGAGTGACTTATGTCAAAGTCAAGAATATTCATCTTTATCAAGACGTGCAATTCGTCAGCTGTTACCCTTTGCCGGTACGTACTTGTGTGAAACTGGGTTCTCGAACTATGCAGCAATGAAAACGAAATACAGAAATCGACTGAATGCTGCGCCAGATATGCGAATCCAACTTTCTAGTATTAAACCAAATATAAAAAGAGTTTGCCAAGAAAAGAAGAAAAACCACTCTTCACATTGAAAACTATGAATATAATTAATATTATTTGATAGTTTTATTTGTTTTACATATTTAATATGATTTTTGTTGAATATAAATGAATGGTGTTATATTCAATATGTTGAATTTAAATGAATGGTGATCTCATGACCGTATTTAGCAGATTATTACTACCAATTGTGGTGTACTGGGAGTCTGTGTGTGTTTGGGTGGTTTTTTTGTTTTGTTTTGTTTTTGCTTGACAAACTTAATCCCTGGCTAGGGGGTTCCTTGAAATTTTTCTGAGTTTGAAAGGGTTCTGTGGTCAAAAAAAATTGGGAAACGCTGCATTAGGTATTGAAGATTATTTAAAGGATAGATCACAAACCAGTTACTAGTTCTGCAATTTCACATTTGAGTTCTTTCAGAACTCTTGGGTGAGTGCCATCTGGTCCTAGTGATTTGTTACTGTTTAGTTTATCAATTTGTTCCAAAACCTCCTCTTATGATATCTCAGTCTGAGATAATTCCTCAGATTTGTCAAACAAAAAGAAAGGCGCAGGACTGGGAATCTTCCTCACATCTTCAGCCATGAAGACCAATGCAAAAAAATTCATTTAGTTTCTCCACAATGACTTTATCATCTTTGAGTGCTCCTTTAGCATCTCGATCATCCAGTGGCCCCACTGGTTGTTTAGCTGGCTTCCTGCTTCTGATGTACTTAAAAACATCTTGCTATTACTTTTTGAGTTTTTTGCTAGGTGTTCTTCAAACTCCTTTTTGGCCTTCCTAATTATATTTACCACTTCATTTGACAGAGTTTATGCTCCTCACTAGAATTTAACATCCACTTTTAAAATGATGCTTTTTAAAAAAAAACTCTCACTGCTTCCTTTACTTGGTTTTAAAGCCCCCGTGGCACTTTCTTGGTTCCCCAAGTGTGTTTTGTTTCATTTGAGGTATACATTTAAGTTAAACAAATCTCCCATTGTTAGAAGGAAAGAGTAAGACAGCAACTGTTGTCCTTTGAGATGTGATGTACACACTGGGCCCTGGTCTACGCTAGGGAGTTATTTCAAAATAACTCCCTTTATTTTGAAACAAGTGAAGCATCCACACTATCAAGCCCTTTATTTCAAAATAAGAGACTGGTTATTTGGAAATAATAACTCCTGCTTTCCATGAGGAATAACACTTATTTCTAAACAGTTGCTTCAAAATAGTGATAGTGTGGATGCTCCACTGCTGCTATTTTGAAATAACTATTCTCCAGAGTCATTCAAAGTAATTACTTCCCAGTGCTTTCTGGGTCTCTAAGCTGAGGTAGCGTGTCCACATTAAGGGACACGTTCCACTGAAGGGGTATATGTACCCTTTATCCACTCTAGTAGAAGACTATTGATAACTGTACCACTAGATGATGCATGCATCCCTGTTCTTTTGCTCTCAGATGTGGGCATGAAAGGGGCTTTTGTAGTGAAGCCTCACAGAAGTGCAGTATGTTACAGTTTGAAGATATCCTGCTCCTTTTTCTGAGGCTCTTAAATGATATTTGTCCTTTTTTAAATTCAGTAGGAATTACAATTTAATGACATTTCAATTTGCAGAACTGTCTTTGAGAAATCTGGTACCTGCCTGACACTCCTTAGCCAATACTGTGAGTATATTTTACATTACTTTTTTGCCTTATGCTTAACCATTATCAAGTTTTTAAATGTTGCTCCCTTTTCTTTTTGCCACTGCTGTGCGTAAGAAAGAACCACTCAGTCTGCTGTGATATCTAATACGTACATATATGGATGAAAGTTTATACATCACTAAAAGCACTCACCTGTGGGCTGGAATGTAGGATCCATCCTACATGACCAATATTATACAAAATATTTTAAGAGGGGGCATATAGAAAGTTTCCAATGAAACTACACAGATAGTTTTAGGAGGTGAAACAAGCAGTGCCTAATTCTTCTCTCCAGCTAGTTTAAAACCTATGCAAATGTAGAATTAGTTCAGTAATTATTAACACTAATTACTTAGATAATTTATTTCAATATTTTTCTGTACTCGACATATCTGCAAAACAGAGTTAGTATCCACCATTCATAAATGATTTGATATATCTTCACCAAATTAAGTTTGGTCATCAGACGATTTAAACTGCACATATTGTCATATACAATTTGTGCCATCATTTACTTACCTAATAAGAATGGTGTTAATTGCATATATGAATGTTATATTTCTAGTGCTTGCAATATTGCTTAATTGCATATGTCATCCAGACAAGGAACAGAAACAACAGATGACTTACCAAGCAACGGAGTAAAAAGCAATGTTACAATTAGCATATCATTCAAAGATTCAACCAGAAAACAGTCTAGCTGAAAAAGTCTCTTATCATACTAGTAATTCTTGAGCATTCAACATTTGTGGAAAACGAATAGGGAAAAGGGAGCAAAAGAGGGTCAATTCTAACAAATATGTTTCCCCCCCAACCATTGGCTTGCCTCCAGTAATCATCAACTTCATCAAGGACACTAGGGTTAATCACACCAACTCTTTTTCAAAGGGCTACTTATTAGGTCTCACCCTTAGAACAACTACGGCAGCACTATTGACTAGCATCATACATATTGACTCAAAAGAAACAGCAGCCCCACTTCTGGTTACATCTAAATTGTACTTGGAGGTGTCCTGTACATTCTTCTCCAACCCCAAATGAGGGCTAAATAATAGTTATAATAGGTTGGGTGTATTACAGAGGAAGTAAAGGGAAGAAACAGCTATAAACATCTATTAGTTCCATGCTGTAAGCAGTCATAATTACTAGGTGATTATTCAGTTAATTGGTAATTCTAACAAAAAACAAGGCAGAAAAAAGATGAAATATTTTGTTCAAATCTCAGATAAAATGTTTCATTTTGTTTCTGAACATTTTACATCTTTAAAAAATAAAAACAAATAAATGAAGAGCTAGACTCATGAAACAACCACAGAAAAGGAGGGGAATAGTCCCTGTGCCAGAGAAAAAGAGTAAGAATGACTCTTTCACTTGGGGCTGTGTCTAGACTTCATCCCTTTTCCGTAAAAGGGATGCAAATTAGACACATCGCAATTGCAAATGAAGCGGGGACTTAAATCCCCCCTCTTAAAATAAGGAGTAAGGGATCTTTCAGAAAAGGCTTTATTTTCCGAAAGATCTGCGTCTAGACTGGCGCTTTTTTCCAGCAAAGCTCCAAGCCGGAAAAAAGCAGCAGCCATTTTTATGCAAATGAAGCAGGGGGGATTTAAATCCCCGCTTCATTTGCAATTGCGATGTGTCTAATTTGCATCCCTTTTATGGAAAAGGGATGCAGTCTAGACACAGCCTTGGTGTTTGGGATTCTCACCTGGCTGAGGAGAGACCCAAATTCAAATCCTTGCTCTAATGTTATTTATAGAAAGAGGAATAGCTTCAACAGGAGAGATATCCATATCACAACAGCCAATAGTCTAGTGATTAGTGTACTTATTTAGGGGTCAGGATAAAGTTCTCTGTTCAAGAATGACAATTTAAACATGAGTCTCCCATATCCTTGGTAAGTGTCCTAACCAGTGGCCTACTGAGTCTGAAGGAAGGAATGGCAACAGCGCCTTCTCCAATTGTTTTGCAAATGGCATCTCAGTCCCTTTGGATACAGGGCTAAACTCGAAATAAGCTACACAATTTGAGCTATGTCTACACAGCCCTTATTTCGAAACAGAGCACTCTTCCCCTGACGTCCCTTACTCCTCATACAATGAGGTCTACAGAAGTCAGAGTAAGAAGCCCGTTATTTTAAATTTATTTCAAAATAACGGGCTAGCTATGTAGATGTGCACTATTGCTGTGTAGATGTACACTTTGTGAATGTAGCTCCAATATCTCTTTTTCCCTTTATTGTCCCCTGTCGTCCCTCACTGCATAGGTGTATCATTTTAGGACTCTAGTTACATGCTCAGGGTCAATTTTCAAAAGCTCTTAGGGCTAGATTTTCAAAGTACCCAACATCCCCAATTAGATATAGATTTTTAAAAGGGTTCAAGATCCTATTTAGGCACTTAAATAAAGGATAGATTTGCATAAGTGTTCAGCAGCCAGCAGTTCCCATATAGGTATCAAAATAAATGACAGATTTTCAAGAGAACTTTCCCTACTGCAGACTGAGCTGTTATGCAAATCTCATGCCATACGGACCTATTCTACTTCTGATACCTGCTAAAGTCAAGGAGATAAACCAGGACAGCCCTGGTGGTACAACGAAGATGAGAATTAGGCCTAAAGTTGCTGACAGAAAGGTTCAAATTGTAATGGAAAAAAAAAGATAGTTAAGATAATTAAATAGAGTTCAGCATTCACTGATGTAAAATTATATCAGCTCCCATGGAACTTTGTTATGTTCCCTGTCTGTGTAAAATGGAGTGTGTGTGTGTGTGTGTGTAATTCTTTCTTGACAAGCTGTAAGATATTAAAACTTGCTCGATTCATTATGGCCAGTTTCGTACAATGGAACGCAAATAAGTCTGAAGAATAATTTGTGCGCACAATAAAAACTAAAATAGAACCAGAAACAATACGTAAATACTACTACTCATAAAAAAACCAATAGATGCTTCTGCCAAAATACTGTCAGGTTGTACAGCTTTCATAGCACCATAATTATAGCAGCTAATATATGTAAAATGATTATAAATTAATGGTTTGTAGAACAAAGTCACATGTTATAGATTATTACCAGGTAGCTGTATAGTCATAAGGAACAAAGAACTATGAAACAGTGCAACAGTGCCGAAAACCACCGAAGATCAGTTTACAATACCCTCTATGGAAATTATGGGATCATTCTTAATGTGCTACAAATCCTAATTGCATGGACCTTAACAAAGCACTTCAAGGAAGATTGTGGGAGTTGGTTCTGCATGCAGTACTTTATCACAGATGTGAGAGTATATAAGCTCTTTTAAAGAAAATATCTAAGTAGTCCCTAAACCAGTGAAAAGATGTAGAGTTAGATGTAAAAATAAGATTAGCCACGATGGGTAGGAATGGTGTCCCTAGCCTCTGATTGTCAGGTGCTGGAAATGGGTGACAGGAGAGGGATCACTTGATGGTTCTAGTCACTCTCTCTGGGTACGTCTAAACTACATGCCTCCGTCGACGGAGGCATGTAGATTAGCCAGATCGGCAGAGGGAAATGAAGCCGCGATTAAAATAATCGCGGCTTCATTTAAATTTAAATGGCTGCCCCGCTCTGCCGATCAGCTGTTTGTCGGCAGATCGGGGCAGTCTGGACGCGCCGCGCCGACAAAGAAGCCTTTCTTGATCGGCACAGGTATGCCTCGTGAAACCAGGTTTACCTGTGCCGATCAAGAAAGGCTTCTTTGTCGGCGCGGCGCGGCGCGTCCAGACTGCCCCGATCTGCTGACAAACAGCTGATCAGCAGAGCGGGGCAGCCATTTAAATTTAAATGAAGCCGCAATTATTTTAATCGCGGCTTCATTTCCCTCTGCCGATCTGGCTAATCTACATGCCTCCGTCGACGGAGGCATGTAGTCTAGACACACCCTCTGGGACTATGTCTACACTGTGATCTTTTTCTGGAAAAAAATATGCAAATTGCAAATCGCAATTTGTGTACATTTTTCTGGGTTTTTTTTGGAAGAGGCTTTTCTGACATTTGTCCCATTTACACGGGGCCAAATGTGGGGGAAACCTTCTCTTTCGGAATAGCCTTTATTCCTCATAAAATGAGGAATACAGGGCTTCCAAAAGAACAGGCCCGCTTTTTCGGAAACTGTTCTGAAAAAGTGGACACGTTCCCTGGACACCGCAGAGTTTTTCCCAGATAGCGGAAAACTCTGTATGTAGACATAGCCTGGGGCACCTGACATTGGCCACTGTCAGCAGACAGGATACTGGGCTAGATGGACCTTTGGTCTGATCCAGTCTGGCCATTCTTATGTTCCTGTGTTATTATTAATTATTATTATTATTATGAGCAAAACATATATGTCCCTTGTTATAAATATGGGACACACATGGGAGGTTGTAAGAGATACGAAACTCTATTTCCTAGCCCCTCACCAGAAATAGTGAGTTATTACAAAAAAATCAATACTCTTGTCATATGACAAGGATCAGTATCCATCAACTCGCCCTGGTCTATGCTTATTTCGCCTTATTTCGCCATAAGAAGCAGAGTGGCCACACTTCCAAGTCTATTATTTTGAAATAACAGTCTGGTTATTTCAAAGTACTAACAAAATAGTTATTTCGAAATGGCGGTAGTGTGGACACTCCACTGCTGCTATTCCAAAATAACTGCTCCCCAGGGCCATTCAGAGTAATTACTCCACAGGGCTTCCTAGGGCTCTAAGTCGAGGTAGGGTTTCTCTCTCAATGTGATGTATTATATTCTCAATGCAGCCTACTCTGTTAAACATGTTGTCATTCTTGAAGAGCATCTGTTGCATCTTTTTTACTAGCCAACTTACATGCTTGTTTAATCATCTGCATTTATGGCCACAGTTAAGCCCAGCACACCTGAGGCTTGGCTTTATCGTATTTCTAACTCTGTAGAAAGATATAGTCCCTTGTGCAGACATTGCGGTGTTTCCTTGCTCTCTAGGCTAATTTTGTGATCATTTTATACATTTCATTTTCAGTTTAAATAGTGCATTCAGCTCTAGTAATTACCTCGAAGTTCACCCTTTACCCAAATATATCTGGTTTTACAAACCAGCCTGCAGCAGACATGTGCTTTATAGAAGTATAGAATCTTAAAGAATTATGCTTCTACCTCTGTCAGATCTTTGTCCTCCAAATGAATGTTCACAAGTGCCTTTTGCCATACTTCTTTGCCATCTGTGCTGAAAACAGCACACTCTTGCAAAATGCTACCTTGTATTTCAAGAATGACAGAACCTGTCGTCTGGACACTTTCACAATGTGTACTGCCTCTGGATTTACAGGTAGCAAATCTGGCATCTGCCATTTGATTGCCTGTATAGTCTCTCTGTTCCTAGGTATATAGGTAGCAGATGCAAAGCACTTCAATTATTTTACTGCTTGTGAAAACCTTAAAAAGTCTTCCCTAGACTTCCAAATATTCAATATTCTAATAATCACCTTATTCTGAGATGGCTCAGTATAGAAAAAATAATTCAGTTCTGATTACTCATTATGATTTCACTTTATTTCATATACATATGTCAGTTAGAGTACGTCTACACTAGCCTCCTAGATCGATATAGGGAGGCTAATGAGGGAGACCAAAATTGCAAATGAAGAGCGGGATTTAAATATCCCGTGCTTGATTTGCATGTTCCTGGCTGGTTGCCATTTTAGAAATTGACTAGCCCAAAGTAACTGCCCGCATCTACACGCAGCAGTGAAACGGGATTCTGAAATAAAGCCCTAACTCAAATTAGCTGGTAAACCTCATTGCAGGAGGATCAGTACATTAGGGTAAACAGAATTGTTTATGCGTTCTTGCCCTTTACCCTTATCTCATACTTGTTCTTGCTATACTGGCAACAATGCTTATCTTAAGTGGCGTATGTTCCCAAAGACTTGCTTCTGGCTCATCAGATATAGGGAAAAGGGAAAGAATGTAAGCCTCACCACCCCTAAACTAGCACATACAAAGTTCTTCCGCAATTGACCACTACATTCCACCCCAAGTGATGTGGCATGCATTCTACCCCAACACATCCCTTCTAGGGTGTCAGTTGTTCCAACATGACCTGGTGTTTTACTTGCTGAGCCAGTAGTGTCATACTGAAGGCCAGACGCCTTACATAACAAGCTAACATACTAGTAATAATACAAATGGCTACAAAACCCAATAATACAATAACAATAGGATGGAGGGGATTATATGGAGACTGGATGCTTTCAATGTCCAATTTGTCCCTGGTTTTGCTACAACTTGGTAGTGAAAAGTCACATCATGGGAGGCGTCGAGGACATGGATGCCCTGATGAGTCTGTCTCCAAATAACAGATCCAGGCCAACCTGTGGTGTTGAACCAGACACACCAATGGACACCGTAGTCAGTGGTGATGTTTTCTTGCTTGGTCCAAGGTCCCGACTGAGTACTGGCATTCCAGGACTGAAGGGTCAGGTGTTCAGACATGAATCCCACCTGCATGAACAGGGGGCATGGTCCATTCAGCCAAGTCTGGGGGGATCTTTCCACCTGGGTTGTCGATTGCCACCATTCCAAAGGGTTAACTGACAGCACACGTGGAATCAGGAGCATCCACCGCATCAACTGCATGCTGAAGGGCTATTCTCGTTGATGCAAATGTACCTGAGGAAAACATTGCAAAGTGACATAATTAGCAGGGAGGACCCACCACATAGCCCCTGGGTGATGGTTTCTGCAGCCAACATAGGAGCGGAGTCTCCCGGGTGGGGTAGTATCCAGACCCTCTGCCCAACCTCCTCCACACCCTTAGGTGTACTTTCATCAGGGGGCAGGGCCACCCTGACCCTTAAAACTCTCGTGAGAGGTACGGGCTGCTATTGAGCGAGAGTTCAGATTACTACAGGCTTTCCCCAAAACTGGCTTCCACCCCCTCAGAGCATGGGTGGGGGTGAACTGTCTGATTTGTTCCTTGAGGAGGCCATCAGTGCGCTTCACTAATCCTGCTGCCTGGAGGTAGTATGGGATATGAACTATCCATCTGATGCCGCCTTCATGGGCCCAATCCTGTATCATGGTCCCAGTGAAGTGAGAGCCTCTATCAGAGTGGATCTGCACCACCGGGCCATATAGTTGCAGTAGCCGGTACAGCCCCATGATGGTACTGTGCTGGGTTGCACATCGGCATGGGTATACCCAGGTGAGGCCACTGTAGGTATCCACAGCCACCAACACATACTGGCAGCCCCCAGACTCGGGTAGCGGGCCAATGTAATCTACCTGCCAGGTGTGCCTAGGTGTATCTTCTCGTGGAATGTGACCTGGGGGCAGTTCAGACAGCTGTCGTTGTTTTACGTGCTGACAGATACTACATTGCTCGATGGCAGTGCGAGCTTGATCTTTAGAACAGGGAATACCGTGCCTGCTTGCCCACTGGTGGGTGCGGTCCACCCCTGCATGCCCTTCCAGTTGATGCACCCAAGTAGCTAGGAGAAACAGCTCAGTTCGATCGGGAGCAGTTGTCACTGAGCGCATGGCTGCTAAAGCGTCTACAGCTGCATTCAGTTTTACATCTACATGGGACACCTGTATCTGTATGTGGTGGAGGAGGTCCCACAATTCCTGCCAAATAGGGGCGCCCCAGACTGTGCGTCCATGAATTTGCCAATTATTCTGAGCCCAATGTCCTGACCAGACTGCTAGACCATTGGCCACTGCCCAGGAATCTGTGTAAAGGAGGCATGTTTCGTCCCCCAGCTCTATTGCCTGTTTGCATGCCAGGTGTACAGCCACTAATTCTGCTAGCTAGCTGGACCCTCCTGTGCCTTCTTTAATCATCTGTATGTGACGGGTCTGCTGTAGGGCAGCAGGTCGCCACTTCCGGGCACCCCCCACATATCGGGCAGATCCATCAGTGAACCAGACTGCTGTGGGCTGGGCTGTTCAGCCTTATCTCTCTCTGGAAGCTGTGCTATTAACTCATGCAAGTGGGAAACCCCTGAGGGTCCAGGCTTAGCTTTCTCCTGGATGTACCACTTCCACTTTAACAGAGTGCTGGCCATAGCTCGACTTGACCAGGGAGCAGCTGTATCTCGCACCCAGCTCATGACAGGGAGCTCGAGGCGTAGCAACCTGCTGATTCTGAGTGACATGCTCAGTATCTAATAATGCCAGATAGCAAGCCAGCACCTGCTTCTCAAAGGGAGTGTAATTGAGTTAAGTCAATTGCGTAGCTTGTTTCAAAATAGCTTATTTTGAAATTGGGAGTGTCTACACAGCAATTATTTTGAAATAGAGCACTCTTCCTCCAACTTGTATTACTCTTCATACAATGAGGGTTATAGCAGTCAGAGTAAGTCATCCTCCAGCTTGACAGTACTTCAACATTATTTTGAAATAACTGCCTGATGTGTAGATGCGGATTCAGTTATTTCAAAATAACGCTAGTGTGCAGCTGTACCCTTACTCAACAGTCAATGGTCTCAGCTAGTAATTGCTGGCTTGCAAAAAAAAAAAAAAAAAAAAAAAAAAAAAAAAAAAACTTTCCAAAGCAATAATTTTGCATGGATCACAATATTCCTGAAACTGTATAAAGATTGTGCTCTACTGTCTGGGCCTGTCATGTGCCCCTGCTGTAATGCTTTAATAAATCTGGTCCTCTCAATGGAACAATATGAAGGATTCCATATTCTCTGATTTTTCTGCTCCCAGGAAAATTTGGAAGAGCTGCACCCATGCCCTGAAGTTGTCTGCCAGGTTCTCTCATAGACTGAGAGATTCAGGTGGGTGGTTTTGCTACATTTTTACCAATGTTCATACTTCTTTCTGCCGCTATAATAAAGACCAAACAACACTCCTATACGTCATCTATTTTCTGGCCTCTGCCACATGACAAAGTTCAGGGTTACAGAATTTTATACTTTTGCTCTGTGACAGAGAGAAATATCAACTGATGCCAGATTTTTATTAGTTTTTAAGCAAAAAGGTTGTGAATTTGTTTCTGTGTCATGTTATTTTATGTAGGAGAAATAGGAGTAGGCACTAGTTCAAGAACAATGGGTCAAAACTGAGGTCCTTACTCAAGCAAAACCTTCTACTACACAGATAGTCTCAGATTTACACCCATTTTGCAGGCAGGATTTAAAGAGCCTAGAAGAAAATCCCAAAGAGAAACCCTTCAATTCTCTCTTCATCCCAACTACTGTAATATTTCTTCTCAATCTTTTTCTCATCTTGTATCTCTTTAACAATATTTATTTTTGTCAAATATCTGGCTAAGTACAGACTTAGTCATCTATTCGATGGTCTACATTATGTAATAAGAAGGAGCTAGTCCTGTAAATGGGTCACAAGGTAGCACAGCCAGAATCAGCAGGCAACGGAGCTTAATTGCAGAATCTAGGGGGGTTGCCTTCATCATGTGACTCCCCAATCACTCAACAAAATGAAACAAAATAGTGGAGAGCAATGCACTTGCCTCCCCACAACTAAGGTTACCAGATGGTTTAACCAAAAATACCGAACCCCTCTCCCCCCCCAAAAAAAAACACCGGGAAAAAAATTCTGTTGCGGAAAAAAAAGGGAGACACCAAAGTTGTTGAGGAAAAAAAAGGGGCCCTGACAGCAGTTATTAAGAGGGGAAAAAAAGTAAAAAAAAAAATCAAAAAATCAAAAATCAGCATGGCCCCTTTAAGAAGAGGCTTTTTTGCCAATGGCCATTTTGTTTTTCTGTTCCAGCCACAAGACAAGCCCCTGCAGAACCAGGTAAATGGGGGTGGGGGGGTGAGAGGGCATCCGGGGGGCCTGGCAGGGAGTCCAGGGACTGGGCCCGGTTGCTGAGTGTGTTGTAGGGTTTCCAGGTGTCTGATATTTTCATCTTCTGGCAGGGGAAAAAACCCAGAAAATATTGGACATTTTAGGTGTCTGGTATTTTCTGATTTTTTTCTACTGGACAGGAGGCAGAAATACCGGATTGTCCGGGTCAATACCAAACACCTGGCAACCCTACCGCAACCCTGTTCTATCACCTTTCTCCCTTGTCTCCAATCAGCTTCCTGGGGGTTTGCACAGGTTGGCTCAGGCTGCTTTGTGTAAATCAATTTCAGAACAGAATGCACACTCAGCCGTAATGCCACAGATAGCCAGGGTCACAGTGCATACAAGGGATCATTTCTTAAATTGCATGGTTAAATTGTGGAAAACCAGTAGCGATATGTCATCCAACACGGGCAAATGTAGGGGAAAATGGATATTGTGCTTCCTTATATATTTTTATAAATCAAATATGATCCGAATTACGGTGGAATAAACAGAACCACAATAGGCAAATTAGTCGTGATGGTGATCTGATCGCCACATCCTGTAATTTACCAGCTGCAGTATCACCTAAAGAATTCAGTACTTTTGGAACCGGCATCACAACCACCCACTTGGAACTGATGTTCTCTAAACATGGTACAATAATACTGCAGCTTTGGAAGTGCCCAGAAGAAAATACATTTGATCTCTTCCATTGTTGCAGACAGTGTTGGTGTAGCCATGCTCAATCAAGGAGACCAGAGAAACAAGTAAGAAGAAAATACAAAGAAAGCAAATCACTGCCTATTAATCCTGGTAGCAGCAAGTGTGGGTCTCTGTTCCATCACGTGGCATTTAGACCACTTACAGAGAGAGAGAAAATGAGTTTGCTTTACAGCCTTAGCTGAGAGCCAGCTGGCTTTAGCTCAAGCAGTGGAGACTCATGCACTAAGGGCCTGGGCTCAGGTTTGGTTCTGCCTTTCAGTGTTACAGCAAGGTAGCAATCCTACCCTTTGGTCTCCAAAGAGTCCTTTTGACCAAAGTGAACATAAGAATGGTCATGCTGGGTCAGACCAAAGGTCCATCTAGCCCAGTGTCCTGTCTGCTGACAGTGGCCAATGCCAGGTGCCCCAGAGGGAGGGATCACAACAGGTAATACTCACATGATCCCTCCCCTGTCTCCCACTTCCAGAGAAAGGGTATGTCTACACTACGGCACTAATTCGAACTAAGCTAATTTGAACTAGTGCACCTAGACCTAAAAACTAGTTCGAATTAGCATTTTGTTAATTCGAACTAGCATGTCCACATTGAGTGGACCCTGAACTGAGGTTAAGGCTGGCCAGAAGCAGTGCCGGCAGGGCATCAGGTTAGGACTTAGAGCATGGAGTTGCTGTCTCAGGCTAGCCGAGGGCTGTGCTTAAAGGGACCCGACCCCCACCCCGGACAGATAGTTCTCAGGGGTTCCCCTCTCACTTGTCTAACTCGCTGAGGGACAGCAAAGCAGTCCTGGCTTGCAGTGCCCTGAATGCCCACACTGGGCACATCACAGCACTCGGCCATCAGCCCGGCTGCACTTGCCGCAGGCTGCCATCCGGGGGGGGGGGGGGGGTGCCAATTGGGAGGCTGCAAGAGAGCTTCCACCCCGAGGAGCCTGCAGAGCAACCCCAGTCCTCCCCATTGGGGGCTCGTACCCCATTCCTCCCTCACCTCCTTCCACTTACCCCTCCCTAGCCCCCCTTCCTGATGTACAAAATAAAGGACACGTGTGTTCAAAAATAGAAACTCTCTTTATTGAACAAAACTCGGGGAGACTGGGAAAAGGAGGTGGGAGAGGAGGAAAGGGTGGGAGAAGGGGAGGCAATTAAAATGATCAGGGGTTTGGAACAGGTCCCATATGAAGAGAGGCTAAAGAGACTGGGACTTTTCAGCTTAGAAAAGAGGAGACTGGGGGGGGCGGGGATATGATAGCGGTCTATAAAAGCATGAGTGGTGTGGAGAGGGTGCATAAAGAAAAGTTCTTCATTAGTTCCCATAATAGAAGGACTAGAGGACACCAAATGAAATGAATGGGTAGCAGGCTTCATACTAATAACAGAAAGTTCTTCACAAAGCAAATAGTCAACCTGTGGAACTCCTTGCTGCAGGAGGCTGTGAAGGCTAGAACTATAATGGAGTTTAAAGAGAAGTTAGATCAATTCATGGAGGTTGGGTCCATGGAGTGGTACTAGCCAGGGGGTAGAAATTGTGTCCCTGGCCTCTGGAGATGGATGTCATGAGACAAATAGCTTGGTCATTGTCTTCGATCCATCCCCTGCAGGATCCCTAGTGTGGGCCACTGTCGGCAGACAGGCTACTGGGCTAGATGGACCTTTGGCCTGACCCAGTACGGCCATTCTTATGTTTTTATGTTCTAAGCTCAGGGTCGGGGGTCTCACTGGACCACCTTGATTTTCATGCAAACCTGCTCTTGGGTGGCCAGGCTGGCAGCTATCCTGCCCTAGACGGCCACTTTCCTGTGCCTAGTGCGGAGGTCGTGGACGCTGGAGTCTCCCCCCAAACCTGGATGAGGACCCCAATCTCCGCACTAGACCAGGCGGGCGGGCGCCCGCCTCCTGTGGCCTCGGGCTGACTCCTGGGAGCCGCCAGCCTGGTCCTGGGAAGAGGCGGAGAGCTGGGGGGCAGCGTGTGTCTGGCTCATCCCGTGCCAGGTGCAGGGTCTGCTGGCTGGGTGCTGGCAGGCTTGCACCTGGCACGGGCACCGTAGCCAGACTGTGCCCCTTTAAGGGCTCCGGGGCCAGGAGGGGGGCAGAAGAGTTTCCCTGGTGGTGCCCAGAGTGGCCACCAGGGCAAGCTGGGAAGGGCTAGCCTCCCACTAGTTCGAATTAAGTGGCTACACAGCCCTTAATTCGAACTACTTAATTCGAACTAGGTGTTAGTCCTCGTGGAATGAGGTTTACCTAGTTTGAATTAAGTGCACCGCTTAATGTGTAGCGCCTATCAAAGTTAATTCGAACTAACGTCTGTTAGTTCGAATTAACTTTGTACCGTAGACATACCCAAACAGAGGCCAGAGACACCATTCCTACCCATCCTGGCTAATAAAGTGCCTATGGTGTGAGTCAAGGATGATGGGATACTAGGAATTTCTGTGATTTGTGGGAAGTCTGAGCCGTCATTTTCCTTGTACAAGCCTTCTTTAGCGTTTAATTCATTTTTCTAATGGCAGTATCATTTGCATTGACACCTTTTTATTTCCACATCTCCAAAGGCTTATGCAGGAATCCCTCTGCCACAATGACATTAGCATCAAATTGGCACCATAATACATCGTCTGTGGACTTGTGTCCTTGTATATTTTCCTATTCCAATATCAGATTAATGACACCGTAACCGGGTCTCCATAAACTCCTACTGAAATCATTACAAAATAGTTAACGTAAGAGACACTCCAGAATAACTGAAGCCAAAAGTAATATACAAAGCAGATTCTGAAAAGTAATTACCGGGTATGCTTATGGTTTGGTTTTGTTTTTCAAATAAATCTGGTTTTTTGAATATCCCACAAAGAAGATAGTCTAGTTTTTAAAAAGCTACCTGGCAGCCTTGATCATTTTTTTTGTGTGCTCAAAAATGTTCTGCTAGAAAATGTTAGACACCGGAAACCAAAACATGTCAGTAGATAACTACAAAATTGTTTAATAGTAGAATGAATCTGCCAAATAGAGAGAAATGTTCAGTTAGGGCCCAAACGTGAGACAAGCATGTCTCACTGATGTCAGGGGGACCATTCAAACGCCTAGTTGGTGTTTGCAGTATTCACAGATGATAAACCCATAAGGGTATGTCTACACTACCCCGCTAGTTCGAACTAGCGGGGTAATGTAGGCATACCGCACTTGCAAATGAAGCCCGGGATTTGAATTTCCCGGGCTTCATTTGCATAAGCGGGGAGCCGCCATTTTTAAAACCCCGCTGGTTCGAACCCCGTGCAGCGCGGCTACACGGGGCACGAACTAGGTAGTTCGAACTAGGCTTCCTAGTTCGAACTACCGTTACTCCTTATGAAATGAGGATGTGATTGTCTAAGCCTGATTTCCTGTTCATCACAGGCTCCAAGGTGCAAGGGTGCAAGTCAGTGCATTTACAGCAGGGGTAGTTATGGCCCATCATGTGTGAGTGCCACAAAGGATACTTTTTTAGCAGTGCTATGTTATACATGTCACAAGCAATTATAAGTGCAAGAAGCCAAGCTCCTCATTCCAAACTACAAAGAAATACCAATGCAATAGAGGAGTTAGCATATTTTGAGGCAAGTTCGCCACCTCATCATGGCAGGGTCAAGACGAGCACCACTGAGTTCTGCATTTTAAAAAGGATGTTTGAAACTCCAGTTTGGCTGAAATGACATCACTCATTTGGCAGAAAGGACCTGGCTCCGATTTACAACCAGAACTAGCATTTTCTGGCAAACAAGGACTGCAGATTTTCCCCCATGCATTATCATAACGGGATCTCCAACTAGAAAGGAAAATCCAACACTTTCTTTTTTTAAAGTAAAGATTCCACTCTTCTTCTTTGGCAAAAAACTCCTGTGTCTACCTACTCATTAGCAGAGATTTTTCCTGAACATTACAAGTTATTCATACCCACTAGATTTTGGCTTTGCAGTCTGAGAAACCACAAGCCCGTCTAGATTTTGGGGAGGAGTCTAGTTCATATTCAGAGTGCTCCTCAAGATACTGTTGACAATAGAGTGCTGGTACCTAACTCTGCATATGCTGTTCTGAACAAACTTCTGTGCCTCACTTCCTACATGTTTCATGGAGATAAAAAAAAGCCTGGAAAATGTGGATAAAGTATCTATGAAACAGGAATCCATCTCCCATAAGGGTCATGACAATCAAGTCATTAATGTTTATCATGTGCTATGCCATAAGCAATCATTTTCAGTAGGATGTACTCCAGCAGTCCCAGGAGCTGGATGGACCAATGTTCTGATCCCATCTGGGAAACCAGTTATCTTAACAAAGCAATAGGTCACCTGTAAATTGTTCTGTAATTCCTTGAACACCATCATCCTTGTAAATCAATTAAATCCAATTGCATGGATGTTCCCCCCCTTTAAACAAAACATCCTGCTTGAAATGAACTATGTGATGAGCAACAGCAAAATAAAAAATAAATAAAAATCAATGCCACAATTTTAAAGATGAATCTAAACAAGAATGGGTCACTCTCAAAAAAAAAAGTGTTTTCTACTACAGCCTGAGTGAGTCACCTTTGTTAAATAACAATCTCCCTCTACCCTTTCAGCTATCTAGAACCAATCACAGGTCTCCCTTATGAGGATATAAATTTAGTGCAGTCTCTCATCACAGCCATGTTCAAGGTAGATGTGGAAGAAGTTGGTGCAGGCCTTGTATCTGAAGAATGTAGCCTCTAGCCAGTATTGGGAGGATGAAAAGAGAGAGAGGAGAATTCAACCAAAGGAGGGTGACAGGGAGAGAAGGCATACACCGCATGTGCAAAAAGTTGTACATGAGATGTGCTGTGCAGAATGAATCACAAAGATAAGGAGAGTATGTAACCTTCAGTTGTACAATGGTGAATAAGGTGTATAGTGCCCAAGTCACTACTTAGAATTGTCTCTGGAATATGTGGGAGCATTTGAAAGTTAGAAGGAGCATGTGGATGTGAGAAATGGTTCAGAGTTAAGGCTAGAGGATGTCAGAACACTATGCTCTCTGATAAGTGATGTCTTAGTTGCTGGTGCAGTCTTTCAGTTTTATTCCTTTCATGTGGTATATCTTTAACTTGGATTTCAGGACTTGCACATTTATTAGGTATAATTACTATGTTGTGGAAAATGCTGTCTTGGTTTTATACATATTTATTTATAATCTCTACACTGTCTTCAAGTATTTTTTCTAGCATTTTTATTAAATTGTCCTTATAGTTCCAAGGGAAAAGGGTAGCATTGTGAAGATAAGTCACTTACAGGGAAGTGGTTATATTCCCCCCCCCCCCCCCCGATGCGTGTCTTTACTGTGTATGGAATACATTATGGCTAAACCTCCCGAGCCTTTCCATTTTTCAAGTTCAAATAAAGTTCACAGATTTTTGGAAAAAAACTCTGAGATGTTCTATGTGAACATGGAATTGAGCAGCGGATCCCTCCCCCGCCACACACACACAGCAGTAGGGTGTCACCAACAATTCTCTAATGTTAATCAAAACCATTAATAATAATGGGAAGGTCATAAAAGAAACTTTGAAATCAAATGATCTCAGAGTTCTAAAGAACATTTGGATACAATTGCTAACAATAGAAGCTGTAGAAGAAAATAAATTGGAAAAAAAATTGAGGAAAAACTTCCTAACCATCAGGGTGGTCAAGCATGGGAATAAATTGCTTAAGGAGGCTGGGGGAATCTCCATCATTTACTATTTTTTTTTGTCAGAAGCTGGGAATGGCCAATGGGGTGAATCACTTATTGATTCCCTGTTCTGTTCAATTGCCTCTGAAGCACCTGGCATTGGCCGCTGTCAGAAGACAGGACACTGGGCTAGATGGACCTTTGGTCTGACTCAGAATGGCTGCTCTTATGGTGCATATAGAATAGGTCCAAACATGCTATGAACTTAAAAAGGGATCATGGGAAATTGACTAAAAGCCTGATTTAGATTTTGTAAAAGCAGATGTTACAGATCATGGGAGCAGTAGAAATATTTAAGAGATTATTATTTCTAGTTTAATATTTCCCTGAACTACTGGAAACCCAAACTTCTTAGCATTATCTGAACCTTTCCTCTGTACTATGACCCAGGTTTCAACAGACGAAAAAAAGTGGGGGCTCTCCCACAAAGAAAAGAAACAGAAATAAAAGAAAAGAGGTCACAATGATGCCCTGAATCTCCTTAAGAACCATGAGGCGGAGAACCCAGGAGCTAATCCTGTGGAGAACCTGGTCTGTCAATAAAGTTAAAATGACTAGTCTAGTTTCACCGTTTAAGATGTGGAGAAGGTAAACATCAGCAGCCGTGAAAATGTATTTCATGTTTAGAGTTCTGCCATCTTTCCCATGGGATTTTATCTTAACAGAGGTATCTCTTTAAATGTTAGAGAACTGTTTCTTGTTTGGTCTGAAGAACATACCAGGTGCTCTGAACATTCACAAGTTGCCCTTTCACATCATGCTACGTCTAGACTACAAGCCTCTTTCAAAAGAGATAGTCAACCAGTATTTTCGAAATACAAGCCTCTTTCAAAAGAGACAGCAGGACTCTGTGAGTCCTACTTGAAAAATCTCTTTAAAAACAACAAATAGTCTAGTAGCACTTTAAAGACTAACAAAACATGTAGATGGTATCATGTCCGGTCATTTGAAGATGTGGGTTGTACCCACAAAAGCTCATGATACCATCTACATGTTTTGTTAATCTTTAAAGTGCTACTAGACTATTTGTTGTTTAAGTTTTTCCTGTTATAGACTAACTCGACTACCCCTCTGAAGCTTTTGAAAATCTCTGACACTCTAGGAGTGTGTCTAGACTACAGGGTTTTTTTTGAAAAAAGTGGCCTTTTTTCAAAAAAACTTCACCTGTGTCTAGACTGCTGCCACGTTCTTTCTAAATTAAATTGAAAGAACGCAGTAGTTTTTTTGACCACGGAAAACCTCATTTTATGAGGAATAACGCCTTTTTTCGAAACTGCTCTTTCAAAAAAAGGTGCTATGTGATGCAAACTGTGCTTTTTTGAAAGAGCATCCAGACTGCCTGGATGCGCTCTTTCAAAAAAGTGGCTCTCTTTTTTGAAAATACTGGTTGCTGTCTCTTTTGAAAGAGGCTTGTATTTCGAAAATACTGGTTGACTGTCTCTTTTGAAAGAGGCTTGTAGTCTAGACGTAGCGTTGGTGACCACATGTATGTGCCCAGGTACGCAGCATTTTAACTCAGGCCCCAAAACAATCCTCAAACTAGAAAGATAACAGAATTATATGTAATACAGAAAACCCGTCCAACAAATACACTACCAGAACGTGCCATGAAAATATATTAAGCCCTTCTGAAAAATATTGCACATACTTTGTGTCAGTTGTAAAGATTTTCACCAGAGCAAAGCAGAAAAGGTGATTTGCACCTCCTCTGGGGCTATTATCTTATTTTTGTGCTTCAAGCTGCTAAATGATCCATGCTAGAAAAGCAGTGATGTATGCATTTCCACAGCCAATGCAACTTTAAGTAGGGACAGGCTGCACAATTTGGTCATGATTTCATGCTGTGTTGCATGTAAAATGTTAATATTTAACTTGTCTATTAGCCATGCAAGAAATCTCCACAGGACCTAGTAGGGATTATTAGGGATTAAACTGAGATCTGGACTAAAACAGGAAAGGTCACGATTCCACACCCCCATCTTTTGAAAAACAAACACACACTGCCTCAGAAACAACAATCAAATAAACAGGTTATGCAGATTTTTGAAATAATATACACTGAGGCTTTGGGAAGAAACTACAGCAACTATATCAGCAAGCTGTAAAACATGCTGCAAATATTTCTTATAATTTAAACATTTATCTGCAGTTCCCACTACTGCCTTTTAAGCATTCCTCTTAAATTCTCTCACGTAAGAATTGCGAGACTGGGAATACATTTTAAGAAAATATAGTAACATGTAACAAAGCAGCCATAAATAAAAAAATACATTTGTGAATAAAGAGAGATATCGAAAAGAGTTTTATGTTCTGAAACATGAATACTTGTTAGCTTTTTACACTTCCCAGCATACCATAATATTTTACGAGCTATTAGGATGTGTGTATGAACGAGAGAGAGAGCTTTACTTCCTTTTTTATATGCATTTCCCCATCCCTCCTCAGTTTTTTAATATTGTTCCTAAATAAATATGGTATTTACCTCCCTCCCCAAACAAGTTCCCTTTCAAGAAAAAACCCCCTAACTGTATCAAGTACCTCCTTTTGCAGACCACAGCAATTTTACTGAATGGCAAACATTCATTAGTATGCTCCAATATGCTGGAGATCTTACTGACAATTCCCAGAGTGTTCCTTCTTTCATAAATAGACTGTTGATAGTTGATGCATAATCCATCTAAGCATTGCAATAAAAGGAAAAAAATATCACACAGTGTACGCAGGGCAGTACAGAAACTGAATGCCAAAAATTGCTACAGATAGCAGGAGACAATAAAATAACTTCTTTGAGTGTAAGACATGTCTTGTATTTACGAGCATTATTCATGAAAAGATGTAAGCTGTAATATTTTGTCACTGGATTTATGCGATCTCAAAACAGACACTTGTCAAATGTTTTTTAAAGAATGTTTCACTCAATTTAATATAAAATTAAACCACAGAAAACTACACTGTTCTGATATTGAAAATTTGACTTGATTGTTACATTTGAATAGTTCAGGCTCCATGGAAAAATACTGAAAGAATTTTCATATTGTGACACATTTGTCAGACTCAACCAACTTGAGCGTCACTGAATTGCCTGTGGCTGCTTCAACTGAACATTATGTACCATGATGATCCTGCGTGCAAAATTCTGTAAGGTGTCAAAGCAACTCACATACTGTGAAATGTCCTTATGAGACAATGTTTTATGGGCCCAGAATGTAATTTGTCAACACACTCTTCAGAGCAATGTGAGTCTTTAACTAAGACTAGACTCAACGGTGCCAAGGGCACCATTTTGAGAGGGCAGTGGGAGCAGCAGCCGCGCGTACCAAGATGCTGTGTGCTCTTCTTCCCATTCCCCTGACTATCAGGGAGTGAGAGGAAAATACACGGCTTCTGTGCATGCCTCTCACTCCTGTCAGGGGCCGAGAAGCAATTCACAAAGTCGGTGTACTTTCTCCTTTCTAGTCAGGGGAATGGGAAGAAAAGCAAGCAGCATTCTGGTATGCACAGCTGCTGTCCGCCCCTCCCATGCCCTTCCAAAATGGTACCCTTGAATGGTGCCCTACCTCAGCTGGGAACTCCTGTAACAAGAATAGCAATTATAACAACAGAACAAGAAGAAGTCAAATTATTCATTTTGAATAAGTTTTAGCAATTTTCTGTAAACAAAGAATTAGCACATAAGTGTTTGCAATATTTGAATTGTTTAATAAAATGGCCAAATAATATTCTGTGAATAAGCCACCAAATCATTTATTCATGAATAACTTTCTACAGATAAATAATCAATCCTACCTACAAAGTAACATCCAAAAGGGGGGGGGGGGAAATGCTTCCCCCAACCTCAAAGTAAACAACAACAAAAATGTGATTGCGAGAATTTAGAAACACTGAAGAAACTGGGACAATCCTAGAAATCTTGCCATCAGTGGCCACCCAAAATGGCAGTTACAGAACTGCTGTGAGAGTCACAAAAATTGAGGGTTTATTCCCAGCTGAGCGAATAGTTTATTCTGAAGCTCTGGGCAACTCCTTCTTTTTATGCATATGCAAACAGAATACAATACCATGTATTCCACAAGTCACAACATGAGACTTAAGCTATTAGTAGAATGAATGAGATTCTTGGCCTAACCTAATTTCTATATTCTTTTCCTTTATTAATGACAACAACTGTTCAAAACATCTCAATGTTCATAGGCTCCTACTGTCTATTACTCACCACCTGAAACCTCTATTGTGATACCACAATCAATTGTTGTGCCACTGTAATTACACCTAGCGAAGGGATTTGGATGCCACTGATCCCGGACTAGGATTTCAGCTAAGGAATAAACAGAGCAGAAGATACAGTGTATAATACAGGCAGTATTGCTCCAATTTCAGCAGAATATTTTAAAAACTCAGGCATTAGTCACTTCTTTATGGTTTCCATTTAAATCATCAAGTTAAAAAAAAAGAACTGTGGGAGGATTGTGACTCAGGGAGTTTAATGGGTTACGAAACTTTCATCTCTAGGCAAACAGCCTGAGCTTCTGAAGTTTGTCAAATCTGACTACTCAGCTATGCTGAGATGCTATCGACTTATGGTCATCACTGACCTAGGTCTGATTAGAACCTGGGACCTACAAGTGGGGAAAAAAGATACATCCCATTTTCAGACTTGGGAAACCACATGACTAATTCTGCCATTACTGCTAAAATGGCCAGTGTTCCCTTTATAAAGTGAAATTTGGTTTCTAATTCATAAACAAGAAAATCAGTAAATGTTTTAATTAGGGGGATACATTTAACTCTAGATCCCGTAGCTATGAATTCCTTGACTCCTGAGAAACATATGTGCCATTTCTATAAAGTAACATGTGCATAAAATATAGACACAAACATATACAGGGTATAGAAGGATTATTACCATCTACTTCTCTAGACTGTCTCTATGAGTTTCATGATGAATTGATGTTACACATTTTCATTGCATTTTAATGGTTGATTTACTGATGTTTGTAAAACCAAAGGTCAGTTCAATAACTGAAAATAGTTGTGGCAGTGCTGGAGTTGAATGAACAAAGATTTAAGAAAAGCAAAAAGATGGCTGATAAGGTCATAAAGTTGAACACTTGAATACGTTTAATTGACCTATTTTCTCCCAAAGGAAACAAACTTTGTCACACTTTTTAAATGCCATGGCAATCTTCTTTCATTTACAGAGATAGATAGCTCTAACATATAAGCCAAAAAAGTAGCTTTAAGTGGAAAGGAAAAGGAAGATTAAAACAAAAAGCCCTCTCTTTAAAGCAATAGTTAAAAGAAGCACACAATGTAGATCATTAGAAGAAGTTCAAGTAACATCAGCTTTCTTAATAAAAAGTTTCAGTTAATGAAGAGAAAATGTCAGGAGGAACCCTAATTTTTTCTTAAACATTTTCTAGGTTATGCTTTCCCAAGGATAATCACATATTTAAGTTGTAACCTTTTCGGAGCATGGTCTGACTCTTCTTCTGTGTTCTCGCAGTTTCCAGTACAATGGAACACTATTCAAGTGTCCCTTGTTACACATTCAATTTAAGGTACCTCACTTATACCCTACTGAAGGCTCAAGGGGTGACCTGATCAAGTTAGGCACAACCATCCTTTTGTTTAAAAGGGCTCAGAGTGCAGAGCACCCATTCTTACCTGTGTGACTCAGGAAGAAACCTGGTCAAGTTAAGCACCCTTTCTTTCCCTCAGGAATCAGGGTTCTGAGGCCTGATTGACACTAACAGGGCAGTTGACTTAAGATACACTACTCCAGCTACGTTAATTATGTATCTGTAGTCTACATATCTTAAATCACCCTCCACAATGCAAGAGGTTGATGGGAGCTAATACTCCCATTTGGCTTCCCTTACTCCTCGTGAGGAGCAGGAGTAACAGTACTCATGGGCACATCTTCACTAGACCAGTTAAATCGAACCTCGGAAGCGAAACCACAGCAGCATCGATCTTCCATGTAGTGTAGACATGGCCTGTGGGTCTGTAGAAGGAGCCTTACATGGTGTGCTTTATATATATATATATTAGCTACACACAGACATGATATGCATGCCAAGCAAATCTCTTATTCTCACATCTTCCAGTGTATCAACAAATTTCACCTGATGGCCAGTCAGGGTTCAAGCATCATCAGGATGCCTCTGCCTGGCACAGTTGTTCAGATGGAACAGAGTTCCATCCACTTGATGCTGAACTGCAGTCTGCAAATGGTTCCCAAAGAGCAGTGTTTTTAATTTACATTATGTAGGTAAACTACCTATCTCCTTCAGTGTTACTAAGCTTATCACTTTAGCGTACGTCTAAATAAAATTTAACAATTACTCAGTGCATCTGGTGAAGTGGGGTTTTCTGCGCACAAAAACCTTATGCCCAAATAAATCTGTCTTTAAGGTGCCACAGAACTCACTCTGCAAGACATTGGATTTAGCCATATGAAGTGGAAATCCAATCAACTTCATGGGGGAAAAAAAAAAAAAAAAAAAAACCTTGCAGAAGCATCTGATGAAGAAGGGTTTTACCCATGAAAGCTTGTGCCCAAATGCATCTGTTATTCTTTAAGGTGCCACAGGGATCCTTATGGGTTTTGCAGTTGCTCACTGGCACCTACCTGTCTTCCTTCCCTTCCAAGTTTTTTACACTTTATCTTTCCTGCCGAAATTGTCACTTAGTTGTGACCTTTTCTGCTGATGCAGATGGTCGGCATTAAAATACTGGTCAGAGTTATCTTGCCATTTAGTGAGTCTCTTTCTGTATCCTCCCTAATCTCTCTGCAGCTGGGGAAGAGGGCAACTTCACAACCAGGGGGGTTATAACTCTCAGTAGGGTTATTCCAGAGGTGGGGGACTCTATCAGCAGCAGAATATTATTTTTTTTTTCAGTTTTAGTGGTGAACTTCCAGAGTTCTCCCAGGGATGGATGATCAAGTCTCAGGCTTCCATCCTAGGCATGACTATTATTGTATTACCAACTATTGAAAACTCATGAATCGGGCACCAAAAAAACCCAACAACAACAATAAAACCCATGAGACTTAAAAGATATTTCAAGTGCTTAGATTTTGTGAGACTTTAGGGCACACTTGGGTTGAATTTTCAAGCTGTTCTCTGGCTACTGTCAGTGCTATAAAGTTACTCTTTTAAAAAATGAACACTACCGCAAAGATGCTGGGGTTATCAGCCCTAGAGTCACCAGTCAGTTGTCAGGGCTGTGAACGTGGACTACCGCAGCTGGGTGGGAACCATCCATGCCCCTCCAAAGTTCTGCTTCAACTTACCCTTCCCTTCTCCAGAGAAGGAGCTGCTGTCCATGCCCAGAATCAGTCCCAAGGATTTTGCTGCTTTCTGGAAGTTTTCCTGCTCAGGGAGTCAGAGGCAGCGGTAACGCATGGTGGGCATTTCACAAGGGAGGATACGCCCTCAGTGCATATAATCAGAACCTTTACATTATGCTTCTCACCATGTAGGGTTCTGCAGGGAGAAAGGTTGTAGGACACAATTCCAGTCCTAGCATTTGATGAAGCCTTAGGTCTCCACAGAACAGGCACAGATCTCCATGCAGGCACTCAGTATGCTGAGAAGGTGCTGGAATCACAGATTCTAGCTTTCCCTCTCAGCTTTCTCCATCATGCCACTCTCCATGGGGATGATTGAGGAGCACGGAGATCCCCGGTGACTGTGAGGAGAAAGTATCAGAGGGGTAGCCATGTTAGTCTGAATCTGCAAAAGCGGCAAGGAGTCTTTGCTCACGAAAGCTTATGCTCCAACACTTTAGTTAGTCTATAAGGTGCCACAGGACTCCTCGCCACTTTTGTGGGGGAAAAGACAATCTTCTCTGCTGATCAAGGAACAGCTGAGAACCTGGATATTTAAGTCAATCCTTCTGGGAGGGGGAGAAGGAGGTTTTCTCAAATTTGCTCTGCAGCAGTAAGGGACTCATCTTCCTGCCTACCTGCCTGCCTGCAACTGAAGAGGCAGATGAAAAAAGCAGAGTTTTGTCAGGAGCAGAGCTACACCTTTCCTGCCACTGACTGACGAATTAATCTGCCTCCAAAGATGCCTAGAGCCAAGACCCCAATGTCACGGACCAGCGGACCTCATTCCAAATAAGAAGGCATCCATCCATACAACTGAGTGACTTCTTAAACTGCTTAAAATATAAAATATCCAACCGTTTTATTAAAATGACACAAGGTTCAAAGACTTTATGCTGACACAATGGGATAGCACAAAGGTGCCTGATAGAGAGAAAATTGAAATTAAGGACTTGAAAGGAAAGAGTTCTAAAACAAAAAAGTGTAAATCCCACATTGGAAGTTATGGATTGGGGAAGGTTCACAAGGATTCACAATGCACATAAGTCTGTTGATAGGTGTTTAGAAAGGGCCCTACATTTATAAAACATGACCACACTAGGAATGGCAGGGATCTACATCCTAAGAGCCTTGTCTTGAAACCATCCTGCTTTTTCTTGAGTAAATATGGAGAGAAAGACACACACACACACAGGCCGTGTCCAGACTCAGGGGTTTTTTCGGGAAAAGTAGCCTTTTCCCGAAAAAACTTCCCCTGCGTCCAGACTCAAGCCGCGTTCTTTCGAAATTATTTCAAAAGAACGCGGCTTTTCTTTCGATGGCGGTTAACCTCAATTTACGAGGAAGAACGCCTTCTTTCGAAAGTTCCTCTTTCGAAAGAAGGCGTTCTTCAATGTAAAGAGGCCGTCTTCGAAAGAGAGCATCCAGACTCGCTGGGTGCTCTCTTTCGAAAAAGCGGATTTCTCTTTCGAAAGATCCGCCTGCAGTCTAGACGCGATCTTTCGAAAGAAGCCTGCAGTCTAGACATAGCCACACACACACACACACACACACACACACACACACACACGGTACCACAATTGTACCAGGTTTTTTTTTTCTATGGGACTTCAATTCTAGCATAGATAGAGAATGAATGAGATTCTTCCAGAACAAGATGTCTGGAAGAATACACTGACTAGATGCTTGATTATCACTTCCAAGCAATGAAATCTGTGTATTGTACATCTGTGTGGAAAGATCTATCAGATCTGGCTGGTGAGGAAGAAATACTGGACACAGCTAGCAAATCCAATGGGAAGCTAGTACTGTATTAAAAGCAGGGATCTTTCTCTTGATGTATTGGAGAGTTCTGATGGTGCAATGCATTGGACAGTAGGCTTAGAGATGATCTTTGGACACTGTTTCAGGCAGGCTCTACATTTTCTCATAAGAAGAAGGTATCCAACACAGAAGGGTTCCACTTGGGACTCGTGTGGTTTGGTTTCAACATGATGTTCCAGAGAACATCAACTGCATCCTTCTGCTGTGTTGTGCCCCAGCCTCCTGGAGTGCTATAGGTTTATAGACATTGGAGTTCTACTTGAGACAATGTCATTGATCTTGCCTCAGTGCAGGGAGCTAAATGACATGAGCTCTAAAGGTCTCTTCAAGCCCCATATTTCAATGATTCTATATTGATTTGAGCTCCTTGAAGAGTTCCACTGACCTGGTGCTGAGTCCATACTTGCCTGCTTACATAGATTTGTCTCTCTTAATGAGAACAGATTGATTCTTTAAGGTGTTTGCCACCTGGGGAAGTACTAGATTAAACACTCAAGTGTGAACATATTTATGCTAATTGAATACTTGCTTCCTTGGCCATGTACCACTTTGTGAGAAGCTCTCCACCCTCTGACGGACATCCTTGGATTGATTTCTCTGTGTTCACAATGCCTGGCTCAAAGAGCTGTACACCACACCAAAAGGAAAGATTGAATTGAATTGTTGTAGAAGTACCTTGAGGCCCAATTCTGGAAGCCCTATGCTGTGAAACTCCCATGGGAGCCCTCATCTCCAACAGCAGATGCCTTTTCTTTCCAAAAAGATGGCTCCTGTAGACTATACAACTGAATGTAGATGAGGGATCTATTTTCAAGCATCTAACCTCTCTTCCCCTCCCACACAAGTAATCTGCAATAATGGCCCTAAATGTTACATCTTGTACTGAATACAGACCTAATACAGAAAATAAGAGATTACATGTAAGTTTCAAATGAAGCCAAAAAGAAGTTGTTGTTTTTTCCATGTAGGTTTCTATTTGTGTGGGCTCAGGGGACAAGCACTTTTTCTTCAACAACTTCAATTAGAAGCACCTCTTGAGATATTAGACATGACTGGGTCTCACATAGTAGCTTGGGAAACAGGTTTTTTTATTCCCATCTGGGTAATAACTGATTTGTTTCTTTCTCTCCTTCCAATAAAATCTGATAAACTTATTTTCTGTAGCAATGCTACCATAAAAACTGGGACCGTTCAAGAAGTAAGCATACAGTATAAGGGCAATATAACTTGTGGGAGGTGTCTTTTTTTGTAATACAAAGAGACAGAACTAGACTTATTAAACAAATTTGCTATTTTCTTACTCGTCTCCACTAGACCACACGTTAGGGGATCTATTCACCATCCACTGCACATGTACTTTAAGAAAATATAATTGCTAGTGAACTATTCTCTGGAGTTCATTGTACCATGTACCTCTCTGCACTCCTTTACAGATATTAACCTATTTCTGCATTTTTTTTTTACAAATATTCCCATCTTCCTTCTCATTACGTATCACTTTTAAAAGGCAGCTTGTTCCACTCTTTACAGTCATCACTTAATCAAATTGTCTTGTTTTATACTTTTGATTTAATTAATTCGGGTTTCAGTTATATTGTTGCTAACAGTTCCCTAACTATTTCAAAGTTTCTCTGTTAAAGACTTCATCATTAATATCTTACAGGTTACATAATTAATATATTATTATGCAATACTGCTTGGGGCATTTCAATACACGCTTAACATCAACTGATTTACAATAAAAAACGTGTGTATTTCCTTTATTATGTATTTTCGGATGCATGCGTCAGATAAAATTCCAATCACCAGATCCTACATGCTCAATCTTTATTAATTATACTTGCATCCTACACAGGATTAGTCCCTGAATAGCCTCTGACCATACAGATTGTGCTACAATTATGTACTCTCTGCAGAAACATTTTTAGTAATAAATTATCACAATTGGTATCTCAGTAATTAAAATTCTGCATGATCAAAGTTCTGGCCTTCAAACAGACCTTTCCTTATCAGTGGCAAGCGATTCCTGCTCTGCTTTCCCCAAATGTCCTGGAGGGCTATAACAACATGACTACCTTTGTTGTCCTTATCTACAAAGCTCTCTGATATCAGCCAAAATATTTACCTCATTTTCCTTTGAAAGCTCAAAACCATCGGACACCAAAGAATTAAGACTTTCCTTAGACTTTCTGTACTCATCATATAGCAAACTGTATGTTACTGAGTTCTTCTGTATTTTATCTCTTCAACATTGTCTGTTAATCTAACAATATTCATACCCTTATCAGAAAAATCTTTACCTTCTGTGTAACAGATTTGGGTGCGCATCTACCATTTTACTCAATATGCTTTAGAATTCTGTTTTCTTTTTATCCCTCCCTTGCTTTCCCTTTGCAGTAACTCCTACACTGTTAGCCACACATGGATTTGGATTCTGCAAAATGTACTTCTTATTATTTTTCTTTTGACTAACACCTAATCTAAGACTGCATGCAATATAATTTTTCAAGTCAGCCAAGAATCTGCTTTCCTTCACATAGGTGAACTTACACACAGGCTCCAAGGGTACGTCTGCCCAACAGCATGCTTTCAGAATAACTGGCGACTTTCCAAAATACCATAGTGCACGTCTACACTACAAGCCGCTATTTCGAAATAATGTCAAGCTGCAGGACTTCTCCAACTCCTGGTAACCCTCATTTCATGAGGAGTAAGGGAAGTTAAAGGTAGACTGTTCTTTGACTTCCTGCTGTGTAGACAGCGCCAAAAACTGAATTAAGCTATTTTGACTTCAGCTACGCAATTGACATATCTCAAGTTGCGTAGCTTAATTCAACTTTATCTCTGCTGTGCAGATGTAACCCAAGTACACTCATATCTAAAATTATATGGCAGTTGTGTTAACACCATTGTCCCATATGCATATGTAGCCTCTCAGAAAATTAAAAGAGTGGTATGGCATTGTTTGCCTTCAATAAACTTGGCATGTTTAGCTCCAAATCGCAGTGGTTCTATCTTCATGCCATCTGTCCAAAGACGGCTGAGGATCAGATCTGCTAACAGTGAGATATTGATTGGTGGAGTGAGAAGAAAGAACAGAAGTCTCATGCTTGCTCACTGGCAGTCGGACTGATTGACTTGCTTTGCTCCAAGCAGACTAACAGGGTGGGGAATGTAAGTGCCATTTAAAAACAAAACAAAGAAAAACAAAACAACAACAACAAAAGGTTTCAGGTATCAAAAGTAGATATAGACTACTAGACATGGACTTATTCATGGAGTCCTATCTTCTAGGCTTGATACATGAAATATGCTTAATTTGGGATTTAAAGAAAACTCTTTTATATGTGTCTGTGGCGGGCTCCCCAGCCCCGCCCTCTTCTCCCCAAGGTCAAAGCAGGCCCTGAGGCCTAGTCCAAGGTTAAAGCAGGCCCTGAGGCTTAGTCCAGCACAAACGCAGGCCCTGAGGCCTAGTCCATGGTCAAAGCAGGCCCTGAGGCCTAGTGCACGCTCTGAGGGGATGGGGTTGGGGGGTCCGGGTCCTCCTTCTCCACCGGACCCCAGCCCAGGGCCCTATTAGTGGTGGGTGGTTCCCACCACTGGCTCGGCGGGGAGTCCTCCCCAAAATGCGCCAAGCCCACCAGGGGGTTCCCTGCCTCTTGCCCTGAGTGGCTTCCTACCCCAGCCCTGTGGCCAACCGAGACCCCACCTGCAGAAGCTGGGCTGGCGGCGGCCGTGATGTTGGCAGGTCCAGTGTCTGGGGCAGCAGTGAAGGGGTTGTCCACCGCGGCGGGGCGGGCGGCCCCCTGGCGTCGGCATTGCGAGCGGCAGGTCCGGCTGTGGCTCTCGAGGTTGGGCAGGTGCTCCTTCCTCCCCGGAGGCCAGCCCCAACTGAGCAGCCCGGCAGCCTTTTGTACTGGGGTTGCACTGTGAGTATGCCCAGCAAGACTGCGGGGGAGGGGCGTACTCCACCCAATAGGTGGGCTCTCTGTCCCCTGTTCAGTGTGGGGCAGGCCAGCCCCGCCACAGTGGCACTTATGGTGCTGAAGAACAACATTGCTACAGTCTCACTACCTACACATTTATTATTGGCACCAACTCCCTGGTTCCAGGTAATCCAACAAGGCAAATTTAAATTTTACTATTAGTATTTCAACCCTCAAATGTTAACAGACCCATAAATCTGCTGTCCTATTTGCCTCTACAGTGAATGTGCTCAGAGTTACTGGTCATCTCATAATATAGTCTTGAGATGGTAAAAGGCAGGAAACTCTCCTTTGAAAACACATCTGAGGCACCAGTCAAATGTCATGACATTTTTATTTCTTCTTGTGGTGGGAAGGTGCAATCTTCTAACATATGGGAATGGAGATTTATGTATATCCTTTGGTTAGCCCACTGTTGACCCACCTTGACCTTTAATGTGTCATATTTATTTATATTTGCATACTGTCTTTTGTCACATACCCAGATGCTGTTGGGGCTTCATCATGAAATTTGCTCTTACCTCTCATAACACCGGGTTTTCACTAACAACTGCTTTTGTTTAAAACAAATAACTAAAAAAGCCCCAAATAGCTGGGCTAAGAGTTGGTCAGTTAGGCTATGTCGACTGCAATGCTATTTCAGGATACCGGAGTGTCCCAAAATAGCTATCTGTTGTTTTCACAGGAAGATTGTTATTTTGAAATATAATGGGCTCTCTATTCTGACATCCCTATAAACCTCATTCCACAAAGAGTAAGGGATGTTTTGGAATAGCGGGTTATTTAAAAATGTGGTGCTGTGTAGACAGCACCAAAGTATGAAATAAGCTATTTCAAAGTAAGATTAAAATAAGATACGCAATTTGTGTAGCTCCAATTGCTCTGGTGCACTGTAGACATACCCTTACTGAATCACTCTGAAGATCCTGCTTATGAATGAATCACACCTAACAGCATCTGGTAAACAAATTCCTCTTGACTATTTTAAATATATATGAAGGCACCGTGCTTTTGATTCTCTCTGTTTACAATGGACTGCGACAATACACTTCAATTCCCAGGGGACTGAGACATTTCTAATGTGTTCTAAGCATGTTTGAAAGCAACTCCACATTTTATTTGGATGTTTTGGAAAATTGGTTAGTGAAGAGTTGACAATTCCCAAGGCTTACACCCTCAAATTGAATATCCAGACCAAGTTTCTTACACACACACACACACACACACACACACACACACACTCCAGAGAGAGAAACAAAAATACCAAGACATCTCTTGATACTAATCATAAAACATACGCTATGTCAGGAAAATGAAGAAGCCCGGGCAGTCTAATGAGCCTTCCTTTTCCAGTGGATATTAATTCCACTCCCCTGCTTTTCCCCTAGTAGACTTAGCACCCTCCTTTTCCAGACATAACTAAAAGTCCCTGGAATTAACGTCTCTTTTTTTATTGTAGTTGCATTCACTGGTAGTTTGCACCATGTTTATCATCTTTCATTTGGAGTAGCTACCGAATTGAGCCTCTCTTTCTAATTTTGGATTCTGTCTCCTGATTTCTCAATGCTTCACCAAAGCTGACAAGTTGTCTTTGAATCTTTTTCCCCCTCGTAGATCAATTTATGTAGGGCCTAATTAGGGTTTCTAGTGGTGGGACCATGCTGAGGGAGTCAGGCAAAAGGAGGTGGCTCACTGCCTTCATGTAGCTGACTAAAGATGCTATATCTGTGGAGGTCAGCAGCCAACATAATATCTGCCAGTAAGCTCAGGCTACGAAGCTTAAGGTATAACATTCACCCCTTCCCGTGTAACCAGGTATTACCCACTGAGCCAGTGGGTAAATCCCAAGCCATGCCATCTGTTGTACTCTCTTGGCTGTTTAGATAGTAGCCGCACCACCCTCTTTCCCTGTGTTCTCAGGGGGTGGACAGCTTCTGGTAAGCTGAATTTCTACTGGAGCACTGAGGGTACATCTACACAGCAACATTATTTTGAAATAACTAGCGTTAGTTTGAAATAACTTAGTCCACATCTACACAGCAGGCAGTTATTTCGAAATAATGTCAAAATACTGTTAAGCTGGAGGACTTCTTACTCCAACTCCTGTAACCCTCATTATATGAGGAGTAAGGGAAGTTGGAGGAAAAGTGGTCTATTTCGAAATAAGTGCTGTGTGGACACTCCCAATTTTGAAATAAGCTATTTCAAAATAAGCTACACAATTGACATAGCTCAATTTGCGTAGCTTATTTCGAGTTAAGCCCTGCTGTGTAGATGCACCCCAAGGGTGCAAGGGATCTTGGATGTGCATGGGCCGCTAGAATTTGATTCAACCTTTTCACATTACTCACTTCCTGGCCTCATTCTACTTATCACATGCTATAAAGTTTTACACTCTCTACCCTGACAGATGGTATTCCAGGTGCATTCTAACAACTGTCTAGTCAATTTTTTGGTGTTTTCTCTTTTCCTGTGTTAACACACCCATGTTCCATTGGGGTTTTAAAAAAATATGTTCCTTGATTTTGTTTTTGACTTAGCAATAGTGAATACTCCATAATCTAAGCCAATCATCGCTGCATTGAAGATCTAAGTTGATTTCCATTACCCATTGCTGATTAAAACATCCATTAAAATAAGTAGTTACAGAAAAAAAAACTTTAATACCAAAATAAGATTTTATGACAAATTATTGGAACAGGTTGTATTCATCTCTTGGGAACAAATTAATTAGTAACAATGAAAGTGGTTAGAAGCATACCTAGAAGCTGTTTTTAACTCTTGTCAATACTTAAGAAAACAGTGGTGTCAAATACTTAATATGGATGACTTTGAGGGATTTAAAGCTTCTCTTTCCCCCCCTCCCCCTGCCCACTAGCAAAGCTCTTTTGCTAATTAGGTAGGTTGAAGACGGAAAATCAGTAGAAAAAGACTCACCTATGAAACTTTTGCATGTTGCGAAGTTCTCTTCCAAACACTGTGCTGAGTTTCAGTTTTGCCAGCCCCTCACCGAGGTCCTGGTCATGCATCTGTTGAATTTGGTAGCAAAACTTCCATTAAGTTCAATGAAAGCTGATAAGAGCCGTACCCTGAATCACTTACTAGACAAAGGTGCCATTGAATTCAATGTGCCTGCAGGTATGGCTGAGGACTGAAGTCTGTTCCATTCTGCCCTGCTGCCCTCTCCTGGCCCATTTTGTGTGACTTCTCCGAGGTGGAGGGAAGCGGAGCACCCCATGTTAGTGCTTGGGGAAGTGGTGGCGTGGAGATGGGGCTTGGAGAAGCAGTGGAATAGGGCTGGGGAGAGGAGTGGAATCTGTAGCAGGGTGGTCGCCCTGGGCCCCAGGCCCCACGTGGGATGTCCTTGACCATGAAATGTTCGAGAGGAAGGGATTCTAGGAAGAGACAGGATCTGCCTAACGAAAAGAGGGATACGCGTTGCCACAAGCAGGCTTGCTAATCTCGTGAGGAGGGCTTTAAACTGAGTTCACCAGGAGATGGTGACCTAAGCCCTGAGTTAAGTCCAGAAGTGGGATACCGGGGAGGATGTAGGACAATTAGCTCATTTTCTTAGGTGCCTGTACACAAACTGAAGAAGGCTGAGAAACAAACAGGACAAATTGGCAGTCCTGGCAGAGTCAAGGAACTATGATGAGACTGGAATAACAGAGACTTGGTGAAGTAACTCATATGACTGGAGTATTGTCATGGAAGGATATAAACTGTTCAGGACAGGGGAGAAAAGGTGGAGGAGCTGCACTGTATGTAAGGGTATGTCTACACTACCCCACTAGTTCGAACTAGCGGGGTAATGTAGGCATACCGCACTTGCAAATGAAGCCCGGGATTTGAATTTCCCGGGCTTCATTTGCATAAGCGGGGAGCCGCCATTTTTAAATCCCCGCTGGTTCGAACCCCGTGCAGCACGGCTACACGGGGCTCGAACTAGGTAGTTCGGACTAGGCTTCCTATTCCAAACTACCGGTACACCTGCACTGGGTTCGAACCAGCGGGGATTTAAAAATGGCGGCTCCCCGCTTATGCAAATGAAGCCCGGGAAATTCAAATCCCGGGCTTCATTTGCAAGTGCGGTATGCCTACATTACCCTCCTAGTTTGAACTAGGAGGGTAGTGTAGACATACCCTAAGAGAGCAATGCGATTGCTCAGAGCTCCAGTTTGAAACTGGGGAAAAGCCTGGTGAGAGACTTTGGGTTAAGATTAGAGGCAAGAGCAATAAGGGTGATGTGGTGTGTGTCTGCTATAGACGACCAGGCCAGGATGATGAGATAGAGGAGGCTTTCTTCGGAGAACTCACAGAAGTTTCCAGATCACAGGCTCCAGTTCCCATGGGAACTTTAATCAGCCCAACATCTGCTGGGAGAGCCATCCAGCAGTGCACAATCCAGGAATTTTCTGGAAAATCGAGGAAAACTTTCTAGCACAAGTGTTGAAGGAAGCAAGTAGGAGTCATGCTCCTCTTAATCTGCTGCTCACAAACAAGGAAGAACTGGTAGGGAAAGAGGAAGTGGGTAGCAACCTGGACAGCAGTGACCATGAGATGGTCGAGTTCAGGATCCTGACATAAAGAAGAAAGGAGAGCAGCACAACTCAAACAATGGACTTCAGAAAAGCAGATTTTGACTCCTTCAGGGAACTGATGATCAAGATCCCCTGGGATGCCAATATGAGTGGGAAAGAAATCCAGAAGAGCTGGCTTTATTTTAAAGAAGCTTTATTGGGAGCACAGGAACAAACCATACAATTGTGTGGTAAGAATAGCAAATATGACAGACACCTGCTTGACTTAACAGAGGAATCTCCAGTGAGCTTAAACACAAAAGGGAGCTTACAAGACATGGACAGATGACCAGGGAGGAGTATAAAAATATTGCTCAAGCATTCAGGTGCGTAATCAGGAAGGACAAAGAACACCTGGTCAAAAAGGGAGTCTGGTACTCCGGGGAACCTAAACTGTTGACTGACTAGTTGGTGGTGCCACAAAGTGGAGATGGCAGGTTACCTGTAAACCTCTGCTCCATGCAGCTCTCAGGAAGCAGCCGCTATGTCCCTTCTCTGGCTTCTATCATCTAGCAGCCAGAAGCTCTACAAGATGCCCCTGCCCCAAGTACCACCCCCATCAGTCCTCGTGGGCAGGAACCATGGCCAATGAGAGCTTCAGGGGTGTTATCTGCAAATGGGGCAGTGTGCAGAGCCACCCTTCTGTGTAGGAGCTGGATGGTGACATACTGTCTCCAGGAGCTACTTGAGGTAAGCACCACCTGGAGCCTGCATCCCTGAGCCCCTCTCCCATGTGCCTCAATCCCCTATCCCAGCCACAGCCCTGATCTGCCCTCCCCTCCTTCCAACCCATCGATCCCAGCCTGGAGAAACCTCCTATACCTCAAACCCCTTATCCCCAGCCCCACCGAGCCCACACACCCAGCCAGAGCCCACACCCAATCCCGTGCCCCAACCCCTTCCTCAGCCCTGATCCCCCCTCCTGCCTTCCCGACCCCTCAGTCCCAGCCTGGAGCACATTCCTACATCCTAAACCTTCCATCTCCAGCCCCAGCGCAGAGCCCGCACCCCCAGCTGGAGCCTCCAGCCCCTCCTGCATCCCAACTCCCTGAGCCAGCCCAGTGAAAATGAGCAAGTGAGGGTGAGGACAGAGAACAACAAAGAGAGGGGGGAATGGAGTGAATAGGGGCTGGGCCTCACACAAGGGGCGGGGCCTAGGTAGGGCCTCGGCAGAAGAGTGGGACAGGGCAAAGCTGCCCAGTTTTGTACATGAAGAAAGTGGGCAACACTAAATGGGATTTTGCAACCCAAATTCAATCCTTATTTCTTACTATGCCAAGATTAGTCCCATGGTATATGAAGTGGAAGAAAATTACAAAAAAAAAAGCGTGTCCCTGTTGAAAATAGAGAACACCCTGAGTACACAGGCCAATGAGCAGGACTGCTTTAATTCAATGACTCCAAAAGAATAATTAAAGAAAATAAAATCAACTCTTATTAAAAAGGTGGAGATGTTCGAGAACTGGATCCGAGTAAAAAAACCTCAGGCTACGTGGGCTCCCAGATGATCTTGGTAAGTAAGAGCCGGTTAATTTTCTTGAAAATTGGATTGCAAAAGCTTAACAGCATGCAGCCAAGGATGGCCCACTTTCCACTGAAAAGGCATACAGAATCCCCATTAAGAGGAGAAATAAAAAATCATGAGTGGGAAGATACTATTATACTTCATGCTCTCAGATCGGAGATAGGGTGGGATCCTCAGGGCACTACACGAGGAAAGTAAACTTATTTTTACAATACTCTGCATGTTCTCTTTTCCGTTGTTGTTATTCAAGTACCTCCGTGCAGGCACAAAAATGATTTGAATTAGCACTTTTGAAGAGGACGATGAAGGTGGCCATTTTGGCTCCTACAGATGCTGAACCACATGCTTCTTTCCACAGCCATGTAGGCCATAGGTAGATATGAGGGGAATCAGGGAGCAGTGGATCTGTACCATGCCCCTCCCTCCGCGAAGGCTCTTCTGCATGATGACCACATGGCTAGACCTCTATAGCTTTGGGAAGCACTAGCCCTACAAAATCCAGAATCTGTGACCTCTTTCTGCCTTCATCTCCGTCTGTGTTTAATTGGGTAATGCAGTTAATGCTCACTCACTTTACAACACGAAATGTGAGACTTGGTCAAATGGTTATAGAATGGTTTGAAAATGTAAAGCTCCGTGTAAGCATTGCGGGGGGGGGGGGAGCAAATCAGGAGCTACACCGGTAAATTTGGAAGATGCTACATCTTGCGAAGTGTGATTTTGACATGAAGTGGCAGAGGCTAGGAATACATTATTAGCTACATCTAGAAAGCTAATGTTCTGTATAGCAGTGATGTGCCCATTGCTTCTTTGGATTGATAGCCGGATTTCAGACGGCTTTTATTTTTGACGTACTTTAGCCCTGAAATCATCAACAGGAACTACTATGAGTCCTCTCATTTCTAGTGGATTAATCTCTGCAGTTTAAGAGCTTTCTTCATTATTTTCTCGGCTCTAATTTTCTTCTCTCTCTGGAAGTCTCCATGGCTTAATTAAGCCCATCTCAGGCTTGCAAGCTTTAAACAAGACACAAAAATACTGAGCTACCCTGTCAGGAAACTTTTCCCAGATTTGTACTAAGGCTGGGTGAACTGACCCAAACCTTCACCTGTCCCTCTAGGCAGAACACTAAACCTTCGGAGATTCACCTACCACTGGTTTGCACACACATCTATTACAGATTGAAGACTAAAGCAAATCAGAAGACAGCACTGAAAACCATACAATAAGAAATCATTTCAAGTGAAATAGATAGAATTTTTCACAACTAGGACTGTCACCTCAGAAATAAAATGATGAGTTGGTGGTAGTTTAGGTCCTTGGCCATTTTGGAAACATATCCTGTGAGATAGCACAGCCCCTGAAATTAATATGATTGAGATGAATAATTTTATTTTATGCACCATTTTTCCAAATCATGTAACATCACCGACATCAGCACATCCTGGGAATATTATTTACAGTGCCACCAGGAGCAACAAGCTTACTTGTAGATTCTTGGCTTGATTCTGAGAAGTACTGAGCAGCCACTGTATGTATCAAAGTCAATAGATTTTTAGAGTCCAGCACTGCTGATAAAAAGCCTGGTCTGATATTATTTTCTCTTCCCTGATGTTTTTGGTGCCTTTCTTTTAAAAGCCAACAACTAGAAATTTTAATTCTGTAGCACTTCTCTCATCTTTATGCTATCGAGATACTGGCACTAATCATAGAAACATAGCACACTAGAACTGGAAGGGATCTCGAGAGGTCATCAAGTCCAGTACCCTACCCTCACAGCAGAACCAAGCATCATATAGATCAGCCCTGATAGAGGTCTGTCTAACCTGCTCTTAAATATCTCCAGGGATGGAGTTTCCACAACCTCCCTAAGCAATTTATTCCAGTGTTTAACCATCCTGACAGTTAGGAAGTTTTTCCTAATGTCCAACCTAAACTTCACTTGCTGCAGAGTAAGCCCATTATTTCTTGTCCTATCCTCAGAGGTCAAGAAGATAAATGTTCCCCCCTCCTCCCTTTGATACACTTTTAGATACTTGAAAACTGCTCCAGCTCGAAGGTGGGGGAGGCTTCTACCCTTGGTGGCAGGGGAAAACAGGTCCACCCACTCCTCTGCGTCCCAGACCAGGGCCCGAGCCATGGCAGAGTGATCTGCCACTGGGCCGGCAGGGAAATCCGGCTGCAATGTGCAATCAGCAACCTGGCCAAACTCGATTCAGCTTCCTGGACTCCTTCTTACACTCCCAGTCTGGAGGTACCTGGGCTCTACGTTTGCCATTTGCCTCATTGTGGTTAAATGGCTAGTGGCAGCCCCACCTCAGCAGCTCCTCAGTGTTCCCAGTGTCTGGTTGTTCTGGCACTTCCTCTGGGTCTCTGACACCGTAGTGACCTCTGTCTGCTTCAAACTCCAGCAATGGGGGCAGGGGAAGGGAGAGACGTCCTGCTCCTCTGGCAACTCTCCTCTAATGCAGCTGGAAGGCCAGCCTTTTATAATTCCAGTTCCTGGCCTGCCCCTCTGCTTCTGGTGGAAAGGCTGCAGGTATCCAAGTTCTGCTCATCGGAAGTAATCATGGTTCTGTCCCTGTGCATGCCCCCTCGCTATGCACGTGTACTACTTATATTACTAAACCATTCATTTCCTCCTCCAAAGAACTACTGAGATGGTTAATTTGAATCATATTTAAAAAAAACACATTTTTTCTTGGCTTTAGGACTGAAAATTGACTCTCAGCTGAAGCATTCCATGTAAAGATCCCGTATAAGAATATGTTGTGGTTTACTGATTTCCATATATGCCTTAATTTAAAGCAAACATTTTGCCAACATTACAAAGGGGGAGGGAAAACACCAGCTAACTGCATCCATAATTAGAACTCGGTTCTTAAAGGAAGTTTGATGATGTTCTCTGAGATTCTTTTGTCAGAATGCTGCAAAAAATCATCCTGAGATGGTTAGTTTGGAGAAATTTAGGCCACATTCAACTATAAGAAGAATGTACTATCTAAAGAACAAAAGATCATAACGCTTATGATAACCATTTGATTTTATAGGCTTCCAAATCAACTGTGGTTTAAACTAGTCTCTTGTGAATGTACATAAACAAAATTTGATATTTCAACAGATAATTTCTCATTGATTTGCCCGAAGCAAAGCAAACTACTCAGCTAAAAGGATGATGGAAAAGTCATTTAAAACTAGAAAGAATAACAAGTTACTCCCATTTTAAAAAAGGACCTTAAGATATTATTGGAATTGCTGGAAACCAGCATTTTGTTTAACTGTCTCAGACTGAAAGAGCATGCTGATGTGAAGCTCATTTTCTCCTATTACAGTAACGATGCATCAGTAACATACTACATTGCTTCATTATGTTATCCTAGGCTTGGAGTTATTTTTAGCAGCTCCTCTTTCCCCTCCCCATTCATGTAAGATGCCAAATAGCTGAATATTCCTATCTCCACAATCATATGTGTAAAGCATCCAGTCCTTCCCTTGTTTCTATGGGCAAATCATTTGTCCAGGTTTTGCTTATCCCATTCCTGGATCTTGTAATCTTCTTCCTCATAGCTCCATTTTCCATCTTGGTTCTTTCTGATTGACCCAGAACGCAGCAACTAATGCCACTTCCCTCCTTTGCTTTCCACTGTTGATTTAGGAAGTTATTCCTCAACTGAAAGGCTCCACACAGCCCTGCTTCATTTTCTGGAATGTTCTGCAAACAGCTTCGCTGTTCCCCTTCTATCCGTTCTTTTCCACTTTGCCCTAGGCATCCAGTGAAAATATGGAGGGGCTACAGAAACGTGTACCTAGAATTCCAGAATGTGCATCTGAACATATAGGCCCTTCATTACAATACAACGCCCCGGCCATTGGCTATGTCCTGACTGATTGCCCAGTGGCTGACTTCACCAGGGTGTTGGAAGGAAGAACGCTCCAGCCCTGCACAGCTTCAGGAGGCCTCACCTGTTCCTGTTATTGTACTAACTTTGGGTTGGGAGACACAAAACTGAGGCAGGAACCAAGGCAGCTACCAGACATGTGCTGCCGGCAAAGTGATCCCTGCACAGAACTACAGATGGACTGCTCTCTGGTATTAGCAACGGAAGTCAATTTTAAAACAAAGCTGATAGCTGTTTTCCTTCCTTCTGTGACATGTCATCAGCCAAAACAGTGAGTGCTACTCTGTGGCAACACTCCGGAATTCACAGTTTATCACCTCCCTTATCCCCCGCATTGCTGTTCTTCTTGTCCCAATCCATTTAATATTAGTGAACAATGCAGCATTTCAGATATCCTTTGAGTGAATGAAAACTGGTAAATAACAGCTCACAATTAAATGAAGCCCTGAAGTTCCACCCATTTCCCATCACCATGGAAAAGCAAAAAAATGCTAATTGTGCCCATTGAAAGGTTCCTATATGAGCTTCAGTTTAGTTTCATAATTTTCCCCTCATGATGATGGCAATGAAAAATTTAAGTAAAAATCTTGTTATCTGTGAACAAGATTTAAGAATTCATAAAAACCTGTGAAAATTCAGTCAATACCTGGCAAATGAATTTGGGAAAATACAGGGCTTTTTTTTTTCTTTTTAGATCATTTTATTATGGGAACGAAGTGTTTGGGTGTAAGAACATAGGCAATTGAAGAAAGTCATGCATCCTGTACTATGTAGTAAAACAAGATAATAGAATCATAGAACTGGAAGGGACCTCAAGAGATCATCAAGTCCAGTCCCCTGCCCTCATGGCAGGACTAAGCACTGTCTAGCTCATCTTTGACAGGTGTCTATCTAACCTGCTCTTAAATATCTCCAGTGATGGAGATTCCACAATGCACCCCCCCCCCCCCCCCCCGACAACTTATTCCAGTGTTTAACCACCCTGACAGTTGGGAAGTTTTTCCTAATGTCCAACCTAACCCTCCCTTGCTGCAGTTTAAGCCCATTGCATTTTGTCCTATCCTTAGAGGCCAAGGAGAACTTTGTGGTTTCATGCCAGGAAGCAGCAGCGATATCAAAGACAGCTAACTACGTGGTTCAGCAGCCTAAGTGGGTGTCAATCCTTTCTGTAAGGCTGTGTCTACACTGGCATGAATTTCTGGAATTACTTAAAACGGAATACTATTCCGTTTTCAGTTTTTCCGGAAAAGGAGCGTCTACATTGGCAGGCTGCTTTTCCGGAAAAGCCCTTTTTCCAGAAAAACGTCTGTGGTCAATGTAGATGCGCTTTTCCGGAAAAGAGCCCCGATCGCCATTTTCGCGATCGGCGCTTTAACCGGAAAAGACTACTGTGCTGTCTACACTGGCCCTTTTCCGGAACAGTGTTCCGGAATAAGGACTTATGCCCGAGCAGCAGCAGAATAGTTTTTCCGGAATAGCGGCTGATTTTGTACAGTAGAGTGTCGTTGCTTTTCCGGAAATTCAAGGGCCAGTGTAGACGGCTTGCAGCTTATTCCAGAAAAGCGGCTGATTTTCCAGAATAAGTGGCCCAGTATAGACACAGCCTAATAGTTTACTATTACTTTGCCCAGTGATAGTACATAAGATGCAAAGCAGGGTCAAATAAGGACCCCTGTGTTAATTTCTTTATTAAATTTGTGTCTTATGTATTATCACTGAGTAAAGCAACAGTAAATTGCTGCCAAATCAGAAAGGATTGACACCCATTTTGTGGCCATGAAAATGACTGTCAATTATGGTGCACCTTGTGTAATCAGTTACATTAGATCAAAGATACACACTGAAGAAGGGGGAACTGGGGAAGAAGAAAATGTGGAGGATTAAAAAAGATTCGATGTGTGTATTAAGGCTTCCCTTTAACTAAAATGAAGCGTTTACTACATGCTATAATCCAGAATGCCTGAATCCACAGGCACCACCAGATAAAGCCAACTAACCTACAAATCATCTAAAGAATATGGCAATTAGAAATCTCCTATATGATCACTCTGTTCCATTGGTGTCACCTCTTAATTCTATCACATCAACAACCAACACACAAACCCTTTTGTCATTTTTTCTTCTTCTAAATTAAATCAGTCTGAACATACAATAATTAATTCAGAATTTCCCTCAAGTAAAAACCATGAGATATTCATATGAAGGCACACATAAAAAAATGCAATCCAGAGCCTAATAATTATAGATAGAACTCACTATTTTGACCAATCAAGTGTAAATAGTATAGTCTAGTATGACACAAGTCAATTAGTACTTCTTTAATAGACTAATCGTTTTGCATTTAATTGTCATATCAATAACACTGGCATACCCCTACAGCAAAGTCAATAGTTATTACGCCAACTAATTAAAAGCTAAGTTAAAAGGTAACTTGCTGAGTGCTCTGTTCATGAAATGCAAATTTGGGAAGGAGAAACAATAGACAAAAATTAGTCTTGATGGTTCATTTTTTCCATTTTCTTTTCTGATTGAATGGAATGTGTTGTGTGGCTCTCTTCACACGATGGGAAGTGACTTTCTATTGGCGTAATGAGCAGAACAGCAAAACAGATGGGTCTCTTCTGAAGTTACACAAGACTCCCAGTGGACAATATAAAATGCTGACGGATAACAAAAGAATTCCAGACTTGTTATTCACTGAAGATTAAAATTTAAACATCATCTGAGCAAGCCAGGCATTTGAACCAATTTTCTTAGCAAAGGATTGTAATATACAGACAAATGGTAGCATTGGGGTTGAAATACAAGGTCATTTTTTGAGACAACTGATCTGCTAATGACCCAAAAAAACGTATCCCCCCCACACACATAAGCTGTGTCTACATTGGCACGATCTTGCGCAAAATCAACTGCTTTTATGCAAAAACTTGCTGCCTGTCTACACTGGCCGCGAGTTCTTGGGAAAGAACACTGACGTTCTAATGTATGAAATCAGTGCTTCTTGCGCAAGAACTATGATGCTCCCACTCAGGAATAAGCCCTCTTGCGCAAGAACAGTTGCGCAAGAGGCCAGTGTAAACAGGCAACATGTATTTCTTGCGCAAGAAAGCCCTATGATTAAAATGGCCACCAGAGCTTTCTTGTGCAAGAGAGCGTCTACACTGGCATGGATGCTCTTGCGCAAAGGCACATCTCTTGCGCAAAGGCACATGCCAGTGTAGACGCTTTCTTCTGGAAGAGATTTTGCACAAGAACTCTTCCGCAAAAGAGTTCTTGCGCAAAATCATGCCAGTGTAGACGTAGCCTATATACAGTAATGCAATTCTGAAATGTACCTGGATTAATTATTTCACCTTGCTTCACATGAGTCTATAAAAGCATTTAAGAGAGCATGTGCTTAAAACTATTCAAGGAATCATGTATAACAGTATTGTGTGAACATTTTGAATACAGTAGCCAAGGCTGTGGCAAAGCAAGAAAAAATACTTTGTGGGATCATACAACCACAATTAGAAATAATACCATTGGTTCATAGGGATTCATTGAAAAAAGAAAAAAACAGATGGAGGAGGGTGGGCAGGGGCATTGGGAGGAGATGTGTAAAACACCTTGGGAATAGTTTTGCCCAAGTAGTGTATGTCAGGATGTAAACAAACAGAAAAGAGGGAAAGAGATAAACCTGGGGGCTACGTCTACACTGGCCCCTTCTTCGGAAGGGGCATGCTAATTTTGAAAGTGGGAATAGGGAAATCCGCGGGGGAAAAGCTGGAAAAAAGCGTCTAGACTGGCCCGATCCTCTGGACAAAGCCCTATTCCGGAGGATCGGGCCAGTCTAGACGCTTTTTTCCGGCTTTTCCCCAAGCCGGAAAAAAAGCGGCGGACATGTTTATTTAAATTCCGCGGGGGATATTTAAAATCCCCGCGGATTTCCCTATTCCCACTTTCAAAATTAGCATGCCCCTTCTGAAGAAGGGGCCAGTGTAGACATAGCCGAGATGTCTGAGTTGCTCAGAAACAGGATTGAACATATAACTCACCCGAGGGAAAGTGGGGAGCTGAAGAGTGAAAGCATATTTCCAAAGGGAGGGGGAGCGAAACAATCAGTACATTTTAACAAAGCCAATGAAAAATGAAGAAAAACAGGAGATAAATAAGAGCAACAAACATTATGTCAAGAGGAACAAGGCCTTGGGATAATTCTGAAGATGGATGAATGACACTTTGGGGAGTGCAGTACTTTGTGGAGATTAAAGGAAGTTTTGAAGTGCCTGAACTAAGCAGACCTGTATTTCAAGCTGAAGAACATCCTAGATAACATGAAAAGAGCTATTTTTCTCTGACTGACAAAAGATCTACAATATTTTATGAGTATATTTTTATAAATAAATGATAACAAAGATTTGTCATGATATATATTAATTAATTTTGAGACAACAGATTTGTTAATGACTCAAGGGGACTAGGGTCATTAAAAGCACAGTGTGTGTGTGTGTGTGTGTGTGTGTGTGTGTGTGTGTGTGTGTGTGTGTTCACCCACACATTAAATTGCAGGTCTGGACACATCCACATTTTAAACAACCTGTTGTAAGAAAGAAACTGAAAATGCAAAATTTACCCTGATAGAAAACAAATTGATGGCCTCCACTCCCTAAATAAGCTATGGCATATATGTAGCATTTAAAAGAAGCAAAACAATTGCATAGGAGACTTTACCAGGACATACAAAGAAGAATAAGTATACTCTCATACAATATTTGTCTTCATGAGCTTTTGTGGATGCAACCCACTTTTTCAGATGTCTGAAATAGTAGAAGTCCAGATCCAAGAATAAATAAGGAAAGAGAGGGAGAAGGAGGGGAAAAAAGAAGAAAGGAGGGGAAAGAAAAAAAGAGAGAGAGAGAGAGAGAGAGAGAGAGAGAGAGAGAGAGAGAGAGAGAGAGAGAGTGAGTAGATGGTTTAAGTAGTTACAAGAGGCTGATAAGAACAATTAGCACCTCTGTGGTTTTGATGGTTGGTTAAGTTATTAGGATGTGGAAGGTAGTGTGGGAGCCAGCTGATGTCCCTGTTGATACCATTTGCATAAGAATTAAACTCGTAAATGAAGTTAAGTTCCGACCCTTCCCTGTGTACTTTAATTCTTATGCAAATGGTAACAACAGGGACATCAGCTGGCTCGCACAGAGTTGGATCCCCTACCTTGCCAAGGGGCCCAGAAATTCTGTCAGTCCCCCTATGTATCTATTCCATCGTAGGTGCTTGTGCACTCCAGAGAACAGCTGGCAGAGAGTTTTACCCATAGTAGTACTTGTGAGGATGGTCTGAGTGCCCTGTGCTCTTTCACACACACAGAAAAGGGTTGAACTGGCCCAGACTCCCCTTAGTTCCTTCCTACTGAAATGAGTCCAATACAGAGGGGAAGGGGGTCGGGGTGGAATGGACATGTGCCAGAGATCTGGAAGAACAAGAGTTATGGAAAAGTCATCAAGTGTTTTCTCTTCTTTGAGAGATTGCCCATGTAGGTGACTCCTAAATTGCATCTGGTGGTGGGTCTGAAGTCTAGCTGAACAGGGACTGGACCATCACTGGTACCTAAATTGCTGAATTTGCATACCGGGAAGCAAACATTGCATGTGACTTTGCCACTTTGCCGATGTGGGCACATGAGCCAGAAATGCTTCGGCACTAGTTGAATGACACAAAACTCTTATCCAGCAGCGTTACTGTTAATACTGATGCATACAACTGGATATCCATGACAAAAACAGAAACCAAGATCATATAACAGCAGAAGAAGTACCTTTCAATTGTAGGACCCATTTTTATGAGACTAATTAAGTGGGTTGGATGTGTCCCATACATGGCTTTTGATGTAGAAATGCAGGTATTAAAGGCAAGAGAAATTGGCTTTGAAATGCACCAACCAGTTAATGTCTTTGTTTAAGCCCAGGGTAACAGTGTCAAATCTGTAGATAAATTACAGTTCTGCAGACTCTCTCTGTAATTGGTTAGTGAAATGCCTTTGTAAAAGAACGGGTACTTTTAAATCCATGATTGACTGACCAGGCAGGCTAAAACGTTCCCTGACAGATTTATGTGTGTTACCATTCCTGAAGTCTGATCTGTGTCTGTTTATCCTTTGTCCAGTTTGGCCAGTGTGCACGGCATTTGTTCTTATTTATAACTGATGGATCATTTCTTTCTTAACTTGCCATGTTCTTGTTTTCTATCACCACTTGCATTTTTTGACCACCCACCACCCTTCCCTTTGTTTTCCTCATCTGCCCCAAAAGGACTGTTTGTGTGATCATAAGCTTCAGAGGGGTAGTCGAGTTAGTCTGTAACAGGAAAAACTTAAACAACAAATAGTCTTTAAGGTACTACTAGACTAACAAAACATGTAGATAGTATCATGAGCTTTCATGGGCACGACACACTTCTTCAGATGACTGGAGTGTACTTTAGTCATCTGAAGAAGTGGGTTGTGCCCATGAAAACTCGTGATACCATCTACATGTTTTGCTAGTCTTTAAGGTGCTGCTAGACTATTTGTTGTTTTTGTGTGATCATAGTCACCTTCCATCAGTAAGAACTGTATTATTTGTACACATTTATAGTGCATTGCAAGTTGTAGGGTTGGGAACAGAATCCAAGTTTCCAGTTCTTGTGTCTTATCAAGATTATTAATCTTGATCAATTTGAAGAGCATTTTCCCACTCCATAAAGCTGTATTATGGAGTCCCGCACCTCCCTTTTGTATTTATATAGCACTAATGCTCAAGTAAGTCATGGAAGGTGACAAGGATATTAGCTATCAGCAGTAGATGCTAAGCAACATTCCAAACCCTAGTTTTAAAACAAGCAAGACTCTCTCAAAAATAAACACATGATTTGAGATCAGATCATCATATAGTAGAAAAACACTGAGAAAAAGCAAAGCCCCTTATGAACACTAACTAGCTAGGGCTGAGAACCCTTGCACAGTAGCTGGGTATGATATCCACATTACTAATGGGTAAATATAACCAGATGGATTAAGGGACTGATTGAGTTCAGCGAGAGAGCTTGGAATGGAACACAACTCTTACCACTAAACCACACTGCCTCAACGCAGTATTATTCTCTCTGCTCAGGTAAAACATTCAGGATAAACTGTGAGAGTTAATGAGATTCATTCTACTTCCAAAACGTGTAGTCTGTTGTGTAAACCAGCGCATATATACTATCCAGTTAGAATTAAATCCTGACTGGTTCTACTGAAACCACTTCAGGAAATTCAGATCTGTCCACTGCAGTTAGTTTTTATGACAGAACTAATACAGCGAAATAAACAGTGTCATTGGTGAAAGGAATGTCAAGCTGCTTTTGAATTGGCTAAACAGCAACTGATGTCCTCAAGGATTACAGTGCATTATGACCCTGCCCTGCCAATCTGTTTAGCTCCTGACGCTTCACCGTATGCGGTCAGAGCAGCAATTTCTCACATAATGCCAAATGACCTAGAAAAGCCTGTAGCATTTGCATGGCGAATGATTACTAACGTAGCAAAAAATTAAGCACAGATGGAGAAGCTTTAACTTATATATTTTGATGTTCTGTCATTAAATTACTACATTTCACTACTCTATACCTTGGTGATTGCCAAAGAGTGAAAAGCCCTCCTGGGTAGATGTGCCACATATACATGGAGATTTTATTTAATTGAACTCAGTGGGGAGACAAAGTTTCCAATACCACCTCCAGACTCAGAATGTTTCACTTTTTATTGATGGTCATATCGGGTAGAAATTAACATGATTGGATAGGCCAAGAATGGGTACTGGGGAAAGGAAAATAGATTGGCGTACAAAGAGGCATAAGCTCATCTCTGACAAAAAGCATTTGAAGCAAATAACACACTATGTATTTCAAAGTTAATGAAAATTGTTACACGTAACAAGCTGCATTTTAGCCAAGACAATTAACAGCAAGGTATTCATTTTAAACTCATGGATTTTTCTCCCCGTCCCCCCAAAATTCCATTTGCCATTTAATTTCATACTGAGACGTGGCATGACAGCATGTCAGTTAAGAGACACAATATAATTCATCTTTTAGGGGTGGGCAATGTCGGAATAAAGAGGAATGGAGACCAACAGCCCACTTCTGCAAAGGGCAGGGCAGCCTCCACTTGCACGAATCGGAGTTGCCCAGCATTCTTTGTTTGGTTACAAGGGAAAGGGCATATAGTTATCCATGCTGAGAGATTATTTACTGTGAAATTAAATGCCACGATATTTACATTTCAGAGAGCAGAAAAAAAAAGTTAACTTCAGCAAGCAAACAAACCTCCTCCAGGTTTGGTAAATGAGCAGACCGCGAGAAAGTGGAACATTACAAGGACAAATATGCTTTCAGTAAGGACCTCTTCCTGCACTGCTTACATGCTGAAAGCTCATGGTGTCAAAGGGAGTACTGGGCTATAAATATCCACTCTGCAGATACTGCACATAAACAATGAAGACGACACACTTTGCAGGTTAATACATTGAGATTTTTTATCCTTCATTTCCTGTAAGATTAATTTCTCCTTTTTCTTATCATTCAGACTTTAAACATTCCATATTAAAGCTATGGAAACAACATGACAAATTAATACATTCTTTCCTCATGGGTAAATTAAGAAGTGACGATGTATAGCAACATTGTCTAGAAATCATTCCTTTGGAGGACATGCGTGATTTCGTCTGAAGGCCTATGATCCACTCAGATAAATAAATGTCAAGAGAAAGTACAAAGAAAGAGAGAATGGAGGGAAAAGCAAAGGGGGAAGGGCTACTAGATCAACAGGTTAATCAAATGAAGCAGCAATTTCCCAATGTGACAGGTTAGAGAATCTTCAATTAGTATTAATAGGACAAGGGGATGTGAACAGGTATGTGCAAAACACCAAAAGAAGTGTTTCCACAACTGTCAGTGAGAGCAAAGCCAAATGATAAAGTAGATCTGGTTTGATGTTATAGACAATTAAAGGCGAATGTTCAGCACAGAGTGCAAGGAAAGAGGTACCAAACCAACAGCCATAGTAATGGGCGTGGAGAATCTGCTTTAGCATGCAATGTGCTGACAATGTAACCATTTACTGATGCCAAAGGGAGTGCTGCCAAATTGAAAGTGTAATGAAGGTTCAACATGGGGATGAAGGCACCTGAAGAGCTATGCCAATGAGCAATGACTTAAAGAGGAAAAAAATCCCCTAATATCTGAGAAATATTTATTTGGGGATTTTGCCTCTAAGAATCCATTGTCTGCTTTTATTTGTGCCCAAGACCCAGACTTCAGATACAAGATGAGATTACGACCAGCCCACTCCTCACACCAGGATGCAATGAGGTAATGCCACTTTTTTTCTTCTCACCTTCCAGCATAGGATGGCAAACCTGCTGTGTGCCATCATTGCTGTCTACTCCTCAACCTCATTGCAGGCCACTGCTTCCACCATTGGCTGCAGGGCAGAGAGTTAAGCTACCAGCTTTTTTTCCCTCGCGATAAGGGACAAACTCGCTCTCCAGTCACCAGGATGCCGGAAGGTAATCTTGCCCTCATGCTATAAGGCACTTGGTTTCTAACGTTCATCTCTATTGCTATGCATTTCATCTCCCCTCATAAGAACGAAATGGACAAACCACAGAGTTTGGAGAAGATACCTGTAACAGGTAGACACTCACCTCACACAAGTGCCCTCGTTTGGCCGAGTGCAGGTTCCTGCACTGTTTCAGTTTTAAAAGCCTTGCAGCTACTTGGCTCTCTGGCCGAGTCACACTCTTTGTGCGCATCTCTAAAAGAGGCCCATCCCAGTGCCTTCTTTAGAGTGTCTCTCAATTCAATGCCATTCTCTTAGTTTATTGCCTTACTCTGAATGAGAGTGGTGCCTCCAGGGCTTCCCCTCCTGGAGACAACTCCTTTGCCCTTTGCTCAGGGCTTCAACTTCAAGTCCATCAGTCTCTCAACAGCTCTCCACTGGGAGCTGTCCCTGGCTCTTCCAGACAGACACCCCTGACCTTCTCCCTTTCAGGTCTGGGCTGCAACTGAGCTGTTTCTAGTCCTTCAGCTTCTTATATAGACTTTCCTAGCTCCTGATTGGCTGGTTCTGCCACAGCCACTCTAACCTACAGACTTCTCTATGTCCTTAGGGCTTGGTCTACCCTGTCACCATACCAAATATTTACCAATGAATTTGCCAGCGAAAGTCCATTATCTATACGTGTTCCTAATAAGACAGAACCAGTCTTGGCACTTGTGTGTTCCTGGCACCAAGTCCCATGACCTTTACATTGCCCTTCTGATACTACCTGCTGCATTCTCACATACCTTTCTCCAGCTGCCCAGCACTGGGTCCTGCCACATCCTTTTGAACTATGCTGCTTTCCTTCTACCACTTGCATATGGCAGCTGCCTCATTTTATCCTCTCAGTTGCCTAGAACACATTTTGCTCAGAACACATTTCACAATACCTTCAGCTCATCCATATTTCCACAGACATTCTCCAGAAAGCCCCACCCTAAGAAATTAAGACTATGTCTTCATAACTCTGCATTTCCTGAACTTCAGTTTTATTGGACCTTAAAACTATTCTATGCACACACTTTCCTGTTTTGTAAGATGAGGCATGGGTGGTTAGTTTATTCCACCCTATGTTCAAATCTTACTTATATCTTTGTAAACAACATAGCAGTGCTACTTACTAATTAGTGTAGTTGTGTCTTTAATGCATTCTACATGATCTTGACACCAGGGAAACAAATATGTAACGTCTTGATCAGCAGTGTTCAGTTAATAGTCGGTGGCCTGGAATTGTGTCTGTATTTAATGGCAACCATAAGAGTGACATTGGTTTGGTTTATTCAAGCTGCACATACAAACATGCACGCAATGTGTTTTTGTGATATTCATTTTGGTCTTTATTAAAGATTTTTATCTTGTATTCTTTCTCATGAATGAGCCCTCCAAATAGGTAAATTCCCCCATATGCTCTGGCAAAAGTCGTCAGTTTAACATTGAACTGCATACTACAGGAGAAATAATATTGTGTTAAAGCTACTTGAGGTAGATCATTGATGGGAATATCATAGGCTGTGTAATTAGCCACAAGCAGTGTCTAATAAACTGTCGACCATGCCTTTTCATTTCTTAGAAATAAAAAGTTAAGGGAGTAAGACTACATGCATTTCAGAGAATAATAGGATTTTGGAAAGAATGTACCCAAATTGTTCACAGAACTTGCCTAGTCATGTGTGAGTAGACATACCAACAATGACTATACAACATACCCAATTAATATCTCTTTGCATGCACGATCACCCTTCTTCTACATGCAATTACTTACTTTGGCCAGTGAACTTACTTGTTTGCTCTACATGTAACTTAGACAGCAGTTTCTGAAAGCTTGGCCAACACTATATATAGTCACTTTTTTGTGACTGATAGTGTTTAAATACATAGGTTAATTAGATACTATACTAGCATGCCGGTACATAGCTAGAAAGTTTTCCCATACCCTCAGAAAATGTTAGCAACACGAAAAAGGTGTTATTCACATCTCAGTTGATGCCAGACAATGTGTTCAAAGGCTGCACTCAATTGCTTGCTCAGCTGGTGATTGTTGTGCGTGTGTGTGTAGGGGGGAGGGAGGACTATAAACTTTAGCTTCACCTATAATGGCTAATTTAAACACTTTTGCAGAATTTTTGGCATGCAAGTTTTCACTACACTACTGCCTCCAATTTTGCCACCACTGATGAAGTCGTAATAAAAGTGAATTATGAGACCTAAGTTCATACAGCCTTAAAGGCCACTCTGTAAAAAACTACTCTTACATAGACCTTTCATTGACTTCTGCCAATTGCTCAAAAATAGAGGTAATACTATTGTGCAGCTTGAGTAAACCAAACTAATGTCACGCTTATGGTTGCCATTAAATATGGCCACACTTCCCATGCGCTATTAATTGAACCCTTCTGATCAGGATTTAAAAAAAATACCCCAATTTAAGTTATTGCCGAAAAGGTAGTAGAATAGCAAACTCTCCTAATGGTACACTTCATTTAAAACATAAATTAGAGAAATGAAGGATGATTGAATAATAAAGAGACAGAAAAATGTGTCATTGTTTGCATTCACCATATTTCATATTTACAAAACTCAAATACTGAGTTCCTTGTCAAATACACTGTTAAGTGCCTTTTTTATTCAGAATCCTACCTTATCACTAAGTACATTGAGGTTTCACATATAATCCATGTATCAACTAAGTATGGTACAAAATACTATTTAAACATTAAAACTTATACTATTGATTATTTGCCCAAGTTTCTCATTTTAATAAGTGTTCAGAGTATGTCTTCTCAGTTAGTATGTACTAACATTATCCTTAGTACATCTGTAGTGCTGCCTGAACAAGACTCAAGGAGATATGGTCAGAAGACCAGTACCATAGTTAAGAGCAGTCCATACTCAGAGAGTCATGTACTGAACAAGAGAGAATGTTGTTTTAGCAGTACCTTCTGTGCCATCAAGTATATGATATTGGAGAAGTTTGAGATTTGGAAGCTTTGGAATAGGCCCCATTTGTCAGCAGTGTAAACTGGGCTGTTCTCAACCATCCCTTTCACCAGCTTTCTCAAATGTATTCTGTAAAGCCTTAGACAATTTATTTCTACTGTGAAGTGGGTGGATACTTTATAGACTATATTTGACACTGACACAAGCATTTCCCTCATGAACAAGTCTTCCTATTTAATTTTTGCTGTTGTACTAAATCCAAGTTTTAAGGAGAAAAGATTCAAGCTTCATGTCAATGAAACATTTTGAATAGACTTGAAAGAATATTTTAGTATGATGAGCTGGAAAGGAACTTAGTCTACTGAGAATTTTTTTCTTCTGTCTCTCCTGCTTCTCCAAATTTCTTTTTCCTCATGCTGTGATTCATAGAAAGAAATTCAAAGTTGCTATCTTCACAGATATGCAGGAATAAAGATCCAAGCAATCCACATGCGTGGACAAAAGAAGGGCTAAGGTATTACATGGGGATTTCCTAAATGTCGAAACTTGCACACAAATGGAAGATCATTTTGCAAATGATAACATATATTTGTGCAACATAATGCCATTTTTTTTCTAGCACACATCTTTAGTTCCTAAATTCTAAGAAGCAGAAGAAAAATCAGCATACACATGTGGCTTGTAAACCAATGTGGACTATCCAGAAAATGAGTGTGTAAACACATATGCTAATGTCAAGCATATAAGATATCTTCTTTTCTGTGTTCATTCAGAATGAGATTTCAGGCAACAGAACAAGATTTATGGAGATCAGCATATTGTGAGAAACTCAATAGTAGCTTTCAGATTTTTGCATTGGAACTGAGAACCAGAGGTGGGACCAGTATATATAAGAAGTATTATGCAAATTAAAGTTCAGCTAATTGGCTACATCTTTATGAAATAACCAGTTGCACACTTTATATTTATTTTCATTACAAATATTTGCAGTCAAAAATGAAACAAAATAAATAGTATTTTTAATTCCTCCAATACAAGTACTGTGAAATCTCTTTATCATAAAAGTTGAACTTCACAGTGCATAAAAATCTTCACTCAAACATAAAACAATGTAACAATTTAGATCCTACAAGTTCACTCAGTCCTACTTCTTGTTCAGCCAACTGCTCAAACAAACAACTTAGTTTACAATTCTGGCATATTATGCTGCCTGCTCCATATTCACAATGTTACCTGCAAGTGACAACAGGTATTCACATAGCACTGTTGTAGCTAGTGTCATAAAATATTTACATGCCAGCTGTGGTAAAGATTCTTAAGTCCCTTCATGCTTTGCCCACTATTCCAGAGAACAAGTGTATATGCTAATATGGATTCTGTTCAATAATGATCCAAAGCAGAGCAGACTGATGCATGTTCATTTTTATCATCCGAGTAAGATGCCACAAACTGAAGGTTGATTTTTTGGATCAGTCAGGTTCTTTAATTTCTGCATTGGAGTGTTGCTCTTTTAAAACATCTTAGGGTACATCTACACTACAGAGAAGATCAAAGCTGCCACTGTTGATCTTCCATGGTTTAAATTAGAAGGTATAGTGAAGACATGCTAATTTGAACTGAGGGGGTGCTTCCATGAGGACTAAGGGAAATCGAAGGGAGAGCATGCTTCATTCAACTTCCTGCAGTGTGGATAGTCCCAAAAGTCAAGTTAAGGTACTTTGATTTCAGCTATGCAATTAATGTAATTTGACCTTATCCCATAGTGTTGACATACCCTTAGTAATTGACTGAACAAGAAGTAAGACTGAATGGACTTGTTGGCTCTAAAATTTTAATTTTTTTTTTTGGTATGGAGTGCAGATATGTAACACAAAATCTGCATTTGTAAGCTGCATTTTCAATATAGCATGACAATACTCTTATGAGGTGAATTAAAATACTTTTTATTATTTTTGCAGTGCAATTTGAAACAAATATAATAATACAAAGTGAGCAAAGAGTACTTTATATTCTGTAAAAAAACAACAAAGAGTCTGGTAGCACTTTATAGACTAACAAAACATGGAGATGGTATCATGAGCTTTCATGGGCACGGCCCACTTCTTCAGATGAATAGAGAAGTGGGCTTTGCCCACAAAATCTCATGATACCATCTACATGTTTTGTTAGTCTATAAAGTACTACGAGGCTCTTTGTTGTTGGTTTTTTAAAGTTTATCCTGTACAGACTAACTCGGCTTCCCCCTGAAGTTTATATTCTGTGTGATGAAAGTCACAAGAAATGCCATTTTCCCTTCAGAGATAAGTTTTATCAGGTGATTTTTAAAATTAACTGTATTTCACTTAAAAATGCAATGTTTTGGACTGAAATTCATTTAGGTAGGTGAAACATTTTGAAAGCTGATTTAAAAATGAAATACCCACAGTAGAGTGTGGAAAGCACTTAAAATGGCTGTATCAAAATGAATACAGGCAGTCCCCGGGTTACGTACAAGATAGGGACTGTAGGTTTGTTCTTAAGTTGAATCTGTATGTAAGTCGGAACTGGCGTCCAGATTCAGCCGCTGCTGAAACTGATCAGTTTCAACAGCGGCTGAATCTGGATGCCAGTTCTGACTTACATACAGATTCAACTTAAGAACCCCAGGCGTCCCCAAGTCAGCTGCTGCTGAAACTGATCAGCGGCTGATTCCAGGAAGCCGGGGGCAGAGCAACTCTGCCTCGGGCTTCCTGTAGTCAGCCGCTGGTCAGTTTCAGCAGCGGCTGACTTGGGGACGCCTGGGGCAGAGCAGCTGGGATGCTGCTGGGTTGCTCCAGTAGCGCCGCGCCTTGGCGCTACTGGAGCAACCCAGCAGCACCCCAGCTGCTCTGCCCCAGGTGTCCTGGGCAGAAAAGCCTGGTCTGCTGGGGGGGAGAGGGCACTAGCTGCGCCCCCCCCCCCCCAGCAGACCAGGGAGACACAGAGCAAAGCCGCGGAGGACGCCCGCAGCGGGACAGCCCAGATGAGCCGCGGCTGTCCCACTGCGGGCAGCCTCCGAGGCTTTGCTCCCTGTCTCCCTGCTCTGACCAGAAGACCAGGGAGATGGGGAGCAGCTTTTCTCGCCCCGGAGGACGCGGGCGGCGGGACCGCGGCTCATCTGGGCGTCCTGCCGCTCCCGTCCTCCGGGGCGAGAAAAGCCCCATTCGTAATTGCGGATCCGACATAAGTCGGATCCGCGTAACTCGGGGACTGCCTGTAGTTAAAAAATAGTTTAGAGTTGAGCCAAAAAATTTTAGTCAATTCAAAACGAATTTAAGTCTTTTGACTTAAGAGGAAAATTTTTTAAAAAAATATTGAATTAAACTGGATTTTTCTCCTGGATTTCTTGATTTGGTCTCTGGTTACCTGTGAAAGTAGCTTGTCTCATAAATATTCAGCAGAGAAAAAAAAAGTCAAACAACGATATTGGTGTATAAAAATCGTCAAATTGAAAAGAACATGAACAGTTAATCTCAGAAATAATTTGGATATTGGACCAAGTTTTTACTAGTGTATGATGGTTTATATAAGCATTAATCCTGCTGATGAAACTGATTTCCAAAACTGATATGAGCTGGGGCTATCACACTGCAGATAATAAGACTGTAGTTTCTCTCTTTCTCTCTTGTGTGTCTTCATCCTTCATGAAGCACAACTATTCAAAAATGTACAAGTGTTTTTTTCAGCAGGAGAAAGATATAGACACATAAGACATGAAAATTATGGATAAGTAGTTTAATGTCTCAGCAAGAGACATTGATTATGATTCTTAGCCTAGTAAATTGGATGGTGAATACTAATGAAGAGCGACCCTCATTTGCAGATTTTAACTTAATTCAGTTTCTTCCAATGATAAAGAAAAAATTGGACTATGGGAACACTATTTCTAAACCTGCAAGAAGATTGTCACCAAGGCAGAAATCTCTCGGGAGACTGACTTTTTTATATGATTTGATGCGGTAATTGTAAAAGGATGTGAAATGACATTTTTTTTTCATTTATCCTTTAAATTGCCACTGAAGTATAAAGGATGTCTGCAACCTACTATATGATGTGATTGAATTATAAGGGTTATGTCTACTTGCAATAAAACTATTCTACCTGACAACCACTCTATGGTAATAGCTTATGAAGCTCCTGGTTTTCCCAAGTACAGTTATTCAGAATTCTAATGGGGAGTCAGTAAGAGCATCTGCTACACCATGTGCTGACCTGACAAGCAGGAATGGTAAGAAAAACAATCACTCCTGTTCAAGACATTAAGGTCAGGTTTATGATGGAATAAAGGATGTTTGTACTACAAAAAAGTTGAATTTGTTTATGGCAGGAGCTCGTGTTTTAGTTTAATGTATTCATTTTTTTTATTTTTTATGTTGGATCTACAGTACAGTGAGAAGTATCCTTTTTGCAAATTCCCATTAATATTTTGCTAACCAAGAGGATGAATCAAAAACACTCTCTCATGTGCAAAACATGACAATTTAATTTCACAGTTTTTACATTTTGTTATCTAACAACATTTTACAAAAGGAAGCACACAGTGAATCAAACTTGGATCAAAACAAAAGGCTCGAAATGCAAAACCTAGGAAAGGAAGCATTTGTGCATTTCTTTAGAGCTTGGATGCAAAAAAATTTTTTCAAGAGGCAATATCAACACTGGCCTTTCTTAGAGAAGATCTGCAGTATACAAAGTAACTAGTGCTGGATGCAGTGTTCACGGGGAAACCCTTAAGGGAGTACAGTCATAAAAACCATGAAATTTGGTCCAAGCTTATGAAGATTTTTTTAAAAACCTTAACCTAGTCCCAGCAGTTCATGGGTTGAGTGTTTACAGTAGAAACAATGAAAGATGCAGTGTTTTTTCATTGTCCAGACCTTAAACCAGGCAAAACTTGGTTGGTTATGGCAAAAGTTCAAATTGAAAACTTAAAATTCCATACCCAAACCCTAAAGTGAAGGTCTATCACCCCATGAAATAAAACCAAGGAGAAAAAATAAATAAATAGTTCTTGAAGCAACTCAGTGCCTAGTTAAGAAGTCAAAATCAGCCATGACTAAATGGGTACATTTTAAAAAGGCAAGATTGTGGCGAGGGACTAGAATTAAAAATGGATTCAAAAGCAGTGATGAAATAATAGGATAGGAAATAGTTGGATGAGCCTGTGAAGTATTGATACAGCTAAGTCAGGGGCTAAGTCAAGGCAGAATTGAATCTAAAGTATTTAATAAGCCATGATGGTGTCTTCTAATAAAAAGATCCACATCATAGCTGCAAGATATAAAGTACTTTTTTCTTACCCACTAAAATCTAATCCTAGACTTTTATTAGTTGACTCTTCTTCACACAATTGATCATGCTAGGTCTGTCTCTAAATAGCATTTTTCAGGTGTAAATACTGACCAAGAATGTTATGAGTGAGAACAGAATTTGCCTCTGAATATATTTCAAAACATATATCAGCTACTTTCTGATCTAATTTCAAAGTGCTGGGAGAAACAGAGCATTTCAGACACCTAGAAGAAAAAAGCCAAACTACAGTAACCGAGATACATTATTGGTTTTATACACAGAAGTGCACCAAGGAAACTGCCAACAATTGAAAAGATTTGACTTAAAAACAAAACTTACACTTGTTTGTAAAAGGATTTAGAATCTTTTTTCTCCTTTAATGACTTCTGGCCATCCATACAAATTGGTAGACTTCCCAAATACCATAGACTAGTTATTTTATACTATATATAAGCAACCCTGCTGACAAGTTCCTCAGCAGACTAATCAGAGCCCAAGCATTCCAGCCTGATAACTCTCTCTCAGTACTCAGTAGCACGTAGTACAATAAGCACAGGGTTCATTGGAATTTTTAGAGTGCCAGTTGTTCTGTTTCTGGAGCAGACGTATGTTTAAGGGTCTGCAGCCAGTTTGGAAAAAAGACCAGTTACGTTTATCAAGAGCAAGACACATCTATCTGACACAACGGTGGGAGAAAATCGGCTAGAGCAGGAAGCTGGCCTAGACTAGCCAGACTTGAGCCATCACCAAAGGCCGAGCGCAGGGCAGTTTCATACTCCAACCCCTCATCCCCCACCCTCTCAGAGCCTCCCAAGCTGAAAGCAGATCCCAAAATGCCTCATCCTTTCTCCTTGGCGAAAGCAACTGACCTCTCTTCTGGGTGGCAGGACCCCTCCCCCACATGTGTCTGTCCCTCTTCCCCTCCCCTCCACACACATGCACACACTGACCTGCTAATGGGTTTTAGTGGATTTTGTAGCCATCCACTAACTTAAAATTATACATTCCTGGTCTGGGGCTATTGCTCTTTTTTTGGACTATATGATTACAATGGTTCCTTCTGGTACGGATTCTATGAAAAAATCCACAGTCTGATTTTAGTTCATTCAGCATTTAGTAAGCCCACACAAAGAGTGCTACTAGATTTATTCACTTTCAAATGTTTGGCAATAGTACATTTTTCTGCAGGACAGCAAGTGGCTTACAGTGCCACCTTGTCTCTGTGATGCTATCAGGCAGAATAAATCCTCAGACCTCAGAACATGAGCTTCTACCTAGGAGCTAAAACCCACCGGGCTGTTTGATAAGGCTGTATCAAACAGACTCATTCTCTCTCTTTGTAAGTGGTCTTGGTGCCATTAGGGTATGGGCTTCACCTGCATCTCTGAACTCCGTCACAAGACATATCCCATTTGTATTGAAAAATGGGTGAAAAAAACCAGGATACTAATGATTCCTCCCATCGACCCTGGCTCTTCAAATGAGTATTCCACACACATGGGGTTTGTAGGATTGGATCTCTTCTGAAGTTTTGTAGTGCCTGCACCTGTTCTATACTGATCTTTAATCATGCTAATGTATCTGCCCATTCCCTCCCGACTCTTCACTGTTTTGTGAGGCATGTTGTGCAAATGTTTCTCCATGCTTATTTTTCAAGTGGCTTCTTAGAGCTGACTTTCCCCTGAGTGTACTTTCTCTTTCTTTACTAGCCCTCTTTTCTATACAAACAACAGATTGCTTTGCTGCTGTCCTTTAGATTTAAACAGAGGAAAAATCCCACACCACAGATGTCTGTTTTCTTTTTCAAGCTTCTTGGGAAAGTTGAATATCTCAATTCTTCCTTACAGGATACAAAATCTAGACTTTTACCTTCTGGCTCTCCTTATCTGTGTTCAGTATCACCTGGAATCCTCATTCTCATTGAAGATCTCCTAGTTATGTGGGTAAATGAACCACAGATAATGCATTAATAGGCTGCTCAAAATAGCTAGCAAAAGATTTGGCTGCATGGCCATGGGATGTGCACTAGGCTTGGTTTCTCAGGTAGTTTCAGCTTAGGAACAATAGTGTTGGCCAGTGGCCCCAGAAAGAGTTTTATTCATGGGGGAATGTTGCACTACTGCATAATGCCAAATTTATTTCCATAAATTAACAGTGTGCATGCAGAATTGTGTTTCCCCACCGAAATGGGATGCAGTGCTGTTGGCTGCAACTGGGGGCTGATGGACCGGACAGAACCCACCTTGCACATAGAAGACATTGTCAGGGGAAGGAAGGAGCTAGAGCAGGAGCTGTCATATGGCTTGCCAAGCCGGGCTGGATGTGGCCTGCTAAGCCACTGGATGCAGGATCCTCAAGAACAAAAGCAACTCCTCGCTGCTTTAAGTGGCTGGCTTCTCTCAGTGGCTTTCTGTTCCAGGAACCGAGGGGAAGGGTGATGCTTCGTGCGCTGGCCCCACCCCCACGGCAAAATCTCTCAGCTCCCATTGGCTGGTTTCTGACACCTTCTGAGCACCTGGAACTCAGAGTCACAGGGAGCAGCCAGATACTTTGAGCAGCCTGGGACTGTGGTAGTCAGGGAGCCTAAGGGCCCTGCAAGGCTATTGGCCAAGAGCTGCCTAGGTAAGTGCCTCCCAACGAGAGCCTGCCTCTGGCAACTCCCACTTCCTCCTCCTTCAGGCCACGGCCTGTTGCTGCCCCCAGTCACCACCCAAGCCCTCTGCACCCCTCTTTCCTTCCAGGCCACATCACCCTCTCAGATGCTGCACCTGCTTCTCCACCCCTCCCCAGGCCAATATCGTCTCCTGCACCCATACGCCTTCCCCAACCTTGCACCCCATTCTTTTGCTACAGGTGACAACCCCTCCTTCACCCATATTCCCCTCAGACCCCACACCCTCTCCTTCACTCCAGTCCCCTAATGTGAGCTCCCTTCTGCACCTCCATCGCAGATCCCACACTCCCTCTATAGAAAAGTGCAGCCCTTAACCACTTACCCAACTCTTGGCGTGGCCCCCCCCAAAAAAATTATTGCCCACCCCTGAGCTAGAGGGTTCTTAGTAGTGGCAGGTCCCAAAATGCCCTGAAGGAAGATGGTGGCATGCAGGAAACTTCATGCAAGCTTGGGACCAAACATCAGGCAGTTTCTTCTTCTGGATCCCTGGGCTATGTAAGGGAGGAGGGTAGGTGTCTGGGCCAAGGCAGCACAGCTGGGACTGGGGAAGTGAAAACACGCAGATCTCAGGGCTCTAGGGGGGAGTGTGTGTGGATATATGGGCAAGAGGGACCCCCTGATGGGCTCAGAGAGAGGGTGCACATATATTAGGCAAAGGGGGGAGCTGTGGCTGGGTTCAGGGGGATGAGGGTATTAGCTGGGGGTACCATGGCTGAACTCTGGGCATGAGGGGTTATGGGCATCTGCCTCCCAGGCTTGACTCGGGGAGTTTGCGAGAGGGCAGAGAAATGGGAACTGGGTTGTCACAGAGGTTTCTTTAACTCTCAGTTCCCAGCATTAGCCAATGTCTGGAAGTAGTGTGTAATTGTGTTGTTAGAGATATACTTGCTGATCTGTAATTAGAAATAAATCACCAAACTAAACGAAATGGCTGTGATTATGCACGGTTATTCTGAAAAATAAAATTGGCAACATTTTTAAATATTGTGCGCAGAATTATTTATTTGAGGTGGGAGGTGGAATGCCCCCAGGACTAACAAATAGATGTGTTCCCTGAGAATTTTTTTAAAAAGTCAAGATTTCTTGTTTCCTGAGAAGAACAGGGGAAGATGAGTGATGCCAGAAATCATAGCATGAGCAGACAGGAGACATTGCAAAAGTGCACTGTGCCAAGACGCTCCTCCTACAGTTCTGATCTACAGCCGCCACTGATGGCTGAGAATGTTCAGAGGTGGAGAGGGTTGTTTCAGACTCATATGTAAGGGCTTGGCTGCATGGGCAAGTTGTAGCCGTACAAGGTAGGATGTGAATTTACAGTGCTAACGCTGCACAGGTTGTACAACCCTTCATTGGGATTCTCTGGCCTGGCAACATCTGTGGTCTGACGGGTCTCAAGTATAGAGAGGTCAGGCTGTGAGGCAGGAACATGGGTCTGGCAGTGGCTGCAGAGCTCCAGCCCCGGCCATGGAGCTTGGGGTTTGGCCCTGGCTGCGGAGCTCAGGGTCCAGCAGCAGCAGATAGGGAGCGCCAGCCTTGGGAGCCATGGCCAGGCATGCAGCAGTGGTGCGGGGCTGGAGCCATAGCAAGGGGCAGGAGTTCAGCACGGGAGGGACCTCCTCTGGTCCAGAAAATCCCCTCGATTGGGACCAGTCAGGTCCCGAGGGTGCCGTGTGAGGGAGGTCCAACCTGTATTAGTAAAACTCCCCATGCAAGATATTCTTATTCTGGTATTAAAGTGCCTTTTCCCAGTTCCACTTTTATTGCTTTGAGAAGTAGTGTAAGGGTACGTCTGGAAAGCATGCCTCTGGCGACAGAGGCATGTAGATTAGACTACCCGGCATAGGAAAATGAAGCGGCGATTTAAATAATCGCCGCTTCATTTAAATTTACAGGGCTGCCGCGCTGAGCCGATCAGCTGTTTGTCGGCTCAGCACGGTAGTCTGGACGTTCCGTGGTCGACATCAAAGGCACTTGTCGACCTCCCAGGTATGCCTCATCCCATGCTCAGTGCGGCAGCCCTGTAAAGTTAAATGAAGCGGCGATTATTTAAATCGCCGCTTCATTTTCCTATGCCGGGTAGTCTAATCTACATGCCTCGGTCGCCAGAGGCATGTAGTCTAGACGTACCCTAAATGAAGCCCCAAAGCCACTGTTTTTCAGAAATACGAGTGTTCATAGAAGGGGGTTATCAATGTAATTGGGGGGGGAAGGAGAAATCTACACTGTAGGCAAGTTCTAAGTCTGTCAGCCTCAAACCTCCCTCCTCTCCAACTGTCTGTTTGTTGAAGAACTCCGACTAAACAGTGAGAAATAGGACCCAAAATTCAGTATTCCTCTCATCATGACTTAAAGCAAGGTAAAGGTTAGGTTGTGCCAGGAAAATGGGATTACTTCTCAGAAAAGAGACAGTATTGCCAGGCAGGTGAAAGGCACTGGCTGGGTGTGTGCACCCTCCCCTTCCTGAACTGCCCCAACCCTGAGCCTCTCACTCCTCAGGCACCCTTTAGAGATGGGGGGCAGGCTGGAGCGTCCCCCTAATTCATACAGGGACATTGCTGGCTGTTCCCCTTCATCAGGAAGCAAGGGGAAAGTGCACGGTTTGCTGCATTCCTCACTCTGGCTGAGGAGCCAGGGGGCAGATGAGTCTGGGCTTTCCCCATCCAGGGGACATGCACCCCTCTCTCAGATGTGCCTGCTGGAGCTGCAGCAGCCATGGAGATGCACTTCACACGCTGCTGATGTGAGAGAGCGCTGTGGAAGTCCTCTCTCCTCAGGGCAGCTTGCATACTGAACCGTTAGTCGCCAGCCCCACCCCAGAGCAAGGATTTTAACGAAGAAAGACGAACATTAATTGAGTTAAGCCAATGCTTAACCAACTCGAGCCATGCCAGGTAAACCTTCTAGTAATTTCATACAACGGAGGAATTAGAGTTGCTAATGGACAGGTTGCTCAAAGAATAAACAATGCAACTAAAACTTTTTCTGTTAAGACTTATTCACTTGCCTCTGCTGTTCACTTGGTATTTTCAGTGTGAGTGGAAAATATGGAAATCTTTAAAGAATGCAGTTTTCTTGAGTTCCAGGACAAGTTTTGGAAAGCAAATGAGTAGAGATAAGCTGTAATCACACATCTGTACTAGAATTTTCATCCTAACTCATCCCTCGAATCTCTGGAGATTCACACATTGCTCCTTTATTACTTCAGCTTTTCCCAACTTGAAGATGGGAAAGGCCCTAAAGGCGTCTTTTTCTTTTGATTTATAAAAGGTGTTGCTCCACTTACCAGGCACCATTCTGTGCTCTGGGCACTCTGACAATAAATTAACAGTCTCATACATTATTCACTGTAACAAATGATAGATAGTTCTCTTTGATGGAATGAACAAAGTAAGTAATGCTTCTCCTCAGAGCACCTTAACAACACATGAATATGGCCCTCCAAACCTCTCCTTCCCAAATGCCCAGGAGAGGAGAGGAGGCTTATAGCATGCCAGTAAGGTTAACAATTCCAGGGTCTAGTAGACTATGGAAGGATGAGAACTGAGTTCCAATAGAGTACAGGGCTAAATGCTCCATCTCAACAATGAGTGAAGGTGCTTAATTCTTCAGTAGGACGTTAGGAGAAAGCTCCTAAACCATTTGTTGCATGTAATTTTAATGCCTATACATCGATTGGTACACTTGGAAATTCATATGCAGAATTTTAATTTTGTGGACAATCTGTACAGGGAATATCAGAGAGGAACACTCAATTCTTAGCTTAACCTTTGTCTTAGTTTTGCTTGGTCTCACACAGACAGCAATAGACTAGGATCTGAACGAGGACTGGACCTTAAACAAGGAACACTGGCTGGCTATTGCCAGAGAAATGAATTTGATACACAACCTTCAATCCCCAGGGAACTTGTCTGTTGAATGGAGAATCTGTGAGACCTATCAGAGATGACAACAAATGTTGTGTCAGGAAACAGAGAGAAAAGGACATGATAGCAGTTTTCAGTATCTAAAAGGGTGTCTCAAGGAGGAGGGAGAAAACTTATTCATCTTGGCCTCTGAGGATAGAACAAGAAGCAATGGGCTTAAACTGCAGCAAGGGAGGTTTAGGTTGGACATTAGGAAAAAGTTCCTCACTGTCAGGGTGGTGAAACACTGGAATAAATTGCCCAGGAAGGTTATGGAACCCCCATCTCTGGAGATATTTAAGGGTAGGTTAGATAAATGTCTATCGGGGATGGTCTAGACAGTATTTGGTCCTGCCATGAGGGCAGGGGACTGGACTCGATGACCTCTCGAGGTCCCTTCCAATCCTAGTATTCTATGATTATTAGGGATGGGGGAAAGGAGCACTAGACAGAAGGAAATTTTCAGTAAAAAGAATGGAGGAACTAAAAAAAGTGCTGATAAGAGATTCACAACTACATAGCTAGGAGGCAGTCAGAGTCAACTCTTCAAGTTCACAAAGCATTTTAGGATGCAGAAGGAACTCTGGATAGGATGTTGCAAAACACTGCACACGTGCTGACCCCTCTGACCTGCAAGGGTTCATCATCTGGAAAACACCAATGTTATAATGACCTCTACAAAATGAAATCTGAAAACCAGTATTGGTCAGGCTACTCTGTGGCTTGAAAGCAATTTCCCAGGAAGTCACTCTTGATGATTTACCTGTAAGACAGGTGTGTCCCTTATTTCTTTCTGCTAGTAAAAGAAGGACGCCCGGAGTACAATGGAACTGCTGTCCAAGACCTCAGTCCTGCAAAGATTTGTGCAAATGCTCCACGTTAAGCATATGAGTAATCCCATACTTAAATCTAAGCTCATGGAATCATGGGTCTCAAAGAGACCTCAAGAAGTCATCATCGACAGTCCCCTGAACTCATGGCAAGACGAAGCACCATCTACACCTTCTCGGACAGAGGACTGTCTATCCTGCTCTTTAAAAAGTCTCTAATGATGGAGATTCACAACCCCTTTAGGTAGTTTATTCCAGTGCTTAATCACTTGGTCAGCTAGTATCCAACTTAACTTCTGATGATAGGACAGGAAGCAATGGGCTTAAACTGCATCATGGGAGGTTTAAGGAGAGTAATTTTCTTCCTCCTTCTTGCAGCATATGGTACTTGAAAGCTGGTAGCCTGTCCCCTCTCAGTCTTCTCTTTCCCATACTAAACAAACCCAATTCTTTCAATTTTCCCTCATAGGTCATATTTTCCAGACTTTAAATCCTTTTTGCCTTTTTGTTGCTCTTCTCTAGACCTTCTCCAGTTTGTCCACATCTTTCCTCAAATGTGGCACCCAGAACTGGACATAATATGCCAGTTGTGGCCTAATCAGTGTGGAGTAGAGTGGAAGAGTTACTTCTCATGTCTTACTTGCTGCACTTCTGCTAAGGCATCTCAGATTTTTTTTTTTTTTTTTTGCCACAGTGTTAACATGGTTGATTCATAATTAGTTTATGGTCTATTACAAACCACAGATCTCTTCCTGAAGTACTCCTTCCTAGGCTGTCATTTCCCATTTTGTATGAGTGTAACTGATATTTCCCCCCTAAATGGAATACTTTGCATTTGCCTTTATTGAATGTCATTCTATTTACCTCAGACCATTTCTTCAGTTTGTCCAGATCATTTTGAATTATAATCCTATTCTCCAGAGCACTTGCAACCCTTTCCATCTTGGTATCGTCTGCCAACTTTATAAGCATCTTCTCTATGCCCCTATCTAAATCGTTAATGATGATATTGAACTGAACTGGATCCAGAACTCATCCCTGCGGAACCTTACTTGTTATGCTCTTCCAGCATGACTGTGAACCCTTGATAACTACTCTCTGGCTGTGTCTACATTGGCACCCCTTTCCGGAAAAGGGATGCTAATGAGACACTTCGGGGATATTTAAATATTCACTGCGGCATTTGCATGAACATGGCTGCCGTTTTTTTCCGGCTCGGGGTTTTGCCAGAGAAAAGCACCAGTCTAGACGGGTTCTTGCGGAAAATAAGCCCTTTTCCGGAAGATCCCTTATTCCTACTTTCAAGGGCTTATTTTCCACAAGAACCCGTCTAGACTGGTGCTTTTCTCTGGCAAAACTCCAAGCCGGAAAAAAGCGGCAGCCATGTTCATGCAAATGCTGTGGGGGATATTTAAATCCCCCTTGGCATTTGCAATTCCGAAGTGTCTCATTAGCATCCTTTTTACGGAAAAGGGTGCCAGTGTAGACACAGCCTCTGGGAATGGTTATCCAGCCCGTTGTGCACCCATCTTCGGGTATGTCTACACTACCCTGCTAGTTCGAACTAGCGGGGGTAAGGTAGTCATCCGCAGTTGCAAATGAAGCCCGGGATTTGAATTTCCCGGGCTTCATTTGCATGAAGCCGGCCAGCACCGTTTTTAAATGCCGTCTAGTTCGAACGAGGTGTACAGCTAGTTCGGATTAGGAAGCCTAATCCGAACTAGCTACTCCGTGCCGCGTGTAGCCGCACGGCACAGGATTCGAACTAGCCGGCATTTAAAAATGGCGCCAGCTAGTTCCATCAGGGCTGCATTTCCCTACTTTGTTAATGAGACATATATGCGGGACAGTATGAAATGCTTTAATAAAGTCTAGATACACTACAGCTACCACTTCTCCCTCCATCCATGAGGCTTATTACCCTGTAAAAAAGTTATCAGGTTGATTTGGCAAGATTTGTCTTGACAAATCCATGATGACTGTTACATATCACCTTATTATTTTCTAAGCTGAATTCTATTTGCAAGCTGAATCCTTAATTATTTGTTCTATTATCTTTCTGGACCCAGAAGTTAAGCTGACCAGCCTGTTATTTTCGGGGTTGTCCTTATTTCCTTTCTCATTGGCCTGAAGGGAAAGAGATAGCTCAGTTGTTTGAGAAGGTACCTTCTAGTTCTATGAAATAAGTATATCTCCATATATTAACAATATTTGCCCTTTTCCAGTCTTCTGAAATCTCTCCCCTCTTCCATGACCTTTAAAAAATTATCGATAACAGCTGAGATGCCTCCTCACTCAGCTATTCTAGGATGCATTTCATCAGGTCCTCGTGTCTTGAAGACATTTAACTTATCTAAGTAATTTTTAACTTGTTCTTTCACTATTTTACCTTCTGATTCTACCTTGTTTTCACTGGCATGTATATGTGTAAATCTTCACCAGATTGGGGCCAAAGACTATGACAGAAGAAATCTCTGAAGAGACAAACAATCTGATTAGTTTTGAGTAGGCCATCAAAAACATTTAAAAGCCGGGGGAGGGGAGAGGTTAATCAGAGGGCTGCACAAATCGGGCAGAACTGGATTTAACAGGATCACATAAACCAAGACCCATCTTTCATAGGAGTCTAGTTATTATTACAAAACGGTAGCACCCATATTATGCCAGGTACTTTTTCTAAACATATAGAAGATAGCATCATTGTGCTCCAGAGTTCAACAGTTGGACAAGGTGTATATCTTTTACTTTTGCTAAAAACTTACTCTCTGGGATCTTATTTTTCCCATTTCCCAAGGCATCTTTTCTTCAGTCCACATGCCCTATCTGATCCATACCATCACTTCTCCTTAAATGTGTATTTTCCCCATCCTACAGATTTCAGGTTCAGTATAAATCAATGAGCAGGCTGAGAGGGTATGCACAAGTGTACCAAAGAAGCCACAGGCCACAGCAGCCTCTGGAGGTCCATGGAAGTAAGAGCTGGGACAGGCAAGACTACTGAATGCTGCACATCTCTATGTGCTCTGCTCTCAGGGGAAGGGATGATGTAAGTCCCAATTACTAAGGTCACTGGAGATGCTGGTAAAGACTAGGAGAACCTTCTCTTGCCCACAGTATGATACAGCTCTAGTTCTTTTCTCCATTGTCACCCTCAGTTCCATCCCCACAAACCCCGTAGGGGCTCCTATCTCTGGGCATATCTAAGAATGTGATAGGGACAACATAGGATCTAGTGCCCAGGTTCTACTGCCCACCCTACGGCTTCATTCAGTATAGCTCTACCAACTCTCTCTGCCTAGCCCTTCGAGTTTGCTTGACCGCTTTAGTTTTGTCTGGTCTGTGTGTCACAGGCCTAGGCAGGGACGAAGAGAAGACTACCTAACCACTTGGGACCCACAATGATATTGGAGAGACAGATGCCAGGATCAGGAGACCTCTGTCCATTTGAAAATTCAACAGGATTAAGAGGAATGAAGATGCGAGTTACCCTGGAAGAGCATGTGTAGAAGAGGAAAGGGATATGCATTTTCAGGATGAAGTAGGAGTTGGGTACTCTCCCATTGCCAGAACTCCTTCCCCAAGATATCTAAGGTAAAAAGCAGTAGGGCCTAAAGGTCTGGTGGGAGAGGGCATGTATGGGAGCTGAAGTGCCATCAACCTATATCCCCCAAAACAACCCTATGTTTAATTCTTGACTACATTTTGATTCCCCAGAACCCTCTTACCTGAAATTTTGGCTCTGTCAATCATTCTGATCTTTAATATATATGATCAGTATTCAGGATATGTTTGATTCACCACAGGATATCGACAATACAGACGGCAGCTCTGTAAACCACCGAATTACCCTGCCAATAAGAATTAATCCTGTTCTGAAGGAATCACCTCTAGCTACGAGAGGGTATCATGTTACATTTTCTATGCTTTTCAACCCTTAACTTCTCCACAGAGACTGAAACCAAGAGTATCAATTATTGCCAGCTACAAAGGTTCTATTTTTGCTGTAAATGGAAATTTAGTTTGCACAAATATAAAAAACAATAAACAGATGGGAACAGCTTTTAGTCACTACTGTCCTTGACCTTACTTGAACTAGATATCTAGAGGTAACAAGCACTTCACCCATTTGCCTATTCTGTGTGAGCCAAACAAATCATCTGGGGACACATTATTTCAATTCAAATCCTCAGATTAAACTCTTCCTCTTTGCTGCTTTCTATCACCTCTTCCCTGCCACCATTTTCACATTTTGTATCAGCTTTATATTCTTAAATGGTTGACAAAGATGATTAAATCAGTTTAAGGTATATGAATTTAAGCTCTGCAAACTCCAAACCATTCATCTCCTGCAGTAACTCTACATATTTTTCTGCTCCCAATTATTTTTTTTTCTATAGAAGAATATCACAAGAATGTTATCCCATAAAAGTAGTAATGGAATCTCAGAATATTCACTTGTTCAAAGACATTTCAGCTATTTCAATGCCAATATACTTCTAATTTGGCACATTAAAAATATTGAATAACCTGTCAGAAACAGCTGTGAATGTGACAGGAAGGAGACGCTTCAAGATGACTGTTTCAAATCATGGAAAGGACAGTATAAGCAGTTTCATTTTTCAATTATTTTTCTCTGGCAGCTCTATAACCAGCATCTTCCTGGTTTTCAGAGAATTTTTCATAGTGCCTTTTCTTTTCCAAAAGAAGTCAATGTCTTAGTCGATTTCCAATTTCAACGCCCTTAACAGCCATTGACTTTTTTGAAAAACAAAAGCTTATTTAAACCTCTGGCTATGATTTCTCAAGCTAGTAAAGCTGTGGTCAGCAGCCCACACCGCAAAAATAGCTTTTCTGTGTTAGTACCCTCTAACCACTTGGCCATCAGATGAGTCTGTAGGCCCTGTCTTCCTTTGTCTCTCTGCTCACTGAGAAATGTTGGGTCAGGGAGGTAAGAAATATCAGAATTTCCTTTTTATTATCAGTCATCCAGTGCCCCTGGGATTTCAGGGACATTAGTTACAAGCCACGCTCTTGGTATACAGGAAGAGAAGGCAAATGTCAGAAATAGATGAAGCGATAGAATAAAAAGCTGGTAAAGTGCTTTGATGGCAAAGGTTATGCAAGCGTGAAGGAACACTCTTACACTTCCCATGAGTGGGGAAGAAGAGCCTTTGAAGTGCACTTTAATGGCCAAAAAGAAGTCATGAGCTGACCAAAAGTATCTAGATCTTACTGTCCGTCAGTTGGGGTGTGAATTATTGACAGAGCACTTAATGCTGATCTAATTTCAGCTGGAACAATTATGAATAAGGAAAGTCATATAAACATTTATTTGAGTGACCGTGGCTGAAACTCAGATGGAAGAATCTGTTAAAGGTGCTGGCCTTTTAAAGCACACACCTTCTGGGCCTCAGCAATATTTCAGTGATTTTAAATGACTACTGGTCATTAATGGTATCACCCACACATTCTAAATCAGACAAGCTGATACTCATAACCAGGTCAGAAAAGAGGAACAAAAAGAATCTTCTATTATAAATCTATTATAGGCACTATAGCAGAAATGTTTTTTACAAGACAAATTTAAGAAATAGGGGGAGAGGAGAGGAGAGGAGAGGACTGGCAAAGGAGGGTGATCCATATAGAGGGGTTACCTAATACCTGATAAAAATGATGCACTCGTCAAAGTTAATTCTGGTTTTCTGGGGCACTGATTATTGTAGGCTACAATGCTCCCTCTAATCTTTTCCATCCGTGTGCAGAATAATTTTATGTGCACTGAAGCATGTGTGAATGTGCACCACCAAGAGAAACACAAAGCCTAGCTGCGGGCACTCTGTTAATCAGCTGGGTGGCATTCGAAAGTATCCTGAGCAGCTGCACAAGCGCACATGTTACAGGGAATACTGGACTGTTATTTAATCTCCATCGTCTTCTCTTAGGACAGCATCTTTTCTAGGACTTTTTCACTGGTACCAGAGTCCAGCACAAGTAAGAGTAATAGGAAAGAATATGACAATATGGGCACTGTGTGATCAAAGTCCTCTTCAATTCCCAGATGACTGGCTGCATAGATTTTAAATCTAAAGCTTGTGTGCAAGAGCAGGAGGCAAGTACCAGGCAGAGGACATTTTATGGTTCTGACCACTCTACCATTACAGCCCCCTTTTCTGGGAAAAGGAAACATTCTCTATTTTATAAATGTGCATCACTTTGGTACCAACATGCCTTCAGTGCAGCCAGAGCTGAATAATTGCTATGCCCTACATCTGTCTACAGGCCTCAGACTCATTTTAAGCTTCCTGTTCCTTATATCCTTGCCCACATGTTAGCCAAATAATGGAAGAAGAAAGCCACATTACAATGCCAATGTGAGCTATTCTGCATGACAGTTGGTGTGAAACACTATGTAGAACCAAGTTATATTGTATCATATTATTGAATTATGGCTGGCATGCTTGCGGTCACAGTCACTGTATCTAATGCATTATTTGGTAAAATGCTTTGATATATTCTAGCACAAGCATTAGACGGTGTAACTTCATACAAAGCCTTTTGCCTACAAATATTCTAATTTCCCAGTGCTAAGATGATATGTTTTTGTTTTAAAAAGATTCATTTTCTTCACAATATTAGACTCCAAATAATATTTATTCCCACATGTAATCCCATTCACTTCAAAGGGATATACTCTGGAGATAATAGCTTGCAGAATCAAATTATATCTATATTCAAAAGGGAAAATACAGAAAGCCAACCTTTAATATAGGTTACCAAAAAGACTACTTTGCTTATTCCCTCATTTTCTGCATTGGACCTTCAACTATGAAAATGTCAAAAACTGCTAATAAATGTCTTTCCCCAGTAAATTGACATGGCAAGCAAGTAGAGGGAAAATCTTACATATGGGCCAATATATCAACGACACAATTTGCTCGCTGACTCAAGACTTGGCAGTGAAAAACTTTTAAAAGATGGGTTAAGAATGTCCATGAATCTGACCTCCAGACTAGTTTTCTAAAACTGTCAGCTAGCTCCCCAAACACCAGGAGGTATATCAGGTTGGGTAAAACAGACCAGAATCCAGGCAACCTAATTTCTCTTGATTTTGTGACTGCTGCAGATTATTCCTCACTAGATCACACAGATGGGCAGTTTTTTTCCTAACATATTAAGTTTTGTAGCTGAAATCTAATATTTTTATTATTTTAAACAAAATTACATAAAAATTAAAATAAATTGTACCAGATGTATGCTCAAATTATGCCACAAAATAATTTTGATGGGTGTTTATAAATTTTTAAGCAATGTTTACTTCTGAAACGTACAATTGCTTTTGACATTTCTTTGATGTATATTGAATTTTATCTATTTTTATTGTATTATGGAAGATACTTGGTTCATGTATTGGCATCTGTTTGATGTACCGAGTTCTTTGTATAAATTTTGTTATCCATCATGGCGAAAGCCAGATAAATAAATATATACAGAACATAAAATAATAGGTGCAGCACATCACAGGTAAATTCCATCACTTGCTCATGAATAATAGAGAATAAAATTCTGACACTCAAAACAATTCTGCACACAATTCTGCAAGATTCCTAGACATTTGTGTCCTTGGACATAAAGTATAATTTATATTAATGGGGCTTTGGTTTAATTCTTTTTCTGATTAATGTTAAAATGTAGATTACACTCCACTCCGCATACAGTACCATCTGGACTAAACTCCCTTACTGATGAGGTTGAACAAGATTTAATACACAACATAATGCACCAAATGTAGTCTAAACTATGGAGTAAGTACCGACACCTCCATGTAAAATGTAACATTATGTAAAGATAATATTGTCTAATTCTATTGTATGATGTAATAATGTTTACTACTACTTGTATGGGAAAATCTGCCTTTCTTTTTTTCCCTGTCCACAAACAATAGTTACCATGGAGACAAGTTTGTCACTGGTACAGAAATCATTTTGTGATACTTGAAGTTAATACAGTTTAAAAACTAAATACATAGTAGTTGGAAATGCCTCTTCCATTGTGTGGGAAGACTAAATCCATGGGATGGTTATGACCGTGCATGTGTATCCAGTATAGAAAATGCCTTAATACTGTTTGTACTTCATAGGAATATTGGACTGGGGCAGCATCACAAATTTTCATTGATCCCAAAATCCCAAGTACAAGGAAACAATATTTCCCCCCCAAAGAAGTCTTTGTAGATTACGCATGTCAAATATTTCATTACCACAAATTATTTCATCTACCTGAGATTACAACTATTTGACCATACTACTCAAGGTGATCCTGCAACATAAGGGGACTTGGACACCCATGTAAAACTCTACTGACTTCACATAAAAGGTGAACTCTTTCTCCTCAGCAACTCCCTGCAGAACCGGTCCAGCTAGTGAAAAACTATGCAATAAGACACGTCTGGAGATTTTGCTCCAAATTTAGTTTATCAGGTTTCTCTGCTCAGTTCAAAATATTTCTGAATCTGCCAAATGAGTCTTTACAATTATGGGCTAGGAGCAAGCCCAACAACTCTTACACAAATAATTCAATATATTTAATTGCAGCTATCTGTAACCCAGGAGTAAGGGTTCACAGGGTTAAGGTCCTTAATTACAACATATCCTAACTTCTTGCATCTCTGAATACAAAGTCATTTACTACTTGATATGCAGATGCAGTAAGAGACATCTAGATGAAATCACCCATCCCTGCAATTATTTCTACATGCAAATAACAAACAAAAGAATCTCAGTTTTGAAATTTGGACCCAAATATTGCAAAGAAGGGATAGAGCGTGGGGAAGAAATGGAATATTTTTGATCATGTCTGGAATGAATTTTTGAATACATCTTTTAATGTCTAAGGGTATGTCTACACTACAGAGTTAGTTTGAAATAACGGATGTTAGTTCGAACTAACTTTCATAGGTGCTACACTAGCGCTCCGCTAGTTCGAATTTAGCTTGCCCGGGACTGCAAGAGGTGGGCATCCGCCTGGGCTAGTGCGGAGATCGTGGACCTTGTCCACGATCTCCGCACTAGGCACAGGAAAGTGACCGTCTAGGGCAGGAGAGCTGCCAGCCTGGCCACCCAGGAACAGGTGTGCAAGAAAATCAAGGGGGTCCACTGAGACCCCCGACCCTGATCCCTGAGCTTACAATGGCCGTCCTGGGTCAGACCAAAGGTCCATCTAGCCCAGTAGCCTGTCTGCCGACAGCAGCCAACCCTAGGGACCCTGGAGGGGATGGACCGACGACAGTGACCAAGCCATTTGTCTTGTGCCATCCCTCTCCAGCTTTCCACAAACCTTGGGCAGGGACACCACTGCTACCCCCTGGCTAATACCACTCCATGGACCCAACCTCCATGACTTGATCTCACTTCCCTTTCAACTCTGTTCTAGTTGTAGCCTTCACAGCCTCCTGCAGCAAGGAGTTCCACAGGTTGACTCTTTGCTTTGTGAAGAACAACTTTCTGTTACTAGTTTAAAGCCTGCTACCCATTCCTTTCCTTTGGTGTCCTCTAGTCCTTCTTTATGGGAAATAATGAAGAACTTTTCTGTATGCACCCTCTCCACCCAACTCCTGCTTTTAGAGACCTCTATCCTGTCCCCCCTCCGTCTCCTCTTTTCTGAGCTGAAAAGTCCCAGTCTCTTTAGCCTCTCTTCATATGGGACCTGTTCCCAACCCCTCATCATTGTAGTTGCCCTCGCCTCTCCTACCCTCTCTCTTCCCCTCTCCCACCTCCTTTTCCCAGTCTCCCCCAGTTTTGTTCAATAAAGACAGATTCCATTTTGGAAGACACGTTATCTTTATTTTGTACATCAAGAAGAGGGGCTAGAGAAGGGTAAGTGGAAGGAGGTGAGGGAGGAATGGGGTACGAGCCCCCGATGGGGAGGACTGGGCTGGCTCTGTGGGCTTCTGGAGGTGGAAGCTCTCCTGCAGCCCCTCAATTGCCCGCTCTCCCCAGATGGCAGCCTGTGGCAAGTGCAGCTGGGCTGATGGCCGAGTGCTGTGATGTGCCCAGTGTGGGTAGTCTGGGCAATCCAAGCCAGGACTGCTTTGCAAGTGGGGCACCCCTGAGAACTGTCTGTCCGGGGTGGGGGTCAGGACCCTTTAAGCACAGCCCTCGGCTAGCCTGAGACAGCATCTCCACGCTCTAAGTCCCCCTCTGATGCCCTGCCGGCACTGCTTCTGGCCATCATTAACCCCGGTTCAGGGTCCACTCTGTCTGGACATGCTAGTTCGAATTAGCAAAACACTAATTCAAACTAGTTTTTTAGTCTGGATCCGTTAGTTAGAATTAACTAATTCGAACTAAGTTAGTTCAAATTAACGTTGTAGTGTAGACATACCCTAAACTCTTATTTGTCTTCTTTTCCTACACTGACTATTCTGATCTTTTAAATACATTATTTTGATTAATCAATTCATTTAAATATTTTTTTAGGCAACAACACAAATAGGTCTTTTTCAGTTGAGGAGAGATCATATAATCTAATTTCCATTATTTTACTGAACATGCTTTTTTGGAAGATTAGAAAGCAGGGAAGAATTTATCTTAGGTTACCAAGAAACAGAGGAAATGCTATATATAACCTTTAGTAATACAAGAACAAGACAAGGGACTCTATGGATCTGAGTTTTGAAATCAATTCTTACAAGTTCTTTTTTTACCATGCTTTTAAAAGAACCCACATTCACTTATAAAAAATGTTCTCATATAATTGCTTAATTAAAATGTATGGAAGGATAGAGACATATTTCCCTCTGAGCACGTTTCAAGTGTGAATGCAGCACATTTCCCTAAAGGGTAACAATGTGTCCCTGAATAGTGGCAATGTCCTGTTTCCATGGCTTATCCTGGTACCCCTGTCTGGTCCCATTTTGTAGTACCTAGTAGACTGGCCATCCAAATCTGGTGAAAACCTTGAGCTGGTGAAATAAAAGGATGGTGAAATGAAAGAGGATGCATGCCTCACCCTGCCCTCTCCACCCCAGGTGTCAGATGTTGACTTCTTGTCATTCCTTACCCATTAGGCCTTACATAAACACCCCATCTCCATGAGTAGGGAAGCTTTTGCTCATTTGCCAGGCTCCTATGGGCCTTGTTTTAAGGGCCCCTTCAGCCTTCCTGGAGTCAAGAAGATACTAAGCCCTGGTCTTCTCCATTCTAGTAATCCATTACACTCCCTTTCTGAGAGAAATGGGCATCAATATTGCACTCAAAGCACCTATGACACTGCTGCAGAAGCCTAGAGTTAAGGCAGATGAACTGAGAAAAACATGTCAGAGGGCCAGTAGCTGGATTACAGTTGGACAGGAAGAAAATTATTTATTGGAAGTGGGTGACTGTACACTGAGTTCAACATGTGCATACAGGATTGATCCAGACTGTTACATGAGTAAGAGCAGGAAAAATCTTAATGTGCACAATTATATTGACGTAATTGAGTACGTGATTATCAAAAATTCATCCTGGAGTGTCCTGGGAAGTTTAAAAGGTGTTCAGAAATCAGTATCAGTCCATGAACTCTGCCTTGTTAATTCTTTTCATAAAACAGTGCTAGGAACAATAAAACCCTTGGTAATGTATTATGTTCATCCTGAAGCTCTCACATCAAGACTGATGTTTTTGTAACATTGTGTGTCACTCTGGAATCATACCTCCACCCTATTTACTAAACACAATTACAGACCAGGTTAGATCCATTTCAAAAGGGTGAGGCCTTTTTCGGTCATTCTCGACTATCGCTGAAGTGTGATCACCTGCATGTGGATCCTAACAGCATGGACAGAATTAAGGAAACCATCCCTACAACAGAGAAGGATTGGCCTCTATGCAGTTTCCTTGATTAACGGCTTAAAGTAACAACAAGGTCTCCAGCTTTGGTAGTATTTCCATTTCGCTCAGTGTAGTAAATCAAACCAATATTTTGAGACAGGATTGTCCAATATCTTTCATATTGCTTATGCCTCTTTACTGAGCTGTACATAGGCACAGGAAATAGGGCGCTGACCTACTGGGAGGTGCTGTAGCTTCCCCCAGATTTTGCGCTCCATGTCAGATCCCACCTGCCAGCCTGCACCCAGAGACCTTGCTGCTGCCTGGAGTCCTGGCTGCTGGCCTCGCTATCTCTGGCGGTCCCTGCTGCTGGCCCTGTGGGCTCCACTGTCCAGGTCACTGGGGCTTCCATTACTGCACAGGGTACCTAGGGTCCTCACCATTGCAGCCACACTCACTAAGGCCCTAGCCTAAGATGGTGAGGGGTATGGATGGAATAAGGTGGTGGCACCATCTTAGCACCTCCATCCAAAAAATTGCTCCAGATCCCCTGCGGCTGCACCCACCCCCGCTGAGATACTGCCCTTTCTTGACCGCATGAAAGGTACTTTGAAGTACTAACTGGAGTTGAAACAATAAGTGCACATACCTAAAAAGAGTGACTGTCTCACATTGTGGGCTTCTTGCCTTTTCCTCCACTCCAACACCCCAGTGCTATGTGTTGCCCTAACTCATCCCATCCCTGCTAAAATTTTCACAGCAGAGATTATACCTTTACATTTGTTCTGAAATCCACCTGAACTCTGTCAAAGAGAGAACAGGCAGTTTTGTGATTACAGCCCTGGATTGAAATTCTGGACATCTGAGTTCTATTACTGACTGTGCCATAGGCTTACTATCTAATGTTGAACGAGTGGCTTAATCTGTCTGTGTCCTTAGTCTTCTCATGTGTAAAATAGGGACTGTCATGGACCCTCCCTCCCGCTTTATGAATAATGGCCTATGACTATGCACAACTCGAAGATGCGTTAAGCAAAATGCATCACGTATCATCATTAAAATTACAATCTGCTGAATGTTTTTATATTCAATTTCTGTGTATATATCATTCTTGTATGTGATGTTAGAAATATGAAGTGAAAACCTGTTTTATTAATCTAAATCTTCTAGTGAAAGCCATTAGTTGTACTTAAGGAAACTTAATGGCCTGGTGCACAAGACAATTATCTATAAATGGGTTTGTTTTCGGGTAGGCCCAAACTGTGGTTAATCCTAGAAAGCCATGTGACCACACCACCTGTTGGAAGACATCTTGAATCTGGTATTTTTCCACGGCAACTGGGAGATAAAACAAAGGATTCCTGCTCGGGGGAAAATCTATTTTCATCTGGCTTTGGAAATTGCCTCCCCATTGTAAGAGGATACACATGAGGCTACCTAAAAACAAAGAACTCCAAAGACACAAAGAGCTGTAAACCCTGGCCAGAGGGGAAAAAATCAACTCAGTCTTGAAGCATTTTACCTGAAATAAGGACAAGGGTGAGGTGTATATTTTGAAACAATTCCTCTTGGTATATTAGGCTCAGTTGTCATGTTTTGTTTGTTTTGGCTTAGTAACTTTTACTTTGATCCATCTGTTTTCACTTACAACCACTTAAATCCTACTTTTTATACTTAACAAAAACATTTTATTCTCAAACCCAGTGTAAATAACTGTTACCTGGTAGGAGGGAGGAGAGCAAACACTGTGCATCTCTCTTTCATTGATACAGAGAGTGAACTTACAAGCTTTCTCTTTGTAAAACTTTTATACAGATTTATATGGAGGTTTGCTCCTCTTTGCAGGCTGTGTGCCTGGGTGTTGTCACAGGTATTACAACTAAGCTCTCTCCAAGCTCAACTGGTTCAGTGTCTATCTTGTGTTTCCCCAATTCTGTCTTGCCTGGGAGAGACCAGAGTTTCTGGTCCAGCAAGGAAGGTGGTGGAGAGCCCCAGAAGGCAGGTAGGATGAGCTCAGTGGTATGATGAACACCATCAGGTTTCAGCCCCAAGGGTCCCTGTGATCTAACTCATCACAAGGCCAATCTTCCTTTTCTTCATCACCAGGGCCTGAGAGGCTAAAATTGTTGAGACACACTCAGATGCAACAATAAAGTAATGGAAAAGCCTATGAATAACCAAAGACCTTCAGTTGCATCCGCCTAGTGCATGACATGCAGGTATAACACATTTTGAAACTACGGACAGAGAGAGAGAGAGAGAGAGGGAGGGAGATAGAGGTTTTCTCCCTCTGTCACTGCTGCCTGCTATTTCTTTCTGTTTATGATCTAGGCCCTCCTTGGCAGCATGTTACCTGGAATCCTTTCTAGCTAGGAATAGGATAGCTGCCTAATTCCAATAATATCCACCTGGGTCTTGCAAGTAAATGAGTTTGAAAATATCAATTTAAGTCTTGCAGGAGATATTACAAAAATTGCTTTGAACTCTTGACTAAAATGTTGCTTTTAAACATTTTTTGTGAAGGCATTTCACATTTTTTCCCCATAAAGAAGTTCAGGCAGCTATTATTTTCTTATGGAGAAGATTCTCCAGGCAAACTGCATAACATATAATAATCCAGCACTAAATTAAAGGTCAAGGATGTGCTAATGAGAAGCGCATTATGCAGTGTGCATGAACCCCTAGGGCTTCCACATTGTGCATCTAAATATTCCCCATAATCTCCATGATGTACCACTGTGTCTACAAGGCGTTTACCTTGAATTATATTCCCATGGGCCAGTTTCCTCTTCTAGCTGCTCCATGACCTTTTCCTGGATTCCTCTGGATTTACTAGCTGCCCCTATGTAATCTCATATGCTCTCTTTGCACTCTACCATCTCAGGTGGGATTCTTGAGGTTTTCCTCAAACTTTTTTGATCTCCAAGTGCTTATAAACTGCTTTCTTCCAGATTATTTTGGGTTTCAAAAATGTTCAGCATTAGCCTAATTTGAATCCCAACTAGCGGTCAAATTGACTCACCTTCTGGAGGGCAGAATAAGGCCAACACCAATCCCACCCTTAGTTTTCAGAATTTCTGCTTGAACTATATCTGATTAGATGAGATCCTAGCATTGTCCCTGGGAGAGCCAGAGCCAGGCCATCACCTGTGTTCTGCCATCTTAAGTAGAAGAGCAATAATTCCCTTTTCTTTTGGGCTATAGCCTGCTCTGACAGCTCAAATCTAGAGGCCAACACCATTTATTTGACATTAAGCCAAAGTGGCACTGTGACATTTCTGAGTCTGAGAAATCTTGAATCTCAGAAGCAGGGAGTGAAAGTATAAGGCCCACAACTCTGCCAATGGACTGGAAGTCTAAGAGTCACTCTGCAGGACCGCTGATATATTTTAACTGGGAGGTAGCACAAAGCTGTGGAAAAACCAGTAGGAACAGGGTCACACAGGCCCCAGAAATGTAATATTTTTGCTAAAGTATGAAGACCCAAAGAGATATTATTCATATGTTGTAGGCTCAATGAGCTATACATTATTTAAAGTGAAATATACCCTTTAAAATCGAGATAAAGAATTTTAAATGTGTTTGCTGACATTTTTATATACTGCTGAGCTGGCAAGGAGAAGTGTTGTATAGTTCTGAACTTTCTTGGCTGATTTTTTGATACTGGGAAAGAGAGGGCTTAGTCGGGGCTCTCAGAGTCAAAAGTAGAACTAACCCCAAGTGACCTCAATAATTACATTTTATTGATTTAGGATTGGTGTTTATATTCTGCCTAAATGTTTAATACTATTAGCATTTAAACAGTCAAAAACATTTAATTAAGATAGATCTCATATATCTGGTAGCTATTGCTCTTTAAAAAAATCTGTAGATATCAAAAGGACAGCATGCGATTGACTTACATGCTGGAGGCTAGTTTGGCCACTAAACCAAAGCTATGTGGCTCGTATCAGCACCAAGGCTACAATCCTACAATGAGCTCCATGCATGCAGAGCCCAAGCCTTCTTGGGATCCCAGTGAAACTGAGGTACTTCAGACAAGAAAATTGTACTTAAAACAACTGTTCGTCAAATGGTGCCATACAACTGCATTTATCCAAAATGCACTGGAGACATAACAGTTTCCATTTTCATGGTACTTTTCAGCTAAAGACTTCAAAGTATTTTGCTGTAAGCATTTAGACTTAATACCCTTTGAGGTACACTAGGACAGCAAGTTAAAGGCTTAACGGTGACCACTTGAAATCTGAACTTTAACTGTTCATGGCCAACCCACTCACACCCCACCAACAGGTGGACCTGTGGAGTTCCCTCGGGCACCAACTCACATGGTATCATTTCAGATGACTCCAAGATTTTTCTCTTGAATGTTAATTAAGCTAATTAAGCATTTTATACATATTGTTAGGATTATATTTTCCAATATGCCTTACTTTGCACTTATTAATATTGAATTTCATCTGCCATTTTGTTGCCTACTCACCTAGTTTTGTGAGATGTTTCTGAAGCTCTTCCCAGTCTGCTTTGGACCTAACCACCTTCAGCTGTTTTCTGTCATCTGCAAATTTTGCCACCTCACCATTTACCACTTTCTCCACATCATTTATGAATGTGTCAAAAAGATTGGTCCAAAGTACAGACCCCAGGAGGACACCACTACTTACCACTCTTCATTTATTACTACCCTTTGTTTCCTATCTTTTAACCAGTTATTAATCCATGAAAGGACCCTCCCTCTTATCACATGACATCTTACTTTGCTTAAGAGCCTTTGGTGAGAGACTTCGTCAAAGGCTTCTGGAAATCCAAGCACACTATATCTTCTGGATTCCGCTTGTCCACGTGTCCGCTTGATCCCCTCAAAACATTCTAGTCAATAGGTGACGCATGATTTCCCTGTACAAAAACCATGTTGAGTCTTCCCCCAAAAATTATGTTCATCTATGGCTATGTCTAGACTATAGGGTTTTTTCAAAAAAAGTGGCTTTTTTTCTAAAAAATGTCATCTGCGTCTAGACTGCCATCACATTCTATTGAAATTGAATTGAAAGAACAGGGCAGATTTTCTGACAGCGGTAAACCTGCTTTTACGAGGAAGAACACCTTTTTTCAAAAGAGCTCTTTTAAAAATAGGTTTCTTGAATAGGGCTTTTTCAAAAGAGAATGTCCAGATTGCTGGGGTGCTCTCTTTCAAAAAGTGGCTCGCTTTTTCAAAAGACGTGGGGCAATCAAGATGATCTCTTTCAAAAGAGGCTTGTAGTCCTGACGTACCATATGTGTCTAACAATTCTTTTCTTTACTATAGTTTCAAATAATTTGCCTGTTCTGAAGTAGGACTTACCAGCCTGTAAATATGCTTTTTAAAAAGGTACATTAAAATGTGTGTAAATAGTCTATATGGTTATTCTGTTAGAGTGGTCTCCTTGGTTTTCTCAAATCCATTCTCAGCTTGCAGGTGTTTCATCCACCCACACATAGCAATCTATGCCACTTTTCATAAAAGAATGAGATAAGTTCATGGAGGATACATCTATCGATGGGCAGGGATGCTGTTCCTCACCTCTGTTTGCCAGGAGCCGGAAATGGGAAACAGGGGATGAATCATTTGATGATTCTCTGTTCTGTTCATTCCCTCTGGTATGAGCCACTGTCAGAAGGCAGGATACTGGGCTAGATGGACCTTTAGGGAGACCCAATATGGATGTTCTTATGTTTGTAACTATTTATTATGCAACACATATCTTGTGTATGTTTAACCTAGGCAAACAAGTCTAGGGCATCCTGCAAAAGCTTTGTATATAAAGGACAGTGCATCATCCTTGATCTTGTTTTCAATAGTGCATTCGACTCCTTTCTACACTTCAGCCCAGGCCAGAATTTTAAGATTATTAGCACTGATGTAAACAAAATTGCAGCACCTATTTTACAGATGGGAGCAGTGAGGCACAGAGAGGTTAAGCCCCAGTGGCATATCCAGAAGCACAGACAGGACGTGCTTATTCTCAGGCTTGTGCTCCAATAGCTTACATCATGGCTGGATGGATGGTGAAATGTGGGTAACACGGGTTTTAAAGTGCTTGTTAAAGTTGACAGGCAGAACTGAAGGCTGAATTTCTCCACAGAACTAGTGGTGCCCGATCATCCCCATGTTGCTGTGTGACTGTGCTTTAACTCAGTATGGGTTACCATCTCTACATACAAAGAGATGGCCACCAACTCAAAGGTGGAGAAGTCTCCAGGGCCCATTAAATCCTTAGCCTCAGATTCTCATTGAGGATGCAATTAACACCAATTATGTTAATATTTTTTGTGATGTGGGCACTTCTTGTAGGACTTAGACTGAAACCTAGTTTCATATATGATGAGTAAATTTCCAACAGACAGCAACAACTTGCAGTCATAACAGTCCTAGTAAGATATGAACTGGAGACTTGGCAATACAAGTATTTACAGTGTACCAATTTCCTGGATTTCTGCTTATAGTGAGATCTAATACACACCATCAAATCTATTCGTTTTAGCAGAAATTAAGATCCTAGTGTCTCAAATATTTACCCACATCTTAATGCATGTGAATAGACCCAGGGGCTGAATTGGATGAAATACAACTATCGGTATTTTTAGGATGAGCAGCTGGGCACCTAAATATAGTGGATTTTGAAATATATATTTAAAATACTATTACCATGTAACCACTTTTGTGCATTTAGTATCAGTGGCTCTTGAATTCTTTATTCCCTTCTAACTCTCTGGCTCCAAGGCATGAGTTTCAAGACCTCCTCCCATCTAGTTATAAAGAGAAGATGGCTGTGAGCCCTCCCCGCTCCAAACCAGTTTGTGATTCTCCTGGAAATCACCTTCCCCCTACAACTTCAATAAGAACCAAAAATCAGGTAGGCCGAACTCTACTGAAACTGGAGCTGTGCCCAGATTTCAGTCTTTAGGTGCATTCATGTGGGAGGAGGGCGGAGGTGGTGGGAGAAGCAGGGAAAACAATATAAAAAAGACCTACAAGATTCCCTCTGAAGTCCAGCTAGAAAGATCAGGCCCTACAGAAATCGCAAAAAAAAAAAAATAAAAAAAAATAGAAGGAAAAAGCCAACCCAAATATAAAAATCGCTCCTCCTCACCTTCCTAAATTTGCAACATCCATATTTTTCTCCTCTTTTGGATTTGAACCGTCTCTTGATAACTTCGTTGCCTCTAAAGGCAGTAGATTTAATTGGCAAATCAGTCATAGTGGAATGAAAGGTCACAATGAATGTTAGCAATGAGCTGAATTTGTCTGGGGGCGGAGGGGAGAGGGGTTGGAGCTAGAAATCAGAGCAGAGCACTGCTTGAAAACAACCCACAATAGATGGCCAGAGTCCAGCTAGAACCAATTTACATTATGAGCTACTGAGGAAGGATGATGATCTTTGTCAGGGAAGCATATGACAGAACTTGTTGTGCATCTGGTCACTTTGAAGAGAGCCCACAACTTCTGCTGATACAGCAGATGTTGAAACAATTCCCATTCCAAAAAGGACACTCCCCAATGATAACTCCAAGAACACCTTCTTTTCATAAGTTGTAAAACTTATGGAAACATGTTTTAGAAGTATCTGATAGGTTATTTCACTGCGGACAAGGATAAAGCAGAAGGATCTCAAAATGTTCTCTCAGGGACTCTTCTCCTTCCCATTGCACTTGGAAACACTGCAGCAGTGGACTTCCAGTTTTCCAAATGAAAGAAGAGCAAGTCGTTTGCTTTCCTGTGTAACATCAAATGGTTTCAAAGGCTGCTGCGGGTAGAGGGAAAGCCGAAACAAAGGAAGCAGCGGAGGGGGAAGGAGAGCCATGAACGGATTCCTGGAGGGGAACTTAAAATAAGAGGAAGCTATTTGGGTCAGCAACAGTCTTTTACTACATTTACATACAGCGCATACTGTACTGCTATTAAGAGATTGAAAAATTGGACAAAGGGCCTCTGAAGTTGATGGGAGTTTTGCCATTGACTTCAGTAGGGTCAGGATTTTACTCAGAGGGTTTTCAGTGTTAAATATTCTCAGCATTCTTCGTGACTTTAAAGGGAAACTGCAGGAGAGTGGGTAGAATCATAATTAAATTTAAATCATGTCCAAGCCAGTGGCAACAACATTACATTATGGTCCTGATTCAATCAGAACCCACTCAGCACCAAGGGAATCTTCACTGGGCTTTGCATGTGCCCGATATGGTGTCAACTGAAAATTTCTTGTGTGAGGAACAAAAGCCCTTAAAAAGCAACAATTCTTTGTGCACAGTTTCAAAATCTTAAAGAGGCTGATTTATAACTACACAAAATCAGGGTTTTTTCTATTTTTAATATACTTTTTAGTATGTTGCTATAAAAGCTTTGAAGGAACCTAGTCAATCTTTTCCGATAGGCTGGCTGCAACTTCAATCAGTCTGCATGAAAAACAGGATTGTCGTAAGTACAAAATGAATTAATACAGTAAAGGTCTATGTACTACATTAAGTTAAAGTATATTTGGCAGATGCATATTTATGGCTGAATTACACAGAGAAATAAATCTTTTGCACAATAAAATGTCTACATTTTCAGCAAACTATGATTCTACTGCATTTAGGTAATGATTTGTAGTTGCTAAAAGTTGTTAGGTATTCTAAAAGCCAAAATATGAATGGGATTACAATCTATCCTAAAATTTATTGCCTTCACTAAAGGGCTAGAACACTCGGGCTTTGAAATCATCTACTGCGAAGACTGTTTATTCCTCATATAAAGTCTTACAGTATATTGTATATTGGGAAATGTGAGAGATTGCAACAGAGTAGACTGCTAAACATTTCAAATATTAATTTACCGGCTGCCAAAGTGGCGTTCACAGAGCATACAAAGTAGCAGAAAATGAAGGGCTGGTTAAAAAAAAAAGCAGCAAATTAAATTTGGCACCATTAGTTGGCTGTTCTGCAGGTTAGCATTGATTCTTTTCAGATTGTGAGCACCATGGATGGAAGAAGTGTGTGAACAAATGGATTTATAACAAGAGGTTTTCAAAATATATTGCTAGGGCTGTTTTACTTAGCGCTTGATGCTCCTTTTCATTTACACTGCCAAGGAGACCAAAGCAAGTGGAAGTGGGTTAGGGATCAGCTACAGAGGTGGAGAATGGAAGAGCGACAGGAGGCAGGTGAGTTGTTTTTTTTTTGCTTCTCCTGCAGTATGATTTCTGAAAGGAAAGTGGGAGATGTTCAAGAAACCTGCCTCCTCCTTCCCATCAGGCCATTACTTCTTCCACATGCCTGATGTGGAAGGAGTAAGACACAACTGTACCTATCTTGGTTCCCCACCAATGCCTAAGCATATGCACTTCAAACAGCAAATATTCTCTCATTCTAAAAGAGCCACATACAAGGTGCTGCCATTCCAAAAGAAGGAAGCGTTAAGGTTGTATGGCCTGTGGAAGAAGTAGCATCTGAATTCTGAGTTTCATGATTTTTTTTTTCACTTTTTTAAAAAAATTGCAATTAGCATTCCTGTGTGGGGACTGCAACTCCACATTTCCTGTGTGTTCATTGTTTGAGGTTAACTGTTTAAACCCTTGTTCCGGGATGGCTACAACAAGGCCAATGTTATGGAACAGCAATTTTACCTGCTCCGCTAGGGTTTTTGTATGGGGAATGTAACTGTTTAAATGCCTTCAAAGGGCATGTCTATACTTACTAGAAGACTGGAGCTCCAGAGGTCAATCTTGTAGCATTTGATTTAGTGGGTCTAGTATAGACCTGTAAATCAAATGCTGAGGGCAGCCCCCACCAGCATCCAGTATTCCTCCTTCTTTGAGGAGTAAGGGAAGCTGAAGGGAGCAATTGCTCCCACTGGTCTCCGGGGGTATGTCTACACTACCACCCTAGTTCGAACTAGGGTGGTAATGTAGGCAACCGGAGTTGCAAATGAAGCCCGGGATTTGAATTTCCCGGGCTTCATTTGCATATTTCCGGGCGCCGCCATTTTTAAATGTCCGCTAGTTCGGACTCCGTGCCCACAGCTACACGCGGCACGAACTAGGTAGTTTGGACTAGGCTTCCACAAGGAGTAATGGTAGTTCGGAATAGGAAGCCTAATCCGAACTACCTAGTTCATGCCGCGTGTAGCCGCGGACATAGAGTCCGAACTAGCGGACATTTAAAAATGGCGGCGCCCGGCAATATGCAAATGAAGCCTGGGAAATTCAAATCCCGGGCTTCATTTGCAACTCCGGTTGCCTACATTACCACCCTAGTTCGAACTAGGGTGGTAGTGTAGACATACCCCTGCTGTGTGGACACTACCCCAGCTCAGCTTAAGGCAAGCCAACTCCAGCGATGCATTTTGCATAATTGGAGTTGTGTCCCTTAAGCTGACCTTCTTGATCTAGTATAGACCAGGCCAAAGTGATCTGCATGAAACATTGACCAATTTATAACAGCTTTCCCTATGCAGAAGGATCATGCAGCAAGTGGAATTACAGATGGCAAATGCCACTCCACGGGTGATCAATATTTGAAGCTGCAGGGTGAAAGAAAAGGGGAGAGAGGGAATAGAAGGGATTTCAGTCCAGCACATCTCCAGTAACAAACAAACAAAAAATCGATCACAGGAGTGTACAGCAACAGCTTTTTTCATTTTCATTTTTTAAAACGATTTAACAACAAAGACAGCAAATGCTGCACTATTGTTCTGACTTACCGAACCTCCAGGGACAGCAAGGCAGCAGGAGAGGAAGAACTCGCAAAGATGACATTCTAGAGTCCTAAATGTAACTCAGCTATGTGTACTCACCAAAGGCCTGTTTCCACAAGCTATCAGCCTCCAGTATTTTAAAACACGCCAGTTCTAGCGTTCCCCCCATTTTGCCTCTGTTTAAAATCAAACTAATTGGCTGCCCTTCAACAGCACATTCCGAAGAACAATCTCCCAGTGTTCTAGAGATGTTCATGCACGCCCGGATGGGCCGGCATCACAGAGTCAGGTTCATATTTTCAGAAGGGTTTTGGCATTTCTGCATTGCAAAGTCTACCCAATTTAGAGTACGGCTACAACTAATGTGCAAAAAAAGAGATGGAGGGATTGAGGAGTCAAAGTCCCATTCACAGTCATTGGAAGCCCAGGTTTCTAGAATCCAAAGCCTGTGGTTTTAGCCACCACAATGGTCTTCCCTTTTCAAAATGAAGTTAGTGTGATGACAGATGCAAAACCAGTAGCTTTAGAAACTGAACCCTGCTGTCCACCTGAGATATGGCACAGCCTTGGGACGTGGCCTCTAGCATGCTGCAGGAATCCTTCTGGTTCGTCTGCTATGAATGGCCAAAGAGGCAGCCAATCAGTGACCATCATGGTGGTGGTTTTTGCAGAGTGGACACCTATCCATTGGAAATTCGACTGTCAGCTCATTGCATGTAGTTTGCTGACTAAGCAAAGGGCAGCTTTTTTTTTTAAGCAGGGACCCACTGCGTGATCTCACATACCAATGTGAGATTCTGGTCCTTGACTGAACTCCTAGATGCTACAGCAATAAAAAAAAAATCATCATCATCATCATCATCATGGGGAAGACCTACATCAGGATTTGAATCTGTGACCTCGTCTGTAAGCCATTTCCAAACCTTTTATCCTTGTAATTCCCTAAGCTTTATGCCTTAGTGAGAAGTACTGCACACCATAAAGTACATGCCACATATATTTTTCAAAATAAAGCTATAACAAATTATCTATCAGGAAGCCACTAAGTCATTGAACCAAAAAACCTGCAGATTCAGAGGCAGAAGCAGTAAATTAATAGCCACAATAAGCCTCTACTTCTAATGATAAAGAGAGCCATATTTTATTTTAAAATACCAACAGTAACTCCTATGCAATCAATACCTTTCAGGGCAAAGGCAAATTGCACTGCACCCGCTACTACTCCTCATACATTGAAGAGGAGAGATGAACTAAAAGACGAGAGCCCTTCAGCAAATGACTGATATGAAAAGTATTTGGGACCTGGCACTTCGACTGGATTCAGCAACAAGCCTTGAACTCATTGTATTATATGCACTGAGTTTCTTGTAGCTGACAGCATACTCTCTTGCAAGCTTCAAGGGTGTCTGGAACTAAAGAACCAAGATTGCCCTTTTTTTTTTTTTTTTTTTTTTTGTGCATGGGAAGTGGGCCCAGTCAGTGTCAAAAGCCATAGTATAATACTGTGTGGCAAAGCATTAGAGGTGCCGACACTGCAAAACCTCTCACAGCTGGAGAGATGTTTTGTCACTTGCTGCAATTGGAAATCAACTCTAATCCCTAAATGGTATCTGACTTCCAGCAGGAAACTGTTAGGATGCTGCCATCAAACCTGGTTCTGATGGTAGGGCCTTCTTGTTGCTGTCTTCACGGATAGCTGCCTTTGTGAAAGGTTGGAGCATATACAAGAAATGCAGCATCATGTGGCGATCACCAATGAAGCATATGAGGACAAGGTCAATTCAAAAATATTTTATGTTAACTTTTTTGTAACAGCAAAAGGTGGAAGTCAGTGCATATGGGTGCATACAGTTTCCTTAGCAACCAACACAATAATATGATCTGCATTGATCTTGCAAACTTTAATTACTGCATCAAATTCAACTAGCAGATATTAATTTATGAACACCCCGGCCCCCCAACAACTATACATTCAACTTGTTAGCGTTAAAAAATAAGCAGTCTCTTATAAGCTCCTACACGTTTCCACGGTATATTCAGTGCTTTCTAGTGATTATCCAATTCTGTCATTTTGTGCCATATTCAAACTCTTCCTCGTTTCTAAATACAAGTCCTCTCCCATTCTGAGAAGCCTGATCCTGCAAACAAGTCTCTGTGGTAGAACCTTTAAGCCCTCTGAGAGCCCTACTGACTTCAAATGGTGTCCAGCTACAAATTTGTTTGTGAGATCAGGCCCAAATGAATTCCCAGTATTACCAAATTCATCCCCTCCCTCTTGCTGCAAATCCTATAGGAATTCTCACAATACCCCTGTCTATCATATCCTCTCCAACACAATGCAGACATTGGAAAGGAAACAGGTAGTAGATGTCGCCGTGACTGTTTCATTTCCTCTAATGGAGCCAGGAGAAGAACTTGCCGCTTGCCCTTTGGTGAAGTTCTCTCTTTTTCTGATTGTCTCAGCATGTGAGACATTGATCTTTATTCTACACAGTAACAACCTGTGGCACTAGGGAGCTGAGAACGAGAGGGATGGAGATAGAGAATACACACACACACACAAAGATTTGTGAAAAATTGGTATGTTCAGGATAAAGTAGCATTAGCTCAGTCATAGGCAGGGGAATGTTTGCCATTGATTTAATTTTTATACATTACAACAGACAGGACACAATATGACATGTATAATACTCTGGTCCTCCATAATGCTTATCTAGATCAGCTTCAGATTTCTTAGGTCTAAAATTACCCCCTGAAAATCTCTCTCTAAAATAAAAACATGCTTTTAAGCACATTTTCCACTGTTCCATGGTTCTGTTTAAGCTGCCAGAACAGCTATTCATAGTGTGTTGGGATTGCTACTTCAGATTCTATCTTGAACCCAGAACTGGAGAGATGTGAGAAAGTTGAAAGGAAAAACTAATGGAATTGTCCAACTTCTACATGCGTTCAGTCAAGTTAGGCATGAAGATTCTGGGGAGTGGGGTACATTTAATTTTCTGAGTTAGTTTGTCCCATCTCTTCCCACCCCCAATTCTATATTTCATTTCTGAATGAAATTTTAAAAGGCACAATTAAGTCAAATGGCCACACAAATCAACAGCTGTGCTCTCATTCCATTAGTTATCAGCTTTTAATAATTCAGACACTTAATGAGGGCATTAGATCAATTATCATCATTATATCTTTGTGCAAGCAATTAAAATGAGCATCAACACAGCAGTAAGAACAAAACAATCACAAATAAATATATAGAAAAAAAAAGACAACTGACTTACTGAGAGATTCTCTTAATAATGTTCAAAGATATTATATCAGGTTTGATATAAATGATGGACTAGAAGAAAACTAAAAATAATAGTTTTTCAATCATACCGTACCTAAATTGTTGCCAAACTTGTCCTAGCTATTGATATTAAATTAATTTTTCTTGGAGTATCTGAACAACACAATCTGATGAAAGAAGAAGACGGCAGAAATGTAGGAGTTCATTGACACTGATCCAAAACAGAAGAATTATCTGATCACAACTGATGTTAATGCTGAATTGGAGGGAAGGGACTGTGGTTAATGACACTAATAGGAAGGGACACATTCTGGGAGAGATCAGTGGACAAAGACACGGAGACTGAATATTGCTCTGAGAAAGAGTGCCTTCTTGCAAAGGCTTTATTTCAACATCACACAAGGAGACAATTCCCTTTTTGGAGTTCTCCAGATCAGCTCCCCAGAAACCAAATCAGTTTTATCACTGTAAATCAAAGATGGAAAACCAGCTTCCCTCAGCTTCATAATTCTGCCAGCTGCTTATATCAACTCAAATCACTAGCTATTTATTTCAAAGTTCAGGCCTAGCTTCAAATATATAAAACAGCTTCTATGGCACAAGAGTCTAGACTAAGTCAGAGAGAGAGAGAGAGAGCATAAAGCAGAAATTGGCAAAGAGTCTGTCAACAGTGAAGAAAAAGCAGAGATGAGCTGTCGGTTGAGAGACAGTGTGTGTTCATTGATATTCGAGGGAAACAGAGATCTATGGATCTCTGCTGTGGACTTGCAGGACTTAAAATAAATGGAACAGTAAACAAGAATTCCTACTGGCATGAAAGAGTCCGATATAATTAAATAGGGACACAATAGTTCTATAGAAATGCTAAGTTTTTGGACTAAAATTTTCCAACGATTGTCTCTACGCTGACATGATTTTTTGGAATGTGTTTTGTAAAATCAGTATGTTACTTTTGGCACACGTTGCACCAGTTGACTAACTTTTCTTCCCACCAAGGTGAAACAGCAGCACGCTTGTGCTATTTACATTATCTTAAATGCGAAGAACTGGTGACTCTGGCATATGGAACAATTTGAGCTTTCTAATGGCTCGATGGTGCAATTTTTGTCTAACTTTTTTTTTAAGTGTCATTATAATTTCAATTAGTCAGAAAGTCCATTCAAAGTCAGCTGCTGAGCCTTATGGAAAGTATGCTATTAGGCCGAAATCAGGAATCCTAATAAAAAGCAACTCTGTTAAATACTTGTCACGTGGAAATTTTAGATAGACAAGTATGTATTTTTCTAACTAAACACCTCTGCATTAATAAAAATAAAGTGAAATGAGTAAATGTGCTAAGGAGAATAGTACAGTAAAACTCCGATAGTCCAGCATCCAACTGTTCGGCATTCCCGATACTCTGGCATCAAAATGCCAAGCGCTCATGACTAGCTGATTAAAAAGCCCGCCATTCAGCACGCGTGCTGGCTGTAACCAGACGGAGCATAAGGTGGGGAGGGGGGGGGAGTGGGATCGTGTTACAGTATGAAGAGGAGTGTTTTGCTTCAGTGAAGGGGAGGAGGAGGAGGAGGAGGATCAGGTTACAGCACGGAGGAGAGAGACGTAAAGAGGAAAGGGGAGGGGAGACGGAGGGAGATTGTGTCCTGGCCAGCTGTTAAGCCTTGCAGCTGTACCAGACCTCCTGATTCTCCGGCAAATCTGATAATCTGGCACCACTTAGATCCAAAAGGTGCCGGATTATCGGAAGTCTACAGTACTAATTAAACTGATTCGTCAGATTTAATTTATCAATATATGATTTGCATATTTTATCATCAGGTTTTTACACAGATGAATTTTACTATGTTAATTAGATTCCAACATTTCTTCATAGTCATTGGAAGTACAGCACTTCATTTTTTTGTTCAGACCTATTTCTCCCTCCCCACTTCGCCAGCTACAAAACCAAACCTAAAAGCCTAAGTCCCATTTTCAAAAATGACTGCATTGCACCAGGGTCCCGGCTCCTCACCCCTTCAGTGCACTAGGACTCTCTTATCCTGGACCACAGATGTTGCGGACCAGAGAGTTCTGGTTTATAGAGGCGCATCCTGTACTATAGACAGTGCAAGGTGTACAACCAGATCATTAAAAATACCTTTAACACTAAAACTACACTGACCATAATTTAATCCTTTGATGATTTAGAAGGGTCTTCACTACCAACACCCATTATCATTGTAGCTGCAGATGGTGAAGAGATAGGGTCATTATAAATTCAGACCAATGGCATACCCTGAAAGCTGCTTTCTTGAATACAGGGACATGGGAAGTAGAGGCACAGGCTTTATGCCCAGCATAGCCCTGCATCTGGGAGCTGCATTGCCACTTGGGGTCCTCCCCACCAGTCTAGTGCCTGGGGATTCCACTTTTAGCTCCATGGTCTTGGCCACCAGCCCCGTTGCCAAAGCCCAGGGTCATGGCCACTACAGGCCATGCAGCATGGACAGAAGTAAGAGGAAAGCACAGCTCAACAGCCCGATCTTAAAAATGGTTCTAGCGCCACTGCTTCAATAAATCCCTGATATCAGCTTGCTTACTTGTCTTCTGCCTCTTTTGCATATCCGTGTAGAACATGCAGTTGCATTACCTCCTGGGCAGTATACTAGTCCCGGTGACTAGACTGAACATTCGTATGGGGAGGTATCAGAAATGCCAGTCGGGGCTTTCTTGCGCAAAATCGTGTCTAGATTGGCACGGACGCTTTTCCGCAAAAAGTGCTTTTGCGCAAAAGCGTCCGTGCCAAACTAGACACTCTTTTCCACAAATGCTTTTAACGGAAAAACTTTTCCGTTAAAAGCATTTGCGGAAAATCATGCCAGTCTAGACGTAGCCCTTGTGTATTTACAAGTTGTTTGGGGGGAGGGGGGTTTCACATTTGATTGCAGTTGCAACAGTATAAGTACACAAGCAGTGTATACATCAAACAGTCTCTTGGTCTGGTAGATAGACACGCAAGTTAGATGGCTAGGGCTAATGTCGGGGTTCAGTCCTGGTGATTGCATGGAGATAGTAATCTTCTAGAACTTCTCACTGCCTCTCTGTTTTGCCTTGTCCTCCAAGTGCAAGTTAGAAGAGCTGATTTATAATCTGGGAAGCAAGGCACTCAAGTATTGAGACTCCTGGTGGAGCAGATGCATACGGCCTGCAATTACTCTTCGGCACATACTTTCATAAAGTTATCGGGCATCCTTTTTGGAGAAGAATGTCTGACAAGGGACACAGCATGTGGTTCAGCTCCAGCCATGAATCTAATATAAGGTTTGTTGGAAACCGCAGCAAAAGCAATCTGAATCTACTTATCAGCTGGGCAGTGTTCTTATTTCAAGCCTATGCAGTTAGGCAATTCTTCATTTTCTGTGGTCACTCTGAATTGCTGTCAGCTGCCTTTCACGAGACAGTGTTGCTGTTGCAAGTGAATCAAATTAAAAAAACATAATTACCCTGGCTTAAAACTAGTCAAATTTCTGTACAATAGCAATGAAATTCAACAACCCCCACATACCCTCTATACGCTTTTAGCTTCAATCTGGGATAAATTTACAATAAATTACCAAGTCACATAGGGCATAACAGATGCATGATCAAATGCTGACTAGCCTTGGTTAAGTATCCCAAAGCGTGTATCATCCTTAAACATTTCCAGCTGCATTCTGTAGGAAACCCCAATGCTCTGATGCTTAAATGACCTCTGAAGGCCAAATCTATGCCTCACAAAGACAGGCCATCCTGAATTATGCTACAGCAGACATATCCTGTTGTTTTGCAATTCCTGCTTTTGTTCAGCTATTAAAGTAATAGCAGGTTGGCTTTCACACACTGCAAGACCCTACATATCAAATGACTCTCCCTCTTGCCAACCAACAATGGAGTTAACTGTTAATCAAAGAAGTGGTGGCAACTAACAAAAATGATTGCAATGAAGCACCAAGATGACACAGGGGAAAAAGGCCTTGAGTTACTTTTTTAACTCAAGTGATAGGGAATTATGCTCATGATGCCAACAGCATCATATTCAGATTGCTTTCACTGTGGTTTCCAGCAAACCTTATATTAGATTCATGGTTGGAGCTGAACCACATGCTGTGTCCCTTGTCAGGCATTCTTCTCCAAAAAGGATGACCCAAGCAGGTATTCACATACCCGACTCTAAATTTGCTTTCCACGAAAGCTTATGCACATCATGATTTGGAAATTTCCCTTTCAAAAACACAGAGGCATAATTGCTTGGAAGATCAACAGAAAACCAACACTAAGCACAGCCCCAGAAAAGCCATTAGTGTTTGAAATATTTACCAAATATTTGTATTTGCCATGCTTTAAAATGTAAATGTAAAACACAGAAATGTTTGTACTCGAATTGAAAATCAACATTTCTAAGATATTTTGATGACCTGATTTAAGCTGTTTTTTTCTCCTTACCTCTAAATAGCCTTGTTTTTCTGAATGTAAAGTTAGTCTTTCAATAAAGTTTAAAGGTAGTATTTTGAGATGGGCTAGGAAATATTAATTCCAATCCCTGGAACTCACTGTGGAAAGAACCGTTAAAATAATTAGCTGTTCCATCTAATGGTGCCTTTTTACAAAACACCAGCAATGTGTATCATAACTTTGATCCAAGACACTCATAAGAATGGCCATATTGGGTCAGACCAAAGGTCCATCTAACCCAGTGTCCTGTGTTCTGACAGTGGCCAATGGCAGATGCCTGAGAGGAAGTGAACAGAAACAGATAAACATCAAGTGATCCCTCTCCTGCCATCTATTTCCAGCCCCTCACAAATAGAAGCTAGGGACACAATTCCTACCCATCCTGGCTAATAAGTTCTGATGGACCTAACCTCCATGAATGTATCTACTTCTTTTTTGAACCTTGTTGTGTCTTGGTCTTCACATCATCCTCTGGCAAGGAGTTCCACAGGCTGACTGTGCGTTGTGTGAAGAAAAACTTTATTTTGTTTGTTTTAAACCTGCTACCTATTAATTTCACTGGTGACCCCTAGTTCTTATGTTATGGAAACAAGTAAATAACTTCATTATTAACTGTCCCCATATCTGTAATGATTTTATAGACCTCTATCTACCGCTACATCCCCCGTTAGTCTCCTCTTTTCTAAGCTGAAAAGTCCCAGTCTTATTAATATCTCTTCATATGTTACCCATTCCAAACCCCTAATCATTTTTGTTGCCCTTTTCTGAACCTTTTCTAATGCCAACATATCTTTTTTGAGATGAAGCAACACACTATTCAAGATGTGGGCGTACCATGGATTTATGTAGAGGCAATGAGATCTGCTCTGCCTTATTCTCTATAACTTTTTTCATGATTCCTAACATTGTTTGTTTTTTGACTGCTGCTGCACACTGAGTGGATATTTTCAGAGAACTATCCACAATGACTCCAAGACCTCTCTCTTGAGCAGCTCTAGCTAAATTAGTCCCCATCATTGTACATGCTGTGAAAAGGCCCTGGCTCAAGGCCCCTTGTCCTGGGACAACTTCTGGTCCACAAATCAGCTGGAGACCATCCCTGCTGCAGACACCTGTTCCTTTTATTATTAGCTTCCCATCACCTTCTATTTACAAAGCTTTTTGATTACAGCACACTCAGCCAGACTGTCCTTCTGCCTGGAGATGTACACTCAACCACACCCTGACTTCTAGCTTCCCCCTCCTGGCTCCTTTCACTGCCTTATATAGCCCTCTGGCTAATGAGGGCCACAGCTGCTTCTAATAGCCCTTCAGGCCTGGGCTTGCTCAGCTGCTTCTAATTGACCCTTTCAGCCAGGCTGTAGTGTCAGAGCTCTGGCTTAGCCAGCAGTCTGTCACAAAGTGTATTTGGGATTATTTTTTCTGAGATGCATTACTTTGCTTTTATCAACATTAAAACTCATTTGCCATTTTGTTGCCCAATCACCTAGCTTTGTGAGACCATTTTGAAACTCTTCACAGTCTGCTTTGGTCTTAACTATCTTGAGCAGTTTAGTATCACCTGCACATTTTGCCACCTCATGGCTTACCCCTTTCTCCAGATCATTTATAAAGGTTACATAGGATTGATCCCAGCACAGAGGATTTGGAGGACACCACTAGTTATTTCTCTCCATTCTGAAAACTGACCATTTATTCTTACGCTTTGTTTCCTGTCTTTTAACCACTTATCAATCCATGAGAGGACCTTTCCTCTTATCCTATGATAACTAACTTTACTTAAAAGCCTTTGGTGAGGGACCTTATCAAAGACTTTCTGGAAATCTAAATATACTATATCCACTGGATTCCCCTTTCTCCACATGCTTGTTCACCCCTCAAAGAACTCTAGTAGATTAGTCAGACACAATTTCCCTTTACAGAGTCTGGGTTGACTTTTCCCCACCAACAAATTATTTTCATCTATATGTCTGCCAATTTTATTCTTAACTATAGTTTCAACTAATTTGCCCAGTACTGATGTTAGACCTACCAGTCTGTAATTGCCAGGATTACCTTTAGAGCCCTTTTTTACTATTGGCATCACAATAACTATCTTCCAGTAATTAGGTACAGAAGCTGATTTAAATTATAGGTTACAAAGCACAGATAACAGTTCGGCTGTGTCTACACTGGGATGATCTCATGCAAAAGCGGCTGCTCTTGCACAAAAACTTGCTGCCTGTCTACACTGGTCACGTGTTCTTGTGCCAGTAAACTGACGTTCTAATGTATAAAATCAGGGCTTCTTGCAGAAAAACTCTGACGTTCCCACTCAGGAATAAGCCCTTTTGCGCAAGAGCTCTTCCAGAAGAGGCCAGTGTAGACAGGCAACATGAATTTCTTGCGCAAGAAAGCCCTATGTTTAAAATGGACATCAGAGCTTTCTTGCACAAGAGAGCGTCTACACTGGCATGGAAGCTCTTGCGCAAAAGCACAGCTCTTGCGCAAAAGCACATGCCAGTGTAGACTCTCTCTTCTGGAAGAGTTTTGCAGAAGAACTCTTCCGCAAAAGAGTTTTTGCATGAGAACGCGCCAGTGTAGACATAGCCTTCCACAATTTTGCATTTGAGTTCTTGCAGAACTCTTGGGCAAAAACATAACACAGCGGCTTTCCCCTTAAGGTGTGGGACTAGCCAACCCTGAGTACAGAGTGAGTCACACCTGTGAAAGATGAGGGTGATTGCCCTATAAAAAGCAGCACAAGGCTGCAATGAAAGGGGGAAGCCTAGGAAATTGTAGACTGAACTGTGCAGAAAAGATCCTAAGAACAAGGGAGCTGGGAGACAGAGAATCCCAGGGAGCTTGGCACTGCTGTAGGAAAACCTAAAGGAAGTCTGGACTCTGAAGTTCGGAGGCTGATAGGTTTGGAAGGATTAGATTTTCATTGATAAACCTTGCTTTCACCAAACACCCATGAAAAGGCATTTTTACCAATAAAAACTGCAATTTAGAGGTAGGTGAAGTAAGCAAAATGCTACTTGAGAACTAAGAGTTTGATTTAAGGATAATTACTTTGTCCAGTTTGACATGCTATGTTGAAAATTTGTGTTTAAACATCTATAAAGCTTTAACTTAATGAATCTTAGTGCCAATTGTCATTAAATAATTTTTGTCTCGCCTTCTCACAATTTCTCCACTGAAAATTTTAAATGGCTAAAAAAAAAAAATGCTTAAAAATGTTGTATAGCTGTTGAGTGATGATGGACGGTTGTTAACAGCTGGCAGGGTGGTGGTATTGTTATATATGTGAAAGCCTACGTGCAGTTCTTACGAAGTCTGCAAAAAGAGGCTAAAAAGGGCACAGTGTCTACAAAGTCACAAGGGGATGTTCCATAAACAGCCACCCTGCCTCAACAGACGTTTACATTTTGGTGGTGATCGATCCTGTTCTGGGCATATCAGAATATTAATAAGCTGCTATATACACCATTCCTTTCCTGGGGGACTACAGAATTGTCAAACATCTGTTAATTCCCTTTGGATGCCAAAGTTCCTTCTGTGCCTCAAAATCAATATAATTACTTCTAAAACCACCGGGGTATCTCAAACAAAAATATTAGCTTGTTACTCTACTAAAATCAAGTCTCACGATCGTATCAAAGGCATGGGGATGAGGCTACTACCACAAATTTGGGCAAATCAAAGTCTTTCCATTTCACCGTCATCTCTAGTTAAGACAAAGTCACTTTCAGGCTACCACGCACCAGGCCCTGTTACACATCACTCTTTTCTCCCTGAGTTATATATAGAGAGAGTCATCAAAACCTCGTGGCCCAGTTGTGGAATGCCATTTGAACCTATAACAGTCTCTAATATTGCCCCATTCATCCTTACAGCTTTAGTATTAGGCAAATGGAATTGAGTTAAAAGTGTTGTGACAGCCTGAACACATTTCACGCTTGGCTTGGTGCATTTATCTATGCATTGTATCATTGTTTATCTAGGTTTTCTTAACTGCCATTAGATATCAAAGTACTCTGTGATAAGTGCTTGTCAATAACTCAATGACCCATACTTTTTCATTACAAGCAGGCTGATATTTTGCTATGAGGCACTGAAAAGCTCTATTAATGCATGTAATACACACGCTAAAGCTGTGCATTTTCAAGTCTGAATATGAGTGCAATGCGTAACTAGTCAAACACAAATAATATCCAAATATCAATGACTCAACGCGAGTTTTGAAAACAAATCTGAAACGGCTAGAGACCATGGATATTCCACTAGTCCTTCAACTGTCAAGAAGAACCCAATTATATTCTTAAACAATAGCACAATTTGTAACAGCATTGGTTTGTCAAGGTTTTGTGGTAAAATGAGTTTTGGATTGTTAGTATCTGGAAATCTTAGAAGTACAACTAGAATGCCGTATATCTAACATAAAAATCTAAAAATTTACGACAAAACATACAAGGTGGGGTTAGGCTACGACATCCAACATTTAGGTGCCACCGACTTTCACAACCTCTCCACCTCCCTGCTATTCTGCTGCCTAACCTGTGAGACCATCCAGCAGTTCAGCACCTAATTCACATTTAAGCTCCAACAAGGTTCGCGAATAAGACACACTTCTGCCTGTTTTGTCTTCAGGACCCAAACTAGTAGAGATACTTAAACTTTGTCTAAACCTGCACCAAAGCCAGAGAGGGTGGTTACTCTGCACTTGACTGTTAGCCCCAGTGTGACTGCACTCAGGAGCTAGGACACCCCAATTTGGAACAGCGACCAGAACCAAGGTCTCCAATGTTCTAGATAAGTGTTCTCACCCTAGGATACAGTGCCAGTCTCTGCCTAGGCCCATGAATATTTATGTACAGTGGAACAGTTCCAACAGGAGACATTGAGACAAATGCACTCCAGTTTACCTGGAGGTGGGAGACCTATGTTCAAGTCCCTACTCCAAATCAAACCACCTCCCATATCCTCAGTGAGTGCTCTAACCACTGCTGTAAAGGTTATGGAGGGTGCACAGCACCACCACAATTTGTCCTGAAAGATGGCTGATGCAGCCTCAAAGCCTACCTTCAGGAGAGGACATGAATCTATGTGAAGGGAGATGCCTCTGTCCAGCTGCCAGTTACCACCTAACTCCCTTTAAGGGACAGCTCTTGGGCCGCACTGCTCTCTACAGCTTCTCCTACTGGCTCCCCATGCTGCTTGCTGTCTTTTGTGAACCCCATGTTTAGGCACCAAAATAATAGCATAGGGAACCTAGCTGCTTACTCCAAGCTGTTAATCCTACCTGAAAGCAAGATGCACACAAGTTAGGCTTTGCAACCCCACGTGTAGTGCATAACCCCCCCTTGTTGCTGACCATGTGGGAGATGCGTTTCATGGAAACTAGTGAATGTGGACCTGCAGAAGGGAATCTGATTATCGTGTGGATGTTGTATTGTGGCCTTTGCATAGTTACACTAAAATCCTTTTCACAACGTAATTTGACAAATGCTTGTTCATCACTGACTCACAAGGAGTGTCATTTATTTTGCCTAGACTGTTACATCGTTGTCATCTTCAATATGTATCCTCACGGAATCTTTTGATTGCGTACCAGCTGAAAGGCAACCTCTAGCCTCCCCACCTGGGTTGTGTAGGATGCCATCAGGCTATCTTCTAGTGCAGAAAGCTGTCACAACGGGATTTGCTATTTCCCTAATAGTGTTCAGAATGCCTGGGAGGGATGGGAATATAACTATAACTTGCCCCTTTCTTAGGTACCAATCAGCATTTAAAGAGCTGCAGTGTGGGAGAATGGGGTATAGAAAAAAGGAAGTGGGGACAGACATCACACGTAAGTACAAGTGTCCCTGGCACATTGCTTTCTGAGGGTACGTCTATAGCTACCCTGCATCTATACAAGCCATCTGTTATTTCAAAATATTTTTCAAAATAATGGGCATGCTATTTTGCCATCCCAGTTGCACGAGGGATAAGGGATAGCTCAAAATAGCACATTATTTTGAAATTTGGCACTGTGTAGACATGGCAAATTTCAAAATAAGCTATTTCAAATAGTTTCAACATAAGATACGCAATTTGCCTAGCACAAATTGCATATCTTATTTCAAGTTTAGGGTGCTGTTTAGATGCATTCTGAGTATCCTAAATTCATAATACCTCCAGATAGCACCAGTGAATAAGGCATCTTTTCCTCTACCCCAAATGACTCTCTGGCTCTTAGTGCTTCAGGGGGCAGCCGAGTTAGTCTGTTACAGGAAAACAAACAGCAAGCAAATGGTCTGGTAGCACTTTATAGACTAACAAAACATGTGTCATGAGCTTTTGTGGGCACAGCCCACTTCTTCAGATGACCAGAGTTATGATTAGAGGATAAGGAAACTCAAAATAAATAGGAGAAGGGGGGCGGAAAGAAAGATATTCTGTTGCCCACCCCCGTACCTCTATACATAAAGGCTACGTCTAGACTAGCATGATTTTCCAGAAATGCTTTTAATGGAAAAGTTTTCCATTAAAAGCATTTTCGGAAAAGAGCGTCTAGATTGGCATGGATGCTTTTCCGCAAAAGCACTTTTTGCGGAAAAGTGTCCGTGCCAATCTAGATGTGCTTTTCCGCAAAAAAGCCCTGATCGCCATTTTCATGTTCGGAGCTTTTTTGCGGAAAACAAAGCTGAGCTTTCTACACTGGCCCTTTTGCCTGAACGGGAGCAGCATAGTATTTCCGCAAAAAGCACTGATTTCTTACAGTAGGAAGTCAGTGCTTTTGCGGAAATTCAAGCAGCCAGTGTAGACAGCTGGCAAGTTTTTCTGGAAAAGCGGCTGATTTTCTGGAAAAACTGGCCAGTCTAGACACAGCCAAAGTATCAGGAGAAAGGGTGCTAAACCTGAGTAGATAAAGATCAAAGTCAGTGGGTGGATAAGGCAGGAAGGATACCATTCAAAAAGTATATACAGGCAGTCCCCGAGTTACGCGGATCCGACTTATGTCGGATCCGTACTTACGAACGGGGCTTTTCTCGCCCAGGAGGACGCGGGCGGCGGGACCACCCAGACGCGCCGTGGTCCCGCCGCCCGCATCCTCCGGGGCGAGAAAAGCTGCTCCGCATCTCCCTGGTCTGCTGGGCCCCCGCCAGCGGAGTAGGGAGACTGGGAGCAAAGCCGCGGAGGACCCGGGCGGGACCCAGGTGCGTCTGGGCGGTCCCACCGCCTGGGTCCTCCACAGCTTTGCTCCGCATCTCCCTGGTCTGCTGGGGCCGCCCCCCCAACAGACCAGGGAGACGCGGAGCAAAGCCACGGAGGACCCAGGTGGTGGGACCACGGCGAGTCTGGGCAGTCCTGCTGCCCGCGTCCTCTGGGGCTTTGCTCCGTGTCTCACTGGTCTGCTGCCCCCCCCTCCCCACCCCCCCACCCCTCCCGCCGCAGAAGACCAGGGAGCTGCGGAGCAAAGGACCTTGGCGGCGGCACCACGATGTGTCTCGGTCCTGCCGCCTGCGTCTCCATGGTTTGCTGGGGGGGGACGCAGCTAGTGCCCCCCCCCCCAGCAGACCAGGCTTTTCTCGCGGACGGCTGTGGTAGAGCATCTGGGGCGCTGCCGGTTGGTCCCGCAGTGCTGCTCCTCGGCGCTACTGGACCAACCCGGCAGCACTCCAGCTGCTCTGCCCCAGGCGTCCTGATTCAGCTGCTGCTCCTCGTCAGTTTCAGCAGCGGCTGAATCAGTTTGCCTGGGGCAGAACAGCTGGGGTGCTGCTGGGTTGGTCCAGTAGCACCTAGAGCGGCGCTACTGGACCAACCCAGCAGCACCCCAGCTGCCCTGCCCCAGGCGTCCCCAAGTCAGCCACTGCTGAAACTGACCAGCGGCTGACTACAGGAAGCCAGAGGCAGAGTTGCTCTGCCCCAGGCTTCCTGGAATCAGCCGCTGATCAGTTTCAGCAACAGCTGACTTGGGGACACCTGGGGTAGAGCAGCTGGGGTGCTGCCGGGTTGGTCCCCGCAGCGCCGAGGTGCGGCGCTGCAGGGACCTACCCGGCAGCGCCCCAGCTGCTCTGTCCCAGGTGTCCAGATTCAGATGCTGTTGAAACCGATCAGCGGCTGATTCCAGGAAGCCTGGGGCAGAGAAACTCTGCCTCGGGCTTCCTGTAGTCAGCCGCTGGTCAGTTTCAGCAGCGGCTGAATCTGGACACCAGTTCCGACTTAAGTACAAATTCAACTTAAGTACAAACCTACAGTCCCTATCTTGTACGTAACCCGGGGACTGCCTGTATAATACACACTCAAGAAATAATGAAGTATACAGTGAAAGCAAAGTGGATAGTAATATTTTAAACAATAAAAAGCTCTTTGTCAAATTAATTCAATTCATTGGAGACTTTTCCTCCCCTCAATTATTTGCTTTGTTGGTTACAAATATTCCTTCCTGTTACTTTTCTGGTCTAATGGATCTAACGCTCAGTCAGTGGTGCAATCTTACAATCTGACAGTATTAAACATTGGCTAAAAAATTATAAGATTGAAGTATTTGATTCATACATCTTATTAGATATCAGTAGTCCTCCTTCTGAAGAACAACTGCACAATGTAAAATTCTCACCATTTGCAGGGAACAACATTTCCATGTACTTCTTTGCAGGTTTGCAAACTAACCCCTGCCTTTTCTGATATCCTTTTCACTTACAGTTAAAACAAAGGCTGCTTCCACAGCAACCATCTATTACTGGAGACACACACAAACATTTCTTCAGTTAACTGCTGGTGTTTTAATAGTATTTTACTCATATTCTGTGCCTTCCATTTGAGAATCTTAGAGAGCCACAGTACAATGTGAAGAGGGCAAGTATAAGGAGGGCCCTGCCAAATTCATGGTTCATATTGCTCAATTTCATGGTCACAGGATTTAAAAAATAATATATTTTGTGATTTCAGGTATTTAAATCTGAAATTTCATGATGGCATAATTTAGGGGTCCTGATCCAAAAACGGAATTGAGGGTCACAAGGTTATTGTACGGGGGGGGGGGGGGCGGAGGAGGCAAAAGTGCCCTGCACGGCTGTTAGTTCGAATTAATTTTGTAATGTAGACATACCCTTAATTTGGCAACCCCTAGTGCTTATGTTATGGGAACAAGTAAAGAACTTTTCCTTATTCATTTTCTCCATATCTGTGATGATTTTATAGACCTCTGTCATATACCCCCTTAGTTGCCTCTTTTCTAAGGCTACATCTAGACGACAAGCCTCTTTTGAAAGAGGCTTTTTCGAAAGATACTTTTGAAAAAGCCTTTTTTGCAAAAGAGCGTCTAGACTACAAGTACTTTCGAAAAAGCAAGCTGCTTTTTTGAAAGAGAGCACCCAAGCAGTCTGGATGCTCTTTCAAAAAAAAGCATAGTTTGCATTACAGTGAGCCTTTTTTTGAAAGAGCGCTTTTGAAAAAAGACGTTCTTCCTTGTGAAATGAGGTTTTCCGTGGTCGAAAAAACTGCCACATTCTTTCGATTTACTTTTGAAAGAACGTGGCAGCAGTCTAGGCACAGGGGAAGTTTTTTTGAAAAAAGGCCACTTTTTTTCAAAAAAACCCTGTCGTCTAGACATACCCTGAAATGAAAAGTCCCTGTCATATTAATCTTGCCTCATATGACAGCCGTTCCAATCCCCTAATCATTTTTGTTGCCCTTTTCTGGATGTGTTCCAATGCCAAGATCTCTTTTTTTGAGATGAGGTGACCACATCTATATGCAGTATTCAAGATGTGGGCGCACCATAGAGGTGGGCGCACAGAGGCAATAAGACATTCTCTGTCTTAGACTCTATCTCATTTTTAATGATCCCCAACGTGCTGTTTGGGTTGTTTTTCTTTCTTTGTTTTTTACCTCTGCTGCACACTGAGTGGATGTTTTCTGAGGACTATCCACAATGACTCCAAGATCTCTCTCTTGAATGGTAAGAGCTAATTTAGTCCCTGTCAGATATTTTGGCCTTGGAAAGGGTTCAGAAAAGGGCAACTAAAATGATTAGGGGTTTGGAACGGGTCCCATATGAGGAGAGGTTAAAGCGACTGGGACTTTTCAGTTTAGAAAAGAGGAGACTGAGAGGGGATATGATAGAGGTATATAATATCATGAGTGGTGTGGAGAGGGCCGATAAAGAAAAGTTAGTTATTAGTTTCCTAAATAGTAGAACTAGAGGACACCAAATGAAATTAATGGGGAGCAGGTTTAAAATGAATAAAAGAAAGTTCTTCTTCACACAGCGTATAGTCAACCTGTGGAACTCCTTGCCAGAGGAGGCTGTGAAGGCTAGGACTATAATACAGCTTAAAGAGAAGCTAGATATTTCATGGCGGTTAGGTCCATAAAAGGCTATTAGCCAGGGGATAAAATGGTGTCCCTGGCCTCTGTTTGTCAGAGGCTGGAGAGGGATGGCAGGAGACAAATCACTTGATCATTGTCTTCGATCCACCCTCTCTGGGGCACCTGATGCTGGCCACTGTCAGTAGACAGGATATTGGGCTAGATGGACCTTTGGTCTGACCCAGTACGGCCGTTCTTATTTGGTACGTAGAGTTGGGATTATGTTTTCCAATGGGCATTACTTTGTATTTATCAACATTAAAATTCACCTGCTATTTTGTTGCCCAGTCACCTAGTTTTGTGAGAGCTCGTCAATGGCAGCTACTGGCCAGGTACTTAGCTCTGAAGGCACAGCCACCACCACCAACAGTGCAGATTAAGGATGGCACAGTGTGGTATAGCCGCCCTTACTTCTGAGGGGCTGCCTGAGGAGCTAGGCCTTCGGTCAGCAGCTGCCACCCCTGCTGCACAACTCTGAAGGTAGTGCAGAGCTAAGGATGGCCTGGTATCGTTTTGCCACCCTTACTATTGGGCTGCTGCTGGTGAGACGCTGCTTTCAGAGCTAGCTGCCACCCCTTTTTGGCTGCTCAGCTCTGAAGGCAGCACAGAAGTACAGGTGACCATACTGCAACCCCTCTACCTGCAGCTCTTTTTTGGGTCAGGCTCCCAAATATGAGAAATACTGGCCTCCCCCATGAAACCTGGATAGTATAGAGTAAAGCACACAGAAGACCCCATGGCACGGTCTGTGATACATTTTTCCGTGGCTGTAAATTTGGGAGGGTTCTAAGCATAAGCCCTGAGGTCCATAAGATTAATTGATGTGGGCAGGGCTGTACCAGAAATCTGTAGCGGAGTTGGGAATAGAACCCATATTTCCTTTTTCTTAAAAGTCTGTGTTGATCATAAGACCATCCTTCTTAACACCATGTGTTGTGTGATGTTTTGAGTGCAGAGGCACTGCACAGTGTAGTTAAGATTCTGTAGTAATCCACAGGCATGTTTATTGTATCATAAGGAAAACTTGAAAGGCTTCTTTTCCTTAACTAACTTTCTCTGTTCTGACTTTCAGTGCCCTTGGGATCTTCCTCCCACATGTTTCTATTTATGTAGTGTTACTTCTAAGATACTACTATGTTAACGAACACACATGCATAATTGCAAAAGGTCAAGGTGATACATTATCTTTGCATTCTACTACCTTTCTTATTTTCAGACCATGGAAGACTTAACACTAGGACCTTTTCTTTTTCTTTTCTTTTAATATGGGCCATGGAATTTTATGGGCTTCGTAATTCAAATGGTTCTAATAATAATTCTAATAATTATTATTATATTAATATTGATAATAATTCTACTAATAATAAATGATTAGAAGAAATGGAGAGGGATGCACAATGGGAATATCTGAAAAAAAAGAATCTGCATTTAAATACTCAGATCAATTCTCCTTAACTGGCCATGTTCATGAAAGTGGCTTTGAAAGTTTGACCCTTGATGCTATTTGACTTTTTGGGATGCAAATACACCTGAAACATAGTGAAATGGGGGAGAGCACCTGCCTCTCATGAGTGTCCTTTTTCTGGCCAATATACCTGGAATCAGTCTTTTTTTTTTAAGGGTGGCACCCTCCTCACAGCTCCCTTTTCTTGTTTGCATGTGAGCCTGATTAAGTTTTAGTTTTATATTAGGGTGGCACCTGCTTTTCACAAGTGCCCCCCCCCCCGCAGCTGATGTTCTTACAGTGCATCTTTAGCAGCTCAACCTTCTGCACAAGCCACATACACTGTTCCCTTTACAGAATATAAAGTCCAAATTCTAATCATGACTCTGATGTGGCTTTGTAGCAATAAAGCTTTTTGAAGCCCTGTCTTCTTCAGCCATCCAGCTGGGCCCATCTTGGCACCCACAGTTGGTGACATTTCAGTAGGCCTCTAAGGGCTCAGTCTTCAACCAGACCAGTGGGGTCCATCTTGTCACCCTCACTGGCCTGCAAGGTGCTATGCTCAGCCCCCTTGGGTTTCAGCCTGCCATTGCTGACCTTCCACAGGTCCTACTGCTCTTCCATTCAGTCAGGCATTTGATCTTCAGCAGCCTTCCCTGAACGTCAAACCAGCCTATGGTGCTGCTGCTCTTCCAACCTGCCAGTCAGTCACCTGGCCTTTACTTCTCAAGCTCCACACTGCAATTGAAGGCACTGCTCTGCTGGTTGCCATTTTATGCAGACCTTTTGGCCCCTCTAGGCTGCCTGGAGGACTTCTTGCTGCTCTACTCTGAGCAGGTTGACAGAGGGACAGAGTACCTCCAGCAGGGGCTTCCAGACTTAATCCTCCCTGCCACACATAGGTCTTTTGTAACACTCAGAAATAGTTAGCACACTATTTTACTGTGCTGAGCCCATACATTCCTTCACACACCCCGTCTAGACCTTTGTATTAATAGCCTTCCAACTGTTTATTTGTATGCAATTATGTGACACGCTATTTTACAAACGGAGTCAATGTTCACCCTCAAGTCCCATGTCACCCATTTTCTTGCCTCTCTATAATGTAACATAAACATACAGTATCTCAGAGATGCCTGGGATTTACCAGCGTTCTTTATTTGTCTCTAAACCAAGTTAACATCCTTCCTAAGGAATATATCAAAGGCTGTGAAAAAGCCAAACACCATGGCATTATAAATAATTATTTTCAAATCATGCTTATTGTACGTTAGACTAATCAAAAGCCAAAATTCAGGATCTTTCAAAAAACCCACATTAGGTATTTTAAACTAGAGTTCTTATAACTATATTCATTATGTTCTCCACTGCTAAAAATTGCCCCTTTCCTTTGAAAACCCTTTTTGGCAAACAAATTAGCATCAGACTGAGAATCTGTATAAATTTAAGCCTGTTGTGATTTGGAATAAATTAAATTAATACTCAAAAATGGGTCTCTTAGAAATGCCATCTCAGTCTCAGCTACAGCAGCACTAATGGTAACAACACTGACTTAAAAGGGAAAAAAAAGAAACTTTCCAAGCTGTCTTAAGTTTTGTTTAAATTTCCTGGCAGATTGTAACAGGCGGAAAACTAAGGCACATCACATGATGTGTTTTAATTTTATCGGGTACATTTTAGTTAACATGCCCATAATACTACACTGCAAAGAAAAGCTTCTCTGTTATTTTCCTGTTAGGACAAGTGACATGCTGATGCTCATTGATTGGATGTCAAGCCCTAAGGCACTCTCACACCCCCACACGCACTAGAACTGTGTGAAACTTGGCAATTTCACTTCACACAGTGTCTTTGGTTTCAGTCAAAGTGAAATGAAACTGGAACTGCTGAGATTCACCTGGTTTCACATCTAACCCATGCAACCCCATAAATTTCACATGACTTCAATGAAAAATCATAAATTGGGGAAGGTTTTTTTTTTTAAACTAAGCTCGGGTTTCTTTGAAAGGTTGATGATAAGCCTTATCAGACCTTTCAAACAAACACAGCATGAGTTTCTACTTTGTAATGAGACAAGTCTACACTTAACTAAAGACCTTTCAGAGGAGGTGTGAGTTTTATTACAAGACATTCCACACTGCTCTCACACAGGTAGTCATGAATTCACACACATACAACTTCAGCAAAACACAGGAGAAAGACTCAAGATTCCACAATAGTAAGATTACTGAAATGGGTCATTAAAAGATTATGTTGCACACCTAAACTCTAAGGGGACTGGCACAACTCTTCCTATCTTTAAGTTTTTAATGTCTACATAATCAGATTCCCCATTCAATTTTGCTGTGGTAATATATAGTTATGAATTATAATGCAATGTGCATTTTTCCTTACCCAAGATTTCTTTTGTTTTCCCCGCTTTCCTTTTCGACTCTCCCTTGACATAATGTGCTATCTATCTTACTTTCATCCAGAAGTGTTAATGAAAAAGCTATGATGATAATCCTTGTCATTAGCATTCCCATACCAGAGTTTGGAAGCAGCAACAATAGTAAGTCCACACACGGATTTGACATAAATTGGGAACCTAAAATAAATCACATGGTGTAACTTATGCTCCAAGGGTCAAAAGTTAGACTTGGGAAAACAGGAATATGTATGCAGGGTAAAATAGAGGCAAAAGCCTGTATTATACCTTCATATTAGGTGTTTTCTTGCAATCACCTTCACTTTTGGGCCCCTCCCAACCTATAAAGTACTCCAGTTTACCTTGAATTACCTTATACTGGCAAACTGTTTGGCCTAACATCTTGAATGGCTCACTACGCGTTCACCAATTATTCTTTTTAGGGCTCAAAAAGATAGGGACCAAAATTCTGACAACTATTTTCATGACATAGATCATTACACTCCTCACAGATTCTGAATCAAGATTTCGACCACGTGTATCAAATGATGCAGATTTATTAACAACAGTTTCTTCCTTCTTGAGGGGAAGTGGGGAATTTGCCTCATGTAGAGTATGCGCAACATGCCTCAGGAGCTACATGACCAGGATTCATCACCAAATTAGATCTGCTGGTTGGAACATTAAACTTACCTGGAGCGGGCTAAGTACTGACGGAGAGTACGACAGGAACACTATTTCATGCCCCCGAAGAAAGGCTGATCCATAATTCATTGCAGTGTTTTAAAATAATGAAGTAGCACTACATAGAAATGAAAAAAAATCTTTGTGGTTGAACTTCCAATGTCACTTTGAGATTTTCAGTTCTGCACATTTCATGCAAATAAATTTTAATTTTTCAATTTGGAATAAACTATTTAAACTGGTACTGAAGCCCATTGATCGACTTAATTAGAAAGAAAGCCTACTGACTAAAGTTACCAAGAGTACATAAGCTCATGCCCTAGGTAATATATTCAATGTTTTTATTATTATTGTATGATAATTCTCCCAGCTTTTTTCTGTAAGGATCTCTCACTGGGCTAAGTAATTGGTAGTTTCTCATGCATGTTTGAATAGTCTTCTAAAAAGGTTTCCTAACAAATGCCATCTACTAGGGAAGACTATTTGAACTACATTTATTTCTATGGCAGATTTCCCTAGTTGGCCAATTAATTACAAGGTATAAAAGTATTTTTAAAGTCACTTTAAAAAACATAAGACAGTCAGTTATGGTTCATTGTTCCGATTTGGAACTGACTCTAATAATGCACCCAGAATATGCTGAAAATACTATTTTAATAATTCTAGTACAATGTCATACCTGGCATTAAGGCTACATTGTGCTCTTTGATTTTTTTCTGAACACTTCATAGTGAGTAGATGGGGTGAAATATATGGAGATATACCATTTCAGAGAACTGGAAGGGACCTTGAGAAGTCATTGAGTCCAGTCTCCTGCCATCATAGCAGGACCAAGTACCATCCCTGACAGATTTACCTCCACTCCCTAAATACCCCCCCCGGATTGAACTCACAACCATGGTTTAACAGGCTAAGGCTCAAACCACTGAGCTATTCTTTCCTTTATCCTACACTACCTAATTGTAATCTGCAATCACCTAAACAGTGTATTATTGTACCACATTTTGCAGTAAAATTATAAAAATCAACTGGGGAAGTTACAAACCAGAATCATTGGCTTTGTTAATGTATTTGTCCCAATTCTGGCACTATTACAATGACTGCCACCGGCCTTGATTTTTACAGGTATAAAAGTCATCACGTTGGATACGTCTACACTGCAACATTATTTCGAAATAACTAATACTGTTTCAAAATAACTTACTCCACGTCTACAAAGCAGGCAGTTATTTCAAATGTATTGAAACTGCTTATTTCCTCAAGTGGGTGGACTTCTTACTCCGACTCCTGTAAGCCTCTTTGTACGAGGAATAAGGGAAATCAGAAGCACTATAGGACACGGCTCTAATTTAATATCAGACCTGGAAAACTAGGAGACAGAGCAGAGTTCAGGGAATATGCATATGACTAAGATGGTATTGAACAAATTCACTTGAACTGAAGTCAATATGCTAGAGTTTTAGGGTTTCATTACGGGGGTGACTAGATCCCATTAAGTATGGGCCTTACTAACCAACTTGCCACATTTCTCGCCACACTATTGTGTCCCCTTTACGTGGTGGATCACAAACTTGCCTAATTTTTTAACTGGAAAAAGGAAAGGCTGACTTGTAAATGCACCATTTTGCTCCAGTACCTGATTTTCCCTACCCAATTCTGTCCCCAGGTTCTCCCTCAACTTCCAGCAAATTCTGAGCCTATTTCCCATTGCTGCACTTGGGTGCAAATGTTAGCAAGAATTTCCCCCGAACCTTCCCACCCCTCAACAACATACAGTATTTTATTTCTTTCATAATGGTAAAAATGAGAAAGTGGTTCAAGACATTCCAGAAATAAATCTGGAGAGTAACCCAGACTGGCCTTGTCTATTAGTGAAACAAATTACAGTAGTTATTCTTAGCAAAACCTTTCCTTCCAAAGGACAATGCAACAGCTAATGGAAGAATATACATAGCATGTGTCTGAAGCTTGCCTCCCTAGCGATTCATGCCAAAATAATATATCGGAGATATTACACTGCTATTATGAAGTTTTTATCAAAAATTATAAAATCAATAATATGTGACCGCTCATGTTTGGGGTGAGTCACGCAGTGATTCAGAGATGACAAAACAACCCCCTGGAAAGAGATTCACTGGTATAATTGTTATTGGGGGGAGGAAAGGGTAGACACTGGAGCTGCAAGAGTTTTCATTTCTGAATGGTATAGTGATGCATGGCTTGCTAATAAAAGAATGAAAGATTAATACCACTGGTGCCTGAAGCGCTTTGCTGATCCACAAACCAGGTAAAGCAATGAGAGCAGAGAACTGTTTTCTATATCTTACAATCAACAATGCTCTCTGTCTGTGGGCTTTATCCTCCCTCGACACTTAAAGGAGCTGCACTATGAGTTATTTTCTATCAGACTGGATTAACTTTGTTCTAGATGGAACATCCTTGATTTTCTGTGCCAAATAGCATAGCTGTGTGGTGCGTCATGCGTGACTGCTCGCTACAAACGATCAAACTCATTTCATTTGTGACAAGAGCTGGAATTGAACCTTGTTCTCCTGAGAATCGGATGCCCCTATATATTAATCTGATGTGTGCTTCCGTCCATTCCAATGTGTATATCTTGACAACAGTTCCTCTTTCACTGCAAATCTTCAACTTCTCTCAGTGGCTAGAAAAGTCTTTTCTTTTTCTTTTTTTTTGTGGCTTATGTATCACAGAATTAGGATGAAATGGTAGCAGAATTCTTCTCTTTCCTTAGTTTGCAAAACCTAATACATATCCATCAGCAATGTTCATATGTGCACAGGTACCATGGAGTGTTTTCTAACACAAAAGGCGTTAACACATTCAGGGTATGTCTACACTGCACTCTTATTTCAAAATAAGCTATTCAGGAAGAAATACTCTGAAATGGACTAATTTTAAGGCTTCCCTCTAATGTGGACATGCTATTTCAAAATAAGCTAAGGCAGGTTTCCCTAATGTGAATGTGCTACCTTGATTTAGAGCCCCAGGAGGCACTGGGGAATAATTCGTTTGAATGTCCCTGGGGAGGAGCTATTTCAAAATAGCAACACTGCAGCATCCACACTGCAGCGATTTCAGAAATGCTATTTCTGAATAGGCGTTATTCCTCATGAATGAAGTTTACAGAAGTCAGAATAAGCCATCCGTTATTTTGAATTTATTTCAGATTTTATTTATTAAAATATTTATTTCAGAATTGCTGTGTAGACACTCACATTGTTATTTCGAAATAACTGTGCTGTGTAGATGCACCCTCACTGAACAGGAATGAGAGCAAGCAGACCTACACTAACCCTAAATTTAGCAGTCCTGGAAAGGACAGGATAATTAAAATGATTCACTGCAGAAAACCTCAACCCACTAATTCCGTCCTCTAGAAGAAACATCTTGAGTCCTGTTATATGCATGGAAAGAGGAAAGAGTATTTCACCTAACTTGATTTCTGATGGCCTAGGATGATCTTTTTTTCTATTAGCTTCAGGGGATAGCCAAGTTAGTCCGTTACAGAAAAAAAACAACAAATGGTCTGGTAGCACTTTAAAAACTAACAAAACATGTAGATGGTATCATGAGCTTTTGTGGGCACAGCCCACTTCTTCAGATGACCGGAGTTATGTTAGTCTATAAAGTGCTACCAGACCATTTGTTGTTTTTTTCTATTAATACCTATCAGTCAAACCTAAACCTCTGGATTTACTCCTGTTTTAGTAAGGAATCGCTTCTGTTAGTGCTGTCAGATAAGTCTTCCATGAGCAGAGACAGAATACAAACTGAACAAAGACTTCAGGATATGGCCCTATTCATTACAACATTGTGTAATTAGTTTTCATATAACTTGTTATTAAGTTTCCTGATTTCATTACCAGTCTCCCAAAATCTAATGCTGTCCTTAAAGCCCCAGTAAGTTAAATATCTCAGCTTTCATTAAACTGCAGAGTTTCTAACACTATGACTGAAGAAAACAGGAAAGCTTGAAAATATTAATTGAGTATGATGGAAAAGTTTACAAACAATAAATAATAAGAATCACATTGATTTTTTTTTTTAAATCTCACCATTTTTTGGCGAGACTCAGATTTGGAAACATGGGAGTTGGGGTTGGCATATACCTGTTGTAGTCTGATTATTTAAGAATATATTTTGTGCTGTTACAGTTTCTTGATCTCACACTGGGAGAGGACAGGCTGCCAGTTACTAGTTTAATATGAACTACATTTTTAAAAGATTGCAGTAGGGTTGATCTTACAAGGTGCTGACAACCAGGCACCACAAATACCTTTTGAAGTTAAAGGGGAATGAAGATGCTTAACACTTTGAAGGATGATATTACACACACACACTTACTGCCTAGAAATTTCTTATCAGAACAGATGTTTAGGCAATAATGACTGAGGTGTAATGACCTTCTCAAACAAAATACAGGACTATGTAGCACTTTAAAGACTAACAAGATGGTTTATTAGATGATGAGCTTTCGTGGGCCAGACCCACTTCCTCAGATCAAATAGTGGAAGAAAATAGTCAATCATATATACCAAAGGATACAATTAAAAAAAGTGAACACATATGAAAAGGACAAATCACATTTCAGAATAGAAGAGGGATGCGGGGTGGGAGGGAAGGAAGGTAAATGTCTGTGAGTTAATGATATTAGAGGTGGGGAAAGGTAGATGTCTGTGAGTTAATGGTATTAGAGGTGATAATTGGGGAAGCTATCTTTGTAATGGGTAAGGTAGTTGGGGTCTTTGTTCAGCCCCCCGCGGAGAGTGTCGAATTTTAGCATGAATGCCAGTTCAGAGGATTCCCTTTCAAGTGCAGATTTGAAAGTCTTCTGGAGTAGGATGCATGTGATTAGGTCATTGAGACTGTGTCCTTTCTGGTTGAAATGGCAAGAAACTGTTTTTTCTTTGTGATCCTGTCTAATGTCTGTTTTGTGGGCATTGATTCTTTGGTGAAGTGTCTGAGACGTTTGTCCAATGTACATAGCAGACGGACACTTTCGGCACATGATGGCATAAATTATATTTCTGGATGCGCAGGAATATGTATTCTTGATCTTATAACTCAAGAATTAGGCCCAATAATGGTGTCAGCAGAGTGAATATGTGGACCTTCTCAGTTTGTGAATGGCCTGAGGCAAAGCTAAAGGGCCCATAATCCTATACACTCCTTATTTCTCTAGGAAATGCACTGGCTAGGAATAATTAATATTATCAGATGCTGCTGTAGAAGTAGTTTAAAGTCTATTTTCATATTATCTTTAATTATGCATCAGTTGCATAGATGTTTTATTTATTTATTTGGATTTAAACAAACTAACAAAATTGCCTACCCTGGGAGCTAGGCATCCTTGCCATCAATTAACAGAATGCAATTCCAAAATCTTTACAAAGCTAAAACTGATAACATATACTACTAATAGAGATGTGGAACCCTAATCTGTGGCTGGAGTATGGTTACTATCTTGCCTTCTGAGGACACCCTTCACAAAGTGCTGGATTTCACAAACTAGAAGGCAATGTCAGATTTACCTAAATGTCAGATTTCCTCCACAGTTGCTATTTAGTGTCTAAGATATAGATATTGAGAGAAGAAATTAAGAAATTACAACTACACAATACAAAGTGGAAAACATTTTTAAAGACAGGGTGTGTGGACAAAGTACATGGAGTTTTGCAAAATTGCAGATATCTACTTTATATGGATGCAGATCCAAATTTTATATCTTGAGCCATGCAAATCTACAGATGCCCTCATTATACACATGGATGCATGTTTGTCTGTGGACCCTGTTTGCAGATCGGACACGGACACAAATTTTGTATCACTGCAGGGCTCCACAAATATACTGCCTATTCTGGAAGCTATCATGGCTAAAAAGATTCAAATAGAGCAGGAATAACAAAAGGTTTGTGGGTATCCTGAGGAACTGATATACTTGAGAACAACACATCAACCATCTAGATTCTCCCTTTTGTCTGTGCATTAAGATTGTCCCTCACCCTTTATTCAGTTGAGTTGGAAGGGGATTAAGTCCAAATAAAAAGATTAGGCTCAGATTCAACCTCTGAACTCTGGAGAGCACAGAGACTAGTCTGTCCTTTCGCTCCTAAGGAGATCACCCCATAGAGGCAAAGACCTGGACCTGCTGCCCTCGCATACTAGCTTGCAAAGCACAGCAGAAAGGGAGTGAGCAGGCTGAACTTCATTAAGGGGTGTAACATGCTCTTTCTACACATCGGCTATGTCTAGCTTGCAAGCTTCTTTCGGAAGAAGCTTTTCCGGAAGAGATCTTCTGGAAAAGCTTAGTTCGAAAGAGAACATCCACACAGCAAAAGCACAACGAAAAGCAATCTGCTTTTTCGAAAGATAGCGTCCACATTAATTAGATGCTATTTTGCATTTAAGCTGTGATTACTCTATATGGAGTGGCCACCTGTGCTTTTTCCTGGAGGCCTCTTCTTTCAAAAGAATTCCCTCTTTCAGAAAAAGGCTTCTTCCTCGTAGAAAGAGGTTTACCACTGTTGGAAAAACCCCTCCGTTCTTTCAACCTTCTGTTGATAGAACACAATAGCAGAGTGGACTGTTTTCCCAGCCGTTTTTCTGGAAAAACTCTGTAATGTAGACATACCCATTGAGGCAGAGTTCTGGTGCCTTCTTTTTTCAAGACCTGGACTGTTCCATCATTGAGTTGTAAAGACGTATTTCCAGTTCCGATCAGTGAGCTGCAGTAACTGCACTTCAGAATGGTGTATTCTGACAAGTGCCTACCCAAAAACTGTGGTTTTGGCACAGTTATGAAAGCGGGGTTTAAAAGTATCTCATAGTTTACCCAATGTAGGTATGGAATTGAACAGGACTCAACTGAACCACCTATGCCACAGTCTGGAGCTGCTCCACACTGTGGGAATTCAATGCAGTGTTGCCAACTCTTGATTTTATTCTTGATTTTATGAAGTATCTTGATTTTATGAAGTATCACAGCTGAAGTCCAGTATTAAAACAAACTGCGTATGCAAGTTAACGAGGCAGTGGAGTCTGAGAAGAAGTACAGTCCTCCAAAGGAAAACAGTATTGGATACAAAATGGCACCCTGGCTGATATGTCTTTCCCTTCTCCTAGAATATAACCCTCCCAACTCCACACTGCAGCTCACGTGTGACAAAGTGGGCGCAGAGATTTTTAATTAACTGATATTAAGGAAGGATGCAAAACAATTATGAATCTGAATTTATACTCACTTGATTCAGTATATATTCACTCTGTTGTTTTTGTCAGGTCTGTTCCTCTAGGAAAACTGCTATTTAAAATGTTAGCTTTTAGAGCTTTTAAAAGTTAAAAAAAAAGCATGGAACTAAATGTTGCTCAGATTGCATTTCCCAGAGGAAAAAACCCAGGGTCTTTCATAATTGCCATAATTGTTTTTGATGTTGGGTAAACTAAGCGATTAAAAATGGGATACAAAAGTGCTATACTTCAATAAAAAAAACATACATGCCCTCTGGGAATATATCTCCGTTTACATTTTGGCCAATCAAGTTAAAAGCGGAGTCTCCTTATTTTCTAGCTTGAAAGCCATCATTTTAGATTTAATTGGATTTCATGCAGTGTACATTACACAAAAGCTCGAGCTGGAAATGTAAGATTCAATACAGAATTTTTCCAAAGAGGAGGGTGCTGGGCCCAGGATGTTGGGACCATCACCTCCACAAAGCATTTCTTCCCCAAGTCTAGAGCCTCTGGGAGTCTACTTAGACTCAAACAAATCCTAGGATAACTGGTAGGATAGGGACATGGAATTCCCAAGCCACCTGAAATGGTTTTGTTTTACACAGAAAAGCCACTTGCGCTGCTTTTCAGAGCGTTACATTGAGTTTAATTAGCAGCTGCTGAGGTGTTTGTTTTACCTTTCGCTCTGAGGTTTCAATATAGAAATTGATCAGGCATTTCCCTCCATTAACAAACAGAAGTGTATGCAGCACTGTGAACCAGGAATGGATTTGTGTGCAGGGAACACAAAAATGTCAAGGTCATCAAAAATGCAGGCACCTACTCCCAAATCCCCAACATTTGTACAGTGTTGGAGAGTGAAAGCTACATTTGTTTTAGAGAGTGAGCACCCTCCTACAGCTCCCAAGTGTGAGATTTGTGCTAGTCATCCTTCCTCTCGGCTGAGAGACTCCCAAATACCCATGGGCAGCTTCTGTTTCCACTTGCTTACAATGACTGATTCTCCGTTACTATATTCTGAGGGATTCCAAGGCTGAGGGATTTGGGCTTGTTTAGTCTGCAGGAGAGAAGGAGTGAGGGGGGATTTGATAGCAGCCTTCAACTTCCTGAAGGGGGGGTTCCAAAGAGAATGGAGAAAGGCTGTTCTCAGTGGTGGCAGACGGCAGAACAAGGAGCAATGGTCTCAAGTTGCAGTGGAGGGAGGTCTAGGTTGGATATTAGGAAAAACTATTTCCCTAGGAGAGTGGTGAAACACTGGAATGGGTTACCTAGGGAGGTGGTGGAATCTCCATCCCTAGAGGTTTTTCGGTCGTGGCTTGACAAAGCCCTGGCTGGGATGATTTAATTGGGGTTGGTCCTGCTTTGGGCAAGGGGCTGGACCTCCTGAGGTCTCTTCTACCCTATGGTTTTTCTGATTCTATAATTCTACAGATAACCTGACTGGGTTTCCTCTGCTGTAAGATGAGACCTGTTTCCCAGCCTACTTTTTAATTGGAATGCTGAGTCACCAATGATTAAGCTGGTCTTAAAATCGGTGTAAGTGAGAAGGCAATGTAATGTGAGCAAATTGACATACAGTGGGGCTGCAGGCAGAGTATAATTGTATTGTCTCAGGGATAAAGACCATCTTACGCCCCATACAATTTATTCCACGATGCAGGTTCTCCAAAAAGTGGATTCAAAATGTGCATTTGCTGTCTAGCTCATGATTGAGAAGAAAATTCTATGCACACAGTTCTGACCTCACTTAAAATTGGTGTATTTCTCAAGGAGTAACTTTGCTGAAGTCAATGGAATTATGTCAGTTCAAACTAGTCCAAATCAGAGCACTCGCTAAGACAGCCACAGTAGGTGAATAAGCAGCAAACTACTTACAGATTTTTGATTCTGTGTCTGTGTGTATGTGTGTGAATTTTATGGATATGACCAAATTGGTACCCTTGCATAGAAGAGCACGTGGGATTACTTGTGAAGAAAGATACTATCAAATATGAGTAGGAGTATTCAATTCTAATTCATAGAAATCAAGAGCAGTAGTTCTATGCAGGGAAAGGAGGACACATTAGGGAAAGGTGTAAGTGAACTTGGAAGTAATGGTTGGCTGTTTGCCTCTGGATAAGCAGAGGGCAGAGAGCAGTTCCTTTACCTATGGTTTTGGTTACCAGTCTCCAGTAGCACCAATCTGTCTTTTCTTGCCAGATGCATGTGATTGGTCAGAGGGATGCTCTCACTTTGAGGCATAGACAGAAAAAATAACGGTTTAAAAAAAAAACCTTAAAAAACAACAGATAGTTTAGTAGCACTTTAAAAACTAACAAAACATGTAGATAGTAATAGAGAGGTAGCCGTGTTAGTCTGACCTTGCTAAAACAAAAGGAAAAACTATATAGCACTTTAAAGACTAACAAGATGGTTTAAAAGGTGATGAGCTTTCGTGGGCCAGACCCACTTCCTCAGATCATATTCTGGAAGAGAATTGGCATGACTATGACCTTTGGTCTTTAAAGTGCTACATAGTTTTTCCTTTTGTTTTAGCAAAACATATAGATGATACCATGAGCTTTCATGGGCACAGCCCACTTCTTCAGATGACCGGAGCATTGGAAGTCCAGAACCAAACTGGACTTTAAATGTTTTTTAAAACATTTTTCATTAGATGGATAAGTATTTTTTTCCTTTCTACAAATGTGTCTTCAAAAGGCACGCAAGCCAGCTGTACACAGCAGGGTGCAACCAGCAATGAAAACAACCATCTAAGAAATGAAGACTGTTGTTCTTGTGGAGCTTTTTTAAAAAATCACCTTTGACATTCTGGCCTGCCCTAGATCTCCTTCTGTGACCCATCTTTCTTAAACACCAGGTGGTGATGACGCACAAAAGGGTGCTCATGCAACAAAATAAAATAAAATAAAATCCACCACAAAAAGGAGCAGGAAGGTCAGGGAATTAAGTTAGCCAGTAAGCGCATTTATTTTAGAAGAAATACTTCCAGAACTAGAATGAGGAAGAAATAAAGGAATTAAGCCCGTCTTTGGGATCTTCCCTAATTTCAATATGTGATACTGTGGCTTGTGTAATGGCAGCTCAGAGTCACCATTCTTGAATTCAGTTTGTTCCTTTCTAAGAGCAACTTGCTGGAACAGTGGCAGACAGCAAGTAGAACCATGCATTCACTCCTTCCCACTACCTGCCCATTCGCACGGCTGAGTAGACAGACCGGATCTAGAAGGAAGAAGAGGGATGTTCCACCGGCTGAGGGGAAGCAGGAGGAAGTATTCTGTCACAAATTAATCTGCCTTCATGGCAACTGGTAAGATGCCTGACTCCAAGGTAGATAAAAAAGCAGCCTTTCCCCTTGGAAGGCTGAATTTAAAGCAAACAGGAGCCAAGAAATAGTCAATTAAAAATCAAAGATACTGCTAAAGAGGCCAAATAATCCTGCGTCTTCTATCAGCAGTTAGAGCCAGATGCCCAGTCAAGGTAAACTGAAGTGAGCTTTGCTATAGCAAATTTTCACAACAGAACTCATCTACGAGTTAAAATCTTGTGGTGGTCACTCACTACTACTCACTAGGGAACAGAGGCAATCAAGAAAGAGCAGCTATGGTCTAATATGCTGGGTGTTTAGTTAATCCACGCCCAATGGCATTCATCTAGCAGCGACAACAGACAAAATTATGTGAAACATTTTCTCAGGCTCAGCCATTTCCTGTCACTGAACGACCTGCTGTATAATAATTTGTGTCTTGTTATTTCCACTACATTTCCTTTTCTTGGCATACAGTCCCTCTTTCCTAGCAAATTTCATTATCAGTCCCCCATGTACTCTCTATTCTGAGCTGTTCTCTTGAGTCTTGCCTTACACCTGTTCTGCCTGTTTGGAATGCAAGTTCTTTGGCACTGTGTAGGTGACATATCCTGAACTCGCTTCTACAACCCTGATTCAAGTGATTTTTCCCATTGATTTCAAAGACTCAACTTGACTGACCAAAGGAATTACTCATGTGAGAAAGAGTTGCGGGATCAGTCTTTTTAAAGTGTCCATGTAAGAGTACATCTCTGTAGAAGTCTCACTTATTAACAGTAAGAATACGTATGCAACATATTTTATAACATACAATTTTTACACTTGCAGGAGAGAGACTGAATGCATAAAATATTACATTTTGGGTTCTAGAGAAATTAGGAAGGATAAATATTATCCAATTGGGATGAATTAAATGGTGTCTTGACACCTGAAATCTGACGATAGTAAAAATATCATCATATGTTGGAAACGGAGCAGAGTGGATTATCTCTATTTGACAAGGTGGTTGACAGTAATAACTACACGAACATCCCAGAACATCCTTGATCTCATCACTCCACCACTTTGATTTTGAGATGACTGTACCTGGGAAATTAAATATTGCTCTCATCACTGATGCTGTCTAATGTGACGGAGACGTGCTGCACTGACTCCAAGAACTGAATCTAGTACAGCTTTCTCTACCTTAGAAGACACTGGTAGCAGAGTTCTCAATGGAGAGCAAATCGGAATCAAACCACTGAAATATTCAGACACACTACAACCAGTCATCTCAATCAGACAGAAATATTCATGCATTATTCATGAAATAAAATCTGGGAGTTTTTCCAGAGAACATGCCATAGACTAGCAATAGGGCTTATCAACTGTTTTAAATCAGCATGTTTTATCTAATACAATAACAATTTATTTACTCATGATATTTATACATTGTAGCTTTTCTGAGACTAATTGATTCTTTTCATCAAGGTCCTCTGCATTGGGAAAACTGATTCACTAAGGAATTAAAAAGCTACTTTTCTGAATATCTGCAGAATAATTTAGATTGTAGTTGAGCACGGATAAGACACTGTTAACATTCACATTATCAACCTAATTTTCTGGGGATGCCTATCACACATTTTCAATCTTTTTCACCTAAAACGTGGCAAAATGGGCTGCTTAACACTGTTTTTTGAAAGGGAAAATAAATTATTTCTACTCTAATCACCCAAGCTACATTTTAGCTACAACAGCCAGTTGGGTTAGGCCCCAATCCTGAAAAGCTAGAGCAGCAGTTCCCAAACTTTTACAGATGGGGACCCATTTTGACAATTCAGGAAGACTTGGTGACCCAAGGCAACTAAAAAATGGGGGGAAGAGAGGAGGCAGAGCCACCTGGGAAGACACTTGGCGACCCTTTTGAAATGTAATGGCCACCCATATTTGGGTCCCGACCCATAAGTTGGGAAACCCTGAGCTAAAGGCTTCCCTGTGTGTATCCCTGTTCACATCCATGGAATGAGTCACAATACTTAAAGTTATGCAAATCCTTGAATCTTTGCAGGACTGAGGCTTTATTTGTAATTTTCGGGGTTTTCACACCCACGCCAACTTTTACATCAACTGCAACACAAAAATTCCAACCAATAGTCCAGGAAATTAAAAAATACAGTTATAGTGTATATATTGTGACAAAGCTTCTACATGCTTTCAGGTGGATTTGCTTGCCTCAGGCTATGTCTATGTTTCCGGAGGTATCCCAGAAAAACTCTGCCGCGTCCGGGGAATGCGTCTGCTGTTCCGAAATTTTTTTCCACTGAGTAGACGCATTTTTTGGCATCCCTGTAAACCTCGTTTTACGATGAAGAAGGGATGTTCCAAAAAAGGTTTCTTTTCTGACATTTGGCCCAGTGTAGATGGGCCAAATGTCGGGAAAGCCTCTTCAGAAAAAAGAAGTGGAAAAAGCTACACAAATTGTGGTTCACAATTTACGTAGCTTTTTCCGGAAGAACAGTGTAGTATATACATAGCCTCAGAGGCTCACAGCAGCCCTCAGTTTAGGCACCATATCTAGGGCATCAGATTGCTGTTTGTTGAGCTCTGTTCATCATTGGCCAGCATGAGTTATAAAGGAAAACCAAACTCCACAGTCTCGGTGGATCGCCAAATAATGTAGAGTTGGGTAAACCCCTTTCTTTTCCCTAAGTAGAAATGGGTGTAGGAGGAGAATTCAGGCCCATCCCGTACTCTGGGTTCCAGCCCAGGGCCCGATGTGAGAGTATCCAACACCTATTACGAGACAGCTACGAGGCCCCTGGGCTACCTCCCCACACCTTCCCCAGCACCTTCCTTCTCTCAGGCTCGTCCTCTTAGTATCCACTAGTGCTTGTTTCTTCTAAACGCCTGGAAGCACTTTCCTCCATCCTCTCAGCTATTCACGCACGGTAGCTAACTTCAAGGAAGCTCTTTTTATAACCAGTCTCAACTGATTCTTTAATTGGCCCCTGGTTTTCCAACTAGCCGCGGCTCACCTCACTCTGCAAGCCCACTTAACCAACTCCAGATGCTTAATTGCCTGATTGATTCTGGAAAGGTCTCACTGGTTCTGGACTAGCCCCTGACACTTTACCCTGGGAAAAGAGAGAGATGTATTCAGCCTGCGACTAACATTACTATTTTGTATCCTTCTGGCCTGACTCCCTCATTGTCTATGTATGTCTATGTCCACCCCTAAAATTAAGATTTAATAATCACCCATATCCTAGGAAAAAGGCATTTAATTCATACTCAAAGTTTTCATACAAGAATACATACAGTTTTTTACACCTACAGTGGAGGGACTGAATGCATAAAATATTAAGTTTCTAGCTATTGCAGTTACAAAAATATTTTTTAAGCCTGCAGTGAGGCAGGCCTACTGCCTGGTCAGAGTGTGGAAATGCCTCAATATTAGCCATTGGGACAACTGACACCAGTATTAGTAGCCTCAGCTGCTCAAAATACATGAGTTTGTTTTAAAAATGAGTTTAACAAAAATCTGGGGTTCTTATTTACCTAGTGGTTTTTGAGTCTTTAGAGTTCAAGATTTCAAGCTTTCCCTCCGCAAGTATAAGACCTAGAAACTTCTTCTTTAAAATGAACAGTACTTTCTCCTGTGATCCCTTGATCCCTTGACTGCAGGAGTTGAGACTATTTTGAGTCTTGTGGGTTTTTTCTTTAAAAGTGGTGAGAATTGGTGCGCTATTCAGAAGCCTTTAGGGAACAACAAACTGCGGCTTCTTGGGAAAGCTGAAATCAACACTTTTTGAAGTAGTTTGGTGCATGGTAGAGGGAGCGAGCAGTCGAAACCCAAAGGAGACAGATCAGGGCAGTAGGAAGCATAAAGACTTAAAATTGAGACTTGCAGCTAGTGCTATGCTTTCCAAAGGGATCAGTTATAAGACGGGAGGGGCATGCTGCAGATTCTGCACAAAACAGAAGGAGGTGAGTGTCATTGACTCCCACAACATTTCCAGAACCAGAATGGAATCCAGAACCCTCTAAATACACCCCTGTCCAAACAAACAACCTCAGCATGGGCAGTGGCTTTATACAAATGAAAATCTAGCCAAGTGAACTCCGGAGAAAGGAGTGAATGCTGCGAGAAATAAAATTTGCTTACCTGTCTCTTCTGTGAGGAGATGCATATGCTGTAAGGGATTTTGTTCATGTTTGGTTCTAATATGTTAAATGTTGTCATTATAATTAACTGTTCGAATATGCAGTGCTGAATACATTTGCTATTTATCGGAAAGACTCTATTTTGTATAATGGGTCAAAAGACAGCAAAGACTCTGTATTGGCGACACTTCTCTTTGGGCTTTTACACCCTTTTCTAAAAAACAGCAAGAAAAGGAGAAAATCTGGAAAGGTTAGGTGCCTCCGAACTTTTGCACCTCCAACCCTATACAATGGTGCTGCGCAAGACAGCTGGGTGTTGTCCTCTGGTGTAGGGACCATCACTATCAAATCACTTCCCTGGAAAAGATCATGAGGTTATCCTGGCTGGGTTTATCCTCAGTTCCAGATTCTGTGACTCTGTGTTCCTCCCATCCAGAGTATACCAAGGGCAGTAACAAGTCAAGAGGGACTAACCAGTGCCTGCTACCCTGTACTCTCTTCTTCAGTATATCCATCTGCTGTGTTCTTTCATTGAAGCCTGCAAATATAAAATGGTTTGGTATGTCCATAATATCACTGAGGGTTAATTATGGAACCGGGCTTTATGCCTGCAGGAGTAAACCACTGAGGTGTTTTATCTTGTCTGTGGCTTTAGGATGTTTTGCTGTATTTTGCATGCTTAACGCCTCCCTTCCCCCAGGTTTCCTTGTTTATGTATACATTCCCTAAATAAACACAGATAGTTTTCACCTTATTCTCAAGTCACATCATCACTTATCTGAGGGAATGGGATAGGATCTTGGCTCACCAGGGGAATAGATACTGCAAGCTGGGAAAGTACCAATCTTCTAGGCATCTACTGCCATTGCATTCACTGTTACATTCACAGGGCAACAATGCTACCTCTCAGCCCACATTTGCCGCCAGCTCAGACAGCTGGCAATTTGATGTAGTACATGGGCAATTTGGAGTTTAGACTTTCAGTCAGACCATAAGAAGACCTTTCCTTCCAGGATAAATAAGAACCCTAATTAAAGTAAACCATGTCTTCACTACTTGCTGGATCAATGATTGATTTTATCATATGTATCGACTGTTGAGTACTCTTCCGTTAACTCCAGTACACCATCAAAATGGGAAAAGTAAAAGGAGTTGACAAGCGAGCATCAGCTATCAACTTACCACAGTGAAGATACTGTGGCAAGTAGACCTAAGTATATCGTCTTCAGCTATATTGTTCACATAGCTGAAGTTGTGTAACCTAGGTTGATGGCCTGTGGTAGTATCGACAAGACCTACATTCAAAGCCCCACTACACAGTCACTTTCAGGACCACAGCCACCTCAGGCCTGGCCAGTCTTCGTCTCTCTCTTGGTATAATGCTCCAGGATTGAACCACTTGTCCAAATCCTTCTCCTCAATTTCAGGTCAGAGTGTGGGGCCTTGCTCCATTCTGGATTCCAACTCTGAGATCCTATCTCCTAGGCAGCAGTCTGCCCTCAATCTGGAAACTGCCTTGACTCACTGCTTCTCAGAGCCACTTCTCATGATGCCTTGCTTGGAAGCCTATGCTACTGCTTCTGCTTCTTTCCCATACAGCCCATCTTCCCTGGAATAGCACTGAAAGACTCCAAATCACTCTAAGTCTCTGTCTCTCTTCTGAGTAATAGGAAGATCTTGAATAGCCTTGCCCCAGCAGGTACTGTTTGCTTCCTGCCTGCAACCACATGATCTTCTGAGGACCACCAGGTTCCAGTTTATAAAGGGACAGAATTTGGAATGGAGATGTGGCATCCCAGGCCAACCCTTAAAGGGATGCCACACACTGAGACAGCATGCTAAAAACATAACTGAAATTAGAGAGCAGTGACACAGGCTATGAAAAGAACATGACATTTTTAAGCATATCAGAAGCACAGAGCAGAAGACAGAACTCAAGATACCAGTAGACACCTAAGACTACAATAAATGTGAAAGGACATTGCAGAGAAGCAGAATTCTACTTTACAACTATCTTCATCACAGATATTATGGAAATACTGCACTAACCCCAGATCTTCAGTTTACAGAAAAAAGGTAAAGCCCTCAGAAAAGTGACTTGCCAAAAGAAGGGGTATCCAAATAAGTTGTTACATAAAGAAGAGCAACAAGTCAATAGAGAAAGTGTATTTTTAAGGGACTGACTATTTTAAGTATTTATAGAAATAAATAATGGAGGAGCCAAGAGACAGAGATAGAGATAGATAAATCCAGCTATTCTACTCTACACTAGTGAGCTGGTAAGCCCTCTGCAATGATGAAGACTGACATAGACACACTCCCTGTGTGCCAGGTTTAGTTCACAGCTTTTCTATTTACATCAGCAACAGATTATTGACTCTAGCTAGTCTGCCAGATGATGTGGAGGTTGTCTAGTCTCTGGTCACTTCTACCCTCAATCAATCTGCTGAGGAGAGGATTGGTTATGAGCATCCAGTATGCCAACCATGGCTAATGGGGGAGGCCTTCCAATACACTAATTTGAACATTGTAGTCCATCAGGGTATGTCTACACTACAAAGTTAATTCGAACTAACGGACGTTAGTTCGAATTAACTTTGATAGGCGCTACACTAGCGCTCCGCTAGTTCAAACTTAATTCGAACCAGCGGAGCGCTTAGTTCGAACTAGGTAAACCTCATTCCACAAGGACTAAGCCTAGTTCAAACTAATTAGTTCGAATTAAGGGCTGTGTAGCCACTTAATTTGAACTAGTGGGAGGCTAGCCCTCCCCAGCTTGCCCTGGTGGCCACTCTGGGCACCACCAGGGAAACTCTTCTGCCCCCCTCCCGGCCTCGGAGCCCTTAAAGGGGCACGGGCTGGCTACAGTGCCCGTGCCAGGTGCAAGCCTGCCAGCACCCAGCCAGCAGACCCTGCACCTGGCACGGCTCGAGCCAGCCACCCGCTGCCACCCAGCCCTCCGCCTCTTCCCGGGACCAGGCTGGCGGCTCCTGGGAGCCTGCCCAGGACTGCAAGAGGCGGGCACCCGCCTGGTCTAGTGTGGACATCGTGGACCTCGGGCACGACTTCCGCACTAGGCACAGTAAAGTGGCTGTCTAGGGCAGGATAGCTGCCAGCCTGGCCACCCAGGAGCAGGTTTGCATGAAAATCAGGGTGGTCCAGTGAGACCCCCGACCCTGAGCTTAGAATGGCCGTACTGGGTCAGACCAAAGGTCCATTTAGCCCAGTGGCCTGTCTGCCGACAGCGGCCAACACTAGGTACCCTGGAGGGGATGGATGGAGGACAATGACCAAGCCATTTGTCTCGTGCCATCCATCTCCAGCCTTCCACAAACAGAGGCCAGGGACACCATTCCTACCCCCTGTCTAATACCCCTGTCTAATACCTGTCCAGGGACCCAACCTCCATAACTTTCTCTCACTTCTCTGTAAACTCTGTTATAGTTCTAGCCTTCACAGCCTCCTGCAGCAAGGAGTTTCACAGGTTGACTATTTGCTTTGTGAAGAAGAACTTTCTGTTATTCGTTTGAAGCCTGCTACCCATTCCTTTCCTTTCGTGTCCTCTAGTCCTTCTATTATGGGAACTAATGAAGAACTTTTCTGTATGCACTCTCTCTACACCACTCATGCTTTTATAGACCTCTATCCTATCCCCCCTCCGTCTCCTCTTTTCTAAGCTGAAAAGTCCCAGTCTCTTTAGCCTCTCTTCATATGGGACCTGTTTCAAACCCCTCATCATTGTAGTTGCCCTCCCTTCTCCCACCCTCTCTCTTCCCCTCTCCCACCTCTTTTTCCCAGTCTCCCCTAGTTTTGTTCAATAAAGAGAGTTTCTATTTTTGAACACACGTGTCCTTTATTTTGTACATCAGGAAGGGGGGCTAGAGAGGGGTAAGTGGAAGGAGGTGAGGGAGGAATGGGGTACGAGCCCCCGATGGGGAGGACTGGGGTGGCTCTGTGGGCTCCTCGGGGTGGAAACTCTCCTGCAGCCCCCCAATTGACACCCCCCCCGGATGGCAGCCTGCGGCAAGTGCAGCCGGGCTGATGTCCGAGCGCTGTGATGTGCCGAGTGTGGGCACTCAGGGCAGTCCAAGCCAGGACTGCTTTGCAAGTGGGGAACCCCCTGAGAACTGTCTGTCCAGGGTGGGGGTCGAGACCCTTTAAGCACAGCCCTCGGCTAGCCTGAGACAGCAGCTCCATGCTCAAAGTCCTCATCTGATGCCCTGCCGGCACTGCTTCTGGCCATCCTTAACCCCTGTTCAGGGTCCACTCTGTGTGGACATGCTAGTTCAAATTAGCAAAACGCTAATTCGAACTAGTTTTTAAGTCTGGATGCGCTAATTCTAATTAGCTTAGTTCGAATTAACTAATTCAAACTAAGTTAGTTCGAATTAGCGCTGTAGTGTAGACATACCCTCAGCGTGGTGACAAGAGCACTTGTCTTCAGTTGAAGTGAAAATTAAACACATTTATAGCCAGTGTTGTCTTCAAGTCGTCATTGTCAAGACCAAATCGATTGTCAAGTCACTACAGTTCAAGTCTCAAGTTGAGTCTCGAGTCCCTAAAGTCACTTTTGAGTCAAGTCCTAAGTCGAGGCTCAAGTCTTAATTTTAAAAATGTCAAGTCACTTTTGTACAAGCCATCAATATCGGCGTTTTCAGACAATTTTTTCACTAAGTCAATTTAACAAAATTAGCGAGTCTCAAGTCACAAACAATGAACTTGAGTCGAGTCTCAAGTTGAGTCACCTAGGTGACTTAAGTCAGACTCGAGTTCAAGTCATGGGACTCGAGTCAACAACTCTATTTATAACTAAGTTATAAATGTTTTCCAATTTGGCTTAGCCAGGAGCAACTTGAAGCCAGCAATCTAGGCCATCCAGAATCTCGGTGGTCAAGATGAAGTCATTACAAATGGCATCCTGAAAATTGCCGAGGACATCCATGTAAATTAGATGATGGCATTTTCTCATGCTGTGTGGAAAATCACAGTATCCTGGACCATCCTCCAGCTGCTGCTTGTTCAGAGCTGAATCATCTGACAGTCACTGGTTCCAGATCCAGACAGTTGTATTGATGCACCAATGCTAGGTGAAATGAATTTATGCCATCTCTAAACTGAAAAACAGATGCACAGCCAGTGCTAATGGTACTTTTGTCAGAACTGCTAAAATGTACAGTTGATTCTGTAGCAGAATGACTTCTGGTCTTCTTTCATCTGGTGTGAAGAACTAGAACTCTGCCAACTGGAAGGATGGTATTGTGATTGCACTCTATGAGGGAAAGAGACTGCACAGTGAATGTAAAAGCTACAGGCTGATCTCCCTGCTCTCTGTTCCAGGAAGCATCATCCCCAACCATGTGGCTTTATGAGGAACAGATCCATGTTAGATTTCATTTTTGCCCTTTGCATGTGGTTGGAGATACATTGTGTGTTCTGGAAGCCCCTGAATGTAGCATATGTTGATCTGAAGGCTACCTTTGAGTTAGTAGACTGTGTTGCATTATGAAAGACCTTAAAGGGCATAAGTGTCCCTACCACTCTGCTGGATTTGATTAGAGAGCTGCACAATAGAACCACTTCCTCCATATCCGGTGTTAGGACGGGTTGTGGTGTGGCCCCTGCACTCTTGTCAGGCAATGGATTTCACAGTGAAGCATTCCGCCAGGTACAGAGGCATGGAGAACGGTGACATCTCCCTCACAGACTTAGACTAAGCTGATGATGTTGTTCATTTAGTACAGAGCCTCAACAGCTTTTGTGAGGCATCCAGCATACAGACAAGGAGTCAGCTAAGATCGGTCGTCATGTTTCATGGTCTAAGACAAAACTGCACAAGCTAGGACTCTAACAGGAGCTGTAGCCACATCATTAAGAATAATTTTAGCAGCTAAAGGTTTATGTAATGACTTGTGTTTTATTTTCAAACTTTGTATTAGAGCATTGACTACTGATTATCCTAGCACAGTGAAAGTGGGGACAGAATCAATGCTTTGTAGACTGTGTCTGCTGTTGTGTGTGATAAACACTGTCTAACAAGTTTGAAAAAAAATCTATTTTGATGCTGCTTCCCCAATTAGACCCGTTAAATGTTCTTTGGCTTAGTTTTACACCCAGATATATTGTTAAGCTAACATTTTAAGTAAAGAAATCTACAGTATGATCAACATTCATTTCTAGTGGGTTTTATCAAGTCTCTGACTCTAAGCAAACGAAACTAATTATTTTGTTGCGATTCAATGTAACTTGATTACTCTCTAACTACTCAGTCATTTTTGGAAAATCCGCTCATTCATTCTGAACAGCAGCAGCTGACTGGTAGATGTACAAAAATCATGTCATTAATGTGCTATAAGAAAGCTTTTTAATGTGCATACCCATTATGGAACTCACAGACATAAAATAAGATAACATAGTGGAGTAGTAATTAATTCCTGTACTAACCTTTTTGCCTGTTTTCAGGAAAAGACAATGCATTTCTTTCTGCACGCTCAATCGCGGAAAATGAGCCAAGCCACTCTATTGCACTGTTTGATGGATCCAGATCAATCAGGTTTCTGCATCGTACACTGTAATTTACTTTGACCAAAAGAAACTGCTCTACAAATCTGTCTACAGTCAATATTTCTGTAGACTTGATAAGTAAATACATATAGAGCAGTAAACTTAAAATATACAGATTAAAACTAATATGGTCTAAAATCTTAAACTGTAGACAAAGATATATTTTATAATCTTTACAGTCTATTTTTCCAATCTAGTAATTATAATAAGACATCAAATATAGCCTCTCCTGATAGACTTTAATCCCTTGAATGCTACACCTGAAGTTTTATTCCGCAACTACCATGAACTTCTGTTTGCTCTGACCTGTGCTAGGCCATTAGCCTATCTTTACAGATAGTATTTGATGGCATCAGATCTCTAATATGCCATTTTGACCTAGCCCATAGAAGTAGAGCAGGGCAGAGCCCACATTACCCTAGAGGCAGCACCAAACGTGCCTTTCAAATCATCTGGGCACAGAGTCTGCAGCTTCTATTAACCCTGCTTTGTGGTGGGCTCTGTGTGAGGGAGCTTGTGAAGTTACTGTCCCCATGTCTGTCTCCTTTTGACATCTTAGATACTTATAAGAAAGCAATCCCTGTGCACTTTAGAGCCCAGAGATTGAAGTTCTACCTTTTTTTTACGCTTGGTGTGCAAAGGAGGAAGGAAGACTTCTTATGGCCTCTGTCCCACGCTTGCTGTGCAATTGAGGAATAGCAGTTCCCTTACCTCACTGGCGTCACTTCTCCTTTCTAGCCAGGGACACTTTCAGCAGGTAGCATGCCTCCGAGTTGTGCCTACTTCAGTCTAATGAGATTGTAGTTTTACACCACACCAGGTTGGGTCAGCAACTTAAATGAATATTACAAAATGTAATCATGCATTGAAAGATGTAGCTAATGGACCCTGTCACGCAGAAACAAAGACAAACCAATGAACTGGAATATCTGGAAATTCTAACATGTCTCCTTACTCTGTGGGTCACTAGGAGGGAATCGAAAGAAATAAAATTTAATCTATTCAGCTAAAAGTTTTATTAACAAAGACAATCCTCTGCCTGAGAAATGATTCTGAGTGAACAGTCATTTAGTTCTCTGCAGTTTAGTCCTGTAGTGCCTCCAGACTGGCTAATCCTCACACCAAGTTTTGGGATAAACATAAGCAATCCACTGTTGTCATCCCAGCATATACACAACAAATATTATACCTTTTGCGCTAGGTATTCTGTTGCCATACATTTCACAAGCTTACAGTGTGGAGCAGTAACTGACCCGTTCTTAAAGCTCAGTATCCAAGGGTATGTCTACACTACCCCGCTAGTTCGAACTAGCGGGGTAATGTATGCATACCGAACTTGCTAATGAAGCCCGGCATTTGAATTTCCCGGGCTTCATTAGCATAAAGCCGGCGCTGCCATTTTTAAAAGCCGGCTAGTGCGAACCCCGTGCCGCGCGGCTACATGCGGCACGGGCTAGATAGTTCGAACTAGCTAGCTATTCCGAACTATCTGTACGCCTCTGTACGGGGTTCGCACTAGCCGGCTTTTAAAAATGGCGGCGCCGGCTTTATGCTAATGAAGCCCGGGAAATTCAAATCCCGGGCTTCATTAGCAAGTTCGGTATGCATACATTACCCCACTAGTTCGAACTAGCGGGGTAGTGTAGACATACCCCCAGATAGACCACATTAGACGTACTGACACCCTGTAGAGGTAAGTCACCAAACTCTGCTGGTTAGGTGTGGAGTGTGAACATGCTACACACACTTCAAGGAGAGTGTGGTTGCCAAGCAATGAATCTTCATGAGGAATTTTGGTGGAGTCAAAATTTAAGCTGCATACTCAGCAAGATGGTATGGCAGGGTATGGGACAGAGGGAGCATCCTACAACTATAGGATGCCAAAGATACAATCCAGCCCTGTTCTTCTTTGCAAGATGCTGATGTAATACTGAACAAGATTAATTCTGCTGCAAAAAATCGCTCAGACGTATGAAAAAAATACAAATCCCCGAGGACCTGATTTTGATCTCACTTATATCAGTCAACAATGAGTAGCTGCAGTGAGGTCAATGGCATTACACTGATGTAAACGAGGTTGGAATTAGACATCTGAATATTCTTAACCACTTATTAAAGACTAAGACACAGGCACAGGTTGACATAAGGACCTGTTTCAATAATTGTCCATAGCAACTGGTGGCTATTTTTGCTACTTGCACTGCATTAACATGCATGAACTGCTGGCCCTAATTACCTTTTTCTTCAATGCTTGAATGGGTTTTTTTTTTACAGTACTTCAAAAAGAATTACACTAAATTAAAAGAGTATAACGAGAAATCTTCATGGAGGGCTCAATCTAGTAGCCTTTGAAGTCCATTTTTTTTCACTTAACTCCAGCTGGACCGCCAGACAATAGTTTTATATTAACACATAGTCATCCTGGGTATAACAATGCTAAATTACCACAATACAAGGATAAAGATTTCTGGACAATATGAAGAAAGGCTCAAGCCCATGAACCAAGATTAACTTGCATTACAGATTGAAGGTGAGTCCTGGTAAACATTTTGGGGTTGTATAAAATATAGAAACATGCATCACAAAGCAAAGCATTGCTGGTTGGTAGGCCTAAAAGGAGTTCTTAGGCCAAGCTTGATCTTGCTATTTAAGCCATTCTTCTACATACTTCATGACGTTATACATTCACCATCATTTCTTTCTTTGTGTCACAATTTTTAAAAATGAATATTAGGGCTATATCATATGAAGTCACAATTCTGAACCTAATACTGGGAAGTTATTTCTACCCAAGATTTCCCTACAATTGGATATATAAAGTCATTCTCAGACTATAAAGGTGTCTTTGATATCAATGAAGCAAGCTGGATCCTTGACCTAATACCACTGGTTAAAATGTCTTGTCTTTTACACAACACTAAGGGTACGTCTAGATTAAATGCCTCTGTCGCCAGAGGCATGTAGATTAGGCTACCAGACATAGGAAAATGAAGCGGCGATTTAAATAATCGCCGCTTCATTTAAATTTACATGGCTGCCGCGCTGAGCCGACAAACAGCTGATCAGCTGTTTGTCGGCTCAGCGCGATAGTCTGGACGTGCAGGTGTCGACATCAAAGGTATTTGTCGACCACCCAGGTATGCCTCCTGGGATCAGCTGTTTGTCGGCTCAGCGTGACAACCATATAAATTTAAATGAAGTGGCGATTATTTAAATCGCCGCTTCATTTTCCTATGTCTGGTAGCCTAATCTACATGCCTCTGGTGACCAAGAAACCAAGAAACGTCACCCCTGAAGAGATTATATTCTTCAGGAAGTAGTCTGTCACTTTCTGTGAAACAAATTAGGTTAAATCAATGATGCAGATAGGGAAGGAGCCTGAGTTGGATCTTTAATTAGTGGGTGTTTTATAGAACTGGCTTTGGTTTATTTCCAGTTCTTTAACTTATACAAATGTGTGTTAATATGAAAATAAGATCACCAATGGTTAATGCATTTATGTACCAGGACTGATTGGCTATGACATGCATGTGATGATAACATTACCAATCCTGAAAGATCTTAAATGCACCACAATGGTTTCTACTTTAGTGATCAGACAAAGCAAGACATTTAACATGCAGGACTATCTCCCCTTCTCCTGCTATGATCATTTTTGACTTGGGTAGTCAATTCATACGGAAGGATTGTACAGACTGTGTGTTGGCTACATTCAAAATATATAGTTAACTACAGTAGTTAGCAGTCTCATCAGCATTGCATAGTTGACATCTTACATAAGATTCAGATGAGTAATTATTAAGTCCTTTTGCATGATATAATTTCCCAGCAGTTTTTACTCAGCCCATCTGTTAATACTGGCCCTAGGTTTAATTAGATGCCCCTAATTTGCTAAGTTTTGCATTGTTTAAAATTAGTCTGCAAGTGCAGTATTTATTTTTCAGCCGAAGACCTTGTGTTTCTATTATTCAAATGAGCTCCAGTTGTACTGCTGATTAAACATACTGCTAATGTTTCAGTTGACATATTTTCCTAGGTTGTGGAGGTGGGGTTTTTTTGTGCATGGTGATGGTTTGTGAATATTTATGAGCAGATCCACATGCATAACATTTAAAGATTTTTTTTAAATAATGATGCAAGCTTGACAATGTTATGACAAATGTGAAAGGCAAAGGTAGATAGGACAAAAACATTTACCTTTCAGAATGACAAACTTTGATAAATATGAAAATCAGATGTGCGGATGGTGGGGAGAGGGTGAGTCAAAAAAACAGAGAAGATGTAGAGGGTAATGCAAAGGAAAGAAAAATATACCTCACAAAGAAAGCTTGTTTTCCAATTAGCAAAATGTATGATGCACAAAAGCAATCTGCTATATGTGAATTGATAAAGATTGATGAGGACACTCACAGAGTGATAAAGGCAAATATATCATCTTGTTAGAATTCTTAAAATGTTAGGAGAAAATGTATTAAATGAGTTCATTAAGGGAAAAAAGTAATTTTAGGGAATGCAGACATAGGTAAAGAAAAGGTAACTAAAAATAAATACATATATACAAACATAAAAAGAGATCAGAATAATCAATGGGGAATTCTTAAAAGTTGAGTAGTCAAGCAGACACGAGGCTATTTAAGGAAACGGGGATTGCAAGTGACACATTAGGCTGATACAGTCCACAATCTAGATGCTTTCTTGCTTACTTGCTTTCTATTTTGTATGTATTTATTGTTGACTGAACATTCTCAAATGGAAGGTCATATTTCCGAGTCTTCTACGGAGAAACAGGAAATGTTAAAACAAAGGCAATTATAATCATGCCAGAGAAGACAGGTAGGCAACTACTGTGTAATGATTAATGCCTGGGAAAGACAAGATCTAGAAAAATGTATTCCAAAATCCTAAACAGATTTCCTAGCAGAAGCTTCAAGGAGCAAATGGGCTATGAACTCCCCTTCCTTCTTCTGAGAAGGTGGATGGGACATGCAGGAAGCAGCAGAACGGTGAGAATTTGTGTTGCATCTGTACCTGCCAGAGCACATAGATCCTAAATCTCCAGGGATGTCAAGATAGCACCCTACACTCACCACTAAATTCACATCCAGGTATCCTTCCCCTGGAGAATACTTGCTGCCTAGGGACAGTTGTTGGTATTGGTAAATTCTGATTTTAATGGCATAAATACATTAAAGGTTCTTAATAAATAAACCAGGGAGGGTTGTAAGAGACAGGCTTTGAAATGTAATACCGAGATTCAATATCTGTTCCCTTAGCAGTTCACCCACTAGTATTACATCAATGTAACAAGCAAAATTGGGGAGAGAAACTAACAGATGAACAAACAAACATGGGGTGGATTGCCAATCTTGTAGCCAGGATCAAGGATAATGCGTGAAATTGATTAGGCTCACTAAGGCCTAAAGGGGAAAGTCGACTTAAGATACACAACTCCAGCTACGTTAATTACATAGCTGGAGTCGAAGTATCTTAAATCGTGGTTTGGTTCTGTCTACACAGGGGAAGGTTGACTTCTTTTAGTCTTCACTGAGGACTATTGGTGCCAACAGGAGCATCCTCTCAGTTCAAATTAGAGGATCTTCATTAGATCCACTAATTTGAACCCTGGAAGATCAATTGCGGCTGTGTCAATCTTCCATGTAGTGTAGACAAACCAATAGTGTATTAACTTTGCTATGCCAAAGGAAGTCTTTGTCATGGTTCAGTCACAGGAACAAACTCTGAAACTTACGTGACACACAAACACAAAAATGCCATAACAGGCTGAGGCAGAAAAAAAACCTTCATGAATGATAGATTTTAGTACCAGGCGCCTCCCCTGCTAATAGAATATTTTCTATGGAAAAGAAGGGGTCAGTATATGATTAATGGGAGAAAAAAAATTGGTGATCTTCGTAAATCAGTTGCAACTTAACGATGTAGAAAGCCAGTCAGATAGTACAGCTTCTGCTTTCATTCCTGGAAGCCTCCCTTTCTGCCCCAGTTAGTTTCAGAGCCTTGAATACTGGATCCCTGTACTGCTGCTGTTATGGAGAAGTCTGCTGTGCTTTAGTTCTGAAAAAGTAACTGTTCTTATTCTCCCCATTCATTCTGCTCCATGGGATTTCACAGCAGGATTCCCTAGCCGTTTTTTATTATTATGTATATTGAATTCTTTCACGGGTTCAATTCAAACATTTCAGCAATTATAATTTGTCCATAAAGGACAATTAGGGTCAGAAACTTCTTCATCAGTATTTTGTATTCTTGTGAATGGTTTGGGGTTGACAGATGATCCAGGTGTCTTTAAACAGGTGTCTGAGCTTTTGTGTAGATCTTTCTAGTCATTTTAAACTTTTTTTTTTTTTTACATTTGAACAGAGTGCCAGTTTTTTGGAACTGTGCTATAGCTTTCTACTAACATCAGCTGTCCTCTAAATATGATCATTCACCTAAGTTGGTCATTTTAGCAGACACCTTACCTCTTTACTCTGTTACTCACAACAGGGTAATGAAGCTTGCAGCTGACATGTTCTGAATACGAGGGTCAACCAATTCAAAAGAGAACCCTCCTAGATAAATGTCTACACAATAAAACTAGGGACCAAAATGGAATCCAGAGCTTGCAGAGGCAGTGAAGTTCAGGTGAGGAAACTTTCCAGAGGGAAACATTTTTTTCTCTCCTGCTTCTCCTCCCAGCTAAGTTCAAAGAAGACCCCAGAAGCAGCTAAGTTCAGCTAGGCATTCCTATGTGGAAAAACCCAACCCCAAGCAAATTTTCCAATACTCATTTACTAGGGAGCTCTAAATCAGGACAGAATTCTAAAATAAATTTGTTTCTTTAAATCTTCCATATACAAAATAGTGTCGAATAAATCCAGAGGCAAAACGGGGGAAAAGCACTCATTCACATCATCATAACCCTACAGCCAATATGAATTAAATCTTGCTTTACTACATACCCACATATATTCTAAACTAACTGGTTTTACCTGAGACAGGTAACTGTCAAAATACAATGAGAAAAACTATTCTCTCAATATTTCCAACTATAAAACCAGAATTATCAGAAATCTCACAAGAAAGCCTCTGTTCCTATGAGATTTGCCAGCACAATTTACTCTGCTTTAGTCTGAACTTTTCAAAACTAGCTCTTTTTGAAGGTTTCCTCGTTGTTAATGCTAATGATTTCAAAATAGTATAGAGCTGACAGGGATTAGAGATGGAGCTAATGATTTAAAAATAGTAGTTAGTCGACAGGGATTAGAGATGGAACTGACCATGAGAGATTTCAAAATTTTCAAACATTAGGGAGGCTGAATTTTTAGACTTGTGATTGCCTCTGGAATAAGAGAATATGACACCAGATATTACGCTGGATAGGAATTTTGTAATTCAAGGAAATCTCTGGGGGGGAGGGTCATGATGGAAGTGTCTATTTATCCTTGTTATCTGTTAGAGACTTACTGGGATAATATTTCAAAGCTATGCTTGGGTTGCTGCAAACAAGCATACACAAATCATCACTTTTTAAAGGGGCAGGCATGTGTAGGAAGCAATGCCTTTCTTGAAAATATCCTCCAAGATGGGGCACAGTGACTTAGGTCTGCTTCAATCAAGAGTTTTCAAAAAGGTCTGCCAGAAAATTCATTATGCACTACTCTGCTGAAATATGCTCTGTCCATATTTGAGCACTTGGCATACAGTTTGTTATCGCAAGTTTCATGCAGAATCAAATAGAGATGGGCTAAAACCAAAAACTCTGACACCAAACATGCCAAAACTTTGGGAAGATTCAGAATGGGACCAAAATATTGCAGCTTGGGTACGTTGCCATGGTCAACTCTTTTACAATCACTTGTGGATTACCACCACATTTTCCTTTGTGATATTTCATTTATTAGAGTTAGATAAAACTAAATCCCAACTTCCATTCAAAATATCCTACACAGAACCCCGTCTGAACCTGAACCAAACTTTTAATCTAAATAACATGTCAGGTTTTTTTCTTTTGCCACTGGAAATTCTATCTGGGATGAAGAGCAATGCAATTGTAATTTGTAGCTATGCTTGTGGCTTTCAGAACAATAGCGAAATATTGTTCTGGTAAATTTCTAATCCTGTTGGCTGTGTCTGGACTGGCCAGTTTTTCCGGAAAATCAGCAGCTTTTCCGGAAAAACTTGCCAGCTGTCTACACTGGCCACTTGAATTTCCGCAAAAGCACTGACTTCCTACTGTAAGAAATCAGTGTTTTTTGCGGAAATACTATGCTGCTCCAGTTCAGGCAAAAGTCTTTTTCCGAAAGACTTTTGCACAAAAGGTCCGAAAATGGCGATCGGGGCTTTTTTGCGGAAAAGGGCGCCTAGATTGACCATGGACGCTTTTCCGCAAAAAGTGCTTTTGCAGAAAAGCGTCCTGCCAATCTTGACACTCTTTTCCAAAAATGCTTTTAATGGAAAACTTTTCCGTTAAAAGCATTTCCGGAAAATCATGCCAGTGTAGACATAGCCGTTCTGTAAATCCAAGGAATTATGGATAAACATCATATACAACCACATACTTTGGGGAGGTCTTTCTATCATGCCTGCCACGGTAGCATTTGACTATTCCAAAAAGTTGCCAGATTTGGTGGATATTAAAAAGGGAAGCAAGAAAAGCACTACTACAACGATGGGAAGAATCAATTTTTGATTCCCCATTTAATCCATTGTCAATTTAATCTGTGCAACCTAGATTAAATCAGTGAGGTTATTTATCAATTTAGTCCCTAACTATGTATCTTTTAATATTTAGACACCACTAATTGTATGTTCTTTGCTCTTCCACACAGCATATAGCACATAGAATATCAGGGAGAATTCAGCCTTCTTTCAGGCAAAATTAACATTAAGAGCAAAACGTATCTGAGGTCAAGAAACAGAAAAAATGTAAAAACCCCCAATTTAAAGGTAATGAAGAGAACACTGTACATTGACTTTGTTTTATCTGAGTAAGGCATACAGCATCTGATTGTGAGAGGGAAAATAATAGAATACTTCAGCATTTGCTAGACATGCTAGCAAAACAGCAACATCATTTTCTTCTAACTCACCCGCGTATGCAGTTTTAATCAAAGTGAAAGAGAAAACAGCAAAACCTATTCCAGCTGTGACTTGACTTCTAGCATTTTCTTTTACCTTTTTATTATGTTTATTGAATGACTTTTCCTTTTGTAAACCTGAGTGAGAACAACTTGATGGTGGCATTGTATTTTACTCGCATGAAAATGTCAAGCCGAGTAAGAAAGCGGTTAAAAAAAACCCCACAACCCCACAGAATAAATACTGAAAGAATTTATAATATAAAGTATTAGTGGGCATCTTGTTTCTCTGATGTTCAATGTTGCCCATAAAATATAGACTCAGATTAATGAAAGGTATAAAGTGGAGACATTTTTTTTCATTTCTAGAGTTTTAACCAATTAGAAACACTTATACGGTGCATGCCTTTTACCTACTTTCACAATTGCAAGAAATATTTCTGGTGATAATTTCTATATTAAAAAAACCTCATAAGTGTGGTTGTTTAACCCTGACTGATATTTACAAGTTACTAAAGGCAGGAAAATGTCTGGTCTAAGACATCTATCCTACATACATACTGTCATTTGTAGTTTAACTTGGCGTGATCTGGAGCTGGGTTTCAAACTACATTTCTGTTCTGTCACAGTGACAGTATACGGACTCTGTCACATATCAGTGCTATTTACCTATATCCTCCAAAGTAGAGTGCTGAACTTGATTTCTAAATCTGTTCACATCCCCGCATGCTGTGCTGAATATTGGTCCTATTGGGTCAAAGTCAAAATTCATTCTTGCTTCACTGGGGATCAGGCTCCGGCCAACTGACATGCTTGGGTAGAAATGTGAAAGGAATATCTTACTGCTTCCTTGAATAAAATATTTTGCTCTAAGAGCCTGATCTGCATTAACTTGTGGGTTGCACACATAGATGGCAAGTGGCTAGAACTAATGGGGGCTCAGTCCCCTAAATCTATTTTTGCAAGGTGAAGACCCTTTCCTGTTGGCATGACGGAGGGGGCAGCTAGCCAAAGTTGAGTTGTGTTGTGATCTGGGCTCCCAGGCTCCTATCTCACTGGCAGAGCCTGTCTGGAGACATGAGCTGGGGTGGAGACTGGGAGAAGTAGGATCCCATAGGCAGTGGTTCTCATCCACGGGTGCCCTGAGGGAACATGGCGGTGTTCCAAGGTACATCAGCTTGTCTAGATATATGCCTAGTTTTACAACAGGCTACATAAAAAGCAGTAGGGAAAAATCAGTACAAATTAAAATTTCATGCAGTTGATAACTTGCTTATACTGCCGCATACATTGTATACACTGAAATGCAAGTGTAATATTTATTTTCCAATTGATTTATTTTGTAATTATATGGTAAAATGAAAAAAAGTAAGCAATTTCTCTGCAGTAGTACGATATGACACATTTGTATTTTTATGTCCTATTCTCTAAATAAGTCATTTTTAAATTAGATGAAACTTGGGGTATGCAAGAAAAATCAGATTCCCGAAGGGGTTCAGTAGTCTGGAAAAACTGAGAGCTGCTGCCAGGGGCTGTTTCACATACTTCTTTTATTTGCCATTATCCTATGTGCTCCCTCCTCTGCACTTTAAGTACCATACCTGGTTCTCAGATTGGATTGGTCTGGGTGCTAATTGGGTGGACTATGGCCTGTAGCTACATCCCCGCTCAGTCTCCCCACCTGCAGAATATTTTCACCAGCTGGATATTTTCTTGCATGAACCCTCACCAACTTCACTGGGGAGTTTGCCCATGCAAGGGCAACAGCTATCTTGAATTAGCATCCATGGAGAGGCAAAGATGGGAGCCATAAGCCAAGTGAAAATTAGTTCTATTAAAGTAACAGCTACCTCTTTACTTTCTATTTCTCTGTTTCATTGCAGTTCAAAAATGTCTTCCTCTGGAGAATGGAACAATAGAGATTGCCTTCAAAACCACCAACTTTGTTAATCCCTCAATAGAAGTTTGTTTGCAAGGATGCTGTCCAGTCTGCTCTTCCTGGATGCTTTGATTCTGCCATATGATATTTAAGTTATATTTTGTAACTATATCTAGGGCTAGGGCCAGAATTTGGGGTGGCTGGAGACTTCCTACCAGGTGTTGGAGGGCAGGAGTTGGCATAGGTGTGGCAATGAACTGCTAGTAAGGGAAAATGTTGGTTCAACTGATCGTGAGCTAATTCCATTGGAAAGATAAACAAAAACAGATCTGCAACTAGGACCCTTGATTTCAAAAGGGCTAACTTAAATATTATGGGAGTTAGGGAAGTGGACTGGTCAGAAGAACTCAAGGAACTGAATGTGGAAAAGGCTTGGAATTATTTTAAGTCAACGTTTCAGTAATTATTTAATGCTTGTGTCCCGAGCAAAGGAGAAAAATTCACAAGGAAGGTTGAGACCAATCTGGATGAACAAGCATCTCAAACAGGTTTATAAAATGGGGTGCGCAGCAGAGGGAGCTCCGTCTCTCTCTTGACTGGAGAGGGAAGAACTTGCTGCCTATAGGTAAATGTGCCACAAGCAGAACAGTGCTCGGGGAAGTCAGTGGGCACTTGAAATGTAGAGGGGCAGCCAAGAAAGGAATAAGCAGCAGATCCCACTGTACTTGCTGATGTTGTGTGGTCAGTTCAGATTATAGTTTCCACTGAGGGATGGGCTGGGGGGCTAGAGGAAGAATGGCAGTGGGTCACCAAAGTATTTGAGTCTCCAGGGAGGGAAGGGACCTGCAGGTGGGCGGGAAAGTGGTACCACAGTCTGGGCGGGACACAGATCCTGACACGTCTGTGGGGTCGAGCTTTAAGTTAACAACGGGCGAGACACTGCCAGAAGACGGCATTCTGATGCTGAAGTGAGTTAATTCCTGAAATGACCAGCAGGAGGTGCCATTGTAGTGAGTCTGAACTTGTTAAAAGGTCAGCAAGTTAAAGGATTAAGAGAGAACTGCAAAAAAACAGGTAGAGTTGGACCTTGCAAGGGGAATTTAAACGGATGATAAATGGTTTTATAGGCATATAAATAAAAACAAGACAAGAAAAAAAGCAGTGGGACCACTAACCACTGAGAATGAGGAAGAGATTAAAGATAATCTAGGGAAGGCCCAGCACCGAAACACATCCTTTGCTTACGTTTTTAATAAGGCTAATGAAGAGATTAGACGTAGTGGCAGGGTGGATAATGGGAATGAGGATGTAATGGTAGAAACGACAACATCTGTGGTACTAGTCAAACTCAAACAGGCTAATGGGACTGAAAAAGGGGGTTTAGTTAATCTCCATCCAAGAGTACTGAAGGTACTGGCACATGAAATTGGAAGCTCAAGGGCAAGGATTTTTAATGAATCTGAAAATTCGGGGGTTGTGCCTTATGATTGAAGAATTGCTGAGATACTACCTATTTTGAAGAAAGGGAATAAAAGTAATCTGGAAAAATACAGTCCTGTTAGTTTGACCTCAATTGTCAACAAGGTCTTGGAACAAAATTTGAAAGATAAAGTAATTAAGGACATGGAAGTGAACAGTAACTGGGATAAAATGCAACATGGTTTTACAAAAGGTGCACATCTTGTCAGCCCAACCTGATCTCCTTCTCTGAGAAGATAGCTGATTTTGTAGATAAAGGAAATTCAGTAGATCTAATCTACCTGTGCTTCAGTAAAGCATGTGATACAATTCCACATGGGAAATTATTAAATTGGAGAAGTTGGGAATTAATATGAGAATTGAAAAGTGGATAAAGAACTGGTTAAGGCAAGACTACGATGGGTCACACTGAAAAGTGAACTGTCAGTCCAGAGGGCAGTTACTAGTAGAATTCCTCAGGAACCTGACTTTGATCCAATTATATGTAACATTTTAATTAATAACTTTTGCACAAAAAAACTGGAATGAACATGTCATTTGGTGTACTAGACCCTCTGTGGCCCCCCATTGGAGGCCTTGTTACCCAGTTGAGAGAGTCCTCCAAACTGCTGAGAGTGGCTGTATTGCTTAATTAGCATGAATTAGCATAGGATGGGGGAACCATGTTTGTACACTAATGCAAGAAGTATGATTAATAAGCAGAGAGAACTTGAAAGGCTACTAATAAACACAACTGTGACATAGTTAGCATCACAGATGTAGTGAGATGATACATATGACTGAATATTGGTATGGAGAAGTACAGCGTGCTTAGGAAGGACAGGCAGGGAAAATAAAAGGAGGTGTTGCCTTATATATTAAAAATGTGTACATTTGGACTAGGGTTGAGATGAAACAGGACTTGTTGAAAATCTCTAGGAATTGTAGGAGGGAGAATAGCAAATTAAAGACAATGGATTTTAAGAAGGCAGACTTTTGCAAACTGATGGAGATGGTAGGTAAGATCTTGGGAAGCAAGTCTAAGGGGACAAACAATTGAAGATATTTGGCTTTTTTTTTTCAGAGACACATTAGTAAGAGCATAAGAGCAAACTATCCATGTATGTGTAGTAAGTATGGTAAGATACCATCCTGGCTTAATTCAGAAGATAGTGAATGATTTCAAAATCAAGATAGTCCTCTGAAAAGTGGAAACTAGGTCAAATTACAAAGGATGAAGATAGACAAATAACAGAAGTATATAGGGATTAAATTAGAGAGGTCAAGACACAAAATTAGGTCAAACTAAATAGAGACACAAAGTATCAAGAAAACATTCCACAAATATGTTAAAAGCAAGAGGAAGACCAAGAACAGGGTATGAATGTTATTTACTGAGGGGAGGAAAACAATAACAGAAAATGTGGAAATGGCAGAAGTGCTTTATGACTTCTTTGTTTTGATTCTCACCAGCAAGGTTGGTGGTAATTAGAAATCTACATAGTTAATACCAGTGAAAATGAGGTCAGATTAGAGGTTACAATAGGGAAAGACAAATTTAAAAATTACTTAGACAAGTAAGATGTCCTCAAGTCACCAGAGTCTGATGAAATCAATCCTAGAATACTCAGAGAGCAAACTGAGGAGATATCTGAGCCATTAGCGATTATCTTTGAAAAGTCATGGAGGACAGGAGAGATTCCAGAAGACCGGAAAAGGGCAAATATAGTGTCCATCTGTAAAGGGAGAACAAGGACAACCTAGGGAATTACAGACCTGTCATCTTAACTTCAGTACCTGGAAAGATAATGGAGCAAATAATTGAGCAATCTAGTTGCAAAAATCTAGAAGATGATAGGTGATAAGTAACAGTCAGCATGGATTTTTCAAGAACAAATCTTTAAAGTGCATGAGATTGATGTGGAAAGAAGACTTACATAACAATTTTGGCCTATACTATTCCACAGACTGCATGCAGATTTTTGGCTTGTTCCAGGCATACAGGAGAGCAGGGTCTCCTTTCAGAAACATTTAGTCTGTGGCCTTCTGTTCTCTTTTCTGTGTCATCCCCACTCACATAAGATAATGCCATGTCATACCACAACATCAGCCCCCTGACGAGAAGTGAAATTTCCACACTTCCACTTCCTGCCCTTCTTTAGACTCTGCTACAAATGATGGAATAGCATCCTCTTTTCTATTCACTCGGTTACACTGATCCTGAAGTTTCAGAGCTGTCTGCAATACCACCAGGAATACCTCAGAGTACCAGACAAGGATGATCTCTATTTAATAAGAACCGCTGAGGTAAGAGAGAGGCTTTTGACACAAAGCCATCAAACTGAGAGACCAAATATTCTCCTAGGGAAGAGGATAGCTTTATTTATTAAAGCTTGTCCTCCCTAGTGGCTTTGTCTTAGGGTATATCTCCTTCTTTCTCCAGCTTGTTTCCATGAACTTATTTCCTCTGATCTCAAAACACCTCAGCAAGCAGTTTTTATCTGAGCTGTTTGCTTCAGCTAAACAGCCTATGTAGCTTTCCACTAGAGATCTTTCAGCCTCCTGTGAAATTAGGACCATTCTTGTTACCTCTTCCAAATTCATTTATTGAATCCACAGGGTTCAACTGTTTATCTTTAACAAGGATTCTTACTGGATCTTGTCTACCTGATCCCTTAAGTCTCTAGCTTGGAACACTGGAAATGCACTGAGTATAAAAACCTTATTTCCTCATTAGTTATGGAACCAATAACCTATTTCAGCCTTTCTACTTAGTGCGGACACCCAAGATATTCCCATCACTGCATATTTACATAGGAAAGGTGGAAGGAAGCTCATCACCAACTGCCAATAGTTTGTCCAGATGTTGTTAAGCCTATCTCCCCTTAAAGGGACTAGTTCTTCTGACAGGAAGCATTACAGAAAAGAATTACAGAAAAGCAAGGGCTACTCTGAAGGCTTGTGTCCTGTTGCACAGACTCCTCTGGGACGTTACAGGGACTCAGAATTACCAAGGTGCAGTAGTTAGTCTTGCGACACTTGTCCCTCGATAAGCAAAGGGATCAATCTGCTTCCTCACAAGGCCTGTGCAAGCATAGCTAAATTGAACCATTTTGCAGCTCTGTACGTTCATACTGCAATGCCAACTGCTTCATTTATATCAACTAGTCTGAGGCATGTGCCATTCAGTGTTCATTTCTGAGTTCGTAAGTGTTGGGACAGTATCAGTGATTGATTCTTTTCATAATAGGTAATATGCTTATGTATATGATTCCAGTTCAGTAGATACTGTCTGTGATGATTGATTTTAAGCAGCCTTCCCGGCTTGTATATCAGCAATGTAAATTTATCTTTCCCATTGCAGGCTCGAGATGTTCCTATTTACCGTCCAAATTGTTCTTTCCTCCTGACCTAGTAATATGCTATGTGAGATGATAGAGCAGCAGGTTGGATCCAGAATGTTCTCTGAAGAGATGTAAGTTCACAAAGTAAGGTTGATGTTGGATTCATATTGGTTGAGCCATTGAGTACTGCCAGCGTCCACACTTTTGGAAATGTACACGATTCCTCTTTCTGTGATTTTGTTTTTTACTTGCTCTTGGCTCTTCCCTTATTGTGACCTTTCCAGAGCAGAAGCCACTCTTCTGCATGCTTGGAAAGCATCCACCATAGAAGACACTGCTCTTAATCACCCTCCCTGACATTGTTTTTAGGCTGATGTGGCTCAGCTGCTTCAAAGTGTCAAGAAACTCTTCCCTACCACAAAAGAGATGGGAGTAAAGGAGAATAAAAAGAAGATGGGATTACTTGAAAGCAAGGTTTTTATTTCTTGCTTCAAGCTAGAAAAATGACTTAGGAACATGCTACTCCTGCAGGTAACATACATCCAAGAGAGTCCAAAATAGAGACTGAAGAGCTATGTGGAAAGGATAACTCCTCCAGTTCACAATCTGCTTTCTCTCAGGAGTTCTGCCTGGTGAGGTAACATGCCTTTTCCCCCAAATAGCCCTCCTTTTAGCCTCCTTGACAGGAAGAGAAGTCCACATTTGAAGGGTCCTGGATGCTTTCCTTTTCTCCACCTATTCCGCATTGCCAATCCCAACTGCCCAAAATCATGATTTCACCTGTTCCCTATGTAAAAACTATTAGGTTCTTTAGATTCGGGGGGGGGGGGGGGGGAGGAGGGGAGTCCTTTCTCTTTTTTTTGGCCTTGACAGTGGACTTGGGTCATATTTTAAAGTTTTTCTATGCAACCATGAGGCCTGCAAAGCTGAGGTTCCAGGACCTGGTGCTTCAACACCACCACTAAAAACATGATAAAACATTTTTACCCAGCTATATCTCTATTCTGCTTTCCTCTTACACTCACTTCCCCACGCATCTTTCTCAGCTGAGTCCTTCCTTGTACCACTCTATATTCTCTGACTTCTCCCATACTTCCCCTTCTAACACACATACACGCCCCACCAATCCCTTTGTGAATCCCATTTTCCTGTTTAATCTCTACCATTTATCTCTTTAGTCGGAAATGTGCAATTCTCCTTTTATTTACTACAGCCAATTGTAAAGTGATTGAACCCTGGACATAGGAAGGCTAGCCCCAGGCTCCTTCCCCTTCCCAGCAGAACCCTGAGTTCTCCTCCAGACCGCCCAAGGACTCCTAGCCCTGGAGTACCAGGCAACATGTGAGTCCTCCCCCAATTCCAGAACATCAGGTTGGTGGGCAGCATGGCCTCCCTTCCCCAGCCCTAGAGTGCTAGGTCCCCCTAATCCCAAGCACCCATTATTTGCAGCCCCAGACTGGGGCTCTGGCCACAGGGGAAAGAGTCTCCCATAGCACAGCACTGGGAAATATAAAGGGGACTAGGACCAGAGTGAAAGGCTGTTGGGGGAGGTTCAACCTTCCCCAGCCTTTGATATCTGCCCCCCACGTCCACAGACTCCAAAGAACTTACTCCTGACCTGCAGTGGTGTAAGCAGAAGGAAAATTAAGTCCATTGTCTTTGTGCTTTTCTATGTCTACATGTTTTGTTAGTCTATAAAGTGCTACCAGACTAGTTTTTGTTTTTTAAGTTTATATCTGATCTGTTCACCCTCAGTTTGTGCTCTTTGTTTAACTACAAGGCTTCAGTGGCAAACGCTGGGCTCAATTCCAGGCTGTCTCACACCTTGCATGGTCATTCTCACTACTGCCAAGGGAGACTACAGCACCAAGTCAATCACTTAGAAGGGTGGCATTTTACACCTATTTTGCACTGGCTCAGATGATTACTCCAGTCACAGGAGGATGAAGAATTAACCACTTCCTGAATGTTTTCTGTGTTTTGCAAAATCACTGTGCACATTTCCTGCATTATATAAATAGGAATCCCATTTAAGCACAATATTTCTGTGTTTATGCTGTTAGATGGAAGCAGGCATGGGAAAATGATAAATTGGAAAAATGAATTATCCAAACTCTTTTGTATCTCAGAAATGTTCAGTTCTGGATTAGATCAAATGTTAGATGAAACTGTTCGAGTTAAAAAAATAGTCCAGCTCTGCAGCAGTCTCTACTTTTTATACATGTAAATGTTTATGCAACATACCATACAAACTATGCGGTGTATCAAAAGATCTCTCTGTGTGCAGGCAACACAAAATAGAATAAGACAGAATTGCAGTCTAGAAAGCTTACCTCAAAAGGAAGAAAAATTGTAATGACCCATTTGGAAGATAACCCTAATACACTTCATCAAGCACTGACAGAAGATAATGGTGTATGTACGGAATTGCCAATAAGAGATAGTGAACACTGCTGCATGTACCGGCTACATTCCTTTCAAAAAATGTCTACTGTTCTAAGCAGCAATCGAGTAAAATTTGAAATCTATTTGTTTATGGTTGAAAGTGACAGCGGGAATGGGTCTAATGACAGACAAAATCTTCAAAACTGGTTGAAAAACAAAGCAATCAAAATGTTTTGATGGTGTAATTATGTTTCATCTAGCGTATGTGCGTGGACATGGGTGGATGTATCACTGGCTTAAATGCAATCTGTAGTAAAACAAAATGACTTCTAATGTTTTGTTTCCTTGGCCCTCTTTTATGGGATAAGCCAAATACTGCTCTCACCGAAAAACATTTCCACTGGCTTCTATGGGAATAGAATCAGATCTGTCAATAAGAACATGCACTTGAATGATTGATTATCTGTACTCTGCTTTCATTTTTAGCCAAGTTTGCTAAAAGTCTATATAAAAAAAACCATTCAAAGTTTTTTCTAAGTTCAAATATTTCTGGTAGACATTAGTTAAAGCTGTTTGCGTAACAACACTGAAATTGGTGTCTATTGTATAATTTCTCAATGCTAGAGAGGCTAGACATGACCTATTTAAAAAAGAAAGAAATGTCTGAGAGTAAATTGGATATGGAGTAACAAGAAAGACAAAATACTCTTTTTATATGTTCTCCATTTTGGGATATGTGTTTGATAAGAAAGGTGCTGAACTTATCTAGAAGTGTTGAAAACCAAGAGAGATCATGGTAAATGATTTCATTAAAAAGTAATGAAAGACAGTAATGGTACACCAGACTCACGGTTTCACTCCTCTTGCTTGTGTGATTTCCTATTTAATAAGTCTTCCCTTTTGAATGGCCACAGTATCAAAATTCAGACAATGATTTTCTATGGAAAGAATTTTTCTCATGTGGCATATCTCTTAACTTTCCTAATTTTAGCAGGCTATCCTCCATAATCCATTCTATTTCAAAATCTGCAGGCATACCCGCTGGAAGACCTGCCCAAAAGTAATGAATATCATCCTGCTTTTCATTGTTACCCATATTTTGTGGGTGGCTTCTGGGCACATAGAACACATCACATGAGCACATAAACCATTAGGATCCATTGATATCGTGGTCTAGAACACAAAGAACTTTGGGATGAGGAGTTAGTTACTCTAGTAAAACTCAAAAGAGAAGTCACCAATAGTGCAACTTCACAGGGTAGCAACAAGGGAAGCTCTGATGAGGAAAGGATGCAGAGTTTGTCACCATATTGTTAAATTCTAGAGTGAGAAATAGGCATACATATTATTTTGCTGAGATATATAGCCCTGTAATATGCCTGCTACATCAAGAATTGATTATCTAGAATAGACACAATAATTTTTTTTGCCAATGAGCTTGGCTTGCCATTATTCACAAGACTATACTAGTTGTTTTCTGCATGCATTCAGATGGCTTTCTTTGCTAAAGTGCTTTCTACTTTTAAAAGTTTCACAAGTGTTGCTACAATGTATTCATCTAGAAAAATGTGATCAGAAGCTTATTGTTTTTTTCTGCTCTCTGATTGGATTCCTAAAACCACCTAAATGAGTGAGTAACAATGGCAAATGATTTACTGAGCCAAACACTTAGTACAAAATCACACATTGGACCAAGGAATAGTGAATATGAGGTATTAAAATTTTCAAAGATATTTAATAATAATCTCCAATAATCAATACTTTCACAGAAATCAGGATTTACTGAAACAATTTACTAAGTTTAATTAGGTTTAAATTTGGAACAAATATTATGGAAAATAAGCTATTATACCCAATTGCCATTTTCTCATTATAGTGATTTGAATTTTTCAATTTTCTACTCACCTTCGTAAAAAAATTAAATTTTCCATTCATTTTTTTCTCTCTGATATAAATATTATACAATGCACGTAAAGTCCATAGATACTATCAATATTAGTATTTTCCTTGTTATTATCACCCACAAGCCCTTAGGGTCCCAAGCAAAATCCTGTTCTGTTTACAGATACGAAGTTTGCTGACATCTAAAATCCCTGGAACTCAAATTATTATTTTACCCTAATTTGTACACATCTCAACAATGATATTTTGTCTATACTTCCTTTTATGCTATTCCAGGTATAGTACCAGGTTAACCACTATACCAGTTCTATTTTGTCTTTATTTCTTTAACACTATCAGTCATTGTTGCTGGTGAATAATGACTAACCTGCAAATATTCCAAGCTGAAGCTGCCTAATAATAATAAAAAACTATTTTTTCATAGTCTATGTTACTGTCAAAACCATTTCTAATGTACAAATCTCACTTTCAGAATATCTGAAATGTGTTAAAAATGGATACGTGTTGCATAGTTCTCTGTTCCCTTGGGAACACTGTTCAGAGCTCATTTGAGCTGTGACCTGCTTAAGCTGCCAAAGAGTATTAGTATTTTGTAGGATCTTTAAAATGGAGATCTAGAGCAAAGGACAAAGCCAAAGAATTAGACTTTTTCACTTTCCAAATGAAAAGCACACTACAAGAGTCTATTTCCTGGAGTACAACAGTGCTTCACCACTTTGATTCTTGTTTTAGGATTTGCCCTGCTTGCCAACTCTTATCTGCAAGATTGTCTTTTCTGTGGAAAAAGGTTTTCTATGAACAGTGCACCCAGACTCCTAGTGCTGCCTACAGGACTTGCCACCTCGATATACTTCGTGAGCGCTTCGGCAAGAGGATAATATTTTATGTTGGATCAACCTCTTAAGCAAATATAACTGATTTAAATTAACTTCCAAATGTGCTCTTGAGCAACAGATGTGAGTTTAAAATGCAAAGATGATGGTAAGTAACTGCCCTTTCTTTCTCAATACCAGTCACAAGAAATGGGTCAAGGTTAGAAAGGTCAATACCAATGCTACATGAAAGGGATCAATTATCCATCAAATTGCTGACTACTTATATTCCCTTCCTCAACTGGACATTACGTCTTCAGTTCAGTTCTACCTTTCTCCTCAGTCCATCAAAAACTGCACAATTCTCTCCTCACGCAGGCTTCCCTATGCAGAAACACCTCTGCTAAGCTCCTCTCCCTGTCAGCGCAAGAGGCCTCTGCTGTTGCTGGGCCAGCGGTGGCTTCGTTATCCCTCCCTCCATATCCTATTGCTGCTTACATTCCCTCCCACAGATCCCATCATGGAAGGAGTTGCCTGAAGGGCTGGAGGGGAGGCACTGCCCTTCCGATACCTCACACACTCCTCCCCACCACTTTGGCCATCAGTGACTACTGATCATTACAGTGTCCCTCAAGAATGGATGCTAATGCATCTACATATGTAAAGCACTGACTCCCGAATACAAAGGCAACCCATCCACTGTGTTTTGTCTTTTTTTGTGACCCATCATAACGGATATGCACCTATTACTTCAGCAACATAATCTTAATCCCTGGCCAGTGCACAGAGAAACCCCTGCAGAGTGAGGTGTTAGAGAACAAGCCCATCCCACACTCCCTGCTCCAGGCCAACCTCCCTGCTCCAGGCATTGCAATCAGACACATAGGGCCGCAGAGTCACTCAGAATTGGCCCAGCTGTCTGTCCATAATGTTTGTGGGGGGCGGGACTCGGCCAAATGTGAATAGGTTGCACTGCAACCTCATACACCAAGGGCAGGGAACATTTTTTGGGTCAAGGGCTGCTGGCCCACAGAAAAATCAGTCAGGAGCTGGGGCCTGTGGGGAGGCAGCGAGGGGACTGGATTGCCAGTATGGGCTCCCTAATGCTGGGGGAGGCCCTAAGCCTCGGGGGCCAGATATAGGCAACCCAGGGGCCACATCCAGCCCCCTGGCCTTAGGTTTCCCACCCTGTCATACATCCTATCACAATGCCTGGAACAAAAAATCTGTGCCCGGCCCTGAGGGACAGGAGCATCTACTGTAGACTCACTCTCCAAACCATCTTTCCCATCTATTGGAGTATCCCAAAATAGCTATCCCATGTCTTAACAGAAAGCCCATTATTTCAGGCTCGCTATTCCAACGTCCCTGTAAACCTCATTCCACGAGGAGTAAGGGACCTTTCAGAATAGAGGGGTTAGTTTGAAATTTGGCTCTGTAGACAGCCCCAAATTACAAAATAAGCTATTTTGAAATACGATCAAAATAAAATATGCAATTTGCGTAGCTCAAATTGCATATCTAATTTTGAGCTACGGTGCAGTGTAGACACACTCTAAGGTACTTATAGAGCAACATAAATGGACAATTTTAAGCTTGGCCTCCTGACAACTTAAAACAAAAAATTGGCTAATGAGCTATGGCTCAGTTAAACCCTTCCTCAGTTGTGGCCAGCTCCTGAATATGGTAACAGTCCAATTCACATTTCTGTGTTGTTTAGACAAAGTGAATTTATATCCTCAGCAAAAAGGACCAGATGCCCATTACAGTTTTCTTACTCAAACCCAGCATGTTTTGCTGCACAGCAGACACATCAATACCTTTGTGTTAATGTAGCTTAATGTTTAATAGTACCATGTTGAATTAGATTGAACCTATTAGCTGCTTAATGTAACAGTCAGGCATAACTCGGAGACTGAGGTTATTGTACTCAGAGATGAATGCAAGTTAAGGACAAGAAAGCTTTCTACTAAACGGCTCGAGAAGTATGAAATCTGTCACCATTAGACTTCAAAACAGGTCAGAGTTGTTGGTTTTTTTTAAGGGCAGCAATGAATGAGTCCTTCTGACTAGGAATAACTTGGATTTTATTGTGGCACTTTCCTAGTATATTGCTGTACTTGCATTTGTTGTTACTGTTGGTTTTGACCCAGGACATCATGCCTGAAACTCTGCCTTAAGATAAACCATCAACCGGCTAATATGTTGTGCTTTTCCTTTTTGTGTTAAATGGACTTGCATAAAGCTATTATAGTATATCCATAAACCAGAAACAGATACAGTTGTTTCATAATGGTTTTTTATAAACATAAGCTAAGTTTGCATAACAATCTGCTATAAATACACCCTTCGTCGTGCCCTTCCCTTCCCCCCCCCCCCCCCCCGCACCTCCCTGCTGTAAACTACAGATGTGCCAGCTATCTGACACCACATACATTTGGGAGCCAAGGAACCATGAGATGTGTGATGTACTGCAACATGACAGAAGGCAATACAATGCTTCTAAGATAGGAATACTTTAAAGCTGTGTTTCTCACAGTGGTCCGTGGACCCACTCTGAGAAAGCTGCTATGGGACTGTTCTAGTTTGTTTACTTACTGGTTCTGCAGCCACGGAGCCTTATGGCTCCCATTGGCTGTGGTTCACCGTTAGCAGCCAAGGGGATCTGCTGGAAGCCGTGGCCCATGTCATGCTGCATCACATGGCTCCCCTTGGCTGCAAACGGTGAACCACCACCAACGGGAGCCACAAATCTACGTGGCTGCAGAGCTGGTAGGTAAACAAACAGGAGCGGCCTGGTAGCAGCTTTCTCAGAGTGGATGTGTGGACCCTGGAGAAACACTACTTTAAAGAACTTGTTTGCAGTATGTATGCACTAGGGCAGCAGTTCTCAAACTTTTTGGGCTCCAGAGCCCTTTACATGCATAAAAATGTACATGCGATGGGCCTGCTGCTCACAGAAAGCATGAAATACATGAGATGACGGTGCAAAATGATGCTGCAAACACAAACTGAAGAACATTTTTTAAAAGTGGGCTATTGAATTGCAGAAGGAAAAGGATTGAACCGAATAAAATATACTAAATGAAACACTTCATCCTTTTTAACACTGGTAGTATAAAGAAATGTACCAGGAAGCTTAACCTTTTCTTCAGGTGGGAACAGCTGTTACTCTATCGCCCACATTTTCAAGACAGTTAAGATCCCATTTCTGTGTGGAAAAAAAAGTAGCCACAAGTCCACTAGCTTTGCATACTAGGTAGTAGGCTCTTCAGGAAGTTTGGCCATAATGGGGGCTGCAAGGTGTGATTTTTGAAAATCTGACTCATCTAGGTATCAAGAGGTGTGATTCGCTCTTCTGAAGTCAGTCCCCAGGGGTGGGTACCATGCACATGTAAAATTTGGTCCTCAGAGTGCAGTGGTTGTAACACTGGGAGCCTTTGTGCTCAGAACTGTAACAGGGTCATGCTCACCACTGAAGCACTTCCTTCTGAACACCCGGGGAATTAGCTCTGCCATCCAGGAGCACCCTCCTTTGGCCGTGTCTTGCCCGTCATTACCTATCTCCTTCAGTATCTCCATTACATTGGGATTTCCCCTTCCCCCAGACCATGGCACCCCATCCCCTGGAAACTGCCCTCTGGCAAAGCCCACCTCTGGGTTCTTCCCCTTTGGGCAACTAGCCCCAACACTCTCCTCAATGACTTACTACACTCATTAGTCTAGCTCCCTCCTCAGAGGCAAATGGCAGTCTAAATTGGCCACTCTCATCATTGTCAAGATGGGGGTGGACCTGCTGCCTATTTCCTCCCTGGCTGTCTCCCTCAGCTCTAGTATCATCCCAGGCCCCTATGTCAGGGCCTCAGCCTGGGAGCTGGCTGTGGCTCCCTATGACTTTCCCCAGCACTGTTCTGTCCATTGTACCTCCCTGTTAAAACACCCAGTTTTTCTCCCTTCAGGTCTGGAGAGAGCGTAACACACTCTAACTTGCAGCCCTTTTTATACAACCCAGCTAGGCCCTGATTGGCTGACTTAAGATTTCTCCTTATTGGGTCCTGCCTCAGCCCTCTATAAGGGCTGTTTTAACCCTTTTTTAGTCAGGTCAGGGCAACCTCCATGCCACAGAAACTGATCATCATGGCGCTTAGTATTGGTGTTAAACACAGACTCCAAAATTAATTATGAAATGTATGAGTCAAAATTTAAAATTTGGTGCTCTGAGATAGTCTCTAAGACCTCAGATGCCCGTGAACCACAAGCACCACAACACAGAAACGTGTACACCATAGACTGTGCCTATATGACTTATGGAGAAACTTCCTACAATCAAAGTTCAATTTTTGCTAAATATTCTGGAGGCTGGTCTGATGAACTCACTCTCATGTGCCTGGGCACTTGTCCCTGGTAAAAACTGCCGACACCAGACAGTAGCTGCCTATGTGTTGTGCAATATTTTACTTCAGACATACACTTTTATTGTACATAATTTTACTGCCCTGAAATGTGCACAAAATGGCTTTGAATATCTAAATTTTCTTGTTTTGATGCAAACACCTCTCTATAGTCAAAATAATTTTCAAATCTTAATACTACCACATTACTGCATTTGGACTCATTCACGCCAAAATGGTCTAATGTTAGTAGGAGTTTTTGCTAATATTTTCCCAGGCTAAGTAGCAGTCATCACTCAGCCACATTCACTTGAAGACAGTCCAGTGAAGTGGTTATCTGATTAAGCATGTCTTCATTAAGTGTAAGGTGCATCTTTTGTTGCACTTTCAGGTTATTTTCTGAGACATTTTGATGATTTCCAGTACTTTTCTGGCAGCTCCCGGCCAGGGTATATCAAATATTTTTGACTACAGAATTGGATTAGCCAGAGTTCTATGGATATAGAATTTAACTCTGGATGTATGAAATTGTTTCAGAAATCCCCCGGCACATTTTGCATCAGAAATGGGTGTCAACTCTGGTGTTCTGGCCCATTTCCAGTTTGGGTAATTACATTCTCCCTCCTGCAGTTTAGAGTAGATACAGTATTCTTCTAGTACTAAAAATGATGTTGAAGTGTGTGGCTATATATTGTTACAAAGCTAACATTTTCCTTTGAGGTGACTATATTCCAGTTATGAATAATTCAAACTACTATGCTTATGTAATTAGTGAAATGCTCTGCTCTGGGTTCCTTGGTCAGGAAGTACACCAAAGATACTGCACAACGCTAGAAAGTCATTCCAAGCGGTAAAGCTATCAGGAATTTATATTCCTCTTTTTTTCCCCCCATCCATCTGCATGCAGAAGTATTTTTCATCCTTGCAAAACAGTGAAGGGAGTTTTAAAAGAAAACAAGTACATTTCACCCCACATAGGAACAAGAAAACTGCATTTTAATCCCCAACAGTGTTACCCAGATCCCTGTAGACCAGCATCTCACATCAGTGTTACAAGCAATATTAGCTGCCCATTAAGTTAAGTGTCACTATGTCATTATTCATGCTGGCAGAATAAGACAAAGAAAGAATAACACGACACTGGGAGAAACCTCACGTTAAAAGATCTTTAAAAAAGCCATGCTTCTTTCTAACAATACAATAGGATATAATTTATATAGTTCTCTAACAATGCCACAAAGCACTTTGCAAATTTAAGAATCACAGTTATATTCTCTGCTGTTCCTGCCAAAAGTAACCAGGGCTGTAAGCTCATTTTAATCAAGGTGTTAAGGAATGTGGATGGAAAATCTGGAAAAGTTCTATATGGATAAAGGGTGAAGAAAGAAAATGATTATTTTATACCACATGATGGTATCCTTGAGACCAGAATGAAGATGCTTGAAGTCTAAGAAAGGATATAAGGTTTCAAGTAATATGAGATGAACTGGGGCTTGCTTTTAAAGAGGATTGCAGGTAGAAGGTAGGATTTTATTTAATTGATTGCAGGTTAATACACAGTTCTGTAAAAAGCCCATTGAAGTATTTCAGGACTATAGGTTACATCATGATCTGTGAAAATCTGGACAAGCATGGAGGTTTTATTTTGGATCAATGAATTGATTTGAAGTTGTTTGCATAAGGATATGGAAAACCAGTTTATAAATCATTTGATTGATTCAAACATTAATTTATAAACTTATGAAATGAATGTATGGAACAAGGTCAGAACTCAGCAAAATGGAAAACTTTTGGAGAAAAGCCAAAAAGGAGTCAGGAAATGTTTATATATGTATTCCAAAAGATTCCATATTTGTATTTAAATTTATTTACATATATGTTTCAGATGATTTTTAAAATATATGTTTCAGATTATTCTTCATAACATGCTAAAGTCAAAAATGAAAATTAAAGGTGAGGAAAATAATAACCTAATTTGTTTCATATCAACTTGCTATGAATGTGCTAAAAATTTACTTCTTAGCACCTCTCATGTACAGTTTTGCCTAAATATTAAAGGCCTGATCCAAAGAACATTGAAGTTAATAGAAGGTTTTCTATTAACTTCAATGAGTTTTGATCAGGCTTCAGAGAATCAGTGCTTTTTTTGTAAGAAAAAAAAAGGTGCCAGTACTCCAGGGCTATGTCTAGACTGCAAGCCTCTTTCAAAAGAGGCTTTTTCGAAAAATACTTTCAAAAAAGCCTCTTTCGAAAAAGCGCATCTAGACTACAATACGTGGATCGGAAAATCGATCCGCTTTTTCGAAAAAGAGCGTCCTGACTGCTGGACGCTCTTTCGAAATTAAAAGCCACCCGGAACTGCTTCTGCCAGGGTATGGGGGCAGCATTTCCTTCCGGGTGCTGCTGCCTGCCCTTTGCAGAGACGCGTGGTTAAAGGGATGCCCCTGAACACCCGTTGCTCTGCTTCTGCAGCTGCCTTTGCTGTCCCTGTAGGAGGTAAGGAAGGCATTGCAGTGCTGGTTTGGAGTGCTCAGCTTCCTGGGACACCCCAGCAGGTTTTTTGTGTGGAGGTTTTTCTGTCTTAGACCCATTTTTTTTGGCATGGAGCCAGAGCTGCCCCATGGCAGGCGATGGCCCCACACCACCATACTGCAAGTGTTGCTGCATCTGCATGACACAGTCATGAGGCTACTTCCCCATCTGGATCCAGACCAGAGGTATGAAGGGATCGTCCGTCATGCAGCCCCGCTGCCCTTGCCTCCAAACTTCTTTGTGGACAGGCGTTTTTGGAGGCTTGACACCAGCTCTGACTGGTGGGACCGGCTCGTTATGCAGCTCTGGGATGACCAAGAGTGGCTACGCAACTTCTGGATGTGAAAGACCACTTTCCAGGAGCTGTGTACCTGGCTCGCCCCTGCTCTGCAACGGCAAGACACCCACCTGCGGCCCGCTATCCCCATGGAAAAGAGGGTCGCCATTGCCCTCTGGAAGCTGGCAACCCCTGACAGCTACTGTTCCGTGGGACACCAATTTGGAGTGGGCAGGTCTACTGTTGGATACATCCTGATGGAGGTAAGTCATTGTCTGAGGACAGTCACAGTTTGGGGTGGGGGAAAGGGAGACTGTCAGGAAGGGCAAAGTGGAGTGTGAGTGGGAGGGAGCTCCTCCACTCACCCTGAACTGCTGGGGGGGGGGGGTTCTGAGGAGGGGATTCCCGGGGTGTTTGAGAGGGAAGGTGGGTGGTGGGTTCTCCTCCTAAGAGATAAGGCACCCCTTCTAACATTTTGTTGTCTGTCTCGTTCTGCAGGTGGTGAGGGCCATCAATTCGGAGCTGCTGAACAGGCTTGTCTGTCTACGCGATCTGGACAGCGTCATGGCCGGCTTTGCTGCCCTTGGCTTCCCGAATTGTGGAGGAGCGCTCGATGGGACACACATTCCAATCCGTGCACCACCCCATCGAGCAGCCCAATTCATTAAAAGAAAGGGCTACTTTTCTATGGTCCTCCAGGCCCTGGTCGACCATCGTGGCCAGTTTTCTGACGTTTGTGTTGGGTGGTCAGGGCGGGCACATGATGCCTGCATCTTCAGGAACTCATACCTCTACCAGAGGCTTCAGGCAGGAACATTTTTCCCGCATCACAACTTTGCGGTTGGGGATGTGCACATGCCGGTGTGCATAGTGGCTGATGCCGCCTACCCCCTGATGCCGTGGCTGATGGAGCCCTACACCGGCCACCTGGATGCGAGCAAGGAGCAGTTTAATGCTCACCTTAACCAGGCTCACAACCAGGTGGAATGTGTGTTCGGACGTTTAAAAGGCAGATTCCGGTGCTTGCTCACACGCCTAGACATGGGGGAGAGCAACATCCCTGAGGTGGTGGCCGCGTGCTGCGTTCTCCATAACCTGGTGGAGAGGAAAGGGGAGGCCTTCCTACCAGGGTGGGGTACAGGTGCTGATGGTCAGGAGAGGCACTTTGCCCAGCCCCAGACAGCTGCCATCCGCCAGGCTCACCGGTCTGCTGTTTGCATAAGGGAGGCCCTACGGGAGCAATTCTCAATTGGAGGCCACTGACTCTACTGAGGGGCTTCTGCCTGGGGACTGGGCCCTGGCCCAAAAGAAGCTTCCCTCCACAACCCATCTCCTGACCCTGTTTGGAGAAATAATAAACACCAGGGCTTGTCTCAAAATAATAAGTTCTGTTTTATTTTTTTAAATATCACTCACTGGAAAATAGTATAACTGTTGCAAACATAAAAAAGCTTTTGTTCATTTTTTATGTAGAAAATATACTTTCATGCCAAACTATGTACAATAAACATTTTGTTGAACACTTTCCTTGTCATTTAACTGCGGTGATGGGGGTGCTTGAAACCTGGAGGGGGGAAGGGGACTTGAAACCTGGAGTGGGGAATGGGATCAGGTTGCCCGGTGCTTGCCTGATCTCAGTCTCCTGCTTGGGCCTCGTGTTCGGGGTCCACCATGGCCACGGAATCGGGTGGTGCACCTGTCGGTTGGCTGGATAACAGCGGGTAGGTGCTCTTGGGACTGGGAGGCCTGGGGGAGAGGAGGGCCAGGGGGAGAGAGGGGCTGGGGAACTGGGGGGGCTGGGGGAGAGGGAGGTCCAAGGGGGGAAAGGGATGCTGCTGTGGAAGGGGGGGTTTGGTGGGGCGGGGTCATGGGGTGCTGGAGGAGCAGGACTAGGCACAGGAGCAGGCAAGCCACAGACCTCTCTGAGAGTGGCACTCAGGGACGTGTGCTGCTGGACCAGCTCCTCCATCAGCCGGTCATGCCACTGATCCTCTGCCTCTGCCCTCTCTCGCAGGATAGTGTTGAGCTCCTGCACGGCCTCCATATGCTGCCTCAGGATGTCTGCATACACACGCCTGTGTCTGCGGCTCCCATGTCCCTGAGATGGAGGTGGGGCTGGGGTGCTGCAGCCCTCTTGCATGGCTGGTCCGGCTGTGGAGGAAAAGAGGAAGACACAACCAATCCTAAAAAACTGGACTATGTAGCACTTAAAATACTAACAGGATGGTTTATTAGGGGATGAGCTTTTGTGGGCCAGACCCACTTCCTCAGATCAGAGTAACACGGCTACATTTCTATCACAATCAGTCATGTGTGCAACAGCTGTCCAAAAGGGCATGCCCTCTCCTTGAGACAGGGGAATCAGACATTCTGAAGGTAACACCATGTGTGACCTGGGCATCAGCCTGATCATGACAGGTTTCCCTTGTGCATCACCCACTGTGCACCCACCTACCTCCCCCTCCCCCGGGTGTTACACAACCTCACTGCACTCACCTGCTGCTTCATCTCCGGCATCAGATGACACCTGGGAGGCCTCTGGGGTCTGTGTGACTGGCTCCAGGGTGAGGGTCGCCATCTCCTCACTGTCCTCCTCTGGCACCATGTCCCCGTCTCCTGAGTGCTCTGGGTCCTGCTCTGGCGCGTCCACCACAGGGTCCGCCAAGCCTGACTGGATGAGACGCCGTGGTGTGCATGATTCACCACCACCCAGGATCTGGTCCAGCTCAGTATAATAAGGGCAGGAGTGGAGGATTGCCCCAGAATGGGAGCTATCCTCCCTGGCCTTCACATACCCTTGGCGCAGCTCCTTAACTTTGGAGCGCACCTGGTCCTGGGTGCGGGGGTAGTGGCCTTTCTGGGCCAGGGACTCTGCCATGCGGCCATAAATGTCTGCATTTCGCCGCCGGCTTTTTAGGACTTGTAAGGCCTCCTCCTCTCCCCAGAGCTCGAGAAGGGTCTTGAGCTCTGGCCCAGACCATGATGGTGCCTGGCGTTTGGAGCCCCTGGTTGGGTCCCCAGAAGGCTCTCTAGAAGGGCCAGTAGGGTCTTGGGGCTGGGACATGCTGCACTTCACCAGCCGTGTGCTCTGGCTGCTTTGCTGTCACAAGTGGCTGTGAGAGTGCCTGTCCCTTTAAGAAATGGCTGCAGACAGGAACCAGAGACATGCAAGCCATGCCCCAGATTGTCCACCAGGGCTTCTTCCTGGAGGCCATTATTTTCGAAAAAATGGCCTCCCTACGTCCACACTCACTTATTTTCAACGGATCTCTGTCGAAAAAGGCGTTCTTCCTTGTGCAATGAGGTTTACCGCCGTCGAAAGAAAAGCTGCGTTCTTTCGATTTAATTTCAAAAGAACGCGGCTGCAGTCTAGACGCAGGTGAAGTTTTTTCGGAAAAAGGCTACTTTTTCCGAAAAAACCCCTGAGTCTGGACACAGCCCAGGGGAAAAGTTGTTGAGCAAAAACAAACAAAAAAAGGGGGGGCATTGCCCCATTTAAGACACACAGTCCAGCCGGCTGTCGGTCATTACAGAGGTGTCGGTATGCTCCATTCTTTCCAGGTAAACTCTGACTAGAGAGCAGTACTGTCACAAAAAAAGCACTGCAGAGAATCAACCTCTGAATGGGCATTATTATTAGTCTATGCAAAAAGGAAGTGTTTCCTTCAAAGAGTTCAAGACTATTGTAAGCATCACAAAAACAGCCAAAGTTCCGAGTTGTATTTCATCACAATCCCTGAACTCAAGCCATACTCACCACACTATTGATGTTTTTGAACTTGTGCCTAATCTGGGAACCATGGTGGGGAAATTACTGAAATTTCAGGAGGAAACAAGAAGGTCTGAGGCATGGTGCACTCAAGAAAATTAAGTTGGCTTAAATATGTCACTCAGAGGTATGAAAAATTGACACTGCTGCATGGCAGAGTGAAGATAACCTAACCTCCAATGTACACAGTGCTAAGGTAATGGAAGAATACTACCACCTTTCAGAGAAGTAGATTATCTATGCCAAAAGAAGAAGTCCTTCCATTGGGGTAGGAAGTGTCTACACTGCAGTGCCAGAGCGCTGCTGTAGCATTTCTAATATAGACAAGTCCTTAGATGTTTTATATGGTTTCAAGTTCACCAAAATGTTTGAAAATTTGTAGTTCTTTGACTGAATATTGCATGCTGGTCCAATGATTTGCCTGTGTACTACTGATTTTGGGTTGATATTATCAAGTTACAAGGGTTTTTCTTTATCCACCATTTGCTGAAGGGGCCATGGCACATCTCAGCCAGATCAGGCTCAATAGTTGGTCGATACCCTTAAGAACTGTGCTATGACCAAACAATGGCTATGCTAAGGATACTGAGTGACCAGGCAAACCAGATTGGCTGAGTTTCTATGCAACGGGCTGGTGAAGTAGACAGCAGAAAAGTATCAGAAGCAGAAAAAAGGAAGCAAGTGTTCTTAAGGGAGAGAAAGATAGGAATGGTTTTGCAACATGGGGTCTAGTTCAACTATAATGCTAACCTAGAAAAAGCACATGGACATGTGCCTTTGATATGGACTCTGAACCCAGTTACCTAAGGAGTATCTAGGCCACAAGAGATCTTTACCGAGCTATGCATTTTGTAGCCTAGACCCATGTGTAGCTTAAATTAGAGATATGCACATGGACCTAAGCTACAAAATTCATAACTGGACCTAGATTTCTAGGCTCTCCAAAATGTTGGTATATTTGGTCCAGTTTTTCCTTTGGTCCATCAGAGAATTTCACAGTTGACTGAATACTAGGTGTAGGCCTTTTTCCAGTCTTTCTCTAAATAGATTACCTTGTAGTGTTTGGCTGAGTCCCCTTTAGTTTCAGAGCATTGATACGACTGCTTCAAGCTGACCTAGATCTACCTAAAATGCAACCTCTTCTGGGCATACTTCTCATCGATCAGATGCTATGGAAAAATGAAAAATAATGGGGAACATTTAATCAAATACACCTCAGGAAAGATGAAACTCAAATTCTGGGGAAAGGGTTTAGGATATAAATGTGGTTCTTTTAGAATCATAGAACACTAGATCTGGAAGGGACTTCAAGAGGTCATCAAGTCCAGTCCTCTGCCTTCTTGGCAAGACCAAGCACCATCTAAGATCATCCCTGATAGATGTTTGTCTAACCTGTCCTTAAATATCTCTAATGATGGAGATTCCACAACTTCCCCAGGCAATTTATTCCTGTGCTTAACCACCCTGACAGTTAGGAAATTTTTTCCTAATATTCAACCCATTATTTTCTATCTAATGACCAAACAGGAATAACATAATTCAGATTAAAAAATTCTTCAGTATCAGGATGAAGCACTTAAGAAAATATTTACTTGATTGGTTGATGTACACTCTACATATGTGAGAAGACAGCTGATTAATACTGAACTATCAAGTTCCAAGATTCAGGTCAAGTAACCATGGCAAACTGTCAAAAGTAGTAATGAAAGCAGAGATATCACTATAATCAAAAGCAACAGTATATGAAGAAAACTGAGCCCTGAATGGATGTGATTAGTTTCTCTTTTCAAGGAAAACATGGTTGAATTGCCAATGTACATGGAACTGCATAGAGAATGTACTATTTTATATATGTGACCAAATCCAGCCATGGTGTGAGCCAGTGATACAGTCGCAGCTACTCTGAACTATGCTGGATTATGCAGTAGAGTGGAGAATCTTCTATTTAATTAAATATGAAAAATGCAGGCAAATTGCCAAGGATTTAGCAACATGATGGCTACACAAGCTGATTGGCCCTGTGGGTAGATAAATGCCTGCCAGTAAAAGATGGCAGTGTATGCATCTTCCAAATTTACACAACAATCTTTCTCAACTGGGGTTATGCAAATCTTTTAGTGGAAATACAAACTAAAATTTTCTATGGACATGCCCGAGTTTACTTCACTTTCCTCAACTACTTTCCTTCTTCCTATTTACTAGGAATAGTTTCCTAAGTCTTTCACTTCCCAAAATATCACAAATATTATTGCAAGAGCATTCTCTGTTTCATTTGGAAAGAGGGAATCATAGAACACTAGAACTGGAAAGGACCTCAAGAAGTCATCAAGTCCTGTCACCTGCCCTCATGGCAGGACCAAGTGCCATCTAGATCATCCCTGACAGATGTCTATTTAACCTGTTCTCAAATATCTCCAGTGATGAAGATTCCACAACCTCTCTAGGTAATTTATTCCATATAGATTAAACTGATCTAGTGAAACTTGAGTAAACCTTGAGGATTATTCTATTCACATAGCTGTGTTGCTTCCACCGTTATTCCCCATGTTCCCTACTTCCCTTGTGTCCTGTCAATAACAGCCTGTAGGAAACATGGACTCTTTGACTTTAGTTCTACTGTAGTGCTTGCTTTCTCTGACTATTGTCCATCTGCTCTCAGTGTTGTACCAATTCTTCTGGCTGCAACAGATTTCCACTCATTGTTAGTAGGGTTTTAATCCTTCATCCCATCAGTGCCTGCATCAGACTGTTTTGGGACCCCATGATGGGATATTTCTGTGCACCAAAGAGGTCTGAAACCAAAGATACACCCTTGTGTGACAACCTCTTACTTGTTTTCACAGCTGATTTCACCTTACCTCTACTGAGTGGGTATGGCCAGTGAATACAGTGTCTGGAATGCTATGTCTCACAAAGTGGGTGTTCAATAAGAGAACACCGACTTGCTTCTAGTATAATGCAGTGCATCAGCCTCAGAAAACTTTGAATAGTAGTCCACTGTTATCAAGCACTACTTTGCCTTGAAAGTAAGTCCTCTCCTTCCTTTCACCATGGTTGGATGGACAGTTCATATGGTAACAGTTTCTTTCTGCAAGTGTTATCACATGACTAGTAGATGCCACATTATTTTATCAAGGGATGGACATGTATCTTCATTCCTGGCCAGTATACACACTCTTGAACTGGTCCAAGACAGCTGTCTGTTCCTACGTGTGAGGCATGTTTATTTTTTCATTACATCCTTTCATATTAAAGTGGAGACAACAACCCTCTGTCCTTGAAATATGACTTTATCCTAAAATATGGTTCCGCTCCTACTGACAGTTGGATTTTGTTTTCTGGACCACCTGCTAATATCACTCTCTTGATGCATATAATTGGATGCAGTGTAACTATTGGTCTAAGGATATTCCAGAGACAAATTGAGAGAGGTAAATCTTCTATTGGTCCAACTTCCACTGGTGAGAGACAAACTCTCGAGTGACTCCAAATTCTTCGTCAGGCCAAGGAAAATACTTAGGGTATCAATAATCTCTGCTAAGATATCAACTTCATTATTGAAATGGGGACATAATATGTTCAGTCTCCTGAAGCCTTTCCCCCAGCTTGCTGATATAGGAGTGTATATGACCTGATCAGGGTGCCAGTTAAGACCAATAATCATCCTGGACAATCTGATCAGTATCTAGCACTGCTCAAGGTGCATTGACATGCACCACAGCCCCTTTGGAGCACTAAGAAGGAGCTATATCACTATTGTCTCTAGGGGTATGTCTACACTACCCCCCTAGTTCAAACTAGGGGGGTAATGTAGTCATACAGAGTTGCAAATGAAGCCCGGGATTTGAATTTCCCGGGCTTCATTTGCATAAAGCTGGCCGGCGCCATTTTTAAATGCTGGCTAGTTCGGACCCTGTGCCGCGCGGCTACACGCGGCACAGACTAGCTAGTTCGGATTAGGCTTCCTAATCCGAACTAGTTGTACGCCTCATGGAACTTTAGGAAGTTAGAGACTGCTATCAAATCCCCCCTCACTCTTCTCTTCTGCAGACTAAACAAACCCAAATCCCTCAGTCTCTCCTAATAGGTCATGTACTCCATCTCCCTAATCATTTTGGTCGCCCTCCGCTGCCCTCTCCAATGCATCCACATCCTTTCTATAGTGGAGGGCCCAGAACTGGACACAATACTCCAGATGTGGCCTCATCAGAGACGAATAAAGGGGAATAATCACTTCTCTGGATCTGCTGGCAATGCTCCCCCTAATGCAACCTAATATGCCATTAGCCCTCTTGGCTACAAGGGCACACTGTTGACTCATATTCAGCGTCTCATCCACTCTTTGGGCATATCCATGTTCTTTGACAGGGAACTTGCTGGCCTAAGTGATCAACTAGTCCTGCAAAGGAGCTTTCCCAAAGTTTTCTTTGATGCATCATACTGGAGGGCAAGTTGGTTGGTAGTACTGCTGGACAAGGGATGGCCATTGTCATTTGTTTTAGCATCTCAAGTGCCTGCTGCTGAAGACTTGCCAAGTCCACTCAAGATCCCACCTTATGAATGGAGATGCAGGTTTCACTACTGTGACAAAGCTCCTCCTTAGCCATGGCGGGTCCTTCCCTTTCAGGCAGATGACTTGCCCTAGAGGCAAGCAGCCCAGGCTTGCTGTTTGTTGAGCTACTCTCAACCCTGTAACAGCAGCTCTCTGTAATGTTTCTAGTAACAGCTGTGTGATAGCTAAAAATCCCTGGGTCACTTCCTCATGGCCTTCCCCAGCACCTTCCTTACCAGAGGTTCTTCCTCCTGGGATCTACTTGCACTTTCTTCTCCCAAACTCTCCACCACACTTCCTCTCATCAACTCCTTCCTCACACACACTGAGGGAAGAAAAGGGAAACCTTTTTAAACCAGTCTCAACTGGTTCTTAATTGGCCTCCTGGTCTCCCTTGAGGCTGGAAGCCCCAGATTAACTAGGTCTCTTTTCCCAGGGTAGACTAACAAGGGCTGATCCAGAACCAGCAGGAACCTGCTAGAATCAGTCAGAGCAACCAGGTCAAAAAGGATGCGGACGCATTGGAGAGGGTCCAGCGGAGGGCAACCAAAATGATTAGGGGTCTGGAGCATATGACCTACGAGGAGAGGCTGAGGGACTTGGGTCTGTTTAGTCTGCAGAAGCGAAGAGTGAGGGGGGACTTGATAGCAGCCTTCAACTTCCTGAAGGGAGGTTCCAAAGAGGATGGAGAGAGGCTGTTCTCAGTAGTGACAGATGGCAGAACAAGGAGCAATGGTCTCAAGTTGTGGTGGGAGAGGTCCAGATTGGATATTAGGAAAAACTATTTTACTAGGAGGGTAGTGAAGCATTGGAATGGGTTACCTAGGGAAGTAGTGGAGTCTCCATCCCTAGAGGTGTTTAAGTCTCGGCTTGACAAAGCCCAGGCAGGGTTGATTTAGATGGGATTGGTCCTGCCTAGAGCGGAGGGCTGGACTTGACGACCTTCTGAGGTCTCTTCCAGTTCTATGATTCTATGATAAGGGGATGGTTGGATGAAATAACATGATCTTGGTAACTAATTGACCATTCATTATAGGGAACTTTCTGGGTGTCTGGCTGGTGAGTTTTGCCCACATGCTCAGGGTTTAGCTGATCGCCATATTTGGGGTCAGGAAGGAATTTTCCTCCAGGGTAGATTGGCAGAGGCCCTGGAGGTTTTTCGCCTTCCTCTGTAGCATTGGGCACAGATCACAGCTGAAGGACTCTCTGCATGTTGGGGCCTTCAAAGTATTTGAAGGCTTCAATATCTGAGACATAGGTGAGAGGATTATTCTAAGAGGGGTGGGCGAGATTCTGTGGCCTGCACTGTGCAGGGGGTCAGACTAGATGATCATAATGGTCCCTTCTGACCTTAAAGTCTATGAGTCTATGAGTCAATTAAAACACCTGGAACCAAATAGGAGTTTTCCACTTTAATATAATAACTTTAGTGACAATATTTACTGTCTCCCTTAGAACATACTGTGAACATACTCTGAATTGGCATGTTTAACTTTGTCAAACACAATATGCCAATCTGAACACTAAAACTCATTGGAAAATGTATTTAATTTTCCATAAAAAATTTCAAAGCCACCAATATTTTTGTTTGCATCGATTCTACCTTTCCCCCCGAAGATACATTTTTAGACATCATTTTTATGCAAACCTAAAAAAAAAAAAAAACCACCTTGTTTGTCAAATAGCTATTTTTCATTAAAAAAAGTTGATGAAAAATTTTCCAAGCAGCTTGACTGAGCACTCTAAGCACCTCTGGCAAATACTTAAAAATACAATAAATAAAGAATCAAAAGAAACAGCAACCTCATACCATACAATACTAAATAACCAGCCAGTAACTGCCCCCCCCCAAAAAAACTCCCAATAAAATAAAATAAATCTCCAGCAGTAAATATATGTGCCTTGCAGTATGTGTTATGAACATGGAAATGTTCATTAAGATGAACAGTAAATGCCAACATTTGAATGAACTTTGTGATGAGAACTCTTTGCCTGTCAGGGAATGGACTCAGATGCCCTCCAGCTATGATCCATGGTGGAATAGTATCCCAAATAAAGCACTGGGGACATCATCACTGGCATTCCCAGGGAGATTGGGCGAGTTGATTAATATTTTCAGTCCCTAGATTCTGCAATAATATGTAAGGCTCTATAGCCCACTACCAATGTCCTGAGTTGTTAGTATCCTGACAGGTTAGCTTTCTAATCTCACCACCTACAGCATATAAACCACGATCTGTTCCTTTCTTTATCTGCACTCCTCATGGATGACTGGGTTGTGGGCAATGGGGGGAGAGTCTTGGCTCTGGGTCCCCAGAAGGGACAGGGCCTCTGTGTGGGGCTATGGACAGCCAGACCTCAATACTGCCTGGATAGTGCCATAGGACCCATAGCAATCAGGAGCCTGTGTGCAGAGCCCCAGTGGTGACTGAAAAGGCCCGAGGCTCTGTCCACCACTGTTGCCATGGTAACATGGTCCCAGACTCTCCTAATTGCCAGGCTCCAGCGTAACTGACCTCTGTGTCCACCCTCCATCTTCAGCCCCATGGATGACCAATTTATTATAAAAGCATCTAGTATGCAACAGAAGTTGAAGTTCATTCACATTGTTAAAGTTAAAAAACAACAAATGGTCTGGTAGCATTTTATAGACTAACAAAACAGACTAACTTGGCTATCCCCTGAAGCTTCATTCACATTGTTGTAAGGGAATGAACTAGGCATCAATGCTGCTGTTAAATAGTTAATACACCATCTCTTGAGTCCTGAAATTCCCCCTTTTTTATAATTTGGAAAACAAAATACAAACATACAAAAACCCTAACCAGATATGAACTCAGAAATACATGTAAATTAATCATGGTTGATATTTTGGTAAACAAAGGCTTTAATTATACAGGTCCCTGTTCATCCTGTTTATTTCATAATTACAGAAAAATGGCAAGTCTCCCAAATTAAGCTCTTTTTCTTCTGAAGAATTTAACATTACATTTGCACAGGCACATATATTTATTTGGAGACTACATAATGGATAAAATCCCATTTGCACTTAACAGAGTGCAGTTTGCCAGTCTGAGAGCCAAAGCTCTACTCTCTGCTAATGGCAGAAATGGCTGTCCCTAAAGCCAAGCACTGGATTATGCATTTTTCTTTTTGGCAAATGCCTGCCTGGAAATGCCCATGACACCTGTTGTTTATCATAATTTATTGTGCTGAAAATAGATATATCCCCATTGTCTGGGGGAGAGGACTGGGGGGAAATGTATGAACAAAGATAGTTCATAATAAAGTGAAGTGAAGATTTTCCCCAGCTTATTTTGTTAAAAGTACATAAACATAACAAACAGACAAATACTAAGGCTGTCTCTACTCTTGTGACTGCACATGGGAACATGTTAGCTGGTATGTCAGAACCCCACCAACTGGCCACATATGAAGCCCTAAAAGCATGTTCTTGAATGACCCTCTAGTGAATCACCAAACTAGACATTCTCTGAGTTTATGACAAAGAATGTAAAGAAACAAATCAGATATTAGGAATGACAACACAGAGAAACATGAAGGGGAACATTTTAACCTGCTGGGGTACTCATTAATGGACTTAAAAGTAGCCTTTCTTCCACAAAGGCATTTCACAAGCCAACTATAGAGAAAGTGCAGAACTGACCTTCGTATGCAAATTTGATACTCTCTCTCTTGGCTTGAATGAAGACTTGAACTTGTTAACATATTATAACACCAGCTTTCCTTACAATCAACACCCTATTGACATCAAAAGCTAAGTATGGGACAACCTCCAGCGCACTCAATTAGCCTCATTAGCACTGGGACTACAAATGAGGTGCTTTTTTTCTTCCTCTCCCTTATTATTATGAGGGTTCTCCTTTTTTTTTCTCCATTCAAGATCATCTCATCTGAAGAAGTGGGTATTGCCCACAAAAGTGAGTGATACTATATATATTTTGTCTCTAATGTCATGTCTACACTGCAACTCTATTTCAGGATACTAGAGTATCCCAAAATAACTATCTCACATCTTCACAGCAAGCCTGTTATTTTGGGCTCGCTATTCCAACATTTCTGTAAACCCCATTCTACGAGGACTAAGGGACGTTTTGGAATAGAGCTTTATTTTGAAATTTAGTGCTGTGTAGACAGTGCCACATGACAAAATAAGCTATTTCATTTGTTTGTTTCATTTATTTCAAGTTATGGTGCAATGTAGATGCACCCTACAGTGCAACAGGACTACTCGTTTTTAAAGTTACAGACTAACACAGATCTGAGGCCTTTGTGAATGAAAACTGGAATGCATGAGGGGTGTGGATATGTGCATGCCTCCACTATGACCAGTTCTATCATGCACTGTGTACAGGGGCAAGAACTGCATACCAGTAGCCATTCCCACAATGCATTGATCTCTTTGTTGCCTGAGATTACAGAAAGGTATAAAAAAGCCCTGATCTCTCCTACCCCTTTGTGACCTGCTCTGAGAAAGTCAGAACATTTCTGCTGAAATCTATTGATTAATACAGGTGATCATGTGTTCTGGTTTGGGAGCAACCACTTTGTCTCCGGAGCACACCCAGGCGCTGACCTATGTGTGGTCAAACATTATCTTCTATGACTTCACCCAGGTCATCAGTTTCATCTGTATGAGGTGATTTCACGGAGGTTGGAGGAGGGTGGGTCTTCATCCCAGTCCTGGGACAGCATGAAATCAGCAGGTCCAAGGTGGGCGTCAAACTCAAACAGTTTCATGGGACTAAACTGGGGGCCTCAGATACCATTCATTCAGGAATATAAAAAGAAATGACATATGAAATGGAAAGCTCCAAAGGAAAGACTTTTAAAGAATTTGTAAACTCGGGGATTGAATCCTATGACTGGAGAATTGCTAATGTACCTATTTTTAAGAAGGGGGGGGAGTGATTTAGGAAACTACGGGCCTGTTGTACATTGTGGAGATGCAATGAGGATCCCCCCAGCACAGAAACAGAGTAGAATTAATAGAAGTGACTGTATCCTGCTGTCTTGCAGGCACTGCCACCAGACTGTGCTGGGGTAGGGAAGGTTGGAAGTTCAAGGAAGTGAATTGGGGCAATTTGAGCTCCTATGGTAACCCAGAATCTGTCAGCAGGCACAAATGAGAAGCTGCTCCTGGGTGTTATATAGAGGTTGTGTCTATTTGTAGTTACATTTACTTGTGTTTGTCTCCAGCTATTTTTAAAACATCCACTATATAAGACATTTTAAATTACTATTCTTTGTAGTCCAGTAACTCCCCCAGCACAGGGAGCTATCACTATCCCAGAAAGAAAATTAACACCCCTCAATTCTGCCAATATTCATTTTACTTTTTCATTTTACTCTTCCTTTTCTTTGTTGCCTCATCTCCCTTTGCTGAAAATAAATCTCAGGGGTTTATGGAACGTCTTTGTTGCCACTGAATCACAACACTGTGGGGTCACCTTGGCTGCATCTAGACTGCATGATTATGCGGAAATACTTTTAATGGAAAAGTTTTTCCGTTAAAAGTATTTCCGCAAAAGAGCATCTAGATTGGCACGGATGCTTTTGTGCAAAAAGTGCTTTTGCGCAAAAGCATCCGTGCCCAATATAGACGCGCTTTTGCGCAAAAAAGCTCCGATGGCCATTTTAGCCATTGGGCTTTCTTGCGCAAAAAATTAAGGTGCCTGTCTACACTGGCCCTCTTGCGCAAGTATTCTTGCACAAGAGGGCTTATCCCTGAGCGGGAGCGTCAAAGTATTTGCGCAAGAAGCACTGAATTCTTACATTAGAACGTCAGTGCTCTTACGCAAATTCAAGCAGCCAGTGTAGACAGCTGGCAAGTTTTTGCACAAAAGTGGCCTCGTTTGCGCAAAATCTTGCCAGTCTAGATGCACCCCTTGTGTATAAGCCATTTCCTAACTTTTTCTGGAGAGACCTCCCTGTTGAATAATGATTGTTCCATACCTGTCCCCATCTCTCAGGGTGTTGATGAAGATGAGTCAGCAAAAACCTTAACATTCTTTCTTCTTACCAATAAGCTACTGTGATCCTTTTGATACGGAGAGCCTTCTGTCAGTTCATCATCTAATTCCAGTAGCTCTTTATGAAGATGCTACCTCTCCCCTTTAATGCTGTCAAGCCTCTATAGTTATTCAATAAGTAGACACAAAATCAAGGCCCATCTAGGAGCTTCTGGACCACATCCATCTGTGGGTTACACCCTTGTTTTTTGTGGCAAACTCTAATATGTTTGGTTACTTATGTCTTAATTCAGGGCAACTGAACCTGTATTACCCCTCTGTGGTCCAGCAATTGCCCCTACGCTAAGGCTTCTTGCTCCCCACCTTTCACTTCTCTTGTGCAGAGCCATGTATCTTTCTCTCCCTTCTGGCTAGGGTACTTTGAGGGCACACAGTTCTTTGCCTATACTGTAAATTCCCCAGCAAGTCACACTGCCTGCTTTGCCTTCTGCTCAGAGGGTATAAACAGTGTAATTGCCCACACTTAAGTTACTCCTGAGCTCTTTCTAAGCACTTATTCCTAAGGTAGAAGATGTACCAAAAAGACCCCCCCCCATATTAAAAACAATTTAAAAAACTACAGTCGTGTTAACAAGCTTACCAGATTTCATCTCCATCTCTACAAAGAACTCTGTATGTGAATATCCTTCAAATGCTACACAGGGGCTTTCTTGTAGTCAATGGTTCACAACAGCTATTGGCTCAGAACAAACCCACCCACAAGTCTGTACTTTTCTGATTCAGATATTATGGGTCTTTGCTCCTTAGACACCATGACTGAGTAATGAGTCGGACAGTGGGCTTTTCCTCAATGTGTAGTTTCAAAAGATTGTGTCTTGAGTTAGGGAATTTGCATTCCTTCCCCCCACTCCCCACCAATGTGCCCAGGAAATCTACTTTCCTTTGTTTATTCCAAAAGCTCCTTTTCTGCCCCCTGGTTTAAGAGAGTCCTTTGAGGTTCATAACACTTCCCAGAATTTACCTAAGTCAGGTTTCTTCTCTACAGACAATCCTACAATAATACATAATATTTCCATGTTAATATAATGAACTCCTAAAATACTTAAACTTAATCTGGTACAGATATGGCAGAAAATTGGCATCTCTGCCACAGTTTATATAGCCCCTGTTACCATACTGAGCACCTCAAACAGTGTATTTATCCCCAAAGCACCTCTGTGGGATCGGGAAGATTCATTATCCCCATTTTACAGGTGTGGAAATGAGGCACAAAAAGACCTACTGGCCTGGCCCATAGGAAATAAATCTCAGAGTCATGCAGTGAACACAGGTCTACAGAATCGCAGAATCCACAAGTCCTTCATCTCTCTTGGCTCAAAGGACCTTACTGAAGGGGACTTCTCTGCTAATTTCTAAGGGCTTGAATATCTTTCACTCTTACTCACTAATTTGAGAGTCTGCCTGTTGATTTATCTCTTGCCTCACCAACTTTCATTCCTCTCTAACAAGCATCCTCATTACAATCTGTCCTTCTCTGCCCTTCTGCCTGTTAAACTAGCTGTCCGAGCCTGGTATCAGCCATTCCTCACAACCCAGCCCAATATCACATTGAACCGGAGTGGGGAACCTCAGGACAGGGGGCCAGATGCAGCCCCTGGCTAGCCTGGAGCCAGCCCCCAAGGCTTAGCCCCCCTCCCAAGCATTGGGGAGCCACTGCTGGTGCTCCAGTCCCCCTGCTGACCCACTGCAGGGCTGGAGCCCACAAAAGCTACCTAGACTCTGGTGTGTGAGGGGAACGTGGAGAGTCTTTCTCCTTCTCAGTCAGGGGCCAGGTCAGTGAGGGCTCATTTGGGTTTTGTTGCTTCTCACTTGTGTGCAGACCCTGACTAATTTTTCTGATGGCAAGGGGCCCCCTGACCCAAAATGGGTTCCCCACCACTGTATTGAATGATTCGCCCAAGGATTTCACTTTGGCATTTACTGTCTGCAGTAGCCTGTTTGTGTTATTTCCCCTTTCAGATGCTGCCTTTGCATGTTTCTTACCCTTTATAAACAGCTGTGGCTCTGGTTTACAGGATCTTTTGTATCTCTCAGCTCTGGACCTGACTCTGGGACTCTTTGATTGAAAGGCAGCACGGCATGAAGCAGTCAGTCCGACCAAGTCAAGCTGAGCTGTACCATAGTTTATGCAGGTAGGCTAGATCTGTTAGTTCCTTTGTTGTGACAACAGAGGAGCAGAGGGCAGAATTCCTGCTATTTATGTTTTGGATTCACTACACAGTGGCTCTGAGATTGAGTCCAGTCCAGACAAAAGCACTGTGGGGTTAGTGGGGAGGGGGAAAGTACTTTCCTTAATCTAACAGCAGGGAAAACAGAGACAATTTCCCTGGAGATTCGAAATTAAGTTCAGAAAGTCTCATTTTTCCTGAAATAGGTTCCAGCGTCAAATGAAATAATTTATTAAACAAGGTAGGAAATGCTCTAAAATGTGGCCCAACCATCACTTAAAGAAAAATTGTGAACCCAGCATCTTTCAGTGTCTGCACTCCTGTTGCAATACAGCCACGTTGGCATCTCTCACAACATGTCAATGTGATCTTCCTCCAGCTGTGGATAACAAATGGTCAGATTCTCGCACCCACGTGGAATACAAGTGCTATTCTTTGTTAGTATGGGTGAGAAACAAATAACCTAGGTCTTAGGTCAGGGATTTCATAGGTACCAAATGCCTGTTTATGTTCTAGAATCTTCTGTTTATGTGGTAGGATCTTATCCAGTGTACAGACTGTGAATATTGTATGTAAGAAAATAAGCTAGACAGATTATCTGCTGTTGCCAGCATTGAATACTATGTAGTATATCCAATACTTTCACAATGTTGTTCGTGTACTGTGACTTACAGTGGGAGGGGGGTATAACTGATTTCCAAGGTAAACAAATATGTTTGCCTAAATTTGGTTTTGCTGAGCGCTAAACAGCACCTAATTTCTTTATACATATGTGGACTCATTAGTGCACAATTTACCGATTGCCCATGGATGTCTTCATACTGAACCTTCAGCTACCTCTGAAAAGGGAGAAACACACCAAGCCACTGGGCGAATGGATATTTACAAACTCAGTCTGTCATTACATCTGGAGGAGGTCTGTGGGTTGTAATATTTACTACCCCTTTAGTGTTTGCGGGCATAAAAGTCTTGCAAGATAGTTCTCTTCAACATACTTTAGCAGAATCGAGGTTAAGGGAAATAAGAAAAACCTCATTACTCCCAATTAGCCTTAAGCAGCACTAGTTAACTAGCTGGTCCAGTAGCTAGAGCTTGTGTTTCTTCCTGACTCTACTACTGACATGCTATATCAACTTAATACAATCATTTCATCTTGGTCTTTGTTTGTGTTGACTGTATAGTTTTCAGAGCAAGGATTGTCTTTTACTATGTGTCTGAACAGTGCCTAGGAATTGGCTGGACCCTCTGGGTATTAATGTAATAAATACTTTCACAAGCAATGCCTCATAATGTTTTAGACAATAGGTATTTTACAATAAAGCTTGTCACTCAAGAAACTGGCATAATTTAGTTGCCTAATGTAAATGCCCTTCTCAAAAGTGGGGAGCAGAACCATTCTTAATGCATTTAGGACAGGTGTCAATATAGGAAGTTCCCTTTACATGGTCTGTTTAAATTTTTTTTCTATGAGTTTTCTCCTTGGTTTGACAAATGGAGTAACTAAGGCACAAAAGAATCAGTGAAAAAGTCAAGAACAGAGCCCTTCCTGACTGACTCTTACTTCTCTGTTTTGCCCAAGAAATAAAGAGATAGAAAGATAAATAATAAACTAAACAAGAAAAAAAAACCCTCCCTTCAGCATCATCTGCCCTGTGCCTTACAAGAAAGGTCATGTTTAAGACAGTTCTCTTTCTATCATTTGGCTTCCAGCTCTTTACTGGACTAAACACAAAGAAATGCAAAAACACTGTGGAGGCCAAACAGACTGTGACTAAAACATGAATAAAAGGGGGCATCCAAGTTCTCCCTTTTTTGAAGGTGCACCATCCTGTTTTCTTGCTGGATTGATACAATTTGACGTGAGCATTACAATTCAACCCATCAGCCAGAAAATTTAAAAAGACAGGTCTTCTGAAAAAACAAATATACTTTTTCGAATGAAAAAGGATCATAAATAAATCTAATGTATGCTTTGCCCTCATCTTGCAACTATAAACTACAAGTATAAACTTGGAAAATACACTATGGAACTCAACAGGCCTTGGTTAAAAAAAATTACTTTCCCTAGTAAACATTCAATGATTATTATATAAAAGCTGTGAAAAGAAGTGATTTATTGCAGATAGTAAATGCAAATTTATTACAGTGCTTTTAGCAACTCATAGGGTATGTCTACACTAGCTCGTTAATTCGAGCTAGGTAGGCAAACAAGGTGACCGGAGTTGCAAATGAAGCCCAGGATTTAAATATCCCGGGCTTTATTTGCATGTTCCGGTCGCCATTTTTAAATTTCACTAGCCCAAACTCACTGCCGCGCGGCTGCACGCGGCTGTGAAACGTTAATTCAAACTAAGTCCTTAGTTCAAATTAACTGTTACTCCTCATTCCACAACTAAGGACTTAGTTTGAATTAATGTTTTACAGCTGCATGTAGCCACGTGGCAGTGAGTTCGGGCTAGTGAAATTTAAAAATGGCGACCGGACGGGAATATGCAAATAAATCCCGGGATATTTAAATCCCGGGCTCCATTTGCAACTCTGGTCACCTCGTTTGCCTACCTAGCTCGAATTAACGAGCTAGTGTAGACATACCCATAAACACTATAAAGCAAGGCTACTCAACACCCGGCCTATTTGTTCGTGGCCTGCAGTGCGGTTTGGGTTTAATCAGGGCTTAACACGTGGCCGACAGGTGGAATCCTTTGAACATGGCCTCCACTGGGAACATGATCCACAATGGTGAGGCGTTTCCCAGGTGGGGTGAGCATTGAAAGGTGCAAGCGGGTGGGCTGGCTGGAACAGACGGGTACAGGCTGTTGGCATTCCTAGCCCCCAGGAGGAGGTCCTGGCTGGGAGTGCCAGGGCATTTTGTGAAAGAAGCTATTTGCATATATTTGCATATATATTTGCATGTACATGCAACCACATTTCAGTTGCGGCCCTCAGTATATGCTGTGAATATCATTGTGGCCCCCGGGACTTCCAAAGTTGAGTAGCCCTGCTAAAAGGAGTTCCATTATAAACTCATTTATACTTGTTTATAACTCTTTTGGAAGGCCTTCCTTTGGGACTGAAACCTTTTGGAAAGTCTCTTGCAGCTTTCGGGGCAGCAGGGGATGGTTCATTTAAAATCCCTAAGATCTCTCCTCTGTTATTTTTGGGTCATGGTAAAGCGGATGAAAAACATCAATGCATTTCAGCTTTAAAAGTACTAAAAAGTCTCTTATTCGTTATTAGAAAAGAAGGGCAGCACACAAATTTCCAAAGCTGCCAGATAGCTAACATTCTGTGAGGCAGTTTCCCAGCTACAGTCCGGGAGGCTGTAACAGTTCAAAGCAATTGCAAAATATCTTTTGGGTATTTGGTAAGGCCAAGATTTTCAAGAGTGGATACTGAAAGTTAGGCTCACTGCATCCACAGTTAAGCATCAAAATAAGAGGCATGATTTTCTAAAAGAACTAAGGCAATGGGAGTTGCTGGGTGCTCAGTACTCTTGAAATCAGCCTGCTTATTTAGGAATCCAAGTCAGACTTCGGGATCCTAAGTAAGTCTGGGAAGCTTGGTCAATAGCTAGATGGTCTCCTTTGCTTTTATGCCTTTTTGTAAAGTGTAGCTTTAAAATATAGCTAGGAAGACCGAATAGGAATTTGAAGAGCAGCTAGCATAAGGCTCAAAAGCCAACAGCAACAAAATTGTAAGTACATCAGATGCAAAAAGCTTGCTTAACATTCAATTGGGCCACAGGATTATTGAGGTGCTAAAGAAACACTCAAGGAAAACAAGGCCACTGCAGAGAAGCTAAATGAATTATTTGTATTAGACTTCACTGCCCAGGACACAAGAGGGAATCCCACTCCCGAAACTTTTGTTTTAGGTCAATGGTCCCAAGATCACTTTCAGAATTTAAGAGCAACCTAATATTTACCCTGCCACTTCCTTGAGGCTCTGCCCCTTCTCCAAAGCCCTGCCCCACTCCCTTCATTCCCCCTCTCTCTATCACTCACTCTTCCCCACCCTCCCCCATCCTCCCGCACACTCACTTTTACTGGGCTGGAGCAGGGTTTTGGGGGTTGGGAGGGATTTGACATGCAAGAGGCTTTGGGAGGGGGCTCAGGCATGGGGGTTGGTGCTCAGGAGGTGGTATGGGTCCTGACTCTGGGAGGAACTCAGGGCTGGAGTACAGGGTGCTGGCTCTGAGAGGAGGGTCAGGGCTGGGGCAGGTGCTAGGGGTTCAGAAGAGAGTTCAGAGTGTGGGGCGGGGGGAGGATGTGTGCTGGCTCTGGGAAGGGAAGCAGGGTTGGGGTAGAGGGCTGAGGTGCAGAAGGGTTTCAGGATGCAGGAGGGGGCATGGATTCAGGCTCTGAGAGGGGGCCCAATGTTGGGGGGGATTATGGAGTGCTGGCTGTGGGCGGAGGGTCAGGATGGGGCTGTGAGTTCAGGGCTAGGGCTTGGAGTGCAAGAGGGGTGCTTGGTGCTGGCTTTGGGAGGAGGGGCAGAAGTGCAAGAGGGGATGCTGGCTCTGGGAGGAGGCTCAGAGGCAGGAGAGGTTCTGGCTCTGAAAGGGGGACCAAGACTGGGCCAGGGGGTTGGGATGCAGGAGTGGTTTCAGGGTGCACAGGTGGGCATGGGGTGTTTACTCGGAGAGGGGGCTCAGTGTTGGGGTGAGGTTTTGGAGTGCTGGCTGTGAGAGGACGATCAGAACTGAGATGTGGAATGCTGATTCTGGGAGCAGATTGAGGGCCAGGGCTCAGCATACAGGAGGAGGTGTGGGGTGTTGGCTCTGGAAGAGGTTGTCAGGTGAGGGCAGAGTGTTGGCATGGGGAATACAGGGTTCTAGCTCTGAGTGGGGCTCAGGCAGAAGTTTGGTGCTGACTCTGAGAAGGGGGACAGGGGTGTGGCAGGGTTGCAGGAATGGGGTGCTATCCTGGATCAGTAACTATTTAAAAGTCAGAAAACAAAGGGTAGGAATAAATGGTTAGTTTTTAGAGTAATCATCAACAACCATAGGCTCAACACCCCTTGGTGTCCGAGTCCGACCCCTCCCTCACTATTTCCTTCCATCTTTCCCTGTCCAGTGCAGAGTGGCTTAGTTTCTGTAGACTAGCTCCACACCAATCTACTATATCATCTACTCATTCTTCGTGGGGTCTGCCTCTCCTATTCGGACCATTTAGAGTACAGACAAATAAACAGCAGTGTCCCTCTGAGATCTGTATTGGGACCAGTAGAGTGTAACATATTCATACATGATTTGGAAAAAGAGGTAAACAGCAAGGTGCAAAAATTTGCAGACAGTATAAAATTACTCAATATAGCTAAGTCCAGAGCATATCGCAAAGAGTTACAGAAGGACGTCACAAAACTGGTGATTGGGCAACAAAATGGCAGGTAATATAAAATGTTGATAAATGCAAAACAATGCACATTGGAAAATATAATTGCAACTATATGTAAAAAATTACATGGCCTAAGTTAGCTGTTACCACTTAAGAAAGAGATCTTGGAGTCACTGCGTATAGTTCTCTGAAAACATCAGCTCCGTGTGCAGTGGCAGCCAAAAAGACTAATAGAATGTTAGGAACCATTAGGAAGCTGATAAAATATGAGCCAGTAAATATCATATTGTCACTTACATTAATCAATGCTACACCCATTCCTTGAACACTGTGCACAGATCTGGTTGTTTCATTTCAAGCAACGTATATTAGAAATAGAAAAGGAACAGAGAAGGGCAACAAAATGGTCAAGAGTATGGAACCTCTTCCATATGAAGAGCGATTAAAAAGACTGCAACTGTTCTGTTTGGAAAGCAGACAACTATGAAGAGTTATGACAGAGGTGTATAAAATAATGTATAGAAGAAAGTGAATAAGGGACATGTTATTTACCCTTTTAAATGACACAAGTGCCAGGTATCACCCAATTAAATTAATAGGTGTCAGGTTTAAACCAAGCACAATGATTTATTTCTTCACACAATGAACAGTCAACCTGTGGAACTTGTTATCAAAGGATGATATTAAGGCCAAAATTATAACTAGGTTTAATAAAGAATATACTATGTTCAAGGAGACTAGGTCCATCAATGACTATTAGCCGAGATGGTTATAGATACAACCCCATGCTTTATGTGTCCCTAAGCCTCTGACTGCTAGAAACTAGGCCTGGATGACAGGGGATGGATCACTTGATAATTTCCCTATTCTATTCATTTCCTATGAAGCATCTCACATTGGCCACTGATGACTAGAGGACCCCGTTTGGCCATTCTTATGAAATATATCCAGTCACTTTTCTGGGTGATACCAAAAGCCACATTTTCATTGTTTGTGTTAGTCTGTCACACCAGGGAGCTCATAAAAGCACTCTCAGGGTGAGTCTACACTGCGCCATAATTCAAAATAAGATACGCAATTTGAGCGATGCAAATTGTGTAGCTTATTTTGCTGCTAATTCGAAATAGCTTATTTTGTCATTTGGCGCTGTCTACACAGCGCTAAATTTTGAAATAAAGCGCTATTCCAAAACATCCCTTACTCCTTGTAGAATGAGGCATACAGGGACATCGGAATAGTGAGCCCAAAATTAAAGGCTTGCAGTGAAGACACAGGATAGCTATTTCGGGATACTCCAGTATCCCGTTGCAGTGTAGACGAACTCTAAATTATTATTGATACACACAGACCTTTGAGAATATATACGTGATGCTGGGCCAGCATAATTTCCATAATAAAACTGGTCTCTTCATGATAGATAAATATGATTTTTTGTATTTCCCTCATTTATTTTGAAATAAATAAGGAGGGAATAGGTCAAGAATCTACAAGTCAGCGGTCAAACTATTATTTCTCGGCTAATGTGAAACGTCCCCAGCATTTCATTTTATTATGAATTATAATGATAAGGAAAGGTCAAGTGCCTACATCATTACTCAGCCTGATAAAAGAAATCAAACCTGGCTCTGATTGAATGACAAAATACTCCAGTTCATTTGATCTTTGAAATCTATTAACCTCTCTTTCATATGAAACCTCTAACAGATGTGATTTTGATTTGGACACAGGGCTCTTTTATTATCAGTTACTACCTCACAAGCTGCACTAAAAATGTACTCTGCACACAGTTAGATGGTTCAGAAATTAAACAGCCCATCCTGTCTCGTGGTGATAAAATATCACTCCAGAAAATAAAGTAGTAATCAATGACAGCAATATGAGATTCAAGAAGATACCTGTCTAGTATAATAGATAAAGCCTTAAAGTCTTATTCATGGTAGTAAAAGCCTCACATCTCGATGATAATTGAGTGTTAAGTGTCACTGTCTTTACACACCTGTGCTTACTCCACAAGCAGTCCCACTGACATAAATGAGGTAAGGTACTACTCAATGGGTGGGTCTACACAGCAAAGCTATTTTGGCATAACAGCCATTATTCCAAAATAACTATGAGAGAATCTACAGAGCGATTCCATTATTTCAAAATAATTTCAAAATAATGGACGGTTTATTCCGACTTCCGTAAACCTCATTCTATGAAGAATAACGCCTATTCCAAAATAGCTATTTCAAAATAAGGCATGTGTAGATGTTCCACTGCTGCTATTTCGAAATAGCCCCTCACCAGGACCATTCCTCCCCAGTGCCACCTGGGGCTCTACATTGAGATAGCACATATACATTAGGGAAGCCTGCCTCGGACTAATTTTGAGGCTTCACTGAAGCGTAGACATGCTATTTCAAAATAAGATATTTTGGAATAGCTTATTCCAAAATAACTGTGCAGTGAAGACATAGCCAGTGTGAATAAAGGTGACAACGTGTCTCTGAGTGGGAATAACCAGGACTTCCATTATAATAATAAACATTTTAAAAGAGGAACATCCAGTTACTTCCCCTCTTTCTTTAATCGTATTAAACCAATCCATCCATTTTAGCAGGAGGAGGTAAGATCCCCATAAAGGAGCCTTGGGAATAACACACCACATAACATTTCCTTTCCTGGGTCATTCATCACTAATACTCAATACCTTTATAGTCCTTCTCCCCTTTGTCCAACCTCCTACACACACACACACACACACACACACAGAGAGAGAGAGAGAGAAAGAGAGAGAGAGCTACCAAGCCCCTAAGCCCCTAACTACTCCTCTCCAGGCCAGAGGGGGAAGAGACTCCCAAATAACTCCAAGACTGTTATTTGCAAGCACAATTAGGAGAACACAATATGGAATAATCAAGCATTTAGTTAGTGGCACTAATACATTGAGCCAGCAAGCTTCTTGTAGCTATTCAATTTATAATGCATTGTGCAAGCCCTGTGGGATCTTTGAGTGGCTTTTTACAGTAAATTCAGTAGAAAGAAGTGCCAATGCTTTTTGCAGCCTTGTAACACTAGAGAAAGTCACCCTAGTCCTGCAAGCCCTGAGATGCTCAGTCCTCTGTTGGTCCACAAAACAAGTTCAACAGGGGAGAGTGGCAGTAGAAACTTCCCCTCACTGCCCCATGCATGCTTCCCTTCCGTTCCCCTGCTTCCTACACAGTGGTGATCTCAGCCAAACAAGCCCGCAGGAGCTGAAAGGCAAAGAACTGTGTTGTTTAACCTTCTCCGTTCCCTTGTCCTAGAAATAAAAGAAGAAAGCAACGATTAATCTTGCTATTTAAGCCTTCTGGGTTTTGTTTGTGTGATCTTGCCGTATTGCCACACAACTTCAATGTTTTATTCTAGTTACCTGGGTGGCTATGATCACCAGTGCTAATTACAGGAAATAATTGGGACTAGTTGTTTTCAATTAAAATTGGATGTGGGAGTGTTTGCATTTATATTCTTCAAAAAGACTATTTCATCACCAAGTGACTCGCTCGGCTAAATCAATGGCGGCACGAATCACCTCTGAGCTGGGCTGCTTTTTATGCTTCTAGCCATTTTGCATATTTTCTGTTCATTATATTTCTAGTGATTGGAATGTCCTTTCGGAAAGATCCCTTAACATTCAATCAGTACGGTGGACCAAAGAGGCAGTTCAAACAGCTCGCACAGATCTCTGTGCTCATCCTTTCCTGCCCCCAAACATCAACTACAGGTCCCGACAAAACGGAATAGTGGAACAGCTACAATAAAGAGATTATTTGGAATGATTAGTTCTGCTTCCTTTTAAGGAGTAAACACACAAAGGAGTCTTCAGCTTGGCCCTGATGAGATGCTCACACTCAAAGCATCCACTGAACAAGATGAGTGGTCATTGGAAGTTCTGGGAATATGAATGACAGTATTTTGCACGGGTACAAATTGCATATTTCAGATAGTGGTACAAGTTACAGTATTCACCCATTGCTGAATATATGAGAAATCACTTTTAATAGTGTAAAAGCAAAAGATACTGAACCTCAAGTCTATGAATAATAAACTGTCCCGACAAAATGAAATGTAATGTATTAAATATAATTTGGACTATAATCAATTTTGAAATCTTATCTAGATTTTTTTGAAAAAAATTAAACAAGTCAGAAAAATCAAAGCTTCATTTGATAATTTCCCCAAACTTCATTTGGCTGTGGGCGATGCCGATACTTGGCCCACAACCTCTTTCACAAGAAGTGAAAAGAAAAATGTATACTGAATCTAAGCCATCCAAAGAATGACAAAATTCTCAGTCCCACATCATAAAAAAGTAAAACAGTTACATATATTATTTATTTAAATCAATGTCTGGTCTGTCCTAATGATAAAAAAATACTCAGATACTCTCCTCTTTACCAGTACTAGGCACACAAAAGGAAGAAAAATAGTTTCTTTAAATCATATTTCTAATGTGGGTGTCATCTGAGCATGGCAAAACTGAATTAACCATTCATAAAATTCAAGGTGATCTGGTTTTAAGTATAGAATAATATTAACACATTAATTATACTTGCAGTATTTCCAGAGACCAGATTTTACATGCTAGTATCCAGCAGCAGATAATAAATGTTCTTTGTCTACTCCAATAAGCTGCTATTAGAATTGAGCAAAAAAAAAAAAAAAAAAAACAACTGGTATCTTTACTATCAGGCATGGAGGCTAATGTTTATTGTAAAGAATCTTCCCCACGTATCTATTCTAACTTGACTTACGTTTTTCTCAACTGGCTTTACTGACCATGAAAAAAAAATTCTACCCACCTTTACAGAACAGTCCTTTTCAAATACATGCCCAAACAAGAAAATACACAGCCTCAGATTCGAATAATATAACCAAAAGCAAGATTAGTATCAGTTTTAAGTGTCAGCTTTACCTGGTTAACAAAATATATATCCTTTAGGTTTCTTTTTTCAACCATGCTTCTGTAATTCTTAAATTTAATTCTGATTCCCAGGAGGACCAGGATAGAGATAATAAGCAAGCTAATTTAGCTGTGAGATCCCTTTCATTACAGACTAAATTGTCATTCTTAATCATGTGTGACAATAACATCTCCATGTTCCCAAAAGCATCATTCCCAGGCATTTGCTAGAAGCCTCTTCTAAGATGCCTCTCTGATTAATAAACAGAGTCCTGATTCTTGCTGCCCTTATACTACACTCCACTGGAGTTATTCTGATTTGCATCGGTGTGAGATCCAAATCAGAGAATGACTCGATTCCTTAGAATAAAGATCTTTCAAAGAGAGAAGACAAGGCTGAAGAAACCAATAAAAAGATGGCCATGTATCCAAATACAAGACTTTTGGCACTTTTCTAAATACCTAAGATTGAAGCCAACCTTTTTTCCTGAAACCTTGAGCTTTTCACTGATTACTTAATAATAAGCATAGAGTTATCCATTAATCCTTCACTGAAGAATCTTTTTTCCCTAAGAAATGGGTGTCAGGTCCCCAGCTAGTGCAGGCTCAGTTCAACTGAATAAAGAGGGGGTGACAGTGATGTATGCTATCTAAGGATGCAAGAACTTGGGTTCCCACACTCGACTTCTCTCATGGATGGTCATAAGAACATAAGAACATAAGAACGGCCGTACTGGGTCAGACCAAAGGTCCATCTAGCCCAGTATCCTGTCTACCGACAGTGGCCAACACCAGGTACCCCAGAGAGGGTTGACCGAAGACAACGATCAAGCGATTTGTCTCCTGCCATCCCTCTCCAGCCTCTGACAAACAGAGGCCAAGGACACCATTTTATCCCCTGGCTAATAGCCTTTTATGGACCTAACCTCCATGAATTTATCCAGCTTCTCTTTAAACTCTATTATAGTCCTAGCCTTCACCGCCACCTCTGGCAAGGAGGACAATGAGGGACTAGTCAGACCAAAGCTTGAGTTGATAAATGGGGAAGACTCAGCAGAACATCCTCTGGCCTGTGCAATGAAATATCTTCTGAACTACTGAAAAACAAAGGAACAGCCATCTAAGTTTATGGGTCATCTCAAGATCCATTACCAAACGGTTCCAATAATAAGAGGAGAGATCTTCCGCCATCAGAGCCCAATGTGTATTGTGGCAGGTAAACAATAGCAGATTTCAGTTAATTTGCAAACAAATTCATAGTCAAACAGTATGAAAACTCATTCCATACCTGTTTTAGGCTGAACCCGTCCTCTGATATATGGTATGTGCAAAAGCCTGAACTAAAAATGGGCCCCCAAATGATTTGTCCCTTTATTTGTTTGATTCCAGCACCACCCGTGGTGTGCTAGCTGTTTTTAAATTATAAATAGTATGGTTCCTACCTCAAAGGATTACCTTTTCTTGTGAAAGTAGAAATAGCTCATTTAACATATTTCTAGAATCAAAGAAGTCTAAAAGAAAGGCCTGTCACATTGTTATTCCTGAATTGGCTTCCAGTGGATGGATTGATTCTTACAATGCATTGCCCTTTTTATTTTTGGCTATGAATGAATTGTTGGCAACCTGGGGCCTGTGGGCTGCATACAGCCCATCGGGGTTCTACTTGTGGCCCATGTGCAGGCCTGCTATATCCACTGGTTTCCATTGGCGTAGTTTTTCCCTACAGATATTACTAAAGTGACACACACGTAAAGCAAGAACACGTGACGTGAGGTGCATGTTGATTGCACACAACATTGACTAAGAGCCATGCGCTCCCTCCGTATCCAATCAAAGTGCTGCGATGGTTCCGGGATATATCTTGGTTACAACAATCTTGCGTCCCACTGAGATGAAATAGGCTACCCATGCGGCCCACTCACTAGCCTAGGTTGCCCATCACTACTATAAATAATCAGGAGACTAGGCTGCCATCACTTCCCGTTGGGAGCCAATCTCTCGGCTCTGTAGAACTGTCTATTTTTCCCCAGATATCCAACTTAGGGTTTTCTTTTCTCCAGTTTCACCTCAATTCTCCCAGGTTCAGTGTCTTGTGTCATCCAAAACAATCCCTCTCTCTGGCCTTAGTTTTTGCACCCTTTAGATTTTTACACCTGGTTATTTTACCCTATACATATGTAATTCTTTGATTTTTTTTTATGAGTCAGTTCCTCCAGACTCATAATTTTTTCTGGTTTTGCAAATTTGCAGTGAAATGAAATCTGTCCTAAAATGTGGTTCTTTGGGTTTGTAGGTTTATAACAGAAGAAAAGAGAAAAACAGCATATCTTGCTTGTAAATTAGCCTTATTACCCCCATAATAATACTTGATAGGTGATAGATTCTCGGTTAATTTTCAGGATGGCATGTAAATAGATTTCTCCAAATCAAGACACAATCGTCTGGTTGCTTTTTACTTAATAGGTATAATGGAATTTTAAAAACAAGCTATCGTTATGACATAGTGCACTTCTTAAAGACTGTCACATATCTTAGCATACATACAACTTACATTTGTTCTTTCAATAAACAGCTCTGCCATATTTCCCTTCAGAGAGCTTTAAGAACTATGTCTCTATACGTATAGGTGACCTTCAAGAATTCTGATGACTGCAGTTGCTTGGCTAAGTGAGGCAGTATCAACAGACATATTGTAGCATTTGCCTTCAAGAGACTCAAGAGAGGAAAACCTGTCTATTATGGCCCAGCATTTAGATAGCATTACCTATTGCTAGCCATATGTTCTGAACAGCAACTTCTAAAATCTGCCAAAGTCATTGTAAATAATTTAAGAACACAGAGGAGTATTGTATCCACTGGCTCGTACACACCACGGCAAAGATATTTTAACATTCGCAGCCTTAAGTTTCATTTGTAATATGTAAGAAACAGCTTCCTCTTTTTTAATGAGGCTGTCGCTTCAATGACCTTTGTCTGCACCTTCCATAAAGATGATTTCAGTTCTGCCCTTGAAACATAGTTGCAGCAAAGTTGCCAATGCAGATAATATTTCCTGTCTTGTATTTCTCTGTTTTGGAAGTTCTGTAGCCAACACAAAAATTAAGTCTTCATCTGTGCCTGCAAGAGTATTGTTGCTTTCTAATTTTGTCTGAAATTGTATTTCTGCAGCAATCTAGTAGGTAAGTGCTTCGGTGATGATTCATAGCAGTGCTTCTGCCTTATGTGATTATTACCAGGTGATCTACATTCTAATGCTACAGGAGATTGACTTTTGGATGATCTCCAGATGTTTGGAAGCTTCACCTCTTCCCCCCAGGACGAGGCCAAATAAAAGAGAATGTTTGCGACAAACATCCTTAAGGGTAAAATTCATTTCTGTGAAGAAAGTTCTACCAAAACTTGGAGGGCTTCAGTGGTGCATAGACCTCAAGAGGTCTCTGTACAGAGGTGAAATTCAACCTAGAAGAAAAAAGAAAAAAAAGCTGCAGTAGAGACATGCTGTTCTTTTTATATTTCCTCTAGCTTCGTGTGGGCAAATGCTTAAATAGGCAGCAGGCTTGAAAACGTATTCAATTCCTGAAAAGCTACATGCACCATTGGGTGGGCTAGATGATCTTTAACATCCTATTTTCAAAGAAAAGTAACCATTTTAATCATTTCTATGGTCATCTTTTTCCTCCATTCCACTCCAGCTGTACCGACACTTCCCATCCCTATTTCGCTGATGAGTAGTAACATACATTGCTTACACCTGCACCTATCCCAAACTCAAAGGTTAATACTGAAATCCATTTCATGGGGCTTTTTGCTTTTTTCCCTTGTGCCATTTCCTGATTATACCCATACAAAAGCAGTGGCTTCCTATAAGGAAAAAAAATAGTTCATAGTACCTTTATTATTTATTTCTCTTCCCTGACTATGGTAATTTCTTTCAATATCTATTTGAAACAACTATCTGTTGCATACCTTAAACCATCAGAATCAATTAGGATAAACATTAAAATAAAATATAATGTCATGCAGGGTAAGAAAGTCTTCAATCTGTAGGTCTCCCAGAACAATTTGGAGGAAAATGAGTAATCTTTAGTGCTACAGGTATACTGCACTGATAGAGAAACACTGCAACCATTAAAACCTGTTGAAGTGAGACGGGCAATGCTTCCCAAGACATGGGGATTATTCTATACTTTGAGAACTGGCTTCCACTTGACAGCCACTAGAAAAGAACACTGGGCTCCAGAGTTCAATATGTCACCCTGGAGTGGTATATCTTAAAGCAATTCAACCCCCTACAGCTGTTCTTTGCCAATGGTTAGTAGCCCAAACTCTGGTGTGGAGTCTAAAGGTGAACATGCTGTTTAGAGGCATGAGATCAGAATAATATTAACACATGGAGAAAATCTACATGTGCTTCAGAAACAGCATCAACTGTATATTCTTTGGAACGTGAACTGTGTTTTTCTTTAAGCTTAGAAAGTATCTAACATAGCTGGTGCATTTATAGAATAGCAAAAATAATACTCAGCTTGTGATTCACTTAAAATATACTGATTCACTGAAAATTTCCTGATCCACATGAAGTAGCTACAGGCTGGCATGACAATCTTTTGGTATCTGGGCACCATGGACAAGTGACTAATTAGCATTGACAAGAACAGCCAGATCTATGTAAGGGAAGAAGTTGTAGAACTCTCACTACAACATTTCCAATAACCTACGAGAAGAAGTTCTCTCTTCACGCAACACTAATCTCAGTTCACATTTCCTATGTAGTAAAGACAATTTGGTAACACTGGACATGATTTAATTAAAATCTGAACCCACATCAGTGTCTCGGTCTCCTGCATGCAGTTGCTAATGAAAATGGAAGAGATTGGTCTAGAAATTAAGAGTCTAAGATGAGGCAAAATGATACTTACTCCTACTGTGGTTCTTCGAGATGTGATGCAGATGTTTACTGCACTTACGTATCAGGGCCTCCAGAATGCCAGAGACAGGGATTTTGCCTAGCAGTACCTGTAGAGGTGCGGTAATGGCACCTCATAGCTGGGGCCCATCCTGTGGCTAATGAGGTGACACAGTCCTGAGCCTCCTTAGTTCCTTCACCACCAAAGGCCTGTGAGAAGAGTTTCCAATGCAGAAGGGATGGTGAGTGGGTCATGGAATACACATCTGCATCCCATCTTGAGGAACCATGGCTACCGTAAGTAACTGTTGCTTCTATTTATTTGATTAGATGCAGATGTGCATTCCACTTAGGTAACAGTACCCTTCCCAGGAGGCATGGCTCGGCTCGGAGTTTACCTAAATAAGAATCAAAGTTTGCATCTGCTCTGGAAGATGCAATAATGGTATAATCATCTGTAAAACTATGGATGCATGGTCTTGTGGCAGTCTTGCAAATATCCAATATTGAAATGTCTCTGAGGAATGTTATTGACATTGATGGTGCTCATGGCATATGATCTCATGGCATAGTCAAAGCTATTTCATTTGCAGCCTTGATACACGATGTTATCAATCTAGTGATGGTCTGAATGTGAGACTAAGAGTTGAGGCCAAGCACAAAATGGTTCAGTCCTAGGCTGCTAGAAAGCTCAACCTAATGTTTCATGAAATATAGCTTAGTTGTAGTGTCAGAATGAAGGTTAAACAATTATAACTCTGTCCCTCGCTCTTCTCTGGTTAGCATCAAACAGATTGCCTGTGTCTGTATCTGATGTCAAGACAGAAAGAGATCAGAAGGATCTTTGTGATTCAGCATGATCACACTGTTTCTTTTAGGGGTAGTTAGAATATAGTATGTGTTATGATGAATGAATTAAAAGTTTGTACTAACAGAAGCTTTGTACTGGAAATAGACTGATACCTTCTGTATGGACAATTGTTTCCCTTTTCCCGTGTGTGAGTAAACAATTGTGTAGCTCCTGGGGCAGTGGAGTGAATGAGTCTGGAATGTGTATGTTTGGAGGCACCAAGCTACCATCAATTGGGCCCAATAGACGACAAACTGATGCAGGCCATTATAGATGGCCTTAGAGTGTTGAGAGAAAGCATCCCTTTACAAACAAGACAGCCTTGAGATAAATGCTAAAAAGGAAGCACCAACATACTGATGACAGAATAAAGAATAACTCCCAGATAAACAGATATTAAGCAGAACAAATGGTGATTGTTAAAGAGCTGACACAGCAAAATATATACACTTGAATGGAAGAAAAAGTATTATAAAAGATGAATCTCCTCCTCACACTTAACTTGCTTGGCCAGTGTGTTAATGTGAGCAACAGATTGGTAACTTTAAGCAAAAGGAAGATGGGATTTGTGTATGGTGGAGATGGGTGAATATGCATATAACAGAATAGTGTTACATTGTCAAGAAATGTGGCATTTTGCCTTGTACTAGAAAGAATTTCACAGGATCTTTTTAGGGGGATAACATTGACATAACTCCTCCAGGGTATGTCTACACTACAGCACTAATTCGAACTAACTTAGTTCAAATTAGTTAATTCTCCTCGAATTAGCGCATCTAGATTTAAAAACTAGTTCGAATTAGCGTTTTGCTAATTCGAACTAGCATGTCCACATTGAGTGGACCCTGAACCGAAGTTAAGACTGGCCGGAAGCAGTGCCGGCAGGGCATCAGGTTAGGACTTAGAGTATGGAGCTGCTGCCTCAGGCTAGCCAACGGCTGTGCTTAAAGGGACCCGACCCCCACCCCGGACAGACAGTTCTCAGGGTTCCCCGCTTGCTTGTCTATCTCGATGAGGGATAGCAATGCAGTCCTGTCTTGGAGTGCCCTGAGTACCCTCACTCAGCACATCACAGCACTCGGCCATCAGCCCGGCTGCACTTGCCGCTGGCTGCCATCAGGGGAGGTCAATTGGGGGGCTGTCAGGATCCAGGAGACCCTGCAGGAGAGCTTCCACCCCGAGGAGCCCGCAGAGCCACCCCAGTCCTCCCCATTGGGGGCTCGTACCCCATTCCTCCCTCACCTCCTTCCACTTACCCCTCCCTAGCCCCCCTTCCTGATGTAAAAAATAAAGGACACGTGTGTTCAAAAATAGAAACTCTCTTTATTTAACAAAACTGGGGGGGGGGGATTAACCTCTGGGGAGACTGGGAAAGGAGGTGGGAAAGGGGAAGAGAGAGGGTGGGAGAGGGGAGGGGGAAACCTGGGAGGAGGGATCTGGAAGGGGGAAGCCAGGGGAAGAAGGAGGAGGGGAAGTATAAAATTATGGTACGCCCACATCTTCAGTACTGTGTACAGATGTGATCTCCTCACCCCAGAAAAGATATTTTGGCCGTGGAAAGGGTTCTGAAAAGGGCAACTAAAATGATCAGGGGTTTGGAACAGGTCCCATATGAGGAAAGGCTAAAGTGACTGGGACTTTTCAGTTTGGAAAAGAGGAGATTGAGGGGGCATATGATAGAGGTCTATAAAATCATGAGTGGTGTGGAGAGGGAGCATAAAGAAAAGTTCTTCATTAGTTCCCATAACAGAAGGACTAGAGGACACCAAATGAAATGAATGGGTAGCAGGCTTCAAACTAATAACAGAAAGTTGTTCTTCACAAAGCAAATAGTCAACCTATGGAACTGCTTGCCACAGGAGGCTGTGAAGGCTAGAACTATAACAGAGTTTAAAGAGAAGTTAGATAAAGTCATGGAGGTTGGGTCTATGGACTGCTATTAGCCAGAGGGTAGGAACGGTGTCCCTGGCCTCTGTTTGTGGAAGGCTGGAGATGGATGGCACGAGACAAATGGCTTGGTCATTGTGTTCGGTCCATCCTCTCCGGGGTACCTGGTGTTGGCTGCTGTCGGCAGACAGGCTACTGGGCTAGATGGACCCTTAGTCTGACCCAGTACGGCCGTTCTTATGTTCTAAGCTCAGGGTCGAGGGTCTCACTGGACCACCTTGATTTTCACGCAAACCTGCTCCTGGGTTTGCATGTGGCCTTTGGTGGCCAGGCTGGCAGCTATCCTGCCCTAGAAGGCCACTTTCCTGTGCCTAGTGCGGAGATTGTGGACGTTGGAGGCCTCCCCCCAAACCTTCATGAGGTCCACGATCTCCGCACTAGACCAGGCGGGCGCCCGCCTCTTGTGTCCCCGGGCAGGCTCCTGGGAGCCGCTAGCCTGGTCCCGGGAAGAGGCGGAGCACTGGGTGGCAGCGGGTGGCTGGCTTGTGCCGTGCCAGGTGCAGGGTCTGCTGGCTGGGTGCTGGCAGGCTTGCAACTGGCACAAGCACCATAGCCAGACTGTGCCCCTTTAAGGGCTCCAGGGCTGGGAGGGGGGCAGAAGAGTTTCCCTGGTGGTGCCCAGAGTGGCCACCAGGGAAAGCTGGGGAGGGCTAGCCTCCCACTAGTTCGAAGTAAGTGGCTACACAGCCCTTAATTCAAACTACTTAATTCGAACTAGGCATTAGTCCTCGTAGAATGAGGTTTACCTAGTTCAAATTAAGCGCACCGCTAGTTCGAATTAAGTTCGAACTAGCGGTTTGCACGTGGGGATCACTTCTCCAGGAAGGCCATGTGTGAAGGCATATCTGGGGAAACAGATTATTAACTAATATTAATTTCTAAGGCTATGCCTAGATTACAGAGTTTTTCCGGGATATCAGTATCCCAGAAAAATTCCGTTGTGCTCAGGGAACACGTCTGCTCTTCCAATATTTTTTGTGGAAGAGCAGACATGTTCTTTCGGAAGCTCTGTCTCCCTCATTTCACAAGGAAGAAGGGTTCTTCTGTAAGAGAAGGTTTTTCCAAAATTTGGCCCAGTGTGGACGGGCCAAATTTCGGAAAAGCCTCTTCCAAAAATTGCAGAGCACAATTTGCATACTTTTTTCTGACAAAGAGCAGAGTCTAGACATAGCCTAACAGTCCAGTTAGAAAAATCATATTTGGACAGCAGGGCCTGCTAATTATTATTTAACATTTGTAAGGATGTGGACATATTGGCTACGTCTACACTGGCCCCTTTTCCGGAAGGGGCATGTAAATTTCACTAGTCGTCGTAGGGAAATCCGCGGGGGATTTAAATATCCCCCGCGGCATTTAAATAAAAATGTCCGCTGCTTTTTTCCGGCTTTTAAAAAAGCCGGAAAAGAGCGTCTAGACTGGCCCCGATCCTCCGGAAAAAGTGCCCTTTTTCGGAGGCTCTTATTCTTACTTCGAAGTAAGAATAAGAGCCTCCGGAAAAGGGCACTTTTTCCGGAGGATCGGGGCCAGTCTAGACGCTCTTTTCCGGCTTTTTTAAAAGCCGGAAAAAAGCGGCGGACATTTTTATTTAAATGCCGCGGGGGATATTTAAATCCCCCGCGGATTTCCCTACGACGACTAGTGAAATTTACATGCCCCTTCCGGAAAAGGGGCCAGTGTAGACGTAGCCATTAAGTCTTCCTCCCAAAAGGTCAATCATTTGAAATTTTATTCCCTGTGGGTGGACTTGAATTTTCCCTGCTGGGCCCAATTGGTCACTGCAGTCACTAGGGAATTTGGGGCCAGATGGGAATAAATCCCCTCAAATCCTTGCAAGAGAATGTGAGAGCACTTCTCTATGTTCTTATGAGTTTCCTAACTGGGCAGCTTGTCTAGATCACTGCTGCTAAATATATACACAGACAACTATGTCTGGATCACACTGTCTGCTAACTATATACAATAAGAAACTTGACTCAAACCGTCCATGAGGTTGTAAGGAAACAGCCCCTAGGAGCTCTGACTGCAGCAATGCAAGGTAAGAAAGATTTGGGGTAAAGGGGAGTCAGGGTGGTGCCACCTCAGATAGCAAGGGAATGGGGACCACTCACAAGGCTTGTGTGCTACCCCCCTACAGAAACTGCTTGGCAAAATCTCTGGTGCAGGCACACTGGGCGCACACATCCAGGGGCATAATCTTGCTGCCAGTAATAAAAGTGGAGGGGTGTGGGATGTGGTAGAACCCTTCCTCCCCTAACATTGGGGACACAGATTAGGGGAGTGCCAGGTCCACAGCCTGTTTTGTTGACCCCTGCATGGCTCATGCAGGAACTGCACTACCATCAAGAGAACGGGAGCCACCAGCAGTTGTATGACCATTTTGGTTTCCACAGGTAACTGCAGAAGATATGCCCTGTTTTAGAGTAACTTCTCTGATCTTTCAGCGAGGGTGGTGGGATTTGCCACACGTTTACCTGGGGAAGTTCTATGAGGTGATATTTTCACTTTCTTGATTTTTACATGGATTTTCCCAGTGCAGGGGAGACTCTAGCTGCAAAGAAAGAACTGGGCTGGGATTTCTGTTGTTGTTGTTTGGTTTTTTTTGTATTGTTTAATAGTAAATTTCTTAGTGCACAAATATAAATAAATAAAATTCTTTTCCACGTACTGATGCAAATACAGAACAACAATAGCAAGAGGCCTGACTGCCAGGCAGAACATTTTTAATTCTCATCTCTCATATGGATATGCTCTTTGACTTTGCAAAATGTCATTTAAAAACGGCCCTCCTGGGAGTTTTGCAGAACACAAGACGGTGCACATTTACATAGAGGTGAGCATCTGTGTGCATGTGAGAGAAAACTATCCCGCCCCATCACCACCACTCTGCTGAAGATTTATGTCCATGTTCAAAAGACTTCCCCTACAGGGAAATAGGTGGGCCAGTCATACCGAGGTATTTTCAATAAAGGATTTCAAGCTGTAGGGGGGAAAAGGGGGAAGAGGGAATGAGGAGAGAACTGAAATGATTTCCTGCAGAGTAGGTCTCTTGTCATAAATCACAAATAACAAGAAAAATGTAATATAAAGTCCCGTTTTATTAAATGTCTCTCAGCATTCACAACTTCATCATTCTAGCAAACTACAGTTGCAGGGGGAGGAGGTTACAAAAAGGCTGATAGCTAAGTGCATAAATATGCACGCAAGGAATGCTGCAGTGCTGACAGAAAACCTGTGGAGGGAGAAAAAAAGAAAAAGAAGGCAAAGCTGAAGTAACCTATATAAAACCAGAAACTCTGTCACCTTGCTCACCCAGAGACTGCAATTGAGATAAACTGATTTCACAAAAAAGTTAGCTTGAAAGTATTGTTGTTTGGTTGTTTTTATATAAGGGAAAGGGCTGTATCAGTGGCAGTAAATAAACTGAGCTAGGAGTACAAGGATTCATCAGTCTCATTCAGGTACATTTTATGTAAAGTTGAAATTCAGAACAGGCATTGAAACCTCATTACATTTGAAATCTGAAAGAGACTTACATTACCCACACAAAAATAAAGTGCCTAAGCAGGGGGAAGAGAGGCTGTTTTAACCACTCTCCTAGGCTAGAAAGTAAGGATCTGCAGCAATAGAAAATTCCCTGTGCCTACCAAGGAATGGATTTGCTATGTAGAATCCCGGTGAGAAAAGCATGGACACAGGTGGCAGCTGGGATGAAGGGAGACAATGAAAAGAATAATGCTTTTTGTATCCCAATTTGCACAGCAAGCTCCCGCTCTAATTAGGAAAACAGGTGTGAAATTTGGGTTAGGACCCTAAAGTGGGTCATGATCCCATTTTAATGGGGTCAGCAGGGCTGGTGTTGGGTCTGCTAGAGTATGGGGCCAAATCCCAAGGGCTTCAGCATCAGCTCAGGGCAGCAGGGCTCAGGTTACAGGCCCCCGACCCTGGGCTGAAGCTCCCTCCACGTCTACTACCAGCACCCAGAGCAGTGTGGCTCGGGCAGGCTCAGGCTTTGGTGCCTCCTGGAATTGTGTAGCAATTTTTGTTGTCAGATGCGGTCGCCGTGCAATGAAGTTCCCGAACCCAGTTTTAATTTTTTCAGCCCCTGGCCAGAGAAGAGAGTATTAGGGTGTGTCTAGACTACAGAGTTTTGTCGACAAAAGTGGACTTTTGTCAACAAAACTATACCTGCGTCTACACTACCGCTGAGTTCTGTCGACATAACGTTGACAGAACTCAGCAGTTTTGTCGACGCTGGTAAACCTCGTTTTACGAGGCATAACGCCTTTTGTCGACAGAGTTCTGTCGACAGAAGGTGTTATTGCATCTAGGGTTGTGTCTAGACTACAGGGTTTTGTCGACAAAGCAAACTGAATGTAGTCTAGACGCTGTTTGTCGACAGAAGCTTTGTCGACAGTATCTGTCGACAAAGCTTCTGTTGACAAAAGCCTGTAGTCTAGACATACCCTTAGTCTCCAGGAAAGCTGCTTTAAAAAAAACCCTCATATTTTGTAACAAGTGTCACAGTTTCAGAATTAGCTGCACTTTTGATGCCCCTCTTGGTCTTCCTCAAAGGCACCTTTTCTTGAGGATTCTGTCTCCCTGTTTATTACCTCTCCTGGGTGGAGGCCCACATCTTACTCCCTCCTCACCAGAGGGTTTAAGGTACACTTTTCCCTAAGCTACACTGGGAGAGCCCCAGGAAGCCAATCTGCCTAAAAGGCCTGTGTTTTGTTTTCTCTCCAAGGGCTATGGACAGTTTGTTGCCAGAAGTCATCAGTTACTACACAGCTCTTTCTAAGCAAGCGCACTCATTCTTGAGAGAAAAGCACTATGTTTTAAGAGAAACCATAAAAACAATAAATGTTCCTATATGTACACTAAAAGCTTACCAGAAGCCATCAGTCTTATTGGGCTCTTCTGCTAGGGTTGGAGGCCTCCTGAACAGAAAGTCCTGTGTGTCTGCGGGATCAGGAAAAAAGTGTTCCAAGTAAATTTTAATTCAGGCTGTTAATCCTAAAGTCCTTTCCTGGTGTCTTGGCCTCTGGAGAATCCCATCTGAAGAAGCATTTCTGAGTCTCTCCTGGAGGTGGAACACCGCTGGGGTTATAACAGTTAATGTGCAGCAACAGCCAAAAAAAAGCAAACACAATGTTAGGAATCGTTAAAAAAGGGACAGAGAATAAGACAAAGAATATCTTATTGCTGCTGTATAAATCCATGCAGATGTGTTGCCTCACCACAAAAAAGATGCCTTGGCATTAGAAACAGTTCAGAAAAGGGCAAGAAAAATTATTTGGGGGGGTAGACCAGATGCCATCTGAGGAGAGATTAATAAGACTGGAACTTTTCAGCATGGAAAAGAGACGAATAAGCAGGGGACATGACAGAGATCCAGAAAATCATGACTGCCGCAGAGAACGTGAAGAAGAGTCATTTACTCCTTCCCATAACACATTCTGTGGTTGTTCAGCATCTCATCCCACTTCACTCTTTTCAATGGAACTTATCACCAGGGGCTGCACACTTCGTTGCTTCTCTCTGCTGAGCTTATTGCACACACCACAGACTCATTCCTTTCATTCCTTCACTCTTCCCCTGTGCCGCTATCTCTTCCCCCTTCTATTTCAGGGACCCCTGGACCCTTCCCATCCCACTCCCCATGCCAAGCACGCTATGAGCCCCTTCTTTCCAACAACCATTATCATTTCATTTCTCTCTGTTTGGATCATTCTGTGTATCCACCACACTTCAATCCCCTGTGCTAGGTGCTTTATGTTCCTCCAGTCCCTCTTCTCCACATGCCATGGGCTCTCTCTCTCCCCCACCCTTCTAATTCCCCCTCTTCCTGCCCATGACAGGATCTCTTTGGGTGTGTCTAAACTACATAGCTCTGTCGATGGAGCCACGTAGATTAGGCTGATCGGCAGAGGGAAATGAAGCCGCAATTTAAATAATCACGGCTTCATTTAAATTTAAATGGCTGCCGTGCTCTGCCGACCAGCTGTTGATCAGCTGTTTGTCGGCAGATCGGGGCAGTCTGGACACACCGCGGTCGACAAGGAAGCCTTTGTCGACCGGCGCAGGTATGCCTCGTGAAACCAGGTTTACGTGCGCCTGTCGACAAAGACTTCCTTGTCAACTGTGGTGCGTCCAGACTGCCCCGATCTGCTGACAAACAGCTGATCATCAGCCGGTCAGCAGAGCGCGGCAGCCATTTACATTTAAACGAAGCCGCGATTATTTAAATTGCAGCTTCATTTCCCTCTGCCGATCAGCCTAATCTACACGGCTCCATCGACGGAGCCATGTAGTTTAGACACACCCTCTGTGTCTCCACCATTCCTACCAGGTGCTATGTCCACCCACCATTGTCCTGTTCTTTCTCTCGTGGTAAGGAGTGCATGTCCTCATGCCCCCCTTCTTCCCCATGCCACAGTCTCCCATTCTGGACCCCAATGTAAGGGGCTTTGTGAGACCACATTTCCTCCCTCCCCCATTATTTCTTTGTTTTGTATGTGGCTCATTCAAGGTCTCCATAAGTTATGACTTCAGATATGTTAATGGGCCATTCCACCTTGAATGGTTCCCTACAATCTGTTCTAACTAACCCCTGCTAAACAATCTGGTCAACCTTGTATTTAGTTGTGATGCAGGGAATACCTTTCGTATACCTAAAGCGGAGTTACTGTGAAGCTTAAAAGCTTGTCTCTCCTACCAATAGAAGTCAATCCAAAAGAAGATACTACCTCACTCATCATGTTTCTCTAATATGTTAAACTGGATTGGGAGGATGGCCAGAGATGAGATGGGGAATACTGTTATGCTAGAAGGTATCAATTGCTGCTAGCAAACAGTTCATCGATCTACACAGCTAGTGTAAGTTGTTGGGTTTGTAACTTCTTAACAGTTTGGGGGGCACCAGCACACAAAATGTGGTCCTTTCCTGGCCCCCAAGATCCCGCCCCTGCACTGCCCCTTCCCATGAGGCCCTGCTTCTGTACCACCTCTTTCTCCCAATACCCTGCATGTTCCCCTCCCCCATCACTTGTCCTTATGGACAGTCAAAAGAGGGGGGACTATCCTTTTAAAAGTGGCAGGAACATGCCTCCATTTCTGTCTTCCCTGGGTCCATGTATATCCCTTTTCTGTTTTCTGATTTTCATTAAGGGCTCTGCCCACTGACACCTAGAACAGTCTTTGAGTTCTGTAATTGATGGGATATAGCATTCAAATGTTGTTGCATTACACACGCACACCAGCAATCAGGGGCTATGTCTAGACCGCAGGCTTCTTTCAGAAGCTTTTCTGGAAGAGATCTTCCGAAAAAACTTCTTCAGAAAAAGAGCATCTACACAGCAAAAGCGCATTGAAGAAGTAAACTGCTTTTTCCAAAGATAGCGTCCACACTGAATGGACACTATCTCTCATTCAAGCTGTGATTACTATGGACGGAGTGGCTACAAGGGCACCGGTGCTTTTTCCTCTTTCCTCTTCTTTTGAAAGAACTCCCTCTTCCCTGTCCACACATGCCTTTTTCCAAAAGAGCTCTTTCAGAAAAAGGCTTCTTCCTCGTAGAAAGAGGTTTACCTATGTCAGAAAAAAACCCCTCCATTCTTTTGAATTTTTTCCAAAAGAACATGATTACAGTGTGGAAGTAAGTGAAGGGTTTTTTTTTTTTAATGGCTATCTTTCCGAAAAAACTCTGCAATGTAGACGTACCCTGAGTATACATGGGTGCTTTGCTTGGCTATTTAATATTATACAAAGTCATTTACATTTTGAAACCTTTCCCTCAGTATCTTCACAAGAAGCTACACAGCAGTCACAAGAATCTACCCACAAGGAACTTATTGCAGATCTTAATTTCTCATTTATTTCACTCGAAAGAGAGGTTTTTCAAAGAAAACAAATGTGAATGCTTTTTTGGTGTTGCTTTATTCTGAAACAATCAAAACAATTGTGTATACCTTTTAAACTGAAGAAAAAGCCAATTTCTAGGGCAGTATGATCAACACACAAAAACCTGATTTCTTAATCAAAGTGCAGAGACTGTTTTCAATAGCAATATTAGCGGAAGACCAACACGACCCTAATTTTTTTTTTAAATCCTTATTCATTCCCAGTAGTATGACTTAAGATTCCTTGCAGAGTTACTGGTGTGCTATTGTCTCCTAGAAATCAATATAAGTATCAGAATCAACAGGTCAACAACCTATTTTTAATGCGAAAAAAAAGCCGGAGAAGACTGCAATCACATTGCAATATTGGAAAGCCCTGAGTGAGATCTTGATTCTAGCCATATAAAATCAAAAGATTCCATTTTACATATAAGATAAAAATACTCCAATTAAAAACACTTCCTCCCATGTTTACCTTCCTGTTGGTATTGCAGGGAAGAAACAAACAGGGTTAATTGCTCCATTTCTTTAGTTAACAATGATGCTGCTGTCTATATGCCAAAAGCATACCTCTGTTTTGGCAGCTCACCAATAAAATAAAGAGAATACATGCATTATTGATACACTGTCTTCTGCAGAATTAAAAATAAATGTACAAATTGGTATTGCAAATTTAGTCTCTTTTTCAGAACTTCGCCAATACATCTTTTGTGTCTATAATGAAAAGAATGGGACAAGCTTTTATTTCTAGTCCAGATGTTTTTCTTCAAAAATCTAATCCTCACACAAAATGTGAAGGCAGACCTAGACTCCACAGATGAATTGATATCTCTGGGGGCACATCTATACTGCAGACTTACTTCAAAATAAGCTATTCCGGAAGAAATGCTCCAAAATAGCTGATTTTGATATAGCACTCTACACTACAGGGAAGTCTCAAAATTAGTCTGAGGCAGGTTTTCCTCATGTGAATGTGCTACCTGCAATTAGAGCTCCAGGAGGCACAAGGGAGCAATTAGTTTGAATGGCCCTGGAAAGGAGCAATTTCGAAATAGCAACAGTGGAGCATCTACACACGCGTTATTTCGAAATAGCTATTTTGGAATCGGCATTATTTTCGTGGAATGAGGTGTATAGAAGTTGGAATAAGCCATCTGTTATTTTGAAATAATGGTATTGCTGTGTAGACGCTCGCGTGGTTATATCAGAATAATGGACGTTATTCTCAAATAACGCTGCTGTGTAAACGCACCCCTGGGTGTATATATGTGGAATGAACTAAAATCTGTGTTGTGTTTGCCATGCGTGTGTAAGATTTGAGACCTAAAGAGGTCATAAATAGGATTTTGGGAGGTCTATAGCCAGTCCAGAATACGTGGCATAGCTATGGGGAGTAGTAAGGAAGGAAAAAAATGCAGGATGGAGATCAGGAGTCATGTCTCTGAAAATGTTAGGAAATATTAAATAAAAATTTCCACAATTTAAAAGATGGTAAGACCTTTCAATCTTTCTTCTACCGAATAGGATTTTTAATACTGCAGCATCAAAGCAGCTTAAAATCTTTAATCTATCTATATATTTTAGAAATGTGACTGACTCTGTCTAACTGTGAGTCCACTTTTCAAGAACTCCTCCTCAATGGTAAGAGCTAGGACCACAAAATTTGGTATGCACCTACCTTTTATGCTAAGTTAGAGCACCAGTGAGTGCTGTCGGATGGCCTGTATGCTACTCCCCTTCCCTCTCTCCCTCAACCCTAACCCCGTCCTCACCTCTGGGCTGGCCCCGGGGCAAATTTGGGGACAAGCCAGCAGCCAGGGTACACGGCCCGAAACCCTTCCCAAAGATGGACCCCAGCAACACCAGGAAAGTCTTCAGGTGTGTTTACACTCAACACCCCTGTTTTACCTATGGGTTATGTCTAGACTGGCATGATTTTCCGGAAATGCTTTTAATGGAAAACTTTTCCGTTAAAAGCATTTTCGAAACAGAGCGTCTAGATTGGCATGGACGCATTTTTTTGCGGAAAAGCATCCGTGCCAATCTAGACGCGCTTTTGCGCAAAAAAGCCCCGATCGCCATTTTCGTGATGGGGGCTTTTTTGCGGAAAACAAATCTGGGCTGTCTACACTGGCCCTATTGCACAAAAGTTTTGCGCAAAAGGACTTTTGCCTGAATGGGAGCAGCATAGTATTTCCGCAAAAACACTGACAATCTTACGTGAGATGGTCAGTGCTTTTGCGGAAATTCAATCGGCCAGTGTAAACAGCTGGCAAGTTTTTCCAGAAAAGCAGCTGATTTTCCGGAAAAAACTGGCCAGTCTAGACACAGCCATGGAGAACTGAGACACAGGATAAATGACCTGCTCACTGTCATACAGAAAGTCTGTAGCAGAGTAGGGAATTGAATCCAAGTTTTCTGTATCCTGAACTAGCATCCCGATTACCTTTCCCCTCTTCAGAACAAACACATGATGGAAACCAATTAGTGTCAGTGGTGTTGATCTGGAGTTCTGTGAGTGAAATCCAGCCTTGTGTAGAAGGTGAGCAGTAGGCTTATGCATCACTTTGGTCTTATGGGGAATAAGCTTCAAGCCGGCTCTCTGTGCATGCAAGACGGAATTTCGCTGGCTGAGAAGAATTCACTATGAGTGTGCACAATTACATTTCTACCACAATGATAAAGAAGCATCAAAGTATCAAAGGTCAATTTCTTTCCCTAAGCATGTGCTCAAACTACATGAAAAATATTCATAGGGTCAGCATCAACTTTGCAAATAACTCCCAAAACTGAATCTGGTTCCTCCTCTTCTCCATTCACAGAATGATTGGTCCTCCACATCCATTTAAAAAAAAAAACCCATCCTCTCAAGCTTCCTTGTTCACCACAATCAAGTTCCCTCATTTTAATAAAAACCAAACAACCTTCATGCTGGTGTGCATTTGTACAATACAATTAAATGATGGACAAATTGCCACCACCCAGTAACAGAAACCTACCAACCGCTACACTTACCTTCATACCTCTAGCTTCCATCCGAGACACATTTCTCAATCTATTATATACAACCAAGCCCTAAGATACAAGCAGATTTGCTCCAATCCCACAGACAGAGACAAACACCTACAGGAGCTATATAGAACATTCTTAAAACTGAAATACCCACCCGGAGAAGTGAAAAAGCAGATTGACAGAGACAAAAGAGTACCCAGGCATGAACTACTTCAAGATAGGCCAAAAAGAGAAACCAACAGGACACCACTTGTCATCACCTACAGTCCACAACGTAAACCCCTTCAACACACTATCAACAATCTATCCTAGAAAATGGCCCCTCACTCTCAGAGGACTTGGGGGAACGGCCAATTCTCGCCTACAGGCAACCCCCGAACCTCAAACAAATTCTTTCCAGTAACCACGCAACACACCTCCATCATAATCACCCAGGAACCCACCCCTGCAATCAGTCCCGGGGCCAAATCTGCCCACAATCTACACTAGCAATTTCATCACTGGACCCAACCACATCAGCCATCAAATCAGAGGCGCATTTAACTGCACTTCCACTAATGTGATCTATGCCATCAAATGCCAGCAATACCCCACTGCCATGTATATTGGCCAAACTGGATAGTCTTTATGGGAAAGAATTAATGGACACAAATGAGATATCCAAAAAGGCAAAACACAAAAACCTATTGGAGAGCACTTTAATTTGCCTGGACACTCATTAATGGATCTCCAAGTCACCATTTTGTTTCAGGCCAATTCCACAAGCCAAATACACAGAGAAGGGTTGGAACTTAATTTCATTCACAGGTTTAATTCTTATGCAAATGGTATGAACAGGGACATCAGCTGGCTCACCACACTACCTTCCACATCCTAATGACTTAACTAACCAACCAAACAATGGATGTCCTAATTGTTCTTATTAGCCTCTTGTAACTATTTGAACCATCTACTCACTGTCTCTTTTTTCCTCCCCTTCTTTTTTCTTTTTTTCCTCCTCAGACACTCCCCTTCCCCCCAACACACACCTTCCCTTATTTATTCTTGGATCTAGATTTCTAATACTCCTGTAATCTGAAGAAGTGGGTTGTGCCCACGAAAGCTCCTGATACCATCTACATGCTTTGTTAGTCTTTAAGGTGCTACTAGACTATTTATTGGTATCATTGTTTCTCATAGCCCTGGTCTACACTAGGACTATTTCAAAATAAGCCCCCCAATGTCACATTTATAAGCGGAGCATCCAAACTACACGCCTGTTATTTCAAACTACTGGACTGCAGAATTTGAAATCTGTACTGTTTTCCATCAGGAGTAACGCTAATTCCGAAATAGTTATTTCAAAATAATGGTAGTGTGGATGCTCTGTAGAGTAATTCAAACTAATTAGTCACCTGTGCTTCCTGGGGCACTATGTACAAGGTAGCACGGTCATATCAATGGATCCTGCCTTGCACTAATTTTGAGGCTTCCCCATAGTGCAGATATGCTTGTTCAATTTTGTTAAATCGGGAGTTATTAAGTCAAATTTAATAATTTCAAAATACTTTCCTTGCATAGACATAGCCTTAAAAGTGTAAAGAATCCACACCCCTAAGTGACACCCACCAGCGTAGACAGCACTCTGTCAATGGCAGGCAGATTAGCTTCTATTGAGAAAATTCACCTGTCAGCATAATAGCTGCAGTGTTTTAAGTGTAGCCCTGCCCTGATTCCCTTTCTCTTTAGCCTCCACCTCTGTCCCTATCTCTTTCCTCCCCACACGCACATACACACACACTTGGATTTCTCTCTCCTTTCATTCCCTTCTATGTCTATTTGCCATACTCACTCTTACCATCTCATGGTCTTTGTTTTCTTCCTTCAGATTCTCTCTTCTACCACCTTTCCTTCTAGAGACTCTTCCAACCAGACTCTCTTTCCCGCCTCACGGGGCCTTAGTCCCCTACCCCAGTATCACTCCTTACGTGCAGATCCTTTTCTGCCCTTCTTCCTTCATTTGTTAAGTGTTGTGGTAGCCATGTTGGTCCCAAAGTGGGTGAGGCAATAGCTTCTATTGAACCAACTGCAGAAGAGGAGAGAGAGAAACTTTAGAGCTTAGGCCAAATCTACAGTACCACTTACTCTAGCATAATTTATGTCACTCATGGATGTGAAAAAAACACTCCCATGAGCAACATAAGTTACACTGATCTAAGCGCTGGTGTGGACAATGCTATGTCAGAGGGAGAGCTTTTTCTACCCACACAGCTACCACCTCTCATAGAGGTGGATTTATTATGCTAATGAGAGAGCTCTCTTTTGCTGGCTTAGAACACTACACTAGTGCTCCTAGTGTAGATGGCTCTTACACAGAACTCTTCTTCATGTTTAGAAATTAACTCAAAATATGACTGCAAAAGACAAGATTTGAACAGACTGTTTAGCATAAGCAGTCAACATATTTCAAAGGACCTTTCAAAGTGAAATGGTCCATTAAAATGTCCATCCTTCATTCTTTTAGACTTTGAATCTCCCTCTCATGCACCCGAGGGAGGGATACCTTCTCATTGTACCTTGCCTTCTTTTTTTCCTACCCACTGGGAACTGGACTGAAGCTGTCTAATCAATCAATAATAAATACATCCCTTTTTACATGGAGTGTGCATTTATCAGGAGCACAGTAAGGAAATCCATTCCCTATGTCTCAATAAATCTTCCAAGTCATATAAAACTAAATCCCAATTTGGCCATATTTTAGAATGAGGTATAAAGCAAAAGCCTACTTTGTGGTTCATGCCAGGAAGTAATCTGCCTACTTTGTGGTTCATGCCAGTTTCTTCATTTAGGGTGGATTTGGAGAAGGATCTAGTAGCAAAAAAAATGTCAAATATAGATGGGAAACATTTGATTCATGGAGAGATTGTGAGTTATGTATGGAAAAGCATGGGACATAACAGGAGTTAACTTAATCTCCACATGAAATGGGTGAGAGTTAGAACTATCACTTTAGAGAGGGCCCAAACTTTTAGTACAGAATATCGATGCTACTCTATATATGCCATTCTTTGTGGAGGGTTAGAAATAGGATGAGAGTCTTGCATCTTTTTGACTTTGTGCTTTATGAATTGGTTTCTTTATCCAGCTTTTTATTTGTCTAACATGTATAACTCTTTAGAAACAACAAGCACTCTCCTTTTTACTAAATCTTTATGAAATTCTGGAAAGTATCAAATTGCTGCCATTGCAAAGACAACTCAGTTGCTTGGACCTTTTGGCCATACCCTGGAATTTAAAAGAACACATACCCCTGAACAAAGTTTTTCAGGGGAGATGGAAATAGGAGCTTTAAAGTTGGAAGCTAGATTGGGTCTCTCCAAAAGCAGATGCTCAAGAAATATGAAGAAAGCACAAATAGCTCCTGCAACTCTAGAAGCAATAAAAGACGCATCAGGGTGGGGTAGGGTCCCTTTAAGCATGACGCTCAGTTATCCTCAGGAAGTAGCCCCACACACTAACTCATAACCTGATGCCCCGCCAGCACCGGTTCTGGCCAGCCCTAACTTCAGTTCAGGGTCCACTGAGTGTGTACGTGCTATTTCAAAATAGCAAAATGCTATTTCGAAATAGTTTTTGTGTATAGATGTGTTATTTCGAATTAGCTTAATTCGAATTAACTATTTTGAATTAAGTTAATTCGAAATAGTGCTGTAGTGTAGACATATTCCAAGTGAAATGCTAGCTTTATTAAGATCTATGGCAAAGTTTTCATTGAGGCCAAAGTTAAATTAAGCATACTTCTCAAAGTCAAGTGGTCACTCCTGGTACAGCTATTAACACCTGATATCTGCTTTTGGGGGACCACTACAAGTACTGTAATACAGTTAAGCCATGGGAGTATTGGTCCAGATAATGATAACTTCAATGTAGCCTATCTCCAGTGATCACACAGTGATCACACAGTTAACAAACAAAATGGATCCACTTCAGTTCCTGGTCAAGGAGGAGAAAAGGGAGACGAGTTGAGGAAATGATCTAATTTTCAACATTTTGACGAGAGACCTGAATTTGCCTCTTGAGGAAGAGGCTTCTTCTAGCTCATATTTATACATGATGCTTAGGTTGTCATTAAAAAAAAGTAAACCAGAGGAAGTTGGTTTATTGGTTAGCATAGAAGACCAGTCATCTGGAACTGTGCATTTGACTTCTGTTCCAGTCTTTTTATTTGACAAGTCATTTCACTCCTTTGTAACTTAGTTTCTTACTATGTAAAATAGAGATTAGACCACCTACTTACACTCAAGAGTCTTGGAAGATATAATATTTAGGTGCTTTTATATCTTTGATTAGGAATGCAAAGACATGTTTCACAGACTGTAATATATTTCAAGGACCAATGGTTAACCAGGGAGAATTCTAAGACCTCTTGGTTTAAAACTAAATTTTAAACTTCTGAGCAGAACTCCATATCAGGAATCAATCCTCTAAAAACATTCAGAGGTTATTATCTGCAAATACCTAATGCATTTGTTAAAGGAAAATTGCTCTGTTATTTTTATGTTACCAACATAGGGAGGCACCTGTTAGCAATGCTAATTGGCTTTTCTTATTATAGCAAGTTAGGATTTACAAGCTCATAAGATTCCACTTAACATTTTTAGTAAGTCATGGCATCATGACTACAGAGACACTTGAGATAACTTTTGATTCTAAGTTCCTATATTCACTGGTTTATTATTTTCAGGGAAAAAAAATACCGCTGGGGCTATAATCTCTTATGCTTTTTCACTAGCCCAGATGTGAATTATTTTTAGATGATTTACAGAAAATCCACTCAGCTGTTAGAGTTACCCAAGCATAACAATCTAATAGTGTTTCAGCCTTTATAAATGTGTCTTGGATGCTTGTTTTGCATTTACATCACTCAAAAGGTTTCATTTTTGAACATTCAAGCTTGGCAAATCAAGAGCTCTTAATGAACAATGCACATTTCTCCCATTCTGGGGGGAAAAACAGTTTGAAAATAGATCTAGAATAGGTGAAGATAGCATATGTGCAGAACATTATTTATTTCTAGATTTCCAGCATAATTAAATATGTCTTTAGACTTCAGTGTATCCCTGGCTCTCTGGCCAGCTCTGAAATTCCACTTGCAGGACTGGCAGTATGACTTCTCTCCACCATTGAATTGCACCCTTTCAATATGTCCTGAGATAAACACAGCTAACAGCAATGCTCTTGGCTCCTTCCGGCTTAAGCCCATATATGCTTGTGCACATAAATAAGCTTATAGGTCTTCAGAAGGGAATAATATCTGCTTTTAAGAAATACCCAACTGAACATAAGAAATCTTGCTACCTGGAGAGACTGGTGTGATAACTTGATAAATGCTGGCTTTTTAACACTGATCATTAGTTTACACCCAACCATCCTTCACAAATACAGTATAAATACAATAGTCACAATTCAAAAGTCAGCCACATGCCACATAGAAGAGTTAGCAGTGATGTCTGGTAGATCAACGGGGAATCCTGTGGCGCCTTATTGACCGACAAATTTATTGGAGCATAAGCTTTTGTGGACAAAGACCCACTTCATCAGATGCATGTAGTGGAAATTACAGAAGCAGGTATAAATATACAGGCATAAGAAAAGAGTACCAATCAAGAGTAAGGCTAGAGATAACGAGGTCAATTCAATAAGGGAGGATGAGGCCCACTTCTAGCAGCTGTTGGGAGGTGTGAACACCAAGAGAGGAGAAATTGCTTTTGTAGCTGGCTAACTGTTCACAATCTTTGTTTAATCTTAAACTGATGGTGTCAAATTTGCAGATGAACTGTAGCTCAGCAGTTTCTCTTTGAAATCTGTTCTTGAAGTTTTTTTGTTGCAGGATGGCTACCTTTAAATCTGCTATTGTGTGTCCAGGGAGATTGAAGTGTTCTCCTACAGGTTTTTGTATATTACCATTCCGGGTATCTGATTTGTGTCCATTTATTCTTTTACGTAGGGGCTGCCCAGTTTGGCCAATGTATATAGCAGAGGGGCATTGCTGGCACATGATAGCGTATATTACATTGGTAGATGTGCAGGTGAATGAACCCACGATGGTGTGGCTGATCTGGTTAGGTCCTGTGATGGTGTCTCTGGTGTAGATATGTGAGCAGAGTTGGCACCGAGGTTTGTTGCAACCGCCATAGCCCCAGACCCAGACCCAGCGACGGGCTGAAGGAACGGCAGTGGAGAGAAAATGTGGGGTGGTAGGAAGTGTCCCAAGGCAGGGAATTGAAACCCCAAGTGCTCGGCATGTTGCAGGGAGGGAACCCCCCACTGAGCGAGCAATGGACCGAGCCACTTCTCATAGGGCCCTGGGCCAGGATCCGGTGGAGTGGGAGGGCCCAGGTCCCCCTCCCCCTTCCTCTGCAGTGCTCCGAAGCAGAGGTAGCCCCTGAAGCCTGTGGACTAGGCCCTGGGGCCATATTTACCCCAAGAAAGGGGCCAGTGTTAGAGACTAGGCCACAGGGTCATGTTGACCCCAGTGGGGGCGGGCATCACAAGGCCAAGGCCACAGGGCCGTATTTACCCCAAGAGAGGGGCCTGCACTAGAGACTGAGCCGCAGGGCCGTATTGACCCCGATAGGGGGGCATTACAAGGACTAGGCCGCAGGGATATATACACCCCAATAGAGGGGCCTGCTTTAGAGACTGGGACGCAGGCCCATATTGACCCCAATAGGGAGGAATCCGAAGGACTAGGACGCAGGGCCATATTTACCCCAGGAGAGGGGCCTGCTTTAGAGACTGGAACATGGGACCGGATTGACCCTGAGAGGGGGGCACCACAAGGACTTTGTCTCGGGGCCGTATTTACCCTGGTAGAGGAGCCGGTTGCAAAGCCTGAGCCTCAGGTCCGTATTGACTTCAACAGAGGGGCATCAGAGTCTCAGACACAGGCCATTGTGCTTTGCAGACCCCAATAAGTAGACCTATGGGGAATTTTGACCACAAAGCCCTGCACAAAGGGAACGCGCCACTCAACAGTCCATAATACTGATGCCTTTATAGCTTTTTATATAGTGTAATCAATTAATATACCCACTGCCTAGGTACATCCATTTTAATTTGAATGTTTCTTTTCTTTTTTTCTTTCTCATGGTTCTGAGAGTCTGGATCAAGACTTTTAAATGAAGAGGACAGCTGTGAACGGGCTAAGCGCATACAACCTCTCTCCTCTAATATCAGTGCACCGGAATTTATGTTTATACTGCTGAGCAGGATTAGTCATAATGAGCACATTATACCAGATTTGCAGGATCTGCACCGACTTACTATTTACTTCTATGTAAAATTCAACGCATTGCCAGTCACCTATAAAGGTTGGTTCTTGGGGAGATCAATTGTTTTCACATACGCTACTGGAGTAGTTAAGGAGAGTTGAGGCGTGTGGACTAGCAGCGTAAAATTTCCCTGGAGGCAGAGATTCCACTTAAGCGGCGTATAGTACTAGACTGGTGCTCTGCATCAGTGGGGATTTCACTCATAGACCCCCGCAGGCAGTGTTTGGCTGCAGATGATTCTGGAATTTGCTTTATCCACTGCCACTCGGGCAACAGAGCCAGAGTGTTGATCTTTAGGGCACACAGGAAGAGGCAAAAAGGCGGGGCGGGGGAATTAGCGTGCATCTTGTTTCATGAGTGACTCGGGGGACACTGGTCAGTATGATTTGTGCTCACAGGTCTCTGCACTGAATTCTATTTCTAAATCTAAGGAGAAGATTTACTCGGTGTTGCTCGGGTCCTTCACTCAATTAATTTTTGTTTTTCTTCATTTAAATCAGGGGTGGGGAACCTCAGCCCCAGGGACTAGATCCATCCCTTGAGGCTCAGCATTGGGGAACCCGTGCTGGTGCTGAAGCCCCCCCGACACCCATCTGCAGGGCTAGAGCACACAAAACCTACCCCCCTAGTCTCTGGTGTGCAAGGGGAATGTAGGGAGGGTCTTTCTCCTTCTCAGTCAGGGGCTTCTCATATTGCTTCTCACTTGTGTGCAGCCCCCAACTGATTTTTCTGTGGGTCAGCAGTCCCCAACCCAAAAAAGTTTTCCCTCCCCTGATTTAAATCATTGTTCTGGGGTGGGGCTTGGATGAAGGGTTCAGTATGCAGGCTGCCCTGGAGAGAGAGGGCTACCCCAGCCCTCTCACACACAGCAGGTTGGCTCCAGGTACAAAGTGCTTCTCCATGGCTGCAGCAGGCTCGCTCCAGCAGGCACAGCCAGAAGAGGGATGCATGTTCCCCAGCTGGGGCAGGTCCAGTTTCATTTGCCCCCTGTGTTCCCCACCCAGAGTGAGGAATGCAGCAAACTGTGCATATTCCCCCTCACTCCCCAATGAAGGAGAACAGCTAGCAATGTTCCCATACAAATTGGGATACTTTTTTAAAGAGGAATAAGGGATCTTTTGGAAAAGGCTTTATTTTCTGAAAGATCCCCGTCTACACTGGTGGTTTTTTCCGGCAGAGCCCCGAGCCGGAAAAAAGTGACAGCCATGTTTATGCAAATGAAGTGGGGGGGATTTAAATCCCCACTTCATTTGCAATTGCGATGTGTCTAATTTGCATCCCTTTTACGGAAAAGGGATGCAGTCTAGACACAGCCTAGGAGTCCTGAACTGTTATCTAAGAACCCCACATACATCATGACACCTATTAGGCTAGTAATATCTAGACCAGACACTCATCAGTGCATGGTGGAGCTGACAGCCACCGTGAGCCATGAGTCAATGTGTGGCGGGGGAATCGGGGAGGGGTGTCTCTGCACTCCCAGAAAGGGCAAGGCCAAAGGTGGAAGAGTCAGAGTCAAAGATAGTCAGCCCTTAGGACCACCCAGTAAGCACCACCTTCAGAGTCATGTGGAATGGCGCTCCGTCAGCAATTCAACGGGGTCCGGGACTCCAGCTGCTGCTAAGGGTCCCTTCAAAGCTCCAGGCCCCAAGGGCAATTGCCCCTTTAACCTCCCCACCTTACCCTCTTTGGCAGGCCTGTCAGTGCTTGGTTCTGTAGTGATTGGCACTATATAAATAAAGTTATAGATGCACTCCTAAAGCAGTACTTAGATTATGTTTTTCTGTGTGTACTATACTTCTGTCTTGTTCGCTGTTTTCTTCCCACCACTCTATCACAGAATTCTAAGCAGGTTAGAGGGGCTAAGATGCAATTCATAATTCTTTAAAAAATTCCAACCCTTCATTTAGCAACAGCTGAAGGTTTGCCCCCCACCTCCCCACACATACACAGACAAGGCCTGAGCCGGTATTTTGGAAATGTGAATGAAAGAGCTTGCATTGTTAAAAGGGATGCCTGTAAAAGCAGAGCTGCGTGAGGGATGACTGGCAGGAAAATGAGTCCCTTAGTATTAGTGAGAAAGAGTTTTGTCTTTTTTGTCATGTAATAATTTTCACTGAAAACATCTTTTAAAATGGTGACATCCCTCCTCTTTAATTCTGATTGCAAAATCCAGAGCATTGTGAGGATGCACCGGAGTCTGGATTTTTCAAAGGAGTTGCTCGTTTTAATTCCATTTAAATGGGGTTTGGAGCAAAGTTTTATAGGAAAACTAATTACAGAGAGCCAAGCGTGCCTCCAGTTTAAACTGTTACCTAATATTAAATTCTCATTCCATGGGGTGCTGGCTTTTTTTTTTTTTTTTTTTTTAAACGTCTCTCTGAAGTACAAACTGTTAAAAATGCAAATGGTCTAAACACAATATTCTTACATCAAAGCGAAATAAAATTATTTTGAAAGGCAGCCTTTGAATGCAATCTTGATTCTAAAGTAAGCCTATTTAGAGAAAATGGGATCCATAAATGTCAAGAACACCTGTAGTCTGTCTGAGAATGTGCCTGCTTTTTGACATTAGCATTGATAAGCCACAGGCACATTAAAACAAACATCCTTTTCTTAATCCGGTTAGAAAGAAGTCAGAGGAGGCAGTGGTAGGGTTTTGGTCTTTTTTTTTTTTTTAAGATTATTTCTTTTTAAGTTGTCTTACTAGAGATGAGTAAAAATATATATGGGCAAAACGTATTTGGTTGAATAGAAAACATTGGAAAATATTGAGCATTTTTGCTTTGAGAAACCGTGACATTTATGAAAAACCTAAGGCTGTGTCTACACTGGCATGAATTTCCAGAAATGCTTAAAACAGAATAGTTTTCGTTATAAGTATTTCCGGAAAAAGGGCTTTTCCAGAAAAGCAGCCTGCCAATGTAGATGCGCTTTTTCCGGAAAAGAGCCCCGATCGTCATTTTCGCGATCGGGGCTTTTTTCTGGAAAAGACTACTGGGCTGTCTACACTGGCCCTTTTCCGGAACAGTGTTCCGGAATAAGGACTTATGCCCGAGCGGGAGCAGCGTAGCTTTTCCGGAATAGCAGCTGATTTTGTACAGTAGAGCCTCGGTACTTTTCCAGAAATTCAAGGGCCAGTGTAGACAGCTCGCAGCTTATTCCGGAAAAGCGGCTGATTTTCTGGAATAACTGGCCCAGTGTAGACACAGCCTAATTGTTTTAAGTGTGGTCTCATTACACAACAATGTAACTACCAGATGACAAAGGCAAGTTATTGTCTAATGGAGTTTCATCCATTAGGAAACGTTATACAATATATTGTATCAGAAACAGAAATTCTGACAACACAAAAATGAAAAACCGCCCCCTCCCCACTTATATAAAAGATTTAATATAAATAATCTTTGGCCTGGGGAAAAGGAACCTATTATTCACCTGAAATTAGATGGGGCATATAAGGCTAATGCATGTAAACAATATTTTAATGGAAACTACTACAGAGAAGTGTTAACTCTCCTTGGCTGCGTCTAGACTGCTTTTGTGGAAAAACTTGCCAGCTGTCTACACTGGCTGCTTGAATTTCCGCAAGAACACTGACGATCTCATGTACAAAATCAGTGCTTCTTGTGGAAATACTATGCTGCTCCCGTTCGGGCAAAAGTCCTTTTGAGCAAAAGCTTTTGCACAAAAGATCTGGTGTAGACAGCTCAGATTTGTTTTGCACAAAAAAGCCCCGATCGCGAAAATGGCGATCGGGGCTTTTTTGCGCAAAAGCGCATCTAGATTGGCACAGATGCTTTTCCGCAAAAAGTGCTTTTGCGGAAAAGTGTCCATGCCAATCTAGACGCTCTTTTCCGCAAATGCTTTTAATGGAAAACTTTTCCGTTAAAAGCATTTGCGGAAAATCATGCCAGTCTAGACGCAGCCCTTCTGATTAAGGAAAAAACCTGAGGCAGTGATCAGAAAAGCTAAAATGATAGCAATGTAAGAGTAACAAGTAGAGCACTTGGTCAGCCAGGAATTTCTGGTGGAATGTTCAATAATAGATGCTGTTTTTCTATAGGGGTTTCTACCAATAAGTCATAATGAGCCAAAATGGTGCTTTCTAGCCCAAAAGAAAAAAAATGCATCTATTATTAAATACTGTTTTATTTTGTAATTTTGCCCATGCACCTTGTAAAAGTGTTTGTTATCATTTTGCACGGGAAGGCAATCACAAGAATAGAAAGAGTTCAAAATGTGAGGGTCCAAAGGACCTCTGTCTATTATTTGTCAATTATTTTGATTGCCAGGTCATATTGTCCACAGGAAGTAACTCCGTTTCTATGTTTCAATGATCTCTGTTCAGTAACCCTTTACATTACAAGTTACAGTATAGATGAATTGTTATAATAAGCCTATATAGTGTATGTGTTAAGCTAAACTCTAAGGCTAAGTCTACACTACAAAGTTAATTCGAAATAACAGTAGTTATTTTGAATTAACTTTAATAGCGTCTACGCAGGCAAACCACTATTTCAAAATAAATTCGAAATAGTGGAGCCCTTATTTCGAATTTGGTAAAACTCATTCTACGAGCCAAATTCGAAATAGCTATTTTGAATTAAGTGCTGTGTAGACACTTAATTAGATATGGGGGGCCTCCAGCCCTTCCCACGGAGCCCTGGTGACCACTCCGGGCACAACCAGGAAAGCTTACTCTCCTCTCCCCCAGCCCGGAGACATTAAAGGGGTAGACCCTGACCACAGTACCTGTGCCAGCTCCAAGCCTGCCAGCCCAGAGCCAGCAGTGGCCACCGGGGCCCCTGACCCAGAGGCCCCAAAACATGAGCTAGCAAGCCACAGGCAGCCAGCCCTCCACCGCTCCCCAGAACCAGTCTGCCATCTCCCAGAAGCCTGACAGGAGCTGGTGCCTTCCTGGTCTAGCGTGGAGATCATGGACCTAAGTCAGGTTTGGGGGAGATGTCCCCAACATCCATAATCTCTGCACTAGATGGAGGAATGCGGCCGTCTATGGCACGATAGCTGCCAGCCTGGCCACCAAAGGCCACATGCGAACCCAGGAGCAGCTGAGCATGGAAGTCAGGTTGTTCCGGCGAGACCCCCAACCCTGAATTTCCCCTCTCCCTTTTTCCCCTTGCTTCCCCCTTCCAGCTCCCTCCTCCCAGGTTTCCCTTTCTCCTCTTCCACCCTCTCTCTTCCCCTCTCCCACCTCCTTGTCCCAGTCTATCCAGAGGTTCACCCCCCAGTAAACCCAGTTTCTATTTTTGAACATACGTGTCTTTTATTTGACATCAGGAAGGGGGGCTAGGGAAGGGTAAGTGGAAGGAAGTGAGGGAGGAATGGAGCACGAGCCCCTGGTGGGGAGGACCGGGAAGGCTCTGAGGACACCTTGGGGTGGACGCTCTCCCTCAGGGCCTCCTGGATCCTGACAGCCTCCCGATGGACCCCCCGGATGGCAGCCTGCAGCAAGTGCAGCCGGGCTGATGGCAACGACCCCACAAGGGGCAGCTCTGGCTCCATGTGGCCGAGTGCTGTGGTGTCCCGAGTGCAGGCACTCAGGGCACTCCAAGACAGGACTGCTTTGCTGTCCCTCATCGAGGTAGACAAGCAAGCGGAGAACCCTGAGAACTGTCTGTCCGGTGTGGAGCTCAGTTAGCCTCAGGCAGCAGCCCCACACACTAAGTCCTAACCCGATGCCCTGCCGGCACTGGTTCTAGCTAGTCCTAACTTGGGTTCAGGGTCCACTTAGTGTGGAGATGCTATTTCGAAATAGTTTTTGTGCATAGATGCATTATTTCGAATTAGCTTAATTCGAATTAACTATTTCGAATTAAGTTAACTCGAAATAGCACTGTAGTGTAAACATACCCTAAGTTAAGTCATAGGGATATAAGCAAGTAGTCAACTAACTGACAAGCCTAGGCTTATCAGTTAGTCAAGTCGACTACTTGCATTTCCCCCCTCCTTGCTGCCTCTGGAGCAGAGGCAACAAGGAGAAGGAACAGAAGCCAATGCTGGGGGAAACTGGTTTAAAAGCTGGTTCACCCCAGCACCATCTCCATGGTGCCACTGCCTCCCCCCATATTAGAGGCAGCGGGAGGAGGGGGGGAGGGATGAGGAGGCTTCCATGAAGCAGCCTCTGCCCACAGTAGGCACAGCCCAGGCTGACGCAGACAGAGGTTGTTTCATGGCAGCAGGCCCTGTCCACGGCCTCACGGACAGGGGCTGCTGGACCTGGAGCAAGCCAGGACTGAGCAAGCCTGGCTCAGTCCCAGCTCATGCTGGGTCCGGAAGCCAACCCCATTGCGGCTCTGCAGTTTAAATGTAATAAGAGGTGGGCAGGTAGGCAGCCCGGCTCCTACTACATTTAAATTGCAGAGCCACAGCGAGGGGTAGCTCCCGACCCTGCAAGAGCTGAGATTGAGCGCTTCCTCCCTTATCGGCTAATCATGTAGCTGGGGTGCTGCTGGGTTGGTCCCACAGCACCACCAACTGCCGCTGCTGAAACTGACGAGCGGCAGACTTGGGGAAGCGGTGGAGCAGAGCAGCTGGGGTGCTGCCAGGTTGGTCCCGCAATGCCGCCCCTCACCCCCCTGCTTGGTGATAACTACTGCGGTCTGGGGAGGGTGGGGAGCCTGCTCCCCGCCTGGAAACTCTTGGCGGCATCATGGGGCTGAGCGCAGCTGGAACGGGGCAAATTCAGGGACTTAGCTCTCGTGGCTGCATGAGGGTTCCCCCTCTTTCTTGCAAAACAGCGGAGGGTTTGCCCCTCGACACCCCATTCCCTGCCCACCCTCCACCCCTCAGCCAGACGCAGTGAGGGTCCCAGCAGACCCGTCACAGGGGTATAATCCCCTTCCTCTCGTCTCCCCTTCCCTTTCCCAGCTGCGAGCATCCATGGGGCTCACAGCAGCTCCAATTGTCCGGCTGGCCGGAGCACTTCCGGGTTCCAGTTGGTGACAGACTATCAGGAGTACCGGACCACTGGATGCCGGAGAATTGGATTATTACTGTATTTGAAGTTAACAGAACTATATAAAAGGGTCACTACATAATCTTAAGCCATTACAAAGTTTCTTGTTTCTACTTAAACTAAAGGAAAGAATTACTTTTCAGCACTGTCTAATAATGCACAATTAGAAGCAACCTTCTGAAGTTTTCACAGAAACTGCTAGGCTATGTCCACACCAGGAAGTTATTTTGAAAACTATTTCGAAATAAGCTATTCCTCTTCACAAGCAGGAGTTGTTATTTAGAAGTATAAAGCCCTTTGTTTCAGCATAACAGGCATGGTAATGTAGACACTCTCCTTATTTCAAAACAAGAGGAGTTATTTCGAAATAACTCCCCAACATAGGCTGTGTCCAGACTCAGGGGTTTTTTCGAAAAAGGTAGCCTTTTTTCGAAAAAACTTCACCTGCGTCCAGACTCAAGCCGCGTTCTTTCGAAATTAAATCGAAAGAACGCGGCTTTTCTTTCGATGGCGGTAAACCTCATTTCATGAGGAAGAACTCCTTCTTTCGAAAGTTCCTCTTTCGAAAGAAGGCGTTCTTCAATGTAAATAGGGCTTCTTTGAAAGAGAGCATCCAGACTCACTGGATGCTTTCTTTCGAAAAAGCAAGCCGCTTTTTCGAAAGTTCAACGTGCAGTCTAGACGCTCTCTTTCGAAAGAGCCTCTTTCGAAAGAGGCTTGCAGTCTAGACATAGCCATAGATATGCCCTTACAATTGTCCTTCTATACCTAAATTTGTTGTTGGATACTAGGGTTCTACTCCAGCATCAACTGACACTGATTTTTGGTTACTCAAGAAACAATGAGGAATAATGCAAAATACTTCTGGGTTGAAAGAAGGAGTTAGTTATCACCAAATCTTGATATGGTCAAGTACTGTCTCATGAATGTAACTGTGGCTAATGTACAGTTGTCTGAAAAATACATCACAGTGTATTTCAAATGGAAAGTACATCGATACCCTTGAAGAAACTTAAAATAGAAAACAAGGCAAAATGTAGGGACTAATGGTGCTGACTAATTGCCTTGAAATATCAGAGGGGAAGTGTTTTCTCAAATATTAAGAAAACATGGAGAGGACAGAAGAGGAAGGGAGTTACCAGTTGAGATTATTGTGCTGGATTTGATATTTTGATATTTAATCTAAATCAGACCCATCACTTCTGAAGTAGGCTTATTGACAGAATATAAATTGAATTCGATTTATTTAACCTATTTTTGGAAGTGTAAACACAACACAACAACAATGTTTTTGGCCCATGAGACAATGCCATATTGTTAACATTGGTGTTTTACACTTTTCCAGTTATCTTGCAATTAAAATATGATTAAAAAATATTGTGATTGTTTCAGATAAAAAATATGACACTCTGTCCAAAGGAGAAATACGTGTAAATGTAATTCATATTATTGCAGGAAGTCACATTTGCACTTACTAATAAACTTATGGGTATTTTTATTAATAATATATACTTTATATAAGTGTTCAAATACAATTTCACTTATTGTATGTGTGGTCTACTGAGCAATATCTTTGATACAAGTATTTATAGCATAGCCATCACTGTGGTATGATGCTATTTGTGTATATTGGGGGCACAAATAATTATCTTCATAGAATCCATATATTATATTAATCATAGAGCTGGAAGTGACCTCAGGAGGACATCGAATCCAGCCCTCTTCCCAAAGCAGAACCAACCCCAGCTAAACCATTGCAGCCAAGGCTTTTTCCAACAGGGACTTAAAAACCTCTAGGGATGGAGATTCCACCACCACCCTAGGCAACCCATTCCAGTGCCTCACCAGCCTCCTAGTAAAATAGTTTTTCCTAATATTCAACCTAGACCTCCCCCACTGTAACTTGAGACCATTGCTCCTTGTTTTGCTATCCATCACTACTGTGAACAGCCTCTTTCCATCCTCTTTGGAACCTCCCTTCAAAAAGTCAAATCCCCCCTCACTTTTCTCTTCTGCAAACAAAATAAGCCCAAATCCCTCAGTCTCTCCTCATAGGTTATGTGCTCCAGCCCTCCACTGGACTCTCTCCAATACATTCACATCCTATCTATAGTGGGGGGCCCAGAACTGGATGCAATACTCCGATGCTGAATAAAGGGGAATAATCACTTCTCTAGATGTGCTGTCAGTGCTCCTCCTAATCATAGAATCATAGAATAATAAAATAATAGGACTGGAAGGGACCTCGAGAGGTCATCGAGTCCAGCCCCCCACCCTCAAAGCAGGACCAAGCTCTGTCTACACCATCCCAGACAGATGTCTATCTAACCTGTTCTTAAATATCTCCAGAGAGGGAGATTCCACCACCTCCCTTGGCAATTTATTCCAATATTTGACCACCCTGACAGTTAGGAATTTTTTCCTAATGTCCAATCTAAACCTCCCCTGCTGCACTTTAAGCCCATTACTCCTTGTCCTGTCCTCAGAAACCAAGAGGAACAAATTTTCGCCTTCCTCCTTGTGACACCCTTTTAGATATTTGAAAACCGCTATCATGTGCCCCCTTAATCTTCTTTTTTCCAAACTAAACAAGCCCAGTTCGTGAAGCCTGGCTTCATGGGTCATGTTCTCTAAACCTTTAATCATTCTTGTCATTCTTCTCTGTACCCTTTCCAATTTCTCCACATCTTTCTTGAAATGTGGTGCCCAGAACTGGACACAGTACCCCAGCTGAGGCCTAACTAGTGCAGAGTAGAGCGGCAGAATGACTTCACGAGTTTTGCTTACAACACACCTGTTGATACAACCTAGAATCATATTTGTTTTTTTTGCAACAGCGTCACACTGTTGACTCATATTCAACTTGTGGTCCACTATGACCTCTAGATCCCTTTCCGCCATGCTCCTTCCTAGACAGTCGCTTCCCATCTTGTATGTATGGAACTGATTGTTCCTTCCTAAGTGGAGCACTTTGCATTTCTCTTTATTAAACCTCATCCTGTTTACCTCTGACCATTTCTCTAACTTGCTAAGGTCATTTTGAATTATGTCCCTATCCTCCAAAGAAGTCGCAACCCCACCCAGTTTGGTATCATCTGCAAACTTAATAAGCGTACTCTCTATCCCAATATCTACATCATTGATGAAGATATTGAACAGTACAGGTCCCAAAACAGACCCTTGCGGAACTCCACTTGTTATCCCTTTCCAGCAGGATTTAGCACCGTTAACAACAACTCTCTGACTACGGTTATCCAGCCAATTATGCACCCACCTTATCGTGGCACTATCTAAGTTATATTTGCCTAGTTTATCAATAAGAATATCATGCGAGACCGTATCAAATGCCTTACTAAAGTCTAGGTATATGACATCCACCGCTTCTCCCTTATCCACAAGGCTCGTTATCCTATCAAAGAAAGCTATCAGATTAGTTTGGCATGACTTGATCTTCACAAACCCATGCTGGCTATTCAAGTAAATAGCTGGCTAATGCAACCTAATATTCCATTTGCCTTCCTGGCTACAAGGGCACACTGTTGACCCTTCCTTACAGCATGAAAGCATAGGCTACGTCTACACTGGCCCCTTTTCCGGAAGGGGCATGTAAATTTCACTAGTCGTCGTAGGGAAATCCGCGGGGGATTTAAATATCCCCCGCGGCATTTAAATAAAAATGTCTGCCGCTTTTTTCCGGCTTTTAAAAAAGCCGGAAAAGAGCGTCTAGACTGGCCCCGATCCTCCGGAAAAAGTGCCCTTTTCCGGAGGCTCTTATTCTTACTTTGAAGTAGGAATAAGAGCCTCCGGAAAAGGGCACTTTTTCCGGAGGATCGGGGCCAGTCTAGACACTCTTTTCCGGCTTTTTTAAAAGCCGGAAAAAAGCGGCGGACATTTTTATTTAAATGCCGCGGGGGATATTTAAATCCCCCGCGGATTTCCCTACGACGACTAGTGAAATTTACATGCCCCTTCCGGAAAAGGGGCCAGTGTAGACGTAGCCATAGTGTAGACGTGTAGACGTAGCCATAGTACCAATCCTCCATCCTCTAAGAGTGCCGATGATAAGGGTAGCAATCAGTGGATTCTTTCGAAGATTCCAAAGCCTGCTACTACTGTGGTATAAAGCATGAACAAAAATGTATCTTATACCTTTACCTAAGAATGACTAAAATTGAGTTTATCATATCAAATGCTAGCGGTGAAGTCCCAGACAAGCTTCAATTATCATATAGATAGCTTCAGTGTTTCTTTTGAGTGCATCTGCCAAGGTGATGGAGATGGGTAGACCAGTCTATCTAGCCTGTTCTCCTAAAATGACTACACTTAAAATGATGCAGTTGTGCTACTGTAATGCCCAGTGTAGACACTATCCATACCAATGGGAGGTTTCCCCAATGATCTGGTCAACACTGCACATTTACAACACACACTGCATTGCATTGACCTAGCTGTGGAAGTTGTCTTCGCATACATTTGGCTCCCACTGATTTAAGTGCCTGTTTATGCCATTTAGCAACACCACTGCCTCAAGGAGCGCAGAATCATGGATGATGTTATTAGGCAGAAACAGTGTCAATGTGTAGCTTTGAGTAGCTTATATTAAATATTAATGTCCTACAGTGCCTCACCCTGAATATACAATCAATACAAGTACTCATATTGGCACCACAGACACAGAGAGTCAAGTGTGGACACACACACACAAGCAATTTAATTAAATACTGTGATGGCTGTATGCCAATGTAAGTTATTTGACTATTTTGTACCATAGACACGACCTGAGAGGTGTTAGGTAGGTCAATAGAGGAATTCTTCCATTGGTAAAGTGTTGTTCTGTGCTAGAGACTGGTTGTTATAGCTACATCTCACAGGGGTGTGGGTTTTTCACACCCAAGAGACTTAGTTATACTGAAGTAAATTCCAGTGTAGACCAGGTTTAACACTAGTGAATACCAGGTGTTTCGGAGGAAGGGCAAAATTCTGTGTAAGGGACATTCATGGAATAATTGTGAATATAAAAATCTGGTAAGGGCTTGATATTTTGAACCATTATGTGAATATTCAAGCAACTTACCTTAACTGAGAGAACCTCTGGCGATAATGAAAATTCTGGATATCAGGAAAAGGCATCACCTCTCTTACCAATACTCAGCCCAAACTAACTTTCGTGCAATTCCCAACTTCCACCAGAATTCTTTTGTGTGCATAGAAATAAGAGTGAGGAGAGACCTAACATAATCCAGTTCTTCGCACAGTATAATATGTATTTTGTCTAATTCAATTTTAAATTAATCAAGCCATGGGGCTTTAACATGGCAGAGGGGAGATTATTGAATAGTGTAATAAATCTCAGTGAAAGTCTTCTTTTCACTTGATCAGCTTCACTCCCTTACTTCTAGTTACATCCTTTTCAATCTACCAAAATATTCCCATTCCTCATTGGCAATACATCCTTGAAATATACATCAATGGTTATATCTTTTCTACCATGTAGCCAAATTGTAAAAAAAAGTAAGACCAGAATATCAGCTTGCGTGAATCAACATGGTATACTGAATCTAAAGAAGCTACATTGATTTACCCAAGATGAGTCTCTGACTTTTAGGGTATGCCTACTCTGCATCCGAGAGCAAATCATCCAGGCCAGGTAAACAGATTCACATTAGTGGAGTCAAGCTAGTGTGCCAAAAATAGCAGTGTGGACATTATGGTTCAAGCAAACACGTGAGGTATCTGACCTCAAATCCAGGGGTTTGAGATCTTGAGCTGCAGCCCAAGATATAATGTCCTCATATGCACAAGTCTGTCTACCCATGCTAGGAGATTCATTCCTACCTATACTGTTCTACAGTATCCAGATGGAGCCAGGACAAAAAAGGTAGACTAATTCAATGCATGTGCATTATTATTCATCTGTTCTTTTTTACATCCACATTTAATATGGAAATTATCCTGCAAAGGATCATTTTTGCTACCAGAAGTGTCCACATTATAGAATATTAAATTGTAATTAAGTCTTTTCATGTTTTTCCTTTTACTGCCCATATCCCAATTTTAAAAAATGAGGCAGAGTTTTTCATTTTGAAATTCCTTTCCAAGTTCCATTTGCGTAAAGGGAAACACTGGACTTATAAATATTTCCATTTCTCCAGATAACTTGACTTCTGGCTGCACAGGATGTTTATTGTCATTGAACATTAGATATGGCTTTCTGAACTTGCTTTGACTGATCTCATGGAAAGCAGATGAATTGATAAGCTCATCCAATGAAGGGTTTTTATGGGGTTAGGTCAAACTCCTTCAACTTTATTTCAGTTACCAGAGGTCCAGGTATGGAGCTCACACTGGTGCAGGAGGCTTTTTCTCTTGCTTATGAAACAAAATATAAAAACTCTTCTAACCTATCTTCTAACCTAACAAGAGACATACATTTACATCAGGAAAGGGGTTTGGCCTCATTTTCTTTGCAGCATTTTGGGGATTTTTCTTTATCTTTTTTTTAATATTCTCGCCAAAGATGTTGAATGAATTGAAACTGGAGTGTGAACATCCATAAAATCAGTGAAGTATGGGCAATGGCAGAAAAAGTTTCCTCAGCCCAGTCTAGACGATTTTCCCCACTTCTAGGGATACCATACATTTGGTCTCCATGGCTTCCTCATTCCTGGCTCTCATGCTCCCAACAAAGGTACAGATTAATTCCAATTATGACATGGACCTTGTCCATTAATAAACAGTCTGACACCACTAGGATTTTTCCTTTCCTGTATCTCACAATTTACAGAGCTGTACAAATAATAAATATCCATTCCTCTCTTTTGATCAGTGGTTCTCAAAGTGTGGTCTGAGGACAACTAGTGGTCTGCAACTGACTTGCAGCTGGGCCCTGGGCTTGGGGCTTGGCCTGCCCTTGCTCCCTACAGTGGGGAGCCTGCACTGGTGTTCCAGCTCCACGCCCCCACCCATGAAGTTGGAGTGCCAGTGCCGACTTCCCGCTATGGAGGTGAAGGAAGCAGTTCCACGCGCTGCCACTCCCCCACCATCCAGTCAATGGTAGCAGCAGGGGGAGGTGCTTGGGGAGCAGCAGGAGACATGGAGCCAGGTAAGTGACCCCATCCCCTTCATGTCCAAATCCTGTACCCCTATTCTCCTCACTGTTTTATAGCAACTGCTATAAAAATGTGTTCCAGCACGTGAACAAGGCAAACATTGAAGGGTATGAAACTAGTTTAACAAACAAGATCTGCATCAGAACCTACTTTAAGGTGTGATTTTATTCAGTCTTGGCTCAGCATTATATTATGCTGCCCAACCTAGGCCGTCTATTTCTATTCTCCTCAGATTCATCAGTAGCAGTCTTTCTATTCTGCTTTTCAGTTCTTCAAGGTTTTGATGTTGCAAGTATAGAAATATATTCATATTTCTTATCGGGACCATGTCCCCAAGCTTAGGAAAGTCTTAAACTGATGAAACAGTCAGTTATCCTACACTTTAATATTTCATTAAAGATTTCAAGGCAATTCTGTCTTTTGCTCGTTCTTCCCTCAACTGCATAATCAGTTTCAAAGGTTTATTTCCCAGCATCAGGTTAATTCATAAATATCCTGTAGATTGAAAATGTTGGGTAATCACATGGAATGATTCACTTCTTACCTGTGTCTGCTCCACAGAAGGGTTCAGTAGCATATAGGATAACCCCTTCCATAGATTCTGTGAAGCAAAGATAACTGCTCTCTATTTTGTAAGGAACAAATCTGCAGTTGCAAGGAAACTGACAGGATAATCGCATAGATGGTGATAGGATAATCCCATAACTGAATTTAGTTTATATTTTGTATGAGCAGATGTTTATCTGAAATTTTGTCTTTGAAACTAGTCTTGGAATCACTAGAGATTAGAATTTGTCATGAGAATGATAATATTTCTTTCCTCCATCTGGGATGTACTTCCATTTTCAATCCTGACAAAACCCAAGAGTGCAGAGGCATGTGAAAGTCAGAGACAAGCTTAAGTTGAAATGTCCAGATATGTTTGGAATTCAGATCCAAGGTTCTGGTTTAATAAAGATATGGGCCAGCTGTAAAATTTGGACACTGGTATTCTGGTGGACAAATCTAAATAGATCTGGGTTCAGATTTCAAATGCCCTCACCATTTGTGGGATTTCAGAAAATGGGTTTTAGTACAGGCTCATCTTCTCATCTCTCATAAGGAAAGAGAGTTAACTGAGGTGCTTTTAAGTTAATCATTTAGGTTACATCTACATAGTAACATTATTTCGAAATAACTTAGTCCGCATCTACACAGCAGGCAGTTATTTCGAAATAATGTCAAAATACTGTCAAGCTGAAGGACTTCTGCCTCTGACTCCTGTAACCCACATTGTACAAGGAGTAAGGGAAGTTGGAGAAAGAGTGCTTTATTTCGAAATAAGTGCTGTGTAGATGCTTCCAATTTTGAAATATGCTATGCAATTGACATATTATTTTGATTTATGTCCTGCTGTATAGATGCACCCTTAGAGAGCAAAGCTGAATTTGTTGATGAGATGGACCACTGTTTTATGATATTAGATTAATTCTGCCCAGCCTCAGAGGTCTTTTTTCCTATATATATATTTGAAAATCAACTTAAAGTATTCTTTGTATAGGAACATCAAGAAAATATCACTGTGCTCTCATCAGCTGATCCAAGAGATAATTTTCTTTACATATTTCTTTTTCTGGCACATCACAAAATGGGAATTGATTTAGAATGGAAATAAACCACTGATACAATTTTTCTCATCCTTCAAAGAAATCCTGCAGCAAACTCATTTACAATGAAATCCTAAAATAAAATAGCAGAAATTTTATCTTCCTATATATCCAGTTTCTGACATTCAACAGCATGACCTTCAAAATTAATTCCCTTTTGAGTCGGATTCTGTTGTCCCTGCTTCTTTAATAGTTATTAAGTATCCCCATCCATGCATTATACATTAGTGGAGAGATGGTAGCCATTACAGTGAAAACATCACCTTTATTTGTTCTATTTGTACTAGCTATGCACAGTGCTGCAAAATGTGGTTTTAAGAATAAAAATTAAATCTATATTTTCCCATTTAAAACAAGATATTTTAACTAGTATCCCATTATCTCCATCTCCTTGACATACCCTGGCCATTTCTGTCGACTGCCTGTGATTTCTTAGAAGCTGAATGGATTCCATTTTGACATCATTAACCTTTTAAAATATAAAAGTATGCCACAGAACATGGATTGTACCCAACATAAAAAAAACCCATAGACTATGTGTTTGAAAGCTTGTGGATTATGCCTGAAAATATCTAACATACCTAAATTATCTGGGCACTTATTTTACGTACAGGACATATAAGAGATAATCCATGACTATACTGAGCCTTCAGTGACTTATTGTCATGAAATAAGGCAACTGACCACAGAGGGTGAGGAACTAATTAAGACATCTCTCCGGCATAAATGTGTCAGAGACACGGTAGATTTTTACACTACGAAGGCTTATTGACTTCTCTAGCAAGACAGATGGGTTTCTGCCGAAAAGTTATAGAAAGGAAGTAGGGCCCCAGTGTGGAACTGCTGGCTGGAGACATTACTGGGTATGGTGGGAGTGTAATATGTGAGCATACGCTGGAAGGCTGACTAGCTTCTCTCGCAAGCCAAGGTCAAGCAACCAAATAGGAGGGTCACAGGGGCTGGGAGCAGGGAAGACAGAAGAAAAATTAAGAGCCAGAGGAAAGCCTGGCCTTGGTGAGAACACAACCTCATTTCTTACTCCTCTCCTGGGGTACAAAAGGGGTGTGATGAAGACCTCAGACTTACGACCCATCCCCCCCAAACAGAACATGATCGAAAGATGTATGGGGTGTGATTGGGGCATGCACTGCAGGTACATGTGAGCCTGCTGAGGAGGAAAGGGAATGGGAGCAATGGGAATTGTGACAGGGTCAGGCCAGAGAACTGCAGCCCAATGAGATGCAACTGGGATGAGCTAGCTCAGGCTAATTGGGGCCAGCTGACTTCTCCGCTGTCTGTCTGAAGGCCTTTAAAAGCCTCAGCAGTTGGAGGCTTGGGGAGGGAGGGAAGGAAGAGGATGAAAGGAAGGTGGTGGAGAGGCAGAGAAGAAGAAACTGGAGAGAACAATTTTGACCAGCATTAGGTAAATGCAGCTAAGGAGGGAGCCTGTGGGCACCTGGCCTGGGCTACCTACCATTGAGACCCACTGCGAAACCCCTAACTCGGGGGGTTAAGGGGAGGAGGCCTACCCAGTGGTGGCTTGGGGAAGAAGGGCCCTTGCCACAGAATAGAACAGGGGAATGGGGACACAGGCAAGGTTTTGTGGTGTCAGAGCTGGGAAGGGGAACATGGGATAAAGGCCGTGTGGCATCAAAGCTAGGCATGGAACACTAGGAAACAGACTCTGCCAACATGTAGAGCTATGGATACGCTTGGGACTAATCCCAGTAAACATCCCATTGCCCACACTTTGGACTTCTTGACTTTTGCTTTCTTTCTGCATGACGAATGTAAAGGGAAAGCCCTCCAACACATAGCAACATCTCTATCACTTCCACAATCTGATTGATCTCCTTTGTTAAAGACTGTCTTGGTGCTAGCGTTTCTCAAGTTTTCCGGAATCTTCTCACTATCCCAGATATGAGGAAAAAAGTTTGTAGAGCTTCCTTCACAGAGTTTCACTTCCAAACTTGTAGACTTCAGCTGGTACGCCATATGGCCCCGCTGCCTTGTTGTTCTTGGCTTGCATAGTGTTGTTGAGGTAAAAACTTGATAGTGGCATCAGAGACAGTCAACTCACAGTTCAGGAGTCATGTAAAATGTTCTTTCCATCTGTCTTTGATAGCTTTGCTGTTGTTAAAATATGCTGACCTGTCTTGGGCTCTGAGTGATGTGGGAGCAAGGACTGTAAATGGCCCTTATTGTCTGAAGAAAAGAAAAGAAAAAAAGCTCCTCACATGTTTATCAGTGTAAAGCTCAGTCTTCTTGGCCTTTTCTCACCACCACTTATTTTTATGTCACAGATTTTCTTTGGGGTTTCAGCCGCAAGTTTTGTGTCCAATTCTTTCTTCTGCTGGTATGATATGTCATTTCACCACAAGTAATGAGCTTTTCTTTTCTGGTCAAGCAGGCCCTGAATCTCAGCATCAACCTTTTCAAACCAATCTTGCTGATGGCGGGAGACTTAGCCAATGGATTCAGCACATGCTCAGAGAGTGACAGTCTTTAATCCTCCATAATTTTTCATTTAAATCATCATCTGTAGGCAGAATGGCAAACTTTACTTGGATAAGCGATGAGGAGTCCTGTGGCACCTTATAGACTAACTGAAGTGTAGGAGCATAAGCTTTCGTGGGCAAAGACCCACTTCGTCAGATGCATGTAGTGGAAATTTCCAGAGGCAGGAATAAATATGCAGGCCAGGATCAGGCTGGAGATGACGAGGTGGATCCAATCAAGGAGGATCCACCTCGTCATCTCCAGCCTGATCCTGGCCTGCATATTTATTCCTGCCTCTGGAAATTTCCACTACATGCATCTGACGAAGTGGGTCTTTGCCCACGAAAGCTTATGCTCCTACACTTCAGTTAGTCTATAAGGTGCCACAGGACTCCTCGTCGCTTTTGCAGATTCAGACTAACACGGCTACCCCTCTGATACTTTACTTGGATATACTGCTGACGTTTCCCCTGAGACACTGTATATTGAAGGGACTTGATGTTGAATTACTTTCATACTGATTTTGCCTGCTTGTGATGTCTTGTGGAGATCTGGAAATTCATGACTAAGCTAACAAAACAATGGTCTGTCCAACAGTCATTGGTCCCATGCATAGCCCTCATGATGCAGACACCCTTCCAATCAGAGCTCTAACAATCACATAGTTGTGAAGGTTCCAATGTTGAGAGTGAGAAGGTCTCCAGGTGGCCTTTGTCTAAAAAGGGTGTTCACAATCACCAGGCCATGTTCTTTGTATTTGCTCAGGAGGAGAATGCTGCCGGAGATACTCCTTTTCTGATAGTGTAATTGCAGACAGATCTGACTCATGCCCAACTCTAGCATTAAAATCTCAAAGGACAATGATCTTGCCCTTCTTGGCAATGTTGGTCAGACACTGTCAAGATCTGTATAGAATTGTTCCTTGATATCCTCACTAGAAGCAAGCGTTGGGGCATATACACTGATGACTGTTACTGAGCTCAAGATGAAGACCCATAAGATGTGCATTGATTCCTACAAGAAATTCTGCAGATTGACTGACAAACATTCCTAATCACAAAACCAACATCATGAATGGATTTTCCTTTCCAAAAAAGGGCATACAATATCGTTTTTATCCATCAGCGTGTGAACATTCCATGTAGCAAAATTCACTATGTTTTTATAGCTTTGACTACAGGCGCAGTGATCTCACTGGATGCTGTAATCCAGCCAAGAGTGTATGAGGGTATGTCTACACTGCCACTCTAGCTCGAACTAGAGTGGCTAATGTAGGCATTCGAACTTGCAAATGAAGCCTGGGATGGATGCAGGAGGAATAACGGTAGTTCTAATTAGGAACTTTAATTCAAACTACCTACTCCGTGCCGCATGTAGCCGCGGGCAGGTAGTTCAAATTACAGGCATTTAAAAATGGTACCCACCCAGGAACATGCAAATGAAGCCCGGGATATTTAAATTCCGAGCTTCATTTGCAAGTTCGAATGCCTACATTAGCCACCCTAGTTCGAACTAGGGTGGCAGTGTAGACATACCCAGAGAGAGCCTAGATTTAGGGCTCTTTTTCTAGTACTCTCCCCGTGTGAGGTGAACAGAGGGGATACTAAAGAGAACTGTTCAGTTGTGATGGTAGCTACCAAATTACACCCCTGGTTCAGTCCAGGTGCAAGAGAATAATTTAATTACTGCTGCCTACATGCAGATTTGTGGCTAGGGATTGCCAGATTAAAGAGAGGATTACTCAGCAATGTATCTGTGAGCCAGGCTAATAACTGTAACCTTAATTTTGTAGGTGGGTAAACTAAGGTACAGAGCAACTACAGGCCAGATTCTTATATCCTTACTCATGTTATTTTTACCATTTGCATTGCAGTAATGCATAGAAGCACCAATTAGCAAGTACATCTCCATTATGGTAGACACTAAACAAAACCCTGGTATATTTATGTCTGTCTGCAAATAGGTCTATATTAAATGCTAATTGTTTTGTGTACTAAAGAATCATCCAGGGCCAAGTAAATATTGTATTATTTTATACGAGTTCCAGTAAATCCTACAAAGTGATGCTCCTTTCCTACATTAGCAACTTTCCTGTTCATCTGAAAATCTTTCTATTTACAGACCTGACAGTCCCATGTAAAAAGTTTTGGAATGACAGCCCACCCAAAAGAACCTGCTTAAAAATGACATGCCTGAAAATGAGAAAAGTAGATTCAATTAAGGCTTTCAATTTCTGTGTACCAACTTTAACATTCGCTCCTGATTTATTTTATTCGTCTGCATCAATGAAAATGCTGATGCAACCACAAAATCCACCAAAACCTCAATCCACTTTCCAACCACTTCGATATTCACATCTGGAATGACTAAAAACTGCCCAGATACTTCTTGAGGACTATTTTTTACACTGCTTGATGAATATTATGATCCAACATCATTGACCTTGGAAAGGTGCATATGTTCACACATGTGGGAAATTTATGTGTGTCATCATTGTTCAGATCCTCACCACTAAGCTTGCCTCCTGATTATATATTCTACCTGGATCTGTGCAATAGCAATTTTTCCCCTTTCCTGCCTCCTCATATGTTGCTTGGGGCTTGCACAATCAACTGCTCACACACAGTCTTCAAGCCAAAAATTATTGGTACAAATTATTCAGAAAATAATTTGACTAATAAATAAATTTGAGAAAATCTGGAGCCGTTTATGGATAATCCAAGATCAGAAACAATCATGGAATACATTGTTTGCTGTGAATTATTCCTCCAGCTCTAACAATCAGCATACCAATAGCATTGCAACTCAAACCACTCTGTAGGATCCACAAAGTCTCTCAGGGTATGTCTTCACTACAGCACTATTTCGAATTAACTTAAATAGTTAATTCGAATTAAGCTAATTTGAAATAATGCATCTATACACAAAAACTATTTTGAAATAACGTTTTGCTATTTTGAATTAGTGCGTCCATACTGAGTGGACCCTGAACTGAAGTTAAGGCTGGCTGGAATCAGTGCCAGCAGGACATTGGGTTAGGACTTAGTGTGTGTGACTTAGCAGCTGCCTGAGGCTAACTGAGCTCCATGCTTAAAGGGACCCTACCCCCACCCCGGATGGACAGTTTTCAGGGTTCCCCGCTTGCTTGTCTACCTCGATGAGGGACAGCAAAGCAGTCCTGTCTCGGAGTGCCCTGAGTGCCTGCACTCGGGACACCACAGCACCCGGCCACATGGAGCCAGAGCTGCCCCACGGGCACGCTGGTACATCTGGTGGGGTTGTTGCCATCAGCCCGGCTGCACTTGCTGCAGGCTGCCATCCGGAGTGTCCATCGGAAGGCTGTCAGGATCCAGGAGGTCCTGAGGGAGAACGTCCACTCCGAGGTGCCCTCAGAGCCTCCCCGGTCCTCCCCACCGGGGGCTCGTGCCCCATTCCTCCCTCTCATCCTTCCACTTACCCTTCCCTAGCTCCCCTTCCTGATGTCAAATAAAAGACACATATGTTCAAAATAGAAACTGGGTTTATTGAACAAAACTGGGGGGGATGAATCTCTGGGGAGACTGGGGAAAGGAGGTGGAGAGGAGAAGAGAGAGGGTGGAAGAGGGGAGGGGGAAACCTGGGAGGAGGGAGCTGGTATGGAGGGAGCTGTATTTCGAAATAGCAGTTTGCCTGTATAGTTGCTATTAAAGTTAATTCAAAATAACTGCTGTTATTTCAAATTAATTTTGTAGTGTAGACATATCCTCAGATATGTTTTAGAAAATGGTGCATCTGAACAGAACTCCAGAGAACCTGCTACAGGAAAGTGATAGTGTTAGTCTGGTGTAGCTGAAACAAAAAACAAAAACAAACAAACAAAAAGTGCTACATAGCCCTGTTTTTTGTTCTGCTACAGGAAAGTAAATTAAGACAGAAAAGGCTAGTTTCTTGCTTGGCACTTCAACACCCTCATTTTTTCCCCAGGTCTGTTGTATTTATTGATAACACTGCACTGGTTTTGATATAAGGACTCAAAAGCACATCATCAGTAAGCTTTTACCTCATATGTTAAAGTAATTCTAAGATAAACAGAAAAACTGTACTGGGATAGACATACCTCCTTCTTCATCTAAGAATGCATGTACTTGGGGCAGAGCCAATTTTGTTGTGCTGGCAATCAGCTTGCTGGGCCAAATTCAGACTTTGTGCGAGGTATTGAAGTGAATGATTATGCGCTTGTCTAATTACCTCAGAAATGCATTTGGCCCAAAATTGTCACTAAACAACTGGAGTAGGAAAAAATACTGTTTGGGTTTGTCTACACTGCATACTTATTTCAAAATAAGCTATTCTGGTATAGTTATTCCAAAATATCTTTTTTTGAAATAGCATTTCTACACTGCAGGGAAGCTTCAAAATTAGTCAGAGGCAGGTTTCCTTACTGTGGGCATGGTATCTCAATTTAGAGCCCCAGGAAGCAGTGGGGAGGAATAACTTAGAATGACCCTGGTGAGGGACTATTTCAAAATAGCAGCAGTGAAACATCTACACAGGCCTTATTTCGAAATAGCTATTTCGGAAAAGGCATTATTCCTCATAGAAGGAGGTTTACAGATTTTTCAGAATAATAAATTATTTCGAAATAACGGAATGGTTGTGTAGACATTCGCATTGTTATTTCGAAATAATAGTGCAGTGTAGACATACCCTTTCAGAGCACACACAAATCACCAGGCAGCCAAAATACCCTTATTTCCACCTTGGACCTTGGCTTTCAGAATGGTTTTCCTATCATAACTTTCTTCTGCTGTTCTGTTGTGATCAGGGCCGATCTTCCATTGCAGTAACTGGCTATTAGGGAGCAGATGTTTGTGAAGTATCAGTGATAGTAATGTCACCAAGATGGTTTGGAGGCAAAGGCCAAGAAGCTTGACTGATGAGGAGGCGGCTTAGGGCAGCTGACGAATTGCCTTGCTTGCTTTTATACTTTCTATGTTTCAATAGCTTCCAACAGCAGCCAAGTTATTTTTAAACAAAAGTCAAAACAGTATGGGCCAATACTACATCACCTGACCTTAACATGCTCTTTCTTCATTCATCATCATCCAATTTAGCTAACACTGTATTATTTAGTACCATTGCTGCTGACTTGTCTCGTCGTACATTACCTTTATTAAAACTGCTTCTCAGCTATAGTACTTTATGGCGCAGAAACCCGATTTATAGTATCACCTGGCTGGCTCAATCTGCTACCACACATGTTGAAATTAATAACCTCAAATGGACTTTAAAAAAAAGTACAAGATCCCTGTGCAGTGTGCAGTTGCGACACCATCTGCCATGGCACCATGGCTAGTAAAACATTCAGTGTTGTCCTGGATTCCAGAGCAATGCTACACTATTGTGAGAAAAGTGGGAAAGAGATGAAAAAGCTCATAGCTGAGCTGTTCCATCTCTCCATGTGGAGGTTGAAAAGTTCCACCGTTTTGTCTAGCCTTGGGGAATAAATCTTGGGTTAATTAGAGTTTTGTTCACATATGGGCTACATACAGATGTTCTATTGAGTATAGCTTTTTCATTTAGGGGGTGATTTTTTTTTTTGTTACAAAACACAATAGTTATTCAGCTTCTAGCATGGCCTCAGCAAGGGTGTCTTTTCTCGTACGGGAATACATTATACCAGTATAAACATTTGTAGATTGTTATGACTGCTCCTCTATGCTAAGGGGTTAAATTGCTTTAATTATACTTAGTAATCTCATCTGAAGAAGTGGGTTGTGCCCATGAAAGTTCATGATACTATCTATATATTTTTGTTAGTCTCTAAGTGCTACGGGACTGCTCTTTTCAATGTTTTTGTACAGACAAAATCTTAGGCTACGTCTAGACTGGCATGATTTTCCGCAAATGCTTTTAATGGAAAAGTTTTTCTGTTAAAAGCATTTGTGGAAAAGAGCATCTAGATTGGCACAAATGCTTTTCTGCAAAAGCACTTTTTGCGGAAAAGCGTCCGTGCCAATCTAGACGCGGTTTTGCGCAAGAAAGCCCCGATCGCCATTTTTGCCATCGGGGCTTTTTTGCACAAAACAGTTTTCAGCTGTCTACACTGGCCCTTTTGCGCAAAAGCATTTCCGGAAAAGGGCTTTTGCCTGAATGGGAGCAGCGTAGTATTTGCGCAAGAAGCACTGATTTCTTATAGTAGAAAGTCAGTGCTTTTGCACAAAATCAAGCGGCCAGTGTAGACAGCTGGCAAGTTTTTCCGCAAAAGCAACTGCCAGTCTAGACACAGCCTTAGAGTATTTAGCAGATTACAAAGGGAGCCAATGACTTTGGGTTGGTGTTCTTTTACTGAAGACTGGTAAATATATATATATATAAAAAAGTATTTACAGGAGGCTGGCCTAACACCCATGCTCAACGTTACTGTCCAGAATAGTCCGAATGAGGTCAAATGGTATTGTTGCCCTGAAAGCTAACAGGTATTATTATCCACCATGTGACTTCTGTCTTGTGGAAATGACTGAATTCAAACTGTACTTTCTTTTGCTAAAAGAAGACTCTGATACGGATAAAGACCCACTCTAACCTCTATGTAAATGTTAAACTTCAATCATAATACTTTCACCGGAAGGGGAATGAATTCCATAGCGAATCCACTTATTTAAAACTGTGAATTTGGCACTCAGATTTTTAATTTGAAATGTGAATGGTCAGTTGCTTAGATAAACTAATCATTCAGCACAAAACTAATGACTGACATTGAATCTCTTCAGTGAACTCATTCAAGGTTAATTCATGAAGTTAATCAATAATTTCAAATAAATAAAAGAATTTCTGAGAAAAATCATGACTGCTGAGAAAAGCACCGTTAATCAAATTAGTAATTCATTATGATTTTGCGAGCTCTGCTCCATGTGGTAACTTGGTCTCTAACCTTCTGGAGAAGCAATAACATTTAAAAAATACTGGAGAATATTTCAGTTTGATTTCTTCTTTCTTTTTTGTTTGATTTTATGAAACTTCAACTACAGGCAGTCCCCGGGTTACGTACAAGATAGGGACTGTAGGTTTGTTCTTAAGTTGAATCTGTATGTAAGTCGGAACTGGCATCCAGATTCAGCTGCTGCTGAAACTGACCACCAGTTCTGACTTACATACAGATTCAACTTAAGAACCCCAAGCGTCCCCAAGTCAGCTGCTGCTGAAACTGATCAGCAGCTGATTCCAGGAAGCCCGGGGCAGAGCAACTCTGCCTCGGGCTTCCTATAGTCAGCGCTGGTCAGTTTCAGCAGCGGCTGACTTGGGGACGCCTGGGGCAGAGCATCTGGGGTGCTGCTGGGTTGCTCCAGTAGCGCCACTCCTCGGCGCTACTAGACCAACCCAGCAGCACCCCAGATGCTCTGCCCCAGGCGTCCTGATTCAGGACGCCTGGGGCAGAGCAGCTGGGGTGCTGCCGGGTTGGTCCAGTAGTGCCCAGAGCGGCGCTGCGGGACCACCCGGTAGCACCCCAGCTGCTCTGCCCCAGGTCCACAACAAAAGCCTGGTCTGCTGGGGGGCCGCACTAGCTGCGCCCCCCCCCCCAGCAGATGAGGGACACGGGGAGCAAAGCCACAGTGGGGTGCCGCGCCTCTGAGGCTTTGCTCTGGCAAAGCTTCAGAGGTGCAGCACCCCGCCACAGCTGCGGCTTTGCTCCCGGTGCCCCTGGTCTGCTGGAGATGGTCCCCAGCAGACCAGGGGCACCCGGAGCAGCTTTTCTCGCCCCAGAGGTCGAGGTGGCGGGACCACTGCGCTCTGGGCGGTCCCACTGCCTGCGAGCTCCGGGGCGAGATAAGTAACTCGGGGACTGCCTGTATTCATCTGAGCCTCTGAACATCTCAGTGCTTAATCAAACCCAGCTACCTGTCATTAGCTTAGTTTTCTGAGATGATGTTGAATGTAGTTTATCTTGGTTTACACTAGCAGCTAAGCAGTATGCTGCTGAGCCAATTACTGACACCTGTTTCAACAATGGATCTTTTCCTAGTGTTGGCCAGCTCAGTATCTATGCTGTCTGTTGAGTTACTTTTACAAGAAAACTCTTAGTCCTTCCCTGGCCCACATCCTCATATCTTCAGCCCATTAGCAGCTCCCCATGCCTCTATTTATGATGTGGAATCAAATTGATGTCATCTGAATTTATGTTAAAATGCCAGGTTTAGCATTCAGACTGGAAGAGCACAGCAATTTTCTCTTCCAGGTGTTAAGGTTTCCTCACCCCATGCTACTAAACAAGCAAATTGTTCTCCAGATGCACATCTCTCTAGCCTCAGTCAGTCTCAAATGGCTGAGATATATCACCAGCTGTCAAGCTCAGAGACACCTAACAGCAGCAAGATGTTGCTCGCTGCTGCTGCATGTATAACATAGCCCTTCTGCTATAAATTTCTCACTTGTCTTGATTGCTTATTAGGACATCGGTTGGTTCGAGAGAGCATGTGTGGGAGTCAGTCCAAACCGGAGATTCCTGTGCTTGCTGCAGACTATCTTGGATGCCTGAAAACCTCAGGAAGATTGTTTCTCAGAAGTGACAGGAGAAACATGGAAGGAGAGGAAATTCAGTGATAGGAAATGGATTTGAGCAGCCTTCCTACCCCGAGAGCGGTATCCTATCACGTTCCTGAAGGAGGGAGGGCAAGATTTTGATTTCTGTTTTATTTGGGGGGGCCTGTTCATCTTCAAATGCCTTAATATTGTATGAAAAAATCTTCATACATCAGGGAATAAAGCTGGGAGGGGTTGCGACTGCTCTGGAGGATAGGGTCAGAATTCAAAATGAACTGGACAAATTGGAGAAATGGTCTGAGGTAAACAGGATGAAGTTTAATAAAGACAAATGCAAAGTGCTCCACTTAGGAAAGAAAAATCAATTTCACACATACAGAATGGGAAACGACTGTCTAGGAAGGAGTACGACAGAAAGGGATCTAGGGGTTATAGTGGACCACAAGCTGAATATGAGTCAGCAGTGTGATGCTGTGGCAAAAAAAGCAAACATGATTCTGGGATGCATTAACAGGTGTGTTGTGAGCAAGACACGAGAAGTCATTCTTCCGCTCTACTCTGCATTGGTTAGGCCTCAGTTGGAGTATTGTGTCCAGTCCTGGGTACCGCATTTCAAGAAAGATGTGGAGAAATTGGAAAGGGTCCAGAGAAGAGCAACAAGAATGATTAAAGGTCTAAAGAACATGACCTATGAAGGAAGGCTGAAAGAACTGGGTTTGTTTAGTCTGGAAAAGAGAAGATTGAGGGAGGACATGATAGCCATTTTCAGGTATCTAAAAGGGTGTCATAAGGAGGAGGTAGAAAACTTGGCCTCTGAGGATAGAACAAGAAGCAATGGGCTTAAACTGTAGCAAGGGATGTTTCGGTTGGACATTAGAAAAAGTCCCTAACTGTTAGGGTAGTCAAACACTGGAATAAATCGCCCAGGGAGGTTGTGGAATCTCCATCTGTGGAGATATTTAAGAGTAGGTTAAGATAAATGTCTATCAGGGATAGTCTAGACAGTATTTGGTCCTGCCATGAGGGCAGGGGACTGGACTCGATGACCTCTCGAGATCCCTTCCAGTCCTAGTATGCTATGATTCTATGATTCCATGTGCCTTTCATCCAAAGGAACATAAAGGGATTCACTGCCTGCTGGGATTAAATTGACCAAGTCTCCTCAGGATATTCTTAGTACAGAACCTATTGGAGGAATACCAACAGAATAAAGACCACCTTGAGGGGGATACAGAGATGGAAGAAAATGGAGGCAACCTTACATACACTAGGGTCCTGCATGTGGCCAACGCTACCCACAAGTGGGCAACAGTGACTAAAAAGAGGGAATGGCCAAAAGAACATGTGATTCCCTGTTGCGGAGCATCTCCATAACAACCTTTTTAGGAATTTATATCACTTCCAAATGGTGACATGATCTAGAAAATATAACAGTGCAATACCACCTCTCCTAAATCATCCCTGGAGCACCTGGGGTTGGACTTGTGCAGGAAGGTGAAAATATTACTTCCCTGTGAGTGTGGGAGAATTTAGTTTACAAAAGGTAGGTTAAATGATTTTTGTGTAGCTCTGTGTTGCAAAGTCCATTACAAAACCTTTTTAATGGGAAGTGAAGAGTAACACTTAACTGAAATTGGAACTGACTGTAAGTGAGCAGGAATCCCCAGTTGGGCAGAGCAAAAATGGGACCATGGAGGCTGAGGAGCTCCTTTTCTGGGGAGCCCTGGCCAGGCGGAGCAGCAGCGGGACCGCTGAGTGGAAAAAGCGGGGCAGCCGGTAAGCCCCATCCCCAAGGATCCCCGGTCTGTTGGGGGAGAAGCGGGGCTGCAGTGGCTGGGGAGCTCCATCCTGAGGGGCTTCTGCAGGCCAGAGCCCAAGTCCAAGCCTTGCAGGCTGAAACCCAGTGACAGTGGGGGTACATCCTCAGGGAGGGGGTACATCCTGGGAGGCCATTGGCAGGGGACTTCCCCATATCCAGCAAATTCCCCTCATTCCGGATGGCTCAGATCCCGAGGGAGGTCCAACCTGTACTGGCATAGCAACTGTATCTATAGCACAGAGTTGTCCAACAGCATGAACATGAGTCTGCTTCTCTTGTCTATGAGCAGGAGATGGTTATCCACCAATGCTGTTTCAATTGCCTGAAGCTTCAAAGCAATCCTGGTATCCTCTTTTAGGAGGTCAACACATCAGAAAAATAATTACCTGTTGGGAAAAGCGGGGTTGGAGGCTGGGCAGCAGTTTGAGAAGCTGTTAGGGCCAAGTAATGGTTTCTTCTCTGCAATTTCTCTACTCAGAATTGGCAGTAGATTCCTCTCTACAGAGGTCTTTATAGTGTGTTAGGCAGGGTCTCTCCTGGACAGTAAAGGAAATAAATACCAAATCAAGTGGCACAGGTGGCAGTCGTGAGAGCTGTTAATGTTCCCATTACTGCCACTTGTATGAATGGGTCACATTTTTGGAATGAGGTGATTTCCCATCCTGTTCTGAGCTTTGTTCTTGAGGCCAACCCATATCTGTGGGGTGCTTGAATGCCACACGCTAATGCTGGCATAGTCCATTTTGAAAAGCCTCAGAGGGGTGGCAGTGTTAGTCTGTAACTTTAAAAACAATGAGTAGTCCTGTGGCACCTTTATTGTTTGCTAATTAATGGTCCTTATCTGTCCCCTTTGACTATCTAGTCTTTAGGTGCTTATAGACTATTTGTTTTCCCTATTGCTTTCCAGCTTGGCTTTCTGTAGCCAGACAGGAACCCCCCTTGTAACATCCATTTTTGCTTGCCTGGAGCATGCAGGGCACACAGAGCAGAAGGCCCAGGCTGTGTGACCGTGAATGGCTGTAAACAAAGATATACCAATTGCTGACCAAGAGGCTGCCAAGGAGTGCCCTTGACTCAAACCCATATTGATACGAACACACATCCGTCCGCGGGGGGAGGAATCTCTCGCCCAGTAAAAAACTGTCTAGTACTCACAATTTAGTTATCTCTCTTGCAAGTGTAAATTAACTTGAAACTTGCTTCTAAGAACTGGTGCCACAAAATGGACCAGTAGAATTTAGCCTCTTAGATAAGAAAGAGGATACGGGCCCCCAGGGGTATATAGATGGGTCCAGCAGCATATTTACTCTGTGTGTCAATCTACCATCTATCTGCTGGTCGGGTTAGGTGTTTGATCTCCCGAGGTTCCAGAGGGGACGTCCACCTCGTATTCGTCTTTCCTAGGAATTGAGAGACCGGCCCTGGCCTGACACGCTGGAGTCGAGAGGCACAGAAAGGGGTAAAAATTGTACCTGGATGTGGTCCTTTGTTTAAGTATATATATATATATATATATAGTGTTAGAGCTCTTTAAAGATTAAGCTGTCACTTGGTACCATTATTTCTATTTTCTATCTTTACCTTTTTCCTGTAATCATTGTTAAGACCTATATATATATATTTGTTAACAGTTAAGAAATAGAACAATAGCCATTGTAACCATATGCTTTTATAAGTCTTTTAATAAACCTGTAACTGTTTAAGCTTTAACCTGACTCCTTCAGTTGCTGTAATAGAACCAAGCACAATTTAAAAGAACTTCAGCCGGTCATAAAGGGACAGACATAGGGAGAGCTTGGGCGTTTGGATCTGTGTCACTCCCAGGTGACAAGATCCGTTGGGGCACCTTTTCAGCCTTTCCTAGGCTGCCCGCTGCGAAGGAACCCCTGTGTTCTAGCAGCTAAAATCTAAAGTGTAATAAGTTCTTCCTATATAATAGGGCGTCTGTTGGCCTGCTGGCCACCCTCTGCGACAGGACCCCGGTCCTAGCAGTAAAGACACAGACGTTAAAACTTTTCTCGGAAACACACACACACACACACTGCCCTGACCGTCGGCTGACAGAATTGGCGTAGTCGGCAGGATTGTGCTATTGGTTCAAATACAGCAGAATGAAGCCAGTCATGATTGACATGGATTTTAGCTGTTTGCCCGAGAGGGATGGGGCAACCCTAAGTGGGATAAAGAGATGTTAGGGAAAGGCGCTTGCATCTGGCTGTTAAAGGGTGTGTGGCAAGCAGCCTGCTCTAGCTACTGGAACTTAGAAACAGAGCTGATAAGGGTGCAGAGAGAGAGTTACGAACTCTTGGAGCAATGCCAGAACCTGGATACCCGGGTGCGAACCCTAAATAAGGACATGGAGCACCTACAGGAATGGCTCATCCTGAGGGTAAAAAGGGGAAGGAGAAAGTAATTAATGGAGAAAAATGAGCTTTTGGAGCTGGCTTTAGAATGTTGCTGGCTCAAGCCCCCGCTCTCCCGCCTTCCACTGTAACCAAGATAAAACAGTACAGCATTCCAGCCGAAGCTATGGCTCCGGTCTGTGAACTAATTAAAGATTTAGAAAAACGGGGAATCTTAATTCATACCTTCTCCCCGTATAATTTGCTCAGGAAGCATGCTCGATGGGAATGAGCCCCCACCCACAAGGAAGCTCTGAGACAGCTGATAACGAGATACACACTTATCAGTCTATAGGTCCGATTCACCCTAATGCCCCATTTCATTTGTACCTTACTGTGAGAAACACAGGGATGTCCTATGCCTTATGGCAAGAAGGAGCAACTGTACCCCGCCGCCCCATACAGTTTGGCTCGAAGTTATGGCAGGGGTCACAGTCAAATTACACGCTTTATGAAAAGTGCTTCTATCATCCTACACAGCACTAAGGGAAACAGAGGAGCTAACCCAAGCTCAAGCCATAACACTTCACACTCCTCTCCCAATCATTAAGTCCATATTGGAGGGAAAGGAGTTGCCACCGGGAATAGCCCAAAAGAAAATGACTGTCCAAAGATGAGCACTCTATTTACACACACACTGCCCTGACCGTCGGCTGACACTTTCCCATGATATATTTTTTACCCACTGTCTTTTCTTGTTTCCCACCCCTTCCCAATTTTCCCTTCTCCTCCCCCCCTCCATCTGCCCTATTTATTTTGGTCCTAGACCTCCAATGCTCCAGTCATCTGAAAAAGCAGGCTGTGCCCACGAAAGCTCATGATACCATCTACATGTTTTGTTAGTCTATAAAGTGCTACCAGACTATTTGTTACTTTTTTCAGTTTACCTATATTTACGGGACTACTCGTTTGGGAAAACTAGGTTACAGGCTCCTGAAAATTGGGCTGTCCCCTGGAAATCATGACATGTATTAACAACACCCCAATAATTTCAGAAGACACGTGAGCAGATCGCAACCAATGTTTATGAGACGGAGAATCTCAATGAGCCACAGATCTGTGAGATACTGATACGTCTTTATAGACAGAGTTTGTTTTTGATTAAGTCCCAGTTCGTCGGGTTTAAATGTAGGAGCCAGATCACCTCTTTCTAATACACGATGCAAGGGAGACAGAGTTTGCTTCAGGGTTCTATGCAGTTAATGTAAATGATTCATTCTATACAGCACTAAAACATCCACAAAGACCCCCATGAGTGAAGTCAATTGACCTTACCAGTGCAAATGAAAGTGTGCTATGTAGTTATCATTTATTATAGAGATTGGTGTTTTGATTGTCATCAATTAGATCAACAATGACTCACACAATCTGCCTTATATTTAGGTTGCTTTATAATACAATTAATATTTACAGCAAACCCAAATATATTCTATTAAGCCACATTTAATCAGCTCTCAATTGCCACTGTTGTCTGCTGTGTCCCCCTAGGACTAGACTGAAATAATGGCACTAGTTTCCTCTTTCTGCTATTTCTTGATTGATTGACAAGTCATTGCACGGTAAGTTGCTCTGCTCTACCATTTTCCCAGTGGGCGGTACAGCAGAGTAGTGATATGGAACAGTAATGACATTGCATCAGCAGTCACTATAATATAAATATGACATGAACTTCCTTCACGGCGTGGAGCTGAATTTTCATATATTTTCCCTTCATCTTTGTACATAATTGGTCACAAAAAATAACTTTAATAATATAAATTCTAAACAAGCTCCAATGTGTTTTTGAAGCAGAAGACTAAGAGCTCTAAGGGTACATGATACAATGAACATGCAAGGATTACTTTCCATATATCATATCTAACTACTTTGTATTAGTTTGGATTTAAAGAGGAAAAAATAATATTTCTGTGGTGACTGATTCAAAGCTCAGAAGGAAAGGTGCTAATCAAAAGCATTCTGAGCACTCAAGTCATTGGAGATGCTGTAGTGGGGTATTTGGTGGGATCATTGAATACTGATTTCCCTGTCAATGGGAATGTAGCCTTTGGAGAAAACAAAGTTTCTTTTTTCATTATTGAAAGGAATTTTCACCTCCATCTCGCATGCAGCATCTCTCTGCTCCAAGCCTCACTACTCGTACTTAGCAGAGAGAAAGTCATTTCAATTGTTTGCCCCATACTGGTCACCCCAGAGAGGAAAGAAGGTCTTGTGATAAAGACACTGCACTTTAACTAAAGAGAGCTGGTTTCAGTTCTTGGTTCTGCTGCAGACTTCCTGTGCCACTTGACCTAAATTGGTTCCACATCTGCAAAATGGGGATGTTAATAGTTCTTTTATAAGAACGTAAGAATGGCCATAAAGGGTCAGACCAAAGGTCCATCTAGCCCAGTAGCCTGTCTGCCAACAGTGGCCAGCACCAAGTGCCCCGGAGGGGGTGGACCGAAGACAATGATCAAGCGATTTATCTCATGCCATCCATCTCCAGCCTCTGACAAACAGAGGCCAGGGACACCCTGGCTAATAGCCTTTTATGGACCTAACCTCCATGAATTTATCTAGCTTCTCTTTAAACTCTATTATAGTTCTAGCCTTCACAGCCTCCTCTGGCAAGGAGTTCCACAGGTTGAGTATGCGCTGTGTGAAGAAGAACTTTCACTTATTAGTTTTAAACCTGCTACCCATTAATTTCATTTGGTGTCCTCTAGTCCTTATAGTATAGGAACTAATTAATAACTTTTCTTTATCCGCCCTCTTCACACGACTCATGATTTTATATACTTCTACCATATCCCCGCTCAGTGTCCTCTTTTCCAAACTGAAAAGTCCCAGTCGCTTTAGCCTCTCTTCATATGGGACCTGTTCCAAACCCCTAATCATTTTAGTTGCCCTTTTCTGAACCCTTTCCAAGGCCAAAATATCTTTTTGGAGGTGAGGAGACCACATCTGTATACAGTATTCAAGATGTGGGCATATCATAGTTTTATACAGGGCCAGTAAGATATTCCGTGTCTTATTTTCTATCCCTTTCTTAATAATTCCTTTCTTAATAATTCTTCCACTATTTGATCTGAGGAAGTGGGTCTGGCCCACGAAAGCTCATCATCTAATAAACCATCTTGTTAGTCTTTAAAGTGCTACATAGTCCTGTATTTTGCTTAATAATTCCTAACATTCTATTTGCCTTTTTGACCGCCGCAGCACACTGCGTGGACATTTTCAGAGAGCTATCCACGATAACTCCAGGATCTCTTTCCTGATTTGTCGTAGCCAAATTAGCCCCCATCATACTATATGTATAGTTGGGGTTATTTTTTCCAACGTGCATTACTTTACATTTATCCACATTAAACTTCATTTGCCATTTTGTTGCCCAATCACTTAGTTTTGTGAGATCTTTTTGAAGTTCTTCACAGTCTGCTTCTGTCTTGACTATCTTAAACAGTTTAGTATTTTCTTCTACACCTGTCGGTCTTGATGGTTTACAGGGGTTGTCTAGCTATATGTTGGACTTAGTTGTGTTTCCTCTAACTTGATATGTACATGTGTGGAATGAATTTTGTTATGTGCACCAATATGAAGGTGATGTGTCTCACCTTCATCTCCATATTAGTGCACATAACACAATTTATTCTGCACGTTTGGCAGAGGTGGGGCCAAAGGATTCAGAATGTGGGGAGGGGGATTAGGCTTTGGGGAGATGGGGGTCCTGGCTGGGGGTGCAGGTTCTGGGGTAGGGCTAAGGATGAGGCATTTGGAGTGTAGAAGGGACTTCAGGCTGGGTCTAAGGGGTTTGGAGTGCAGGATCTGGCTCAATGCAAGAGGTAGGAGTGAGGGTGCAGGGTATAGGTGGGAGTTAGGTTGCAGGAGGCAGATCAGGGTTGGGATGTGGGGTCTAGGAGGAATCTAAGGTGGTCGAGCAGGCTCAAGGTTAAGTGTAGGAGCTGGAATGGAATTAGGGTGTGTGAAAGGAGTCAGGCCTGGGGCAGGGGGTTGGAGTCCAGGGTGCTTACCTGGGGCAGCTCCCGTCTCGGGGAGCAGGAACAGACAGCTCTGCATGGCTCGTGTGGTCCCTGCTCTTCTGCAGGCACCCCCTGCAGCTCCCATTGGCTGGGAATCACAACCAATGGGAGCTAGTTGGGGGGGCTCCAGGGGAGAGTAGTGCAGGGACAGAGGTTCACTCACTGCAACACGGCTCCAGCCAGTGAGGGGAAGGAACAGCAATGCACGGCACTGCCTTCTCTCCCACCTGGAAGGGCTGGCCCAGAAAACCGGGGCTTTATGGGTTGCAGCCCAAGGCCCTAGGCTGAAGTCCCAAAAGCCCATTTCTTAATACAGCCCTGCTTCTGTGGGTGGAGGAGTGTGCCTCTCCCCTGGCCATGACAACTCCCTGCTGGCCCTATTGTGGCTGGAGGAATGTACCTCTCACCTGAGCTGGCATCTCCCTGCTGGGCTGGAGAAGTATGGCTCTCCTCTGGCCCCATCAGGGAGCTGCCATGTGACAGCCCTGGGCCCCTGCACAGGGCTTATTAGACAGCTGCACAGCTTGCAGGAAACCTGGGTGTAATGGGCTGGATCACAGAAGTCCCTCTCCAGTTCTAACACAGTGTGCTGATCAAGGACACCTGCCTTCTTGCCCTCTGGGGCATAGAATCATAGGGTTGGGAGAGACCTCAGGAGCCCCCACTAGGCTAGAAGCTCTGGTCTCCTCCAGCTAAGACATCGAGTTAGAGTTACTGCCTCCCCCACCCCCTGGAAAGCACCACAGACACTGATCCAGCTCCGTTCTGGGAGGGCTCAGTTATAAGGCTGTTGACAGCACCCAAGAACCCAAACCACTAAAGGGACCAAAACCCCAAATAAATCCATCTTACTCTGTATAAAAGTTTTGCACAGAGACAACTCATAAGCTTAGCCCTCTTTAACAATGAGAAAAGGGATAAGTACACTAGCTGCTCCTTCTCCCTCCTCCCCAAGTAACAATTATGCATACTTATTTACAATTATTTACACTGGGTTTGATAATAAACAAGAGTTTTACTAAGTGTAAAAAGTAGGATTTAACTGAATGCAAGTGAATACAGACACATTAAAGTAAGTCATTAAGCAAAATGAACAAAACAGGCCAACTAATCCTAATGTTACATGCAAATTCTAATCACCTTTTTCACAAGCTAAGGAGCCTCACAGCTTGGGCCCAATTCTTCACCCTGTTCAATCTTAGATGTTTCTGGCAAACATCTGAGGTGATAAGTAATGGGTCTCCTGGCATCTGGCAACTCCCTATATTGTTTGGTTCCTTCCTCCCTCGCCCCCCAGCTTTATATCTCTTGTCCAAGGTGGAAATTCTTCCTATTCAGTTCTTATTTTTCTCACCTTGAGTGGAAAAGTACCAGATAAAAAATGGATTCCAGCATCAGGTGCCATGATCACATGTCTTTGTCGGACCATCCACACTTTGGGTTTAAAGAGAAAACAAAACTATTTACAAGTCAATGACTAGATCTCCCTGCAATTAGGTCCCTAAAATGGCTTTTACTAGAATATGTGGACTAAAATCAGGTCCCCAATTAATATTTCCAACATCACATACAAGCAAAGTTACATGTACAGAAATGAGATATACAGATTTAGCACATTGCAACTTTTAAAATGATATGTTACATGACCCATTTTGCATAAAGCATCTTTGACATATGCATATTCATAAGCCAATTTTCATAAAGCACGGGGGGGCTGTGACATTTGGTTTATAGGCATTAGTGTAATACAAGAATAGAATCATAGGGAACAAAGAAAACTAGAGGTTTTATCTCAAGGAAAGCAGTCTAGGGATTTCCCAGCTTTAGTATATCAGCTGATAATTGGCATGTGCTTATTGTTTATTAAGTAATATTCATATCTTGGGATAATAACTTTAAAAGCTGAACACCGAGGCATTTGGTAATTTACATATAGTTATTGCTGAGTTAACAGTGAACGTCGTCAAATTGTTATACTGCAAAATTTTCTATCATCTCACTTCTGTGGGCTGACTGGAATCTGAAGCCCCACAAAACTGCCTGTTGTGGCTATACCAGATAGGATATTTCTGAAAAAAGTGCAAAGTTAATTGTGCTCATTTGTATGCAACAACTATTCTTCCAATGTACAGTTACTGAAGAGCTGGAATATTTTGCATATGTGGTGCTAACACATTAGGAATTTAACTATTTTTTATTAAAATCTTTTGCAAATTAACTTTCAACCACTAATTCAGAGTAGAAATTGCAATTACTATTCATGTGCTTTTCCTTAGAAAACTCTCTCAAGTAATATCAATTCAATAGCATTTCCAGTAGGGCTTGTGTTTCAGTTCTTAATGGGAATGTACAAAAGAATTTGTCAGCTTGTGTGTCCACAAAGCTCTTCACAATATGCATTTCTAGTGAGTGCATGGATGTTATGTTACCTCAACACATTATGTTAACCAACAAGATGAAGAAGTCATGAAAAGTCAATGTGAAAAAACCAACACAAGTATCTGACTACTATATCTACCTAAGGACAAGTCACAGAACCATAAATTAAGAGAGCATCAGAGGAGGAGATGGCCCGCAATCCTTACTCCCATGAGTAGTTTTTCCTAACAATGAAGAGAATGGAACTACTTTCATGAATAAAGATTGTTCCATATATGAAGATAACAGGATTAGACCTCACTCGTTAAAAAGTTTGGGAATGTAAGTTTTTTTTTAAATAGGGAAATCTTCAAATCTATCTTTTCCAAACTGTAAACTTGACAGAATTCAAACCTGATATAGTAAAGAAAAAAATACTTCTTGCACAAAGAAAAAAATACCATTTCAACTTTGTATGTTTAAGAGAGAAATATGCATAAAACAATATGCAGTATATTATTGGGAATATCTGAAACCTGATGTTGTTCAAAACAGTAGAAAACAAAAGCCATCAGCCTATGTGAGGTCACATCTCATTACAGATGCAAATTAAGAGTTAAACATAAAAACAATTAATTTTTTTTATTCCATTTACAATAGACTTAGCTTGTTAATCAGACCTAAATGTCAACCTTGGTTGCTTTGTTCATGAGTTTCTGGAAAAGAATCTCTGGGAAAAAGCCAAGTTAGTAACTACTGTGGCTAGAAATGTATTATTCAGCCCTATGTTAGATGATAATAGACCTAGATTTTTTCCTTGTATTCTGGAGTCACTATGTAACCTTGTTAAAAGACCAGAGTTAAGATTCCTTGAGGGCATTAAACTTCCTGCTTCTTGAAAAGCAACTGTTTTCAAATTCCATAGGATTGATCACATTTGCCTCATGTGTCAAAAAATATACCAAGAACTTTTACTGATACATAGTTTTAGAATTTTTTTACTTATTCTGGCAATGAGCAAAACTGCCAATTTTTGGCAACAAATTACATCTGTGTTAAAATGTATAGTACTTTAATTCTTCATATTGGACATCAGGGAAAAGTCCATCTCATTTTAAAGTTCAAAGAATTAGTTTTAAAAGTTTGAAATGACAATGTATGACTTTTTTATTGTTTTTCCAAAGGGTTCATTACTTTTTCTTTCCATTTTAGACTGCTCTGTACAAAAAGAGAAACATTTATCTAGAAATACATCTAGTAGGAAGTATATAATTTGACTAAAGCTGTTTCTTTGCGAATGTACTCAAGGGTAGATAAAATGAATCCCACAGTCTAGCAAATAGAGCAAAAATATCATCCGAAATAACTTCCCAGTTTCCCCCAAAGAATGTGAAGTTGTTCTGAAGAAATCAAGTGCAGTTAAGGGCAGTAATACAGTCATGAGCTCTGTGTTCAGAGACATTGGCCAATCATTCCCAAAACCCATGCGGGAGGTACATTGTCAAGTGAGAAGTTTTATAGAACTTATTCTCCATTTAAAACTTAGAGTATGGTTCCATTCCATCAGTTTTTACACAACATTCTCTTTGATTTGAACTCTGCAAGGATTATTATTACTATTCATTATTTGTAATGCAGAAACACCTCTACGTCCCAGTCAGAGTCCAATCACCCAGGGGGCTGTCTTAAGAGAGTAAGGCAGCTGTTTACTGCACAGGTTAAAGAATAGTTTCATATTTCACCAACATCAACATGAATTCAGGGGAAAAATCCATGCAATGGCATTTCTGTGCCTTTAGACACTATTTGGTCTTGATATAGCCCATTAACCTCTTGAAGGTAGTTTATGTTTGCACACTGATAAATGCATACATACAGAAGGAATGGAAAATTAGAATGATAACAATCCTACTGACTCCCAAAGGATTCCCCTTCATAAACATTCTCTCTGAGAGATATAGGTACTTATAAGGAGAGGTTAGTAAGAGATGGGCAGAACTATCAATTTTTCTCTTCAACAGCTCTGAGTCTGAGTCTGCAGGTGAGCAAGTGTTCTGGGGGATGACTTCTAGCTTCTACCTCAGCAATGGATCAATGCCACACTAGTCAATCATACCTGATTTAATGTGGTGTGTAGGGATGTGCATAACTTTTGACTTGTCCCTCTCCTTCCCCAAATATCCTTCTAAAATCCAGCCAGTGGTACTGGTTTTACAGTCCACCTCCAAGATCAGACCCTCAGCTTCATCCAAATCGTTAGGGTGTTCACCTTTAGTGTGGTTGAGGTGTGGATAAGTGGAGGTGGATAAATCACCTCACCACTGAATAAGGAGACGGGTTTTGAATAGTGATCTGTCACCTCTCAGGTGCATGCCCAACCATCGGGCTATGGGACATTCTGATAGGGGCCTCTCTCCAGTCTCACTCTGGATAAATATTTGAAGAGTCATAGGGGGAGAAGGGAGGAGAGAGAGGGCACACACAAGGATGTCTCACAGGATGCAGGAGACCCAGGGTACAGTCCCTCTCCTCCAAAGAGTATTTACTTATCCAGAGTGGAACAGCTGTAAAAGTTCAGAGAGACTTGGCTGGATTTTCTTCTGCCCCTTGGCACCACAATTCTCTATGCACAATGAATTAAAATGTAGATGTTTTAGTGTTGGGCCTTAAGTCATTGCTGCTAGGTCCTCACCTTTTTTTTTTGCAATGTACACTACAGGATAGCTTTTAGTACTTGGTGATTAACAATAATAGGGATAATATTACAGCCCACTATTGAGTTCAGGGTTGCTAGCATGCCAAATAAGATTGTAGTATGGGCAAGGGAGGAAGAGGGATACCAGAAGACCCACAAGTGGGGGTGTGATGGGATGGCACTCACCTCCCACAAGTACCCCCATCTGACTGAGTGCATTTGCATGCATTGCCCTTTTGAAAAGCCCTTTTAGCTACTAAACACTCTGGCCAAGTCACACAGCTTTGTGTGAAATCAAAACCCCTTCTGGAGCATAAGCCTTACAGGAGCTCATCCCGGTACCCTCTGCTAGTGTCCCTTTTCTCTCACTTTGGTTCCTCACTCAGGAGCAAGGGGTGCAATCCAAGGCCTCTCTTCCTGGAGACAGTTTCTTGCCCCTAGTTCAGGGTTCTTACTTCAGTTCATCATTTTCAACAGCTCTCCACTGGGAGCTGTCCATGGTTCTGCCAGCCAGCCACAACAGACCTTCTCCCTTCAGGTACATCTACACTAGCCCCCTAGTTTGAACTAGGGAGGCTAATGAGGGCAACTGAAATTGCTAATGAAGCACAGGATTTAAATATCCCATGCTTGATTAGCATAATCCCAGCCCGACGCCATTTTGGAAACTGACTAGCCTGAAGTAACTGCCTACGTGTACACACGGCAGAGAAGCACGATTCTGAGATAAACCCCTTAGTTCGAATTAACTGTTACTCCTTGTGGAATGAGGTTTAGATGCATATAGACATGGGCAGTTACTTTGGGCTAGTCAGTTTCCAAAATGGCGACCGGCCGGGAATATGCTAATCAAGCACGGTATATTTGAATCCCGTGCTTCATTAGCAATTTCAGTAGCCCTCATTAGCCTCCCTATTTCGAAATAGGGGGCTAGTATAGATGTACCCTCTCAGATCTGGTCTGCAAATGAGCTGCTACTAGTACTGCAAGTTTCTTATATATCGCTTCCTGGATCCTGATTAGCTACTTCCTCCACAGCCACTCTAGCCTTCTGGGAGGACTTCTCTATGGCCCACTAGGCTTTAGGGCCTTGCCACATTACAGGGGAATTCTGCAGAAGGAGGATTTTGAAGGGGGTGACCATGAAGAAATGGAGCAAACCAGGGTGGTCAAACACCAGGATGCTGAATGCACGTTAAGAACCAGAGTAGAATAGAATTGATTAATAAGAGAGAAAGAGAGTGTGTAAGACAAAGTGGATGGTGCCCATAGGTCCATATAACTCTCTGCCCATGGAAGTTGTACAAGGTTTGCAGCTTTGTAAAATGTTAGCGAAAAGGACATTTTAAAAGCAGAGCCAACACACTCAAAATCAAACCAATCAGTCATTGATCTGACCTGAGGGAATAGAGAACAAAGCGTTCCTAATAGAGCACTTTTAAATAAATCATCATTACTTAAAGGTGCAAAGCTCTGGTGTTTGCAGTGCTTTGTTCCCCATTTCCTCAGATGGAATTACTGAGTGATTGGATTTTGAAGACATTCTGGAAATATTTGCTTTGTCTTTTTAAATTTCCCTGAGTACATCATCTAATTATGTGGAATATAATAATACTTTGCACTTCTATAGCACCTTTCATCTGAAGTCAGAAAAACACTTTGCCAACTTAATGCATTAAGTCTCACAATCCCCTCTGAGACTAGTAACATAGTCAATTCACATGGGTACACTGAGGCACAGGAAGGTTAAAGGGACTTGTCCAAAGTCACATAGCACTTTTGTGGTTGAGCCAAAAATACAGCCCAGGGCTCCTGAGTTCCTGGCCCAAATGAGAAGCAAATATTTCCCTCTTCATCTGTGGAAACATATTGTCCCATAGCAAAAGAAAGAGTATAGTATGGTTGCATGGTACAAGAAGGATGGGGCAATAAGGTCTATATCAGCCTCACTACTCAGGTATTTTGGAGGCTGAACAAAACACCCATAGTAAATCTCTAAATACACTGATAACCCCCAGCACCAAACACAAATAGAACCTGAAAAGGCACCAACTTCAAACGTCTAAAGCTGTGTGGGACAGCACGACACATGCTCTGTGGTCCCGGGGGTGGCGTCCATCCCCCAAGCAGCATATTTTTGCACCAAAACCAGGTACTCAGGTTTGGCATAAGGAAGATAATATAAGGCCGTATTTTTTTTAAAGATGTTTAGGTGCCTACTGGATTTTCAGAAGCATTTAGGTATGACTCACTCATTGATTTCAACATGGCTACGTCTACACTGGCCACAATTTCCAGAAAAGCCATGCAAATCAGGTAAGTCAGGATAGGGAAATCCGCGGGGATTTAACTATCCCCCGCGGATTTAAATAAACATGTCCGCCGCTTTTTTTCCGGCTTGGGGAAAAGCCAGAAAAAAAGCGTCTAGACTGGCGCGATCCTCTGGAATAAAGCCCTTTTCCGGAGGATCTCTTATTCCTACTCTTATTCCTACTTCCCCAAGCCGGAAAAAAAGCGGCGGACATGTTTATTTAAATCCACGGGGGATATTTAAATCCCCCGCGGATTTCCCTATCCTGACTTACCTGATTTGCATGGCTTTTCCGGAAATTGTGGCCAGTGTAGACGTAGCCCATGAGTTTAGGCATGAAGGTGGTTTGGAATATCCCACTAGGTGTGGTGAGAGACCCAGACCAGCCGGCTGCCTCACACTAATGGAGGGAAGGCGTGCTGGGCTCTGGGTGAACAGTTTCCTTTTCCTTGAGGAAACAAGACTGAGCCTAGCACAGCAGAATCAGGCAGGCACCTGGAGCCAATTAAGAACTTGCCAGAAGCAGCAGGCTAATCAGAGCACCTGCAGCCCATTGAGGCCTGCTGGGGCTTGTTTATAAAGCCTCCCTGCAGTAGCCCAGGATGTAAGAGTGAGAAAGTGTACTAAGTGTACGCGGGGGACTACAAGCAAGGCAGAGTTCTGCGGAGAACCAGGACTAACTTGCTCAGGTGCCAGAGGAAAGGTAGTGGGAGAGACTGTTTGAGGAAGTGACTTAGAGAACAAGGTGCGAGATTGGGAGTAGAACAAACCCTCTCTGTTGCTGCTGCTTTAGGGTCCCAGGGCTGGAACGTAGAGTAGTGGGCAGGCCTGGGTTCTCCCCAAACCTCCCCATGCCACTACAAAGATTCCCTCTCTGAGAGGAAAGACCAGTCCTGTGGAGGGGTTTTCACCCCAAACTGTGGACTAGCCTATGATGACCCCTGCCTCTAGAAAAGAAAAGTCTGTGTGGAGGGTCACAGTGAGCCTCTGAGGCAAACATTTTCCACCAGAAGCACAGAACACAGCCAGAGCTTCACCACAGTGTCTAGAAACCCCCCAAAAATCCATCCTTCAGTCCTAATAAGGACACATTTATAGGCTTACATATTTGAGATAGCAACATCTACGTGGTTACCATTTTATATAAGTCCTGCCTATTTAGACAACAAAGTAGTTAGGGACTTCTAATTTAGGTGTATGGTCTAGATGCTCTGTTTACAGTGTTGTGTATGTGTCTACATCTGTGAAGCCAATTACATTACAAATGTTAGAGCACGTGTATTTATGTACATCTTTTGTAAGTATGTGGTTGTCCATGGCTATTGATGTGAGGCATATTTTCCTATGCTATTTATAAATGGAAAAGAACTTTTGTGAGAGAGTGGCCTTTGTCATGTTCCCCAAGTTGCAGCAAAGTAATTAGCTCCTTGGGCACATTTGGAGGTGAACTACTAAATTTTACAAATGCCATTCCTACCCTATAAATGGTTTGTTTGTTAGTTTACAAAAGCAGTCTCCAAACAAATTGTAAAGCTTTTCCTTCTCACTTTTACTAGCTCTTCCCAGTGGAAAAGAAAAGCATTTTGAGAATTATGAAGGTGTCACCTATGCAACAGAAGTCTGAAACTAAAGTTTGTTATATACGGCATAATTTCAGAAGAAGTTATATTTACCTCTACTTAATATTTTTTAAGAATTATTGTTCGGTAGATTGTATTCTATCATTTTCCCAAAGCAAAGCTTCCAAAAATGTGTCAAATAGGAAAAATTATAATCCCTTGAACTTTTACAGACTCTGTACACATAAAAAATAATGACAGGAACACATTCCTATAACTGGTTTCAGAGAGGTAGCCGTGCTAGTCTGTTTCAGCAAAAACAAGGAGTCAGGCGGCACTTTGAAGACTAGCAAATTTATTAGGGTATTAGAGCATAAGTTTTCGTGTGCTACAACTCACTTCATTGGATGATGAAGGAAGAGGGAAAAAGAGATACAGAAATGGAAGTGTGACATCAGTGCTATTTAAATCAGAGTAGATGCGGCTCATCTCCAACAGTGGTCAGAAGGTGAGAGCACCTGATTGGGAAGTTAGCTATTATTCTTGTAACTGTAGATTTTCACACATACACACACACACAGACACTTAGAAAAATGATCCTATGATAGCAATACTGTCCACACCATCATTATAACTGTCAATTAAAGACCTATCAAATCAAAACAACAAGGAAATTCAGGGTCAAACTCATTGTTGTCACCAATTTTTGGAATGGGAAAATAAAAGGGAGCTGATGCAGTTACAAATCTGAACCCCAATATGCCTTCATGCTTTCTCAAAGGAATTTATATCACAAATTACTAAGAATAGAGTAGGAGGGAGAAAAAGCACACCATAATTGACATTGTAAGCTGTCAGTGAAGGAAAGAAAAGGACCTGGAAGGAAGAAAAGTCTATGCGTTTTTAAGAAGTTGGATTTTTTTCTCCCTAATTGTTTAGGGCTTTGTGATATGCCCCTGGGATCTGATAATTTATACTTCATAGCAAGGGACAGTTAATAATCCACACTACCTTTAGGATTGGTTAAGACAGAATCTGGACACATCCAGTATGAGGAAGAGATTTAACTCTTATAGACAGGAACAATGGCTGTGGCAATCAAAAATCAATCACATTGAGTACTGAGGACTCTCTATAGAGATAGAGATCAAAGTGGTCTGTGAAACTGTTGGACAGACAGGAGGATGGAAGAATCTTTATATTGAGGACAAATGGTTTTCCAGATCACTCCTTTGTTGCACTGCATACCACCCAAAGTAAAAATCCCTCACTCTTAATTAAGGTGGTAAAGAATAAAGAATTTCTGAAGCATAACCCCTTACTTAGGGGGTCAGAAAGGCCATGGACAGTAACATCCTCTACAATACCACAGAGAACTGCAACAGGAAAACATAGCAAAGAAATTGAGACCTAGGAAAAGACATGAGCTATGAAGGCTCCTTGTAACAGACACTCTTTAACCCCCAAATATCGAAATTATCATTAATAATCCCTCCTCTCCAGAAAATTAACCCCCAAGAAAAGAAGGTAAGTTACCTTGTGACGTATCTGTGATTCTTTGAGATGTGTGTCCCTGCTCCATTGTAGATGTCGGTGCATCCTGGAACCACAGATCAGAGACTTTGGTAGCAGTGCCTGGTCAGGATTCACGTACACAAGGTAACCTGTGATTCACGTACACAAGGTAACTTGTGATTCCATTAGTGCCCACGAGTCCTGGCCCCTCTCAGTTTCTTCTCACCCATCCTCAGTTGCCAATGGAGCACCATAAGCAGTGTCTGAAACAGAGGAAAAACAAATTAATTTAGAGAGTAGAGTTAGTTATTCAATAGATATAAGTATTACATAGCATTCAGTTTTAGTATTATGTTTAGTCTTAAGTTCCAGTTTCAAATTAATTAAAAAAAAACCCATGGAAAGCACAACTCCAAGTTGTCCTTTACATTTAATTAGACAAAGACAATACTAAAATAATACCAGGCTCACCTGCATTAAAAATGCACTTTGTGCAAGGAAGCAATGTCTGTCTCGGACAGGCACTCCCCGTGCATCCTTTGCTTAGGAGAAACATATGTCCCTCAGAAAAGTTCTAACTGTAGCATTCTGAAAGCAATACTTATATTATGGGTAATGCACTACAGGTTGAACTTCTATTGACTGGGACTCTCTGGTCTGACAACATCTGTGGGTCCAGCATGGATGTTGCAGGAACAGAGTTCTGGTGGAGGGCTGGTGGCCAGGAGTCCTGTGGGGCTGGGAAGCCCGGCACAGAGAGCGGGGCTGGGCGCTTGGCGTGATGCAGCAGGATCAGCAGCAGGGGAGAACAAGTCTTCAGCCAGTAGTCAAGCCAGCACTGGGGGGAAGGGGGAAGGCAATGAGGACAGGACACCTCCTCTCATCTGGCAAAATCCCTCATCTAGGACTGGTCAGGTCCCGAGGGAGGGCCAACCTGTAGTTCCATAGTTTCAGGCTTCTGTGCATAGCAAATGGAAGCACACTGCCCCAAGGCTATGTTGTCTGTCTTTACTGATACCAATTTGTTTCCTATCATTGGTAAGAAGTGTTTGCATGCATTCCAAACTTAGTTCGAGTCGACTGATGCGTATCATTGTTTCCTCGGGAGACCGTTTCCCTTGAATTTTGTGTCAGTTTAAGTGTGTCAAGGAGGCCTCTGTGGTAATCTGAATGGATGCTGTTACTTGTCTGAAGGGGAGCCTTGCGTACAACTTCCTAAACATTTAGCTTTATTTGGAAGAACACAACTCTGCAGTTGTATGACACAAAGCAGATCTGTTTCACTGACAAAACTGAAAAAGGTAAGTCTGGCAACTAAACATCCTTCTTGCCAGGAGTGCTGGAAAAGGGAAGAGTCTGGACCCCTTTCGAATATAGACTCCTTCTGTTTTGACCAAAGCATCGCCAAGGGGATACTGTACCAAATGTCTTAGCAGTGCTGATCCATCGATAGATGAAAGTTAGTGGATTTGATCGTTGAAGTCTGTTTGAAAGGAAAGATTTGGGGAGAGCTAATAGGTCTTTCTTAAAATCTCTGGTGCATCTGATTCTATGTAGCTTGATCAAAAGTGCAGTATAAGAGAGATAGTATTTGTGTGTCTGATGATACAACAAAGACCCATATTGAAAGTAATAATACACCTGTCCTCCTTTATACCCGCTAATTCACCACTCTGATAATAGTCCAGAACCCCTAGAAGGTTGCAGGTTGACGCCTTCTTAGAAAAATGTATTTAATCAGGAAATCCCATATCACTTTTCTGAAAGTCAGTTAGTTTTTTTCTCAGCTGATATTTATCCAGTAAGCTGTAACGTAGAGAAGGGCATGTCAAACCCCTTCTTTATCTTGGACTACTCTCTCCTATTGTTTCTGAATTCATTTTACTAATTTTTAACTTGAGTTTCTTTATGTATTCATGCTAATACAATACACCACTCAGCGTTAATAATAGCCAGGTATCTTACATTTCTAAAGAATTAATCATAGATACAGAAATTGTTTTGTATATCATTAAAATTCAGCTACCATTAAGACTGAACATGAAAGTAGTTAAAGAGCATGTAGAAACACTACATAATGTACTATACTATGCTTGTAGAAAATTGAAGAGCTACGAACAAAATGCAATAATACACAGTTAAAATAAGTTAGCCAAAATAAGGCAGAGAAATTGCTCTAAAGCCCTTTTTGAGAACAACGAATGGACTCCCGGTGAAAATAGTTTTCATTGTCCATAAAGATGAAAATTGCAGAGGTCTTTTTCTTCCTAGGGAACTGAAGAATGTTTAATAAAACATCAAACATGACTAAAGAAATTTCTGTTATAGTAAAATCCTCATTCATGTGACTAGGTTAACTTTTCTGAGAACTCTCCAATGGCAGTGCACAAAAATTTTATATAAGATTTTGACATCAATGTTGACTAAAAAGATTGGTTTATAAGAAGTGCACATTTCTGAGGGTGCATCTAGACTACATTCCTCTTTCGAAAGGAATGCAAATGAGGGAAATCAAAAATGCAAATGAAGTGCTGATTTACAAATCTCATGCTTCATTTGCATAACCATGTCCGATCACTTTTTTGAAAAAGGTTTCTTCAAAAAATAAGCAGTCTAGATGCGGTTCTTTTAGGGGAAAAAATGTCTTTTTCTAAAGAAGCCTTTAAACCTCACTTTTTTTAGGAATAAGGGTTCTTTTGAAAAAGGGGGGCTTTTTTTTGAAAGAACCGCATCTAAACTGCTTTTTAAAAAAAATAACCTTTTTCGAAAAAGTGATGGGATGCAATTGTGCAAATGAAGCATGAGATTTGTAAATCAGCACTTCATCTGCATTTTTGATTTCCCTCATTTGCATTCCTCTTTCGAAAGAGGAATGTAATCTAGATGCACCCTGGGGCTAACCCAAGAAGGTGAAACTGGTGGCAAAAAGAGCCAGGTTCAATATCTTGAGCTCCTTTTAACAATGCAACACAAAATTGGCTCGAGCTCATTCCCCTCTCTATCTACTCTACCCCACCCACAGTTGTTGTCTTGGCTCAGTGAAGACCCAGAATTCAGAGGTGCATTTGCATGAGTTCACCTCCCATGTTGGGGGCAGAGGATAGGAATGCATTGAGCCATGCCTCATCGGCAGCTGCAGCACCATTCATCTTGCTGCACTCTGCCATGGCTGCACCATCACCCTCCCTGCCACCAGCCACTCCATCATCTCTCTCTACTGAAATCCCCGGGATATCTTGAGGTCTCATCTCTTAGCACGGCTCTCAATGATTTCGGCTCTTGTTGACTTCAGTGGGTAATAGGGAAGTCTCATTTCCCCTGGGAGTTAGTACATTTTTCCTCTACTTAGCAAGTGCAATTGAGGCTAAAGCCCTCACTTTGGGCAGGCCAAGCACAGTTGCACTGCTCTTTATTCACATACTAAGGATAGCAACACTTTATTGCCCCCTGCACCGAATAGCAAAGGGACTTGTACTCCAGTCCCAGCCCTATGGTATCATTTGGGCACAGCAGCTCCATCTCGCTGTGCACTTGGGAAGAGCGGGTGTGTTTATGGAAACAAGGTCCATTCCTGAGCTCTCTTCCCCCAGCTCATCACTTGATGTCAAGGGAGAGCTCATTTAGACCACACTTAGATAAGACATGGGTTACAAAGAATTCCAAATCTTTTGAAAAATTGCAACAGCACAAGCGCTTCTTGAGTGGCAAATCAAAACTTCTCTATGGACTCCATCTGAATTGGTCTGGAATTAAAGGTTCATAGGTTCGTCAAAAAAATCTAAGATTAATGTATGCCTGTGCCCTAATAAATTTGCTAGTCTTTAAAGTGACTCAGACTCTTTCTTTTTGCTGAAACAGACTAAATAGACTACCTCACTAGGTGCTGCTGCATAAGTCTCCACTTCTCTAGGAATCCCACATATGGTCTCCCAGCTTGAGATACAGCCCTGATTTCCCAACCATGAAGCCATTCCAGTGTTATGGAACCCCATCAGAGACCCAGTTCTCTGGCTGCTTCATTTGCATTGTACCTGCAAAGTTGGACTTTAGTTCTATGTCCTGGTTTACCACAATTTCACACACAATAGAATAGTCATATGTGCCTTCTGGTTATAGGAATCTTTTTTTTCTCTGCATTGAAGGACCTGGCTTACCTATGCAATTATGCTTTCATGGTTCTACCATCAGGTAAAAACAGCTCCCAAGCCGATACTGCTAATGTTAAAATCTTTGCATTCTTTGAAAGCAAAGCTGAAGACAAGATAAGTAAGTATCAAAGACTGTAATGCTACAGCACTCCCTTTAGGGCTTAAATATGTTCTCAACAACCAGCGGTCCAATTCCATTAAATGTGTTTAACTTCTGATTATACAGTGGTTTACCTAAGCTTTCAAAAACAAAAATAAAATGCTGAAAGGACCCCAAAAATCTTACAAATATAATAGTTTGGGCTCTTGGAAACCTATGAATTGTGTCAAAAATATTATGATCTGTGGCTCTATCTTGAGGAGATGCTGTGTATCAAAAATTCGGATGCGTCTTCAAAACAGACAATTGAAACATCACAAATCTGCCCAACAGCCACTTCCCACAGAAGATCCTACATTGGGATTTAAATGGCTACTTGCTCTTTCCCCCTCTCTTTTCAATATTTGAGAGATAACAGATGGCAAATAAAGGATGGGAAAAGTACAGAGAAGTCATTAATTGGTATTATCGCAATGCTTGTTTCTTTTGCCTTAGTGAAATTAAGGACATGTTTGCATATCCATTTCACATTTATCTCTCACTTCTAGATATAATCTCATACTCTCTGATAATTGCTCTTCCTATATTTAGGATGTTCTATGAAAGGCTTGAACAGTCATTGCTAACTCACCCTGAGTGGGGAAAAAAATGCTGCTGATGCTCTTATTAGAAAAATGAAATATTTTTAATTGGGAGAAGAAGACTTCAGTCATGCAGTCCCAACTCAAAGCTTCCATGAAAAGCTGCCCAGATTTTTTCAGGAATAATCCAGATAAACACAACAAGTGATATAGGACTCCAGACAGCATAGTCCATAGCCTACAATAAGGGCAATACTGCTAGTTATGGGCAACGCTTCCTGGAGTCCTACATCTCCCACAATAAAATACCAAATTAGTTGACTGGCGCAACAGGGAATCAGATGAGTAGGGGCATCACAAGAGGTGTATTCCAGCCAGGAAACATGCCCGATCTCCCCAGCTCATCTCAGACTCAGACATGGGTCCAAACTGGAACACTAGACTTGCACTTTGCTCTATAAGCTCTGGGAAAGTTGAGCTAAGTCCAGCTCCAGGCTTGCACATCTGCAACTCAGATCCATTTTCACCATTTTCCCTGAAAATGTGACCCTGATTAGCTTGTGTATAGATGGTGCTTTCTTACCATCAGAGAACCTAATTCTCCATTCACTGCCAGACTTGTTCTATCTGGCTCCAGCATGTTACATACTGAAGCTTAGTGCACTTGTATAGACTTTGGTCTTTGCAGAAGAGACACTCATCCAAAGGACTCTTTGCAAATTATGACTGTAGCCAAAATGTAGTATTTTAGTGTTGGTATAAAAATACAAGTATAATGATGATAAGTGCTATATAATGATTTGCTTATTAATTCTCTATGCTTCTGTTTCACCCTGCCTCTCATGATTAAACAATGTTATAAGGCCTAGGGGAGGATGTAGCTCCCAGCTTGCCTGACTCTGGTCCTCCATGCTCAGGGTCCCTCCTCCAGCATTGGGGAGCCTGTGCTAGTGCTCCAGTCCCTCTGCTTCTCACTTGTGTGTGGTCCCCGACTGATTTTTCTGTGGGTCAGTGACCCCCAAGGCAAAAATGGTTTCCAACCCCTGCTACAAGGTCTTGACTCTTGTAAGCTTTGCAAATTAAGCCGTGTCTTTTGTCTACATTGCCAGCTAAGTTGTGACTTCTAGTAACTATGTAATACAAGTGTTTGGTGTGAGTGAAGAATATGTGTGAAAGTCTTCATGATGGTCAAGAAGATTTGACAATGATGGTGATCAGAAAGCATCTGTTATGCCCAAGGCTGAACGAATGAGCAGAAGAGAAGCCCTGGAGAAGGCAGACACTCCCAAAGATGAGCCCACAACCAGAAGGGAGATAATGAAGCCTGACCATAAACATCAAAGGATAACTGTGGGGAAACCCCAAGATTAACACTTCACAGATTGCAGCATGACGAGCATAAAAATGGGGTGTTCCTGCCATTGGACTCTAGGTCTGATCCTACAAGCCAAGCCTCAGAGGAGCCACAAATGGTGATTGATAGACTCTGACTCCTCACTCGTATTCAATCTAATCGGCTAATAGATTGACTTAAGCCATGGCAGACTGAGAACTGTAAGATTATCTGCAGGAAGTGTGTGTATGCGTGTAAATGCATATGCTGCTTTTCATACTGTATTTTTAATAAACATGGTATATTTCTTTTCCCTGAAAAATGAGCCATTTGCTTCTTATAAGCATAACATGAGGAAGCCCCAGGAAAAGTTTTCACCTATTTCACTTTCCATTACTCCATGGAAAGCTCATGATATAATAATGTTCCAAAACTTAAATATGTTTATTGTGCTGCTGCTGTCTAGATCCTGAAATGTTTTCTTCCAACCAGAGAACAGGAAAACTAATAGAATAATTTCTGTTAATTAAGTTCAGGATGGAACTTCCCATTCATCAACATTCATGGGCTCCTTTAAACTTACTTTGCCTTCTGCTGTGATTTCTCAGTAAAATGAATCCCCCGACCCTTAGAAATTATTCATAATGCGCAATATTCAGGTAAAAAGTCTCAGAGGGGTAGCTGTGTTAGTCTGTAACTTTTAATATTCAGGTAAGTTCTATTGCCTGAGTCCACAAAGGCTGCTGATCAATTTGGACTTATCACATATGATAAGAGTAGGGCCTAATTAACAGATTGTGTGAATCACCCTGAATGCTAATATATATACATCGTTAGCTACAGAAACTTGCCCTGACATTAAAGTGTCTGTAGGGATAGAGGGGGAAGACATAAGGCTAGTATTGTCAGAGAAGAAACTTTGTAACTAAACTTTTATAACCTTTGAACCACTTTTATAATTGGTCTGTTACATAGTGAGAATGGAAATTGGAGCTGCTATCTCATAGGTCTTGTCTTTAAACAATTAGAGCCTATTCTAAATTAAACAAAGCAACAACATGTGCTTCTTAGTTTCCCTAATTCCATAGCGCACACAATAAAACATGGACTCTTACTAATGTATCGTTTAGTAAGGACTAAATTGGAATTATGATGTGTTAATGATCTCTTTTAGGATTAGCTGGTGTTTTAGGGTGTCTCTCTTCAAACAGGACCACAAACATGTGAAGTACAAACTTTTTAGTCTGTCTGACTCTTCCATTTGGATGCTGCACAGTGCAGCACTTTGGTGCACACTGTTATTCCCATGTCTATAGTCAAGACTATGTCAACATGCCGTTAGACTTTCAGTTCTACTTCTTCAGTGCTGCTCAACTCTAGTTCTGTCAAGGTAATGTAATCGATCAAGCACCTTTCAATTGGTTTTTTTTTTTTTTTGGTTCTAGATTTTTACCTTTTGACTGATATTTTCCTCTTTCAAAGCTAGGGAGACTTTTTTAAATGGAAAACTATCCTATAATTCAATTCTAGCCAACGAATTACCAAATTCAATTGAATTGATTTACAATAGTGTAAGCCCATGAATGAACACACTATTCAGTGTGTTACTACAGGTCTGCCCTGCACCTAACACCCTCCACAGAAGATGGGAAGTCTTGCTTAAGCAAGAACCAAACACTTCAAGTTGAAGTTCTTATGTAAGTTCAATATTCTTGGCAAAATTGAAATTACCATATCAGCACCTCTTTGTACTTATCCACTCTGGCAAAATGGATCGATATGTTTTTAGATTCAAAACACTGCTTGTCACACCTCTCCCCATACTTTATGAAAATTTGGCATATGAATAGGCATAACTCAAAGATGCTTTATGCAAAATTCGTCACGTAACATGCCATTTTAAAAGTTGTAATCTAACAAATCTATATAGGAATCTATGTATCCTAGTTGTGTAGAAGTGTCTTTATTGTATGTGACGTTAGACCTATTAACTTGAAACCTGTAGTAACGCACTGAACAGCGTGTTCATCCATGGGCTTACAGTAATGTAAATCAATTCAATTGAATTTGGTAATTGGTTGGCTAGAATTGAATCATAGGATAGTCCAGGTATTCAAGTAAAAGCCATTAATGATATTTTAGGAACAATGTCTCGGTGATCAAGTCAATGACCTGTGCATAGTTTTGTTTTTCCTGTAAGACCAAAGCGTGGATTGTCCTAAAAAGACATGTGACCATACTACCTAGCACTGGAATGCATCTTGATTCTGGTATTTTTCATGGGGATGGAGAGACTAAACAATGGTTCCCGCCCTGGGGAAAGTCTACTTGAGGAATGGAAAGCAAACTGTATTTTATCTCCAACAGGCCTTTGAAACTACCTTCTCACCTGAAGGATACTGAAATGGCTGTTAGACCCAAGCAAGAGAAAGATCAACTCTGGCATGTGAGCAATTGCATCTGAGCTAAGGACTAGATTGGAATTATGATGTGTTAATGATCTCTTTTAGGATTAGCTGGTGTTTATTTTGGCTTAGTGACTCAGACTTTTATTTGTTTTCATTTACAATCACTCAAGCCCTACTTTTTATTCTTTATAAAAACATTTTATTATCAAGGGCAGTGTAAATAATTGATACTTGTGGAGAAGCAACCACTGTGCATATCTCTTTTATTGACAATGAGTTGAACTTATGAGCTTTCTCTCTGTAAAACTTTTACACAGCGCAAGATGGATTTATTTGGGGGTATTGGTCCCTTTTGAGGGTGGTGTTCAGGGGTGTTTTCAATGGCTTTATAGTTGAACCTTCCCAAAGCTGAGCAGATCAGAGTCTGTGTTGCTGTGCTGGGGAGTTTTGACCCCAACTGTTTGCCTTGGCTGGGGAGACCAGAGTTTGTGGTTTAACAGGGCAGGATGATCAAATATCCCATTTTTTCCTCAATGTGACATTAATTAAGTGTGATTAAATAATTCCCTTGAGCTGAACAGATATTCAAAATATATCTTCTGTTCCTTTCAAGAGTAGAAGATATGTACTACATGAACTTGAGTTCCCTTCAACTCTCTCATCAGCTCTTTAAAAGGGAGAATGCCCATTTTCATGTTTAAACTAATAGCCACCTCCAAAGGTTTCACAGTGTGAGAAATAAATTTACAAATTAAATTTAGATGACTTATTGCTTTTGGAAGTGATTCAAGAAACACTCCAAACAAGAGGAACCTGAAGGGCAACTCATCTGAGGTCCCATTTTATGCAACAAAAAATGATACAATTTCACTTAGCTCTCACAGTGCATGCCACATCAAATAATTAGGTAAGGAATTTGATGAGACCAAATTGAATTCCTTTCAATTTCTAATCAAGTTCTCTTGGGTTTCTTTTTTGTTGTTAGGCTGATTAGAACAAAATAGGCACTCCATGCAAGCAGCCAGCCTGCACAAACTTTTCATGCATGTGGTTATTTCCAGATTTGCAGTATCTTTACCATGCAATGTTTCTTGTGGTAAAACATGACTGCTCAATGAACTCACATTATGTTTCATATCAAACAAGCCCTCTAACATGCAGTACATAACATTTCAATAATTTCTTTTGGAAAATCTGCAGCATCTTTCCTTTCCTCTTAGAGCAGGAGATTTTTGCTTTCTCCATATCTCTGTTTTATGTATTTTTTTTTACTGTGAATGTTAAGGACTTCACATTGAATGCTCTTATTATAGTAACACAGAACACTACACTTGTTAAAAAAGCAGAAAGGACTTTTATCCATTCTGTACTTTAAGCACATCAGGGAATATCCAGCTTTATTCTCATAATAACTTTCCTTTTGTCAAAAGAAAAGCAGTAGGTACATTGAGGAACTCACTTAATTAAAGGTGGATCAGTCTCCTTGCCTTTGACTATTGGGTCTTCCAAAAGAACACTGATTTTAATGGCAAGCTCTCAGCTGATGTAGTTCAGCATAGCTACACAGAATTCTATGGACCTAGACTGTTGCATATTACTGAGGATTTGGGCCATAAACATAAACTATAAATATTGCAGACAAGAAGACTTACCTAGTGTTGCCTGAATCTAGGTCTGGGTAGTGGGGTTGTACACAGCCTGCCCACTGGCTTCTCTATGTCTCTGATACTATCCTTTAATATAATTTCAACCAATTTGCTTGGTACTGAAATTAAGCTTACCAGCCTGTAATTGCCAGGATCGCCTCTAGAGCCCTTTTTTTAAAAAACAACTTGGCATCACATTAGCTATTTTCCAGTCACCTGGTACAGAGGATGACGTAGGTAGTAAATGACATACCACAGTTAGTAGTTCTGCAATTTTATATTTGAGTTCTTTCAGACCTGTTGGGCGAATACCATCTGTTTCTGATGACTTATTACTGTTTAATTATTCCAAAATCTCCTATATCAACACCTGACAGTTCCTGTAATTTGTTACCTCAGTTGTGGGAATTTCCCTAACAACCTCTGCAGTGAAGACAATGCAAAGAATTTATTTAGCTGTTCTGCAATGGCACTGTTTCCTAGGGCAGTGATCCCGCTAATTATTTGGCAGGCTTTTGATGTACTCTAAAATTATTTTGCTGTTTGTTCTTGAGTCTTTTGCTAATTGTTCCTCTTTTTGCTAATTGTTCCTCTTTTCCTTTTTTGGCCACCCTAATAATATTTTTACATTTGACTTTACATTGTTTATGCTCTTTCTACTTTCCACAATAAGATTTGACTTCCAATTTTTAAAGGATGCTTTTAGCATCCAAGTGCCTCTTTGACTATGCTTCTCAGCCATGATGGCATCTTTTCTTTTCTTTCTGTTTGCTTTATTTGGAGTATACATTTCATTTGAACTTGTAGCGTGGTGTTATTTTTAAAGTTTCTATGTAGATATTTGACTCTGGTGACTATTTATTTTTAATTCCCATTTAACTTGTTTCCTCATTAAGTGTAGTTCCTCTTTCTGACGTTAAGTGCTAGTGTCATAGCCTTCTTTGGAGTTTTCCTGCCTCCAAAGATGTTCAGTTTAATTACGTTATAGTCGCTATTAAACTGAGTGGTTCACCACTTGGACCAGATCCTGTACTTCACTCAGGTCTTAATCAAGAATTGCCTTTCTGGACTATCTGCTCCACAAAGCAGTTGTTAATGGTGTTTAGAAATTATATTGATGCACCCCTTCCAAAGGTGACATGTACACAGAAATGTCCCCTTCCCCCGCTATTACCAAATTATCCATTTGATAGTGTCTCCAATCTCCCTAGGTATTTCATAATCACCTTCACCATCCTGGTCAGGTGGTCCTAATGCTAAATTCTTATCAGCCAAGCATGGGATTTATATTTATCCATAGACTCTATGGTACAATTTAATTTAAGATTTTTACTATATTTGACTCTATGCTTTCTTTGACATATAAGGTCACTCCTCCACTAGCACGCCCTGCTCTGTTATTTCTATATATTGTGTATGTACCCTGACGTCTTTCCATATGCAAGAAATTTCAAGACACATGTAATTAGCTCTAAGAGGCAGACTGCTCACATTAGTCGTAAGCCATGGGTGGGCAAGATATGGCCTGTGCCCACCATCCATTTGATCTGGCCCACGGCCCATCCTGTCATGCCCACACCCCCAGACCAATCACAGGGGAGTGCTTAAAATGGCTGGTGGTTTCCTCTAGGTATTGTACACATGAGCTGGGCAGGGTGGGAGATTTCATGTACTCCCCCATGCCCAAGCCAGTCAAGGCCTGGGGGCAGGTAGCGCACCAAGTCTCCTCCCCCTGCTAGGGAGGTGCGGCACCAGAGGGAACTGCCAACTCTTCAGGCTGGTAGTTCCTTCTGGGTGCCATGCACCCCCGGCAGGGGATGGGGCAGGGATGAGAGACCTCACATGCTCCCCTCCCTCCATGGAGTAACACACAAAGTCTCTCCCCTCACCAGGGGCACACCCCTTCTACCCGAGGCCCCACCCCTTCTGGCTAAGGCCCCCTCCCTTTCCAGGGCCGGCCTGTGACCACTACCAAAATTGGTGACGTGAGCCCCCCCCCCAAAAAAAAAATTATTGCCCATCCCTGTCATAAGCAAGAAAGCTTTGGGAAGCGAGGTGCAGTCTCATGGAGAATTTAGGAAGACTGGAGAATATAGAAAGAAGGGAGGCAGTTTCTTATCTAAACCTAGAAGACATTCAGATTTGGTTTGGAATGGTTATTTCAGAAACATTTCACATCACCCTTCTTTATAGACAAACAAGCTAATCAAATGCAAACACTGTACGTTGTTTTTCCCTTCCTCAAACAATCATGTTGCAGCATCTATTAACTGTCAGAGGTGAATACAATTGCAGCTCTGTAATTCCCAGACACAAGCCAAACACATTTTTAGCAGCTCTGGGATAGAAATGAATCTGTATTACTATGCAGCTCGTTTTCATGTGTTCCTCGTGGAACGTTCAGCGTAGACTTGGCAGTTCCTGTCTTTTGTTCACCTGCAACAACCGGCCAGGATAAAGCAGCATCTCAACACATCTCAGTGACTACAGGATCCTCTGGATGGACATCAGAGGAAAGACATAGCTGCATTGCATTATTCTAAAGATTAAGAGAAAATCTCTAGCCCCAGATGTCCAGCTAATCCAACCTCAGAGGCAATAGTCTAGGCCACTAAAAAGGAGTATATCTACTGTATTTGAGAGACTTGACAAGACTGCCAAAAGTATGAAATTTGTACTGGCAAAACCACAATATTATTAAGAACCCGGACTACGAAAAGTCTGGCTGCTCATGTAGTCCTCACTTGCATCCTCCATGTCATACAGAAGTGATCAGAATCATCAACATTAAAATGGGAGGCTGGAAAATTAGAATATTGAAAAGGGATTGAGAGAATATGAAATTAATTCTCTATCTCTTTGCATAATGCTGCAAGGAAATAGTTTGTAAATTGGTTTCTTTATTAGGACCATGTATTTGTCAGTCAGAGTTCAAATAATAGGGTTTAATGTTCTTCGCCCATTTGAATGACAATCTCTTTTTTGCAAAAGGAATAAAGCTGAAGAATACTGAAGAATGTGATCTTAATGGACATAAAGGCTTTTATTTCAGAAATGGGGTATACATTGCCTCTGATATTGCTAAGTTGTTTAAATATGCAATAATTGAAGTTACTGTGACAATTTGTGTGGGTAACTGCTTGCCAACATGCTAGATTTCTATTGATACATGCCATGAAGCTATTAGTTGATGTGTTTCCCTCCAAAGCTTTTGAGATGTTAACTAGTGTTTTTTCTTTAACCTAATAGACTGGAAGATGACAAAAATGAAGTGGACATTGCTCCAAGCAAACGAAGTTCTTATTTTAAGTCAACATAACAAAAATCAACTCAATAAAATTAAGGGGTCCTCAAATATGGAATAGGAAATCAGGTCACATAACATTTTAAAGAAGGGGATAGTGTGCAGAGTATCAATTTCTGCCTGATATTCCTTTGACTTCCCTTACTCCTCATGAATGCGGGGTCACCAGCATCGACCAAAGCACCCCTCTCACTTTGAATTAGCTGACTTAACTGGACTGCTACTTTGAACCCTGGAGGATCAACTGCAGCAGCTTCGATCTTCCTCTGCACAGTAGACATAGCCTCACTCCCCAACTTCACTTGCAGACATCCTGCAAGTGGGATAAACTGTGAGAATATTCAGATAAGTGAAGTGCTATCATATGTTGAATGCACCAGGTCTAACGTCACACTGCTTCTTGACAAAGAAGTGAGGAAATCTGCTTTCTTTTACCTGGTGAGCTGAAACATTGTTGTGGTTTTGTCCAGCATAATCTGAGCGTGGTCTTACACAGCACGGTTATTTCGGAATAACTGATGTTATTTTGAAATAACACCGTGATTGTTATTTCGGCAGCAATTCTGTTATTTTGAAATAATTTCAAATTAACAGATGGCTTATTCTGACTTCTGTAAATCTTGTTCCATGAGGAATAATGACTATTCCAAATAACTATTTTGAAATAGCTACAGTGTGGATGGTCCACTGCTGCTATTTTGAATTAGTTCCTCCCTTGGGCCATTGAAAATAATTGTTCCCTAGTGCTTCCTGGGGCTCTAAATCGAGAGAGCCATCCACATTAGAGGAGACTGGCTTGGACTAATTTCAAGGTTTCCCTGTAATGTAGACAAGCTATTTTGGAGTATTTCTTCTGGAACAGCTTATTTTTAAATAATTGTTCAGTGTAGACTTACCCTAAGTGGTCAATCCTCCTGGTACTAGAAAAAAGATTATACATCCCAATGAGTATCTCTTGTTTCAGGACATTTGAGTATGCTTTTGAGCAGTATAGAGTCCTTAGTTCCAGATATGATATAGGTAAGCTCCCAACCCTAGACTGGAAGTATCAGTCGCCAGGTTGTTGAATGGCAACGGTGGAGAGAAAGGTACCTTTAGAAGATCTTTCTACCAATTTAAGGATAAGATTTATACAGGGATACAGACTGTCATGCCTAGATTATGTCTGCTGAGCCAATATACAGACTTCAACACCTTGGCATGCATTGACAGGGAGGTCTGGCATGCTGAATTATGAGCATACAATAGGGCACATGACTGAGAGTACTCACTGATGTTTGTGACTAGGCCTGCCATTGGTTAATAAGGTTCATTTCAGTGTCAGAGCCGTCCCGGGGCTGTAGTGGAGTCAAATATTGGCCTTTTTGAGTCTATCTCTTGGGTATGTACTAATGCCAACTTTTCATTGATGACTAAGGCCTAGGGAGGTGAAAACTGGCATGTCTGGTGAATGGTATCAGTCAGCAGTTGCAGAAAACTCCCTCAAATTAGTCTTTCACTGAGGTTTGGATAAATTTGGACTCCTCATTTCTTCAGAGAAGATGCTACTACCACAAGGCAGTTGGTAAATATCCTAAATGCTGTCAATAGTTCAAATTGAGGAACACTTTACTTATAATGGAAATTGCCCATCTTAAGGATTATCCTTAAGGATTATCTATGAGCAGATTAATTGACTTCATGGAAAGAGATGTCTTTGAGGTCAAGAGCCACATCCCACTCCTGTGGTTCTCGGGTGGGAAGTTTGCATTATTATCCTGAACTTGAATATGTGGATGTCTCAAATCCAGAATATGGTACCAGTCACCATGTTCTTGAAAATACTTAAAAAACAACAAATAGTCTAGCAGCACCTTAAAGACTATCAAAACATGTAGGTGGTATCATGAGCTTTCATGGGTACAACCCACTTCTTCAGATAAATGGAGTCCAGTTCCAAAATAAATAGGAGATGGGAGTGGGAAGAAGGAAGGGAGAAAATAGTGAATTAGAGTGTTAATGTTACATGAAGCTGATAGAGAAGGTGCAAATTGATCGGTTGGTTAAGTCGTTAGGATGTGGAAGGTAGTGTGCTAGCCAGATAATGTCTTTATTCATACCTTTATGATGAGTCCCAAACTTATAAATGAAGTTAAGTTCCAATGCTTCCCTGTGTATTTGGCTTGTGGAATTGGCCTGAAACAACACAGTGACTTTGAGATCCATTAATGAGCGCCCAGGCAGGTTAAATTGTTCTCCAACAGGTTTCGGTGTGTTGCCTTTTCGAATATCTGATTTGTGCCCATTAATTCTTTCCCATAGAGACTGTCCAGTTTGGCTAATATACATGGCAGTGGGGCATTTGATTACATAGATCACATTAGTCGCTGTGCAGTTAAATGATCCCCTGGTGTGGTGGTTGATATGGTAGGGTCCAATGTTGAAATCATTTGTGTAGATGTGTGGACAGAGTTGGCACCAGGACTGATTGCAGAGATGGGTTCCTGGGTAATTATGATGGAGGTGTGTTGCTTGGTTATTGGATCTGTTTGAAGTCAGGGAGTTGTCAGTAGGTGTGGATTGGCCTTTCGCCGAAGTCCTGTGAGAATGAGGAGTCATTTTCCGGGATAGGTTGTAGATTGTTGATAGTGCATTGGAGGGGATTAAGTTGTGGGCTATAGGTGATGACAAGTGGAATTCATTTTTCTCTTCTTGGCCTGTCTTGAAATAGTTCATGTCTGAGTACTCTTCTCGCTCTGTCGATCTGATTTTTCACTTCTCTGGGTGGGGATGTCAGTTTTAAGTACCCTTTTTCTTGGGTAATACACAAAGTATCAGCAATGAATCCTATTCCCCAATATTCTTGAGGCACTTCTTCAACAGCTCTGAGACTTAGAAGTGATTCTACTTTCTTGTGTAGCATGATCTTGGGAAAGTGATCTCTGAAGAGGGATGCGAAAAGTGGGTGGTGATAGAACAAGGTCTGGAATGGTGTCCCTTCTGTGACTCAGCAGTTACCTTGCACTGGAGAAGAAGGGGTTAAAACAGCCTAGAAAAGGGCTGTTTTAGATGCCAACAGGGAGAAGGTTTAAGGCCACCAGTCAGGACCCTGGTGGCCAGCATAAAATGAGCTCAGTCTCTCTCCAGTTCTGGAGGGAGAAGAACTCACTGCCTAAATATCTACATAGGTACCATGGACAGAGCAGTAGCGAGGATGGTCACAGGGAGCCAGGAGAGCTCTAGCCTGATCCGCTCCCAGGATGGGAGAAGGAACTAGGGCTGCAGGAGGCTGCCAGAGAGGAAATAGGCAGCAAGTCCCTCCTCTAGCCCATAAGGAGAGTGGCCAATTCAGACTGCAGTTTACTCTTGAAGGAAGGAGCTAGATTAAGGACTGTAAGGGTCACCGAGGAAAGTGGTGGAATTGGGAAGGTAGCTGGTTCCCCAAAGGGGAGGAATGCTGGAGTGGTCATGAGATGGAAAAAGCAGATCACCGTGGGTGAGAGACTGCCAGAGGAGGGTACCATGGAGTTGGCAAGAGCTAATTCCCTGCATGACTAGCAGAATGTGCCTCCTCAGTCAGTCCAACCTGCTACACGTAGTGGAGAATGTGGGCATTGACAGTCACCCCGACATAATCGGAAGGCAAGACTGGGGCTACTGCCTGGTTAAAGGGACAATGGATCCCAGATACTCAGAACTCTTCTTTGCAAAGGGTGTTCGTGCCATCCCTGGCTGGTCTCCACCATCAGTGCACCAGAGGAAGGGGACTGATGGACAGCAGGAAAGATGAGAGTCCATGCTATGAGGGATCTGGGAGACCTAAAAAAGAAGGTGGGAGGAGCAGTGGTCCCTGTCAAAACAGATGTGGCAGCTGCTTGGGGATGGCGGACCCTGGGGAGACTCCTGTGAGGGGAGTTCAGGGACAGCTAAAAGGTATGTCTATATGGTAGTGTTATTTAGGAATAACTGTCGTTACTCTGAACTAACATAGTCTGTAGGGAAGTATATACCATGAGATGATTTTCTGAGTCAAAAAACTTAAATTCTTCTCTGTCTTATGGAATTTCGACCATGAATTTAGAAATATTGTCCCAATGTGAGTAATCATATTTTATCAATAAAGCTTAATTGTTGGCGATTTTTATCTACGGATTTTAAAAAATGAATCCTAATAAACCAAATCTTTTAGGCTCTTTTTGTATTGAAGCACACATGTTGATAGCCCCTATTGTCTGAACAGCTGACACTATTGATCCTAACACAGGATACATACAGAAATGCACAAAACTTGATAATAAGACTTTAAATGAATGATCAGCACATTTGCATACAGCACCAGAAATGTAGGTATCTGCCAGAAGAGTTTGGCTGCCTCTACCACATCCTTGTTTGTTGGCACTGCAAGACATCCAGGGAGGGAGGAAGAAATATGCCCAGGAGCTTATGGGATTTCTCCACTGGAAATTCAAGGCAATCTGCCATCCCGGGTCAATTTTAGAAAGATCAGGATGCATTCTCAATGAGGATACAACAACGATAAAAGGTGATGAAGAGGGAAAGGATGCAGGCATGATCTGATCATTAGCTTGAAAATGCTCTTCCTAAGGCCCTATTTTGCTGTTGTTCAAGCAAGTGGAATTGCTGCCTACAGAATACCCCACTGTCCGGGTGGAGAGAGAGACCTGCTCTGGGACTGGGCTGCAGAAAATGGCTGACTGGCAGTTGGCACCACAATATCTAAGAGAGCCAAGCTAATGGGAGGGGTATGGAGCAGGAGCCAAGCAGGGTATTTTCGGAAGCTGTCCCTTTCAGAACCTATATTTCTAGGATAACACTCGTGTGTTCTAGAATCCTTATGTGAGGCAGTGTCTTGCTGATGCCTCCCTACTCTGCTCCAAGGGTGAAGGGAAAGGATTATTTCTCTTCCAGAAATGGACCCCTTTTAACTGAAGTCTCAGGAAAATTCTCAACACATGCCCTAGCTGCTACCACCAAGGTGTGTGTAGTCACGTTCAGTAACAAGAAAGAGAAGGATGGTTGGAGTAGCCCTTTACATCCATGGGTCACCTGGATGCAGACACTGAACCTAGCTTTATTAGCTTACTTTCACCTCAGTTGATGATACAAAACTCCTACAATTGACTCTTCTCTGTCATTGTCCTAGAGTTGTCTATGGAGACTTTGTCCCTTGAGGTGAGGGAGAAAGGCCTGACAAGCTGGATGAATAGCTCTCAACTCCTAATGTTTATGTGGAGCATCAAATCTTGCTATGACCAGGTGTCCTTAAGGTGTCTTGGGGAGTTCCTTACTCAAAAGAAGCAGAACCCATAACCAGAGTCATGTGGATAGGATAGGAGAGAAAGGAACTTTCATACACAAACATTAGCTGGAATTCATCCACTAGTCCAGAGAACAGCTGCTGAATGAGCATGTTGAATGGGTGATGAGATGGGGATTACCTAGACCTTATCAAAGCCCTGCAACTATCTAAGATGAAATTTGGCATACCAAACAAAATGTGTAGGAAACACTCTGACCCAGAAGTTAGAAGCAGTTCCTTACAGGTGTGGTTGGATGGGGTTTCAGGTTCGTGCTAGAAAAAGTCCTGGCCACTGTAGAATCCAGCTCCTCCATAGAGACTTTTGTTCTCTGAAGTGGGCGGAGTACTCATTTGTCCTCATTTATCATCAGGGCCAGAATGCTGAGGAGGAACCTGAATAGTGGACCAGCTTACTCATACAAATACTTGCACCTCTGGCAAAGAGCAGGACGGCAAAGCAATAATAGGTATTACTGAGCAGGAATTTTAGGAACAGCCTGCTGTTTTGACAGGCATGTGGAAATATGTATCTTTCAAGAGGCTCCTACATGGAGAAGATGGTCTTCTGGAGGATGACAGCATAGTGAGAGTAGTCCCTAAAGAGGGATGATGAAGAGAGTGATAGGGACTGAAACTGTGGCAGTGGTTCCCAACTTGTGTTCTGCAGACCCCTGGTGGTCTGCAACAGGACTGCCAGGGATCCATTGAAAGTTTAAAAATAAGAGAGGGGGTCTGTGAAATTTTAGTTGATTGAAAAGGGGTCTATATGCTCGAAAGAGTTGGGAACCACTGCTGTAGGGTATATCCCAGTTTCACAGTACTTGGAACATATTGACCTGTGGTAACGTGAGTCCAAGTACACAGGAAGTACAATCATCTGTTGGAAAGGGGGTGGGCGAAATAGGCCTGGCACACTGGTCATCTGCCCTGCATGGCCTTTCTGGGTTGTCTAGAATGACCTGCTAAAGATGAAGAATGAAGAGGTGGGGTGGTATCGTATAGTCTTTTCTCTTTCTTCTGGAGTCATCAGCTTGGCACTGTGGGAAAAGTGGGCATCATTGATATACCTGAAGATGAAACTTTCTTTTTAGAAAAAGTATGAATCTCTAATAATGTCAGCATACCTGTGGAGTCTCTGAGACTGAAGCTTTTACTCAGCCTGCTAAGAGGTTTGAACCCTGAAAGGGAAGGTCCCATCTTCTGTGGTGGCTGCTCTATTGGTATGAAGTAAGGTTAATGCATCTTTCAGTACCCCGCGCTTTTATGCTTCAAGGACATGATGTGGTGGGCTGAGTACAAGCTTGAAAGAGCTTCACAGAGCTTGTGAAAGGTCTGAGCCAAATTAGAAGTGTGTTATGTACACAAATGTTTATAGCAAAGCATTATCATACCAAACGTGTCTGAACAAATCCCTAGGCTCTGTCTCATCACTGATTCACAAGAGCACTTAGAAACCAAATGGTTTGTTGTCTCCATGAACAGTCCAATGAAGTTACTGTAACAGCAAAAAGTTTGGAGTGTTTTGATAGCAGGGCCAGACTTCAAAACGGGGGTGTCCTGAAGGCCCGATTAGCTTATAATTGATTTTTAAAAGTTCTGAATTGCTGAGAAAGTCCTTCAGTCCACTTTTTCCCAGCAGCCAATACAGAGAGAGCGCCACTAGGCACAGAGCTTCCTGTACTGAATATTAGAGGCAGCTGCAGAGTCAGATCATCTGCACCAGTACAGACAGCCCTGACCTTCAATGATAATATGACTGGAAGGAAAACTGAACTCCAACTTAGAAGAACATCTTCATTCTTTGACAGTCTCATGGTGCTGAAAATTCAACAGTACAGAAAAAATAATTCAACACACGAACATTACATTTACCATCACTAAAATATAGCTGCCCAACCAGAGACCCATTCAAGCAAGAATGGCAGTCACTTAACTTACTTTCTTACGGTGTAGTTCTTCACTTTAAAAAATAGATATATTTTCCTTAAAGTTTAAATAGACTTTTGTTGGAAAAAAAATCAGAAGTCACACCTATGTCACTAATTGTAAGACGCCAGCTCTATTTTAATAGTTTGATGAATTGAACTCCTCATTTTTTCTATCATATCAAATATGGAACTAGTACGCTTGCTAAACTTGGAACTACCACAATATAACACAAAGAACAACCATTTGGACAGGAAAGTGGGGGAGGGAGACAGCCTCCCCCCACATCCCAAATCTTTTAAAAAAAATTGGTCTATGTTTCTAGAATATACTTGATTTTTAAAAACACATACACCTGCTCTCTCTCTCTCTGATGTACACATTAAGCCACATATTCATTGCTGAACATTGTTTAACACTTCCTGTTGTGCCCATGTTTGAAATACTGCATGGTGTGACTGTCCCTTCATGCGGGATTATTTTATACTTCTCTAATGAGAATGAAAAAAATCATCCATTAAACCAGGATTCAGGAGAGCACTTAATCATGTGATTAATCTTGAACGTGTTGCGCAAGTGCTTTGCTGTTATCGGGGCATTAAGTAGGAATTAGTTTAGCAGCATTGCTGTAGATTCACTAGCATCTCATCCCTTGACCGGTCATGTTCCTTTTAACTGCTTCTTCCATTTTCTTTGAGAGTTAGCATTGCTTTTGTGACATGCATCTTCCAGCTATAAAATACTAAAAGTAGAACTTGCTTTGGCAACTTTGACTCGTGTGAGTAGTCGCTACTCAAGCATGCTGTATCAGTGGCTTAAACAGGCCCATTTATCTGAATAATGCTTGCAGTATTAGCTCCTTGCTATTTTGTATTTGTGTTTTATGTTGCTTTAATACAGATACATCATAAATCCGCTACGAACAGGCAGTGAGGGCAATATGACAGATGGTTCGCTACTGCATCACCACTATACATATTTCTGGCCATGTTTCAAAGACACGAGAGGAATATTTAAGTACAAACATAAGAGGTTCTTGAAGCCTACAGCAACCCTGATCCAAGCTAATTTTATTGTATCTACTCATATACAGTATGTGTGTGTAATGAGCGAGCAGAGCAGGTGTCAATTACAGTCAATGCAAATGACTTAAAATCAGATTCCAAAAAGCTGCAGATGAGGAGACTAAGCAGTGATTTTAAAAAGGTTACAACTGTTTCATTAATGCTTAATTTACGCCATAATAAACAGAAGCATGGCCCAGATCCGAAGGGCTCATTATTGAAAACTTCCATGACAACCCTAACAAGGATGGTATGATGCCAGGGCAATGCATTGGGGAAAAAACCGCACACAAAAAAGAGAGTATTGTTCTTTCAGACATGGAACACTGCCCAACACTGACTGCTTCCTGTGAAATTACTCCAACTGCATTCCCATGAAACAGAGTTCTGTTCCAAAAACATCCCTGTCCACAGAGCAGGCCCATCTCTATGCTGCTCCATGCTTCATTGTTGTTTTTCCAAAACCGACAATTCTGCTATTTAATGCTTTTTACAGTCTTGTAATTGTGCTGATCTCATCAAGCTAATCAATCATAGAACTATTCATTAGGATATCTGCAATCACTGCAGTGTCAAAGTGAACTACATTCATTTAGCCACTGTTCTCTACATATCAAATTATGGCAAATTAAACTCTTATTGTAATGATGTTATTAAAGTAAATGGTGCACAATTATTTTTTACTTGGTTATGCTATTTTTGCTACCGAACGTAGCAAGCTTGAGTTACATTGGTGGCACGTAGGACTTAGCTAACTTAAAGAGGTATAGGCAAGAAGTTCATAGCTCCAAAAATGAACAATTTTGTCTAGAGTTGGTGAAACCAAGTAACTGAGAGATAGCATTATTGTAGTCCAGGAAGCATGTCCGAGAATACTGTCCTGTCTTGTAAATTGTACAGTCTGCTATCGAAAGGCCATGTAGATCAGAGCAATTATGTGTCCTCACAAAACATAAATGAATGAAAACAGACTCAGAACAGCAAAGAAAGAGAGCCTGCAGAAATATTACCTTGTAAATACATTTTAGAAAGTGAACCATAAAAAAGCCCATGAGCTCATTACCATTAGGGAGGAGGGGAAATGGATAAAGAAAAATGTGTCTACAGGAATTTACTAATAAATGATATAGTAATGTATCTATTCAGGCAAATATAATACACCACATACACATGCAGGAAAAATAATTGATTTCTAGTGATGCTCATTAATAGATTATAAAATGTGGATTTTAACAGCATTGATATGGGTAACTATTTAAGTTTTCCTCCTGTTTTTTGCCCATATAAAAGTCAAATGTTAATTAAAAGAGCTGAATCAATAAAAGAAGAATTTAAAAATACGTTAAGTTCACTCAGTGCAGCTGTCCCAGCAATGAATTGTTTTAAAATATACTCAGAGTTTTTCACATTAGAATCATCAAGAACAGTTTAAAACAGATTTACACCACAGGAGGTATTAACATTTTGTTAAAACCTTAATGGAGGACTTCCACATAGAAGGAAAACTAAAAACGTAAAACATTTCAACATGCAAATTAATTAGCCAGCAATTGTCTGTATTCATCTAGCTGCTATTGAATCTTCTTTTGCATTTTCTGTCAAGAGGTGGCTGGCTGCCTGGTTTAGGCCAGTGTCCTATGCTACAAGGACAAGATTAAATGAATATGGCTTCCCCTACAGTGAATTATTTTTCATCCTGCAGACCTACACCTACCAGGTTTCAACCCCACTGCACATCCCTTACTGGCTATATAGTACCTGACTAGCAAAAGGTACTGGATTGGTACTGGGATTTTTACCTGTCTAGGCACAATATTTCTTATTGAGTTAAATGAAACCCTTATCCGGCTAACATGTATTATCAGGAATGGAAGGACTGCTACTGCATCTAAGGGTGTGTCTACACGGCACTGTTATTTCGAGATGATGAGCATTATTTTGAAATAATGATGCACGTATCCATATAGCCATCCGTTATTTTGAAATAATTTTGAAAGAATGGATGACTTATTCTGAAATCTGTAAACCTCATTCCAGGAGAAATAACGCCTATTCCAAAATAAATATTTTGAAATAAGACATGTGTAGATGCTCCACTGCTGCTATTTCAAAATAGTCCCTCACCAGGGCCATTCTGAGTCATTCCTACCCAGGGCCTCCTGGGGCTCTAAATCGAGATAGCACATCCACATTAGGGGAGCCTGCCTCAGACTAATTTTGAGGCTTCCCTGCAGTGAAGATGTGCTATTTCGAAATAAGCTATTTCAGAGTATATCTTCCGGAATAGCTTATTTTGAAATAACTGTGCAGTGTAGGCATACCCTTAGTGCTGTTGAAAGCCTGATAACTGCCTTCACCATTCCACATCCCTTCGGCTCACAATGCGTGCATTGCTCACTTAACTTTTCTGTAGCCTGCAGTGAAGTCATAACTCAAGATTTTCAAAGGGGACTATTGATTTTGAGGCATAACGTGAAGGAAATCTGATTTCCAGAAAGTGCTAAGCATGCGCCTCCTGAAAATCATGTCCCTCAAAGGTCTTCCAACATAGCCACCTCCTCCCCTACAAAAAAACCCCTGCAATGGCACCCACAATCATTAACTGCTGGAAATCTTGACCATAGTCGTGACCTCACCATCCCCAGTTTGTGATAATCCCCAAGCCCACATTATTTCACTTACATATAAAGGAAATGTAGCTTTTACTGTATATAATGATATATGTTTTTTTTTTCTGGCACCCAAGGAGTTACAGTATGGTAGCATCCAAAGGAATTATGCCAGAAGATTTTTCTACACAGTACATCTAGGGATGCAAATGTGTGCTACAAGATTAGTCCAAAACTCCCACCCATATTCTGGGCCAACAACTTCATTTGTTCTCTGCTGGAGTCTTCCTCTAAAGCTCTATTTGTCTGATATAACTGGATGCTTTTCAAATTCCTTCTTGCATCTTTTCAAACATGTGATGTTTGCCACTGTGCTTTTTCGGTAAGTATAATAACCATGCATTTGGCTCTTATATAGTTTAAAGTTTGATTTTGCTTTTAAAGGAAATTAAATGTGCAATTTCGCTCCAGTTGAAAGCTGTTAGAAACCATACACTCTACTACACAGTCCAGATAGCAGTTTGCTCCCATTTGCATTTAATTATTTTAATTTTTTACTATCTTCAAAAAAGCAGAAGAGATAGCAGTGCACTCACTCCTATTCTGAAATATTCATCTTCTTTTCAGCAATGTTGCTTTCATTTAACAATTAAAGTGTGAATGAACTGAGCCCATGAACAATTGAGCAAAGTTGCTGCTATGCTTGAGATATATAAAAACTTTATAGGCAGCAATAAAGGTCGTGGCAATGAAAAAAGTATGCAAATCTGATTAGCTCCTTTCAAATGAGAGAGAAAGCTAACATATCAACACACAAAAATCTTGCCTGTAGCTACTCATCTACATTGTTAATTACAAACCCTGCTGTGGAAACCAAGTGATGATATCAAGCAAATCCATGGGCTTAGTGGGTTGTTAAATATTTGGCAATGAACTATTACTTAAATATAAAACTTAAAGCAACACAACCATTTTACAAAATTGTGTACCTTTCTCTGTTGACAATTTGCTGCCCAGAGAGCTTGACATCAGTAATGCTGAAGTTGTTATTGAGCTGTATTGTGGTAAAGCCCTAAATTACACTCTGGATGAGGTATTGTAATCCAGGATTCCAGGAAACTGTGAGGAGATAATTCTAGGCAGTTAGTAAATTCATACTAAATACACTTCGAGTGCAGATCTATTTTGAAAGTGGGTGAATTTCTGTTAAATTTGAGAGTCAACTTTAATTCTGTCATGTTAATAATAGTTTCATATTTGCTTTCCACAACTACTCAAACACAATTCTCACCGCAAATGTTTAAGCCTCACCAATCGATTACTAGCCATGTATACATTTTTAATTGCATTGAATTTAAAAATTCACAGTTGAAAATTAACACTGCTGACAGAAGTCAGCCAATCATGGGAGTAAGCCCAATACAATCTAAGTTGTCATCACATCTGACTCATGTAAGACTCTGTTGGGCTGGGACTATTCACTTAAGAAATCCAGAAGTTATTTTGAGCAATGAGTTAAAACAGGGTTACTAAGCTTCCATAACCTTTGTTCTTGGAGACATATTGCACATGGCCATTCCACTCCAGCTGAGCTCATGCTGGTGCTGTTGGAAATTTTTTCCTCAGTGGCATCCATTGGTGTGCCCTCTGCTGCTGCATGCCATAGTATGATGGTACAAAGTGTCCAGCCACCCCCAAAACACCTTCAGTTCCTTCTTGATGGGCACTTCAAGTGCAGAACAGTTGGGCTGTGTCTAGACTGGCCAGTTTTTCCAGAGAATCAGCTGCTTTTCCGGAAAAACTTGCCAGCTGTCTACACTGGCCGCTTGAATTTCCGCAAAAGCACTGATGATCTCATGTAAGATTGTCAGTGTTCTTGTGGAAATACTATGCTGCTCCCGTTCGGGCAAAAGTCCTTTTGTGCAAAACTTTTGTGCAAAAGGGCCAGTGTAGACAGCTCAGATTTGTTTTCCGCAAAAAAGTCCCAATCGCAAAAATGGCGATCGGGGTTTTTTTTGCAGAAAAGCGCGTCTACATTGGCACGGACGCTTTTCTGTAAAAAGTGCTTTTGCGGAAAAGCGTCTGTGCCAATCTAGACGCTCTGTTCTGAAAATGCTTTTAACAGAAAGCTTTACTGTTAAAAGCATTTGCGGAAAATCATGCCAGTCTAGACGTAGCCTTGGAGGGAGAGCAGACCTGCAGCTTCAAAAGTTGCTTGGATGGGAGATACACTGGACATTGCGGGCATGTCTATGCAGCAGAGCTGAAGCCAAAATAAGAGTATGTCTAGACTACATGCCTCTGCTGACAGAAGCATGTAAATTAGACTACCCGACATAGTCAATGAAGCGGGGATTTAAATATCCCCCGCTTCATTAAAATAAAAATGGCCACCGCGCTGTGCCGGCTCAGCTGATCATCGGCACAGTGCGGCAGTCAAGACGTGGATCGGTCGACAGGGAACACCTTTGTTGACCGCTCCCTTATGCCTGGTGAAATGACGTTTACAGGAGTGGTCGACAAAGGCGTTTTCTGTCAACTGAGCCGTGTCTTGACTGCTGTGCTGTGCCGATGATCAGCTGAGCCGGCACAGCGCGGTGGCCATTTTTATTTTAATGAAGCAGGGGATATTTAAATCCCCACTTCATTGACTATGTCGGGTAGTCTAATTTACATGCCTCTGTCGGCAGAGGCATGTAGTCTACACATACCCTAAGTTACTCAACTTGAACTATATCAATTGTGTAGCTTAAGTCAAAATAGCTTATTTCGGCTTTTGGCACTGTCTACGCAGCAGGTCCAAAGTAATCTGAGACCAAGCTCTGTGGAAAAATGGGAAATATGTTTTTTCAAATACAAGGAAACAGGCCTGGCATTCTCAAATGACTCATCCAAATACCTGGTTAGCGCCCCAGGATGTCTAGATAGGACAAGCACAGATGCACAGGCAGAGGAAGGAGGTGATCGCTGTCTATAACCCCTACTCTTTCTTTCTTGCCACATCTTGCCAAAGAGGAGAGGCACAGTAATGTTCAGTCTGCTGCAGGCCAAAATTATTTCTTGGATGGGGAAGGAGTACACAACTCCAAAGATTTTGATCTGTCTCTGATCTTTAATATGTAGTCCCACATTTAAATCATTATGTCCCCAAAGGGCCTGTTGGCTGGCAGTATTGACTTGCAACCACAATTAGACCACATAAATCTTGACCATCCCCCATCCTTTAATTGTGTCTATTGACCCTGTCATTCCTGTTGGTTGACTGCTGACACCTCAAAGAACCAGGGCAGGCAAGCAATGAAAGTACAGATATTCAGACCCCAAGGAGGGAACATAATGTTTCTGTTCAACCCTTTCTGAGGAGGAGACAGAGACAAAGAGATCTGCCAGAGACATATAATGGGTTATTAATTTTCTCATTAATAGCTAAAGTCACCCAACGTGGCCAAAATAGGCCCAACAGCCATAATATAAATGAGATTGTGGGAGGACTCTTTAACTTTCTTCACGTAGATCCCCAAACTTAAGGACATAAGAACAGTCATACTGAGTCAGAGCAAAGGTCCATCTAGCCCAGTTTTCTATCCTCCATTAGTGCTGAATGACATGTTCCCCGGTGGGAATGAACAGAGCAGGTAATCAAGTGATCCATCCTATTGCCCATTCCCACCTTCTAGCAAACAGGCTAGGGACACCACCTCTGCCCATTCTCACTAATAGCCACTGACTGACCATCCATGAACTCATCTAGTTCTTTTTTGAATCCTGTTATAGTCTTGGCCTTCACAACATCATCTGGCAAGGAGTTCCACAGGTTGATTGTGGGGCAAACGAAAAACACTTCTTTTGACTGTTTTAAATTTTCTGCCTATGAATTTCATTAACCCCTGGCTCTTGCATTATGAGAGAGTAAATAATACTTCCTTTTTAACTTTCTGCACAGCAAACATGATTTAATAGACCTCTATCAGATGCTTTCTTAGTAATCTCTTTTCTAAGCTGAAAAGTCCCGGTTTTACTAATCTCTCCTCATATAGCAGCCATTCCATACCCCTAATAAATATTGTTGCCCTTTTCTCAACCTTTTGCAATTCTAAGATATCTTTTTTTGTGATGAGCAACTGCAGTATTCAAGATGTGGGCGTACCGTGGATTTATATAGAGGCAGCAGGATATTTTCCGTCTTATTATCTATCCCTTTCTTAATGATTCCCAACATTCAGTTCACTGTTTTAATGGCTGCTGCACGTTGAGTGGATGTTTTCAGAAAATTACCCTCCAAGATCACTCTCGAGTGGTAATAGCTAATTTAGACCCCATCATTTTATATGTATAGTTGAAACTAGAAGACATCCAGCATTGCTTGGGTCTGGCCTGGGTGAGGGTGGAGCTTTGCACCCCAGCCTCTGACTTTTGCCCTAGGGACAGGTGGTGGTGGTGGTGGGGTGTTCTGTGCAGGTGGGGTGTTCTGTGCAGTGATCTCTGTGCCTGGGGACAGCAGGGACTACACAGAAACCAGCAACTGCTCCCTGGGGGCATGCCTGGGTGTCGGCTGCTGCCAGCCAGTAGCTTCCCACTGGGGCCACTGGTAGAGGCATAACTCCCTCTTACCAGACATCTCCCTTTCCATGTTATGAGGAACAAGCAAATTTTAGGCACATCCCATTGTCCTGGGACAACCAAATCCTGACCTTGGCTTTGCTCTTTAGGAGGAGTTCTTGAGCAACGGGACTCACAGATTCACAATTAAAAGTGTAATTAAACATTATGAGCTATGTTTAGACTCACCCAAATGTGGCCACGCAGAGGACTGGAGGTATTAACATCCCACCCCTGTTTTCACTCTGTGTTCCCCCATATGCAAGCACCCTACCCGCTTGAGGAAGTGGACAGGTTTGGAGTAGTGGGTGGAGCAATGGCAACTTTCCAATCCACAAAGCTAGAAGAGCATGAAGGAGCAGCCAAAAGCCATTTGAGAGGCACTAGTACATTATTTGCAACTCAGACCTCTCTTCTTAGGCTATGTCTAGACTGCAAAGAAATGCCAGAAAGAGATATGCAAATTGAGGTTCGCAATTTGCGTAACTTTCCCTGCTTTTTTTTGGAAGAGGCTTTTCCAAAATTTAGCCCATCTACAAGGGGCCAAATTCTGGAAAAACCTCTTTCAGAACATCCCTTCTTCCTCATGCAATGAGGAATACGGGGATGCCAAAAAAATGCGTCCTCTTTTTCGGAAACTGTTCCAAAAAAGCAAACTCATTCCTTGGATGCAGCATGATACCTCTAGGCTGTGTCTAGACTGGCAAGTTTTTCTGGAAAATCAGCCGCTTTTCCGGAAAAACTTGCCAGCTGTCTACGCTGGCCGCTTGAAATTCTGCAAAAGCACTGACTTCCTACTGTAAGAAATCAGTTCTTTTTGTGGAAATACCATGCTGCTCCCATTCGGGCAAAAGTCTTTTTGCGCAAAACTTTTGCGCAAAAGGGCCAGTGTAGACAGCTCAGATTTGTTTTCTGCAAAAAAGCCCTACTCGCAAAAATGGCCATTGGGCTTTTTGGCGGAAAAGCGCGTCTAGATTGGCACGGACGCTTTTCCGCAAAAAGTGCTTTTGCGGAAAAGCGTCCGTGCCAATCTAGACGCGCTTTTCCGAAAATGCTTTTAATGGAAAACTTTTCCGTTGAAAGCATTTCCGGAAAATCATGCCAGTCTAGACGTAGCCCTAATGTCCCAGAAAAGTTCTGCAGTGTAGACATAGTCTTATTCCAGGGGCAACTCCATTCTGGGGCAGCATAGCCATGCCCTGCCCATGACATGTCTGAAGGTTGGATGTTGCACTATTGATTTTTCACCCAAACCTATCAATTATCACGTTGGCCTATAGTTTAGCTTGGGTTGTATTTTTCAGCAATTACTTCTAAAACAAGAGACAAAGTTATTGGATCACACCAGAAAATCCTACCAGAAAGGGACCCTGCAAGGGGAGGAAGTGCAGGCAGAGCTACCCAGAGGGATAGGGGGCATGTGAGTGCACCCCATTTAGCAATTAAAATGTTGGCAGGGCATCAGGGGCAGTGCACCTCCTGTATGTTACCACAAGTCACCTGTGCTCAGAATCTGCACTAGTCTTGGAATGTTAACGAGCTCTCTGCTGATAATGCCTTTCAATTAGTTCTCCTCATTCCATGAAAGGGAGAGATTTTACAGAGCAAGGTAACTCCTCCTTTCCTGGGATTCTCAGCTGCAGATTTTCACAGGGGTTAAATCTTGCTACTACCCTTTCCGAATATTTACCCAAGCCACTAGGTGAGACTGGATTGAACTTTGAATTACATTATTACCAGAACTTTGTTTATTTTTCTGTTTTATATGCTACTCTTATCAATTAAATTTTGGATGCATGCATTTTAAGTTACACATTCAGTATGAGTTAAACCTCTAAAATCCAGGATTCTCTAGTTCTCCAACATCCAGCAGGCCCATGGATATTGACGGACCAGAAAGGCTGGGATGGTCAGATTCAGGGGCTAAGCTGGCATTGGGGTGCGCAAACCTGCCTGGGAGAGCAGTTCCGTCGGGGCCAAAGGCAACAGGGCTGGCACTCAGGAGCACAGCCCAAGCTGGGTAGGCACAGCGCAGAGTGCAACTCCATCTGGGTCAACACAGCAAGAGGTGGAGTTCCAGATTGGCCAGAGACAGCGGGGCCCGCTCCTGGGAGAACAGCCTGTTGTGGTGCCCCTGTTAATGAGGAGCACAGCTCTGGCAGGGCTAGGGTCAGCTGGGCCAGAGGGGATCCGGGTCAGGAGGGGATCCTAGACTTCCCCTGGTCCCGCAAACTCCATGGTTTGGGGCCACTCAGGATCTGAGAGTGCTGGACCAAGGAAGTCCCACTAGTCCTAAAATTAAACTCAAGGCTAAAAGACACTTTCAGGTATATCTATGCTGCAAGCTCACATGGGTATTTCTATGTTAATCTAGATAGCATGGCTAAAACCATAGCCATGAAAGATACAGATATGCAAGCTTCAGCATCGGCTGCATGAGCCTGGCCAGAACTGTAGATATTTGCTCATGTTCCTAGACTGTGCTGGGGTCTGTGCTACTGAATCCTCCCTGCTATTTTTAGCCATGTTACCTAGATTAAAATTAGCATGAGCATGCACGCCCAAGTTATAATCAAATCTCCAATTGCAGTGTAGCCGTACTGTAAGGCTACGTCTAGGCTACAAGCCTCTTTCGAAAGAGGCTTTTTCGAACGTATCATTCAAAAAAGCCTCTTTCGAAAAAGAGCGTCTAGACTACAACCAGTACTTTCGAAAAAGCAAACCGCTTTTTCGAAAGAGAGCACCCAGGCAGTCTAGATGCTCTCTTTCGAAAAAGCACAGTTTACATTACATAGCACCTTTTTTCGAAAGAGCACCTTTGAAAGAAAGCATTATTCCTCATAAAATGAGGTTTTTCATGGTCGAAAAAACTGCCATGTTCTTTCAATTTACTTTCAAAAGAACGCAGCAGAAGTTTAGATGCAGGTAAAGATTTTTCAAAAAAGGCCACTTTTTTCAAAAAGTCCCTGTAGTCTAAACACACCCCAAGGCTTTGTCTATCCTGCACGGTTTTTGCACAAGATGCTTTTTGTGGAAGGGATCTTCTGCAAAAACTTCTTGAGCAAAAGTGCGTCCATACCTCAAAAGCGCATCGCAAAAGTGATGTGCTTTAGCGCAAGAGAGCTTCCGCACTGCATGGACGCTCTTGCGCAAGAAAGTTCTGATGGCCTGTGCTTTTTCTGATAGGCTCTTTTTGCGCAAGAAACCCCTGCGGAGTGTCCTCACATGCCTTTTTGCACAAGAGCTGTAACACAAAAAGGAGTTATTCCTTGTGGGGAGAGGAATAACTCTACCGGTAAAAGCTCTATGTCTTGTCGATTTACTGTTTTGCTTTGTTTTTTTGCGCAAAAATGCACTTGAGGTGTGTACGCTCTACCGGTTTTTGTGCAAAAATGGTCCTTTTTGCGCAAAAACCTTGTAGTGTAGTCATAGCCTAAGAGCATCTCCAACCCAGATAAAACATTCCTCCAAGCTACAACTCTCTTTCAGAAAAAAAAATCTGATTAAATAAGTGAGCACTACAACATGCCTATAATTTCTTGGGCCGACGGAGGAGTAAATTCCAGACTCCAGATTTACAGGTCTCCCAGAAAAAGTGGCCTGCCTGCAACAATTTGATGCAAATTATTTGTAAGCATAACCCTGTGCATTTCAGTTAATCTTGATTGTCAATAAGCTGCAGGAAAAAAGGGCTGCTATCTTAGATACCGAGGGTGCAAACTATAGAGGATTTTATTGATCAAATGTAACACTTAAAATTTCACCCCCAAAATGAATTGGCAGCCAGCACGTACTCCCTTCACAAAACACTATTGAATAAGCAGGTAGCTGAATTCTGCTTGAGGTGAAGTTTGCAAGTGGTTTTTCATGTATAGCCCACCCAGAAAGCATTGCAGTAATCCATTCTGGAGATGTCAACTTTATACATAACAGAGGTGAGCTCTGCGTCTGAGACCAAAAGACACAATCTCTTTTTCCAGTGCACAGAAAAGAAAAATAACACTCTGTGTTGCTCTCAGGGCATCCAGAAGCAGATGAAGATCCAGCAATACTCCTAAATAACAAACATGAGTCACAAAGGCAAGCAATAGAAGGGACAGATATTAATCCCACTCATTTCATACAGCTGCTTTTTGCCCAGCTCATCAATATCAGATCTGTCTTATCTGGCTGGAACCACAACTAGCTTATTTTATCCAGGCATCTGGCTGGAACCAAAACTAGCTTATTTTACCCAGGCATCAATCTCAGCAAGACACCCTATCGTATTACAAAGGCACTGAAAGGTGACGAATTTTAAACTGAAAAACAGGAAATGAAACTTTCTAACTTGCACAATTAATCTGTGGAACTCATTGCCAGAAGACATTAGGAAGATTAAGAATTTAAGATTAAGAAAAGGATTAGATATTTATAAAGATGATCATACTACCCAGAATTAAAAGAAAAATGATTTCAAGATTTAAAAAAGGGATGTAAATCCCATGCTGCAGGGTAAAGACCAACAACTCAGCGATGTGGGAAGGAATACATTTCTCCTATGGATATTCCATTCCTTTGTCACTCATTATATTGTTTTTTGTACTTTCTCCTAAAGCATCTTTCACTAATAACTGTTAAAATGGGGGTATTTGACTAGCTGGACCTTGATCCTTATATAATACATTTCTTATGTTAAAGACAAAAGACTTTTCCAGCCAAGCTTAATGAGACATGCACAGAGTTTTATCGCATACTCCAGTGTGAGTTGCCTGACTGTCTCGTGTACACTGACACAGTGGGTGTCAGGCAGAACCATGAGGCATTCACCTTCAATCCGATGACAAGTCAGAATGCGGATGATACTCAGCTCAACCTACCCTTCTATCAGACTACCAGAGAACGGTTTCCCTGTTTCCCCAACAGCTAGAGCATATGGGGATTTAGATTAAAGCATGGAGAATGTGCTAGGTGCTTTGTAAATATAACTGTTTATAGCCTCTCCGAGGTTAGTCTGTATCTGCAGGGCCAGTCCTAATCAATTGGTGGCCCCGGGCACTGCCCAGCTCGCTCTTAGGGTTGCCAGATGGTTTCAAAAAAAATACCGGACAAAAATTTGTAAAGTAACCGTGGAGGAAAATTTGTTGAGCAAAAAATAAATAAATAAATTTGGGAGGTCGAGCCAAATTGTGGTAGCAGCCCACCCCTCTGTCGGTGGCCCCTGGAAAATGGCGGCCCCAGGCGACTGCCCCTAAGACCAGCTCTGTGTATCTGCATCTGATGAAGTAGGTGTTTGCCCAGAAAAGCTTGTGCCCAAATAAATCTGTTGGTTTTTAAGGCACCACAGGACTCCTTGTTGTTTCTGCTTATAACCTATGTGCACAACATACAGAAGAGGGACCACCTCACACAAATTATGTTCACTTCCATTTGGGCAAATGCCATTCATATACTCATGTATTAATTGCATCCAGAAACAAAAATTCTAAATACTTATAGAAATTAACGATGATCAATTATTCACAAAACCTATACAATAAACACACATATATATATATAGAGAGAGAGAGAGCAACTGTCTGTGTGTCTGTCTGCAAATCCATCTGTCAGGAACTCCTTCTAAATGGTAAGAGCTAGGGCCACCAAATTTGGTAGGCACTTCCTCTTATATACTTAAAGCAAGGTCAGGGTTTACATGTGCGTGGTAAATGGGGAGTGCTGGGAGCGGGACTGTTTTCCCAGAATTTGCAAAGGGAGGGACGAGAGAGGAAACATGGGTACAGCTACACTAGCTCGTTAGTTCGAGCTAGGTAGGGTAATGAGGGCAAATGGAGTTGCAAATGAAGCCCGGGATTTAAATATCCTGGGCTTCATTTGCATGTTCCCGGGCGCCGTCGTTTTTAAATCCCCTCATTACCGCTTGCCCTCATTACCCTACCTAGCTCGAACTAATGAGCTAGTGTAGCCGTACCCCATAATAGTAAGCATGGCCACTCGGGGTAGCGAGCCACCAGGCTGAGAGCTATACTGCAGAGGGACCCCCAGTGGCAAGAGACTGGCCAGCTGGGGATGGGGCTGTACAAGAGAGCAAGCAAGTGGCCCTGGGGGGGAGCCCCATCCCACCTGCCCCAGTCCTCCCACCCCCAATGTCCCGACCCCTGGCCACCAGACCCCAGCACCCTCTGAGGCCCCCTGAGGCCACTCTGAGTCCCTACATCCCCTTTCCGTCTCCACCCCCAATTCTGCTGCTCCCACCCCCACTTGCCTGGGACCACTCTGCCCCACCCAGGAGCCCCTGCCACCAGAGGCATAGATCTCCAGGCTGTGGCAGGACTGCTGCAGCTTGGGGCCAGCCCCTGGAGCCTGCCCCCTCCTGTGGCAAGCCTGCAGACCATGGTGGGGGCTGCGGCAAGCTGGGGGCAGCCCCCAGAGCCTTGCCTCCCAGACAGGCTCCTGTCCGTGGGGGGAGCGGAAGCTCTGCAGGCTGGACTGGCTCCTGAAGTCTTGCACTGCCCCCATACACAGGTTGCAGCCGGGGGGACCTTTTCCCCCCACAGGCTGCAGTTCACAGCCGCTGCAGACTGGGACAGCCCCAGAGCCTTCCCCTACCCCCACCCCATAGGCTGTGGGTGGGCTACTGCAGGCCAGGGGAAGTCCCACACAACCTGACTCCCTGGAGACCCTTCATGCCGCAGGGGGGCCCATGGACCCTTCTCCCCCTCCAGAGAGCCTGTAGGCTGTGGTGGAGCCAATGCAGGCTAGGAGCAGCCCTGGTGCCTTCATCCCCCCCCCCCCCATCCTCACTGACAGGCTGAAGGGCACGCTGGGTCCCTGGCGACCAGGGCTGGCCCCTGCCTCCCCATAGCCTGCACTTTGGAGGGTGTACTTCAGGCCAGGGGCAGCTCTCAGAGCCTGACCCCCAACATAGAGCCTGCAGCCTGTGCAGGAGGCGGTCAATGGAGGCTGGAGTCGGCTCCTGGATCCTCGCCCACCTGGATTCTCAGACCAGTTATAGGGTGGGGGAGAGCTGTAGGCTGGGGCTGACCTCCAGAGCCCTGCTCTCCAGAACATATTGGAGGATACAAGTGGCTACTGGAGGATGGGGCCAGACCATCTCCCCCTCCCCTCCTCCCGAAAAGCTGCACACTGGAGCTAGCCTGCACATCCTCAGCCCCTCCAGGAGTGCATGACTCCAGCATCCCCCACACCCTGCCCTAAGCTCCACACAAACCCAACTGGTTGCCCTGAGCCGCATCATTTAAATAATACACGTACATTTTCCTTTTAATTAATAAAGAAGACACCATTACTATAGTTAAGAACCCAAGCAACACCGAGTACATCTGCTAGTGTTTAATGAGTATGACAATGGGTCATGCTCCAGGACTAACCCTGATAACTTCAGCACAGACCTTGCTACCACTTGATCTAAAGGAGTAATTTCATTAGTTGACTACAGAATTATGCTTCTATTTCCTATGTCGTCCCGCCATAAGAGAAGGATGCAGCACGAACTTTTGAAACATGCGTCTTGTTTTTCCTTTCTTGTGACTTGTACAAGTATAAAGAAATTAGGAGAGCAAAAAATCATGACACAGTGTTAAATGAGTTATTGCCTGTCACTAAAGATACCGTTAAACACCCCACCCCTCAGTCATTGAGAAAGGAAATTATACACTGTTGAACCGGGTTTTCCCCCCTATTGAGGCTGGTTTTAGTTTCCTTTCTTTATTTACACTAACAAGGCATTTTCAATTTGCCTCTCCCACTTAAAAGAAAGTACATAGCTCTGTGATTTCTTGAAACATAAAAGAGTAATTAGATAGCAAAGGTATACAGAATTTATATGGCATTTGCACTTGGATATATGAATATGTTCAAGGTTGCTTTTACATTGGCCATCTTCCAGTCACTGCAGCAGCATCTGCTAGTAACCAGGTTTCCATATCCTTTGAATTCCAAGTACATAATAGAAAGCTATCAACCAGTTTTTTGGCAGATATTCTGCATTTTCCTTCTGGACACAAGCAATATTGGGAATGATGAAAACGACAGTTTTCAGTGGGAAAAATCTCATTTGAAACTCAGAATCAATTGCCTTCAATCTAAATTCTTTGCATTTTCACATTACGTTAAAAGGTTGGAAATGATTGAAATGGGATATGTTTTGCATAATGTGCAGCAAGTAATGTAGCCTTTGTTTTATCCTTTTCAACCAGAGAAGTTCAAGTGAATAAGAGAGGTCTTTATTCAATAGGAATTCAGTTTAATAAGGACACCCCTCGCCAAAGTTTTTTGCCCACAATAAATGAAAATGTTTATTTTAGACCATTTTTTCCCATTTCTGACTTCTGGCACTCAAATAAAAAATGTATGTGTGTGCTGCAATTAAATTCCCAACAACAGTGTAAAGTGGCTGTCCATACAGTATATCATAGGCATATTTATTAAGGATTATATAATATTGCTTTACCTTTAGTCCTGTTGGTGAACACTTACTCACATGAGTATTCCAATTGATTCAAACACTGAAAAGCTACAGTTAAAAGTATGCAATAAACAAGCCTTAACAATGGCAAAATATTCCATACAGTAAGTATCTGATTAATCAGCTCTCAAAAATAGACCTATTTTTTAAATAAAATGTTGGTAAAAAAATTTCTCTTCCTGTGGAGTCAAACATTTTGGGTAAAATCTTTCGTTTTGTACAGTTTCCCCCACTTGCTTTCATCCTGCTCCCTCTTCTTCATCTTGCACTAAGAAAAAGGGAGGAAAAACAAAACAAGAAAAATTATCTTTTTTCCCACTGAAACATCAGAACTTTTCACAAAACACTTGGGAAAAAAAAGGAATGTTTTAAAAACCTTTTTTGACCAACTTGACTATGTACAGAAATCGTTTAGGGTAGTTAAGATAATCCTCCTGCCTCTAAACTCAATTACCTGGCTTGTATAAATTACCTGGCTATTCGTTGTAATGAGAATGCATTATCCTGTCACATTTCTACTTAGACCAACCAAAAGGGAACAATGCAGAATACCCTGTTGCTACATAGTCTCAAACATAATGGGACTACTCATGTGAGTAAGTGTTCAGAAATGGGAATAAGGGTTGCACAGTAAGATTTCATCAACCCAATATATTTTGTAATAACAAACGAATAGTCAAGTTATAACAATAAATGCCACAGAGATACTAAAGAGAGTGAACTGAATGCAGCATTCCATTGTGCTGTCACTTAGCTCCAGTGTCATTACCCACTACTAAGAAATCAAGTGCCAATGTAATTATTATTTTACGGGCAGATAAGTTTCCACAAACAGGTATTTACTGGTCTATAAATATTTGGGGAGTTTAGGCATGCATTATTCTTAATCTGTCTGGATGGTGGTGAAAAACAATGACACTTTTTATGGAGCAATTGCATTGTATTTAGACCGGGGGATTAGACAGCTCAGTTAAGGTAAGCTCCTCACATCTGTCACCTATAAAGAATGGCTTGAGTATGGGCATCCCTACTATGTCTTTTGAAGTGAAGACGGTGCTAAATCATGACAGTGTTAAATGAGATATTGCCTGTCACTAAAGATATGGTTAAACACACCCACCCCTCACTCATTGAGAAAGGAAACTGTTCAGCTGGTTCCTTCCCCTGCTCCCCTCTCCATTGAGGCTGCTTTAAGTTTCCTTTCTTTATTTACTCTAACAAGGCAAAGAATTAATTTAGCTTCCTAGCAACAGCCTTGTTTTCTTTAAGTGCTCCTATAATATTCCAACTGTCCAGTGGCCCCAGCGACTGTCTGAAAGCCTTCTGCTTCTGATCTATTTACAGCAATAGTTAGTTTTTGTCTTTTGCTAGTTGTTTTTCATATGCTTTTTCACCTGTCTAAATATTCTTTTAGACTTGATTTGCCAGAGTTTATGGGCTTCCCTATGTTCCCCTGTAGGATTTCATTTCCAGTGTTTAAAACAAGTATTTGTGCCTCCATCTGCCTTTTTATTGTTTAGTCAGAGTGGCTTTTTTGCCTCTAACTTTATTAGTATTATTATTGCGGGTATGCATTTAGTTTGAGTTTCAGTTACGGTGATTTAAAAAACATTTCTGTGCAGGCACTTCATTGTTGTGACTGTTCCATTTAATTTCCATTGTACTAGCTTATTCATTTTTGTGTAGTTCCCCTTTTTGAAGTTAAATGCTAGTGTGATGGGTTTCTTTGATAGTCCCTCACCCAAAACACAATGTTCACTTTAATAACATTGTGGTTGCTATTATTCACCTATATTCACCTTTTAGTGAACCCTGAGCTTCACTTAGGACTAAATGAAGAATTACCTCAGCTCGCGTGGTTCCCATTCACCAATGAGCGGTCTTTACTGATGTCTAGATATTTTACCTCTACATTCCATTTTGAGGCGCCATAAACCCAACTGATATGATAGGTGGTAGGGATGTGGATATCCAGAGCTCTTTTTTGCAGATACAGATGCGGATACAAATTTTGTATCTAGAATCCTGCAAATTTAGGGATATCCACTTTATACCCAGAACTATCCGCCTCCACGGACGTGGATGCAGATACCTTTGGCTCATTTTTGCAGATACAGATATGGATTTGGTACAAATGCTGTATCCGTGCAGGGTTCTAGATATGGGGATAACTGAAATTCCCCATTATTCTTGGGTTTTCTCTTTTTGCAGCCTCTCTGATCTGCCTGTGCATTTCGTGCTCACCATCACCTTCTTTGTCAGGTTGTATATTCCTACAGCTGCTCTCTCATTATGCAAGCATGGACTTTCCAGAGAGTTTCTGTGGTACAGTTTGATTCACTTAAGATTTTTAGTATATTTGATTTTATGCTTTCTTTCACCCATAGTGCCGCTCCCCCACCAAGGTGACTTGCTCAGTTAGTTCTATGTATTTTGTACTCTGGTGTTGCCATAGCCCATTGATTTTTATAGTTCCACCGATGTTTTATGATGCCTGTTATATCAATATCCTTATTTAATACCAGGCATTAGAGTTCATCCATCTTAGTATTTAGACTTCTAGCACTTGTATACAAGCATTTATAAAAGGTATCAATATTTAATAAGTTGGAAGGACCCTTATTAGGAGGCTCAAGACTTGCTAAGAAGATGGGGTTGTTTGAGAGAAATATGGCCAACTTGTTACGCAGCCACCCCCCACCAATTAGTGTATCTGTCTATCATGTAAAGTCTCCCCAAATGGCACACAATTATTTATTTCAGTTGCTATCTTGCATCATTGGTAACATTCTAATCACTTCTGCATAAAGAAATTCAGTGTGTCTGGCTTAGATGTCTGTATAATACCAGCCTCGACTTCAGTGCACTACCTGCAGTTTTCACATGTCTTACTTTCATACAGCTTATCAGCGTTCGTGCAATTTTCCCCCTTCAGATTCATGTACCCATCTATGATATTCCTTAAATTACAAAGAATCAATAGTACTATTCTTTCTTTAAAACTTATACTCTCCCGTCACCCTCTGTTCACTTAAGAATAACAGCCAACTTTGAATAATTTTTGAATGCTCTTTGGGAAGATGAATTGAACAGATTTGAAAGCAGAGCAGGAATTTTGCTGCCTAGAGCCTTCCAAAAAGCCTGGCTACTCCTATGCTTTCGATAGCATTCCAGCAATGCTGTCCCAGACAGCATCCATTCAAGGAATGAATCTCTAGTACCAAAAATGCTGTTTGCCTTGCATTGAGACATCCATTCCCAGCAGCACTGCCTGGATTCACAAATTGCATTGATCACAAGAATATTTATTCTAAATGGATCATAAGAAGAATAGCCAAAATGTTTTCCTGCGTCTCTGGAGTTAACCCTTTGCTATATAAAATTCAGCAGGGCTGTTTTGTTATTTTACCTCATATACATATACATCAGTTTTGAAGTGGTTTTACACACCTTTATGTTCTGAATATAAATGAACCCCAGAAATCAAAACAATGTACAAATGAAGCCACAAGCTTTTACCTTGTTTTGGGTGGAAGCTATGTATCATTGCAGGGTTGTTCATAATATATCCCAAGTTAACATGGAAGATTTGTTAATCTCTTGATAAACCTGGTCTGAATGAATAAGAGAAGTCATGTGCGCTAAAAAGCATGTATCAGCACTGGGCACACAATAGTTAACGTTGCCTCACAACATCCATTCTAAATGTTTCTACATTTAAGTTGATCATAATTTTTTCAGGGGCTGAAATTCCCATGCTGCTTCATAGCCAGCAGGTGAATTTGTTTGGAAAGTTGAAGCAAAATCAGTTCAGTCAATTTTCAGTTAGTTAAGCATGAAAATAAATAAATTCATTCTTTCCTTTCTATGGTACAATCATATATTCTGCATTTCATGGGCATTAAGAGTGTAAATCAGAGTAGGTTGTGTTCTGTATGGAATTATGCATGCACCATTTCAGTATGTGCTATGTTACACATTGTATTTTTATATAAAATAATCAGAGCTCACATGTGACATTATTCTCACGGGTGGCCAAAGTTCAGATTTAATTGCCAACCCTAATTTCTTGTATTTCCATTTGAATGCTTGATTTCTCAACCTTTTCAGTTTATTTCATGAAATCCATGTCAAGTTAAAAAGCAATATTTTTAGCATAACTGCAAATACACCACCAGACTCTTCTCCACCACATATAGCAGCAAGTGTGCACTTAGGTAGTTGAATTCTAACATTACCACTTCTGTTCTGGCCTTTTCAAATTTGTTTTGGTCATTTCAGTCCACTTGTTTCCTTTGGTCAAGTGGTCCACAAGGTACAGTATTCTTACAGCTAGTTTACTCCCTGTAACAGCCCTAACCTCAACCAACACTCCAAACCATTATCAGTCTCCCCAAAGGCCATCTCTGTTTAAAGTAAGAAATCCTGTTTCACCAGTACTGCTGAAAATCCATTGCCTGTCACTTTCAGGGTACGTCTAAACTACATGGTTCCGTCGACGGAGCCATGTAGATTTGTTTGTTTGGCAAAGGGAAATGAAGCTGTGATTTAAATAATCGCGGCTTCATTTAAATTTACATGGCTGCCGCGCTGAGCCGACAAACAGCTAATCAGCTGTTTGTCAGCTCAGCGCGCTAGTCTGGACACTCCCCTGCCGACATGAAAGCCCTTTATCGACCTCCCCGGTAAACCTCATCCCACGAGACATAATGGGGAGGTTGATAGAGGGCTTTCAGGTCGGTGCGGGAGCGTCCAGACTAGCGCGCTGAGCAGACAAACAGCTGATCAGCTGTTTGTCGGCTCAGCGCAACAGCAATGTAAATTTAAATGAAGCCGCGATTATTTAAATTGCAGCTTCATTTCCCTTTGCCTACAACCCTCATCTACATGGCTCCATCGATGGAGCCATGTAGTTTAGACACAGCCTCAGAGTTTTGAAGTCAAGATGTATTACACATAAGGCCTGTTACGAGGGGGGAAATTGCTTTATGGATAAACATCATGTAGGGGTCTGACAGACTTGCCAGGCCCCTGAGCAAGTTGTGGGAGGCAGTGGATCCTGGAAGGATCTTTGTGGAAGGGGCAGGGCTGGAGCACCTCACAGAACTCTCTGTACCTCAATCCCCTCCCCCATCACCCATCAGAGGCCCCCAGAGCATTTTGCACTCCAGCAGTGATTTTAGGGCCCAGGATTCATTTGAATCAATGGACCTCGAGGCAACTGCCCCCTTTGTGCACACCCTGTCAGCACGCCTGCCCCAATATGTAACACTAACATGTCATGCTCTTCTGACATGTTACTGAAGACAATCCTGCTCAGTCACTAGCATATTTCTTGGACTTTGACTCTGGAACACAAAGATAGGCCAGAATCTAAACTGGTTTAGCACCACTGGAGTCAATTCAGACCAGCTGAAGATCTAGCTCTGTTTTAGGAAACTTAAATTCAATAGTCCTGACCTCAAAAGTTATTGGAGAATTGATTAATGGTTCTAAAGGGACTGGTAATTGTATTCTGGTTATTAACTTGTACAAATGTAGTAGTTGAAAAAATATGACATGCTGCTTTTAGCCATCTTCATTTTAATGAAACAAGGACAGAAACAGGGTTCATACCACGGCAGATGGTATGCTAGGCACTGCCTTTCCAAACCACCAGCCTGGCCCCATCCATACTCCATCCCCAGAAAGCCAATTGTAGGCATACTGGGGGCAGAGTGGTGATACCCACAAATGTCCACCCTCCCCTGTGCTCCAGGGCCAGGGAGGCTGGGACCACACACCTTCCTCCCACCCCAGTGGGGCTATGTGCTGCCTGCTCTCCCTGTGGTCTGGTGTTGGGGAAAATGGGGCCGTGGACTTGCCATCCCCGTGCTCACTGGGGGGGGGGGAAGGGCAGCATACTGCCCTGCTTCCCTGTGGTGTGGAGAGGGCAGCTTGGTTCCTCGGGGGGGGGAGGGGGCTCAGCAGAAGGGCCAGGGATGGGGTTAGGGGCTTGCCTCTCCCAGCTCTACCTTCACCCACCACCCATGGGTCCGTACCTTGTCAAATCCCGTTTTTTAAACTTTCCTTTTCTGCTAGTAGTTTATGTTTAGCACAGAAGTTACTGAATTCCCTCTCTCCCTCCCCCATTTTTGTTGTTGTTATTCTCTGCTGCTGCCTGATTGTGTACTTCTGGTTCAAACAAGGGGTGAGGATCAACTGGTCAATTCATAACTCTGATGTTCTACTGTACTAGCTCTGTGTTACTTAGCAGTAATTTCTCACAGCTGTTTAATTCTGAAATGGTCACATAGCATTTTTGCTATTGCCTGAAATATAAATTTTGAAACATGTGTCACAACTATGAATCCTTCTATCACTTCTATCCTCAGTTCATCCTTGAGTAAACTGTTTCCCTTCCCTACCCCCACCACGTACGTAGGCTGATAATTAAATAGCAGGGAGAATATGCACACTTTCATCTATGTATGTTTAACTGCTGTGTCACATCAAAAGAAATATGATCTGGATGTCTGCTTCCCTATTGCTTCATCTTTATGAAAACAGAGGTGAACAACTGTTAAGCCAAATATTCGTTAACTCCATGCACAGTCAGACCATGGAATTTGCTTTGAGGGATGTTGTGAAGACTAACATATAATGAGGTTAAAAGAAGAATTAGCTACATTCATGGAGGACAAGTCCGTCACTGGCTATTAGTCAAGATGGTAAGGAAACAAACCCATGCTCTATGTGCCCCTAACCGGGGCTGGACAACAGCGAATGGATTACTTGATAAATTGCGTCCTTCTGAAGCATGTGGCACAGGCCACTGTCAGAAGACAGGATACTGGGCTAGACAAACCATTAGGCTGCCTGAGAATGACAGTCCTTAAGAAGCTGTCAATATTTTGACATTTCAATAGGCCTCCACACCTTTTTTCATATCGACTTTTTAAAATATATTTCACTCTTGGGGATAGGTTGAAAAGATTCTGGGTGACAATATTCTGTCTTGAGTTCTTTTCGTTAATGCCTGTGTTTATTTCAGTCATTCTTTGAAAGACCAGAGGAAACCAAGTGAGCATGACAGGAACTGTACTAGACTGCTTTGATCTTTTTCTAGGGCCCCATTGAGCTAATTCCTGCTTTGAAAGTCTGAATTTACCTCCTCTGTTTGAGCTGCCACTGACATTGGCGAGAACCCCATGAATGTGTCCACTGAACAGATTAGAGCACAAAATGCTGAGACAGGGCCTCTAATGGATGATCTATTTGGTCTCTGCTTGCATCATGACGGCAGCATAATATTTGAGAATCATTTAATCCATTTTTCTTCTGGCAATTGTCAGATTATTGAATAAACTTTTTTCCACTATTCATCTAGCTCAATAGATGGTCTAATGTTGTTCACCAGATATGTTACTGATGATTGCTTTCCACATCAAGTAATAAATAATGTATCTGTGATTCATTTTTGTCCCTATCTAACCAGTGGTAATTCATAACCATATATAATTTGTATTACAACTGTTGTATAACAGCAAAACAACCACCAGTATTTTGAATGTATGGCTGAACAGTAAACTCCTACGCTATCCACAGAGTGCCCTCAGCACTTTGTACATTTTATTCCACTGAGAATAATAAGATTTAGGAGCTGAGAGAGTACTTGTAATCTTAAGTCAAGAAAAGTATAGTATAAAAACTGAAACTTTGAAAATACACTAATATTGATTTAGGAGTAAAACATTGACAAGCACGCGATATTTACTGAGGAGAATAGTAGGCTGTTAGAAGGAATGAAAACTGATTTGAGATAGCTAAACTTTGGTAACAATTCTTTTAGAAAAATAGTTTTTTGTTACATTTGGGAATCAGAAAGAAATACAAAACAGGTACTTAAATTGTTACCAAAAGAGAACACAAGAAAATGAAAATCAAACAAGCTATAAGGAAGTCGGTAAGGGTGCATCTACACAGCAGGGCTTAACTTGAAATAAGATATACAAATTGACCTATGACAATTGCGTAGCTTATTTCAAAATAGGGAGTGTCTACACAGCACTTATTTCGAAATAGAGCACTTTCTCCAACTTCCCTTACTCCTCAAACAATAAGGGTTACAGGAGTCGGAGTAAGAAGTCCTCCAGCTTGATAGTATTTTGACATTATTTTGAAATAACTGCTTGCTATATAGACACGGATTAAGTTATTTTGAAATAACGTTATTGTGTAAACATACCCTAAAGGAGTACATGCAAATAAAAATATTAGGATCAACATATGGAATATTAAAACATATGCTAACAACAAAGGAAGATAAATTATTGTGTGATTCCAGAGCTAATGTCTATTACCCGTGAGAACTTCCATGCAACAGGTGGTGTATTAACAACTGCTTAAAATTTTAGGGCTTGAGTCTCATCTCATGTAAATGGACAAAATTCCACTGAAATCAGAGTGGTGTTTATTTATATTAGGTGAGAATCTGGGTCTGTATTCCTTGTTATCCTCCCAAGCGATCATTCTTCAGACAAACTCGATGAGTTCAACTATTACTTAAAGTTTTACAGTAAGAGCCTCTCAAGTGATTCATGATTTTAGAACTCTGATTTTGGAGAGACTTACCTCTCTGCTGTTCTTCAGGGATCACCCTTTATTTTATTTGTATTCTAAGTTCACTTCCATCTCATGCAGACTTGATGCTATTTCATTTTTCCCTCTTATAAATTGCTTACACAAGCAATGCAGGATCAGAAAATGAAAATAATACCGAAAGTTAATTCAATGAGAGAATTGGATCCCAATGCATTCTATGCTTTCTCCATCATTGGCATATATGTACTACTTAGGGTATGTCTACCCTGTAGAGATTTGTTGGAAAAACGGCCATTTTTTCCACCCATGGAGGAAGGCCTCCACCTTCCTCTCCTCAATGTTGTGAAGAACACAACATGCCGTAATCACCTCAGGGATTTTGTGCTCCTCCACATCGAGGCGGGTCAGCGGGCACCGGAAACACACCTTGAGGTGGCCAAAGGCGCACTCCACCTGGATCCTAGCCCCGTTGAGGCAGTCATTAAATTGGTCCCTGCTGGGGTCCAAGTGGCTGGAATAGGGTGTCATAAGCCACGGCATATGAGGTAGGCCATATCCTTCACAATGCACAGTGGCATCTGCCTGTCCCCAATGGCAAATTCACGGCGGGGGAAGAATGTGCCTGTCTCCAGCTTGCCATAAAGGCTCAAGTTTCTAAAGACACGGACATTGTGTACGCTGCCCGACCACCTGACAAAAATGTCCCACCCCCCACTCCACCCCCAATCTCCCTTTCCCTAAGGTCCCCCTTTTCCAGGACTCTCCCCTTCCCCCAGGGACTTCAGCCCAAGAGTGCCTTATCTCCATGAGAAGGGCCCTGACGGTGAATTTCCCAACATTGAACTGGTTGCCCACCGACCGGTAGCTGTCAGGGGTGACAAGCTTCCAGAAAGCGATTGCGACCCACTTCTTCAGAGGGCGCAGGTGGGCATTGCATCTCTGGAGGGCAGGGGCAAGCCAGGCACACAGCACCAAAAAGATAGCGTTCCACATGTGGAAGTTTTGGAGCCACTGCTGGTCATCCCACTGCTCCATGCCTAGCCGGTCCCATCAGTCAGGACTGGTGTCGAGCCTCCAGAAATGCCTCTTCACAGTGAGGTGTGTTGCAGGAGTGGAGCTCCCGCACGCAGGCAGAGGGTCCCCAGAGTAAGCTCAGGGTCGAGCCTGGTAGGCAAGCATGCAGCAGAAGCAGAGAAATGGCTGTCCACGGGGGTCTCTTTAAGTACATGTCTCTGCAAGGCTCTGGCACCAGCACTCAGAAGCAGTGACCTAAAGCCCTGCCTGAAGTGGTTCTAGGTGGCCTTCTATGCGAAAAGAGCCTCCAATCAGTCTGGATGCTCTCTTTCAAAAAAGCAGATTGCTTTTTCGATGTGCTTTTGTGTGTGGAAGCTCCCTTTCAAAAGAAGTTTTTTCAGAAGATCTCTGCCAAAAAAAAACTGCTTTCAAAATAAGCCTGCAGTCTAGATGTAGCCTCATTCTCAGTCTTTGCCCTTCATTGCAGGCTGAGAAATGAAGCAGCTATGGACCTGAGAAGAATAGGAAATTAGACTTTGATCCTGGATCATGTAAGAGCAAGTAACTTCCAAGTATGCAGGAGATTTTTAGCTGTTAAAAGACGTGTCTATATTGATTATTTAGTACAGAATTATTTATTAATTAAAAGAAACCGCTTTTCTGAAACATACTTACTTTAGTCTATGTAGCGATAAATTGGCCATTTCTTTATAATGTCTGTGTGCACAAAGTTTAATATTTGTACTCTAGATATAACATATAAAAAGGGATTAAAGCACTGATCCATGTCAATTAAGTCAATAGGCAATTTGCCACTAATGTCAATGGGTGCGAAGATCAAGCCCTGAATTAATTGTGAAAAGATACAACATTCCTCTCTCTCTCTCTCATCTCTCTTTCTTTTTTGTGTATTTTAGTATTTTGAAAACTTGCATCAGAAAGGGAGGGTATGTCTACACTACAAAGTTAGTTCGAACTAACGGATGTTAGTTCGAACTAACTTTCATAGGCGCTACACTAGCGCTCCGTTAGTTCGAATTTAATTCGAACTAACGGAGCGCTTAGTTCGAACTAGGTAATCCTCATTCCACGAGGATTAAGCCTAGTTCGAATTTACTAGTTCGAATTAAGGGCTGTGTAGACCCTTAATTCGAACTAGTGGGAGGCTAGCCCTCCCCAGCTTTCCCTGGTGGCCACTCTGGCCAACACCAGGGAAACTCTATTGCCCCCCTCCTGGCCCTGGACCCCTTAAAGGGGCACGGGCTGGCTACGATGCCCGTGCCAGGTGCAAGCCTGCCAGCACCCAGCTAGCAGACCCTGCACCTGGCACGGCTCGAGCCAGCCACCCGATGCCCCCCAGCCCTCCCCCTCTTCCCGGGACCAGGCTGGCGGCTCCTGGGAGCTTGCCCGGGACTGCAAGAGGGGGGCACCCGCCTGGTCTAGTGCGGACATCGTGGACCTCGTCACTATACTACTTTGCTGAATTGGCACCATTTCTAAATTTCATGCATCCAACTCTGAAAATATTAACCTATATAAGTTTTAAGAGTAGCTCCCATAAATTCCATACCAGTTCAGTGTGTATTGTATTCTACTGGACATCTTCACAAGGACTGTCCCAATCCTTCCAGCAGCTTCAATCTTCCTCCAGAACATCCTTTACAACTCAACTCTTTGAGCGATTTTGCCTCCCTTTTTTAACTCGTTCCTCATTCTCATATGTTCTTCTCAAATCATATTCCATCTTTTGTTTTAAGATGTATAGCTTCTTGGGCCATAGAATCTGTTTCATAGATGGATTCAATCATAGAAGCTGATCCACTCTAGTAGAATCTGTCTCTGTAGAGCACATTAACTTTAAACGGAGACATGGGTTCATACATATGGGACAATTTGCACAATAGGTAGCATTAGGTGTTTTTGTTACAATATTAACAATGTTACATCTCATTATTTTTAACTAGAATAAGTTCCTCCATCTGATTCACTCAGACCCTTTACAACAATAACTGTGGGTATGTTCAAGTGAAAAAGAGGGGCAATCGAAATTTCTAGATCAAGACCAGATTGCTATGACCCTTGTATTTTCACTAGAGACGTTTTGGACACTTCCAGCTGCTGAAATTATTGCTAAATATATTTACAGTCTTTGTACAATAAAAAGCTTTATTACTTTTACTATGGGCAGAAGAAAAAAGCTTTAAATCTTTAGTTCTGAAGCAGTATCTCCTGTCCTAAAAGCAATGAAGCCTTTCAAGGGGAAAATACAATACACTCCAGAAAGCTGCTTTATGATGTTGTATCTTTGTTTCAATTTTGGTTCATATATTTTTACTAAGTATAACCTTTCTATGTAAATGAAATGATTATGCAACAAAAATAACTGTTTTCATAAAGCAAGAATAGTTTTTATACCCTAAAAGACAGAGCCGCATATAGCAGTGAGGCAGCTTGCCATGTATTTGAAAGCTGTGAAATAAGCTATTTGATTTCCTATTACAATCCTAGCACACAACACTGCACCATAGTCACATAAAACCCATGTCACTGGGTAACTACCCTTTCATTAGGGAGTCTCACAGTAGAAAATAGGTTCTACATTGGTAATAAAGTTAGTATATGCATTTAAAAATCCATGCTGATGAAGACCTCTAAAATCATAAACAAATAGGAAAGGAGAAGGTTAACCTAATCTAAAACCCTATGGGGAGAGATGTATATCCTTAAGCGTGGTTCTCCTCAGAAAAGTGGTTCCTTGAGGCCTTGTCTGCATTAGACCAGGCAGGCCGGTTTAAGATATACAACTCCTACTATGCAAAATGCACAGCTGGAGTCGGCTTACCTTAAGCCAAGCTGTGGCAACATCTACGCAGCAGAAGGCCAATGGGAGCACATGCTCCCACTGGTTTCCCTTACTCCTTGCAGAACAAGGAGTATAGGATGCTAGCGGGGGTCTGCCCTCAGCCTTTGATTTACGGGTCTACATTAGACCCGCTAAATCAAGTGTTAGAAGATCGACCGCTGGAGGGTCGATCTTCTTGCTAGTGCAGACATGCCTTGAAAGTGGCACTCCTGGATCCAAAATTTAGCCTCTCTGATATGATGTCTATACGGCTGCAATGAAAACAGCGCAGCTATGGTGCTGCCACAGAGATGCTTCCTATATCAAAGGAAGGTGCTCTTTCTGTCACAGATAATCCATGAACTCTTCCATTGATTTAATAATAGGGATTAGATCACCCTAACTACTTCGGTAGAGGATAGAAGCCCTGAAGAATGCAGCTATTTTGATCTAATAAATAGGTGTAGGCCAGGCCTCAGAAACTTCCCGATCAAATCTATTCAGTTTATATGCCAAAAGATGATTTTTTCTAGCTGCCAGTGCAACAGACTCAAACTTGGAACAGAAATCTTAAAACTGTGTGTCTTTTAAAGTTGTGCCACCAGATTCCAAGGTCTTGATTCAGCAAAGCATTTAAGCACATATTGAAGTTTCAATAACTTATCTCGCCTGAACAGGGGTAAATTTAAGCATACGTTCAAATATCTGAGCTATTAGCAATTAACTTTGAAAAGTTATGGAAGATGGGAGAGATTCCAGAGGACTGGAAAAGGGAAAATATGGTGTCAGTAAAAAGGGAAATAAAGATATCTGGAGGAATTACAAACTAGTCACCTTAACTTCAGTACTCAGAAAGATAATGGAGCAAATAATCAAGCAATCAATCCGCAAAAACCTAGAGGGTGGTTTTCTACGTAATAGCTTGGATTTATCAAGAACAAATACTGTAAAAACAAACTAATAGCCTTTTGGGGCAGGGGGAGATGAAATGCAGCAGATCTGGTATCTCTTGATTTTGTAAGGCTTTTGATACTGTCTACATAACTGTTACAGTATGAGCCAAGGGGTTTGGAGTGTGGTAAATGCCCTATCCCCTAGGCCACTCCAGAGCCCACCCCCCCTACCTTCAGAGGGTCCCTTATCCTGCCTTCCTAATTTGAACCCACCACCATGTGCTCCCCAGCCCTATCCCGCACCCCACCTCTGAGTCCCAAGGGCTCTTGAAATTACACTCCAACCCTGCACATTCAACAATTACTCCCCTGTCCCATGCACCAGGCCCTCTCATTGGGATGGTGTGGCCTAGCAGCCAAAGTCAATATTAACTACCCCATTCACTGGGGCAGTGTGGCCTAATAGCTGGAGTCAATAGCAGCAGGTGCCAACCCCATGGTTTGGGGATAAAGGGAGGCAGGGAGACCCAGGCCCTCCATACTCCACCAGGACCCAGCCCAGGCCCTGTTAGCAGTGGTGTGGCCTATTGCTAGCTCAGCGGGAACTCCTACCACAATACGCTGAGCTCCTTGGGATACAATCTCCTGCCCTGGGCAACTTCCAACCAGTCTCCGCTGGACTCCTTCCAGGGTCCTTCCTCCAGCTACTCTGCAAGGGCAATGGTGGCTTGCTGGCTGGTCTCCAGGTCTGGTCCCTCTGGAGGCTCCCCTCCAGGAGCTCTAGCAGTACTTCCTTCCTCCTCAGCAAGCAGCCTAGACTGAGCCTCTTCCCATGTCTTTATAGCTGGGCTGCAGTCTGAGCATGCCCAGCAGGTCTGTGAGGGTGGGATTTCCTTAACCAGGTGGATCTGGTTAGGCCTTGCTTACCCAGCGTGAGGCTGGTACTTCCCATCACTGTCATCTTATCATAAACAAACTAGGGAAATGCAACCTAGATGGAAGATGGGTGCACAACTGGTTGGAAAACCATTCCCAGAGTGTAGTTATCAGTGAGTCCCAGTGGATGAGTTTGGGGTCCAGTGGTGTTCAGTATCTTCATCAATGATTTAGATCACGGCATGGAGGGTACGCTTATAAAGTTTGCAGATGATACCTAGTTGAGAACAATTGCAAGAGCTTTGGAGGATAGGTTATATTTAAAAATGATCTAGACAAACTGGAGAAATGGTCTGAGGTAAACAGGATGAAATTCAATAAGGACAAATGCAAAGCACTCCATTTAGAAAGGAACAATCAGCTGCACATATACAAAATGGGAAATGAGTGCCCAGAGAAGGAATACTGTAGAAAGGGATCTGAAAGTTACAGTGGGTCACAAACTAATTATGAGTGTGACACTGTTGCCAAAAAAACCCAAATGTCATTCTGGGATTTATTAGCAGGACTTAAGAAATAATTATTTCACTCTACTACTCTGCTCTGATTAGCCCTCAATTGGAGTATTTTGTCTAGTTCTGTAAGCCAAATTTCAGGAAAGATGTAGACAAACTGGAAAAAAGACCAACAAAAATGATTAAAGGTCTAGAAACTCACATGAAATATAAGAGAAGATTAAAAAATTGGATTTGTTTAGTCTGGAAAAGAGAAGACTGTGAAGGGACATAGTAGTTTTCAAGAACATGAAAGGTTGCTACAAACAGAAAGAAGAAAAAAATGTCTCCGTAATCTCTGAGGATAAGAATGGAGTCATGGTCTTAAACTGAACCAAGGGAGAGTTAGGCTAGGTTTTGGTAAAAACTTCCAAACTATCAGGGTGGTTAAGCAGTGGAATAAATTGCCTAGTGAGGTTATGGAATCTCTCTCATTGGAGATGATCCAAGTAATATTTAGTCCTACCATGAGTGCAGGAGATTGAACTAGATCACTTCTTAAAGTCCCTTCAAGTCCTATAATTCTATGGTTCACAGAAGGCATAACATAATCTAACCCAACGTTTCAGAATTGGATTGACTCTGCCATGCTAACAGAAGTAAAAGACATCAAATTCTATTTTCAAATGAATGCCTGAATCTCAGTTTACTGAGAACACTTTCTGACTTTGGTTTGATGAATGGAATAAGCAAGTATACAGGTTTTACCTGAAGGCAAAAGGGAAGATATGATGAGGAAGCAGAATCTTTTCCCTTTAATATACACATTCTTTTTTTCTGAGAATTATGGTGAGTAATTAATTAAAGCAAACACAGGGACTAACAATTGTATCCATTCTCAGTGAAGTTAGTGGAAGCAGGTTGGGACTCTGGGAAAAAAAGTTACATATCCTTCTATTTGGTAACCAAAGATCTGGTTATCAAAAATCTGCATAGTACCATATTTATCAAAGTACCTAAAGAAAAGGAGTTAATGACTTACTATATCTAGGAATCCTACATATCTTCATTTTTTTTTACTTTATAGTACTTTGGTCCGAGTGATACAAGTATATATGAATACAGCCTATGTCATTGTGGATCTACTAATTATAATTTATGAATTCACATTTTGCATTCAGAAACAGGTCTTCATAAGCTCTCAAAATTTAGTAATAAGTCATGCAGGTTAATATCACTAAATTCCACAAACTATTAGAAATTCTGGGTCAATTCATAGAAGTCTGTAATAAAAGATAAGCTCCCACTGTTGGTGGAAAGCTGATTATTTTTATTTAATTGTGTCACTGTAAAAGAGATTTTATAAAATAGGTTCATTTTAGTGTCTGTGGGAGATTCATTATTTGTACATATCAATCCTCAGGTCCCTGCAGCAACTATTTCTACCTTCCAGCAGTGTTCATTATTCATACCTTAGGGCTGTGTCCAGACTCAGTGTTTTTTTCGAAAAAAGTAGCCTTTTTTCTAAAAAAACTTCACCTGCGTCTAGACTGCAGCCGCGTTCTTTTGAAATTAAATCGAAAGAACGTGGCTTTTCTTTCGACGGCGGTAAACCTCATTTTACGAGGAAGAACGCCTTTTTTCGAAAGTGCTCTTTCGAAAAAAGGCGTTCTTGAATGCCAACAGGGCTTTTTAGAAAGAGAGCATCCAGACTCATTCGCTGCTTTCTTTCGAAAAAGCGGCTTGCTTTTTCGAAAGTACTGCTTGCAGTCTAGATGCTCTTTTTCGAAAGAGGTTTTTTCGAAAGATACTTTCGAAAAAGCCTCTTTCAAAAGAGGCTTGCAGTCTAGACATAGCCTATATGAGTTACCATAGTTTCTTGGGATGTAATTTTTATTACATATACACAATTAACAGAAGGTGATTAAGTGTGCATGTGTTCAGAAGACAAGCACCATTGTTTGTTATATTATCTAGAGTAAAGGAATACAGATATAGAGATGAGAAGGAAACATACCAGTAACCTAAAGAAATGAAGAGGAGGGGTGATTCAGTGTAATCAGTCATAAGGACATCATTGGCTTTTCTTTTTATATGATAGATGTGAATCAGAGCATCGCAGGACTCGAAAAAAGACAGAGTCTTTTAGATCTCTTGTGCACACTTATAAGTGCCCGTTAGCACTTAGGCCAGGTCTTCACTGGTGGAGAAAATTGATGTAAGATACGCAGTTATGACAATGTGTAGCTGGAGTCAACATACCTTACACTGGGCCAGCCCCACATCGGGAGATTGATGGGAGATTTTCTCCCATCAACTTCCCTTACTCCTTGCAACTGCGAGGAATACTGCAGTCGATGGGGATGACCTCAGCATTCGATTTAGCAGGTCTTTAGTAGACCCACTAAAACGAACTCCAGAATATCAATCCCCAGAGCATTGATCCTCCGATAAGTATAGACAAGCACTCGGACTCCAAAGTGATGGGCAAGGGTTGTGCTGCCAACATTTTAATACAGGGCTGGCTCCCTCAAACTTTCTACTTCCATCAGTAGATATAACATGCACTAGCTAAAGTACATTTCCCATATCTTTTCCCAAAAATCAAACATTTCAGCCTCTCAATTAACCCAAACTCCATCTGTTCTTCTGCCCCCTTATCCATCATCTTTTCCATCTTCCAGCTTCTAAGGGAGGCAGCCTTACCTAGCTCCTCTACTGCTTCTCCATCTAAATAACCATCTAGTGGGCAGGTCTCTTCTAGTGATGAAATGGGACATAGATCCCTTTCAAGGTTGCCATCTCTTGTAGCTTGTTACTAGGAGTGGCTGAAGCAAGAGAGCATGTCTCCAGATATCCCCTCAATGCTAATGGGAATCTTGAGAGGGAGAAGACTGCCCTAGGTCAATCTGTCAAAATTACACCCTCTCCTTTAGTTAGTGTTTGAAGTTTTGGGTCCCTTCAGTAAGAACTGGTGTATAAATGTGAAAATCATCATTGCTTATAGACAGGGTTTGACAATCTATTGAATCTACTCACCCATGGTGAGTAGATTTCAGGCCGGCGCCCTGTTTATCAGTGGCACGTGCATGCGCTATGTGGCTCTTGCTCATGCGCAGTGGGGGGCTGGCGAGCGGCTTTCGCCGCGGTTTGTCAAACCCTGCTTATAAAAAAGATTTAAAATACATTAACTGGTTGGTGCATTACAAAGCCAACTTCTTCTGTCTTTAACATCTGCATTTCCACATCAAACAAAATGTCTGGGGCTATGTCTACACTACAGAGTTTTTTTCAGAAAAATGAGTTTTTCCAAAAAAACTTCACTTACATCCACACTGCATTTGTTTTCTTTTGAAAAAATAGAAAGAACAGAGGGTTTTTTCAATACTGATAAATCTCTTTCTATGAGGAAGAAGCCTTTTTCTGAAAGAGCTTTTTTGGAAAAAGGCATGTGTGGACAGGGTAGAGGGAGTTCTTTCGAAAGAAGAGGAAAAAGCACAGGTGCCCTGGTGGCTACTCCATCCATAGTAATCACAGCTGGAAGTTCTCTTCCAGAAAAGCTTCTTCCGTAAGAAGCCTGTAATCTAGATGTAGCCTGGGACACATCCAGCCTACTTAATTAGTCTCATTAACTCAGGTCCTGCAAATTGACAGGTTTTTGGATTTGGATTTTTCAGCCTAGAAAAGAGGAGACAAAGGTGGGATATGATAGAGTTCTATAAAATAATGACTGGTGTGGAAAAAGCGAATAGGGAAAAGTTATTTACATATTCCCACAATATAAGAAATAGGAGTCACCAAATGAAATTAATAGGCAGCCGGTTTAAAACAAACAAAAGGAAGTTTGTCTTCACTCAACGCACAGTCAGCCTGTGGAACTCCTTGCCAGAGGATGTGGTAAAGGAATTTAACAGGGTTCAAGAAATAGCTACTTAGATTCATGGAGTTTAGTTTCATCAATGGGTATTAGCCAGGATGGGTAGGAATGGTGTCCCTAGTCTGCGTTTGTCTGGAAATTGGTGACGGGGGGGGGACCACGTGAGGATTACCTGTTGTGATCCCTCCCTCTGGGATATCTAGTATTGGCCACTGTCGGCAGACAGGACCCTGGGCTAGATGGACCTTTGGTCTGACCAAGTATGGCCATTCTTATGTTCTTCTGCTGTTTGTGTGTGTGTGTGTGTGTGTGTGTGTGTATGTGTGTGTGTATTTGTTTCTGTTATTTCCATTCCAATTCATCTGATGAGGTGGGTTTTACCCATGAAAGTTCATGATTGTATATTTTTTTGTTAGTCTCGAAGGTGCCACAGGATGACTCATTGTTTTTAAAGTTACAGACTATCCCTCGGAGATTTAGTGTCATTTAAGAAATTGTCAGTTTATTAATTTATGTGAGCCATGCCTATTTTGCACACTTTGCAACTGTTATTTCTTCATCCAGTCTGGCACCACTTTTTGTGCTGTCACAATACCTACAAACCATTTGACTATGATTAAGCAGATGTGACCTCCACTTATTTGAGCCAGTGGGGAATTTTCTGTTTGATTAAGAAAGGCAGCTGGGCAGCAGAGAGTAGAGCTGGTGTATAGGCAGACTGTGAGATTGACATGCACCTCGTAGGTGGGAAGCGAGCAAGCCAAAATATTCCACTTGGGGTTTGCCAAAACGAGTTTTTCTGTAAATCCCTTCCAATGTAAAAAAAATCACATTTACTTTTAATCCATATTGAGGAAAATAATTTTCAAAAACATAGAAATTTTTCAAAATAAATGATTTCCATTTTGTGGCCAGCTCAATTGCGTATTACATTAATCTTAATTCTCACATTCCATCTGTTTGCTCTATGCACATGTTGTTTCTCAGCACATACTTGCTTTTAAACTCTCTAAGGCAGGATTTGTCATCTTGTTAACTGTGTGCACCGTGCCTACCAGAAAGGACTTCTAATACTAAACCGGAGCACCTAGAAACGATGTATATTCAAAAATATATCTACATATACACAAACCTTGGTGCTTCTTTTTTTAAATTTTCTATCTTTTCGTTTTGTGTTTTTAGCCATTCCCCTGATTTATCATCATAAGAGAATTTGTCAATAGGGAGAGTTATGAAAACCAGACACCATTGAAGGAAAAAAACGTATAGATTTTTACCTTGGGTGATTAAATTCTCACTGACATTAACATATGACAACCTGTTAGAATGATTTGTAGGGCTTTTAGGTTTTTATAAATAGCTTTATCTCTTCATTCCACATAAGGAAAAGGCAAAGTATTATTTATTGTACCTTTCTACCATAGCAGCATGGAATTTTTCAAAGATTTATTTTAAGTTTAGGGGAAATCTCTTGATATTCAAGTACTGAAGATACCAGAGGATGAAATCTTCTTTACATCTTTCAGCCTGCTGTCATACATGCCACACAATATTTTGTTAAGGAACTTGCTCAAATCCATGCAAAAGAAGTGCTCTCCTTTTTGTAATGTAGTGGTAAAGCTATAACATCCCATCATGATTTCATTAAATCAAGTTGCATTACTTAGCAATTCTGAGAAGGAGCTGTAATATGCAATATTTGCTTAGCAAAGTAACTGAATATTTATAATATTTAGTCTATACCATGCTATTTATTCTAAAAAATGACATATTTGTTTTTGTTTTCTTAGTAGAGCATAAGGCAAATTATATTAATTAGGCTATTTACATGATTTCCTAACTTAGAGCAGCGAAACTTGCCTTCAGCTAACAAATAATTGGAATTACAATTGCAAGCGATATCACAAGTTTGTTAATTATATCAGGCTCCATCAAACCTGATAGGATGTAAAATAGTTGCTTCCCCCTCCTTACACACCCTTCTTTCTTTCCATCAAGTTATCCCAAGGTTATATACCACAAAAACATATGACAATAGGTAGCACATCTTCCAATTCAGAATGGACAGCATTTATCTTTTATATAGCTTCTTGAAGTCAGTTAGGCCAAAAGTTGATATTAAAGTTTGTCCAACTATACCGATTTAATAAAACTAATACTATCAAGTATGCTGAAACAGCAAATAATTTATAGGACAAATCAATAACATGAGCTAAAAATAATTTAGTATTGTACTAGCGTGTTGACAAATCCTCTTAAATTCTATTTTTCTATCCCCTTATTTCCCTTTGGAAACCAGAAAATATTGTGTTAGTGGAAACATTCTTAAGGGAGAAGGAAAATATGATCAAGATAAACATATTTTTTAACAACAATTGGGAAGTTACCCTCATATATACATTACTGTACACTAGGTTTCATCCATGTTACACAATCTACGTATATGTTTTAGAAATATCTGTCTGTCTATCTGTCCATCTATGGATCTCTTTGTTCAGGAACTCCACCTAAATGATAAGAGCTAGGACCACCAAGTTAATTATGCAGCTTCCTCTTATCCTAACTTAAAGCAAAGCAAGGGTTTGGTTGTGTCAGGAAAATGGGAAGTGCTGGGAATGGGACTACTCTTTGGAGGGTTGTGATACTCAGAGTGGCCATTGGGGGCAGTGAGCACAGGGGAGAGCTATACTGCAGAGTGACCACTGGAGACAGCTGTACCAGCAAGAGAGTGGCCAACTGGGCTGGGGCGTCGCATGTTGCCTGCCACTAGACCAGGTACGTAGCCTCCCTTGTCTCAAACTCTCTTTCCCACTCCCCCTGCCCTGGGCTGCAGCATCAAGGGGTGGAGAGAAGGAAAGCCCCTAATAGCCAGGAGGTCTAGGGGAAGAGTAAAGGTCCTTGGCAGCCAGTGGGGCTGGGAAGGAGAGAAAAGGCAGAGGCCTTTTCCTCTGTTGGCTAGAGGGGTGGGGGGGAGAGAAGGTCCCTGCCTGTCGTAGGGGGGGGGGAAGGCCCCATTAGCCAGGGAGGAGAGAAATCCCTGCTGGATGATACCCCCACCCTGAACCCTTCCTCAGCCCCCAACCCTCACTCTCACACCCCTCCATATCCTCTACCTCCTGCCTTGAGCCCCTCCTTAACCCACTCCAACTCCTGCACCACACCCATGCTTTCAAAATCCTGCCCTTCCCTTTCCACATCTACAGACTCTGTCCTGACTCCTGCACTCCCCCTTTCCCACCCCACCGCCAGTCCCCTGCCCAGAAGGATCTGAGCAACACCAGGTAAGTCTTCTAATTATTTTATAAAAGAAGTATGATAGGCAATGAAACATGGTGAACTGTGGATGAAAGATGCTGCTTGCTGTAGTGTGCAGTATTTCATAAATAGAAATTGATTAAGCCTTTCTTCGCCACAAATCAGGAAAGTAAGGGATACATGGGGATTACTTCTCCCACACCCAAATGCCTCTGGATGGTCTACAGAGCTATTATTGGTGTGTGGGTTTCACAGCAATTCATAGGACAGAGCAGGACTGGTGACAGGCTTCTTTGGGCCCTAGGCAATGTGGAGGGGCCTCAGGTGAAGAGGATGGGGCTAGGAACCTTCCCCCACCCATCCCTCATCACTGCACAGATAGCTCTGCACAGGGCTCCAGTGGGGTCTTAAAGGTCTAGGAGCCCCAGGCCTTTTTAAATTGCTGGGCCCTGGGGCAACTACCTCCTTCTTCCCGCCCCTCCTCTTCCCCCCTCCCCTGACAATATTTAAAAAATTGAAAGAGCATTTAAGTGGTCAGAAAATCATTGCCTGAATGAGAATGGGGTCACAAAATTAGTCAGCATCCATTTACGTATGAGAAAATGCTATAGGACTGGCTGAGGAAACATTCACCAGCTCTTCCAAGTTTAGTAACTATTCACTATATTTGGTGTGTTTATGACAGTCTGAGCTCCTGGAATCATATGGCCATGTGAAACTCTCAATGCTCATTTAAAAAAAAAACAGATACCTTTCTAACTCTCTTGGTTGTGAAGAAGACCTAGAAAAAATGACCCCGAGGGCTCAAACAGCAGCAGGCAAACAATGCCTAAAGGTTGTTGTGGTTTTTAAAAACTGAATATTTTAAACCAATCCTAATTTGGGCCTTATGATTTTTGAATTCTTGGTGTTAGCAACATAACATGTGTGTTCTCTCTCCTCCACACACAGTGCTTCCCCCAGGACTCCTGCTTATCTCTTCTAAATTCCATGTATCTTCCCACCAGCATCTTCTGTCCCAAGAAGCCCTGCTCAGTTGCCTGTTCCTCTAAATCTCCACTCATTCCCTAAATCCTCCAGATTTCTTCCTTTTCCTGGAAGCCCACATTCTACCCTGTAATGAATACTCAGCCTGACTCACCACAGATAAATGCAAGCACAGTTGGTGTACTAGGGTTAGAAGTGGATGGCATTTTTAAAATTACTTTCTATTTTTGTCAGTTACAGGCTTTGTGGTGGGTTTTGTCTTGTTTTATTTTGTTCTGGTCTCTACTGAGATGGGCAGCGTCAAAAAATAGCACTATGTGTTGGATCTGATTTTCTAGGGACAATGTTTGTGATCCATAATTAGTTTACCTTCAATATTATATATTTATTTTTAAAAGTTCAAAAGAGGCCTGTCTCTCAGAGGTTAGGAGACTTTGCAGTATATTTGAAGTTAGGCAGGCCTGAAGTTTCATAGGTACAAGACCCCTCAAAAACTGAGGAAAACAGAACAAGGTTTGTTTAAAAGATAGATTTTCAAAGCTTTTCTTTGCAGCAGTTAATAAATATTTCAAAAAGCGGTATGTGGAAAATTCAGCTCTCTCGAGTTTAGGTAGCAAATCTGGAGAATAAATCCAATCAACGTGTGAAACGAGGATTGAATTCTGTCTCCAAGTCACAACACAACTGTGAACATGGAGCTACTGCTATTGCCTCCACATTCATTTTTTAGCAGCAAGCTACCCATGAAAACCTTAACATTAGTTGCCTGTTAACAAGAAACCAGAGGCTCAAAAAGGAGGTAACAGTCGTTACCAGCAATGAGCACCATCCATCAATAAAGCCCTCTCCAAGAGATGAAAGCTGCATTTTGAACTGCGTTCTTCAAGAATCAATAGGGTCGTCTTATATGCCCTTCAATCCCATTATTTTCTTTGCTACTGCAACATCACTGTTCGTTTTTGGCTTCCACCCTTGACTTACCTATACTGTATCTCTGCCGCTAATACCTAGTGAGGAGTAGCAGTGCAAATCAGTACAGAGGCTGAACCAGATTCACAGAAGCCAAACGATGACACACATTTTCAGCTATGAAAAGATGCCATTGAAGATTACTCTAATGGGTGATATATAAGCTCTTCTGCCAAAGCAGCCATATACTATGCTGTTCAGAGCAGTAGAACAAAGAGGTAGTCAAACTGAAGCTGCTGGTATTCAGCTACTAGAATATGAATCATGAAAAACAAAATGTGTTTAAAAAAAATAGTGAGAGGCTGGAACTTCAAGACCTGGGCTGAAGCAGAGAAGTTACAGGAGCTTACTTAAATCACTTCTGCCTCCACAAACTGTCACTGCTATATGTCCCTTTCTGCTAAATTGAAATATTGAAAATCTGGAAAATAGTGAGGAATGCTGGGTGAAATGGGTGAAAATATTTACACCTATTGAAACCCAAAAGTTTCTTTTTTCCCCTCCCCCACAAAATGCTGGTGATGGAATATTTGGCTACGGTAAAACATATCAAAATTTAACCTTCAGAATGACACTTAGATTAGCAGAAATCATATGAATTTTTGAAGAAAATGGCAAAAAGTTCAGCAGGAGCTGGCAGGGGTAGTTTTGATCCCTAAACCTTTTTCATCTACTGGACTGAGTATGAGGTGGAAAGGTAAGAGAACCTGATTTCTTCTCCCACTGACCAGTCTTAATAATATCTCATGAGAGGTTTTGATCCTCCTTCCCCGATCTCAACAAGTATTTTGTCATTGAGTTGACTGATAGCAGGATCAGACATTATTTGCACACTACAGTGATCATTTAGCTTGGTGTCATAAAATGCTTATGCAATGGGAAAATATTTCCCCAATCTACTTTGTCGTAGAAACTGTCCATTTTGGCCAATATACATGGTAGAGGGGCATTGCTGGCACTTTATGGCATAGATCACATTGGAGTTGTATGAGGCTCTGACGTGGTGACTTATGTGGCCAGCTGCTGTGATTATGTCACTTGTATAAATGTGTGGACAGAGTTAATGGACACAAATCTGATATTCGAAATGGTAACACACAGAAACCTGTTGGGGAACATTTCAACTTGCCTGGGCACTCACTAATGGATCTAAAAGTGACTATACTATTACAAAGCAATTTCAAAAACCAGCTTGAGAGAGAAGCTGCAGAACTTGTTTTCATTACAAGTTTGACACATGTAATCAAGGTCTGAACAAAGACCTGACCTGGGTGGGCCGCTACATTCCACATCCTAATGACATAAAAAGCTAGGCACCGGGTACTTATAGCCCACGCTGTTATCATAATTTAGCAAAGACACTCTCACTGAGAATATTTTTTCCTTCTGTTTCCCTCCCCATCCCCTTTATTTCTCTTCTATTTATTTATACATTGAACCCCACCCCTCTTACTCCATTCATCTGAAGACGAGGGTTGTACCCATAAAAGCTCATGATACTATTTACATTTTTTGTTAGTCTCTAAGGCAGTGGTCACCAATCAGTAGATCAGGATCTACCAGGAGATCTTGGAGCCTCTGACAGGTGATCCTGACTGGTTTGGCAGGGAGGCCATCAAGTGCCAGCACTTCAGCTGTCCCTTCCCACACTGCCCTGCTGCTCTTGCCAGAGGCTCGGAGCTGCTCCCTGGAAGCCTTCTGCTTGTTGTGCAGGGTGGGGAAGACAGAGGCAGGTGGCTGGGAGTGGTGATGTCACTCTCCTGTATCCCATCTTCACAGAATAAGGAGGGAGAAGCCTTAGTGAAGGGGTGGGGCAGTGCCCTGGAGAAGAGGTGGGGCGGGATAATTGGGGTTTGAGGTAGATCCTGGACTGAATTAAACACAAAAAGTGATCTTGTGCTTAAAAAGGTTGGAAACCACTGCTGTAAGATGCTGCAGAACCATTAGTCTGTTACCGGCTACCCCCTGAGATTTCAAAATATATATACACATTATTGTTTACATGGCTTACCCTAATCACTATATAACTACCTAGCTAAAACTAGCAGGTGAAATACCACACACTCTCAAGTTGCAAGGGCTTATCCCACCCTGGAAAAGCAACTTATTAACTAAACAACTTATAAGTTCAGATGCACAATTGGGTTTTGCATGCTCTTAACATGGTGATGGTGGTGTGGCAATGTCCTGAATACCAAGAACAGCGCCTTGTGTTCTGGTAAGGAATCAAAGGGTGCATCTATCATCTATCCGCAGGTCGAAATACGATATACAATCTGAGCTACACAAATTGCGAAGCTTATTTCCATCTAATTTAGAAATAGCTTACTTTGAAATTTGGAGTGGTCTACCCAGCGCCAAATTTTGAAATAAAGCGCTATTCCGAAATGTCCCTTAACAATCATTAGAAATAATGAGCATGTTTAAAAATGCAAAATAGCTATTTCAGGATACTTCTGCTATCCCAAAATAGCGCTGCTGTCAAGACACAGCCAAAGTGTCTTGCCATATCTACATTTTGTATCAGGAATAATGAAAGTGGGTGACTGTAACTAATAGGTAGGGACATATTCAGAAAACTAGACTGCTAATATCATGTGACTTTTTCCAGATATGCACAAGCAACAGTCCATCAATTGGGAGAGTAACCCAGGTAGAGTAGCTCCATATCCAAAAGTGAAACAATTAGGGTCCTCTTGGAAATTGAGCAGAGAATAGAGTAGAAAAATAACTGAAAAATTAACACTCAGCCTGGTGCCCTGGTAATGCTTTGGTAATCCTGGCACTTCAGTTTAAGTAAACAGCTTTTTTATGGCTAGTGGGAAGGAGGCAGAGTGTACTAGTAATCTCCAGAGCTTGATTGCTTTTTCTGATAGCTTTTCAAAATTAGTAAATAGAACTATGTGTAATATATCTGGGCTGAGTAAAGCATTTAATGCAATGTCTTATCGAATCTTTACTTGCAGAATTAATTCAAATTGGCTTGAACATGGAGCACTGTCACTTAGATTTAAAAGTGGCTGGCTGTGTGCAGACAAAGGGTAATGAGACATGGCAATGTATCAAGTTGGTTGGAGGTGTCTGGTAGGGACCCACAGGGATCCATGTTTGGTTCCGATTTATTTAACACCTTCATTAACAACGTGGAAGAGGGAGCAAAATGGCATGTTAATTAAACTGATTCATGATACTAGACCAAAGTGCCAGTAAAGATCCAAAATAATACAAAGAGCTAAGAGACGTTAGAAGCACATGCAGGAAACAACCAAAATGAAGTGCTGCCTAGCAAAATGCAAGGCAATAACTATGGGGAAACTAATCTAGAATATACACCGAGTGGACGTGAAAAACCCATACTGAAAGAGCTGGGGTATGGACAGCAGGTGAGATAGGAGTTTGTTGTTTTAATATGGCAGCCAATACGATAAATTTGATTTTGTGACTGATGTTTGATTATGTAAAGAGGAATGTCCCAATATGACTTCAGTTATAAACACCTTCAAGGTCACAAATACATTGCCAAAACTGGGTAGCGGTTCAAGAAGAGCAATGAAAATGACACAAACTAGAAGGGTCAACATATGGAGATCAATTAAAAGAAATAAGGTTCACATTGTCAAAAATGAGTTCTAAGCTTAGGTGTCCAATTAGAGATACCTAGGACTCTCCTTTCAGAGGTATTTAATATTAAGAAAAACTTACCAGCAAAGGGGTGTTCCTTATCCCTGGTCTGGCCTCTCTGTGGCTTATGAAGGGTCCAGACCAAACTAAAGGGGCCCTAAAAATCCTCAGCTCCAGTTGTTGAATGATTGCCTTGCTGTAGACACTTAGGGTACCTATAGACTACCAGACTTTTTTTTAAAAGATTGTCTAGACAGCCACAAGAGTTTTGAAAAAGTGATTCGCTTTTCTGAAAGAGAGCACCCAGGCAATCTGGATGCTCTCTTCCGAAAAAGTCCTATTTGCGTTCAAGAATGCCTTTTTTCCAAAGAGCTCTTTCAAAAAAAAAGGCATTCTTCCTGGTAAAAGTAGCTTTACTGATTTAAAAAAACCACACACCACGTTCTTTCAATTTAGTTTCGAAAGAAGGCGACGGCAGTCTAGATGCAGATGAAGTTTTTTTGAAAAAAGGCCGCACCCTTAGATGACAACTGTAAGCATGCCTTTTGAGGACTTCTACCCCACAAGCCTGGGCATGAGAGGTAGGGCTGGGGGATACAGGGTACGTCAGGGTGAGAATGCAATAAACAAGATTTGAAAGATCATACTGTCATGTAGAGAGGCCCCAGGACCATCCAAACTTATACTAGGGGCCCATGTTCCAACTGTGTGCTTGTGCAGCTGCTTAGGAGAAATTCAAATGCCCCCACAGATAGCATTGCCCCCACAGATAGGTTTTGTTTCTGCTGATGATGCACATTCGCACATGCCTCTGTGCACACAGAAAAAAATTTCCCGCACATGGATGGAAAAAATCTGCACCTGGATGGAAACGATTAAAGGGAACATTGCTGGGGGCCTATCCAGCCCGCAGTTTAGCCCAGGACTGCAAGGGTACAAAATAAGTTGAAAGATGTTTTAGCCACACCCCATATTCTGGGATGTAAATTCTCTTTACTTCTAAAAGAAGTAGCATAATCTTATGCTGACATTATAGGATGTGGACCAGTGTCCTCAGAGAATTGGTGGAAAGCCCAGGGCTCCACATGAAATGTGTAAACAAATAAAATGAAACAGAAAAGGGAGCCCCGGGAGCAATCCCTGCATTAGCAGGGATGTGGATGGACTAGACGGTGTAGTATGACTTTAAAGTCCAAGCTGAAGACAATGTCTAATTAGCTCCTGATCCACAACAGATGAAGTGCTAAGGTCTGCAATCCAACAGGAGCAGATGGAGTTAATCAGGAGTTCTATCAGCTGACTGTTGGTATGTCTACACTGCAATCACATATGTGCTTTCTTCTTACGGAGACATGCGTGCACTAATATTAACATAGGTGGTTAAAAACAAAAGAGGATGCAATAGTGCACAAACTGCACAAGAACTCCCAAAACATGCTTGAATTCCTAGCGCATGCCAGGGTCCATACTGCCATGTCTTCACTGAGCGTACGTCTAGACTAAATTTTTTTTCTGAAAGGAGATAAGCAAATTCGGCACTAATTTGCATATCTTCTTCAGATCGCTTTTTCAAAAGCGGGTTTTTTGAAAGTGAAAGTAGTTTAGATGCGGTTCTTTCAGAAAAAAAAAACTTTTTTCTAAAGAACCTGTAAACCTCAATTTTTGAGGAAGAAGGTTCTTTCAAAAAAAGGGGTTTTTTTCAAAAGAACTGCGTCTAAACTACTTTCACTTTCCAAAAACCCGATTTCAAAAAAGCGATCGGAAGAAATATGCAAATTATCACCAAATTTGCATATCTCCTTTCAGAAAAAAAAACCGTAGTCTAGACGTACCTAACCTTCAAAGCTGCCCTGCCTGGGTTCAGAGGGCGGCACAGGGGATTTCCTTTTCTTTCTTAAAGTTAATCTCAGTGGCTCTAATCTGTCCAGCTTGCTTGCCTTGCTGTAGACACTTAGGGTACCTATAGACTTTTTGGTTAAAACGTGTGTGAGCCTGTTAAGAGAGTCAGCATGCACTATCATGTCTTCATTATATAGATACCATTCTGTTCCATGGGGCAGAATCTGATCTTATATTCCTGGTTTGCACCAATGAGTAACTCTATGAATAGAACACATCCAACCTACTTAATTAGCTTTATTAACAAGGGTTCTGCAATTGACAGGTAACTGCTTTTGCTGATGTATGTACCTTGGATTCTGTATTTGCACCCCAACTCATCTGACGAAGTGGGTATTACTCACAAAAGCTCATGATCCTATACCTTTATTAGTCTCTAAGGGCATGTCTATACTAGGAAATTATTTTGAAATAACATATTTCAAAATAATAACTCCCAAAATAACTCTTTCAAAATAGCGTGTCCACACTACAGGGAAGCCTCAAAATTAGTCCGAGGCAGGCTCCCTTAATGTGGATGTGCTACCTCCACTAAGAGCCCCAGGAAGCACTTGGGAGTTATTCTTTGAATGACTCTCGGGAGTAGTTATTTTAAAATAGCAGCAGTGAAGTGTCCACACTACCGCTATTTCAAAATAACTGTTTGGAAATAAGCGTTATTTTTCATGAAAAATATGAGTTATTATTTTGAAATAACCAGCCCCTTATTTCGAAATAACAGGCTTGGTAGTGTGACAGCACCGCTAGTTATTTCGAAATAATGCCCTAGTGTAGACCAGGACCCTGATGCCAAAGGACTAATTGCTGTTTTTAACATTACAGACTAACATGAGCACCTCTCTGAGAGTATGTCTACACTTGTCCCCTAGTTCAAGGAGTATTAGTTAATTTGAGGGAAGGGTTGCACGAGAAGTAACAGTTAATTCGAGGGAAGGGTTTTAAATCGGACTACTGCGTCTACACGTGGCAAGTTAAATAGGGGGACCAGCATTTTAAAATGATGACCAGATGTGAATATGCTAATCAAGCATGGGATATTTAAATCCCGTACTTCATTAGCAACTTCGGGATGCTTCATTTGCCTCCCTAGTCTGAACTAGGGGGCAAGTGTAGACATACTATTCAAGTAAATAATTATTGTAAGTGAGAATAGAAAACCGCCTACTTTGTTCTTCAATAATTAATATATATGATAGATGTTATGAAGACTGCAGGGTGCCCTAAATGCTTTAACCTCAGCAGATAATGTCCCTACCCTCTCTTACAAACACCTAAGCAACATTTTCTGTTTTTGTGGGTTTTGCTGTATATCAACTGCAGCACCATGAGTTCCCCCACGGATTTATTTTCCTTAGTCAAGATCTGAATTCTGTCATCCACTAATGACAACTCTTTTGCTTTGCGCCATCTTTTTTCAATATTTCTTCTCACTTTTCACGCTAGTAATTTGTAAAGCAGCTGCCTGGGTCACCAACTAAATGCATTTTATTATACCTCTAATGATTTTTAAATGGAAAGAATCAGTTTGTGGGAACTCCAATCCTTTCATTATAGAAATAATTAAGCTCTTTTATTTATAAAATGAAAATCTCAGGGGAGGGAGGTTAAACTTATGAAGATTAACAAATATAAAAAAAAAAGAAAAAGAGGATATAAAACAGACCTGCTATTGTATATTAAACACTGATATTTCAGAATAGCATTCTGGGGGTTTGTTCTCTTTCATTCAACAAAAGGAATTCTTCAGAGCTCTCTTTACAAAAATACATACAGTAAATTCTCATCATACTTTTTATATCACTTTTTAGTGTTAAAACATAATATTTACTGCAAACTACAAAGGGAGAATCTGAACACTGCAGCTGTATTCTGAATCTTTACCAAGACTATCCTGTAATTCTCTACAGACAGTATCTACCCACAGAACAGTCTCTCACCCATCAGCCAAGGCTTACCTGGGGTTTAAGTTTCTCTGACTTCAGTTGTGAACATCTCTTTCAGATTTTGCAGCTTGAGGGCTCAATTCTGCAGCGTCTACTCAAGTAAAAATTCAGGATCATATTATTACTTGTCTTGATGTAGCAGCTAGGAGTCATTTACCTCTGTTGCCTTAGAGAATATACAAAAACAGAATATATCCTCCAATACACATGGCTTAATTGTCTATCGTGCTATATAAATGTTGTTTGCAAGTCCTCTGCCATAAAGAACTAGAAACCCAGCTGATCTGGCTAATTGATCATTCAGCCTCTGGTGTCAGATCCACCATAACAGCACCTATGCAATACCCTGTTCCAGCAAAGAAGCATGGCTGAAGCATCCTTTATGGAATTCCAGGGATAGCTGTTGGGTTTTGTTGGCAGCCAGTATAGTTTGCCTCCCTAAGATTACCGTATGTTATAATACAGCTAGGCCAATATAGACCCACAAATTATTCATAATTATCTGTATTACTATAGCACTTGGGGGCATGTCTACACTATGTGGAAGATTGACACTGTCATGGTTAATCTTCCAGGGTTTGATTTAGTGGATCTAATATTGACCTGATAAATCAAACTCAGAGGGCGCTTCCGTTGGTGCCAGTACTCCTGCTTCTCACGAGGAATAAAAGAAGCTGACAGGAGCATTTGCTCCCATTGCCCCCTTTGTGCGGACGGCCCAGAAATGTGATGTAAGATACATTGTCTCCAGCTACATAATTTATGTAGCTGGAATTGTATATTTTACTTCAACCTTCCGAAGTAGTGTAAATCAAGCCTAGGAGCCCAATCATGGATCAGGACAAAAATTCAGTCCCTGTTAGGGGTGTAATGCCACATTTGTTCTACATTTCCGGCTGTGCTCAGCACTTCAGTGATACAGCTAAAATACCGACCAACAGTATTATATGGAAAAATAAACAAACCACTGCCCACAGGGTATTTTTTCATATCTTAAAAAAAAGTCAAGTTTTACACTGTGTACAGTATCTTCCATTCTTCAGGATAGAGCATTGTGAACATCTGTATAATCAGTGAGCATCCATGTACATTCATCTTGCCAGGTTTTACGGACTCATTCATTAAGATTAGTGTGTGTATATTTTCTAGTATTCAGGTAAGCTTTAAATAGTTTCTTCATTATCACTGAAATAAAGGACTGGGAGGTTGATGTTATGCTTGAGCTGATACATTTTCACGAGAATTTGTAAGGGTGAACATGTAACCTTAGCCATAGTACTGAGATCCAATGTGATAAATAGATGTTCACGGGTAGAAGAAAATGGCAGCTTATCACATGAATCTATTTCCACTGTCTCTTCTAATCCTTTCCCATCAAAACTACTACTGGAAATTTATGTCTTTCAAGCAGATGCCTGTGGGTTTTATGTGGTTGATTTAATGAAGGTAGCTAAATAAACTATATCTTCCTTTCCCCAAAATCATTTTATTTGTCTCCAATGTAGAAATTTCTTGTGAATCATCACAGCAAGACACAATCCCCTTTCATCTATCCCAGCAAGAGAACATGTTTGTCTAGCCCCAACCAAATGTACTGCATCATGCTTTAAAGCTGCTACGTTATGGTATATAGAAACTATTTTAGATCATTTTTAGAGGTTACCTCTCTCTTTATAGATAGTTATAGTTATTGTTCATCCTTCTGTGGAATTTGTAGTAGGGAGAAAAGTCTGAACAGGAAGAGAGAGATCAGAAATTTTACTAATTTAAAGTAGAAAACATTATTTAAAAAATATAAATAAAATATGTGAAATAGATACAATAATTGCTGTGAAATGCTATCTAGGCTTAAAGATAACTCACTCACCTGATAATGGATTTCAGTAAAATTATTATATCACAGCACATGAAGCTCCTGCATACTTAGGATGGTAACCTTATGAGAATATTTTCTTACAGCACTCTTGGGGCTTTATTCTTCTTGTCTTGGTTTGATATTCGAAGTGAGGATGACTTATCCAAAAACTTAAACTTACCTTTTAAAAAAAAAGACCAATCCAAGTGGAATACTAGAAAAGATCATCTTTTTCGGATCAGAACAATGGGAAGAGAGTTATCCCAGTATTTAAAAACCGAGTTATTCTAGGTTAGTTCACCCTAATGTCTCATTCAAATAATGACTGTCTTTCTCTCTCATACACACATATCATATTGATATATATTATGTAAATAAAATCACCTCTGTTTAAAATTATGGTCTTGGAGTTTGAACCTAAATTGAGTTTTTGCAGAGATATGAGCTGTAAAATGAGATTAACTATGTAAACACTGACACAATCTAGTCTAGAGCTACAGGAAGTCGTCACCTGTTCAGTTTATTGGACTTTAATTTAGCTGCAACCTTCTTTTGCAGTTCCACACACAAATGGAATAACGAGCCGGAAATCTCTGGAATGGCAGAACAGATCCACTTCTGAAACCATAGCAGGAGGAAAAGGTAAAGGCTTAGGAACACTGGATTATATTAGGTTTAAGAGAATGAAATGTCTTTATCCTGTAGTGTGGAAGCTGGACAGCTAAAAAGGTAAATAATATTCTTTCAGCTTTTTTTTTTAAGTGGGGATAAAATTGAGACTTATTTGATTCAGTTCAGTCTCTGAATTTTTGTACAATTATACACTGTAACCATAGTAGTTTTGTTCAGGAGGGACCTAGAGCAGATTTACTTTGAGTTTTCTGGGACATTTGAATCTCAAAGAAGGGGATGATATTGGGCCATGGTTGAGTCAACAGATACTCAAGTTGGAAATGACAGCAGCTATCATCATCCAGGCAGGGCCAGCTCAAGGGCTTTTGGCACCCACAGTGAACCATGACTTTGGTGCTACCCTCCCACATATACACACATTCCGTACAGAGAAAAATGAGAAGTCTAGAATGAAAATTTGTCTTTATGTATTTGGCATTCAAAATGAACAACGTAAAAAATGAAAAAAAAAACGATTTTATGGTTTTTTTTTCTACTTTTCATTACCTGTATAGGGTAAACTGCACAGTAGCTGACACTTTAAAGTTTTAACCATTCTGAATTCTACACAGTGTTTTTAGTCAGTGCTATAAACAGCTGTATTTGAATTTACAACTGTCTTCCTTCCAAAGGAACTGTTTTTTGAGAAGCTATGAAAATCTTTATTCTTTGATATTAAATTATGTCTGTTTTAAAGTAGTAACACTTTTACACCGGGCCATCGGTTTGTGTAAACATTTAGAACTTTTCTTTTCATGCTTTTGCTTTTTGCAAGTTGTTAACATTAGTAATCGAGTGTTTGAAAATCGGGGCTTTACTATTATTTTAATAGTAATATTCTACAATCAATACACCATCTTAATCTTACAAGCACTTTTGACTCTCCTTTTACAATCCTGTTACATTTTCTTACTAATTTTTTTAAATCCAACAAAAGGAAGTTTTTCTTCATGCAGCACACAGACAACCTGTGGGACTCTTTGCCAGAGGATGTTGTGAAGACCAGGACTTTAACGGGGTTCAAAAAATAACTAGATACATTCATGGAGGTTAGGTCATAGCAACACTTATTAGCCAGGATGGGTAAGAATGGTGTCCCTAGCCTCTGTTTGTCAGGGGCTGGAAATGGATGACAGGGGAGGGATCACTTGATGGTTACCTGTTCTGTTCACTCCCTCTGGGGCATCTGGCCACTGTCAGAAGACAGAATGCTGGGCTAGATGGACCTTTGGTCTGACCTAGTATGGCCGTTCTTATGTTCTAATACAATAAAAAATGTTTGTAGGCCCAGTGTTTTCAGGATCAGTGCTTGTAACACGGCAGAACAGCTGTTGTAGGTCACTGACCGGCCTTCACTAAGCGGTAAGCAACATTGACTCAACTATATCATTGGCCAACACTGAGTTACTAAAAGTGACTGAACTGCCAGATTCTGCCCCCAGGCAGCAAACTAAGGCGTTTGTGAAGCTAGGCTGTGACACATTTTAACTGTACTTACATACACAGCCATGCGCCACAATTTGAAATAAAGAATACAACTCCCCTTCTGACATAGCAACACTGCACTGGTTTGTGAGTACAATATTTTATCCTTTTGTTTAGAAGAGATAACATATTCATATATTTTTAAATAGAGAAAAAAAACACTTTCATCTAATTTGATGCCCCTTAAGCCTGGCACCATAAGGACCATCTTGTTTGCCTATGTGGTCGGAGCAGCCCTGCATTCAGGTGCAAAAAACCTAACTCCTATACAAAGTTCATGGAGATCCCGGACATAACTCACGGAGATCCCAGACAGAAGAAAATTTTAACACAATGTTTTGCCTTTCCTATCCCTCCAATACTCAATGGAAGCCCTCCAGACATTCTGTACTATTTTTACAAGACACACTAAGGAAAAATCTGAGTTTTAATACAATCAGACAGTAAGACATTCAAGCGTTTGAAAAGCATTGTCACTTTAGCCATCAGAATATGTATACAGTTTGCTGTAAATTACATGTATTTACCTGCTAAAATATCTTTTACTAGGATGTGTTCAGCTGTGAAGATAACTGCTAGTTGTATCTTCTATCCCTTGCAGCAAACATGTCTGAATGTGAAATTTTCCTGGTAGCATAACAAGAAACCACAGTGGTTAATGCAATTAAGATGTGTGCTAACAAACACACACATTGGAAGAAACTGATGTAAAAAGACATTCCATTGTGAAAGCAAAACTCAGTAACTGGAAACACAAGTTCATCCGGGGGGGGGGGGGGGGGGGGGGGCGGTGGATGACTAGCCAGGGTATCTTTTTGCATAGTGCATCCTTTTTCTCCCATGCTTTTTTCCTCTCTGTGCTGGTGGGGAGACAGCCTTTTCTAAGTTCTTTGGCATAATGCACACCCCAGAGTGTGTATATAGTATTCACTTTCCCCCAACCAAACTTCAGCTAAAACTGCTTTTTCAAGGGGTATAGTGACCATAAGGAAAAGCTGCTTGGATTTTTTTTTATTCATGCCTTTACGCAATGGGCAAGGCTGATCTGCCCAACAGAGATTAATGTGCAAGTGATCCCTCAAAGCATGCTTCGTGTGCATTGTGGCCAGGCTTCTGAAAATAATTACTGGCAACAATTAAAAGTTTCCTGTAATCAGAATTTCTGAGATGTCACATAAGACTGCCTTTAAAAAAAAAGTCTTGGTCACCTTTTGCATATGAAATCAACTATTTTTCAAAGCTAGAACTCAGTCCAGTAATCCCCATCTATTAGTGTATACGAGGCAAGATGTGCCATGATTTAGTTGCAGAAGCACCTAGTTTGGCATAGCTAGTTCCTGCAACCACTTGTTCAAAAACCCAGTAACATCATCACGTATCTGGTGTAGTGCTTATCATACCGGGAAAGTTTTCTGTGGGAAACAGTATTTCAAGAGGAGTTTTAAAATCCCAAACATCCTATCTATTGCTCTAGCCTCCTCTTTGGAGCTATAGTCAATCTCCCTCAGCCAGAAAATTGGGTGAGTTTCAAAAAATAGTGGCAGCATCTGTTTCCCGCTCGGAAGTATTTCTGAGTAAAGATGTGCTACAGAACTGTAAAATATTTCTGAATTAGAATCCTTCTCATGCCTCCTAATGTTGCTTTAGGCACAGATAAGGCTCTCCTAACCCTATCCATTCAGGGCTGCTTTATATGCCCTTATGAGACCCAGGCTATGTCTAGACTGCAGGCTTCTTTCGAAAGAGGCTCTTTCGAAAGCATCTTTCGAAAGAGCCTCTTTCGAAAGATCGCGTCTAGACTGTAGGCGGATCTTTCGAAAGAGCAATCCGCTTTTTCGAAAGAGAGCACCCAGCGAGTCTGGATGCTCTCTTTCGAGGAAGCCCTATTTATATTGAAGAACACCTTCTTTCGAAAGAGGAACTTTCGAAAGAAGGCGTTCTTCCTCGTGAAACGAGGTTTACCACCATCGAAAGAAAAGCTGCGTTCTTTCAAAATTATTTCGAAAGAACGCGGCTTGAGTCTGGACGCAGGGGAAGTTTTTTCGGGAAAAGGCTACTTTTCCCGAAAAAAACCCTGAGTCTGGACACAGCCCCACTGGCTAAGTCAGGACTGGCATGATTTTCCGCAAATGCTTTTAACAGAAAAGTTTTCCGTTAAAAGCATTTGCGGAAAAGAGTGTCTAGATTGGCACGGACGCTTTTCCGCAAAAGCACTTTTGCGCAAAAGCATCCGTGGCCAATCTAGACGCGCTTTTGCGCAAAAAAGCCCCGATCACCATTTTCGCGATCGGGGCTTTTTTGCGCAAAACAAATCTGAGCTGTCTACACTGGCCCTTTTGCACAAAAGGACTTTTGCCTGAATGGGAGCAGCATAGTTTTTCCGCAAGAAGCACTGATTTCAGACAGTAGGAAGTCAGTGTTCTTGCGGAAATTCAAGTGGCCAGTGTAGACAGCTGGCAAGTTTTTCCGCAAAAGCAGCTGATTTTGCGGAAAAACTTGCCAGTCTAGACACAGCCATTAGGTTTCCCCCGTTTGACACAGAGATTCTTTTAATTGGCCCCTTTTACATGTTCCTCCAGTATCCAATGGCATCCCAGACAGACACTGTGGGGGCAAACTAGGATGTTTTTTCTTGACTCATCTATATTAAAGTATGAGCAGAGTTTAGTGACTGGCTTAACTGTGCCTGGGGCACCTTCATATAAAGGCTCAATGACATTTTTGTTGGCATGTCATTACATTTCAATATTTTCCAGAGTCAATCAAGGGGGAGGCTGTCAAATCCTCTTAAAATCTAGAAAGACTATAATGAGTGGTAATCAATATTTGCTTACTCAAAGGATAATATTCCTCCATTTATTCATCCCCCGCATGGCTTTTGTTGTTGCGGATGCTGTCACAAGTTTTAAAGACTATCTTCAAAGACTGTTTTATCTTTAGTAAAGAAACTCTGCACATCTTGATGGATTTACCCAAGACTCGTCCTTTCTGCCAAGACAGTGTCTATATCTGGCTGTCTTGTGCTTCCCTAATTGAACTTTTAGAGGATAGGTTTGGGGGCATGTTGTGAAACCTGGAGGGCCAGTGGACTGCTTTTAATCTGTCCCTTTCTTTCTCTGTCTAGGAAGTAAAACACTCACCAGCAGAGCTCCCAGGGTTGTTTGAGCAAGCAAGCATTCCCACCATATCTAAATGCAGACCCTAGTAAGCAAAAATATTACTACTGCAAAGTAACTAACAGCCTTTGCCCTGCATGCTTCTCCAAATGACATACTGTTTCCCTTATTTCCTTGAATTTTCAAGATAGTACAGTGAAGAGGAGCACATCTTATCAGAACTAGTCCTGCGGAAAATTCCCACATTTCAAAATTTGTTAAATAGTCAAAATTTGTCACAATGGAAATGACACAACTCTTCAGTGTGGAATCTCAAATTGTTTTGATAACATAAAAGCAGGTATCATACTAAGGAATATCTATATCTACAGATATAACATAAATGAAATGAAACTAGAGTCAATATCCAAATGTTTTGACATTACTGAAATGAAACATGTTGGAACAATTCATTTAGTACATTTCTCAACAAATTTTTTCCCAAAAACAAGATGCTCCCATAAAATGTTTCAATTTCAACAAAACTGCATTGTCCAACAGAAGAAAAAGTCTAATAATTTTTTTTAGATGAACACTACTTGTTCAGTCATTGGTGGCAATGTGTAGTATCCTTCTAGCTACTTAACCAGGCTTTAATTGTATCAGAATGATGTGGGTTACAAAAGGCATCATAAGGTTACGAACTTCTCTGGCCTTTGGAAATTGAGTTTTCTTGGTACAACTGCATCTTCTTCAGGGACTATTATGGGCACAACTATATTGGTTAGGATCACCTGTCTTCACTCTTGGACTCACATAGATATTCCAGCAAAAACTTATACTATAGATCTGGCTAAAATAATAAGGTTGCCTGTGGCCTTAATTTATGAAAACAAAATTTACCCCAGAAGACTTATTAGTGATTTCTTTCTCTATTTTCTTCTATTATAACTGTCACTTTTTAACAGCTTTTTTCATTGGTAAAACTTCTTAAGAAACACGGTAACAGGATTTTGGTGCTCTCTGTCTTTTCTTCACTACCTATTATTTATATATTCATACGAAAATTTATATATTCATATGGAAAATTCATATGGAAAAGACTACAAGAATCAGCAGATTTTCTTTTCCTTCCCGGGCCCCATTTCTGTGATAGTAACTGGAGTCTGATTGTTTCACAGCACACAGTAAAAACTTAAGCACACTGGGACGCTTAGGCTATGTCTAGACTATAAGCCTCTTTCGAAAGAGAGCGTCTAGACTGCAACCACTTCTTTCAAAAAAGCGAGCCACTTTTCCGAAAGACAGTACCCAGGCAGTCTGGATGCTCTCTTTCAAAAAAGCCCCGTTTGCATTCAAGAACACCTTTTTCCAAAGAGCGCTTTCGAAAAAAAGGAGTTCTTCCTCATAAAATGAGGTTTTCTACGGTCAAAAAAACTGCCGCATTCTTTCGATTTCATTTCAAAAGAATGTGGCGGCAGTCTAGATGCAGGGGAAGGTTGGTTTTTAGTTGGGTTTTTTTTTTCTTCGAAAAAGGCCACTTTTTTAGAAAAAAAAAAACCTGTACTGTAGACACACCCTTAGAGCACAGTAAATAATATCAAGAGTCAGAAGGGCCAAGCCACTGCCCTGATCTCTCCATCAGTGAGTGAGTGGAAAGAGTAGAAGGTTTTACTCTTCCAAGCAAATTTGCTAAGAAATCTCGTTGCTGCTGAGAAGTGATTGGAGATAGAAGACAGATAGGCCTGTAAACTGTATGCTTATCTAGTTAACAGGCAGGAGAACTGTTAGGATTAAATTATTATGATTCAAAATTAAACAGCAACAGACTCATAATATAAACATAAACTTATTTTAAGTAACCTGTATTATTTACAGTGTGGTTGTAGCTTGACAGTCTGAGTAACTCTCTCAGACCTCAAGCAGAGTCAAGCTCAAAAGCTTGTCTCTTTTCACGGGCAAATATTACCTCACCTCTCCTCCTTGTCATTTTAAGCCCAATCTCAAGACGCTGCTTGGGCAGAGGAAAAAAACCCCAAAGCGGGGAGCAAAGATAAGAAATATCATTTGTAGTTGTGAGAGATTTCAAATACTGGGACACAGTCTGGTTACACGATGTGTGAAGAATAATTAAACAATAAGTATGCAAATATGATAATATCCCTTGCATAGTATTAAAAGAATGAACTAGAAAGGGCAGCAGTATTATAACTTTCCATTGAAGATCTCAAAGTAGTTTACACCAAAATAATCTCTGCATTTTTAAATAAAGTTCCTTTAAAAATAGCGATTTAAAAGTTACCAAACTTACATGTCTTTTTACAGAGCTAGCACATACCAATATTTATCACCTTTTACAAGCAATTTGCAAAATCAAAATCAAACAGTAAATTAAATTTTCAAATTGTGCTTAACATCACAGTGAAAATGTATTCCACACAGCCAAACATGCTTGTTTATCAGCTTTCTTGTCATGCTACAGACAACAAAAATATGCATTTGGGCAGATTGAAACAAATGAAGTGAGATATCGATTCCTTACATGTCACTTACCTGGTTTTTCTCTGTGTTTGTTTTGTATGTAGCAAGTATCATGTGGAAATGTCTGGAAACAGGAGTTGGATACTTATCGCGATGATAGCAGAGAGAGTTGAACAGAATGAAGCTCATGGAAACCTCGTGTGTTAGTTAACTTAGCTTGTCACAGACAGACAGATAAACAGCAACTCCTAGAAGAGAAATCTGGAAATGTGGATGTAGTAACTCAAACTCTGAATGAGATATATGGGCACAATACGGTATTTGTACTGTGCAGCCTGCAAGCATGCACACATTAGCATAAAGGGAAAAGGTGAGTGTTTTGGAATTCATTATCACTATTTACAAATTAATTTGTTCCTGCATGTCTATTTGCTGATTGGAATTCTGCCAACTTCCATAATTATATAGTGAGCCCTAGTGACTACAAACAGATCCCGATGTGAAGGTGACGTACTGCCTTTGCATTTTGGGGGGGTCTCACTTTTTTTGCCTTACCACCTCCAAGCAAATGAAACACAAAGAGTGTTTGTTTTGAAGTCAGCAGATTCACCAGAATAAATAAAATTCCTTTTTTAATGAAAAAAATCCGCTATAATCAATCCATGAATTTAAAAAAATTGTTTTACAGCATTTGATGCAAGCTTGCATTTAACACATTTCTTTGTATCACCTGGAAAATATCCTGTCTGCTGCCCTGACATGCTTTGGTCACTATTTGTTATACACCATGGCTGTGTCTACACTGTCATGAATTTCCGGAACTGCTTAAAACGGAATACTATTCCGTTTTCAGTTTTTCCAGAAAAGGAGCATCTACATTGGCAGTCTGCTTTTCCGGAAAAGCCCTTTTTCCGGAAAAGCGTCTGTGGCCAATGTTGACGTGCTTTTCCGGAAAAGAGCCCCGATAGCCATTTTCGCGATCGGGGCTTTTTTCCGGAAAAGACTACTGGGCTGTCTACACTGGCCCTTTTCCGGAAGTGTTCCGGAATAAGGACCTATGCCCGAGCGGGAGCAGAATAGTTTTTCCAGAATAGCGGCTGATTTTGTACAGTAGAGCGTCGTTGCTTTTCCGGAAATTCAAGGGCCAGTGTAGCTCACAGCTTATTCCGGAAAAGCGGCTGATTTTCCGGAATAAGTGGCCCAGTGTAGACACAGCCCATGGGATTGCTTACGCATTCCAGAAACCAGTAAAGCTCTCAGATTCACAAGGAGGAAAATATGCTGTATAGCTCAACTCTTCCTATCATCCTACCTGTAGCTTCCCCAAAGGCAGGGAAGTGATAGAACCTGATTGTAAAGATGACATGTTACTATACAAATATAGGATACTGTACAAATGACCTGATAGTTTTTTCTGCATATCTAGCTCCCCATGAAACTTAGATAAGGCAGATATGCTAACCCACATACATACAGCACTATTCAGGGACCACTAGAACAACATCTATACCCACTCTGTCAAGAGTGCTAATAACAAAAATGCCACATGGAAGAAAGTCAGGTGCCTATCACCTCTCTGTATAATTTTAAGCCACAGAGACCTTACAAAAATAATCAGGTTTTGTTTGTTTGTTATTCTTTTCATGCAGGACTTTTGTTGTTATTTCATCTTTAGTCACATACAGCAGAATGAAGCTTCAAGTATTCCTAACATAGAAAATGTAAATACATATTAATAAAACAGTTTAGAATTCTCTGAGTTATGAACTAGGTCCATAAACAATTACTGAAATTTCCTTTAAATAAATAAATGGGGGAGGGGGGCATTAAAAGAGGATTGTACACAGGTGGTAAAAATAAAAAGTAGCCCTCACTAGCCTAAGGCTGCCCAATTTATAAAGCTACTAAAACAATAAGTCATTCTATTGCCACAACGTTTTAATAAGTGGTTTTGCTTATAAATGTCAGTCAGATTAGCATGTGTAGCCTAGTAACAACATTCTGATGAGCAGTGCAATACAGCTTTTAATTTTGGAACCCTAAAAACTCCCAGGATAATCTTTCTAAATTAATTGCAAATCTGGGAAGTTCTTCAGGAAACAAATACTGAGGAAAAAGAGCATTTCTGCAGAACACTGTCATAAAGATTTAATAAAGCACATTCTCCATTCTAATGTATGAGAAAATTGGTTAACAAGACTTGAGCTGCAGGTTTCCACCACAAATGTCTTCTAAATAATACCAGAATTTGAGTGGAATTCATTTAGAAGACAGCTGCACTTTGATATACTGAGCTGATGGAAGCACATGTTCACTGTGTACCTTTTGGATGACAAATATTTTACTGGTTTTCTGTGTATTGTTATTAGAGCAAAATGCATTTTAATACAAGCTTAGTGCATGTTTTCAGACTTCTATTCACTCTCAGAACGAGATCACAACCAATAACAAAAGTGTAAACTGGCACTCACCAAATGTTCTTAAGCCCTTTTGGAGATGGGCCACACCTAGAAGCAAGGAGACATTAAACTAGGAGTGGGCAATAAAAGGGCAGTGATTGACCAGGGTTAGCTCCAGGTGGCCACTGCTGCTATATTTATCTACACCTCTGCAGTATGAATGATCACAGCTCCCATTGGCCGCAAACATCAATCTGTGGCCAATGGGAGTTGCTGTCCCTGTGCGCATGGAGGTGGAGGTAAATACAGTGGTGTGGAGGCCAGCCAGGGGTTAACCCTGGCAGACCAGATCCAGCCCATGGGCTGGTATTTGCCCACCCCTGGATTACACCCATTTAAACCAGGGCTTGGCTTTTCAGGAAGGGCTAAGCTTTGAACATTGGGCCCCTTGAAAGTGTCTCATTTGGGTATCCAAAAACAGTGGCTATTTTTTGAAAAACTTGACTAAAGCGTTCTTTATTGAGGTCCTTCAACAAGTGTAATTTGCTCCCTCCAGCAGCCCGCCAGCGTCTGGTTTTGCTAACCTTACAAGCCTGGTGAGAGTCTCCCCCCAGGCAAGCACTTGCTTGACTGTGGGCCATTAAAAGAGTTACTTATGACTGGTGAGGGCAGTGCAGGGAGCAGGACTGTTTGCACCATCAATTATTGAGAGCTTGATTAAACACGTTAAATCAATCTGTGTCTTGACTAGGCTATCTAACAATATAGGGTCCTCTAGTGCAACCCCCTGCTCAAAGCAGGATCAACCCCAGGTTCTTCTCTTACCCATTCACCATTTCTGCTTTAGTAACCTGTTTCTCTATTGATTGGTCAACTGATTATATGGGGTACATTGTTACTGGTTCTTTGGCAACCAGACAGTCTGCAGAGTGAGTCTCTGCGGTTGCCCTCCTGTGATTCTCCCTAGGCAACAGAACTCCAGGGCTTATTGTTTAATGCTCACTGAGAACTCCAGAATGTGGCTATAGCACCAAACACATAGATGGAGAAATCCACAAAGGGGCACTAGTACCTGGATAGGGAAAGGCCTACCAAAGTGAAGCCCAGCATCTTGTGGTTCGATTCATCTATAACAGGCCGCTTGTTTAAAAAGGAGTTTCCGTTGCTATACATTAACTGCAGTGGTCACCAGTGAACAGATCAAGACCCCATTGAACAAGGGTAGTCAACAAAGGATAAGGCAGGCAGACAGAGATGTCAGTATATGACAAGTTGCGATGGTTTTTTAATGGAAGTGCAGACCCCTTAGTCTGCATCTGAGTCTGCAGAATACAGGCTGAAAACCATTGAGAGGAACCAATACTTGCCCCGTGTGCATTTTGTCTAATTCATACCCTCTGACCTTACACTGAAAGATGAACCTCATGAACCTATTGTCCATGCATGGGACAAACCAGCAGGCTTAGTCTCTCTGCATTATATTCTCATTCCTCTGTGTCATATAGCGACTTTGACTACTCTTTCAAATATCATCTGCACATGTGAACCTATGTTTGAGGATCTTTCCTGTGGATTTGTCTTGCAAAGCAGTTTGGAAAATCTTAGACTCGTTAGTGATATCTGTGAAACTGTAGTTATTAGCAGTAGCATCCCTTCCCCTCTTTAATACCAATAGCCTTCTGGTCAGTGAAATAGCCCACTATAACATAAAACAATTTCTTATAAGTAGACAGTTCAATCTAAACCATGATGGCTAGTCTCATATCTACCAAATCTGATTCTGTTTTAAAATGCCCCTTTTAAATGCAAGGAAGCTACTCTCTGCCAAATCGCAGTGTGCCATGGAGTATCCCAATCATAAAAAAAAAAAAAAAAAAAAAAAAAGAACAAAAGCCATGTACCAGAGAAGAGAAAAGCTCTTCAAAGTTATCTCCTGGCATTTCCTCCAGATCATTCCCTGAGAAGATTTCCATCTTCCCAGAAGTCCCTCAGATTTAGGAGGATCTAGTGAAGTCCAGTTCCATCAAAGCTTGTGATTTGCACTGTCTCTTGAGTCCCTATTTCCTCAGTTCCCTGGAAACACCAAACATGTGAGTCAACGGCAATGCAGACGTTATTAGAAATATGATCATCAGATGTCTCAGATTCATCCACACTGTGTGTACTTGCATCTCAGTCAATCAGCACATATTGGTGAATTATAGTGCAGGGAAGGTATGTGGTCGATCATGTTATTCTTCATTTCTAATGCTCAAACTGACACTTTTGCAAGTGTGACACATGACTCCAATTCATGGCTGTCCTTCTGCCAGTGACAGCAAATAAAACACTTGCAAGCATTCCAGTTTGCTCCTCTGTCTTGTCTATATTTGCTTACAGAAGCATCCTCTATTATAGGATACCATACTAGTAAATCTGGACCCTCACGTGTATTTTTTGTACTTTGAAAATGCTCTTTCCCATATTTTTACAGATTTACTACTGTCCTTCAATTAGCTCTTTAAAAAGAAGAGTGACTGATGCCACAATCTGCAATTTGCAAAATAAAATAACACTATCCTCTATGATGAATAATAGAACATAAGCAAAAATACTGAGAGAGAAACAGTTCATTATACTAATTGCTCCAAAGTAAATGAGGTGGAATGACTTCTTAATGGAACCCTGTTCCCATAGGTTAGACATTTGCCCATTACAAACCAATAGAGTAGCAGCTATTTTGGGCGGACGTGATTCACAGTACTTTATTGAAAAAGGCTATTAACATCAGCAACCACAAAGTTTAACCTGCTATAACACAAGTCTGAAGCCTATAACAAATTCCAAGCCCTAGTGCAACACAAAAGTACCCACAGTAAATACCACAAACATCTGCGTATCCGTACACAACAAAAATATCCTGAAACATGCAACTTTGTGGAAATTTGGGGACATAGGACAGATTGTCCCATTGAACTACTTTTTTAAAAAGAAATTGTTGTCACAAAAGGAATAGGAACAGTATCATATCATACATTCGGTGGGGGGGGGGGCGACAGAATTGCCATGGCTGTGGTCTAAATTGTGTGTGTGGGGGGGAGGACTGGCTCCATGTTCCTGGGAGGGGCGAGACCTCAGGTGGAAGGGACAGGTTAGTCATAGCAAGAATTACATTAGCCATTTGGCCAAAGTGTTATACAAGATACTCAGGTTCAGCTAACTGTCCACCATGACTCCCCACACTTTTTCAGAGTCATTGCTTCCTAGGATGGAGATCCCATACAATAAGTATGGCCTACATCCTTTGCTCCTAGATGCATATATTTATATGTAGCCATAATAAAATGCATATTATTTGCTTATGCCCAAGGAATCCTGATTGCTCTGTATCAGTAACATGTCCTTTTCACTATTTACCACTCTCCCAATTTTTGTGTAAACTGCAAAATTTATGAGAGATGATGTTATATTTTCTAATAAAAAGTGTTAAATAGTATAGGAGAAAAAACCAATCCCTCTGGGGCCACACATTCTCTCAATCAATATTTTTCATTTACAATTATATTTTCAGAGCAGTCAAGTAGCAATTTTTAATCCATTTAATGTTTGCCATGCTCATTTTATATCTTTCTAGTTTTTTTAAATCAAAATCTTATGTACTTCCAAGTCAAATGCCTTACAGAAGTCTAAGTATACTAGATTAACACCATGACATACATCAAGCAAACTTATACTCTCACCAACAAAAGATATGAAGTTCATTTGACAGGATCCATTTTCCATAAACCCATATTGATTGGCATTAATTTTATTACAGTCCTTTAATTCTTTATTAATCAAGTTCCACATCTGCCGCTTTCTCTCTGATAACAAACAAGAAAAGGAACATTATGAACACTCAAGTATGAAAACCATTGAATGCTATTTTTCTGGATGGTCTACTTCCTTGATTGCGTGGGTAAAGTAACCCATTGCCCACTAAGAACTATTTGCAACTATGTTACAATTGCTCTGACAACTATGTTATCAAATCTGGCAGCTCAAAGATGTCAAGTAAATATGTTTCAGTGATTTATATGTTATCCATTAGAATTGGTTTCAGTGAGAAGAGGGACTGCTGACCAGATGGATTGCTGGGGTGTTCGGTGCACCCGGTGAAAACTGCCCTCATTAACTTTCTTCTGCTAACAGGAAAAAGCCAAAAGTCCATGTTCAGAGATGAAAAACAAACCACTTTAAAATTTCATCTCTATGATATTTTATAAAACCAAAATGCATTTCTTGAACATGGACTGTAACTCAGCATAGTGTGTTACACTGTGTTGTTCCATAATGGGTGAAATGATATACCAGAGAATCATAGAATCATAGAACACTAGAACTGGAAGGGACCTCTAGAAGTCATTGAGTCCAGTCCCCTGCCCTCATGGCAGCACCAGTACTGTATAGACTATCTCTGACAGATGTCTATCTAACTTGCTCTTCAATATCTCCAGCGATGGAGATTCCAAAAAGAGTAGGCAGAAGGGTTTTGTAACAAATAAGGAAGGAACTAACTCATACATATTGGCTACGTCTACACTGCTGGTTTTGCAGCCAGTCAGTATGCAAATGCAGCACAAATTAGCATATCACCGTGTCTCATTTGCATAATTTATGTGAGGCATTTTTGCCAGGGGAAAAAGTAGTGTGGACATTTTCTTTTTGCGCAAAAACCCCTTTTCCTGCCAGATCGGTAAACTTCATTTTTTGGGGCATAAGGATCTGGCAGGAAAAGGGGTTTTTGTGCAAAAAGAAAACATCCACACTACTTTTTTTCCCACAAAAACCCTTTGCTCAAAAACACCTTGCATAAATTATGCAAATGAGTCACAACTATATACTAATCGGTGCCTCATTTGCATACTCACTGTTGGCAAAACCAGCAGTGTAGACATAGCCATTATGTATAGAGCATGCATGATGAGGGAACTCTCACAATATACCTCTCTTTGCGTGTTTTGCTAAAATAAATCTATCTACCAAGGGGCTACACGCCCCTTACAGCTGCCATCAGGCGCCCCCCATAGGTTGGTGCCCTGGGCAGCTGCCCAGCTAGCCCATGCTTTAATTCGGCCCTGCATTGATATAGCCCATACAAAGTACAGAGCCTGATTCAAAGAGGCCACTTGAAAGACTCTACCCCCAGTCTATTCAATATCCTTAGCTCAACCTGCACCCTCCTCACACTCTCTGTGCACTCTACACCTCAACCCAACCTGCACCCCCATTCTTCTCATTCTCCAGTCCGTTCAGCACCCCTAGTCCAACGTACACCCCCAGTGAGTTTACAGGGACTTGGGAAATATCCATAGTCAATTTTTTTTTCACTACATGAACTCTTGTACCTTAGCCAGATGTTTACATTATTGTCAAATTCATAAATCCAAAATGTTTTGTTTCAAATACTTTTATGTCACATATTTAAAATGATGTGCCCTATTTGTAACTTCGGTGCCCATGAAAATTAATACTTGCATCCAAACCTATACAATAGATTAATATTATGGCCTGATTTTAAATTCTGGTCACAGAAATGGGTGCACGCATGATGCACACATAAATGCATGAGAGTGCAATGGTGGAAACACTACTTTTTTGGGTAAGTGCAAATTACTAATTTAGTACATAACTATGCAAAAAAGTGCACAATTACTTGCACATGTAAAGTTAAGAAAATCAGACCCTTATCTGTCTGTTTCATGGATACGTATGTGTTGTGTGTTCAGACACATCCCAGCTTTGGGTGACATTAAACCTTAGGTGCTCAAAAAATGCATAGTCTGAAATATGTGCTTACCTATGTGTCAGACACATTTAGTGGCCATGTTAAACCCACATTAAAAATTGACCAGTAAATATAAATTCACAACACAGTATTTCCATCTTGCAAGCTTTCAAAAGTAAAAAATCATAGTCCTAGAAGTCAGAAGGTTAGATTAAAAAAAGAGATGATTTTTACTTTCTTTCTGGGTTCAAAGCCTTTACGTCTCATGTTACAAGATTTTTCCAAACTGGGATGGCCTATAAACTTACCGTGTGTTTTTAATGAAAGCTGAAATTCTCAGGCATTCACTTGTCCCTGGGAGCTGAACCTTAAAAAATATATCACGAGACTTGTGATGTAAGTGTAATAGTTGACAAAGTGCAATAGAAAGGCTATATGGAGTATGGAAAAAAATATGAAGGAAATACCAAACACAGCAAGAAAGAGGGGGAGGAAAAAACAAATGAAAATGTTCTTCGAGATTTAGAGCAAAGACTGTGCAAGAACATCAATATTTCCTCTGACCAACTTCAACCCATTAATCTCAAGCACTTAAAAATTCCATGCTGTAAACAATACAGTGCCTTGAAAGTTGCAATATTTAGGATTACATTTGTTTAAAGGAAAGCATCAGAAAAAAAAGGATTTTCTCAAAATAAGTCAGTTGCAAAAACAGAAGGAAGTTCAAATTATTTAGATAAAATATACTGCAAATGATCTCAACAATAACTGGCACACCTTTCAGTTTTTCTTTTTCCTTGGAGTCTAATGTTTTTTAATCTACTAGATTAGAAAACCCAAAGGATTTAGATTGTAAAGTACCCCTGTCTTCAAGACAGGAAGTCTAGTTTTGGGAGCTGACATTGCTTCATATCTTGATTTAAGCACAAGTTCTCCTCCCTCTAATCTTTAGTGGAGCCAGTTTATATTTATCCTCTCAAAGTGGTTTTTGATTCCTGACACTATTACATATATTATTATAGAGGGACCATATTTCCCAGATTACCTGGAAGAATACTAAAGCCAAATTCACAGTAAAAGAACAGGCAAATATTTTTGGTTGGTTTTAAAACTCTTGTTGTGGTTCAAAGCAGTTTTACAGTGAATATTTTTGGAGATCATCGTTAGAAGCACATATTTTGGGGCATTTTAACTGCCTCAGAAGATTAGTAATAGAGTGAAACCATTCACTTCAAAGTCACTAGTTCAAGATCCAGCCCCTGTTAATAAAAACAGCAAAAAACAACTAATAGTCTTGCAGCACCTTAAAAACTAACAAAACGTAGATGGTATCATAAGCATTAGTGTCTCAAAGTTGTTAAATGGCCCATGAGAAAGGGGATACTGGACAAAGGACAGAACAATTCTCAAGATGATACTTATAAAAAAACAGGCCCAGACCCTGAAAAGCACTCAGGCACATGATTAAATCCCACTGACTTAAATAGGATGTAAGTATGTGCTTAGTGCTTTCTTGACTAGAGATGCATTCCTGAACTGGGGTCACCAATAGGCTAGTGTTAATGGATGCGGTCAATCAGGTATATTTCCTCAGAATTAAATGATCACAGAATCATAATACTGTAGTTAGAGACTGAGAAGACTTCTTAGAACATCTGTTCCATCTGCCAGGAGCCAGGGATGGGTTTTCTCTAGTTCTTTGTCCAATGCAGTTTTAAACATCTCAATGGACGTATTTTCCATCACCTCTTGGAAATCATTCCACAGCTCAACACTTCTCTCTGTCAAGTTTTCATGATATTTATCTTACATTTTCCCTTTCTTATTTCCATTCTATCAGTTCAAGCTTGAACATGCATGTACCACAAACTAAATAATTTCTCTCCGTCCTTAATATTTATACCCTTCAAATACATGTTCTCCTTAAGTTATTGCCTAGGTAAACTCTCTCTGTTAAGCCCTTCAAGCTTTCCCCATATTAATTCCACCAGTGCTGCTCATCGCTCTTCTCTGAACTTCCTCTAATTTGTCAAATGTTGTGGTACAGTGGTGAAAAAATGTATGCAATATTCAAGAAGCTGACAGAGTCATAAAGATTAGCCAATTGCTTACTAGCTTTGTTTGTACATGATTAAACAGATTAAAACATTAAGGGCCTTTAAACATGGGCTACTTTACATGCATCTGCACTTGAAGTTCATTGCTTTATTTGCTGCCATATCATCTTGTACATTTATGGGTGCATCTAGACCATATTCCTCTTTCTAAAGAGGAATGCAAATGAGGGAAATAAAAAATGCAAATGAAGCACAGATTTACAAATCTCACGCGTCACTTGCATAATCGCGTCCGATCGCATTTTAAAAAAAGTTTTCTTTGAAAAAAAAAAAGCAATCTAGATGCAGTTCTTTCAGGGAAAAAAACCTTTTTGAAAAGAATGCTTATTACTGAAAAAAGTTTTTTTCTTGAATGAACCACATCTAGAATGCTTTTTTTTTTTTTGAAAAAACCTTTTCCGAAAAAGCGATCGGACGCGATTATGCAAATGAAGTGCAAGATTTGTAAATCTGAGCTTCATTTGCATTTTCAATTTCCCTCATTTGCATTCCTCTTTTGAAAAAGGAATGTAGTCTAGAGCAGGGGCAGCCCTAGACTAGCTGCCAGCAACTGGCACCCTGGGCAAACCATGTAATCGGCGCCCCCACCTCCAAACCCCTCAATGATATTGCGCCACCATTTGGTGCCCCATTTAACTTGGCGCCCTAGGCGACTGCCTAGTTCGCCTCTATGGATGGGCCACCCCTGTCTAGACGCACCGTATGCATCACTTCACTTCCACTATCAATACTTCCTATCAATACTTGCCAAAAAAAATCTGATTCTTCTAGTAAAATATCTGTCCTGCAGTTCCAAGTTCATCCCCATTTGTCAAACTTTCAAATGTTTCCAAATACCTCTCAAAACACACCCCAAATGCCTTGCATCATCAATAATTTGTAGAACTTTCATTCTTATTTTGTGTGTGTTTTGGACTAAGACTTATGCAGGAAATTGGGAAGCATGATGGTACTTTGATCTATGGAGTGGGTGGAAGAGGGAGGGAATTCTATTGCCCAACAGTACTGAAACAAAACAATCAGAGCATTAAAAAACCCAGCAAATTTAAGAGCTGAGTTTATTTCTCTTGGAATTACAGCTTCAGTATTGTTTCTGTCAAAGTTGTGCATCGTGATTAATGAGAATACCTTTTTAATATGAGGATGCCAAAACACTGCTTATATAACAAGCAAGCAATAAAATAGGGGAACTTGACATATGATAATTCAAATGGCTTTGTGGATAAATTATTGGATTGATCAGTTCCTGAGTCAGAAGAATTTTTGCTTTTTTTTCCTGCTAATTTTAGGTGGTTTTCACTCTCTGAATGACAGACATTATATATACATATCACTCTTTAACCTTTTACTGCTATCTTTTTGTTGAATTATCTAGATTTTCAGTGGATGTTTCCTTTGAAATAATATAAAGTAGCAAGTTACATTCTTACAAATAATGGAGGTTTTTTTGTTTAATTTCTTCTCTATTCCCTAGATTGTCAGTTTATTAATACATTGTTTTTACTGACAGTGTAAACAATAAAAATAAAATGATTTTAAAGTGACTTTGCATTTAAGTTTTTTTTTGAAGCATCATTAATTGTATTCCTCATCTTAAAGAAAATAATGTAAATGTATTATATCATGCAAAGAAGTACAGCAAAACAAAGATAATGTGGTTAAATGAACATTAATGGACAAACCTGTCATTGGTATACGCAGGTGTAGCTCTGAAACTGGTCCCATTTTCGAATTTAGAGGAAGATGAGATGATTATATGGATACTGTTTTTTTTAAAATGTAGCAAACAAGCCAGGCAGGGAAGGAGTAAGAGAGGGCTCTAAACAGAAACCCTACAGTGAAATAGAGACAGACAAAAATTAGCTTTAGGAATAACACTGTTTTACTTAGTCTCAGAGGGGTAAATAATATTTGATTTCCTAGTGCAATTAAATAATTATAAGGAATCACTGTCTTCTTCTGTCACATATGGCATAGGTAGCTTTCTTATTCTGTACAAACACAAATAAAAGGAACAGAAAATACCACATGGCCTAAGTTCCCTCTAAGCTGCGCAAGCCCACAGCTATTTTCCGAACCTCACTCAGAGGTTCAAAGCTCCCACGCCAGCTGGGAGCTCAGCTGACTGGTGGGGGTGTGGCGTCTGTAAACAGCAGCTAAATGGAGATGCCGCACACTAAACTGTCGAGCTCCCAGACCAGATAAGCAGATAAGATAAGCAGGGGAGATAAGCAGGGGAGATAAGCAGGGACTAAGTGGCTAGAGGAGTGAGTGAGTCGGTCATTAATTAATCGGCTTGTGGGGGAAGTTAGAGGGGAGTGGAGCTTGGAGAGTCATCTCTACCCCAAGAGAGAGAGAGAGAAAGAGAGATGGACAGACAAAAGGCAGAAATCCAGCAATCTCTTCAACCATCCTGGGCTGGAAAGGAGAAGGTAAAGGGCTGACTGCAAGGGATAGGAAGGGGAAAGAAGAAGAGGGTAGGTACTGGCATCTATGTAGTGAGGTGGAAGCAGGGGGTAGTTTGTTTAGGCTGTTCTGATTCACTTGCTGCAGTCCTTTCTGTCTGTCTGTGTTGTGAGGGGAGAGAGAAGCAGCTGCATGGGGTGGGTTGTGTGTAAGGAGGACATTTGCATGATTGCATTTCAAACAAAGTTTACGTAGGTGTTAATGGTTTAAGATAAGAAAGAAAAAGATTCTATTAACAGATTTTTTGGAGTGTTGCAGATATCTAAAACTCTGAACTTCATGATTTTTTAAAATCTTATGTTACTAATTAATATATGGTAAATTGTATGCTAGTTTTGTAGGATGAAACTTCATTTGCAAGCTCTTTGAAACATGCATCTGTCTACAAACTTTGAAGCCATGTGTTAATTTGTTCTGGGACTTCTATTCTTCTCCAAGTGGTTGAAGGTTAAATCCCTACCTTATTGACTATGGAAGTGCTGTACAAAGGGTACCTCACAGCAACTGGACATAGGTGTTTTGTTTTAATATATTTTCTTCCACACATATGGACTGCTTAAAATGTTTGTGTGTGTGTGTGTGTGTGTGTGTGTTTGGTTTGTATTGGTGGTGCACATAAGCAGGGCTCGACAATTAAGGCAATATACTCGCCCGTGGCGAGTAGATTTTAGCCTGGCATTGTGCCGCAGCATGATCAACGCATGTGCAGTGCAGTCTGTGCATGCGCAGCGTGCCAAACCGCATGGCTGGTGAGCGGGGCTCACCGCCGCTTGTCAAGCCCTGAACATAACATAACAACGGCCGTACTGAATCAGACCAAAGGTCCATCTAGCTTATGATCCAACACTTCAGTTAGTCTATAAGGTGCCACAGGACTCCTTGCCACTTTTGCAGGTTCAGACTAACACGGCTATCCCTCTGATACTCTTTAAACTCTGTTACAGTCTCAGCCTTCACAGCCTCCTCTGGCAAGGAGTTCCACAGGTTGACTATGTGCTGTGTGAAGAAGAACTTGCTTTTATTAGTTTTAAACCTGCTACCCATTAATTTCATTTGGTGTCCTCTAGTTCTTCTATTATGGGGACTAATAAATAACTTTTCTATATTCGCCCTCTCCACCCCACTCATGATTCTATATACCTCTATCATATCCCCCCTCAGTCTCCTCTTTTCTAAACTGAAAAGTTCCAGTCGCTTTAGCCTCTCTTCATATGGGACCTGTTCCAAACCCCTAATCATTTTAGTTGCCCTTTTCTGAACCGTTTCCAAGGCCAAAATATCTTTTTGGAGGTGAAGAGACCACATCTGTACACAGTATTCAAAATGTGGGCGTACCATACCACACACTACCTCAATATTGGTGTTGCACATAAGAAATTTCAACCCCCTACAAGAATAGGAAATGTTACAAGGACCACTGCAAATGCTTTGTAAAGGATATATATAAACTGATGCATAAAGTTAAAATGACTTGCCTAATGTAACCAAGTAGGCCAGTATCCCAAAATAGCTATCCTGCATCTTCACAGCAAGCCTGTTATTTTGGGCTCACTATTCTGACGTCCTTGTACACCTTATTCTAAGAGGAGTAAGGGATGTTTCAGAATAGTGCTTTATTTCAAAATTTGGTGCTGTGGTAGACGGCACCAAATGACAAAATAAGCTATTTCAAAATAGCATCAAAATAAGATACACAATTTGTATAGCTCAAAGACTGTGTCCAGACTCAGGGGCTTTTTCGGGAAAAGTAGCCTTTTTCCGAAAAAACTTCACCTGCGTCTAGACTGCTGCCGCGTTCTTTCGAAATTAAATCGAAAGAACGCGGCTTTTCTTTCGACGGCAGTAAACCTCATTTCACGAGGAAGAACGCCTTCTTTCAAAAGTGCTTCTTTCAAAAGAAGGCGTTCTTGAATGTAAATAGGGCTTCTTCGAAAGAGAGCATCCAGACTCACTGGGTGCTTTCTTTCGAAAAAGCAGCTTGCTCTTTCGAAAGTTCCGCGTGCAGTCTAGACGCTCTCTTTCGAAAGAGGCTCTTTCGAAAGTATCTTTCGAAAGAGGCTTGCAGTCTAGACATAGCCAAATTGTGTATCTTATTTTGGGTTACAGTGCTGTGTAGATGCACCATAACAGAGCTGGGAACAGAACCAAAGTTTCCTACTTCCCAATCCAGTGCTCTAGCCACATAGGTCATGTTTTCTAGATCTTTTTATCATTTAGCTGTTCTTTCCTGAAATGTAGCTCCCAGAACTGGGCACATACTCCATTTGAAGTCTAATCAGTGCAGAGCAGAGCAGAGCAGAAGAATTACTTCTGTCTTGCTTACAACAATCTTGCTAATCCATCTGAGAAGGATGTTCATTTTCTTTGGCAACAGTGTTAAACTTTTGACTCATATTTAGCAGTCTGATCACCAGATTCTTTTCTGCAGTACTGCTGCGTAGGCATTTTTTTGTATGGGTGCAACTGATTGTTCCTTCATGAGTGAAGTATTTTGCATTTGTCCTCATTAAATTTTGTCCTGTTTACTGCAGACCATTTCTCTAGTTTGGTCCAGATCATTTTGAATTATAACCCTATCCTCCAAAGTGCTTGCCTTTCTTCCTCGCTTGGTAACGTCTGCAAACTTTCCAAGTTTATGCCATTATCTAAGTCATTGATAAAGATATTGAACAGAACCACACTCAGAACCACACTGATCTCTGCAGGACCCCACTTGTAATGCCCTTCTAATATGGTTGTGGCCCATTGATAACTATTAGTTGGGAATGGTAGTTTTCCAACAACTTATGCACGTTATAGTAGCACCATCTAGGTTGTATTTGTTAATCAGAAGACAGCATCAAAAGATTTCCTAAAGTCAATATATATCACATCTCCCACTCCTCCATCCATCCACAATGCTTATACCCCTGCCATAGAAAGTGATTAGGTTAGATTGACAAAATTTGTTCTTGACAAATATAGGCTGACTGTTACTTATCACCTTATCTTCTTGATGTTTGCAAACTGATTGCTTAATTATTTGCTCCATTATCTTTCCAGGTACAGAATTTAAACTGGTCTGTAATTCCCCCACTGGACCTTAATTCCCATTTTATAGATGGATACTATGTTTGCTCTTTCCCAGTCTTCTTGACTCTCTCTTGTCTTCCATGACTTTTCAAAAATAATCCAGTCTTTCAGTATTCTGAGATGTATTTTATCATGCCATGGTGACTTAAATATATCTAAATTGTTTAATAAGTAATTTTAACTTTTTATTACCCTATTGTAGCCACTGATCCTAGCTCATTTTCATTGGCATTCACTATATTAATAAAGTTTAATAAAGACAAATGCAAAGTGCTCCACTTAGGAAGGAACAATCAGTTTCATACATATAGAATGGGAAGCGACTGTCTGGGAAGGAGTATGGCAGAAAGGGATCTAGGGGTTATAGTGGACCACAAGTTGAATATGAGTCAGCAGAGTGATGCTGTTGCAAAGAAAGCAAACATGATCCTGGGATGCATTAACAGGTGTGTTGTGAGCAAGACATGAGAAATCATTCTTCCGCTCTACTCTGCACTGGTTAGGCCTCAATTGGAGTATTGTATTCAGTTCTGGGAACCGCATTTCAAGAAAGATGTGGAGAAATTGGAGAGGGTCCAGAGAAGAGCAATGAGAATGATTAAAGGTCTAGAGAACATGACCTATGAGGGAAGGCTGAAGGTATTGAGTTTGTTTAATTTAGAAAAGAGAAGATTGAGGGGGGACATGATACCTGTTTTCAGATATCTAAAAGGGTGTCATAAGGAGGAGGGAGAAAACTTGTTCATCTTGGCCTCTGGGGATAGAACAAGAAGCAGTGGGCTTAAACTACAACAAGGGAGGTTTAGGTTGGACATTAGGAAAAAATTCCTAACTGTCAGGGTAGTAAAAAACTGGAATAAATTGTCCAAGGAGGTTGTGGAATCTCCATCTGTGGAGATATTTAAGAGTAGGTTAGATACTAGGTAAGATAAGGGATGGTCTAGACAATATTTGGTCCTGCCATGGGGGCAGGGGACTGGACTCGATGACCTCTCGAGGTCCTTTCCAGTCTTAGTATTCTATGAGTCTATGATATTAAGATGTCCAATCACCACCAATCTTCCTGGTGAAAACCAGAACAAAGAAGTCATTAAGTACTTCTGCCATTTCCATGTTTTCTGTCATTCTTTCTCCCTCCCTCATTGAGTAATGGGCCTATCTTGTCCTTGGACTTCTTTTTACTTCTAATGTATCCGTAGAAAATTTTCTTGTTACTCTTTATGGGTATGTCTACACTACCCCGCTAGTTCAAACTAGTGGGGTAATGTAGGCATACCGCACTTGCAAATGAAGCCCAGGATTTGAATTTCCCGGGCTTCATTTGCATAATGAACGAGGTGTACCGGTAGTTCGGAATAGGAATCCTAGTTCAAACTACCTAGTTCGAGCCCCGTGTAGCCGTGCTGCACGGGGTTCGAACCAGCGGGGTTTTAAAAATGGCGGCTCCCCGCTTACGCAAATGAAGCTCGGGAAATTCAAATCCCGGGCTTCATTTGCAAGTGCAGTATGCCTACATTACCCCGCTAGTTCGAACTAGCGGGGTAGTGTAGACATACCCTATGTCTGTAATTAGTTTCATGTTGTCTTGTGCCTTGACCATTCTAATTTTGTCCCTACATGCTTGTGCTATTTTTTATATTCATCCTTCGTCCTTTGAACTAGTTTCCACTTTTCAAAGGACTCCATTTCTGCAGTGTGGAGTCAAGCCAATCATATTTATGAATCATGTGCCTTCACTGAAACAAGAGATAAAAATAACTCTCATATCCGTTCTTCAGTCTGCACATTTCATTAATTTAAAAAAAAGGAAGAGCCAAACAAAGTTGGGTGAAAGGAAGGCCAGCAAAGAACAAGTAGAGCATAGTAACTTTGGTATGAGAAAAGTATTTGCCAGAGACTGAAATTGTGGAACTTCCAAAAAATATTACAGTTGATGATTGAACTAACCTTGGATGAGCAATTGTAGTTTGCATTGCAGCCTCAGCTAGCAGAAATGCAGATAATCTACCTTAATAGAAGTAGAGAAGCACAGATCAAGAAGTAACAAGAATCACTGGGAAAGGAGAAGCACCATGTAAAAAAAAACAAACAAAGGCTACAGAGTTCACAGTCGCAGGGCAGATGAGTTTTGCCCAGCCCTTGGAAGCAAGTAAGGAAAGTTAGGCCATTGGGAATGTACCTATCCAAACAAAGGAACTAGAGTTCTAGTCCAACCTTAGGGCCGTGTCCAGACTCAGGGTTTTTTTCAGGAAAAGTAGCCTTTTCCCGAAAAAACTTCCCCTGCGTCCAGACTCAAGCCGCGTTCTTTCGAAATTATTTCGAAAGAACGCGGCTTTTCTTTCGATGGCGGTAAACCTCGTTTCACGAGGAAGAACGCCTTCTTTCGAAAGTTCCTCTTTCGAAAGAAGGCGTTCTTCAATGTAAAGAGGCCGTCTTCGAAAGAGAGCATCCAGACTCGCTGGGTGCTCTCTTTCGAAAAAGCGGATTTCTCTTTCGAAAGATCCGCCTGCAGTCTAGACGCGATCTTTCAAAAGAGGCTCTTTCAAAAGATGCTTTCGAAAGAGCCTCTTTCGAAAGAAGCCTGCAGTCTAGACATAGCCTAGGTGACTGATTCCCATTTCACTGGCGGCCTCTATTTAAACACAGGATTCAGCTACCAGACTGGACTGGACTAGCAATCTTGAGTGTTGCAGTGATGTTAAATTAAATTTTCTACTGTGAGTTAGGTGGATTTTAAAAGACACAGGAAGTTTTCTGTAGAAAACAGCCAGCTTAAAAGAGAACCAGCAAAGATCATAGGGTCATGCCCTCAGTCCTGCCTGGGGGTGAAAAAGCTGCCAATTCTGCAGGTATCCAAGGTAAAGGAAGACGTGGGTTGCAGAGAGAAATGGTGTAAGAAAACTCATTATTAAATAGAGCGATAGGTTTCTGTGGGGATTGTTATGGAAAAAATAGGTCACATCCATTGCATTGAGAGGCTCACTGAAGTTGTTACGATGGAGAAACTAAAGGACTAGATCTTCAGGTTTACACCAGATGAGTTTCTGGCCCATATTCTTTATTTTAAAAAAATGCTTGTTCAATGTTAGAACAATGTTCTTTGACCCCACTGTCATACGAGAAATTTAGAAAGACAATTATGCTAATAATATTTCGTAAAGCTGGAAAGTATGGCTTATTTATATACTACATTAGCATTTCTGTCTTATGCAAAAGAAGTAAATAAACGTCAAACTAATATATTATAGAAAACAGTCAATATTGATTACTCACTAGAAAAAGTGTTAAATGTGAGCCTGTAAAATGTATTTTGGTCCAAGGAGAAAAATATGATATTAAAAGTATAATAAATTCCTAGGCTCTAATTTAATCACTTGATAAATTACAATAATATTTTGGTGTAATTTATCGTCTTACTACAGAAACGTTCTTTTCAAAAAGAGCACACTACTGATTCAGCAGTGATGGCTATTGTAAGGATACCATTACAAGAACATCATTTGTACAATTTATCTTTTTAACTAATAGTTCATTATTTTCCACATGAATCAATTTTGTAAGCCCTCTCCTATGCTTTTAAGATATCACTTACCACTTATTCTTCAGCTGCTAAACACAAAGAAGGCTACCATTCCGGTAATCTTAGAACACAGCAAATTAAATCCACATTAAATCACAGTGGCTCCTGATTGCAACATATTTTCCAGTGTTTTGTCTCAATTATAAATCATTTTAGTGACAAGGAAAAAATAATGCCCCATTTTACACATTGATCTAATCACCAGGAACAGAATAACTTGAGTTAAACAGTTTCCTGTTGCATGCTGGGAATCATACAAGTTAAAATCCCAAGGACAGAGGGCTCAGTTTTCCACTATGCCTCATTGCACTCAGACATAGTATAATGGTCACAAGGAAACTATTTTGGCTTTTTAATATTCCACCATCAGGCCCCCAGGAACAAAAAATGAAGATCCAATGGGGTACGGATGCTGTCTGGAAAAGAGAAGCACCATATAAAAAACAAAGACTATAGAGTTCATATTCCCAAGGCAGATGAGATTTTCCCATGCTGTGGAAGTAAGGAAGGAAAGTCGGGTCATTGGGTATATGCTTCTGAGAGCAAAGGAACTGGAGGGTTGGTCCAAGCTACTGAATCACAGTTCTAGAGTGTGAGTTGACAGGTAAAAAGGTTTTCAATGGAGCTTTGAATGAGGCCATCAAAGTAAATATTAAAAAATAGTCCCAGAAAATGAATTTTGAATTTTATTTGTGAGTGTTTACACTCAGAAACCTGGCTCTAAAAGCATTTCACTCACGTAGTCAGAGGTCACCTGATATTAGTTTTTGCTTCCTATGTCCAATCGGCAATAGCTAATTTCTCCCATTTGTTACTGCTAATATTATATGCTCTCAGCGCAAATGTCCACAAATCTGCAGCCCAGAAAGTATTCACAGGGCTATTTAACAATTATTTTGAATTGCAAATTAATTCAAGAATATCAATTTCTTTCCTTCAGGCCACAAACTTGGGGAGCGAGGAAAATGTGTAAACATTATTCACTATGAGTCTGATCTAGCATTGATGAAAGTCACTTTAAGGCTTCCTTTGATTGGAAAGAGAGCTGGAAGGGGCCATGTCTTACAATACATTTCTGAATTTCTTAAGATGATTGATAAGTCATGGTATCTGGTATTTTTACTATAATTAAACATGTGTCTAATGCCATAAATTTACATGCAATATTGTAGAGCAGTGTATCTCAAACAGTGATACGAGTACCCTTGGGGGTACTTGAGAGAAGTCTGGGGGGTATGTCAACACAACTGATAATTGGAGAAAACTGATTTTTTGTTTTAAGTTTTACAGCGCTTTGTTATTTTTGTACTTTTACACCTACAAATTTCATCGCCCACATGGCTACAATTAAGTTGTTTAAACAAATGTCTTACAATGATAAAAGAAAATGTGTGTATGAAAACTGTAGGTACTGGGGGTACTTATTTTTTTTAAAGGGGTACTTTATAAAAAAAAAAGGTTGAGAAATACTGTTGTAGAGCATAGATAAGATATCTCCCGAGGAACTTGTGGTCTAAATAAGACCATTATAGAAGTCCTAGTACAATTGTTTTGGGACAGAGGGGGCCTAATTAGACAGAGAGACTGATTGATGTGTTTTAAGGAGGCAAGAAAACGCACTCAGCAGATGAGAACAGGATGGGGGGGAGCTGTCTGTCATAAAAGTTTAGACATGATATGAGGTGACATGTAAGGCGAGAGGACTAGAATAGAATAAGGAATGGGGGGCATAAGGAAAATAAGAGTTACCGTTATGTTAGAAGAATTTATAATAGCCCCTTCTTTGGAGGCCATGTTACAGCATACCCTGGAACACCCACACTGTTGAAGGAAATCAGTCAGTAATGTGTGAATCAAATGTGTCACCACTTGCTGGTGCTCTGCCAGCAAAATCGCACCAGACCCATTCATATATGTATGTGTGTGCAGGCATTTACTTACTTCAATACAGTGCATTATGCAGGCTCAGAGGCAGGCAAGGTAGCCTCAATCTCTAAAGCAAATCAGATTGTCTCCCTCTAATACTCACTGCTTTTAGGATCCAGAAGTCTCAGCATGCTGAGTCAAAGCCAGGACGGGGCTTTCACAAGAAGAGGAGAGTTTGGGGATTCATTCATACATTTTAACAGTCTTTTCATTTACTGCACTGCATGAGGTGACAATCACAGTTTGTGGTATTCTGCTTAAATTTGATTTTGTATCCTCTTCACATATGGCATTCCAGTACTAGCAGTGCCAGGCTGTCCCCACTGGAGCTGTGTATTTGTATTGGAAGGCTCTTGATGTGACAGGAAGCACAGAAAGAGGGACTAGCTAACAGACATTGGCACGAGGGAATACAGATTGCCGAAAATGGAAATGCTATTTCGCTGCCATTCCATTTAATCAGAATAGTGGCATCACAAATTTGCCCCTCTGCTTTCCTCACAACTCATTTTTTTACTTTTCTACTTACAGGTGACCCTGGCTATGTCACATCCAGAAAGCGGTTCCCAGAGAGCAAAGACGCCTATATCACTGCTTGGTCATCCTGCACCTATTGTTACATCTTTCTACTCACTCCCTCTCAGGCCTCACAGAAGGGCTAAAGTCGAATTACGCTACTCAACTAGAGCTACGTTAATTGCGTAGCTGAAGTCAAAATAGCTTAATTCAGCTTTTGGCGCTGTCTACACTAGGGATGTTAAATGTAGATTCATTAACTAATCGAATACTCACATTTCCATCGACTATTCAATTAGTCGATAAGGGCGCCTCCACCTTTGAACTAGCAGGCTTTTGCTATAGTTCAGAAGTGGAAACCCCACAGGAAGCGTGGGACCAGTGGGGGACTGGCCCCACACTCCCTGTGGCACCTGAGCCTTTGAAATGTACAAGAGCCAGTTCTCTTGCAATTCTGTTTTTGAAATGTACAAAAGCAAAAGCCCTGCAGGGAGAGCAGGACTTCCCCACTGGCCCCACTCTCCTGTGGGGCTTCCTTTTGAAAGAAAAAGAGCCCCACTGGGCTCCATATGCCAACCAGCACTTTTTCCCACTATATGTTCCCAGGTGTACATGAAGCTCCCAGCACATTAGCTGTTCTTTTTAAGATATAACTAATTATTGGAACTAACATTTTTTAACAATTTGTCACAGATCTGGATAGATGCTTCCTTGCAGTCACTCTGAGGACTGCTGTGAGGGGAATCCATTGCTTCCTACCCCTGGAACCTCAAGTGTTCTTAGTTTTGGAGCCTTGGCAGGTTGAAGCATGAGTACCTCCTTCAGTCTTGCTGGCATATTTCCTGGGCTCTATCAGTTTCCTATCCCTTCCCAGAAATGGAGCTTTTCAGCCCACCATCCTTAGTCCCCCAGGACAAGCACTGAACCCAAAAGATATCTACACTACAGAGAAGATTGAAGCTGCCGCTGTCCATCTTCCAGGGTTCAAATTAGCGAGTATAGTGAAAACACTAATTCAAACTCCTGTCGATGCTGGTAGTCCTGCTTTCACGAGGAGCAAAGGAAATCGAAGGGACAGTGCCAGAAGTCGAGTTAAGGTACTTTGACTTCAGCTACGCAATTAATGTCGCTGAAGTTGCATACCTTAATTCGACCTTAGACCATAGTGTAGACCAGGGGTCCCCAATGCTGTGCCCGCGGGTGCCATGGCGCCCACCGGGAAATCTATGTGCGCCTGCCTAGTGTGGCCCTGCCCCCGGGCACCCGGTGTATGTGCGGCCCTGCCCCCGGGTGGCCCAGGAGCCCCGCGCGGCCTGCTGCCCAGAAAGGTTGGGGACCACTGGTGTAGACATATAAAAGATAGCTCAACCGCTGAAAACACATGCTTTCCCACAACTCCACTACACAGGTAGAACCTTTATTTTACCGCTTCATTCCCCCTGTGGAAACATAGTGTTTATGAGGCATCTCTCTCTCTCTCTCTCTCTCCCTCCATGCTACCTTACAGATGTTTTATAATTAAAGAAAAAAGAGGTCATTTTACATCAATATACATATTTGAAGTTGAATATGCTGAATATATTCCCAAATATTTAAGGATCTCTTACTGATTTTAATTAAAGCAATTATTTACTGTATTCCAAAAAAAATACTGTAGCCTGTTATCTTACCAATCAATGTGTTCCTAAAACAAGTCCTTCAGATTTCCAGATTTGAGAAATAAGTAGCAGCTTTTAAAAAAATATCTGTTTCCTAATGACCCCATCGATTATTCCTTTACCGTAATCGATCTGAATGTTTACAGAGTCATATTCAAAAGTAATTTAATTGGCAATTTTGTGTTACCAAGGTAAAAATGCTGCTTAAATTGCTTCTCTAGTTGATATGTCTCTGTCAATGATCTCAGCTACCATGCAGGATCACCACTTTCTAGAAGGGCAATTCATTTTGCAGCCTCTGCCATTCATCTGTTACAAACAGCAATGTGTAATCATGCACAATTTGCACACAGCTGTTTCACTGTTGTATTTTCTAATTTGAGCAAGAGTCTATTGGGAACTGAATGAAACATTAACTCCACAGCAAAGGGCCCACTAAAAGCACATTCTGCAGGTGAAAACGGAGCCATTAACTCACTCCATACATGTTTTAAGCTTCATTTTCTTCTTTCATCCCAATGGCAGACAGAAAGTCAGTTCGGTGAACAGGTATACAGCCGGAAAGATCACCTTGCCACTTGTTAATATACATTCTAATGAAAAGAAATTGTCCTGTTTTTGCAGAGTGATAATTATTAACAAGACAAGATTGTCAAGAGTGACTAAAGATTTCAGAAGTCAGAGTTCAAACATCTTAAAGAAGCCTGATTTTTCCGAAGGTGGGTGCACCCCACTTCTTGAAAGTCAGATATCCCCAGCACCTCCTACACACAACATTTATGTGAATGGCACTTGTATTAACCTGGCTAGCGAGGTCAAATCCAAAACCCCAAGTCAGAACACCTTCCTTTAATTTTAGGAACATTCAGATCCAATTTTTGCTGCTGGCCTCGGTCTCCACAAAAGATTGAACAAAACCTTGCATATCTCAACAACCCTGAACTTGGGTTAGCTCAGATCTATATGTAAATATTGCTGTTTGACTTCTAATTCTAATTGTGGTAGAAATTGAGAAAATTGCATTTTAAAATGAAGTGAAAATATTTCTCCTTCATCTTGACCACGCAGAAGCTGGATGAAAGCTAAACTTAGCTGAACTCTTTTAAATAAAATATGAACAAACTGGACCTTTTCCGAAAACCTGAAAGAAAGTCAGACCAAGGCTTCCCCTAGGCTAAAGGGGGCCTGTGCTAATTTGATAACTTTAAAGTGGTTCACTACCTGCATTTGTACAGAACTGGAAACAGAATACATAAGATGCTTAGGGAAAGGCCACTGGGGTGAGATTTCCAACCCAATTTCGTAGATTCAAGAGACTAAACCAACCATTTATTGCTTGCTGAAATGAAACTACTGAATTTTTTGAGGATCACCTATTATTAACAGTTAGCCCAATATTTCAAGCACCTTGGTTTTAGTTATTAAAAAGGCAGCCGTGAACTCAAATCATAACTTTTCTTGCCAGACAAAACAGAATGAAAATATGGGACTAGAAACAATTTTAACAATCTCAAATCCCATCGCTTAGGCCTGAAAGCAATCTGAGGCTTCATCAGCAGAAACAATTGGGGACAGACCGCACTAAAAAAAGGAACACTGCCAAACTCTCATGCATGAGAACACCAAGCTTCTTCTACACAAACAGCTGAAGTTACTGACCTGGAATCTGAGAGTATTGTCTTGGTTGCTAAAGCTAAATCTACTTTGTCAGGAGGTTAACAGGGTACAGCATGTAAATTGCAAGCACTATGAAAAATACATGGACTGGAAAAATTTAATTTTAATCAATAAATATGATTACCTCATTGAAATGGCGAAAGTTCTAAAAATGTTAGCATGACTATAGTTTCATTACACTGCTTAACAGCAATATGGGGTATACTATTGACTGCTTAAATGATAGTCATCAGATAAAAGGATTCATATTATTGTATTACTTATTTTTAGAAGGCTATATTCTGCTGTGAACAACACAAAAGCAATAAGATTGAATACCATAAGTGAAATAGGGATTTTTTTTATTTGACCACCACTGATCAATCAGTATCTTTTAGTCAACAAAGGCAATATCAAAATGGAATCGTTACAGCTGAATAGTTTTGAGGGCGTTCTAAAACCACATTTCATAATACAACCAAGTTTGCAGAGAGTTCCAACTCTCTGGAGGAACCACTGACTCCAACAGGCAATGGCAGCTTTAGTTGGCTTCCTAGGTTCTCTTCTGCTAGAATGCATAAGAATCCTACACAGCATTTCTACAGGGCTGGAATCAACTCTTCATTTTTATGTTTCTACAGCATAAAGGGGCCCTGAGCATGACTGGGGTTACTGGGCATTGCTGTAACATGCAAGTCAAAAGCACACATTAAAGCAGGTCCTACTGGCTTTCATGACATTTAAACGGCCCTTTGTTCCTCTGTGAATCTTCCCCATAAATAATTATCTGATCATGACTATATTATAATTTAAAATACTGAAACTGGGGAAAGAACTGGCCTCCCTCCACACCCAACCAACCCAAAAGCTAATATTATTTTGTGAATTATTGTGTGCAATTGAAACATCTTAAATAAAAATGGATTTAAAAAATAAAAGGAGTCAATATTTTTTGCCTTGTGACTCAGTTGTGACTGGGAATCTTCAAGGATGATACAGACTATTGAAAATAATGCAATGAATGACCTTAAAATGCACTAACATTTCAGCTGACATTTTCCTACAGAATTTCTAATCTGCTTGCTGGTCAGATGGTGAATCAGTCAAACTGACTTAGCCTGATTCATTAATAGGTGGAAAAGGTATGTACCTGTACCTTTGAGCCTTACCTGAGGTGATTTTGGAACAGTTTCTCTACAAGTTTACATTCTAGTTCTTTTTTAAAAAGATTAAATAGCACTGACACTTAGTCACTGTGATAAAGAGAGAACTGGAAAAAAATCAGGTGAACAAAGCACTGCTGGATTTAAAAAAAACATTTTAAAAAAGTCTTCGCATTTAGAATAACCCCTCTAGAACTTAAAAATGAATGAAACTCTTTCTTTAATTACAGTTGCTTCTCTAAAATACATGCATGTTACAGGGAATGCCCATCATACAAGGGACAATAACAGAAAGTGTGGAAATGACAGAAGGGCTAAATTACTTGTTTTTTTCAGTTTTCACCAAAAGTGTGGTAACAATTGGACAGCTAACATAAGGTATGTCTACATTGAATGCTTATTTCAAAATAAGCTATTCTGGGGGCTGGATTCTTGTAAGCCAGGGACCGTATCTGACCCTTGGGCCTTAGGTTACCCCTCCTGGATTAGAGGCTAAAATGGGGAAAGGAAAGAACAAGTTAACAATTAGGCTATGTATAAACTACAAAGCAAAATCAGAAAAAGAAAGGCAATTTGTGGTATACAAATTGCATATCTTTTTCCGATTTACTTCCGAAAGAGTCTTTTCCAAAATTTGGCCCGTCTACACGGGGCCAAATTTTGAAAAAAACCCTTTTGAAACATCCTTTCTTCCCCGTAAAAAGAGATTTACAGGGATGCCAAAAAAAAAATCCGCTTTTCCAACATTTTTTTTTTTTTTCGAAAAAGCGGTCACAGTCCATGGACACAGCAGAGGTTTTCTGGGATATCTGTGGTATCCCGGGAAAGCTCTGCAGTCTAGACATACTCTTACTTAGACAAGTTAAATGTCTTCACTTTTCCAGGCCCTGAAGAAATACATCCTAGAATACTCAAGGAACTGACTGAGGAGATATCTAAGCCATTAGTGATTATCAGGGCTGTCAAGCGATTTAAAAAAATTAATCACATTTAATTGTGCAATTAAATTGCACTATCGAACAATAATAGAACACCATTTATTTAAAATATTTGGATTTTTTTCGACATTTTCAATTATATTTATTTCAGTTACAACACAGAATACAAAGTGTATAGTGCACACTTTATTTGATTGCAAATATTTGCTCTAAAATGTAAGAAATAGTATTTTTCAATTCACCTGATACATGTTGTGTAGTGCATTGCAGATATGTAACAAAAAAAATCTACATTTGTAAGTTTCACTTTTATGATAAAAAGATTACAGTATTTGTATGCGGTGAGAGGGTTTTTTAAATCATTTTTACCATGCAAAAATTTGTAATAAAAATAATATAAAGTGATTATGGTGCACTTTGTATTCAGTATTGTACTTGATATCAATATATTTGAAATGTTGAAAAAGATCCAAAAATGTTTAATAAATTTCAATTGGTATTCTATTGTTTAACAGTGTAATTAAAATGGTTATCTTTTCAATTGGTATTGTTTAACAGTGTAATTAAAATGGTGATTCATCAAGATTAATTTTTAAAATTATGATTAAATTTTTGAGTTAATTACATGAGTTAATTTGTGTTTAATCAACAGTTAGGAAAGAGTACTGTAAAAAAGATATCTGGAGGTCATAGTGGATCACAAGCTAAATAAGAGTCAATAGTGTGACACTATTATAAAAAAAGCAACTGTTATTCTGAGATGCGTTAGCAGGAATGCTGTAAGCAAGACACAAGAAGTAACTTTAACATTCTACTCCATGTTGATTAGGCCTCAATGGAATAATTGTATCTAGTTCTGGGTGCTGCATTTCAGGAAAGATATGGACAAATTTTAGAAAGTCTAGAGAATAGCAACTCAAAATGAGTAAAAGGCTAGAAAACATCACTTTTGAGGAAAGAATGAAAAAAATGGTTTGTTTAGTCTGGAGAAGAGAAGAGTGATGGGGAACATGACATCAGTTTTCAAGTACATAAATGGTGAAAGAGGAGCAAGAACATTGTTCTCCGTAACCTCCAAGGATAGGAAGGAATAAAAGGATGGGCAATTTATACGTGGCATTAGGAAAAACTTTTTACCTATCAGGGTTCTTAAGCACTAGAATAAATTGCCTAAGGAGGCTGTGGAATCCCCATCATGGGAGATTTTTAAGTACAAGATAGACAAATACATGTCAGAAATATTCTAGAAAATACTTAATCTTGCCTTGAGTGTAAAGAACTGGACTAGAAGACCCCCAAGATTGCTTCCAGCCTTATAGTTTTATGATTCTATGCACACTAATTTATTATGGTTGGGTTGCTCAAATGCTAGACTTCTGGTGATGACACTGACTTTTCTTCAAACCTAAGGCATTTGTTTTGAAAATGAATTATTTTTCCTTACCAGCTACAAATAAAGTCGTAGATAACATTTGGCGCCAACAATCCTTGGCTTTCTCACTTTATGTTAAAAGATATAATCAAGGTATTTCCACTTGAAAGGAAAAGATAGAAAACCAGATTAGCAGAAACTTTCTAACAGTCCCTCTGGAAAGAAAATTTTCTGAATTTACTTAGTAGAAAACAAAAGCCATGTCAAGCAAGTCATTTACGTAGATGAGAGGAACCCAACAGTTTCCATTCTAACAAGCACAAATATATACTCTGCATTGCACCCAACAAAGAATGTCAAGAAGAGTCAAAGACAACTCTCCTCTAAGGGTGTGTCTACACTGCTTCTGTAGCTCAAAATAAGCTATGCAATTTGAGCTACACAAATTGTGTAGCTTCTTTCGAGTCCATTTCAAATAGTTTATTTTGAAATTTGGCACTGTCTACACAACACTTATTTAGAAATAAATCACTATTAGGAAATGTCCCTTACTCCTTGTGGAATGAGATTTACAGAGACATCGTAATAGCAAGCTGGTTATATTTCGAAATAATGGGTGCACTGAAAAGACATGGAGTAGCTATTTTGGGATACTGGAGGCATCCCAAAACAGAGCTGCAGTGTAGATGTAGCCTAAGTGTGCCTGTTGTCAGAAATGGCACACATTTCAGGTGACAAGAAAACCTCATGATGAAGCAATGGCGTTGGGGCAATTTTTATAGTGAGGGGTGATGAAAGACATTGAACAAATCTGCAAACACTGTATATGATGGAAACCAGTTCAAGATGAGGGTTGCTGCAGCCACCCCACCACCAATCCTTCCAGCACTGCTGTTGTGAGGCATTCAAGTCAAAACTCCAAATTATTATTTCAGGAAAGTGGAAAAACTTCACATGTATTGCTGAAAAGAATACTGTGAAGCACTCAGGGAAGCCAACCAACTTCATCAGGCCCTGGGCAAGGTCATGGGGGCTGGCTCTGAGGCCCCAGAAGGGGCAGGGCCTCAGGCAGAAAGGGCAGGGTTGGGGCTAACCTCCCCCAGCCAGTCTTTTTGTGCCACCTGGTGTGCATGCTCAGTGTTCCAGCAATGATTTAAAGGCCCCAGAGCTCTGGCCCCTGCCGTTGCCATGGTAGCAGCAGCATCTGGGAAGCCCTTTTCAATCACCAGGTGCCAGGGTAGCTGCCCCATTCTCCTCCTCCCCCAGCCCTGTCAGAGGGCCTGGAAGCATTGTGTTTCACCTGCAATGAATATCAAAGAAACGTAGATGAGGGAGAGAAGAACTGATTGAACCATAAACATCCACCCACTCAGATCAAAACTAAAAACAGAAGTTAAAAAAATGAGCGATCCCCCCCCCCCGCCCGCCCAATGCTATGGACAACACTCCAACAGAATAACTAAAAGCATCAAATAAAAATTAATCCATGCTTTGCACACCATCTCTGGGACTCTGGATCTGGAAAGCAAAAGCATTAATATCAGACAGTCTGCAGGGCAAAGATATGTTGAGCTCTGTTGCCATAAAAGGCTCTGATGAAATATATTACCATAAAAATTACATAGGGGCAAATCCTACAGCTCTCTCAAAACATATATTTCAGCGAGTGTTTGGGCCTTAGAAACAAGGGGAAATGAACTCTATTGCCAGGTGACTGCATGTAAAGATTAGCTAATTTAGGTTCATTTTGACATGATGTATCTAATTTAAAAAGATTTCTTTTAATGAATTTAAAGATTGAGTTAGGCAGGAGATTGTTTTGGACTTGCATCAAATGCAGATTGAGTAGCTTCTTCATATCTTTGGGGATTGTGAAATTTTAAACTAATCTGAAACTTCTTCAGATGTCTTTAAATGTATTTTGGTAACATTATTAATAGAGTGTCTCTAATTACAGGGTGCTTTCAATGCAATTATGGAAATGTTCCTAGTATATGGTTTTAATTTCTTATAGTACTTGCAAGTTTGTGCACTGATGTGTAATATATTCCAGGGTAATCCACAAACTCAGCCAAAAAGTAATTTAAAAACTAGGTATGTCTTTCATGGACAGGTGAAGGAGTTGAAGGTTTTTTTAACTATACAATTTTCTCCAGCTTCTAAAAAACAAATTATTCGGTTGCTTTTACTGTATTAGTCCTCTGTTTTAGGACAATTGCCATCAAGTCTACCTAACCTTCCCAAAGTCTGCTGTTTGTAAGTGTGGCAAAAATTCTATTAAATCTAAGGAGAAATAGAAACCAGCAACAGTAAAATACAACACAGGTTCCTGTAGAAGTTTGGGAATCTGTCCTTATTGTTCATAAACGTGATATATATGTAAGTACTGATTTTCAGGATCCCAATCTTATACAGCAATATATAGTATAAAGCAATATTATAGCATTTTGTGTTATGAAGAAGGCAGGGGTGGAGGATCAAGGATACCAGCTGACACATTTCTACAATAGCCAAACTATACTACAAGTTGAACCTCTGTGAACTGGGACTCTCTCGTTTGGCAACATCCATGGTCCACCTAAAGCACAGATGTTCCAGGACTAGAGAGTCCCTGTGGAGGGCTGGTGGCTAGGAGCAAGTTTCCAGCAGTGAGCTGCCAGCAGGCTGGAAGCCTGGATCCCTGTAGCTAGTCTTCTGGGCACCTCCCAGCTGTGCTGCTCAGTAGGACTGGGAGTCCACCACACAGTGGTGGAGCTGCCAGGGAGCAGGAGCCTGGTACACCCCAGCTGGGTTGTCCGGTGTGGCTGGGATCTCAGTGCACCACAGCTGGGCTGAAGCAGGGCTGCACAGCATGGCAGGCAATGAGAGATGGGGACCAGCAAGGCAGCAGGGTCAGTGGCAGGAAAGGAGCCAGTCGGTGGCCAGTCCAGGGCTGGGAGTGTGGTCACAGAGGAGTCAGCTACAACCTCCCCTGGTCCAGCAAAATCCTTCATCTGGAACTGCTCAGGTCCTGAGGGTGCCGGACCAGGGAGGGCCAACCTGTCGATCGACAATGGAGGTGAGGCAATATATTTTATTAGACTAACTTAAGCTGGTGGAAGGTATAAACTGTCAAACTACACAGAGCTCTTCTTCAGATCCAGGAACTGTGCCATACAGCTTGTACCTTCCACCAAAATAAATTGTCCCAATAAAAGATATTACCTCACTTACCCTGCCTCTTTCAAATGCTGGGACCAACAAGTTTACAACACTGCAAGAAAAAAACATACTGGGACACATTGAATCTAACCATCAAAGAAACTGTTAATGTTCTTCCTTTACTATTTCAGTGCTGAAATTCAAGATCTACATGGAAAGATTTGTCAAATTTGTCAATATTTGTCCTATTATGGAGACATAAGGAGTAGAATAAGAAAATATACCAGCTTTAATAAATAACTCATATAGGACTTCGGCCATAATCATCTTGGGAGTTGTTATGATTTCTGTGCATAAAGGACAAAACATGTTCCTTTGGTTTGGATGATTTATTTTAGTTTAAGGGAAATAAATAAAGAACAAATAGAAATGTCTATAAGATGGAGGGAAGAATGTCTGTAATATCCATGTGGACTTGACTTTTGTCACTCACCTCACATCTAATACAAAGAATACTAATATTAAAAAGTAAAATACAATCATAACATTTCCCCTATATTTATACAGCTATGTATGCACTCCACAGGAGATTTTCAAAGGCAAAAAGGGCAGTCTGGTGTCTAACTTCCACTGAAAATCAATGAGGACCGGGTGCGTAATCATGCTTTGTGACTGTGTAGTTTCCACCATTCAAACATGGTGTGATTTTTGCATGAGTGGATATGCTCATCTCATGTCTGTTCCAAAGTCTGTTACAGTTGAGATTCACAAGCTAAATGGGAAACAACTATAGAAAAACAAGACTAGTGAGATCTCGGGGAAAATTGGAATTCCTCACAACATTGCATGTGCCTTCTCCCACTCACGGCTATGAAGAGAGCTGGGCAAATAGCATAAAAGATGTTCTGAAATTTTTCAATGAATTCTCCTCAGATGCGTCTCCACCACTTTCACATTGACTTTCCATGAACGTTTACATGATCAGGCTTTATGAGAATGAACACAATCTGGAATACAATAACACCACATGGTGCGGCATACTGCCATTTTATGGTGCTTGCAGGGACCTAACAGGAAGTAGGCCAGAAAGAAACAGGCAGACAGATGGTGTAAGGGTTCTTTGTATCAGAAGTAGAATCCGATTTCACAAAGTATATTGGTTGTCATTTTTAAATTAAAATTATTTCACTGAAACCTGAGAATCCTTGCTGCCTCAGAATGACCACACGTAGTATATATGCACAGACCATGCAACTTGTGACCAATCAAAATCAGACTTTTTAAAAATCACAAATAGCTGTCACATGTAGCTATCATAGTGACAAAAAGAAAGTTCGGACAAATATTTAATCAGACCATGTTTAGACAGTTAGTAAAGCTGCCTGTAAGGCGCCGCAGCGGAGAAGGGGGGGGGAAGGACCCCCTCCCCTCGATAACCCTCCTCTCTGGTCGCCCCTCTCGTCCCAATATAACTCCAATTATGCCTGGTATAGTTGTGCCTCTCAAGGCCCAGGCTGCGCACCAACCTACACGGCTGGTTGGGGGGGAAGAGGGTCCGGGCCCGCCCTCGCTCCGGACCGCGACCCAGGGCCCTAGAGTCAGGTCGCCTGTCCTCACTCAAAACGGGGGGGGGGGTCTGAGAACCCTAAACTCCCCCGCTCACAGGTTCCGCGGCCCCGCCCTGGGCCTCTTCTTCCCCCCCAGCCAGAGTCTACCTCTAGCCCTTACCCCCCGGGTTAAACTGCACCCAGGGCCGCCAGTACCTGGCTCTGTCTGCCTCCACCGGAGCCACTCCTCCCTTCCCCAGGCCTACCCCTTTTCCTGGCCCGGAGTCCATTTTTAAATTCCCCGCTGGGCGCGGGGAGATGACGGGCCGCCCCACGTCATCGGCCTGTGTCCTGCCCCCGGGGCGCACTGGTGACGTCACCCCCGGCGCCGTCCCGAACGGGCGTCCGCCCCCCCAGAGTACCCGCCTCTGGGTCCGGGTACCGCTATCGCCCGTCTTGGCTCGGCCGGGGCTTCCTGCCCTGGTACGGCTCCGGCTCCGTACCCGGGTTGCCGCGGGCCTGCGGCGGTTTCCGGGGGTGATGGGGCTACCCCGCCACACACCTTCCCCCTCAAGTCTTGTGCTCTCCGTACCGTATTGCCCCCCAGAGTCTCGGCTATTCATGACAGGCAGTCTGCATTGCCATTCGCGGTTCCTGCCCGATGCATCACCTGAAATTGGTAAGGTTGTAGGCTGAGGTACCATCGCAAGAGCTGAGGGTTCATCTCTATCTCGTGTTGTATCAGGGTGGTCTGCCTGGGTCGACTTGTCAACACCTCTCTAAACCGCTCAAGAAGGTGGTATAACTGTTCCTGTTTCAGGTGGGGGAGCTCCTCTCCGACCCTTATCCCTTCCACCCTGACCTCCGGCTCCCCCCATGGGCCGAATTCAATGTCTGTTGTCCAGGGGTCGACTAAGAGGGCCTCCCGTGAGTTCCACTTCTTTAATAGGTTCACGTGATAGATCTGCGTTTCCCCCCTACTCCTATTCACCCGCACCTCGTAGTCTACCGGCCCTACCTTTCTTAATACCCGAAAGGGTCCGTGCCAGTGGGCTAGCAATTTAGAGTCCCCGCTGGGGAGTAACAGGAGGACCTGGTCACCTGGCTCAAATTCCCGCATATGGGCCTTCCTATCATAGTACTCCTTCTGCCCTTCCTGGGCTCTTTTCAGGTTCCCTCGAGCCCATCCCGCCAATTCATGCAGGGTTGTCTTTAGCTTACCCACATACTGGGCGGTCCCTAGGGAGGTGGAAGTGGTGGCTTCCCACCCTTCTCTCATGAGGTCCAGAATTCCTCAAGGTCACCGTCCGTATAGTAATTCGAATGGGGAGTATCCCAGGGACGCCTGGGGTACTTCCCGCAAAGCAAACATCAGGGCCAGGAGTAACTTGTCCCATTCGTGAGGGTCGTCCTGTGCAAACTTCCGCAACATCCCCTTGAGGGTGGGATTAAAATGTTCCACTAATCCGTCCGTTTGAGGATGGTACACTGATGTCCGAAGTTTTCTGATCTGCAAAACCTTACATAAATCAGTCATCATCTTGTCATCACCTTGGACGTTAGGTTCATCCCTTGGTCTGTTAATAATTCTTTGGGTAACCTGACCCACGAGAACAGTTTTACCAGTGCCTCTGCTATTATAGGGGCCGTGGCTTTCTTCAAGGGAATCGCCTCCGGCCAGCGCGTGGCATAGTCCACGATAACTAAGATGTAGCTATGCCCCCACCCTGATCTATCTAGGGGCCCCACCAGGTCCAATGCGACCCGTTCGAATGGGGTCCCGACCACGGGGAGAGGGACCAACGGGGCCGGGGGTGTTCAACTTGTGGACGTCTTCTGGCACTGTGGGCAGGAGGTGCAGAAGCTTTTAATTTCTTGGTATACCCCGGGCCAGTAAAACCGCTGTAATACCTTCTGTTGAGTCTTTTCCATCCCTAAATGCCCAGACCATGGGTGTTCGTGGGCTAATTCCAGGACCTTCCATCGATACGGCCACGGGACCAGGAGCTGCCACCTTTTTTCCCCAGGAAGGTCTCCCCGCGACACCCGGTACAGGCGGTCCTCCCTTACCTCGAACCAGGGCCCCCGGGTTGGTTTGACGGCTCTTCCCGTTGGGGCTCATCCGTCGTTCGAATCTGAGCCCAGGCAGCCCGCAGGGTGGGGTCTTCCCGCTGCTGTGTAAGGAAATCTCCCTCCTCCACTTCCAGGCATGTGAACGCCGGGGTTCCTTCAGTTATTGGTTGTGGGCCCGGAGCTTCCCGTTCCTCTTCTCCCTGCGCTACCGGTGTTCCCTGTTCGAGTACCCCGTCCCTCGCGGCGGTGTTTGCCCCGCCCCACTGGCTTAAGAGTCTCTTTAAACCTGGCCAGTCTCGCCCCAGCAGGAGTGGGTATGCCAGTTTGGGGCCCACCGCTACCACGCATTCCTCCTCTAGCTCCCCATCCCTTATCCGTACTTGCGTTGTGGGGTAATAATGGACGTCCCCGTGGACGCACCGCAGAGCTACGGGGGTGCCCCTCGCTCGAACCGGGTATATTACATCCCTCCTGACAATGGTCTGTCCGCACCCCGAGTCTAATATAGCCTCTACGGGGTTTCCATTGATCCATAGTTTCCTTGTTACCTGTGCGGGGCTCGCTGCTCCTCTGTCCGGTCCACCCCCTCACCTCTGGCCGAAGGTGCAATCCATCAGGGTACAATCTCTTTTGTAGTGTCCCTCCTGGCCACATTGGTAGCAAACCACCTTTGGTGCTCCTTCCTGTGTGGAGACCCCCTGTCCGGTATCGGTCGCTCAGTCCACCCTGGCTTCGCCTGATGGCCGGCTCCACCGGGGTGCCAACCTCCTTTCTGGGAGGAGTCCTAAGGGGCCTTGTCGCCCTTCTCCGCCGCACATGGGTCCAGCAGATTTCGGAGTGGCCGGCTCACCCTTCCTGGGCTCCCGCTGAAGGCCGCCGGTCGCCTTTCCTTTCACCCCTTCCGCGGCGAGGAAGTGCTGCATCAGGGTTACGGCTTCGTCCAGGGTCTCCGGTAGGTGACGGCGTACCCATAGCTGCCCTTCCGTAGGGAGGATATGGATATATTGCTCCAGGATGACCAGGTCGGCTACCTGGGTCCCTGTCTTGTTCTTGGGTTCAAGCCACCGCGTGCCTGCTTCCTTCACCCGCTGAGCCACGGCCCGCGGTCACTCTTGTAGGTCGTATCTAGCTTCGCGGAATCTCCGTCGATGTGTCTCCGGGGTGACCACTAGCTGGTCAAGGACCGCCTCTTTAACTTTATAGTAACATAATGTGTCGCGGGTCGACATCCCCCGGTATGCCAGCTGAGCCGGTCCCAACAGATAGGGTGCGAGGAGGGTCGCCCAATGTTCCTGTGGCCATTTGGCCGTGGTGGCCACCCGCTCAAAAGTAACCAAAAATGCCTCTGGGTCATTTTCCGGTCCCAGCTTAGTCAGGCGTATGAGCAACTGAGCCCCAATCTCCTCTCCCGCTCCTGGCGACCCGGTTACGACCCCAACCGGTGCTCCCCGCAACTCCCTCACCGCCTGGTCCTGTCACTCTTGGAATTGGGTCAGGAGCTGCTGCAGGGCCTGCATCTGTTGTTGCTGCTGCACCTTTTGGGTCTCCGTCCACCATTCCAGAATCTTATTGGGGTCCATGTTCCCCTAGAAACCAGGGCTACGTTAACCCTCGCTATCTTCCCCCTGGACCCCTATTTCGGGGTCTTCCTGCCCATGTTCTCCACCACGTGTAAGGTGCCCCAGCGGAGAAGGGGGGGGAAGGGCCTCCTCCCCTCGATAACCCTCCTCTCTGGTTGCCCCTCTCGTCCCAATATAACTCCAATTACGCCTGGTATCGTTGCGCCTCTCAAGGCCCAGGCCACGCACCAACCTACCCGGCTGGTTGGGGGGAAGAGGGTCTGGGCCCGCCCTCACTCCGGACTGCGACCCAGAGCCCTAGAGTCAGGTCGCCTGTCCTCACTCAAAACGGGGGTGGTCTGAGAACCCTAAACTCCCCCGCTCACGGGTTCCACGGCCCCGCCCTGGGCTGCTTCTTCCCCCTCAGCCAGAGTCTACCTCTAGCCCTGACCCCCCGGGTTAAACTGCACCCAGGGCCGCCAGTATCTGGCTCCATCCGCCTCCATCGGGGCCGCTCCTCCCTTCCCCAGGCCTCCCCCTTTTCCTGGCCCGGAGTCCATTTTTAAATTCCCCGCTGGGCGCGGGGAGGTGACAGGCCACCCCACGTCATTGGCCTGCATCCTGCCCCCAGGGCGCACTGGTGACGTCACCTTCGGCGCCGTCCCGAACGGGCGTCCGCCCCCCCTGGAGTCCCCGCGTCTGGGTCCGGGTGCTGCTATCACCCGTCCTGGCTCGGCCGGGGCTTCCTGCCCTGGTACGGCTCCGGCTCCGCATCCGGGTTGCCGCGGGCCTGCGGCTGTTTCCGTGGGTGGTGGGGTTACCCCGCCACACTGCCCTTTTTCTCTCAGATGTTTTCCCTCTGAATTCTGTTTAGCAGAAATGACAAAATTCTGTTATCCCACGGTACGTCTACACTACAGGGCTTAACTTAAAAATAGGCTATGCAAATTGAGCTACATCAATTGCATAGTTTATTTTGAAATAGCTTATTTTGAAATAGGGAGTGACTACACTGCACTTATTTTGAAATAGAACACTCTTCCTCCGACTTCCCTTATTCCTCAGACAATGAGGGTTATGGGAGTTGGAGTAAGAAGTCCTCCAACTTGACAGTATTTTGACACTGTTTGGAAATAACTGCCTGCTGTGTAGATGTGGACTGTTATTTCAGAACAGCACTAGTTATTGCAAAATAGTGTTACAGTGTAGACGTACCCCCATTAATAAGTTTTAGCTGCACCCCTCCTTCTCCATCTGCACTCCTGACCTTGGAGACAGGAATAATTTCTGGTATGTAGACTAGTTCATCGGTAGTGTTAATTTTAAAGCACAACTTGAAATGATCTAGTTTAGGGTAGTTATGGAAGGAAGATAGGGTGGGATTTAGTGATCACTTAACAAAACATATTTCAAACAAGAAGCATTTAACAAACTACTCCTTGAAGATTAATCACCACCATGTGAACTCATGAGTGGGAGAGAAGCTAACACGATAGCATAACTTGTATTTCTATTCTCGCCATGAAAAATTGTTTTCACTGTCTATCTATGGCTTCTTGCTGTGCCTGAATTTTTAAAAATGAAGAGCTACACAGTGATTTGCCTAAAGGAACCATCCTTCTCTGAAATGGCAGGAAAGGAATCCTTAAGTATGTCGATAAGAAACTGATGATTAATACATTAAAGGTTCTGAAACTTGAGGCATCGTATCCAGATAGAGCGCACCAAAAACAGTTTAAAAGGGAAAGGACATGGAAAACATTTTGCCCCTTTGATGGAAAATTTTCAAAGTTGTAAGTTTCCAGGGTTTTGAAGATATTCGCTAGAACTATAAAGACGTCTCTTTGGTATAACAGAGCCAAGACTCAAAAGAAAGCATTTGTGGAGGAAGGAAACAGGACACCATGCCATCCCCTTAACCCATTTCTCACTGCCATCTATCTACTAATTCACACAAATGGGACAAAGCCAGTCCCTCTCTTCCATGGCTGTGAAAGGCACAATGCTAGAAGAACCAGTATGCAAGGAGGGGCTGTCTAGTTACATGGGCCAGAGACCTTGTGTGCACAGGTTCCCTGAATTGGTAGAGGTTCCTGTATGGATAGTATTGTCCAGCCATTTGAGTGGACTGCAGGCTAAATGTCATTCTTAAAATGGAAGTGTGGCCACGCTCCTCTTTAGTGCAGAGGAGGAGGAGGGAAAGCTTCTCACACCAATGTAGCACATGGGCAGTGAGGAAAGACCATAATTCTGTAGCACAGCCTGTTGTGCTCACAGTGCCACTAACACAGCTACCCTTGGAGCAGCATTCAAGATAAATTTCAATACAATCCTCAGCTGCAGCTAAGACGTGGAGATCTAGTTCTAAACATACCTAAAGGGTGGGTGATTTTTCTTTATAGACTTTTACAGTTTCTTTAATAAGGAGCACAGAGGTTTAAAGGAGAAGGTGAATAACTGTGACAGTGAAGGGGGATGTTTAAAATAAATAATAACACTTTATCATTGCCTGCCAGCAAAGAAAGAACTGGGAAAATATACAGGGATGTCCAGATGATTCTAACCACAAGCTCACATTGTGCTTTTCACCTGGTTTGCATACTTTATAAACACACAATTCTGGCCAGGTTTCTGCCTAGGTCTATGTACCTGGCGCTAGTTTTGAGAAAAGCCAGGATGATGCATAATACTGAAAATGTATAAAACTTACTGTTCTCGGAAATTGTACTTCAAAATCTGGTGAAATTCAATAATTATATTTTGAGATAAGTTTGTGTCCTTGTGAGTTTTAAAAGCCCCTGAAACTGAAAATAGTTACACAGCTCTATTCCAAATTAAGATAGCAAGTTTTCCTTTATTTGAAGACTTTCACTCAGCATTGTGCAATCCTTTACCAGAATCCCAAAGTTTGCAGTATTGAATGTGTTATCCCAAATTTAGCTGTTTTATTTTCTCTGTTATATATTTATTCAAGTGTCCCATTTAAATTAAGTGCTGCTGGAAATGTCTGTTACTTCCGGCAGAAAAAACTGATGCTATCTTCCAGCTTAAAGCATGGATAATCTAACTAACTATGGAGCATTTCTTTGTACTTTGTGTGCTTTACTGGGATGATATTTTCAACTGGTAATTGGCAAGAAAGTCTTTTATATTCCATTTCAGTGATTCTATGTGAATAAGGGATGTGCTTTATTACACAGTCAGGTTTACCACTTAAGAACAATAAATGAATGCTTTTGATTGTTGAGAATCAAATGGCAATGTTTCTTCTACTGCACCCTAATATGCCATTAGCTTTCTTGGTTACAAGGGCACACTGTTGACTCATATGCAGCTTCTCATCCACTGTAATCCCCAGGTCCTTTTCTGCAGAACTGCTGCTTAGCCAATCTGTCTCCAACCTATTGCAGAGCTTGGGATTCTTCTGTCCAAAGTGCAGGGCTCTGCACTTGTCCTTGCTGAAACGCATCAGATTTCTTTTGGCTCAATCTTCCAATTTGCCTAAGTCGCTCTGGACCCTATCCCTGTCCTCCAACATATCTACTTCTCCCCCAGCTTAGTGTCATCCACGATCTTGCTCAGGGTGCAATCCATCCCTTCATCCAGGTCATTAATAAAGATATTGAACAAAAACAGCCCTAGAAGCTACCCTCGGGCATTCTGCTTGATACCGACTGCCAACCAGACATCGAGCCGTTGATTACTACGCGTTGAGCCTGACAATTTAGCCAGCTTTCTATCCATCTTATAGTCCATTAATCCAATCCATACTTCCTTAACTTGCTGGCAAGAATACTGAATACTAATCCAGCTGCATTATTGATATCAATTATATTACCTGTTTATCGCAAGATCATCTTCACAGGAGCCTGTCTCAGCTTACAAAAGACATGACACTGAAATATTCATCTGAATCTCTAAATGGCACTGCAAGTTTGAATTTATGAGCCAACCTGGGGATGTCTCCAGCAGAAGTTAAAACGACAACTCTTGAGAACAGCCCTTTAAAAAAATTAAACAAAATCCTTCTAGGGAGGGGAAAGCATAGCGAGAGGTAAAGTAGGGATTTTTCCCACTGATCAAATGAGATTTTTCATATGTTAAATCTCACCTTTAAAATCCCTTCTAAAACCTAATCCACTCAACAGCTCAGTCTCACTTGGTTCCTCACCTGCAGTGACATTGTAATCTTTAGGCTCTATTTTGTTCCCATGGAAATCATGAGCACAGCTTCACTGAATGGGAATTCAACTACTACTCTTTTCCCTATGGAAAAATTGAAATGTGAGTTCAGTTTAGGGATGACTCCCTTAGCAACCAGCAGCACTGGCATTTTGGAGGCTTCAGACACGGTGCAAAGGGATTAGCAGCAAAGTATTTGTCCCAATTCTGATTTCACCGGCTATGCAACATTTCCTTCCTTTTCCCTCCTTCAGAATTTTGCTAAGTGTAAGAATAAACCTTTAATTTGAAGGACTCTCATGATGCTGAATAAATCTCAAGTCCACATTAGCCTTGCTCCTTTAATCAGAGCTAGAGAACACAAAAAAAAGACATGAATTGAAAGTTTTAAAACCCATGTAAACTTCTCTCCATCCGTGACTTAGTGTAACTGACATTTTTATGTTGATATACTCCCGATGCCATCCATAAATGCAATCCAAACTTCAGGCATTTGGATTTGTCAGTTCAGTTCAGTTCACGCACAGCCATATTGTTCAGCCTACTGTATTTATGTAAAAGGAGGAGCCAAGAGACATTTTCATTTTAGAGGAAATATTATCAAAGCTTTGCTGTACTGAAAATACAGGGGGGAAGGTAAACACAGCAGTAAACTACAAACAAGAATTGCAAACTCTGGCTAAATAAGGCTCTCATAGTAAATGCTTTTTCTTCATCATAACCTTGAATACATTTATTAAACCTTGACTAAAAAAACCCATAAAGGATGAAGGGGGAAGCTTTTAATAATTCTAGTAATAACGTTTATAATGTCAAATCAGTAATAAAATATGCTTGCAAGCTATTTATATTTTCAAACAACTTTTCCTCTATCCCCATCTTTTAATATTTCTTCCCCTTCTCCATTACTAGTGTTATCTTTGGCTTCTTTCTTCCTTGACTCTGTTTCTTCTCGGTAACCTGTTCTCTCTATCTCCGCTCATCATTTCTCACCAATCGTTTGAAACACTTTCTGGAGAGGTGAATAAATCCCAAATATCCAACCTCTCAGAAAATCTTGTGGTCAATCATTAATATTTTAAGCAATTCTCCTTCCTTTTCTCTGTGACTACAGCACTGCTAGCAATGGTGGGAGAATTCACCGGTATTTTTACCACCATAGTGTCTAGGAGTGCATCTATACAGCTTATTTTGAATCTATTCACATCTACACAGCACCACATTTCAAAATAATGTGCTATTTCAAGACATCCCTTTCCCCTTGTGGAACAAGGGTTACCAGGATACCAAAACAGTCCACACGTTATTTCAAAAAATATTTCAAAATAACAGGCGGCTTGTGTGGACAAGAGATAGCTATTTCAGGATACCGAAATAGCCATTCAGTGTAGACATACCCTAGACCTGCCAGTGAATATTGTGTGATACATGGTGAGTTGTAAAACCTGCCCCACTTTTTAAGGGTTATGCTCCTCAAGCTGTCCCATCACTCCCCACCCCACCTAGTTTGCTCTTCCTACATCTTCTGTCAGCCAGAGATGCAGTACAGAAGCCAGGAAAAGGCAATCTTTAAAATGAATGAATTGTGCTCAAGAAACAAGGTATCTGAAAGTGAGAAAAAGCAATAGTTTACCCCAAACATACAATGGGCCCATTAAGAGATATGCCTTTGTGACATAATAAGATTTATTTTAACCGTATCATTTGTGGTGATTCCTATACACGTTAAATAAAGCTACAATGAGTGGTAAATGTCCAAGAAGGATCTCTCTAAATCAGCTGAAGATAAGTAGAGAGGCTGTTCCCCTTCCAAGTTAAGTGAAAAACCTGCCACTGTTGTTACATGGCCTTTCAGAGGCTCTGAACATCTCACAATCTCAGTTGCTGCATCTAGTCAATGGCTAGAATATGGATTTGCCAACCTGCCCAGGGATTGTTATGAGGGTTAGTTGATTTAAAAGCAGTATCACAGACCCAGAAGAGAGGTATTACAAAAGAGCTGAAGATTATTAGAAGAACAGCTACAGCCCAATTTGATAGGAAATGTACCAAAAGCACAACCATTTAATGAGACAGATCTGCTGCTGCACCAGCAAAATATCTTCCCCACTCTGCTCACCACCAACATACTGGAGTAGTTCAGTTACCTTTCAAGCCTAATAACCTACTGAAGAAACCCCCCTAGAAAAGCTACTAGCCCTTATACACAGAATACAAATGTTCATAGATTTCAAGGCCAGGAGGGGCCTTTGGGGCCATCTAATCTAACCTCCCGGATAATACAGGCTGTGGAATCTCCCCAAGTAATTTCTGCATTAAGGTTATTGTGTCTGTTTGAGCTATAGGGTACCTTTTACAAAAACAGTCACTCTTGATTTAAAGACTTCATATAATGGTGAATTCACCACATCCCTCAGTAAATTGTTACAATATTTCATTTTCCTCACTGGAAATATTTCAAGCCTTCATTCCTGTCTGAATTTGTCTAGCTTCAGCTACCAAACTTTGGATTTCTTTATGCCTTTCTCTTCTAGATTAAAGAATTGTCAGTTCTCAGAAATCTCTCCCTCATTTTGGTACCTATAGACCAGGGCGGGCAATGTATTGCCCATGAGCCAGCTCCAACCCACCAAGCCTTTTAATTTAGCCCACTTGCCCCTGTGGCAAGCTTAATGTGTCTGGCTGCTCTCTGTGCTGTGGGGGGAGGAAGGAGGCTTCACGCACTGTCCCCGCACCCAGTAAAATCTCTCTGCTCCTATTGGCTGGAAGGCAGCTGAGAGATTTTGCTGAGGGTATAGGCAGTGATGCACATTGTACGGGGGAGCCTGACTGAGAGTCCTGCTGGCAGGGAGCTGCTTAGGAAAGTATCTCCCAGCTGGAGACTGCCTCTGGCACCCCACACCCAACTTCCTCACAGACCCTGCAGCTCCTCTTTTACCCCTCCCCCAAGCCAGAATCCTCTCCTGTACCAATACCCTGTCCTGAGCCCTGGATTATAAGGCAATGGGCAAGCAACCAAGGAGCTTGCGACAGGACAGCAGCGATGGATGGTGATGGGTCTGATGTTGTTACCTGCACAGCGTGTGCCATGTTTGTCTTCCTCCCGAAAGAAAGGACGGATTTCATCTGCACGACGTGCAAGCTGGTCGACATTTTGGAAGAAAAAATTAGAGGACTGGAGCCCCAAGTGTCGATTCTACGCTCGATCAGAGAGGATGAAGACTTGCTGGATAGAAGGCAGCGTTTAATCCTTCAAACACGGCAGGCAGAAGAGCCAGAGAGGGCAGTACGTGACCAGTAAGAGAACTGGCAGCATGTAACTTCTAGAAGGGGGGAAAAGGCCAGCATAGGAGTCCCTCAATGCTATAGAGGTAAGTAATCGCTTTCAGGCTCTCTCCACAGGCTCTGCAGTGCTGAAAGCTTTGGAAGGGACCTCACAAGGAAGAAACCGGAAAGGAACACCATCTACTGGAAGATATGGGATGCGTAGTCCTAGGGATGGGGGTTCCACGGCCACCACCCCCAAAAGAAAACGACGGGTGCTGGTGATCGGGGACTCCCTCATAAGAGGGACTGAGCCATCCATCTGCCGTCCGGACCTGGAATCTCGAGAGGTGTGCTGCTTACCGGGAGCTCGCATTCAGGATGTCACTGAGAGGCTTACCAAACTGATCAAACCTTCGGATAGTTACCCCTTCCTGCTTCTCCACATGGGAACTAACGATACGGCCAAGAATGACCTTGAGCAGGTTACTGCGGATTATGTAGCACTGGGAAGAAGGATCCAAGAATTCGGAGTGCAAGTGGTGTTCTTGTCCGTCCTCCCTGTTGAAGGGAAAGGACTGGGCAGGGATCGTCGAATTGAGGATGTAAATGCGTGGTTGCTCAGGTGGTGTCTCAGAGAGGGCTTTGGTTTCTTCAACCATGGGACTCTGTTCAGGGCACAAGGACTGTTAGGAAGAGATGGGATCCACATAACGAAGAGAGGAAGGAGCATCTTCGCGGGTAGGCTTGCAAACGTAGTGAGGAGGGCTTTAAACCAGGTTCATCGGGGGACAGTGGCCAAAACCCTGAGGGGAGTGGGAAAGTCAGATACCAGGAAGAAATGCAGAGAGGAACGAACAAGAAAGGAGGACCCCTGATTCGAATGGAGAAGATAGGGCGATCAACTGGTTACCTGAGGTGTTTGTACACTAATGCAAGAAGCCTGGGCAACAAACAGGAAGAACTGGAGGCCCTGGCCCAGTCCAAGAAATATGATTTAATTGGAATAACAGAGACTTGGTAGGATGACTCGCATGATTGGAGCACTGTCATGGAAGGGTATAGACTGTTCAGGAAGAACAGGCAGGGGAAAAAAGGAGGAGGAATTGCACTATATGTAGGAGAGCATTATGATTGCTCTGAACTCCAGTATAAAGAGGGAGAAAAACATGTTGAGAGTCTATGGGTTAAGTTTAAAGGAGCAAACAACAGCAGTGATGTTATGGTTGGTGTCTGCTACAGGCCACTGAATCAGGTGGATGAGGTAGATGAGGCTTTCTTTGGACAACTGAAAGAAGCTTCCAGATCGCAGGCCCTGGTTCTCATGGGGGACTTTAATCACCCTGACATCTGTTGGGAAACCAATATGGCAGTACACAGGCAATCCAGGAAGTTTTTGGAGAATGCTGGGGATAACTTCTTGACACAACTGCTGAAGGATCCCACCAGGGGCCGTGTGCAGCTTGACCTTCTGCTCACAAACAGGAAGGAACTAAGGGTATGTCTACACTACAAAGTTAGTTCGAACTAACGGACGTTAGTTCGAACTAACTTTCATAGGCGCTACACTAGCGCTCCGTTAGTTCGAATTTAATTCGAACTAACAGAGCGCTTAGTTCGAACTAGGTAATCCTCATTCCACGAGGATTAAGCCTAGTTCGAACTTACTAGTTCGAATTAAGAGCTGTGTAGCCCCTTAATTCGAACTAGTGGGAGGCTAGCCCTCCCCAGCTTTCCCTGGTGGCCACTCTGGCCAACACCAGGGAAACTCGTCTGCCTCCCTCCCGGCCCCCGGACCCTTTAAAGGGGCACGGGCTGGCTACGGTGCCTGTGCCAGGTGCAAGCCTGCCAGCACCCAGCCAGCAGACCCTGTACCTGGCATGGATCGAGCCACCCACCCGATGCCCCCCAGCCCTTCCCTTCTTCCCGGGACCAGGCTGGCGGCTCCTGGGAGCTTGCCCGGGACCGCAAGAGGCAGGCACCCGCCTGGGCTATTGCGGACATCGTGGACCTCGTCCACGATCTCCGCACTAGGCACAGGAAGGTGGCCGGCTAGGGCAGGAGAGCTGCCAGCCTGGCCACCCAGGAGCAGGAGTGCATGAAAATCAAGGTGGTCCACTGAGACCCCCAACCCTGAGCCCTGAGCTTACAATGGCCATCCTGGGTCAGACCAAAGTTCCATCTAGCCCAGTAGCCTGTCTGCCGACAGCGGCCAACCCTAGAGACCCTAGGGAGGGGATGGACTGAAGACAGTGACCAAGCCATTTGTCTCATGCCATCCCTCTCCAGCCTTCCACAACCCTTGGGCAGGGACACCACTCCTACCCCCTGGCTAATACCACTCCATGGACCCAGCCTCCATGACTTGATCTCACTTCCCTTTAAACTCTGTTCTAGTTCTAACCTTCACAGCCTCCTGCAGCAAGGAGTTCCACAGGTTGACTCTTTGCTTTGTGAAGAACAACTTTCTGTGACTAGTTTGAAGCCTGTTACCCATTCCTTTCCTTTGGTGTCCTCTAGTCCTTCTTTATGGAAACTAATGAAGAACTTTTCTGTATGCACCCTTTCCACCCAACTCCTGCTTTTAGAGACCTCTATCCTGTCCCCCCTCCGTCTCCTCTTTTCTAAGCTGAAAAGTCCCAGTCTCTTTAGCCTCTCTTCATATGGGACCTGTTCCCAACCCCTCATCATTGTAGTTGCCCTCGCCTCTCCTACCCTCTCTCTTCCCCTCTCCCACCTCCTTTTCCCAGTCTCCCCCAGTTTTGTTCAATAAAGACAGATTCCATTTTTGAACACAATTGTCCTTTATTTTGTACATCAAGAAAAGGGGCTAGGGAAGGGTAAGTGGAAGGAGGTGAGGGAGAAATGGGGTATGAGCTCCTGATGGGGAGGACTGGGCTGGCTCTGCGGGCTTTTGGGGTGGAAGCTCTCCTGCAGCCCCCCAATTGCCCCCTCTCCCCAGATGGAAGCCTGCGGCAAGTACAGCCAGTCTGATGGCCGAGTGCTGTGATGTGCCCAGTGTGGGTAGTCCGGGCACTCCAAGCCAGGACTGCTTTGCAAGCGGGGCACCCCTGAGAACTGTCTGTCCGGGGTGGGGGTCGGGACCCTTTCAGCACAGCCCTCGGCTAGCCTGAGACAGCATCTCCACGCTCTAAGTCCTCCTCTGATGCCCTGCCGGCACTGCTTCCGGCCATCCTTAAGCCTGGTTCAGGGTCCACTTAATGTGGACATGCTAGTTCGAATTAGCAAAACGCTAATTCGAACTAGTTTTTTAGTCTAGATCCATTAGTTCGAATTAGCTTAGTTCGAATTAACTAATTCGAACTAAGTTAGTTCGAATTAACGTTGTGGTGTAGACATACCCAAATAGAGGAAGTAGAGGTGGGTGACAACCTGGAAAGCAGTGGTCGTGAGATGGTAGATTTCAGGATCCCGACCAAAGGAAGAAAAGAGAGTAGTAAAATACACACCTTGGACTTCAAAAAAGCAGATTTTGACTCACTCAGAGACCTGACGGGCAGAATCCCCTGGGATGCTAACATGAAGGAGAAAGGAGTCCAGGACAGCTGGCAGTATTTTAAAGAAGCCTTATTGAAGGCACAGAAAGTAACCATCCCGACGTGTAGCAAGAGAGGCAAACATGGTAGGAGACTGGATTGGCTTACAGGGGAAATCCTTGGTGAACTTAAGCACAAAAAGGAAGCTTAAAAAAAGTGGAAACTTGACAAATGACCAGGGAGGGTTTAAACGTATAGCTCGAGAATGACGGGAGGTTATCAGGAAGGCGAAAGCACAAATGGAATTGCGACTGGCTAAGGATGTGAAGGATAACAAGGAAGGTTTCTACAGGCATGTTACCAAAAGAAGGTGATCAGAGAGGGTGTGCGGCCCGTACTGGATGAAGGAGGTAACCTAGAGACAGATGATGTGGGGAAAGCTGAAGTACTCAATGCTTTCTTTGCCTCTCTATTCACGGACAAGGTGGGCTCCCAGACTAATGCGCTAAGTGACGCAAGATGGGATGAAGATGGACAGCCCTTGGTGGGTAAATAATACGTTAGGAACTATTTAGAAAAGCTAAACATACACAAATCCATGGGTTTGTCTGCGGGACAAACTGAGGGAGTTGGCAAATGTCATTGAGGAGCCATTGGCAGTTATCTTTGAAAAATCGTGGCGGTCGGGAGAAATCCCGGATGATTGGAAAAAGGCAAATGTAGTGCCCATCTTCAAAAAAGGGAAGAAGGACAATCCAGGGAACTATAGGCCAGTCAGTCTTACCTCAGTTCCTGGAAAAATCATGGAAGGGATCCTTAAGGAATCCATTTTGAGGCACTTGGAAGAGAGGAAAGTGATTAGGAATAGTCAGCATGGATTCACAAAGGGCAAGTCATGCCTGACCAATCTGATTAGCTTCTATGATAAGGTCACTGGCTCTGTGGACGTGGGAAAGTCAGTGGATGTGATATACCTTGACTTTAGCAAGGCTTTTGATACGGTCTCCCACAATATTCTTGCCAGCAAGTTAAGGGAATGTGGATTGGATAAATGGACGGTAAGATGGATAGAAAGATGGCTAGAAGGCCGAGCCCAGCGGGTAGTGATCAATGGCTCGATGTCAGGATGGCGGTCGGTTTCTAGCGGAGTGCCCCAAGGTTCGGTTCTAGGACCGGTTTTGTTCAATATCTTTATTAATGACCAGAATGAAGGGATGGATTGCACCCTCAGCAAGTTTGCAGATGATACTAAGCTAGGGGCAGAGGTAGATACACTTGAGGGCAGAGATAGGGTCCAGAGTGACTTAGACAAATTGGAGGATTGGGCCACAAGAAATCTGATGAGGTTCAACAAGGACAAGTGCAGAGTCCTGCACTTGGTACGGAAGAATCCCAAGCATAGTTACAAGCTGGGGACCAACCAGTTAAGTAGCAGTTCTGCAGAAAAGGACCTTGGGGTTACAGTGGATGAGAAGCTGGATATGAGTCAACAATGTGCCCTTGTAGCCAAGAAGACTAATGGCATATTAGGTTGCATTAAGAGGAGCATTGCCAGCAGATCCAGAGATGTCATTATTCCCCTTTATTCGGCTTTGGTGAGGCCACATCTGGAGGATTGTGTCCAGTTCTGGGCCTCCCCCTCCTACAAAAAGGATGTGGACGCATTGGGGAGGGTCCAACGGAGGGCAACCAAAATGATTAGGGGGCTGGAGCATATGACTTATGAGTAGAGGCTGAGGGAATTGGGTCTGTTTAGTCTGCAGAAGCAAAGAGTGAGGGGGGATTTGATAGCAGCCTTCAACTTCCTGAAGGGAGGTTCCAAAGAGGATGGAGAGAGGCTGTTCTCAGTAGTGACAGATGGTAGAACAAGGAGCAATGGTCTCAAGTTGTGGTGGGAGAGGTCCAGGTTGGATATTAGGAAAAACTATTTCCTCAGGAGAGTAGTGAAGCACTGGAATGGGTTACGTAGGGAAGTATTGGAGTCTCCATCCCTAGAGGTGTTTAAGTCTTGGCTTGACAAAGCCCTGGCCGGGTTGATTCAGTTGGGATTGGTCCTGCCTACAGCAGGGGGCTGGACTTGATGACCTTCTGAGGTCTCTTCCATCTCTGTGGTTCTATGATTCCAATCCCTTGGCCCAGGTCAGCACTCAAACTCTCTGCATCCTCCTCCTGCCTGCTCCGGGTCACAAGTTCCTCCCAGACCCTGCACTCACTCCTACATCCCTCCCCTAGGCTGGAATCCTCTCCTGCACCTTGCACTCCAATCCCCGAGGTCTTAACCCCCTCCTTCACCCAAAACTCCTTCTCAGACCTCACACGCTCTCCTATGCCCCAGTCCCCTACTCTGATCTCCCTTCTGCACCCAACCTCTGTCCAAGATCCTGCACCCCCTCCATAAAAAAGTGGGGCCCTTGACCACTACCAAACTCTTTGAGTGGCCCCCCATCAAATATTATTGCCCACCCCTGCTGTAGAATGTGATCAAGCCACCTCTTAACTTTATCTGGGTAAATTAAGTAGATTGAACTTCTTAAGTCTTTTACTGTAAGATGCATGTTTTCTAGAACTCATATTTCTGGTTGATTTTTTCCTGAATCCTTTCCAATTTTTCAACATTGTTTTTATGGCAGTGATACCACAACCAGACATCATCTAGTAATGAACTCAGTAATAGCCATATATAGATGTAATACTACCTCCCTACTCCTATTGATATTCTTTGCTTATACATATAAGTATCATATTCACTCTCTTTGCTACGACATTGCATTGGAAACTTGTTTTTAATGGGTCACCCTAACCACAGTCTCTTTTGCACTATCACTGTATTCCAAGGTACAGTTCTGCAACTTATAAATGGGACCTTCATTTTGTCTGGTATATATGGCCTTGTATTTGACTGCATTAAAAGGCACATATTGTTCATATGCCCTCACCTCATGAAGTCATTCACATTGGCATGTATAACTGACCTGTTCCAATTATTTTCCAATAACCTTTGTGTTATCTGCAGATTTTATCAGTAATGGTTTTGTATTTATTTCTAGGTCATTGACAAATGTTTTGAATATCACAGGGCCAAAAACATATCTTTGCAAGACCTCATTAGATGATGGTCCCTCATTCACAATTAATTTTTCAGTCTATCAATTTTCTTTGTTGGCATTTTTAATCCATTTAACATGGGCTACATTAATTTTGTAAAGCAATAGTTTGTTTTATTTTGTTTCAATTCAAAATGTTCAATACTTTCCCTTGTGGTAGACAAACCTCAGACCTTGTTTCTACAGTGTGCACTTCCCAATAGTTGTTCATAAACAACTACCCAGAGTGTGTATACATGTATGGAGCACAAATTAGATTTGGGACTGAATGCATAAGGACACTCAGTCATCATATTACTCACAAGCACATTTTCATGGGCTCATGTGATTGCCACTTGCCAGGTTTTTACCCTGACAGTCTTTTTTGAAGGATACATTTTGAGTCAAGATGAAGGTAAAATTACTCAGAATTGTCATGCGGTCATTTTAAATAGTTAAAATATAAATAACTGAATCACGCTTTTAGTAAAAAGTCAATTTTTTTTACCCTTCCCCATCCCTTTCTGCTGGCTTCAGATTTGAAAACTACCTTAAGCTTCACAATGTTTCATTCTCCCAGGTGCTTATTCTTGAATGTGTGTTACTTTTTTAAGAAACAAAGAAATTAAAATAATTGATTGGGAAGCCCCAGTGCAGCCAAAACAAGAGAAAACAAAGCAGAACACTGCTCGCTGATGGTTCAGAGGAAAAGGCGGATGAGTATTACGGAGCTCAAAGCTACCTTGAATTCTATAAACAAGTCTTTGAAAATAATGTTGAGTTCCTGGAATGTGGTTGCAGGTACAGTGGTAGGAATAAGTAGGCAACTGTATCTGCACATGACATGGGGTGAACACTCCTATTTCTATTAAATATACCTGGGTCTGGAAGAATGCCAAAAAGGAGCTATCCTATTCTAATTCAAACTTTGTCAAAGATTTGACAAAGGGGAAGCTGAGGCAGTCGAAAATTAGAGACATGCTGCTGTGACTGGTAAATTGTATGAATTTTCTAAATTGTAAAATGTTTAAAAATAAAAGGAGGGATATTTGGGAAAGTAGATTTGTTATTTGGAACTAGACCGTGGACAACATAACACTACTCACAGAAAACCTTCCTGAGTTTGATGTACTTTCAGCTTTATTTCTCTTCGCTAGAGATGCAGTTTGCTGCTATGCTGATTTCTGTAATTCTCTATGCAGGGAAAATCTTGTCATCACAAAGTCATAGGACTGGAAGGTTCCTCAAGAGTAAATGTATTGCAGTCCCCTGAATTCAAAGCCAGACTATATATTATCTAGACCATCCCTGACAAGTGTGTGTCTAACCTGCTCTTAAAAATCTCCAGAGATGGAGATTCCACAGTCTCAGTAGGCAATTTATTCCCCTGCTTAACTATCTGAACAGTTGGAAATTTTTTCATAATACCCAACCTAAACCAGTCAGCTGCAATATAAGCCCATTGCTCCTTGTCCTATCCAGAAGTTAATGAGAATAATTGTTCCTCCTTCTCTTTTTATGGACTTGAAAACTGTTTTGTCCTATATTTCAATCTTTCTTCATTGGTCATATTTTCTAGATCTTTAATCATTTTTGTTGCTCTTCTCTAGACTTACTCCAATTTGTCCACATCTTTCCTGAAATGTGGTGCCCACCTAGCTGAGGCCTACTCAGTGTGGAGTAGAGCAGAGGAACTACTCATGTCTTGCTTATAATACTCCTGCTAATACATCCCAGAATATATTTTTTTAAAGGGAGGGGATAATAATTTTAAAGGGTTGAAAGGTAAACTCTTCTATTCTATCCTATTCTAATTCAAACTATGAACTAAGCCTAATGCGGAAAAGGGCTAGTTTTGAGCTCTCATGCACTGAGTGCGCTGACTCAAGCCAACAGTGGTAGAGAAGTAACAGGAAAGAAGAAGTTGGTTGCATTTCACCAGCTAATCACCTGAAGAAGCATGAAACAGGGACTCAGTTGACCCAGGCACTGCTACCATAAATATCCAGCTACAAGTGCAGAGGTGCATTGACACCTAAAGTGGACAACCCACAGGGACACCACTTGAAGAAGACTCTGGCTTTATAATCCAACCTACATCTGACAGCTGAGCTTCTTGTTAATTAGGCCTGGCTCTCCCTTCAAGTGCAACCAGGTGCCCTACCTGGCCGCTCAAGCCCACATTAACCCCTTCAGGGCCTGTGGGGGTTGCATAGCCCTATATAGGCGTAATTTGATGCAAAGATGTGAACTGAAACTATGCAGCCACTCAACAGTGTTGCTTGCACAAGTTCCTATCCAGGTAATTTGTAAAGATCTCTTCCAATCATATGGAATATATCATCAGTTTTCCCACTGAAAAAATTCCTGATGGATCAGTAACAACTTCCACCCCACCATCAACCTCAGCCTGGATGAGTCCACATGAGAGATCCACTTCTTTGACACTACAGTACAACTACATGACAGACACATTTTCACCACCTTATACTGGAAACCTACCAACAGCTACACTTACCTTCATGCCTCTAGCTTCCATCCCAGAGGCATTTTTCAATCTATTATTTACAGCCAATCCCTGATACAATTGGATTTGCTCCAGTCCCACAGACAGAGCCAAACATCTACAGGATCCACATAGAGCCTTCTTAAAACTGAAATACTCACCTGGAGAAGTGAAAAAACACATCGGCAGAACCAGAAGTGTACTCAGATATGAACTACTTTCCCCAAAGAGAAAACAACAGAATTCCAGTTGTCATCACCTACAGCCCACGACTTAAACCCCTCCAACACATTATCAACAATCTACAACCTATCCTGGAAAATGACCCCTCACTCTCACAGCCCTTAGGGGAAAGGCCAGTCCTCACCTACAGACTACCCTGTAACCTCAATCAAATTATTTCCAGTAACTACGCAACACTTAATCATTCAAGAACCCACCCCTGCAATCAGCCCCGGTGCCGACTCTGTCCACACACGGGGACTATGTCTACACTGCCCTCATTTTGCGCAAAAAATATGCAAATGAGGCAAAGTGGCGCATATCACTGCACCTCATTTGCATAATTAACGAGGCTCCATTTTTGCGCAAAAAAACCCTCTTGCGCAAGAGCTGGTCTTCCTGAAAAAATGCGGGAATAGTCCATGCTTCACCTCATTTGCATAATTTTTGCACAAAGCGGAGGCAGTGTAGACATAACCCTACCCAAATGATTTCATCACTGGACCCAACAACATCAGCCACTACATCAGGGGCTCGTTTAACTGCACATCTAATGTGATCTATGTCATCAAATACCAGCAATGCCCCACTGCCATGTGTATTGGCCAAACTGGACAGTCTCTACGGGAAAGAATTAATGGACACAAATCAGATATCCAAAAAGGCAATACACAGAAATCTGTTGGAGAACACATTAACCTGCTCGGGCACTCATTAATGGATTTCAGAGTCATCCTGTTGTTTCAGGCCAATTCCATAAGCCAAATACACAGGGAAGGGTTGGAACTTAACTTCATTTACAAGTTTGATTCCTATCAGAGAGGAATGAATAAAGACAATGGCTGTCTAGTACACTACCTTTCATATGCTAATGACTTAACCAACCAAACAATGGATACTTAAAGAGGCACAAATTGTTCTTATCAGCTTCTTGTAACTTGAACCATCTAATTCACTATTTTTTTCTTTTTCCCCCTCCTTTCCTGTTCCCTCCCATTATTTCTTCTTGGATCTGGACCTTTAATACACTGGTCATCTGAAGAAGTGGGTTGTGCCCACAAAAGCTCCTGATACCATCTACATGTTTTGTTAGTCTTTAAGGTGCTGCTAGAGTATTTGTTGTTTTTTATTAATTCAGGAATTATACAAAATGAAATTCTTTATGAAGAGATCAAGAGACCCTTCATTCTGTCTGGTAGAGCCACGAATGGTAAAAATGACAAAACAAAACTATTTATTTCCTGTCTGTGTAGAATACACAGACACCCCTTACATCCAAGGGGTGAAGATGTTCTTCCCCTCTATTGGCAGGTGGTTTTGAGTAGATAGGTAAATGACTACTTAACATGAACATTAGATACCGCTTTAGACAGAAAACTCAGATGAAGTGCAAGTACAGTAAAACTCCATTAGTCCGGCATCCAATGCTCCGGGACTCCTGATGGTCCGGCACCATCAGGAACCCGGAAGTGGTGGAGCAGCCGGACAGACTTCCCCCATTCAGCTGCTGCTGAAACTGACCAGCAGCTAAATCGGGGAAGCCAGGAGCAGAGCAGCTGGAGTGCTGCTGGGTTGGTCCTGCAGCACCAAAGGACACAGATAAAGGAAATGCCCATACAAACATTGATTGAGTCTGTCCCTCCCATCTAGCTAATCCAGTACCTCTGAGGGCACCGTATTTAAATGGTGGCAACGTAGTGACTAAAAAGGTCAGCAAACTTTGAAGAGTTCTGAGGTGCAGCCTGGCACGTTGGATTATAGATGACCATGAAGGCATATGCCCCAGGAGTCTAATATAGTTTCAGGCTGTTGTGATTAAGATCTGCCATAAGAAATTAACCCATTTGGAGTCTTGTATCTAGAAGGAAAGTCCAGGCTTGAATAGAGTCCAGTACTGCTCTTAAAAGGGCAAAGGGTAGATTCATCTAAGTTCATCAGTATACCTAGAGCTTTGAAAGTTAATCAGAGGAGTTGAATATTCTAGAGAGGATCTGAGCCTTTCACCAGCCATTGATTAGTCAGTTGTCCAGGGAAGGGTAGACCTGTACTCCTAGTTTCCTTAGCAACACTACTAGCACTATTAAACATTTTGTGGAAACCTAAGGAACTGCTGACATGCCAAAAGGAAGCACAATGAACTGGTAGTGATAGTGGTTCACTATGAATAAGATAAACTTTTCTATGACCTTCATAAGTTACCACATGAGGCATCTCTCAAATCAAGGGTGGCATATCAATCTCTAGGTTCTAGAAGGAGGAATAATGAAAGGCAGAATGACTATGTGAAACTTTATCTTTCTGTGATATTTGATGAACTGTGCAGCTATAAAACTGACCTGAGACCTCCCTTCGGTTTTGTGATTAGGAAAGCTTAAAAGCTTCCCAAGATCACAGATTCCCTGGCCTTGGGAGGTAGCAGCCACCACCAAGTGAAAAAAAATCTTCCTGAACCCAGGAAGAAGCATTTGGAACTTCTTCCGGAGAGGTAACCAAGCTCTTCTAACAAAAGAGAGCTTGAATAAAAAGAGAAGAATTGTAATCTCTGATAGATGATCTCTCAGTCTTAGGCATGCATACACATGCCTATAATTTTCCTGGACACAAGAATCAAATCATTACTTTAAAGAAAGATGATCTTATTAAACAAAACAAAAATATATACTTGACGAAGCATACTTGATAGCTAGGGGTACGTCTATACTACCACCGTAGTTCGAACTAGGGTGGTTAATGTAGGCAACCGAAGTTGCAAATGAAGCCCAGGATTTAAATATCCTGGGCTTCATTTGCATCTTGCTGGGCGCTGCCATTTTTAAAGCCCCGGTAGATCAGACTCCGTGCCAGCGGCTACACGCGGCACGGAGTAGGTAGTTCGGATTAGGCGCTCTAATCCCAACTACCGGTACACCTCGTTCTACGAGGAGTAACGGTAGTTCAGATTAGAGAGCCTAACCCGAACTACCTAGTCCATGCCACGTGTAGCCGCGGGCACGGAGTCCGAACTACCGGGGCTTTAAAAATGGCAGCGCCCAGCAAGATGCAAATGAAGCCCTGGATATTTAAATCCCGGGCTTCATTTGCAACTCCGGTTGCCTACATTAACCACCCTAGTTCGAACTAGGGTGGTAGTGTAGACATACCCTAGGTGTTTTAAAGCAACTAAGAAAAGAACAATTTAAAAACACAGAGAAAATTCCATCCCTGGGAAATAGCTTAAAGTACAGTGTGTGGGGAGGGTCGGAGGGGAGCAGGGACATGGAGTTAGCACAGGGATGTTTAACCAAACAACAAAACAAATAAAATAACCTGATCACATTTAAATAGACATTTCCCTATCTACTTATGATCTTTGCTTCAAAGTCCAGTCAATTTCCATGCCCAGTATTCTTTGTAGGCATAGTAGTTCTGCCGGGTTCAATCCATCTTGTTCCCCCAACTCCTGGCTTAAAATCTCACACAAGAAGAATAGCAAGCAGATATATCTTCCAATTAAAATCTCAACACCTCTCATATGCCCCCTTAGTCTCCTCTTTTCTAAGCTGAAAAGTCCAAGTCTTTTTAATCTCTCTTCATCTGGGACCCATTCCAAACCCCTAATCATTTATTTTGCCCTTTTCTAATCCTTTTCCAGTGCCAATAAATCTTTTTAGAGATGAGGCAACCACATCTGTATGCAGTAGTCAAGATGTGGGCATCCCGTGATTTTATATAGAGGCAATAAGGTATTTTCTATCTTATTCTCTATCCCTTTTTAATGATTCCTAACAATCTACTGCATTTGCTTTTTTGGCTGCCGCTGCACACTGAGTGGATGTTTTCAGAGAACTATCCACAATGACTCCAAGATCTCTCTCTTGAGCAGTTATAAAAAAATTAGTCCCCATCATACTCTATGTATTGTTGGGATTATTTTTTTTCCAATGTGCATTAGTTTACATTTATCAATATTCAATTTCATTTGCCATTTTGTTGCCCAAACACTTAGTTTGGTGAGATCTTTTTTAAGCTCTTTACGATCTGCTTTGGTCTTAACTATCTTGAGCAGTTTGGTATCATCTGCAAATTTTGCCACCTCACTGCTTACCCCTTTCTCTAGATCATTTATAAATAAGTTGAATAGGATTGGGCCCAGGACAGACCCTTGGGGGTCTAGTTACCTCTTGGGGTCTAGTTACCTCTCTCCACTCTGAAAACTTACTATTTATTCCTACCCTTTGTTTCCTGTCTTTTAACCAGTTATCAATCCATGACAGAACCTTCCCTCTTATCCCATGGCAACTTACTTTACTTAGGAGCGTTTGGTGAAGGACCTTGTCAAAAGCCTTCTGGAAATCTAAGTATGCTATAAACACTGGATCCCCCTGGTCCACATGTTTGTTGACCTTCTCAAAGAATTCTAGTGATTAGTAAGTCAAGATTTCCCTTTACAGAAACACGTTGACTTTCCTCCAACAAATTGTGTTCATCTATGTGTCTGACAATTTTATTCTTTACTGTAGTTTCAACTAATTTGCTCTGTCTGTAATTGCCAGGGTCACCTCTACAGCCCCTTTTAAATATTGGCATCATGTTAGCTATCTTCTAATCATTAGGTATGGAAGCTGAGTTAAAGGATAGGTTACAAACCACAGTGAATAGTTCCGCAATTTAACATTTGAGTTCTTTCAGAATTCTTGGGTGAATGCCATCTGGTCCCCGTGACTTGTTACTGTGAAGATTATCAATTTGTTCCAAAACCTGCTCTTAATGACACCTCAGTCTGGGACAATTCCTCAGATTTGTCACCTAAAATCAATGTCTCAGGTTTGAGCATCTCCCCAATATCCTCAGCCATGAAACAAAGAATTCATTTAGACTCATAGACTTCTAGGTCTAACTCATTTAACTCACGTATGACCTAGAAACCAAGGGGAAACCCGATGGATTGAAAAAAAAAGGTCCCGGGACTGTTTTTGGATGGCCACAGTGTCCCCCAGACATTTACTTGATGTTACACTGGGCAAAGATTTCTTAGCAGGATAGTAGTGCCTTACAGAGAGTAGTGAGGGCTACTTTGAGGCTGGGAAATACTGGAGTCAATCTCCAATTCTAAGGAGAACTCTCCCTTCCCCAACACTGCCAGAGACCTGGGTCAAGTGCCAGAGACCAGTATAAAGTCAGAGAAGGATGCACCAGTCACTTGGGTAGTACCAACGGATGTACGGTCTGAGGCAAGAGAGGGAGACACAGTACTCACCATACACTGACATTGCTGGTACCAAGAGTAAAGTCCCCTGCACTGCACTGAAAGGCTACACAGATCTTTCATTGCCACAGATTCTTCTGGAGTGGTCAGTAGATGACATTTCCTCATGCTCTGATCGCTGTGGCACCTTAGTGCTAAAATCAGTGGTGTCAGCTTCTGCAGCATTAGCGATGAGGGCTTAAGTTTCAGCTGCACTCTACTCTTATTCCCTTGCCTAAATGACTTCAGAGCCAGCAACTTTCCTAGCTCAGTAGTCCACTTCAAAGTCTTCTGAGGCACTGGGAAGGTGAGCAGTCCTGATACCTGAGACAGTTCACATCAAGACTGGCCAACTAGGCTCTGGCAGAAATCTTTGAGTCAGTTCCATGAGCTAAACATTAGCATGGCATCTCTGTCTTTCCTTGTCCCAGGCTCCAAGTCTCAGCAGATCTGGCAATGATCTTAAATATGAGCTTCCTCTAAACACGTGAAGCAGCTTGAGTTGTGTTGCTTATGGGCATCAGTCTAGCGCAAGAGACGCAGGGTTTGATGCCCAGTGGCAGACGCAACTCTCAGTATGGAGTAGCAGGGAAAAAACCACATCTAGAGCCAAAAAAGGGAAAAAAACTTACACTAAGTAATAACACTAAAACTCCTTACCATTAATTTAAAATGAACACATTGAGAGTACATGCTAAGGCAAGGCAAGTCAAGCAATTTCAACAACCATCACCAGCAACAAGAAGGAACCGAGGGAGGTTGGAGGCAGTTGAGCGTGAAGCAGCAGAAGGTACTTGAGCTTCCCCAACAGGTGCCATTGGAAGAAAAAAAATCTGGCAATTGTGCAGGGCTTGAGCACACCAAGAGTGGAATACACTAGTGCAGTCACTCGAAGAACAAACAAGCAAAACCAAGTGAGTGTATTGAGAGTACAAGATCAATTGAAATGAGATTGCTTGTTTGGGCAGTATCAAGTAGGTGAGAAGTCCAGTTCTGCTTACTTACTTCCCAGATACACCCACTCTGGGAGACCTCCACTGTAGACTATTAAATTAAAACAAACTATCACCACAGCCAGTGCATTGGCTGCTCATATCCCCAGGGCATGACATTGTTGCCAGCTCCTTCATAACCGCTTTGAAAATAAAGTTTTTATGGAGTGTCAGCTACCCCACAGGTAGTCATTGGAAATAATTTGGTGTGGGTCTCATAACATAGAAAATTAAAAGAAACTTCCTCTCTCAGGGTATGTCTACACTACCACCATAGTTCGAACTAGGGTGGTTAATGTATGCAACCGGAGTTGCAAATGAAGCCCGGGATTTGAATTTCCCGGGCTTCATTTGCATGTTGCTGGGCGCTGCCATTTTTAAATGTCCACTAGTTTGGACTCCGTGCCCGCGGCTACACACGGCACGGACTAGGTAGTTCGGATTAGGCTTCCTATTTCGAACTACCTGTAATCCTCGTGGAAAAAGGTGTACAGATAGTTTGGAATAGGAAGCCTAATCTGAAATACCTAGGTGAGTCCCTGGTGGGGGGCAGTGTTTGATTACAGAACTGCTGAGTACTCATGGCTGCAACTTTAGTCCAACTGAGATGTGTTTTGAATATATTAAGTGCTAAATAATGCTAAGTATTCTGAAAAATTAGGTCATAAGCACCTCAGACTGGACATCCAGCATTAGTGGATACTTTTGACGTTCACCTGTCTGTTCCTTAGTTCTCCATTTCTAAAATGAGCTGCTCATTAATTGTGCATTGAATGAGGCAAGAGTTCTGTGGAAGAGATGACACATGATCATGTAATTAGACAATATTAATACAACCACACAAGACAGCAGAATTAAGGTTACACAGACAACCTAAATTCTAGAATTTCCTCATTTTTGTGTGCTTGACTTTGCAACCTTAACATATTAATTTAATGTATTTTCTAGGTATGCAATATTATACATTTGACCTAAAATTGCAACTAGCTCTATTAATCATTCTACAGTTGTTGCTGAGTTGCAATCAGTACTTGCAGGAATTGGGTGTTCCGACAAGTAGTTCCTTTCTAATTTTCATTGTAACAGCAAAAGCATCAATATGCAATTCCAGCTTAATTGCTAGCTTTGTTTTCTGTGCTGGGTTTTCAGTGCAAACAGTCTCCTCAGACTCCGCAGCGTGTAGTGGCCTTGTGCACGCCACAGCAAAACCAGACTGATTAACACAGCGATTGTTTCCAGCGAGATATAATCAGGATGAGGTACTTGCACAATGAGGTGCTGTCCTCCATTTTAACAAAGCACAAGAATAGACAGCATAAAGCAGGAACACGTCTGGCACACAGTGTCTGGAGATATGTAGTGCAGTGGATTGTTGGTAGTACAGAGGTCCACCAGCCTGAACAATGGTGCGCTCGTAACTGTGCAATGCAATTTCATACGAAGAGTAGTGAATGTATCAACTAAGGTAAGAACCAGGGCAGTGATGCATACCAGAGTTTGAATAATCAGTGTGCCCTACTTTTCCAGAATCCACCTGTAAAATTCAGTGCATTTTCCCCTTTTTGTTGCCCCTGTCACACATAGTGCCACTCAAATTCTATAAAATTAAGTATGCTGCAGCTCCATTAGAGATAGGATAAATTACCATAGATTTTTCCTCAGGACAGTGACTTATTTTTTTGTACAGTACCTAGCACACTTTGAGTACCTCTGACCACCCATAATTTTAAAGGTTATTATTTATTATGACAAATAAAAACTATAATAAGGATATTGTAATTACTTTCCTCTCAGACAATATGGTATACTGTAATCCTGAGAACCATAAATAAACCAAGATTTTCTGTGCAAGGACAGGGCCTGGCGAGAAAACACAACCAGTTCACAGCTGAAAAAAACTACTTCCAGTTCCAGCCAGCTTTTAGCAGAGTGATAGCAGAATAAGCTTCCAACAGTCAAGCTGCAAAATATGTCAGTATTCTGACAACTGTAGATTTACTGGTGTCAGTTTCCAGAGAATAGGCATGTAGAAGAGTGACTCACGGATTCATGCATCCCCTTGTGATTGGTTGTGGCAATAAAGATTCTCCTCCAACCTGCAGTGGCCTCCTCCTCCTTATGGCTCTGTCCTTTGGGATAGTAATGTCCCATGCAAACATCCCACATAACTTTCATTATGAGGTTACATCTTCTGCCTATTGAAGACTACTCTGAGGTCCCACTCTTCTCTTAGGCTACGTCTAGACTGGCAAGTTTTTCCGCAAAAGCAATTGCTTTTGCGGAAAAACTTGCCAGTTGTCTACACTGGCCACAGTGTAGACAGCTCAGATTTGTTTTGCGCAAAAAAGCCCGGATCGCGAAAATGGTGATCGGGGCTTTTGGGCAGAAAAACGCGTCTAGATTGACATGGACACTTTTCCGCAAAAAGTGCTTTTGCGGAAAAGCATCCGTGCCAATCTAGACGCTCTATTTCGCAAACGCTTTTAACAGAAAACTTTTCCGTTAAAAGCATTTGCGGAAAATCATGCCAGTCTAGACATAGCTTTAGAGTAGCAGTTTCCAAGCTTCTTTCCAGCCTTCCACAAGAGAAATCAATCCCTAAAGCAACCTCCACCCATCTGAGCTTGACCTTTATATTCCCACTAGGTTCTCCAGTGTTCCTGTTGCAGAACAATGACCCCAATGCTTCTTTAATGGAACCCTGACTTTTTTCCAGAACTTGTGGCTAAGGTTAGATTCTTTCCAACAGCTTTACTGTGGTTCTTTTCCTAGAGTGAAGAAACACCATGTCTCTCCTTCCTGGGTGTTGCTGTCTATCTTGAGTCCTCCTGCTGGACCTCCCTGATAGTTTTCATGCCCTTCCTTTATGAAGGCATAGCTCTTCCACCACTGAGTCAGATAACAAATCAGGCTTGACAGAGCCACCCAGTACAGAGTCTATATCCTGTCACAGAGCCACATATCCTGAACTGCACCAGAGCTCTACTCAGTACAGTTGAGGAAGGGGCAAGAGTAACTTTAAACCATTTGTGTGTTCCCCGACTTTCCATAGCTCCCATGGACCAATTAAGCCTTCAGCTTAACTTTGAGCAGCTTCAGGGTTACTGTAGATTTCACTGGCTTCTTACAATTCCCCACCACCTACAAGCTATTATGCTGGCCACAGAAAACACAAGAACACAGTTCCATGACTCCTCCCACTCTTCTTCCCACAGCATGTCCCACATGCAAGGGGAATAGGGAATTAGAAAGGGATAAGATAAAGACAGCTGTGCCTGTTCAGGATTCCCCTATGCTCCTCACCTGCACATTCTGGGAGTGTCTATACAGCAAAGTATCAGAGGGGTAGCCATGTTAGTCTGGATCTGCAAAAGCGAAAAGGAGTCCTGTAGCACCTTAAATTCAATCAGGGAGGATGAGGCCCACTTCTAGCAGCAGATCTGGAGGTGTGAACACCAAGAGAGGAGAAACTGCTTTTGTAATTGGCTAGCCATTCACAGTCTTTGTTTAATCCTGAGCTGATGGTGTCAAATTTGCAGATGAACTGCAGCTCAGCAGTTTCTCTCTGAAGTCTGATCCTGAAGTTTTTTTGCTGCAGGATGGCTACCTTTAAATCTGCTGTTGTGTGTCCAGGGAGATTGAAGTGTTCCCTTACAGGTTTTTGCATATTGCTATTCCCAGGGCCCATGGCAAGTAGATGACACCCCGGAAGAGCCGGCGCAGTGCGATCTGTGCATATGCAGTACGATCTGTGCATGCGCAGAGCGCAGAACTGCGTGGCTGGCAAGCGGGGCTCACTGCCGCTTGGCGAGCCCTGGCTATTCCTAATATCTGATTTGTGTCCATTTATTCTTTTGCGTAGGCACTGTCCAGTTTGGCCAATGTATATAGCAGAGGGGCATTGCTAGCACATGATGGCATATATTATGTTAGTAGATCCTCCCTGATTGAATTTACCTCATTATCTCTAGCCTGATTCTTGTCTGCATATTTATACCTGCCTCTGGAAATTTCCACTACATGCATCTGATGAAGTGGGTCTTTGCCCACGAAAGCTTATGCTCCAATACATCTGTTAGTCTATAAGATGCTACAGGACTCCTTGCTGCTTATACAGCAAAGTTATTTCAGAATAATGGCTGTTATTCTAAAATAACTATGTGAGTGTCTACACAGCAATTCTATTAGTTTGAAATAATTTTGAAATAATGGACTGCTTATTCCAACTTCTGTAAACTTCATTCTATGAGGAATAATGCCTATTCAGAAATATCTATTTCGAAATAAAGCATGTATAGATGCTCCACTTCTGCTATTTCGGAATAGCCCCTCACCTGGGCCATTCTAAGTTATTCCTTCTGGGGCTCTAAATCAAGATAGCATGTCTCCTCTAGGGAAGCCTGCCTCAGACTAATTTTGAGGCTTCCCTGCAGTGTAGATGTGCTATTTTGAAATAAGGTATTGAGGAATAGCTATTCCAGAATAGCTTATTCCAAAATAACTGTACAGTGTGGATGTAGCCTCAGAGTAGCAATGTGGCCTTATTGTTTGGTCTGTTTATTAAAATGTTCACAGTATTAAATAAATACATTATGGAAATAAATGGCTTCTTTTATAGATCATCTTGGTTTGCTTTGTCAAGTGTAGCAATCACATTTCATGTTCTATGATTTGAAAACTGAAGGTGATTTTCTTGGTGCACTCTGAAAGGATTTTGTGGTGCAACATGTGCCCTGCTAAGGAATCAAACCTTCCTAGCTGTAATAGACCAATTTTCCCTGTGAATTTTACTGAAAATGTATTTTTTTCCTCTTGACCATGGAAAACATCTGCCATCCAATTTCACTGAACCTGGCCAAAAGCAGATAGATATATACACACTTAGTCTGTGCTAACAATATCTGCTATTAAATATTTCACTGAGCCCACAACGTTTGATCTTATGGAAAAGCTTTTTTAATCTTTTAGTAACGTTAGAAATGCAATTTTCACTACTGTCAGTATGTTAATAAGGGCATGAAAACTGATAACATTGCTGCCCATAGTCACGTCCTGAATTGTTCAGTCTGTTTTCATGCTTCATACGTATTGCACTGAGGTCATGTTTTCATATAGTCGATGGTTGCTCTTTTTTCTGCTCCTGAGGATGAAGGTCTGGATCCATTCATTCCGGAGGTCTGTGCCTTAGTACTTTTTATCATGTATCCTGCCAACCTTGGAGGTCAAATGAAAAGATTTCATGGTATCACGGACATCATTAGGAATGGGCATTTGGGGCTAAAGAAACTACAGAGAAGATGTGTGGTTACCCTTAGCAACTGCTGCATCACATGATATTTATGCTGTCTCTGAGCTATAGTGCAGCAGCTTCCTTAAGAAACACAAACACACTCACTTCCATAGAACTCCCAAAAAGATTTAAAAGAAAATACAACCGGAGAAGAAATAAGCTTTAAAATAATCTAAATTAAAATAAGCATATGTTCACTTTTTGATCCTGCTTTCAATTCTGACAGCAATGCCTGGTATTTTTGTATCCCTCTACTTTTTATTAAGCTATTTTATCTAAGAAAAAAAAGAGCTATTGCTTTGATATAGAAGGCTGCTCTATGGAGTCCATAGAGCTACCTCTCTCAGTGTGACATGTCTGGATGGCTCCATCAGAAGCAAAGTGCAGCTTTTCATTTGTTTTGTTTTCTTTTGTTAATCTTCAGCACTCACTATTTTACAGGCAGAACGTCTCTCGACAACAATGTGGTACAAATCCCATTACTTGGGCTATGTAACGTGAGACTGGAAAAAGCATAAAGACAGAGAAAGAATTCTGAATGATACTTGCTTTGCTGCCCCTCTTAAAAGGGTGCAACATGGACTCCAGCCAAAAGTCTTTTCAGGTCCTTCATGGCATATTGAACTAGCGTGGCTAGTGTTCTGATCACTTCTTAAAGAAACACTGCCATTCTTTAAGAAACACTTTATATTCTTTACAACTTTTAATCTCTATTTTTAGGAACGTCTCACTTGAAAACAGCAATACCTCTGTCAGCTCATTGTCCCTTTCTGTTTTCTCTCTCCATTTGGTAAACATTGGTTGCTGGTTTCCTGTGGTTCATAGGCCAAAATGGCTGCCTTTGGTCCTGTGAATATCTCCAACATCCATTAAAGCAATGCAACTGTATTGTGTTCCCTTCCTCTCCCTATGGGCTATAATATATGTACTGGCGATTTTCATCTTGTGAGTGGATACATCCAAATGATGGCTACAAAAACCATTACAATTTTATCTGCCTATCTAGAGTTGCTGTGGTATCCCCTATATTGTCGCCTTATCTATAGAGGATATGACCATAACAGTTTGAAAGGTTTTCATGGCAACCACTGTACCGAGATAGCTAATTTAGAAGACAATCGCACAGTTGGAACAATTTCAGGCAAATGTGGCTCTCCAACCAACTTGATACCGCCCCTTTAAGCCTACTGTCTATCCATTAAGCCATTTCACACCAAGTAAGAAATCTCAATTTTAGAGCATACTTAAACCCGCTGCATATTTTTATGGTGAATCAGCACAAGGTTACACAGCACAGGTGTTTCTGTAATTGTGATACTTTAGGAAAATTCTGTGCTCAGTGGCCCTCAAGCACTTCCACCTGTCTGGTATGTTGGTCCATTATTATTACAATCAACTGAAATATAAAATGTGCAGGAATGTAAACTGACTAAAAACCTGGCTATGAGCACAGTGCTTTCCATCTATTTTCCTTGATATTCTTCCTTTTCTATTCAGCACTTCTAAACAAAGGACAATAAAAATTAAAGTGGCTACTGTTGCAACTAGGAGATGGTATAGAGGCCATGTAAATACCAAAAGTGGCTCTGTTTTAAAGTGCTCACTTACTCTTCACGGTTAGTGGCAGTGCAATTGTCTGTACTGCAGGGAATGCCTTATTCAAAGCTAGAATTTTAGTGTGAGTGAAAATGTAATTGTGAAGGACTGGGTGATAATTACGTGCCCATGATTTGCTCCACTGTTGCTGCAAAGTGTGATAGCTAGATACTGCCTGCAGGCATCTCTCTGAAGGGGTAAATACGGCAGACTTTCCTCAAACATTCATGGGTTGAGAAGAGGGCTTCTATGAACAGAGACTGGCTGCACTGGATTACAAGTGGTGTAAATGGGGGAGAGCTTTGAATGCATGCTCCAAATATCCAAATCATGTTTCCATACACATAAAATAAAAACAAGGGGTCACTAAATGAAATTAATAGGTAGCAGGTTTAAAAAAAAGGGAAGTTTTTTCTTCACACAGCACACAGTTAACCTATGGAACTCCTTGCTAGAGGATGTGGTAAAGATGAAGATTTCTAAAAAAAGAGCTAGATAAATTCATCGAGGTTAGGTCCATCAATAGCGAGGATGGGTAGGAATGATGTCCCTAGCTTCTGCTTGTCTAGAAATGGATGACAGGAGAGGGATCACATGATGATTACCTGTTGTGTTCATGCCTTCTGGGGCATCTGGCATTGGCCACTGTCAGCAGGCAGGATACTGGGCTAGATAAGAACATAAGAACGGCCATACTGGGTCAGACCAAAGGTCCATCTAGCCCAGTATCGTGTCTACCAACAGTGGCCAGCACCAGGTGCCCCAGAGAGGGTGGACTGAAGACAATGATCAAGCGATTTGTCTCCTGCCATCCCTCTCCAGCCTCTGACAAACAGAGGCCAAGGACACCATTTTATCCCCTGGCTAATAGCCTTTTATGGACCTAACCTCCATGAATTTATCCAGCTTCTCTTTAAACTCTATTATAGTCCTAGCCTTCACAGCCTCCTCTGGCAAGGAGTTCCACAGGTTGACTACACGCTGTGTGAAGAAGAACTTTCTTTTATTAGTTTTAAACCTGCTACCCATTAATTTCATTTGGTGTCCTCTAGTTCTTCTATTATGGGAACTAATAAATAACTTTTCTTTATCAGCCCTCTCCACACCACTCATGATTTTATAGACCTCTATCATATCCCCCCTCCGTCTCCTCTTTTCTAAACTGAAAAGTCCCAGTCTCTTTAGCCTCTCCTCATATGGGACCCGTTCCAAACCCCTAATCATTTTAGTTGTCCTTTTCTGAACCCTTTCCAAGGCCAAAATATCTTTTTTGAGGTGAGGAGACCACATCTGTACACAGTATTCAAGATGTGGGCGTACCATAGTTTTATACAGGGGCAGTAAGATATTCTGGGTCTTATTTTCTATCCCTTTCCAAATAATTCCTAGCATCCTATTTGCCTTTTTGACCGCCGCTGCACTCTGTGTGGAAGTTTTCAGAGAACTGTCCACGATAACTCCAAGATCTCTTTCCTGATTTGTCGTAGCCAAATTAGCCCCCATCATACCGTACGTATAGTTGGGGTTATTTTTCCCGACGTGCATTACTTTACACTTATCCACATTAAATTTCATTTGCCATTTTGTTGCCCAATCACTCAGTTTGGTGAGATCTTCTTGGAGTCCCTCACAGTCTGCTTCTGTCTTGATCACAGTCTGCTTCTGTCTTGAGATAGACCTTTGGTCTCACCCAGTATGGCCGTTCTTACGTTCTAATGCTGCCATTTCAGCTAAAGCAAAATCTAACACTGGCGCACTAAATTCATATAAACTGTTGGGCCCAGACTAAAGAAGGTAGGGCGTGGTCTCCCCCCCAAAAATTAGCACAGATTTAAGAAAATAAAATGTCCTTTAAAAAATAGAAGCTGAAATCCATTTCCTCTTTTGCAGAAGAGGTTGTTGTGCATAGTCAATTTCTACCCAATTATTTAAGACACTGCCCCTCTCTTTTGACCTTTCTGTACTTATCTTGGGAAAGTGCTATGGAGATGCAAGGCTCTGATTTGCTTAATTCTAGTTCTTTATTATTAAACCCGTAGTCCGATAACTCATGTGACAATATTTTTATAGTCATTCTATAGTCTCTATTCCAAAAAGGAGATATACAACAGCGGCTTACAAAATGTCAGACCTTTGTCGGTATATTGCCTCTTAGGAGTAAAGACTGCCTAAATAGCCATAAAGAACTTTGCCACATGTTTTTGCTCTGATTTTGGTGACGCAGAGGTGCCTGGAAACTGAAAAATGAGATTGACTGACCTGTGAGTTTGGAAAACATAAAATTGCAATAATATTTCTTTCTATTTGTAAGCAACATTTATAATTGGGAGGAGAGAACTTGGAATTGCTGATATTCAAGGCTCCATGGCCTGCCAAAATACTTTTATTCGGGGCAGAAACTTGACATTCCATTTCTCAGCCTAGGTTTTTGGCAGTCAAAACCTTCAAAAATTCAATATGTTCATATTCATTCAATAATTGTACACATTCATATTATAAGAGGCAGAGAAGTATCAACTATTAATATTGATCATATTTCAAAACAAAAATTATTTAACACTGGACTCTAGCAAGGGGTTCCTCTGCTATTAAAAATTAGTAGATTATCTTTATAATGGACCGGAAGATTTACTTTGTGTTGCTCGGATCCTTAACTCAGATAAGTTATGTTTTTCTTCATTTAAATCATTGTTCTGGGATAGGGCTGAAGATGAGGGGTACCTGTTTGCAGGCTGCCTCGAGGAGAGAGGACTACCTAACTTTCTCTCACTGCAGCAGGTTGGGGCCAGGTGAGAAGCACCTGTCCATGGCCGCTGCAGCTGCAGCAGGTGCAGCCAGGGGTGGGGTGCATGTCCCCCTACTGGGGAACAGACAGACAAACAGACACAAAAACAGATAAACTATATGAAATATATAGTTGACAGCTATCCCTTTTTCCACACTTGCCCCCTACTGGCCTAATGGGATTATAACTGTCCCAGTTCCCACCTTTGACCTCTTGATGCTCCCCTGAGCTCATTCAACATTATAACTCCCTCCTAGCAGACCCCTCTCTTTCTCATAAAATAGAAACAATCGAATTCCAGGCATATTCCATTGTGTTGGCACAACCAAACCCTGACCTTGCTTTAAGGTATGATAAGAGGAAGCTGCCTACCAAATTTGGTGGTGCTAGCCCCTAGTGTTTAGGAGGAGTTTTTGAACAAACAGACTAACAGATGAACAAACAGACTTCTAGAATATATAGTAAGACATTTTCTGGTAAGGGAAAACATGGCAAGTTAGAAAGTGAGGTCAAAATCAAGATTAAATGAAAATCTTAATACAAAATGCCATCTAGCACTTGAAGAATAGGACACATCTGTCTTGCTCTTTACCTGAGTCTGAAAGGTCTATTCCTGTTTTCACTGGTCAGAGTGGCAACAGTATCGGGCCCAAGATGACAGTTGCTGTCATGAGAAAAAAATCAAAAGCACCTAAATAACGTAACAGCTTAAGTCACATTTTCAAAGTGTCTAAATCTCATGCAAAGTTCATCAGATTTAGGGCTTAACCCATTTAGAAGCCCAGTCCCATTTTCTAAAGAAACTTAAGAATTCCTGAAAATTTTAATTGCTATCTTGCTGCATCACTGCTCATGGACAGATACATTTCTCTGTCATGCTTGCCCATTTTCTCTTTTTTTTGGTCAAAAATATTTCCCCCCTCTGTAATATGCATGAATAACATTTTAAGTAAACATGGGCTCAATCCCAACAAAGTGTGGTTCAAGGCTCAGACTTCCATAGGTTCAAGGCTCCTCGTTTGACCCATCTCTACAATGAACTATACAGGCAGTCCCCGGGTTACGTACAAGATAGGGACTGCAGGTTTATTCTTAAGTTGAATTTGTATGTAAGTCAGAACTGGTACATATTGTAGAGGAAACTCTAGCCAAACATTTCTCCAGAGCTCAGTTTTATTCTCCCACACCTCACTTCGCTCAGTCCTTTATTCTCAAGCTGAGGTGTCTGCTGAGAAAAGCCGCTCCGCGTCTCCCTGGTCTGCTGGGGGTGGGGGAGGGCACTAGCTTCGTGTCTCCCTGGTCTGCTGGGGGGAAGCAGCTAGTGCAGGGTTGCCTCACCCCGTTTGTAAGTAGGGATCCGATGTAAGTCGGATCCATGTAACCCGGGGACTGCCTGTAATTAGAGGTATCTATTTCCCCCAGGAAGAGGCCCTGGGAAAGAACTTCATCTCAAATTACAATTCCTTCCCTGCTTCCTCCTTCTCCAGAGGAACACATTTGTGACACCTTTTTGCAATGTGCAGCTTCCTTCAGGCCTAGCTCTATTTGTTGGAACCCTGAGGAGATGCACCCACAACTTTCCCCTCTTCCAGTGGCATGGAACACGACATAAAATCGAGGCTTTGTGTCAGACCCCAGGAGGCTTTCAATGACATTTTAAAAAAGCTTGGATATTGTAAGACCTGGTAACGCTGCTGTCTAGTCCTAACGATCGTTATTCATTAATTAATAAGATACAGGCTATGTAGGAAAAAAAGGCTAAATGTCTGAACATTTCCAGTAAGTGTGCAATATCAAGTTATACAAAGAGCCATAACTGTTGGGCTTCATCTACTGAAAGAAGGATGTGGTCTCCCCTCAAAAAATCCAAAACAGATTAAAAAAATTAAAATGACCTTTAAAAACTGCAACTGAAGCCCATTTCCTTTTTGCCGAAGAGGTTATTATCCATAATGATGTATGTACCTGTTGATAATCTGAGGGGAAGGGTTTGTTTGTTATTTTTTAAATGCTGTGCATATTTTAAAGAGCTATTAGAGCATGTAAGCAGCTGTAATGAGTTTTCTAGTGTCTATTAGCAACAAAAACAAAAGCAGTCAAAACTACAAAACAAAACTAGTGGTTCTTCACTTGATCAACATTCACAAAAGAACTCAGCAGGAAATTCAGCTGCAGAGCAGGATAGAGGTACCAATTACACAGCGACCAGAGAAAATGTATGGCACAAGAAAAAGAAACTCAAGGAAACATGTTGGGTTGCTTCATCAAGGGCTACAGAAAATTCTTATCTTAAGAAAGAAAAAAAAAAAAGACAAGGAACCAAATTCTGTTCTCAGATGGGCTGGTATAAATCTGGAGCAAGTCCAATGTATGCAACAAAGTCAATCTGGATTTTGAAATTATGGCACAATGAGTACAGTCATATTTGGATTTACTCCAGTGTAACAGATAGTAGATTCTTACCCCACAGATGATAACATTTGACTTCATTTATGAACTTTTTAAAAAAGGTCTCATACACTCCTCTTCTTTCCCCACAGTGGAGATGCCAGTTCGAAACATAGGGATGGATGTGCCACATTTTCATACTGCTCATTAGCCCTCTGATACAGGAAATGTAGAAATAGCGATGTGCTGGTTTTGAATAACCTTGGCGGCTTGGTCTTAGATCTTTAAGCATTTGTTATGAGTAGAGACAGGGGGATATGTACCACAAAAATATAATTTATCATACACTGTTGTCAGAATTCTGTGCTGCTTAAAATTAGTTTTGTTAGCATCTGTATCCTATACAAGGCACATTCTGTGCTGTATATTCAACAAGCCATGTCACTAATCCAACCATCCTCAGGTTTGATGCAGGGCTTTAAAATAATAGAGAGATATGGTTGAAACACAGAGACATATGATATTTTTTGAAATCCATGGAGAGACTTACTACCAACTGAGGGTCACAGAGCATGGGAGGAAAAAACCCTTTGAGCTTTTCTTAAGTTCTGTTTTGATGTTTCTCCATCTACCAAATTCATAAAAAGCTTTTGGTTCACAAAGGAATGGTAGCTTGTAAAATATCTCAGCAACTACACACACTACCCAAACACATTCTAGAAAGATGTGCATAGAGCTCCCTTTGAAGTTGCAGTTGTAAAAGGAATCTTGCAATTCTTTTAAACATGGTATTTAAACATAAGGCAATAAACAAAATCAATCTCTGGTAAATATTGTTCTAAAGAGACAGAATAAACAGAATGAGCTACTTATGAATATATATTTTTAATCTCATAGCAGAGATGAAATGCAGCGATCGCTTTTTAGTTTAAAAGAGTTTTCTATTGTTTTGTAAAAGAAAGAAAAAGGAAACAAGAGACCTTTTCCCTTCTAAATGAAATATACATAGTTTGTGAGAGATTCTGTCTCATTTACATCTAACCAGGATCTGAAAAGGATCGGAGTGAAAAGGAAAACATCCCTTCATGCTTGCTTTGTAGAAGTCACTCTTACAGAGTTTCCCAATCTTTTCAGACAGCTAACTGTTTCAGTATACCAGATGGAAAAGGAGCAGTTTAATAACAGACTAAAGCCACAGTTCAAGAAATCATTTCCGCATATGCTTAAATCCATCCCTTTTCAGAACAGCACTTAAGTATATGACTGCACTGCATAGAAGTCAGTGGGAGTCAAGGATATGCTAAAAGTTCAGCATGTGCTGCAGTTTTATTTGTGCTTAAGTGGTTTCTTGAATGGTCCCTAAGAAGAGAGCAAAGGCCTTGAGTACAAGTAAAAAGAAAAAAAAATCTTGAAATAATAGTACTGAAAGGTATTCATTGATTTCATGGCTTTGAATATAGTCCTACTACTGGTGTTTATGAGGGATCATTGAATTGTCTCTCAAGAGGTAAAAGACACTGTGTAATATCTTTTTCCCTTAAAGAGAATTTCAGATTCGCACTTTCATCCTTGATTAGATTTTTCTAAACAAAAAGACACAAGCCAGTCCAATAACCTGGCCTGTGAATGGCCCTCCTCTCACACTTAATTCAGGATTGTGAATTCCAATTACCATTTGCTAAATCAGTGAAAACTGCCTGCCCAATGATAACCATCTAAACAACAAAACTCTTCAAAGTGGTTTGAATTTCTTCTCTGCAAACTGTTCAATCTGTTTAATATCAGCATTGCATTACAATGATGCAGAGTAGTTTTCTATTTACCAAAATGCTTGAAGCATTATGTCGCTAGCTCCTGAACTCTATCTATATTAACATACACCTCTGGTATTACATTTCAAGGAAAGAAACATTACCTTGCTTTTTCAGCCTTTGAACATAAATAAAATAAACTAACAACATCAGTGATATGTCTAGAGATCATTTAAACTTTTTCCTGTTTCTGTGCATAACCAGAAGAAAAGGATGTCTAGGGAGTTTGTGGAAACTCCACCAATGGAAATGTTTAAGAGCAGGTTGGATAGACTTCTGTCAAAGATTATCTAGACCAGGTGTGGGGAACCTCAGGCTCAGGGGGTGGTTGTGACCCCCAGCTGGCCTAGATCCAGCCCCCATGGCTCAACACTGGGGAGCCCATGTTGGCCTCCAGTCCCCCTACCACCCACCCGTACAAAATCTACTAGTCTGGACCTCCCCTACCTCCTCCCCGCACTTGCCCCAGGGCTCTGATGTGCAAGGTCCCACTTAGCTTCTTACTTGTGTGCAGTCCCCAACTGATTTTTCTGTGGGTGAGTGGCCCCCTATGCAAAAAAGGTTCCCCACCCCTGATCTAAGATGGTGCTTGATCCTGCCATGAGGGCAGGGGAATGGACTTAATGACCTCTTGAAGTCCCTTCCAGTTCTAGGATTCTGTGATTCTATGGTATTCTGGCTAAAAGCACAAGATGGGGAGTAAGAAGAGATGTGATTTATTCTGGCTTTGCCATTGACTTCTTCTATGTCATTGGTCAAAACTCTTAATGAGTCAGCACCCCTGCTAACCCATTTGCATATGGAGATAATTCAACTCTAATTCTCAAGAATGGAATGATACTTCATTCATTAAAGTTTTTTAAATGCTTTGATACGCTGTTAGGCAGTTCTATGGAAAGGCAAAGCACTTTATCCCGCAAAGACTTGCACATAGAATCATAGAATTGGAAGGGACCTCGACAGGGCATTGAGTCCAGTCCCCTACCTTCATGGCAGCACAAATCACCGTCTAGATCAGGGCTACTCAACTTTGGAAGCCCCAGGGGCCACAATGATACTCATAGCACACACCGAGGGCTGCAACTTAAGTGTCGTTGCATATACATGCAAATATATATGCAAAAATAGCTTATTTCATACAATGCCCCGGTGCTCCCAGCGCCTCCTCCCTGGAGGCTAGAAATGCCAACACCCTGTTCCAGCCAGCCTGTCCACTTGGGTCTTTCAGTGCTCACCCTGCCTGGGAGATGCCTCACCATTATGAAGTGTCTTCCCAGTGGAGGCCATGTTCAAAGGATCCCAGCTGTGTGCCCTGTATTGAGCTTCACGTAAACCCAAACTGCACTGCAGGCCATAAACAAATGGGCCACATGCTGAGTAGCCCTGGTCTAGACCATCCCTGATAGATGTCTATCCAACTTGCTCTTAAATATCTCCACTGATGGAAATTCCACAACCTCCCTAGGCAATGAGTTCCAATGTTTAACCATCCTGACAATTAGGAAGTTTTTCCTAATGTCTAACCTAAACCTCCCTTGCTACAATTTAAGCCCATTACTTCTTGTCCTATCATCAGAGGCCAATTTTTCTCCTTCCTCCTTGTAACACCCTTTGATACTTGAAAACTGCTACCATGTCCCCCCTCAGTTTTCTCTTTTCTAAACTAAACTAGTCCAGTTCTTTCAGTCTTTCCTCAGAGGTCATGTTTTCTAGACCTTTAATCACTTTGGTTGCCCTTCTCTGGACCATTTCCAGTTTCTCCACATCTTTCTTGAAATGTGGTGCCCAGAATTGGACAATGTTTAAATAGAAGTACCTGTGCAGTCCCAATGGAAACCCATGCATAAGTCTTTGCATCATTGGACCTAAAACTGGACAGGCAGTGAGTGTTTATCATCAGTAAACCTCAGGTGCAAATGCAAAAACGTGCTATGACCAAAGGGTAATAATCCAATGCCAAAGACTTTCACCTCTTGTTTTTGTGTCAAATCCAGATCAGTCATGATTGGAAGTTTGTTCAAGTAGCCTGCTAGAGGATACAAAATGAGTCGGCAGTTCATCTCGCTTACAGTGGAGAAGAATCATACACGGCCAAAAACTCTGTATTTTCATCCAAGCTATTCAAAATACTCAGCACTAGTCAGGATTCAGGTAACACTCCTTGCATGCTTTTCTCAAGGGGAAGGGCGAAGGAGGGAAAATAGCAGAAAGAATTAAAAATGTCAATAATTACAACCTTTTAAAATAGGTCTTTTCAATTGTAGGATCTGTAACTTTGACTTTCCCAAAGAAGGGAGGCAGTGAAGCAGAATGCCCAGATCTATTGTGGCTATGTTAGTGATCCCTGCAAGATATTCATGAGACTCTTAAGAGCAGAGATCACTTGTACAGTTAATATTTGCCTCCAAAGCCATAGAGAGTAACTTCAAAAAAGTCCCAATTGAAGGTTACATGCAACGATCGTATCCGCACTCTCAGGTCAAGGGCAGATGAAGTCCCACAGGTAATAATACCAGTAACCTCTCATAGGTCGAGGGCAGGTGAGCAGTCCCCCTCCCCCCACTTCCATGGGTAAATGGTAGCTGCAGATACAGAGAACATAGCATCTGATGTTACAGGACTCTGTGGCAAATGAGCATTCTCACTAGACCCAGGAGGTGAATCAATTATTTAGTGTCATGGAGTAGATCCATTAGTGCATGACCTTAATAAAGAGGCCTGTGACTGGCAAGAAATCTCATAGGATAGTCGGTACAGCAGAAGAAATATCCCTACTTCTTCCTCCCCCCCCCCCCCAGCATGCACGCGCACACACAAACAGATACAGGGATTGCGGCAGCTGAATTTGCATGTGAACACTATTTTTTTAAACTATTGTTGACATCTGGTGAAGCTCAAGCAACAGGGCCTGCTGTCCCATGTTTTTGTACACAATATTATACATTTTTATTGTTTAATTTTTTAATATTTTACCCTTGTAAAATGGCTTTTGTCTAAAGCAGGGCTACTCAACATGCGGCACGCCATCCGCATGCATCCCGCAGCCTGTTTGTTTGCAGCCCACAGTGTGGTTTGGGTTTACACAGGGCTCAACACACAGCCCGTAGGTGGGATCCTTTGAACATGGCTTCCACTGAAAACATGCTCTACAACGGCGAAGTAACTCCCAGGCGGGGTGAGTATTGAAAGATGCAAGCAGATGGGCTGGCTGGAACAGACATGTACAGGGTGTCGACATTTCTAGCCCCTAGGAGAGGAGGTGCGGGGAGCACCAGGGCATTGTGTGAAAGAAGCTATTTGTATATATTTGCATGTATATACAATCACATTTAAGTTCCAGCCCTCAGCATGTGCTGAGAGTATCATTGTGGCTTTCAGTGCTTCCAAAGTTGAGTATCCCTGGTCTAAAGATTCCCAAGGTAATCTACAAAGAATGTAGTCTTGTAATAGCTATGTGAGATTAGCATTATTACAGAAGTGTTTCAGATGGGCAAATTGTAGCACAGACAGGCTAAGAATAAATTGTTCAGATGATAGGCACTTGTGAATATTGAGCTGAATATGACTAGTCCAAGATCGTAGAATTAGTCAGCTGTGCAACCCACACCAGAATTCAGTAAGTTTACCCTCCAGGTCTTGAGTGCTAGCCACTAGACAAAACAGCCTGTCATTTACACTACGGTTGTGTCTAGACTGGCCAGTTTTTCCGGAAAATCAGCCGCTTTTCTGGAAAAACTTGCCAGCTGTCTACACTGGCCGCTTGAATTTTCGCAAAAGCACTGACTTCCTACTATAAGAAATCAGTGCTTCTTGCAGAAATATTATTCTGCTCCTGTTTAGGCAAAAGTCCCTTTTGCGGAAAAGCAACTGTGCCAATCTAGACGCTCTGTTCCGAAAATGCTTTTAATGGAAAACTTTTCCGTTAAAAGCATTTCCGGAAAATCATGCCAATCTAGATGCAGCCCTCTGCTCTCTTTGGGCATGTCTACACTGGGGAGTTATTTAAAAAAACTCCCCTTATTTCAGAATATCAAGGCGAGCATCCACACTACCAAGCATGTAATTTCAAAATAAGGGGAGTCATTTCAAAATAATAACTCCTGCTTGTGACAAGGAATATGCTTATTTCAAAACAGGTATTTCAGGAGTTATTATTTCAAAATAGTTTATCTCAAAATAACCTGGTAGTGTAGACATAGTCTTAATGACCCATGTTTTTGTTGATATGCTTGTCCAGTTGTCAGCTTTCTTCAATCAGCAAAGGCATTAGGAGAAGATAAAATGAAAGCATGTTAGAGGCAGAACTGAATGCTCAAGAACAGACTACTTCTTCCTTCATGAGTCGGATACAAATACATTTATTTCTTGCTCCTCCCTCAAGGGAAACAATGCTGTGCTCCTTTTCTCTGCCAATGATTGGTTGACTCACTCATTAGTAACTTATGATTGGCCAGTAAGGGTTGCTTCTTCACAGCAACTTAACTCGAAATAAGATACGCAATATGCATAGCTCAAATTGCGTATCTTATTTTGATACTATTTCGAAATAGCTTATTTCATCATTTGGCGCTGTCTATGCAGCACCAAATTTCAAAAGAAAGCGCTATTCCAGAACGTCCCTTACTCCTCGTAGAATGAGGTTTACAGGGACGTCGTAATAGCAAGCCCAAAATAACAGGCTTGCTGTGAAGACGCGGGATAGCTATTTAGGGATACTCCAGTATCCTGAAATAGTGTTGAAGTGTAGACTACGCAAGGAGTCTTCTTAGAGCTCTCATGGTCCAAATATTGTAGTACAAATAGAAACCAACTAGTTGCCTGTTTGCATTCCGTTCACACGGGGGAGGGGGGGAGGCATTATTTATGCCAGTCTGCTTCCGCATTTTGATATCGCCACATGTTATCAGTATCCATGTCACAAGCACCACTCACTGAGAGCATTTTCCACAGTGTCAGCAGAGAGGCACAAGCCTGAATGCACACTGAGATCCGAGCACACTCACTTTCAGAGAGGGGCCTACCAGGGAGGGAAGTTTCAGGAAGCCACCACTGTCCATGCTGTTGCTGTGCTGTGGGCTTCAGTCTCCAGTGCTATCATCCAGATGCCTCTCAGGGCTAAGTGACAGAGAAAATCTGTTAAGAAATGTGACAAAATACTAAAATCAAACCGGCATAGGGTTGCCAACTTTTATTGGCACAAAACCAAACCTGCTACCCCACCTGTCGTCCTAGAGGCCCCACCACCTGCTCACTCCACCCGCCCTCCCTCAGTCACTTGCTCTTCACACCCTCACTCACTCTCTCAATAAGGAGCAAAAGAATCTTTTTCTCTTTTCTGCATTGCCAGAAAACAGGCTAAGGACTAGTGCAGTCCTTACACGCTGCCGCAGTACAGGGACTTCAGAGCAGGAACCGCTCACTCTAGAGAGGATAAAAGAGTCACAAAATAGTCTCTCCACCCCTTCACTGGACATTGACAGAGAAAAACAGGTTCCACCATCTAAAAGGATGAATTAAGTTTACATACTGCCCTGCATGCACATTTAGTTTCTCTGGTAATAAGCTACTCCCTGCAAACATTTTTGTTAATGCATTATAAATTGTGGTATGTATGCCAATTTTAGGCATCCACATGGAAAAATATTGCTTCATCTTACCTTGAAAACTGTCCAATTCTTCAAGGTCAGTAAGAAGGCAATGAGGAGAAGGTATATAGGTTTGGGTGAGTAAATAACCAGAGAAGCATTTTATATCCTCAGCCTGTTAATTAAAAAAAAATGCAAACCAACCAATTTCAGTGGTTTGGTAATAATCAGTCTGAGGTGAAACGAACCAGAATTGGTTCTGTTATATGTTTTTGGCAGCTTGTAACTCAACATATTTTACTTTCTTTATTCCCTAAATGCAGATTGCTTGATGGTGTGTAAGAGAGCTAATTAGATATAAATACCAACCAGCACCCAAATAACAAGGATCATGATGATCATACGGTGAACAGCTGTGCCATTCGATAAATTGGTTTCATTTCTAATAGTACTGCATTGCAAACATATTTGTAGCTCAGAAAAGACTTTTCTCTCGTTTCTTCCCACAGCTAGATTCAATTAAAAAACCCTACTCTCCTCATAAAGAGCCACACAAGGCCAGCAAAAAATCCCTCAAGGTTTGGTCAGTTTATTTGTGGGAGCTGAATAGAGGTGTTTTTTTATTGAATCCTTCCATCAATGATTTCTTTGCAAAGAAGAACAGAAAAGAATAGAAAAATGTCATCAATGGAGTCCGTGCAAGCAGGGAGCACTAGGTAATGGAGGTTGGAAAGGATGGTTCATGCTTTTTTATATTCCCACACTTTTAAATAGATGGCTTTGAGGGTTTTTCATTTGCTGAATTTAAAACTACTGAGAGGGAAAGATGGGAATCTACTGGATCCAAAGTCCTTTGCTTCTCCACAGAACAGATACCTATGGCTGTGTCTACATTGGCAAGATTTAGCGCAAAATCTTGCCGTCTGTCTACACTGGTCACGAGTATTTGCGCAAGAACACTGACGTTCTACTGTATGAAATCAGTGCTTCTTGCGCAAATACTCTGACACTCCCGCTCAGGAATAAGTCCTCTTGCGCAAGTGTTCTTGCACAAGAGGCCAGTGTAGACAGGTAACATGAATTTCTTGCGCAAGAAAGCCCAATGGCTAAAATGGCCATCGGAGCTTTCTTGCGCAAGAGAGTGTCTACGGTGGCAAGGATGCTTTTGTGCAAAAGCAAATTTTTTGAGCAAAGGCATATGCCAGTATAGACTCTCTCTTACTCAAATACTCTAACGCAAAAACTCTTGCGTTTCAAGTATTTGCGCTAAATCTTGCCAGTCTAGACATAGCCCAACAGTGCACATTTTCATCACATTGCTTCTTCTGGCACCCTGTACTTCTGACCTGGAGGAGTTACACCCAAAGAGTCAAATTTTCAAGAAAAAAATGGTTTTGATCTCATCACCTTCTTAACTTAAGGGCACAAACATTGCAAAACTCTTCTAACCCACTGACTTGTAGAAAGCATCCATAGTGGTGGCCCTGAGAATTGCACTATTTACAGCCGTAGCTGTCATCTAAGAACAGAAGAATGGCCAAATTGGGTCAAACTAAACGTTCATCTGGCCAGTATCTTTCTTGTGACAGTGGCCAATACCAGGTGCCCCAGAGGGATTCATTCCCTGTTTCCCATTCCCATTTGCCCTGACAAACAGAGATTAGGGACACCATCCCTGTCCGTCCTGGCTAATACCCATTGATGGACCTATCCATGAATTTTCCAGGTCTTTTTTGAAACCTGTTGAAGTTCTGGCCTTCACAACATCTTCTGGCAGGAAGTTCCACAGATTGACTTTGAACAAAAAACAGGACTATGTAGCACTTTAAAGACTAACAAGATGGTTTATTAGGTGAAGAGCTTTCATGGGCCAGACCCACTTCCTCAGATCAAACTGTGGAAGAAAATTGGCATGACCATATATACCAAAGGGATACAATCAAAGAAAGTGAACACATACAAAAAGGACAAATCAGATTTCAGAACAGCGGGGAGGGGAGAGATGAGCGGGGGAGGTTAATGTCTGTGAGATAATGATATTAGAGGTGATAATTGGGGAAGCTATCTTTGTAATGTGTAAGGTAATTAGCATCTTTGTTGAGTCCCAGTTGTAAAGTGTCAAATTTAAGCATGAATGACAGTTCAGAGGTTTCTCTTTCAAGTCTGGTGTTAAAATGTCTTTGAAGCAGGATGCAGGTAATCAAGTCATTGAGACAATGCCCTTTCTGGTTGAAATGGCAAGAAACTGTTTTTTCTTTGTGATACTGTCTGATATCTGTTTTGTGGGCATTGATTCTTTGGCAAAGTGTCTGAGACGTTTGTCCAATGTACATAGCAGACGGACACTGTTGGCACATGATAGCATAAATTATATTTCTGGATGAGCAGGAATATGTGTTCTTGATCTTATAATTGAATTGGTTAAGTCCAATAATGGTGTCAACAGAGTAAATATGTTGCAAAGCTGATAACGGGGTTTGTTGCAAGGGAAGGTACCAGGGTTGGTATTAGTGTGGTATGTCCTGTGGTTGTTGGTAAGAATCATCTTGCGGTTAGGTGGTTTTCTATAGGAGACTATGGAGGTATGTCTACACTAGCCCCCGAGTTCGAACTAGGGAGGCTAATGTAGGCATTTGAAGTTGCAAATCAAGCCCGGGATGTAAATATCCCGGGCTTGATTTGCATCTTCCCGGCAGGTTGCCATTTTTGAAATTTACAAGTCCGGACTAACTGCCCGCATCTACACGCGGCAGGGACCCGGTAGTTCAAAATAAAGCCCTAGTTCGAACTACCTGTTAAACCTCATTACAGGAAGAATAACAGGTAGTTCGAACTAGGGCTTTATTTCAAACTACTGGGTCCCTGCCGCATGTAGACGCGGACAGTTAGTCCGGACTTGTAAATTTCAAAAATGGCGACCGGCCAGGAAGATTCAAATCAAGCATGGGATATTTAAATCCCAGCCATGATTTGCAACTTCAAATGCCTACATTAGCCTCCCTAGTTCGAACTAGGTGGCTAGTGTAGACTTACCCTGGGTCTGTTTCCCAGAGCCTCTCAAAGTGTAGTATCCTGTTCCAGTATAGGTTGTAGTTTATTGATAATGTGTTGGACGGGTTTAAGTTGGGGTCTATAGGTGATGGCAAGTGGTGTTCTATTGTTGGTTTTCTTGGGTCTGTCTTGAAGTAGGTGGTTTCTGGGTATTCGTCTGGCTCTTTCAATTTGTTTTTTTATTTCTCCGGGTGGGTAATTGAGGTTTATAAATGCTTGGTAGAGATCCTGAAGTTTCTGGTCTCTTTCAGTGGGATTAGAGCAGATACGGTTGTATCGAAGGGCTTGGCTATAGACCATGGATCGTATGGTGTGTTCTGGATGGGAGCTGGAGGCATATAGGTAACTGTATGAGTCAGCGGGTGTTCTGTAGAGAGTGGTGTCTAATTTACCACTGGTGATTTGTACAGTGGTATCCAGGAAATGGATCTCTCATGTAGAATGGTCCAGGCTGAGATTGATGGTGGGCTGTAGGTTGTTAAAATCTCTGTGGAATGTCTCCAGTGTTTCTGAGCTATGGGTCCAGATCATAAAGATGTCATAGATATAGCATAAGTAGAGAAGGGGTAAAATGGGATGGGATCTGAGGAAACATTGTTCTAAGTCAGCCATAAAGATGTTAGCGTACCGTGTGGACTTTGCACTCTGTGAAGAAATACTTCCTTTAGCTTGTTTTAAACTGGAGCCCATTATTTTTATTTGGTGACCTTCCCCATGACAGGTTACTTTACTTAAAAGCCTTTGGTGAGGGACCTTGCAAAGGCTTTCTGAAAATTCAGGCAAATTATATCCGCTGAATCCCCCTTGTCCACATGTTTGTTGAGCCCCTCAAAGAATTCTAGTTGATTGTTGAGGCATGATTTCCCTTTACAAAAAATATGTTGACTCTTCCCCAACAAATTATGTTCCTCTATGTGTCTGAAAATTTCTTTCTTTACTATAGTTTCAATCAGTCTCCCAGGAAGTGAAGTTAGACTTACTGACCTATAATTGCCAGGATCACTCTCCAGGATCCCCCCTCCAGGCTCACTTCTGGAGGGGGGAGGGATAGCTCAGTGGTTTGAACGTTGGCGTGCTAAATCCAGGATTGTGATCTCAATCTTTGAGGGGGGCCATTTAGAGTTCTGGGGCAAACCTTTCACGGATAGTACTTGGTCCTGCTGCAAGGGCAGGGGACTGGACTCAATGACCTCTCAAGGTCCCTTCCAGCTCTATGAGATGGTATATCTCCATATATTATATTAATCATAGAACTGGAAGAAACCTCAGGAGGTCATCAAGTCCAGCCCCCTGCCCAAGGCAGGACCAATCCCAACTAAATCAACCCAGCCAGGACTTTGTCAAGTTGAGACTTAAACACCTCTAGGAATGGAGATTCCACCACCGCCCTAGGTAACCCATTTCAGTACTTCACTACCCTCCTAGTGAAATAGTTTTTCCTAATATCAAACCTAAACCTCCCCCACTGTAACTTGAGACCATTGCTCCTTGTTCTGCCATCCATCACTACTGTGAACAGCCTTTCTCCATCCTCTTTGGAACCTCCCTTCAGGAAGTGGAAGGCTGCTATCAAATCCCCCCCCTCACTCTTCTCTTCTGTAGACTAAACAAACCCAAATCCCTCAGTCTCTCCTTTTAGGTCATGCGCTTCAGCCCCCTAATCATTTTGGTCACCCTCCGCTGGACCCTCTCCAATGAGTCCACATCCTTTCTACAGTGGGGGCCCCAGAACTGGACACAATATTCCAGATGTGGCCTCACCATAGCCGAATAAAGGGGAATAATTACTTATCTGGATCTGCTGGCAATGCTCCTCCTAAAGCACCCTAATATGCATTAGCCTTCTTGGCTACAAGGGCACACTGTTGACTCACAACCAGTTTTTCATGCACTGTAAATCCCAGGTCCTTTTCTGCTGAACTGCTACTTAGCAATTCTGTCCCCAGCCTGTAACAATGCTTGGGATTCTTCTGTCCCAAGTGCAGGACTCTGCATGTGTCCTTGTTGAACCTCATCAGATTTCTTTTTGCCCAATCCTCTAATCTGTCCAAGTCACTCTGGATCCTATCCCTGCCCTCCAGTGTATCCACCTCTCCCCCCAGCTTAGTGTCATCTGCAAACTTGCTGAGGGTACAATCCATCCCCTCATCCAGGTCATTCATAAAGATGTTGAACAAAACTGGTCCAAGAACTGAACCTTGGGGCACTCCACTAGAAACTGACTGCCAACCTGACATTGAGCCGTTGATCGCTACTCGTTGGGCCCGACACTCTAGCCCGCTTTCTATCCATTTTATAGTCCATGTATCTAATCCATACTCCCTTAACTTGCTGGCAAGAATATTGTGGGAGACCATATCTAAACCTTTGCTAAAGTCAAGGTATATCACGTCCACTGACCTTCCCATATCCATAGAGCCAGTTACCTCATCATAGAAGCTAATCAGATTGGTCAGGCACAACTTGCCCTTTGTGGGTCCATGTTGACTATTCCTGATCACTTTCCCCTCTTCCAAGTGCTTCAAAATGGATTCCTTGAAGATCCCCTCCATGATTTTTCCGGGGACTGAGGTAAGGCTGACTGGTCTAGTTCCCTGGATTGTCCTTCTTCCCAATCATCCGGGATCTCTCCCGATCTCCACGAGTTTTCAAAGATAATAGTCAAAGGCTCCGCAATGACATTTGCCACGTCCCTCAGTACCCTAGGGTGCATTAAATCTGGGCCCATGGATTTGTGTATGTTTAGCTTTTCTAAATAGTTCCTAACTTGTTCTTTCCCCACCAAGGGCTGTTTAAAATTGGTATCACTTTACCTACCCTCCAGTAATTTGGTAAAGAAACTGATTTAAATGATAAGTTATAAACCACGGTTCTTTAATTTCACAGTTGAGTTCCTTCAGAACTCTTGGCTGAATGCCATCCAGGCCTGGTGACTTATTACTTTTTAGTTTGCCAGTTTGTTCCAAAATCTCCTCAATCTGGGACAATTCATCAGATGTGTCACCTAGAAAGAATGGCTCAGATCTGGGAATCTCCCTCCATCCCCAGCCATAAGGACTCATGCAAAGAATTCATTAAGTTTCTCTGTAATGGCCTTATTATCCTTGACTGCTCCTTCAATTATCTAGTGGTCCCACTGGTTGTCTAGCAGGCTTCCTGCTTCCGATGTACTTAAAAACATTGTTATTTTTGAGTTTTTGATTCAAAACTTTGTTTACCGCCTACCACGCTTTGTGCTTCTGTATCCCCCAAAGCTGCTTTTTGTAAACTTTTGGGGTCATTTTTCATTATGGGCATGTCTAAACTTCAAGTTGGAGGCATAATTCCCAGCTCCAGAGACATGCCTGCACTATCTGTCATCAAGCTAACAAGCTAAAAATTGAGTGTTGCCACAGCAGCATCAGGAAATAGAGAACTTCTGCTGCTGGCATCTGGTTCAAATCGCATGCTCCCTCAAAATATTGTTACAGTCAGGTTGGTTCCAGAATATGACAGAGACAAGGTGATTTCTCAAAGGCAGTGAAATAGCCACCTATTTCCCACAGTGGGGAACCACTTTGTCCTTCACAGATTGGGCATCATATATTCTACCCTATCACATCATGGGGTGTGTGGTTCTCTCGTCTGACAAATGCCAGTTTATGTTGTTTGTCCTGATCAACAGGCTATCTTTCGTTGCCAGCTGTTTCTCCCCTAGAAGCAATCTCCTCTACTCCAGGGCTACATCTAGACTACAAGCCTTTTTCGAAAGAGGCTTTTTCAAAAGTATCTTTCAAAAAAGCCTCTTTCAAAAAAAGAGCGTCTAGACAGCAAGAAGATTTTTCAAAAAAGCAGCTCACTTTTTCGAAAGAGAGTCTAGACACTCTCTTTTGAAAAAGCCCTGTTTTCATGCAATAGTGCCTTTTTTTTTCAAAAGATGACTTTCGAAAAAAGGCATTATTCCTCGTAGAATGGGGTTTACCGCCTTCAACAAAACTGCTGCGTTCTTTCGAGTTACTGTCGACAGAACGCGGCAGTAGTCAAGATGCAGGTACAGTTTTTCCTCCCACACAAGGAAGTGAGGAGACATACTAAAAGAGCCAGACGTGTACCCAGAAGCCTCCTGCTACAGGACAAGCCCAAGAAAGAAACCAACAGAACACATCACTGGCCATCACCTACAGTCCTCAGCTAAACCCTCTCCAACACATCATTAGTGATCTACAACCCATCCTGGACAATGATCCCACACTTTCACAGGCCTTGGGAGGCAGGCCAGTCCTCGCCCACAGACAACCCGCCAACCTGAAGCATATTCTCACCAGCAACTATACACCCCACCATAATAACTCTAACTCAGAAACCAATCCATGCAAAAAATCTCGGTGCCAACTCTGCCCACATATATACACCAGCAACACCATCACAGGACCTAACCAGATCAGCCATACAGTCACTGGTTCATTCTCCTGCACATTTACTAACGTAATATATGCCATCATGTGCCAACAATGTCCCTCTGCTATACACATCAGCCAAACTGGACAGTCCCTATGTAAAAGAATAAATGGACAGAAATCAGATATTAGGAATGGCAACATACAAAAACCTGTAGGGGAACACTTCAATCTCCCTGGACACACAATTGCAGATCTAAAGGTAGCCATCCTGCGGCAAAAAAACCTCAAGACCAGACTTCAAAGAGAAACTGCTGAGCTACAGTTCATCTTCAAGTTTGACACAATCAACTCAGGATTAAACAAAGACTGTGAATGGCTCGCTAACTACAAAAGCAGCTTCTCCTCTCTTGCTATTCACACCTCCAGATCAGCTACTAGAAGTGGGCCTCATCCTCCCTGATTGAATCCACCTCGTCTTCTCCAGCCTGATTCTGGCCTGCATATTTATACCTGCCTCTGAAAATTTCCACTACGTGCATCTGACGAAGTGGGTCTTTGCCCACAAAAGCTTATGCTCCAACACTTCGGTTAGTCTATAAGGTGCCACAGGACTTCTTGCCGCTTTTGCAGATTCAGACTAACACGGCTACCCCTCTGATACTAAACAAAACATGTTAACTGTATAAATAAAATCAGTTGTTGGTCTATTGTGACATAGGCACCCAACAATATGGAGCTGAACTAGTCCCTCAATTCATTTCACAATGCCTTATCAAACCTCCATCAGACTCTCAAGCCTTAGTCTGGCAATGTTGGAATGAAAAACTTACAGAATGCTCACTGTCCTAATACCAAATCCCAATGACAGCCACTTCACCTCAGATTTCTTATTACCTTTTTCTTCACTTGGTAGTAAATAAATTGTCTCTGGCAAAACGATTCTTGAATAAAGTTGTGTTACCTTTTTTTGTGGCTACTTTTCAGACTAGTGCATGGAGATTTACTGCTATGATTTTTTTTAATCTGGATAAAGAGTCCATCTCCCAGTGCCATGCATTAGTTGATGATTTACAATAAGAAACTAACAAATGGGAAAAGATAATGACAAAAGTTGTGATAAGCTTTCACATTGAAACCTAAAACCAGCAAACACATTGGACTTCAGGCATCATAAACCTAAAAGCATGTCAAATTTCAAGTATTTTAATACATAGAGATCAAGTTGTGGATTTTGGGAGATATACTTTTGACTGAGAATTCAGCTCTTGTGGCTGTTTTTTCTTGACACAATTTTGTATATACAATATTTTTTTTGAAAAGCCAAAAAATCCCCTTGAATTATGTGTAAATACCGTGGGCCAAGTCTTAACTTCTTTCATACATGCTTAGCTCTCTCAGTTGTCTATAATAGGCAGCATCTTTGGAATGAAAACAAAAGTTGGACCTTACATAATTCTGACTTAATAGTTAAAATATGCTAAGTCTAAAAGGATCTGACACGTTTTAATCACACAGTTGCTAGACGTTTCTGTCAATGTTCCCAACACACATGTGATTTTGATATGAGCTTTCTTTTTAGCATTCGTGGCAATTACCCTCACAACTCCCCCAAATGTCAATGAGTGAATATACCCTTGAGAAAAGATATGATATCACAGTGTACAAAGCTTAATGTCATCCATATGAGGAATTTGACTGTAACATTCTAAAATCTAGGAGGGCTCAAGCCAGCCAGGAATTTAAGGACAACGTCTTTATTGCAAGGAATTAATACTCTCCCCAGCTCCAAAATCAGAATAGTCCTGGGATATTGCCAATCTTTTACAGTCCCAAACTATGCCTTCTTTAAAGGATGATCAAACCTCAGGCAGCAATCCTAAAGGATGTTGTTATGCAGTTTAAAGAAAGTTTTTTAGGGCCCAACTTAATAATGCACAAAACACTTGAATCCTGAAGATTTCCATATACAAGATCCTAACTATATCCTCCTCTTCTTTCGTGTGTATGTATATTTATTGTATCAGATGTTTTAGATATGTGTAATGCATTGCAGTTTAATTCAGATCTGCATCTGACTTCTGAAGAACTACCCAGAAAAGGAGAAAACATTGTAAGTAGGCAAGGGGAACAAAAATGAGGTATGGATGGACGTGTCTGTACCTCTTCATGCCCACCTTGCCTTCCTACAAACAGTGACAATCTGGTTTACAGCCTCAGGATCCTAGTACATCCTTCAACATGTCTGGATTCTAATGCAGCTACAGTGACCAATAGGGTCTTCTTTTGTGTAATTTGATCTTTCCCTATGGTAAGTACTACATTACTATTATCCACACCTTTGTCACACCAAGACTCGATCATGGCAATGCATTCCTTGGGGCCACCACTAGAAACTGCCTGAAGCTTACAGCTGGTGCAAAATGCAGTGGGCTGTCTATGGAATTCGATGAGCTGTGACCTGCATCTGTTACTGAACTTGCCATATTTCCAGATGAAATTGAAGGTGTTGGTTATGATTTTAAAAGGTCTGAGGGCCAGCTATTTGTGAGGCTATAGCTCCTTTATGTGCACCATTAAGATCTGCTGGGACACACTCGCTATCTGTTGCTGGAATTCAACTTTCCAGACTAGCAATAAAGAAAGCAATCTTTACAAAAAGAGAAAATGTAAGAACGCGATTCTCTGAAATGCTCTGCTGGTGCCAGAAGTTAGAAACATTCCAGATAATGTGCGACATTCACCTACTAACTCAGAATTTTAATAACTCATCTATTCTTTACCAGCTCTGCAAGCAATGAGTTGCACATCATTTTACTGAGTCACCATTTAATGACTCATTTTCTGATTTTATTCAATAAATAGGAGATGCTATGGCAGCGAGTGCCCTGTAAGCACCTCAATAAATTAATAAGCTACTCTGGACACATCAATAGCCTTACTTGTATGGATGGAACATACCAATAACTACAACAGCAGCAAAATCATTTTAAAATAATGGTTTAAAATTTATATTGTGATTTGTAAGCCAAGTCTTGAAGCCATGACTTCAAGGAGCTTAGATTAAGTATGAATTGAGTAGAAAGAGAGTAAAGACTTTATGGTTTTTCTTTATTAGAATATATATATATGCATTGTGATTTTGTATACTTATAGATGATATATGTAGAGAGGGAGGTGGGGGGGAGAGAGAGAGATCAAAAATACTATGTGCTTGCAGAGATAAAGATAAGCCTGATTTTCAGAGGCACAAACAACTCTAGTTCACTTATGACAGTTGGAGCCATGGATATAGGTAGACCTACCTGTTAAAAGAGAGTACACATCACATTTGACTCTGTTTCACTTCAGAAAGCACATGGGTTCTTAGCACCTTTGAAATTCAGGCATGCCTTGTGCATCCAGCCGGTGTGCTAAATGAGCCAGGAATTCTGAGGTGGGGGGAGGGGAAGCGGGGAACAGTTTGCAATGGAAGATCATAATGCATATGCACATGGGCACTGAATTAAAATTGCATAGGCAAGTGTAAATCTGATGTTTCTTAACTTGCAAGAACTTGACTTTGCAATCTAAATAACTTTCTTTTCATTTATTTAAAATGTAATTTTTGGAAGGAGGAATCAAATTTCATTATGTACAAATGTAAGGCTTGGACACTGAGGGCTTGTCAACACTACGTGGGAGATCGACGCTGCTGCAGTCGGTCATCCGGAGTTTGAATTAGTGGCTCTAGTGATGACCTGCCAATTCGAAGTGAGAGGGCTCTCCAGGAGCCAGGAGTCCTGCTCCTCACAAGGAGTAAGGGAAGTCAATGGGAGCATTTGCTCCAGTCGACCTCCCGCTGTGTGGAAAGGGTGAAAATTTGATTTAAGATAAGTCGACACCATGTAGTTAATGTAGTTGACGCTCCCCTTTATCATAGACCAGGCCTGAGCCTGGAGCATAGACTTTGACCACTTGACATTCAGAACTATTAACATTTAGCAGGCAGAACTAAAATGTTGTTATCCAGGGCGGGCAGGGGTGGGGGAGCCATAAGCTTCTGGCAACATGTGATAGAGTTCAGGGGTGAATGGGAAAAGCTTGGTCTGGGTCTCTGTTTTCTCTAACCCAGAAGGCAGGCGCCCCTGTGGAGCCATGAGTCAGGTTGAGGGTTGTATGAAGCAGACTGGCATCTCTTTCCCTGCCCCTAGTTCTGACTGCAGCTGTTCTGGCTTTAAGCATTCCCAGGGCTGTCTCTGCTGCTGCAGCTACAACTTTGATGGTCAGTGGGCCAAATTCCTTACATTGCTCACTGGTTTGGGGCATGCCTCCAAAAATGACCAGAGGAAAACAAGTGACCAAAGGGAAATGGTGATGTCTCTGAGCCAGATCTGAATGGAGTTTCAGGGTACAAGCAAAAGGCATTACTAGAACCTAAGGGGGTTCTTCTTGCTGAGTATAATAAAGATGTCAATGCTTTTTATGGGAACATCGCTACATGCTACATATTTCCTTCTAAGGAAGTAACATTAAAAAAATCTAAATAGGCTTCAGATTTCTTTTAAAAAAAATGCAAAGATTTCAAATATTTTATTTTTAAAGGGACATTTTAACCTCTCTTATGAAATATAAACAAGTCCAATTTAAAGTTTAAAACAAACAAAAGAAAGTGCTACTTCATGTAACACACAGTCAATCTGTGGAACTTCTTGCCAGTGGATGTTGGGAAGGCCAGATCTTTAACAGGGTTCAAAAAAGAGATAGATAAATTCATGGGGGATAGATCCATTAATGGCTATTAGTCAGGCTGGGTAGGAATGGTGTCCCTAGACTCTGTCAGAAGCTGGGAATGTGTAACAGGGATGGGATCATTTGATGATTCCCTGTTCACTACCTCTGGGGACACCTGGCATTGGACACTGTTGGAAGACAGGATACTGGGCTAGATGGACCGTTGGTCTGACCCAGTTTGGCCGTTCTTATGTTCAGTAAACAAGCATCCAAGCAGGAACCATTGTACATTTATGAATTATACCTGACAACCTGAGGATATAGAAGCAAGAATTGCCCTGCTGCCAATTATATTCACATTGCATTCTGCCCACATGGCTCCAAATAAATAGGTTTTAACATCTATTGTATCTTAACCCTCAAATCATTAGTGACCTCACCTTCCATTTTCTCTGAATAACTTACAGTACTTTTTGTCTAAGTCATTGCAATATTTACTGAAGCAGCCGCAGATGCTGGCAACCTTCCCAATATAGTTTGCTCTAAGTAAAAATTAAATAAAAGAGGAAAGGATTATATTCTGGGTTTGATCAATTAGTGGGGGACAAAGACTAATCAATCTTAAAGCTGGATTTGGAAAACCAACATTCAACCGATATTGTGGGCGTCCACATTAGCTCAAGCTCTTCAAAATTAGCTGTTAACAGGTGATATTTTTCTAATTCTAGAACTACAGACTCAGAATAGTATCTTAAAAAAAACCAAGTTATATTCTTCCTGCCTCTTACACAACTTGTACCAGTAACAAAAGGCCCCACAGTAAGAACGTAGCTAACAATTTGATGTGGGAGCTGCAGGAAAACCCCAGCACCCATTTCCAAACAACAGAACTGGGTCCACAGCACTAAGAGGAGTCAAAAGCAGTAAGCAGACAGGCCGCAGACTCAGGGAACATACTATAAGTGGATGCAGTTTTCGCTTTCCTGACCACAATTGTACTGTACTCTCGGGTGTTTTGATAGCCCAGCAGGAAAGAAGAGAAATGGAAAGAGGAGAAAGTTTTGCCTGGGGCTATACAATTTGACAATCCAGGAGAAGTGAACCGGGTATCCGTCTTCTAAATCATATTTATTACACCCAGGACAGAGATTGACCACAGATGGAAAAGGAAAATAAGCATCTCTGCAGAAGCAGGGTATCAAGGTTGTTTTGCTTTTTGGAGGTGGGGAGGAAGGTTGTTTGTTTGTTTGCACAGCAAGACACTGATGGAGACACAAAGCTTGTCTGAGAACGATATTTATTGCATGTTTTGGTTCTTTCTTAAAGTCCAACCGCACCCATGAGCTTGCGATTCATGTTAAACCACAATCAAGCAATGTCTGGGCTGGAGCCATCACAGGTATCTTGGTGCCAGGCAGACATTTTTAGTATTGTACTAAATTAGAGCTAGTGCTTCAGAACAATTAACGTCAATTAGCTTTAAAAGAGTGAAATTCATCCCCCTGCCCTAGGACCTATCCACCTATCCCCTCAAAATAGGACTGAAGTTGGGTCCTTTTACAGAAAGTATATGAACACATTGAAGAAAGTCCAGTGGAGGGCAACAAAAATGATTAAGGGGACTGGAGAACATGAGGCTGAGGGATTTGGGCTTATTTAGCCTACAGAAGAGACGAGTGAGGGGGGATTTGACAGCAGCCTTCAAATATCGAAAAGCGATTCCAAAGAGGATGGAGCCAGACTGTTCTCAGTGGTGACAGATGGCAGAAAGAGGCGCAATGTTCTCAAGTTGCAGTGGGGAGGTCTAGGTTGGATATTAAGAAAAACTATTTCATGAGGAGGGTGGTGAAGCACTGGAATGGGTTGCTTAGTGAGGTGATGGAATCTCATCCCTAGAGGTTTTTAAATCCCAGTTAGACAAAGCTCTGGCTGGGATGATTTAGTTGGGATTGGGCCTGCTTTTAGCAGGAGTTGGGCTCGATGACCTCCTGAGATCTCTTCCAACCCTATGGCTTTGTGATACTTTTTAGGGTAGACAATTTTTGGTGTTTACACAGTGCTTACCCTAGGAGTCCTGGATGATGATTGGGATTCCTAAGCATTACGGTACCACAGTTGATAATGTAACCCTTCTGCCAGGACAAGTTAATTGCAGCAAGGGTCAGGTTCAATATCTAGGGGTCTCCTTCCAACAACATAATACAACGCCGGCTCAAGCCGCCACCCAGTGACCTTGGAAATCTTACACACACCCCTGGGTGCCTCAAAGAGGCAATTCTTCCCCTCTCACAAGCACAGAGCCTTGGTATAGCAGCAAATCTTTATTAACACAAGGTAACTGACATCAGCATCGAAGTGGGAAAACACCACAACTCAGATTCATAAATCAGACATGAGCAAAGACCCACCCCACAGACACAAATCACCCAAGATCCCCAAAAGTCCAACACCCCAAAAATCTCTTCCCGGGTCAGTGCCCCACCAGGGTTCAAAAGTTCACCTGGCAGGTTTTACCATCCCAACCTGGGTGCAATAGAGGGGGCAGGGGTTGATGCACCTTATGCGGTCCACCGGTGGCTCCGCCTCTCCGTTGGTTTCTGCTGCCGCCGTTGACACAAATCACTCCGCCACACTCCACCTGCTGTTCTGTGAGCCGCTCCAGCCATTCCACAGAGCAATGTCTGCTCTGCCAGCCCACCTCGGTCCACGCTCCCCGGCCACCAGCTGGTAGATCCCGCAGCTGTTCCACTGGCCACCCATTGGTCGTCCCCGCCAGCCGCTCGCCTGCATTCACCAGTCACCCCCGCAAACTGCTCTGCTAGGCGTCCCACGATCTGCTTTGCTAGTAGCTCAGCAATAGTGATTTCAGCTCACAGTAGATTTCAGCTCTTCAGCAGTATGGCACCAGGCTCCCCTCAGTACACAGTGATTTCAGCTCTTCAGTAAGTTCAGCTCACAGTAGAAGAGCCTCAGTGCAAGTACACCATTAGCCCACAGTGAAGCCAGCAAGAGAGATGGCGGTGCAATCAGTGTGTTTTGGGCCCTTAAACAGCGCCCCCACCACCACATACAAAGACCCATCCCCAGCCTCTCTCAGTCTGACTGGGTTTGTAACCCATGCTCCTTGTCTAGTGAGTGCTACTTAGTTTATGGCAAAACAGTTCCACTATTTGATTCACATAATTGGGTAACACTTTATCCCGCCTGCCTCAATAACAAAGAAACTTGAGATCCCACAGTGGCCAAAGTGACCATTTGGCTGCTGAGAGCACATACTAGGTAGGGTGGGCGTGCCTATGCAAATGAATCAGCCCCTGAAGTCTTTTTGCATCACTTGCCACAGTTCACCCCCAGATGTCAGGGTAGAGCTTATCCTGACCCTGCTTACAATAACAACATGAAGGGTGAATTTTCACTTGAAGGAAGGGAATTACCAACTGGATGTTCTCCACATGATGCCCTCAACTCTGGAACTCACCTTTTCCCTCATCATCTTCCGAGGCCCATTTATATCAGGCTTCAAGCTTCTGTGCAAGTGTCATCTGTTCTCTCAGGGCACTGGGCAGTGCATGGATTGAGGGTGGCAAAGGTTGTTAGCTTGGATCTGGGATTTATTTTCTCAATATGTACTTATTTAAGATATCCAATTCTATGTGAGATGGCTGTGTTTTTTGTTTCTTTCTGTCTTTGTTTTTTGTGAATTCTCCAGAACACAACACAAAGAATGAGGGAGACAGATTCATGTCATCATCCACTATCCTTCCCTCCACCCCATCCCAGTGTCATCCTGCTCTGATCTAATGATTAGTTTTCATCTATTAGTTCATTGTATTATACTTTGTTACACTGTATCGGCCACATACTTCATCTGCCTTTGGAATCATGTTCACTATCACTGTAAGAAATATGCCAGCACAATGAATTAGCAGCAAATGAGATATATACTATATACTAGATAAGAGTCCATTTAGAAATTAAAGCATGTGGGAAAATGAAATTGCTTGATTTTATTTGCTTTCCAATTCCAACTGCAAAATTATTCTTTATGGGTCTTACCCTGCTGACATTTACTAAAATGAATAAAGTTATGTGCCTAAGGTAAATGTTTGTTAAATCAAGCCTTACAATAGTAAATGTATCATGAAAAAATATCTCAAGTAATATTTGAAAGAAGTAAGACAATAAAGTATATTCATTGGCTCAGCTAGTCTTAGCCTTAACACCAGTCAGAGACATTTTTGAAAAAAGAATTTAACTGAGGAAATAAAAGAAATGCACATTCCACTCTGCATTGCTATGCAATAATAGCAGCTGAAAATATTACATTATACAAAATTATTTTAAAATGGAATTACATCATTTAACCATCTTTTTTTTCCAACATAATATGCAGACTAGTTTTCCAACACTGAAATTATCAATATAGCTAATTGTATTTATCATTAAATTAATAAAGAGGCTTATCCAGGGCTCTGGACAGCAGAACATAATAAATTATACCACACAATTAAATTAAATCCCATCAGAATTAAAGTTATCAGTTCCACTAGAATGTGGTTTTATATGGTGGAACAGCTAACCAAAGTTCCAAACCTCCAATTTAAGTCAGTGCGCAACTACAAGCATGTCTAGACTACGTTTTAATTTTGAAAGAGGATATGCAAATTCCACGGGAATTTGCATATCTTCTTCCCATCACATTTTTGAAAGAAGATCCTTCGAAAGTGAAAGTAGGCTGGGTGCAGTTTTTTCAGGAAAAAAACCCTTTTTCGAAAAAAACGCTCTTCCTAAAAAAAGGAGGTTTACGCAGTTTTTTGAAAAAGGGTTTTTCCCCAAAAAAGTGTCCAGACTACTTTCACTTTAAAAATATCCTCCTCTGAAAATTCCATCCTCCAATGGAATTTGCATATCCTCTTTCAAAATTAAAACATAGGCTAGGCGTGCCCTACATGAGCATGAATGTCTAACCTCACAGATGAGTGTCTAACCTCCTGTTACAGGGCTGAGACATAGCTGCACAGGAGGCAAGTGTTTAGTTACCTTCACCATGGCATCTGTGAAATCACAGTCAATGCATTTGTGTCAAATGTTGGCTACATGTTCCATCTCAGCTGCTGATGGCTGATTTGAATTCCTCCCATTTGTGAAGCATTTTCTTCCTCTGCAGGTAGCATTATTCAGATTTAGGCAAAGACATCTACTTCTGTGGATGAAGAACAATAACTTGAAGACACAAAGACTGAGAGATTGTCTACACAGTGTGACAACAAGTGCTGGAGATGTGTGAATTAGTACTATGTTAATATGCACTTAGACTATGTCTATTTTACAGCCTTTGGCTATGTCAAGACTGCACTCTAAAATCAAAAACAGCTATTTAGAAATTTGGTGCATCTACACAGCGCCAAATTTCAAAATAAAGTGCTCTTTCAGGCCATCCCTTATTCCTCATAGAACAAGGTTTACAGGAATGGCAAAAGAGGGCAACCGTTATTTCAAAAAATTTCGAAATAGCGGATGTATTCCTTGGACACGGCATTGCTATTTCAGGATATTTCCAGTATCCCAAAATAGCAATGCAGTCTAGATGTACCCTAAGTCAGCATAATTTATGTTGCATCTGTATAGCTCCCTGTTGCAGCACTGTGCATATAGACATGGCCAAATTCAGAATTAACCTTAACTCTACCCAGCTTCCTACATTTAAAAATGTTCCTTCCTCAAACCTTTTATACTAGAGCTGGTAAAGAAAAAGTTGCATTTTAAAATGGAGAATGCTTTCCATATTCTTTCTTTTTATGCTTCAGAAAAGCAAAACTTTTCTGCTCAATGTTTTCAAAATATCAACTTCAAACAGAAACTAAGCTTGGAAATAGCAAGGATAAAGTTATCACAAAGTTAGGAACAGTTATAAACAGGGTGTTAGCATGTACATTCATGTAATATTGCCAACTACAGCAGCTACCACTTTTGCAATAATGTTGGTCTAGATCACAGATTATGAGACGCACAGACAGTATTAATGCATCTACAAGAATTATCACTCGCAGTTAACTATCAGAAGCAAAACCCTCCTACTACAACCCTTGGACCTCCATGTTGAAATGTTACTTGGCTTTTAAGTAATATTTCAAAACTAGCTAATATTTATAGTATTCCAGCAAATCGTGCCAAGTTTGATTAAGATATTGTTCTTGCAGTTCTATACACATGCACATCATGATAACCAGTCCATCAGTAAGGATTGTGGCAAATGGCCAATGCTATTGTGGTGGGTCCTGTACCTCTCCTTGATGTGGTGGGTAGCAGTGAAAGTAACTTAAATTTCTTACAGGTACTGTCGTATGGTAGCCCATGAGGTCCTGGCAGGAGGTTGGAGGGAGCGGGGGGCATTGTGATAGGACAGGTGTGAGGGGGAAAAGGGCAGGAGGTGCAGATGTGGGAGGGGGAAAATCAGGATAGGAACTTGGGGAGTGGGATGTCAGGGCAGACAGCTGACAATGTGAGGGTGCAGTACTGAGGATATGCAAGTCTGGAGGCAACCCCTGTGGTCACCTTAGTAGTATTCCCCTGGATGTCAATCCATATCAGGACCACGAGGTAGAAGTTTATAGTACCATGGACACACATTACTCCTGGGTTTTTGGCCCGGGTTAGTTAATTCTGTCCTGCTAACTTCACAGAGACCAGCGTGACAGAATTCCCAAAATGCCATTGTTCTTCAAGGGCGACCAATTCATTGAGGGTGGAAAAGCCATTCTGGCCAACCCAGGCTCAGAGACCTTAGGGTAGGTCCCTTGTGTACACCACTAGGAGCTCCATCATTTTCTCAGAGCTGAGGACTTCAGGGCACTTACTGTTTGGATGGATCAGGTCAGACACTCATGACCATAGTGCTTTGTCCTCACTATACCATCACTCATGGAGCCTCCGGGCTTGCAGTGCAGATGTTACCATGGATCTGGCCAGGATCTCTACATTCCGTTAGGGGTAGTCTGCCTTTGCAGCCATATCGTAGTAGGCCTTCTGGCCACTCCACACTAGAATGGGGTGAGAACACCAGACTACTGACTTGGGGCCTGGCCTCTCAAAGGCCAGGAGGGATTAGGGATGTTAAATATTGTTTAATTGAATAGTCAAGGAACCTCATGAATTCTTCTTGGTTACTTGACTATTCTATTGTACCCCAGGTTGGGGCTGGCAGCCAGTGCGCTCCGGCTCCACTCCCAAGGAGCCCCTTCCACTCCAAGCTGCTGCCTCAGCATGGGGTGCCAGGTGGGAGCTGGTCCATGAGGACAACCAGTTTAAAAACCAGCTCCCCTCACGGACCAGCTGTCTGTTACCCCACACGGCTGTGTCTGACACAGAGGCAGCAGTGCGAGGTGGCAGCAGCCCCTGTCCGAGGGAAGTCTGAGCTCCTGGACCAGGTGCAAGCTGAAACTGAGTTGGGCTGTCTGCCACCTACCTCCTAATACACTTTAAATGCAGAGCTGTAGCAGGAGTAGATTCCGAACTCATTGCGAGCCAGGACTGAGTAAAAAATGTACTGGTGGAGGCTGGGGGGAATGCATGTAGTCTATATACACTAATTGACTACACTGTTACATCCCTAGGAGGCTTGCTTCCCACTTCATCCTTCTGCATCATTTTCTGCAGGCAATTGCTGGCTGGCCCATATGGGCTACGTCCAGCGGCCCAGTTCCATCAGGATTTTCACTTGAGTCACCATTTCCTGTAGCATAGCATGGTCCTTGGCAGCATGGTCCATCAGCAGGAGATTGGTCTGCAGCCATAGCATCTCCTCTTGGGCAGCTGCCTAGACCCAAGTAGCCTCCTGTTAGGCCTCTGTGGGGTTTGGTTTACCCTGGATTAAGTCCACAGCATGGTGATACCATCCCTGGCACCATGTGTAGCAAATGGACAATGCTACTATGGTGAGTCCTGCCCTTTTCCTTGGTGTGGTGGGTCAGGATGCCACTCCTGCCCCCATTTTGTTCCAAAGGGAACAGGGACGGGATCTGGGTCTATCCCCTACTCCAGGTCTCAGCCCCTTCATCTTTGTTGGCTTCTTACCTTCAATCCCCTTGGGCAGGGTTTCCCTTCCCCTGGTACTCGCATCACCTGGTCAATAGCAGTCCCCCTCCAAACTGCACTTAGTTCTCCTTCCCCTCCCCATCTCACTGAAACAGTGTTGAGGACACGAGTATTAGGTTTCTTTCAAGGCCTTAACTGGCTCTAGTGCTCCAATTTAACCTGTAGTAATTTCTTAGTCCATGGAATAACGCCTGGATCATCCTGGGACTCCCATCTATCAAGTCTTCTGCTGCCCTCTGGTCCTGCTGTATCACATGATATAACAGAAAAACGGGAGCACCAGCAGATTGAAATATATAAAAGTTATCAAGGGGGGGAAGATTGAAATGTTTGTTTACACAAACTGAAATCTTTCCCACCACAGCAAGAAAAATGTAAACTAGGAAAACCTGACTTGGGTTTCCTCTTACAAAATATTTTAAAGACATACAAAAATCTTTAAAAAATGAGAGTAGTTTAAACTAAAAATAATCAGATTGCCAATAAGGAAAACAAATAGTTATATATTTTATACATATTTTCTGCAGAACTACCGGGCCAGGGCAATGTTGACAACATGAAGCTAGGTTGTGGTAAGAAAATAAATCAATAAATGTATCTATGACCCAGAATGATATAACGCTGAGAATAGTACCAGTTCCTCATCACGGAGGGAATGCAAATGGAAAACTATGATTAAATAGTTTTTCCTCAAGAACATTCAAACAAAAATTGATATAAAATTCACAACAAACTGCTGAAAGAATCCCCAGTTGGTGATATTTCATTTTCCCCTTTTCCGGGACCTCACAAAACAGACAGACCTCTGATGTTATTTAAGAAATTTCACAAATTCCATGGCAATTGTCTTGAATTACTGGAATCACAGATCCTCGTGACTGAAAGTAATAAATACATTTCATCATTATAGCTACAAAAATAAATAGCTGTTATAGGAAAGTGGCTCTTAAAACCAAAAAGTTATGAGAAATGCCAAGCCTTTTTTCATGAGGCCATGATCTTGCAACTCCTTAAATCATAGGAGACGCTCCAACTAATGAAAAAAGTGACAAATCAATTAATGGGATGAACTAATTAAGGATAAATCACATTTTAGATTAGCAGCCTGAATACTTACTGTATCCACAACTCTGCTGCATTCTTTCGTATTGCTCTTGACAGGCTCTCTTACTTCTCAATCAAGAATATTCCTTATGCTGCCTTCAATTCGGTTTAATTTTTACCAAGAAATTATGGCTAGATCATCACTTATTTGTGGGGCAAATAGAGGGTCTTGGTATTTAGTATATGTGGGTTGCCATGGGATGAAACAATGTCCCCCTTTCTAACCCGACCCTACATAATCTGTACCATGGGCAAAGGGGTTAGCAGACTGGGAAGAAGTTATGCATGACTGGCCACTCTCCAGAGGACTAGCATCCCCTCCAATCGCTCACAGAACACCTGTGTAAGAAATGGCCAACAAAGCCTATGGCTGAGGGAAATCCTACCCCCTGCCTCTCCTCAAGACTCATCTCTTTTAGGACAGCAGCATTCGGGGTGGCCTTAGCAGCATGGTTTCTAAAGGAGGTGGGCAGCCATGAAATATATGGGACCTTTGTGATTGTTAGGGGTCTTGAGATTCAAGGGGCCAAACTACTTGCAGGAAGGGGTGTCTCCACTTCCTTTTCTTCTCCTAAACAAACACTGAGATGACAGCCCTGCCAGTGGGAAAACATAGGCACCAAATCTCTATCCCATATGAGATTTGCTTTGGGCTAAGGTGCATCTACACTGCACCATTATTTCGAGATAACAATGCAAGCATCTACAAAGCCATTCTGTTATTTCGAAATAATTTGGAAATAATGGACAGCTTATTCAGAAATCTGTAAACCTCATTCTATGAGGAATAACGTCGATTCCAAAATAGCTATTTTGATATAAAGTGCGTGTAGACGCTCCACTGCTGATATTTCAAAATAATCCCTCACCAGGGCTATTCTAAGTTATTCCTCCCCAGGCTTCCTGGGGCTCAAAATTGAGATAGCACATCCACATTAGAGGAGCCTGCCTCGTACTAATTTTGAGGCTTCCCTGCAGTGTAGACATGCTATTTCGAAATAAGCTGTTCTGGAATAACTATTCCGGAATAGCTTATTTCAAAATAGCTATGCAGTATAGACATACCCATAAGCTATGTCTAGACTACGCAGATGTTTCAAAACAGGATATGCAATTGCTCCAGGAATTTGCATATCTTATTTCCAATCTCACTTTTGAAAGCGGACCTTTCGAAAGTGAAAGTAGTCGGGGCACAGTTTTTTCAGCAACCCTCCATTTTTCGAAAAGCTACATAAACCTCATTTTTTGAGGAAGAGCTTTTGAAAGTGAAATCAGAAATAAGATATGCAGATTTCCAGGGAATTTGCATAACCTCTTTCAAAACTTCAGCGTAGTCTAGATGAGCCCATAGTGAAAAGAGGGAGCATGTTGCAACTCCTTGACCTTTAGACACCCCCTGCTATTAACCTACACAGAAGCAGTGGTAAACTGACACTAGTGGAAAATCAGGCATACAGGAGAGCGGCTGCACTCAGCCCTGTCCCCTCATGGTTCAGGTGAGTTTGGGTAGCTGGTACAGGTGATGGAGGAGCTGCCTCTACCAGCTTTGCTCTGCACAGGGGTGATGTTCCATTGACCATCTCTGGTGGCTTTACAGCCACTTTGCACTGCTTACATCTGCAAGCAGTTGACAGCAACCAGACTACTCACACAGTCTTTGCACTATCAGAAACAAAATACAGGACTATGTAGCACTTTAAAGACTAACAAGATGGTTTATTAGGTGATGAGCTTTTGTAGGCTAGACCCACTTCCTCAGATCAAATAGTGGAAGAAAATAGTCACACCATATATACCAAAGGATACAATTAAAAAAATGAACACATACGAAAAGGACAAATCACATTTCAGAACAGAAGGGGGCTGCCGGGGGGGAGGTAAATGTCTGTGAGCTAATGGTATTAGAGGTGATAATTGGGGAAGCTATATTTGTAATGGGTAAGATAGTTAGCGTCTTTGTTGAGACCGACGCGTAGAGTGTCGAATTTTAGCATGAATGACAGTTCAGAGGATTCCCTTTCAAGTGCAGATTTAAAAGGCTTCTGAAGCAGGATGCAGGTAATTAAGTCATTGAGACAGTGTCCTTTCTGGTTGAAATGGCAAGAAACTGTTTTTTCTTTGTGATCCTGTCTAATATCTGTTTTGTGGGCATTGATCCTTTGGCAAAGTGTCTGAGAAGTGTCTGCACTATCAGGACCTTGATTGTCACATTGGTCTCTTTTCCTCTAAATCTAGGGTTTGGGCGGTGTGGGGCAGGTTAAGGCAAGGCTTTGCTTTGAAATGATAGTAAATTGTTTGATTTAATAAACTGCAAATAATATGAATTTTGAGTCGATTTGTACTTCATTATGAATGTTCTGCACACCTTTGTATTCTACAGTTTGAGGAGGAGACTGAGTGCAGAAATAATGGAGATCTTAGATTTACAATTATTTGCTAGAAAAGTTGGTAGTCTTATTTACCCATAATGCAGGAACAAGAATATGCACAAATGAAATTAAAAGGCTACTGACGTTTGGTAGAGTCCCACATTTTCATATCTCATTTATTTGTGCATCATGTATAATTTATCTGGTGAATTTTCTTTTCCAGGATATTATAGTGGAAAATAGCTTAATATATTTCATAATGAGTAAAATTGTCAAAAATACCTATACAATATAGGAGTTAAATTTCCATTTTCAAAAGTAATTTAGCCACTTAGCAGCATACATCACTCAAAGGAAATGAAAGTAGGCTCTTAATGTCCAAGACTTTTGAAAATGTGATTTAGATGTTTTTAAATTTTACCCAAAGTGGTTTGACAATGTAGTAATCAACTGATATTCAGGTAGGATTAAAATTACAAGGGATTTCAATGATGTTGCTGTAGGACATTAGATAATCAACAGTAGGTTCAGTTAGACTTTTATTCTCTGATATTGCCTTGCAAACCTAAGAGCCTTGGGAAGATTTCACACTTCTCTGTTGCATCTAGTATTGGCCACTCTCAGTAACACAAAGCTCGGAGGTTTGTTCCAGTGTGGCCATTTCCATTCTATGTTATTACTATACAGCTGCAGTATAATTCACCATCTGTTGACTTACTTATAGTGAAATTTGATAAATAGTCTCTCACTGCTAAACTGAGTCACCTGATTTGTTTTTTTACTGCACATTTATTATAAACATATTTCCCAGGAAAAAGGAAAAAGCTAACAATTACTTCTGCAGTTCAAATTGAAAACATAATTTATGATAAAAGTGTAAATCGATTACATTTCACTGTATTGCCTTCCCAGTCGAGCAGTAATTTGAGAATAAATGAAAAAAAAAATGTGTGTGCATCTGCTCCTGTAGACTGTATGGAAGCATTAACCCTTTTGGGGAAAAAAGAAAAAACAGTGCTTCCCTAGACAGTGGCTCAACAGAAGCTGATCATAGCTTCAGTGAGTTCAAATGGTCTAAGCCGATCCAGATACAATAGGACATTTATTTTCACTCTGTATGCAAATGTAACCCAAAAGCAGCCAAAAAGACTAACTCCTCCATCAATCCCATGAAGAAAATGAAAAATTCTGTCCTCCTATAAATATAGATATTTAAAAGCTGCTAATTAAAAAATGAAAAGTAGAGAAGTAACTAGTAGGAATGTCATGTCTTCATTAAAATATGGGGAAAATTATCATCTCTCATGTATCTATAATAAGTATGTTCAGCATGGATCTCAACGTTGAAACACTGAATTGACTTCGTATGATGTTCTGTATCACACCAAAGGATAAGCATTTTAAGTCAGATTTTGATTTTCCGTGCTTTATGTCAATCATTGACATTTGCTAAGTTGATTTAACTTAGATGGAAAAACTTATGAGAATGGCTACATTGGGTCAACTCAGTGGTTCATTTAGCCTAGTATCCTGTCTTCTCATAGCTGCCAATATCAGACACTTCACAGGGAATGAAAAGAACAGGGAAATTATCAAGTGATCTATCCCCCCATCATAAAGTCTCAGCATCTTGCAGTCAGAGGCTTACGGACACCCACTGCACAGACTTGCATTCCTAATAATCATCCAGTCCACTTCTAGCTTTGGCCTTCACAATATCACTTGGCAACAAGTTCCAGAGGTTGACTGGGTGTGACGGGAAGTAGTACTTCATTTTCTTTACTTTAACCCTGCCAAATATTAATTCCATTGACTTCTGGGTCCTGTGTTATGCAACTGTAAATAATACTTCCTTGTTCACTGTCTACATGTCATTTGTGATTTTATAGACCTCCATCACCACTCTATTAATCTCTTTGCCAAACTGAAAAGTCCTAGGCTTTTTAAGCTCCTCTCATATAGAAGCTGTGCCGTGCCCATTTGTTGCTCTTATCTGTACCTTTTCCTTGTGTAATATACCTATAAGATGAGGACACCAGCATTGTAATCAGTATTCAAGGAATGGGTGTATCATGAATTTATACAGTGACATGATATGTTCTGTTTTATGTATCCCTTTCTTCATAATTCCTAACGTTCTGTTAGCTTTCGGGACTGCCCCTGCGCATTGAGTAGATATTTTCAGAGAACTACTCACATGGACTCCAAGATCTCTTTCTTGAGTGGTAACAGCTCATGTAAAGCTTATCATTTTGTATGTATAGTTGGGATTATGATTTCCATAAGATCAATATTTTGCACTTTACAACAGTGGAGATCTCAGAGTTGAACATGTATACTATGACCTTTAGTCACCTCCCTTTCCTCCCCCAGCCCAAGCCAGCTGACCCAGGGCAGCTGTGGCTGTGTCATGGGTCTTTTATCCCTATTTATATGTGCCATATGTTTGGTGCTTGATTTTGACATTTGAATTTTGTCAATTTTATTTTGCAGTGCTTAGAAGTTGCAAAAGAAAATTATATTCATCTAACTAAATTCACAGACATTAATAGTAGATCTAAATATTCTGTATAATAGTTTTAAAAGAAACACATTCCTTCATATGATAGTGTGTTTTATAAAGATTTATTGCCACTTCTTTCAAATTAACTTCTCAGTCCATGAGTAGTAAAAGTAGGTATCCTAATTTGATGCCAAAAACACCCCACCCTTCATACCTTACAAGTTGATTCTTTCTTTATACCCACTAAAGGTTTCACCCTGTAATTATCAGGATCACAAACTTAACATGTTTCCATTAAGCATGTGTTTAATTTCATCTCTTTTCAGTGCAGTACTTCAATGGAATTTAACTGTAACATTCTCACTAGTTACTTCTCTTACAAATTAAGCTCATGTTTATATGCTATTCTGAATAGGAAAGCATTCTTAAATGCTTTCCTGAATTAGGGCTAAGATGAGTGATCATGAAAATCAGCGCATACATTCTTAATTCTACAAACAATGGAATGCATTACATTTCTTTTACACCTGTAACTGTGCCTACAAATCTAACTGTAACAGGACCACTCCTAAATATCCTATCACTTTTCTCAAAGCCACTGTATAAATGACCAGCACCTCAAAAGCACCCAATTCCCAGCCCACATTGTCCTTCTTTTCTCTCATATTGCAAGCTTGAATCAGATCCAAGCTGAGTTAATTTAAAAGTGATTATTATTCCAGGACTAATATTTAAAATCTGTAAAGCACCAAAATGTTACATGCATTCTTAATAGCATTCGGAGATGGGAATCATAGGATTCAGAAAGTGGGTCACAAGATATCACAATTTAAAATTATAAGATTCAGATTCATGTGAGCTCTGGACTTAAAAACCATTTTTAAACAGTATATTAGTTCTAACTCAACTCTTCTGCTGCAGTGGTTGCATAATTCATTGGCTACAGTGATTACAGTCATGACAATGACCTACGCTAGGCGTCTGGCTCAATATGGAACCAAATATGGCTCTTTGGTCATTCCCAAAATACATAATTACTCATATAGCTTGAATGTGCACATGAACCTGAATTTGGCCAGTTAAGATGTAACGTCAAATAAATGTGCCAAAAAATGCAGCAGCTAAAGTCCCATTAAATGAAGTCTGAGAGTACAATGTTTCATTCATTCTAATATTCATCATCATGCCAATTATCAATAATATTAAGTTGTATATTTTCAGTCATGCAAATGGGCATTCTTATACTGGCTCTTTGTTGACCACTTGTTCTGAATTATGATGTAGGTTGGCACTCTGGTTTGAAAAGGTTGCCAACCCTTGGCCTAAGCTCTAGAGGAAGAGATAAAAAAGACCAATAAATAAATCAGAATAAGAATAAACTCTTGAGAATGGGTGGCAGAAACAATGCTGGATGACGGGCTATAAAACTTTTAATGGCACTTATGTATGCTGACCTGCAAAACTTACTCATGACTGTGATGGGGAGTGTGTGCAGTCCTTTCATGCCAATGCCAAGTGTGTACAAATTGGGTGTCAATGACACAAGGGCAAATGGTAATGATTTGCACACACTTTGCATGGGTGTAAATGACTCACATTGCAGGGCAGTGAAGAATGGGACCTTGCATGACTAGTGAGACAGGGAGATAGGAAAATTGTGATTGTCCTCAGCTCTGCTGCTCATTTGGCTTTTTCCTTAGGTACATCCCTGAAACTCCCTGTTTCTCATCTTTTTTTGCTCTTCTGTTACAAATATTTGCCCCTTCTTCCTCTCCCTGGCTCTCCCGAAAGCTTCTTTCATCTCCACTGAGTCTTGCTCCCCACAAGTGTCATGCCCTTCCCTCGCCTCAGTTGCACTATCCTGGACTACATTATCTCTTCATGCTTAGAGAATTGTGAGGAAATAAGAACTGAGGGTCCTTCCATAAGGGAAGTGGAGCAACTGGGAGTCATGATTAAGCCAGGAGAGCAAGGCAGCACGGTTTAATATAGGAGAGATGAGAGGAGAAGGCCCAGGCCCAGGAGCCTGGAGGACGAATCTGGCCCAGGATAGCAGGGGAAAAGGAAAATGCTGTGGAGATGTCTGAGCAGGGATGCAGGATAGGATATTTTATTAAATAATTTCTTTAAGTGGGCTGGGTGGAATCCTTTTCCTCAAATGAACAAAATACTCAAGCCTGGAGGATTCAGCTTTCCAAACTGAACCTTTAATCAGGGCAAATAGGTGCTGAAACAGACAGCGTTGGCAACTGGTGGCAGTGGATCTAAATAGCTGCCTCACCCATTTTGTTACCGATTTTTGTAATATCTTTTATTGGACCAACTTTTGCTGCTCAGACACAGGCTTTTGAGCTTACACAGAGCTCTTCTTCAGGTCTGGACATAGTCTTTTCCAACTTGTATTTGAATGTGACACTCTCAAGTTGTTTAGCATAAGAAGTTAACATACTTCAAGGGATCATTCAAGGTGACTGTTTCACTAGTTATAGGGGGACATTAATAATAAACATACCACAAGTTATTTCATAATGGTTTCAAGGAGAGATCAGTAGAAGAGGATAAAAATGATGAAAGAAATGGAGAAATTAAGTCAGTGATGATGGCAAAACCTACATATCATTGATTTTGTCTGCCTCTACTAAGGGATTCATTCAGCTGAATGTTGCCTCCCAACATGCAGATAAGCCAAGGCAAGGTTACAGAAATTGTCCAGGATCTGGGCTTCTGAGAGAGAACACAAGTTCCATGCCATCTGACTTCGTAACTAATAGCAGCAGGGATACTATCAACAGGGAACAGACATTTCAAATGCTTACAGCTCAGAATAAAATTTACATGAGAGCCTAATATATTTTAATTGAAGTTTCTCCTGATTTGCAGTAGAAAAATGGACCCCTTAGAGTGTTAAAACAGGCAAAAATGCTATTTAAAGGTGATCTGAAAAGGGGAAAACATAGAGGAGAGGTGTCTGTTTTGGTGTTTTCCTTCTTTAGAATATATAGGTCAAGGCTGACACTTGAGGGATCTTGCACCTTGTTGAGGGTGAAGGACAATGTTTTCTGTTTGCAGTTATAACTGATGTAAATTTGAATGGTTATTGGCTTAGGTTCTGTAAATTCCCCTTGTAGTTTCCCCTTCCTGAATGAATGCATAGTGTGTGTGGGAAATGAACATGCAGTGGGTAATGAACTTTCACCTGAACTTGAGTGCACACAGCCCTCTGCAGAGCACACACGGCCCAGGGAGGGCAGTGAGGAAGGCCTATGGTCCCAGAAGCTGCACATGGCCTGTAACATCGTCGATCCAACAAAGAGAGACGATGGGGACGTGAAGACCTATCCGACGATATGGGTTCACCTATCAGATGGGGAGGTGGAAGCCACCTGCCGGGTCGCAGTGGTGCTGGAACTAGTTTACCCCATACTGTTAGGGAGGGATTGACCCGGTTTTAAGCACCTCATGAGAGAGTGGGGAGGGTTAAGGACAGAGACCCTTCCAAACTCCAGGAAGAGAGGACACAGGACTGAAGTAACCCTAACGCTGGGAAGGGAGAAGGAGGTGATGCGGTCCTTGGAGGGAGAAGACATCGCAGCCAGGGAGGATTTTCTCCGGGAACAGTGGGAAGACCCCACCCTGAAAAATGCTTGGGAGCAGGCGATGACCCCAGAGGAACCTCCCCCGGATCGGCAAGGACAAAAGACATCACCCCAGTTCAAGGTAAGAGCCGATAGACTGTATAGAATCGAGGGGCACCCCAGCGGGCAAGGGGAGGTCCAGCAACTATTAGTACCCGGCCAGTTCTGGAGACAAGTCCTAGAGTTGGCCCACTCAAACCCTTGGGCGGGGTATATGGGCCAAGAGAAAACCCTGCAGTGTCTTGTGCAAAGGTTCTTTTGGCCCGGGATCCACCGGGAAGTCAGAGACTATTGTTCATCCTGCCCTGAATGTCAGAAAGCAGGCCCAGGGACAGTGCCTCGGGCACCCCTAGTACTCTTGCCAGTGGCAGATGTGCCTTTTGAAAGGGTTGCCCTAGACTTAGTGGGGCCTTTAGGAAAATCCCGATGAGGTAATCAATATATCATGGTGCTTATAGATTATGCGACCCACTACCCAGAGTCCGTGCTCCTATGCAATACCATGGCCGCCACACTGGCGACTGAGTTGGTAAAGATATTTGCCCGCGTGGGGATCCCAAAAGAAATGTTGACAGATCAGGGCACTAACGTATCAGCGAAACTTACGGGGGAGTTATGCCTCCTTTTAAAGATCAAAGCCCTACGGACATCAGTGTATCACTCCCAAACCAATGGGTTAGTAGAGCGATTTCATAGAACATTAAAGGGAATGATCTTTGGTTTGTAGACCTAGACCTCCACGACTGGGACCTTTTGCTCCCTGCCCTGCTTTTTGCCATCCGGGAAGTACCCCAGGCTTCGATGGGGTTCTCCCTTTTTTAATTATTGTACGGGAGACAGCCCCGGGGGATATTAGAACTGATATGGGAGACCTGGGAGGAGCAGGTCAAGAATAAAGGGCACAGTTCCCTATATTCGGGACCTAAGACACAAGTTAAAAGTAGTGAGGGAGATAGCCGAAGAGAACTTAATACGGGCCCAGGAAAAGCAGGCCCAATATTATAATCGGGGGGGGTCAAGCCCTGTACATTCCAACCTGGGGACTGGGTGCTTCTGCTTCTACCCTCCACGGAATCCAAGTTGATGACGAAGTGGCAAGGGCCCTTCGAAGTCCTGCAACAAGTAGGGCCCATGGACTATGAGATAAGACTTTCGGGAAAATGTAGAGACACCCAGATACATCATGTCAACCTGTTGAAAAAGTGGACAGCACGGGAGGGGATGATGATTACCTTACAGGCCCCTGAACTGGAGTTGGGCCCCCAGGGAGGGGACATAGAGGCAGTGACTGACATGAATCTAGGGGAAGACCTGACAGCAGCAAAAAGAGGAAGTGACAGCCCTGCTGCAAGAATTTCCGATGGTCCTGTCGACACAACCCAGGAAAACGCCATTGATGTACCACCATATCCAGACGCTCCCTGGACAGAAAGTGCAGAACGCACTACAGCCTCTTCCTAGGAAGCTATGGGAACCCGTACGGGAGGAGCTGGATCGGATGTTAAGGATGAGCGTGATTAAAGAGCCCCGAAGTGGATGGAGAAGCCCTATAGTCCTGGTTTCCAAATGGGACAGGTCCGTCAGGTTCTGCATAGACTTTCATAAGGTGAACGCGACCTCTCGCTTTGATGCATACCCTATGCTGAGAGCCGACGAATTACTAGAATGGCTAGGGAACGCCCAATACCTATCGACTCTAGATCTTACTAAAGGGTACTGGCAGATCCCGTTAACACCGGCTTCGCAAGAAAAGAGAGCGTTCATGACTCCTTTCGGATTATACCACTTTCTTACAATGCCTTTTGGACTAAATGGTGACACGGCCACATTCCAGCACCTAATGGATAAGGTACTGTATGAACATCTAGCCTATGCAGCCACATATATTGATGATAATATTGTTGATGATATTATTACAGCAACTCGTGGGAACAATGCCTAGAACACCTCAGAGCGGTACTCGTGGCCCTGGGAGAGGTGATGTTGACAGCTAAACTCCCATAAGTGTTTTTTTTTTTTTGGACATTGGGAGGTGGTGTACCTTGGGTACGTAGTAGGGGGAGGCAAGCTAAAACCACAGATGGATAAAGTGGAGGCCGTGCACGGATATAAAACCCTGACCACAAAAAAGCAGGTACGACAATTTTTAGGGCTGACCAGATATTACCAGAAGTTTATACCCACTTTCTCCACCCTGGCCATACCTCTCACTGAGTTAACAAAAAACGCACAGCCTCAAAAGGTGCAGTGGAGTGACCACTGTGAGCGAGCATTCCGAACTCTAAAACACGAGTTGACATGGGCCCTCGTGCTGACACAACCCAATTACAGCAAGACTTTTATGCTTCAAACGGATGCCTCAGATGTAGGGCTAGAAGCCATTTTATCCCAAAATTGGAGCAGGGTAGAACACCTGGTCTTAAGTTGGAAGTTACTGCCCACGAAACAATAGTACGCTACCATAGAAAAAGAAGTGCTGGCTGCTAAATGTGCAATAGAGACTTTACGATCCTACCTCTGGGGAAATGAATTCCAGCTGTGACAGATCACGCACCCCTAAAATGACTAAACTCAATGAAGGATACCAATCCTCGGATTATGAAATAATATTTGGCACTCCAACTTTATAGATTTGTAGTATTACATAAGTCAGGAGCAACTAACGGAAACGCAGATTTTCTCTCAAGACGCTGGCCCTCAGATGAACTCCTCGAAGGGAACCCGGATTGAAAAGGGAAGGTATGTGACTGGGGTCCCACCCCCGCACTAGCTCAGCCAGTGGCACTGTGCTCACGGCTGACAGGCTGCCGCAGTTCTGGGCCTGTGGTGCTTGTGCAGAGGCGGTGCATGGCGAAGCGCCCACACGGCGCAAGTGCACACTGGCCGGCATACAAACCGGTGGGCAGACGGACCCAGGGGGAGCAGGGCCACCAGCAGGTACGCCGGCATGGGAAAAGGCGCCGACGCTTAAAAAGGTGGGAGATGGGGGGGAAGGGAAGAGGAAAGGAGGAAGGAGGGACCTGGGTCGTCTCTTCTCTTGCCTCTCTTCCCCAGGGTATGGAAGGAGCCCCTGGTGACAGCAGTGCTGAAGAGGGGAGAGGAGACCGTGTGATGATGCCTGGAGGACATGGAGGTGGAGGCAGCAGACTAAAGCAGACAGCGGAGGAACCGACAGTGCGGTGAGTGGAAGGGACTTTTGAAGGGACATCGAAGGGACTTAGAGCAACAGTGCGGCAAGACTGCGTCGCTGCCCGCTCACAGTCCCATACGAAAGATGTGAATTTTATCAGGACTGAATTAGCTCAATTAGACAGACCTGAACTTAATACCCCCTGAAGCTTCTGAACTTAAGAGTCATTGAGCAGAGAGCCTCTGCTCTGACTGGCATCAGTTACAATGACCTTTTGTTCCACCAAAATGCTGGAGGAAAGCAGTAGCAATACAGGTTCCACAACTTCCTTGGGAATGCAAATAATGTTTCAACTGAATCAAAACAGTTTGTGTTTCTATGAACAGATCAAAGGCCTTAGCATAAGCAGTGAGTACCTGCCACACTTTTTATCTTTAAAACATTCCCATGATTTTAGAAAGCAAGAACAAACAGTGAAATCAATGTGTGGTTTTTACTTTCTATTTAGAAAAACATGCTTAATTTTAAGCATTGATTTATACCCGTTGATTGCAATGGGTCTTAGCCACATATGTAAGTGATTTGCAAAAAAGGGATTGACTTAAGCATGTGCTTCATGTAAAACATTTATATTTTGCTGAGACATGGTTCTAATGCATATAGTAATACAACTTTTCAATTTATGCAAATATATCCTTTCTAGCCAAGAATCTGTAAGTCAAGTTATAGGCAAGCATAATTTTTCCTCTTTTTATGAAGTTATAAGCTGCTGAATTTCTAACTCTATGCTGGAAATGCTGCCAGTCTCTCAAAAATAGTACTACAAATGTGACAGTATAACAACTTGTAAAAAATTGGACACAATACAATGAATCCAATAAAACCGAGCATGTATAGTAATGAAATAATAGAGCATAATCAGATGGGATTTAAAAGAATCTCCGGTTTTATTAATTCTGATTTTTTTTAAACTAATACAATGCAAATGCATCTATGACAGACTATATATAGAGATTTTCAAAAAATATAAATTTCCACATCACAGATTCCTGTTTCAAATGCTGAATAAATGATTCCCAGGGTAGGATACGGTAATAGATTAAAGGCTACTTTAAAAAGAAATAAAACATTAATTACAGTGCATGGGAGAAGAGCATGCTTATTTCAAGTTTGCATCAATACTTTCTTAATTAGATCTGGCATGTTAAGGGAGGAAATAATGTGACATTGTATTAGCCGTTGGGATACATTTATTCAAAAATATGTATGTAGCTACTTATGCCTTTTTTGCTGTTACAGACTCACTATCATTTGAAATCTTTTGTCTGTCTTTATTCTAAATTGAGATAGCTAGAAAATGGAAGACAAATTTCCTGCTGCTTCCCCATACCCTTTTTCTTTCAAATTCTGTTTCAAGAAATTCTCTGAAAAGCCACTAGCCTGAGCAATGTTCTCCATTTTAGAGTTCAACAGTTGAGAAGTCTGCAACATGAGTCATTTGTTCAGGACCCCTCCTTTCCTGCAACATATATTTGTATTTGTGGCTTTTTCAAGCATCTAACAAAAAAAACCCAAGAAAATATATTTTAAATTATTCTGATTACATCATATTTGGATTTCTTTTTATCGATACACAAACTGCTTACAAAAAAAGGAAAGGGAGAAACAGCTTGAAGGTTGGTATCCCTTCTAAATCAAAACCTTCACACTCAACCCCAGTTACATATCATTACTCTTGAGCTACGTCTAGACCAGGGGTTCCCAAACTTTTTGACACAGTAAATCTATTCACAAGCTTTTGGAGGATCGGTAACATTCATTTGCATATTTACATATTCATTAAGCAAATTGTGAATATACAAATAAGATGTTTCTGGTCCGTCCAACGCCCCCAGTGCCAGCTTTAGCAAAGCTTTTGATATAGTCACCCACAATATTCTTGCCAGCAAGTTAAGGGAATAGGGATTGGATAAATAGACTGTACGATGGATAGAAAGCTGGCTAGACCAGAGTTTCCCAAACCTGACTGGTCCCAGATGAGGGATTTTTTTGGACCGGGGAGGTCATTTCAGGGCTCCTGGTTCCCTCCCTCCCCACTAGGTTTCGTTGCACCTCCTTCCCCTGCAACCCAACTGAGCTGCCCACCCCCACTGGTTACCTGCACCACCCCCAAAACCATCCCCCACAATCCAAGGGAGTGCAGCACCAGTTCCCTGCAGCCTCTCACAGCCCTTCTGTTCCCTATGCCTTCCCCCATCCACCTCAGCCTAGTTGAACCCTGCACTGGTTCCCTGCATGCCTCCCCCACAGCACAGCTAAGCCTCATTTCCCTGCACCTCCCCCCCAAGCTCCGCAAAATGGCTGAGCCCAGCTCTGATTTCCTGCCCCTCCCACCCCTTGAGTCTAGCCCTGGGTTCCCAGCACCTCCCTCCTCCTGCAGCCCAGGTGAGCCGAGCGCCCTGCACCTCTTCCCCCTGCCTGCCCACAGCCCAGCCTGGCATCCCCCTTAGCATCAGAGGAGTAGCGAGGGTGTTATGTGCCCAGGGGCAAAAGCAAAATTTGCACACACACACTCGCCGCCATGGGGCAGGGCCCTGAACCTGGCGCATGGCTGAGCTGGACCCTGAGAGGAGAGGTTGCTTGTATTGCATCTTCCTCCACCCCCTCCAGTTTGGGGCAGGCCCCCACATGCCTTATCCACAACACCACATGGAGGGAATCGATCACCTCAGTAATACCAACTCCGTTAGAATTGAGACCCGGATTATCCCGCACGAGTTGAGGTGGAGAAGGCACTGCGTGCGCATTTTACCAAAACTGCTACCTGCCCAACTTGCCAAAGGAGAAAGGAAACAGAGAGACCAACAGGAATGGTTTGGAGCAGTGTTTCTCAACCTTTTTTTTATAAAGTACCCCCCTTTAAAAAAATTATCAGTACCGCCAGCACTGTTTTCAGACACACAAAAATTTTCTACCATTGCAACACATTTGTTTAAGCAACTTAATCATAGCTGGGTGGGTGATGACATTTTTGGGTGTAAAAAGTACAAAAATAATAAAGCACTGAATAACTTCAGTTTTCTCCAAATTTCAGTTGTGCTGATGTACCCTCCAGACTTCTCTCAAGTACCCCTGAGGGTATTCATACTACTGGTTGAGAAACACTGGTTTAGAGAAGTGTTTTTCAACTTTTTTTATAAAGTACCCCTTTAAAAAAATTATAAGTATCCCTAATGCACCCACCCCTCCCCCAGACCCAGGCACCCCCAGCTTTCCTGCCCTAGCCCAATCCCTCTCCTTCTTCCGCAGAGCCAGGCAGGGTAACTCTACCTTTAAAGTTCCTGCCGCTTGGCCCTGCCTCGGAGACTTGATTGCACAGGAAGCACGTGGCCCGACAGTGCTCGTGTAATGTAGACAGCTGCTACCTTATAGGAATGTGCTACTGGGAGCATTTTCTTATCTGTCCTATTGTAAGGAAATGCTCCTACAGGAAACTGCTACCAGATGAATCCTACAGGGCGCATTTCCATACAGACCAGGTTCGCCGCTCGCTGCAACTCATGGTGCTGTGCGCTCTGCTCCCACCCCAGCCTGGCGACCCCCTAGTGTGGCTCCCAGGGGCAACTGCTCCCCATCCCTCCCCCTCACTACACCTCTGCCTAGTGTGGCGCCCGGGGGCAACTACGCCCCCCTGCCCTCGCTTCCCCCCTCACTACACCTCTGTGCCGGGAGCCCGGAATATCCGACTGCATCCTCCGCCCAGCCCAGTCCAGGGCTTGGGGGACCCAGCACTGCACGGGCACTCCAGAAGCCCAGAGCACCCTGGCAGCCACGCTGAGGCCCGGTATTTTTTCCCGCAGCCCACGTAGTTTGGGAAACGCGGATCTAGACTACAGGATTTTTATGCAGGAAGCTTTTTTCGGAAGAGATCTTCTGAAAATACTTCTTGTGAAAGAGAGCGTCCACGCTGCAAAAGCACATCGAAAAAGCTATATGCTTTTTCGAAAGACAGAGTCCAGACTGCGTGGACGCTCTTTCGCATGTAAGCAGTGATTGCTATGGACAGAATGGCCACCAGGGCACCTGTGCTTTTTCCTCTTCCCTCTTCTTCCGAAAAAACTCCCTCTTCCCCATCCACACATGCCTTTTTGTGCAAGAGCTCTTCTGCAAAAAGGCTTCTTCCTTGTAGAATGAGGAATGCCCATTGCGCAAAAACCCCTCTGATCTTTCAATTTACTGTCGAAAGAACGCTCTTGCCATATGGATAAAACTCAGGTTTTGTTATAAAAACGGCCGTTTTTCCAACAAAACTCTGTAGTCTAGACAGATTTGGATTTTATTTTCACCCTCCTGAAGATAATCCATAAATGGTTTCTATTTCCACTCAAATAAATATATGCAGATTACTCTTTAATATGTCTCCATCTAAAACCATCAAAAAAAAATTCTGTATTGTCCTTCTAGTGCTACATAATAATTCTCTGCCCCGCCATGAGAGTTATCCCTCTTTGAAATGTCTTTCAAAATCAGACAAATCCACGTAATATGTCTCTTTTCTTTCCCAGAAATCATGTGCCAGCAGCTCATCAGATTTTAATATTCCCAGATATCATGCTCAAATCTGGGCTCCACTTTGCATGTTATATTACACGGCACCCAATAGAAATTCTTCCTGGTTTAAAGAACTTCAGCTTTAGAATCAAATTTTTGGCTGTCTCAATCTCACATACACTACAATAAGGAAGTAATTCCATTAAATTAGGCAAGAAATTTATAAAAATTAAATGATATATGAATACTAACTTTTCTTAATGCTTATTTTGTAAATTCAGTATTGATAAATCATAATTACCACTAACTGGGTTACTGCCCGGTCACATCAAATTTTGACAAGATTCTGTAAATTATTTCCCCAACAAATGATCATCCCTGACCTTACCTGTAGAAAGTGTCTTAAATATTGGCTGTGACAGATCTGAGCTTCCAATCTGCAAGATGCAATATTTTTTAGGTCATTTTAAACTTCAAAGTATAATTTCATAATTTGCACACGCTATAACCACTTCCTCAGAAGATCCCAAAGTGACAGAGACTTCCAAAACTGTAACACAAATGGGCTCCAAACCCATGTGTAAAAATTAAGTATTGGAATCCCAATTTTATACACATTATGGACTAATAGCAGGCCTCATGACAGTGCAAGGCCTGTGATTGTCATCACATCAAACCACTTAGAGGTGTGTCTTCTCCACCTGGCTCCTGCCTTGCAACCTGAGACTCAGCTTCCTAGCTGCCCTTCCCTGCATTTTTCAGGGCTCCAACACTATTGATGAATACAGGTTTGGGAGGGTTTCTTTAGCTGAAACTGAACCATTTTGACTCTCTGTTTTGAAATGACTCATTTCATTCCAAAATCTAGCTTTTTTACCTCAAGAAAAAAAAGGGAAAGGGACCAAAACTTGATCTACAGCAATTGTTGCTTCTCCCATTATTATTTTTCCCTAGACTTCCCTCCCTGAATCTTTTAATACAAAAATGGTAAAGTTTGACACACCCGCCCACCACACTGCTCCCAATAAACCCAAAGAGAGCAAAGACCAGAAATTGGAGAAGAACATGTGCAAAAGGCTGACATCTTCTCTCACGCTGAACTTAATCTCATTTCTTTTTTGAGTTACTTCAGGTGTTCTTGGTATAGGTTACATGACCTGCATTTCACACCATCACCCCGATAAGAGAATGCCAAAATCACACCGCTATGCTCCGGGGACTCTTTAGAAAATGCACAAAAATCTAACGTATGGAACACAAAACTGATGGCAAATTAGCTCTGTCATCTAGACAGGAGTTCATATCAAAATGCAGAAGAGCTATTTTTATCATTCCTAAGATAAACAATTATTCTTCTGAAAAATATCATTTTCGAGGCACCTGAATAGGTTTTGTGGAGAAATCATGTTAATTAAGGACACACTACACAGCAGTCGACTTTGCATGGCTCGCTCATAAACTAAGGACCCAACCCATTCACCACCACCTCCCTTGGGTAGGATGATAAACAAGAACATTATCATTTTGCAGGGCAAGCCACATCCCACTTTAAAAATAGCTGTAAATTATTGAGTGGCTCTGCTACAGCATATGTTGTTGTCTTAGCTGGGCTCCATCGTACTTAAAACGAATTTTAAATAAATACGCCAACTGATAAATCCAGGAGCATAAAGTGTAACTCTCTTATTTTCAGAGTCTCTCTCCTTCTCACTTTAACAATGTTGTGTTTATTGCCCGTGTTACCGTAATCGCTGCACAATACTGTATTCAGTTAGCATAACAATTCCATATTTCAACTTCAGCTGCAGGTAGCACTAATTACACGGGAAATGCTAGCTGGCATCTGCATTGAACATGTCTGTAAGCACAAAGCATAATTATCTTCAGATGTTAAATAGCTGATGCTTATTTGTGAATGCAGGACACATTCTAGTCAATATTTTGGACATGTTTCAGACCAGCTTTAAGCCAAAGCGCCATATAGTTCTCCCCTTTAAATTCGCCTTGTCTCACTACAGAATGTGTCACCCAGCAGAACTGAGAGGGTGGCAAGGAATGGAGGGGGAGCTAGTAAAAACAAATTAGATTTCTAAATCAAAACTAGATCCAAACTCTCATTCAGTGCTATGTTGTTTTATTCTTTGGGAGACTGGAAAAACCTTTCTGTTTCTGATCAAGTTATATGAAGTAGTTGCTGTCTCTCCTCTCCTTCCCCCTCCCCCCAACTGACAAATAGATTAGTGCAGACAATTTCTCTCCATTAAAGATTTTCCACTTGACACTGTAACTTAGGCACTGTTAGAATTACCCCTTAGGGGAGCACTTTTTAAATTCAAGGTAAGAAAATGATTTGCATTTATCACTTTAGCTCCATATAGAGTGCTCTCTCTCTCCCCCACATTTCATTCCCTCAACACTTCACTCCACCTCACAGCAAAAACTCAGGAAGGATGAGGATGTTTGTTTTTAATCTGTAACCTAGGATACCTGTTACCTGTAGGCAATTGATAGTAAGTAAACAATATATTAAATGCAAATTGATTAAAAGTATTATAGCTAAAAAATACAGGCTACGTACACTTTTGTTGCGTGGTTTTATAACAAAAGGCAAACATTGGCTGTGTGTATGACAGGACACAGTACAAGACAGGTTCAATGCACACCCACTGTTAAAATACAGTTAAGAGCTTGCCAGATACCAGTGTGATGGGGAAACTCAGGTCTTCTAAGAGCTGTCCACCTGCAGCTCCCACTGACATCCACTGGAGATGTAAGAGGTCAGGGTCTATAAAAAACAGTCCCATAGTATTTAAGCTTCACATATTTTGCAGGGTTAAAACCTTGTCTCTTAGAAGAAATGAGCAAATTTCTGCTTTCCTTAGGAATCCAGCTAATTGGGGAAGAAAATATGGCCATGAGAAAATAAGGGAAAAGGCATGAGAGTGGATGATGTTTAGGTAGGTCAACTGAAATAGGAATAAACACAGCGTGAATGGGAATGGGCTACAGGGGATGGATCACTTGATGATTCCCTGTTCTGTTCCTTTCCTCTGGGGCACCTGGCATTGGCTGGTGTTGGAAGACAGAAGAGTGCACTAGATAGACCTTTGATGTGACCCAGTGTGGTTGTTCTTATAGAAGTGGATTGTGCCCACGCAAGCTCTAAGGTGCTGCAGGACAATTTGTTGTTTTTGAAGTTTTTCCAGTTATAGACTAACACGGCTACCCCTCTGAAACGTGTGTTCTTATGACAGCACTAACAGACAAATGCAAACGACGTCTTATTCATTTAAAGATTACAGCTGTCAAAATCTTACTTCATATTTATTTTCTCTGAACTCTGGCTGGGAGAAATTATTTTAGTATTTAAATTTGGCCAGGAAAAGTCTGATTTTAGAGGGACAAAGAGTGGGCCTACCATGGTGAAGAAGAGGATTCATTTTCTTTAAAACATTACCTTGCATTTTGTATCTTTAAAAAGTGGATCATACATTCTATGTGCCATCCAAGATAATTAGGATGCTGATAGAATTTACCTCTTGTAAATTTTAATCATTAATACCAGATACTACTCTAACTGAAACACAGCTACACCTTTTACAATTAATTCACATCTAATATGTCAGTGACTAGATAATTTTAAAATGAGCATTTTAGTTTCACTTACAGGCAGTCTGCCTTAGGATAAAATTATGGGAAGAAACAGCATACTACTCTTACAGACTATGGATATTACTCTTTGGGGAATTCAGTTCTATGCCACATGCACATAATTTGTGTCCTCTGAAGATTTCTTTTCTCCACAGAAAAAGTAAAGACGTTCTGACAGGGAAGCAAAGGGAAGCCATAAAAGTATTCATATGACCCTCCTCAGAGGTATGTTTTGGGTGCCCAGGGCAGCCGGCAGGGAGGAGAAATCACTTTGGGGCAGGAGGCGTGAATAGGGAAAACCCGGTTGGTGGCTTCCTCCCTGTGCTTGGCTTGACTGCTAGTCCTGGCTGCACAGGGAAGGACAGCACTTCCTTTTCCCCTGCATGGCATCTGGGTCCAGGTCAGACCCATCCCAATTTCTGTCCCCAGCTCCAGGAAGCTCTGAAAACTCCCCACCCCTGCACTCATCACTCTTCAACTGCAAGGGGGAGGATCCCCAAACAGAGAGGGGACCAACCCAGGCCTCCCTCATGCCCCAACTCTCCCAATGGGCCTCAGCCTCCTATACACACACACAGAACCCACCCCGATGAACCCCATTCCAAGTGTACCTGGACAACCCTGATGAACAACTGACATACAGAACCCTTCCCCTCTCTACCAGGCCCCAAACAGCTGCACCCAGTTCCTCACCCCACTGAGGCCTACTCCTCCAGCATCTAGACCTCCCCAACTGAGCCCCAAATACCTTCACCTTGCTCCCCTGCGGAGTCCCAGTACCTTTGCATTCAGAACACCCCAGCAAACCCCTGTTCATACAGATCCCCTCCCGCGGGCCCCCCCCCACACACACCTGGTTCTCCCACTGAGTTGCCAGCTCTTAGATTGCTCCTCTCAATCCACACCCAGATCATCCCCCCACACTAAGGTTTTCCACCTTTGGATCCTGCCTGCCCATACCTGGTGCACCTGAAACAGATGGGCAGAAACCTTGGGAGTTTCTGGGACAGGTCCAGTCCTTGCATTTCATCAGGGTCGGGGACTTCATCAGTGCTGAGTCCGTGTCCCAGAGAGAAGCTGCACTGTGATGTCCCACCTTGGTACAGTGCCCTGCAGTCTCCAATGCCATGCTGAAGCATCCATATGACAGGATCATCCGTGATGTGGAAGAATGACTCCCCGCAAATCTCCTTCAAAAGTGAGCTGAGACACAGAGAAAGTGAAGGATGCTCTTGGGTAGAAAGCAGACATGGAACAAGCCCCAAACACTGTGCACAGGCTGGAGTTGGTCTTGTTCTTGGTCCTATTTTGTTTGAATTTGCATGAATACATATTCTCACAACTTTACAGATAAAATTATTACCTATAAATTACACTGTAATTATAACAAACGGCATTTCTGTTTAAACAAGATCATCAATTAACCCAGATAGCAGAGATCATGTCTTCTTTTGTGTCTTGTACAACACTGATATGTAAGAAATAATAAATAAACGATAGTGACTTTGGAACAGACCCTAAAATTGTTCACATGGGAATGAATATTATACAGTAATATATATCCCATACCTCACTGTTGTTTAATAGTGCTATTTTGAAACCAGTAGCAATAATAATGGCATAGAAGGAAAACCTGCAAGCATACTACAGTGATTCAATCTAGCTGTCACAAAGCATTTTAAAAAGAAAATATGATGTTTAAAACACTAGGAGCTTCACTACAATGTAGTCTGCAAGAAAATAGGATTAGAAGAAGTGTCTGGATCAGAAACACAGTTACACACTTGAGGATTACAGATAGATATTTCTAAAACACATTTGAAAGGTCACAAATAAGATGTGAAATGTACATCTGCCTATTGGAACAATATTTTCTCTGTCCTACATCCAAACTGATTTCTCTTCTGCTCCTCTTAGCAACTCTTGCATTGAATCATTAGTAAGAAAAATAAATATTTCCAAAAAAGACAGAGAGCTAGAGATAGATGGAGATAGATAGAGAGACAGAGATAGAGATATATCAGAAAAAATAAATTCAGACAATTACAACTCTAGTCACAAAATGACAAGAACAGACAGAAATTCCCTATATGACTGTAATGGGCATTTCACCATTATTAAAAAAGGTTATATTCAAATGATGATTCTGAAAATTGAACTATGTTCCAGCACACTAAATTAGTTAGGGTTAGAGCATAAGTTGGATGCCATATGAGGTCTGGCATAAAGTTTTCCCACCATTTTATGTAGTACAAGATACTATGGACAGATGTATTAGGGAGCGTTACATTTTTACAATATTTTGAGTACTGACCACATCCAGACTCAAGATTGCTTGTGAAAATTCCTGTTGAAATCTTTCAACTAGATCCTACTACTTCTAGTGAGGTTTTGAAACTAACCAATCCATTAGTCTACTGACTCTCTTGGCTTCTGGTCCTTTTTAGAAATCAGTAATTAGATAAAAGATCCTAGTGGAGTCTACCAGAGATCTCTGTGGCATTTGATTTGTTTGGTTATATCAGGTTCCATCATATGATTTTTGAAACAGAATGTTATTTTCCACAATAAGGCTCTGTTTCAGCAAGGCATATAAATATGTGCCTAAATTTAAGACTATCAGTAGCCCCACAGATTTAGAAGCATAAATGGGAATAGGCACCCAACTGAAAGTCAAAGTGCCTAAATTAGTCATCTAATCCCCTCAGTTCATCTGAAAATATTCCTCAAAATCATAGTTGTGTCATAAAGCCCGATACCTGCAAAGTTTGTTATGCAGTAAGCAAAAAAAAAATTCTATATAAGCAATAATATTTTCTGTATCCTGCATGTTATTCAGAATTTATATTCTATATCATTATTAGAAAAACAAACTAGAAAATGTTCATTTTTCACTGCTTAGTCCTTCTGCTGGCGTAAACTCAGCTGTAAGACCCTTGCGACAGGTCTAGCTACAACTTCCTCTGTGCTGTGGGTGCAGAGACAGGGCTAAGGGTGTGACGGAGTGGTGATTATCATAGAAATAAGAATTGTAGAACTGAAAGGGACTTCAGAAAGTCATAAAGTCCATCTCCCTAAGCTGAGGCAGGACCAATTCAACTGAGAGCATCACTGGCAGGTGTTCTTGGCCTGCTGTAACCTGTTCTTAAAATCCTCCAATAATGGGGGTTCCACAGCCTCTCTTGGAAGCCTATTTCAGAGCTTATCTCCCCATAATATTAGAATGGTTTTCCTACTGTTGATCTCCCTTGCTGGCAATTAAGCCTATTACCATCTTATCTTACCTCCAGTGGACATGGAGAACAATTGATGTAGTCCTCTTTTGGAGAGCTGACAGCCTATGTGGGCCGTTGGGCAAAGTGGGGGAGGGTGACTGCACTCCTGGAAGGGATGGGGCCTCAGACCAAAATGGGGGGGCAGCCACCCCTCAGTGTCACCTAGAGTGTGGCACACTCTATCCCCAGCCCTCAGAGCCACATGGAGCACACCATGTGGTGCTCCAGTGGTGATTTAAAGGACCCAAGGCTCCAGTTGCCATTGTCACAGAAGCAGGAGCAGTGGCCGGGAGCCCTGGGCCCCATTGAATCATTGCCTCCCCGCCATCAGAAGGCCTATATTCGAAGGCTGTTATCAGGTCCCAACCTAGTCTTTCTTCCGATTTTTTTTCTTTAATCCTTTCCTCCGACGTTAGACTTTCTAAACCTTTTATTATTTCATTCCCCAGAGAAAAGCAACAAAAATGATGATAGGTTTAGAAAACATGACCTAAGAGGGAAGGCGGAAAGAATTGGGCTTGTTTAGTTTAGAAGAGAGAAGACTGAGAGGGGACATGAGAGCAGTTTTCAGGTATCTAAAAGGATATCAAAAGAAGGAGGGAGAAAAATTGTTCTGCTTGGCCTCTGATGACAGGACAAGAAGCAATGGGCTTAAATTGCAGAAAGGGAGGCTTAGTTTGGACATTAGGAAAAACTTCCTAACTGTCAGGGTGGTTAAATGCTGGAATAAATTGCCCAGGGAAGTTGTGGAATCTCCATCGCTGGAGATATTTAACAGCAAGTTGGATAGACATCTATCAGGGATGATCTAGATGGTGCTTGGTCCTGCCATGAGGGCAGGGGACTGGACTCGATGACCTCTCAAGGTCCCTTCCAATTTCAGGATTCTATGACCATTTTTGTTGTTATCCTCTAGACTCTCTCCAGTTCGACCACATTTTTTCTAAAGCACAGAGCTGAGAAAACTGGACACTATATTGCCGCTAAGGCCACACCAACACTGAGTCAAATGGGACATTTACCTCCCATGTTATACGGAACATTCCTGTTAATAAATCCCAGAGTGTGATTGGTCTTTTTTGATACTGCATCACATAGTTGATTCATGCAGTGTGTGACCCATTATAATCCCTAATCCCCAGATCCTTTACAACAGTACTTGTCCATTTTGTAGCTGTGCATGTGATTTTTCTTTTCTAAATGAAGCACTTTGCATTTGTCTTTATTGAATGTGACCTTGTTCAATTCAGAGCAATTCTGCAATTTGTCAAGGCCCTTTTGAGTTCTAAGCCGCTCTTCCAAAATGCTTGCAACCCTACCCACAATGGTGTTGGTATAAACCTACTCTCCACTCCATTATCCAAGTCATCAGTGACTATATTGACTCATATCAGAACTAGGATTGACACTCCACTAGATATGCACTCCCAACTTAACAGTAACCACTGATTCAGTGAGTACAGCCTCTCAAGCAGTTGTACATCCATCTGTACCAGCTTTCCTTAGTTTGCTTATCAGAATGTCATATGGATCTGTGTCAAAAGTCATAATAGGCAGAAGATATTGCAAACCCTGATTCAGGGCATCTTCATAGCAGCCTTTCCCAGCATGGCTCCATCTATCTAGACAAGATCTTTATGCAGTTAACACATCATAGTATCTGAGCTCCACCTCACAATCTTTAATGTATTTACCACCCTCTGAGGGAACAGCTATACTGAAGCCAGAGGTGTTATTTCCAGCTTGGGAAGATATACACTCACTAGCTTTGATCTAGTTAGCACATTAAAAATAGCAGCATGCCTACAGTGGCAGGCTAGCTGAGACTTTAGATATGTAGTCTACCCTGCTTCCTGCACTGCTGTGGCTCTGGTGCTGTTTTTAGTGTGCAATGTCAATCAATGCTAGAACATATATGTCTACCCAAACTAGAAATTATACCTCCAGCGGGAGCTACCAACTTAAACACAACAAGGAATAAACTGGAGATTTAGGGTCAGATCCTCAGCTGGTATAAGTCAGTGTGATCTGGTTGAAGTCAATGGAGTTATAAAGATTTGTATCTGTGGATGATATGGTCCTTATGATCAATACTAAATACTATTCTTAACACCGTAAGAGCATCTACATTGCACCCGCAGCTCAAAATAAGCTATACAATCTGAGCTATGCAAATTGCATGGCTTATTTCAGGAAATAGCTTATTTCAAAATTTGGCGCTGTCTACATAGCACCACATTTCAATACAGAGCGCTATTCCGGAACTTCCCTTAATCCTTGTAGAAGGAGGTTTACCGGAATGTTGGAAAAGCGTGCCGGTTATTTTGAAAGCTCTTTAGAAATAACAGGTGCATTGTCAAGATGCAGAAAATGCTATTTCGGGATACCAGAAGTATCGCAAAATAGCACTGCTGTCTAGATGCACCCTAAAAGTACATATTTCAGATGTTCTAATGAAAGTGATTTGTTCCACTTTCCAGAGGAGGACAGAAGGAGACATCCAAGAAGTAGTTATTGCTTCTGATTTTGTAGGAAAAAGTACTTTGAGGAAAACACAGACATTCTTTGCACAAAAATAGTGACATGGCAGCAAAAATAATTGCCTGGGCAAAAGGCCAATTAGTACCTCAATGTTCCTAAACATGCGCATTGTTATGATGCACTGGTAATCTCTGCTATTGAGCATTCCTTCAGTATGGCTCGTGAATCCCTTTAATTTATCACACAGTGAAAATAAAACGATAGTATCAGTAATACCAAGATATAACTCTTATTAACGATGACAGCCAGAAAGACATCAAGTCACAAGTACATGAAAAGTCAAAACATGCCAATGACAGTAACAAAGCAAAAAAATCAAAGCGCGGGCTTTTGCAGAATTGATTAGGAATCTCAAGGCAGTTGGCTGTACCATAATATACTAGACTATGGTTTTATTGCTTTTGTACTGATACTCTATAAAGATTTTTTTTCTCATACATCACAATAGATACATTTCCTATTGGCCTCATTTACTTTTCAGGGTCTCCTTCAATTTTATGGAGGCAGATCAAACAAGATCCTCCCTGTTTGGAGAGTCAACAGGATGGTATGAATGACATCCAAATTATGCGTGGTCTTTAAAGCAGCTACTCTGCCTTGTATATGTGAGCACACAGAGAATTTTACACTGTATGAAACAGCTGCCTTTTTAAAGCTAGCTTTCTCAGATTATACTCATCACTTATAGAGTTCCCAGTTTACATTTGTTATGCATGTTACACATCAAAATAAATCTGACCAGACAACACAGAAGGCAAAGATCCAGACCTACTTTATTTTTAGTGGCTATGATATAAGGTAAGTGAAATACTCCTGCTAAACGCAAAAAGATTTCTCCATGACCCGAAGAGAAAACACTACTGACGGGACTTGTTTTCTTACAGTGATCTGTGTTTTCTATGTTTTGTGAGTGCTCAGCAGAACAATGTTGTTTTAATTTTTCACTTTCAGTTAGTATCCTCAGAAAGGTGAAAACTCCCACAGATTTGATATTTTGCTTCTCCATCCAGGCAGAAAAAATGATATATTTTTTTTTACTTTGGAACTATTACTTAAATAACTTGCTGTGTTATTTAACTAGGGGACTATTAGGAGAAGTGGTGTTCCCACCTTTCTCTCAAAAGTATTACATGCACACACTCATCCAGATTCTCAGGCAGGTGTAATATGCTGAAGCACCAATGAGGTTCAAAGAGCTATGTCTATTTATAGATTGCAGATCTAATCCACTGTATGAAAGGCAAACTTTACATCCTTTTTGAGCTTTGTTTCTCACAGAGAAACAAATTCACAGTCTAATATTGGCTTTTGCTAGGGCATTCTGCATGCAAACATCACTTTCTCTCTTCCAGACCCCACTTCCCTCTGTCCAAGAAGCTATTTCCACCCTCTATATCCAGGCTGAGGTTAACAAGCAACACTTGCCACAGGGATTCGGCAAGAATCACTTCGGCAAATCCCTGTGAGAGGCCAGCACGTGCTAACAGAATGGGTCCACAGAAGCAGCCCACCATAATGCAGCAAAAATAGAAATGGAACTCAGATATTTTGGAAAACTAGAGTGTCACACCTCTGATGACCTCCAAACACTTTATGAAAATAAGTTAGTTTTCAAACAGTTATATGCATTAGTACATAGGGAACATGTTATAACTGTATGCACAGTTCAAAAAAAAGAAACAAAGAATACGAAATCCAACTTACTGCTGGCGGATTTAAACCAGATGCATAAAATTCCCTAACTTGAAATCTGACAAAGACAGTAGCACCATTATCCCTCCTTTTAACATAAATCAGATGGGATTAATAGTGTGGGCTGGATTTCTTAAAATAACTTATCTAAAGCCACTAATTCCACCATTGTCACCACTGAACACACTATGGAGCACACATAAGAACATAAAAATGGCCATATGGGGTTAGACCAAAGGTCCATCTGGACCAGAGTCCTGTCCTCCGACAGTGACCAATGCCAGTTACCACAGAAGGAATGACCAGAACAGGTAATCAGCAAGTGACCCTCTCCCCTTTTGCCTGTTCCCAGCTTCTGACAGAAGCTAAGGACACCCTCTCTGCCCATCCTGGCTAATAGCCATTGATGATCCTAATGAATTTATCTTGTTCTTTTTCGGACCTTGTTAAAGTCCTCATTTTCACAACATCCCTTGGTAAGGTATTCCACAGGTTGACTGTGCATTGTGTGAAGAAATCCTTCCTTTTGGTTTGAAACATCCTACCTATTAAATTTCATTTGGTGACCACTAGTTTCTATGTTATGGGACCAAGTAAATGACTTTTCCTTATTTACTTTCTCCACACCAGTCAAGATTTTGTAGATCTCTATCATATCCGTCCTTACACTCCTCTTTTCTAAGCTAAAACGTTCTAATTTTATTAAATCTCTCATATGGCAGCTGGTCTAAAACCCTAATAATTTTTGTTGCCCTTTTCTGAACTTTTTCCATTGACATGATATCTTTTTTTGAAATGAGGTGATCATCTCTGCCCGCAGAATTCAAGATTTTTTTCTGTCTTATTATCTATCATTTTTTAATGATTCCAAACATTGTGTTTGCTAACCACAATGACTCCAAGATCTCTATCTTGAGCGGTAATTGCTAATTTAGTTCCCATCATTTTATATGTATAATTGGCATTATGTTTTCTGATATGCATTACTTTACATTTATCAAAATTGAATTTTGTCTGCCATTTTGTTGTGTAGTCACCTAGTTTATGGGATCCTTTTAAAGCTCTTCACAGTCAACTTTAGTCTTAGCTATCTTAAGCAGTTTAGTACCATCTGCAAAATTTGCCTCCTCGTTGTTTACCCCATTCTACAGATCATTTATGAAAATGTTGAATAGGATTGTTCCCAGTGCAGAAGCTATGTTGACTTTTCCCCAACAAATTATGACCATCTATGTGTCTGACAATTCTTTTCTTTACCATAGTTTCAATCAATATTCCCGGTACTGAAGTTAGACATACCAGGCTGTAATTGCCAAGATTACTGCTAGAACATTTTTTGAAAACTGGTGTCACATTAGCTATCTTCCAGTCATTTAATACAGAAGAGGATTTAAAAGATAGGTTAGAAAACACAGTAGTTTCACAATTTCACATTTGAGTTCTGTCAGAACTTTTAGGCGAATGTAATCTGGTCCTGGTAACTTGTTACTGTTTAGTTTATCAATTTGTTTTAAAAGCTTCTTTAATGACATATCAATCTGGGACAATTCCTCAGACCTATCACCTAAAGAGAATGGCTAAGGTATAGGAATTCCCTCACATCCTTGGCCATGAAGACAGATGCAAAGAATGCATTACATTTCTCCACAATTACCTTATCCTCAAGTGCTCATTTAGCATCTTGAGCACCCAGTGTCCCCACTGGTTGTTTATCAGGCTTCCTGCTTCTGATGTACAATAGACTTCCGATAATCCGGAACCTTTGTGTTCTAGGTGGGTGCCGGATTATTGGATATGCTGGATTATCAGGAGGTACTATAAAATGGATATATATATATATATATATATATACACACACCGTATACAGTATATATCATATATAAAGTGTTTTAATCCTTTTTATTATATATACTGTATACAGTATACTATAATGTTTTAGTCTTCTTAACCCTTTTTTACCCTTTTCGCTTGGTTCAGCTGCTGCCTTGTGACTCATTTTTTGCTGAAGCTCTTGCTATTTTGATGCCAGACTATCGGGAGTGCCATACAATTGGATGCCGGACTATTGGAGTTTTACTGTACTTAGCCAAAAATTCAAAAAGTAATAGAATTTTTTAACTGTTCTTCCAATTCTTTTTTGACCTTCCTAATTATATTTTTTACAAATCAGACTTTCTATTTTCTTGCTCCTTTCTATTTTCCTCACTAGGATTTAACTTCCACTTTTTAAACCATACCTTTTTTTAATCCGTCCCTGCTTCTCTCACTTGGTTGTTAAGACAGGGTGGCACTTTTTTGGTTCTCTTACTGTATTCTTTTTTATTTGGAATTTACATTTAAGTTGAGCCTCTACTATTGTGTCTTCTAAAAATTTCCATGCAGGTTGTAGGGATGCTACTTTTGGCACCAGACCATTTAATTTCTGTTCTCATTTTTGTGTAGTTCCCCTTTCTGAAATTCAGTGTCACAGAGTTGGGCTGCTGTGGTGTTATTCCCAGTATAGGGATGTTAAATTTAATTATATTATGGTCACTATTTCCAAGCAGTCCAGCTAGAGTCACCTCTGGCACCAGATCCTAAGCTCTACTTAGGATTAAATAAAAAATTGACTCTCCTCCTGTGGGTTCCAGAGCCAGCTGTTCCAAGATGCAGTAATCAAAGTATCAAGAAACTTCACCTCTGTATCCCATCCTAAGGTGACATGTACCCAGTCAATATAGGGATAGCTAAAATCCCTCAATATTATTCATGTTTTTTACTTTTATAGTCTCTTTATCTGCTGGGGCCTATTTATCTCCAATCCTGCCTCTATTCCTGATGGAGCATGGGAGCTTGCCCATTTCTGTCTGATGCTCCAGCTAGACCAGGGGAATGGGGTCAGGTCCAGAGATTTTTTCCCGTGGAAAATGAGCGGAGGTCAAGGTTTGCCCCTGTTCTTCCGCCCAGTACTCCAATGAGGAGTAGGGTTGGAGCACCAGGCTTTCACTCCTCCAGGAAAGCCCAACAGGGACAAGGAGGCTTGCAAGCCACAAAGTTCACTCTTTGTCAGCGCACCAGGCAAATGGAGCAGGGGAAGCCCTGGTACTCTGACCCTGCTCTCTGATAGGAGCTCCAAATGGCAGCCCCAGACCCCACTCCCCAGGCCCAGCTGGAGCACCAGAGAGGGACAAACCCCTGTGAACCATCTAGAGCAGAGGAAGGGTTGGGAGTGGGTGGGCTTTTATGCTAAGTGAGTGGGCCCTGGCTCACCCATGGCTACTCCCCAAAATAAGATCGGTACCAAAGAACTCAGACGAGGTGCTGAGGTATTATGAATTTTTGATGATAAACGTGTAAGAGAGAATGATGACTTCTAGTCAAATAGCACTTTTTAATTTATCTGGAAACTTCTGGCCTTCGCAGTGGGAAAAAGGTGGAACAATTTTGCTTCTGGTAACATTCTTCCTGTGACCTGTCTTTTTGTTAAGTAATTACAGTGGCCTTGACAAATATGAGTTAAGCAGTGTTGCCATGCCAACCCACATCCTTCTCTTTAGAAACATACTACTGATTCCAGAGACTGCATCTTAGAAGAAGTTTTCTACCAGTAAAATTGCTGTAGGGCTTCCTTTGATTTCAGAATTAAACTTAATGCCTTGACTTAAAGGCTATTAGGCTGAAGAGAAATCCATGGTATTAAGTACAATTATCATGGAGGTTCTATAACTGTTTTTACTTATCAAGTCTTTTGGCTATGCACAGCAATTAACACATTTGGTGCCCCATAATAAAATACCCATTTTTTTTCCAGTGGAAGATGGCAATAACAGATGAGAAAGCCCAATGCTTTTACATTGAAAGGGTCATTGCTCCGGTGGAGAACTCAAAAAGGAACAAAAATATCTTCCACAAATAGTAGTTCCCTCATTATTACAAATATCACCTTTTTTGCTCTTAGACTTGCCAGCATTGGCTTTTGGATAACTTAGAAACCTAAGCAAATCTATAGCTCCTATGACCAAATATTTTCATTTGTTTCAAAGATATCAAAATAAAAAACAGATGAAAGATAATCCAAACCAACTATGAAAGTACTGCAAATGTGTGCATAGACGTAACCAGCAAGGTTAAAAAGCAATCAGATCAATAGAGCCCAGTAGCAACACACGTAGTGTGAGAAAATCCAGTTGACTTCAGAAGCATTCTAGATGGGTGCAGGAGTTCACCTGCATGGGGATCCCTGCAGGATCAGGACCATAGTGCCCTCTAGTACTGCATCTTGGAAGAAGAATATATTCTTATCTGAAAGACATATGTGTCCTATTTTGACTGACATAGCACACTAGAAACAGCATCAGAGCCCAGCAGTGCAGGCAGCAGGAGAGACAAATACCTGAGTATGTACCTAGGCTCTCAGGGTATGTCTAGACTACATGCCTCTGTCAGCAGAGGCATGTAAAATAGGCTACCCGACATAGTCAATGAAGCGGGGATTTAAATATCCCTGTCCTAATTAAAATTAAAATGGCCACCACGCTGTTCCAGCTCAGCTGATTGTCGGCACAGCGCGGCAGTCAAGACACGGATTGGTTGACAGGGGAAGCCTTTGTCGACCTCTCCCTTATGCCTCATGGAATGAGGTTTACAGGAGCAGTCGACAAAGGCTTCCCCTGTTGACCAATCCACATCTTGACTGCCGCGCTTTGCCGACAATCAGCTGAGCCGGCACAGCACGGCGGCCACTTTTATTTTAATGAAGCCGAGAATATTTAAATCCCAGCTTCATTGACTATGTCGGGTAGCCTATTTTACATGCCTCTGCTGACAGAGGCATGTAGTCTAGACATACCCTGAGAGCCTAGCCCTAGCTTTGAGAAATAAAGTTATCTTTGCTATCCTATCAGAGCAGTACAAGAGTGTAGTGTTTCAAAAGAAAGCAATGGAAACACATGTGAGGAACCCTACAGTTTTAATACAATAGATTCATATAGGAAGTACAAAAAAAAAAACCCTTGTAAATTGATGTAATAACACTGACACCATTTCTACAGAAGCAATCACATCTGAATCTACTGTTTATTTATTAAAGTGATAACATTATCCCTTGGGAACTAAACAACATATACCCAACAGTGTATGTGACAATGTTTAAACACATATTTTGCCAATAAGTTGAGAATTTATTAACATAATATTCAAAAAATTCCCACATATTTTAGCTGATATGACTAGAATGACAAATTCTGTCCAAGCATCTCCTGGTATTATTCCATATCCATAAAAATCACACCAGAAGAATTCTAAAATGAATAAGCCCATTACATAAGAACATAAGAATGGCCGTACTGGGACAGACCAAGGGTCCATCTAGCCCAGTAGCCTGTCTGCCGACAGTGGCCAGCACCAGGTGCCCCAGAGAGGGTGGACCGAAGACAATGATCAAGTGATTTGTCTCCTGCCATCCCTCTCCAACCTCTGACAAACAGAGGCCAGGGACACCAATTTTATCCCCTGGCTAATAGCCTTTTATGGACCTAACCTCCATGAAATTATCTAGTTTCTCTTTAAACTCTGTTATAGTCCTAGCCTTCACAGCCTCCTCTGGCAAGGAGTTCCACAGGTTGACTACACACTATGTGAAGAAGAACTTTCTTTTATTAGTTTTAAACCTGCCACCCATTAATTTCATTTGGTGTCCTCTAGTAGTTCTATTTAGGGAAATAAGAAATAACTTTTATTTATCCGCCCTCTCCACACCACTCATGATTTTATAGACCTCTATCATATCCCCCCTCAGTCTCCTCTTTTCTAAACTGAAAAGTCCCAGTCGCTTTAACCTCTCCTTATATGAGACCCATTCCAAATCCCTAAGCATTTTAGTTGCCCTTTTCGGAAACCTCTCCAAGGCCAAAATATATTTTTTGAGGTGAGGAGACCACATCTGTACACAGTATTCAAGATGTGTTCGTACCATAGTTTTATACAGGGGCAGTAAGATATTCTGTGTCTTATTTTCTATCCCTTTCTTAAAACTTCCTAACATCCTATTTGCCTTTTTGATCGCCGCTGCACACTGTGTGGAAGTTTTCAGAGAACTATCCATGATAACTCCAAGATCTCTTTCCTGATTTGTCATAGCAAAATTAGCCCCCATCATACTGTACCTATAGTTGGGGTTATTTTTCCCGATGTGCATTACTTTACACTTATCCACATTACATTTCATTTGCCATTTTGTTGCCCAATCGCTCAGTTTGGTGAGATCTTCTTGGAGTCCCTCTCAGTCTGCTTCTGTCTTGACTATCCTAAACAGTTTTGTATCATCCGCAAACTTTACCACCTCACTGCTTACCCCTTTCTCTAGTTCATTTATGAATAAGTTGAAAAGGATTGGTCCCAGGACTGACCCTTGGGGGACACCACTAGTAACCCCTCTCCATTCTGAAAATTTACCATTTATTCCTACCCTTTGTTTCCTGTCTTTTAACCAGTTCTCAATCCAAGAAAGGACCTTTCCTCTTATCCCATGGCAATATAATTTACACAAGAGCCTTTGGTGAGGGATCTTGTCAAAGGCTTTCTGAAAAACTAAGTATACTATATCTACTGGATCCCCCTTGTCTGCATGTTTGTTAACCCCTTCAAAGAACTCTAATAGATTAGTAAGACATGATTTCCCTTTATAGAAACCATGTTGACTTTTGTCCAACAAATTATGTTCTTCTACATGCTTCACAATTTTATTCTTTACTATTGTTTTGACTAATTTGCCCGGTACTGCAGTTAGACTTACCAGTCTGTAATTTCCAGGATCGCCCCTAGAGTCCTTTTTAAATATTGGTGTCACGTTGGCTACCTTCCAGTCATTAGGTACGGAAGCCGATTTATAGGATAGGTTACAAACTACAGATAATAGTTCAGCAATTTCCCATTTGAGTTCTTTTAGAACCCTTGGATGAATGCCATCTGGTCCCGGAGATTTGTTAACATTAAGTTTTTCTATTTGTTCCATTGCAAGTGGGGAAGTTTAGTTGAGGTGAAAGATATTTTGGATGTTTCCCAAAGGGACCTGAGAGCGTTTTATGGACCCATTGATACCTGATCCCTGCCTTCAATCAAGCTACAGCAATGATGAACAAAAGTAACCAGGCTTTCAAAATGGACAGCAGCAGCGAAACCGACAGAAACTTAACTTGTATTTTGGTTTCTTCAGCTAAATGTGGAGAAGTGGCATGTAAAAGATGACTATCTGACTAATTTCAAACAAAGGGTTATATTGCAATCAACAGGACTAAAAACGAGAGACAAGCAAGCAAGTTTCAGTCTTTAGTGTGGAAGACTTGCACAGCTTTACTGAAATTGAATTAGAAGCCAATAGCAGAGGGAGTTAATGAAGGCTGGAAACTGATGAATATAGTTTCTACATAGGAACAATAGACTTACTTTTGACTCCAGCTGTAGAGATACAAAAAACATTGATAAAGAGCAAGTGCACAACATTAAGCGAATATTGACTTCTGTTTCAGTCAAGATCACAATGCATTGAACAAAAAAGGCTATATTGATTGGGGCAAAGACCAATATTTACCTCAAGGAACAATGCATCTTGATGCTGATCAAAGCCAAAAGTCAATACATGCATTTCTACATACAATCTATTACAAATTTGTGTCATGGATTTCTATGCACAGTGTACTCTAATTTTATGCTTAAACTCAGAAGTAGTTTTATGTTTCTGTACCCAGGTAGACAATGCATTCTAGCTTGTTACAATGGCAAATTTGTATTAGATTAAAAACAAATAAACATTTTGAAAAATATGCTTTTAAGAAACATCTTCTAAATAGAGACAGTTTGCCAATTTTAGCAAGCTTTTCAGTCAAGAGTTTTAAGGCTGTCAATTTTTCTCAGAATTCAAAGGAAACAATTTTTCAAACATCAATACAAACCAATTTTTACTCCACCATAATTTACCTGAAAAGAAATACAGTGAATCAGATCTACAAACTCTATTTATATATTTCAGCTCAGAACTGTGATCAACTCCTAAATCCCTATATGCTTCTATTTTATTATGTATTGATTTTTTTAAAAATGATGAAAATAGGAAGTCCAGACAGGTGCATCCTCAACCAATATTATAAAAATAAACCAAGCAGTTGGATAACGGAATTCTAGAACCACTTCCAACCACCTGATTGCCACTAAAGCTCTGGATGATAGATGGACATTGAAATATATCTGGAAGGTCAACAAAAGCATATTATTGTGAAATTAAGTGGAAGATGAGATGCTCTTCATTGAAAGTGTTCTGCCATTAAACCCTTATAAGCCAGGTTATAGATAACTAACAGTTCTACTGATTACAGCTATGGCAATATCACCATAAGGACTTGTCTTTCCTACTTTTAAGCCCTGGGAGAGAGGCAGTCTCTCCGGTAGGTAGACCCCAAGCCATATAGGCCTTTTAGGTCAAAACCAACATCTCTAGGAAACAGCCAATACAGATTACATGTGTATGAATATTTGCATTCTCAGAGAAGTACATGACTTACAAAGAGGCAACTGCAGTCTGCATCGACTTTACAGCTCCAAATGGTCTTACACCACTGAGAAGCAAGCTGTAGAAAAATAGACTCAAGTCCATTCAATACAACACCACACATGTCAGAGGGAAATAGTAGCACTTATTAAATATGTGAAGGAATTTGTGTACGTCTGAATCCTGATTGAACAGGTAGAAACTGAAAATCAATTCATGTAGACATTTCAGTTTTAATGCCTGAAAAAGTTTCAGTCTCCACATTCAACTGTACAAAACACCTTCTCCTTCAAGTTCTTTTTTACCTGAGCCCAGGTATTTCACAGGTGACTGTATTAGTGTGTGTGTTGCTCAAGTCAGTGAACATTTTATCAATTTGTTTTTTAAATATTTTCATGTCAATATGTTGCTTATAAAAGCCAGATTGAAATCCCCAGACGCAGATTATTTCTGTTTAGTCAAAGAAGAGATAAAATAGCAGTGTCTGTCCTGAACTGAGGGAATTATTTGTAAGAAGTGGAGGGTAATTTATTTAATCACTGTAACAGTTCACTAGCCTGCATCTCCTCAGACACAGATGGACAGAGAGCCAACAACTTATTCACACAGGCCTCCAAAGAGCCACCTTATGATCATCACTTGTAATATAACGATGTCTTGAATCACAACTAAGATCTGTGCAAGAGGGAAAATATTATATAGCTCAGTAAAAACCATAACTAGTCAGAAAATAAAATCTCCATGCTACAGGAAATTCTGTTATTTCCACAAGTTTTCATCCTCAATCAATCACGATACAAACTTTTGTGGGAAAAAAGTTCTGAAACAAAATATTTCATTTCAAAATCACATTTTAATTTAAAATGACTTTTCAAAACTAAACATTGCAGTTCATTCCAAACAATGCTTCAGAAAAATTGAAAAAAAATATTGAAATCAACATTTACCTCATGGAAATTACTGATTTCATTTAAATCATAATTCTTCAATGAAAAAATCTTTTTGTGGAACATTTCTAACATACTTAACAACATTAACACGGGACTGGATTGTGGTCGTGATGAAAACACCAGCTCCTGGGATTGTTTCTGCTACCAGAATCTGAGATTTAATATAGGGTTCCAGACTGCTTTTGTTTAACACTAACATAAATCTAGTCATAACCTTCAGTTGAAACAGGTGGTGCATACCTGATAAACTGATAGAGGAGAACTGCTAACTGCATAGATATGAAGTATCTACTTCTAGGTCACGCGATGACAAAAGTCAGACCTATCTTTCCACGCTCTGGATGATTTTTTGACCTCTGAACTAATACTGTTGTATTACCAACCTCAGGGCAGACTGCAAGGAACCTGACACAAACCCCAAACTGGTCTCAATAAACTTAAATTTCACCAAACCAATTATCAAGTGTCAACTCTCAGATACTGTAACAGTCTTAATGAGGCATCAAAGGCAGACAAGAGAACCCAAGGAGACTATCTTACCATGCAAGTGAGTGTACCTTTGTGACAGATGATCCCAAGAATTACAGCAACACTCATGTTACCCCCATTCCCAAAGGGCCAGTATCTTGCCACAGGTTAACTGCACCTTAAATATCACATTTACATCATTTTTATAGTTTATTACAGGACTAGCTCATTGAAAAAGGAAACAAGACAAGTAATTTACAAGGATAAATTAGGCAACAATCTCAATTTTCAAAAGGTAATAGAGCTTCTATAACAAGCAAGCACTATATGTCCATTAGGACTAACTCAAACTAAGAAAACACTTTAAAAAATGAATAGTTTAGCAGCACCTTAAAGGCTCAAAAAACATGTAGATGGTAGCTGTCATGGATACAAGATCCAGTGGGCTGTATCCACGATCCATGATACCATCTATATGTTTTGTGAGTCTTTAAGGTGCTGCTAGACTATTCGTTGTTTTTGAAGTTTTTCCAGTTTCAGACTAACTCAGCTATCCCTCTGAAGCTTTCAAACTAAGGAGCTGGAGATCTCTTCCTTATGCCTAGAAACACTCCACCATTCAGATTCCAATAAGCACAGAGATGACTAGTTCCTTTTGTTTGGTGTTTTTATCCCCCTCCTGCTATGTGCTGAGTGGTGAACTCAGCTGATAGAAGGAGTCCACTTGCATGATTCATCTTCACCGGGAAGAGCACAGAGCAGCAAAGTCTTTTGTTCTTCTGTTGATGGTATGTAAGAAAAGTACAGCTGCAATGTCCATCAATACCGGGTTTGGGTATAATGCTTTCTGTTGAAAATCATCCCTTCATGCTAATTAACATCTCTCTCCTGTCTGATGACTTACACAGTCACAAAGGTTCACAATGCAGCTGCTCACGTTATTTTACAATATGGGATGCAGATGTTATAAGTGCAATTAGTGAATGCAGGTACTTACAATTTTTCAATTGAAGTTAAACATTCTTATATTTCTAGTATCTATTCTAATATTATTAGCATAAACATAAGTCAGATTGATCCAGCTATTTGTTTATCTGAGACATAGGATCCTATCATTATGCGTTATTAGGAACTGGCATGTCCTTATAGATAAGGCACTTAAACAAAAAGATATGCATTGTATATTCAAGTGGGCAGCTAGGTTTATAGGCAGGCGTGTTGAGATGGGGGTGGCAGGCAAAGGGAACAGTTACCCCAGGGACCACCTATTAAAAAGGCCCAAAGCTCCTGGCCACCACCGCATGCCCTATACATCACTGACGGAGCACTGCGCTGTGCACTCCAGGCAGCACGAAGGGTCTAGCCCCACCCTTCCACCCGAGGCTCCACCCCCTCCAAGAGCATGGAGCAGCCTCCCCTGTCTTACCCAGGGGCCCACCCAGGCTGTCGGCCCTGCTGCGTTTTGGTGATTAACTGTTTAATGCCCGAGGTGCAGACAGCAGGGTTGAGATCTCAGAATGCTAGAAAAGATGAAGTGTCATTTATTGGCAGGTGGAATGGACTGGCTCCTACTATGATGTTGCATTTGACCTTTCAAAGTACAGTGAAATTGAAGGCAAAGTGTTGGGATTCAATTCACACTGTATAGCGGATTATGAGACTCTAATAGTATTCACAATTAGAGATAACCTTTCACTGCAGTGCTGCTGATGGCGATGATGGAACAGGCTTTCTGAGTTTTAAGGGACAGACATTCCACAACTTGATTTCATCTCTCTTTGTAATTAACTGGTATTCAAATACAATCAAATCTTGGGGGTGACATTCTTGAAGAATAACAGTTCTCCCTGCCTTATGATTTCAGTGTGATTTGTCTCAAGGCAGTCCCTGTCAATCGAATTTAATGACTGCAAAGGTCTTTTGGCTGATTCAGAGGTCCACTGGTTCATTTAAAGAGAGGTTGCATTGAGACATTTCTGAGAGGGGAATGGTGCCTATGTGCTCCCAGAGGTGTTTTTAAATACACAAGTCCAATGTCTCTTATTTAGAAAGTCTAATATTGCTTCAGGCCATTTGGTTCTACCAAAGGAATGTATTTTGTGGTTTTGATGAACAACGCTAAAATGATGTTTAACGTCCATTGATAGTGTAGATACTTGTGGAAATCCAAATGGGAATGTAGAAAGACTGAAGTGTAGTGCTTTTTGGTTGTGTGACACAATTACCCAAATATTTATTTCAAATCTATGTTAGCTTCATCTAAAGTGCCCTGCTCTGTAGTATCTAATCTGTAGATTTTTTAAAACTTGTTAGATAAAGACCTTAGCACTCACAAATCTTTATGGCTGACATCTTTTTCATTCTGAGAGGTTTTGATCTCTTCTACCCGGAATCAATGCTTTAGGCAACATCCAGCTAGAAGTCAAGTGGAGCTGATTTTTGGAGGTAGTGCTGGAAAATCAGGGTGACCACATGATTTAATCAGGGGAATAAATAATCTTTCAATGACTGAAAACATTCCATTTCAGAACTAGTTTCTTCCATTTACACTCAGAAATGTAGACTCAACGTTTGTCTTATTTATGTTTGCTTTTATTATTATTATAATAATTACTAGTAAAGCTGCCATAGAGAATCTGATAAGCACAAACACTAGCGTTCAATATATATTTGATTGATTTTGGTGTCAGGAGTAGAGCTTTTCTCCCAGACAGGGCATATACGTGTATTTGAATTATTTCATTGCAGAATGAGACTGTTGGGAGCTATGTGACAGACACAAATGAACCTTATGGTTTGCAAATGAATCTGTGATAGGAAGACATGATAATTCAGTGGAAGACTAATCTTGGTTTTAACGTGCTGAATTAGGACTCAGGAGATCTGCCTTCAGTTCTTAGCTTGCCAATGACTTCTTAGTGATCGAAAGGAGTTCTTATCCTCCCTGTGCCCCAATTCCCAATTCTGACATTCCACCTGCATTGCATAAACTGTCAACTATTTGGGGGTGAGGGCTTTTTACTATGGGTATGTCCACAGTACGGGACAAAGTCAAATTAAGATAGACAACTTCAGCTACATTAATTGTGTAGCTGAAGTCGAAGTAGCTTAACTTGGCTTTTGGCACTGTCTACACTGCAGAAAATTGAAGGAGGAACACACTTCCTTTCATTTCCCTTCTCATGAAAGCAGGGTTACCAGCATGGACTGGAGTGCCCCTCTTACTTCGAATTAGCTGTCTTAACTAGGCCACTAATTCAAACCCTGGAATACTGACAGCAGCAGCTTTGATCTTCCTTTGTAGCGTAGATGTACCCAAAAGGTACGTCTACATTACAGGACAAAATCAAATTAAGATATGCAACTTCAGCTACAGGCAGTCCCCGGGTTACGTACAAGATAGGGACTGTAGGTTTGTTCTTAAGTTGAATTTGTATGCAAGTTGGAACTGGTACATATTGTAGGGGAAACTCTAGCCAAACATTTCTCCAGAGCTCAGTTTTATTCTCCCACACCTCACTTCCCTCAGTCCTTTCTTCTCAAGCTGAGAAAAGCCGCTCTGCGTCTCCCTGGTCTGCTGGGGGGGGGGGGGGGCGGGCGCTAGCTTCGCGTCTCCCTAGTCTGCTGGGGGGAAGCAGCTAGTGCGGGGTTGCCTCACCCTGTTTGTAAGTAGGGATCCAATGTAAGTCGGATCCATGTAACCCAGGGACTGCCTGTACATCAATTGTACAGCATAAGTTGAAATAGCTTAACTTGAATTTCAGCCCTGTACACAGCAGGAAGTTGAAGGAAGAACATGCTTCCTTCAACTTCCCTCACTCCTCGTGAAATGAGGGTTACAGGATTCAGAGTAAGAAGTCCTCCAGCTCAACATTATTTCAAAATAATGGCTTGTAGTGTAGACATGCACTGTTATTTTGGAATTATTATTCCGAAATAATGCTGTTGTGTAGACATACCCTACACCCTGCCTCATACAATAGGCTACGCTCCAATTTTCATTAGAGCCTGTAGACATTACTTTTATATAAGCTGCAACTCTAGTGAGTAGTATCTACTTTACTCTAATCCAAATCTACCGAGTAGAATTTTTCATTTAAATTAGCATCCTGTCTCCTCAATTACCGTACTACTGCTACTAACAGCAACAACAAACACTATGGCATGTGCATTAATACTATACACTCAAAAACTTTTCACTATTAAATCACTTGTTAAAGACAAGACCAGACGTTATTGCAAATGAACAATAAAGCAGTGGAAACCATATCAGCACTCAATTTATCATGAATAACAGTTACAAGTGTTAGCTAAAGATTTATCTAGTCCATGACTACAAAGATCAAGGGATATAATGGGCTAGCTTACTTCAAATCCTTTTGTAATGCAAGTTCCAAATCTTTGCTGATAGATATTCATGAAGCAAAAAGGTAGCACATTCTAATGGACACGGATATAAGCAATCATCATTCCTACACAATACAATCTTTTTCACTGGCAAATCACAGGATTAAGTTTAATTGAAATTATGAATCCCTTTTACCTAAAATGTTTTAGTTAACTTAGTGCTGGTCAAGAGTACAGTATGGCTACTGCTGTGCTCGAATGCCTTTAAGATACTTGGTGAGAAATATCAATGCAAAGTTCCTACACCATTCCATTACTGTGCTTCAGACATGGTACCTGGAACCATCTCTATCATCTCATTTTTCCTGTCTTTTCATTACTCATCTCTCTACGGAGATTAACAATAATGGCAATGATGGTGACTTTTTCTACATAATGTGAAAGTAGAACTCAAAAATTATAAAATGTATGTTATTGTAAAAATAGACTTTTGGAGCCTATAGCAGCTATTTTACATAGGATTAGATGGAGTGTCAGCTTAGATTTTCCACTGGAAGATTTGTACAGAAAGGCAATGCCCTTGATTATGACCACTCATGTTATGACTGTCATAGTTTCAGGTGAAACAAAATACAGGACTATGTAGCACTTGTATTTTGTTTCAGCTACACCAGATTAACACGGCTACATTTCTATCATAGTTTCAGGTATAACTGCACCTTTGATTCCCCCTCCCCTTGGCCCACTTTGAGGGTACCCGCTTAAGGCGACCAGACATCAGCCCTTTGCATGTGCAGCTGCATTTCACTCTCTCTAGACCAGACATTAGGCTAGCAGTTCCTCTGATCCAGGTCCTCAGGGTCTCTCTTTCTCCAGGAGCTACAACAAATCAGGAAAGAGATCTTGGAGTTATAGTGGATAGTTCTCTGAAAACTTCCACACAGTGTGCAGCGGCGGTCAAAAAGGCAAATAGGATGTTAGGAATTATTAAGAAAGGGACAGAAAATAAGACACAGTATATTTTACTGACCCTGTATAAAACAATGGTACGCCCACATCTTGAATACTGTGTACAGATGTGGTCTCCTCACCTCAAAAAATATACTTTGGCCTTAGAAAGGGTTCAGAAAAGGGCAACTAAAATTATTAGGGGTTTGGAGCGGGTTCCATATGAGGAGAAGTTAAAGCAACTGGGACTTTTCAGTTTAGAAAAGAGGAAACTAAGGAGGGATATGATAGAGGTCTATAAAATCATGAGTGGTGTGGAAAAGGTGAATAAAGAAAAGTTATTTATTATTTCCCTAAATAGAAGAACTAGAGGACACCAAATGAAGTTAATAGGTAGCAGGTTTAAAACTAATAAAAGAAAGTTCTTCTTCACACAGTGCGTAGTCAACCTGTGGAACTCCTTGCCAGAGGAGGCTGTGAAGGCTAGGACTATAACAGAGTTTAAAGAGAAACTAGATAATTTCATGGAGGTTTGGTCCATAAAAGGCTATTAGCCAGGGGATAGAAATGATGCCCCTGGCCTCTGTTTGTCAGAGGCTGGAGAGGGATGGCAGGAGACAAATCGCTTGATTGTCTTCCGTCCACCCTCTCTGGGGCACCTGGTGCTGGCCACTGTCGGCAGACAGGCTACAGGACTAGATGGACCTTTGGTCTGTCCCAGTACGGCCATTCTTATGTTCTTATTGTATGGCAGTTACCAACCAGCTTTTATAAAGCAAAGATTATTTATTCTTGGGACAAAACTATCAGAGAAATCACAAATAAGAAATAATAATGAAATTTAAATGCTTAATAAAATATCAGGAAACACCCATCTTCCACATGGAATCTGTAAGCCAACATCTCTCCCCATCCATCAGCAAGGATTAGGGCCCTTCTTTAGACAGAAGGTCAGGTCCATTTCCTGAACCAAAGGAAGAACCTATTTCAGTTTGAAGTCAACCTTCATCCTCTCAGGGGGCAGTTCATCTCAAATGTTGTCTGTAGTCTTAACATTTTGCCTTAACTGCATTCCATAGGTTATGTCCCAAAGGGAGAGTGGTAACCCTCTCCCATAGAGTAAAACACATTCATAGACAAGCCATCCATGAATTCAATATCATGATCCCCAAAATGCTAGATGGGGTTGCAATATCTGTCAGAATGGCATAGTCCTGCAATCACCCTGCCTGTGCTTCTGTTCTCTTCGGACACGTTAAGATCTCCACACAGTCCAAAAGGGATGAGAACAATTTTCTATGCAAGGGTTCTACTTTGTTAAGTCCAAATAAACGTGAAATAAACTCTTGCTCATTTGGGAGATTCAGGAGTTGAAGATCACATCTTTTCTTGGGGATGTTTTCCAGTTTTGCCTAGTTAAGTTGTGAAATCTCCATCATTGAAGATATTTAAGAGCAGGTTAGACAGACATCAGTCAGGAATAACCTAGACGGTGCTTAGTCCTGCCATGAGGGCAGGGGATGGTACTCAATGACCTCTCAAAGTCCCTTCCTGTTCTAGAATTCTCTGATTCTATGACCTCCTTGCTCTATGGTGGCTTGCAGTACTTCTCCCTATGAGCATCATCCTGCAATAGAGCCCTGATGGCCATTTATCAGGAACAGATGGTCATTATTCAATTAAAGGTCTAGATGGACTAATTTCCATTAAATTAGCATTACAAGTAAACTGGGCTGGACTCCCCTTAAAGGGGCCAACACACCTGTGATAGTTTGGAATGCAGATGCCAAGGTAAAAGGGAGATAAAGGGGCTACGATAATAGAGACTAGTTTCTGAGCTACATAGAGCTCTTCTTTAGGTCTAGGAAAGGTACTAAGAGTATCATAGCTAAATACAACATTGAACATGGTTATACAACGCTACATCAAAAGGACACGGCTCTGGTGAGTGGGGCATAGTCACAACAGAGTTTGGTGCTTCTGGAAGTCTGCGCAAGACTTAGGGTGGTACAAACTGTGATTTGTTAATGGATTCTGGCAAAAACAACAACAACAACAAAATACTCCACCGTTCATGCAGCACTTTAGTTAGGAAGTATAAAAATGTTTCAATGTTAAAATGCTAGAACTCTGCTATGAACTCTGTTGTTTACATGTCTCCGTGACACCGGAGATTTTTATCTAAGTCCTCCATTCCACAAAGGTGAATTGGAGATGATTTTCCAAATGTTCTACATAAAATGGCTGGCTTTTTAAATTCTTGAAATTCTAGTGTATTTAAGTGGAACACTGAAGATGTTTATTCTCCTTTCTCCAGGTGTAAGGTACATTGACAATTCTATTAAACCATTTTATTTGCTTATCTAAAATACTTAATTAATTCTGGTTAATTCAAGATGGCTTCAAAAAGAATTGTTCAGGTCACTGGGAAACATGAGCATGGGTATGCATTGTATTGAAAGTCCCAAGCCAGATGAGTCTGGCACTAGGGTATTTCACTACACTCTCCTGAGGGAAGGACCCAGCTGCAGTGTTCCAGGAATGCTTCCTGCCAGCTGTTCCAAAAGAGTTCCAATTCCAGAGAGACGATTCATTTGCCCTTTAGTTAGGTACTAAATATCCATCTTCTAACATGTCTGTTCCTGCACACAATGTACTCATCGTCATTTAGTTACTTATTCATTATTATGGATCAACTTGACACTAGCTGTAAAAACTGTCATTTAAATTTCAAATAAAGCCTATTTATTTGGTTTTATTTTCTCTATTTTTATATAAATAATTAGTTCTAATGATAGCATAAGTCATGCCTAGGAAACTGGGCATTTATTTTGGTCAGTCTTAATAGTCTAGCTGAATGATTTTGTGGTGAAAAGCAATTGAGGACCATGGTAACCGTTTCATATTTCATCCTCCTCTCTCCCTTACAAAAGTGTTTTAAAGTATTAGATACAGCATAGTGTTTGCTTAACACTAACAACAATTTTGAAAGTTATTTTGAAATGTCTGAATATCTAAAGAATCTTTCCTTTTGAAAGCTGAGGCTACTTAGAGCTCAGTTCTAAGTACATGACAGGGAAAGGAAAGCATTGGAGGAAAAATACTTTTAAGGTTTCATTTCAGTTCCTGACAAATATTTGCAGGAAAAAAATGTTCATTGGCTTATTTTGCCATTCTAATAAATCAAATTTTATCAGTTGTTACAGTGCTTGACAATTTTCCATGTGCCCTATGTTCTGTAAGTTTGCATATTCTCTGTGTCAAAAGCTTTTAGCTGCTCAGATTTTTTCTTCCAGTGGCAAATATCATAGGTAGATGAGTTCAGAACTCTGCATATAGAACAGGAGTCACACACACAGCTGCAGAGTTCTCTAATGTAACTGAAATCTTCTGTTGGAGCATACACTTGAGATCCTACACAGACCAGAAATTCAGCAATCTCTTACAATTTTAAGTAGGTTTCTGCTGTGAAAAGAGACATAAAAATGGCATTCTGGTTTATGGGTTTTCAGTGAGTACTAACTCACATTTTCCTCAGCTTGTTTAAATAATAGGGAATCCAAACATCAAACTGTACTTTGTTTCTGGATAATGTATCATCAATTGTATTAAAAATAGTCTGTCAGCCAAATTCCATCATCAGTTACATTTTCCAGTTGCCCTGAATAAAAATAAAACAGGGTGACAGAAGAGCACCCAAGGACAGAATTTTACTGAATTTTTACAGTTGGACTTAAAGGTTGAAAATGTCAGGAGAAATGGGCCCCAGTTTATTCTCCTGGAAATTATACTCATTCTGAAGTTCAGATTTTCTAAAAATTTATTTGTCACTGAGGTCTGTGGAACTGTCTCTGAATACTCACCAACCCACTGAAGAATATGGCCTTTTAAAATATCATAGACACTTTTCAGAACTAACAGCACTTCCAGTAAATTTAGTTTTGGAAATGCTTGTCAATTCTGGGAGACTATCTTTAGGCTAGATACACAGAGAGCAGTGGAAAATGTCTTCCTACACTGCCCCAGCCTCTGTACCTGCTCATTTGTTGGCTTCATCAACCCATCGCTAATTGTCACATTTGTTGGCAAATATCTATTGGTTGTACTTTCTGTAAGTGGCTGCCATTTTTTGGGTAACTAGACTAAGGCTCATGGCATCAAACAATTTTCCAATAGTAGTGTCCTTTTGGTCACAACTTAGCTAGTACAGATTTGAAATGATGACCTTCAAATGCAAGACTCTGAACTATGTAGTCCCCCTTACAAGATCAATTTAATAGTCGCTATTTGAAAAGGTAAATAAGACAGAAGTGTCTTAAAAGGGAGACAGAAGTCTCTTTCAGCAATAACTTCTATTCTTCCTTCCTTGCCTGTTCCTTCTCTCACATCCCCAACCCTCATGCAATTCATTTCCTCTTCATATTTTCTTTCCTATTGCAAATTACATCCTGCTCTTGAGGTATATATCTACAATTGACTAAATTAGGAGTAGCATGTGTAAAACAAAAACAGGATATAGTCTTAGTATTTTTGTCATCTACGCATCCCTAGTCTTCTTGCCTTCTTGTCTTCCTCCAGGGAAAAAAAGAAAGTTGACAGTACAAAAGCTACAGATTTAGATTTTCCAAGTATTCTGGTGACAATGTCATAGAATCATAGAATAATAGGACTGGAAGGGACCTCGAGAGGTCATCGAGTCCAGCCCCCCGCCCTCAAGGCAGGACCAAGCTCCGTCTACACCATCCCTGACAGATGTCTATCTAACCTGTTCTTAAATATCTCCAGAGAGGGAGATTCCACCACCTCCCTTGGCAATTTATTCCAATATTTGACCACCCTGACAGTTAGGAATTTTTTCCTAATGTCCGATCTAAACCTTCCCTGCTGCACTTTAAGCGCATTACTCCTTGTCCTGTCCTCAGAAACCAAGAGGAACAAATTTTCTCCTTCCTCCTTGTGACACCCTTTTAGATATTCGAAAACCGCTATCATGTCCCCCCTTAATCTTCTTTTTTCCTAACTAAACAAGCCCAGTTCATGAAGCCAGGCTTCATAGGTCATGTTCTCTAAACCTTTAATCATTCTTGTCGCTCTTCTCTGTCCCCTTTCCAATTTCTCCACATCTTTCTTGAAATGTGGCGCCCAGAACTGGACACAGTACTCCAGTTGAGGCCTAACTAGTGCAGAGTAGAGCGGCAGAATGACTTCACGAGTTTTGCTTACAACACACCTGTTGATACAACCTAGAATCATATTTGCTTTTTTTGCAACAGCATCACACTGTTGACTCATATTCAACTTGTGGTCCACTATGACCCCTAGATCCCTTTCCGCCATGCTCCTTCCTAGACAGTCGCTTCCCATCTTGTATGTATGGAACTGATTGTTCCTTCCTAAGTGGAGCACTTTGCATTTCTCTTTATTAAACCTCATCCTGTTTACCTCTGACCATTTCTCTAACTTGCTAAGGTCATTTTGAATTATGTCCCTATCCTCCAAAGAAGTTGCAACCCCACCCAGTTTGGTATCATCTGCAAACTTAATAAGCATACTCTCTATCCCAATATCTACATCATTGATGAAGATATTGAATAGTACGGGTCCCAAAACAGACCCTTGCGGAACTCCACTTGTTATCCCTTTCCAGCAGGATTTAGCACCGTTAACAACAACTCTCTGACTACGGTTATCCAGCCAATTATGCACCCACCTTATCGTGGCCCTATCTAAGTTATATTTGCCTAGTTTATCAATAAGAATATCATGCGAGACCGTATCAAATGCCTTACTAAAGTCTAGGTATATGACATCCACCGCTTCTCCCTTATCCACAAGGCTCGTTATCCTATCAAAGAAAGCTATCAGATTAGTTTGGCATGACTTGTTCTTCACAAACCCATGCTGGCTATTCCCTATCACTTTATTACCTTCCAAGTGTTTGCATATGATTTCCTTAATTACCTGCTCCATTATCTTCCCTGGGACAGACGTTAAAATGACCGGTCTGTAGTTTCCTGGGTTGTTCTTATTCCCCTTTTTATAGATGGGCACAATATTTGCCCTTTTCCAGTCTTCTGGAATCTCTCCTGTCTGCCATGATTTTTCAAAGATCATAGCTAAAGGCTCAGATACCTCCTCTATCAGCTCCTTGAGTATCCTGGGATGCATTTCATCAGGACCTGGTGACTTGCTGACATCTAACTTTCCTAAGTGATTTTTAACTTGTTCTTTGTGTATCCTATCTTCTAAACTTACCCTCTCTCTGCTTGTATTCACTACGTTAGGCACACCTCCAGACTTCTCGGTGAAGACCGAAACAAAGAAGTCATTGAGCATCTCTGCCATTTCCAAGTTTCCTGTTACTACTTCTCCCTCCTCACTAAGCAGTGGGCCTACCCTGTCAATGGGTTTATTTACCACTTTTTTTATTTGAAAACAATTGATGCAAAAACTCCTGTGTTTTCAAATAAAATATACAAATGTTACCCCAATCTCTGAGTCTGTGCTGCTCAGATAGTATATCAAGTTGTATAACATTTTCTATTATACTTCAACCATAGGTACAAAACTGCTATAATGAAATAACTATCATTGTAAAAATACAACTCAGCATTATCTGTTATAAAACAAGACAGAATGAAAACTTACTGCACGGTTAAGTTGACAGAGCATTGACCTTTCAACTCTTAGAACAAATTTTTAGTATAAGCCCAGTCTCTGAGCAAAAATTGATAAAACTTTCAAACCCTTTCAATGCAACACATCAGACAATGCAAATGTGAACCTTTGCTAAAGAAGCCCAGTGCTGACAGAGAATGGATACAATTTCTTATGTTCGTGGTCACATTGTATGTGTAGATATACGTGGTATTTTGCCATTGGATAAAAACAAACATTCTTTCCCATTTCTACTCCAGAAACCAAACATTTTCCTTCAAACTCTAATCTACCACTATCAACTCCAATTTGGTCTTTAAATGTACAGATGAAGATTTGAGAACACATTTATATTTGTGTGTATTTTAAAGTACAGTGACAAAGGCATGTAACTCTGTTTGTTACATAGTAGCATTACGGTAAAATGAAGGCAGAAGGGTTTTGTGGACTTGCTAATTGTGTGAAAGCAACAGAAAGGGTCACTAAAACCAAAAATTAACACCACAGGTATCCTAATGTTAAGCTTTCCATCGCTACAGCAGACTATTTAGTCCAAAATTATGTCTTATCAGTTAAAAGAAGAGGATCAATTGATATTAGTAAGATCTTTCCCTCAAAATTTGATTTTTCCTTGATTCTCTGCAGCTGCTACATAAAGGTGAGGTATAACATAGGCTGTACGCTTCATGTGTTTGTCTGCATATCTATCATTAATGTCTTTCTATTATTCCAGAAGTCTCTTGAGCACTTGGACAGTAGAGTTTCAGTGGATTGGAAGTTCATGCTTCAGTAAATGCACTGGCAAGTTGGTGACCAGCTGTAATATATTCCAGAATTTTGTTTACACTGCAACATTGAATAAAATAAACTTCAGGTTTCCAAACAGGTAAAATGGTGTTCCACAGAGTCCCTCATTAAACCAGACTCAATTTAGAAAGCGGTATTATCTCTCCATCAAACCAGCCTCTTTATATCAAACCTCTTGGCTTGGGGGAAGTTTGTCCCAGAAAAATCAACATCTCCAGGCCTCAGTAGCTCCTTTCTCTGTGTAGACCCCTGAGAAACAGCAAGCAAGGAGGTTTCAGTCCAAAGGGGAAGTTTCAGACAGAGAGTATAACTGAGGGAAAACAGGAGGAGAGCAAAGAAACTCTTTTGCAAACTTCTTTACAGCTGTTAGCATCTGATGCCCAATATAAAAATGTCTATAAGATAGGCAAAATGAACCCCTTACAGCCAGAAACCTGATTGCCACTGTGCTTGATGATGGTTGATTAACTTTGCTCATGATTAGGTAGGTATGGGTAGCCTAGTCTGCAAGCTTTTTGCTTGCTTGCCTGTTTGAGTTTTGTTTGTTCTTAAAATCTTATTGGCATGGGATTTACAAGTAAAATAGATTAAAAATGAAGTCTTCCCATCTTTAAACAAGTTCCATTATGGGTTTTTTTTAACCATTTCCCATCACTATCCTCTATACAAGACACAAAATAGTGAACTACTTCTATTTTATCCACTCTGAGAACTACATAACGTGCTTCAGAAATGTTTTACTTAACAGGTAATCTGTACTGGGTTTTGTCTCTCTTTTCTCTGATAGCCTGGTGCATTTCCTGGGGTGCATTAGCACAAATTGGGAAAGAAAACACATTCTATTAATTAGTTTCCATTAGGTTTCTTATTTCTTTTTCTATATGCAGGATTTGAGCACTAGCATTGGAAAGAGACTAATGGATTTCCAGATAACAAAAACTACATTAAAATGGAGCCACGGTTAAGTGCACATCGGTCAGCTTAGACCTCATCTAGACTTAAAACTTTCACTGTTATAAATATGGGTTAAGGGTGAGATTTTTTTTCCCACTGTTATAGTGGTAAAAATCCTAATAAGGGTGCAGTTAGATCAAATATCAAGGTGACTTGTATCAGTCTAATTATTCTTGGCTCCATGTGGGAATTGCTATACCACTGGTAATCATCTGTATACCAATGTTACTGTGCCCTGACTAGAAAGCTGTGCCATTTTAACTGTACCAGGATAGTTACCCAACATTGTAGTGTTGACAACCCATTAGGAAAATTCAAAGCACTAAAATGAAGAGCTGATGCACTGAAACTTTAATGGAATAGCTTTTCTTTTAGCTGTTTAAATGAAGCATATAAAGCAGTATTAGTCAAAACAAAGACGTCAAAGTATCTGAATACAAATCACTTGTCAATTAACCATGTGTCAGTTCCACCATATCTAAGATCCTACTCATTGTCTAGCTATTCTTGGCTCCTTCCAAAAAAAAAATGGGAGAAAGAAAACCTGAACTGCTGATTTAAAAAAACAAGCAGAATGAAAACACAATAGGGCATCAACCACACTTTCTTTTGGAAGTCCCTTTTAACAACTGAGATACCTTGAGCAAGTCACCTAAATTCTATGTATCAGTTTACCCAGCTCTAAAATGAACTGTCACCTACATGGGGTATGTAATATTGTGAGGGTTAATGTAACTTCTGCTTTAAATTATCATATCATATTATGACTGAGGGATATCTAGATTCACTTTTTTCCTCAAACCTTGTCTCTTTTTATTTCTTTTTGGTTAGGTTTCCTCATATGCCTCCCATGTGAAAAAGAGTTATAATTTGATGAGGTAACTTCTACCTCTCCTTATTTTGTCACTATTTGGTCTGAGAAGTACAGAGACATCAAAGAGGTGAAGAAGAAATGATACTTTGTTAGTGGAAAGCTCAGCTAAGAACAGAGTACTAATTTTTCCCCTCACTCCAGAAGCAGTGGTTTATTTTAAACATGACAAACTGTTATAAGTTACATGGATGAGGTGTATTCAGGAGTACTTTGGAAAGAGTCACGATTGTCTAAGTAATCCAATTTATTTCTAAATGAAAAAAAAAGACCTCAAATTGTTTTGATTAAAAATGTTCTTAGGACGCTTTGTGTACTTTTGTTTTAGGACAATCTAATAATCACTATCACTCTGTAGGTTTAATCTCAGGAAAGGGCGGGTATGTTTTCAGCTAGAAATGAAGTGTGGAAGAATTCTCTCTCAATAGGGATGTGTCTAGATTACACCCCTCTTTTGACAGAGGGATGTAAATTAGGCACTTTGAAATTGCAAATGAAGCCAGGATTTGAATGTCTCGCTCTTCATTTGCATAATCACGTAATGGCGCTCTTTTGAAAAAGCGCCATTTCTAAAGTAAAACTGCCATCTAGAGGCAGTTCTTTTCAAAAGGGAAGGCTTTTTCAAAAGATTATGTAAACCTCATTTTTATTTTCGAAATGGCGCTTTTTCGAAAGAGCGCCATTATGTGATTATGCAAATGAAGTGCAAGACATTCAAATCCCGGCTTCATTTGCAATTTTGAAGTGCTTAATTTACATCCCTCTGTCAAAAGAGGGATGTAATCTAGACACAGCCTAAGAGAGTGGTTTTAAAGAAATGGGGTTAGATTCATGGAGTTAAGTGAAAATAATATTTATAGAAAGGACAATGGATTTAACAGACAAGTATTGATCAAAGCTGTGGGAGGGCTGATAATTCAGGTATACTAGTCAAATCCAGTGGTGGGTGACCCGCCAAAAGTTGAGAAAATGTATCGAGAAAGCACAAAAAATGGATTTAAACTTCAGGATGTCTTCCTTCTTTTGAGTTTTAGTCTATTCAGAATTTTCTATTCAGATTTGCAGAGCTAATGTCCTCTTTGAACAAGTCCCCTAAATACATAAAAAAAAACCACACACACACAGTCAGTGACTCTGTAACACAGCCCAAAATGCAGAAGAGCAAGAAAGTGGGTAGACTAAGAAACAAACTCATCTCCCCCCAAAGCATCTACTAGAAATTTGTTTATTTAAGAGGCTTCTCTTTCTGTTAACAATTTAGCAGTGCATTTAATATTAGTAACTAATGCCATGGAAATCTTAGAAATTTCAGAGTATTTGCTTGGAGATGTCCATTAGGCCGATGACTTAGCTTTTGAGATCTGCAAAAGCAGAATTGCTAATGAAAGACTAAATCATGGTATCTACTAATGTGTAGCCTAGGAAGACTGAAAGAAGAGCTTCTCTGGTGGCAGCTCAGAACTACTCTGTCTAGCCTCATCTACACTGAAGAAATTTGGGAATATACTGTTTTTTCGGTTACTCACTAAACTTCTGGTTTATTCTTAAAAATAAACAACTTTTTGAAAGTTTTAGTTTAGTTTCATTGGGTTCCAGGACGAAACTTGGCTCAGATCTTGTTTAAACTGGACAATTATACAAGTTCTTAAGTGGACCTTCTCCCCCGAGCCAATAAAGACAACTGTATTACTCTTTTGCTTAAACATATAACCACACATTTAAATGATTTATTGGACCAGAACCTTAGCGTACTTATCACTGTACCAGCAATTTGTTAGCAGTGTTGTTGCTTGGCATTTTGAAATATGATTGATATTTTGTAAATATATCTTACTGTTCTTATACATATGCACTGATGAAAAAAGCCTTATGTTAAAATAACGGTAACGTCACAAATTAACTACCGAAAAGTTAGGAAGTGCCATAATTACCATTGCTTGTATAACCTTAATTTGACTCCCTTACATGTATGTGTTTTGTTATAGTCTTTAATTACATGATCACATACTATTTCTTCCATAAACCCTTGCTTCGTTCAGTGAAGAGGTAGTCATTCAATACTTATTTTTATCCACTAAATTCAATATGTGACTCTAGGCATTATTTAAAACACACCATTCAAACCCTGCACTGACTACAAATGTTTTCTCATAGGAATTTTTATAGTGTTTTCACCATCATACGTGAATGTTTCACACAATGAATTTCTCTTCATAACACCTTGGTTAATAAGGGGGTGTTTTAGCCACATTTCACAGCTGGGGAACATCCCCCAAATCCAGCCCTCCTTGCACAGGGGAGCAATGCCATTTAAGACTACTCAAGCTAATAAGGAGGGCTAGATTTGGCCTTCTGAGCACTGAACATGGATGCAGCAGAATCTGACTGGAATGAAATATAGAGAGATTTCTAGTAGTCAAAGAGAAACCAAAGAATTCCTTGGATGTCACCATGCATAAGGATGGTTAGCATCACTGCAAACTGAATAGATTCTAGGATTTCTTAAGCAACAGAGAATAGTAATGTTTACTCTTACTTCCACTGTATGCAGTCTCTCCCCACCTTCATTCCTAAATCCCATCCACACTGCCTTAACTAGTAGTTTTCTCAAGATATGTCTTAAAACAGGCAGAACTGACTGACTGAAAATAAGAGAACTGCATATTGCAGTTCACATGCGTCATCAAGTTGAACTACAGTGTAAAATAGAAGAAGAGAGATCTGTAACCTCTGTACAGCAGTATTAGAAGCACACCATAAAAATACAACCATGAAACCTACTACAAGTTAAAGTAGCACGTGAAATTTACATTACCATACATGTTATATTGTTAACATAAACACACATAGCAGTAAAACAGAGGTGGAAACACAGGCATGGGAAGAAGAAGAAAACAGCCACATTTTAATGAGCTATTACCTGCAAAATTAATGTCCACAAGAAACTTACTATAAAACCTAGTGCATACTATCATTGCTCTCCACCAGCTGATGTTAAATTATTGTAATAACAATTAAGATAAAGAAAAAATCCCCTCTATTTTGCAAAGCAACTTTAACTTTATGATAAAGAGAAATTCACAATTTTGTTAATGTGTATTTCTCTTTTGAAATGTTGACTCACTAATTTGTCAAATCCCTCTAAAAACAAGGATCCATTTGCATTTTAACCTTCAAAATAAAATTGTGCAGCTCAGAGCACACTGTGTCACAGCACCAAAAACTGACAGCATTTTTCATAACATTTATTGAAATTATGATACAATCTGTCCCAAATACAAACTTTAAGAACTAGGTGTCAACAGGTGGCAGTTGTTTGAGAATACGTACTAAAGCAGAAGAAAACTCTGAAAGAACAGTGGCATGTAAAACGAGTGATATTTGGTGTTAAACTCACTAAGGATATCATATGTTCTTTGGTTGTTATTTTCAACTTTAATCTACATAGCCTGGGTCTGATAGTGATGAAAGTGAAAGCCCTCTTGGAGAAACATCATCTAGTAAAAAAAAAACACCTAACAGACTAAATATTTCTATATTAAAAATTGACAAGGAGATAAAAACTTTACCCGTGTGGGCAACACTGCCATTTATGCTAATTTATCAAGAGCAATGAACACAGCACATTAAACCCTGCTAGCAATTCCTGTGCTTATGTGCTAACATTCAAACCACACCTCAGCCGTGTCTACACTACAGGGAAGATCGACGTTGCTGCAGTCAATCTTCCAGGGTTTGCTTTAGGGTGTCTAGTGAAGACATGCTAAATCAAACTCAGAGGGTGCCCCAGTTGGCACGGTACTCCTGATCCTCATGAGGAGTAAGGAAAGACAATAGGAGCAAACCTCCTACTGTGTGGATAGGGATTTAAGATACATCAACTCCAGCTACACAATTGATGTAGCTGAAGTTGCATATCTTTAGGTCAACTTCCCACTCCAGCGTAGACCTGGCCCTAGACAGATCCATCAGAACAGGGTAAAAAAAGGACCCTCTGTAAGGTGCCTCAATCTGACCAACAATTACCCCCATTTATTTAAAAAATACCGACTGTGGCTTTATAGCCTCACTGAGATTTTCAAGAGTTCACATCTCATAGTTAGAGCCAGATTTTCAAAAAAGTACAGATCCCAACATGCTCAGTGAGGCTATTTCCATGGCCATGAACCCCTGAACTTTGTTCTCATCTTTGACTTCCCTCTCCTTTAGCTGTCAGGCTAACCTCCGTAATATCCCAGGCTCTCTCTCACACACACAGAGCATCAAAAAGAAACATTCATCAATTTTCATTTTTATTCCAAAAGAAAGAAAGAGGAAAGAAGAGCTGTTGACTTTGGCCAGCTTTATCCAGCATTTCTACTCCCTTAATTTCCTCACTTTCATCCATGCTGGGACCGTCCCCCAAGCTATCACGTTCTCCTCAGTATCAATGTGATTGCTAATGAGATGGAAATGATAATGCCCATCACCATTGTATGCCACAGTTAAAGAATTCTTAATTACCACTCTCCTCTGGAGACAATTATTTGAGATCAAAGGAGCTCTGAAAGGATCATTTGAAGTTTCTGTAGTGTAGTCATTTGGGTCAATTGGGCATTTAAAAAATAGGAAACTGACTTGGGGACAGATATTGACAGTGAGCTGTGGGAGCAGATAATGGAGCTGATTCATACAGTTTCAGTTATTCTACGTACAAATTACTCAGTTTAATTATTTGCAAAGAGACCACATCTCTCCGTGGAAAAATTACATGGAATAAACCCTGACTGTTCTTTCAGTTAGTGTAGTCTATTACACTTTTATGTGAATGATTTGGATTAGCAGGTAACATTAAATAATAGTTAAAGAGTGTTCTTTTATATTTGTACCCTGCTCTCTCCACCAATTTAGAAATCAGAACAAGAGATGCTTATTATAATGCGTAATACAGAGATGACTCTACCAGCAGAGCTCATGTTTGAACTCTACAGCATGGTAGAGAAAACCTGAGGAGAATTGAAAACTCGATAAATGTGACTGGGGCAGGATGGGACAGGTGCAACATTTCAGTACAGTGCTTTAGTGGTAGACAGAAAATCCCAATAGTGCTTTCCATTCAACAACTGCAAAGCACTGTGCTGGAAATTATATGGTATTTTCTTTTCAAGCAACATAATTTAGATCTATGGTACACCTATATCATATGCACTTATGAATATGTAAAAGCTTCTCCACCTTATGCTTTACTTACATAGGTTATGGGCACAGGAGATAGAATGAAGAGTATCATAGTTTATCAAAATGGTACAGAAAACTGATTAAGTTTGGGTATTGTCAACATATATTAGGGGGTACGGGGAGTTCTGGGGTCAGAGTAACAACTTTTGTGATGTCTCATTCATGAATGTCAAATGAGCTTAAAAGGAACAGTGTGCAAGATTAATGGTATTTTTAGTTTAATTCTGATTCAAATGTAAGCCGAAATTTTATGCACTGCTTTCGCTGCACAATGCATTATGTATTCACTTTCCTTAGAGGAATAAATGGGGGCCGAGAGAAGCTTCTAAATTACATCCCTAAAAATGCCTAGCTCCTAGAAGAAGAAAATTCACAGAACTTCATAATCAAGACAGGTTATTCTTACATCTCCCCCATTTAGGCCTCTCCTGTTATGACATGTATCTCCTTTGTAATAATCAAACATTGTCCGAGTTTCAAGACCATTTGAAGTAGCAGAATATTGATCCTTTGTAGTCTGAAAAAAGGAGCAAAGGGATATAGAACTGCATGACACAGCTGTTCAAATTATGCCACATGCAGAAACACACGGGGTTTAAGTGGCAGGAGAAAAGACCCCAAAAGCAACCCCTAACACAATTTTTTTAAAATAAAACCCCTAAGCAAATCTTAAACAAATCTTTACTTCAAGATCTTATGTGTGAAAGCTAGATGTCTATCAGATGTAGAAAGGAAAACAACACAACTGTAATTGCTGCTAGAACCAAAAGAACTCCAACAAAAACAAAATAAACAAACAAAAAAAACCTGAAAACTAAAAATTCAAAAAATACAGAACAAAAAAACCAAGTTGGTACAAGTAGATGGAACTTCACAAGTTTATTACACTGTCAATTAATATTAAGGGAACTTAGGGTGTGTCTACACAGCAAAGTTATTTTGGAATAATGGCTGTTATTCAGAAATAACTATGGGTATGTCTACACTACAAAGTTAGTTCGAACTAACGGACGTTAGTTCGAACTAACTTTAATAGGTGCTACACTAGCGCTCCGCTAGTTCGAATTTGAATCCAACTAGCGGAGCGCTTAGTTCGAACTAGGTAAACCTCATTTTACGAGGACTAACGCCTAGTTCGAACTAGCTAGTTCGAACTAAGGGCTGTGTAGCCCTTTAGTTCGAACTAGTGGGAGGCTAGTCCTCCCCAGGTTTCCCTGGTGGCCACTCTGGCCAACACCAGGGAAACTCTATGCCCCCCTCCCGGCCCCGGACCCCTTAAAGGGGCACGGGCTGGCTACGGTGCCCGTGCCAGGTGCAAGCCTGCCAGCACCCAGCTAGCAGACCCTGCACCTGGCACGGCACAGAGCCACCCACCCGATGCCCCCCAGCCCACCCCCTCTTCCCGGGACCAGGCTGGCGGCTCCCGGGAGCTTGCCCTGGACCGCAAGAGGCGGGCACCTTCCTGGGCTAGTGCGGACATCGTGGACCTCGTCCACGATCTCCGCACTAGGCACAGGAAAGTGGCCGTCTAGGGCAGGAGAGCTGCCAGCCCGGCCACCCAGGACCAGGTGTGCATGAAAATCAAGGGGGTCCACTGAGACCCCCGACACTGAGCCCTGAGCTTACAATGGCCGTACTGGGTCAGACCAAAGGTCCATCTAGCCCAGTAGCCTGTCTGCCAACAGCGGCCAACCCTAGGGACCCTGGAGGGGATGGACCGAAGACAATGACCAAGCCATTTGTCTCGTGCCATCCCTCTCCAGCCTTCCACAAACTTTGGGCAGGGACACCACTCCTACCCTCAGCTAATAGGACTCCATGGACCCAACCTCCATCACTTTATCTCACTTCCCTTTAAACTCTGTTCTAGTTGTAGCCTTCACAGCCTCCTGCAGCAAGGAGTTCCACAGGTTAACTATTTGCTTTGTCAAGAACAACAACTTTCTCTTACTAGTTTCAAGCCTGCTACCCATTCCTTTCCTTTGGTGTCCTCTAGTCCTTCTTTATGGGAACTCAGGAAGAACTTTTCTGAATGCACCCTCTCCACCCAACCCCTGCTTTTAGAGACCTCTATCCTGTCCCCCCTCCGTCTCCTCTTTTCTAAGCTGAACAGTCCCAGTCTCTGTAGCCTTTCTTCATCTGGGACCTGTTCCCAACCCCTGATCATGTTAGTTGCCCTCCCCTCTCCCAGCCTTTCTCTTCCCCTCTCCCACCTCCTTTTCCCAGTCTCCCCCAGTTTTTTTCAATAAAGACAGAGTCAATGTTGGAAGAAACGTTATCTTTATTTTGTACATCAATAAGAAGGGGGGCTAGGGAAGGGTAAGTGGAAGGAGGTGAGGGAGGAATGGGGTACGAGCCCCCGATGGGGAGGACTGGGCTGGCTCTGCGGGCTTCTGGGGGTGGAAGCTCTCCTGCAGCCCCCCAATTACTCCCTCTCCCTAGATGGCAGCCTGCGGCAAGTGCAGCCGGGCTGATGGCCGAGTGGTGTGATGTGCCCAGTGTGGGCACTCAGGGCACTCCAAGCCAGAACTTCTTTGCAAGCGGGGCACCCCTTAGAACTGTGTGTCCGGGGTGGGGGTCGGGACCCTTTAAGCGCAGCCCTCGGCTAGCCTGAGACAGCATCTCCATGCTCTAAGTCCTCCTTTTATGCCCTGCCGGCACTGCTTCCGGCCATCATTAAGCCCTGTTCAGAGTCCACTCAATGTGGACTTACTAGTTCGAACTAGCAAAACGCTAGTTCGAACTAGTTTTTAGTTCTAGATGCGTTAGTTCGAACTAGCTTAGTTCGAATTAACTAATTCGAACTAAGTTAGTTCGAACTAGCGCTGTAGTGTAGACGTACCCTATGTGACCATGTACACAGCAATTCTCTTGTTTTGAAATATTTCAAAATAACTGATGGTTTATTCCAACTTCTGTAAACCTCAGTCTATGAAGAATAATGCCTATTCCAAAATAATTATTTCGGATTAGGGGCTGTGAAGATGCTCCACTCCTGCTATTTCAAAATAGCCCCTCATCAGTTATTCCTCCTGTGGCTCTAAATCAAGATACTATGTCTATATTAGGGAAGCCTGCCTCGGATTAATATTGAGGCTTCCCTGCAGCGTAGACGTGCTATTTCAAAATAAGCTTTTTCCAAAATAACTGATCAATACTGAAACACCTAAAAGCCACGCAGGGCAAAAGCTAACATTATGCTCTGGGGAAACCAGAAAGGATGCTCATGGCCACAGTGGTGGGGCCAATTAAAATTCATAGACGGTAGCTGCACAATATGTACTGGAGAATTCTACACGAGTTTTCCAACTAGCAAAGATCTTTTTGGTGGAAGAAGCCAAACTGTGACGTGGTCAATGAACATCCACATTTTACTTAAAGGAGAAACTGGGGCAGTGTCCAGTTCCCATGGCTATCAACAAGAGGGAGTGAAGGGGATAATTGCCCCAAGACTTGGTGATTCAAAAGGGATAGGATTCCTAGCCACCACCACCACTACTGCAGGAGCAGTGGTGGTCAAAGCCTTGAGCCCTTTAAATGCTTTCTGGAGTGCTGTGCAGTGTGACCCAGGCAGCTCTGAGGGATGAGGTGGGGAGGGTGCAATGAAGCACTTGTTGCCCCCAGCCTTGCCCCTTCTGCTTGAGGCTCCACCCCCTGTGGGAGCACAAAGCTAGGCTTCCCCTGTCTTGTCCAGGGGCCCAGCTAATCTGTTGCCCCCCCTGCTGGTACTAAAAACTCCATGAGTCCAATGTAGAAGATAGCAGAGGCATTTTTAGAGCACGGTGTGATAAAGCCAGTGTCCTTGATGTATATATAGTTCCTCAATGTGCTCATTGCAAAAGTCAGCAGAGGGCGGAGACTGGTCACAGATTATAAATGATAGAATAAAATCTTTGACTGCAGTAATGGAAACCTATCCCAAAATAATTACAAAACCTCTCTCCCAAAATAAAGTGGGTTTTGGTGCTAGATGTTAGTCATGGGTTCTGGTCCCTCCCATTAAGGCCAAGGTATCAGTACAGAATGGCTTTCTTATGGCAGAGATGTATAATATGCATTGACCATACTGTTCCAGAAGAACAAAATACCTCCACCAATTTCCCTGCCCATATGAAGCAGTGTCTGAGGAATTTTCCCTAGTCAAATAGGCTCATCCACTTTGTAAGTAACATATTAATATGAACTTTATAGATAAGAAACAAATAGGATCTGTTTGAGGCTTTGCCATGTCTGCAGCAAGCAGAATTAAAAAGTTTAAAAAGCACAGTTATTAAAAACAAAATAGAGAGTAGCCATTTTAGAAATGTCCACAGGTTTAAAAGGGCAAAGTGTCAATCACCAGAGGGAAAAAATAATTTCCAAGCTGCCTCACCTCACAAACAAATGAGCACTACAATCTTTACTGGGAATAATGGTTTTGCTAGAAATTCTCTCCCCATATGCTAACACAGGAAGGATGTTGTACGAATTGGTAACAGCATCTCATTAGGATTGGCAGTGATTAAACTGAAAAGGCTTTGGGGAAGCACTTCAGTATTGGCGAGTCCAAATACAAGCAAACCTTTTAATACATGCCCTGTGGTAACTGCAAATATTTTAGGCGTAGTGCTCAGACAACAATATGAAAATCAAGATCTACCCAAGGCATTTGCCTCCTGACTGATGAAGAGTGTGGCACTAAAGTATAGCTGGTTTTAAAAAAATCATGCTGACAGAGTATCAGACTATTATTAAGCACAAATACTTGGTTGGAAGCAAAAAAAATGTTTATTGTTAGACACCAGATTCCCCTCCCCCTTAAGGTGCTGCTACAGGGGAAAGGATCAGCTGTGCAAATAAACAATGAGAGAATTCAGAAAAATATTCTGGCTTTGCAAGGAGAAAACGTAGAGGCTTTAAAAGCCTAACCCTGCAAAAATCCCATAAAATGCCACATAAAATGTAAAGTTAGCTCTTCTCACACCCGGCATCCAATTTTTAAACAATTACATGCAAAGAAAGTGAAAAAAGATGAGGTGGTCGGCTATGCAAATGGAAGTAGTCTGTAGATACATGCATAAAGAAAAAGGAAGTCTGGCAGCAGTAAAAATAAGGGACAGAATAGTCAAATACTTTACACTATCACTACAGAAGCCAGCTAGCTAACTGGGCCATAAAAAGTCCAGTCGGTGGCACAGCAGGAGGCTAAAACAGGCTCCTACCTGCCTGAGTCTGCACAGTTCCTGGAAGGAGTTGCCAAGTCCCTGTGGCCCTCTAGCATGGAGGGACAAGGTCTGTGCACACTGTCCCCACCCCAAGTGTTGGATCCAAAGCTCCCATTGGCTGAGAAATGGGAACAATAGGAACTGCGGGAACAGTGCCAATGGATATGAGGGCAGCGTTCACAGCCTTCTTGCACCAAGGACTCATGGAGACTTAGCAGCCACTTCCTGGAAGCTGCAGTAAGGATGCTAAGACTCCAGACACCTTCCCATACCCCAACCGCCTGCCCCAGTCTGGAGTATACTCCCACACCCAAACTCTCTCTTAGAGCCTGCACCTCACCCCTCACCCCATTCCCACCCCAGACCCTATGTCTACACTGGAGCCCTCACCCCCCTCCCCCCCCACACACACACCCTAAACTCCTTCCCCAGCCCAGGGTTCCTTCCCACAGCCTGAAAACCTCCTTTTTGGGCCCACCCAGCTCCTGCACCCCCAGCTAGAACCCTCCCCCTCCCCGTCACATCCAACCTCTTGCCTCAGTCCAGTGCAAGGGAGGGAGGGGAGAGTTAGCAAAGGAGGAAAAGGAATGGAGCTAGCTGCGGGTGGAGCCTCAGGAGAAGAGAAGGTTTTGTAGGATTAGGAAGTTGGGAACTCTACTCTCAGGAGAGTGGATTAACTATGATGATGAGAGACGCTCTCCCATTGGCGTAGCAGCATTTCACTAAAGCACTGCAACAGTGCAGCTGCCCCTTCCTATGTGAAGACGTGCCCTCAAACTGAGTAGTGAGGAAGCTGTGTTAATGCTAGCCTGCCAGTAATGAGCTACCAACAGAGAAGAGCTCAAATTCAGGACTACGTTGCAGATGCTGCTGGATGAAATATCCAGCGTGACAAAAACAAAATTAGTATTTGGACACACACACACACGGATGCCTAATAAAACAAAATCAGTTAAAATGCAGCATTTTTCTTGTCCTATCATCAGAGATTAAGTAAACAATTTTTTCTTCTGCCTCCTGGTAACATCCTTTTAAATACTTGAAAGCCCAGGGACAGAACTTGCAAATTCAAATTCTACAAGTATAAAGAAATGTAGTAGAAGAAAGTACAGAGGAGCAAGATGTGGTCCAATGCCAAACAAAATCTAATCAAGCATCAAGTGAGATTTGAAGTCATATTCCAAAAATCAAGTTCTTTAGCCACCCCTTCCCACAAACAAGGTGACATGCGCTTTCCCATCTACAAATTACTCCTGTTTTATTCCTAGTTATCCCATCTAATTCTGCCTCTCTGATTAATATTAAACTCTTGTGTCAAAGCCATAAATCCCCCAACTACTCTTATGGCAATCTTATTCAGATGAACTACTTGCTTTCTTCTTAGGTTGAACTAGAAGATAATAATTTATCTGGTAGTATTATAAGCTTAAAACTTTTGTCACACCAATTCCCAATAGGAATAAAGAATAAACTATTATTAAATTGTGCAGAATCCTTGACTTTTGCTGAGTTAATCCAGGTATAAGCCAAAGGTGGAAAGAATTGACCCAGACATATTACACACTATGCCACATACTAAAGTCAGAGGAGATAAGTAACACTTATGGTTTCTGGTCCATTGGTAAGTAAAGAAGCAAAGTTTCCACTTTTAAGTCGGGGATTGAGAGAGTCGGGGATTGAGAGACTATCACCCAAAAGTAAGACTGGGACACGTCCACTTAAAATTTCCCAAGATTGTGATCTACACTGAAAAACAGAGAGAGGAGAAAAATAATTCTACAAGTGTAGTGGTATTCTCCAGATCACTTTCTTTGGATGGTGCAGGGATAAAATGCATTTAGTCATGGGAGAGAGGATACAGTACTCTAAGTTCCTGGGACCTAAGCATGAAATATCTTCCAAACTAAAGATATGCTTTACATATGGCCTTCTGACAATCACCTCCTTGGCAGTGTAAGGGACAATTAACTACATATGGCTCAAATAAAGCTGGGTTGCCAGAGACTCCTCAATGGTTGTTGCCCACGGAACCCATTCTTGTTGAGTCCACATTGCGGAAGGAAGGTGCAAGTTAATGTTAATATCTTAAGTCAGTGTAAGCCAAATAAGATCTGTGTTTTTGCCAGTCATTTCACAAGGCTAGCAAATTCATCTTTGCTACCTGCCAGGCCATCAATGTCATCAGCAAACTGAAGATTTGTGGTTGATTCCCCCATTCCCACATATTGATTGTTCCGGGACATCAATCACTATGAACTCCAAGTAGATGTTGAACAGTGTGAGTGAAAGAAGGCAGCCTTGCCGGATTACAACAGTGGTCCCAATCCATTCCCCTCTTACGCTACTGACGAGAACTGTACAGATGTTTAATGGTAAGAATAAGCTTGTGAACAACATTGTTGACTTTAGAAGGCATTTGACAGAATATGGCATGAAGCTCTCTGGCCAGCCATGAAGTAGTACAAAGACATGGTAGATGTCCTGCTGGTGTTCTAAGTACTTCTCTTGGGGTACATCTACACTACAGAGGAAGATCAAAGCTGCCACTGTCAATCTTCCAGGGTTAGAATTAGCGGGTCTAGTTAAGACACTTAATTCGAACTGAGAGGGGTGCTACGGTCAATGCTGGTAGTCCTGTTTTCACAACAATTAAGGGAAGTCGAATGGGAAAGTGGTCCTGCTTCGACTTCCTGCAGGGTAGACAGCACCAAAAGCTGAGTTAAAGTTCTTCAACTCCAGCTACACAATTAACGTAGCTGAAGTTGAGTATCTTAATTCAAATTTGTCCCGTAGTGTAGGCATACCTATATAGAACTTGAACAATGAAAGTCTGTTCTATGGTAGTTCTTCCAGCACAAAAGCCAGCCTATGGTGATCTTCTCTGCTGTATGGTTTCAATGTATTCAATAAGACTTTCAACATCTCTTTACTGGGATGGCTAATTAAGCTTATAGACTGGTAATTCTGACACACTTCCAGAGTGCCTTTCTTTTTCAGAGTGGTGACTGATTACTCGTTGTGGAGGGCCCCACAGTCTGCCAGATCTCACTGCAGATCTTGGCGAGTGTGTCAATTGTTCTTTCTCTTCTGAACTTCATGGCTACATCTAGGCTGGCCCCTATTCTGAAATAGCCATGCTAATTTCCAACTTTGGAATAGGGAAATCCGCGGGGGATTTAACTATCCCCCGCGGGATTTAAATAAACATGTCTGCCGCATTTTTTCCGGCTTGGGGAAAAGCCGGAAAAAAGCGTCTAGACTGGCGCGATCCTCCGGAATAAAGCCCTTTTCTGGAGGATCTCTTATTCCTACCTGAAAGTAGGACATGTTTATTTAAATCCCCCGCGGAGGATATTTAAATCCACCGCGGATTTCCCCAAAGTTGGAAATTAGCATGGCTATTTCAGAATAGGGGCCAGTCTAGACGTAGCCCAAGAGTTCAGCTAGGTTTTTGTCAATACCTGTATCTTTTCTTAAGTGACAGCCCAGATTCAACAGAGGAAGATGATTTTCCAATACTTCATGAAGAAGTGGAGACAGCCGTGAATTCACTTAAGGACTTGAAACATAAATAGAACTAAAATCCTTATGTGGTCAATGTGTCCAGCCATATGCTCCCTAAAAGACACACATTACATATAGATGGCTATGCAGTAAATTCACACCAGTCCCAAACAGAATGCTTGGCAGTGCTCCAGGTGAGAGTCAGGTCCCTTTGGTATGCATTCCAGACCCCAAACAGGAAATCAATAATATGGAATGCCAGTGTTTATGGAAATAACATCCAGGGCAAAAAGAAAAGTGGAGAAAAACAGTGAACACAAACATCTATGCCTGAGCGCCTCAGGGACTTGGAAATCTTTATATCTCAATCTGAGGGTTTATGCACAATTTTTTGGGGGGAGTGGGGGCATATCCATGGGTCCTTCAGACAAGTCATCTATAGCATAAAATCACTGTGGCAATGTGTTTGTGACTGTTAAAAGCGTCAGAGAAGTTTGTTTTTTTCCTCCTTCCTCCATAAGACCGCAACATATGTGCAAAGTGACTGCACAATACTTTAAATATGAGCATAAATGGTTTCATGCACTTTATGAGCAACCTCTGTTCAGAATTAATTTACAGTATTTCAAACAACTTGAGAGTTGGTTGTAGGCTATGAAGCAAATGAAGAGCTAGGCAAAAGTTGTATAGAAGGTAAGTGGCCATTTGTTACTGGGATGGATTGAGACTGATAGGGTAGATAATGGCAGCAGAGCAAAAGATATAAGTACTCTTGCAGCATAACCGAAGCTTTACAATAACTCCTCCCACAAAAAATAAAAATATGACAATTTAAGAAAGAAATCAGATTACTGGGAGGGGACTATAGTAGCTACAGCCCCCAAGGAAAGAACAAAACAGTGGTGAAAGTCCCAACTTCTTAACCTGCAAAATTAAAGCACACCCTTATATAGTGCTAAGTGATCTATATTTACTCATCAAGGGGAGTATTAGAAAAGAGGTGCTCAACAACGGCAATATTTGTGCTCCACAGGCCATATTAAAAATTCTGATACCTCTTTGTCCCCACAAGATAACGACAAGAAGAAATGGCATGATACTAATTCATTTGATTAAGAAATTCATGTGATTAAGTTTACCGAAGACACTATCTAGTGACACAACATGAATTCTCTCTTCATGACAAGGATGAGAAATTAATATTCTCAGGACATATCTACACAAGGACATTATTTCAAAATAACGTATTTCAGAATAACAACTCGCAAAATAATTATTTTGAAATAGCGTGTCCACACTACAGGGAAACCTGGAAATGAGTCCAAGGCAGGCTCCTTTAATGGTGACGCACTACGTTTACTTAGCCCCCAGGAGCACTGGGGAATAATTACTTTGAATGCTCCGAGGCAGGAGTGGGCAATAATTTTAGACAGGGGGCCACTTCGCTAAATTTTGAAGTGGCCCTGGGCTGCCCCAGAAGGGGAGGGACTCTGGCACAAAGGGTAGGGCCAGGACACTTCCATGCTCCCCCCTCCCACAGACCCTGATCGCTTTGGGGGTGGGGAAGCACATTAAGTCTTTGCTTCCGCCCTCCCTCCTGCCTAGAGAGAACTGCCAGCTGTTCTGAATGGCTGTTGGTTCCCTCTAGGCACCCGTCCCCTTGCAGGACAGAAGGAGACTTCATGCACTTTCCTGCCCCCAGGCCAGTTAGGGACTGGGGGTGGGAGGAGTGTGAAAAGTCCCTCGCTCCCTACCCACACCCTGCAAGGGAGCACATGTCAGTTGCAGGCCAGGACAAGGAGTGAGAGACTTTGCATGCTGCTTCCGCCTCCAGACCCTACTTGGCCTGTGGACGGGAGAGTGGCAGGCAATCCCTGAACCAGATCCACCCACTCGGTAGTCCAGATCCAGCCCGTGGAGGCCCTTTTGCCCACCTCTGAGTAGTTATTTTGAAATAGCAGCAGTGGGTGTCCACATTATTGCTATTTTGAAATAACCATTATTCCTCGTGGAAAGCAGGAGTTATCCTTTCGAAATAATCAGCCCCATACTTTCCATATTCATTAAACTCCTCTCCTCACCCACCTGTGTACACACACACTTTAACTATGCACAAATGGTGGTGAAATATTTCTCAAGACCAACCATCTAATAGGATGGAGATTTCTTTTCCCAAGGAGCCTCGCAAGTAAAAATACGCAACACTAAAGCTGTTTGAACAGTTTTTATGTGTAAACGTGGAATGTTCATTCTGCTATTATTTTAAGGATATATTTGAAAAAACTTAACACAGCCACCTCTCTGAAACTTTCGAAGGATATATTTGTTATATGAGGGTTTTATGAATATTTCATCCAAAATCCTTTTCAGCTATTTGCTAGTTATCTTTTTCTATTCCCCTGTTCAGCTATCCAATGAGGCTGTGTCTACACTGCAACTTTACCTCGAAATAAGCTACACAATTTGTACTACACAAATTGCATAGCTTATATTGAGGTAATTTCAAAACAGTTTATTTCAAATAAAGTGCTATTCCAAAAAGTCCCTTAATGCTTATGGAATGAGGTTTACAGGGATATCAGAATAGCAAGCCCATTACATTTCAAAATAACGGGCATGCTCAAGAGATGCGTAATAGCTATTTTGGGATACCTCTCGTATCCCGAAATAGCTCCCCAGCATAGACGGAGCCCAAGAGAGGAAAACAATGCAAGAGTTAAATTTAGGAGACCAAATTCTATAAGTAGCAAAGTGGACATTCGACAAGACATATGGAGAGGTGAAATCCAATTGCACAAGCCATGTGGAAAATACAAATTAAGAGACAATACATTAGTAGAATTCAGGACTGATAAGTGAATCATTCACAAACAGAGTAAAAGGTCTTAGACTGTCAGATAATTTTTCTTTAGCAAATAATTCACCAAACTCCATCAAATATCTGTTTTAAACATATTTACCAGTAGAGACAATGTGTTCTCTATATCACAACATTCAAAAAGCCAGGGTTCTTCAGAAGCAGACAATACCAGACCAGTGCTTGCTCAATATAATGCTGCCTTCACATATTTGAGTCATAGTCCAGTTGTGGAAATAAATGGATAAACGTTATCTCTTCACCTGTAAAGTGATATATGGTTGGAAATCTCTGCCAGTATGCTACGGATCAAATCTTTGGAGAGGTACTAAGAACAGGAAAGCAGTGGATTGTTTCTGAATCCAGTAAGCTTGCCATATAGCCATCAGCTGTTTTCAGCTCATCAGTAAATAGATTAAACCATTAATCATTTTCCTTAATATCTAAAATATTAAGGACTAAATTCTTAGTGAATGTAAATCAGTCTAGCTGAGTTTAAAGTAGTAGAACTTGTTAAATTTACTTCTATTAACAATTTGCTCCTAAGTATTTATACCACAATGATAACCTAAGCTGAATCCAAAGAGGCTTCTTTCCAACAAAGGTCATCGGAAATATTTCATTTTCTGAAAAGATCACACATTCCAGATTACCTCTGCAGTATCAAATAAGCTACATTTTTGTGTTGTAAAATTGGTTTATCTTATTTTTACCAATGCTACCTTTAATGGAGGAGAAATGCATGTAGAAAACACACATTGGTGTTTTTATTAATACGGCATGAAATTCATTCATTGCATTATTACTGGCATCACGAGGGGGTGTTGTTACACAAAGCCTTCCGGAGTTCTTTTTCTTAGCGCATGACCAAGGTTTCAGCCTTGGAAGAAATGCTTGAGGTGTTAGCTAGGACACAAAATGTAGAGCCCTTAGCTTATGTTTTCCAAAAGCAATGAATGAGTCTGGATGCCCAACCTGAATCCTTAAAAGGGCATAGGCCTGGTCACCACTTCCCATAGCTCCCATTAGCTATGCCTTAGAATGCTCAGGTAAATAAAGAGTATGGTGGCTCTCCAAGAGCAAATTGTGTCCAGGCCACTTATTGCCCAGCTCTGCTCTCGAGTCCCTCCCTCTCTCTCTGGCTGTATCTATACTGCAATCTACCTCTGGTATCCTGAAATAGCTATTCCGTGTCTTAAGAGCAAGCCTTTTATATCAAAATATAACTGGCTCGCTATTCAAATATCCCTGTAAACTTCATTGCACGAGAGTTAAGGGGTATTTCAGAATAGCGCCTTATTCCAAAATTTGGTGCCATGTAGACAGCACCAAATTTTGAAATAAGCTATTTTGAAATTACCTCAAAATAAGTTACACAATTGGCGAGGTAAGGGTATTTTGAGGTAAGGGTGCGGTGTAGACGCACCCTCTCTGTCCCAATCACTGTTCAAGGATTTACACGTTGCAAAAAATACTGGAGTAGTCTTTAGGCCAGAGAAAATGGGAATGACTGTGTTGCCAGATGGTTAAGGCACTCACATTAGAGAGAGCAGACTCAAATTCAAATCCATGTTCTAATGACTAGGCAAATATTTTACACAAAATTGAACAACTTCAAAAGGAAAGCTTGAGTGAGACTCATCCCAGCACTCTGGTAGATAAGGCATGCCAACAGGAAATGAGAGACAGGTTCGCATCCCTCCTCCAAATCTTGGAGTGAAGATGGTCCATAGCCATAGGACTAAAACAAGATCAGAAAAGTTATCCAACAAGAATCAAATCTATCTGCATAGCATTTCATAGAGAGAGAAGAAATACAGGACTGGCATATAAGTGATCCAATCTGGTAGGCTACTTTAGGATTGCCAGTGCTAATTTTCAGAAATGTCGAGTGCACACAACTTCAGTTGAAGCTGCAGTGCTTGCCTCTTCTAAAAAAAAAAAAAAAAATCAGACCCCTTAATCTTATGGCTGACTTAAATGTGAAGGAGCATACTTGTACTCCACTGGAAGATATTTCATTATCCTCCCCCCAAAAGACACATTTGTTTTGTTAATCTCTACTCTGTGCATCAGTAAAGCTCTTGTTCGTGCTTTTGTTTCTGAGACTTTGCCTCTCAATGGAAGAGCTATGTGCTGTCATGATTAACTTTGAGCATTCACCATTTACCGCCTCCCGACTTCACTTCTTCCTCTCATCCCTTATGCTGCTACATGTCCCATGATAATTTATCTGGTCCCAGGCCTCTCTACCATGATACCTCATGCTGCAAGAGCAGCAAGCCAAAATCATTACAGCGTGCACCATGTAAAGCTTTTTGTTATTAGTTTTCCAAGCTGATATGATAAGTAGTTAAGTATAGGAGCACAATCAAATTCCACAGTAAAACTAGTGCTCAGAGGTTTACTGAATACTCAACCAGGAAAATGCTAAAAAAGTACAAGGGGAAAACTCTTTTTACTTCAGCTGTCCTTGAAAAAAACTCAGAGTGGTAAATAAAGGAGAGAAGTCTGAAAATGAATGATAAAGTCCCAAAAAGAGTTTACAGGTGGATGTTCATATATGAAGAGTAAGCAATTTACTCTTTTCAGCTGCAAAGTATTTAATAGCCTATGTGATTTGAATCACTGCACTGAGTAAATATGTACTCCTAAACTAGCACTCATTCTTTGGTGGTGTTTGATTCATAGCACTTATATTTTATTTTTGGTTCATTAAACACATAATTTATTGGTTATTAAAAATTCCCTGCAGTATTTTTTCCATTATAAACAATATTAGAGTAATTTATGCAGCTCATGTGTAAATTGATACATATTATAAGACAAAACTTGCAATTTGTTTTAGAACAGTACATCTTCACCATCAGAAGTAACTGAGAAAGTGTGTCAGCTCTCTGAAGCATAATCACAGTGAAAATGGAGCATTTCAATGTATTGCTCTGGACACCAAGGACTCCCTTCTCCAAATATACTGATCTGGAAAAAATCACCTATTAATCTTTTAGCCTTTGCTCAGTATCTGTACCTATTCAGATTGATACACAGAAAATAAACTGGAACCTTTGTTGATCTATGTGATGCCACCTATTTCATGCTTTATTTCCCAATAGCCATTTCAAGTAGCACTTATGACAAGACTCCACTTTCATCTGAGGAGAGGTCAAAGACAAAGGACAAAATTAAATGAAAATAAAAGACCAACAAGTTACTCTATTTTAAGAGGAAACTCTTCTATATTGTAGATATTGATCATGAACAAATTTAAAGCCCATTCTAAAGTGTCTTACTGTAGTCTTGAATCCTTGGGTTTGACTTGTTCTATGTTACAGAAACACCCTCAACTGTACTGCCAAACACTGTATTTTTACTGTCATTTAACTGGCTCTTCCTCATTTTAAAATCTTCCATTCTGGAATCAGTAAAAAGGTCAAGCATTGTTACAAATTCCATTAACAATTAATGACTTTCTGAATATTATTACTTCTTTTCCCCAGGACATCCCCAGTTCTAGCATTTTCCTTCCCTGTTATGTTGAGATTAGTGATACACAGTGATTACAAGATAAGTATGGAAATTGTAATTTCAGACAAGTGACTAAGATGGTGTTATGCATTCATCTATGTAATACAGAATTTGTTGTGCTTTTGCAGTAGAGAAACTTCGTAGGGCTAATTTATCATGGTTTGCTCCATTATCAGCAAAAACACTAACAATGTTACAGGCAATACAAATTCAGCTACTTCTGAATAGATTCATAAAACTATTCACTTTTCTCATAATAACTGGATTGAATTAATGATGCTGTGGCATTCAGTAAAAAATCTGAAAGTACATGGAGTTAAGTATCCAAAAGTTCGATAGCAAGTTATTTTGGCTGACCAGTATCTATAGAAAACTTTGCACATTTCAAAAACAAGTTTTATTTTCAAAAGGCTGTTTCTCTAACTCACCATTTTATGCAGCCAGGAAACCTCCTTAGTGTCTAGTTCTTGCAGAATCGTCAAAGATTTGCAGTTTTTATGTGAAAGTTGTTTGCTTTTCTCTGAAATCCCTCTTACTATTGTTTCACAGCATACCTTCACTGTATTACTCAGGTAATGAAATGAATAATCCAAAATGTAAGGAAGAACAGTTCATATGAACAATCAAAATCTGGTTAAGGGATTTAAGGGAAGTTAGGCAATAAGCAAACATTTTCATTTTATGTTCATGAAGCATTATCCATGAATATTTAGGGCATGGTTCTTGATATAACTCCAAGGGAGAGGTCCACTTAGACCATGCTCTTTGTTACTGAAATTCCCAAGGGTTAGAATCCAGAAAATGTTTCTTCACTACATTTTCTTAGAGGCAGATTGCTTCAAAAAGGTGAAACAACCTGTGTAACTTTCCAAGACAAGAGGCTGAATTACAAAGAAAGGAACAAACAAGACTTAAATTATGCTTAGTCCTTAACTCCTCAAAAACTAGATGGAGCAGTAACTCTTTGTTTTACTACTAGGAACAAATATTTTACACTTCTCAAGTGCCCAGACCCACAATTTACTGTTCCCTCATTCTTCCTCAGACCTTAGCTGAGTAGCCTCTCAGATATAGACCAAAATGCCCAGACTTGAGAATCTATATGTAAACTTCTAAATTTTAGTAACCCACTTCTCAGCAGCACTGAGTATCTGCAGTTTCAGTTCAATGGGATGGCACAGCAGCTATGAAAATGAGGCTACTTGACTGGGGGCCAAATATGGCTTTACATGAGTCTATGCACTCACATGTAATAATTTCAGTCTCCAAACTGATTCTCTCCTCACCCTTTCATGTTCCTAGAATCCTTGGTATATCTGCAATATAAAGGTATTTCCACAGTCTGGGAAGGATATCAATATTCTTCCGACCTCCTACCTCCCCATCCCTGTCTGCTTAGTGGGGAAGAGGGAACTGAAGAAAACAGTTCACACTTCAGGAGAGACCTAGCCTGGTGAGTTACTAGAGGGGCTATGGAATGAAAGCCTGTGGCTTGTTCCTGGGAGACAAAGAGAATGTAAAGCATGTAACATTAGCTTCCTAGCATGTTTAATTAAGCTCTGTGTTTACATCTGCTCCTGTTTGCCATATCTTTTTCTGCTTATGAAACATTTGCTATTGTATTCACTACCTTGGACAAACACCGCAGGATCCTATTTTTCTTGTATCACTTTTACAACATAGTGCTTTCTATCAGGTGAACACAAACAAATAGCCATCTCATTTCAAGGGCCATCTGCTCTGTTCTACTTCACAAATCTTGCCTGAGAACTTTAATTGCCCATGTTGGTGATGTGGAGATCCACACTTACATAATAATGTCGGTACCAGATGTGCCTGTGAAACAGTTTTGAGTGCTGCCATTCTTGCAAACTCAGCCAGGAAACTGGAAGCTGAGATGGGCTCTTTCCATTTCGCACATTGTCACTAGCAATATAGGCTGAATTATGCCCTCCATGAAACTTTTGCAACCCCACTGCCTTCCTTGGGCTTACGTAAGAGAAGCTAAAAAGAAATTAGTAATCAGTTATTTCTCTGTAAAAGGAGGAACATATTCCTTTTGCTATCTCAGTTTCAGATGCCAATGAAAAGAAAAACAAGCTGATGCAAAGAAACAGGATCCATTTCTTTGACAGGGTAATAAGCCTTGTGGATGGGGGAAAGTGGTGGATGTGGTATAGCTAAATTTTAGTAAGGCTTTTGATACAGTCCCATGGGATCGTCTCATTAACAAACTAGGGAAATACAACCTACATGGGACTACTATAAGGAAGACACATAACTGGTTGGTTATCAATGGTTCACCATCATGCTGGAAGGGCATTACAGAGAGGGTTCCACAGGAATAAGTCTATGTCTGGTTCTATTCAATATTTTCATTGATGATTTAGATAATGGAATAGAGTGTACATTTATAAAGGTTGCAAATGATACAAGATGGGAAAGGTTGAATGCAAGTATTTTGGAGAATAGGATTATCATTCAAAAGTATCTGGACAAACTGGAGAAATGATCTGAGGTAAATAGGAGGACATTCATTGAGGAAAAATACAAAGGACTCCACTTTGAAAGGAACAATCAGTTGCACGGATATAAAATAGGAAATAGTCTAGGAAGGAGTACTGCAGAAAGGGATTTGGGGAGTCATAGTGGGCCATAAGCTAAATATGAGCCAACAATGCGACTGTTGCAAACAAAGCAACCATCATTCTTGAGTGTATTAGCAGGAGTGTTGAAAGCAAGAAATGAGAAGTAATACTTCTGCCCTACTCTGCACTGATTAGGTCTCAACTGGAGTACTGGGTCCAGCTCTGGATACCACATTTCAGGAAAGATGTGAAGAAATTGGAGAAGGTTCAGAGAAGAGCAACAAAGAATGATTACAGGGCTAGAAAACATGAACTATGAGGGAAGACTGAAAGAACTGGGCTTTGGTTTAGAAAAGAGAAGACTGAGGGGGACATGTAACAGATTTCAAGTACTTAATAGGTTTACAAGGAAGAGGGAAAAAATACTCTGAACCTCTGATGATAGGAGAAGGAGGAAAGGGATTAAATTTTTGCAAGGGAGATTTAAGTTGGACATTAGAAAAAACTTCCTAACTGTCAGGGTGGTTAAGCACTTGAATACATTTCCTAGAGAGGTTGTGGTGTCTGCATCTTTAGAGATTCCAGGGTACGTCTACACTGAATCCCTACTTCAGACTAGGGATGCAAATGGAGATGACCGAAGTAGTTAATGAAACGGGGATTTAAATATCCCGTGCTTCATTAACACGATCTCGCCGGCGTGCTAGTTCAAATTACAGCTGATTCAAACCAGGAAGTGTGCACCAGAACCCGTTAGTTCGGACTGAAGCCCTTAGTCTGAACTAACATTACTCGGACATAACGTTAGTTCAGACTAAGGGCTTCAGTCCGAACTAACGCGTCCCGGCGCGCAATTCCTGGTTCGAATCAGCTGTGATTCGAACTAGCGCACCAGTGAGATCGTGTTAATGAAGCACAGGATATTTAAATCCCCGCTTCATTAACTACTTCGGTCGTCTCCATTTGCATCCCTAGTCTGAACTAGGGATGCAGTGTAGACGTACCCGTAGAGAGTAGGTTAGGCAAACACCCCTCAGGGATCATCTAGGTCAGGGGTGAGGACCTAAGTCTGGGGGCCACATGGATTCCCTGAATTGCCTGGATCTTGCCCCCAGGGCTCAGAGCTCTCCCCTCCCAACACTGGGGAGCCTATGCTGGTGATCCAGCCCTCCTCCCCTGCCGCACAGTGCCCCACCCCCACTCCCCAGGCACTAGTGTTCGAGGGGAATGTGGGGAGTGTTAGTGGCCCCGGAGCCAAAAAAAGATTTCCCAGTCTAGATGGTGCATGGTCCTAAAACAAGTACAGGGGAGTAGATTGAACAACTTCTTGAGCTCCCTTGCAGTCCCAGGATTCTATGAGTTTTACACAGTCACTTTCTAGATAAGAGCTTTGCACTTAAAATCAATAAAATCAAGTACATTTTCCACCATTCACTATTTAATTCCATACAAATAATCTATTTCTATTAAATATACATGAGTAATATGCCAGATTATTGACTATGTCAGTGTTTCTCGTGGCTTCCCTTAGCTGCAAATGGTGAACCGGAGCCGGTAAATAAACCAACTGAAGTGGCTAGTTAGCAGGTTTCTCAGAGTGGGTCTGCGGACCATTTTGAGAAACACTGCCATAGTCAATGATCCAGCACATGACATTCCAATCACCAACTCATTTTGTTTCAAATGAAATGAATGGTTTTCTTATCCTGACCTGTTTATCAATTTGGTGAAACTGACTTTCATAAACCTCCAGTAAATGACAGATTATTCTTGCATCCTATGGAAAATCTTCCCTGGTTTATTCTTAGAGCTATATCTTAATACAAAAATATTGGATCTGGTTTGTTTAGGCTGTTCTCCATTGTCTTACAGGTTATAAATTACAAGATTTTTTTCCATTATAAATAACATTCCCCATGTACTTGACTTATCAAAATCTCAGAGAAAAAGTGATTTGTTTGTTACACATTTATATCAGACTTTTTCTCCTGCATGAAACTATTGTTTGTAAATGTGTCAATTCATTCCAGCATGCACATGGGATGTGTATTTAATTCCAAACCCACAGCAAAAATGGCAGCTAATATAGCTGATTACATGTATTCATTGAAGAATCATTAAGCCACTTTATAAGTATCAGAGGGGTAGCTTGAATCTGCATAAACAACGAGAAGTCCTGTGGCACCATATAGACTAACAGATTTATTGGAGCATAAGCTTTCGTGGGCAAAGACCCACTTTGTCAGATGCAAGTTGCTTTAGTTATAGGTTTCAGCCACATAAAGTGGCCCAGTTTCATTTAACTGTAGGATTTTGGGCCATATTCAGGCTGAGACAAGTCTGGCTTCAAATAGAATCATCCATGAAGCAGAATTGCTAGTGGCAACAAGTCCATGTGCAGGATGCAGTCATACAAAGGACCTAGGAACCACTTTCTTAGCCAGGAGACCAACAGTCCATCCACTAGAGCTGAGCAGGAACTTTTTTTTCCCATACCACAAAAAATTTGAGTTTTCTTCAATTTCCACAAGACCTTTATAAGTTATTCAGTGAAAAACAGGAGATATCTGCACAGAGTACTCAGCAGCCTGATGGCTAAGGGCACGCCCCTAGAATGTAGTGGATGTACCTTGAGTTCCCAATTCTCCCTGATTCAGATCCAGGATTTGAAGCTGGGTCTTTCCCATTGCAGGTGAGTACCCTAATCACCAGGCCATTAGATATTTGGGGAGGAGGAAGTTGATTGCTCTGTCTACCGTTCCCCTCTGCCCCCCAAAAAATCCATTCTGGACCCAAGAAACCTTTTCTGAACAAATTTTCATCAAAACCAACCCTTTCCCAAGAAATGTTTTCCAATAGAAAACAGTAGTCTTAACTAGCTCTTGCAAGAAATGGAAGTCCTTGTCCACAGAGCATGGCATGGCTAGGGATTTGCACTGGCAGGTCTACTATAGAGTACTGACTGTAAGGAAAAGCGGATGTCCATGACCTGGAAATCCCATGGGAAAAGGGTAACTGTGTAAATATGTCTGCCCTCCCCTGTTGCTGAATCCCCTCTAGCTCAGGAAGGTAAAGCCCATTCTCAAGGTAAGAATAAGCTCTCAGTCTACATACTGAAATTAGTCACTTTGGTTTTGTTCATTTTTGAGAAGCCCATTTTATTTATAATTTTTGCTCTGTGCCAATTCCATGCCACGTGCTCCATCACTGTTCAGTGACAGTGGAACCAGGGAACCTCAGCTTGTGTTTCTTCTGAGTGTATATCCTCCTCTACCTCAAAAGGGGCTGTAGAGCAGGGAAGGGGGAGAACAAATTTAACACCGAGTCAGTATTCGTTAGTGCACAACTTTCCAACGGGGTGGTTTAAGAAAAAGATATGTATCCTAGCCCGCATCCTTCTCAGGATCCACGGTGAGGTGGAAAGGCATCTAGGAACTTCCAGAAACTGGGCCAATGCTGCAGAGGCAAAACTAGAATGATAGAATCCTAGGATTGGAAGATACCTCAGGAGGTCATTGAGTCCAACTGCCCGCCCAAAGCAGGACCAACCCTAAATAAATCATTCCAACCAGGACTTTGTCAAGCTTGAACTTAAAAACCTCTAGGGATGGAGATTCCACCCCCTCCCTCGGTAACCCGCTCCAGTGTTTCACCTCCCTCCTCGTGAAATTGTTTTTCCTAATATCCAACCTAGACCTGCCCCCAGCACAGCTTGAAATCATTGCTCCTCATTCTGTCATCTGTCACCACAGAGAATAGCCTCTCTCCATCCTCTTTCAACCCCCCCTACAGGTAGTTAAAAGCTGCTATCAAATCCCTCCTCACTCCACTGTAGACCAAATAAGTCCAAATCCCTCAGCCTCTCTTTATAAGTCATGTGTTCCAGCTCCCTAACTATTTTTGTTGCCCTCCACTGGACACTCTCCAATGCATCCCTGCCTGTAATGGGAGACCCAGAACTGGATGCAGTACTCCAGATGTGGCCTCACTAGTGCCAAACAAAGGGAAATAATCACTTCCCTAGATTTGTTGGCAATGCTCCTCCATTTCCATGGCTAAATCACAAAGGCATGGGGTTTTGTTCCCTTCCTCCCACAGTAGATGAACAAACCTATTATTACATGTGCAAATGCAAAGATTTTAGGCATGCAAACAGGGTCTTGAATTAGGATTGTAAGCAACTAGTCGACTATGTGATAAGCATAAGCTTATCGGATAGTTGAGTAGTGACTTGATTAGTCGCTCCCCCCCCCCTTGCTGACTCTATTAGAGGCAGCAAGGGGTGGGGGGGAGCAAAAGCCAGTGCTGGGGGGGCCAGCTTAAAAACCGGTTCCCCATAACACCATCTCCACAAGGGGCAAGGGAGGCAGAGGCGTAGCAGGGGATGTGGCGTGCTCCATCCCAGACACTGCGCCTCTGCTTTTTAAATGTATTTAGAGCTGGCAGGCTCTTAATGCACTTAAAGGGCTGAAGCGCAATGGGGGTGCCAGATGCAAGCCCCATCAGATGACCCAGCTTACTCTTGGTCGTCCCTCCGCTCCGCCCCGCTGCACTTCAGCCTTTTAAATACCTGCTGGCTCTTCATACATTTAAAAAGGCAGAGCTGCAGAGGTTAGTTGCCCAGGAGATCCCCACTGCAGCGCCACAGTTCCTCTGCTTATCGATTAATCAATGGAAATTCCATCGACTAGTTGATTAGTTGATTAAATGCAATTTCACATCCCTATCTTGAATATGAAACCTGGACTACTAACAAGCAGATGCTATATATATTGAGCTGATATTCTTACGGAGAACATTTTTCTGTATATCAGTCAGATGTTTTGCTATTAATCGACATTATATTAAATGAACTTGCACATCAATTTATTCTTGATAAATTCCTAAACAAGATAACCATTAGTAATAAAGATGTAGTCGTTTTAGTCTGGTCTTCCTGGAAAAAAAAGACAGGACTATGCAGCACTTTAAAGACTAACAAGATGGTTTATTAAGTGATGAGCTTTCGTGGGCCAGACCCACTTCCTCAGATCAAATTGTGGAAGAAAATTGGCACGACCATATATACCAAAGGGATACAATAAAAAAAAGTGAACACATATAAAATTGACAAATCACACACCCCCTCTGTCCTAAAATCTGATTTGTCAATTTTATATGTGTTCACTTTTTTTTAATTGTATCCCTTTGGTATATATGGTCATGCCAATTTTCTTCCACAATTTGATCTGAGGAAGTGGGTCTGGCCCACAAAAGCTCATCACTTAATAAACCATCTTGTTAGTCTTTAAAGTGCTGCATAGTCCAGTCTTTTGTTTCAGCAATATAACCATTAGTACATTATGCAACTACCTTTCCTAAATTGGTAGGATGACCTGTGTGATAGTTGTCATTTTTTTCTAAATCACAAATGGAAGCTTCGGGTTTTTTTATTACTGTTGCTTTTCTCCATGAGCTCCTATAGTGGATCTCGATGTACTCCTAAGGCATAGGAACAATACAGCCTCTGCTTAGCAGTAGCATGGATTAATGTTATCTGAAACATCTACTTACTTCAGTTTTGTAACTGGGATTCCTACCTCTGTCAAAATCTGGAATCTAAACACAACTAGACCCTGGGAGATGTCTGTTCCTGTACTAAACACATGCATGTATTGTACCACTGAATGTTAACAGTATAAGTAACCAATAAAGTCAGCAATAGTTAGACTGAACTCTCGGGTTGCCAGATGATTTCAACAAAAATACTGGACATGCTTGACATTACATTGCAATCTACATTACATCTTATTTAGAAAATACCGGATATGTATATTTTCTCATTTATATTTTCTCAATTTGTTTCCCGAACAGAAAGCTCAAATACTGGCCTGTCCAGTTCAAAACCGGACACCTGGCAATCCTACTGAACCCTTGTTTAACTACCAACTCTGAAGGAAAGAGTAGAACTAGGATTACACGTATTTCCCCCCTCCCCCCTTTCACAGAGTGAACCTAAAAAGCTTCATGGTCAAGCATTGCTAAGTATTTTCTGTTTTCATTGGAAACTTTTCCTTTCCAGACCATTTCCAGGCAACAAATTGGTAAGGTAGCCAATTTTAGGTTTTTGCTACATATCATATATGTAGTAGCCCAGGGTCTGAGAGTCTGTAACGCTGAAATACTGGCTGTTCCCTCTGGGGGGCGCTGTTGCCTGAAATGCTGGCTGTTCCCTCTGGGCAGCCTGTGCTGCATGGGGAGTGTGGGGCCCAAACAGCCATTTGGGCTCCACGGTCCCCCCGAGTGAGAGGCAGGAGGGAGGAGGAGAAGAGAAAGAGAGACAGAGAGAGAGGCAGGAGGTGGACAAGAGCTGAGAGAGAGGGGAGGGAGGCAGTAGGAGGAGGAGGAGGAGACAGAGACACACGGAGCGAGAGACAGGAGGCTCAGGAGAGAAGACTGACGTGGAGGAGAGACCTGAAAATCCCGTCTTATGACGGGCTAATTGGCTAGTATAGTGAGAGTTTCCCGTGTGTTTTGGCTATTAGTCTACAGTTTTGCAACAGAGGGAGTTTCTCCTCCTCCCCAAATCCAAGACAAACAATATACTTGGAGTACTCACTCCTCTTTAGTTACATTCCAACCCAAGTGACCCAGCCATCACAAAAGGATGTCTCACAGACCAGATGCGATGGAGATGGAGAGGCTAGTATTGGAAAGAATTGGGAGGATGGCTCGATTCTCTTCTCATTTCTTCTATGATCTTGAGAAAGTGATATTTGGGCCTGGTTTCCAGAAGTATGAAGTGTCTGCAGCTTCTACCAATTTCAGCTGGAGTTGAGGGTGTTCATCTACTCATTGCATACACCAGTGTAATCACAATAACCTTTACTGTACTCATAAATATGTTGTACTAACCAATTTCAATATTGACAACCATAAATATTCTAAAATCATCAGTAGGACACCAACAGAAAAACATTTAAAAAATAAAAATGTGGGGTGCTTTTTTTCTTTAGTTTTTTTGTGTTTGCTTTTTTCCCCACTTTTGAATTTTTGAGCTTTTACAGTTTGCATTTGGCTTCTTTTGCAACATTGAAGGCATTATTTTTAAATGGAAACTGGGGTTCTGATGTTATCTGACAAATCCAGGAGCTGGGCCTTTAAGATAGGGCTTACTGCTTTTTGATTAAAGTGCAAAGTGTACATTTCACCTCTGAGTCACACAAAAAAATTGAAATCCTTTCCATGTTTTCTACATTTCTCTTTTGTATACTTATCTTCTGGATAAGCGTTTTCACCTGTGTGAGTTCAGTGGCACTCCAGAGAAGTCTGCGTAAGAGATAAAAAACTTGATTCTGTAATGCAGTGTGCATAAGTGAATCCCTAAAGCCACAGAGATCCATCTGTGGAAAAGTGTCCTTATTATAGAAGAGCAAAGTTAGAACACTGTTACACATTAACTTAATAGTGGGAAAAGACTAAGGCAACTATCCAAATAAAAACAAGCAATAGTTAAAAAGTGGTCTGCACATTCCAAGACGGAGTTATTACTGCAACTTCACATTTAAACTTCAGACCTTGAACTTACCTTAGTGATTTTCGCTAGGAAAATTATCTTATTGCCTGTCTAGCACAAAATATAGATTAAAGATGTTAAAGCAATTCTGAGATTGTTATATTGATGCGAAAATAAAATTGAATCTAATCACCTACAATGTACTTTATTGAACTATATTGCAGCAGGTAATATGCAAGAAAATATTGTGCTGAGACACGGTGTTAATATCAGTCTCCCAAACAAAGTCAGCAGATATGTAAATGCTCCCACAATTAGGAAGCAATTCTACAGCTAGAAAATTTGGGGGAAAGGGCAATATTACTAATCTTTTAAGCACAGAGAAATATTTTAAGGGATACGCATTAATGATATTTTAGTGCCATCATAGTTTTATGATAGTCACACATACAGTTAAATGTTAGCTGCAGCTTTTCTATATCATAAGTAAAGGTGGGAGCTACCTAGTGGAATCAGGTTACTCAAAGAAATATCACAAGCTGTTCTGTTTAAGAGGGCCAGCACCTGTGTGAAGTAATCATTTACCACTCACTGATGAATACTAGCCTTGTCTGAATACTTCAGAAGGGGGAGAAACCACTATATTGAACATGAAGACTGTATTTTATAATTGTGTCCTTTCATGAACCTATCCTAGTCTTTTCAGATTTATGCTGTGTATTCCAAAGTCCAATTAAAATTCCTCTGCTTTTAGAGGTGATTGAAACAAGACAGATATTTTCCTGTGGAGTTTAAAGCCAAGAGACCAACATTCCTATTGGAGCTACATGTCTTTCCCTAACCAACTTTTAATGGTGAGTGAACAACTCAAAACTATTTCTAGAGCACTGGGTACTTGATCTGCACGCTATTAACTGCCAATTTGTCTTGAATTTTGTATTTGGGGGCACTGTCATTTGTCTGTGGCATTTCTTACCAGCCTTTTAAAGTAGGTTTAATGAGCAGCTTACGTTTAATTATTTGTCAGTTCTTAAATATTGGTCCATATGTAATAGAAAAAAATAAATGTCACTAAATCTACTGGTTATTCAGTGTTTTCTATAGCTTTAATTTATGCTTTAGATGGTCAGAATACATGAGACTGGTGGGACAATAGACGTGTTAGATATAGACATGTTAGCAATGAAACTGAAATTATATTCACATACACAACTGGATATCCATTAGATGCAAGCTACTAGGATATAAAAAGATTATTGTTAAATGTAAATTGTCTCCTTTTGTGTTTTTGCTGATAAAACAAGACACATGTTGTAATGCATGTGTGTGTGTGGGGAGGAGGGGGGTTAAAGTAAAGCAGGCTGACGGTGTGGCTCTGTGAGAAATGTGATTAAGGCCATCTGAGAACTTTTTCTCAAGATGGCTGAGGCTAGTTATGCTAAATTAGGAGCCAACTCAGCTCCTTGAAGAAAAGGAGACCTTTATAATGATTAAGTTGGGAAAGGCACCAAAATAAATACTATCCTTTCCTTTTAAATGAAATGAAGTGATTAGAAGTGCCCTTCTCTGGATCACTTATTATGGCACTATTGCACACACGTACCCTTGGGAGTTGGGAGAGGGCAGAGAAAGACAGAAAAGTCTGTTTCTGCAGAGGATTTTAACTAATACTTAGGAGATGCTATTAGCATTGAGCATGTCTGTGAATCCTAGAGCTAGAAGATTTAAAAGGGAAAGAAGTTTTGTGCTCCCCTATAAGAGAAAAGAATAGCTAGCTAACTCTGGAGGCCTAATTTAGATGAGTTATAGCTCTGCTGCAAAGTCTTCCTGTACTGTGTTTTGCCATGTTGTTGTTTGGGTTGTCTGTTTTAGAAGATACCAGATACCTGTGCATAGTAAAGGGTTGAGAAAAGGTGAAATATTACAGCTGGGGAACATGGATCACTCCAAGCTAACAAGCTGTGGGCTCTGATCTGATAGGGAATTCAGAACAAGGAGATCTGTGAGAGACACCAGGGATTCTGACCTATTATGCTAATTTTTTCTGGGTTTCCCACCCAAAGATTCTGAATCTCTTACAGAGCCAATTTTATGGAACTGGACTGGAGCTGACCCTCACGCTATGGCTACATTACAAGCTTTTTCCTGAAAAGGATTTGCAAATGGAGCACTCATTTGCATATGTTGTGCTCTCATTTGCATTTTCTCTTCTGATCCTTTTTGTGAAAGAGGTTTTTGCACAAAAAAGTGCTGTGTAGAAAGTGCCTTTTTGCGCAAAACCCCCCTTTTCCTCAGGAAGAAGAGCTCTTGCACAAAAGGTGCTATCTACACAGTGTTTTTTTTTGCTCAAAAACCTCTTCTGCAAAAAGGATCAGAAGAGATCATGCAAATGAAAGTGCGACATATGCAAATGAGTGCTCCATTTGCATTTCCAGAAAAAGCTTCTAGTGTAGCCATAGCCTCCGAGAGAGGCTAGGGAGCACCAATGCACTCCAGTCGTGCCTATTCTCTGTCTGTGGCACATAATAGTCTATTCTCCTGTGGACTGTAATTCTTTGGTCTAATTTAGAGGGCTAGGTTTAGTGTGTATGGGGTGAGGGGTGGTATTGTCCTGTAAGCTAAAAAAGTTCAGACAAAATGATCTGGCAGTCCATTCTGTCCTTAATATCTATGACCCAGTTGGACCAGGACCAGAGTTGTGGTTTTTGCAGGATTAGAGCAAGCAGACCAAGGAGAACCACTCCCTGTCACCAACTTGCTCATGCTGAGCCTATATGGAGTGAGATTGCAAATAGATTAGGACTCTCTTTTGTCTAAGCTCTGAGCTTCATTAAGAGGCAATTATTTATTGGGCCTGGGGAGGGCCATCCTTCAAGGTGCTGGTTAGGCATAGTTTAATTTGTTTGCCCCAAATAAAGACATATTTGAGATTCATTTTCTCCACTATATCTGCACCCTTGTGAGTGTTGAATAAACACTTGGAAAGGTGACCAGGAAATTTAGACTTTTACATTTCTTAAATATGGGCATGGTTAAGGTTATGGGTGTAGGTTCAAATCACATTTATTTAAAGAGGGAATCCTAAAGCAGAATACTGAGCCCAACCTCTAATTACTGCCATAAGCATCTTCTAAAAAGGAAAATTATATGATGTTCTGAAGGTTCCAATGTTAAGGATTTGTCCACTCCCTGCATAAATCTATGCAGTGGGGTGTAAATTTTAACTCATGCTAGCATAGCGTGTGCTGTCTTGTATGAATCCATCTCGGGCACCCTATGTAGCAGAGTGGGTAATTTGCCTTTGTTATATTCACTGCTACTATAGCCCAGCTCCATTATATTCAGTGCTACAATATATTCTGCTTTGCATTAGCTTCAGCAATAATAAAAGAAATCAACAGGCCTGCATCCTGCAAGACATTAGCTATGGCAAGTTAGTGTAAGTCTTGACTGCTACAATTTCTAAACAAATAAGCTTGGTAGAGACTCAACAGGAAGAAACCTGCTAGTGTTTGGGGAGCAGAAAGGAGAAGTTAAAGGCATTAGTACGTTTGTAGGTATTATGTATTTGAGACACTGTTTTTGTGTGGACTACAAGGAGAGGACTTACAGAATAAATCATTGTCATGCCTGCTGAGGCTAGACAAGGAGAAGACTCGAATGAAAAGGGTGCTGGATCTATGCTGGAAATGGCCAATTTTGTGTGATAAATCAAACAAAAAAGGTACCAATATGGTCCCTTTGAGTGTCCTGTCACAAACTCACATTTCTGGTTACTCCAAAGCAACTGACTTTCATTGAAAAGCAAGCAATTTCCCCTATTCCCACATATCTTAGAAAACTGTAGTGTGAGAGAACTTCACTGAAAGTAAAGAATTTACACTCTTCTTTAGGCCCTGCAAAACAGGAGTTATAAATACAAGGACCAATGCTGCTGGAGAAATCTTTTAGGTTTCCCTGCTGATATTATCAGACTACCCTTGCAGAATGTCAATAGCTAAACATATTCCATCTCTAGGCCAGTATAGTGCTGAGAAAATGACTTTGCCATCTGGCTTTCTAGCATTATCATCAGGTCTTTTTAATTAGGTTCAAAATTGGTGCTCTCCACCTTTCCTCAGCGTCTACCTTTTTCAGTACCATTAAGACTGAACTCATTTCCGGTGCACTTCAGGGTGCTCAAGTGGAACCTACCTTGAATAGAGTTTTCCCACAGGTTTTCCCACCTTACATATGCTAGCAAAAGGCGCGTATGCTTGCCCAGTAGTGTGTATAATTCAATTTGTTTTATTAAGATATGAAGATGACCATTATATTAAAAAGCCAAGCAACCTTAAAAACCCTACATGAAAAAAATGGACTCATAGTTGACAAAGTTAGACCTCTGGCAAGCAAGGTGGAAGGTAAAGGCACTGTGGTTATTATTTTCTACATATTTTTTACATTTTCTACATATTTTCTACATATTATACTCTAAAAGGAATATAAGGTCTTTAAAATACAGCCTTATTTGTAAGTTATTTTGCTTTTTCTCTGTTTCAGCAATGTTTAAGAAAATACTGTAGTGTTCTAAAACAGGTTAAAAATATCTAAACACTGCTGAATACTTAAGGCTACAGAGTCAAAAAATTCAAGTCTCCTTAAAGAAGTTCCTGCAAGGCAACACAAGCAATGAGGGTCCTTTTAGGTTTGTTTGTTCGGGGCGGGGGAGAAGAAGGGGGGTTGCCAGCTTGTACTGTCTGGCAAATAAATTGTATAACAACTTTGTGAACCTGCTCATGTGTTCAAAAATATATATAAAACAAGCACTTAATAGAAGGAATCCACAGGGTTTAGATTTTTACCTATAAAAACAGACCTCATTTAAAACATGAAGGAAAAGCCCTGAATGAATTGAAACCATCTTTAAATGGGACTTCCCAAAGAGCATAGTTTCAGATTTGAACTCCTTCCCTTCCCTCCCCCCCCCCCCCCCCCAATTCAAGGGGCTTAGAGATGATACAGGCCTTCTCTAGTTCTGGTAAAAGAAATACCTGATTTTACAAGCTGGAGGTATTTTTACAAGCCAGAGATATTTAACTCCAAGGTTTTCAATTTTCATTTCAATTCACAAGTAATAGCCTATAAATCCCTACCCACTGAAATGAATAAACCATTCAAAATCCTTAAAAGAAGAGGGGTGGGGAGAGACAAACTGAGTCCTTTTGTGCCTATGCAAAGTTCTTCACAGATCAGGTTAAACTGGTAGAAAGATGTAAAAGATGCTTGTTCTTTTTCAAGCTCCACCCACTCGAGACAACACTCAGGGTGTATACATGCTGCTGTGCTCATGGGGGATGCTGCAAAATCCAGCTAACCTAGACACAGAAGTTAGGTCAGACAAGAACTCATCTACACAACTTAGCAATACATTTGCAAACACAATCAAATTAGGACAGAATAAGGACTTAGAATTGTTCTCTCACTACCATGGCAATTTTCTCTCTCTTGGAATTCACATCTCCTCATCAACAGCTGTGTGTGAGCCACATCCACCCTGACTGAATTGGCCTCATTAATACTGGTCCTACATCTGATAAGTAACTCCCATCTTTTGATACGTTGGTATGTTTGTAAATGTGTGATTATAAATATATACAGCCAGTCTCCGACTTACAAACACATTGACTTACGACCATCCGCACTTATTACCGACCTCGCAGTAGCAGTTGGGCAGCGTTTCATTCCCTCATATACATATCTTGCCCTTATAGTATTTTTAGTGTTTGCTTGTGGCCATCATGGAAAGTAACAGGAAAAGGGCTAGTGATAAAGGTGGTGAAAAAAGAAAGAGAAAAGCTATTGATTTGGAAAAGAAAATAGCGATAGTGAGACAATACGAAGGGGGTCAAACAGTATCGTTCATGTCGTGTAATTCAGGGCTATCGAAATTCATCGTAAGCACCATTATAAAGGATAGTGATCGCTTGTGATCATGAAGCAGTGAAAGGGTCTGCACCTATGAAATCAAAAATTCTAACAAAGAAAATGGAAATGGAGAAACTCTTAGGGTATGTCTACACTACCCCGCTAGTTCGAACTAGCGGGGTAATGTATGCATACCGCACTTGCTAATGAAGCCCAGGATTTGAATTTCCCGGGCTTCATTAGCATAAGCGGGGAGCCACCATTTTTAAATCCCCGCTGCTTCGAACCCCTTGTAGCGCGGCTACACGGGGCTCGAACTAGGTAGTTCGGACTAGGTTCCTATTCCGAACTACTGTTACTCCTCGTGAAACGAGGTGTACCGGTAGTTCGGAATAGGCACCCTAGTCCGAACTACCTAGTTCGAGCCCCGTGTAGCCGCGCTACACGGGGTTCGAAGCAGCGGGGATTTAAAAATGGCGGCTCCCCGCTTATGCTAATGAAGCCCGGGAAATTCAAATCCCGGGCTTTATTAGCAAGTGCGGTATGCATACATTACCCCGCTAGTTCGAACTAGCAGGGTAGTGTAGACATACCCTCAGTGCTTTGGATGGAAGACCAAATTGGAAAACACATGCCATTAAGCCTCATGAGGATACAAGCTAAGGCTAGTAATCTTTTTGAAGACTTAAAGAAAAAGGAGGGGTATGACTGCAACCAAACTTTCACTGTGTGGAAGAAAACATTGACCTCGCTCTGCGTTTGTAAGTAGCCAGAGGCAGTTTTATTACGAGCTGCAGCAAGGGAAAACTGGTTCAGAAGGGGGGAGGGAAGTCCTCTCCCCCCCTCCGAGGCAGATCTTCGAATACAAGCAATTATGAAGCAGTTTATATACTGTCCATTAGATATAATAACAATAACAATTAGTGTCTTTCCCATTACAAACACCAATGGCTAACAGTTATTTTAGTTCCACCCAGATGCTCCTTATCTCAAGGTCCCTGCTACAGTCAGCATTCTATCCTTATCGCCATATGGAGGTGAGAGGCAAAGGCAGTGTCTTATTACAGCTCTTGAGTTGTCAGGCCACAGACTTAGCTTGACTCTTTCTCTCTTGCTAACAAGACCAAGATGGCCGCACACAAATTCCCATATTCCCTTTTCCTGCCTCCACAACTGCCAGTCACGGTTGGTTTAACCGTTTCAAGATTCGTGCAAACTTTCACAATATGAAATTAAATTGAGAGGCAGCCAGTGTTTTGAAAGCCGCAGAAACTTTCATAGAAGATTTGGATAAGCTGATAAAAGAAGGAAATTATTTGCCAGAACAGATCTTTAATGTTGATGAGACAGGTCTCTTTTGGAACGTACCTACATACATAAGGAAGCAAAAACTATGCCTGGTTCTAAGGCTTTCAAAGACCACCTAACAGTCTTGTTAAGAGGCAATGTTTCTGGGTATAAATTGAAACCCCTCTTGATTTATCACTCTGAAAGCCCTAGAGCCTTCAAGAATATCAGCAAGGCTACTTTACCAGTCCATTATTGTGCTAATAAGACAGCATGGATGACGCTTACACTTTTTGAAGATTGGTTCATGAACTGTTTCATCCCTGAAGTCAAGGCATATTTTCTGGAGAAAGGAATTCCTTCCAAATTTTGCTTATTGTGAATAATGCTCCAGGTCACCCTCAATATCTAAATGACTTACATTCCAACGTGAAAGTAGTGTTTCTGCCTCCCAACATCACATCTATTCTCCAACCCATGGACCAGGGGGCCATAGCTGCTTTCAAAGCATAATATCTTCCCAACACATTTGCAAAGGCAATAGCTGCCACAGAATGCGAAAATGGCAAAACATTACATGAATTTTGGAAGGATTATAACATTCTGCATTGCATAAGGAACATTACTGCTGGGTGGAAGTAAGTCACTCCATAATGTATGAATGGCACATGGAAGAAAATCCTGAAAAGATTTGTGAACAGTTTCAAAGGCTTTGGAAAAGAAAAGGCACTAGAAGACATTTCTAATAACATTGTACAGCTGGCGAAAGAAGTGGATCTGGAAATGGATAATGAAGACATAAACCAATTGGTTGAGGATGTTGGGGAGGAGTTGAGCAATGAAGATTTAATTCAGCTGGAAGCTGAGAGGGTAGCAGAGGAAGAGAGACAAAAAGCCCAAGAAGAAGAAGAAGAAGCCCCCACAAAATTTGTGATGGAAGAAATGGCTGCAGCCTTCAGCAAAAAAAATGAAGGAATGCAAATGTTTGAAAAAATGGACCCTAATGTTGTGAGATTATCAAAAGTGGATTGTTTAATTCAGGATACCCTGGCTTTCTATAAGGAAATTTATAATGAGAAGAAAAAACAAATTGTCCAGTCCAAAATGGATATTTTTTTGAAGAAAGCCCCCAGCACTGCTGCCTCCCACACTGAACCAATGCCTTCTACAAGCAAAGACACTGCTGAAGTAGAAGATGAATCTGTTGATGATGTTGTTACTGTAGTATTGTCTCCAACCTCTTCCGATTCCTCATCCAATTAATTCAATTCACATTACTGTATTTAAATTACTACATTGTGTTTTGTTTTTCATGTTCATGTTTGTCAAATACAGTTTGCTGTCATTGCAGTAGTGTTGGGTTTTTTTGTGTGTTTCTATTTTTCGTTGTTGATTGCTTTTTGTTGGTGCTTGGTTACGTTTGGAGTGCTTCGTATAAGGGTATTTCCAACTTACGAACAAATCGAGTTACGACCAGCTGTTCGGAATGTAACCCGTTCGTAAGTTGGGGACCGGCTGTGTGTAAGTGTGTGTATGTGTGTGTATATATATATATATGTGTGTGTATATATATATATATATATATATATATATATATATACACACACATACAGGCAGTCCCCGGGTTACGTACAAGATAGGGACTGTAGGTTTGTTCTTAAGTTGAATCCGTATGTAAGTCGGAACTGGCGTCCAGATTCAGCCGCTGCTGAAACTGACCGCCAGTTCTGACTTACATACAGAATCAACTTAAGAACCCCAAGCGTCCCCAAGTCAGCTGCTGCTGAAACTGATCAGCAGCTGATTCCAGGAAGCCCGGGGCAGAGCAACTGTGCCTCGGGCTTCATGTAGTCAGCGCTGGTCAGTTTCAGCAGCGGCTGACTTGCGGACGCCTGGGGCAGAGCAGCTGGGGTGCTTCTGGGTTGCTTCAGTAGCGCCACTCCTCGGTGCTACTGGACCAACCCAGCAGCACCCCATCTGCTCTGCCCCAGGCGTCCTGATTCAGCCGCTGCTGAAACTGACCAGCAGCGGCTGAATCAGGACGCCTGGGGCAGAGCAGCTGGAGTGCTGCCGGGTTGGTCCAGTAGTGCCCAGAGCAGTGCTGCGGGACCAACCGGCAGCGCCCCAGCTGCTCTGCCACAGGCGTCTGGAGATAAGCCTAGTCTGCTGGGGGGGGGACGTACTAGCTGTGCCCCCCCCCACCCCAGCAGACCAGGAAGACGCGGGCGGCGGACCGAGACGCACCACGGTCCCGCCGCCTGGGTCCTCCACGGCTTTGCTCCCCGTCTCCCTGGTCTGCTGGAGACCAGCAGACCAGGGAGACGGGGAGCAAAGCCTCTGAGGACGCCAGCAGCGGGACAGCTGCAGGGTGTCTGGGCTGTCCCGCTGCCAGCTTCCCCTGAGGCTTTGCAAAGCTGCGGGGGGGCTCGGGCAGCGGGGCAACCCAGGCGCACCTGGGCTGCTCCGCTGCCGGCTTCCCTGGGCTTTGCAAAGCCGCGGGGGGGGCTCGGGCAGCGGGGCAGCCCAGGCGCGCCTGGGCTGCCTCGCTGCCTGAGCCCCCCCGCGGCTTTGCAAAGCTTGCTATGAGGAGTAACGGTAATTCAAATATGGAGCTTTAGTTCGAACCACCTAGCGCGTGCCGCATGTAGCCGCGGGCAGCTAGTTCGAACTACGGGGCATTTAAAAATGGCGGCGCCCAGGAACATGCAAATAAAGCCCGGGATATTTAAATCCCGGGCTTCATTTGCAAGTTCGAATGACTACATTAGCCACCCTAGTTCGAACTAGGGTGACTAGTGTAGACATACCCTCAGCCTTTAAGGTGCCATGGGACTTCTCATTTTGTTTTTACCATTTAGAAAATAATTTTTCCATTCAGTAGCTGAGAAATGAAAGGAGTGAGTGGGAAATAAGAACAAATTTTATTTCAGATCCATTCAAAATGGGGCGGGGGGCAATCGAAATGGCAAACAAAAGAGACTTTCCAAATTGTTTTGGGTCAAAAAATATTTTTCATTGACCAGAAACTAAGTGTTTCATTTTGGTTTTTGCCTTGACTTAAACCTTCTAAATGTCTATTCAATAAAACTGAAGTAAATTTCAAAAAACACAAACGTCTTTATGAAAAAAATAATTTTTAATTTTTCTGGATTTTTTCAAGTGAAACAATTCACCATAATCAACCAAATCTGCATTATTATTTTTTGCAAATAAGTTATTACAATGAAAAATGTCACCCCCCTCTATTCAGCTCTTATCACTGTTCAAGCCACTTTGGTATCAGTTTAAGTAGTGCTAAAATGATGTGTGCATACATTTCCAGATTCTCATCTAAAGGGTTCAGTAAACTGTAAATTTAGTTCTATCCTACTTTTCCTTTTTTAAAAACATACGTTATCTGCTATAGCTGTGCTTAAACCTTCTCCCAAGGGAAGTAAGATGAGAATTACAGAGCTTTAGGATTAGAATAAAGAGGTAATATAATACTTCGATTCCCTGTGTTTAAAGAAACCAGTTCTTCTTGCCTAATTCCTTGTGAAACAAAATTGGCAAATTAACATAAGATTGAATACATTCTGAAACACTATTTTTACCCAAACAGTTCAGTGTGCTTCACAAAAGACAGGAATAATCACTTGCCGTTTTTTACAGCGGTGAAGAATGGAGGTACAGAAAAGTTAAGTAACTTATCCAAATTGGCAAGTCACACACTCAGCCATGACTAGAACCCTACAAACTAGTATAAACAAGACCCAAAAAAGTTAGTTTTAGTATTATCCAATATCAGTTATGTTCTGAATCCGAATTCCAAGTTTTGAGATTTTTTTTCTAAATCTCCTCTCTCATATTCTTCTGGTAAGAAATTCTGTACCTTTGTGTATCTTTGTGTATGTGATTACCTAGTCAGTTGGACTCTTAGAAATATATGAAAGGTGTATCCCTGTCTGGATGTACATGGAAATCTCAAGCATGTTAGGATAATAAACAGACTGTCATCATCTATGTCAACACTTAGCATTACACTATATGCAACTCACATAACCACAGTGTGAGACTACATAATGGCTGCAACCTGTGCCACATCATAATTTCACACAGGGTTTAACTTTTCCTTTATTCTTTTTCAACTTTTTCTTTTTCTCTAGAGATATTTAAGAGCAGTTCAGATAAATGTCTATCAGGAATGGTCTCTAGACAGTACTGGGTTATGCCATGAAGACAGGGGACTGGACTCGATGACCTCTTGAGGTCCCTTCCAGTCCTATATTCTATGATTCTAAGTATGATTAGCACTGGGGAAAGATGTGAACTTGACAAATCTTGGGCCTGAAATTCATAACTTAGCCAAAGAACAATAGCAACTAACTTACCTTAATGCAGTTCTTGTCCAAGCAACTCTAGAGTACTTACACCTGCCTATTCGGTGCTTGGTTTCCCCCACCAGCAGCATTGCCAGTGATATCAGCTCTGTCAATAAAGAATGTCAGTCTCCAAAGCTGTCCGAGCAATACCTTTCACATTAAAATATAAGGAAGCTCCCACACAAAGCAGCAAGCTGTTGAAAACGTTATCCATCTTTGGTTGTTGGACTGTGACCAAATGAGGTAAGTCAAGTGCATAAAACAGTCTTGCTTTCTTCCATCAGAGGTATGCAAAGCTATTTTCATGTCCCAAATTTGGATGTGAGCCAAAGGATCCTGCTTTTGCTTACACCATTTCTAAAGTCCAATGCTTCAATGTAAAACCGAATTCAAATTCTGCAACTGCCAACATATTTACTCAACACTTAGTAGTAGTCAAGCTCAGCTCTTTTCATTCCCCAGTAGTTCCAACTCTTTCTACACATGCCCTAACGTTCCCCTTTGCCGTCTTCAGAATAATTATTAGCTTTTTTTTTTTAACACAGTATGCCCTCTTGTTTCAGAGTGGTTTTGAATGACCTATTTTCTTATCCCTTCCCATATCCAGCTCTTTGGAAGGCTTCCCACTGTAACCCCATTCTAATAGCAGTAGAACTTCTCACCAGACCAATGAACTCATCCATTGCAGCCCCACTCCCCTAGTTAAATACTTATTTCCAAATTACAGCTGGAGAAACTGGTGCCCAGGAAAATAAAGGGCAACATTTCCAAACTTAAATGTTCACACTTTTCCTCCATATTCTTTGTCAGAATTGTGATAAGATTTAAAGGAAACAGCAAAGTTTTGACCAGCTGTAGGAAAGATACCACACTGTCGCATACCTTGACAGATTCAGGGGAAAACTTTGCTATCTATGGTGGTATGAATCCCTTTGAAGAATTGTCCAAACAAAAAGAAAGGGAAGAAAAATTGACAAATGTATAGTGGTTGTGTAGGGCATTGACTTTTTGCCTCATGTAAGGGCTCTAGGTGCAAGAATACTTCTTGTAAAAAGTTATACTTAGCCTCTTTGTTCCCAGTTGAACATATCTTAAAGCATTCTACAAAGACTGAGATCTAAACATTAACAGAACTGTGTGAGATGGTAGAGTTTGACATTTAGCCCATCCTTATTTGTTTTCCTGTTTTCAGTCCTTAATAGAGTGCCTCCTGCTAGTGAGGTTTGCCAGACTGCCCAGAAATACTTCAGATCGCTGAATGAACCTCATAGCAGTTGATCAGGGATTTTTCCATTGATTTGTGGTTTTATGGCAGACTATTTTCCACCACTTCACTCTGGAGAAATTCTATCCAAACGGCAAGCAGTGGTCCAGGAATTTTATTCACAGGAGAAAGCTATACTTACAAGTTAGAAGTATGCTAGCATAGAGTGAAAAGCCAACAATTTTTCCCATTAGCTGGCTCCTAAAACTAAAAAGGGACAGTTGTAAGCCATCTCACATGAGGTAAGACAAGATGCAAGGCAAACTGCTTCTCCAGTAAAACACTGATGTTCACAGACCAACTACATCTATTAGACTAACCTTTGTATATGCTTTATGATTTAGATGTAGTAAGATGAAGGCCTAAAACAAAAACCCATATAGCACAGGCCTGGTTTGAGGCCTAGCTAACAATGGACAAAACATGGCTAACATAAAGCAAAGCCAAGCTGTGAGCAAGAGGCAGGCCCCTGCTCACAGAACTTGGCACGAACAGGGCTGAGTGTGCAAAACACTAATTGGTAATAGGCCCAGGTATAGAACATTATTTGGTACTGGTCATAATTTGAAAGCACATGGTACTACTAGCTCATTAAAAAAGATCTTGGTGACCGCATTCCCCACAGATACAGACTTAGGTTCAGGAAAGGATCTAAAATGATAGCATGATGGAAAGAGATGGATAATCAAACCACAAGGTTAAGGGTGGTATCTAAGAAGCATCAGATGGTGATAACCTGACATATCAGGAGTGATATGTAATTTGTTTGTACCTGTATATAAAGTGGTGTCTTGGGGATACAGTGGGAGTTTCCCACTGATTGTGCTGAGGCCACTGTGTGAGTACATGTGTGTAGTGGTTCAGCAGAGTCTACTGACAACTGTTACTGTACTTAGCTTAACAATAAACCTGGCCCGCATCTTCGATCCTTATCTGATTTGTAGTCTTTGGGGAGCTCTTCTCAGAATCTGCTGAATAAGTCAACACAGCACACACCATAGAGCATACCTGCAAGCAGCCCTCTGGTTATAATTGATGGAGCCAGAGACCTGGTAGGACACCATGGCAGTAAATCCTGACCTGACAACATTAAACAGACTGGAGAAATAATCTGAAGCAAATAGCATGACATTCCATAAGGATAAATGGGAAGTATTGTATTTAGGAAGGAACAATCAGTTGCACACATACAAAATGGGAAATGACTGCCTATTACTGCAGTAAGGAATTTGGGAGTCATAGTCTAACACCGTTGCAAAAAGAAAAAAAAAAAGCAAAGATCGTTCTGGAATATATTAGAAAGTTCTTTAAGAAAGACAATAGAAGTAATAGAATTAATTCTTCCATTTTATTCTGTGCTGATTAGGCCTTAGCTGGAGTGCTGTGGTGAACGCAGGTTGCCACGTTTCAAGAAGGATGGACAAACTAGAGAAGGTGCAGAGGAGAGCAATAAAAATGATTAAAGATCTAAAAACCATGTCCTTTCAGGGAAGTTTGAGAAAATTGGGTTTTAGTCCAGAAAAGACTGAGAAGAGACATCATAACAGTTTAAGTACCTGAAAGTTTGTTACAAGGAGGAGGGAGAAAAATTGTTTTTGTTAACCTTAGAGTATAGGACAAGAAGCAATGGGTTTAAATTGCTCTAAGGGAAGTTTAGATTGGACAGTAGAAAAACTTCCTAACTGGCAGAGTGGTTAAGCGCTAGAATAAATTGCCTAGGGATGTTATATAATCTCTATCACAGAACACTTTTCAGAACAGGTTAAACAAACACCTGTCAGGTCTAGATAATGCTTAGTGCTTTAGAATACCACTTGAGGTCCCTTCCAGTCATATGATTCTATGTTAGCCCTGTGTACCATCTGAACTGTGAAATGATAGGCAAATTCATTCAATTTTGAAAAACATAGGAGGGTGAGAATCAGTGCATGTGCAACTCAGACTTCCTATGGACAGCATATTTTTATTTTAAAAAAGGTGTGGTGTTATATATATTTAAAGAGTACATATCATGAAGTGAATCACTTGCAGAACTATTTTGTATTTTTTTAGGAAAAAAAAGAAGTTTTGGAGGTTGGGAAAAATCATAACTTTGAAAAGGATATTTGATGCCTCGCTAGATGATGATTGCTGAGTGTAAGACATTGTGGTGGAGTTTGGTAGGAAAATGAGGAATCTTGGATGTCATAGGATGGGCCCTAAAAACAGGGAATGTATAAATATTTCCTAACATGCCATGTCTGTCATTTTGATTGATTAATGAAGCTCTACAGAGATCCTAAAAATGTATCTCAACAATATGCAAATACATATATTAGTGAGCAATATATACTACTTTAGAGAAAAGCAAATGCAGTTTTCTAGCACATACAATTTGCACATAATTTAATCCAAAATTCATAAGGCTTTTCAGAAGCACTAACAAATCCTTCCATTGGAGATAGACAAACCAAGAGAGAAGAATATTGAGTGACTTGGCCAAAGCTACTGCGAGCTAGCGGCAGATACAGGAACAGAATACAAGGATCCTCCCAAACCCCATCCTTCCACTTTAACCACCAGAGTATACATTCTATTCCATGGAATACAATGAAAGAGAAAAGCACTTCAATGGGAGATGGATGAGCAACAGGTTTAGCTGAGTGAAGCCTCTCTCAATATTTAACCTCTTAGCTCCACTGCAACTGCAGTGCTGATGTTTTTGATTGGTTCCAGACATACATTGTACAGTATGCTTAGCAATGCTGCCAGTGCATCTTCTTTGCAGATTTGCAGCAGTTAAGTGGTTAAGGTTTGACTGCAGTATGCAGGGCCATCCTTAGGATTGATGGGGCCCTATGCAGTACTATTAAACTTGTGCCCCTATACCTGATGGCAGCCGGGAGATGACAATTTTCAGAGACGTGATTTTACAATCTCCATCAACACACTAATGAAATATTTTTAAAACAAATTTTACGCTATGGTCCTGTAGACTAAGACAGTAAATTCAGAAACTGGCAGTAAATACCCGGAGGTTCCAAATGCCTGTTAAATGGCTTCATTACCACTTGAATGGCTTTTTCACAAGTTCGATATTTTGCTAATAGGTCTGGCAGGCTTTTTCACTTTTAAATTAACTAGTTCCTCTTCAGAGGAAGCAGAGCCGCAGAACAGGGATAGGAAGAGGCAGGTGGCTGGACATTAAGACCCAGTGGTGCCCCAAATTTTTGGGTGCCCTATGCAGCTGCATCTTCTGTGTCAGCGTAAGGACAGCTCTGGGAGTATTCTCTTTTCTCACACTGAGTTCAGCTTTCACGTGACGTTGTTTTAATTCAAATCCTATCACTTTTTCCCCCTTTTAATAGCTCATATTTTTGTGTTGCTATTTTAGCACAACAGATGCACCATCACCCTTTCTTTGATGGGATAACAGGTCCCGATAAATAACATCCGTGAGTACACGACTTCATTTATGTTATTAATCATGTCAAATATTAAGTTGTATATTTTCAGTCATGCAAATGAGCATTCTTATACAGCTCTTTGTTGACCACTTCTTCTGAATTTTGATGTAGTTTGGCTCTTTTGTTTGAAAAAGTTGCCAACCCCGATCTAAATGGTGCTTGGTACTGGCATGGGGGAAGGGGACTGTTTTAAGATTAAGTAACCCAAAACCAAGGTACTGATGTATCTATCTCTCCCTTTATGCTGGACCAAGAGAGCTGTGATTTGTATGATATATCCTTGCCCTCTGACTAGAGGTTCTGTTTCTCCTTTTGAGCTGTCTGAGGACAGGGTTTTTTTCAGTTCAGAGACCATCTCTGAGCTCCCTTCCTATGGATGTCTGAGGAATAAGTCCTCCGCTGTATTCAGAGCTTTCTGCAAGTAATGTCCTTCAGTTCATATTTGCTCATTTCTGTTTTTTCCCCCTCTGCAATTAATTGGTTTAGATTTTTGGGGGCCCAGGCTGCTTCAATTACATATTTTTTGCCTTCGTTGTCTAGTATTTTAAATATGTATTGGAGCTCATTTCTTCAGGTGATGGGTGCTTTAGGAAATAAAACAACAGAGGGAGCTGTGTCAAGATAGAGGGGTTTTATCTGGATGCTACTGCTACCTAAAATTCCAAAAATGCACAGTCTGAAGTTTTACAAGATTGCCCTGGAGAAATAGAGGTTGTAGACTAAAATGAAGATGTGTTTCTTAAAGTGGTGAAATCCTCCTCCTCACCTTTGTACTATCCATTGCCATTTTGTTTTGTGGAAATAGCTTCCCATCATAGGTTAACAAAGTTGACAACTTGTAATACTTAAAGGTATTAAGGTATCAGAGGTTTACAGCCTAGAATTGATCATCCCAAGCCTTGTTAAGTGCAGGAATCAATAGCATCAGCTCCTCCTCTTTTAAGTGCAAAAAAAGCTTTAATAGATATAGACACTGGATGTAGATTATAGTTAGTATTTACTTTCTTACATACCGCAGAGCCATCCCTTTAGAAATCCTAATAACCAGCCACAGTTGTCAAAGTTGCTTGATCTTTCTAGCATTAAAATAGTTGAATGGATGCACCTTTGATGAAAATGCCAGTTAAGTATCAAGACCAGGGACACGATTTTTGAATGTGATTAATGATTTTGGGTGCCTGACTTCAGGAATCATACAGTCTTTGAAAATCAGACCTCCTTCAATTGTCTAAACTGGACACTCAAAACCATGACTCACTTTTGAAATTCATAGTGTAGCCATTTGTTTGAGCTTGGTACATGTTGGTGGGGGGTGTAGGCAGTGCCATAGCCACTGCTATACCTCTTACATGAACATATTTGATACTTTAGCCTCCAAGGTTATCAGCCCAATGCTTTTCTTCAAAATCTCTAAAATTCACCTTGGGAGGGAAAAAATAAGATCAACCCTACCTTCAGCCCTCTCTGAGACCCCACGAAGGAACCACACCATCCTCTTCTCTCTCCCTAGGACTCATTCCATATGTCCTGTGAATCCAAAATTCTGGGGACCAGACTAAACCCAAGGACAGGTTGCTAGCTTGGAAAAAATGAAAGAATCACATATTTTCAGATTCAATGCATATGAATTCAGGACAATTTGTTCTACAGATGGTGCCCATTTTAAGTGAAAAAATGGTGAACAATTGTATTGAAACCACCACTTGGATTGCTTAGTTGTATTGGCATACTTATCACTTTAATATACAGCGGTTAGAGACATGTATTTTAACTAGTAAGCATGTTCATTTGGGTAGAACCAAAATCTATTTTCTCAAATTAATTTTTAACTAAAACCATTTCATTTTAAATTTTCATGCTAGTCAGGACTAAGTATTCATATTATCTTTCTTTATACACTACTGCAGATGGTAAGTTTCACTTAAAAAGTTGTATGCTTAGGAAAAGGGTTCTGTGGTATCTCTCTCCCTCATACATACCAACATCTACAATAAATAAAGTAGGTTTTCTTATCATTTTGACTTCAACATCGCCAGGAAAATCTGCTGATGGTAAAGGGCAAGGCCTTTTCAAACAACTCCTTAGTTTTAAAAGCCAGCTGTGGGTGGATGTAATTAGCAAGCATCTGCACTAATTGAAAAAAGAAAGAAACAGTGTTAGCATTGGGGAAACTGATTTGGATAAATAAAAACAGCTCAAAATGATAAATAAAAAATTGAACCAGAAGATTTTAGGGAATTCAGTAAGGTTCAGTTAAGCTAATAATATTTTTCACTTATTTCTGCCCTTGCATCTGCTGGATTGGTTGACGGAGGACATGCCAAAAGACAGCAAGAGAAGTTCTAATAGCATCCGACCCCCATTTTAACCTGTCCAGAAGCAGAAGATACTGAAAATCTTCCTCCAGAACCATTCTTGCAAAGTAACCAGTGCATTTTGGATATTCATCTGAGTTTTGGGAATGGCTATCTGGTCAAAACCACTTTTTTAGCGTGTCTGTTGCTAGAAAATAATCCAGTACCTCCTAAACTCTATAGTTACTAACATAAACCAAAAGAACCTTGACAGATTAACACAGGGGCTGTGTCTACATTGGTACCCTTTTCTGGAATGAGACACTTCGGAATTGCAAATGCCGCGGGGGATTTAAATATCACCCGCGGCATTTGCATGAACATGGCTGCCGCTTTTTTCCGGCTTGGGGTTTTGCCGGAGAAAAGCACCAGTCTAGACAGGATCTTGCGGAAAATAATCCCTTTTCCGGAAGATCCCTTATTCCTACTAGGGCTTATTTTCCGCAAGATCCTGTCTAGACTGGTGCTTTTCTCCGGCAAAACCCCGAGCCGGAAAAAAGCGGCAGCCATGTTCATGCAAATGCCGCGGGGGATATTTAAATCCCCCGCGACATTTGCAATTCCGAAGTGTCTCATTAGCATCCCTTTTCCTGAAAAGGGTGCCAATGTAGACACAGCCTGGGTTTATAAAGGACGTGTAGAAAGACAGTCTGCCTCTGAAGAATATGTGACCTGAAGAAAAGCTCTGTGTAAGCTCTAAAGCTTGTCTCTTTCACCAATAGAATTTGATCCAAAAAAGACATTACCTTGCCCTTCTAATTTTTTGGATATCCTGGGACCAAAATGACCACAACAACAGTATAAACAACATGCTGCCTCCTATTTTATATGTGCCAGATATACAACAGGAGGCCTAGTGGACAGCTAAGTTATGTCTACACTGTGGCACTATTTTTGGATACCAGAAGTATCCCTAAATAGCTATTCCATGTCTTTTGAGCATGCCCGTTATTTTGAAATATAATGGGCTCTCTGTTCTAACATCCCTGGAAACCTCGTTCCACAAGAGTTAAGGGATGTTTTGTAATAGCACCTTGTTTTGAAATTACCTCAATATAAGCTATGCAATTTTTGAGGTGAGGGTGCAGTGGAGCCGCACCCATAATAAACATAGTTGTCAGTAGGCCAGAAGGGATAAATAGAAGTGATGGGACAAACTAGTATGGTACTAAAGAGATGACTTGGAACAAGTCCTACTGCTAGGTAATATATTTCACCTATCCTGAGTTAGTGCTACTGTCTTGGTTGCCATTTTTTTGGAACCGCCATCGTTCTGTGTAATAATTCCATAAATAACACATTAGACAGGAAGACTGGTCTAAAGCATTGTTTCACAAAGCAGGTCACAGGCCCACTTTGAGAGCTGCTAGTAGGCCCCTGCCACTTTGTTTACCTAAAGGGTCCATAGCTACGGAGCCTCATGGCTCCCATTGACTCTGGTTCAGCATTTCCAGCCAAGGGGACCTACGGGAGCCAGTGAAAATTTAAAATGCAATGGGAAACACTGGCCTTAAGGGACACAGAATTGAGAGTTAAATATTCTGGGTTCTATTCTTGGTTTTCCTGCAGACCTCCCGTGTAACTTTATGGAAGTGTTTAACTTCAGTGTGCTTCAGTTTCCAACTATAAGCATGAAAATGCATTCCTTTCTCAAAAGGATATACATCAGAATTAATTCATTGGTGCTTTTAAAGCTTAATTCTTTATTTGGTGCTTAATTCATTGGTTCTTTTATGGTCCCAGAATGCTCTCCATCTGAGAATTTCAAAGTAGGATCAGGCAAAGCTAGTTAGAATATGATACTTGAATCTCAAACAGTCTTAGGACATTCACTAACAGCATATGACGAGATCCTAATTGTGGGCGACAGAGATAACATGTTACACCTGTGTTTTATTCTCTGTACGGGCTGCTACTTGACTGCCAGATGAAATTCCTCTGCTAATAACTAAATGGAAAATAGAACTGACCCAGGATAAAAAAAAAAGTCCTCTCCACCTCTGGCCCACTGTGCCATCTACGTACATCCAGGACACAAACTCCATTGCTTGAGTGAATATTGTGGGAGTTAAAGGCAGGCTAGCTGTTCCAATTGACTAAAGTTATGAAATCCTTGATCTTTCACTAAATGACTAGATATGTCCTTTCTCAATGCTGCAAGCAGCAGCGAAGCATTGTCTTTTGTTCCTCTTGCTTCTGGTGTTAAGTATTCAATTTAAATCACATGAAGCACTATGCTTAGATACCATGAATGATGGGAGCTCAAGAAATGAATATTTAAATACTACTGTAATGATCTGAGTAGTATGTCTCAGACCCTGTACTGATTTAGCTCCGGTTTTAGAGGGGCCTATGCTTCTGGAGAAGGATAGTAATTCTGTTCCCCCACTAGCTGTCAAATGGCCAGCATGCTCACTCTGTACTGATGTGTGTGAAAACCTATATAGCCAGAGCTCTCTTAAAGTTATTGATATATCTACAGATATGTTAACCAGCATATATTAGTCAACAAAATATTTAGCACATATGTGAGTTTACACAAATAACACATTGGTAAACAAATCCTCAATATATTATACCTACCTGATTTATAATGCAATTGTGTCTGATTTGGAAGGACTCCAAGGGTACATCTACACTAGAGAGGAAGATTGAAGCTGGACTTCGAGGACTCAAATTAGCGGGTCTAGTTAAGACAGCTAATTTGAACTGAGAGGGGTGAGCCAGTCAATGCTGGTAGTTCTGCTTTCATGAGGAGTAAGGGAAGTCAAAGGGAGAGTATTGTCCCTCGACTTCCGGCAGTGTAGACAGTACCAAAAGCCAAGTTAAGGTACTTTGACTTCAGCTATGCAATTAATGTAGTTGAAGTTGCGTATCTTAATGTGACTTTGTCTCATAGTGTAAACATATCCCAAATGATTTACATAGGAGTTGGATTAGACCCTCAAAGAGACTAAGTGACTATTCCCAAGGGCTCATGAGTCACTGGAGAAGAACCAGGATCTCTTGGCTCTCAATCCCATGCTATTAGCCACTAAGTCACATTCCGTGAACACTCAGCACATTTCACACTGCTTACTTGGAAGGACACCACTAATGGAAGAGGGAAAATGTATAATTTGGCTGCATGGTATGCACAGCCATCAAGTCAATCATACCGCTTGTGAAAGGGGCACAGGAGGCTTGACATGTATGGAAAAATATCTGTGATAGATGGTTATATTATTAGCTCTGAGAGGAGAGTGGGGTTTTCGTGGGTTAGAGCAGGGGAAGGGGAGGTGCTGGAAACTAGGACTTGTGGGGGTTTTCCTGGCTATAGAAGGGCAGTGCTTCTGCAAAACCTGAATGTGTTGCCCCAGTGCCTTTTTCTTTTGTTGGAATGCCAAATCGATGACAGGAGAGAGAATTCTTTTCCTCTCGTTTTATTTTATGTCTGGCATTTAGCCAAGATAGGTGCTTTAATCTTTATATGTACTTAGGAATTCCTAGGCAAAAAGCCACAGTTTAAGTGACAGGCATTTTGCCGAAAGCACTTTATCATGCACTATCTATAAAATCCGTTATTTTAAAAAGGCATTTTACCTTAGTAATGTTTATTATAAGATTCCACTCCAACCCCACAGCAGCCTGGTATCTGCATCTGGCTATCTGTAAGATTAACAAAAACTAGTGTCCCTCCACTTACTGACCATTATTGCAACCAAACAGGTAGCGGCCCAACAATGCTTGGTTTGCCTAATCATTTTTCGAACTGTTTCCTAGCTAACTTACCAATTTGTTGATAAACTGTTGATAAATTGCCAAATAACCAATGTCAATCAGGTTTATTGCTTTAAGCCAATCCACAGATGAGAATTTGTGCGTCATTCTATGAATCCATCTGTCCATCCAGCTGTCTCTGAGTCCATTTGTTCAAGAACGCCTCCTAAATGGACCCACCCAAATTTGGAAAATAAAGTGAAAATGTGCTTGCTTCATTTAAATCATTGCTCTGGGGTGAGGCTGGGATGAAGGGTTCAGTATGCGGGCTACCCTGGGAAGAGAGGACTACCATAGTAGCTTGATACCAGGTGAGAAGCACTTCTCCATGGCCATTGCAGCTACAGCAGGCATAGCCAGGGAAGGGGTGCATGTCCCCAAACGGGGGCAGGTCCAGGTTGATCTGTCCCGAGTGCTCCCCAGAAAGAGTGATGAATGCAGCAAACTATGCACTTTCTCCTATCTCACTGTTGAAGGGGAATAGCCAGCAATGTTCCTATACAAATTGGGGGTGGGAATTTCAGCCCTCTCCTCCCGTCCCATCCTCTCTAAAGGGTCCTCCCAGGAGGTGGGAGGCTTGGTGTGCCCCCAGCCTGTCCCTTTCAACTGCCTGATGATTCTGTCTCTTTTCCTGATGAGAAGCAATCCCTCTCCAGTCACATCCCATTTTTCTGGCACAGCCAAACTCTTACCTTGCTTTAAGTTATGATAAGAGGAAGCTGTATCCCAAATTTGGTGGTCTTAGCTCTTACTGTTTAGGAGGAGTTCTTGAACAGACAGGCTCCTCCAGATATATAGTAGATTGTGTCTGATTTGGAAAGACTTTAGACAACTTATATTGGAGTTAAATTAGACCCTCAGAGAAACAGAATGACTGCCCTCAAGGGCACACGAGTTAATGGAGATGAAACAGGGTTAGGACTCGGGAGATGTTGGCTCCCAATCCCATATTATTATCCACTAAGTCAGGCTCACTGAACGTTCAGGACACGTTATTTGGGAGGATACCACTAACAGAAAAGGGGAAATGTGTAATTTGGCAGTACAGTATGTACTGCCATCAAGCCAATCATACTGCTTTTGAATGGGCATGAGAGCATCAGAAGAATTTGCAGTGTCTATTAAGTAACTTACTAAAATAAGCTGTGCAGGTCACTGTGCCTAAATTGATTTCCCCTCTTCGTTCCATTCCCTTCCCTGAGTTGGCAAACAAACATGTTCTCTATGAATATACATCACAACAGACTGACAATCACTGAGCAACCCAAACACTTTATCCACAGAATCCATCATTCAGATTATTACAGTGTATCCAACCACCACATGCTTTGCTTCAGGGAATGAAATATATAGAAATTTCTGAATAAATGGGATAACCTTAAGACAGGGCCAGAATAAGAGAGTCAGTGGAATTCTGCATAAGACAGAAAGTCCATTTTTTCACCCCCCACTTCAGAAGCACTGGAACAATAGTTATAATGGGGGGTGCTGAAATCTGTTCAACTAAACTGTGAACCCTAAATATAACAGAAACTACTTCAACTCAGGAGGTGAGTCAGCACCCTCAGAATCCGTAGTCCCAGCACTTATGCCCCCCTCTCTTTTTTTTCTTATCTTCCCCTAATTTTCCTGCTTTGCTGGTTACCTTTTGTCATTTTTCTGCCCCTTCACATTTGTGTGATTCTCCATTTTTCCAAACTCATGCTTGTATATTATATCAATTCCTCTTAAATGTACCAGGCTGTCTTTCCTCTATTTCGAATAGTAATAGAAATGTAGCCGTGTTAGTCTGGTGTAGCTGAAGCAAAATGCAGGACTATGTAGCACTTAAAAGACTAACAAGATGGTTTATTAGATGATGAGCTTTCGTGGGCCAGACCCACTTCCTCAGATCAAATAGTGGAAGAAAATAGTCACAACCATATATACCAAAGGATACAATTAAAAAAAATGAACACATATGAAAAGGACAAATCACATTTCAGAACAGAAGGGAAATGGGGGGGGGGAGGAAGGTAGGTAAGTGTCTGTGAGTTAATGATATTAGAGGTGGGGAAAGGTAGATGTCTGTGAGCTAATGGTATTAGAGGCAATAATTGGGGAAGCTATCTTTGTAATGCGTAAGGTAGTTGGGTCTTTGTTCAGCCCCCCACGGAGAGTGTCGAATTTTAGCATGAATACCAGTTCAGAGGATTCCCTTTCAAGTGCAGATGTAAAAGGTCTTTGTAGCAGAATGCAGGTAGTTAAGTCGTTGAGACAGTGTCCTTTCTGGTTGAAATGGCAAGAAATTGTTTTTTCTTTGTGATCCTGTCTGATATCTGTTTTGTGGGCATTAATCCTTTTGTGAAGTGTCTGAGACGTTTGTCCAATGTACATAGCAGACGGACACTTTCAGCACATGATAGCATAAATTATATTTCTGGATGCGCAGGAATATGTGTTCTTGATCTTATGATTCACTTGGTTAGGTCCAATAATGGTATCATCAGAATGAATATGTGGACAAAGCTGGCAACGGGGTTTGTTTCAAGGGAAGGTACCAGGGTTGGTATTAGTGTGGTATGTCCTGTGGTTGTTGGTAAGAATCATCTTGAGGTTAGGTGGTTGTCTATAAGAGACTATGGGTCTACCTACCCGGAGAAATAAAAAAGCAAATTGAAAGAGCCAGACGAATACCTAGAAACCATCTACTTCAAGACAGACCCAAGAAAACCAACAATAGAACACCACTTGTCATCACCTACAATCCCCAACTTAAACCTGTCCAACACATTATCAATAAACTACAGCCTATACTGGAACAGGATACCATACTCCAAGAGGCTCTGGGAGACAAATGCCATGGGGGATTTAAATATATCAGGGTGCTGGCAAGAGACAGATGAGATCCAAACAAGTACCTGCTCTGCCTGATTTAGAAGAGTTTCTTGTTATCCCAGATCATTCCAAATCAGGAATTTGCACATTCCAGTCCAGTGCCGTAACCACTGAGCAACACAGTCTCTCTCTTTCTCCCCTTCTCTCCCTAGTTTCATAGAAACTGATTCGGGTTCAGCCAAACTGTTTATTTCAGCAATGGTTCTTCAAAAAAGAACTTAATAAGGTCATGGAAGATAGGTCCACCAATGGGTATTAGCCAGGATGGGCAGAGATGAAGTCCTTAACCTTTGTTTGCCAGAACCTAGGAGAGGGCAACAGGGGATATATCATTTGATGATTACTTGTTCTGTTCTGTTCATTCCTTCTGGGGCATTTTGCATTGGCCACTGTCAGAAGACAGGATATCGGGATAGATGGACTTTTGTGTATGAACCCATAGGGTCATTCTTATGTTCTTAACATTCCAACCAGTTCTGCTCAATAACTTTCAAATTACATATAATGCTTTCAGCTGAATAGACCAAGTCCTGCCTGCTTTTCCAACACACCTCCCATGGATGACAATGGAAGTTTAAAGGCAAGAAAACAAAGCAGGGTTTAGACACTCACAGAAGTTACTTCACCCATGTCTGAGTCAGAACAGAGCAGGAATGCTGCACAGTAACTCAGGAAATGGGAAGGGAAATAGTATAGTGTCCAAATTAAATTGCTGGGAGAATTTTAGGTAAGTCAAATGTAATTATGAGACTGGAATTTGGCCAGGACGCTATGGAAGGAGCTGTGAACCTGCCAACCAGTCATGAAACAATCTGCCTTAGAGTGTTCCCTAAAGTAATGGGAAAAGAAGAGTCTTTCTGCCTACAGCATGTTGGCTAGGCCAAAAATTAAATTCCTTCCTTGTGTTCCCACAGTATCAAGTCAAACAGGCAAAGAAAAATTCTGTTTTCAACCTACAAAAAATGTCGCTTTATAGAATGTTCAAACAAACACAGAGGAAAGTGGCAGAGAGCATGAATCATGTCAGTGAGTTTTGCAATATATTTTATTTTCTGTCTAGTTTTGTTAGTAGGTGGTAAGTATAAACATGATGCCTAATGTTCACAGGAGCCAATAAAGCATCTTGAAGTATGCAGACTGCCTTTCTGTAGGTGTGTGTTAATTTCCTCTATATGCATTTTTACAATAGATTATGACATAGAACACTGGTTGAAAGCTAAAGTATAAAAATGAATAAAAATCCAATTTTCAGAAGCATTCAAGCTGGCTAAACAGAACCCTGTGACTGGTTATCATTACGTTATGAGAAGCCCTTTATCATCTCCTCCCGCTTACACACAATCTAGAAATCCTGTTTAGAGAAACCATGGAATTTTCAAGAATCTGACAGTGCTGTTGATCAAGAAGCCAGGCAGCCTTATGGTTCTGGGGCCGCTGTAAGTAAGGATGAATTTGTTCTGCTTCCGATCAGCTTCAGAATTGATACCACAGTAATTAGAAGTGATTATCCTGATTTCTTCCCCTTATTCAGTTTTACTAAGCATGACATTCTCCAGAGATTAAGGTGACAATTTGCAGGGGATCCATCAGAAATATCTGCCTAGTGCAAAATTGTCAGCATTGCACTGCAACGAGGTCCTGAAAAATTAATGTTGGAGAGGGAGAAACTTTTAATTTTTTTTTCAAAGTTTTGCCACTGGCCCTCCTTTCCTCAAAGAAGTGCTGATTTTAAAGCCCTGTCTGTCTCCATCAATCTGTTGGAAAAAATCATATTTAAATTTGTTTCAGTAAGTTCTTTCACTTCTCATTAATTTTAAAATATTTTTCTTCAGTTGAATGCAGTGCAGCGACTACTAAGTACATAAGTCCATGCCTAACTTTTTGCCCCTTAGTACAGCTTTTCAATAAAAGATGCATATCAGAATGGCTACTTGCACTAGAGAAGTAAATGACAGTTTCCTTAATCAGATTATAGGGAGGAAAAAAACAGAAATTTTATTTGAAAACAAACTGTTTAAGTTTTGCTTTCTTCAGAAATTAAAATTAACTGTTCTGCATAAATGTTCTTGGTAATTTGTTACATAGGAAAAAATCTCCTGCTAATGAAATATAAAATAAACATATACAATTAAAAGAGAACACTTTCTGATTTGCAAAATTTAGTATAATTATATAATTTCCCTTTTGTGTGCAAGCATCTTGGCATTGAACTCCCACAAAGTGATGAGTCACGCAAAGCTGCTTATTGCCTTGTGAACAGAAGCAATCAAAAATTACCATTCTCATACATTAATTTTTCTGCAGAACTAGTAGGAAAAATGTGAAGTGATGGCTGAGGAAGTTTAAACCACGTTGTTTGGAATTCTTGAGAGTCTGACAGAATGTGTGTGACAAGTCACATTAACCTACTCCTTTTCTGACCTATGAAAACACTTTAAAACACCACCTGTAGATAAATTCATGCTTCTGGAGGATTTATTTCATTGACACCTTGGTTGCATTTTGGTAGCTCTGAGGATTTGTTTATTTTTGGCTCTTTTGAAAGGGGAATTTTTGTGCTACTGCATTCTGGGGATGATGGCAGGGCAAAAGAAATGCATTGTGTTCCAACGTAATTCCAGGAGGATCAAGACAATAACTATGCTTACAATTTAATACATTAATAACTTTTGAGGAAGATTTTATATATATATATATATATATATATATATATATATATATATATATATATATATATATATATACACACACACACACACACTCACACACTCACTCTTCACTCTCAAAGGTGAAGTTTGACATAGCCTTACATCAAACTTCCAAAAAAAAACCCTGAATTAATGAAGAAGCAACACTGTATACTTACTCATGCACAGAGTCTAGGCTTTAATGAATTTTTGAGGTTAAATTCTCTTCTGGTGAAAATCCATTAACATCCATGGCATATGCATGAAGTAATCTGGCCGAAACCCTTTAGCGTTCTGTAAATCTGTTCATTTACTCATACTAATCATAGTGCAGTTGTCTTTGATTTTCAAACTCCTTTCGTGAGCCTCTTATCAAAAGGAATTGTACAGTATCATCTTTAATTAATGCATCACCCACCAAACTCTGGGATCCAAACCATGTAGTAAATATTATCTTTTACGGAAATGGTAGCAATGAGAAATTGTAAACATAATTATTGTCTTGATTCTGGAATTACTTTGGAACACAATGCATTTCTTCTGCCCTGCCTTCATCCCCAGAATGCAGTAGCTCAGAAATTCACCTTTCACCAGAGCCAAAAATAACCTCCTCTAACAATGGAAGTTTGAAGGTAGAACTTTAATTTAGCAATATGTGTTTTGCTAGTGGGTTCTGAATTTGGCAAGAGCAAATGGTCTCATCTCTCATCATTAGCATGTACATGACATGTTCAGAGGGCCGTACCAAGTGCATTTTATAGTACATATGCTGTGTGACTTGGGACACATTAAAAGATAATTAAGTATATGAAACAATAATTGATTTACTCCATTTTTTGTTTTAAATAGGGACATAAAAATGATTCATGCCTCCTTCGTTCCCAGGCAATATCTTTTCATAGTACTGAAGTATGTTACGTAGAAGCAATGCTCTTTCTACAACACTTCTTCTGCAGTGTCAGAGGAACAGGCAGACTGTAATCAATAAGTCAGCAATATAAAACAGGATGAAAAATCTGTACAGGTGTTTGGTATGAAAAAATCCAAAATCCCTTAGTACATCCAAAATGGTAATAAGTAGTTGATCAACGCAAAAAATGTGGGGGAAAGTACACAGCTGCCAGCCCTTAACTACAAAGGGAGAAAAATACAAGATTTCCTGCCAGAAGTGTCCATTCCCAGTTATGAAACTAAGTAGTTATTTTCATCTGCAGAAACCCAGACATAGTCTTTGGTTATTATTCCTAAAGTGTTGCATGCATGATTGTGTGCCCAGCTATTTTAAAGTCAGGTCCCAAATTTTGTTAACTTTTAGTTTAACAATAATTTCTTCTGTATTAATCAGATTTTTAAAGTACAGTAAACTTCCGATAATCCAGCACCTTTAGGACCCAGGTGGTGCTGGATTATCAAATATGCCAGACTATCAGAAGGGGGGGGCTATGAGGGGTCTGGGGTGGAGGGATGGGGGGACAGCGCTGCAGGACCAACCCGGCATCACTCCAGCTGCTCTGCCCCAGGCATCCCCAAGTCAGCCACTGCTGAAACTGACCAGCAGCTGACTTGTGGAAGCCTGGGGCAGAGCAGCTCCAACTGTCTGGCTGCCTGGAGCACTTCTGGGTTCCAGGTGGTGCCAAACTATCAGGAATGCCGGACCACTGCATGCCGGACAACTGAAGTTTTACTGTATATTCTTTCATATGAGCAATCACAGGATTCTAAGTCAATTCCATGTTATGGTGGTCATAATATCAATAGGCTAGAAAAAGGGATGAATGATTCCTAATAGGCAGGTGGCAAAATACATGCTATCTGCTATGAGAGAGAAAAGGATCTTTTATGATAGTTATTTGTTTTGGCAACTCAGCGACCCATTTCTAAATGTTATTGTTGAAGTTTAGTTTTGATATTCTTGCTATTAATATTAAATTTTACTTATGTCACATGGACAGACTGGATGTGATTTTTCAATCATATTCACCCACAATGTACTGCTTTTGTTTCCTGTGGTCTAGATATTATGGCAAGACTCTGGAAACTTGCAAGAAGCTTCTGCAGTCCTGGGAGTGGGGGGGGGGGGGAGGTTGAGTTTCTTTTTATGTGACCAGCAAATCACTTGATGTTGTGCTTCAGCCAATAAATCTGCAAAACTGAGCAAGTAACAACTTCTTTGAAGACAGCTGCAGCTTCAGATATGATAATTTTTTGGTAGGAATTATGTAACAAAGGAGTTGGCCCATCCAGTTAAAGTTTATTTGCTCTGATTTTGTTTTTGTTTGGTTCCATTGGAATCCTAGTTGTCTCTGAAACAGATCCAGTACCTCCTCATTGCTAGGAGATTACAGGCACTGACAATACTGAAAGATTCAGTTGACTGAAAAAAAGGCAATATCAAATCCAACAGTCCAGTACTTAGAGCTAACCTAAGATGAATTAAAAAATGCAGTCTCTTTCCATTCCAGAAGCATCTGCTTCACTTGATTGGAACATGAACATTCTCAATGTCCCATTGTTGTATGACATCAATTGTACATGGCTACTTTCTGCATGTTATGCAAAATATCTATTAGAAAACTGTAGTAGGCTTGTAAAGAAGAGAAAAATATCCAACGGCAAATGTGTATGAAGAGATAAATGTTCATCTCAGTAGGTTAATTTCTTAAAGGGGAAAAGCAACATGAAAAAAGAGTGTGCCAGCATTTTCTGTGAGAAAGAATGGAGATGTTGAAAATGTCTATGCTACAGATCTTTTTTTTAATTAATATTATTTTCTGCTTCAGAGTAGAAAACAGAGCAAGATAGAGATCTAGAGAGAAATATACCTGAAACTACATTTTTGCAATTTTCTGTGAACCAAAAATTCTGAAAATTAGTGTTTCTGGTTAAACAAAAAAAATGTTCAACCTAAAATAAAACTTTAACCTTTTCGACATAAATTGTAAAAAAATGTGAAAACAAATTGATTAAAATCTCCCAAAATTTTATGCAAAATATCTTTCAAACTTTAGATCCTCGGGGATAGCCTGCATTTTTAATTGAAAAAAATTCAGACCCAAACTTGAAATTGTTCTAGCTGATTGAAATATACAGCTTTTAGCAAAGAAAAGTTTTGTCTGACAAATTTCAGCTGTCTCTAGTAGTCACATTCTTTCTTTGTACCACTTTAAACCACTATGTTCAGTGATAGGAGACCAGCCTTTAAAGACTATTGGTGGGCTATTGCAAACCTGATCCAAATTCACAGAATAATTTTCATACCCATCCAGATTGCTTAAAAAAACCTGTTTGCAATATTTTAAACATATATCTTTTGTAGCTGTAGGGATTCTATCCTAAAACACTCCAAATCTATGGAAATTCATTTGGCAAAATGTAGCAAATGATCCAGATTTCTGTTTTCTCGTTCTGTGATTTCTAGATGTATCTTATTGTGTCAGGAGGCTTGATACTCAAACTATCCTTGCATGAGAATGAAAAAGAAAATAGCGGACAATATTCAAGATTACACGTATTGCATCTATAACTGCTTCCACCAAGGATCTCAAAGCCCTTTGCAAGGATTAATGCCATATTTCTCAAACTGAGGGTCCCGACCCCCCAAGGGGTCGCTAGCAACTTAGAGGGGGCTCACGGAATCACAAAGTTTGAGAACCCCTGGATTAATTAATTAAATCTCAAACATATTTCTGGTAAATGTCTTCATATTAGTTAGGACTGAGCTAAATGCTTAGAGCTAGATCCTCAGCTGCAGCAGGGCATATTTTGGTGCAGGGAAGGAATGGTGCAAATTGAAAGTCACCTTTATTTCCCTTGCTTCCAATCCTTGGATTGTCAAGAAGCCCAATTGGGTCTTCATATATATTAAAGCAGCCCTTGTAAGTTGCCCCAACTTGTAATAATCAGTAGGAACCATTACACTGGTAAGAATCTTTGCAACATGGTCCTCCCCGACAATATTCTTACTATTCTCATATAATATTGAGACCGGCATCAGGGCTGTCCTTTCAAATTATGGGGCCTTATGCAAGTGAACCCCTACCCTGATCAGCTTCTGCTGGGGGCCTGAGGCTCAGGGCTTTCCTCAACCCCTATATAGCTTCTACCAGAGCTCATAGGCATCCCTGGGGCGGGGTCAGAGCTACAGAGAATGAGAGCTCCTCTCTGCCCCCCAGTCTGGCAGCAGGGAGCCTTCACTAGCTGCTGGCTGATACTGGCCAAAACGAGCATCACTGAAGGTGGAAAGGACCAGGAAGAAGCCCTGCCATGGATAGACAAGAGCAGCCGGGGGCAGAGGCCAGAAAGAAACCTGCAGAGGTGGTTAGGGATGTCCTTAGGCATACAAGCATATACAGCTGCGTACAGGTAAAAAGTTTGGTGCTCCACATTTTCTAGTGCCCTATGCAGCTGCATATATCGTGTGTGCCTAGGGATGGCCCCTGACAGAATCATAAACAGTTAGTTCAACATCAGTCCCTGCATATATGAGAGACGATTGCTGTCTGGTTTGATGATACTCCTAGGTAATTCCTTGTCCAACAGGTATGGCCCCATGAAACGTCATTTGCATTTGGCCACATTTTGTAATATCTCTGATTTTCAATCCAGAGATTCAGCCGGCTTTTCCACTGTGGCCTAGATTGCAAGGCAATGTATAATTCACAGCCCTGTCACTGACAGCCAGTCTAGCTCATTTCTGACTCTTTTTTTTTTTTTTTTTTTGAACATGCCGAGCTTCTGAGGGCAAAGTCAAGAAGCTGCTCTGATGAAAGATGAAAAGTGCACTGAAAGAAAAGAATTAAGAAAAAAGAAATTAAGATAATTTTTCCAAGAAGAATTTCACTGACATTTTCCAAGGTTGACACCGGTAGTGTTTAATATGAACTTATCTTCTGCTTTGAAGATAAGGAGTGTAAGTTTAAGTAAACAAGCTAGATGGCTCATTAGCCCAGGCAACCAAGGCACAGCCTTATCCAAGAATTCCCAAAAGCTACACAAAACATTGTGCACATTCTTTTTAAACCAATTAATATGTATGGATTTAAAGATGAATTGTGATTTGATTTAAATATCACACCTCGCTCTCTTCAGAAGTGAACTACGACACCATAAAGTTCAAAGACTGTAGTGGCCTGTGAGGCTCAAATCTTGGTCTAGTTAACGGTGCCTCAGAAAGCAGCCTTGTTACCATGGCAATGTACCATTCCCAGGAGTCATTTTACAAGAGCTTATCTGTGGTAACCACAGCTTGGTGGGTCCACAACAGAACTGTAGCAGTTATGTCCAGGCTCCAGGAGCTTTGCAGAGGATAAGGCCTGTGGCTTACTGGCTCTCTTCCTAAAGGAGTAGGCCCTGAGCCTATGAATGAAGAACCAATAAAGGTGGCTCCAGCTCTCAAGTCTGCCTGTTGCTTCTTCACTATACACCATTTTCAAAAGCTTCAAGCAGAGAACAGAGTATTTCAACTTTATGTGTAACTAAGAGGAAAAGCTCTCGCCAAATGTTAGCAACATCAATATTTAGAATAAATGTCAAACCAGTTGACATCATCCTAGAGGAAAGGACTGCCAATGAGGGAGTGGGACAAAGGAGGCAAATGCCCAGGGACTGGGGAGATTTCAAAGGGCCTGGAAGGGCCCTGCCATGCAGGTGGGATTCACATGCCTCATAGCAGAAGCAACAGCCGCAATTCCCCTCAACATTGCTCCATCCTGCTGCAGCTCAATGTTCCTGGACCCTCCTGCTAACTGTGCAGAGCAGAGGGTAGGGGGTCACGGGGTGTCCCCTTTCCCTGTACCCCATCTCTGCAGAGCAGGAGACAGGGGCCACAGGAGCTCTGGCTCAGGAGGACTCTGGTTGGATAGCTTTCCTTCCACTCTGGTGAGCATAGGAGTGCTTCTCTTAGAAGACAGTGTGCTGTTTCAGAGATTTCCCCAGCACCTGCCTTGGTGCATGTAGCAAAATGTATTGCTCACATGGATGAAAAAAGTAAGAGGGAAAATGCCAGTGGTGCAGGCACACCACTGCCCAATGTCAGGCAGAACAAGTCATAGGGGGATCATTGTCTATTCTGTTGCCAAGGCAATTATCAGAATTCAATCCAGATAGAGCAATATGGGTGTCTTGTTTCCAATTTCTTCCTCACAGGGTTTTCACTGATAAGCTTTTTGCCTGTAGGTAGTGTTCACGATGCTGCTTTTGTCACAGGGCTGCATCCACCCAATGCAATCCAGAATTCTCTCCTAAGATAGAACCTAGGAGCATGTGTGTGAGCTCGGTAAGTTCTACTGAGGGGGTCTTAAAGTTACCTTTCTTTACCAGGTCCCCTGTAAATTGCAGCACTCTCCCCCAAAGGTGAAAACCCTCTGAGGGCCACAGAGAGAAGAGTACAAGTTGAATTTCCCTGCACCAGCTCATTTTATGGAACCTTAGGGAGATACTTTTGGCATCTCTTATAACTCAATTGTATATAGAAATGTACTCATTTGCATGATAGTCTGATGTCATAGATCATGTGCTGCTATCAAAGGAAGTAATGTAGCAGAGACAACCAATACCTGCTGAGGCAGGAGGGGAGAGGCAGAGTGAGAGCAGCAGCTTCAGCAGATGCTGCTAAGCTTACTCAGTCCATGTGAGCATGCTCAGTACAAGCCAAGCAACAGTTCTGAGGGGCCTCTGATCCTGTGTGCTCCTTCCCATGTGTCACCTCTGCAATGCACTTTGGCTACTATGTTAGTGGACATTGTAATTGTTAAATATTCCTGTGTATTCTTCCATCATTTTAACTATTGTTGGATTAAATCCTGCTTTCCTTATTCATTGGCTCCAGCTTTGTTAGGTTGCATTTGTTTTGTCTCTAATCAGGACTGGAAGCTTTAATAGGGGGGGCGGAGGAAGCAATGAAACACTTGTGTCTCATTTAGTGAACAATCACAGGTCACACAGTGCAACCATTAGTAACCAGGGCTGAGCACACATTCATTTATTTGTCTTTAATGTGGTTTGAGCAAGGCAAATCCTGTCAGGTGCGGAACCATAATGGTCTCTTTATGACAGTTTTACCTTCAACCTTTGTGTTACTATTACCATTCTAGAGAGCGAAAAACTGTCAGGAGGTGTATAAACCCCATACTACCAGCAAAAAGGCTCGGGAGGCAATCTGCTAAGGTAACCCAATCCCTCAGGCCCTGCTAATCATGTACTCTATGGAGGAGGGTTTTAAAAAGAGGAAGCTGGCATATATAAGGTGTAAGGCCTAAGAAGGAATAACTAGAGTGGCTCTGGAAACAACAAGAGAACCCCCCCCCCCCCCCCCCCCACACACACACACCCGAACCAAATGCCTGCAAACCTCTGCAAGATGTCCATGGACCCCAAAGCAAGCCAGATAGGGAGGTACTGACTTGGCTACCTACCTGTAAAGACTCAAACAAAACTGCTATTCAGGCATCCTGGAAGTAACATGGGGCCTTGGATTTTTTTAGCCTTTTCTTGACCCGAGTAGAGGCTACATTTGTGCTTACCTGAATTTTTGCTCCCCCACCCTCTAGAGCAAAATGAGTGGAACAGGAAGGCAAGGCTGATACTATGACAAAGAGGGTGGGCCAAACCTGTAGTAGAAGCTGTGTGGTGAGAGGTCCCAGCTTTGGAGGTGTCCCAGAGAGACTCATTATACTGTCTACATGGCATCTTCCTATCTCCACTTTTAAGATAATTTTTTCTTTCTGTGATGATACTGGCGCATTGTGACTGCCTCTTATTTAGATTATAGGCACCATGCTATCTTTAGTATCTCCTTGTAAAGGGCTCTGCCCTTCTTGTGAGCATCCCTCAGTGGCTGGGGGGGGGGGGAGTCTTGTTGTCTCTCTGCCTGGCTGTCTGCGGGAGAGGAAGTGTCCAGTATGTAAGCCTTGGACCAGGCTTCTTCTTACCTCCTGTTATGGCTGCTGAGGGTTGGGGGATCTCAGGCCCACCCACTCATCTGGGTCCTGGCCCAGAGTAGCAGTTACCTGCTGAGTCTCAAAGAGCTCAGTTGCTGTCATGTTCCCTGGATCACTTCCCCAGGAAGCTGCTCTGTCCAGCCCTTTCTCTTGTGTTCAAGTCCTCCTTGACAGGGGTTATGCAAAGTGTTGCGGTGGGCTTACCAGCTAGTCTTCAGCCGCTGGACCTGGTTTTGACCAGGCCTGACGTCCAGCTCCCACTTAGAGCTGTCCGGAGTGCTGCTGTTCACCCAGTCAGCTCTTAGGTCTGCCTGGGTCAAGCTCCAGCAAGGAACTGGCAGACCCTAGCCCAGCAGCTTCTTTTATATCTGCCTGCTACGCTCTGATTGGCTGCAGCAGAGGTTGCCATTCTATTCTTCTTGGAGGATCTGTCATCTGTTCCTGTCACTGGGTAGGTTGCAGAAAGGCCTCCAGCAGGGATGTCGGGCCTAATCCACCCAATGCCTGCAAACTCCTGTAATATTGTTACAGTACCAATTTGCTAATGGTGGGCTCCTCAGGAGCTAATGAATTTGATGTTTAATATACCAGTTTGCTCCTCTAGTCTTATGTCACATTTCTGGAGATGGTCTCAGGAACTAGATTTTCAGATGTAAACCCTGTTTTTTCTCTGAGAATAGGATTCTTTGTATTGTACATTTGTGACTTAAATCTTATAACACAAGAGCATGGTGACTGGGAGTTTGGGGAAAAGAAAGGACAGAGAAATATACATATGAAAAGTTAACTCCCATTTTCAAGGTCTTAATATTTCCAGTTGGTTGGGGAATTCTCACATTTAGCTCTATTATGGATAAATTAAAAGTTTGTATTATGGAGTTCTCAAATTCCCCCAGCACCTATTTTAAGGGCACACTGTTTTGCTGATGAACGACCCAAGCCTTAGGTAGTGATTTGTCATTAATCATTATAAGCAATAGGTCTAACTAGTTATAAATTCAAAGTAAGTGTGTTTTACTAGTTCTGTTTTTATTAAAGCTGAAATAGTTTATTAATTTCATTACAAAGGAGCATCTAGAAATATTACTGTTGTGACAGGCCTTTTGTCTAAGAGTCATCTTAGGTCAGGTCTATCAGGATGGCTTTATGAAACAACTGTCTACCACTGCAAGAAAACAGGGACAATTATTAAGTTTTTTCAGGTACTTAAATGAGCTTCATCACTGTTTTATCTCAACACCTTAGTCTGTCTCCACGTCGTATATGCTCTAGCACCCTAATTACAGCCAAAGCATCTGCCAGTCATTGAAATCTAGTCCTCTCATCCATTCCGTGAATGGAATGGGAAAACTGTTTTGTGTGGTCATTATAGCTTGAAGCACTAGAAGAGCAGGGTAAGCAATCAACATTATTTCCCCAAGAGTCAAGTTGGAGGTGTGTTTCTCAAAAACAACATTATTTTAAAATTTATCTAAGTTACTGCAAGCAAGAAAAATAATTGGCTCTGTCCCTTTTCTGAAAGATATGTTTTGTTAAAACTGTATCTTGGTTTTAAAGGAATACATGCTAAGAAAAATCATCCACATGTTTAACTGAAATTCATTTCCTTTCTACGGCATTTTGTCAGGACAACACATAATTGCTTTCTGAGTAGTCCCAATCCTCAAAATTGTATTAGATTTTTATGGTTTTCATATGCTCTTGAGAATCATACTGACTTCATCATACTTCATATATAAATTGATGATAAGTCCACATCTTGAATACTGAGTGCAGATGTGATCACTTTATATCAAAAAAGATATTGTGGCACTGCAAAAAGTTCAGAAAAGGGCAATAAAAATGATTAGGGGTATGGAACAGCTGCCATAGGAGAAGAAAATAATAAGGCTGGGACTTTTGGGCTTGGAAAAAAGATAACTAATTTCTTCTCACAAAAATCCTTGTCAGAGGATGTTGTGAAGACCAGGACTGTAACAGGGTTTTTGAAAAGAAGTAGATACATTCGTGGAGGATAGGTCCATCAATGGCTATTAGCTCTGATGGGCAAGGATGGTGTCCCAAGCCTCTGTTTGTCACCTGGGAATGGGTGACAGGGATGGGATCACTTGATGATTACCTGTTCTGTTCATTTTCTCTGGTGCACCTGGCATTGGTCACTGTCAGAAAACTGGATGGACTTTTGGCCTGACCAGGTATGGCCACTCATATGGGTCTCATATGGAATCTACAAGAGGTCTGGATGGACGTCAATCTACATCTGCTGGTTACTCTCCTCCATGTGTGAAGAGTGGAGCCCCAAAAAGGCATCTAGCAAATCTTAGGAAAGTGGAGGTAGTGGCCAATCACTAGAGCTGAATAAGACAGCAGGGACTTGAACCTGAGTCTCCCATATGCATTCCCTTGCCACTGGCCTGTTAGTTCTCAATTTATTTAATGTGTAAGTATTTGGAAATGGATTGCTTAATTATTTGCCTGGGTACTGAAGTTAAGCTGACTGGTTTGTAATTCCCTGGGATGTCCTTCGACAGCTTATATAGACAGATTGCATGGGCATGTGCTCAGAAAGTCAGAAGCTAGAAGCTGTGGTACAAGGCTGTGAGGTTGGGTGTGTTTAAAACTCCAGCTTTTCTAATGTGAACTCCAGCGTTTCTAATTTTTCAAGCTATTTTCCTTCCCACATCCAAACAAACCTCACGGAGGGGAGTGGCATGATGACACAATAGCAGGACGGAACCACAGATACATTTCTCCCTCCCCTCCCGTGCACCTTTGAATGTCCAAAGGGGAGGATTTACTGCTTTTGTAGTGGGCTGTGCTCAAGAATGAGTTTAGAGGTCCCTTCTATCTATTTATGTTAGTGCACTATATGAATCTATTACCATGGGGTCTATATTCTTCCCAATAAAAGAAAACCATTTTTACCCTTTACTTAGCAGGACTGACATAGGGTCCAGTAGCAGTGGAACAAGTTGACTGCGTGGCATTTTACAAGATAAATTTCTTACCATAGTCTGCTTCTTTTTGCACTGTCACTTGCAAAGCCTTCAAAGTTACTGTCTCCTCATCTACTGATGCTGGTACCATTATGCACACTTGCGCTATGGATCAGTGGGTACACTGTGTACCTTTGCATGCCAAGATGAGGAAAATCAATTTCAGTTTTGAAAAGATGGAACTAGTGTTGCAGAAGATCAGTGAATTCTTCCAAATGCCCTAGGGCACTGGAGTCCTGATGGGGATTCAACAAAACATGACATAGATATGGAGCAAGATTCTGTAGTCTAATGCTAGGGGATACTTTAAGAAAACCAAAACACTGTAAAGAAAGAGAAAAACATTTCATTGCTTTAACTGCAGTAAATATTAATGCCCTTATATATTAGTCACAATATTGTATGTTATAATACTAACTGTAAATTATAACTGTTAGATAATAGCACAATAAAAGCTGTACCTAAAAGTAGGTACACTAAGGAAGGAAGAGGTAAAAACAACGGATGTGATGCTGTAGGAAACCCAGTATGTGTCTGAGATATTGCTGAGATGTTCACCTATAAGAAATATTTTGGTTGACACTTATCTAAGTGGAGATCATGTAGAGCAAAATATAAATGTATTTTATTGCTTCTTAATTCTTTTTTGCCGCTATAAAAATGAAGTATGTTTACAGAACCTGAAGAAGTAAACAAAAAGAGCGTATTTTGTATTTTTTAAAAACCCTCACTTCATTATATATTGCACATTTAAAATTATGAATAATGACTGTTCTTATCTTTCATGTTTTTGCTGGAGGGCTTTTTGGTGACCTAGAGATGCAGATTTTGCGCTCTCTTACCCATTATTTGAAGGGAGAAGAGTGCTGAATCATTTACAAAGACAGCTTTTCTACCAAGTGCTTGAATTAATAAAACTGTTTAAAACATTAATTATCTGCATAACCCGCCACCCCACTACTACCACCACACACACACACACACACACACACACAACTTCTCACACAATTCATCAGAATTATTTTACAGGGCTTCTCTGATGTCATAGGCCATTTCTCTAGACAGGCAGTTGGATAAACAGAGAGAAACAGAGAAGAGTTCAATTTCTAAATCAACACGAAGAATGGGGTATGGAAATTTCAAGTTATTTTATTTACCAAATCTAAAAAGACTTTGTATCTGTCAAGCAGCAGACCTTGGGCAGGTCTTTGTGCCTATAAAGATCCCCACTGAAAATAATTCAGACAGAACCCATTGCAGGATCATAGCTTTAACCAAGAAGAGGAAGAGGAAGAAGAAGGACAGACTTGTCCAAGGGGCTTATTTCACTCAGCTATTTAGAGCTCTCAGCAAATTCTATAACGCTTTGTGGGAATTATTTTCTTACCTTTCACATTCTTCATAGAATGAGTATTAGCGAGTTGTAGTGAAACAGACAAAACTTGCTTAGTCATATCAGTTTCTTCTCTGCACTGTTTTGAAAGAAAAAGGCAGCTAAATATCTTGTCACATGCTAAAAACTCTTTTCTGAATATCAGTTTTACTCAGCTGGCTGTAAAAAAATCAGGTATAAAGAAAAGTGGATGTAAGAAAATCCTAATATAGAAGTAACAAGTCTTTCATAAACCTGACCTTTATGGAATGATGAAAATACATGAGTAGTTTTGAACTGTTTGCTTGTGGGGAAAAAAATAAAAGTTTTGGCTTTTTGTTTTTTTAAAAAACGGTCGTTCAAACTGTTATAGGTTATCCCTAATGCACACCATCATTTATAATTATATATGGACAAAACAAACATTCACTATTTAACCTGTGATGTTGTTTACATAATGAACTACTAATTTAAATAATTAGTCTGTATACATGCGTTTAAATTCTTGGCAGCTAGTGCTTCCAAAGAAGGTCAAACATTTCAAAAGGATTATCATTCAAAATATACAGCAAGAGGACAAATTGAATCTTTTATAATGGAGATAAAACCTCTCACAGTCCCTATAAAGTCTGAATATGAAATGACATCAGGCAGTTAATACCCTTATAAATTTCAGGAGCAGTCTGTACAAATGCCATAGCTTGGCTAGATACTCTGGATCCCACATTCTACCCAATTCTTTATATACTCAGGAATAGATTGTTACTTTTCCGCATCATAATTCCTAGAAGCTGCCTTGCCTCTGATCTTGCAATGAGCTCTGCATGGACAGACCCTGGATGCCTTTCGCTTCAATGTGGCTCCAAGTGGTTATCCGCATCTGCCTTTCAGGATCCAGAACATATTATGAAAGTGGATGTCTCCAGATGAGTTAGAAGGGTTGGTGCTTTGGGGATATCTACAGGGCCAAATTTTTACACCTGCACACCCTTTATGGAAAGCAGAAGTGACACATTTGCTTTCGTATGCTATGAGTAATTCTTTCTGTAGGTAATGCCCTTAGATTTTTAAATTTTACATCCTTTTTTCTTTGGTTCTTCATGAACCAGAGTATCTGTGGCTGAAACCATTTGCTGTCTCTCACTTAGGCCAAGTAAAATGGGGAAGGGATTGTGGAGAAAAGTTAAGCCATGTAGGTTGAAATTATTTAAGATAACTTGCTAATTTGCCATGCTAAATAGAAGAATCTGATTATCCGCTCCTGTGTGGTAAAAGTGATACCTTCCAACAGTTTTTTGGTCAAAGTCAAATTATGGAATATCACTACACAGGCCAATGTGGGTATGTCTATATTGTAAAGACAAACCTCCAGCTGGCTCATGCCAGCTAATTTGAGCTGGCTGCCATGGTTTGAGCTGAGTAGACCTCAAGGTCCAAGAGTCCAGATGCCTTCACAGAGGCTGTTGGCACCCCTGCTTAAGTTGAACTGAGAAAACAAACTGGCAAAAGAGAAAAAGAGAGAAATAATAGCTGGCTGGCCAGCCTCAGAACCAGGCCAAAATGGGGAAAACATGTAGGGTGAGATTCTGTGGAAAGGGGTCCCAGAGAAGTTATCCCTTTCACTGTCTCCAATCAACTTTTTGCTCCTCTTTTCACTTTTACTATCTAAATTAGTGAGGGGCAACTTAGGCTAGTGAGTGGGGGTATGTCTAGACTACAAGCTTCTTTTGAAAGAGAACATCCTGGAAACTGGATCAAAAAAGCGATCTGCTTTTTCGAAAGAGTGTGTCCAGATGGCATGGACGCTCTCTCTAAAGAAAACCCTGGTTGCTATTCACAGAATGGCTACCAGGGCACCTGTGCTTTTTTCTGTGTCCACACATGCCTTTTTTCGAAAAACTCTTTCAAAAAAGGCATTCTTCCTCATAATTTGAGGTTTACCAATGTCAAAAAAAAAAAAAACCAACCCTGCATTTTTTCAATTTAATTTCAAAAGAACATGATTGCAGTGTGGATGCAAGTGAAGTTTTTTCAAAAAAAGAGCAGTTTTTTTGAAAAAACAATGTAGTCTAGACATACCCTGGGAGGCATGAGTGGTCCTCCTTCCTCTCAGTGCAGTAACCAAGACAGTCTCTCGGGGGATAGAGTAATTTTGCTCACTGCATTTGGGTACATTGGGTAGGTCTACACTGCCTATCTCTCTCCCCTTATTCCAAAATAACACGGCGAGTGTCCACACTATCAAAACCGTTATTTCAAAATAAAGGACTTGTTATTTTGAAATAATAACTCCTGCTTGTGAAGAGGAATCTCTTATTTTGAAATGGCTATTTCAGGAGTTATTATTTCAAAATAATTTATTTCAAAATAACTCCCTAGTGTAGACGTAGCCCATAATTTACGGGTTATGCCAATTAAACCATAGCAGTGCTTTGATTGGATGCAGAGGGAGCTCACAGTTCTCGCAGTTGATGCTGTGTGCAATCAGCATGCACCTCACTTCACATGCCCTTGCTTTAAGTTCATGTCACTTTTGTAATACCGGGGAGGGGACCTATGCATATGAAAACCAACAGAAACTGGCAACCCTGTGCATAGGCAACAGTAAACAAAATGTCTTGTGGGCCACACACAAAAATCCAAATGGGTCACAGGTTGCCCACCAATGATCTAAACAAAAAGATATAAACAACAAATACTACCTTTCTTCTGGGATTCTGATGTCAGGGGCCCTTAACAAAAGAGAAAAAACTAATTACTAAGATGCCTGGCCTAATCTAAATCACAAATTTCTGCACATTGCTCCATGATAGCTCCATTCCCATAACTCTTCATATCAGAATTCTGGGTCCAAATCACAGCCCGTTTCTGTGGCCTGCTTCAAATAAGCATTTTGGTCAGGGGAGCAGGATACATGTGTAAATTGCTCTTGACTTTCCAGTATTGCAGTGACTAATAATGATAATCTATAAGAACTTTGAAAAGGTGTCTATTGACTGATCTAATTGCTACAGAATCTGTTAGTCAGAGTGACCTTTAGAAGTTGATTAAAATCATTGAATGCAATAAAAGCTGGATCAAATACAGTACATAGCTGACTAATTGGTCTACAGCACTGAATTCAAAATCTTAATCAGAGCCTCTAAGAAATGCTGTGTAAAAAAAGATTGTTAATAAAGTTTGTCATCAGATCCTCCTTATGTTTCTTGAATGAATGCCGCTGCAAAAATGCCTTTTCAGACATTGATTACTGGCAAAGGATTTGTGAACTTTAGTGCCCTCCTTTCTTGTTTTCTGTTCTCTGTAATATATTTTACGTTATTTTTTCTCTTTTGTTCCTATGTGAAAATGCTCTCAGGGACAACATTTTTGTTTTGCCTTCCTTTGGATATGTCTGCTTTGTCAAAGAGAGAGATTTGGCATTATGGTTTTCTGAAAAGGAAAGAAAAGCAGCACATAGCCAGATGCTATAGCTATAACATTTGCAAAGGCATTCTAAACACCAGGTGTACCATATAAATACCCAGTTTCTTTTTGTACCCTGCCACACTAGTATCATATGGTTGAAGCATCTGATCATTCCGACCCATGCTTTACATAGACAGTATTTGTTAAAATCAAGTACACAACATGTCTTATTTATATGCTGTGAGCAGGAATCGCCACAATGGCCTTATTGTGTACGCTAATGGAAGCTATAAACATAGACATCGCTGTTAACCTACAATTATCTTCACAGCCTAGTCTAATTTCACCAAGTCTTTTTGACTTTCAGTTGCTGAAGAAATGAGCTTTTTATAATCCTTCATGCTGTTGCAGAAAAATAAAGCAACCCCCTCCCCCCCCCGAAAAAACACCTCAAATCCCTAGACTACAAATGCGATTGCTTCTCATGAAAAGTGAGAGCAAGAAGTGAAGCAAACAAAGTGGAACAGTTTACATTTGTTTCTTATGTGTACATTAAAAATTTTAGAGGATGCCTATCAACTCAAATAAGGGATTTTGTGGTATTCCTAATTCTGTGATACCTGGTATACTGAATCATTCATATTTTCTTACTGTGACTCTGTACTTTAGCCAGCTCGCATCAACCTAATTTTCCAATCAGTGGATGTTACTCATTCAGCCCCTGATCCTGCAAGAGACTGAGTAACAATATCCCTGTGCCTGTACACAGCCCTGTTGAATTCAGTGAGACTATGGGTAGGTGTGGGGTAAATCTGCTCAAGAGTTTCCTCTGGGGTCAGTAACTGAGGGTCAGATTATTGATTTCAAAAGGATTTAGGTGCCTAAATGTCTTTGAGAATCTGGGCCCAAACAAACAGAACATAAGAAAACCATTATTGTCTTCCCATAAGTGCAAGCCAGTTTCTCCACTTTTTGTTCTTAGCAGATATTTTAATCTGGTTTCTGGCCTAGGAGACCATGGCTTCAAACAAGCTATAAAAGTAAGCATAACACACCCAGCCACCCATCCTTCCTCCATACACATTGGGTGTGTCTAGACTACAGAGTTTTGTCGACAAAAGTGGACTTTTGTCGACAAAATTATACCTGCGTCTACACTACCGCTGGTAAACCTCATTTTACAAGGCATAACGCCTTCTGTTGACAGAGTTCTGCTTGCTTTGTCAACAGAACTGAATGTAGTCTAGACGCTCTTTGTCGACAGAAGCTTTGTCGACAGTATCCGTCGACAAAGCTTCTGTCGACAAAAGCCTGTAGTCTAGACGTACCCATAAAGTGTAACTTCAGAATGATGTCATGTAGAAGAAGTAGGCCAGAGCGCCCATCCTCTTGTCAAGGCAGCTTCTGCTAAGGTTTAAACTTTCTATATATCTGTAAGGACCTGCATCCATCCACCACTTTTCAGGGCAAGGAAATGAAATTCTGAAAAGCAATAGCTTTGTTGCAGAGTCTGAGAGGTTCCCCCTTTTCTCCCCTCCTTTATTAAAAAAGGGATTATCAACAAGCTGTTGGACATACTGACTACAGTATTTGGAAGACATTAAGAAATTTAGGCAATCTAAGAACAAGCTGTGATATGGAGCAGGCTGGCAAATCCAATCACAGAAATCACCAGCATAAATTGGATCACTGAGGTACATGTTTGGAAAAGGCTAGAAAACAACTGGATTTCAGGGTAAAGATGATGAGTAAAGCTTGTCTGGTATTGCCTGTAATTATGTGGGCAGACATTGATGGAATTTGTTTTTTATAGTGTTGTTTTACTCCAGCAACAAGGGTTTTCCAGGGAAGTTTTGGGCTTTGTGTTTAATGAAAAAACCAGAGAAGCTGAGAGAGAGGTTCCTACTCTTTCATTAGGGAAAAACTAACCATAACATTCAAAGGCTATGTTGAACAATTTAAACTTTTGCTGGGAATCCTCACAATTGCTACTTCAAGTGTCAGGCTTCAGAATATATTCATTTGTATTATGTCTGTGGAAATCCACTTGTGTGAGCCCTAGCATGTAATCTCAAACTGTTCTCATGCTGTTCAAGGCATTGTTCTGCATATAGATTGGTTTGTGTGACCATATGTTTAAAAGTTCATTTCACAGGAACAGCTGAATCACTTGATGAGATTGAAGTGTATTCACATTTTCTCCACAGTCTTCATTAAAGGAGAGGGAGGTCAATATACAGTCTGGAGGTTCCCATGTCTAGTGGTTATTTTGAGTGAAGAAGAACTTCGGGGGGATATCTTGTTCCCAATTTATTTTCCATCTTTCTCAATATATTGCAGGTGTAGCCACTATTCTGTTTCTATTCATTAGCATTCTTGAGAATTATATCATAATTGAGGATTTAACTAGTCTCAGTAACTGGGAAGGAAAAATATCCATCTCATACTGGTTCTTTGCTCATTTCTGAGCTCAGCAGATGGCTCACCTGTTCTGTTCCTTTTCATCTTTTAACTTTTTAACATTAGTATACCAAAACAAAAATCTCTGTGTGCTGAATTATAAGAGATTTACATTCAATTTACTATGGAAAGGATAGTAGGATAAACTGCTATAAGTTATATTTTTTTGTTTATGGGGAAGGAAATATAAGAGCTAAGTAAAAAAAACTCTTGTTTTGCACTGCTAAAGCCGTGCCTCTTTTCACTAATTACCCCTTCTATTAGTGTAGTAAGTGACATCTTTACAAAGGTTATTGAATGCAAACCACAGGTACAAACAAACTATAGACTCATTTATTAGAATAAAAGTGCTTCATTGATTTGAGCTCTCCACTGTTGTTCCATTTGTGATTCTAGTACATCTCATTTTGAAACTGAAAACGAACCCATAAGTGGTTTGTCTTACAGCCCATGTTCAAAAGAACATATAGGGTACGTCTAGACTACATGCCTCTGGCGACAGAGGCATGTAGATTAGACTACCCGGCATAGGAAAATGAAGCAGTTATTTAAATAATCACTGCTTCATTTAAATTTACATGGCTGCCGCGCTGAGCCGATCAGCTGTTTGTCGGCTCAGCGCGGTAGTCTGGACGTTCCGCGGTCGACATCAAAGGCATTTGTTGACCTCCCAGTATGCCTCCCTGAGATGAGGCATACCTTGGGAGATCGACAAATACCTTTGATGTCGACCGCGGAACGTCCAGACTACCGCACTGAGCCGACAAACAATTGATCGGCTCAGCGTGGAAGCCATGTAAATTTAAATGAAGCGGCAATTATTTAAATCGCTGCTTCATTTTCCTATGCCGGGTAGTCTAATCTACATGCCTCTGTCGCCAGAGGCATGTAGTCTAGACGTACCCATACATAGTCTGTCAGTAAGTCTGTCCATCAGTTCTTTCTTCCTTCCTCCCTTACCTTCCTTCCCTAAATCCTGGGATAAATTATTTACCCTCATCTGAACATCGTATGCCACTTACCACTCCACAAATCGATCTTCTGGCATTCCATTTAGCAGGTCTAATCGAGACCCTCTAAATCAAACACTGAGGGCACCTCTGTTTGGTGCCTGTACTCCTGGCAGTTGCAAGGAGTAAGGGAAGCCAATGGGAGCATTTGCTCCCATCTGCCTCCCTCTGTGAAGATGGCACCAAGCTCAACTTAAGGTAAGCCAACTCCAGCTACATAGTTAACCCAACCTTCCAGACCTGGTCTTAGTCCTATAATGTTTTAAAATGTTAACTAAAAAGCCAGTAGTTCATAGGATGTTAAATAATACCATTATATGAACTCAATATTATTTCATTGGAGTTCAGCAGTGTTTGCTAAACTCACTACATTAAATAGAATAAAAAATATTCTTGTTCTTTTTAATGTAAAAAACTTATTTGAGATTGAATCTAAAATCAAATATTTTACCCTCACATGAGATATGTCATGACAAATTGACAAAATTACATTAAAATTATCATTTCTGAAGTAGTCTAATAAAATCAGCCTGATACATAGGCATGAAAACATAGCAGAAAGGTAATCAAAGACATAAATTAATTAATTGAACTTGGAAACCTCTGTTAGACTTCATACAAACACCCAAAGACACCAACAGGGTATATTTTGCTATGGACTTGCTGTTTCTTACTAGTAATCATTTCTTTTTTTCTCTTTCTAGTTCACTGTTTTTATGACATTAAGAAAAACAATAGCGCTAGAGAAAATTCCCTTTCAACTGCAAGCGCCCTGTGTTTTAGTAGCTAGTTAGCAAACAACTGGAGTTTAATCCTTATTCAAATACAATTTCATTTTGGAGAGCTTAGGGCCATCAGTCTGTTATAGAGACAACAAAAGAGTATTACTCTTTTGAGTTGGTATCTTTTTAAGTTGTTGAACTTGAAAGAAGTATGATGAACTAATTAATTTTTAAACTAAGCATATTAGACAACACAACACAGAAAGTCATTCACATTTATTCTGGAGGAGAAAAAGAAGTGTTTTAATGAGGTGTATGTTTTCTGGTTCTATTTTTTCTTTTTCTTTTATCACCTCCTTGCCTTTTCCTTCCTCTTTGTTTTCTAGTGTTCTTGTTTACATGAGACTATTCAGTCCAAAGTTTTGTTCCTGCATAGGGCTCAAGTAGAATGAACAAAATAAATGAAACGCCTGGATGTGACCAAGACAAACATATCACAAACCCTGACATGCTTACAAGACAATTCCAAATCCTCCAATCTAACATTTTGCTAATTCTTTAAAAAAGTATAAACATAGCTTTATAAATTTTCACTTTATGTATCCATATTTGAAGTGAACATTTGGACAGAGAACGAGGTTCATACTGGAACATGCAAACCTTCCCAATCTGTCTATCTAAATCTAATTTTATACAATCTTGAAAGTGGTGCAGGGAAAGAGACCAAAGAAAAAATATTGACACAATATTGCAAAATCTGATTTTTTTTCCCTACAATTATTGTAAACAACAACCACAAGAAAAAATATCCCTTATTTAACTCTGATCCTCCACTTGTACATAAGATTATGCTGTTCTCCCCTGCTTTTCAGTAGGGCTAATGAACTTTCTTTAGATCCACATACCAAGAAGGACTGGAGTGAGAGCAATCAGGGTTACAAAAATTGTTTATATTAATTATGTTAATCATTTATACATATTAATTAAAGTAGGTGTTGAAGGCTTAGAACTTCTGTATATTGTAGAGATACCTTCTATAACTGATGAAACTGCTACATGTCAACTGTTGTTTGTATAAGTAAGACACACCTAAAGGATGACCAGGAGTATGCTGATGCATTTTGTGGAAGACACCACAATATATAATATAGGCAAGATTTTGCATGCGTGCAGCTCTTTGAGTAGGTTGGCAGATTACAAGAATGACATTTGATCTCTTTGATTATTTGAAACAATATGTTAAGACACACTAACCAGCAGAATGCCAGTAGTTCGGCACCAGTCTTGTAATGCTGATTAATCACCTAAATCTTCATTTAACCATATTCAGCATCCATGGGAGAGTTGTTTCTCCCCTTGATACTTGCAGTGTCAGCCTTTCCCTGAATTTTGAATAGCAAGTGCAGTATGGGTACAATAAACCTCAATGATTAGTGTCCAAAGTATCAAGTCAATGCAACTTTTTTTTTACTGGCACCATTACAGTTCTTTCACTGAGAGACTATCAAGAGACATTGTCCAGATAGCCATTTAAAGAAAAAAGTCATTTCCAACACAGGGTGAGGACATAGCTTGTGCTGCTTGGCTGCACAGGGGAGTGAGGAAGACTAGGAACTTGTCTTCATTTGAAATGCTAGTGCAGCTGAAGTACTTCACTGTTGACACTACTTACGCCCATGGGGAAGTTTCCCCTTGGAATAGGTAATTCGGTTCTCCAAGAGGCAGTGGCTTGGTTGATGGAAGAGCTCCTCTATTGAACTAGTTCTGTCAACTGGGAGCTAGGTTAGCTTCACTATGCTGCTTAAAAGCGTGGATTTTTCACACCTCTAAGCTACATAGTGAAGACAACTAAAATTTAGCTTGCCCTAGCAAACTCTTCCTCCACCCTTCACTACAGGGTCATATAGAATTTGTCATATCGAATTTAGTGAGCTGAGCTCCTTGCAGTTACCAGGGGCTCCTGAGCATTTAAATTTCATCCTCACCCCACCTACATTCCCTGCGTGCCACCTTCCCATTTCCCTCTATTACAAGGACTGTCTGCAACTTCCACAACCCCTCCTGCATATCAGGGCCTCTGTGTCCCCCATCTTCTCTCTTTTGTTACATGCTAGGGGCTCTATGTGCCCCTTATTCCCTAGTGTTGCCCCTACACACAGTGGCAGTGGCTCCCCTAACATGCAACATGCCAGTGGCTCGGCATGTTTGCCACATAAGCATGGGAACTAGAAGTGTCAGGGTGGTGCTGCACCCCTAGTTTAATTGGGGATCTGCTGACAGCCCCCCATGCAAGAGTGCCTGGTTTGTTGGCTACCACACTCCCATGTCTGGGGTCTCAGCTGCTGTCCCTAAGGTCCTGGCTGCTGGCCCTGGGGCACCATTGCTACTGGCCCTGTGCCCAGTAGGGGTAAGGTGTCTGCCTTTCAACAGCCCAACTATCCTAAGTATTCCCTCACCACTGATTCTCCATGCCTGTCTCCCACTGGCCATCCCTATCCAGGGGGGTCAATGCTCCTCAGTTCCCTTTCCTTCATTCCAGGATCCCCCATTTTTTCCTGCCCACTAGGAATTCTGTGTTGCCTCTTTTTCTCCTTCCATTATTTCTTTTCTTTTTTCTGGGAAAGAAATCATTAACCCCATCTGTAGCCAGACAGGAACCCCCTGCCACATCCATCTTGCTTGCCCCTCTAAGATGCCTTAGAGCGCACAGAGAGCAATAAAAGCAGCATAGTCTTTGATGCCTTCACAGAAGGACTGGATGTGCTGGCTCATCGTGACCCTGGACAACTGTAAACATAGATAAGAGGGCCATCAAGCCAGTCATTGACCAAGAGGCTGCAGAAACTGCCCTTGGCTAGCACCGATATTGATACGATCACACAACCGTCCCGGGAGAGGAATCTTCCGCTGAGTAAAGAATGTCCAGTACTCCCAATTTAGTTATTTCTCTCTTACAAGTGTAAATTACATTCACAACTCCCTAGTAAGAACTGGCGTCACAAAGACGAACCAGCACAATTTGGCACCTTAGATAAGAAAGAGACCCCACTGCTATAAAGATGGGCCCAGCAGCACACTCACTTTGAGTATCAATCCATCCGCTGCCTGCTGGTCAGGCTAGATGATTGACTCCCGAGGTCCACATGGGGACACCCAGCCTCGTATTCGTCTTTCCACGGAATTGAGTGACCGATCCTGGCCTGATACGCGGGAATCGAGAGACACAGAAGGGGGGTAAAAATTGTATCTGTATGTGTCCTTTTCTTTTGTCATTGTGCACGTATAGCATTAGAGCTCTATGAGGCTAAGTTGCCATTTTGGTACCATTATTTGGTGTGTTTTGTTTCCCCTCTTTCCTTTGTAACCACTTAAGACCTGTATTTGCTAGCAGCTAAGAAGTAGAGCAATAGCCATTGTAACCGTATGATTATAAGTTTCTCTAATAAACTTGTAACTGTTTAAGCTTTAACCTGACAACTCCTGTTTCTGTAAGAGAACCAGACACAATTAAAAGAATCATAGCTGGTCAGGGTAAATGCAGTAAGAGCTAAGTGTCGAGTCGTGTCGCCTCCACGGGAAAGACTCTTGGGGCGCCCATCAGCCTCCCTGGCTGCCCGTTGCAAAGGGGCTTTCGTCCTAGCAGTCAAAGTCTCAGGTGTATTAGGGCTCACAGACCACTCGCTGCCACCGGCTGACATGAAGCTATGCGAATTTGCATATCTTCTTCCAATCGCTTTTTTCTAAAGATGTTTTTTTGAAAAAGCAAGCAGTCTAAAGAAGATATGCAAATTCACATTGAAATTGCATATCTTCTTTTGAAAGAAAAACGTAGTCTAGACATGCCCTTAGTGTCGACTGTATTGGGAGCACAGGCCCAGCTGAGCTGAGAGTACTAGTTGCCATTAAATGAGGGTTCTACAGACAGCTAAGAGGTTATTGAAGCTGGTAGATCTGCTTCCAGGGGCTTAATATATTCTCCGATTTCCCCTTGAAGATTTACAGTTTTCACCAAAATCACTGGAGTACTGCGAATTGATTTGTAGAGTATGAAATATTATGATTGTTGAATGAGGTGGTCAAAAGTTATTGCATTACACAGACAAACAGGCTATGTCTTTACTGCCAAGTTCACCTAGGTATGAAAACTCAGGTTAGCCCAGCTCAGGTATGAGAGCCCACTCTTAAATGACACTTGAGCCCAAATCCTTGCTTTGCCGGGGAACCTGTGATGTGCATAGTCATTTATCTCTGCTACAGATATCTTCTATTGTTATTGTGAGTCTTTATTATAAACCTCTGTTTAAACTTCCAGTTTATTTTTCTAAAAACTCACATCCCAGTGGATTTGTATGGCCAAATACTTAATTTAAAAAGCAAAACAAAAAAAGGTCCCACAGGCAGCCTAGTGCAAATATGAAGAAAAGTGCAATGTACAAATAAAAAACAAAACTAATTGGTTTGCTATAACAGGTTATGGAATTTCTCATAATATAAGAACTAGGGTCACCAAACAAAATTAATAGGTAGCAGGTTTAAAACAAACAAAAGGAAGTTTTTCTTCATGCAGTACACAGTCAACCTGTGGAACTCCTTGCCAGAGGATGTTATGAAGACTGGGACTTAAACAGGGTTGAGGAAAAAAATAGATACATTCATGGAGATTAGGTCCATCAATACTTATTAGCCAGAATGGGTAGAAATGGTTTCCCTAGCCTCTGTTTATTAGGGGCTGGAAATAGATGACAGGAGAGGGATCACTGGATAATCACCTGTTTCTATCCACTCCCTCTGGGGCATCTGGTATAGGCCACTTTTGGAAGACAAAATACTGAACTAGATGGACATTTGGTCTGACACAGTAGGGCCACTCTTATGTTCACAATGATATTGTACTGTCCTTCCCCTGTGATTATATGGGGGTACATCTTCCTATGCACACTTCCTAGTCAAAACTGTCTGGTTGCTTCCGTTTGTGGCAGCAGGGAATAGAGTTCATTCAAAATTATTGCATGAGGATTACCTGGGAAGGGATAGGGTCCTGCTACCTTCCTGCTTCTTCTGCAGCTCGCAGTCCTGGTTCCTTGTTACAACTCAGCGTAGTCTACTACCATTCTCTCTTCCCTCTCACTGTCCAGTTCCAGCATTTCCCTCTGTGTTTCTAGGTGCTGGACCAACCTGTCAGATTGTTGCTTACCCTTCACCTTTTCCCTGGTTCACAGACCTTACCTCAGGAGGTCTGCATGTTCCCAATGAGGTAGAAGACCGGGCAAAGGCAATAAAAGAGCTTATTGTGTTGTTGTTCAAGGGAGAAAAGGCAAACATCATCTCTTTCAGCATTCCACGTCACAGCAAGACCACCAGTTGTAATTTTTATTTCCTTGATGTGCCTTAATCCCACCTCTTTATCCAGGGCCAGATTTAAAAACATGTGACCCAGGTGACTGTTGGTGTTCCAGGCCTGGAATATGGTGGGCTCAGAGATTTACAGATTCTTGTGTGTAAAATCATCGGCTTATATGATAGAGACAATGTGCTCGAGTCATTGAAATGGTCCATAAATGCAATAAAAAATAAGTTATTCAGGGAGTGGTTTGGAGGCATACCGAAAACGGTCCTCACCTGGGATGTCATTTGGTCCAGGGCCAGCCCTGTCTCTGCCTTTGTCTGCTTAGAAGCTGCTTCATTCTAGGTCATTAGCCCACAAAGGCAGTTATAAATTCTCACATTTAAATTTATTAGAAAATATTTTAATTTTTAGCTTGTGTGCATGCATAGGGTGAGGTTGCCCATAGACTTTTACCAGTGATTTCCTTAATGTAATAACCAGCCATGGTGGCATAATACATTGTAAATTTCCCTAAGATGCTAGTTGGAGGATAGAACATTTACATGCCTCTGGTAGTGGGCCATCTCTATATTACAAGGAGATATTTTGTTGCCTGATGGCTCATCAGTAAATGAATGAAGTCTAGTAAGCAGTACCAGGATGGGTGCACAGGAATGGCATGAGATATAATCCATTACAACTACATTGATCAGAAGCCAGCAACTCCCCAAGCTTATGTGGTAATTTCCTCCTTAACAATTACAAAAAAAAAAGGTATCATCTTACATTGCTTTGGCTTTGATGTTGCCTCCTCCCACAAACAGGAGCATTTCTTCTCCTCTCTCTGTCTATTCAATCTATTCTCCAGCAATGGGGTCTCTTCCAGTCTCTCGGCCCTGATGTGAAAATAAGCCTGTTCAGTCTCAAAAGTCCACTCAGTGTGATACTAGGATCTATGCTTAGGACAGAGCTAAGCACGTACAGGTTGGACATCCCTGGTCCAGCACCCTTGGGACCTGAGTGGTCCCAAACAAGGGAATTTACCGGACCAGGGGAGGTTAGGCCTCAGACTGTCCCAGGGCTCCCCTCCTGGCCTGTGCTCTGCTTCGAGACTGCCTGGTGGGCACTGCTGCCCCAGCCCACTGGTGGGGCTCCTCTCCGGGACACCAACTTCCTGCCCTTGGCTTGCGGGTCTCTCTGTCCCTGGCTACTGGCAGGACCACGGATGTTGCTGGACTAGTGTGTCCGGGACCACAGAGGTTCAACCTGTACTCAAATATACTAGGTTCACAGGAAATGTTAACACTTGTTTGGTGTCTTACTCCTTGCAGATCATGGCCTTCCTGGTTTTTTTCCCTATTCCTATGCTAAATTGCCATCCATTTATTCTCATTCTCCACCAGACAGCCTCTGGACATGTTGGTATTGTAGATTCTTATACAACTGATGACGAGCAGTGATAGATTTCCATTGCAGGGTTCTCTCTAAGGTGCGCACCAAAACTTTGCCTCCTGCCCCACACCTCAGAAGAGCCACACAACAGTTGCTCAGCTGCTCTGGGGTAGGGCCGTGTAGCAGGCAGCTGCCCTGCCCCAGGAGCAGCAGGGCAACCACCATGTAGTCCTGGGCCTTAGCTTCAGCCCTTCCCCAGGGCTGGAGCTGCTGTCCACGTGGCGGGCAGCAGGTCTTCCAGCAGCTGTGGCTGGGGCTAGAGCCAGAGCTGCATGTGCAGCCACGTGGCAGGTGGCAGTTGCCTGGTGGCCCTGCCCAGGGCCAGGGCCAGGGCTGCGTCACAGGCGGCTGCTTCTCCCGAGGCTGCGTGGCAGATAGTGGCTGCTCTGGCAGGCCCAGCTGGGGTCGGGGCTGAAACTACCAGGCTAGAGCATCTCTGCCTGTGGCGTGCCAGGCCCCACAGAGCTGAGCAGCCTGTCGGTTGATTGTAAGTAGTAAGCATCACCCAGTAAAGGTGATGTAACCATTCGCATCTCTGTCTTGAATAGGAGTTTTAATAGTTGGCCTTTATTGTTTTATATTGATTTTGTGTGTGTGTGTGTGTATAAAAATATATATATTTTTAAAAAGTATTTTTTGAAAATTTGAGGTCCCTTGCCATGTTTATTATGAGAGACTAAATATTTTAAACTTTCTTGGCTTTCCTTTTACTAGCTGCAGTTTTGAACTTTTTTATTTTTAAAATAATTTTAGACTTTCAAAGAGCTTTTGGGAGCATGCGTGTAAATTGCAAGTTATGAACAAATAACTCATTTAAGTTGCTTACATTTCTAAACTGCTATTCATTTTTATATTGACACTTTGACCAAGGGTGGTTTTTTTCCACCTGAGATCTCTTTTGGGTTGGGCTTTGATACTTTCTGTATTTTAGCAATGTTTAGCTCCATCTTTTTCTTTCCATGTTTTAGCTATCTGATCTTAACTACATTTTTTATAGTTAAACAATGTAAATAGGATTGTTCTTGTACCTGCTGCAACCAACACAGTTTATTAGTTAGAGGCTTGTGTGTTAGGAAGCATCCATTTCCTTCAGAATGACTGTAAGGCCTTCTGTGTTATGTGTGGTGACAAATCACATAGTGCAGGAGTGGTCAATAAGCAGACTGCAGGACAAATACAGTACATTGGCACTTAGAGTCAGCCATCATGATAAAGCTGTGTGGGTGAATGTGCTAATTTAATGACTCTGTTTATTCTTTGTGACTGGGAAAGGGCTGTTTTAGTATGCATGCATTTTGTGTGTGTGTATATCTGTATATGTGTATGTCTGTGTGCGCAGATATATATGTGAATATATCTGTTAGTAACTGGTGGGTGCAACAGTGACACACATCTGAACAAGTGCACATGACCTCAATATTGGTGCACAAGACAAAATTCATTCCTCTCGTGGCTGGAAAATCTTAGAGGGAACAGTTTTCCATTTTATCTCCTAAAATTATATAGATGTTACTTACCACACAGATGTCCACTAGCACTTTGGTGTGAGCCACTGGCCAGCTAGTAGCATTCTGGGATGAGGATTATCTGGTTGACATCTTTCTTTGAGTGCTGTGTGGAAATGGATCAGACCATGTGGAATGAGGTGTTTAAATATTGACAGATCTAGACAGTCAGGTGATTTCTGGTGCAGAAGAAGGGAGAAGATAGGAAGAAAAATATAGCCCTCAAGAGACTGTGAGAAATTGCATACTGTAGTCTGGATTAAGAGAAACCAGGTAAGTAAATCTGGGTTGAAAGCATATGTAAATCTGAGGTAAAAGTGATCTTATGTCAGGATTATAGTAAGCCTGGTTTCACTGCAGAGTTAAGACATGCCCCCAAAAAATTTCATTAAGTTGGGAATAAGACCTCACTACAAATCATGTAGCCCAGAGTGAAAAGTGAATTTTGATTTAAGGAAGCAGAACTGGTTTTGAACTCTTTGACTTGCATTCATCTTGAACACATAAACTAGTTAGTTACATTTGTGTTCGGTCTCCTTCATTCACTTTCTATACAATGTATTGTGGTTTTGTTTTCCTACACAGTTCAATGACAAAATCTCACTTTACATGGACGTAACATTTTTGGAAGCATGTATATTCATAGGAAGTTGTAAGAACTGTTATCTAAAAATACTCATCTAAACTATGGGATTATTCTTACTTAAATTACCATCCATCCCCTAAAAATCAAATCAATAATGCCTTTCAAACTCTTTTATAACATTCAAGATGATTAGATGAAAAACTTCCATTTGTTAGATGTCTGATTTGACTGTTTATGACTATTTTATTGCTCTGCCCAGACATTGCATGACTAGAATTAAAATGTATCCTCACCCCAGGGCCCTAAAAAAATAGTTCAACATTGCTGGAATTCTTCAGAAATGTTTCATTCTACAGAGTACAGCATGAAAACCTGCATGAATCCCTGAGTTCACGCAATCATTGGCCTCAACAGGGTTAACCAAAATAGCATTACTCCCTGTAATATTAAATACTTTTCAATTTGCCACACAAATAATTAGAAGAAGTCTGGCTGTTTTGCTACTTCAGATGCTTTCTTTACCAGCAAGGGGAAAAAAAGGATCTTTTTTCTTTACATTTCTGTCAGAAAACAATCAGTGTGTCATGTTGCATTACGTCACAGGGCATTGTGAAATGCAAACTGACATACTTTAGCCTTAAGGTATTTGAACATATCATGTCAAACTGGAACAAAGAATGCCTTCTCTCTCTTTCTGGGTAGTAGTTTTGTTTGTTTGTTTGTTTGTTTGTTTGTTTTTAATTCTTGTTTTAATTCCTCTGTAATGTCAAAAAGGTAGTAAAGGATAAGCTATCAGCTCTCCTACTTAAACTCAACGTTGGATCTAACCACTATTCTTTTCTTTAAGCAAATTAAGAAAGAAGAGAGCCAGGAGAGCTGGAGAAAACCCACCTGATGAGCAAGGTTATTTTTAAAATAAAATAAAAAAATCACTAGCAAAGCTTGAGTGCCTGAGGAAAAAATAATTTAAGTCAATGGAGAATTTAGAAGTGAGAAAATATAGTGAAACAAGAAATCATAATAAAATCAGTCCCTTGGAAGCCAGAGGGGCCTAATACCACTCATCATCAATTTGTGGGTAGAGATATATCAAGGATTAAAAATGAAAAGTTTGTTAGAAATTACAAGCCAGATGTCAGCTTTTGTACAAGGAGGAAATCAGGGATCTAAGTCATGCTTTGGTATCATAGCATTCAGGGCCATCCATAGGCATTTTGTTGCCACAGGCAACTTATATTTTGTATACTCTTGCCCTCTGTCCTTCTACCATGTCCACTTTACCTATCTATTGTTTGTTTAACTGAATGCTTTGGCATTTACACTTTCTTTCCAGCAACTTTTTTCCAGCAAAGTTTCTTTCCAGCAACTGTTTTCATCTTTCAAAAAGTTATTTTCCAAAATATTGCTGCCCCCGTGAGCCTGTCATTTTGGGTAGCTTCACATCTAGGAATAAGGTTGACCTTGATAGGTATTAACTTTCAGAGGCTTATAAATCAAAAGATTAATTTAGCTTAGTAATGACAAAAGGCTTCATATTCTTATGGGTTATGAATCCAAAAGCAACATTGCAGTGGCTTGTCTTTGGAAAAGCAACTATAGTGATTGGCAGTAATTAAAATCTTCAACTTGGTGGCCTATATTTCATCATATTTTTGCTATTAGTACATCAATTTCAGAAGAACCGAAATTGACTCACCATTGGGTTCAAAAAATCTCCTCAACTCTATAGCAGAATTAGATTTATGCTCTGCATTATTTTTAATGAGCTACAATTTCCAAGTTACATTTCTTAATCGTCTGGTGAGTAGGTTACTTGACAGATATGAACCCATTTATTCACCCTTTACTGGCATCCTGAGTGATTTCCCCTAGATGTTGCAGTCTGACAGGAGTATCTCATAAACCTGCACTGCTCAGAAGGTTAGTGACCTTGTGTACTCGTGTCTTGCTTTTGTTGGTCTGCCAGCCATTCTAGCATATGTTGGTGTTTTTATTAAACTAGTTGACACTTATCTCTTTGTCCATGTCTAGATTATTTTTCCCTGCAACTTGTGCTAGTGCATGCACATTAGGAAAGCTAGAAAGATAGTTCAATCCTGTCAGTTTTCTTAAAGAAATAGTTTGGGTAACTTGCGCTGGCCGTACTCTGTTCCTGCATAACCTGAAGGTGCCAATGCAGCAACTTTCAGAAGCACTACATTTACTACAAAATGAATATTTATTTTAAAGAAAATCTTTCACTGTGCCCTTCAGCTACCTGTTCTATAGCATTCATAGTATCATGGAAATCATTAGTTCTTTGCCAGTATTAGATTAGAGAATATTTCCTACTTGTTAACTCAGTCTAATTTGTATCCATTGCCTATTGTTAAAATCCAGACAGAAGACCTTGTGATATGTTTATGAGTTATTTGGCAACCTTGTATGCAAATTACTAAATTGCAATAACATTTGTTAAACATTATAAAATGTGGCTTACAAAACTGTCCCTTTATTGTACTGACGTTGTTACTCACCTGCTTTTCTCCAGCATCTTATCCTGCTCCTCAAATTCAAAGTTGCTCTGATTATTCTTGGTGGGGCTTGAATTGTCATGGAGATTATTGTTGCTCCTATAGGAGACACTAAATGCACACACTTACAGAGTCTTTTTAGGTTGATTAGGTATTAGAATTACAACCCAGATTTCTCTCTCACTTATTGCCTTCCCAACTTCCTTCATTGCTTGTTTTGACATTTCTTTTGCACATTTTCTCTTGCCTTTTCTTACAGAAGCATAGTACAGCTGAAGCTGTAACAAGTTGTTGCTACTCCCACCATAAACCTTTACTTAACAGAATACTCATTTGTGTTTCACACTAAATGGTTTTGTTTTCACATCCCAGTTACTGCAAGTATGAAATATTCTGCAGGAAAAGGCACACCAGGAAATATGGACTTAGCTATAAACAGCTCTATTTGAAATTGTAATCAACAGAGATATTATTGCATTTCAAAAGTGTCTGTGTGTTGCAAACAATGTGTGGAAGTAATATTTAACATTCATCTCATAATGAGATTTTTTTTGGTTTTCTGAAACAATAGAAAGTCTGCTATGCAATGCTTTTAGATCAGTTAGATGAAAATAACTGTCTTTTAAAAATGGCCACACTTTCATTCAGGAACTTGGTTGGTGCAAAGCCATGATTCAATAGTTATACAACTGACTCATTAAGGGATTTATTCATTCAACATTCCTCTTGACTTGTGGAGACTAGAAGTGGACACAGTGTTGCAGAATTGTCATATCACTGCTAAATATACAGGTAAATAATCTCATTAGTCCTAGTAATTGGCTAGAAAAACCCAAAGGTATCCTACAACTTCCTTCTCATCTGAATAAAATAGGGAGACCAAAACTGTGATCAGAAGAGGAGAACTTGCAGCAGGTGCACTTAGACTAAATGTTATGATGCCATCTGCACTCATCAAATTCTAGGCACATCCTCATAGAGAACCATAGAAAAAGCAGATAGCAGTGAGATCTAAATTGAGAGTATGGGCTCTGCTCAAAAGCACTGATAGGGGATTGGTGATAATGAACCATTTTCTAGCATCAAGTCTGGGCCCCCTACCAAAATCTGGTGCCTCTGGGCCAATAGAAAATGAAAACATCTGCATGCCTGTGACGTACAGCTGTTTATTGTTCGCTGATCCATGCTGCAGAATATGCCACATGCAATAAAGCAATTGCTGGATATGCAAAGCTTAAAAACATGAAACTGGAGTCACCTCAGCTTGATAAATAGAGAGAAGAGAAACTGTCAAACACTCTTTATTTCATTTAAGTACGTTAGTATCCTGAATGAGTCATGTGCTTATTAGGTTCAGAGATACAGCAAGAACTGCACATAATCTATATAATTTCAGTGTTGTTCCAGAATGTAATGATCATGACAGAACATCAATTAAAGGAAACCTAACACTGCCTGAGAAACTATGACCACTGCTACCTGTTTCTGCATTTTCCAGATCTTGAAGTTTGGTGTTTTAGTCATACTTGTCCAGTTTAATAGTCCCGCTAATGCTACATGACAGCTGCTTAGTTCTGGAAAGCTGTGACCTAAAGTTCTGAGGTTTTTCGGTTTGGAGGTTTGTTTATTTAAATAAAAAGGAAGTGAATTGGAGTATGTCTACACTAACTTGGTAGTTCGAGCGAGGTAGGCAAATGAGGGCAACCGGAGTTGCAAATGAAGCCCGGGATTTAAATATCCCGGGCTTCATTTGCATCTTCCCGGGTGCCGCCATTTTTAAATCCCCCTTAGTCCAAACTCCATGCCCACAGCTACACGCGACACAGAGGTAGTTCGAATTAGATCTCTAATTCGAACTACCATTACTCCTCGTGGAACGAGGAGATATAAAAATGGCGGCATCCGGGAAGATGCAAATGAAGCCCGGGCTATTTAAATCCCGGGCTTCATTTGCAACTCCGGTTGCCCTCATTTGCCTACCTAGCTAGAATTACCGAGCTAGTGTAGACATACCCTTGCAGATTTTTCCCCTAACCTAAACTGAAAGTTTAAATTGCAATGCAAAGCCATCTTAGCACATTAGCATTTCTATTAGAGAAATGAGCTAGAGAAGTTCTGCAACTCCCATCTTAACTATTAAGAGACAAAAACTCCTTCTGTAAAAATGTTTCAGAGGGGTAGCCGACTTAGTCTGTAACAGGAAAAACTTAAAAAACAATCAATAGTCTCGCGGCACCTTAAAGACTAATAAAACATGTAGATGGTATCATGAGCTTTGGTGGATGCAACCCACTTCTGCAAGTCCAGATCCAAGAAGAAATAATGGAAGGGGAGGGAGGGCGAGAGGCAGGAAAAAGGGAGAGAAAAGGAAAAGAAAAAAAGACAGTGAGTAGATTGTTCAACTACTTACAAGAGGCGGTGCCAACTCTGCCCACACATCTACACAAGCAATTTCATCACTGTACCAAACAACTTCAGCCACTACATCAGGGGCTCATTTAATTGCAAATCCACGAATGTGATCTATGCCATCAAATCCCAGCAATGCCCCACTGCCATGTATATTGGCCAAACTGGACAGTCTCTATGGGAAAGAATTAAAGGACACAAGTCAGATATCCGTAAAGGCAGTGCACAGAAACCTGTTGGAGAACACTTTATACTGCCTGGACTCTCATTAATGGATTTCCAAGTCACCGTGTTGTTTCAGGCCAATTCCACAAGCCAAACGCAGGGGAAGAGTTGGAACTTAACTTCATTTACAAGTTTAATCCTTATGCAAATGAAATGGGCAGAGACATTGGATGGCTCACACACTACCTTCCACATCCTAATGACTCAACCAAACAAACAATGGAGCTGATAATTGTTCTTATCAGCCTCTTGTAACTACTTGAACAATCTACTCACTGTCTCTTTTTTTCTTTTCCTTTTTTCTCTTTTCCTTCCCTTATTTATTCTCAGATCTGGACTTCTAATACTCCAGTCAGCTGAAGAAGTGGGTTGTGCCCACGAAAGCTCATGATACCACCAACATGTTTTGTTAGATTTTAAGGTGCTATTAGATTATTTGTTGTTTTTCCTGTAAAAATGTTTATCCATTAAAATGTAGCAAAAGAAAATATATAAGAATTCTGAGGACTAATCCTCTGGGAGAAAGCAGATCCTTTGTTTGGGTGTCGTAATTGAGGCACCTTTAAATTAAGGCATTTAAGCATTTCTAAAATCCTTGGCCCAAACTTGGATGTGGTGTTAATAATTGACTGGGATTTATTTTCCTAGTCTTCAAAAACACACAATTTCTGAATCCTTTAGAGTACTAACTACCTGCAGCATTTTGAACACTACTTATACTACATTATAGTCCTCCTTTAGGGATAAACTGAACTGGCTTATGCTTAGACAATGAAGCAATGGGACAGGATTTTTTTTATATCTAAACAAATATCTTTTTCAAATATCTAAAAGGGTGTCACAAGGAGGAAGGAGAAAATTTGTTCCTCTTGGTTACTGAGGACAGGACAAGGAGTAATGGGCTTAAAGTACAGCAGGGGAGGTTTAGATTGGACATTAGGAAAAAATTCCTAACTGTCAGGGTGGTCAAATATTGGAATAAATTGCCAAGGGAGGTGGTGGAATCTCCCTCTCTGGAGATATTTAAGAACAGGTTAGATAGACATCTGTCAGGGATGGTGTAGACGGAGCTTGGTCCTGCCTTGAGGGCAGGGGGCTGGACTCAATGACCTCTCGAGGTCCCTTCCAGTCCTATTATTCTATGATTCTATGATTAATATCAGCAAAACATTGTATTTTTATACTTCGTTCTTGGAAACAGCTGAATTGTTTTAGCTAAAAACTTTCTAAGAATATTTCAGCCTAAGGAAGACCCTCACATGGAAATTTCAGCCCACTGTATGAAAGTTTAGCAAAATTATAAATAAATGTAAACAGGAACATATAACAGAAAGTGTTAAGGAACCTTAACAAGCATCATTAGAAAGTAACATTGCAGTGGTATCTAGAGGTCTCTATAAGGAATGTGTTCTCCTTTAATCTAGATATTGTACAAACACAGAGTTGTAGCGATCCAAACCTAAGTCCATCATAGTTAGTTTTATGTTGAGAACTACCAAACAGCTGCAATGCAATTAATGTTGCATTGTGCATTTTGGGCTCCTAACTGCCATACCACAGTGATCTCAGTGTGTTGTTTAACTATTGGTCATTTAGGAAGCCATAACCTAAGCATTAGAGTTATAGTACATGTTAAACCTCTCAGGCAATTGTTGCTGTTGATCTAGTACTACTATGATTTTGCTATTTGGGAGTTGTGTCTGTAATGTGTAAGAGAAGTTTACTCATCTTGCGCAGTAACAGAGCTTCTTCAAGATGGTTGTCCCTGGGGATGCACCACCTAAGGTCTGTGAGGCGCCACTGCACACCTAGTCAGAGATTTACAGTAGCAGCACCCTCTGGTGGGCCTCACACGAGGCAGGTGGCACATGCGGTGCCACTACCATGCATGCTCAGCCAACTGTCCCTTCAGTTCCTTCTTTACCACGCGTCGGTCAGAACCACAGTTGCTCTCCATTGTCATTGTAGTTTGAAACCATGTTAATAGTTAGTATTACAGTTCTTCTTGTTAGTGTTAAGGTCTCTTTTTGTTTTCAATTGAAAAAAAAATTTTTTTTATCTGTTAGAAGGCTACTACTTGGCCTCCCAGATTTTATATTACCTGGGATGCCTGGTTCCCCAGGATTCAAACATTTTCTGTATGCTATCTAGCTCTGCCTCGATGGTCATTTCCAGTGTGTGCACTGTTTGGGTCAGGTATACATCCCGGAACAGAGCCAGCATTAAAAGCAGTTATATCCCCAAAGAGTTTTGGTCCAGATTTTTAGAAGGTATTTAGGCATTATGACACTCACTGCCTAACTGATTTAGGAGCCTAAATATTTTCAGAATGGATTTAAGCACTTAGAAGTCAAACTCGAATTGATAGTCAACGGGAATTTGCTCGTAAATGTCTACATTTCTTTTTGAAAATGAAATTTCATTTCTTAAATGAGTTGGGTGTTGCAACTCAACACTCAATACCTTTACAAATCTATGCCTTGCAGTCTAAATAGAACAAATGAAGACATAGAGGAGTCAAAGCTGTTGCTCAAAATAATGCAGGAAATCAGTGGTAGACTCAATAATAGGTCCAACTTCCAGTTCAGTACATTACATTAACGTTGCTGTCTTATCCTTGAGCTCCTCAACTCCTAATCATAGACATAATCCCCATAGTGCTGTGGGAGCTAACTTTAATTGAACCTGCTTTGAAGGGCTGAAAAATCAAAAAAATTTTCTTCGTTTCACTGTTTATCTTGTCTCGCTCCACTAACATGTGATAACTAGAACACTATAGAAGAGAATATACTACAGATTTGAACAGTGACAGTAAGCACTATATAAAATGCCCAGAAACAAAAAGAAAGATCCAAGTATTAGCGAGTCTAAAAATTGTCTTGGAGAAAACCATTTTCTTCATAACATATTCGATCAGAACCCCAGAAACACTATCCTGTCTGTGGTCCCAAATTGTGGAGTTTATTTGAGCTATGGGTGCAGTGTAGTTGCACCCAGGGATGGTTTGAGATAGGTGACCTAGGGACAAGCTACAGAAAGATCATTGGGAGCAGTTTGTTTTCTGGGGAGCCAGAGGAAAAAGACAGATTAGAAACAGATTCCAAGGAACAGACTCTGTGAAACAGTGCATTAGCACAGTCTTTGATTTAGGGCAGAGGGCTACCCTACAACTTCAGGTCCTAGGAGTTTTAGTGGCGAGAGGTAAGAACCTAAAATGCCATCTAGATAGGTAGCAATAAATGCTCTGCATCAAGAGACCTAATAAGATTGTTCATCTTGAGGACAAAAATACATTAAATTTGCACTTAGGAGTTTTGAACATGGAGACTTGCACATAATTTCCCTTGTAGCTGGAAGGTTAAACTTTCTCCTGCCTTGAAAAGAAGAGAACTTTGATTTGAAGTGCCAGTTTACGTGGAAAACTGAGAAAGATGACAAGTCTCTGTCCTGGGCGAGGTAGGCACAGCTAAGCTGTTTACCTTTCCTCTCTCCCTCCACTCCATTTGTAGCATCCACAGTTGGATCTCGTCTTACGCTTAAGTTGCGAGTTGTTTGGGGGCATGGACAGTCTGCCTGTAACACAGTTTTATGGTCCCTAGATGCTATGAGAACACAATTAAACTTCCAAAGAACAGGTTTATCACGGTCCTGTCACAGCACTGTAGGGAGACTTACAGTCTTGTCTCACAGCGGTCACTAGTAGATGGGAGAGCACAGGTCAGTTTCCATGCCTGTTCAATCATTGGCTTTTCTGCTGTGATAGCCAGCCAATTAGTGCAAAATTGGTGGATTCCACTTGTGATACCACTGATCACTGACAAGCCTTCGTATATACTGGAACACAGTACAGATGAAAATACTTTTTTTTTTTTTAGTAACTCAGTATTTTGTCATGTCTGTATCAGTATCCCATAGACCTTGTGTCTAACAACCTTTCTCATGCTGAGAAAAATCTATTTGAAAACTGTCTCTATCTTCAAGGATACAAAGAGAGATAAATCTGACTTTTTTCTCTCTAGACTATAATCTGGTCTTCCTGTACTGGCTCTTTGCAACCAATTTCTTCACTGAAACAGCATGTGTCATATCACTTTTAAAAAGAACAAAAATCAAGAAGGGTTGTGATTGAGAAGGCAACTTTTTAATGGAGCTGTAGAATAGAATACAGTTTGTACTTACCACTGATTAGTATTTAAATAGCTTGTTTATATGTATTCACAGGTATTTTTTTAACCCTAGCCCTTAATTACATGCAACTTTCAGAATTAAAATGGAGGGAGTTTTAGAAATGTATAAACACCCAGTTAGACATTGCTCCTAAACGCACAGTAGATCCCATCTGAACAAAAGTGCAGGAGACTTAACAGAACAACACTTGGTTTCCTTGTTCTCAAAGTGAAAAGTGTCACCTTCACATATGATTTGAAGTAAGCAGAGTTGGAAAGAAAAAAAATACTTTTTAAAAGCAAACATCCTTTCATAGCTAATGAGTGTTTGGATTCCATATTCATTTTCATGTTTATTTCATGTTATACCTAGATATTATAGCTTTTAATCCCAGATCCTGCAAAGACTTAAAGACATGCTTACAACCTGCTAACTGAAGTTAATGCTACTCATTCGACCAAACTTCAAGCTAACGGGGCACATCCTGAGTGTAAATTGTCATAGGCCCATTGATTTCAATGGCTCAATGACAATTTCCTCTACCTAAGGATTTTCCCTTCAGTCTTTGAAGAAGCAAGACTCAGCTTGTCTACACTGTTGATTAGCGTGGCAAGCTGAGGTGTAAATATACTGCCCCCTTGCTTCCTGTGCATTGGCCAATCATGTGGACTCTGCTTACAGTAGCATGCTTTGACTTACTGCTTTTTCAAATTGCAGTATATCAAAATGCACTATGGCACTTTTAATGTGCAGTAAGGCTGGACCACCTGGCTGGCTGTTCATTAAGTTTCTGGGAGAGAGGGGAGCCCTGAGAAGTAAGCTCTTTGAAGTAGGGACCTTGTCTTCATACTTGTGTGTGAAGCTCCCGTTTACTCACCATCTTAAGTGACTGCTGATTAGAGTTGGTGAATCTTTCAGTGAAAAAAAAATTAAAATTAAAACTGGTTTTCTGATCATGAAAAATCAAAATATTTTTCTGATGAAAACTGGGTATTTTTGGTTACTTTGGTTTTTGAAAACTAAAAATTCTGCCAAGGCAGTCCTTGAAAAACAAGTGCTCCCCTCCTCCTTGGTTTCTTTTAGTTTTTCAGTGAACTGAACATAGAAAAAATATTTGCAGAAAGTTGAGGCTTTTGCTCCCCTATTCTATAAATTTGCATTTTTAGCAAACTCTAGTTAGGTCCTGAGTTAAATTTCACTGACCTGACTTTATCCTGATATAACTATTAACTTCCATGGATTTACTGTTATGTCAGTGTAGTAGAGCAGAAATAGGCTTGCTGTGTGCCTTGCCAGTTTTATTGGTAGCAATGCAATAGGATTCTTTCTCTGCTTCCTCTCTTGACCTCCCCCCTCGAAAAAAATAATTTCGGAAACAAAGAATATCTTTGTTCAGATTCAATTCATATGTAATCTCCTTTAAAACATTTTAAGTGAAGTTTCTTAAAAGCAGAAATTGGGGTATTAGACAAGGTGACTTAAAACCTGGCCCCCTGTGACCTGAGCCAGGAAGGTACCATCTCCAGATCTAAGAGGCAAAGATATCGTCCCACTGTGCCCCAGGTCTCCTCATGTTTCTCACGCACAACTAAGTCCCCACAAGGCTTTTGCATCTGAACTGGGGATGTTAAATTTAGATTAACTAACTAATTGAATAGTTGATGCAATTTCCATCGACTAGTCAATTAGTCTATAAGAGGGCCTCTGCCTTTGAACTGTAGCAAGAGCCCTGCTGGGATTCCCACTGGCCCTGTGCTACCTGCAAGCACTTCAGCCTTTGAAATGTCCCTCTACCTCCCCTGACCACCGTGGAGACGGTGCTAGGGGCAAACAAGTGTCGGGGGAAGCTTATGCTTATCGGATAGTCAACTAGGCACTTAAATCTGTAATATGAACCTCGGAAGTGTGTTACTCTGAATCACGATCAACTTATTTTATCTAATGGAAGCCAAAAGAAGCTTTACTCTGTGAACCTTTCTGCAACTCTTTTACCTTCCAGAATTTCAAGATACCATGCTTCACCATCCAGTTATGAAAATAGATATGGGTAGTACTATGTCTGTATTACTAAGGGGATCAGCTTAGGACAGAAAGTTGAATGCCTCTTTCTGAGAAACCTGACTCTAAATGAGAAAAATACTTGATATGCATGCATGCCCCTCTGGTTGCCTGCACGCATGGCCATCTTAGTTTGGCACTGTGCTTATTAGTTGGTTGGATCATCTCACTAAGGCTGAGATGCCAAGTACTAACGGCTTTACATAGGCATTCTGCATAATCAGGCGGTGGCAACATTTGCAGCTGGAATGCTCTTCTCAGAGACATACGTGAAGCATTTGTAACTCGTATCTCTAAAGAATAGAGTATGCCTGTTGGAGTTTGTGTGCCAGTACCACCCCGTCCTCCCTCCCCCAACGTTTAATGGTAGATGAAAGGAAGATATGGAAAACAGTAGTGTTTTTGGCTGCCAAAAAAGGCTGGTTGTGCTGCAGCTGGCAATTTGGACAACTTACAATATATTCAATAGGAAACCTCTGCTTATGCTGTGGCAAAAGAAAAACTAAACCACCCAAGACTGAGGTGGGGCCATTGATTTGAGAAGTTGGCTGCAGTCCGTATAAAGTCACAGAGTAGAAGTTGTACAACTTTGTACTTCTCCAGGTGGTTCTATCAAAAGCCAAAGTCACCGTGCCACAGGAATAGTGTGGAAGGACTATCTGCTCCTCCTAAATTAGGGGTTGGCTTTAACCCTAACCCTGCCAAGAGTCCACAGCCAAAAATGAACTCTTCCCTCTTTTTCTTCCTTCTAGAATAAAATTCTAAAATACTGCAGTAGCAAATTGAATGAGAAAGTATGCAAAATATAAAATAAAGAATGAGAATGCTTGATATACTCAATCTCACATTACCAGAAATTCGATCATTAGTTACTTTGTCTTGAGTAATGAACATTTAAACCCCATTTCACTGTTAATGATTTTGAAAGTACGCAGTCCTTAAGGATAGACACTATGTTCCCAGTGCTGCTCTGATGAGCCTTTCTGCCCAGCTAATTTCACATGTAGCTTGGACGCTTCTAGTTTTTAAAGGGCATTTTTGTCCCAAGTTCCTTTCTACATGCAAACACATGTATATTTAATTTTTTTTAACTTCTAGAAGGAAATTAAATGACATGGGGAATCTGTAAGATAAGAACTGTGACGTTGTAAAGAGATTGTCATTGTTCATATGATGGCTTGTGAGGGCCTTGTGACAGATGAGGTGTGATCAATTGGATCATGTTTTTGTTACCACCAAGTCCCAGATGTGTTGGTGACAAAAGCCCATCAGGATATGACGAAGTGTAAGTCTTAGCACTGGGAGGATATTTATGGCTAGTGCTGTAGGCAAATACTGCCACGTCTAACTAAACTACTTCTTTAGGGAATCCTAGCCTCTGTTTGTCAGAAGCTGGGAATGGATGATAGGGGACGGATAACTCAATGAGTCCCTGTTCGGTTCATTCCCTCTAGGCCACCTGACAATGGCCACTGTCAGAAGAAAGGATACTGAGCTAGATAGACCTTTGGTCTGATCCAGTATGGCCGTTCTTATGCTCTTAGATGAGGGACAATTGTCTTGTGTATTTTCACATATTTCCATTCCAAATAAAGCATACTGGCTGTCAGGGTCAGGCAATGTCATGTTCTGCTATATACTCTCCAGTTATATCAGTTCTTGGAATTCTGAAGAGAGTAAGAAGAATATACTCTAGTTCCGTATGCTTCTACAAGAGAAGCAGTAACTCCTACAGCTGAAACAAACATCCCCTCCCCACAGCCCATCAAGGGCTTTTCCCCTCTACACAATTTGTCCTTCAGAATGAGATCACTCTTCCCTATTCCCCCCTCTGTGGTCTATCTCTTGTATCAACTTGCCCCATTTCATGGAGGCAGTCCTGGGCTCTCTGCTAATAAGATCATAACCATGGCTGCTATTGGTCTTCAAAAGCAGCAAACTCTTGCACCTGGTAGGCAAGATCAAAATCAGTCATGAGCTGAGATGCTGCCAGCAAGGGAGAAAGGGAATGTTGTGACTGGTGCTCAGAAGTCATGATCAAGGCCTCTTCCACAGTAGCTTAAAATTCTCTACGCAACAAGAGTGATCAGTCCTGATTTGGATGGGAGATGGGTCAGCAGAAAATGAAAACAAGAAATGTATATTTTCACCTGTATAGAATTATTTGTGTTCTAACTCAGTAACCTAGCAACAGACTGATTGAATTGGCTGTGCTAGAAATACATGTGTAAAACCTAATCATAGATAATCAATCTCTTTAATCCTGCATAATCACTTGCAATGTAAGTTGTAGAATGTGACATCCCACCTGTTGAGCAAGATTAGCCAAAAAGGTGATTTGATGAATGAGAGTCAAGGCACTGATTTGGATAACTGAAGCGGTACAAAGATTGGATCCTATTTTACCTCAGATTGCCTACTGTGCATCTTCATGTACAGTACTACCTAGGCAACAGAGGAGCCTACTTCCTTCCCCCTTGCTTGGAATTCACTGCTAGTTGTATGGTTTATTGAAAACCAATGTTTACAATAACAAGCTATTTCTTCAAAACCCTACGTGATTCCTGGTTGCAGGATACAAGCAGTTGAGGAAAGTATGCAATCTGCGTCCTTGGTCTGCAAAGAACCAGTCTTCAAAGAGTCAGTCAAGTCAGGTGGGATGAGTAATGCCTCTCTTCATTAGGAAGTAGCCTACTTTGTGTGTTCCTCATTTTGGATCTTGTGTAGTAGTGAGTTCTGTACTCTAAGTGTTATATGCAGTCCTCCAGAAAGATAAACAATACATGCTCTACTTTTTCTGTACAGTATATGCTATGAACATAATTCTAGTTTCTTAATATCTCATCTAACAAAGCCTAGGCTTTACACTGTAGCTTGCTTGCTTATATATATATATATTCTTATAGATTTATTAATTCCTTACGGTTTTGATTAATAGGTTACAGCAGATTTATATTAAAGTAGTTTGGCTATAACGCAAGGGGCACGTTCTGCATTTTGAGCTAAGGCAAAACTAGGAGACCTATGCCTGGGACTTTTCATCGAAATAATGCATATATTTGGGACCTTTCACCTAGATAAAGCAACCTTCAGTGGCATGGGGGCTTCCCAAGAATACCCTCAAACTTAACAGGTACACGACTACTTGGAAAAACCTGAAACAACTGGTTAAGATTAGACCAAATAACCAGGTAAGACAAAAATATCAAATGGGATACATAACCTCCAAAAGGTCATGGTAATGAATTGATGTATATGATAGTAAGTCAAGATCAATGATATATTGACCTATAGGTAAAAGATACTTCTTCATTAGTAAGATAAGGAAATACATGTGAGGAGAAAGGGAAACATCCCCTATCGAATATGTATCCAACATAACAGCTTCAGAGTAAAGTGTTAAAAAAGTGGCATCCCAGCCTAGGAGCAGTCGGAGGAGGAAACCTAGTCCTTGGGAGGTGCCAGAATGATAGCCATCTTCTCACATTCCCCAGTGACCAACATTTCAGGTTGTTTTAGAAGGAATAGTGTGTGTGTATGGAAATATAAGCGTACGTTCCCCATCTAAGTTGTGAGGTTGGGGGGGTGTTTGTGACTGTGCTAAAAATATTAATAAACGATATTTGTAAATATATATGAGTGCCTATGGAGTGAGTGTTACACCTGTGCATTTCAGGGTTCCTAACTAGAGAGTAATTCAAATACTGGGTCTGATTCTGGGACAAGGACCTGTCAACCCTCAAGGTGGTAACTGGAAATTCATAAGTAATTTATAGATCGGGCAACAACAGTATGGCGTAAGGCAGTGGATCTCAAACTGTGCGTCAGGACCCCAAAGGGGGTCATAATCCCATTGTAACAGGGTTACCTGGTGTGGTGTTAGACTCGCTAGGGACCTGGGGCCAAAGCCCAAGCCCCAACATACAAAGCTAAAGCTTCAGACTGAGTGCTTCAGCCCTGGGTGCTGTGGCATAAGGTGAGGGTTACATTACTATGTCAACATGAACAAGTTTTACTTATTGTTTTTCATATATGTGTAGATCAACACGTTTTTAAAAATGACAATAGCAGATTGTGTGAGAATATAACATTTGAGAGGTGTAAGGCTGACAGCTTTGGAAAGCTGAAATCCATTATCTATAAAAATTGCTACAGACTATGAGGTGGTCATTAAAACTTTCCACACGGTTGTGTCAGTTGTGCTACATCACAGTAAAGTGATATCACGGTTTTCCGTTCTCTTCCCTGCTTAAAGAGTAGCCACCGTTGAGTGATTCTGATTACATGCAGAATCTAAACGGAGAGAGTCCTGGAATGCTGGGTTTGGGGGAGGGGAGTTACTTTTCTTTCATGGAGCGTTCCCCCCTTCTCTGTGCTGCTGAATCCTGACATTATTATTATGGATTGATAAATAATTGTATTATTCTGATAAGCTCTGGGCAAAAACCCAAGTTGGTTTACTTCAGCACAAATCTCGAAGGAGTGCTAAAGGAACTCTGCACACATGTGGAGAGAGATGAATGCTGGCATTTTAAAATATTTTTAAGTGTGAGAATTGCCTAGGAAGTTGCCAGGTTCTTGAGCCCTCAACTTTCCTTTCCTCATCCATGGCTCTTGCTGCTATCACACATTCCTATCATATAATGACGTTTCCCCCCTGTCATAGGACTGGCTCTATGAGTGTCACCATGGCCTATTCCATGTTTCCCAACCTATGGTGCACAGAACCCCTACTGGTCTACAATGGTACTTCAGGGGGTCTGTGGAAACTTTAAAAATAAGGATTGAGCCCACTATGGTGGACCCGATCCTTATTTTTCTTTTCTTTTCTTTTTTCTTTCCTTACTTTTCTTCTCCCCCAGGGAAGGGGGAGTCTGTGAAATTTTAATAGATTGAAAAGGGGTCCATATATTTGAAAAAAGTGGGACCCACTGGCCTATTTAATTTGTTGCTTTTCTGTAGACACTGCCAGCTTAGTCATTTTACAGTATTTGAGCACATTTTAATCTTTTGAAACTTGTGCACATTGCTTTTGGTATGATTTCATATTGCTTTCATTCTCAATCAAATCATGTAATCAAGGCAAATAGAGAGGGATAGAAGCAGGGGCTTTAGTATCATCTCAGTTGAGAAAATGTGGCTATGAAACAAACTTCTAGAGACTGGGTGAATCCAGTCTTTCCATCTTTAGGAAAAATTGCATGATTTTCCATATGACCTCTCCTCTCTAGTCAAGCACTTCCTGACTGCAGAATTCTAAATTATGAGTTTCTCAATGTATAAGATGGTTGGGTACTGTAACAAAGCCTTATCATAAAAACATTTTTCACACAAACATCTCCTCCTGTCCCTCACAACAACAGAAATTTAAAATTGTCATTAAAAAAAATAAAACAACCAACCAACCTAAGTTGTAAGTTAGTGGGGCTCTCATCAGCCCAGGAAAGAACCAATGTCATGGCAGTGTATCATCAAGGCTATGCTCAGCATTGGTTATTGTTCAGTTACACAAAAACAGCGAATCTCCTGCAATCTGGTTTGCAATCCCCTGACACTTTGCCACATGCATCTCTGAGATCCTCCTACAAGGGAAAGCCCTTTTTAGGTCCCTAGTGAATCATGGAATAAGTGGGCAGTTCATGATCCTTTCCCAATTGTTTCATCCTTTCACTCAGAGACTTGAGTCTGGAAATGGAAAAAAAAAATGCTAAAGACTTCATGAAGTCCGTTATAGACATCTCTGTTACCACTGATTTTACATGGAAGTCATGCAGATAGCTGTAAGGATAGACAGCCATATAAAACCCCAAGATATATTTTTTCCTATCTCTGATGTATATTTGCAGATTGGATTTTTGCTTTATTTTTAAGCTAATGCATCTAAATGAAAACTTGAATTGAACCAGAAGTTGTGAGTCCCTTTAACTACATACAATCAAGAGAGTGCTTAGAATGTTATCTTCCATGTTTTTGCTAATATCTGTATCAATTAATATCAGGCTTACTGATTTTCAAACACTTCCATGTCAGCTAGCAGATGTTAGAATGACAAGATTAAAGAATTACAATTCTGTAGCATCCATAATCCTATTCTTAAAATGCTTACCCCTCTGTTTGGCTTTACACAGTATTTTAAAATAAATGAATTACTTCATTGTGGTTTCATTTTAACAGTGTCCTTGGAGAGGTCATCTTAATGGTTGACACATGGCAGAAGTATTTTATTTTGACACTGATTTGTACCATTCAGTAAATATCTGTACTCACAATCTATTCTCAACAAATACAGGGTCAACAATTTTTGTTTGGCAGAATGGAATGCACCCAGTCTTGGTTTTTTTTTAAGAAATTAGCGAGTGTTAGCAAGAGAACAGTTCTATTGGATTTAAATTACATACTTTTCCTGTATTTCCTCTACTGAAAATACAGCCTGCTATGGTTTCATGAAGTAGAAGATATGTATTATAACTGAAATTTTGATGATGGCTGCAGGAAAAGATCCCTGTTAAGAAGAAATTATTGCAGTGAAGAGGTCTGGCTCATTTATCTTCACATAAACTGATCCATTAAACTATAAACTTTGACTCAGCTAATCCACCCAATTTCATTTTGTCAAGGATTGACACCAACAAATGATTGTTTAGTTTGTGCATTCCCCCCTCACCCTTCCATGGTTGCATATCTTGTTTATGCTGCCATAGGTTCTCCTTGGTGATGAGACGTGAATTGGCTTTGTAGTAAACTGGAAGGTAGACTGAATTTTCTGACTAACAGACGTTGGATGGGTAACAGCTTGGTAAAACTTTCCATTCCACTTCTCTTTTTTCTTTTGGCACTTATCTCACTGAATTGTAATGGTGTCAAAAACAGGTACTGGAATAATGCAGAGAGGAGAATACGTGAAGTGAAAATGCAAATAGAAGGTTGTGTGCAGAGCTGCCTTATACCCTCCCTTTACAAAAAATTTCTGGCTAGCCTCTGAAAGGGAGAAAAAAGCTAGCTAGCTAGTTTTCTCTCTCTAATGACAACTTGTAATTTTGAGAGAGGAAATGAATTCTTCTAAGATGAAAACTAAAATGTACTGTATTAAAGCAGTTCCACAACAGTGACTCTGATTAATAAATAGTAGGTTTTGTCATATAAATTATGTTTTAAAATGAGATTTAAATAATGTAGTAAGGCTTTAACTTATCCACTGTTTTTTCAGACTTGCTAAGATTTCTGTAAGGTGCAATTCCATCCTGGTTCTGAAGGAACTGAGTATCTAGTGGTTTACAACCACTTAGTTATAAATATTCAATTCTATTTTCTAAAACTTAGTATTCATTTACATTTGACCAGCCTATTTGTGCTTTTAGAGTTTAATTTTTTTTCAGGTGTTTCCAAAAATGTGTCTGATGAAAATTAGTTACTACCATACACACTGAGACATTTATTGATACTGTCAAGATCAACAAAGTGCCCATGAAAGAGAGCATAATTAGTCATTTTAGTATATCCATTTATCTTAATATTTTTTCCAGTCCCAGTAAACAATTGAAATAGCTTTTTCATATTGTCTATAGGAAGATGCGTGGAAGAACTCTGCAGTTTTCTATTAATCTGATTGAAATGTTAATACATTTTAGATAGTTATGCAGCAGTAAAAACAGCATTAAAGTTGACAGCTGATGTGTAGATTTCATACACCAGATAGTATGAAAGTCTTAAAGCTACAGAAGTCCCAGCACACATACTGCTATCTCTGTGGCTGTGTCTACACTGGCATGAATTTCCGGAAATGCTTAGAACAGAATAGTTTTCGTTATAAGTATTTCCGGAAAAAGACCGTCTACATTGGCAGGCTGCTTTTCCAGAAAAGCCCTTTTTCCGGAAAAGTGTCCGTGGCCAATGTAGACGTGCTTTTCCGGAAAAAAGCCCCGATTGTCATTTTCGTGATTGGGGCTTTTTTGCAGAAAAAACTACTGTGCTGTCTACACTGGCCCTTTTTCGGAACAGTTTTCCGGAAAAAGGGCTTTGCCCGAGCGGGAGCAGCATAGTTTTTCCGGAAAAGCAGCTGATTTCTTACAGTAAATCATCACTGCTTTTCCGGAAATTCAAGGGGCCAGTGTAGACAGCTTGCAGCTTATTCCGGAAAAGCGGCTGCTTTTCCAGAATAAGTGGCCCAGTGTCGACACAGCCTTTGTGTCCAATCTCAGGCCTAAATTGGTGGCAGATTAGATATCCAGCATGAGATTCTTTCTCCTGGTCAGTTTTGATTGCATGGACTTGCTGCACTTCTTTTTCCCTTAGCTACCTCAGAGGGCACTAGCATGAGATAACTGACAGGTCCCTCTGTGGAGAAAAAAACAGTTGTGAAAGGGACTGCGCCTGGTTCTCTCCTGCTCTGCCTAACCCTCTGGCAAACCACAATATGTCTCCTAAATAGGTAAGGAAGAATATATCACCCACCCTTGCACAGACTGGATTGTAACTTGGATTTATGTCTGTGACACCCCCCTTCCCCAGCTGAGCTGTAGGGAAAGAGACACGACAGAGAGGGGGCAAAAGGAACCTGCATACTAGAACAAGCATGTTCAGCTGAGAGGAGGCAAGTTTCCATGACAGTTGGAGAGAATAACTGTCGGGAAGGGGAGGGGGGCTTGAGACGGGTGTCAGAGAGAAAGTTCTGTGCTAGCAATGGCTCTGAGAAAACATGGATGCCACTTTTATAGTACACTACACTGATGTTATTATGTATGATGCAGAGTCAGAAGGAGCTGTTTCCCTTACTCCCTATTTGTATTTCCTCACTTTACTAATGAAGAAATATTTTTTACTTATAGGTCAGTAGATCATTGATCTCAACTTGTTATCATATTCATCCATTCATTACCATAGCCCTTTTTGTGGTTATGTATCCCAGTTGTTATTTCTACCCTACCCCGTTATTTGCTCTGGACTTAACCAGTTATTTCATTTTTTTCCCAAGGAGTGGTGTACCTGTTAAGGTTGAGGGTATTCTTGGAAGCCCTGATGCCACTGAAAGTTGCTTTATCTCAGGGTTACCATATTTGAACGTTCAAAAAAGAGGACACTTCTGAGAGGGAGTGTATCTGTCTCAGTATCTACCAACCCACATTGTATTAATGTGTTATATAATATAATAATAATAATATATAACACGTTAATACAATGTGAGTTGGTAGATATTGAGACAGATACACTCCCTCTCAGGGGTGTCCTCTTTTTTGAAAGTTCAGATATGCTACCCCTACTTTATCTAAGGGAAAGGTCCCAAATACATCCATTTTGCTATTTGGGTGAAAGGTCCCAGGTATAGGTCTGCTAGCTTTGCCTTAGCTTAACATACAGGACTGTAAGTCCCTTGCATTACAGCCAAACTACTTTACTATAAACTTATTGTAACCTATTATAATAAACATATAATCAAACCCATCAGAAAATAACACATCTATGAGAATATATATATATCTTGCGATAGGCAAGCAATCAGGTTAGCCCTATAGGCTATGCAGGCATCCCCTCCCAGAGGAAGATGGAAGTCATAGAATCATAGAATACTAGGACTGGAAGGGACCTTGAGAGGACATTGAGTCCAGTCCCCTGCCCTCAAGGCAGGACCGAGTACTGTCTAGGCCATCCCTGATAGACATTTATCTAACCTACTCTTAAATATCTCCAGGGATAGAGATTCCACAACCACCCTGGGCAATTTATTCCAGTGTTTAACTACCCTGAAGTTAGGAACTTTTTCCTAATATCCAACCTAAACCTCCCTTGCTGCAGTTTAAGCCCATTGCTTCTTGTTCTATCCTCAGAGGCCAGGAAGAACACGTTTTCTCCCTCCTCCTTGTGGCACCCTTTTAGGTATCTGAAAACAGGTATCATGTCCACTCTCAATCTTCTCTTTTCCAAACTAAACAAGCCCAATTCTTTCAGTCTGCCTTCATAGGTCATATTCTCTAGACTTTTAATCATTCTTATTGCTTTTCGCTGAACCTTCTCCAATTTCTCCACATCTTTCTTGAAATGTGGTGCCCAGAACTGGACACAATACTCCAAACTGAGGCCTAATCAGTGCAGAGTAGAGCGAAAGAATGACTTCCCATGTCTTGCTCATAACACACCCATTAATGCATCCCAGAATCATGTTGGCTTTTTTTGCAGCAGTGTCACACTGTTGACTCATATTTAGCTTGTGGTCCACTATAACCACTAGATCCCTTTCTGCCATACTCCTTCCTAGACAGTTGCTTCCCATTCTTATGTGTGAGAAAGATAATTGCAATTTTAAGGTTATACTTACATTGCTGTTATGTGGAAATAAACCTAAGCTAGCTTTAATCTCGCTAGCTCAGGAACTAGAGCAGTGCAGCATGGCTTTCCGTGTGGACTGTGCTGAGGGTTCCAGGTGTGTTTGCCTGCCTTGAAACAGGCACTATTGTGACTTCTTGTACTGGAGCTAGATTTGAACTAACTTGCTCAGACTGGTACTTCTTGAACTGCAATCACATTATGTGACTTCTGTACAGACATACGCAAAGAGGCACACTTTCATTCCTGGGGAAGCACAATTTTATGTTGCCTCAAATGCATGAATTGTGACAGTCATTTTATCCCTAAATTATATTCACTTTCTATGAACACTTTCAACACTTTTCTCAAATGTTCCAAAAAAAATCCTAATCAAGGATGTGTTATTCACCAAGTAGGAGATTCAAAAACAAGAACATCTGAAACCAAAAACAGGACTATGTTCTGAACTGTCATTCATGCTCAAATTCTACACTTTACGCTTAGGTTTGAATAAAGACTCTAATTACCTTACCCATTACAAAGATAGCTTCCCCAATTATCACCTCTAATATCATTAGCTCACAGACATTTACCTCCCCCCCTCTTTCTGTTCTGAAATTTGATTTGTCCTTTTCATATGTGTTCATTTTTTAAATTGTATCCTTTGGTATATATGGTTGTGACAATTTTCTTCCACTATTTGATCTGAGGAAGTGGGTCTGGCCCACGAAAGCTCATCACCTAATAAACCATCTTGTTAGTCTTTAAAGTGCTACATAGTCCTGTTTTTTGTTTCAGCTACACCAGACTAACACGACTACATTTCTATCACTATAAGAACATCTGAGTTAGACTGCAAACCAGCAATGGAACAACTTTCTCAGGGACATATTTAGTTCCAGTATTACCAATTGTCCACTGATTTTAAATAGGACCATCCTTAATCAGCCATAATTTCATGAGGAATTGACTTGGGTTTTGGTTTGGCATTAGCAAGTGGTGAGAGGAAACAGTTTAGCATCCTTCCCAGTGGGAGTATCTCCTAGGGATGCACACATCTCTGTGCATTAGACAGTGAGAGACCAGATAAAAACTCTCTGCGGAAGATGTCTTACTTTATTCAAAATGGGAAATAAAGTTATAATTGGGGGAGGACGACTGACCAAGGAACTGCCTTCCAGACTAGCAGTGAGTGGCAGAAAAGGTGAGAGTCGCAGTAAATGCTGCCTGTAGGGGAAACTGCTACATTTGCCATAGTGACAGTGCTATAGAACCTGACAAAGAAACAAGTGCTCAGGAATCATCTGTGAGTGACCATGAGAATGAGGGCAGTTCTTGCAGGCCCTGTCTCATGGAAAGAAAACAGGCTGAAGAACTATGAACAAAGAAATGATAAATGGTAATGTATTGAGCTGGAAAGTAGAAGTTGTCCACCCCTTTTTTCATGATAGATCAGGTTGCACCAAGTCTTATTTAACATCTTTATTAATGATCTGGAAGAAGAACAGGTAAACAGCACATTAATTAAATTCACAGGGTTGCAGATACAAAATACATAGAAAAAATAGAAATGATTTAGAAAAATGGGCAGGAAATAGATGCCACCTGGGGAAATACAAGCTAAGATACTGAGGGAGAAAATAATTCTGAACACATACTGCTAATGAGAGCCAGATGGTTAGAAAGGAGTTATGCTGATTCAGACCTGAGGAATAATGGAGAACAAAGTTCTCTAGTGTGGCATGGAAACAGTAGAAAAGGATGTTTTGTGTTGCACAGGCATCATGTCATCAGCTATAGAGTTGATAGGAGTATCTAATACAATGGCAGATTGTATATGGAACATTATCTGCAGCTGAGGGAACCTCCTGAAACATCCATGAATTCAGAGAAGAGAAAAAAACTTGATTGAAGAGTTGAGTTTTGAGAAGATCATTAGTCTTAATGTATGTAGCCTGGTCAAACAAAGGAAGTGAATGTCATTGTTTTAAAGCATCCCCCAAAGGTGTTGGGCTAGGAGTAATAGTGATAGAAATTAAGCACTTAGGGTATGTCTAGACTACAGGCTTTTGTCAACAGAGGCTTTGTCGACAAAGCTTCTGTCGACAAAAAGTGTCTAGACTACATCCAGTTCTGTCGACAAAGCAAGCTGCTTTGTCAACATGAGAGTGTAGATGCAAAGGACAGAGTAGATGCAATAACGCCTTCTGTCAACAAAAGGCGTTATTCCTTGTAGAATGAGGTTTACCGCTGTCGACAAAACTGCCAAGTTCTGTCGACGTTATGTTGACAGAACTCGGCGGTAGTGTAGACACAGATCCACTTTTGTTGACAAAACCCTGTAGACTAGACACACCCATAGATGTATTTTCTCAACAGCAAGTTACTGGAGTGCCGAATAGTTGCTCAAAGGGAAGTAGTGCAAAGCTTAGCCCAGGCAAAATTGTTCACAATGACACCTGTGATTCTACCAAAGAATGTTTTGAAAGTGTCTCTTCTGGGATCAGTTTCAGTCCATGTTAAGCCTGCATATTTTTCACAGATGCTCAGGAGGAAAGCTCAACAGATCTTCCCAATATCCCACTCTTCATCTCTTCTTTTATCTCAATAACATCTGCCTGTGGAGCTGTTCTTCCTGAAAATTGTACTCCGTTCTGAATTGATGCACTCTCATCTCCAGGTCCAGGAATAACTTGGTATGCCTGTCTGCCAATTCCCCCAAGTCCCAGAAAGGTTTTCAGGTAGTTGTGAGCTCTACATATCTCCCATTCTTCAAATTCTCCTGCAACTTTTTGCAAAAGAGCTCTTTTGGAAAAAGGCTTCTTCCTCATAGAAAGAGGACTACCAATGCTGGAAAAACCCTTCTGTTCTTTTAATTTTCTTTTGAAAGAACGTGATTGCAGGTTTTTCAGAAAAAATAGTGTTTTTCCGAAAAAACTTTGTAGTGTAGACATAAGCATCAATAGCTGTGATTTAGGGTATTTGACAAAGAGTATTTGAGCCTTTGAAGGATTTGTTACCCTACAAATCTAATGAATTTACAGTTTACGAAACATATGTAGGCTGCAATCTGAAGTTAAACTACTCTAGTAGGAGTGGAAATGCCATAATTAGAATGGCTTAAAATTAGCGGTACACCAATCAAGTAAGACCAATCCCTCATTGGCAGGGGAATAGCAAAGATCTGTTTCCAGCACTATTTTCAACTATTCTGACTGGATGTAAGAAAGGTGCAGCAGGAAAGTTTCAGAGTTCTGTACTCTAAACGTTATATAGTGGCTTCCCTCTTGGATCCTTTCTTTAAATATTCATAGCTGCCAGTAACTAACACAGTGTTCAACAGTTACTGCATTCTGCTAAAACAATTTAGTGTTTCTTCTGTATCCTTTGCCTTCTCATCTTCCGCAGATATCTAGGCTCCATGCATGAGGTGGTAGGACACTGCCATAAGGTGTTTTTTTTTTTTTTGTGCAAAAGTCACTGTTCAAATCAGTCACACACTTCCATTGTATCTGAAAGTCAGGCAGTTCACTGACAGCACTCTTGATCTGTTCTGGTATTTGTCTGTTCTGGTATTTGTTTCCCCCCTTTATAGAATGTGATAGGTGCCAGTGATAACTCTTCACTCTCAAGAGAGTGAAATCAAGATTTGGGGACTCTCATTAAAAATGGGATTTTTAAAATTAATGAAAGGAATTTAGTGCTGTTGAGAAGTGTTGGTTTGATAACCAACTGTCCTTAGTCTGTTCTTAGATAGCAAAGGAAAGGGAAAGCAGCCCATAGCATTTCCATGTCAGCCTGCCAATGAGTCTCATTTTTTATTTCTAGGTGTGACAGGGCAATTCATTCTCTGTTCCAGTTCATTCCTTGATCTTCTTCTGAACGTGCCATTAGCAATGACAACTCTGTGGAAATGGTTGTGTCCACATCACAAACCTACGACTGAAATCATCAGTTCATTTCACAAAGGGTACAAAGCAGCCATGGGGTAGCCATGACTAACAGCCATAATGGAAGAGGCAGAAGTGAGCCAGTGATCTGTACATAAAAGACGCTGTCACCTACCTCAACCATCACAGTAAGGAGTCATTTAGAACACTGCTGGAAATGCATCATACATAGTCACCGATCAAAGAGTGTTAGTGATTGAAAATGTGGAGCCAGTTATCAAAATAAATTGGTTTGCGTAAACCCTTCTCAAGGCGAGATCCAACGGCCATGAGCGATACTTACAAATGGGATTATATTTATAAATAAACTCAAGTAGCTATTTTCTTAGCATGGGTTCAGTACACTTATTAAGCACTGACTAATTTTTATGGCCCTCATTGAAAAGTGATTTAAGTGGTCGTGCTATGCTTGGCAGAGGCTAATACATGTTGCTAGATTTGGACATGTTTCTTTGGTATGTGAATATTATTAGTTAATACCCCATTATCTATCCGTTACAAAAAGTTCAGCCCTCATAATCAACATTTTTGTCAACAGCAAAGCCTGAAGCAAAATGTCCATACAATAGACCCAGCAGGTCAGAAGAAATGCAAAAATGTATTGTGATAGACCCAGGGCATCTGGCTGCAATAGTTTGATGAAAGGCAAATATGCCGGGAGATGGGTGAATTACTTTTTGTTTCTGGAGTGAATTGCCAGAGACTGCTGTCACATAATCAAGGCAGGCACCTGAGGCTAATTAAGAACTTGCCTGAAACAGCTGGCTAATCAGACAGCTGCAGCCAATTAAGACCTATGGGGCTGCTTTGAAAGATTTCCCCCAGGTAAGGGAGGAGGAAGGAGAAGAGGGTTGGACTGAGAGGAGGAAGTGTGTTGCTGAGAGTTGAGAAAGGAAAGATTCAATCAGGTACCAGGGAGAAGGCCCTCGGGGAGCATTTGGGGAAGTGACCCAGAGAAAAGGCTGCTGTGGTGGAGCTGGGGGGGGGGGGGGGGGGGAGAATGGTTGCTGCTGCCTACTGTCCTTGGGCTGGAACAGTGGGGAAATTAAAGGCAAGGGACTCATTTTGCCATTGCTACCTCCCTCCCTTCATTCTATCAGGGTCATCCTCATGATGGGCTGTATGCAGTTTCTCTGGACCCTACCCATACTGCCTGCTTTGTCTATCAAGGAAAGACGGGTCAGTGCTAAGCAGTTCATCCCCCACAGATGCCAGTTGCATTCCTAGGATTCAGCTTGAGACCCAAACTTTAGTCCCTGTTAGAAGTGCAAAATAATGCCTACTTGCTGTAGAGCTGCCTCGCTCCCCCACCCCCACTTTCCCCATGCCTGAAAACCTGAGTGCCAACCTGAGACACGATGTCAAAACAGCATCTCAACACTGTTATTTTCAGCATGCTAGTTTGAGCCTTACTAGCATAACCCTCCTGCTCCCTCCCAGATGCAGTGTAGACATATTCTCAAAGACTGTTCTGCAGGAAAATCTGTTGCAATGCTTGAATATACTTCAAAGATGCCAAAGAGGATTCCTTCTGTTGTGTTTAATAACACTGGCATTTTCTTACCGCAGGAACTTTTTTCCTGCCTGAATCAGGTGACATTGGATTAAGCTGCATCTCTCTCATAATGTATTCACTTCAGCACACAACAGTAAGTTATGTTAGAGATGGTGAGAAACAGACCTTTTGTTTCCCCTGCAAGAAGAAGTGTGGTTTCTAGACTATAATTGGATAGTTTGAGATGTTGACATTTTCCCCATTTTGACAGCCAAATCAATATTATTGAAAGCAGTTTGTAGACATCCGTGACAGCCTAAGGATTAATACCTCTAGCCCATCTCAAACTGGGTGCCATTTATAGTATTTATAGATAAAATAGTGATAGTATTTTGGGGTGAATCAGAAATGTTTCAAGTAGGTAGTAAATAATTGCTTCCAATGATTTAGTCATTAAAGGGGAACTAAATACTTGCTTTTAGCAGGATTTGGGAAGGGGATTAATTACGTATCCAGCATCTGATGCTGGAGAGAAGACATCAGAATTGTGTGTATGCTGAACATGGTACAAGAAATCTCACCTAACCTCAGAACTCAAAGGGCAGAAGCAACTTCACGAACTCAGAGTAGTTGAGACGTGTTTAATTCACTAGTGATCAGTGGCTTCACAATTAAGCAACATCAAATAGCTAAATTGAACTATCTGAGCTTCCAAATTTTACAATATTGCATTGAATCTCCCCAAGGCATCTCATAGTATATTTTACAGTTCCGCTTCCAAACATGGGTGTGGAAAGACTCACAAACATAAAATTAATGTGAATTTTATATTGGATAACAATTTCAGTGTAATGTTAGAGTTTAAGACAGAGGCTTTGGGTATGCTGCTGATCTACAAACAATTTTGCCAGTCTCTAGAAACAACCCACCTCATACAGACTTCCCATTTCTCAGTCCGTTCTTCTTAACTGCCTTGGGAAAGGGTTACTGTAGATAGCCATTTGCAAGGCATTTTTGGAGATAGATGCAATACACACCATTATCAGAGGAAGAGTTATGCTTTTGTTTTAAAAATGTCTAGCAACTGGCGATGCCAACTTTCAGGGGAGATCACAGCAGGGGAAAGAGCATGACCAATAGCTTTTAGTTTTGCTACTATTTTCAGTTCTTGGCTTTGGGTTCAGTGCCAGGTGGTCCTAAGCAGTGCTGAAACTGGGAAGCCAAGCTCATCCAGCATTTAACAATGTCTCTAACAATCTGCAATTTTGGAAATAAAAGACTGTGCACAAACAAAACTTGCCTTTTATTTTTCAATATTTGCAACATTTCATGCCTCAGAACTCGGGGTAGAAGAAGCTAAAGTTTTAAGTCCTTTTCCTTTCAGTGAGTGAAAGGAAAGGGAATAACACTGACCTCAAATTACTTTTTTGGATTCTCTGCTTTTCAACAATAGGTCCCTGTGTGAGCGTCAAAGTCTGATAGGTTCCAGCATACTGTGGCTTACTCAGATTTGTGGCAACAGGTTACCTTGGTCTTGCTTTTTTTAAAATTAGAAAATCTTATGAAACAGCAGCTCAGTGGCCATACATTAAAGCAAGTCCTAAGAGTAAACATAGCCTTTCTTTGTAAGTAATAATTCAATGCTCGGCAGTTGTAGTTCAGTTAGTTTGTTCATGTAGCTAAATCTTTTCAAATACTTTTGCATTTTTGTCAACTCAACTCTATGCCTTTATATCTAATGTATTCCATACTGTCATTGTCAGAAAATCCCCTAAAAGATCTTAAGAATCTAAGCTCGTGACATTAATATAGTCAAAGATGAAAATACGGCTTCATGATCCCTCTTTCCCCCACCCCCTTGCTTTTATCTATGCAAAAATTGGAGGCAGTGTAGCATCCACAACAGGAGAAATGATGTCACTTTATCTCTGGAAAGTGCACAGCTGACTGACTGAATAACCTGCACAGATAATATGCTAATAAAATGGTCTTGGACTGTATAAAATTGGATTGGCTACAATCTAGTTTCTGAAGGGAAAAAGCTTGGTATGCAAGTCTGCTATTGTGAGATTTTTTTCATTTAACAAGTAATTTATTGTAATTAAACAAATGAAATAGCTTTCACCATACTCTCCTTAGAGAGTTTACTAAGGCCTATCTGAAAACTGAGGTAATTTTGTATCCAATAACGTATTTATGCAAATATGTCTACTCTTTCCCAAAGCAGAAAAGGATACATATTTTCATTATATTTTCTAACAGGAAGGAAATCTTTTGTTGTAGAAATGTGTACATAATGAAGAATCTGTGGATTCAGAAAACAAAATAACAGATAAATTATATTGTGATTAACAGCTGGCTTAAAGGTTAAGCAAATTCTTGGCAAGAGGAATCCTTTTGATCATATTTACTCCTCTTCAACATCTGACTCTGAGGTATGCGGTTTGTCCGTGCATTGGCTTTAACCTAATTGCATAAAGCCAAATATTCACATGGTGTCTCCTGGATGAGATCAAGGGAGAATGCTGCCTAGATCTATTTGTATTTCTGTAGTTAGTAGTGTAAGAAAAAAATCTGGTACTTTAAAACGGAGTAAAAGTTTGTACCTCTGATACAAGATGTTTGCAATAACAAAGGAGAAACTAGCAACTGAAGACCAATGAGTAACAGGTCAGTTATGTTAACACCTCATCACTAGCTAATCAGAGACCATCTGTTCCACAATGGCCTATAAAGCATATCTGTACCACACTTCAACACATACTCAAATACAGAGTCTTAGGAAGGCATAGAGCTGGGCAGGAGATGACTTTCCAATCCTGTGAAAACTTTAGAGCTGCGTCTAGACTGGCAAGTTTTTCCACCGTCTACACTGGCTGCTTTGAATTTGCGCAAGAACACTGACGATCTAATGTAAGATTGTCAGTGTTCTTCTGCAAATTCAATGACTCTCCCGTTCGGGGAAAAAGCCCTCTTGAGCAAATGCTTGAGAACCATTTTGCTCAAAAAAGCCCCGATGGCGAAAATGCGCAAAACCGTGTCTAGATTGACACGGCCAGCCAGGTTGGTGCCGGGCAGTGTGGGGCCCTAAGCAAACACTTCTCTCACTTTGCCCAAAGGCCAGGCCTGATCAAGCCTTTCCTAGTCTTAGTAGTTCTTAGTCCTTATCAGTTTTAGTTAATTAGTTAGAACTTAGTTCCTTTCAATTGTAAAGTTACTGGAGTTAGAAGTGGGCAGGTTTGCATCCTTCCTTTCCTGTTGCTAGAGGCCAAGGGAATGCTGGGAAATGTAGTCCTTTCCTTCTCAAGGCAAGAAGCTGATCAAGGAACTACAGCTCCCAGAGTAATACCTTGGGCATTCAGCTCCCATCATGCTCTGCAGGCTCAGTGTGGCAGGGAGGAAATGAGTGACACCAACTCCTACTGAGCTTGGGCCCAGAGCCACAACACTACTGGTGCCATGGTAAATCTGCTGCTGCCATCAGCTGTTCTGCCTCTTAGGAAATGAACAGATGTAATTGTAGACTTCTGGCAACATGGTCCATTCTACCCCCTTTTCTGTAGCTCTAGTCCTCAAACACGCCTTCCTTTTATGGGTTCTCTTGCTGGTTCCTTGAGTCTGTAGTGCTGGAGAAGCATGGCTGGGGCAGCACTTTTCCCCACTCTGCTGATTTGGGTCACAGAGTCCACTTGAGACTGTCACCTGGTGGCTGATCACAGAACTGAGCCCACCTATCTGACCTTTGGGGCACCCCCCCAAACCTATCCTGCTGAGCCAGAAGCTCTGGTCTCCCCAAGCAAAAGGCATAGAGATGGGGATCACAGTCCTCAGCAGAGTAATACAGACACTGAGAACAGCTCAGCTCTGGGGCTTCACACAGCATGCTGGATGCAAAGCCCCAAGTGGGATCCGAACCACAGATAAATCCATCTTACTCTGTATAAAAGTTTTACACAAAAAGCTCATAAAGTTCCCTCTTTGCCAATGAAAGAGAGATGCACGGTTGTTTTTCCTCCTTCCTCCCCCAGGTAACTATTATTTACACTGGGTTTGATAATAAACAAAAGCATTATTATGTATCAGAGGGGTAGCCGTGTTAGTCTGAATCTGCAAAAGCGACGAGGAGTCCTGTGGCACCTTATAGACTAACTGAAGTGTAGGAGCATAAGCTTTCGTGGGCAAAGACCCACTTCGTCAGATGCATCTGACGAAGTGGGTCTTTGCCCACGAAAGCTTATGCTCCTACACTTCAGTTAGTCTATAAGGTGCCACAGGACTCCTCGTCGCAAAAGCATTATTATTAAGCATAAAAAATAAGTTTTAAGTGGTTACAAGTGATAATAGACATATCAAAGAAAGTTACTAAGATCAAATAAATCAGAATGTGCCCGCTAACCTTAATACTCTAAAAAGGTGAACTGAATGACCTTGTCAAGGATTTGGAACTATCCAGGAGTAAGGCAGAGCTGTTGGGCTCCAGACTACAGCAGTGGAATCTCCTGGCAGGTGATGTAAGGGTTTCCATGTTCCGTGACTGTCAAAAGGATCTTGTCCCATTCTTCTTCATGGAAGGTGATCTTGTAGCCTGCAACAACATCGATGGTGTGATGGCAGCCCTCAACATCGTTCACGATCTAGATGAGTGGAGACTGTTCATTGATTCATCGAAGACGAGTCTTAAAGCTGTTTTGCTGCATAATGGCAATGTTTTGCCATCAATTCCAGTTGGTCATGCAGTCCATATGAAGGAAACCTATGATAACATGAAACAACTTTTAAGGTTCATAAACTATGACCAACATCAGTGGCAGCTTTGTGTCAATTTGAAGGTTGTTGCTTTCTTGCTTGGTCTGCAGACTGGATACACAAAGTACTGCTGTTTTCTCTGCGAATGGGATAGTCGTGCAAGAGATTCCCACTACATCAAGATAGATTGGCCACTCCGACAGTCATTGGAGCCTGGGAGGAAAAGTGTTCAGCATCCACCACTTGTTGAATCAAGGAAGATTTTGTTACCACCCTTACACAACAAACTGGGTCTGATGAAGAACTTTGTCAAGGCCATGGACAAAACACAAGCAGCTTTCAAGTACCTCCGTGGAAAATTTCCAAGGTTAAGTGAAGCTAAGATAAAGGAAGGTGTCTTTATTGGTCCTCAGATTCATGAACTTCTTCGAGATGATGCATTTGACCATGCACTGAGTGGCAAGGAAAAGACAGCATGGAAAGCCTTCCAGTTAGTGGCAATACATTTTCTTGGAAACAACAAGGCAGACAACTACAGGTTGTTGGTGGAAAACCTCCTCAAGGCATACAAAAGACTTGGTTGCAACATGTCACTAAAGATACATTTTTTGCACTCTCATCTAATATTTTTCCACCAAACTGCAGAGCAGTGAGTGACGAGCATGGCAAGCGATTTCACCAGGACATAGCATTTCTCCATTGTTGCAATCAGGGCAAATGGAGCCCCTCAATGCTTGCAGACTATTGCTGGACAGTGACAAGAGATGCTCCATTTAATGAATACAAGAGATAAGCCAAGAAGTGCCGAGTAGACACTGAATAGGACTAAACTATGTACATAATAGTTTTTTGCCTTTTGTTTCATAATACTTTTTTTATATAACCCTTTTGCTGATTTTTAAAGTGTTACATAAACAGGACAGGTGAAATATTATCATGTAAAGCAACCATAAACACATGAAAAGACCTAGGTTTACAATTTATGATTAAAACTCTACTATCTACACAATATACATAGACATAAAATGTAAAATCTTAAATATCTTGGAAACAGTAGCCAATCAGTTGTTTTAATTGTCATTTGAATTCAGCACATCAAAATACATAATAAATAGCACATTTTATCTCTGAAGCAGACGACTTCTAAAAAATTGTAGACCGGTGTAATAGATTAAGCTTCTTATGTGAGAATTTTGTGAGATTTCCAGAACCTCCTGTCTTCTACTTGGCCATCAAACGTGAATAATCTTACTAATGAAACATCGATCTGTCTGATTTTTGACCAAACTAGAGACAGAAGAGGAATAGAAGTAAAAAAGATATTTATAGAGATGTTTATCTTTAATTTTGAATCTCAAACAGGCCTTGCAGTGGTTCAGTTTGAATTCTGAGTGAAGGCTTGAATTAATTTGAATTATGTGCAAATCTCCTTTTCTTAGGGGATTTTTTGGCCTAAAAGTGATTGAAAAAAAAATTGGCGAAGGAAAATAACCGAAGGATGGTATGTAGTCAGATAGCTTGACACACAACTGCACAAAAACAACTCATGTAGTTCTAATGTGGGATTCATAACTCTCAGATTCAAAAGAGGTCACATACCGCATGGCAGATTTCTTGTAGAACAATCTTGATAATTTATTCATCAAGATGGTATTTGTGAGGACATGACAATAGGGAGGTGAAGTAGAGAAGTACAGAGCAGAATGTGGAAAGGTGTAGTAGAATTATAATGTGTTGTACAATACTTAGAGCAGGAAGTACTAGAAAATGTAATTAGGAGACCGACAAAGCTGAAAAACAAGAAGCCAGCGAACCTGTGAAGTAGACCAACAGGAGAAACCAATAGGATAATGCCATCTCTAGCAAAAGACAGTACTGGAGGGGAAGTGTGGAGAGCAAAGGGGGGCACAAAAGGCAGTTTTCTGAAAAAAGTAGGACATTATGATTGAGGGACCATACAGCAATGTAACAAAGGGAGGATGGAAGAGCATAATGAGCAGTTCAGGTAAAAAGCCAGAGGGCAGAAGATTGATACACAAGATGCTAGAGGAGGAAGGACACCGTGACACTGAATTTATATTGTAGTATGAAAATACAAGAAGAGCGGAGTGTTTAATCCCTTTTCAACCCCTCCCCCACCATTTTATTTCTACTTTTGATCAGAACACTCCACTCCTCTTGTATTTTCATACTACGATATAAGTTCACTGTCATAATGTTTGGAGTGGCTCAGAACTGAGATTGGCAACCTCGGAGACAGATATTTCAACTGGTGGTATGTTCTATAATTAGATTTCACCAATCCAGTAATAAATATAAACTAAACTACAATAGCCTTATAAAAAAAACCACAGATAGTCCCCTTAGACATTCCAGTCTAGCAAGGCAAGCTGGATTGTGAGATAAATGACCACTGACACCAAAATCACAAAATATTCAGGTTACCCTGAGTCCCAAGAGACCAGTCACTCATCCAGCTGGATTCCTCCTTCATTCACCAAAGACCATGGCATGTGCATGAGGTGTGCCAGGTGTGCCCAGGCACACTCTAATGTCTCAGACTGGCTAGCGGCTGCTGGAGGAAGAGGGGAATTTGTGACAGGGCTCTGCAGCCCCTCACTTTAAATTCCCCACAGCCATCTACGAGGCACAGTGGTGCAGAGAGCATGCATGTGCAGTGTCCTCAAATGCCTCGCAACAGGTGAGAGGGGAGATGCCCAGGTGTGGTGTGACGTCATGGCCAGGGACTTTAAAACCATGCGGCCCAGCTCCAGAAGCAGCTGGGGCCCAACTACAGATGCCAGCCCGGGTCCCACCATGCCTCACCCCGCCAGCAAAGCACGGTGCCCCTTATGCACCCGGGGGCGCCCCTGCCCATCCTGGCTGCACCCTGCAGCGCTCTGGGGGCACCCCCGCCCATCCTGGCCACACCGTGTGGCACTCCAGAGGTGCCCCCACCCAGCCCGACAGTACCTCACAGTGCCCCGGGGGTGCCCCAGGCTAGGGCCTGTAGCTTGGGCTGGCTTTCACTCCAGCCCCACAAGCTGTAAAGCAGAAGCCAAAGGTAAGAGAGGGAATGGAAAGGGAGAGGATGTGAAGGGGGGAAAAACAAGAGGAAGGGGTGGGAGAGGAAGGGGCTTGTGCTGAGAGGAGGGGGTCAGGTCAGGAGAAGAAAGGGGAAGGAACCAAGGGACAGGGTAGAGGAGACAAATGCCAGGGGGCCAAGTGGAGACAATGAGTAAAAGGGCAGGAGAGGAGCTGTCAGTGGGAGGGGGGACAGGGTGATGCTGGGAGAGGAGACGGTAAGGGCATTGGGGGTTGGAGGGGGAGGTGCTGGGAGAAGGCTTGAAAGAAGGGGTGGGCATGAGGAAGGCGGGGATGGAGCAAGTCATGTGTGAGGGCACAGGGGCATGAGGAGAATGGGGGCAGAAGGTGGTGAGGGGGTGGGTATCAGGGAAAAAGAGAGCAGGGGCAGTGAGGGAAGGGAAGGCACCAGAAGGGTGCAGGGGAGCTGACGGAGCAAGAGGAGGAGATATGGCAGCAGAGGGAAAAGGTAGAGGTTTATGAGATATTTATTTATAACTTGGGTGCCACAGTGCCACATCCAAACAAGCCACATGAACTCAGTACTGGTGCACAATACAAAATTCATTCTGCGCATGGGAGGAAACTCTTAGTGGGCACACTTCCCCCAGCCTCTCCGCCCCCGTTTTAATGTCACACACATTGGGTTAATGCAATTGCAGGATAGTTGCATGAGGGGAGGTTGGTGGGGGCCAAACTAATCCCTATTGGGAGGAGGATGGTGGGAAAAGTCCTTAGGAGGGGGTGTCACATGACATCTTTTACTTCTGGTCATGTGTCTATCTTTCCCCAAGAGTGTTACCTTCAGAGGTGTGGCTAATGGGGGCCAGGGGCATGGTTAACAGGGGACAGGGGTGTGTCTAACAGAGGTCAAAGTACATTTTTAAAACATTCTTTGGGTGTACACTCTAATGAAATGTGCTATGCACGCCTGTGCCAAAGACAATGCTGGTAGCTCTAGAGTAAATGAACAAGAGGTGAAATGGCTAAGAAAAAGTAACAACTGTTATTGAATGGTTTAAGCAAGTAAAATATATGTACAGGTGAGTCATAGTCTGTAATTTCAAAGGATGCAGAGTGTAATAATGTCAGTTTCCCCCCCAAAATTGTAGGGCTAGCCAAGTAGTTTCCAAGATCTTCATTTCTTGTTCCATTATTCTGCCCTACTAGGATCCAAACAGTCCATAGATTAAGAAGTTTTGCTTGTGCCCATATTTATAGCTTCTTCTCAAAGAAACCCAGCTGGCCAGACAAGCCTTCATGTTTTCTCTTTCATGATGTGGAGAGAGGAGTGCACTTAGAAACTTTGATCGTTGAGCTCATATACAATGACCATTAGCTTTCCATGTGCAGAAATTAGCACTCTCTCATTAAAACACTTCATTCGGATTACACAAGGCTTTTTTCTTGTTTGCTAAGTTACGAAAGGTACGTCTAGACTACCGCGTTTTGTCGACAGAAGTTTTGTCGACAGATACTGTCGACAAAACTTCCGTCGACAAAGAGCGTCCAGACACATTGAGTTCTGTCGACAAAGCAAGCTGCTTTGTCGACAGAACTTCGTAGTCTGGACGCAACGTTACAGGCAATAACACCTTCTGTCGACAGAGTTCTGTCGACAGAAGGTGTTATGCCTCATAAAATGAGGTTTACCAGCGTCGACAAAACTGCTGAGTTCTGTCGACGTTATGTCGACAGAACTCAGCGGTAGTGTAGACGCTGGTATAGTTTTGTCGACAAAAGTCCACTTTTGTCGACAAAACTAGGTAGTCTAGACACACCCGAAGTCATAGAGGTATATCCAGTGCAAATATTTGTATTTCCATCATATGGGATACAGAAAAGTGAAAGCAACACCTCCAATATCCCACCAGTTTTCCATGGAGCTTAAACACTAAATACATTCTGATACATTTTAACATCTACTTTGATCTACATGAACACATCATGAGCAGGTCGGCTTCCTGCTGTGTGTCTATCAGTTCTTATCCTTTGCCCACAGCCTTGACCAGAACTGGCACTTGGCTTACCAGCATCACTAACCTGATTACTGCACCGGGTGCTAACAGAAGATGGGCAATGGAATGCTGAGAGGAAAATGAAAGGAGAGGATGAGCTGCAAGATATTGAAGAAGACAGTGTAGGAAGCACAAATGAAGAAAGAGGCACAGAAAATCGTGTGCTACTGTAGAAGCAACATAGGAAATTATCATAAGAGTCCTGTAATGGCATTGGGCCTTTGTGGTACTTTCTTCCATTTGTGTTTGATTTTTACATTGTTCTAAGGATGAGGAAACTCCTTAAAAAGAGGCCCCGAGGGGAGGGGGGAAGGGCATGAGTATAACAGCCAAGGGGTTATCCTGCAGCCCTTATCTGACAGGGACCTGCTCTTCCATTGAAGTCTACAGGGATCTTTCTATTGACTTCAGTAAGAACTGCATTAGGTCATTTGTCCTGACTCATCTGAGTCAGATGGGAGCATTGCATGCAGAATGAGGCATCCACAGCTAGATTTTGCCCTATGCCATAACCTGGGACTTATTTGAGAGACAACTTATTTACTCACTCATTCTTGAATCATTTATGGAGTGTAACAACTTCTGTTTGGCAATTAGTTTACAGGATGAGTAATTTTGGCAAATGCTGAAATACAAAACTCTATGGCTTACTTTCTAAGGAAACAGCTATGAAAATAGTGTTAGAAAGTGTGATTATCTCGTGCTCAGATGTTGTGTGAGACTTTTTAAATGAAACTGAAAACACTAGAAATGTGTCTGGTTTTTTTTTCATTTTCAAATCCAAATTATTCTGTGTCAAAAATTGTACACAATTCATAAAGTTTTTCCTCAAAAGTGGGCTGTTTTTAAGGAAGAACTATGTGCTTTTAAGCCGGGTGGAAGAAACTTGCTCAGTTTCCACCAGATTTGTAACAAAGTTGCAAAAACGTTTCCTCCTTTGATATTCTCGAGTCCATAGGTAAGAGGATGCATAAGGAAATAAACCAGGGAAGCCCTTAGAAGAAATCCTTATGTCAAGTTAAGCAAGGATAATTTCATTCAACACATCTTGGGACTCTGTGGCCCAACCAGATTACCTCACTGGGGGGAGGAGGACAATGCTGGACTGGACCATGGAGGGTAGAACCTGACACAAGCATAGATATATAAGTGAACTGCAGCAGCCCCTATTTGTGGAGAGAGTATTGTGTCAAGGCTTCAGACTGCAGTGGCCTGGCATTGTTGGAGATAGCAGTAGAATTCAGGTTACTGGTGAAACCAGATTAGGACAGTGACTCTTCTCCAGGCTGATCATACTACACCGGGGAGAGAGCTCTCACCAGAGGGTAACGCCAACTAGTTCTTGCTGCCTGAAGCTGTAGACGTCACGTGTCTCTTCAGTGTACTTTGGTCACACAGAGCAATGTAATTACTTGTGCTTTATGTGCTCTGGAGAAGGAGAGAAAAGCAAGCGTGCTCCTACTTATGCTTCTTGGTGGGGACCGCTCATCTTGAACTAGGAACCCTAACTCCATAGCTCGACAGGACCTACAGGGTTTTCAGCAGCAGTCTGCATAGATGTACGTGACTTTTATATAGGAGCAAGAGAAAAAAACAGTCTTAGGAGTACTGGTAGTTCACACAATTGCATGGCTTCAGGCAGGTATAGGAACAGCCTCGGGTGTTGAATACAGAATGGGAAATCTTATAGTGGGAAGCTAAACAAAATCCAGTGTCATGATAATGGTGTCTAGGGATTGGGGGACATCCCAGGTACTCCCAGAGTTAGGAGGCACTGAGGTACAGGTTAAACTTCCCCATGCTCAGGGCAGGTGGTAACAATCATGTGTCAACTCCCTGACTACACCAGCCACAGACAACTGAAGTAGTCCCCCTCCTGGCCCTCCCAGGCTCCACTCTCCAAAGGCACCACTTGGGAGGGCAGGGAAGGGGGCTATAGCAACACGTACCCAGATGCTGCTTCCCCTTCTTCTCCTTCCCCTGACTATTCACTTTTTTTCTTTTGTCTGTGCTGCTGCTTGATGCATACTTCTGTTGGTTCTCGGTTCGGTAAAATGGCGGGAGTTCCAAAGGCTTAAGGCCAAATACCCAGTGAAAATACCAAATGATGGCAAGACAAGTTTTATCAAAGAAGGAATGATTTATTAAACTGAACAACTTAAAATGAGCAATTACCCAATATTTGCCACAGAACAATTGAACCACAACAATTTTCAAAACCTTACCTAAGTTACAGCTAAGTTAAATATATACACATATCAAAAACTGTTTCTTTAAACACACTGAACACTGACAAATAGTAAAGGTAAAAGTTACAACTGAGCAATATATTTTCTAACCTGTCTCTTTTAAACCACTTAATAAACAATGAGGGTAAACTTACAAAATCAGCAATGACAACAGCACAAAGACATACAAGGAATCTGAGCATGCTCGAGATTTGTACACCCCTTTTTGGATTTGGTGGGTGGGAGGCGGCCTTCAGGTGATCAGTCCTAAGCCAGACTCAGATTCTGTCTTCCAATATTCGGGAATCCTCCTTGAGCTTAGGGCTCAGGGGGTTTTATGTTATTGCCTATTACCATATTTGGTATTGTTTGTGCACGGCGAGTGGCATGGGTGTGGTCTGGGTGTGGTGTGATGCCCACATATGGTGATTGCTGGACTCTGACAAGCTCCATTTTATTGGTAGATTGTTGCTATCCATGTGACGTGGTAAGTTTGCTGCGGTAGATCTCGATTATGCGCGCGAGGCCTGGCCAAGAGAACCCATACTTGACAACTTCCAAGTGAGGTGTGTCGTTGACTACACCTCAACGTTCATAACTCTGGCGTTCATAATTCTCAGGTACAACTGTACTTTGAAGTTGCAGCCCCGGCCTTCTAGGACCCTGACGCCCGGTCTCTCTCCTTCTGCTCTTGCGCTCATTAACAATCGATATTACACCATAGCTAATCCTATTAAAAACAGCATGTGGGTGTGGGATAGATTCTGGATTTAAATCTATGTCAAACTGTTACAGGAAATGTAAAAGTTATATATATTATCATTCCTTCGCCTCTTCCTAATGGAATCCACCAAAACCATGTAGTGAATTACCGCAAGCTGTTCCTCTGCAGACCTTGCGACTAAAACTCCACAAATCAGGTTTTTTATTATGAATAAACCTAGAGAAGCTTGACTAATTTAAGGGCACCAGCCTTATAGAAATTCAGAGTTGATCAAATCCAGCTTTGGATGTATTGCTGCAGTATTGTCTGCAGTAAATATTTTGGAAAGAAGTCAGTCAGGGCTCCCAGGAAAAACTGTAGGTGAAATCAAGGTTTAGGTCCATCTGGGCTTCAGTGTGGAGGGAGACTTGATATAAAGCTATAGAGTACCATAGCACAAAGGCTGCAAGACTAAATTTCAAGGGATCATCACAGCTCAAACACTGGTGCTAAACTAGCAGAGGACATGACTAAGGCAGTTAAAGGGATGTGTTGATTCAATGGATCACTTTAGCAAGCTTCAACATCCACCATGAAGGAAGCTGAAAACTCTGAGAGAAGGGAGGTAACACTGGCTACTTCCCACACGATGAAATCCTTCCTCTCTCCCCTCCCCTACAACCCTGTCAACAATACAAGGGAGACACTGGTACAAGGAAATATAAAATATTCCTCCCTGCACTCCTCCCTATAGTTAAGTATGGGCGTGGAGCTGTAAGCCAGATGTGAAAATGAAGTTTGCAACATTCTAAACAACAGACGGCCACTGAAAAAAATCACACAATCAGAAAAGTTTAAGGCAGATGCACTATGGAGGTGTTTTCGCCATTTAAAAAATATTTTGGTTAGTTTATTTTTAACTAAAAATAACCACTTAGAAGCTAGAATTAAATAGCTCATGACTGAAAATGAAATTTAACAAGCACCTCTTCTGTGGGCACAGAGGGGAAAAAATTAACATTTTAAACATTATATTGACTTGACAAACAACAGATGGTGAATAGAGAAGGTGTCAACATTTTGTACCTATCAATCTCCATCGTATCCATTTTCCTCCAGCTGAGCTGTGCAAGCAATGTCATATTGGTGAGTTCATTATTCTTCATCTCTTCTTAGTTGTGGAAAATATAAAATTCTTCAGACTTTCCATTCAAAGGTTTGGAGATGGTCATACTCAGCTGAATCTGCAAAGGACATCAGTACAATAAAGTGCTGAACCGTCTACAAGTAACTCACAAATGGGCAACAGACAAGCTAATGTGGAAACTTTAAGAGGAGAAATTAGTTCACATACATTTTGTTGGGGAAAATGAGCCTTAAATTGATCCTTCCCTCTCTGTCCCAGAATATAGACCTGCTAGAACTTGAGTTCATGATCTTTAGGTCTTTATTTCCAAACAAAACCTATTATGCCTTCAATACTAAATGCCGCATTGTTTGATGGTGAAAGTGCAGGAGTTGAGGTAGTTCTCTTTTCTACAATTACTGTTGTTCCTTAGCATATTAAGTCACAAGCTGGAAGATGGAACTTGGAGACATGTATGTGTGGAGACAAAAAACCAAACAAAGGTAAAATGGCACACAGGAAAGGCATACAGCTATCTATAAACTATAATACATGAGGCAATGGTACCAACATGCAAACTCCTCCTAGCCAGGGGATCAGTGAATGAAACTTTACAGGGCACTACTAGAACACACTGCTACAAGCAGCACTGCCTTGCCATAGCAGGATGCCTCCAGTGCTCAATGTTTGATTAGCAACATGGCAATAGCTCCCCACTGCACCAGCTGCCTGCAATAAGGAACAGGAGTAGCTCTGTGTGTACTGCCAGCCATAGAAAAGCAAGAGATGTTTCAACAAAGCAAAAGACATTACAGTAATTAACACAAATGGGAAGAGCTTATCCAGCTTGTCCCTGAGATTTCCTGTGGAAGATAAATTCCCTGTGGCAAAAGGCACGTTCTAGAGTTGAACATTTTCTTACTATTTACCCATCTTGTGCACCAAAATCGGAAACAAACCACAGCTGCATTGGTTCAGTATCTGCCTCAAAGCTTGTCCTTAAAGTTTGTGGTGTCAGTAGTTACTTCAGCATCTATTTTCTAAATAGCCCCTCCCATGCTGGCCAATCCTGGGGTATTTTATCCAGTTGAGAACTAGCAGATTTCTCATTATTTGGGAGTGTTTACCAGGCCGAAGGTGAGGACTGACTGAGGAGAAGAGAATGATCAGAACATCCTTATTTAGAGAGAGAGAGACAGCGAGAGAGAGGCCTTCCTCTGAAAACCTTAATCCTGAGTATTTTGAATTTAATTATCATGGATAATAGGATATGATCTAAGGACAACAATTTTGAGGAAAAGCACCAGCAGCTTCCATCATTTAATAGATGGCAAAATTTGACATACTCCGAGTTTTGCTGTTTCCAGCAATGTTAAATGCACAAATGGACTGTGATTGTTTTATGATGAGGCCAGCTGTGGGCAGGTCACTGTTGCCACAGGCGCTCTCACTGCATTGCAAAAGGCAATGGGAGCTGGAGGACACTTGGGACAATTGGTCTGAGATGCCTATGGAGAGGTGAAGTGAGTGCTTCTCAGCAACAGGGAATGGGCTGCTTATTCCAAGTTGCTTACCCACATGGCACTACAGTTGCAAAGACTGTAAGATGCAAATTTGCAGGCAAGATGGGACAGCTTGAAAAGAAAGAAATGCCAGAAAAAAAAGCAACCTTAAAGTGTCTCCCTGAGAGCGAGCCACAAAATGGAACTTCCTTTTCAAGGGAAATTGTAGATTGTTTTATTTCACTGCAAATTTTGCAGTGACGCTGATTCACTGCAATGCAACAATCTCTTTTGATACTCTCTGGCTGGAGAGCGGAGCAGGCTGCCTGTCCATCAGCTAGATGGACAACTGGGAAGCTGGTCAGCAGCAAGATAGCTGGACAGCTAGGCAGTCAGCTGACCAGGCAGTAAGGTAACTTGCCTGCTAGCCAGCAAGCTGTTCAGGAAGCCAGAAAACTGGCCAGGAAAGAAGAAGGGAAGTGAGCCATCTAGCCTACATGCCTGGTTTCCTACCTGCCTGTCCATCTACAGATGGGCATTCTGACAGTTGAGCTGGCAGAAAATTAGGCAGGCAGGCCCACCTCCCATGATCATGCTGAAAGAATTAGCAGAATCCAAACATTTTTATTGCACCTATGCAATTGTGTCTGCTCAGCATTTTCCAATGGAAAATTGTTCAACTGAAATATTTGTACTAGCTTCAAATGTCACTCCCTTGTTCCACCTGCACACCCTTGATCATGTCATCATTGTAACCTTCAAAGCTATGTATGAACACTCCATGTGAGATTATATCTTGCTCAAAGATGCAAATATACTTAGCATCCACACAGAGGGCACAAAATGGCTGGAGAGATTTTTCTGGAATGTTGCCAATTTTTTCACCCATGGACTGAGTCCTAACATACGAAATGCCACTAGAAAGGGATTGGTTTACCAAAGTTTCAACCAATTAAAAAAGCAACATTGAAAATAGTGCCTTTGAACGTAACTATAAATCAGTTTCTCCTGCAAAAATATCAGGGACTAGTTTTAAGTTGTATTTAACTACATCTTGCTATTTTGTACTAATTTGTGCAGGACTCTTGACATGAGTTCCATCATTCTCCCAGTAGCTTGGAAAGCTTTTCTTGTAGCTGATTTCTTCCCAAATAGTCTTCTAAATTTGACTTATGCCTGGGATTCTCCATTAATTAGACAGATATCATTGGCAGAATCCTGAACTTGCTTGTTATTTCCTCTACTCGTGATAGGGTCTAACACACTGTTGAAGATAATAATAACAACACTAATAATAATAAAGAAATCAATGCCAGTCATAGGAATGATCAAGTGTCTAGCTTGTAACTTTGTTAAGATGCTGGTCTCTGTTGCGTCTTTAAGCCCAAATTTTTATGCATAGATACAAAACAGTATCTTTTCTATGAAGTAACTCTGTACTAATGACCCCTTTGTGGCTGGCTTAGTGTAAAGAGGTTGATTTTACTCTATCAGTATTAATGCAGGATTCAGCAGATATAGTGATTAGAATTCACTACATGAGACTACAAATAAATGATTGGAGGAGTGGTGATTAAGCTATGGACACCAGCATGTTTGCTACACATTTGGCTGCTCTCTTATAAACCTGACCAATCAGGTTATCTAGCTCCACTCGGTGTTGTTCCGTGATGTAGGTTCTTCAATGCAGCAAAAAAATCCAGCATCTTAACATTCATCAAACTAGGTTTCCAAGCATTTGTCTTTAACAGTTCCTTCTCCATCAAAGCTGATGAACAAAGAAAATTGATCCAAAGATAATTCTTTTGCTATTACACCAGATAGAATTTGTGTCAGCCTATCCACAGGATGGCTGATATTTAGGCTGATATACTCTTTCTTTTTTAGAGCGCAAACACAGACCAAAACTTCAGCTTGTGAGAAATCTACATAATATTTTTCAATTCATATACTCCTTATAGATCAACCAATCTGTGACTTGACACTGCATCTACCAACTTTCTGGTCTATAGGACTCAAAAAATGCAGTTTGCTGTAAGATGGTCAGTGATAGAAATATTGATTTTATGAAAGAATATCTATGTCAGTTGTTTGCTATAAAAATAAAATCCTTTCCTTTCTTTATAAAGAAATGTCTTAGCTTTGCTTGGGAACTTCAGATGCTTTGTGTTGGTGTCCAAGTACACAGTGGAGGACAACAGTTCATGGGCTTATAAAAATCACGAAATAATGCAATAGTTACTAAATATCTAAAGTAAAGAAAATTAACTAGTTGCCTAATAACTAAACTAAACTAACTAGTTACTACATAAATCAAGTTATGTATTTTTCAGGCAATAAGCTTGTTTCTATATTTTACACACACACTTCTTACTCTTGGTATCAAGGTACACAAGCACTAAGCACCCATTGTTAATAGCCTGCAAAGAAACTGTTTCCATTTCTCATTTATGGACGTAAACTTGCTTATTTCAACCAAAATGAATCTGACTGTTTAACTCTTCCACAGTGTCAGCTCACTGATATGATTTTTTTCCCTGGCAAATAATTTTTTCCCATTCCATAAATACTGATTCAATTTTAACGTATTTGACATGCAGCATAAGCATAAGCACCATCAGGATCATAAAATTCCCAAAGCTGTTTTTGCATTTCAGATGTCAAATTATATATGTTTTTCTTAGATTTTCACTTGTTGTTGATAGTGAATATTTTAAACTATAGAGGGTAGTAAAGGCTTAAATTCCAGTTGTGCTCTATATTCCTTTCCTTCCAAATATCTGTCAGTTTTAAAGCATGAGTGAGGGATCTACTTGTCAATATAAAAGCCAGACAAATTCTGACCCTGAGATATACAAATCTGCAAGCTTCTCTGTGAACCACCCACTTAATGACACCTTATTAGCCCCTGTCAAGTGCACAAGAGGTTAGGCCAAACTGACAGGTCATACAGATTTACGCTAGAATGGGTGTAAATATAAAAAGCAGTTGATCGCTCCTGAAATAATTAAACCACCAGATATTCTGGAAGCAAATTAAACAACGCTGCCCGCTAAAACCATGTCATTCTTGTGAACTGGATAATGGCTATTCCTCACAAAGCCTTTATTGAAGAGGATGCTGTTAGGCTCAGATTATTATTATTTCAGCAATTTTCATGCTCCAACAAAGGACAAAATAGATTTTTAAAAAGCTGGACATTCAGAAAATGGAGAAATGGATAAGTATTAGGGCTGACAAACTCGCATCTTGCCACTTGATGACTTTTCATCAGAAACTGAAAGGATTACAAGGAGCAGCCATTTGTGAGTCTGTCCTCCTTCATTTCACATGCCAGTGAAAATAAAGCAAATCAGGTATTCGGCATTTATTCTCTAGCTTTGCAGTCACTGGCAATGAGGAGAGGTAAAATGGGATTTTCAAAAGTAATCACCATTGGGCTAAGTTTGTTAACTGACCTCAGAGTAGTGTTAAGTCAAAGCTTAGAGCTTTGGTCACCCCTTTTATATTTTATATATAATTCCTATGGTTCTTCAGTGCAGAAACAGTTATAATTATTGTCCCCACCTAGACTGACACCCAAGGAACCATAATATGTACAACAGCCACATGGAGTTTAATGTGAGTTTTGGTAGTTGAGTAGTTCTCAGGATAAGGTCCTTTTGTGTACTACTTTTAATTTCCATCATGAAAGTGGCAAATATTTAAAAAATGGGAATTTTCCTCCATTACCTTTTTTTCTCTCATTTCTGAGAACTGCTTTGGCAATACACTCCTCACACTGACAGTTTGATATTGGCTTGCTGTGTTACACATAAAATTTTTGATTTGCAGTACTGCAGGTGAATCTGTTAGCAGCGGAAAGTAAAGCGTCTCTTGATACCATTACCTTTTACACCAGCCTATTCAGTAACAGCATGCTGCTTCTGAAAGTCTAAGTAGTGTTCTTGCTACCCCAGTTCAGGCAGCTTCTTTTGTTCAGGCGCAAAGGATGAAATAAACACAAAACACCCTCTGCTGCATTGCTCCAAACTACTGTAATCAACTAAAAATGTTTCTCCGGTCACTAGAACATGATGGGTCTCTGGTAGCCTTCTAAAATCTCAGCAAGAAACTAAGATTTTTCTAGTAAATGGGATTCTTGTGCCATTAACAACATTCTATAGCAAGTTCTATTTCCACTGCACCCATTGAAGCAGAAGAAAATGAACCATCTCCTTTTCTTTTTTCTCTTCCATAAAACAAAAACTAACTAAAGAGATGTTGTCCATAATAAAGATCTAAGTAAAACGCAATATTTTATCGATTAAGTGAGTGACACCACAGTAACTAAATTGAAAAGTTTTGTTCATATTCTCTGACTTATCAAATACAAAAACTGATTTAAAAAAAATCAATCACTTATAGTATTTGTACCATCTAATAAAGCAAAAATCATTTCAGTATTACACTCACCTCTATAAAGCCTATTTTTATGGGCTACAATTTATGTGGTTGCACAAACATTGATAAAGTAGGTAATAAATTTGCCATACAAATATAAAAGATTACAAATCTTTAGTTACAGTTTAATAATCTAATTTAATCTGATTTTTTTTCTGTAATCTTATTTTAATTAAGGACTTTTTAAGACAGAAAAATTGCTAGCACTTCCCAGAAAACCACCTAAAAGTCACACATCTTATGAAATGAATTGAGGTCTATGTCATCCTTTCTGTCTCTTACCTAAAACCCCTACTCCCCCCAAAAAGTAGAAAATCTGTTATGTTGACCAAGATTCTAGCAGAGGGAGCAACTGTGACTCCCCTCTGACTCCATATGTGTTTTCTACCTTGTAGTTGGTCAAGAAGTGGGAAGAAGTTGGATAAGAGCCACTCTCCACAGTAGCATTTCCTGAATTTCCTCATTAGAGCTGCCACCCACCATGACTTTAAAATGCCCTCTCCATTCTGTAAAAAAAAACCCATCCCTAGAAAAGGGGTATTAGCTCAACCACATTTGGTATAGTCGTGGCTCAAGAGAATGTCCAAAGATATATGTGAAAATATTGTAGAATTTGGAACATCCTTTAAGTTCATAGATTCCAAGGCTGGAAGGGAAAACTAGTATAATTTTGTCTGACCTCTTGTATAAAGCAGGACGTAGAATTTCCCCAAAATAATTCATGTTCAAACGTGAGCATATCTTTTTAGTATCACATCAGTTCTTCATTTTAGAATTGTCAGTTGTGGTGGATTCTCCACAACTGACTGTGATAAATTGTCTCAGTTGTTGATTATCCTCATTGGTAACAATGCACATCTTAGTCTCAGTCTGAAAAGGAAAAGCCTTCCCTGACTGAGCTGGAATTGGAGACTCATGCCCTGTGGCCAGTGGAAAGGCATGTCAACCTCCCTTCTGACAGGAGAATTGAGCAGAAAAGCTATTTTACTCAATCCCTTTTGCAGATTTTTCACAGGCACATATGATTTACTCCCTACTCTCTTTGGCCAGTTGATACTTTGTCTGCAAAAGGAAAAGCAGCATTCCAAAAAATTCTCCTTGATGACAGAGTTACATATGCAAGTTGTCAGATAACTGTTCTTAACACACCTTCTTTTGAAGAGATTTGATGTTTTCTTCTTGATGTATTTTACTAACTATGCCTTTTAACTTTGCTCACTGAAGAGAAGACACTTAGCTAGTCAAAGAACTTGTGTCAAAAAGTATCTGCTTAGGTACCATTTGTAGGATTATATGGTAATTAGTTTCTATTATTGTTTACCCAACAGACTTGTCAGCTACCAATTCTTCACCTATTTGGAGATTTTTGATTTTAGGAGAAACTGAATTAGGGAATCTTACACATTTTCTGAACATCTTGGAGAAAGGTACGTTCTCGCTGTACTCTCGTCTCTCACAAGGCTTGTGTGCTGTAGATCTTGTAAAATTATGTGTTTAAACACAATATCAGATATGATTTAAAAATTATAAAGTCTAAATGAAATCTGTTGACATGAGAACATTAAAGCAATTTTTTTTTACATTAGTAAAATTAAAAACAACAACATTGAAAGGAATCAAGAAAGTTGAGGCAAATTATTTCAACATCTTCCCATTGAAAATATAGCAAAAAAAAAACCATATTCCTGAAACATTTCAATAAAACTACGTTTTCCCATAGAAAGCAGGTTAATCAAAAAACATTTGACCCAGCTCTGGTTAACAATTTTATAATAAACAATGCCTGATTGTCATCCCAGTGTATACATTATATACTGTATATAAAGTGTTCTTAACCATTTTTATTGTACATGCTGTATACAGTATACTGTAATGTTTTAGTTTCTTTAAGCCTTTTTTACCCTTTTTGCTCAGTTCAGATGCTGCCGCTGTTACCTTATGACTCATTTTTTGCCGAAGCTCACTCACTAGGCTCTTGCCATTTTGATGCCGGACTATCAGGAGTGCCAGACTATTGGAGTTTTACTGTAGTTTGGAAATCTTATTGGCAAACACTGCTCACCTTCATGCCCCTTTGCAATAATGCTCTTTATTCTTCTGACTCAAACTCTACTTCCACTGGCTTCAGAGGGTACAGGAATAGATTCGTCAATAGAGGACCCATGCATGAAGTTATCATTCAAATTAAATAAACAGTGCATATACGCATTCTGGAAGTAACACATTTAGAAAACACCTTCATGATTGGCATGTATTCCGAACATCGCACTGAATAAGAAATGTGAGTACTGAGAAATAAATACCCAAGTTTTGAAGACTTGAAAATAGCACATTGAGCGTGTCCAAGACCTTAGTCCCTTTCCTCCAGAGACATATGGATGAGTATTTATTTCAACACCTTTCGGTGTGCTTATGTGAAGAACCAGTTATTCAAAAACAGAAGGGATGGGAGAGATGTAGAAATCTTAAAGTCATTTTAAAGTCAATTTTAAACAACCTGAACAGTTCTGACCCTCCATTCCGGAGTCCTGATCCAAAGCCCCATTGACATCATGAGATTTGGAGCAATCCCAGGAGGAGAGTTTGGAGAACGAATAGTAAAATCAATTCAGCTAATGGTACAGCAGAATAAGAGTTCATTGGAATGAGAAAGCTATGAGAGCTGCATGCTATAATTTCAAAGACAAAGACTGGAAGCTTGGAGGAGGAGATCAGTAGTATTTAACTGGCAGGTAAAGCAAATACTTCCTTAGCTCACTAAGTTGCTTTGAAAAATTTTGGATGTAGCTATCAGTCATTGGGTTTCTTTATTAACAGAATTTCTCACAAATAACTCCAATCAATGCTTAGGTACTACATTGCTTTTCTGCATTGCCCTGTTACTATCTGACATTACATCACTGATGTATTCTTGCTGGAATGAGTTTGTGCACTAGATATTATTTATTTTTTATGTAACCTTTATACATTAATAAACTCTTGCATTTGTGGCAAGATGAATGTTAAGGCATTCCATTTAACTTAAAAAAATACTGCTTAACCACATAGGAAACAAAAATAAAGATATCAAGTCCCTGTCTGTAGCTGTAATATCATTCTGTTTCCAAAAGGGGGGTTCAATTACACCTCGCAGTCCCTTGTTTTCAGAATTATTTAATATTTAATAATTTTTCTTTGACTACAAGAAAATAACCTGATCATTTAGGGCAAAAATCAACCTTCCTGAAATGGGAAGTGATACTGTAATTGCACATCATTCTGTCTCTCCTATTTTATTTAGGTTCACTATACCACACTAATAACTATGGCATGTGATATCTTTCAGAGAAAGTGTGTGTGTCTGTGCACACATGTGTGCATGAAGGCAGTCAGGAGAATGATTTTGAATAAATTATAGTGTTTAAAAACCTCACAAATGCACACACACATCAGGACACTGCTGGTTTAAGTTCCCACAATATCTGTATTTCTACCTACTGCATCTAATGAAATCTGGTCTGAAATTAAATAACACATGCATCTATCACACGTGTTAGTCTGTATCTGCACAAACAATGAGGAGTCCTGTGGCAGCTTAAAGAACAGATTTATTTGGGTATAAGCTTTCGTGGGTACCACCCACTTTGTCAGATGCATGGAGTGGCATAAATATACGAGGATATGAAAAGAAAGGAGTTACCTTATCAAGTGGAGACCGGTGTTAATGAGGCCAATTCAGTTAGGATGTATATGGCCGGATCCCAACAGTTGATGAGGAGAAATGAATACCAAGAGAGGGAAATTTCCTTTTGTAGTGAGCAGCAAAGCATAATGCTACATATATACAGTTTCATCATTTCCATAGTGTTGCATACTGCACATGTAACATGGTCTAGGGCTGAAGTTCCTCACCTAGAATGCAACATCCAAGATCATGGCTATAGAGCAGCCCACATATGCAAACTGCAAAAGAAAGAAGATTGCCATTAGCTGTTTCCTTGGAGGGACAGGCTGGGCCCTGCGTTACGCTACCATATCTATTTGACTGTAAGGGAGTAGAGAAAAATCAGAAGGCTAGTTGCTTGCATAAAGACACTATGTCTAGACTGCCATGATTTTCCGCAAATGCTTTTAACAGAAAAGTTTTCCGTTAAAAGCATTTGTGGAAAAGAGCGTCTAAATTGGCACGGATGCTTTTCCACAAAAGCACTTTCTGCGGAAAAGCGTCCGTGCCAATCTAAACGTGCTTTTGCGCAAAAAAGCCCCAATCACCATTTTCGCGATCGGGGCTTTTTTGTGCAAAACAAATCTGAGCTGTCTACACTGGCCCTTTTGCACAAAAGGACTTTTGCCCGAACGGGATCAGCACAGTATATCCGCAAGAAGCACCGATTTTAGACAGTAGAAAGTCAGTGTTCTTGCGGAAATTCAAGCGGCCGGTGTAGACAGCTGGCAAGTTTTTCCACAAAAGCAGTTGCTTTTGCGGAAAAACTTGCCAGTCTAGACGCAGCCATTAACATGTTGGAGTCCAGCACACAATTCGTGGCATCCATTAGATGTTCAACCACTTGTATGGAAGGCATGCTCAGAAAATTTAGAGACCATCTTATGGATTTGCAAATATACCCAGTTTCTTGAAATTGTGGGTACTGCCTGATTCTGCTGTCTCTCTCAAACTCCTAAGTGAACTATCTTCCCAGTCAATCTTGATAGCTAGCCACACACACCAGCTGAGAACTATTATACTTCCAATGTAAATTATACTTCTAGAACCTCTGAACTCTCCTTCTAATTCAGAGACTCTAGAGGTCCTACTTCACAACCTTCATCTTAAAACATTTGCTCACTCTGTTTTTAGGACCTTGCCCTAGAACCCAATTTAGCCCCTTGCAAAATGAAAACTGGTTTGCGTTAATTCACAGCTCTTAATAGCCCGAGTTATTAATGCCTGTAAAGTGCTTTGAGATCCACAGAAAGAAACTGTTATAGAGTTTCCAAAGTGTGTGCAACCATGTTTCTGAAAATCAGTAATTAACTGTATGTGGTCCATGTAGCAAAATTACATTAGTTAGTACAGGCTGTGCCATCTTGGTTTGGCACCCTTGAGATCTAATTGGTCCCAAACCTGGGAATTTGCCCAATCAGGGGAGGTCCCTGCTGGCCCCTTTGCTGCTACTGGCTTCCAGGCTCTGTTCTGGTGGCAGCACAGGAGCCGGCATTAACCAAACAGGGACTAGAGAGTGCTCAGGGGAAGAGGCTGTGGACAGCCAGGGGGCTAGGAGCACAGCCCTGTAGGAACACTCTGAGCCCCATAGCAGTGGAGCTCTGCTCCTAGACCCCACCGCTGGCTGCAGGGCTGTGCTCCTGGCCCCTGGCCATGGGGCTCCATAGCCTCCCTGCCTCTTCCTCCAAGTGTCCCCTCCCAGTCCCCTTTCAGTCAATGTTAGCCCCTTCTGCTGCCGCCAGCTGCGCAGCTCCACTCCGGCAGCAGCAGAGGGGCCGCCTTTGACCGAGCAATGGGGTGGCCACTCGGGGAGTAGAGGAGTGAGAGTGGGTGTGGAGTCCCAGGAGCACAGCCCCATGGGATCACACACACTCCCAGTCCCTGCCACTGACTGTAGGGCTGTACTCCTGGCCCCCGGCCACAGCTGCCTCTTTGCTCCAGCATTCCCCACCCATGCTGCTCCCCCTCTTTCTTACCTCCCTGAGCTTCTGGTGCTCTGGAAGCTCTGGGAAGGCAGGGAAAGCGTTGCTGAGCAAGGGGACCAACTTTTCCCCATGAGTGCCACAGCATGGGAGCACCCACGGGGATGCTGGACCACAGATGGTGCCAGACTATAGAAGACCAGAACCCACTGGTCAAACCTGTACACAAAAGGACTACTGCTGTATGAATGGTATCTCCGGATAGCCACAGCAGAAAGGAGAAAACTAAATCCATTTCTTTTTACAGATTAAATATTCACAAAATGTTTATAAAAAATATCTAGCAAATAATTAAGATAAATGCATAGCCTCATCAAGATGATAGATGAAAAAGGTTGTGAATTTTTAATCGGAAAAATAAAAACATAACATTAATAGGACTTAATGGCATCATTAAATATTTAAATGTGTATTAAAATCTTTCTGTTTAATATTTATACACTTCAGTATCTTTGTTCATAAAACAGCATCAACTACTGAAATTTTAGTTTGCATTAATTAACTTGCTCAAAGTGAACTTTTTTGTACTGTCTTACAGCATGTATTTTCTCTGCAGGTAAATAATACCACAACAGATGCATTCAGAAAAAATGACACAAGTGCCCATTTCAGAGATAAAATTTTAATAATAATATTAAAGTTTTTGCAAGGAGACATAATTATTGATATTTTAATGTATTCAATAAACCTTCATTGCAAACCAGAGTTCACAACTCCATCTATATACCACCACATAGTTGACATTGACTAACATAAACTACAGCGAGTTCAGAAACTTAAGGGATGGGGTGGCCAAGATGCAAATAGTCTTGTTTAGACCCAACAGCTGATCACTGATTGACACACAACACAGGTGTGCAACTGTGCACTAAAGATATTGCACCATATTTCAAAATAAGATATGCAATTTGAGCTACCCAAATAGGCTACGTCTAGACTGGCATGATTTTCCGGGAATGCTTTTAATGGAAAAGTTTTCTGTTAAAAGCATTTTTGGAAAAGAGCGTCTAGATTGGCACGGACGCTTTTCCGCAAAAGCACTTTTTGCGGAAAAGCTTCCGTGCCAATCTAGACGCGCTTTTCCACAAAAAAGCCCCGATCGCCATTTTCGCGATCAGGGCTTTTTTGCGGAAAACAGAGCTGAGCTGTCTACACTGGACCTTTTGCGCAAAAGTTTTGTGCAAAAGGACTTTTGCCCGAATGAGAGCAGCATAGTATTTCCGCAAAAAGCACTGATTTCTTACAGTAGGAAGTCAATGCTTTTGTGAAAATTCAAGCGGCCAGTGTAGACAGCTGGCAAGTTTTTCCGGAAAAGTGGCTGATTTTCTGGAAAAACTGGCCAGTCTGGACACAGCCATAGCGTATCTTATTTTGATTTCGGAAACATCCTTTACACCTTGTGGAATGAGGTTTACAGGGACATTGGAATAGCAAGCCCAAAATAACAGGCTTGCAGTGAAGACACGGGATAGCTATTTTGGGATACTCCGGTATCCTAAAATAGTGTTGCAGTGTAGATGTACCCTAAGCAACTAGCCTATACACACATGAATTATTGTTGATATTACTTTTCTCCTTCTTTTTCCTCCTATTCTTTATTTGATTATACCTTAAATTAGATAGCAGTCACTTCAGAGGCTTCAACATTGCCTTGCGTATGGTCCTGACCCTGATCCTTAAATATGTATTACAGTTAGAACTAAAAAGCACCAAATATTACTGCATACCTTGTTGCTTATTGGAGCAGCCATTTTCTGCTACAGGTTGAATCTCTCTAGCCCAGCGCTCTCGGGACCTGACCAGTACCAAAACAGAGAATTTGCCAAACCATAGGTGGTCAATATTTTCTAGCAGCATTACCAACACTTCCACCACTTACTGGGCTCTTAGAAGACATTTAGTGGTAAATTAGAGTGAAATAGCAGCACAGAACACTGAGAGCCAGGACTGGTGGCTAGAAACACACTTAATGGGACTGAGGGAATCTTGGCCACACCCATGGTAAGTGGACATCTGACTAACTAACAAGAGCTTTCTGCACTAAACGTGCTTGTCTCTGATTTAGCAGGCTTTGGCAGACTTCAAAGCATTTGTCTTACTTTGCCTGACTAAGATGATGTCCATTCTACCAGATCTTTGCTATTTTATGATCCAGCTAAAAATTTATCTGCAAATAGCTTGAACCCTTTTGTAGCCTCTGAACTGTTGATCAAACCTTAAAGCTCCTTGATCAGTCCAATATGGGGATGTCTATCATACTCCTATTACCTGAGAACGTGTTGGAAAAGGTAAATTCGCTGAAGTTCTCCATAACAAAACGTTCCAGCAGCAAGCAAAGACCTTTGCACCTGTAGCACTTCTCACTGATCACTGCAGAGTGGCCCAGGATGAGCTGCCAAACCTGCCCCAGATAGACTCTGCCTAACACACCCACCCAGAAGATTTCTAACTCTGTCTCACCACCTGCGCTTTATTCTTCCAAGAATTTTATAGGGTCAGGAGCAGTCTTGAGCTTCTGGTTATACAACACCAACCCAACTCTGATGCCTAGTCATGCTAGGTAAGCCATTAGCTGCCCAAAATAACACAAGTGGGAGATTTAGCCATGTCTGATTTTGATGTCCATTCCTTGACTTTTGTAATGGAGTACAGAATCTTTCCCCGTACTGTGTAGCTTAACAACATTAGGCTTCAGAGATAACACTATTGGGAGAGAATGGATCTGTTCACACCTTAGGAATATTGTTTCAAGCTGGCTTTTTCCGTAAATTAAAGGAACTGCTATATTGGGCCACATTCTGAAGAATTTCCTCACACCAGAGGGGCTAGAAACCACACATTTAAGTTTCTGCAGAAGAAAAGGCTTCTAAACAGCTGCAAAAAACTGGTGTTCTGGAATCTGGAGAGAGGATTTTTTGTTGCCTGTTCCAAGTTGTGTATTTTTGTTGCCTCTCACAGGTACCTGCTTTTCAATAATGAGAGATCTAATTTCTATAGATAGAGGCCCATATACTCCCTTTCCTTCAAAAGGAATAGTGGAAAGTAGGTTGACAACAATCATATAGAACTGCGCTTCATAGTATGATAGCTAACCTGACTTCTGCATACCTAGCATAAACCCTTCTGTTGAATTCATGCAGCAAGAGGTAGCATGGAGGAGGCGGGGGAGAAGTTGAAAGACAGCTACTCTATGTAATATGTTCTCTGCTGGGTAGCTAATTTTAGTTTATTGCTGCTATTTGGTCTCAATGGAGCTGGTCATGTGCTTTAGGTTAGGCACATAGTTAAATACCTTGTTGAATCAGAGCTGTACTTAGGATGAGTGCGTACATCCAGATTTCCAATATGTTTGCAGATAAGGAGTGACAGAAAGCCAGGGTTTGAAATGAGAAATGGCTTTTTTTTCATGTTTACATTCGGAATGCATTGAAAAACAGTAGTCCCAAGACTAAGAAGAACGAACACTTCAGGAAATGGAGTCAGTAATCTTATCATTCTAAATTAAAAATCACCTTTTCAATCTGTCTCTCACTTGTGCTCTGTCACAGAATGGCCAGGCCATATTTATTTTTTCTGTGGACAAGTTAACCTAATAAGCAGTGAGAGCATTTTATATCTGATCTGCCTGAGTTTCATCGTCTGCACTGATTTGATCAGGTTTCTTGTATGACTCTTTTAAAACTCTGCCTGATTTGATTCCCTCTTCAGGGGTCTGTCACTATACAAAAAAAGCTAGCTTTCCAGTGTGTGAGGATGCCGTATCAGACATCAGATTTGCTCCATTTATGATGTTTGTGCTCCAGAAATGATAGCACTTAGTCCCGCAGCAGTAAGTTCAGAGGCTTTATCTTAGTGCCCACTTGTACATGTCTGAAATCCAAATCACACTTTGGAATGAATAGCAACCTCTGCTCAGCAAAGGTCCAGGGCTGGAATAGTCCAGTACTCCGTTCCCTCCTGTCGAATGGCACAGCTCCGTCGTGGGAAATGCTGACGACAGGAGAAAGCTTCTATGCCCTTTGGTGCTGGTGGAACTAGTCATTCTTCAGGTTTTACCTCTGGGGGATGATGACAAGCCCAAAAGAGGAGAGCCTTATTGTTGGCTACATGGAAGCCTTTTTCTTGCAGTGCACACTCTGGAGATGAGGATCTCCACACTTCTTTAGATCACTTCCCAGATGTGGGATTTAATGCAGTGGACTCTCGCTGTGGACAGAAGCGTTGACAGTAGGGATGTGAAGGACTAGTCAACTATCCAATGAGCAAATGCTTATCAGATAGGCGACATGCTAGTCGACTAGTCACTTCCCCCTGCCCTTGCTGTCTCTATCAGAAAAAAGCAGCAAGGGCGGGGGGGGGGGGGAACGGAGGGAGAAGGGGGGTACTTCAAAGCAGCAGTGCTGCTTGAAGTCTGAGGCCAGACCCCAGGCTCCATATGGCGCTGCTGCTTTGAAATGCCACATGCAGCCCTGGGCCAGCTAGGGTATCCCCAGGCTGCACGCAGCATTTCAAAGTGGCAGCATTGTATGGAGCCCAGGATCAGCTGGGGACTCCCCCACTGACTCCGGGCTCCACGCGGCATTTTTGCCTTTGAAGCTTTAAACCCCCAACTTAAACCCGTCCAACACATTATCACTAAACTACAGCCTAGACTGGAACAGGATACTAAACTCCGAGAGGCTCTGCGAGACAGACCCATAGTCTCCTATAGACAACCACCTAGCCTCAAGATGATTCTTACCACCAACCACAGGACATACCACACTAATACCAACCCTGGAATCTTCCCTTGCAACAAACCCCGTTGCCAGCTTTGTCCACATATTCACTCTGCTGATACCATTATTGGACCTAACCAATTGAGTTATAAGATCAAGAACACATATTCCTGCTCATCTAGAAATATAATTTATGCTATCATGTGCCAAAAGTGTCCATCTGCTATGTACATTGGACAAACGTCTCAGACACTTCGCCAAAGAATCAATGCCCATAAAACAGATATTAGACAGGATCACAAAGAAAAAACAGTTTCTTGCCATTTCAACCAGAAAGGACACAGTCTCAATGACTTGATTACCTGCATCCTGCTTCAAAGACCTTTTAACACCAGACTTGAAAGAGAATCCTCTGAACTGTCATTCATGCTTAAATTCAATACTTTACGCCTAGGTCTAAACAAAGACATTGATTATCTTACCCATTACAAAGATAGCTTCCCCAATTATCACCTCTAATATCATTAACTCACAGAAATTTACCTCCCTCCCTCATCCCCCTTCTGTTCTGAAATTTGATTTGTCCTTTTCATATGTGTTCATTTTTTTTATTGTATCCTTTGGTATATATGGTTGTGACAATTTTCTTCCACTGTTTGATCTGAGAAAGTGGGTTTGGCCCACGAAAGCTCATCACCTAATAAACCATCTTGTTAGTCTTTAAAGTGCTACTTAGTCCCGTTTTTTGTTTCAAGTGAACCAAAGACCTCAGTTTCTACTATTTTTAATCCCATACTTACAACTTACTTTTAAAAATACACATTCAAGTAGATATAGGGGAGGGAATGTTTGGTCCAGTGTTTATTTCAGATCTGTCTTAATGTCCCCTTTCAAAGGAAGTGGAAAAATGGGACGCTCAGGTTTACAGTGAAATGTGTGTTTACAGTCGTATATGATGCTACTTTAATATGATCAGAATAATTGGGCTATGTGGTATTAGCATGCGAAATGTGAAATATGTAGCTTTGTTAATTAAAAAATATGAAAATTAGTAATGGCAATATAAATGATAAACAACATTTAAATGGATTTAATTTCTGAGTCTGTTCTCCCAGTATAAGAATTTCTCCCTTTGAACAAGACAGACATCATAGTCAAGGGGGCCTTCAGATTCTTGTCTCTTAATTTGCTGGGATGTTATCTGAGATGGTTAACATTATAGAGTGACATACAATGTCATTCTAGAAGAAGTTGCATTGGTCCTTTCTCCTGCTGGATAGTTGTAAGAACAGGAAATCTGTACTTCTCAGCCACAATTTAAAGACAAAATCACTGGAAGGCTGTACCAGGAAGGAGGCAGATTGAAAGTGCTGCTGTGCTCTGCTTATCTTGGCTGCTCTAATGGCCTTTTGGTGGCTGTTGCAGCCATAAGCAAATTAGAGTAGCATCGATGCTGTTCTAATTTGGGCTAGGGTCGAAGTGGCTCATGCTTCAGAGAAGCGATGCATAATGATATAGTCCAGACACCTCCACTCCAGTCCAGCAGTAGGTACAGTTTGACCTGAACCAGAAAGTGAGCTCACTGTGTCCTCTTGTGTGCTTCAGCGGTTAACGTTCATTTTGAAGCTATGAATTACATTTCTATCCCTTTCCTTTGCAAAGATTATTACTAATGAAAACTAATGTGGTTTCCCCCTCTTTGCCTAATCTTGCAGAAAACTGTGTTTGTCAAAAGCAGGAGCACCAGGAAAAGGGTGAATTCTGCTCTTCACTATCTTAGCAGCTTCAATGTAGCATCAAAAAGCTTCTTGTTATGAGCACTAAAGAGCATTGCTATAAACAACTGTCCTGTGAAATAAAACAAGCAGAGGCAAGGACTTGACAAATAAGTAAGGCTCCTGTCTATTGGCCAGGGACAAGGTGCTAGCACCTTTCCAGCTAGAACCATGTTAAAGATCATCTTGCTGGAAAGGTGCTAGTACTGTTTCTCTGGACAGTGGAGACAGAGCCTGACTTCATCCTTTCATTCTCTCTCTTCCCTCCTGTCAAATTGCTTGGACTTTCTCTAAACTGCTTCAACCTTTCTTGGCAGTTCTCTGCTGTACCAGAGCTTATGGCTTATCTTTAGATAGAAATGCTCATCACTTAGGCCTTGTCCCCACTTCAGAATTTTGAACTGGTGTCATATCACCAAAGTGAAGTAGCAACAATGCTGTGTTTCCATGGAGTCTCGTAACAGTTTCCCCTATATCCACTCTAGCACTGTATTGCATTCTGTGCATGTATTAGAGTCACATTGGGGTACGTCTCCTGGGACAGATCGCGGAGGCAGGGTTTTTTTCTGAAAGATTCTGGGAAGTTGTGGGAGAAGAAATTAAGGCCCTCTGAGCCTCTGTTGCTATTGCCATTTCCTCATACTTTCCTCAGAATGGAGATCAAGATGTATGTTTGGCTCTTGCTTCTTGCTTGGCCAAAAAGGTTCTGTCACTGGCAGGCTGAGCTATGTGGTGGTAGAGAAGTTTCAGAGGGGTAGCGATGTTAGTCTGTAACTGAAAAAGCTTTAAAAATAATGAACAGTCCTGCAGCACCTTAGAGACTAACAAAAAATATAGATGATATCATGGGCTTTCATGGGCACAACCAACTTCTTCAGATGGTGGTAGAGAGTATCCCAGCCATGTTTTCAGAGAGCCATACACAAAGAACAGCAATTAACAGGAGTTTTGCTGGAATGGTTGTATTCCCCTATGCCCAGTTCAGATCCATGAGGCCTATGCTTATGAGGTACAGCATTGTTGGGAGGTCTAGATCATGACTTCAGATTGGTAAAATCATGCTGTTCTTCAGACCTAGGATAAGCAGCACTTCCGAATAGTCACCGAGATCTATGTTCACCTTCCTGATGAGTGAGCCCAAGCAATGTAATGCCAGAGGACTGGAACGAGAGCACCATCCCCCATGGAAGCAAAAGGGATGACTGCCCTAAGGAAGCTGGCTAACTTAGATAGTTTCTTATCAGTTGGACACTTCAACTGCTTTCAAAAGTTCTTTCGGACTTCAGAAAAACACAGCTTTCAAGCAGAGTTAATTCAGACAATTTCTTTGTAATATAAAGTTATTTGGAATAAAAAGTAAATTTGTTAAGAGCTTTAGCATCTCCTTCCACAAAACAACCTATGGGGGATCCCTGAGTCTCCAGGAAATCAACCTTACCAAGTATATGATAGGGTGGGGAAGAAGTTCAAGAGTTACGGATTGGTTTGGGCATGGAGTTTTCAAACTCCCACATCTATGGGATCTATGGGAAAGCCGGTGTAGGAAACAGCCATTTAGAAGACCAATTGTTTCACGCTTTTCTGTAAGTACACCTGTAAAAAGCCATGCTACTGTGATCAGGGAGACTAACACACCTTTTGGTTGAGTTGCTATTTGTGCCAGTTAATTCAAGTTAGCTACCATAATTGCAAAATCTAGTGTAAACAATCACAGGCTTTGAAAACCAAAGAGAGCTGTCAAGAGTTTTGCTGGACTTTTAAATCTCCCTGAACACATGTCTGAGGACATAGGTAACTGTTGTCTGCAGGAGGAGGAGGTGCAGGGAGGGCCACCCAGTGAGATGGGGAGGAGACATAAGGCACCCCATTTGACAATTAAAATTTTAGTGGAGGCACAGGGGACAGAGCACTTTCCAAGTGCTATCACAAGTCACCTATGCCTGTGGAGCACCCATGCTAGAATTTACAGTTATGCTAGCAGTGGTATTAGCTTGAGTTTCAGCAGGACCAAAAGCTTGAGTGCATTTGTCTGAGAGTTGCTTGCAGAAGCATCAACTCCAGATTTCTGGGCAGATATCTGCAGGGCCAGCCAATGAGGGAAGTGCAGCCATGAAAGCAGCAGCTCCCCTTCCTAACCCTGACCCTCCAGCCATGGTAGAACTTGAACCTTGTAGGGATGCAGTAGCGAGGCCTCTATAGGTTCTGAGGCGGCGAGGGAGGGATGGAATGATGCCACGAAAATGGCATCTTTTGTCCATGCCCACGGAGCCATTCAAGACAGTCTCAATCTCCTGTGCTCTAAGAAGAGAAGGGTGGTTTCTCAATTTGGATCATATTGTTTTGTGCATCATTATTTTCATTTGCTCTTCAACATAGTAGTTTCCAATAAATATTTATAGATTTAACTATGAGTAAATTTGTTGTGTTGGAGGTTACTTAGCAATGCTTAATTACCACCAACAAGTAAAATTAAGTAAGCAATTTATTTTTAATTAATGAAAACAAATTAAATATGTATCATTTTTTTCTTATGAGCTATTAACTTTAGAGGAGACATGACACCCACTTGCTCCTGGTCTTCATTTGACCTGGCATTAGCCAATGGGGCAGCACCTTTAGCTTCCTTCGGGAGAAGTTACTTTGTGTGCCAGTGCATCAGGCAGATAGAGGCCTCTGGATTGTACTGCAGGTGATGAATGGTGATTATCTGCAGTTTTTTATACTGAAGTGAAACATTGTTTCAGAGTTGGGGACTAAATCTCTGTATACTTCAATGACAGCAGATTAGAGAGTGTAACCAAATCCCTCTCTGGTACACTAAACAGGGCAGAGACTTAGAGGTCATGCATTCAATTTGGGGCAATTACTGTCAGTTTAACTTTGAAGATGAAGGAAGATAGTGTATAATTAATCAAGCAGATAGGCATGCATAGCTTTAACACAAAAGATTTAATGGAACAATAGACATGGAACTGGAAAATAGGGAGGGAGCGAAAGACATTTTGGAGGGGACACATTGTAAAGAGCTGTACTCCCATCCCCGCCTGCCCACCCTCCCTCTCTCCCCATCCCTTTTTCTAAACATGTCATGAAAACCAGAAATCCAGAGGGGATAAGCAAACAAAGCAAGAATGTTGCTTTCTATTCTCCAGTTAGATTTCAGGTTTTATTCTCTTTAGTCTGCAGTGAAAGGTGCCAGGCCAAAAGGCCTGGAGCTTGAGGCCATCCACTGAACCGGGGTAACACTGGAATAAACAATGCAAGCTCCTCCCACGCTGACCCTAACAAGGTATTACAAGCACAACTGAAATCTATTTTAGGAACCGATATGGACCCTGACGCTAGTGTAATTGAATGGCTCAGAATCTTTAAAGGCATTTCTCCTTATAACATCCCTGTGGGATTGGGCAGTTCTCTTGTCCCCATTTTACAGATGGGGTACTGAGGCCTACAGAGACTAAGTAATTTGCTCAAAGTCACAGGGGGACAGAGGAGAGAATTGAACCCAGGGCTCCTGAATTGGCTGGTGCCCTAACTCCTAGATCACACTTGCATGCAGAAAAAGCTTCCTTGGAGCAGAAGCCAATTAAGTACTCGGCTGATTAATGAGCTACAGTAGCACTGAGAATGGTGTTGGACTGAGGCTCCCCATTTTATGTAATCTGCCACTGAAATAGCAATGACCAATCGAGTTAATATGAATCCATGCCCTGGAAATATAAAGGACTCTGTCTCTCTTTTTGCATTATCTCCTGAAATTTCAAAGGGTTAGTCTTCTAATTACTTCTCAAATCTAATTTGCCAAGATAAGTAATAATTTCCCCTCTTCTATGAAATGTAGATGTAAGGAGCATGTCAAACAGCTTGCAGTAACTCAGGAGAACAGTGCTCCCCAGATGCTACATCTGTTTCTCATCTATCATTTTCTTTTTTAACATTTGTGTTTACTCTCCTGCAGCTTATGAATAACTAAGTTTTGTCATCAGGGAAAGTCACCTCTGAATGCTCCTTATTACTTTTTAACATATTGATTTGGACTGAGGTAGGTTTCAGTGAGGCGCCCACTGTGGTGGATGCTGTAGAAATATCTCGGTGCAACAACCCTTGCCATGCAACTTAAAAAGGCCAACAGTTGAAGAGTGGGACTATATGATGCAAAACACAAGCACAGGACCAAGGTTAGTGAGAGTGATGAAGTGGTGGGGAGAGAAACGTGGAGGTAAGAGGAGAATGGGTGAAAGGAGAGACAGGAAGAAAAAAGTGTACATAAATTTGGGATGCAAGGGGCAGAAATTATGAGAGAGGAGTGTGAAAGTGGGGAAACACAACCAAAGTAACACTTGTGCAAATTGTATGTCTAGAAGCTATAAAGGCCTCTCCTAGCTGCTCCTGTTCCTAATGAAGAAAAAGAGGAAGAGACTATTAGGCTCAGTGGCATTTGTTTCTGTGAGGATGGAAGGCTATAACTTCACTCGGGAACCCTCAGCTATAGTTCATGGAGGCTGCTTTGAAGAAGGAGCTCCCACCATTGTTGTTGCTGAAGTACAATAATGGTTTTACATTTATGTATGGCGAAATAATGGGCCTGTTGTCTGTTAGTTTGCAAAAATCTATCCTAGAGATGCTTGAGCCATAAATTCTGGTTCTGGATTTAGACTTACTGCAAAAATCAGTGGGTTTTAGATCTGGTGCTGAGGTTTGGAGTCACCTTCTCCAGAGTGAGTCAAGCCTCACAGGAACAGTATAGATCTGAACTCCTTCAAACATTAAGGGTTTTTGGAGTCAGTGTTCCAGTTCAAAGCCATTCCATATCTTCAGAGTCTCATGGATGCAGTGTTCTAGGCACTTGGATTGATATTAGGCACCTGCTGCATTTGGGAAGTGACTCCAAGAAGCCCTTGTGTTGAAATCCCACGTGAAACTGAGGTAACTCAAGGCAAAATATGAAGCGTTCCAGTGTAGTTTTTCTAAATGTCAAATAATTGTAAGATAAGTCTTAGAAAAATGTCTTACCATCGCCTTTCTATTTCTGAATGCAGTTCTTCACCTTCTGCCACAATGGCTCTGTTTACAAATGCAACACTAGTGGTTAAAATATCTCTTGTCTGCAACATCTGTGTTAAGAACTAGCGGGGGTTTCCGACTGTGAACTGTAAAAGTCTGATAACAAGAGAGCACGTCTGGCCCATTGACCCAAAACAAAGGAAGCAATGGAGGTAAAAGGGTAGAGCTGGGAGGAAGAAGGAAAGTTCAAAATTAACCTGGGATGTTTATTTGTTCTGACAGAATGAAGTAGCTGCTGCACACTACATTGAAAATACACGGCAGCCGGGGTGCGCCAAAACCAGACGTGGACTTTGTTTGCCGTAGATAACGTAACTTCTGCTCTAAAAAATAAGTCAGTGGAGCTGCCAAAGTAAATGTTCAGTCAGCATTGGCTACATATTATGCAAATAGTTAGTCTATTTAATGTGTCAAGATTTAAAGACACCCCCCCCTTCTGGAAAATTCCAGAGGGCAGAGGTGGGGAACCTAAGGCCCATATGCGTTCACTGGCTTACCTGGATCCGGCCCCCCAGGGCTCAGGCACTCCAGCCAACACTGCTCCCCCACCTGACTGATTTTTCTGTGGGTCAGCAGCCCCCAGCCCAAAAGAGGTTCCCCACCCCTGCCGTGCAGTTTAACAGAAAATCATAAACAATAATCTGTAAATTCTGTAGGATGGGTATCTGCTATAGATTCCTACCGACTGGGTTAAAGGGCTTCCTTCTCTATTATAATTGCAAGATTTTCAGAATAATTTCTTTGTCCCCCCTGTGGGTGCCATCATTGTGGAAATCCAAGTAATGACTCCAGGAGGGATCCTTTGAGCTCTTGTGCCTTCAGTTGCCCATCATAGGGAGATACCCTGACACACACGATTAAAGTACCATGTATTAACTAGTTCTGCCAGACCCAGAGCTCCATGTGCTGGGTACAATGTGCTCCAAGGTGTGTACAATGTAGCACCGACAGCTGGAATCAAACCTGGGACCTGTGGAGCTTAGTGCATGTGCCTCTACTACATAAGCTAAAAGCAAACTGGCTCTCAGCTAAGGCTCATTATTCTCTCTGATTTCAGTGCCGCTCACTGGGACAGCACATCACACCTAGCAGGGGTGGGGGTTAGAACAGCATGACCTGATTATGACAAATGGAAAACCTGTCAGGCCAACTGAACAGTGCCCGGGGTGGGGTGAAAGTACAAGGACAATCTGCACCCTTGGGATTGGTCCTAGAGCAGGGAGCTGGACTTGATGACCTTCTAAGATCTCTTCAAGCTCTATGGTTCTATGGGGATCTCTCGTCAAGCACTTATAGCCACATGAGCACTTTTCTGATGGAGACTAGGATGAGGGAGGACCATGTTGTGTCCAGCCTTGCTTGATGCAAAAACGAAATACAAACAGATGGTAACACCTAAGCGCTGTTAGGATGCATCTACATTGCACCTGTAGCTCAAAATACACTGTGCAAGTTGAGCTGCGCAAATTGCGTAGCTTATTGCGAGTCAATTTTGAAACAGCTTGTTTTGTCATTTGGCACTCTACACAGCGCTGAACTTTGAAATAACCCGCTATTCCAAAATGTCCCTTACTCCTCGTGGAACGAGGTTTAACGGGACATCGGAATAGCGAGCCCATTATATTTCGAAATAACGGGTGCACTGTTAAGATGCGGGATAGCTATTTTAGGTACCACCAGTATACCAAAATAGCTCAGCAGTCTAAACATAGCCTTAGGGTACGTCTAGACTACATGCCTCTGTTGCCAGAAGCATGTAGATTAGACTACCAGGCATAGGAAAATGAAGCGGCGATTTAAATAATCGCCGCTTCATTTAAATTTACATGGCTGCCGCGCTGAGCCGATCAGCTGTTTGTCGGCTCAGCGCGGTAGTCTGGACGCGTGGGGGTCAACATCAAAGGCGTTTGTTGACCTCCCAGGTATGCCTCATCCCAGGAGGCATACCTGGGAGGTCGACAAATGCCTTTGATGTCGACCCCCGCGTGTCCAGACTACCGTGCTGAGCCAACAAACAGCTGATCGGCTCAGCGCGGCAGCCATGTAAATTTAAATGAAGCGGCAATTATTTAAATCGCCGCTTCATTTTCCTATGCCTGGTAGTCTAATCTACATGCCTGTCGCCAGAGGCATGAAGTCTAGACGTACCCTTAGAGTGCCTAGTTTGGTGTCTGGGGCATGTTACAGCAAGCTAGGTGGACTGTAGTGTTCTTGGCATGCCAAATATACGTAGTGTAGACAAACTGTTTAAAATAAGTGCAGTGCTCAGTTGACCCCATATCCATCTTAGTAGGGCAATAGTGTTCAAGGCCATTTGAGGAGCCAAACACCACAAAATGTCTAGTAAAGACACAGCCACACTAGCAAATGGAGGACTTGATCATGCATTTTGTTCCATACATGCAGACCGCTGAACCGCCACAGAGCCACCTCCCCCACTTCTTCCCACCCCCAAAATGTGAATAGGACTGCATACAGTGTCTTGTCATGTGGAACAAACTGCAGCATCGGAGCCTTAGTGTCTATTTTTTCCATGCCTAGCGTTAGCAATATTGTAAACCCCATGTAAACTATGCTGAAGAAGATTATGGGGATAAAACTCCTGTGTCCTGTCTACACTATCACTTACACCATTGCTGACTCTCTGTAGTTTAATTAGTGCTGAATACTAGGCACTAAATTTGCTGGCGTTGCTTCAACTCGAGAGAGTGAGAGCGAATATGTGTTTTCACACTAGTTTGCCGGTTAATTGCTCCAGCCTGCTGCTAGGGTCTGGTCTTTAAGGTTGGATTAATAGGCTAGCAATTCATCTAGAGGACCACCTTCAGCTTGATGTAGTTATTGTTTTCTAATGAAGGAGCGGAAGGCAGTAGAAAGAAAGTAGCCGAAAAATTACAAGGAGAAATTAAACTTGCGGGATTTGTGTTTTCTCCCTGACTTGATTTGCAATTTTCCACTGTCCATGGCAATTAGTTGTGTGTGGTGGTGTTTTTAAATGAAGGGATTTGTTCAAATCAGACAATTAAGGTGGTGAAGAATGTTCATCGTGGAAAAAAGCACTGTGTCCGGTAAGATTTACAAACAGAATGTGTGGCCTTTAAGGTAGTGCTTTCTCGCTCTCTCTCTCAGGTTATGTCTAGACCTCATGGCTCTGTTGACAGAGCCATGTAGATTAGGTTTCTAGACATAGCAAAATGAAGCGGCGATTTAAATAATTGCTGCTTCATTTACATCAAAATGGCTGCCCATCAGCTGTTTGGCGACACAGCGTGGTAGTCTGGACGCTCCGCGGTCGACAAGGGAAGCCTTTGTCGACTGCCCCATTATGCCTTGGCTTCCCGTGTCGACCGTGGAGCGTCCAGACTACAGTGCTATGCCGCCAAACAGCTGATCGGCACAGCACAGCAGCCATTTTTATGTAAATGAAGCAGCGATTATTTAAATCGCCCCTTCATTTTGCTATGTCTAGTAAACTAATCTACATGGCTCCATCGACGGAACCATGTAATCTAGGCATACACTCAGACGCAAACTTTTGAAAACGAATATTCAACCTTCCAAACCTCTTCTGGTTCTAATTTGAACTGTATCTTCTATAGAGTCTATGTCCCTAGTAATTATTGAAGCTCTAATTTGTAGATCAGCCTGTGTATTTAAGAAAAGATGCATAAAACAACCAAAGGGTCTGATTCTGGGGGCTTAGAACACAGCCACTAAAGGTAAATGAAGGTGCTCAGACCCTTGAAAGATCATGCTCCCACAGAATATGTGATTACTGTATAAACTAAGCTGGGAGAAAATAATGTAACGGGAAATATTTATTCAATGTGTTACAGCTATCATCTCAAAACTCCCCTAATGTGCTGAAGGCTCCCTTCTAGCTAAAGGGGCCATTCAGTACATTACTACCTTAAAAATCTCCTCATTATTTTGAACAGTGGCTGTCAGACTGATGCCCCTGAACGTTTCCTGCTGCCTTGGAATTCCACAGAGCCTGTTGGCTTGTTGGAATTCGTTGCTGTGACTTTAGAGGATCCTATCTGAATGAAGTTATAAAAGGTATGGTCCTGATTCCGCTGTCATGTGCACACAAGGAAATCAGGAGTAATTCAATGGTCAATAGAGCTACACTGATTTTAAGTCAATGTGAGAACAGAATCAGCCGTTGGTCATACTGTGATTGACCTCTCCAGCCCAAAAGGAACATTCAATACAAATTACTGACGTCAATGGAATTTCGAGACTGACTTTGCAGCTCATCTTGCACCTTACGCTAGACATGAAGAAATGTTTCTTAGGGGAGTCTAGTGCTCATGGAAGGTGTCACATTGACAGCTGCAGAGACAGAAGTCTATTTATATATAAAACAAGAACAGAACAGGCTGCCTTCTTCACCTCCTATGCAGCCCTGCTAATATGTCTGATCCTTACTCTGGAGGGACCATATCAGATGGTGATACGGCAATTCAGACTTAATGGTCCATTTGATCCTTAAGCTCTCTCATGAAACTGACAACAGGGTAATTGGGTAATTTGGATTGCAGGCCTCTGTCCGCCAGGTCCTGGAATCTGCCCATCCATTCATGACATATAAGGCACCAAAGGTAGATTTGCCTGTTGCTGAACTGCTACATGATTGAGCCAGCCAGCGAAAGATAAAAGCTTGATAAGCCATTTGGGAGCAGATTATGGTTAAATCAGCCACTGTGTATTAGGATCCCCTCCTGCAGCTTCCCATATCAACAGAAAAAAGACTCAGCAGCTCCAACATCCTCTATGGATTGAACCTGCTGACCTAATGCTCCATCCCCCCTATCCCAGCTCTCTAGTAGAGGCAGCAAGTTCAGCACTTAAGCAGACAGACCCATGTAATCAGATGTTGATCTCCCACTGTGGATGATAGATCTTTGGAACTATTTGCTTTGTGCTGACAAGCTTAGAAGCCATTTCTAAATTTAGGAGCTAAGTCCTTAGAGCTCAAGGGATCCTGACTTAATTTGAAAATAATGTTCCACCAATTTTCTGAGCAATCTATTTACCTTGGAAAACAATTTATAATTATACGATAAGAAAGGGCAAAATTCTCTGGGGGAGACTGAGAAGTCATCATCGCCAAAGCTCTTGAAGAGTGAAGCAGTAAAGAGACAATTAAAAGCAGGACCGAGAAGGAGAGAGATTCTTCTCCAATTCACTTGCCTCACTTACTCCATTTCTTGTCATATCAGTGAAAGTTAGAAATAAAAAACAACTCTCCACGCAAATGTACCTCGGTGGTTTCAGATTAAATTTTTCTATTCAGCTACTGCAATTCAGTCCTCATTACCATCTCAAATTTCGCAATGCACATTTTCAGTCCAAAAGAGATGTTCTGCTTAATGAATTTAAAGGGAAAATCTGCTGTGATGTGTTCCCTCTGGTGTAAATTTTGGACTAGTGGAAGGAGTCAGAAAAACAACCTTGGATAGTGATGATTTCTTCTTCTCTGTAGAATCATTTCAGCATAGAGAGTAGTAGTGAAAGTTATCGTGTGGTTGTAATTCACTCCCGAGCAAGAGACTTGGCATGAACAGATTGTTCAGTTTGTGGCCTCTTTACGCTACTGCCTTAATATTTAGACTATTTACAAGAGTGTGAACGAGCGTCAATTATGGTGGTAGTTTTGCATTGTTTGCTAAAAACTGGACCAACAATCAAAACAATTGTACATATAACGAATTGCAAAATGATCATGCAAGAGAAATAATTTTCGGTCACTACCATCCTGGAATCAGCAGCTTTGAGATGAAGTTCTCTGCCACTTAAAAGTATTTATCCCACTTGGGAAAAAAATAGTCACTGTGACTCTCAAATGTCAGAGAATGTAACCCATTCACATCTTGCTGAATGGAAGGATGTAGTCAGACAGAGAAGGCATGGTTGTGATTATCTAGTCTAATTTCCCAAATAGCACAAATCCTCTAATGATTAGAATACTTGATGGTGAGAAATCTGGGCTCAGTTTCTAACCCTAGTACTGACTCTCAAATTTTGGGTCTGACTTACCCAGAATTACAAAGAGAGATAAATACCCATTTAAGCATTGTAAGACTCTATTCATTAAAACCCAGGAATGCATTGAAATCCTATATCGATATAGAAGTAGAAAGCACTATTTACAGGAGCAGTAATTCTTCCACTGTCCAATTCACTTGTGGTTCAACTGCTTTACACATTTAGGCTATGCCTAGACAGTGGTGCCATTTCAGGATACTGGAAGTATCCCGGAATAGCTATTCCGGGTCTTTAAATGTGCCCATTATTTTGAAGTAACAGGCATGCTATTCTGGTGTCCTTGTAACCCTCGTTCCATGAGAGTTAAAGGACTTGTCGGAATAACTCTTTATTTTGAAATTTGGCACTGTGTATACAGCGCCAAATTTTGAAATAAGATAGGCAATTTGCATAGCTCAAATTGCAGTTCTTATTTTAATCTATGGGTGCAGTATAGATACACCCTTAGTTGCACACATTTTCCTTCAGGCTATGTCCATGCTACGAGTTTTCTCAGCAAAAAATATGCTAATGAGGGACTCATGTGCATGAGTAGCAATCTCATTTGCATATTTTCTGCTGCTCTGTTTTTGTGCAAAAACAAGCAGTGTGGACTTTTCCTTTTGCGCAAAAACCACTTTTTCTGCAAGATCCTTTACCAATTTTGCAGAAAAAGGGGGTTTTTCACAAAAAGAAAATGTCCACACTGCTTGTTTTTGTGCAAAAACCCCTAGGCAAAAATGGATTGGCAGAAAATGAGATCATTAGCATATATTTTGCCGAGAAAACTCGTAGTGTAGACGTAGCTTCATTTTATAGTTTCATAGGGAACATTTGCAATTTCATTGGGTTTTCTGCTCCTTGTTTGGGCTTCATTTGTCATTTTGATCAAAACAAGTTTACATCAATATACATTTTTTACACATTTTGGTGCAAAACCCACTTTGCTTAAATGCTGCTGTGTTTCTTGTGATGTGAGCCTGTTTTTGCCCAATTATCCTACATCATCCTAGTGAAAGTTCACATGTGTTACTAACTCAAAAAAACTTTATCCGTTTGGGGACGAAGAACACACTATTAATGTAGGCAATATATTTGTAACAAAATGCAAATGCTGTTTACAATATTCAGCATTTAGCTTTAGCAGTCTACATTCTAAGGATCAGTAAAGAGCTAAAAGTTTTACAGAGAATCTCTTACCAGTCTCTATGCTAGGTTCCAGTACCGTTGTGGTGACAAATATTGTCCCTCTTCAGCAAAATAGCTGATGCCAGCATTATATTTAAAAATACCAGTTTTTAAATTAAACAGTGTTTTCAAATACAGCTCACATTGACGCCTTCAGGATGAGGTTTGCTTCCCACTGAGAGAGCTTTCAGTGTAGGGCACGGTGCCAAAGAGGGACATTCTTCTTCTAAGGGAAAAGAAAACCAGATGAATCACTGTTCTAATTCCACTGAAGTTGATGAAGTTGTATCAGCTATTAATTCAGGCCAAAACATTTATTCATATTACACACTATGGATTGGTAGACTTACATTTTGCCTTAGTAAGCAGTGCCTTCTGCAAAATATAAACATGCTGCTCCTTTAACTCTTTCATCATTCTACACTGAGATGCTGCATACATACATATACTCTTCCCTCAAGCCTCTTGTAGTTCTCTCCCTCCCTCAAAACAAAGTGAAAGTCTTCTCTGTCTAGCACCCTGTCACCAGAACTCACCATTGAGTTGAGAACCTCATTTTCCCTGACTTCACATGCTGATCCTGCTTGCAAGATGGTTATGGCCTCGTGTTCATTTTCCCAGCTATAGGTTAAAAGGACAGGAAGGGACTCAAGAGGACATCAAGGCCAGTCCCCGGCACTCATGACAGGACCAACCACAATCTAGACCATCTCTATCAGGTATTCGTCTAACCTGCTCATAAAAATCTCCAGTGATGGAGATTCAACAGTCTCCCTGGGGAATTTATTCCAGTGCTTAACCACCCTGATATTTGGGAAGTTTTTCCTAATGTCCAATCCAAACCTCTCCTGCTGCAATTTAAACCTATTGCTTCTAGTCCTAATATCCCACAAGGCCAATACTTTCAATCTTCCTTGGTAGGTCATGGTTTTCAGAACCTTCATCATGCATCTGATGTAAGTGGGTCTTTGCCCACGAAAGCTTATGCTCCAACACTTCAGTTAGTCTATAAGGTGCCACAGGACTCCTCGCCGCTTTTGCAGATTCAGACTAACACAGCTACCCCTCTGATACTTCATCATTTTTGTTGCTCTTCTCAGGACTTTCTCCAGTTTGTCTACATCTTTCCTGAAATGTGGCATCCAAAACTGGCCTAATTGTGTTGAGGCCTAATCAGTATGGAGTAGAGCAGAAAAGTTGTTACTTGTGCCTGCTTACAATGCTCCTGCTAATTAATCCCATAATGATGTTTGGGTTTTTTGGAAGTGTCACACTGTTGATTCATATTTAGCTTGTGATCCACTATGAGTCCCAGATACCTTTCCATGGTACTCTTTCCTAAGCTATTTTCAATATTTTTGTGTATGCCACTGATTGTTCCTTTCTCAGTGGACTATTTTGAATTTGTCCTTATTAATTATCATTCTACCACTCTCTGAGAATGGTTATTCAATCAGTTAGGTACCCACCTTATAGTGGCTCCATCTAGATTTTAATTCCCTAGTTTGTTAATGAGATCATGTGAGACTGTATCAAATACCTTACTGAAATCTAGATACACCACATCTACTCCTTCCCTCCCAAATCCATAAGACTTGTTACTGTCAAAAAAAGTTATTGGGACATTATTTGTTCTTGACAAATCCCTGCTAATTCTTATCATCTTATTATCTTCTAGATGATGGCAAATTAATTCCTTAATTATTTGCTCCATTATCTTCCCTGGCACAGAAGATGAGCTGCCTGCTCTGTAATTCCGTATGTTGTCCTTATTTCCCTTTTTATAGATTGGCACAATATGTGTCCTTTTCCACTCTTCTGGATCTTCCCATTTTCCATGACTTTTCAAAGATCGTAGCTAATGACATAGCCAGCTCTGAGTTTTCTAGGATGCATTTCATCAGGACATCTTCTAACTTGTCTAAAGAACGCTTTACTTTTTTTCCTATGATAGCTTCTGATCCTACCCCATTTTCACTGGCTTTTGCTATGTTAGGCATCCAATCACCACCAAACTTCTGGGTGAAAACCGAAACAAAGAAGTCCTTAAGCACCTCTACCATTTCCACATTTTTTGTTATTGTTTTCCCCTTTTCACTGTGTAATGGTCCCATACCTGTTCTTGGTCTTCCTCTTGATTCTAATGTATTTGTAGAATGTTTTCTTGTTACCCTTTTGCCTCTTGTTAGTCTCAATTTTTGCCCTACATGCATGTGTTTATAGAATATTATGGTTGGAAGAGACCTCAGGAGGTCATCCAGTTCAAACACTGATCAAACACTGGAGAGGGATGGCAGGAGAGAGATTGCTTGATAATTACCTATTCGATTCATTCCCTCTGGGACACCTGGCATTGGCCACTGTCGGCAGACAGGCTACTGGGCTGGATGGACCTTTGGTGTGACCTAGTATGGCCATTCTTATGTTCTTAGGTAAAGCAAGGCTAACCCCAACAAACATTTTATTATTTGGCGATATTCATCTTTTGTTAATTTGACCTAGTTTCCACTTTTTATGGGGATTTTTTCTCATTTTTAGATCTTTGAAGATTTCCTAGTTTAGCCAAGGTAATCTCTTGCCACACTTCCTATCCATAGTTTGCTCTTGTGCCCTTAATAGTGTCTTTAAAAAAAAACAGCCAATGTTATTTAATTACTTTTTGCTTTTATACTTGCTTCCCATGGGATCTTACCTACTAACTCCATGAGTTTGCTAGTCTGCCTTCTTAAAATCCATTGTCTTCATTTTGCTGTTATCCCTCCTACCATTCCTTAGAATCATGAACTCTTATCATTTTCATGGTCACTTTCACCAAAACTACCTTCCATTTTCAAATTCTCAACCAGTTCCTCCTTATCTGTCAAAAATCAAATCTAGAACAGCCTCTCCTCAGTAGCTTTCTCAACTTTCTGAAATAAAAAATTGTCTCCCACACATTCCAGGAACATGTTGGATAATCTGTGCCCTGCTGTGTTATTTTCTCATCTTGCTAGTTTAAGTCCTCCATCACCACAAAGTCCTTTGCTTTGGACGATTTTGTTAGCTATTTAAACAAAAGCATCCTCCACCTTTTCTTCCTGGTTTGCTGGTCTGTAATAGACCCCTACTCTTTGCTTTTTCACCTTTTCTATCCCTTACCTATAGCTACGTCCTCTCTCTGCCTTGCTGATTCCCAGCATGATAATATGTTTGGGAACTGGGGGAAGGATATGGGACAGGTTGAAGAAGTGTGGAGGCTCTTGGAATTCCCATTATACATATATCTCCCTTACTAAACTCCTCTCCTACTTTCATGTTCCAGTGGCTAATAACCTTCCCTTCACTGGAGACCCAAACTTTGGTATAAGCTGATTTTCAGGTAGACATTACCCACCTGGTCATTGGCTTGTTTCCAAAGAAAGAGAAGAGTGTAAATGAAGTTTAAATGTTCATATTCATCTAGTTGTCTGTCTGGATGAGATCGTGTTTACATCTACCATTATGGATAGCACTTTTCTCATAAGAGTTCGGAGATACTAGCCCCATATTCCTGGGTCATTATACTTTTCTTCCTTAAATTCCTCCATGCTTGCTGTTAGATATTGTAGTAGTCTTTTGTTTCCTAGTCTAAAGTTTCCCTAGTATTGCTCTGCACTGATAAACAGGTTCTGTGTTCCACTGCTTTCAGGGCTGCACATTGATGGTGGTTGAAATTACACTATCATTTTGTATAATGTATTACATTGGTGTTAACCGTGCCACAATTCATTCTGGGTATTTTACAGTGGTCTGAGAATCAGAAAAATTATCACAAATCCAACAAAACATTCCATTGTTTCAGTCAGACAAAGCAGAACTTCCCTGATCGTTTATTCTAATATCTGTCTGGACTTACTCACCTGTATCTACTTCTTGATGTTAATAAATCAGCCAATGAAAACAACTGAAAGTAGTTCTGAGATGGCCTATCACAATAGCTCAGTTTCTGATAAATCATGTACAGGAATTCATCATCATACTCATACCAATACCTATAGCAGGTCCTAAACCTGCCTGATATGTGTCACCTCTAGGGCAGGAAGGGTGGGTGCTTCCTTGCTTAAGGCATGGATAAAGGGATCCCATTGCTCAGGGCTTGTATCTGTAGCTACATCTCTATTACTTTCCCAAGGAGTGAGTCAGTGCCACAAAGCTGACCACCACCCACCTTTTGCAGCAGTGTTTGGCCTCTTTCCTGTCTCCCCCTGCCCCACCACAAAGCATTGCTCCCTTCTTTTGGCAAACCCAATGTCCCATCTGCACCCCTTGCCCCCGCTCCAGTTGTGGTGCAGTCATTTTTATTTTTGATGCGCTAGCTCAAGCACCATTAGCTCAAATCTTTCTACCTGAGCGGAGGTGCTAATTTCCAGCTGCAATGTTGACATATCCTAGGTGATCTCAGGCCAAACACAAGAGCTAAAAAGAATAGGAAAAGAAGAAAATAGAAAAGGCTTTTATCACAATTTTGGCTGAAAGCCACTGAAATGGGAAGTTTCTCCTTCTGAGTCGTTCTTTTGTTATAGAAGAGGCATTGTACTTCCTCTGATTCGGTATTCCTTTAAGTGGTTGCGGCTGTATAAATAATGCTTTAGAGAAGAGATAATTTAGGCAGAGAGCGTGAGGGCAGACTCAAAGAGGTTGGAAAGTACCTGAATTTTTTGCAGAATCACTTAGCATATCTCTTCTCTGACCCTTTTTGTAACTCGGGTCTACTCAAGTGTATGATTAATATTAGGATTATGATATTTTTGGAAGCATTCCAGTTTAAGAAAGGACTAAGTATTCCAATTAATTTTACCAGCTATCTCATTTCAACATGTACAAGACTACCATGATGTCAGATGCCTGACTTTAATATATGCTAGGGTGGCACAGAGATTTTTTTTCTCCTCTATTTTTTAAAAATGAGATCTTTATTCACAATATTTAAAAAAGGTATTTCCTACTAAATGTATTTAGCATAGTTGTAATGGAATTGGGGAAAAACTCTTTTCTAATCAATCTTCGATGACAATGTGCTCATGGCATACTGATGCTACTGTCTAATGAATGTGACTCCCTCCTTGCAGGCAGATACGGCTTTACATAGCTGAGGGTTAAATTTTGGCCAATGAGGTGTCCAGACAGTACGGCTAAAGAAAACTGAAATTGTGGGCTAACTTGACATGGAATGTGCCAAATCATTCTAGGCACAAACATCTCAATTTGTATGATTAAAATGAAAATTTATTTCAGTTACCTAGGGCCAAATTATGGCTGATTCAGGAAAAGAGGCTTAATACTCACCCTATCTTCTCTTTCTCAAAACTAGCAGATGACATGAAAACAGTATTAATTTCAAGGACAAATGTGCTCATACGTAATAGAACAGGTTGGAAAATGGCTATTTCCCACTGACAATGCCAATAATGGAAAAAATAATACTAAACTGTTGAAATTTTCAGTTAAAAATTGATTTTTTTTATAAAAACTGAAAACCGAAAAGAACATTTAAAATTTTCTGTGGGAAGCACAAACTTTTGGTGAAAAATGTTCAACCTAACACCTATTTTTCACTGAAAAGAGTTACAGATGGAAAATTTCCATGAGCTGCAGTAGAGACATTACTTTGTGTGAAAGGCAGCAATAGATATCTATGCCACCTGTAGTCTTGTCCGATTCCACTCCTTCTCTGTTAGGCATGGAGTACTTTCCTCTTTGCGTTCTGGAAGAATCATAGAAGATTAGGTTTGAAAGAAACTTCAGGAGGTCATCTAGTCTGACCGCAGCGAAAATCATCCCAGCCAGGGCTTTGTCAAGCCGGGACTTACAAAACTCTAGGGTTCGAGATTCTACCACCTTCCTAGGTACCCATTCCAGTGCTTCACCACCCTCCTAGGGAAATAGTTTTTTCCTGATATCCAACTTAAACCTCTCCCACTGCAACCTGAGACCATTGCTCCTTGTTCTGTCATCTGTCATCTCGGAGAAAAGCCTCCCTCCATCCTCTGTAGAACCTTCCTTCAGGTAGTTAAAGGCTGATATATTCCCCCCTCATTCTTCTCTTCTGCAGACTAAATATGAGGAGAGGCTGAGGTTTCCTCAGCCTCTCCTCATATGTCAAGCATCCTAATCCCCTAATATTTTCATTGCCCTCTGATGATTTCTGTAATGGGAGGCCCAAAACAGGATACAATAAATAAATAAGAAAGATAATCAGGGTTTTTTTTTCCCACATATGAATCATAACAAAGATGCTGCTGGACTAGCTTCTGCATTTCAACTTGTCTAATGGATATCCAGGTAGGGTAAATATTCTGTAATGAGGCACTTGTAAAGGAAAATTAACAGCTGAGTCCTACATAAGGGAGCCATATGTTACCAGGAATAAGATCAGCATTATTTTTTTGAAAAGTAACTGTACTGAGCAAACAAATTAAACTTCCGTCATCCCATTTGTTTGTACTTAAATCTCATAGTAAATGGAAATTTGAGAAGATGTATTAGATCATCAAATTATTTTTCCTTTAAGGACTGGGTTGAGTTCTGTGATAGAGTATGGATCAAATATTATTAAACTTTACTACACTTGAGCTTAGATACAAAATCCCAGAGAAGGGATATCTAGCTGTATCTGGCCACATTAATCACTAATGAGGTTTAATATTTCATTTAATAAATCCCGTTAAATTCTAGGATTTCATGGACAAAACTTCTGACAGTGATAAAAATGCATCCTATAATTCAAATGTTTTAACAAATAAAAAAAAGCTCCAAGACTGAAATCTAAGAATAATTAGCATTTATATAAAACTTTTAATCTTCAGAGACTGTCCAAACATTGTGTAATTTATAGGGCTAGTCAAAAAAGGATTTTTTCCTTTCAGGAATTTTTTTTTAAAAACCTAAAACCTAAAGATTTTTGTTTGGTTTCTAATGTTGATGCCAAACAAAAAAGTTTGCTTGAAAGTTAAACAAATGGTAATTTTGATTTTGATTCCTTTTGTTTAAAAACATACATTTAAAAAAATAAATATATATATATGTATATATATATATATTTAGTTTCTTTGGAAAAACCTTTTTTGGTCAAAAATAATTTTCAGTGAGAGAACCTAACTGCTAATTATACTTCTTCACAGTCCTGTGAAATAAGATGGCAATAGTAGCTTTGCTTATTCCAGTTTTTCCCCTCTGAAGATTTTCCACAATTGCAGCAGTCTGGTCAGACCACCAACGTAGAAAAGGCTCTGTAGACAACTTCGCGGTTAAAACACTGATATGCTACTTTAGGGGGAAATAACGAGTTCAGACACAGGCTGTGTCTAGACATTGGTTTTTTTTCGGGAAAAAGGTATGTAATTTGTGTACCTTTTCCCGCGTCTTTTGTTAGAAGAGGCTTTTCCGACATGTGGCCCGTCTACACTGGGCCAAATGTTGGAAAACACCCTTTTTTCTGCAAATCCCTTCTTCCTTGTGAAATGAGATGCCAAAAAAATGCATCTGCTCTTCTGAAAAAATATTCAGAAGAGTAGATGCATTCCTTGGACACACAGCCACAGAGGTGTAGCCACAGAGATTAAATATCTTCATTAGGACATTACAGTGGGTAGAGCATCCATTAGGACATAAGAATTCCTGATTCCCAGCCCCAGAAGTTATTCTTTTAGCCTTTCAGTTCCCATGCTAGTCGCTTATGTCCACAAACATGACTACATAAATGCAAAGTAATCTGTTGGAAACAACTATTCATAACAAAATTCAGTTGCTTACCAGGGGTGCTCATCTAATAAAGCTGGAATCAGAACTTGCACCTCATGGTACTTTACGGCAGTCTTTTACATCAGTAATATGTAGGCACTAGTTAGGTTTTGTTGCTGTTAAAGAACTTGAATCATACAACAAATGAAGCTCTAACAATGGTTGAATAATAAGCAGCTGAGGCATTATCCAAAGGCCACAGAAGTCCATGGAATTGCTCCCATTGAATTCTTTGCACTATGAATCAGGCACTTAGGAGATATTTAGCTTAAAAACCATTAAAGTTGGACTGTAATCAGGAAAATTTGAATATTCACCTGCTATAAAGCAGCAGCCAAGTGATTGCAGTAAGAATTGATCTTTCGATAAAATATTAGATAATTGCTCCAATAATTCTAAAATCAAGAGCCTTTTAGACGTCCGGCTTGGAATATTAACCAGACACTTAAGACCCAGCTATGAACTAATTAAAGCTTTCCTATAAATTATATATCTATAAGGTGCTGACAAGCAAGGAAATCAAACAGAATTGGTGTGGTTTAGTATCCACAAGTCTTTCAAAGGGCACTTGTTTCCCTTAACATCAGTTCTGTGTTTTGGCCTGAGGTATTGCTAAGACATAAGCAGCTATAAATTACTCTTATTACCTTAATCATCACAAAATTGCTGAATAAGCCTCATTCCATCATGTAGGAATCAGGCCTTTTAAAATTTGCTGCTGCGTATAAGGAATAAGGATCTGAGTCAATCAATATACAAAGCATCATGACCGCATGAAATCATACGAGCAACAAAGACCCTTGAATATAATGAAGGCTTTGATTGTATCTTTGGGGAATTTTCACATCTAAAAAGTGAATTAATACGGTAATGGGATCCTTCAATGTATATTTATTTCAAACAACACATGCAAATCACAGCAAGAAGGCATTTATTTTGTATTTCACATGTATATATATTTCTGTTTCTAGTGTTTCACTCTTCATTTTATTTGAGTGTGTGGAATTATGCTCAAATTGATAGTGATGGAAAACTTGGAATAGTTTTGCAGACTGCCTAACTATGGATCTCTGCCAATATGTTATTCATGGGACTGAAAACAAAAAGACCTTGGACTGTATTAACCAACCAGTCCAAGGAACAGTCTCTTTGCCAACATCTTTGAAACATGGAAACAAGCTGATAATTACTGAGGTTGTAGTTTTCAAGCTGATAGGCAGTTTTAATGTTAGATTAATACTTAATTTTGGTATGTTATACTCACCCCAGGACACTGCTGTCAATTAGTAATTAGACTTATTATAAGCAGCAGTAATATAACTCAGTTAATCATAGCCACACTCTATATAGATGCACATATTTGAAAGTGGAACCCACTGGGATTAACCTGCCACCTCTTTCTAGAAAGCATTCGGATACAATATTAAATGACTCCCAGCTTTAGTTGTACTCTTTTCATTTTTTAAAAGATACAATTATGAGGCATGCATTTTGCCATCAGGTCTGTCACAGGGAGACAGAAAATCCACACAGCAATGCAGCCTTTCAGCTAGAATAGGTGAGAAATACAAATTGTACAGTAATATTGTGGTGCGTGAAGTAGAAATGTTACAGTGAGATCAATATATCGCAGCACACTGGGACCAAATTCTCCAGCAATGATCCTTAAATTGTACAGCAACATTAATCCATTCTGTGACAATTAAATATCCCTCCCCCAGACCATCTCAAGAATGCTTCCTAGACACAAATCACAGACTGCTCAGTTCCAACCCCAAGGCCTTGATTCCCACAATGTTGTTCATGAGACCCGGTTTTGAACCACCTTTCTGCAATGTCTGCTAGAAAAAGGAGAGCTTGTAATTGGTCCCAGCAGCTATATCACTGAGCTTTTGCTGCTACACTGTATATTCAGGCAACCCTGCTCATCAGCCTACATCTGGCACCTGCCGTTGCCTAGTACATATGACAACCTGGCCACCTGGAAAGGAAAGTTGGAGAACAAGTGGCAGCTGTAGGCAGGTTCCTATTCAGGCAGGGACTGGGGGTGGGTGGGTGGAAGGCAAGTTTATTCTTCAAGTGATGTGCCGATGGGGACTCCACCATGAGTGCTGGTGCATCCTCATGCCAGTGACTGGAGATTTTTCTAGCAATTCCCCACCGCATGTGCTGTGGTGCCTCCTCGTGCCATTGGTGTCCATTAGGTGTGCGCACAGTGCAGCCCCCTCAGTTCCTTCTCTGCCGTCCTCACCGGCAGATGGAGCTCTGTTCTCTTGCCCCTTTTCTGCAACAATAACAAAAACCAGCTAATTCACTTCAGTTTTAATCTCCTTTCAAAGTTTTGAATCTCTCCCAACCCGCTATCTTAAAAAAAAAAAATCTTTTTCCTCAAAAAAAACCCCCCAAACCCCCAATTTTTCTTCATTGTTCATCCTCAACCTCATTTCCCCCACCCCCCGCCCCAATGCCTAGATACCAAGGCTTTACAAACTGTGAATCCTGCCATGAGGCTATACCCATCTCTGACACAGATTGGGTTTATTTCAAAAAGGGAAATAAGAACTACCCAGGAAACCAGACCAGTCAATTTAACTTCTATGCCAAGGAAGATAATGGAGCAAGTAACTAAGGAAATCATCTGCAAACATTTGCAAGGTGGCAAGGTGATAGGGAACAGCCAGCATGGACTTATAATGAGCAAATGTCAAACCAATCTGATAGCTTTCTTTGATAGGATAACGAGTCTTGTGGATAAGGGAGAAATGGTAGATGTGGTATACCTAGACTTTAGTAAGGCGTTTGATACAGTCTCACATGATATTCTTATCAATAAACTAGGCAAATACAACTTAGATGGGGCTGCTATAAGGTGGGTGCATAACTGGCTGGATAACCATACTCATAGAGTAGTTATTAATGGTTCACAATCCTGCTGGAAAGGTATAACAAGTGGGGTTCCGCAGGGGTCTGTTTTGGGACCGACTCTGTTCAATATCTTCATCAACGATTTAGATATTGGTATAGAAAGTACACTTATTAAGTTTGCAGATGATACCAAGCTGGGAGGGGTTGCGACTGTTCTGGAGGATAGGGTCACAATTCAAAATGATCTGGACAAATTGGAGAAATGGTCTGAGGTAAACAGGATGAAGGTTAATAAAGACAAATGCAAAGTGCTCCACTTAGGAAGGAACAATCAGTTTCACACATACAGAATGGGAAGCAACTATCTAGGAAGGAGTACAACAGAAAGGGATCTAGTGGTTATAGTGGACCACAAGCTGAATATGAGTCAGCAGTATGATGCTGTTGCAAAAAAAGCAAACATGATTCTGGGATGCATTAACAGGTGTGTTGTGAGCAAGACACAAGAAACCATTCTTCTGCTCTACTCTGCTCTAGTTAGGCCTCAGTTGGAGAATTGTGTCCAGTTCTGGGTACCGCATTTCAAAAAGGATGTGGAGAAATTGGAGAGGGTACAGAGAAGAACAACAAGAATGATTAAAAGTCTAGAGAACATGACCTATGAGGGAAGGCTGAAAGAACTGGGTTTGTTTAGTCTGGAAAAGAGAAGATTGAGGGGGGACATGATAGCAGTTTTCAGGTATCTAAAAAGTGTCATAAGGAGGAGGGAGAAAACTTGTTCATCTTGGCCTCTGAGGTTAGAACAAGACAGTTGCCATTACGACTGACGCATCCCTTATGGAATGGGATGCGCATCTTGGACCTCACACTGTGCAAGGCAAATGGTCCTTCAGTGAGCAGACTCTCCATGTCAATCTGCTACAACTCAGGGCGGTGTGCTATGCATGTCTCCACTTTCTGCACCATATAGCACACAAGACAATCAGTATCATGATGAACAATACAACCTACCTGTACTATATTAACTTGGTCTCCCTCCTTTTGAACAGAAGTGCAGAAATTATGGAACTAGAGCTTTGCACACAAATCACCTCCATAGCCACGTACCTTCTGGGGGTACTAAAAAAAATATGGTTGAGGTGTCCACCATAACATTATGACCATCACGAATTGGAGAGAAAAATACAGGACTATGTAGCACTTTAAAGACTAACAAGATGGTTTATTAGATGATGAGCTTTTGTGGGCTCACTTCCTGAGATCAAATAGTGGAAGAAAATAGTCACAACCATATATACCAAAGAATGGGAGAGAGATTCTCAAACAACTTTTCCTACAATAGGAACAGCTGGATTTAGACCTGTTTTTCAACCAGGGCCAACCACAAATACCACCTTTATTGCTCAAGAGAAGCTCTAGAGAAGGGTTCTCTAGGGGACACTTTCTTCAGCAAATGGGATGCACCTCTCCTTTATGTGTTCCCACCACTTCTCTTGCTCCACAAGACTACCATCAAGATGATAATGGAACAAGCCCACATCATCCTATCATCCTCATTGCATCAGCACGGTTGAGGCACAGATTGGCAGAAGTGGATCCGTGCAGTTTTCTCTTGAAACACAGTCTTCTCACTCAACATCATGGCAGGATTCTCCATCCCAAGCCAGACAAACTCCACCTCCAGGAATGGCTCCTTCATAGCTCTAAAATGCTGAAAACACCTGTTCAGAATGAGTGAAACAGATATAAACAGTAGGAGAGAGACCACCAGAAAGACTTGTCTCTACAAGTGGACCAGATTCTCCAAATGGCTCAAACACAACCATCCTGTGCCTCCCGACACCGCTCCATCCCCATTATATTGGACCACCTCCTAGAACTAAGGGAGTCAGACCGGTCTTTCATTATGGTTAAGGTGCATGCAGCAGCAATAGCAGCCTTTCACAGAAATACCGATGACAATTCTTTCTTTTCAGACCCACTCATGAAGCGATTCCTTACAGGTCTCCAGAATACTTTCCCATCGGTACAGCCTCCAGTTCCCATCTGGGACCTGAATCACATCCTCAGGAGTTTAATCAAACTTCCCTTTGAGCCTCTAGCAACTTGTTCTTGCCTACACCTCTCCATGAAAGTAACTCTTCTGGTAGCCATAATTTCCAGCAGGAGAGTGGGGGAGCTAGCAGCATTAATGGCAGACCCCCCCCCCCCATACACAGTATTCTCCAAAGACAGAGTGAGTAACACTTTGTCCTCATCCTAAATTTCTACTGAAAGCCCCATCTCCCTTTCCTATTAACAAACTGATAAACTTACCTGCATTCTTCCCCAAGCCACATGCCAATCCATCCCAAGCGGCATGGCTCACCCTGGATGTTTGCAGAGCACTCACATTCAACATAGATAGAACAAAACCATGGAGACCAGACTCTTCCTGTCCTTTGCTGAACCTTCCAAGGGCCAAGCTGTCTCCTCCCAGAGAATCGCTATGTGGATCTTGTCCTGCACTCACACATGCTACACTATTCACAAGCAACCACCAGATACCATCACCGCACACTCCACCAGAGCCGTGGCCTCTTTGATGGCTTTCCTCAAATGTGTGTCTCTGGAGAACATTTGCAAGACAGCCACCTGGTTGTCCAACCATATGTTTGCAAAATATACTTTTACCTCTGCCATGGTTCCATCCATGGCTGTCAGACAAGCCGTGCTAACCTCAGTTACCATGGTAGGGCTCCAAACCCCCCTCCACAATACTACTGCTTTGTAGTCACCCTGAGTGAAGCACCCATGGGGACATCACTCAAAGGAGAAAAGAGTTACTCAACCAATGCGGTAACAGGGGTTGTTCGAGATGTGTGTCTCTGTGGGTGCTCCACTTCCCTCCCTCCATCTCCAGTTTTGGAGCCTTCTTGGTCCAGTGGCCAGGGTAGAGAAGGAATGGAGGGGGCCGCACTGTGCACACACCTAACACACATCAATGGCACAAGGAGGCACCACAGCATGCGTACGGTACAATAGGGAACTGCTAGAAAAATCTCCGGTCACTGGTGCGAAGATGTACCAGCACCCAGAGTGGAGCACCCACAAGAACACACATCTCAAAGAACTCCCATTATTGTACAGGGTGAGTAACTCTCTTTTCCATGGCTTCCTGAAGAAACAGGAAGGCCAAATTCTGTGGCTGGGGAATCAGAAGGCTCCGACTAATGCATGGGGAATGTCATCCATATGAGCAATTGTTTCAGGCTCTGTAGAGTCAGGGAGGCATCACTATGAGTTTACTCTCAGCTCAGATTTACATTCTCTCAGCAACCATAAGAGCTAGAGCCATTTAAAAAACCCAAAGATGTTGGACTGATGTTATGCAGCAAGAGGCAAATTCTGGGACTGTAGAAAATATACACAGTTACAGCACATGACTGGAAGTGGTAATCTGCAGGTTCATACCCTAGTTTGGGTTGTAATTTGGCTTGTGACCTCAGGCCAGTAATTTAAACTTAAAGTAACATTTACTCAGTTTCCCCATTTGCAAAATAAGGATTAATTACCCTAACTCATATTGGGTTGTTAGACTGATGTCATTAATGGCTGTAAAGTGCTTTATGTTCTTTAGATGAAGGGCATTGTGCCTGTCTTCCTTTTGCTAATGATCATCAAAGCATCTGAGCTATGGAATGCAAATTATTTTACTACGTTCACCACTTTCAAATGTAGCTAAGCTTCATTTAGTCTTTCACTAATAATTGTTCAGTGCCAATAAAAATATCCTAAATCTGTAGAAACTTGTTTCAGTTTCAGGTAATTTATACAAATTTCATTTTCTCTGATGTATCAAAATTTTGGAAGTATTTCTGCAAGCATGATTTTTGCTCATGTGACATCATCAGAGATTTTCAAAATCCCACGCACAATCCTCATTGGTATAGGGACACCATTAAGTGAATACATTTCATTTACATGGATCACCAATATGTTGTTGGCAGACTTACCTCTCTGTAGGTTTGAATTAGTTTTTGGAATATTCTGTTAAACATAATACAAGGATTCTTTCCAGGTTGACAGTTCTTTTCCATCTTTCTGATGATCTTCCTTCTCCCACTAAAATCAGAGATTAAACTCTCATAGATTTCTATGAGGTCTATATTAGGTCTGTTTATTAAGATAAGAATTCTGCTACTCTTGGGGAAACTGTGCATCATTTAGATCAAAGGACGCCTTTGACTTCACTGGGTACAGGATAACCACAATTAAAATTTTTATTGATCTTATTTGCAATTATTTCCCCCTACTTCATTATTCTCCTTTGGAAATTCTTCTTAGTCCCATGTTGTTCTCATCATTTTCTGGATGCAGAAGATGGAACACAGCTTACTTTAGACCCCACCAACAATGTTCCAGAGTTACTTATGTCAACTCACAGGGCCATGGCCAAAAAGGATTAGGGATTCGCTTCAAATCAGAGTTGATTAGGGATAGTTGTTTTTATTAATCTCACTACGTCACTACTATTACAGGGTTAATACTGCCAAATGGTTGCACAGCCACTGCAAAGTGACACATCAATAAGCACAGGCAGAGCAATGCATAAAAAAGTAACAGGCACTTAGAAATGCTTACGCCCCTTCAGTCTGCGGGGAGTCACGTTTCTGTCACCTGGCATCAGAGCTGCAGTGGATATGGTTCCAGCTGGGGGAATCCAGGGTGCCCTCCGAGGTCTAGGTCTCTGGTGAGACTCACCGGGCAAAGGACTCCCTACACTAATTATACTACAGTTGTTTACCAGGTGTGCATGTACTGGCTCAATGTCATTCTTGTCACTCTTATGAGCTGAGACCAAGCTCAAACTTGTTTACCGCTTAGTAGTTTCCCAACTCAAGTGCATGGGTTAAAGCTTGCAGAGTCCCAGGCTATGTACTCCAGGAATGGAAATACATTGGGTCTACAGCTTAGCATGCTAGGAGGCACATAATAGTTTTTATGTGACAACTTGGAAACCTGATTAGGGATAGTGGGTATAGGCACATTTGTTCAGTTTTCCATAGTATTTCCTCTTTTCTTTTGTAATACATTGGGCCAAATTCTTCCCTCGTGTAACAATTTTCTAGTTAAACAACTTAGAGCAGAACTATACTTGCCATTTATTTTAAACACAGCCATAATACAAACCCATTAAAATCTGTGTTTTGGACCTTTCAGCCCATTAGATTTTCCAGATTCCTAGAAACTACATCACATGCTAAGAACTATGGTATATATTAATTTCTTTAAACTATTAGGAATCGAGTTTAAGATTACTTATTACTATGAACTATGCATATAAATTATGTCTGAACAGCAGTAAGCATCCGACTTAATGCTATGTATTGATCTAAACATTGATTTAGTGTGCATGAATGGAAATTGTGCTTGTCCATCATTGATTATGGGGATTTATATATTGTGTCAGATGGTGCCATCTTCTGTGCAGCAGAAACTGTACATTTCATTGTAAAATTATGTTGGAATTGTTTTATTTGGGTGTTTTTTCCATTCATTGCACAATCCAGGAATTGGTTGACTAATATTATTTTGTTTTTTATATGGTAGTCACTACTATAAGGGAAGTTTATGTTTAGAGAGTACTACCAAATAGACCTTTGTTTTATATCAGTTCAAACTAGCAATTCTCTTCCCATTTCAATATGGCAATAGTTAAAGAATTTCTGAAACACATTTTATCCAGAATTGTTTATTATAATCTCCTCCAGATAACGTCCACTTCATCAAATTCTTTTGAGTGCAAAGGGGCTGCTTTGAGGAAGAGTGAAAGGAACTATATCAAAGGTTACACAAACTCTATGCACATGCAAACTACTATCAGCGGGGAGGGGCAGAAAAACAAAATTGGTTGTGATGCTATAGTTCTCATAGCTAGCTTTTTAACTGAGTACAGTGGAAAGTAAATGAAGATGAGGAAGACAGTGAGGTGCTGACAGTCTGAGACACCGGCCTCATTCTGAGACAAGCAACAAAATATCTGAGAGTGACTGGAATTTGGATCTGTCTTGTGCTAGGAAACTAAGATCCATCAAGTGCAAAACTGGAACAACCCTAACCCTTAGACTTACAAAAGACAGAGATGTTTTCATTTATTTAATGTGTTAAATCTGTAACCCACTAAACCTGTATAGTTTCTTCTCCTTTATAATTGCACTATAATAAACTAAGCACTTCTAATTTATGCCATCAAATAATCCACGATGTATGTGAAATATCAACAGCACTATCCTATTCATTCTTTCATATTTAGAGAGTCTGCAGCAAGATATTTGAGCAATTCAGGGCTATCTCCCCTCTTTATTCTATTAAGTCATTTCAGTATGCCAGGGTGGTACCATTACGTTGCATAATACACAATAGACTACTTTTTAATGTAAAAGTCCTGTCAAACTTCTATTTCAATGCAGCCATTTTTGTGACAGAGATAAGTAAACAACTTGGAAAATACCAGTAATGTCTGTCTAGCTGATTTATAACATACGTATCGTGAAATGTCTCTGGCTGACTCAAGATATATATATTTTTAATATGGATCCATTTTAATATTGCATTTTATTCAATGATTGCATTTTATTCTTCCTTTTTAACTAAAATGGCATCACCAATAAACAGTATACAATCTTTTTTTAATTACTGTATTTTTAAAGTCATCCATAAAAGAAGGCATTATTCCCCAAAATCCAAACAATTGACACCTCAGAGTAAACCCCCTGCTAAAACAGGAAATAACTTTCATACCCTGTTATATCATGTAATATAGACAGACATTGGTCAATTGGTAATAAACAGGTAAACATTAGGAAATTAACAAAATCATCTTAAACATGTGATTAAATGTATTTCATTAAATACTGGGCTGATTTCACCAAAAACATTTTTAAAGATAATATACAAATCCATAGTTGGGAATTATTTATTCATTACAAAAATACAAGTGAATAATTTTTCTCTCATTTGCATTATTTTGGATTTTTTTGGCATCTTGAGACATCTTACCCTAAATGTCTGACTCCAAAACGGAAACCACACAGAGTGGTACATGGTATGTATGTGGAGTTAAGGTACATTGTAAAAGACTAGGATCAGATTTTGTGGCATTTGTATAAATCCAAAGCATACTGATGGAAGTTGTATATTGAGGGCTTATCTTACTCCAATGAAGTCTTTCCATTGCATTCAGTGTGGGATTGACTAGCACCCTGAGACACTCTCTCAGTAAAATTTATCAGCAGGCATGCGTAATACTCCCTTCTGAGCGCAGAACACTGCACATTTTTGAATTCACAAACACACAAAGCATTTGTGGTGGGGTTTGTTTTTTCATCAGTACAGGGAATATGTGGGTAGTAGAAGAGAGGTGGCTCAGGAATACTCATGTGAGTATGTAGCACGCACAAAAGCAATATGGCACATAAAAGGGGATGATGTCTCTACTGCTTCCTTTCTTAAACCGTGATTTGATTTACTAACAGGTGGTAGAACATCTGAGCTTTCAGAAATTTGAACATGGAAAGATGTAAGCATAATTCAAGCAAGTCCTTGTTTAACGTGCAAGATGCAGTGTCAAGTACAGTATTCCTTTCTCAAGAAGAGAATGAATTGCACAACATGTGTAAGTTCTAGCAGACCATGGCTCTTAAAAAGTACACAGATCTACATTTAGTAATTTAGGGTCAGGACAACTTCTGTCCCCATTATAATTACTACATTTTTTTTACTAGCAATATTCTATTGGGGAAATTCTGTAGGGAAAATACTATATCTCAAATTAGCTTGGTCCTCTGCGGTTGAGAGCAGCACAAAACTTCCTTATGAAATTTGCAGCCAAAGCTTAATATAAACCTAAAATTTGGCCAGACTCTCCACAAATTTTGCAATCCTTCTTCAACTATGTGATAAGTTTTAAGTATGCTTGTGCTGAACAGTGGTTTCGGTTTAAAACATGAAAAACTCAGTGGTTTTAGTGGATTTCACTCTGAGGTAGCACATATATTACATACAAAAATATACAGTATGTGCATAATATATCAAGTGTGTGTATGTGCATCAAAGAAGGGAATGTATGGTAAAGTTTGCTTTTTTAAATAACAGGCAATTATGTGTAGATTGCTTCCATATGGGCCAATGATGTCCAAAAGCAGATCAAACTTATGCAACAATATTTTGGGGGATGCTTCTTAATGCCCTAACAGGCATTATGTTTGTTTTGGTTTGAGCACCAGTCAAAGGCATGATTAACATTTAAAACAAGGGTTACTTATGGGCAGGGAAAGGACATTTGCAGAATCAAAGACCAAATACATTACATCGGATGTTGCACTTTTTTCTGAGTTAACAGCATAAAACTTGCATGAATAATACCTAGCGCTTTATATGTCTGACACATTCTGCCAGTAGTTTTAAGCAATATATAGGTGTACATGTATTTTACTTTAGCATTACATTCCTATACCAATTTACAAATGTAGCTTCATTCATTTAAAGTTACAAATCATCTCTTAAAACAGACTCTAAGAAATGTTAACAGAATAACATCATAAAATGTTTTTTTCCGTTAGTTACTTTAAAATTTTAAAATGTGAATGCAAACCGATGTGCTGTGATAAGGGTAATGCAATATCTTAAGGGACTTATAATAAAATATAATTAGTAGGAACTTTATGTTATATTCCCTTAATTATTTTAATGTGTGCAAAAGCCCTGGTGATTTATTTTCTGGGATTACTCTGAGTGCAAATATAATTTAACTGATTTTTTTTCATTTCTATTTTTTAATATTAGAAAATAAGGCAAGTCCATTTCTGAAAAAGGTGCTGCACTTCTGGGCTAAACATATCTTCTATACCAATAGATAAACATGTGACAACTATGAAAATTATCAATAATAAAAACATTAAAAATAGCTGCAATTTCATATAGACTGAAAAGCTATCAAAAGACAAAGTGACCCAGCAGTAATTTCAGAAAATATTTTTCGACTTCATAAATACAAGCAACCTGTATTTACATAAATTATCTTCTAAACTAGTTTTCCTTTGAAACATACTTTTGTTTTTAACAGATATGTCCATTGAATTATATAAATGTTTCAAATGTGATAAAAGGACTGTGTAGTAAAATAGAAATATCAGATGTTACTTTTTGGATTTTTTTTACTAGGATTTGGTTTTTAAATAAAAAGCAGTCAGCTACTACAGAGCTTTTAAAAAACACAATGCCAGGAAATGAAAAACTCTGTACTTGTAATTATTAGTGATACAGTATAAAGACTCCATTGTGGGTTATTAGGTTAAGTTTACATGTGTTCTATTGATTATTTTCAACTTTTCTGCCTTTTAATCCCTGCAAATGGTTTATCTTAATTTTGAACTTCAAGACATTGTTTCAAAATGTATAAAGTAGAATATATAGCTATTCCAGACCTAATTCTTTATATTTTGGCATTTTACATTGAGCACATTTTCACAATGGTGATTTCAAAACTTCAAAATTTTAAAAAATGTAGACATTGCAATACAAAGTCAGCGTTCACTTATGCAAAATGGAATGTAATTCTTACTACCTCTTACTGAAACACTGGGAGACAATGATATTTTATATTGAAACACATACACTTCTCTAGTTTGTTGCCAGAAGGAAACTAGATACAGTAGTATTATTTTATAGCATACATTTCACTAGGTGTGAGTGATGTTTGTGTTGGAAAATGTAATAGTGCGTAAAAAATCCTGCTCCCTTTTAACTCTATGGGAATTTTTCCATTTGACTTCATTACAAGAAAAGGTATGTATGTTCTCATTGAAGTCAATGTAAGAATTTAGCCCATGCCAGTCAGATAATCTTGAAAGTCTTTTACCCAGCAAAGCATAAAGAAGCTAGTGTATAAAGACTTGGGTTCAAACAGTAGTGCAAAGTTATATTGTCTCCAAATGACTGCACCTCTTTTTCTGTTATTAACAACCAGTGAACAGAAAACAGAGTGCCTATCCTACTTTTCCAACACTGTTTATAACATGGAAAAAAGGTGTCCAATATCCTAAGGGAATAATCATTTCCATAACACAACCCACAGGGTGGTAAATCTGAATCAATTGTAGAACGAATATCTATTTTTATACCATTTTTTATTTCGTGGAATGTCCACGGTATGCTGACTTCTATTCATGATGACATAGAAACAATAACCTTTGAATCGGAAGGTTGGTAGAGGTTAAAGTGAATCCCCAGCAAAGCTGCATATTTAGGCTCGAGATGGAAAGGTATTTTTACTGTAGTTTCACATTAAGTGGTGAAATGTAAGCAGTGTCAACTATTAAGTTCACCTGAGGTGCTTGAGTGCAGGGGCTCATATTTAAATTGGAATGAAATGAGCTTCCTCGGAAGGTCAGGCTACTATGACTGTGGTCACTGCTGCATAGGGCTGAAGGGTAAAAAAAAAAACCCACAAAAATTTTGATTTGCTTATTCTCTAGCTCTAAGATTAAACTCTAAAGGAGAAACAGAGGGAAAACTTAGAAAGAGGAAGTCCTGAATAGCGGCATAATGTAGTTTTCTCTAAAGCTCTAAACAAATGCAAAGGAATTTTAGAATAATTACAATATGATAATTCTTTTTCCTTAAAAATATCTGTAAAGTATATATTTTATAAGTGCATAATTAGAAAATACCTCTTTTTAAATATAGTTAAAAACATATTATGCAATTGATATGGTTTAACTTTGGTACAATCCTATGTTTTTTGTTTTGTTTTTAGCAAAGATAAGTAGCTATATATCAAACCACTGAAACTGTAGATTTATGATAAATTTAAATACACCAAAATAGCTAAATGCATGAAGCTTTAACTTGAAATAAAGATTCAAAGTAACTTGATTGGGGCTATACACTGCTTTCCCATGTTTACAAAAAAAGGTCTCCTATGATGTGTGCAATATCAGCTCATATCTGAATTAATTAATATGCAAATTTATGTTCATTTTTCATGTCCAAATTGGAATCACAAATGAATCATGTCTCCCTTCTTTGACCTGATCTTGTTCTTTGTTGCATTTTTCGGCAAGTTCCTGTTTTCTAATTCAGCTCCATATAAAACATTTTTTAAGAAGTCCCATCTCCCTTCAGATAGTTGTCACCTTAAAAATGGCAAGTAACACATTAGATATAGACACAGAACCTTATAGTTTAACACTGTTTACAAATCTTGACAACTGTGTTACTAATGTACAGTAAGCGGATTTTTTTTTTTGCAATAGTTCTTAAAAGTACATTAAAAGTACATCTTTTTTATCTTTTGCTTTGAACTTCACTGGAATTCATTTCTATTTCATTTCTGATCATTGTTTGTATTTGTACATTTTTTCAAATGGGTCTCCATTTTAAAATATAATAATTCTCCAATTCTTTGGCTTCAGAGGAATCATATAGCTGTGATAGCTCCATTGTGGCGAGAACGTGACCTTTCCAAATTTACTCGTCTGTTATCTGTAATAAAAAGAGAGAGAAAAGAACACACCATAAGATTTGAAAAATGGATATTGCAATGTCAAGAGGTTTTCAAACAGTCCTGAAAATCATTTCAAATAAATATGTAAATAAGTAACTAGGAAACTGGATCAGAGACATTTTACATTGCAGCTGCCAGGCTGAGTTCAAGAGTTCTGCAATCAGCAATAAATTACTTACTTGATCAGAGAAGCAGGGTGATAAAAGCATTGGAAGAATCCTGAAGCACATTCCCTTTGGAAATAGCAGATGACAAATAAAATGCGGGGGAAAAGTGTTTTTCTACAAAGAATCTACGTACAGTGACTTTGGAGGAAGGTAATTCCAATTTCCACTTGAGCGTTCAGTACAAATGGGGTGAAAATGCACTTCTCGGACAGGACAAGACACACTCAAAATGTAAGAGTTATAAGACTGCTCACTGTAATTGGGCACATACTTTTGTATAAATAGAACAGTTAAACCTGCCACTTCCTAACACTGATTGTGCAGTGTTAACTTTCCATATGCAATATTACAAAGTAATTATTGCAATGAATAATGAATATGTCCACGACACAGGAAGAAATAATCCTGGGCTAAAGCCAAATGCTTTTAAAGTAAGTTTTAAAAGCCAGGAATGTGACAGAAAACATACTTTTCTTTTTTTGAAACAAGAATGGATTTGTCCTGTGGATTTCTGAGCCAGCTAGTCCAACTGTTATACATACAATTCTTGTTTGACAAAGTGTTCTAGTGAACACCTATGTTGTAGACCAGGAAAGCCACAAATTGGCTGACTGCATAGGGGAGGGAAAGAGTATGGTGTAGATCCCTTGTCCAATCCAATGGAAACTCCTTTGCAACCATACATGCTATATATGGTTCTGGCTTCGTACTATTTTTGTAGCTGTTGTTGGTGTTTTTGCTGCCTTCACCTTCCCCACCTCCATCAATGTATGGTTAAGATAATGCATCTAGGCTATCCCCTCTTGTGAGGGAATAAAACTCACCTGCCAATGATAAGGTCAGCAGTTACTGGAAATTACAGCTCAGTACACTGCTGCCTAAGCAGGAAAAGTCCAGGAAGGGGAATATCGACCCAATAATGTGATATGCTTCTAATACAACAGTGAGCAGTAAAGTATTGAGCAAATGTTTAATACTAGTGGGGAAAGGAGCCCAAGTACTGTCTTCTGTGGAGCTAGTTAGTTGATAGATTTTCCATGTTACTAATTCTAAGTCTACAAAAAAAATCAAGATATTTATGACTGATAGCAACTGTTGATTTCTTTTTATTCACTTTATGGTTTTTGACTCGTTAGAGTTCATTTTTCTCCGCAATGAAGGTAGGAAACATTTTTCCCCAAATGAAAGCACAGATTCTCTTGTAATTACATGTCTCCAGGAGCACTGAGGAGCCCTAAAAACCTCAAATTCTAACAGATGGAAACATTGGTTTCCTTTCTGAGATGATCTCAAATCAAGCTCATTTAATTTTTAATCATTAGTCATAACCTGAGTTGGTTTCCTAAGTTATTTACAGCTGCTAACAAGTGGTTGACATTTACTAAGCATGGTAAGGACACAGATTGTAAGTTAGCGAGTTAGGTTGTGGGTGGAGAAAGTTCCAGACATCTACGCATGACAGGGCAATGATCCAGTTTCTCTCACTAGGACATGATCTTGGCACTTAAATGAGATTTTTCTGCAGTGCTTTGAAAAGAGAACTTTCTAGCACCTCTTGCTGATGGGAAGGAAGGTAGGCTGCAAATTATACTCTGCTCATATCTTCATGCCACACTACAAAAGGGATGGATTACTGTGCCTGTATTTTGAGACTGCAAAAATGTGTAGTAGTATAGTTATCTGTCCAGCTGTGATCAAAATTTCCATTTGTTTGTAAGTTTTACACAGGAAATGAAGTACTAGTGTAGTCTTTAAGGTGCCACAGGACTCCTTGTTATTTGTATGAGAGTCCACAGCACACTATCGTTGCTGCCAACAAGAATAATCACCAATCAATCCCTGCACATTGATTTCAGAGGCCTATCCAATTTTAGAGTGAAATCTTACTGTGTTTTGACTCTGGGACGGTAGCACATCATTATAGTTTCTGCTTGCCACTTCCAGAATATCTTTTCAGTTCTTCTGGCTATTAATTCTAATCAATGATCTTCTGTCTTCCTTGGATAGTTGAAGAAATTTTTTGGGGGCAAGCCTGATTATTATTTGATTGAGCCATGCTGCCATTGATGGGTGTGTTCCATATAACTCTCTATTCCTTTGGATCTTGACAATTAACTTCTATAGTTCCCATCCTGAGGACATGGTATGAAGCGGAATCGTCTAGTTGTGTGGTTTTCTTCTCTCTAGTGGCCACAGCCTGCCTATTCTTGTCTGTCTCAAGTGTATAGATGCTGTCACGACTGCTTGTTTCTGGTGGTTACAAACTGCCATTCTTTTCCCTGGCTTCCTCTCTCACTGACTCCTTAAGGGCTAGGCTCCTTTATTCCTTGACTGTGGGGTAGCTTCCTGAATCTGGCTATCTAGCTACTCCATAGCTTTTCTAATTCTCAGTAACAGTTCTACTTGGCTCCTCAATCCAGGAATATTTTCTTTCGGCAGTCACCAAATTGTCATTCATATACAACAAACACTTTCTGGCTTCAGGCAGGAAAGCAAACATCACACATTTACTGCAGGTTGTCTTCACTGTTCCACTGCTGGCCATCTTGAAATCACATATGGAGCTGAACCAGGAATGAAAGTCATTCATGCTCACTCTGAAACGTTCCTGCTAGCTGGCTCTGTATGGCTCAATTTATGTAGCAAGTGACTTTGTATACCTAGTCTTTTGCGGCTTAAGTGACTATCATATCTCACCACCTCTCTCTGAGCAATCAACCACGCAGACTTCAAAAGCGGGGCTGATCAATGTTCTAAGAATCAGAGTCATGGGGCCCTTACTATAGCACCAACAAAATCAGGGGCTCATGGCCCAGCTACACAATCCATACAAAAAGAACAAACAAAAAGTCCAACAACCGACCCCCACATTCCTCACCACTAGTTGTAGCCAGACAGGAACCCCCCTTGTAACATCCATTTTTGCTTGCCTGGAGCATACAGGGCACACAGAACAGAAGGCCCAGGCTGCTGTGACCGTGAATGGCTGTAAACAGAGATACGCCAATTGCTGACCAAGAGGCTGCCAAGGAGTGTCCTTGACTTAACCCATATTGATATGAACACACAGCTGTCCGCGGGGGGAGGAATCTCTCGCCCAGTAAAAAAATGTCTAGTACTCACAATTTAGTTATCTCTCTTGCAAGTGTAAATTGCTTATTAGAACTGGCGCCACAAAACGGACCAGTACAATTCGGCATCTTAGATAAGAAAGAGGATACGGGCCCCCAGGGGTATAAAGATGGGTCCAGCAGCACATTTTCTCTGAGTGTCAATTTACCATCTATCTGCTGGTTGGGTTAGGTGTTTGATCTCCCGAGGTTCCAAGGGGACGCCCACCTCGTATTCGTCTTTCTTAGGAATTGAGAGACCAGCCCTGGCCTGACACGCTGGAGTCGAGAGGCACAGAAAGGGGTAAAAATTGTACCTGAATGTGGTCCTTTGCTTAAGTATATATATACATAGTGTTAGAGCTCTTTAAAGATTAAGCTGTCACTTGGTACAATTATTTCTATTTTCTATCTACCTTTTTCCTGTAATCATTTTTAAGACCTATATATATATATTTGCTAGCATTTAAGAAATAGAGCAATAGCCATTGTAACCATATGATTTATAAGCTTCTTTAATAAACCTGTAACTGTTTAAGCTTTAACCTGACTCCTTCAGTTGCTGTAATAGAACCAAGCACAATTTAAAAGAACTTCAGCCGGTCATAAAGGGACAGACATAGGGAGAGCTTGGGCGTTTGGATCTGTGTCACTCCCAGGTGACAAGATCCGTTGGGGCACCTTTTCAGCCTTTCCTAGGCTGCCCGCTGCAAAGGAACCCCTGTGTTCTAGCAGCTAAAATCTAAGGTGTAATAAGCACTTCCTATATAACGGGGCATCTGTTGGCCTGCTGGCCACCCTCTGCGACAGGACCCCGGTCCTAGCAGTAAAGACACGGACGTTAAACCTTTTCTCGGAAATATACACACACACACTGCCCTGACCGTCGGCTGACACTAGTTCTACTGCTTTTGAGCATAGGATACATAATTATGTCCTCCAAAGCTCTCCTATCAGCAGCTCCTGTTTTCAGCTCATGTTGAAATGGTAATGTTAAAGTTAAAGTAATGATCTGCAAACAAAGAAACTTCTAAAGCCAGAAAAACAAATTCTATATGAACCCTAGTAATATTTGGCCTGGAATGGTTTATGAGCTTATCGATCAAGCAAACAATAACCAAAGTCCAATACAAACCCACCATTGACACAAATGCAGGCATTAAGCCACTTAAACGAAGGACATAGAATAGCTATTACTATAGTGTAGAATGAGAATTTACTATAACGATAAACTTTAAATAAAGGTGTTCACTCCACATCCAGTCTGCAGACAAACACATCAAACCTGGTTCAGTGGAGCATAAGCTTGAAGCTTTCCAGCTCATTCAGCATTGACTGACATTGTACTAAAGCAGGAGATTTCACATTGGAGGCTGCAATATGGACCAGATCGATTAAATAAAGTGTGAATAGCTCAAAAACGTCAAGTAATATAATTACCTGAATAAAATAGCTCCATAGGGCTGTATTCTCCCCTTTGCTTTATAGGAGCCATATTGAACTCTAGGAAAACAAGATCTGTGCATGTATGTAAAGCTATTATTGCACGGAAATCTTTTAAATGAAGGACAAATGTCCACAAAAAGCACAAGGAAAAACCCAAAGGCACAAGACTGCAGCCTTAACTCAGTAGCATCCAACACTGCAGCCAAAAGAAATGTCAACAGCAGGCAAAAATGATGGTGAATGATGACATTTCTGTGTCCATTATTTGCCCAACCCAGTCAACATATCTAGCTGATGAACGAGATTTCTTTATACATACAGAGTTTAGGTCTGCAAGTGGTGGTCAGTAATTATACCAAAATATTTATAATATATGGAGAACTATTGTAACAAGTCACCCAGGAAAAGTGACAAGCTGTAATCACTTAGAGTGTGTCTAAACTATACCCCTCTGTCGGCAGAGGGATGTAAATGCACTTTGAAAGTGCAAATGAAGCGGGGATTTAAATATCCCGTGCTTCATTTGCATAATCGCGTCATGGCACTGTTTCCAACAAGCGCCATTTCAAAACTGAAATCGCCGTTTTTCTGACAACGGGGCGCCTTTTCGAAAGATCCAGTACTCCTCATTTTTTGAGGAGAACAGGATCTTTTGAAAAATTGTGCACAACTGACGGGCACTATTGAATGAAAGGCCCACCAACGGCAGGAGTGGGGGAGAAAAAGAGGGACAACTGCCCCAGGACCCGCTGATTCAAAAGAGCATGGGGTCCCTGGCTGTTGCTCCTGGGCTGGAAGTGGAAAGAGGGGGGCAGATCCAGCCCTGTCCCTTCTACCCCAGGTACCACTCCTTCCAGGAGTGAGAAGCTGGGCCTTCCCCCACTTAGCATAGAGATCCAGCAAGCTGGTTGGCTGCCCTGTATACATATGAATTTTAAAACAATCTCAAAGAAACTTACTAGCTGTGGACCCCTTCTAGTAGTCTTTGGTCCCACAGACAAGCTTATTGTGTATCTGCTTGGTAGCTATAAGAATGACCATTAAAAGCAACCCACAAGATGTTATTTGTTTGGCTCTATGGAAATAGGTAGGCTTGATATGCTTAATGTTTGCCTCAGGGCTAGATTTAGGGACAGGTGACCCAGGTTTGGGAAATGCTGGGTTCGGGGTGCTGTTTTTGTTGTTAGTGACAAAGGAGAAAACAGAATGTTTGAAACTAAAGTGTTTCAGGAATTTCGTATGTGGATTCACTTTTTACTAGTCTCCTAGAATGTTCTGGACCTTAGAAGAATCTCATGGAACCTTCCAGACTGACTGAGAAATATATTTTCTTTGAATCTCCTAGAGTGCTGTCAGCCAAGCCCTCATGGGTAGAAATGTGGCAGGGCATCATTAGTGAGATAAGATCAAAATGATCCAGCTGCGATATTGTGACTCTTATTTTATTAAATGTGAAAGTGTACTTTATGTTTTAAGACTTGAAGAGTATAAATACCATAAAAACCCAGCACTGGAGCAATGTGATTAAGCATCTGATTTCAATTAATTCTTCCTTGAAAAATAATAATTTGGCTTTCTGAGATACTACTGAACATAACAGTAATATCCTAGGTTGGTAGAGCTCCTTGGGAAATATGACAATGTCATGCATGAACACTTATTTGGCATAGTTTGTAAAAACACTATGGGCTATTACTGCAGCAAAACAATTAAAAATGAATTGAACAACCTTATGGCAAAGAAGGTGCTTGACAACCTTTTGATGCATCTCAGCAAAGTCAAATATCATGCTGTAATAGTGGACGGCACTCCAAAATTTAGTTACAGATAAAAGATGTCATTCACAGTAAGATTTTCTGACAACAAGGATGGCTGTGTCTAAGTATGGAAACACTTTCCAGTCTCTGGATGACTCTATTGGAAAAGGCCTAGCAGAACTGTTTATAACATTTTGAATGAGAATAAAATAAAGCTTCAGAACTGCCAAGGCCAACGCTATGACAACGGCACGAACACGAAAGGAAGAAACAGTGGTGCCAAGGCAGGGATCCTTGTGCTGAATTCCAGAGCTTCCTTTATGCTTCATGACTGTCATTCCATCAACCTGGTTGTGTCAGATGCAGCATCATCTTTAGATTTAGCAACCCCATCTGGACTATTGCAAATAATATATACATCTTGTTTTCAGCATCAGCCAAGAGTTGGCAGATCCTCATGGACAAAGTTACAAATCTGACTGTGAAATCGCTAAGTGATATTCACTCAAAGAGTTGTGTTGACAGTGTGGTACCAACTGACTGAGGTTTACAACACCGTTATGAAACTGGCACAATTGAGTAATGCTGAAGCTGGAATCGGACATGAAGTGCAAAGACTAGCAAACCAGATCACTGTCTTCAAATTTCTGGTCTAATTTGTGGTTTGGAATGATATGCTGTTCTAAGTTAACTTTGTAAGCAAGGCATTATAAACTCAGTCAATACACAGTACAATCACTACTACTTTGAGAAGAAGCTGCCTTGATTTTGTTGTGGCCTACAGAGACAATGCATTTGAAGATGCCATGACTGCTGCTGAAGAAATGGTGGACAACTTAGGAGCTGAACCTTATTCATTTAAAAAAAAAAAGGCAAATTGGTTATGAAGGCAGAGCTGAAGAGCTGGGGAAGCTCACTCAGTGACACTACTTGAGTGTCGAAGAAAGGTTCAGAGAAATGAAGCACAACAAAAAGACCTAGAGATTTCTGTATGATTTAGTAAGACTGCTGAAATACTGGAAAACATTCTTGAACAATTGAACAATCGACCTTCACTGGATGACGACACATGGGGACTATTTGGATATCAATGATAACAACCACAATGTTGAACTGGACGACATCCATCACATTTTGCAACAAGGTAAGCATTCCCCACTCTAAATCATTCATGATACAGAACTGAAGGACACTTTTCCTAATGTGTAGACAGCTCTGTGGATTCTGCTCACACTGACATTTATAGTTGTGAATGGTGAGTAAAGCTTTTTTAAGCTCTGACTCAATGAAATATATCTTTGATCAATGATGGCAAGAAGAGACTGAGTTTGCTATTTCATTGCTTGAAAATGCCACTGGCCAGACTTTAGATCTCTGGGAGACAGTGCTATAGCACATGAGAGCAAAGACATGAAGAGTGAACCAGTCCTTTGAACTGAAGGACCATGCTTAACATTCTAAGGCCGTCCATCATTTACTGAAACACTAATTAATGATAAAAAGCTTCCAAGGGGTAGCAGAGTTAGTCGGTATCTGGAAAAACTTAAAAAACAATGAATAGTCTAACAGCACCTTAAAGACTAACAAAACATGTCGATGGTATCATGAGCTTTCGTAGGATTGTGTCCATGAAAGCTCATGAAACCACCTACATGTTTTGTTAGTCTTTAAGGTGCTGCTAGACTATTGGTTGTTATTTAATGTTGGTTCACCCAATGTTGATGTACAGTTCTGCAGTTCTCTCTCCCTGTGTTTTGTGTTGAGTACCAATACCAGTGTAAAACACTTGTCACAAAATGATTTTATAGCATACAACTATTTAAAAATAAACTGGTAAACTTGGGATTCAGGGAAGGAGGGGGTCAATGTTTTTTCTGCCTTTCATAGCTCTTCATAGGAAGCAGACTAAATACATTTTAAAAAATTCACAGCAGCTTTATACTATGTAATACATTAATGTATGTGTAAAGACCTAACTAGATCATTCCTTCAAATGAAGTGAACCTGCAATTAAGAGTGTAGGCCCAAATAAAATCTTAGATACCCTGGATAAAATCAGAATGTAACCTTTATTGTGTTATCTTGATGCTTCACTTTATTATAAATAGATGAACTTAGTAAATACAAATCAGAAGTGGAAGGCAATTTTCCCTCTAATCTTTTCCATCCACGTGTGGAATAAAATTGTATATGCACCCAGGCACGTGTGAATGTGCACTACCAGCAGAAACCAAAAAAACTAGTGGTGGGCACTCTGCTGATCAGGTAGGTGACATGTGAATCTATTCTAAGTGGCTGCACATTGCACAATTTACAAGGAACGCTGCTGAAATGGACCTCCAGAGATCATGAAGTCCATTCTCTTGCTCTCAACAATCTTTTAGATACTTGAAAACTTTTATGTCTCCTCTCAGTCTTTTCTTTTTCAGACTAAACAAACACAATTCTTTCAATCTTCCCTTAAAAGGACATGTTTTCTAGAAGTTTAATCATTTTTGTTGCTCTTCTCTGGACTTTCTCCAACGTGTCCACATCTTTCCTGAAATGTGGCATTGAGAAATGGAAACAGTATTCCAGTTGAGGCCTAATCAGTCAGAGTAGAGTGGAAGAATTACTTCTCATGTCCTGCTTACAATACTCCCAATATCACACTATTGACTCATATTTAGTTTCTGGTCCACTATGACCCCTAGATTTCTTTCCCCAATATTTGTTCTTAGGCAGTGAGTTCTCAATTTGTATATGTGCAACTCATTGTTCCTTTCTTTGCCTTTATCTTTATTGAATTTCAACCTATTTACCTTAGGCCATTTCTCCAGTTTGCTCAGATCATTTTGGATTTTCATCCTGCCCTCCAAAACACTTGCAATCCTTCCCAGCTTGGTACCATCAGCAAAATTGATATATTTACTCTCTCTGTCATTATCTATATCAGGGGTAGGCAAAAAGGCCTCCGTAGGCCAGATCTAGCCCGCCAAGCAATCCAGCCCCAAAGAAGCCCTGCTACTCCTCCTGACCCCAGGTCAATCAGGGCTTGGGGGCAGGAGGAGTGCGTGAAGTCTCCTCCCACCCTGCAAGGGGCTTAGCACTTAATGTCAACCACCAGCTGCTGCTCAGCTGGCAGATGACTCTAAGCAGATGACTGGTGCTCCTTGCAGACCCACTAAATCAAATGCCGGAGATTGACCTCTAGAGTGTCAATCTTCCCAGAGTGTAGATGTGCCTTCAAGAATGGTTATCCAATCAGTTATGCACACACCTAATAGTAACTCCACCTAGACTGTATTTCCCTAGTTTGTTAATGATATTATAAATGTTGTTTTAACTATCAACCTTCTTATCTATCATCTCAGGTTAGTTTTGTGATGGAAATAAATAATATATAGTCAACTCTGTCATTGAGACCTACATCTCATTAAATATAATGAAAAATTACCCATGTATAAAGATGAGAAGAGATGTCCAACTGCCTGTCAGTTTAGTGCCATGAGATGAACGGGGAAAAAGTTTTGAATAATTATTTCTCAGGCAACATATTATAATTATATAACATCCTCTCACTGCACAATGCAATTTCTTTATGTATGAGGAATTACAGATCTGGTAGGGAAAAATATCTTTGATAGGTAGTCTCTTCTTTTCTTAGTGCTCAACAGTAGTTATATGTTATTAAAAGAAAACTCTCAATAGTTGCAATGGATTTATTAATTCAGTAGCTTGTTATCAGCATGAAACTCTGCTGTGTTAGAGGAAAAAAACAAATTATATTTTACAGAACTGCACTACTAAGATTAAATCACTTTTCTGTACTTTCCTTTCTTATCCTCCCTGCCAGGTATTAAAAGTCGATGCTCTCTCTCTTATTATGAACCTCATTTTTTTGCAAACTATCATCTCTAGTAGCAATATAGAGGTTACATGATCAAAAAAACTCAATTATAGCAGCTTTGGTAAGACTGAAACACTTGATAACAGAAAAATCCACGGCATAATAACCTATAGCTTCAAGGAACACAAAACTAAATCTGTATTATCCTATAACGGGTACAGAAGTGTTTACTTTGATATGTCTAATATTAAAGCTAGAAGTGTATAAAACTATTCTCTTGGGCTTTTAATGGATAATATTTGCATATTTAATAAGTTGACATTAATAATTTAATAAGTTAATTCACTGCAGTTGAGTTAAATCTTAGTAATCAGTCAAAGTATCATTCAGAAAAACAATTATTCGGCATTATATTTGAACTGCATAGAAACAGCATCAGTGATCTTCTGTGGGCAAAATGTCAAAGCTCATTAAAAAGATTTTTTTGAAAACAGTTATTGGGTTTGCACATTTCAGATTCTGCATAAGGCTTTCATTTGCTAACTGAGCTTCGATCTTATTTATGTTCTACAACAAATATGATATGCATTTACAAAGCTAAAAGCAGATGCTGAGAACCTATGTGAGACTAGACACTAAATTGAAGCATCAATGAAGTCATGAATTTTATACAGTGGTGGCCCTTAAACAACCCAATTTTAATTGACTGAAGATTATTTTAGTAATCCCTTTATGATTTATTCTACTTAACATAGGGGACAACCTCTCTTTCAACAGTTAAGCTACCTACCTCCTATATCATCAGTTAAGGCAATTGACAAGTTAAGGCCCATATATGTGATAGTATTTTATATTACATTCTGTTAAATAATTCTGTTAAAAATAAGGGTAAGGCTCCAAAAGAAAGAACTCAAAAGTTAGGAAATGCCAAAATTATGGTTGTGTAGACAACCTTAGTCAGTTCCTATGTCCATGTGCATTGTGACTGGAGCCAAGAAATTTTTTTTAAACATATTTCAGCAAAAATTGTAGATTTAGATCAACCAAACCATTTTGTAAATTCATGTTCAATTTGCTGAATTGTTAAAGTTGAAAAAAACAAAAATTTAAAAAATGTTCCATTTGATACTCGGAGTGTTGTTATTAGGTTTCAAAACTCCTTTTCATTTAGAAATGTTCTTCAATTTTCTATAAAAATGTTAAAACTAAATGCTTTGTTTGACCAATACTTTTTTTAAAAAAATTGGCTTGCCAAAACTTAAAAAAAAAAATCCCCAACATTGTTTTTATTTCTCAAAACTGCCAGTAAACTGAAAAAATCAATTCTTCACATAGCTCTAACTGTGATTCAGTCTTTAACATGACCATATTTTCCTCCACAGACAGCAGCCACATTGGACAATACTCAGCCAAATGAGCCAACCATTCAATATTTTTAATCCTCCTCACTTTGGCTCCAACCCTTATTTAGTGCCCACCATTGAAAAATGTCACTAATGGTTCATCTGCACTGCACCTTTACTTCGAAATAACAATGCTAGCATCTACACAGCCATTTTGTTATTTCTAAATAATTTTGAAATAATGGACGGCTAATTCCAAAATCTGTAAACCTCATTCTATGAGGAATAATGCCTATTCTGAAATAGCCATTTCGAAATAAGGCATGTGTAGATGCTCTAGTGCTGCTATTATGAAATATCCCCTCATCAGGGCCATTCTAACTTATTCCTCCCCAATGCCTCCTGGGGCTCTAAATCGAGAGAGCTCATCTACATTAGGGAAGCCTGCCTCAGACTATTTTTGTGGCTTCCATGTAGTGTGTATGAGCTATTTCAAAATAAGCTATTTTGCGGAATAACTATTCTGGAATAGCTTATTTTGAAATAAGCGTGCAGTTTAGATGTACCCCTAAATGTGTGAAATCTTATTTCTGCCTGAATTTTTTTGCAGTGCTTATCAGCATAATAACCAAGTACCTCTTTACAACCCCCCTTTGAGTTAGAAAAGCACTGTTCTCTTCATTTTACAGATGGGGAACAGAGGTAGAGAGACAGACTGAGGATAAAATATACCCAAGCGTCCACTAAATTGGATGCTTCAGAGGGTGCGAGAAGGATTGAACTCAGTGACCTCTTAAGTCCCAGTCTAGTGCCTTAACTATAACATTAAATATTCTCTTTCTGCAACCTTAGTGAGGAAGGAATCCTACAGATAAACTCAATGGTTTCACAAACTCTGTTGTTTAAATCACAGGGTATGTCTAGACTACATGCCTCTGTCGCAAGAGGCATATAAATTAGACTACCCGACATAGTCAATGAAGCCGGGATTTAAATATCCCTGGCTTCATTAAAATAAAAATGGCTGCCACGCTGTGCTGGCTCAGCTGATCGTTGGCACAGCGCAGCAGTCAAGACGTGGATCAGTCGACAGCAGAAGCCTGTGTCAACTGCTCCTGGATACCTCGTTCACACAGTCTGACAAATCCACACAGAGGTATCTGTGTTAAACTGCATCTGAAAAACAATGTGCTATCCTGTGGCACCTTAAAGACTAACAAGTTTACTTGGGCATAAACTTTTATGGGTAAAAACCATGTTGCCAAAGGCATCTAACAAATACACCTGTTAATCTTTAAGAAACCATAGGAATCCTCAACTGTTATTTAACACTCATCTTTTCTACACAAATGCCTCTTTGACCTTCATCATGCCAATAGTTTTGAATATGAGCACAAGAGTATTTAATAGCATAGATCAGTGTAGTCTTCAAGTTGTCATTGTCAAGTCCAAGTCGAGTCTCAAGTCCCTAAAGTCACTTTCAAGACAAGTCCAACTCAAGGCTCAAGTCTTAATTTAAAAAATGTCAAGTCACTTTTGTACAAGTCATCAATATCACCATTTTTGGACAATTTTTGGCCCGTATCCGAGATGTTACGGAGGCATTGTCGAGGATTATCCGGCCCTCTGACTACTACCCCATGCTACTCATCCATATGGGCACAAATGATACTGCCAGGTGTGACACTGAGCAGATCAAGTGTGACTACAGGGCTTTGGGAGTACTGGTGAAGGAGTTTGGAGCACAGGTGGTATTCTCTTCTATCCTTCCTGTCAAAGGTAGGGGCCCGGGCAGAGAGAGGTGCATCCTGGAGGTGAATGCCTGGCTGCGACGATGGTGTCACCAGGAGGGATTCGGCTTCCTTGATCACAGGGTGCTCTTCCAGGAAGGACTGCTTGGCGGAGATGGAGTTCACCTTTCTAGGAGCGGGAAGGCCTTGTTTGGACACAGACTGGCTAACCTTGTGAGGAGGGCTTTAAACTAGGTTTGTCGGGGGCAGGTGAGCAAAGCCCACAGGTAAGTGCTGAATGTGCGGGACTGGGAGATGGGTTGGAAATGGGGGGGGACTACGGCCTATAATGGCAAGGAGAAAGGAGGGTCAGGGCACAACAGGGAGGCAAGATCAAATCAGTATCTTAGATGCCTATATACAAATGCGAGAAGTATGGGTAATAAGCAGGAAGAACTGGAATTGCTAACCAATAAATACAACTATGATATCATTGGTATTACAGAAACCTGGTGGGATGGGACGCATGATTGGAATATTGGTATGGAAGGGTACGGCTTGCTCAGGAAGGACAGACAGGGAAAAAAGGGAGGAGGGGTTGCCTTGTATATTAAAAATGTACACACTTGGACTGAAGTGGAGATGAACGTAGGAGATAGCTGTGTAGAGAGTCTCTGGGTTAAGCTAAAAGGGGTAAAAAACGAGGGTGATATCATGCTAGGAGTCTACTACAGGCTACCTAGCCAGGTGGAAGAGGTGGATGAGGCCTTTTTTAAACAATTAACAAAACTATCCAAAGCCCAAGATTTGGTGGTGATGGGGGACTTCAACTATCCAGACATATGTTGGGAAACTAACACAGCAAGGCACAGGCTATCCAATAAGTTTCTGGACTGCATTGGAGACAACTTTCTGTTTCAGAAGGTTGAAAAAGCTACCAGAGGAGAAGCTGTTCTGGATTTGGTTTTAACAAATAGGGAGGAACTAGTTGAGAACTTGAAAGTGGAAGACAGTATAGGGGACAGTGATCACGAAATAATAGAGTTCATGATCTTAAGGAAAGGTAGAAGGGAGACCAGCACAATTGAGGTAATGGATTTCAGGAAGGCAGATTTTGATAAGCTCAGAGAACTTGTAGGTAAGGTCCCATGGGAAGCAAGACTGAAGGGAAAAACAACTGAGGAGAGTTGGAAGTATTTCAAAGGGACGTTGTTAAGGGCCCAAAAGCAAACAATTCCGCTGTGTAGGAAAGATAGAAAATATGGCAAAAGACCAGCTTGGCTTAACAAGGAGATCTTGCATGATCTCAAAATAAAAAAGGAGTCATATAAAAAATGGAAACTAGGACAACTAACAAAGGATGAATATAGGCAAGCAACACGGGAATGCAGGGGCAAGATTAGAAAGGCAAAGGCACAAAATGAGATCAAACTAGCTACAGGCATAAAGGGAAACAAGAAGACCTTTTATAAATACATTAAGAGCAAGAGGAAGACCAAGGACAGGGTAGGCCCACTGCTTAGTGAGGAGGGAGAAGCAGTAACAGGGAACTGGGAAATGGCGGAGATGCTCAATGACTTCTTTGTTTCGGTCTTCACCGAGAAGTCTGGAGGTGTGCCTAACGTAGTGAATACAAGCAGAGAGAGGGTAAGTTTAGAAGATAGGATACACAAAGAACAAGTTAAAAATCACTTAGGAAAGTTAGATGTCAGCAAGTCACCAGGTCCTGATGAAATGCATCCCAGGATACTCAAGGAGCTGATAGAGGAGGTATCTGAGCCTTTAGCTATGATCTTTGAAAAATCATGGCAGACAGGGGAGATTCCAGAAGACTGGAAAAGGGCAAATATTGTGCCCATCTATAAAAAGGGGAATAAGAACAACCCAGGAAACTACAGACCGGTCAGTTTAACGTCTGTCCCAGGGAAGATAATGGAGCAGGTAATTAAGGAAATCATATGCAAACACTTGGAAGGTAATAAAGTGATAGGGAATAGCCAGCATGGGTTTGTGAAGAACAAGTCATGCCAAACTAATCTGATAGCTTTCTTTGATAAGATAACGAGCCTTGTGGATAAGGCAGAAGCGGTGGATGTCATATACCTAGACTTTAGTAAGGCATTTGATACGGTCTCGCATGATATTCTTATTGATAAACTAGGCAAATATAACTTAGATAGGGCCACGATAAGGTGGGTGCATAATTGGCTGGATAACCGTAGTCAGAGAGTTGTTGTTAACGGTTCTAAATCCTGCTGGAAAGGGATAACAAGTGGAGTTCCTCAAGGGTCTGTTTTGGGACCCGTACTGTTCAATATCTTCATCAATGATGTAGATATTGGGATAGAGAGTACGCTTATTAAGTTTGCAGATGATACCAAACTGGGTGGGGTTGCAACTTCTTTGGAGGATAGGGACATAATTCAAAATGACCTTAGCAAGTTAGAGAAATGGTCAGAGGTAAACAGGATGAGGTTTAATAAATAGAAATGCAAAGTGCTCCACTTAGGAAGGAACAATCAGTTCCATACATACAAGATGGGAAGCGACTGTCTAGGAAGGAGCATGGCGGAAAGGGATCTAGGGGTCATAGTGGACCACAAGTTGAACATGAGTCAACAGTGTGATGCTGTTGCAAAAAAAGCAAATATGATTCTAGGTTGTATCAACAGGTGTGTTGTAAGCAAAATTCGTGAAGTCATTCTGCCGCTCTACTCTGCACTAGTTAGGCCTCAGCTGGAGTACTGTGTCCAGTTCAAGGGTGCCACATTTCAGAAAAGATGTGGAGAAATTGGAAAGGGTACAGAGAAGAGCGACAAGAATGATTAAAGGTTTAGAGAACATGACCTATGAAGCCAGGCTTCATGAACTGGGCTTGTTTAGTTTGGAAAAAAGAAGATTAAGGGGGGACATGATAGCGGTTTTCAAATATCTAAAAGGGTGTCACAAGGAGGAAGGAGAAAATTTGTTCCTCTTGGTTTCTGAGGACAGGACAAGGAGTAATGGGCTTAAAGTGCAGCAGGGGAGGTTCAGATTGGACATTAGGAAAAAATTCCTAACTGTCAGGGTGGTCAAATATTGGAATAAATTGCCAAGGGAGGTGGTGGAATCTCCCTCTCTGGAGATATTTAAGAACAGGTTAGATAGACAACTGTCAGGGATGGTGTAGATGGAGCTTGATCCTGCCTTGAGGGCGGGGGGCTGGACTCAATGACCTCTCAAGATCCCTTCCAGTCCTATTATTCTATGATTCTATGAATTTTTTCACCATGTCGATTTAACAAAATTAGCAAGTCTCAAGTCGAGTCTCAAGTCACAAACAATGAACCCGAGTCGAGTCACCTAGATGACTTAAGTCAGACTTGAGTTAACAACTCTGGCATAGATATGGTTGACTTGAGATAACCTAACTTCATCTCTTTCCAAGTTACCTCCAAATGAGAACCCAGTAAAGAAACTGATTTTTAAATCCTAATAGTGATAACTTTGGGTGACAAGGTATAGATTTTATTCAAATATGAAAGCAGCATCGTCCCCTTTCCCCTGTAGCCGAAAGCTTCAGAAAAATCAGCAACCAACCGTGCAGTCAACTATGGTCACTGCACGTGTAATCACTTCCACCATATTCATGCATCATTTGCAACATATTTTTAAAACCTGAGGTTTTTAAGGCTCCAGAGCATACAGCAGCAGATATGACAAATAGAATCTGGAGTTTCATTTTAATTGTAAAATCAAGTTAGAGCTCATTTCTATATTGTGCCAAGATATAAATGGAATGAATATATTAAATCCTATATGCAAATGCAATGTAACTGCCTTCATTCATTTGCAAGATATGTCAGTGACGATTGTTGTATTTCGTATAGTAGCCAACTACCATCAAGACTAAAGGGCTCATCTCAATGTACTGGGTTTTATGCCTGTAAGGGAAAATTACTTACCTTGTAATTATACTACTTTGAAGATATCATTCTTTCTCTTGGGTCTCAGGCCTGCAGCATGAATCTGGATGGAAATCCCAAGCTACAGAGTTTTGCATGGCTAAAGCATCCCCTACATAGAAGCAGTTAGAAATATTCTGACCCACTGCCCTGAGCCTTTTGACTCTTTTTCAGGCAAAAGGGTGAAATATTCACTTAGATGGAGCAGTAAAAGCAAAATACTCGGTTGCCATGGGGAAGTTGGTAGTGGGAGATATCTTCAGAGACGTGACAGTACAAAGGGAATTAATTACTCCCCTCCCCCTTGAAAAGTAATCCTGTGACTATGCTTTCACAACTGAAGAGCAAAAGACTCTCTGAATAAATGTTACTGCAGAGAGGTCACAGTAGTGTGTACTAGAACCAGTGTCACAATGTTGTATCTGCTGGTATGTCAGACAAGGAGCGGCACTGGTGCTAAATCAGCTAAATCACCTTTTTAAGCACAAGATCACTTTTTGAATTTAAGTGCAATCCAGGATCTCTCTCAAGCACACATATCCTTGTCCTGGCTCCTTCCTCACCGCTTCTCTGAGGCCCTGTCCTTTTCTGCTCACTCCACCCCTCTCTCACTTTCTCCAGGTTTGGACTGAAGGGATGACGTGTGGGAGGGGCTCCAGGTGGAGCTTGGGGCAATGGGTTGGGGAGGAGGAAAGGGTTCAGGGAGCGGGCACTCTGAGGGAATCTGGATGCAGGAAGGATTCAAGGCTGGGGCAGATTGGGCTTCAGAAGAGGGTTCAGGGCTGGGGCAGAGGTTCAGGATGCAGGTTCTGTCTGGACATTGCTTACATCCTGTAGCTCCCAGGCAGTGGTGCAATAGGGCTAAGGTAGGCTCATACCTGCCCTGTCCTTGCTCCACTTCTGAAAGTGGTCTGCATGTCCAGCAGCAACTTCTGGGGGGGGGGGGGGAGCAAGTGGTTCAGCATTCTGTCCCCCCATCCACAAGCACTGCCCCTACACCTCCCATTGGCTGAGTTTCCCCATTCTGCTGGCGAGGGCAGCATGTGAGACCACATAACCTACCCAAGGGACATGCCAGCTGCTTCAAAGAGCAGTGCAGGGCTAGGGAAGTGGGGAGTCAGTTCAGCAGCACAATAGAGCTGAGGCAGTTAGCAGCTAATCTCCCGATTTGGCTGCAGGGGAATGAGCACAATTCCAGGTGACTCCCTGCCAATATCACAAAAGTTTCGAGGGGTAGCTGTGTTAGTTTGTAACTGGAAAAACTTGAAAAACAACAGTGTTTCAACACCTTAGAGAATAACAAAAAATTCAGATGGTTAGTTAAGTCTCTAAGGTGCTGCAAGACTATTTGTAGTTTTGCCAGTATTACAGACATTGATGGAAAAAATTAGAGGGAATGAATTTTGTTATGTGAACCAGTTTCTAAGTAATGTGTGAATGTGCACCACCAATAGAACCCCCTCCCCCCCGATATAATTAATATATATTTAAAAATACCGTAGGCATAATTAGTCCAGCTATGCCAGCTTAGGTATTTTACAACTCACTAATCAAATAATTAAATTTAAGCATAAGAGAGAATTAAAAATTATGAAATGCACAGACCAGTGAAAAACCTGAAATAACACACTCTGAAAAGAAGTAAAAGTAGTAACAAAAACATCACAAGTATGTGTCGGGTCAGTAGGTTGAGTGTATGAAAAAATATTTTAAAATATTTAATATTTATATATTTTAGAGTATATTTGGACATTTAGCATAATAATGCAAATGTTTAAAGTTAGTATGTCTGTTTTTCTAAACTTACCAAAAGTGAAAGAATGATCTTTTCTAGAGCAATCAAAATAAAACAGAAATACTTCATGTTAAAAAAATATCCTGGCTGAGTAAATTTGAAAATGACTACTCAAAAAAGAAACTAAGAGATCGCTTCTAAGAGCAGTGGAAAGAACACAAAAAATTCCATTTTATCAGAGTAATTCTGGCTGAAGCAGCATAGAAGATGGGGAAAATGCACCCCATATGGGCATTTGTAAGGCCTAGGCCTTTGGGATGCAAAGAAAGCATTTGCATCAAATATTTATTCATTCATTCATTTTAAATGTTGCTCCCTGGGAAAGCCTAATGAGATACACATCTCGTTTTTGTAAGAGGCCCAGGGGACAATATTCATACAATTCTAGTATACTTCACTACAACATAAACAATATGAAATAGGAATAATCTGAAATGGCAGACTGGTGAATAGAGACAATTTCATTTAAAATATTTCTTAAAGCCAAATAGTTTGGATGTCTCTTTCTGTGAAAAACAACAACGAAAAAAAAAAGCCTGACAAAAGAAAGTCAACATTTCCTGGCTCTAAATATAAAGGGGAACAGTTTAATGGCAACCACTGTCACCATTTTCAGCTGTTTGGGTCAGCAATTCCCAGGTAGTTTGGTCTCTCGGTACATTACAATCAATATTTGTTAAAACAAGCCTCTGCCCAGTAAACTACTACACAATCTTCCCTGCTCTGTAAGGAATTAAACACTGAACAGAGCTGAAGAGTTGCAAAGTGGTGTAATCTTTTCAACCTCTAGACTACAATAAGTATTTCAAGTGATTGCACTAAAAATTAGAGAGAAGGCCACCACAGTGACTGCAATGAAGAACTAGCCCTTTACTACAATACTTTAGTATTCCAATGAGCCAGCTGTGCAATTTGGGATTGGGAAGGAATTTTCCTCCAGAGTAGACTGGCAGAGACCCTGGAGGTTTTTTGCCTTCCTCTGTAGCATGGGGCACAGATCACAGCTGGAGGATTCTCTGCATCTTGGGACCTTCAAAGTATTTGAAGGCTTCAATATCTGAGACATAGGTGAGAGGATTATTCTAAGAGGGGTGGGTGAGATTCTGTGGCCTGCACTGTGCAGGGGGTCAGACTAGATGATCATAATGGTCCCTTCTGACCTTAAAGTCTATGAGTCTATGAACTGTGATGTTCATGTTAAGACTGAACATACGAATTGCAGTTCCAGTAACTACTTAGATTCTGATCAATTTGCTACATCCTGCACAGTTTCTGTCTGTTATGTTACCATGTCTTCAAGAGACTGCATTAGATCCCATGGGTAGGAAACATTAAAGCAAAGTTTCAGTGCAGTCTGGTGTACCACAGCATATTGCCAGTGTCTGTGAACAGCAAGTAGGGTTGCCTATTAATAAAGCCCTGCAAATCCACAGATATCCGTGGCTTATTTTTGCAGATATGGACATGGATACAAATTTTATATCTATTGCAGTTTTCCATTATGTATCCGTGGCCGCGGATGAGGATATCTGCAGATCAATTTTGCAGATGCAGATATCAATTTTGCATTCATGCAAGGCTCTATCAACCCATCTTAACCCCACTGTTGTTAGGACTCTGTGTTGAAGGAAACAACTTAATCTTTCAAGGTGCATGTACATGGAAAAGCACAGCAAAGTGAGGATGTAGGTGTCTACAGTGAGATTGAATACTAACAAAATGGGATGTTCATTACCTGGTACTAGGGTAGAATTGATCTGAAATAAAGATCTTTTAGGAGATGATACCAACTACAGATACATAAAGCAAGCTCATGAAACACAGATAGGGATCTGTCATACCTAACAGGTTTCATTATTCCATCTACAAGTTTCTGATAACCACTGGTATTTAGTTGTATTTTCAGTGCTTCATAAATTAATCATCCCAAACTCTTTGTTCTGTCAATGTTTTTCTTGACTTTTTTCTCACTTGTATTTCAAAAACAAGGCAAGAGTAAAAAAAAGACTTTCTGAACATCTTTTTTATTTTATCAACAAATATACTTTAAAATCTCACCTCCTATTTCAGCTTTTCAAATAACTATTAATGAAGAAAGTCAGCAACAGATACATCTCTAAACTGGGGTCTAGTCATTGGATTGATTGGCTAGCTTTAATACAATCCAGCTGTAAACTGAGCTCAAAGTACTTGTGGACCCTTAAACATTTTCAAATAGAGGTGCATACCCTGTTGGAAATCGTGGACATAGTTTGTGGATGCCAGGGGGGAGAGAGGGTACACAGGCCACACATTGAAAACCACTGCTTTAGGAGAAATAATCCACACTCCATCATTCAGACTAGCTACCACTTTTCTCAATATTCCCCCTGATATAGCAGACTAATACAACAGAACCAATAGTACCCGGCTGAGCTATTAAATTTCTCACATCCTATGACTGAAAACAGATTTTTGAATTCAGTTACCTTCTGTGTTATTGGAGGCTGAGTAGTTGGCATGTTTTATTTTGGTTAATTAATATTTCAAACTCCCAACTATTACTTTTTAAAATAGGCATCTTTAGAATGCTTGATGAAATAAATTTGAACTTGACCTTTCACAACTGACTTCAGGTGACATTTTAAATACCTTGGTATTAGTCTTTTTTGTAACCTGATACCAGAAAAGATCAAATCATACAGTGTCCCTGTGTTCAGTTTGGTACTAAACCTCTGTGTCACTCAGCAAATCTGACAGTTAAATGGCTATACTGTGAGCTATTTCTCAGAGAAGTAGCTGAGTTATTCTGTAACATTAAAAACAACGAGAAGTCCTGTTGCACCTTAGAGACTAACACAAAATATATAGTATCATGAGCTTGAGCTCATCTAGAGAGCTGGGTTTTGCCCACGAAAGTTCATGACACTATATATATTTCTGTTAGTCTCTAAGGCAGTATTTCTTAAACTGTGTTCCATGGCACACTGATGTGCCGTGGAGAACAACAGAGTTCAAAATGGCCACCCTTAAAGGGACAGGTGACTTTTTTCCTCCCCTCGACACTATTTTTCTTTTTGCTGAATAACTTTTCCCAGGCTTCTTTTTTGTTTTTTCCCCTCAACAAAAAGTTCCTGGTGTTCCTCATAAAAAATGATTGTTTGGTGTTTCTCTGTCTTACAAAGTTTAAGAAACACTGCTCTAAGGTGCCAGAGGACTACTCGTTATGATTTATTTCAACGCTTTAGTAAAAGTTGGAGTTTTCAAGTAATTGATGCAGCAGTACATTCGAAAGTTATGTTTGGGGAAGTCAAATTCTTATTTGACTGATTTAGTTCAAAATCTGGACTCCTGTGCATAAATTGCTTTAGGCCCAGCACTTTATAGAAGACATATGGTATGTGGAGCAGAGAAGGAAGAGAGAAAGAATCCTTTCTCCAGACTGCAGAACTACTGAAGAGGAGAAAATGGCTAGTACATATGAATAATCCTGAAACTCTCAGCTCAATCTTTTCCTGGGGGTTGAAGCTCAGGGATCACCTATGGGACAGATCCCTACTAAGCACAAGACAGAGACTGTTTGGGCGGTGTCCCTCTTCTTTATTCTGCAACTAGGTTCTGAGTTAAGGGTCATGTGTTCTGTACAGCGGAAGACAGAGGAGCACAATTTGGCCCACAGGAAGCACTGATCATAGAAAACCTTGGAAAAACCCATTATCAAATATCGGCTAAGTAAATGAATCCTTCTGTAATTACTGAATTGCCAAGTATCTCGAAGTATGTATCTTTTATAGGGCACACTTTTTAGTTTAGACAGGTGCTGAGACTGTCTCTTAGATACTTGTGACTGTCTGCACCCGTTTGTTCACTTTTTTTACCAGACTAAGATGGATTTTGTACAAAGTATGCCTTGTAAGGTGTCATTTGAAAACTCAATTTGCTAATCATTACTGTCCTGGTAAAATATGTGTGGCAACACTGCATGTAGAGTCATAAGGTTGTACTCCATAATGTCACTGAGGCATGCTCCTTTTTTAGAAAAGCAGGTGAAAACAAGTTCCTTGGAGATAAAAGGCAAACGGGTGCTTCAGCCAGGTGTCAACAAAATCAAGTCAACTATCACCTGGTTAAGCATCCACTTTTTGGCAGGAAAAAAATGTGAGAGCAAGAAATCTACATTTTGGCAAAGGAACCACTGAAGTTTACAGTCCCCACAGACCTTTTTTCGTCCCCAGCTGGATATGATTTTCAAAGAAAAAAAAGAAAATGATAAGAAAATGGGAACAGATGCCCCCATATACTCCTCTCTATCTGCTCCCCACCTCAACAACACACAAAAGTCAAAGAAGTAGTAACAGTGAACTGAGGGGAAAGGGTCTAGGCTGAAATAAATCCTGGCAGATTGCTCCAAGTATGTGGTGAGAGAAACCTTTGCTTTGCAGTAATTTAGCTTGTTAAGTTAGTGCATTTTACTTTTCATTCTTTGTTTCCAATGCTGACTTTTATGCTTTGTTACTTGTAATCACTTTAAAATACATTTAACAACTACAGAAACATTTTTTTCTGTTATCTAAACTAGCGTTCTTGGATTGAAATGTTTGGGATAACATCTGAGATAACAAGATTTGTGCATATTATGTTCTATTAATTAAATGACATCTTTTTTTAAAATGAGCTAAGATCATCCAGGAACATGCAGAGTTGTACAAGATGCACATTTCTAGGGGAAAATTTGAGAGTGAGAGTTTGCTGGTGTCAGGCGAAAATGTAATCCATGGGTGGCTAACAATAACTGAAAGCGGTGTGCAAGCAAACCAGGAGTGATTGCTCTAACAGAATTGAGAGGGACACAGATGTCCATCTGTCCAGATTGTACCTTAAGTAATGTCCCAATGCTGTAACACCATAACAGAATTGGGTACATTGCTCTGCATCTCTTGACAGTTATACAAAGGCTGAACTCCATAAACAGTGTTCCTGTTAATTGCTCCAATTCATGTACTTTCTGTTCCCATCCCTTTTATAGTTTGTTAAGTGATGGATTTGGAGATGTTCTGCAATGTTGTAGGATACTCTATGTTGACCTGGCTATTTGGTAAGTTTACTGTACAACCATGCTGGTTTAGTTTAACAGGGTCTGTCAAGAAAAACAAATAGGAAGGGGGAAAAAATGGCTCAAGATGAGCTACTTCTCAGCAATCACTCAAGAGCTGTTATGAAAAAATGTCAGGACAGGGAAAGGCGTGTGAACCTAGAAAAGCAAAAGAACTGTGGCAGATTTCAAAATAAATACTCTCTCAAGAGTCAGTCGTGGTTGGATGGGGGAACCAGAGTAGGAAACAGGCACACACCAGATGTTTGAAGACTTCAAGTTGCCATCAGAGTTTTCAGGTAAGATAGATATGCGAGTAGATTATTGGTTTTAAATCCTTGTTCCCTATAAGCTTTGTTCTTGCTGCTAGAATAAACAATTTATTGTTTTTAAGAAGGCTGACTCTATCACTATCTAACACTGATCACACACTCCCAAAAGGAAGAATCCACTTGAATTTGATGGGTAACAATGGTTGTTACACGGGACAGTGCAGGGCCTAATCTAAGAGTGGGAATTCCACCCTTGTGATAGGCAGACACACCGAGATCTAAACACTGAGTGAAGAAGGAGGCACTCAGAAAGACCAAAAGGGGGGACAGAGACGCAACTGAACATGATGTTATATGTTCAGTTAATTGCAAACCATGTCTGATTCATGTAAACATTTGGCTCATATTGACTATAAACCGTTTGTTTGTGCTCTGTGTCTTATACATAAAAATGCTTTAAAAATGTGCATGATAGAATGCATAGTGGTATGTGGGATGACATTTACTAGCCCTGTGCAATCCAGCTGTGACCATACTTGCTCATGAGGGAAGCACAAGAAACAGATTGTTTTTGTCACCAAAATCGGAGAGTCTATTTGTATCATGATCCCAATTGGGTTAAAAATATTTTTCCTATTCTGAGCTCATCAAATCCAATGAACTAAACATCACATAATGTCAATTCAGAAAAAAAGAGGATGCTCAAGCCTTACGCTCAATTTATTTAAGATAGCTAGCGAGTCCACTGATGAATACTGCCTCTATCTCTGTAAAAGCCAAGTGCCCATCAAGCTAAAATTCCTTTAACTTTTGAAATTTCTATTCAATATTTAAATTCCATTTTGCTTCCTGTGGTAACTCCAGCACCAGGGGAACATTTCACCAAAAGAACTGAAAGATCCTCCATGACTGGTGACTACAAAAAGCCTTATTTTGAAATGAGAACACATGCCTGCCTCCAGGGTTACATGACAAATCAATCTATTTTCTTCTTCCCCCCAAAGGTAATTAGCCTTAAAAAAATGCCCAAAGAAATAGGCCTCCATGCCAGTGCATGCAGTCATATACATCCATTCTGTTTCATTTGGAGATTGAATTCCAAACTGAGGATAGTGAAAAGAATATAAGAAGAGTGAGGAAGAATTACTGCATCAAACTGGAAAAATAAGCACTGTGAGCATTATGTAGACATGCAATTTAATAAAATTGATCTCCATTAGCTTTTCAATTCATGCCAGTGGGAAGGAGGAAGCAAGCAATGAGGGGCAAAGGATGTGTGTGTGAATGAGAGAGAACAAGAATCAATAATGTTATAACATGGCAGGGGTAAACTTTCACCCCATGAAGACCCTGGTAGTTTTGTGACTGCCTTCAGTGTTAGCGGGTTCAGAAGCCAGCGGCCTAACTGAAAGCTCACTAATCTATTCTGACTCCTTACTAATCCATCCTTTAAAAACAAGTAGTCCTGTAGCACCTTAGAGACTAACAAAAACAAAGTTTTTTTTTAAAGATGGTACAGGGACTACTCATTGTTTTTAAAGCTTCAGATACGGCTACCCCTCTGAGACTTTTAATCCATCCTTGGGCAGTTTCCTCTTCCAAACAGCAGTTGTGCCAGTGGGTGAGTTATCTCCCCTCCTTCTACCAGGTCGTCTAAAATAGAGACAAACTGCTTCCCAGTGTTACATTTGAGTACAGTAATCTCTGCTACTCATCACTCTACTGCTTTGGGCCAAAACAAGTGGTCTCCCGAAAGCGATATTAATTCTTTTTTAAGATCTTTATTTGGTCTGATGTGGAGTTATTTCTAGCAACAAAGTCATCAATGAAAATATTTCCAAGCCTACACATGAAGGCTGCATATTCAGCTAAAATACAACTAGACATACCAAGAAAATTGCTGAAAAAAGAACACAGTGCTGTCTTTTTAAAAACAGCATCAAGTCCCTGTGGAACATAGTATTGAAACTGTTCTACTAAACCTTTAATGTGAATTTGCTCAATGGGACTGTGTATACAGGTGTAGAGCAATTATTAGATTTGATATCTGAATGAATTCAGGTTCCCATTAGAGCTTGAATGCTTCAATGACCCCATTATTTTCCTTCCACTGCTCCCAGACCTGATCAACTTAATTATTCTGACTAGTGAAACATTTAGGACATGAATTTCTGATTTGTTTTAAACCAAATGGGACAACTGAAAGTGCTTCATTAAAAAAAATTACACAAAAGAAGGATGAATTCTATTATGCGTCAGGGCTTAGAAGCAGGTCAGAGCCAGGATATACACTGTATGGTATCATACAGATTCCAAACTATGCTGTATTTATATCCTCTTCTGCTTATACTGAAACTTACTCCCAGGCAAACCCCTGACATGCAGCTTTTCTGATGGAGCAATGGGACTGATCTGTAGAGCTACCATTACTGTTACTAGAAATCCCTTGGCTGAAGCCCATGCATTGTGCTAAACATTTCGAGCTATGTCTTCAGTTTCTTAACATGTCAAATATTCAAAAGTGCAAAAAGCATTTCAAAGAGCAAACAAATTACATGTCTACTTTTGCAATGAAATCCCCCCTCAACGGCATAGGGACAGAGCTGTCTAGTAAGCATCTTACCTTGCCCCTTCACGGCTAAGATGCAAAGCGCATACTCCTTTAGCTGCTGTCCTAAAGTAAAATTATATTCACTAATAAAAAAAGGCATCTTATGTCAGCTAGAACAAATTTACTGATATAAAAATGCGTTTCACTAGCTTATCTGGCACCTAATCTTATTATTAAGGAAATAGTACAGCACGTGGTGAAAAAGACAGAATGTGCACATTTTGAACAGACTTCATCTGATGCTAATAAACTACACTATTCATAAACAATATAACTTAAAATGGCCTCAAATTTTTATTACTATTCCCAGTCTCCCATTCCCTCTATTACTCCTTCAATTTGCATTAGCACTGAAAGCAAGCTTTACGTGAAGGCTACAAAATAAGGGGGAGAAAAAGGCAATAATGGGGTCTGAACTTTTAAGTAAACAAGCAGCCATAAAGTTAGTATCTTCTCATCTGAATGGATTTGTCCTTAAAAAGAATAAAACTGACATCCAAGTGGTCCCCTTGCCCCCTTTCACTAATGATATGTAAAGGCTGCTGAGCCTGCAATAAACGTGTTTATGTCCAGTCAGATTGCCATCATTTTACAATCCAATCTGATTCTTTAAAAAAAGGAAGTCGCAGGAGACCAGCACCAGCTCACGCTTTGAGGCATTTCCTGACATCAGCCTTCACTTCGCACTTCAACTGAAAGCACTAGATTTGACAAAACACACAGAAAGTCAGGAGAGAAGGCGCTTCACCTCCTCTCCAAAACTGCCTGACAGGAGTCAATAGTGATTCCTTCACAAGGCTACAATCAAAACCTGCCAGATGAAAGTCCAAGGGGAAGCTTTCTAGCTATTCCGTACAATATTTTATTAAAGAGGGGTGTAAGAATGCATTTGCCTCAGCAGGACTTTTCTTCTCTCTTTTGGTTCATCTCAATCAGTTTTAGCAGTTGGCAGTTTAAATACCAGAAGTTACAGTCTCCCATGCACAGATGCTTTATTCTTTGCATACACTATGAAAGCAACGAATTCAAAGATGGAAAAGAAAGCAGAAAGCTCTCTCTTTTCTGAAAAAGAATTTCTTTTATAATGGGAGCTGGATTACACTTTTTGAGCATTGAGACTTTCCTAGTGTTTCTTATAAACCGGGGTACCAGAGTTTTCTTCGTAGCCCACAATTACTGAAATCCCCAGTCAAAGGCAAACCACTTTCCTCCACATCCTGCAGTTGTCCTCCGCCTGTATTTTTAATGCAGCAGCAACAAATTCTCTTTAGAAAAAAAATACTGACAATTCTGCAATAGCTTGTAGTCCACATGTAAAATGAAATATTTTAAATAATACAATAAAGGCAATCTATCCATAATAATTATTTTTAGATTAAATAAAATATCAACATTTTTTATTTATGCCTATGTTAACATTTGCCATTCAGCAGTTTGCAATATTTAAATGGAATTGAATATGCTATGAGAAAACTTAAAACTGCATCTTTCCTGTCTGAGTGGCTGGTGCAAGCAGTAATCATTAATGCCTGTCCATTGCCTTCATTATATAGCATTAAAGAAAAGCTGCTGTTCGAGCTTGGCAAGATGATCTCATTATTACCTGTTACTTCTCTAGGCCCACCAACTGTGAATTACTAAATATTGTATGTGTCTTTAACTATAAATTATTTGGAAAAAGGCATGTACAGGTTATGAAATGTGAAGCTACTCCTTATTAAAAGGATTTATACAAAAACCAATTTAGAACGCAAGACAAACACATTTCATGCTGTGAGATGAAATATGAAAACAACCCTTATAGCTACATTTCTCTCCTGGATGAGCATACAGAGCTTCCATTGAATTCGTAGGAGAACAAGTGCCTATGCAAAGGCAGAAATTGGCCCTTAATGCTGGTTTCTTTAATGTGTTGTAGATATGTCTGCTGATGCACCCAACCGCAGAAAGTCTGTTGTGTAAATGATACAGAATATCTTTGCCAATAAAATTCTCTACAGATTTATAAAGCATCTGAGTTTGTTCCTACTGAAATCAATGAGAATTCTGACAACAACTTCAGTGGGAGCAGGATCAAATCCATATGGCTTAGTGCAAATTGCAGTTTTTAATAGCAAAAATACAAATTTAAAACTCAATGTGGCCTTTAAAAATGATAAGAACAGTTAATGTACTGAAGATAGTTGGTGTCCTAGTGTGTGTGTGAGTTCAAAACAGCTACTTTTTAAAGGTATTTGCACCATAATGACACCCATCCTTGAAGTCTGCTGTGATACTCTTATGTGGATGATGCAGTACCAACAAGGAAATGTACTGGGTTATTTGGAAAACAAATTTAGCAGATAAGTAGCCAATAATTTACTTCTGCCATGTCAAAAATGTAGTGTAGGTCCAGATCTTCCATTCTTCCGTTGAAATGTAGGGTAAACGTGACTCCTAAGCCAGGGTTTTCACTTTCCCTATTTTCCATGCTGGAGAGGGCCTGCCTGACTCCCAAAATATAAATATCCAGTTGCAGCAGCCCTTCTCACTCTTTCTTATGATAAAGGGGGGAAAGAGGAAGAGGAGAGCAGCTCTGTGTCAGCTGAGGAATTCCTCTTAGGAGGGAGTATCAATTTGTGGCTGGTTCTATTGGCTATACAGCATCTTTGCACCACCAGAGTGGCGTAAAGGAGCAGGGACAGAGGAGATAATGAGGATAACAATATTTAAATAAACCATGGGATTTTTTAAACTAAACATTTTTGAGATACAGGAAGTCCCCGAGTTACGCGGATCCAACTTATGTCGGATCCGCACTTACGAACGGGGCTTTCTCGCCCCGGAGCTCGCAGGCAGCGGGACCGCCCAGAGCGCAGCGGTCCCGCCACTTGGACCTGCGGGGCGAGAAAAGCTGCTCCGGGTGCCCCTGGTCTGCTGGGGACCGTCTCCAGCAGACCACGGACACCCGGAGCAAAGCCGGGGAGGCGGCGGGGTCCCGCTGCGGCTTTGCTCCCGGTGCCTCTGGTCTGCTGGGGACCGTCTCCAGCAGACCAGGGACATCCGGAGCAAAGCCGGTGAGGCGGCGCGGCACCCCGCCGCCGCTGTGGCTTTGCTCCCCGTGTCCCTGGTCTGCTGGAGGGAGGGGGCACAGCTAGTGAGCCCCCTCCACCCCAGCAGACCAGGCTTTTGTTGTGGACCCTGGGGTAGAGCAGCTGGGGTGCTGCCGGGTTGGTCCTGCAGGGACCTACCCGGCAGCAATTCTGCCTCCAGCTTCCTGTAGTCAGCCCCTGGTCAGTTTCAGCAGCAGCGGCTGAATCTGGAGCCAGTTCCGACTTACATACAAATTCAACTTAAGAACAAACCTATAGCCCCTATCTTGTACGTAACCCGGGGACTGCCTGTACTTCACTAGTGATTTCCTCTTCTGCATACCAGTACCCACATACACGAGTTCCAAATGAGCAAGTATAAGGTTTTGGGTGAATTATATGCATTTCTAACATTTTAATATTCCTATTTAGCCAACAACTGCTCCAGTTGCTCTAGAAACCTTTTTAAAAGTTCTGTTTGCTTTATATACTATAATGCACTCTCTTCTGGGTCAGCCTTTTCTAAATTTCTCAAATGAATATTAGAACAACGAACCCTTATTGCTCTAATCTATGTAATGTGCTGTGAATGTTGGGGGCTTATGTTCTCCATTAGTAAAATAACTTATTTTTCAAATTTATCATGTATACTAGCCTGCCCCTCACCTCCAAGAACAGATTTTGATAGTAAAGAGATGTCATACAGATGTGTTGGTTGGCAGAATGACGAGGAAGTGGGTCTGGCCCACAAAAGCTCATCATCTAATAAACCATCTTGTTAGTCTTTAAAGTGCTACATTGTCCTGCACTTTGCTTCAGCTACCCCAGACTAACACGGCTACATTTCTATCACTATTCTATATAGGCATAGAGTCTGTCATAATAATCTCACAGGCTTTAATGAAGGATTCTTTTTCGCATTTGAAGCAAAAACAACTTACAGTTAAATAACAGAAAATAAATTACTTCCCAACTCCCTATATCTAAATACAGCTATGAGTCACACAAAGTCATAGAGCTAGGACACACTGTCCTTTGCCTGTTCCATGGTTCCTACCAAAGATATTCCTGGGGTCTTTATCTAATTCTTGTATTACAAGACATAAGTGTTGCAATGCCTAGGCAAAATTAGATGAACGGAGAACTGAGTGGCACCCTTAAGCCCCTTGATATGACAACTCCAGATTTCTGACACCATAAACTCTTATAAAACACATTACCTCTAATGGAAGGAGCAACAGTGCCAAGGTTAACTTTGACTGTCATTGCCTTTGTCAGTTTATGTCACAACCTCAACGTTATTTAAACATACTTTATTTTTTAATATTTTAGTGGATGCTTATGATTTTTCCCCATCAACCTTGAATTTTAATTGAAGTTGATTTACAATACAATATAATTCACAGCCAGCTGACAGATGAGTTAAATGAGAACTATCTTTCCCAAATTCAAATGTTCATTTATTCTTTGACTCCAAACGAACCTTGTATGCATGTCAACAGAGGAATTCAGAACACGAATAAAAAATACCTTCACCATCTGCATGCTAATAGGACTTAATATTGGATATTTGCTAACTATGCCACTCCACCTTAATTTCAGTCCATGATGGCTTTGCTTTCTGAATTATGCAGTCTCCCAGTTTATTAGCATCTGTGTACTCCTTAAGATTTCATGTCTCAGAGATCTCTACTCTTTTTACTCCCTGTGCTAAACGGACTAGTTTATCTAGCTAATCTCACTTTATGAATCTGATTTATACCTACAAAAACCTAACCTACTCTCTCCACTGCATAGTGTATAATGTAAGCAAATGCAAAAAGATTTTTGTTATATTTTTGTTATAGTGCAGATATGCACAAAGTATTGAAAATGTGTTCTTAATAATACTGCATAAATTGTAGAAACCACATAACAGTATACACCACAGACCTTTCTATACAGTCCTTAAGATTACTGTCTTTTTTGTGTGTAGCTACATTATGTTACTATTCTCATTCCCGTGCCTGTTTCTTTGCCTACATTTTACACTATTATATTTTTTAAATAGATTTCTTGGTTAATTTTTGGTCCTAGGTTCATTATTGGGCACATCCGTCTCTGCATTAAACAGCATGAATAGTTGAGAACTTACATTTTATCCAATGCAAAGTAAAATGAAGACTAGATAGATGGAGTTTTCTTGAGCTTTCTATTGAACAACCCAGCCAAAACTGAACCAAATCCAAAACACATACGCACATAGGGTTGCCAGGTGTCCGGCATTTTACCGGACAGTCCGGTATTTTACCAGACAGTCCGGTATTTGCGCTCTCTGTATGGCAAAAAAATCAGAAAATACCGGACACGTGCAATGTCTGGTATTTTCTGATTTTTCCGGCTGTGCACCGGACAGAAGCCTGGTGTGGGCGGGGGGAGCAGCTGGAAGGCGGGGCCATGATCGGTGCTAGGAGCCTGTGATTGCACAGAAGCCTGGCCTGGGCAGCGGGGTGGGGTGCCAGGCTTCTGCGAAATCACAGGCTCTCAGCGCTAATCGCAGCCCCGCCTCCCAGCCTGGGAGTCCCAGCTGGCAGGCGGGGCTGTGATCACCGATCTGGGCGCGTCAGATGCCTAGTGGGAGCAGGGGGAGTGGCTGGGAGGCGGGGTGCAATCGGCGCTGGGAGTTCATTACAATCATTTCAGCTGCAGGATAAAAAAAAAAAGTTCTTCTATATTCTTCTATAGCCTTAGCTTTAGAGGAATAGAAAACAACGAAAATAGCATGCACATTTGCACAATTACTTCTAAGCCTCTTTACATAGAGATGGTGTAGGATGAAAACTGTTTATAATCAAGTTAAGTATTAAACATAGCATGTGTGTTTGTGGCAATGTTTTTCTTTTTTGCTTGACAAATTTTTAGCCCGTGTATCTGGTATTTTTTGGGAGACCACCTCGCAATCCTATACACACATGACCACACAAACTACAATAAAAATAGTAGAAACTAATCAGTCATAATGGTAACACAAACTAACAAGCAAGTTTGTGCAAGAAGCTTCATAGTTAAAACTGAAAATAAGGGCTGAACCATTTTTCTAATATGGACGCTCCTCAAAATCTAGTGGAGTGGGCAAGAGTTTCAGAATGCTTACCCCACTGAGCTCAAGGATCTCTGAGGAAAACAAGCCCTACTTCCATGAATTTATGGCATCTTTATGGAGTGCTTCACTTTCTGTGTTGATGACTACATTATGTTCATTTGCCAGGAGAGCTAGTCATGCAATACAGTTGCTCCATAACTTCACTCCCAGGACCCATGGAACTTAAAACCCTACTGTGCTTTTAAAGGACCTTCCATAAGCTTCAGTGAGAACCTGTTCCTCCCACCCTCCCAGTACTTTCACCCTTTTTTTTACCCTCATGTGTTTGTTTCCACACTGCAGGGAGAAGAGCACTGCATTATTGTTCCCAAGTACTGCAGTAGTTCACAACTGCTGTGCTCCCTGGCTCCTGGGCCAGTTTTTAATTTCTTTAATAACTAGTAGTCTTCCCTCACACACTAACCCTATTTCAGAATTTTTCATTATAAAATTATCCCCTCAGGTCACAACTGAGATATTGTGCTCTAGGTCCTCTACTGACATCCACAGAAGATCTGCATGTATACCGAATAATATGATCCACACTGTGGATTTGGGAAGAGAAAATTTTCTCTAATATTGTGAATGCTCACATAAACGAGAGATTACCACATTGGTTAGTAGGGGTAACCAATGAGAAGCTTACATTTATAAAACAGATATTTGTACTAGTTGGCAAGTTGGATAGCCAAATATCAGCCAACATTGCCCAACACTATCCCTGGATATGTAAACTTTACAAGTGATATTGCAGTCCTGACCCTCAGGTTCTTCTGAACACAGTTATCTTGATATGGTAATGTGATTCTCATAGAATAGCTCAAGACCATTTCACTCAACAAAAATTCAGCCTAGAACTTGAAGGTCTAAGACCTTGATGTTACCCACACACCCTTGCTAGCTCCCATAACATGGTTTCTATCTTGTAACATCAATTTGTTATGTGCCACAGCACACGACAAAAAATTGATCGAGATAATATAGATAAATGCCAGCTGTTCACTCTAGTCTAATTCTAATGTTGTTGTTCTAGTTGTTTGAAAAATATCAATCAGACTATTCATCAGTTGACTTCAGTGTTTTCCCATTACCATGGTGGAGATTAGGTTCTTGAAGGTCTGTAGCTTCCTGCAGTTTTTCTTTGATTGTGTTTAAATCTGTGAACTATACTAGTCACCCTCTAAAACTGTGCTACTCCATCAGGTATCATCTTTTCCAAAGCTGCCTACTTTCCTTTGGAATTTGAGGGTGTGGTTAATTTCATACTCCTGTTTTGTCAACTTCAAATATTTTTAACTGCGTGATCCCTTAATCTTCTTATGGGGAACATATATATAACAAATTTTGTCTTTTCGTGTATTAGATCATAGCAACTAACAGTCTGTGCCTGTTTGAGATAGTCATAAGAGAGGTTAGTTTTACTCTGCTGATGTGTTGTTGCAATAGTATGATATGAACTGCGGATTAAGACTTTTGGCTGAGGAGCTAGTGGGATGAAGCTACAGTGTGTGGGATTATGACTGAATGCCTCTCAGTCAAAATCCCCTCTAAGCATAATGTTGTGGTGAACTCTCAATTTGTCCTTCAGATGCTCCATGACCCTTAAACCACCATCCATGAATGCATTGGGCCATTCTGACAAACAGATAAAGAAAGACACCATGCTTTGAACTCTTTTTGATAAGACTGCTGCCATAGAGTTTTCTGTTGATGAACTTAAATCTCAGAACACAGCTAATATCTTGCTTTCCCACTGTCCACTAGAATGGTGTGTCAGGCTTAAGAACACACAATGCAAGGATTTTTTATTGAGTCACGCTTATGACTGAAAGAGAGCCTATTTTTGTTTCTAGTCTGGTTAATTAGATTTTTAAAGCCAGAAGTTTTCATTGCAGTTAGTGCCGATTTGCTGAATATTGTAAATAATACTTGGTCAGTGCTTAGGTACTTCATTACATTCACCAGGTAATCTAGTAGATAAGCAAATAAATAAATATACTCAAGAATGCACATTTAATTTTCTTCACTAGCATTGTGGTAAAACAGTTTCTATATCTCTTCATCATTATTACAAAGAACATATAAACTGGGTTGCCACCTTCTACTTATTTAAAACACATCCCTGTAAGGGACTAATCAGCCCATAGTCAATTGTGATCACTTGGGGTGGGAAACCGTTTTTGGGCTGGGGGGGCCACTGACCCACAGAAAAATCAGTTGGGAGCCACACACAAGTGAGAAGCACAAAAAACGCATCCCTCACTGTTATGGCCCCTGACTCAGAAGGAGAAAGACACTCCCCACATCACTCCCCAGTGCTGGGGAGGCCCTGAGCCTCAGGGGCCAGATCCAGGCCAGCTGGGGGCTGCATCCAGCCCCCAGGCCTGAGGTTTCCCCACCTCTGAAGAATAATTCCCTTTAGATCAGCTAACCTGTACATATGCTAAATTCCCACAGTATCGTATTTTGGCTTCCGTATGAGGAGAGATTAACAAGACTTGAACTTGTCAGCTTGGAGAAGAGACAGCTAAGGGAGGATATGATTGAGTTCTATAAAAATATGAATGGTGTAGAGAAAGTTGATAAGGCTTATTTACCCCTTCTTATAACATCAGAACTAGGAGCTACCAAATGAAAATTAATAGGCCAGAGATGTAAAGCAAACAAAAGAAGTTTTTCTTCACACAACACAGTGAACCCGAGGAATTATTTGCCAGAGGATGCTGTGAAGACCAAGACTATACCAGCATTCCCAAATGAGCTAGATAAATTCATAGAGGATAGATCCATCAATAGCTATTAGCCAGGATGGGCAGGGATGATGTGCCTAGCCTCTATTTTTCAGGAGCTGGGAACAAGAGACAAGGAATGGGATCACTTGATGGTTATCTGTTCTGTTCATTTATTCTGGGGCACCTGGCATTGGCCACTGCGGGAAGACAGGATATTGGGCTAGATGAACCTTTGGTCTGACCCAGTATAGCCATTCTTATATTCTTTGCTTGTTTCCTGCATGTTAAATAATGTTAAAGTAAAAAAATAGAAAGTGCTTATAAATATTAGCTGCTGTCTTCCATTAACTTTAATATTTTTTTATTTTTATTTGCAAGATAAATAAAATAGCTCATTCTTTCAGAGGCATTTCAATTATTTTGGGGGCTGCTTATCATGCATTAAAATCAATTAGCAGAATTCCCATTTTCCTCTGACCTAGTATTTTAAAAGAAACCAACAACAAAAAAAACCCGTTCACTGTATTATCTGTGGAGAGGATGGATTTTGTCATGATATAATCGATATTTGCAACTGTCAAATATCTTGCTTTGACTTAAGTATGTTGCTTCTAAATGTAATATTTTTTATTGTCTGATTTTCGAGTATACTACTTTCGCACATCAGACTCAGTGAAAGCACAATAGTAAACTGCAGCTAAAGAATGGTCAAAAGCTGTTATACAGGCTCTGTTAAAGAACTTCTCTCATAAATTATGTAAATGACATCAGTTATATTCTATGTAGTCCACTGACTGTACAGTCCAAAAAATGCTTTAAATTACAATTTTGGACAAATGGGTTTATTTCTTAGAAACGCAGTGTTGTAAAGTATTTGTAATAGCATTTGCAGCATTAGTAAAAAAAGAGGAAAAGGCACACTTTAAAACCTCAAAAGCATTCTTCAATCTTTTATCATTTATTACAATAAGAATATATTTAATATTTCCCTTATTTGCCACACACAGTACTAACAAAGGGTCAAAGTGCTAATTCTGATTTGATTCCTTTTGTTTGGCTTGAATTTTTCTATAAAAATAAGTCTCATGTACTTTAAATCCAACTTATCAAATGACACCATCATAATTCAGAAATGCCTGGAAACTCCAATGGGGAGTCTTAGCAAATGTCATAGTACCTTTGAGGCATAGCAAATCCTTAAGACAGATAATGATTCAAGAGTTTAGTACCAAAGGTACAGCAGGGTGCTTTGGAGAAAGCCTGCATGAGGCTGAAGGTCAACTAACTTAAGTTTAATGATGAGCAAAGTAAAAGGTCACTTAGCATTGTGATCAGTTTACGTTCAGTTGCAGCTGTTTGACGCAATGATACAATCATCTAATAATTCAGCAAAAGAAATATTAAAATAGACTCTTTGAGCCATCCGCTGTTTCTCAAAAACAAATCTCCCTTTCATTCTTTTTATACAAATATAAATATCTCTATCTTCTCCCTGTCTCTGTAGACTGCATACATGCACACAACAATTGGAAATAATTACACTTACCGACTGAGTTTATAGCACAAATCCTCTAAAGATCAACGTTAAAAATAAGAAGGCATACAGATTTAAAATAAAAAGAATATGTTGATTAGGGATGTAAGTGACTGTTTGACTAGTCGAGTCTCTACTTGACTAGCTGCTTCTCCCCCCCACCTTGCCTGGGTAAGAGGCAGCAAGGCGGGGTGGTAGGAGTCAGTGCTGGTGGGGAGGGTAAGGGAGAGGGAGAGCCGGCTTAAAAGCTGGTTCCCCCCCAGCACCATCTCCCCGGGGAAGCAAGGTAGGCAGAAGTGTAGTGGGGGAAATAGCACCAGCGGGGACTGAAACAAATCCCCACTCATGCTAGGTCCCGATTGCTGCACCTCTGTCTTTTAAATGTAGCATTTAAAAGGCAGAGGTACAACAGGGAACCAGGGCGAACTGGGACTCAAGCAATCCCCAGGATTTCCGCATGCCTCTGCCTTTTAAATATAGTAAGAGATGAAGGGCTCTTAATACATTTAAGAGGCAGAGTTGCAGCAGTTGGGACCTGTTGCGAACAGGGACTGCCTGAGTCCTCAATTGTCCTGGGCTCCCTGCTGCATCTCTGCCTTTTAAATGTATTAAGAGCTCATCTCTTACTACATTTAAAAGGCAGAGGCACAGCTGAGATAGCGAGAGCCCCACTTCCCATCGACTAATTGACTAGTCGATGGAAATTCCATCAACTACTCGATTAGCTGATTAATTGAAATTTAAGACCCTAATATTGATAGCCATGAAGGCTACTCTATCACTTAGTAGTGACAATCAATAACAATGGGTCTATACCCCATTTGGTTCTAGATATATGGCAAAAGGAATATCGTGAAGGGTAAAGTATGAGACACAATAATTCAGAAACTCTATGAATATCATAGTGACTGCCAGAAGAAAGGGGATAAAATTAAGCATATCTAACAGGAAACGGCCTGCAAAATAGACCACTCACTAACCACTGAAATGCAGCTACCACTGGGGTGAAATTTAAGTGCAATGCATAGTCAACAGTTCAGGAGTCTACTTTTACCCCAATTGCAGTCATAGGAAATCTTTCTTTCCATTGACTTCAGATTCCCTAATGCAGAAAGAGACACATCCCAACTAACATAACAAGGAGAATTTTAGGTAGATGTAATTTCTTGAGCTAGAAATATGGCCAAGGCTCAGGAATTCTTATGCAAAGTACCATGAGAAGGAATTTTCTAGAGGTTAGATTAGACGAGCGCTCTCCAACCTTTTTAAACATAAGATCACTTTTGCAATTTAAGTGCAATGTAAGATCTACCTCAAACCCAAATACCCTTCCACCACTTCCTTCCCACTCCTTCTTTGAGGCCCTGCCCCTGCTCCACCCCTTCTATGAGGCCTCACCCTGCTCACTCAATCCCTCTTTCTCCGCCATCCTCACTCACTTTCACTAGGCTGGGGTAGGGGGTCGGTGTGCAGGCTCTGGTCTTGAGCGTGGGAGGGGCTCTGGGCTTCGCCTGGGGTGGGGATTGAGGTCCAGGATAGGTTTCAGGGTGAAAGCTCTGGGAAGGAGTTTGGGTGCAGGGGACTCACGTTGGGGAGAGGAGGTTGGGTGTAGGAGGAGGTTCAGGGCAGGGACAGTCAAAATCCAAAAATAACACATTTTGCAAGCAGTAAAAGAAGTAACATCCACCCCCCACATATATGTTGGGTTGGGAGATGAGAGTGTAGGATAGTGTGTGTTCGTGAGAATGATAGAGACAGTGTTTAAGAGTGATAGACATGTGCATTGCCAAGCTCCCTCCATCCCCTTCTCTCTGTGTGGAGATAGGGTACAGAAGTGAAGGGAGGAGGGACAGCCTGACATCAGCACCCCTCCTCTTCACCTTCCCACATCCTGCACAGTAAGCAGGAGGCTCCCAGGGGAGCAGCTCCAAGGCAGAAGGCAGGAGAAGCATAACAGTGGGTGGAGGAACAACTCAAGTGCCAGTACTTGATAGCTTCCTGGCCAAACCAGTCAGGATCACCTGTCAGAGGCTCCAAGATCTACCACCCAATCTATTGGTTGGTGATCACTGGACTAGATTTTGAGTCTCAGGAATCCTGAACTGAATTTTCAATACTGATACTTAGTTATTTGTATGAGCTCTAGAAATTCATTTACTTTTCTATGCCTCCGTATATCTTTCTATGAAATGGGTATTATTATTCTTATCACATCTAACAGATTTCACAAGTGATGCTGTAGGGAAAAATTAATTTTTATAAAAAAAACCCTAAGTTCCGCAGAAGAAAGATTTAAGTACAAATTATTATTGAACGGAATTATTATTATTATATTTTATGCCTTCTCTGAAAGATGAAATCACCATCAGTGTTTGTCCTCTGCAACAGCATATCAGGGCCTGGTTCAATAGTAAAGCTTGATGGGAAATGGTTTCCCCATCCTATGGGAATCTGAGATTTAAAAGAACAAACCAAAAACAGTTGTTCTGAATTGGGGCAAAAAGTGAAAATCCCAATTTTTCACAAACTGAATTTTTTGGGGGGTTAACCTAAATGTTTGGTAATTTTGAAATATTTCATTTTTGCTGAAACTGGATCTTTCCTGCAAAAAGTTTTAGTTTTTATTTATTAGAATTGTCTGACAAAAATGGTAAAAAATATTAGTTGGAAAATTCTCAACCAGCTCCATTTAGTAGTAAGTCTTTCACTTCAGATGTAAAACTATTAATGAATCACTGATGTCAGTGACTCATTAACACTTTTTCTACCTCTGAAATGAGAGAACTTTTGAATAGTTATTAACTATTCCTTGGATATCTTTCACCTCTAGAACTGACTTTGTTAGATCTGATGCAATCATAGTATACGTTGCAGTAGAAGAAGGGTTTTGAATGGGGTTTTGTTTCCATTTGTCTTTGCAAGATCTCTCCTATACTTTTACAAGTGGTTACTAGCATTCTGTAATATTATATAAATGCAGACAAAATTCTACCCAGCCACCCTTGATCTTTCATTATACTACTAGTTTCACTCCTAGGGTCGCCTGTGATCAAATTATTATATTTTCATTTTTTGATTATGATACAATTATGACTACTTAGATATTAAATATCCAAATGGTTATATCTACTCATAAGCTATAAATCTCTCCCTTTTTTTTCCTAAAGCTGAACAATAAGATGAGATTTGAAGCTTTAGAAATTTTACATAAGCAAAAACGTAATGACAGTTACCACCAGGGGGTTCTCTGCTTATCTTTCTTGTGGATGGGGAAAGTTGATTGGATTTCAGCCCACAATTTTGCCAAAGGCCAAGTGATGAGGCTCTAGATAAAGCTAAGCCTCAAAGAGACTTTTGCATAACAAATTGTGTTATGCAAGAAACTCAGATCTTATTACTTGGTAAGAATCCAATTCTCTGAGGTCAGGGTACACTGCAAATTTTCGTTAGTTGGCAACATTTTCAGTTCGGTCATTCAAATTATATATGCAGTGGCATGACAATTTTTTTCAGAATGGTTGCTCTATATAGACACAAAATTTACTATAAAGAAATATATTCAGCATTGTATATCATATGAAACTAACTTCTCTAACACCAGAGTAAGTTTCACCAAAATGTAACTTTTTGAATCAGACACAAATACATGAAAGCACTGTACTTTTTATAAATAAAGCTTTAATTTGTTTCTTCACTCTAGATTTCTAGCTATATCAATATGATCTGTCCATTCCAAACAGGGAAGGCAAACAGATATTAGTTCATGTAAAAAATGGACCTGGATTTTATTCCTGATTTTTCCACTATTTCAGATTGTGTTTATGGAGAAATCACCTTTGGTCTAATTTTCAAGGTTATACCAAGCACTTGCAACTCCCATTGAAATCAAGAGCAACTGCTGGTGCCAAGTAATATTTCAAAAATCAAACCATCATCTCTGCACCTTAGTTCTCTCCTCAAATGAACAGAGCTCTCTAGAACCTGAACAGTGTGAAATATTGTAATCTACTATCTTAGGCAACAAAACAGATCCAGAATATTTTCTCAACAGCAAGAATTGCTAACACCACCAAACTATGCAAAAAGACATAAGATGACAATGTGTGATCAGAAGTCATGAAAAGATACATCTTTACTGATAATTTTGGTGAAAGGTGATAAATTTCTTTAAAAAAAAAAAGTGGCATAGGAAGGAACATCAAATGGTAAGGTGGTTCCTGAGCAGAAAGAGAAGGAGCAACAGTCAGCAGGAAAGTCAGGAAAAGCATGTGTGGGGAGTGATCTACAGAGTGGTTCAAAAGCAATAATCTGGTAAAAATAATAGTGGGGCACAGACAGAAGGAAACAGCCTGGAATACAAAGCAAAAAAGGTAGCAATAGGTGTGGCACACGTTACTAGGGTTTGGAAGAGTACGCTACATATTTTGGGGAAAGAGTATTTGTTTTATATCAGTCTGATTCTCTGTACCCAGCACTACAACTTCATGAGAAGAACGCAAGATAGACAACAGCAGCAGGTAGATTAAGAAACTGACGCGGCATACAAACATGGGATTCCCAAATGGAGTTCCATTTATGTGGCACCTGCAACCCTAATTGTCAAGGGATTAAAAATACGTAATAGGCTGAAAACGTGAACAAAGAGACCCTTGCTGTAAAAATGCCCAGCTTTAACCTTGGAGGTGTATCTGCCATATTCACTTGTTTTAGTGTGATTCATGCACCAAGCAAATATAAAGAGTACCTGGTAAATTTGGGGCAATATTCTACCTTCTACATAATGCTGTAAATTATAGTGGCAGAAGCAACTTCAAATGGTTGCTCAGGAGATATCTTGGCAAGATTATTTATGTCCTCCAGCGTGATTGACAAATTGTACTATGATTTCATGGCTTATCTGGAGTCTTTTATATAAATACAGGCAGACCCCGGGTTACGTACAAGATAGGGACTATAGGTTTGTTCTTAAGTTGAATTTGTATGTAAGTCGGAACTGGCTCCAGATTCAGCTGCTGCCACTGAAACTGACCAGGGGCTGACTACAGGAAGCCGGAGGCAGAGTTGCTCTGCCCCCAGCTTCCTGGAATCAGCCTGATCAGTTTCAACAGCTGCTGAATCTGGAGCCTGGGACTGAACAGCTGAGGCGCTGCCCTGTAGGTTCCCACAGGACCAACCCGGCAGCACCCCAGCTGCTCTACCCGAGGCGTCCTGCAACAAAAGCCTGGTCTGCTGGGGGGGGGGGGGAGCGGGGCGCACTAGCTGCGCCCCTCCCCCCCAGCAGACCAGGGAGACCCGAGCAAAGCCGCACAGGCGGAGGGACCCCGCTGCCCGTGCGGCTTTGCTCCTGTCTCCCTGGGGTCCTGGGGGAGTCCCCCCCAGCACCCCAGGGAGACCCAAGCAAAGCCGCACAGGCGGAGGGACCCCGCCGCCCGTGTGGCTTTGCTCCTGTCTCCCTGGTCTGCTGGGGGGGGGTCCAGCAAAGCCGCTGGACCCCCCCAGCAGACCAGGGACACCCGAGCAAAGCCGCCGCCTGGGCGGCTTTGCTCGTAAAGCCGCCCAGGCAGCGGCTTTGCTCGGGTGTCCCTGGTCTGCTGGGGGGGTCTAGCGGCTTTGCTGGACCCCCCCCAGCAGACCAGGGAGACCGGGAGAAGCTTTTCTCACCCCGGAGGACACGGGTGGCGACCCGCCGCCCGTGAGCTCCGGGGCGAGAAAAGCCCCATTCGTAAGTGCGGCTCCGACATAAGTCGGATCCGCGTAAGTCGGGGACTGCCTCTATGCACAAATGGGATACTATTGCTGAGGGGTTTTTTTTCCATGGGAATTTTTTGCTCGTTTCTTCATTGTTTTCCTAATTCTTATCTTTATAACAGAGATCTCTCCCCCAAACTCTTCTGCTCTCAAATGTCTTCATCTTTATTCAACTTTCCTTGTTTACCATTGCATCCCATTAGACAAGTGACTTGAACAATGTCTTTCTTCTAAAACATCCCAATTCTCACCTTACCATCCAATTGTATCTCTCTCTCTCTCTCTCTCTCTCTCTCTCTCTCCTTGTCTTCATTTAAAAACTATAAAGACAAAAAACCTTTGAAAAGAAGGAAGACTGTTTATTAAAAAAAAAAAAGGTTGCCATGACAGCTCCTTTTCTGATGAATGCAGCTCTCATTTGTAGCCAATGCACATGTGACTGTTTCTTTGTTGATCTCCACAGAGAAGCAATAGCATTCAGTTTCAACTGTTCTCTGTCTTTCCTATGGTGACAGGTTTGGGTCCAAAATTACAGAGATGAGGAATGACAGTTTAGATCCAAAGAGGAGAGATGAGATAAGACGAAGGCAAGAAAGTGGGTGCATGGATTTGGCATAGGGAAAAGACTTGATCAATCATTTCTCTCCAACCTGCTATGTAGGTCATTTCATTTAACTTATGTATGACAAGAACAAAAAGAGTGATGACATTAAAACCACATATGTCTTGACTTAAATAGCATTTAAAGGATACACAATTGCAAAGCATTTATTATTAGGCTTTGTCTACATTTCCAAATTTCTCATCTCTTTTTTCAGAAGCACGCAGGTAGTTCATTACTGTGTGATCCTTATTTCTTAGTTGATATTAAAACTTTAAATTTCAAGACAAGAATATCAGGGAAAGTTTGCTTAAATATCACAATCTGCTAACTTCTTTCGAAATGATGGCAAATTCTATACATCAGCAGGCAGATACTCCAAACCCTTATTTTACATTTAATAATATGGTAAAAGTAATATATTAATGTGAAATTTCTCTATAATAAACAAAAACATAAACATTATATGGTAGATCTAATTTGCCAGACTGGTAACATTATTGGAAGTCACCATATGGTGCTATTAGCAATGTTCCCTCTAAACTGCAGGGCAGCCCAGCTTCATAGGTGATTAATCAGCCCCACCCAGAGGCTCAGGACTCCATGCAAAGAGCTGACTGACTGGGTGGGGCTGATTAATCACCTGTGAAGCTGTGCTGCCACATAGCTTAGAGGAACATTGGTTATTAGTATTACACATTTTTTTATCTGAATGAATAGAAAATAGATCTTGGAAAATACTTATAGCATGCTGTGATTTTCAGAGGATGCCTATATAACCAGCATAAAACCCTCTATACTGACTTAGTGAGTCTCTGATTGAATTAGTTTTCTTAGATGAGGGCTTCTTCCTGCAAGTTATGTACATACAAGCAAAATCAAGTTCTGGCCTCAGTTACAGTAATGCAAATGTAGCCAAGGTGATTGCATATAAGCCTGACTATAGAATTTGACTCAATAGTCTGGGGTTTTTTTTAAACAACAATAGGACCTTGATTCATGATTAGGGCTCCTGGGTGCTTATTGCAATACAAATAATAAATCCTTATGTTAGTAAAATTATTTTGTGCAAAATTAATAATAAAAACTTCAAAGCTAAAAGCAATAATATGTGTACTTGAGGTGCATAAAAATCCTGATAGATTTGTGTATGGTAAAAATCCCTGGCTTACTGGATGATATGATATTTGAACAACATTACAGATTCTTTGATGCTTAACAATTAATAAAATTCTTATCTCTAAATTCTTATAACGCTGTGAAACAGTTGTGAATACTTAATTATCTTAATTAAAATGTATTGTGAGGAAACACATTCCATATTCTTAATGCATTTTCATAAGCTCTCTCATGCTTCTTTTAGGCAGCCATAAAACTTGGCTTTCTTTCAATCCACTCATTATGATGTATGAAACCACCACAATACAGCAAACAAAGATCTGTTAATACTATTTCTGATCATCTAGCAGGTAGATGCATAAATAGGGCAACAAGAAATTAATCCCCAATCCCCATGACAAACATGAAGGAGCTAACGAGGGGACTGCATCTAGAATTTGAACCCGGTATTTCTACTTAGCTGGATGTATTTCTACGCAATTGTACTACCTAAATATATATACAAACTTGATTACAGCATTATTTTACTTTGACAATGCAGACTTTTCTGTGATTTTATTTTCTTTGCACCTTTATACACATATTATAAAAGGAGAAAAAAGCCCACAATCCTGATATCTTATAGATATATGGAAGGTCTGATCAGCTGAAGCATAAGAGCCATGCAAGTATTACTTAGAATCACCTATTGTGTGACTATATTTATTAAAAGGAAACCTACATCTCACATATAGATATTTTATATAAAATTTTCAAGGAAGTGGATCACATTGATTTCCCTAAAGTCAAACTCAAGCACTTTAAATGTAAATAATCTTAATAATATTTCATATTATTCATTATGTAGTCATAAATAGTTTGAATGCAGAGATATGCCACACAAATAGCCATCAAGAGTTTTTCTTCTAATTACTCCCTCCACCACTATCCAGCATACAACCACACGCCTACAACACCTAAAACAAACAAAAGCAGCTAGGGGACATTTGACCCTGGTAGCCCTAGGAATCAGGGAAAACACAAAAAGGGTATGATATGAGTTATATCAACTTTATTAGTAATTAACATTCTAACAGAGGAAGGATCAAAGATTTCCATGCAGTTTCAATCACAAGCCACTAAAGAACAACAGAAGAGCTGTAGAATTGCTGAGACGAAAGGTCTAAACCACTTAATTAGAACATAAAAATCCATCAAACACTATAGTTAAAATAAAATACTAGTCTTCCAAACTTGTGAAATCGGTACAGAAATTCATTTTGGTTACATGCCTTTTTCAAAACATGGCTAACAATGTTTGATTAATCATCCCATATATCTTAAGTAACTTCTAGTTTTAGATAGCTGAAACCGGTCAATTGAATATCTTAAAAATGGTGAAATACATTGTTGGAAAACATTTAAAGAAAACACACTACATGGTTTATATTTTGTGGGCCTCATTTTCTAACAGTAGTTAGAAAATGATGAGACTCTCACATGCTGGTACATAAATGCACCCACTTTTGTGTATCCATATGAAAATATCCATGGAAATCGTCTCTTGACTTTTATTTATGCATGCACTTGACTGCATAGATATCTTTGTAGGTATTTGCATGTGCAAAACTGGAGCTGTGGTATTCAAATGTGAATATGGACTGTGACTCTCTCCTATTTGAAATTGAATCCTGTTAAATTTTAAGTTACGCTTTACAGTGAACCCTCGTTTATCGCGGTACATAGGTTCCAAACCCGACCGCGATAGTTGAAAATCCGCGAAGTAGGGACACCATATTTAACATGTATACAGCGAGCCCTCGCTACTTCGCGGTTCGACCATCGCGGATTCACGTATATACATAATGTAATGAAAAAAGTCCGCGAAGTCGTGAATCCGCGATGGTCGAACCGCGAAGTAGCGAGGGCTCACTGTATACAAAAGCATACCAATAACAGGAATGTAAATAATAGAATAAGAAAAACCTTAGTTTATAGTATTAGGGACAATTTTGGGGTTACTCTGAAACAGATTCAACTATGTACACATATATCATGAGTGATGTAACACTTCACATTTTCATCTTGGATAATGAAACATATGACTATACTACATTTCACCTCGCACCCAGTCATATTACAGATTTTTAATACTTTATCTCAACATTCTTACTGCAGGCAGGATGGAGTTTTACAAGGCAGGGATAACAAAACAAAGCTGCATCACTACATTGAACCATGAAATGCAGAGAAAGCCTAAACTACATCTGACTGCCATAGATTGTTGGCAGGATGATAAAAATGTTCATATTTATATAAATATAGCTAAGAAAGTACACTAGCATGAAAAAGCCATTGCAGAATTGTACGTGTAAAGCAACTGGAGAGAAAGAATGAGACAAATTTAAAAAGCTTCTTTTTCATTACAGTATAAGTATTGGTTTTAGTTCTGGAATTAGCAAAATAGTGATATAAATCATTGTAACAATCCAATATAAAAAGGTCTTTTAAAACCAGGTCAAGTACATCAAATCTTCCTGCATAATCTTTCTCTGTTTAAATATTGCTACAGAGGAAAAATACAATATTGCCATTATTTATGATATCACAGGTTTCCATGTGCACCTGTTGAATTAGGCTTTTAAAAAGTGTTGCTTTAGAGTGGAAATAAAAGAGGCTGCAAAATTATTTTTATTCATCCTTTCCTTTTTAGTTAAAGGCCTCCAAATCCTCACGTCATAAGTTTCCCCTATCTTCAACAAGGTGTGACTGAAGGCTTGCCAGATGGGATCTTGAAGATTCCCAACCATCTTTCTAGCTGTAACTACTTGTCTGGGTTTCTCTCAGCTTCTAGTTCTCCCATCTCCTTTTCCAAAGGCTACAAACCTGGGCATACATGAATATCAAGAGTAAGTTTGCTCCTTAAAATGAAAGCATTTGCCAATTTTGCATATCTAAATAATGTGAAATTATTGCAAGTTATACAACTTTATAACCTGTACAATGGGGGGTAAATTCACCATGAAACAGATGTAACTGATGCCACTACTAGCACTGAAATCAATGGACACTAATCAACTAACTGCTTCTGAAAATCTCTGTCAAAATTTTTAAGCTTCTTTAAGCACCAAAATATCTTAAAAAAATCCAGCGGTAAGTGAACCTGTCCAAGGACAGAAAGGAAGCTTGCAGCAGAGTCAGGAATCATCCTGTAAGCCCTAGTATAGCACCATTACCTCAGAAGCATCTTTTCTTATTTTGTTCTGATACTGACTTCATAATTTTGTATTCGCATCTGCATCTGCAAAAATGAGCCACGGATATCTGAACCCACATCCCTGGATGCAAATACCAGCAGATATAAAGTAGATATCCGCAAATCTGCAGGGTTCTAGATACATTTGTAACCACAACCATAAAAATGAGCCACTTTTCCCCAACCGTATCCACGGATTTGCAGGGCTCTATTCATAGTCAAGTCATAATTAAGTCAGTTTTCATCTATAAGTATCTCAATCTACTTGCTAACTGATGCAACTAAAATCATGGTGAATGCCCTACTGAATTTATAGTCATAACCTACTTTTGCTAGTCTTTACCATACTCAAATTACACCATATTTAAAATTGTTCAGCACATTTTAGACCCATACTTTATTTTCATTCAAATTTTCATGAAAATGTAATTCTTGCACAAACCCCACAAAATCTGCCCTATCATATGCCTTCTATACCGTAACCATATCTATTTCTGACCAAAACCAAACTCCCTCTGCTGTGTTCCCTAATGGGCCTTTTAGACTATACGCTATTGGGGTAGGCCCTATTCTTAATTTCTGTCTTGTACAGTGGAAAATATATTGTCAATGCTTTACAATGACTTTTGAGTTTGTCGTTACTATCTGCATTTATACCGTGTGTGGTTCTAAATACTGGAATTTTTGGTCATGGCCTTCTGTGGTAGGATTTTTTAGCTTGCAAGATTTCTATTGTTGAGTCCTATTCTATTCACAGCTTAAAACTTAATTCTGTAGTTACTTTGTTTCTGTAAGCCAGTGAAGATAAATTACCATTTATTTTTAACAAATAAGTTCTTCAGCTATTTATAATCATGCAACTTAACTCTGAAAGATTTATTAGAATAAAACAACAAAGGCAGTTTAGTTTCATTGCTGCTACTGTGGATCTACATCATTATCAGAGAACCCAATGGCAGCAGAAATGTGTTAGAGCTAGGATTTCAACAGTGCATTGAAACTGGGCTCCTTACCCATAAAATACCAGTAAAGATAGGGAACAAAGTACCTGTAAAATGTTAATGTTCACATATTACAAACATAAATCTGCTTCAAACCATAGGACAGGCACTTAGGAGATGCTGCTATGGATATTGTGCAGGTACAATACATTAATGCAGTTTTGAACAGCCTTGTAGGTAAAGAACAAACCCATTGGCTGATCTGAAAGTAATGTTCACAAACTCTAAATTATGTTATCTTGCCCTCTTTACCTATCATGCAGATGTGGAACCTCAGAGGAAGGGAGAGAATGGGAAGCCAAGGGAAAAAGGAAGAAAGTAGAAAACCAATATGGGTCATTTCTAAGTGCTCTATTGTCTATGCCAAGACTAGAGCTAAGTTACATTTTTCAGACTAATTTTTTCCCTAAAAATGCACATTTTCAGTAAAAACAAATCAATTTTCAAATAGGTGCTGGCTTTGCCAAAATGTTTTTTCTGTAAAAAAAACCAGAACAAAAACAACAAAAAGCCCATTACCATAAAAAGTTTTGAAAATAACAGTGCTTTGTTTCAACATTTCAAAATGAAGAATTATTTGGATATCTGTTTTAAAACAATTTGTTTCAATATTCCCCCTTTAACTTCATTTAAAAAGTAAAATAGTTTGTTGGAATTAAAACAAAAGGTTATGATTTGTCAAAATGAAATATTTTGCTCTACCCAGATGGATTTTTTTTTCAACTTTTTAATGCACCAAGAATTTCAAATAATTTCAACTTTGGTTAGACCTGAAAGAATTTTAATTTTTTTAAATTTTTGGAATTGCTAGCAAGCAGAAAGATCCATTATTGGCACATCTCTAGCCAGCACACCTGAAAGGACAATATCAAAAAAGGCCTAAGAGTTGATTGACAGGTTTTGCTGCAGATGGTAAAGAATTAAACTAAGTTAAGAGGAGAAAACAAACATACAAAAATAGCTTTGGTTGCCTCAGAGGATTAAGGAGAAAATTAGACTTTTTGGAAGTACATCTTCATATAGGGCATTATAAAACCTCGGTGGACACAAACAAACAAACAAACAAACAGATACCCAAGGCAGTATGCACTGAGTTCATGTAACATGTGGAAAACTTCAGCTTTATTTATTAGGGTACGTAAGTGATGACCATGTCAAAAACAATGAGGAGTCCTGTGGCTCCTTACAGACTAACAGATTTATTAGGGCATATGCTTTCCTGGGTAAAACCCACTTCTTCAGATGAATACCCACAAAATCTGTATAAAACTATGATACGCCCACATCTTGAATACTGTGTACAGATGTGGTCTGCTCTCCTCAAAAAAGATATTTTGGCCTTGGAAAGGGTTCAGAAAAGGGCCACTAAAATGATTAGGGGTTTGGAACGGGTCCCATATGAGGAGAGGTTAAAGCGACTGGGACTTTTCAGTTTAGAAAAGAGGAGACTGAGGGGGGATATGATAGAGGCATATAAAATCATGAGTGGTGTGGAGAGGGCGGATAAAGAAAAGTTATTTATTAGTTTCCATAAAAGAAGAACTAGAGGACACCAAACGAAATTAATGGGTTGCAGGTTTAAAACTAATAAAAGAAAGTTCTTCTTCACAAAGCGTGTAGTCAACCTGTGGAACTCTTTGCCAGAGGAGGCTGTGAAGGCTAGGACTAAAACAGAGTTTAAAGAGAAGCTGGATACTTTCATGGAGGTTAGGTCCATAAAAGGCTATTAGCCAGGGAATAGAATTGGTGTCCCTGGCCTCTGTTTGTCAGAGGCTGGAGAAGGATGGCAGGAGACAAATCGCTTCGTCATTGTCTTTGGTCCATCCTCTCTGGGGCACCTGGTTTTGGTCACTGTCGGCAGACAGGCTACTGGGCTAGATGGACCTTTGGTCTGACCCAGTATGGCCATTCTTATGTTCTTGTCTTATGTCCTAATAAATCCATTAGTCTCTAAGGTACCACAGGACTCCTTGTTGTTTTTGCAGATACAAACTCTGAGACATGTAAAAGACAACAGACTGATTTGGAAGAGCTTTACAGAAGGATCATAAAGTAAGTATCTACTTTAACAAACCTGCAATGGTCTTTTATAGCTTTGGTGCCACATAGAATTGTGGTGTAACCATTAGTACTAGCTGCAGAATGTACTTTTGCAAGGAAACAAATCTAATCTAAATCCCTTTGATAAAGGAAGAGAGTGTACTTAAATAGTGTTCATAGAAGGTGGGAGATTTTTCCAAGTGAGCGGGATGCAAGGCATCTCCAGACATTCTTGCACATTTCAAACTAGAGGAAGTGGCTAGAAGTTGTTTGTAAATCTTTCAAGCAATGGGCCTGCATTGGTTACATTTATTGAGTTTTTACACATCCAAACCTGGCCACTGGTAAAACAAACAGACATTGCAAAGGTGGCAGAAGGAATATTATGGTCAATCTGTGTATAATCATACAAATTAAACCTTAAATCATGGTGGCAAATCAAATTAACTGAAGCATGAGTGGAATAAAAGGAAAGGTTTAAATTAACAGTGCAGTGGGAGAGCTGACACAACCTATTCAGCGGAGCAACCAATGGACAGGGCATAAAGAGCTTCCAAGCGGACAGACTGGAGCAAAAAAGAGTTTTACTCAATTTAACAAACAGGACTTAGGAACTGAGGTTTAGCTAAAATCAATAGCGCCAAAAACAGTTCTGATGCACAGTCCTAGCACAAATGCAATACACAGATTTGTGTAATCATATTCGTATACGCATACTTCTGAAGTTAAACAAGAAAATAGCTTGGTCTGCTGGTTTAATGTCCTGGCTTTACAAAGGTGGTGCTATTAGTCACAATGAAATAGTAAATATCAGCAAGTGGGAGTGGTTATTGGAAAATTCATGGCCTCTTATTTAACAGAAACCATATGAGACAGATGAGCTTTTCATGATGCATCTGTTTTTCATCTGATAAATGCTCTTTCTAGAATAGAAAATTAAACAATTCTCCTTAGTTCTTTTCTAAATAAAGCAACGAATATGAAATATATAAAAGATTAATCATGCAATTGCAAATGCTTTTTAAGTATTTTTAATGGCTTGGTATCAGTTGTATTTCAGGGGGCATGTTTTTATGCCCCACAAAAAACAATTCAAGAGGAAGCAAATATCAGCCTGTGCTTTTGGGCAGAAAAAGATGGACGTTGCTCTTGCATGCACCATAAAGCTTGTGAGATGGAGCCATCTCCATCTGCTTGGTTTTGCTAGTGATAAGTACTAAATCATAAGTTTTATCACTGAAAGATTATCCATGTGTCTTGCAAAATTAAATAATGGAACTGATTTTGAATTAGTTTTACAATGCAGTTAGGAATGTGTTGCTATGCAAAAATGCAGTGTATGAAGGGATAAAGCATGAGGTTCCAGCTGACCGGCAACAGCTTCCAGGACCTAAGAAAATTCTTAGACTTGTAAATAAAAATGAAACCATTACATTTGTTATTTTAATTTGAATTTGGGATTTGCTATCCTAGAATGCATATAAAACATATTAAAATGGGGGAAATTGCTGTAATACAAGAAAAATATACTGTAATGAGCAACTTTTAGCCATAAAACTATCCTATATCATCCTTAAGATCTTTCCCCTACTACTCAGTATGTTCCTTATTTGTCTTTATATGTAGTCAAAAGGAAGTGAATATGAACACACTTTGAATTTTAAGCACTAATAAAAGCCTAAAAACATACAGCTTCCTTCACAAAAATCTGCTACTTTTGCCTGTGTTTTGCCAACTTAATATTCACAATTCTGTAGTTGACACCACTTGGGATGGCCTGCACCGTTCAGAAATGGTGAAAACCCGGAAACAGGGCATTCCCCTTCAACTGCATTCAGGGTTTTTTTTTTTAATTTCCCCCAGAGTTGGCTAACATGGAAAGCATTGCTATTCTACAGGGAAGACCCTGCTGAAAAGACCAATGTTTCTTGGAGCATTTTCAAATTCCCGTGGTCTGCCTGCCGAGATGGCACAGCTTGTGTTGAATTCTATGAAATCTTGTGAAAGTTTTGTATTCTTACAGAATCCTAATACCTGTAGATTATTATTCTTCAAGTGAAGGAAAGTCAGAGCTTGCCCTGAATCGCTTTGGGTGGAGAAAGACAGCATTGCTAATGGATGCAAAGTAGATATGCACCTAGGCTGCTGCAGAGGTTAGGAGGGCTTCACGTTGAAGTAAAATGTCCTGACACATACCTTATTGTACTCTCTGATTTTACAAGCCGCACATTTGGCCACTCTACTCCAATATTAAGCCTTTCTAACCTTCACCACGGCCTGATTCATTTACTTGGAAGAGCCCAGTTGTGAAGGAAAGAGAATGGAAGTATTGCTGCCTCCACATTATTGTGCTTTGACCTCAATGAATCACCTGAAGAAGTCTGGTGTATGTGATGAAGGAGAATTGTTCTCTTACTATTCTCAAGATTTATGAAAAAAACATGCTGAGTTTATCATGCTACACATTGCCACATGCCACATTGTGGAACCCTGCCTTGTAGTAGGGCCTGGGTCCAAGTGCAGCTGAAGAAGGCAGAGTGCCAACAAGGCTCAAAAAAGCCTGGGCAAAGGTAGCATTGCACCTCCACAAATCTTGAGTTTTAAGAGACAGAACCTCCACTGATTGGTTCCACTGGATATGGGACAAACCCTGTGTCTCTGATGGAGGAATTCCAGGGATGCTTCCCAAGTGGAAACTTGCTGAACTTTCCAGCCTTCACATAGGAGTAGCCTGCCTATTGGGAAAATCTGTTACAGTACAAAAAAAAGTAAAAGGACAAACCTCAAGGTTAAAAAAACAGTTACCACAAAAAGCACTTCCCAAAAGGGCAAAAAAGCCTGGCACTGTCAACAGGAAAGCAAACAAGCAATCAGATACATAAAGTAATTACTATAATAGGAAAAAATGTAACGGTTTAAGTCCCCGACTGGATGCTATACAGTAACTCTGTACTTCTTCTTGAAAAAGATAATCCCCTACATCATCCATTGTCATTAGTTCTAGAATTTAAAGCATTTATTCCAACTTAACTGCAATACTTTTTGCCTGAAGCATGCTGCTCTGCCTCAGAAATGAAAAAGTGATTTAGATTGCTTGAGCTCTGGGCCACTGAGGGCTGGATATTGTCCCCAAAGCTCAGCCTACCCACTGAAGGGCAAGATAAATGCCAACAAAATACAGACAAGTAATTTTATTTATTTATGTATTAAGAGACAAAAGGGATGGCATATGGGTTCAAATGACTGTAGAACCTGCATGTCTAAAGTATCAAAATTAGAACATTTGAACTTGGAAGAGGATGGGGAAACTGTGTCAATATACATAGGACTTGGGAAATACGGTCAGAAATCTGTTACACATGGAACAGGGGGAAATGAAGTTAAATAATGAGGTCTTTCAGAGCATTACAGCTCAGGATAATGTAATATTTGCACAACTTTAGATTGATCATTATATGGCAGCACATGTAAACAAGGGAATAAAGAGAGGGGGAAATAAGCTCCATCACCCACATTTTGTTCCAAATGTGCAGGAGAATGTAAATGTAATGCCACCCTACATGGTAGATGAGCATACTGTGTCAACAAGAGCAGCTTGGCCTGTCACTGTTTTGACAGCACAAGGTGTAGAGACAGGATGGCTCTATCTTGGCTGATAAAACACAGATTAGAAAAAGATAGATAGTGTGAAACAGACAGTAAACATCTTCCAAATCCTTAGCTGTTTTAATTGATTTTCTATCAAAGAACATGATAACTGAGACGGGCAAATTAAAATGATCAAACTAATAAAAATATAGCCATTAAAAGTAATAAATAAAGCAATAACAGGTAATGACTTTAGAGTTTGTGTTCCTAGATATGTAAGTGGCAGTTTGCAGCAAAACAGTATTGGAAAACAAATTGTTTATTAGCTTGGTTTTAGAAGAAAGGTGACCTACTGTCCTACAAATCAATGTTTGTGGTATTCTGTCGAACTTGCTTTGATTTTCTAAAAATCCCATTATATACAATGGAGGCTTATAATTGATCATTATTAGCTCTTATTCATGACATGCTCTAAACAACAAAATTTTTTTTTTTTTTTGTAAATTACAGAAAAGCTATTGTGCTTTAACACAGTTATGGAGAAAGGCAAATATTACAAAAGGAGATATGGATATATTATTTCTCATCCAACAGGTAAAACTAAGTTGAAAATTGGATAACCAATTTAATACTAAGATGGCATTCAAATATTTGAGCTCAATCCTGTATTGCTTCCAAATTCACTCAAAAAACAACATTATTAATTCCTCTTGACAGAAAATCAAGATTTAATGAACATCTGACAGCCCTTAGGAATTACAAAGTAAATTTAGATGACAGCTCAGACAAAATAAAGTGCTTTTACATATAGAAGAAAAACACGATGAAGAATAATGAATGAATAGCAAATGTTAGTTTAGACATTTCCTTTGGGACAAGTGACTAATTTTTTATCTGTAAATGCTGATGAAATGCAGGACAAAATGTGAATGTTTTCAACATTGTAGCAAGAGGTCATAAACATAAAAGGGTTTATACTAATATTTGATGAATCTTCTCCCCATTTCAGCAAAAACAAAATACCAAAACTAAAAAACACAAACAAGGTGCTTCAGTAAGAAGAAAATATGAACATAATTATTTTAACTCAAAGAATCAGAGTACAGGTTATAGAACATCACTATTCAAGATCAAGCAGTCTGTTCAGCAAGGTGCCGTTGAACCAAAACAGTTAAAATAACGTCTTTTTGTACATTTTATAGGTAAACTGACTTCTAGTCAGTAAAAAGTGACATGGACTAAGTGATTTTTATATAAGTTTTCAGATAGTCTCCATTGGGAAATAACATCAAAAGTAAAACTGGTGTGGAAAAATGAAGATGCAGAAACTGTATAACTTGTGCACTGATTTATTTTCCTCTACCATTCTCTCTACTTGAGAAATATTTTACAACAAACTAAGAGCAAGCCAGCAGCCATCCATTTATATATTAAATTGCTCATTTTGTTGCTTATAATACTGTGTAATTTTAATCCTGGTTATTCTATAAAACAGTTAGGAATAAGCCTAAAAAGCATATTTACAGCTGATTTTCTGTTTGTTGCAAATAATATAAAACACAGTGATATTAGAAGAAGAAATATTTCTCTGATTTCCCCTCTATTTCCCACCACCGTCTTGCACTTAGAATAGGAAATAAGTTTGATACTTCAGACACTGGGAAAAGTTGATTTTTGCAATGAAAACTACTATATGAGATATTAATGTTGCTAGTTTGACAGAACATAGCCTAGATATAACCAGCACAAATCAGAGTATTTTTAAAACCCCCACGTCAAAGACCCTCCACTCGTATAATCAGTTAAATTAAGTTTGACATTCCCATGAGGAATCATGTTTCTGTCCCTCTCCAAACTCCCAAGGCCTGTTCTTGGTAGTGTGAAGAAGACGGGAGTGAAAGCTGCCTTTAAGTACTCTTTTCTTACTTCATCTCCTGTTCTCATGTAAGTGAGCAGTTTGATACCAACATTGGCAAAGGCCTACCCATATGTTACTAAATCATCACTTCTATCACCTTCTTTTCTATTCAGTACAGAGTTTATTTTAGAAAAAAGGCTGTTTTTCCGAAAAAAACGTCATTTACGTCCTCACTGCAATCGTGTTCTTTTGAAAAAAAATCGAAAGAACAGAGGGATTTTTCTGACATTGGTAAACCTCTTTCTACAAGGAAGAAGCCTTTTTCCGAAAGAGTTCTTTTGGAAAAAGGCCTGTTGGGATGGGGAAGAGGGAGTTCTTTCGAAAGAAGAGGAAAGAGGAAAAAGCACAAGTGCCCTGGTGGTTACTCCATCCACAGTAAGCACATCTTAAATGCAAGACTGTGTCTATTCAGTGTGGATGCTATCTTTCAAAAAAGCAGATTGCCTTTTTGATGCGCTTTGGCAGCATGGACACTCTCTTTTGGAAGAAGTTTTTTCAGAAGATTTCTTCCAGAAAAGCTTCTTCCAAAAGAAGCCTGCATCTAGATGTAGCCACATAGTTTACTGCTGCCTTTTAATTTCCCCTTGTAGTTCGCAGTTGGTATGTGTTTCTGGATTATGTGGATTATGAAAGTTGAACTGAAAGGGTTAAAGTACCTCCATCAGAGCATGAGCTGTTAGCCTTCCCCCCAGCTTTGTAAATGACTTCTCTGTGTCCTCATCATGATCCCACTATCGTCTATAAAACCTGTTTAGATCACAATTTTAAATGTGCTAAATTTAAATGCCATGATGAAAAGTGTTGAGTATTCTAGGAAGTATATAAGCAGATTGGTACCCTTGTGGAAATTAATTAACACTCTTCCTTTTCTCTTGCCTGGATTCAGTACTTTTTCTTCTCTTTCCCCTGTTTCGAATGCAACATTACAAATTTGGTAGAGAATACCTGTCCTGAAAGGACACAGACAATTAGGGAGTTGCATTAATAATAGTTAATTATTAATCATATAATTTTACTTTTGTATAAGTGAGAAAATGTGTGCTTTATTTTTTCTCATTTGTTACCTATCATTTCTTCAGAAACATTGTGAGCTTGATCATTAAAAAGAAACATTCACAGACATATTAACATAAGGTTAAAGTAATTATGTGATCAGTTGGAAGGATTTGTAAAAAAGGAAAAGAAATGTTAAAAAACCGAACTAGACATTTAAAGGGTCTATAGTTGATGAATACCAAAGGCACTATGAAGGACACAGCCACCATTTCTAGAGGCATCTCCCAGTAAGGCTGTTAAAATCCATTGCCTTGCTTATAGGCTGCCTTTATAGCTAACTATTATTAGTTAAGTACTTGTCTTCTGAGATGCTATTCTCAACTTTCACGTTCTGTAATATGTGCAGTTTGAGACATGGAGACATTGGTATTTTGCCCTCTCTCACAAGCTGTGTAATGGGGAATATTCCTACAATTACATACATCTTGCTGGTACTAAGTAGGTAAGAAGCATCTTCATTTTGTTTTTGATGTTCTTAAATGTAATATTTAATTTTCTTTTTATTTTAAAGAAAATACAACTGAAATGAGATAAATAAGTGGACTAAAACCATGATAAAAGCAACTGCTACCTCAATTAAAGTCAGCAAGGTGGTAATTATCAGGGAATGTAACTGAAGGTACCGCAAATCAATACTAGGTAAATGAAGAATACACAATTAAGAACCATTAGGCATTTTCCCAGAACCATTAAGGATAAAAGTTGTAAGATAAAGGATGTAGTTTTCTTGTCTCGCTGACTTGGGATTGGGAAGGGATTCTACTCCTGAATATTCCAACTTTGGTAGGAGAGAAGGGCAAAAATTAAATGGTCTTAAGAAGCAAATAAAAAACCAATTCTTCTGAGATACTCTTAGTAATGACTCAAAGGTGGAAATCAGTCACACACTGGACAGTCAACCCCAAATTTATAAATTAAGGAATGACACTGAAAATCCCAAACATGTGTCTGATGTTCAAGGAGGCTTGTGAGATATGTAATTTGAACATGGTTGACCAAAATATCATTTATTTTAAGATTTTTTTTTAAAAAAGGGGGAGGGTCTCCCAAATAAAAATATGCAGTTTCTCAATGAATTATTTAGTATTATCTTGTTGGACAAAAACAGTCTCTAAATTAAAGCTGCAAAAGGTGGCTATGTAATCCAGAGTTATAGAGTGAGTAGTAGTAACACATTTATTGAAATTTCTTGCTTTTTAAACAGGTAAAAGTGGCTAAACAGATGGCTCATCCTCTCTGGACCTTCACGAAGAATATGTGACCTGAAGTTCACTTGGCAAAATCCTAACCATGCAATTCCATTGATGATAGTTTTCATACAAGCTGCAGATTATACCACCCCAAGAGGAAGAAAACTGCTGCTCTGGCAGCAATTTCCAGCAAGAGAAACTGAGGTTAAAGGCAACACAAGAGTAGAGTAACAGCCACAATCTAATAAAGAGGCAGTTGGGAGCTTTGAAGTGCACAAAGTAACAGTACAAAACTTTACACTGAATACATGAATATCAAATTAAACTCCAAGAAAATATCTGAGGCAAGATCTGCTAAAAAGATCAAACAGTAACCTAGTTTAGCCAAAGACACACGTTATGTAAGAGTACATATGTCCTACACAGGTTATGCTCAATTATTCTGAATTAAGGCCCAATGCAAGGGCATGTATAGCTGGAATTATAGTAGCAGTAGAAGGGGTGTGTACATATTATGGTAAAAGCCCTTCTTTATGGGGGGAGGCACAGACTACAGATCTGCTAAAGACAGGATCAGAAGAGCAAAAGAGTCACATGGATTGTAAGCTTTCTGGGACAAGGATTTTGTCTGTGTCAAGACCACCAAATCATTTTGGAATCACACACTATATATGTAAATACAATGAACCTTTCCTGCATCAGCTCTACAGACCTAGGCATGGATGCAGCCCATCTACTGTATCAAGACACTGAGATAAGCATTTGGCCCTAAGAGAAATTAATGTTTCATTTAACAGGATGGAAGATTAAAGAATAATAATAAAAAAAGGAACAAAGTAAGGGAGCTCGGTTCCAAAAGACAAAACAGCCAACAGACTATGCCTGAATAACTAACCTTCTCCTAATGATGTCTTATAGAGCATTTCTTCCCTTAAGGTTCATTTTGGTTTCTGACTACTTTGTGACTTTTTTGCAGAAACCCAAACTGGTATATAACTTTTTATCAGAGTTGTCATTAATTGAGAACAGCACTTACATAATTTACTCTGATTAAACAACTGAATATTATCAAGTTTAATGGATTTTAAATGCTGATCCAAAACAATCTGGACAGAGTAAGGAACATTTATTCTCTGTGAAATATGAACTTTAGCCTTTTTTAATACAGATGAAATATCTCACTTGCTGGTGACATTCATAATGAAACACTATTGCCCTCTCTGATGTAAAAATTCTAATGAAATTCTATATGATCTAATGTTTTTGTTTCTATAGAAAATTGTAGAAAGTGTTCCATATTTTAATATTTAAATTATATTTATATTTGTGCAGTATTGTTAGTCCCAAGATATTGGAGAAAAAATATGGTTTTCATAGCATAGCATGGCAAGAGGTGAGAAAGAGTAGCTTACAAGCTTACACAGACCTGAAGTGGACTTGAAGAAGAGCTCTGTGTTCCAATATTACCTCATCTCCTTGCCATACTATGAAAAGGATACTTGTATGGTATTACCAAGAGTATTTTGAAAAGTACCTCTCTCCATGGCGCTCTGGGCACTGGTAAATATCATTCAACTGTGTGTCGAGAGAGTTTAAAAAAAGTCATAAAATCCTCCACATATCCATTATTTTCAAGGATAAATAACGAAAAAGAATGGAGGGAAGGACAGGGAGGAGAAAAATACATACCTACGACACTAACATCTATACATTTTAGAACTGAGAATGATCATGTTTCACTTCTAATATAACTGCAATTCAAAACCTTGCAATAGCAGCACTTTTTTTTTTATACGTTTGCTAAGTTACACTGCAGTGATATGTGGGTTTAAATGAGAGAACAACATTAAAGAATGGCTGATTAAATGCAGCTTTTACAAACAATGAGCAGACTTCAGGTGTTTATCAAGCAAATGTCAATGGAGGTTCAGGACCAGTTTTCAAAACCAAGAGTGGGAAGCTTGCTTAAATGCTGGTTTATAGAAATGCAACGAGATACAAATCAAACCACAAAAGGAAATTCAATTGTATTTATCTTTACATTTGATTTTATATGAGAGAGGACTTTTGGTTACTAGTGGTGTTCTCTATTTGTCTCTGTTTAATGTGCAGCAGATACACTTGATTAATGAACTGATTAGCAAGTTCTTTAATTATTTTTCAGTAGTTTTGTTCATTATTGCAGACACAATGAGTCCTTAAGGTAGTCAATCTCAACTCTGCATCTTAGGAAGAAGAGACACGTTATGGCATTGATCTCTGCATTGAAGGGCTTAGACATTTAAAATAAAAATCTGAAACAACGCCACATCTTCCAGCTCTGCCTTTGGTAACTTGATAAATATTCCCTGGTATCAAGTCTACTCATGAATCCTGAGGTGGCATTATCTAGTTATGAAAGCAAAAAAATATAAAAAACCAACAACCCAGTTTCTGAGCAACCACAGTAACTACTAAAAAGAGCCAATAACCAAAAATAATTAAGTTTTTAAACTATAAATATCCATCAAAACGCCCCCCACCAACATGATTCCTCTTTGTATCCACTGATGCAAAATAGCAGTGAACTTATTTTCCCTTTAGGAAGCACTAGAAACCACCATTTGTCAAAGTGTTTTTAATGTTTTAAATGGTGTGGAAATAACAACTGGGAAAGGTTCATTCACTGGGGATGCCAAAATAATGGTGTCTATTTCTAAAAATTCTTTCCTAAGTATTCGATATAATCACCGAGCACCAGAGTTTTCCTTTGAGAAAACCTGAAAAATGGAGAATGGCATTTCATGGGATTCTGAAGAAAGAGGGACTCTCCCAAGGATACACGTGACCTTTTAAGAAATAAACTAGGGAAATGAAACCTAGACTCCATAGTCGGATAACCACTCCTAGCCCTGGTGTATACTAGGTAGTTATTTTGAAATAACCCTCCTTATTTTGAAATAATAAACAGAGTGTCCACACTACTAAGGCTGTTATTTCGAAGTAACAAGCTGGTTATTTCAAAATCTGTACTCCTGCTTTCCTCAGGGAATAATACTTATATCAAAATAGTTATTTTGAAATAGCTTTAGCGGGGCTGCTCTACTGCTCCTATTTTGAAATAATTACTTTCCAGTGCTTCCTGGGGCTCTCAGTCGAAATAGTGCATCCACAATAACGGATGTCTGCCTCAAACTAATTTTGAGGCTGCCCTGGAGTGGGGAACACACCATTTTAGTTCTGTTAGTTTGGGAGCTATTATTTCAAATTTAGTTAATTTCAAATAATTTCCTAGTGTAGACATGCCCCCAGAGAGTAGTTATCAATGGCTCACAGTGATTCAGGAAGGACATAATATGTGGAGTTCCCCAGGAATAAATTCTGGGATTGGAGCTGTTCAATATTTTTGTCAACGATTATGATAATGGCATAGAGAGCAGAATTAGAAAGTTTCAGATGATACCAAGTTTTGGGAGGAGGTTGCAAGTGTTTTGGAGGATAGGATTATAATTCAAAACTAGAGAAATGGTCTGAGTTAAACAGGATGAAATTCAATAAGGACAAATGCAAAGTACTCCTGCAAGGAAGGAACAATCAGTCACACACATACAAAATAGGAAATGACTATCTAGGAAGGAGTATGAGAGAAAGGGATCTAAAGGTCATAGTGGACCACAAGCTAATTATACGTCAACAGAGTGACAGTGTTACATAAAAAGCAAACATCAGTCGGGGGTGTATTAGCAGGAGTATTGTGAGCAAGACACAAGACGTATTTCTTCTACTCTATTCTGATTAGGCCTCAGTTGGAGGATTGTGTACAGTTCTGGGCACATTTTAGGAAAGATGTGGACAAATTGGACAAGGTCCAGAGAAGAGCAATAAAAATGATTAAAGGGCTAGAAAACATGACCTGTGAGGGAAGATTCAAAAAATTGGGTCTGTTTACTATGGAAAAGAGAAGACTGAGAGCGGATATGATAACAGCTTTCAAGTACCTAAAAGGTTGTTACAGGGGAGAGGGAGAAAAATAATTCTCCTTAACTTTGGATGACAGGACAAGAAGCAATGGACTTAAATTGCAAAGTTTAGGTTAGACATTAGAAAAAATTCTCTCACTGTCAGGGTGGCTAAGAACTGGAATAAATTAGTGAGGGTGCTTTTGGAATCGCCATCACTGGAGATTTTTAAGAGCAGGTTTAGACAAACACCTGTCAGGGATACTCTACATCGGGATGGGGAACCTATGGCCTGTGGCTTCCCTTGATCCAGACTGCAAGGTTCGGGGATCCCCTCTCCCCAGACTACAGGAGGAGGTGGAGCCTGCAAGCCAAGGCAGGGTGGCGCTGAGCCACCTGCAACCTGCTCCCCTCCCGCCAACCTGCACTGGGGAAGGTGCTTGACCCCTGCTGTGACCCAAGTCCCCTGCCCTCTTTGTTTTGACCTTATCCCCACCTTATGCTGACCCCGCCCTGGAAAGGAAGGGGAGGAGCTGATTGGTGAAGCCTCTGGCAGATGGGAGGTGCTGGTGTGGAGGAGGAACCGATTGGGGTCAGATGCCAGCCCCCACTATTTTCTTTTTACCAATGAAGAGTACCAATGGAACTGGCAACTATGCCTGGGGCTTATACATAAGAGACAGCCCAAACACAAGTGAAAGTTCAGAATTTAGAAGCCAGAAAGGGAGAGTTCAGAGGAAACAGCTTTCAGCTCGGGAGAAGAGCAGAGCTGGGCTGAGAGCTTCCACGAGAGGAGCTCCTGAAGGAGGAAGCAGTGAAACTTCTCTAGCTGGCAGCAAAACCAGATCAGGCTGGTGAAAGCAGAAGGCAGAAAGGCAACCAGGGCTCCTTTCCCAGTCTAAACAGTCCTGGCAAAATAGGTCCAAAGAAGGATAGAAGCAGAGAGTGATACCCTCTGCTCTCTGGGCTGGAGAATTGAAGCCAGAGGGCTAGAAAAGGAGGAGGAATGATAGCAGGGTGAGCCTGCTGATGTTTCCAAGTGATAGCTAGAACCAGACTTGGGAATGAAACAGGACAGAGAAGCATCCCAGCTGGAGGGGCTAGAATGTGCAGTGAGAAATGCTGAAACTGCATCAGAGAACTGGGATGTGGAGAGAGACACTGGAGTGTTCTTGGTGAGGTGATGAACTGCTGGGATGTGAAAGTTCGGACAATTTGGACTATGCTGGGGAACTCTAGATTTGGAACAAACAGGGAAATTGAGGCAGTGCCTTAGGAGGGATTTCCAGGCACTCACAGTATAAACACAGAGAGATGAATTTTCTCTGAGTCCTGTCTGCAATTCTATACCACTGAGATGATTGTTTTCAAGGCTTTTTTCCACAAACACACACTTTTGATGGACAATGCTGACAAGTAAGGATAGAGACAGCTGCTAATGTGAATTGTCTAATAAAAATAGATTTAATGAGCTCGTGTGGAAATAGTTTAACAATTCAACATCTTGACATCTTTTTCTTGGGAATATTAACTGGTCAAGTGGTAGCTCTGAACACTCACAAAGGAGGACTAAATGTGTGACGGGAACAGGAACTCAATATGAGTGGGAATAGAATGAACAAACTACAAATGAATATGCTGAAATGAAGGAAAGAACAGAGTAGAAAAAGAGAGTCAGCAAGTGAGAAATGGTGGGGAAAGGATGAGAAAATATATAGGACAGCAGGAGTAAAAATGATGGGATAGAAAAATGTTACATGTTGCAGTAAGATGATGAAACATACTTGGTGATTCTATGGCAATGCTCAGGCATCACTTCCGTGCATTAAGGACTCAAAATTCAACCTTCAGCTACGGAACCAGAATTCTAATATTCCTCATTCAATGATAGCAGGACTTACTTCTCCTATCTCGGATTAGAGAGTCAAACTCTAATTTAAATCCATCTTGAAGCATCAATGCTTCACTTTCAACCACTTTTTAAGTAAATATGACTGGACAGACTGTTTAAGTGGATGTTTCTTTACAAAGTTTCTTTACAATGGGAAGCAGCACTGGGTAATTTGTTAATTAACTGATGTCAAATGTGTTTTCACTCTGTGTAAATAAAACTATTCTATTTAAAAATTATGTCATCTACCATATTCAGTTGTTAAATGATTCATTATACAAAGCATTAACTTTCAAGTTACTGTAGGTGAACCATGACTTACTGTTAGGGTTTTAAACACAGCAGGTGATCTTTAGATGATCTGGTGGTCTCCTCTGGCTTTAAACTTTATGACAACAATCCTTGTCTATGCTGAGTGCTAACATGTTTAGTTTGATAATACTGAACATATGACATTGTGTTATAACATTTTGTAGTATAAAAAAGCCCGTATTGGTGAGTTCACATTCAAAGCTGAATTAGAAAAAGAAGTTCACTAGTTTGAGATGAAAATATGCAGCTTTGTCTTATAAAAAAGCAACTTTGACCTAACTATATTTATGAAAATGAACACAATTTATGTGCACTGCTCCCATTCTTCACTGATACCATTAAATTCTGATTGGCTAGGTATATAATTAGCTTAAAAAAACCCAAAACAAAACCATAGGATGCACTGGTTGAAGAGAAGATAAACCAAAGTTTTTTTAAAGTTTCATTGTCAATAGAAAAAAAGTATGTTCTTCACTCAAGCTAATTATCTCAAATTAACTAATGGAAGGTAAAATCCCAATGGAGGCATGGCAGTTCGTAGCTTACATGTAGGTTAAAGTAAAAAGTTAGGGTTCTGCAAGTGTTTACCTTAATCTACTAAGTCATGAAACAAGGCCTATGAAGCCAAAGTGTAATTTAGTATGAGGACAGCTTATTCTATTTCAATTTCTAATAATAATCTCATCTTTACACAAGGTATTTTCTGTTTATTCATTTTACCATTCCAAATAAAAACTCATGGTTCCACACTAAATAGAGAGTAAAATGTCTGAAAAATGAATGGTCAACCAGCAAAAACAGATCAATTTACCAAATTTTTACAAAAGCAAAATTAATGCAATTTGAGGAAACCCCCCCAGACAAATGGGTTTTATGTATAAAGAAGTGCAATTTGCATATCTGGGCCTTTAGCTCAGTATAGCTTTTCCAATGTGCCACACAGACATGCTGTACTAAAACTGTTGGCTCTCATTAGCCTGTGGTATTTGACTTAGTATATTTTTTTATTTCTTAAAATGATTGTACAAATAATTAAACTGAGTACAGTGGAAATAGTTAAGTAACATTGATAAAACATCTCTATTTACTCATGAAACCACATAACATTTGTCAAATTCATGTGCGCTTCTCAGAAAAAAAATACTTTGTCCATTGTGAGATCAAGTTTCTGTAGTAAATAATGATCTTTATTTCTCCCTCACATTCTTTAATATGTTTTTCCTCACAACACATTTGTGGAGTAGGGGATTATGGTTATCCTCATTTTGGAAATCAGTGATTAAGGGACAGACCACACTATGGTACCAAAGTTGCACAAGAAGTCTGTGGCAAGGCAAGGAATGGAACTCAGCTATCTATATCCCAGGGTAGTACCATAATCACTGAACTACGAGTCTCAAACAGTAACAGATTTATAGTTCAAAGTATGGAAATGACCATGTAAGGCAATTTACACATAGTATTCCTTTGTCTCATTGCTCCTATGTTCACAGATTTACAAGATAAGGATGTAAAATTTTGCTTGAAATGTCCCCCCCCAAAAAAAATTTTGTTTACTATGATCCGAAAGATCGTGATATTTATGTTGAAAGACAAATGACTAAACTTTTCTTTAAAGTGCCTGCATACAGTGTAATTACCATAACAATCTTAACTTTTCAGCTAATGATTGTTCTTGTTCACAAACTGCCTATTTTAAAAATGTGCAATAGTATACCCTATTTAAAATATAAATATGCTTCAAATATTGATATTATAAAACTTCATGTGGATAAAATGAATGTCAGTGCATAAAGTGCTCTGTTTACAGACTTACATGCTCTGGAAGGAAATTGGATAGAAAACTTTATGTGAAAAAGCCTAACATTTTCTATGATTTTTGATGTTGAGCACAAGTCTTTATGCACTGTAACTTTTCCGTAGTGCCAAGTGGCAAGCATTTCATATTCAGCCTTTTAGAAAGTGAGCAAACTCTTTTTCTCTTTCAATTTTAAGAGCCAGAGTTATCACAAAGAAAATGACAAACATTGGCATTTGCTGGCTTCCATGAAGCTAGATACAGGCACACTAACAACACTGGTTTTATTTTTTTTTACAGAACAATGTATATGCATGAGATTTTCTTTAGCTCTACATCTACATACACTTTTTACATCAGATGGGTAAAAAAACAAAAAACAAACTAACAAAACCCCAACACCACATCTGAGTGGTCAAGCCAACAATTGTATCCACCACCATCCTTCCAAACAACCCATAAGATGCTAGTGCTGGGAAATTTTATTTAAAATGCTTAACTCCTTGCAACTCCTAAACTATTTTAATGATTTACTTCTAACTTTCTAGCAATTAAATCTGTACCTCAAAAGTAAATGCTATGACTGATTACCAAAACATATCTGTGTTCCTCTCTACTAAAAATATTTCTTTTTTGGGTTAACTAATCATGGGAAAACATAGGCTGGCCCATGGATCTTCTGATGAATTGCAGCTCTCATTGGGAGTCCACAGGTTTGATCCTTTATGTTACTTAAAGTCTTTTCCCTGACCTCCTGCTCTGTATTAACCTTGCATAGTTCCTAGGGTTCAAACTGGTCCTCTCCTAGGCTTTCAGTGACCTTTGTTCAGCTGTTTACCATTACAAAGCTAATTGTACATGCTCTCATGCACATACAAACATCCCAAACTGTCAAATATCACAGCAAAAATCTCAATGTCAAAAGTCATTAATATTTAATAAATATTAAAATTACAGAATCTAATATTTCTCTGACAGCTGTGAGAAAACTTCAGCCTTAGGTACTGTTTATTCTCTCTATTTACAGCAATGTAAATACGCATGTATAAAATTACATTTCACATTCTGCCAAACATGATCTAATTGGGTAGAAAGCTGATTTTATGTATATATCAATATTAAAGGATGCTGAGCTGGCTTTTCCCCTCAGACTACAGCCATACACTTCATGTTTCCACTGGCAAATTATATTTGACATTTAATTTAAAAACTAAGTTACCCTAATCTAAAGCTCTAGTACAACAAGAGTGATAAAGCAATGAAGCTTTCTATGGGACAAAATGATTTTTTTTAGTTCAAGGTAATTTTAGTTACAAGTAATTGAAAATGCAATTTAGAATTCATTACTTTGGATGGTTAATTACATCAGAACAGCCACAGTTCCAATGATGATGAACCAACAAAATGTAATAATTTCCCCTCTAATAATTGTATTAGAATAAATAGAATGAAAAAATAGTGCAAGTGTATATATTTGAACTACACTGAAAAGAACAAATGTGCATCAGCATGTGATTCCCTCTCCACCTAAGCTTTATATTTATGTGTATGTTCTACCATTTCATAAATGATTGAACTCACCGAGGTACTGGAATTAAGATTTATGAAAGTTATAATAAGGCAGCTGCTATATGACAAATATGTTTTCATTCTTTATAATCTGTCATGCTGGAGCAACAGGCTTTCATTTAACTCTCACTGCACAATTGGTCCATAACTCTTACTATTATACAAAGGGAAATGCAGTATTATGGGCAAAATTCTTCCTCCTTTGAGATCCTCATGATTAATTCCACTGTGTCCTGCCTCCAAACAGTATGAAATATATGGAAGTCATGTATGTTGTATATATTAAGAATGTTCCCAGTGAGGTTTATACTGGTATAACTATGTTAGTTTTCCCATGCTGCTATAACTGGCAAAAGCAGAAAGAGTTCTGTGTGCCAGGTTCACTACCTCTAACCACAAACAAGTACTTGTTTTAGGCTACAGTGTTGCAAACAGACACCTCCCACACCACATTCCTACCTAATCTCGATTGTAATATTGCACACCAAGGGTTTCAGCATGTATTAGTGAAGGATCAGACACTTCTGAGCTTTTTGGCTATATGTGGTGAATCACCTACATCAGGGGTGGGCAATAATTTTTGATGGGAAGGGCCACTCCAAGATTTTGGTAAAGTGATCAAGGGCTGTACTTTTCTCTAGAGAGAGTGTGGGGTCTGGCACAGAGGTCGGGTGCAGAAGGGAGCTCAGGAGAGGAGCCTGGGATGCAACAGAGGATGTGGTGAAGGAAGGGGGTTGTGATCTGGGGCAGGGAATTGGGGTGCAGGAGAGGATTCTGGCCTGGGGGAGGGCTATTGGAGGAGGTTCAGGGTCTGGAAGGGAGTGGCGATCTCGGGGAGGAGAAGGGGGAGATGATGAGGCAGGGAGCGGGGGGGGGGGGGGGGGGCAAGAGAGACAGGGGTGCCATAGGCTGTGGGTAGGAGGTGCTTACCTAGGTGTTCTCAAGCCACCAACCCTGCAGGACCACGTGGCAGGCTCCCTGCCTGCTGCAGCCTCAGGCTGCTCAAAATGGCTGGTTGCTCCCTGTGGCTCTCTGCTCTGAGTGGTGGGGGGAGAGGGAGGCTTCACACACTGCCCCCGTCCCCAGCAAAAAAACTCTACTCCCACTGGCTGGTATTGGTGAAGTCTCCCCTCCCTCTGATGCATGGAGCAGAGAGCCAGAGGGAGTAGCCAGCCACTTAAAGCAGCATGGGGCTGCTTGGAAGCAGCTGGCTGCTCTCTGCTTGAGGCTGCTGGCAGAGTGGCCCATGGGCCAGATTGGGCGGGCTGCATCACATCTTGCCTGCCCTAATTTCCCCCCTTCGAGTTTACTCCAAGTAGCAGCCTAATTTCTGCATACTGTAATCCCATACCACATTCTGTAATTGGAATTTCCGTTCCACTAGGCAAGGGTTTCAGCACGTATCAGTGAAGATTCAGAAACATATATGCTTTCTGGTTGTATATGTTAAATCACCTACATTCTACCACAACCCTACTACAGTAGTTTACTAAAAGTAGCAGTTGCTAAATCGCAAGACCCCGGCAAAAAAATCTTGCACATAACATGTCTAATTTCCACCCACATGTTACCCAAAACACTCCACATTCTATAATCCCTTACCACAATCTGTAATTGGCATTTCCATTCCATTAGGCACACAACCATGTTCTTTAAAGGAACCACAAGAAAAATGTAACAATTTTGTTCATCCCATGAATCTGACAACAGTGATAAAATTAAATGAAATTAGAAGTCAAGTCCATCTTAATTTAGTCATACTTAGAGGTACTTTTTAAAGTTCTTAAGCAGGTAAAGTAAGAAAAATGCTATCTGAACATTTTTGTTATTAGCAATGGAAATATTTTTCTCTGTTTTGGTGTGCACAGTGAAATCAACATTTATTGTTTACTGATCAAAATCAAATCCTACCAAACCCTAATTATAATCAGAGAACTCCATAATCACACATTTACAGATTTAGAAGAGTGCAAGGAGAGGCCAGTATTGTCTTAAGACAGAAATCCTCTTTTTATCACTTTTTTGGCTAGACCATACCCTTTCTGGGATGCTCATAAAACAAATGTTGTTAATGGGCTTATCTGGAAAGCCCTCCCATCTTTTAAGGAAGCCTCAGATCAGTAATGCCTGGATTTCCTCTACTGTCAAGTTTTTAAATGAAAGATTAATCACAAGTTATGGTATTTCTTTAAATGTATTGCTTCTGCATATTCATGCTTGTGTGATGGGTATTCCTGGCACAGCTGAACTTTTTAGAAAGCAGCAATCAATATGTACTGCATCAGCTCTCTTTTACAGCTCTGAATAGCAGGAAGTGAGATTATTTAAAAAAAAAAAAAAAAAGCTATGTTTACCTCCTAAACATCTCAGTTTCTTCTTGTGATCCCTAGAATTCTAAATATAGAATGCAAAGTATGTAGTACTCTATGTATTTTCTGTTTGTAGGAGTTGAGTAAGAATCACAATTCCCATGTAAGGGAGAGGAGCAATTAGGATTAAACATGGTTTGCAAGATAGCCTCCGCAAAGAGAGCATTAGATCTAGATGTTAAGGTCAAGAGACGAGTGTGTGAGAGAGAGTAAATGAAGGACTCTAGATAGCCGCCACAAAGATTTCTAAACTGGCCACAATATGCTGGCAAGCTATAAAAAGTGCCTTACTGCCTGTTAGTGATTTTAGATGGACAGTGGGTGGGAGAAGATAGTCTCCTTAAAAGAGCTACACAAATTCTGCAGCTAAGACTACATTTAATAGTTCTGCTAACATCACAGTGTTGGTTAGCAGTGTGGGAGTGGAAAAAAACAGTTATGCCACCACAGTGCCTGTGCAGCTTATTTTGTTCAAAGAACAAGAATCTGCTATATTGTCAAAAATACTCCACTAGAAGTGTTGCAGATATAGCTTTACCATATACCTATCAAAGCTCTGGGGATGGACGAGTGTACGTCAGCCTGTTAATAAATACCTCCTATCCCTCGGCTTAGGTGGAGGAGCCACTAGACCCAGGCATCAACTGAGCACTGGGAACAACGAAAAAACAGGGACAAAGTGAAGGGCATAGGTATAAAATCAGGGATCTAAGAGTGCTCTCAGGCAGCACCCACTGTTCAAAGGTGTCTGGGGAGTCAGTGGACACAGCCCAGAGGAACTTTACACAGAGGCTTGGGTTCAGGTCAGATCAGAAATAGGCCCCACTGTCACAGAGCACTACCTCCGTCCAGTTTCATCCTCCGTACATAAGCCTTTCTTGTGTAGATAAAGCCTGAGTAATTTCCTAAACTTTTTCAATTTATGTTGTTATAAATTCTGGGCATTATGGCATCTAGGATATGGAATCTCTCTACTTCTGGAATAAGGTTTCTGCAAAGCCACAATGGTACATTCTGTCCAAAAGCTGAGGTCTGGACATTAACTATTACATTAATATAATATGCCAGTAAAAGTTTATTAGCGATTTTGCTATTAATAACAAGTTAATATATTTGAATAATTCATCAGCAAAATTTTGTGGAAATAAAACACTGAGGAAAAAGTATAAATAAAAATATTAAAATACTGCAGGCTATTTTAATTGAATACTCAGACACTTCAGGTACTTAGAGAAAATTTGGTTTGCCATAAAAAAAAAAAATCGATGAGCTGCACAGATACATGTTGCATATTGGCAACTCTTGGTACAGGTTGGACCTCCCTGGTCCGGCATTCTTGGAACCTGACCAGTCCTGGACAAAGGAGTTTGCTAGACCAGTGAAGGTCTGGGAGGGAGGACACCAGGTTCTCCGATGGGCTCCTTTCTCCAGACATCTAACGTGCTAACACTGGCCCCGCAAGCTCTACGAGCCCTGCAGGCTTCCCTGCCCTACCAGCTGTGGGCTCTGCTGCCCCCGCTGGCCATCTCTGCTCCCAGCTGCTGGCAACCTCTGCCACTGGGGTTCTCTAGTTCAGTGACATCCATAGTCCAGCATTCTGGACTGCAGAGGTTCAACCTATATCTTATCTCTTGCCAATAAATGCACTGGAGCAGAAACTAAATTTTAAAATGTTCTTCCATCCTTCATCATGAAAAGTTCTACAGAAATCTAAAATATTAGTATTAAACATCTTTCTAAAGTTAAAGATGTACAAAATGGAAACAAAATGATTTCCAAATATTATGAGAGCAATTTCTTATTTTAAAAGTGTAATTTTATCTCACAAATGTAAAAAATAAACTTGTTCCTATGTATATTTACTGACTTATTACCAATCCTGGTGGTGTGACAAAGACTTAAGGTTGTAAAAAGAAAACAGGAAGGGGAATGAACAATTGATATTAACTCACAGGGTGAAAGGCAAAGAAGTCTGCTCACCTTGAGGATGTTCCTTCAGCACATCCACACCCAATTAGAGCAAATGTCTAATCCTCATTTATCACTTAGTACTTCACAAGAAAATTCAATCCTATCAACTGAAGTACAGCCAACAGCAATCACTCATTATTATTGTTTTACCAAGCTGACCTCAGAACATGGAGTAGAAGAGAGTGGAAGACTCTGAGCCACTGCAGTTTTCATTTAGCATCTGAATTGTTGTACAGACCAGTTCAGTTATGATTAGACAATATTGATTATGGACTGCAGATAGATACAGACACTTGAGACTGTGTTAGTGCTTGCCCATCCCCCTTCAAACAGCAGTGAGAATAAAGGTAAATTTACACTCCAAAAATACGTCAATGCCATAGTGACTTAAAGCCATTATATTAATTACTGCATTACTGATGTTTACACTACCCACTTTCTCTTGGTCGGTGACCATGCTGACCAGGAGCACTTCCACCAAATTATGAAGGATAGTGTGTAGGGGGGCTGAGAGTCAGGGTTCTCAGCCTCATGCAGCTCCCTGAGGACTTCTTACCTCTGTACCCCCGAAGAGAGTGGGGAGAGCCATGTTCTCTGTAAGCTGAGTGCTTGAGCAGCCATTAAGAAGAGATTCAAATGCCACCCAGCTGATTAGCAGAGTGCCCGTGGCTAGCAACATATTTTTCTACTTGTGGTGCACATTTGCACGTGCCCTGATGCAGATACAAAATTATTCCATACGTGGATGGAAAAAAATAGAGGGAACATTCATGGGGAGAAAGATGGCCAGGGCTCCTGACCTTCATGCTTTTTGCTGGGAGTTGGTGGGAAGCCACCTGATCCTCTCACCTTTGGCTGAAAGATCCACGCCCAGAGGGATTGTGCTGGGGATGGGGAGCAGCACGTGAAGGCTCACAGCTGTTCAAACAGAACCCAGCAGCAGTTTCTCTCAGCAGCATGTGGGAGGCAGGCAGGGAATCTGCCTGAGACTCTCCGCTGCATCCATGGGCCAGATCTAGTGGCTTGGTGGGCCACATCTGGCTCATGGAGGGTATTTTGCCCAGGCCTGGTCTACACTGTGCCCCCTGTTGAGGTGGTTTAATTATGCTGGCATAGCAGGGAGTTACACTGGCAGGAGGCACATTTCAGTGTGTATACCTACACTCTGTAATGTAGACAAGGCCTATATAACAATACTTTTGCTCTGTACCAGAGTCAAAGGACAAAAATGGCTGAATCCAAATGCTTGTTGTCTAGAGATTCTGGTCATATTTTTTTCTAACATCCTGGAGAAAGGCCTCTTAATCAATGTATTGTGGCTATCATACATTTGATCATTTTTGACATTTAAGATTACAGATTTGTTACCCTTTGTCAAGCACTCAGAGTGCACACAGGGACTAGTGTATTTTGTGTGCCTGTAAACTGAGCAAAAAAAGTCTCTCAATATGTGAATTTTCAAAGTACTGCACTGAATAAAAAGCACACAGCTGTCTTAACCACTTGAGTGCTAAGAATGCCTACTCAACCCAGAACCATTTGAATTAGGATGGGCATTTTTATTTATTTTTTTTAAAGGAAAAGGAAAAGAAATAAGATGTGAAGTATGCATCCTCAGGCTATATGAAATGCCACTTCACTGAGAATACACTGTAGGGGTCATTCAGAGAGTAAAAACATATTGCTTCTTTGATGATTTTAGAAGCAGGCTGCACACCATCAAGAACTCAGTATTTGAAAACACTTTAAAGTAACATCTAACTATGTTTTGATACCCCATCGCATGCTTAACTTAGAGAGTGTGGCACATTTGATACATATTTATTACAGAGACTCTGGAGCACAAGAAACTACTAATACCCAAATAAAATTCAAAATAAGAGAAATTCTGCATTTAAAACAAAAACTGTGGACCAAGATTATGACAATGAACAATTTAAGTAAAAAAAAAATACAATTAAACATGGAAAGAACAGTGTATATGACATCTAAAATGGGCCATGGAGAAAGCTGCTGAGGAGAAAGGGAAGTAACTGGGCTGCAGAGGAAATCTATTGTAATTCACCATCTAACAGATTGGGTCCCTTGGGACAAAATTTTACTGCAATGATCCAACTAAGGATTATACAGGCAGTCCCCTACTTACGAGGATCCGACTTACGTCGGATCCGCACTTACGAACGGGGCTTTCTCGCCCCGGAGGTCGAGGTAGCGGATTGCTACCTGCGAGCTCCAGGGTGAGAAAGCCCCGTTCGTAAGCTGCTACGGTGCCCCTGGTCTGCTGGAGACCGTCTCCAGCAGACCAGGGGCACTGGGCGGGTTCCCACGCTTCTGAGGCTTTGCCAGAGCAAAGCCTCAGAAGCGCGGGAACCCGCCGCTGCTGCCGCTTCAGTCGCGGTGCCTGTGGTCTGCTGGGGACGGTCCCCAGCAGACCACAGGCAGGGGACTGAAGCCGCAGCCGCGGCGGTTCCCCGCGCTTCTGAGACTTTGCTTTGGCAAAGCCTCAGAAGCGGGGGAACCCGCCCGCTGCTGCCGCTTCAGTCCCCTGCCTGTGGTCTGCTGGGGACCGTCCCCAGCAGACCACAAGCACCGGGACTGAAGCCGCAGCCGCAGGGGGTCCCGCTGCCGCTGAGGCTTTGCCAGAACAAAGCCTCAGAGGCGCGGCACCCCGCTGCCGCTGCGGCTCTGCTCCCATATCCCTGGTCTGCTGGGGGTGGGGGGCGCAGCTAGTGCGCCCCCCCCCCCCCCCAGCAGACCAGGCTTTTGTTTTGGACCCTGGAGCAGAGCAGCTGGGGCGCTGCCAATTGGTCCTGCAGCGCCGCTCTGGGCACTACTGGACCAACCCGGCAGCACCCCAGCTGCTCTGCCCCAGGTGCTAATTCAGCCGCTGCTGCTCAGTTTCAGCAGTGGCTGAATCAGGACGCCTGGGGCAGAGCAGCTGGGGTGCTGCTGGGTTGGTCCAGTAGCGCCGAGGAGCGGTGCTACTGGAGCAACCCAGCAGCACCCCAGCTGCTCTGCCCCAGGCGTCCCCAAGTCAGCCGCTGCTGAAACTGACCAGCGCTGACTACAGGAAGCCCCAGGCAGAGTTGCTCTGCCCCAGGCTTCCTGGAATCAGCTGCTGATCAGTTTCAGCAGCAGCTGACTTGGGGAAGCTTGGGGTTCTTAAATTGAATCTGTATGTAAGTCAGAACTGGCGGTCAGTTTCAGCAGCGGCTGAATCTGGATGCCAGTTCCGACTTACATACAGATTCAACTTAAGAACAAACCTACAGTCCCTATCTTGTACGTAACCCGGGGACTGCCTGTAGTAGCAGTGTTGCAAAATCATGAAAACAGTGAGTTTATAGGGGAAATGTTGACAAAAACTATATTAGAGTATAGTAAACTCAGACCTGTAAATACCTCTGGGGGACTTCAGCACAGCAGATGAAATATTTGGAGCCATTTGAACCAATGGGAGTTTTACCATTCACTTTAATGGACCAAAATTTCACCCTTTATCATCAAGGTATCACTAACTTGGACAGTGCAAGAAAGAAAGCAAGGAAAGACAGAAGCTTGGGGAAAGGCGCACATAAATAAAATGTCCTTGAAAATGCAACATTTGAGAAACACTTTGATGCTGTAAAACTTTTACAGTTTCTGTTTTTTTCAAGCCTCCAGATACATCAAAAATCCTTTTTATCTCAATGGCAAGGCTTTATATTTCTAATTCTTTTTTTAAAAGTCCAAGAATAGCAGAGATTAAAGTTATAAATTACATCATACTGTTTTGACCAATTTCCACAGGTGGTGGGAGAGTGAAAGTTTCCGATTTAATCAACAGAATATGAACTAGCATAAACTAGATTTTTCTAAACATTATAAAATTTGAAAAATCCTGTTTAAATTAAAACTGGAAGACAGAGACCAACAATTACTATAATCAACAAAGAACTACCACTTTTTATTAAATCTTTCTAAAATGTTTAAGTATTGCAGATCATATAGGGTGTTCCTTCTACAGTTCCTGCAATATCCATGCAGAATTGAATGAGTTACATCTGAAACACCAAGCTTAACAGTGAATTATTTTACTCTTGTTAGTTTGCATCCATATCTTGACAGTACACACATATTTTTGGTGATACTTTGCCAGTTTTCTTCAAATGTTGATAATGGTTGTATGCCCATGGTGCCATACAGGTACATACTGCTTTGCTAGATGTTCACTAAAGAAGTATGGTCACGTCTACACAGCAGGGCTAAAGCCGAAATAAACTATGCAACTTGAGCTATGTCAACAGAGTAGCATCAGTTAAAAAAAGCTTATTTCAGCTTTTGGAACTGTCTACACCAGAGTTTCTTAAACTGTGGTGTGCAGTAGAGAACAGAGTTCAAAATGGCCACCCTTAAAGGGGCAGACAACTTTTTTTTTTTGCTCAAAAAAATCTTTGGTGTTTCGCTACACAGCAGGAAGTATGAGAATGAGTACTCTTCCTCCAACTTCCCTTACTCCTCATAAAATGAGTGTTACAGGAATCAGAGTAAGAAGTCTTCAAGCTCGTAGTGTAGACGCGGACTCTGTTATTTTGGAATAACGTTAGTTATTCCAAAATAACATTGCTGTGTAGACGTACCGTTAAGTGAGCAGCGAACAGAAAAGCAGCAAACAGAAGGAGTTTGCCTGGGAGTTCGCCTTGGGGGATCTCCACAGAGATTGGCTTTTTTCTCTCTTCTCTTCAGGCTCCAGGGTGTGATAAATACAACATCTGAGGAGTCTCTCAGAAGGGAGACAGTATAGATAGTGAGAAATCAGCTGTTGTGACCTGTGCAGGATATGTCATGTTTGTCTTGCTCCCAGAGGACAGAAGAGACTTTGTATGAAGTGCAAGCTGATCTCCATATTGGAAGAGAAGGATAAAAGGACTAGACACCCAAATATCTACCCTGCATTCCATCAGAGAAAATGAAGACTTAAGTCAGCATTCAGTACTGCAGGCATAGCATGACTAAGAACCAGAGATGACAATGCAGAACAGGGAAGAAAATGAGCAGTATGTGACTTCCAGGAGAAGTTAGACAGCTCAGGTATCTCCAACCAGATAGAGGTAAGTAACGGTTTTCATGCTCTCTGCACAGGTACTACAGTGGAGAATGCTTTGAAAGAGACCGCTGAGGGAAGGGATCAGGAGACTGCATTGACCAGAAGGCATGGGATGCATAGTCCTAGCGATGGGGTTTCCACAACCATCACTCACAAGAGAAGGAGATGAGTGGTGGGTGGTTGGGGACTCCCTGCATCTGCCATCCAGACCAGGAAATTTGTTGCCTGGAGCTAAAATACAGGATCTGACCAAGAATCTTCCGAGACTGATCAAGGCAAATGCACTGCCTACTTCCAAAAAAGGGAAGAAAGAGAATCCAGGAAACTATAGACCAGTAAGCTTCACCAAATCCTTGGAAAAATCATAGGCAGGATCCTCAAGGAATCCATTTTGAAGCACTTGAAAGAAAGGAAAGTGATCAGAAAGAGCCAACATGGATTCACCAAGGACAAGTCATGTCTTACCAACCTGAAGCAAAATGCAGGACAATGTAGCACTTTAAAGACTAACAAGATGGTTTATTAGATGATGAGCTTTCGTGGGCCAGACCCACTTCCTCAGATCAAATAGTGGAAGAAAATAGTCACAACCATATATACCAAAGGATACAATTAAAAAAAATGAACACATATGAAAAGGACAAATCACATTTCAGAACAGGAGGGAGATGCGGGGGGGGGGGGGGGGGGAGGAAGGAAGGTAAGTGTCTGTGAATTGACGATATTAGAGGTGGGGACTTTTCACAGACACTTACCTTCCTTCCTCCCCCCCCCCCCCCCCCCCCCGCATCTCCCTCCTGTTCTGAAATGTGATTTGTCCTTTTCATGTGTGTTCATTTTTTTTATTGTATCCTTTGGTATATATGGTTGTGACTATTTTCTTCCACTATTTGATCTGAGGAAGTGGGTCTGGCCCACGAAAGCTCATCATCTAATAAACCATCTTGTTAGTCTTTAAAGTGCTACATTGTCCTGCATTTTGCTTCAGCTACCCCAGACTAACATGGCTACATTTCTATCACCGTCTGACCAACCTGATTGCCTTCTATGACGAGGCAACTGGCTCTGTGGATATGGGGAAGGTGGTGAATGTGATATACCTTAACTGTAGCAAAGCTTTTTATATGGTCTCCCACAGTATTCTTGCCAGCAACTTAAGGAAGTATGCACTGGATAAATGGACTGTAAGGTGGATAGAAAGCTGGCTAGATCGTAGGGCTCAATGAGTAGTGATTAACAGCTCCATGTCTGTTTGGTATCAAGTGCAGTGCCCCATGGGTTGGTTCTGGGGCAGGTTTTGTTCTTTACTAATGACCTGGATGAGGGGATGGACTGCACCCTTAGCAACTTCACAGAAGACATTAAGCTAGCAGAAGAGGGTGATACGCAGGAGGGTAGGAATAAGGTCTAGAGTGACTTAGACAAATTGGAGGATTGGGCCAAAAGAAATCTGATGAGTTTCAACACAGACAAGTGCTGAGCCTGCACTTGGGATGGAAGAATCCCAGGCACTATTACTGGCTGGGGACAAACTGAACAAATAGCAGTTTGTCAGAAAAGGACCGTGGATAAGAAGCTAGATATGAGTCAACATTGTGTCCCTATAACCAAGAAGGCTAACAGTATATTGGTGTGCATTAGTAGGAGCCTTTCCAACAGATCTAGGGAAATTATTTTTCTTCTTTATTCAGAACTGGTGAGGCCACATCTGGAGTGTTGCTTCCAATTCTGGCCCCCCTCATTACAGAAAGGATATGTACACATTGGAGACAGTCCAGCGGAGGGCAAAAAAATGATTAGGGGGCTGGAGCACATGACTTACGAGAAGAGGCTGAGGGATTTGGCCTTATTTAATCTATGGAAGAGTGAAGGACATATAGTTAGGGATCTAAAACTTTGGCCTCTCTCTTTCAGTTCCATTATGGTTTTCATCGGAGGACTTCAACATACTTTAATAGATGATTTATCCTCAAGACACCTCTGTCAGGGTACATACAGATTATACCAATAAACAGTAATCACTAGTGATTCCTAAAACTTCCTAAATACAGATTTTTGTCATTTCCACTCAGCTTGAAAAGTTCTATAACAAAGGAAGAAACCACAACAAAATCCCAACACCTAACAAGTTCTTAAATAACAGACTAATAATAGTACAACTACAAACACACCAATAAAAAAAAGCCAAAACCCTATCAGAAGGTGACTGTTGCATTGTCTCATAGACACGGTTGCTGTATCCAAAGATATTTGCTATCTTTGCAATATTAATAAGATCTGCAATATTTGCACATACACCCTCAGGTGTTGTTTACAAGCAGCATATCCAGTACTATATGCCCAGATCTGACTGACAGTATGAGAAATTCAAGTGATACTACTGAACCTTTACCTTTTCCCTTCTCCACAAAATGAACAGTACCCACGCCTCTGCTCACTTGAATTCTCTCGAGTAAAAAGGCAAAAAAACTTGCAGTTTAAAGACAGGCTCTGAAGACTGAGTTTGGAAAGATCAACAAATTAATAAAAAAGGAAAATTATTAAGGCCAGTGGGCTATTGAAGTCTCCCTCTAACCATCCTGAAAAAAATCCCATCAAAATCTATCTAGAAAATAGAAATGTCAAACACTGAAACAACACGGCTACGTCTAGACTGACATGATTTTCCGCAAATGCTTTTAACAGAAAAGTTCTTCCGTTAAAAGCATTTGCGGAAAAGAGTATCTAGATTGCACTTTTTGTGGAAAAGCGTCCGTGCCAATCTATACGTGGTTTTGTGCAAGTGTAAGCGGGGGAATGGTCCCGCTATTGTGGGGAACTTTCCTGGCTTCTATACACCCCGGTGAAATGAACCAGCGAAAGGATCTGAGTCCCCGCTCCCACTTCCTTTACCCCACGGCTCCCTGATCCTGAGGGCTCCCCCTCCACTCTCCTGAGTAGCAGAGCCCTTGAAACCCCAACAAGGCTGGGCCCAGGTTTCCTGGGGCTTAATCCCCGACCTTGTAGTCACTAGGGTCAGGAGTTAGGGTGTCCCCACTCCGAGGTGCTCTCTTTACACTGCAGGCCTTCTTGGCCCAGTGATCACTTCATAAGGTTCAAAGCAAATACAATTTATTAAACATCAACTGATTAAAGAGAATAGAATAAGAAACAATGAGAATGGTTAAATGAGAACACACAGCCCTGCTCTGTAGCACAGGGACATCAACACAGCAGTCTGCAGAGTGTAAGGACAGTTCACAGTCTCTTCCTTAGAAGCCCTGGAAGTGCTGCAAGGGGCTGCAGGCTGGACACGCTTGCACTGGCAGTGAACACACAGCCTCAGTCTCTAAGTGGCCAGACCCCTCTCCCAGTCCAGAGCCTTTCCCCACACTTTGCAGGTCCCAGTAGCTCACCACATCCAGCTGCAGGCTGTGCTGCTTGGCCAGTTCCAGCTCCTTGTGTTGCTTCTCTGTTCCTTTTGGCTTTCTGAGCACTGCCAGTCTGCTGCTCAGCACAGGGTCTGCCCTGCTTGGCCTGTCTGTGTCTGGTTCTGTCGCTGCAGGACTTCTTCTTGTACTCCTCTTTCAGCTCTCTGTCTTTGCAGGACCTCTTCTGCCCACAGCTCGCTCTGCTCTTTCAGCTCCCTGTTTTCTCAAAGAGAGCCAGAACAATCCCCACTTACAACCTGTCAGTCAGGCTGAGCTGGAGTGTTGACTGCTTTCCATTGTCTCTGGGGTCTGTCAGTCTCGTGAACCTTTCCCCTTCTGAAGCTGGTAAACCAAAAAACTCCCACAGAGTTTTAGTAAGGGGTAACAGTCCCCTTACACAAGAAAGCCCCGATCACCACTTTTGCCATCGGGGCTTTTTTGCGCAAAACAGTTTTCAGCTGTCTACTCTGCCCTTTTGCGCAAAAGCATTTCCGGAAAAGGGCTTTTGCCTGAACGGGAACATCAAAGTATTTGCGCAAGAAGCACTGATTTCGGATAGTGGAACGTCAGTGCTTTTGTGCAAAATCAAGCGGTCAGTGTAGACAGCTGGCAAGTTTTTCCGCAAAAGGATCTGCTTTTGCGGGAAAACTTGCCAGTCTAGACGCAGCCCACATGTAGCATGTAGATAGCAACAGAACATAGCTAGCCATTGTTTTGTGAAAGCTCACACAATTAGATAACATACCCTCTCTCTTCAAAATAAAATAAGATGGTAATGTTAATGAAATCTATCTGTATGTAAAAACCTGAAATTGGAAAGTTTCCTTTTTCCTGCATCACCTTATTCAACAGACTAGGCTCTAATATAATCTTTAAGAGATAGATTGCATTAGGTTGCATTGTCACTTTAATCCTCAAGCACCTAATGAATGGAGACAGAAATGTAGCGGTGTTAGTCTGGTGTAGCTGAAACAAAAAACAGGACTATGTAGCACTTTAAAGACTAACAAGATGGTTTATTAGGTGATGAGCTTTCATGGGCTAGACCCACTACCTCAGATCAAATAGTGGAAGAAAATTGGCACAACCATACATACCAAAGGATACCAAAAAAAAAAAATAAACACATGTGAAAAGGACAAATCAAATTTCAGAACAGAAGGTGGTTGCGGGGAGGGGAAAGGAGGAGGTAAATGTCTGTGAGCTAATGGAGTGAGGTTAGCAAACAACTCTACACATCTGACCAGCTAGAAGTGCTGCAGAGACAGCTTTGGGAAAAGAGGAAATAGAATTAGCAACAGAGGACGGTGGGAAGGAAAAGTTCTGCATGGTGCCCCACTGAGATGGACAATAAATTAAAAGTAGACAGATGATGTGAGTTATGCAGAGCATTTTACTTGTGCTTACTCATTTATTTATGCTCTTATTAAATATGGAATAGAGCACAGAGCTGAAACTCTGTTTTAGCATTAGTACTGAATATAGACACAAGTCAGTCTGAGCTGTTTTCTGCAACAGAGGAAGAGAATGACTTCTTAAATGAAAAAGAAATTTTATTTTTACTATGACACTGATGTACCTCCTATCCCTAGCTGGAGTGAAATCCACTCTGTTAGTTTTAGAGAGAATTTACTGGGGAATAAAACCCCCATTGTAGGTTAAAGAATCACTTTTTAAAACACTATTGTGGAAAAAATATCTCAGTGTCTCCTGAAAAAACACCTTTTTGGTAATGACAGCCTGGTGTTACAGCAGGTACTACAGATTGTATAGAAAAAAAAGTTACAGTCTCACTTTCCTCTTGGTGGCTTGCCTGACAAATATATCACTATCAAAAGGAATGCAAGATGAATGAATGAACCAAGCCTTAAAAGAAAAAAAACAATTTGCAAAATAAATTGATGTTTACTACATTTCATAAAAAAACAACAAGGCACTGTGTGTGCAGCAATTAAAGCAATCTGGGCAAAACAAATTGTACCAATGCTTGGAATTAAGAAAATAATGATTCTGCAATTTAAACATTATTTGCCTCAAAACGTTAGAAAATGAAAGATAAATAGGGACTCAAACTCAAAATTGTAACAAAAATGAGGATCGTAACAGAAGAGAAAGGACACTGGCAAACCAGATCTATTGCAAGTCAAAATTGCTTATCAGCATTTTCATAAAATAATTTGAGGTTTGCAATATGTTGGTACAGGTGTAAAGTCAGCTTTAAACTACTGTTGGCTCAAGATTCAGCAGATGTATTAAGTATAACATTTTGCAACTTCTTGAATATATATGTTTGAATATTCTGGGATAGAGCAGTTTAAAAATACCTCATTTGCTGCATTATGCTTCAGTGATCATGATAGCAGAACTGACCTTTCTTTATTAAGTCCTGCATATGCTCATTCTTTCCATGACATCCAAAGGTATTCAGAGGCATTCGATTCTTTATTGTAAAACTCAGGATGTTCCTGATAGAAAAGTGGTTACTCCAGAATTTTTAGGAACACTAAGCTTTTAAAATAGTTAAGCTTAGAGGTTGGAAAAAATATATGTTCCTAAATATTTGTGATTCTGGTCATAGACTATCCTGCACACAGGTTTCTTTGCTAAGTTGATTTATATGGTTTGAGATTCTTTTTTGTATTCTGCATGACTGATGTTCATTTGCTGCTTCCTGTGGAAAGCATCCTGGCACAATATGACTAGTGTCATTCTTCCCCATATGATGTTGATTCTGAAGTAGATGCAACATAGAAAGAAAAAACAGCAGTAGCTCCTGAATAATACAACTGTATTACTATGCACCCACCCCGAACATTCATTTCACAGTAATATTAGTATTTTCTTTTGCACTACTCTAGCATTGTGCAATGCAAACAGCTGAGCTGAACTGTTTGCAGGTTTCGGGTTTATACTTGCCAATGCAGATTTCTCAGTTTGTATACAAAGTACATTAAAAATAATTTCCCAAAGATCTTCAGCACATCTATGACTTCTGCACAGAAATACTGATGTATATTGAGCATATTGATATGATTTATATAGGCATAGTTGAGATAGTACTGGATAGTTTTCAGAGTGGGTGAACATACTGAACTTTTCATCTTTGAAGACTCATGTTCAAGTGCAAATGTGCTCACAAGAGAAAACAGATTTAATGATCACAACTACAATAAACCCACACATCCAGACAACTGATTTGTAATACCAAAACAAAGCTTTTATCCACTTTGTCACTACTGTGATGTATATGTATTTTATGAGACAGTTTTATAATCCATTGCTAGGATTACAGTTTTCAAGGCTTCGGTCTAATAAAGATCGCCAACTATCTGCTGTTTTTAGGAATGGCGTCTCTTACTGTTATCTAGTGCGGCATGTACAAAATTTCAGCATTAATCCGACAGCACCTATTTTTAGAATGAGAAAGTATGTACTGATTCATAAGGAAATAAAGCATTAAATAATTTACCAGACACAAATGCTAAAATCTTATATACCACCTCATGACTATGGCCTTGCGCTTGCAGTGCTGCAATACAGGTTGAGAAATCCTGACTCTTAGTACCAACAGGTGAAATGGTATGGCAATGTTTTTTGGAAACTTCAGGTTTGGAAAATCAACTGCAAGGAAAAATGATATTTACTCTATATTTCCAAAAATCTCCTATTGAAATGTACTTAAATAATATGGTCACTTCTGTCCTTAAAGTCTATGAGTATGAGTCTATGAGTAAGATGAATGCACCCATGTCCTCCAGAAGTGATTTGTAAGGATTATGGTCAGAATTTTTACACTCAGAATTTTTATGTATATTAAGAGTGAACCCCTCAAGGATCACAGATGGACTATGTTGTATGAGGATGGACTGTTTTAGGCTTGAGTGGAAATGCAATCCATCTTTATGGAATTTCAGCACTGCTTTCCTGAAGGTTCAGAAGTCAACGGGATAACTGAGCAACCACTGTTCCTTGACTATAACTAATTCAGGGATTTCCAGTCAAAAGCGCAGTACAAGTACTCCTTCAGGCCCATGTTTGGAATTGTTATGGAGACAGCTCTCCCAGAACACAGTATGAAGCCTTCCAACTTTGCCTATAGCTTGTTTTGAAAAGGGAAGTATAGGGATTTTGTGGCACAGAGGACCTAACCTGTGTATTCTGCAATAGGTGAATTTCATCCTGTAGGCAAAAAAATGTTTAAGACGCATTATAAATGGTGTATTTTAAATTAAATTATGTTGGTTTATTTCACTATTTAGAAAAATGCATTGTATATATTTCATATTTAAAGATGATGAATTGTAAGAGACATATGTAAAATAATAATGCAACTAACTGATGTATTTGTTATTTATGTAAAACAACATAATAGTTGCAGAGTTCATCAATATATTATTCTACTAAAGAGAATATTTGAAGGTCCCACTTGAGTTTTAAACATGACAGGAAGTCTTTATTTAAAGCATGACTTGCTCTGTGTGCTAGTCTCAATTATTTTTCAGCAACAAGAAATATTAGGTTTGCTATATTCTTGTATTCCCAGGTGGGTCTACATTAAAGCAACTGAATGGATTCTTTTATTTGTATACAAAGCTAAAATCTGTTGTAAGTTATTTTTAAAACAGGTATTTAAACAACATGCTAAGAGAAAACAAACCCAATTTTTTGAAGTGGAAAATTGTAATTAAAAAGTGTTACAAAGTTCAAGTTTTTAAAAGGTAGCAAAAGGAAATAAAACATCACTTATTCTCTCTAATGTGTACAAATCGAAAATGAAAACTGTGACATAGTACCCCATGGTGCTACTCAACAATTTCAGCTTTCAAACTCTGACTAAATCAACTGGCCTACTGCAATGAAGACAAAAGGACAACTCACATGCGTGAGTTTCTGCAGGATTGTGCTCTAAGAGTCAATTTATATATCTGGCATGAGTTCACATATGTACACTATAACAAATTCTGTCTCAATTCTTGGCTTTAGAAATTCCATGGACTTCCAATCAGTTTACTTGTAAAGAATTTGGTTCTCTGTTTTCATGTATAATATGTTTAGACCTTACTCTCTAATTCAGATTAATTTATGCTGTAAACTCTTTGGAGCAGGGGCTGAATTTTGTTCTAGATCTTTTTGAAGGACTGAACACACGCTTGAAAATAAATAGTAACTAAAAAAGAAGAGGTTCTCCCCCCCCCCACTTCTAATTGCTTTCAGTGGGAAAAAATGCACTATTTCCTAAACTTTGCCCACCTTGCAATGCCTACTGAGAGAAAACGTATTCTTCTGCTGTGTCTATACTCAATGTTAGTCAGACCTCAAGATGCATATAAAAGCTGGAGACAATGAATATACGTGCTTTACATCTTTTTCATTATTTAAGTGATGGGCTCCCAGTTTCAGTAGTTGCAATTTACTTTTATTTAAAGTTTTATTTCATAGCAAACTTATAAAAATATCTAGATGCAACTTTAAGTGGACAGATTTCATGTTTGCTTTGCAGTATCAGTTTTTTTTTCTTGGAGACCCATCTAATGTGCAGTCATATTAGAAAAGAAAACCCAGTCTGAAACCAGTAATATTAATTTACATTTATCTATTTTAAATAACATCCAGGCACTGATCAATGTTTGGTTTGAAATAGAAATGCTGGTCTTTAATAGTATTATTATATTATCCAGGTCCATGAAGAAATGCAGATTTTTAAAACTATATACTGTAGTTGCATCTTTTAAACTTTTATTGGTGGTGTAATTTTCAACAGTTCTAAACGATAATCTATACAGTCAAAATGCTTTCTAATAAACCCCGACTATACTATAAAACATCAATAAATCTTTAGGAAGACAAAAATATCATCAGTATTGAAAGATAATGTTTGCTGATTTATGTTTTTAGGTAGAAGGAATTAGAATGGCTCAGAAGAACAATTCTGTCTGAATTCAAATGATCTATAAAAAGTTTTGGCTTAATTTATGCTGCATGAAAGCCTTGAACTAGTTTTCAGTAACTTTATCATTCAAAAGCATTCCTAATATTCAAAAAGACCCGCCTAATTAACTACTAACACTACCTCAAGTCCAACTTGCTTCTCCTAGCTTTTAGAAAAGTTTTAATTACTCAGATCAGGCATCTGAATACCAGCTGTCACCTTCCAATATCTTTCTTGCTTTTAAAGTGAGACGCTTTTGTGCTGCTTTCTCTCTTAGGCTTTGAGAAAGGCTTTGTTTGTAACAATTTGGCATCTCTATAATACAGTGGGTTTTCCCTTGCTTTTTATTAAAGAATAAGGTAGCAGTGAAAAATGAAATATTACACCTTTGAAACTATGCGTAAAATGTTTCATTCTTTCCTAGAATATTAGGAAGAATTTTCTCACATCTGACCATCATAATGGTTTTACTAACATAGGTACCAAGAAAAAATTGTGAGAGTGTGAATGAGTCTTTGAATGAAGTTTCTACATCATGCATTTCCAACACAGTTAGAGTTATCAATTTTGGCTGGATGCATTCTTGAAAGTTTCATCACATGACATTATCTTTAACTGAAGATTAATAATTAATTCCTGGAGTCTCTAGGACAATCCAGGAGGGCTGGAAACTCTAACACTGTTCACTCCCTTTTATATTATCAATTGGAAGATAGCTCCTAGCCTGCTGAGATAAATTTTCAAATGGTTGCCTGGAATTTATTGACGCAATTCCAATTAACTTTAATGATAGTTGTATGAATAAATCCAGGGCAATGTAGAGGAAAGAATTAATTCTTCTTATTTTCACTTTTTTTAGGTGAAGGGGGAAGCTACATTTTGGGAAGCTGGCAGGAAACTTTAAAATCTGGTAATCAAGAGAACTGAGTAGTACATCAAAACTATTGCTACTGTATATGTTTACATTAAAAAGTCCAAAACTATGCAAGAAAACATGCATTTAACACTGTGAGCAGAAACCACACTATCAGAGCTACTTAAAATATGGAAAGGGGCTATACATAAGCTTAGAAGTGAGTATGTCAACATTGTGTCAATAGTTATTTATCTTATTTTTTAAATTCTATAGTACACTACTGTTACATCTTAAATCAGTTTCAGGTAACTGTACCATCCATTTCAAGTATAGTATAAGAAATGGTGAAGATAAGATGTGTATAGGTCATTGGCTTAGAAACCATGGCAAATAAGAAAGCCTGGTTAAAATGAAAACCAGAATTTCATTAGCTATGACATAACACAAGTAGGGGGAGAATATCTGGGAAGCTGCGCCCCAGACCAATTACCCAATAGGAGGTCTAATGTGGTTCATAAACAACCCCCTGGAAAGGCTGGGTAGTCATTAAGAGAAAGTCATCATCAGCCCTTTTCCTATGAAATTCACCTGGATCAGAAAAAATAAGGCCTCAGACTTCCCTTATATTGGGCACTGACCATAACCCAGAGCAGCAGAACCAAACCAAACCAAACCAAACCAAACCAAACCAAGCCAAAAACCTAAGGAAAGGGTGGGATGGAAAAGAAGTCCAAAAGGTGCCATATAAGCTGACTCCTTCCCCCACTTGTGGGGGGTCCTATCACACCAAAGAAGTCCTCATGCATGGACCAGTCAAGACACAGAGACTAAAGGCCCTAAGGATCTAAGGGCCCTAACCCAGCTTCTTCTAGCTAAGCTTTGCTCATACACAAGGCTGTCGAGTAGAAGGGGGCAATCTATCCAGGAACTTTGGGGTGACTTTTCCCTGCCAGTCCAACCAAATTCCACCTTTACCAGTCCCTCAAGGAACTGGAGTAGCACTACTGATTTGATTTCATGTACAAATATGCTGAAGCCCACTGATTAAAGTTCAATGCTTAAGTGTTTGGGGGGGGGGGGGGCGGTACGTGCTGGTTGCCTGAAAGATGCTGTGTGATGAGCTTGTGTTTGTCTGCTTGTTTGGAGGTCCTCATGCTGAGCTGTTTGTTTGAAGGACCGCGTGCTGAGGCTGATAGTTGGAAGCTGTGGGCTTCTTAATGTGGCTTCGTTCATCAAGCCTTAACCAAGGAGAGGGGCTATCAGGAAGGCTAGGGCTATATAAAGCCCACTAGTAAGCCATCAGGGAGCTTAGTGAACAGGAGCAGCTAATGGGGTGTTTTGAGAGAGAGTTCTACAGGAGGCGTTTGAAAGGGGCTAGATACACTTGGCATTCTTTAAAACTTTTAAACTAAACTAAAACCAAAATTACCTGATTTAAATAAAAATCCTATCAAGAATCTAATTATCTGTAGGGAAAAAAGCAGGGAGAAGCCTAGCAACAGAGTGGGGTTTATCCTGTTTATTGCACCCAGTGTAACATGTATGATTACCTGCCCTATTGTCAGGTGGTATAGGTGTGCATTCAGTACAAGGAGTCCTGGCCCTCAGAGACCACGTATGGGCTATGGAGATCAGTGTGGTTGAATTGGAGGAGCTGAGGGAGGCAAAGAGATAGGTAGATGAGGCTTTAATTGATAAAGGGGGAAACTGCAGAGCCTTGGTTCCTGGCTCTGGGAGCTAATCCCGCAGCTGCTCTGCCTTTTAAATGGAGTAAGAATAACTACGTGACTAGTCACTTACATCCCTAGTAAACAGTGAGGTGACAAAATTTGCAGATGATATTAAACTGCTCAAGATAGTTAAGACCAAAGCAGACTGTGAAGACCTTCAAAAGGATCTCACAAAACTAGGTTATTGGGCAACAAAATGGCAAATGAATGTTAATGTTGATAAATGCAAAGAAATGCATATAGGAAAAATAATCCCAACTATACATACAAAATGATGAGGATTAATTTACCTGTAACTACTCAAGAGAGAGATCTTGGACACTGCGGCTAGTTCCCTGAAAATATCCACTCAATGTGCAGCAGAAGTCAAAAAAGCTAACAGGATGTCAGGAATAATTTTAAAAGGGATAGAAAATAAGATAAAGAATATCTTATTGCCTCTGTATAAATCCATGGTATGCCTACATCTTGAATACTGAATACACATTGGTCTCCTCATCTCAAAAAAAGATATATTAGTATTGGAAAAGGGCAACAAAAATTAGGAGTTTGGAATGGGTGCCATATGATGAGAGATTAAAAAGACTTGGACTTTTCAACTTAGAAAAGAGAAGACTATGGGGAATATGATAGAGGTCTATAAAATTATGACTGGTGTGAAGAAAGTGAAGAAGAAAAAGTATTTACTTGTTCCCATAAGAACTAGGAGGGTCACCAAGTGAAATGAATAGGTAGCAGGTTTAAAACAAACAAAAGAAAGTTTTTCTTCACGCAGAGCAGCGTCAACCTGTGGAACCCCTTACCAGAGGATGTTGTGAAGACCAGGACTTTAACAGGGTCTTTAAAAAGAACTAGATAAATTCATGGAGGATAGGTCCATCAATGGCTATTAGCCAGGATTGGTAGGAATGGTGCCCCTAGCCTCTTTTTGTCAGATGCTGGAAATGGATGACAGGAGAGGGATCACTTGATTCCCTGTTCTGTTCACTCTCTCTAGGGCATCTGGCATTGGCCACTGTCAGAAGACAGGATACTGGTCTAGATGGACCTTTGGTCTGACCCATGTTTGTTAAGGTTTTGATCAGGGGATTCCCGATCCAAAGCTGAAAGTTATTTGACAAGTGAGATAATATACTGGGCTGCATATAATCAGTAAAGTTCCAGGAAGGGAGTAATTATCTCAAACAGAAATGCATCAGGTATACATCACTCGTTTTCATTATGATCTCCCTGGAAAAAACAAAAAACCTAAAAGTAATATTTGAAAAGGAATTTAGTTAACACGTGCCAGAATATACAGAATGCATTTTCCATGAAATGGCTACATATTGTACAGGATACATGATAACTTAAATGTAAATCTTCATGAATACAACAGAGAAGTCATGAGTGGTTATATGACTGTTGAGTTATCAACAGTTCTCAGCAGTGAAGATAATGTCATTTTGAACTTAACTCATCATATCTAATATACTATGTGTACACCACACATTCTTCTTTTGAGTGTATCTAGTGCATTTTCTCTCTTAATCCAAAAAAATAATTAACTGAAATTACATATTCCCCAAGGAATGTTGTAGAATAGCAATTTAAAAAACCTAAACTGTCAAGTTTTCTTCATTCATTGAACAGACCAACATGAAAATAGGATTTTTTTTTATGTTACAATTGTTTGCATTTGGTAAAAACCAGTGAAGGAAAACATTTATTTATGCAAAAAGAATTCTCATTACAATTTTTCTTGAGGCCATGGAATCAGATTTGTGTGCGCGATGCACAAGGCATCCCTATCTTAAGCCACAGAAATCAGGTATGAGTAATATGCCCCTCTCCCCTATCATTTTAGGCAATATCTATGTAATAAATTACACATGCATGTGGTAATTAAATATAGCCCATCCCTATGGCTGCATCAGTGTCTCTATACTCACTAATTTATACCATCAGACCCACTCTAGCATTTCAAAATCCTGAGCAACTTCAAATAGCCACCATTTTATTTTAAAATCAGCTTCCTTGGGAAAGGTTTCCATCTCCTCTCCCCAAATGTGGAACATTTTCCCTCCTAATTTCCCTCAGCATGAAGCTCAAGAGAGAGGAGATTCAGCTCTTCATTAGTAACAGTTTTCTAGACACAAAAATATCATGGCTTTGAAGCCTAATATGTTGCAATCTTTCAAACTAGAAATGGGAGGTAATGCTACTGGGGAAAGGAGTATCACAGATTCCCTTTATAATCCTCAGCATGTGCTGATCTCCTGGAAAGATCCATAAATATTAAGCTTTTAAATTGGCACTTTTCTGGTTTAGAAATGCTATTTTAGACCATTTTAGAAGGATATTACATAAATTAGTTTGGCCTTTTTTTCTTTTCTTCACAATCCTGCATAGTTGCGCTAATGGTAACTCTAAACTAAACCAGGTGACAGCTCATGCCAAAGACTCATGTCTCTCCTACCTAGAACTAGTCTGGCTCACCCCATGTGTTAATATTGTTAAAACAGATATTGGAATAATAATAATGGGCTTATGGAATGTTTGAGAGTTGCTAAATATATTAATTTCACTTTCCCCTAAGGTAACTGTGACGGGGCGGACAGGCCCCGCACTAACGAGCAGGAGATAGCCCAGGCCCAGCTGGCAGAGAAGGCCCCGCCCCTCCGACCCTGCTGGGCATGCTCCCAACAGCGGCCGGGTATAAAAGCAGGAGGAGCCCAGCAGGCGGGGAGGCCCCAGGGAGGAGGAGGAGACCCGGCCGGACCGGAGTTCTTGCAGTCGCTGGGTCCAGAGGCGTCGCCCGCGCTGAACCGGGACACGGAGAAAGCAACCGCCAGCCCAGAGTGGCAGGAGCGCGCCCACAACCCTGACAGGTACTGCCTGAGAGGCGAAGGGGCCTGGGGGGGAACCAGGGCGTGGTAGGAAGCAGCCCAGGGCAAGGGATACAAAGTTTGGCTCGGCGCGTATCGGCCGGATCCCCCGCCGAGCCGGCAGGAGCCATAGACCCTGCCTAAAGGGCCCTGGGCTGGGACCCGGTAGAGAGGGAGGGCCCGGGTCCCCCTACCACCCGTTTTCCCCTTCCCTGGACAAACAAACCCCGGGCCAGGGGAGGCTTCTCAGAGCGACTAGGCCTTTACTACCATATATACTCTAATAGAAGGGCCGGGACCTTGGCCTAGGGACTCTGGAGTACTGTATAGGCCCGGTCGGAGGGGGCCGAGCCCCTGGATGGGGGCGTACCCCTTGACAGTAACATTTGAGCATTTGCATTGTAAGCTTCCATGACTGTGTGAAACACCACACAAGAGACAGACATTAATTAATGCTGGTCTTCATGGGTGCATCTACACAGCAGGGCTTAACTTGAAATAAACTATGCAAATTGAGCTACATCAATTGCATAGCTTATTTCGAAACTGGGAGTGTCTACACAGCACTTATTTCAAAATAGAGCACTCTTCCTCCAACTTCCCTTACTCCTCATATAATGAGGGTTACAGGTGTTGGAGTAAGAAGTCCTCCAGCTTGATAGTATTTCAACATTATTTCTAAATAACTGCCTGCTGTGTAGATGTGGACTAAGTTATTTCAAAATAACATTGCTGTATACATGTACCTCAACGGAAAGTGTTACATCCTGGCCAACAAGTAAAGACCATCAATCCCCAGACAGAGTACTGGGAATATTAAAGTGGAATATTAAAGATGACAAAATATTTTGCTGCTCCGATCTTCCTCTCCATTAAGATGAGTCATGCAAGTGTGGACACTTCCCATCAACTGAGTTAGTAGCCCTTAGCACACAGGAGGAAGGAAAACCCCCTAATAAGAAGGAAGTGAATCTCTATGCTGCTTAGAATCTGGGGGGAGATGTCTAGGCAAAAGCAAGGGATCCCCAGCTATTTAGCTTGTGTCAGACCCTGAAGGACATAAAAAGTTTGCTTGTCATAGAAGCTTCTATTACCTTTTGAAATTTAAGATGGTAACATCTACTAGTGTATGTATGTTTACTTTCTTAATACCTTGTAAATAACTTTTCCTTTTTCCTGTTTAATAAATCTTAGGTATTTTGTCTCAGGGGGTAGCTATGTTAGTTTGTAATTTTAAAAACAATGAGCAGTCCGGTGGCACCTTAGAGAATAATAAATATATCATGAGCTTTTGTGAGTAAAACTGCCTTCATCAGATGAGTACTGCTCATGAGACTATTCATCTGATAAAGTGGGTTTTACCCACGAACACTCATGATATATTTGTTAGTCTCTAAGGTGCCACAGGTCTGCTCTTAGGTAGTTTATTTTAGGATTGAGTACAAACATTTTTTAGGTGTGACCTAAGTGCAAATGACCTGGGGTAAGTCCTTTTGGACTGGGAATAGCCTGAATAATACTGTGATTCTTTGTATATCTGTTATAAAGGCAGGCTAAGTACAGAACTCATAACTAGTTTGTGACCTGGTTCTTAACAGTCTACCCTGAGGCAGGTAAGACAGGACAGCTTCCTTAAGACAGGTATCTGAGACACCTGGCTTTACAGAGGCAAAAATATTAGAAATAACTCAACATTATTAAAGCATCTTTAACTTACTCCTAAAATAATTCCTCTGTAACTTTAATGATATATACAAAATATGTGACCGAGAGGGGAGGTGTATATATTTTATTAGTAAGAATGAAAGGATATTTTATTCAACCCACTCCTTGCTTTGCCTTACAAGTCATGTGCCTAACTTAAACTTATGTTTATATAGTCTTTATAGACACACCAAACCAACACATTTTGTATGTGTTATTATGCATGAATGTACACCCCAAGACTTTCTGAGGATTTTTCTCCAAAACTATATCAGTACGTAAGGCAGTGGAATGTACCCATACTCTATTTAAGAAACTAATTTAAGAGTGAAAGCCACCATGGTATCTCTGTAACATATTTAAGCTCTTTAAAAAGAGCCAGCAATTTAATATAAAAGAACATGTAATGTCATTAACAGACAACTTATTAAAATGTATACATGATATAATTGGAACCAAAACCTTCTCTTATTTAAATGAATGGGACTTTGGTAATTTGTTTAAATTGGAGTGGAACCAAATACTGAAGGTCCCGGACAATGCCGGGTAAGTCTTCTAGTAACATTATATAATGGGTATGCTTTTACTCTACAGTTAACCCAGGCTCTTACATAGCTCCTAGCCCAACTATCCCATTGTGCAAACAAAAGCCTTTGGAGAAAGTCACAATTATGGGTGGAGAGGTATAGTTAGAATCTGGATTCCACTTTAAATTTGCAGTGAAGATGCAGGCAAAACTCACTTAAGTGCTGATAGTTCTTCAATGCCTTCTAGCTCTGCTCCAAAGAATAGCCAAATTCCCCATATTTGCAGGGAAAGAATTCTCAAGCATCTCTCAGCAACAGGAACCACAAGACATGCTCACATGAGACATGTGTACAAGTGAGGACATAGTAGTGTGGGTAGAGCTATGATTGCGGGGTGGGGGCGGGGTTGGGAGGAGGAAGGATGACACACCTCAGCTAGGCTAACTCGGGTGCTCAGAATCAGTTAACAGTTGCCTGGGTTAACTGCAGTGAAGACATATCCAATGTCAGAAGATATATAACTAAGGGTTTCGAGACATTTATGATCACTGAAAATCTGACACATTTGAGCAGGGGTTAAATCCCAATGTCATAACCAGATTTGGTTTTGGCCTATCTCAGGGGTGGGGAACGTTTTTTGGGTCGGAGGCCACTGATTCACAGAAAAATCAGTCAGTCGCACAAAAGTGAGAGGCAAAACCAAAACACCTCACTGACATGGCCAAAACCAAAACACCTCTTTGACTGAAATGCAAAACCAAAACACCTCTTCTGACTGAGAAGCAGAAAGACACTCCTCCACATTTCCCTAGCAAACCAGACCCTAGGAGGGCCCAGGCTAATAGATTTTATGGGTCTCCCTGGGCTCTAGGGTAGGGCCAAAAATGAGGGGTTTGGTGTGTGGGAGGGGAAGCCAGGAAGAAGATTTGGGGTGGTGGAGGAGTGCAGGAGTGAAGCGGAGGTGCGTAGTCTGGGTAGGAAGGAATGCAGGAGTCAAATGGAGATTAGAGGTGGGAGGTCTAGGAGGAAGGAAGGGTGCAGGCGTGTGCTAGGGTTGAAGGGTATGGGCAATAGGAGAGTGCAGGAGTGGGGTGGTGGGCAGAATTTGGGTGATGTTGGTGCAAGGTCTCCAATGCTGGGGTGAAGCCCTGAGACTTGGGGGGGGGGGGGGCGCGGAGGGCCTGAATCCACATAAGCTGGGGGCTGGATCTAGCCCCAAGGCTTTAGGTTCCCCACCCATGTCCTAACTGAATTCCCTTGTAACTTTGCTGCCCCCCTCTGCCATCTTTTCCTCAGTGGGGACAATGTTTGAAATGACAAACAGAGCACGGACAACCCTGGGACTCCTCAGAGGAGGGGAGGAAAGCTTGGCTACTCTAAGGCCTCCTCTCCTCTCAAAATGCATGTGGATGTTATTTCAGTCTGGGGGCATTGATATGTCAGTGGCCAGAATGTGAGGGACTGTAACGGAGAAATTTGATCGTCAGGATTTAGCAGGAATGTGCGTTGGATTACTTGGCTCTGGCTGACACCAAATGTGGTTTGGTCTGAAATATTTGGAGAAATGTCAAATGTGCTGACGTGGCTTAGGGATGAAGAAGTATGGACTGAAAGACAACCAGAGTCTTTTTGGACATTGGTGGAACAAGAACACCAGGAATAGTGTTCTGAGACTTTACGGGGAAAAGGAGGTTGGGAGGACCCAAGATACTATTGGGAGGCAGATACCAAGCAGTCAGGTGGATGCTGCAGCTAAGCTATTTGCTAGTGCCCCCTGTGACCAGTGCTCCTGAGCTGCTCAAAAGAATCAGCTCAGAGAAAAACAAGAGTCCTGAGAGATAACAGGTGGCCCCTTATAGCCTGGAGGAAGAAGTCTTAAATCTTTATAGACGGATGTATCCTGCACAGGTATTCTTATCCCTCTTCACAGAGGGGGACAAGAAGTGGAGATTCAGAGAAATGCTGAGTACTGGGGGGTTAGGCTGAAGGGGGACATCTATGAATACTGTATATTTGACATGGAGGAGACTTAACAGGAATGAAATAAATGGATAGAGCCTCCCCCAAATAAAGATAAAAATGTAAAACTAATAAAGTTGTAGCCCTTTGCAATTCAAGCCTGCATCTGTGTTGCATTTTCCTGAGTGTCCTGATCAGATGTTAAACATTTTTTCACTTCCTCTTCTAATTTTTTGTATTATATTTACTACATGGCTAGTGGTGATAAGAGAAAGGGTTTCCTTTTTATAATCCTAGCTAGTGCTTTGATACTTGCAAAAAGGTGTCATATACCTTAGTAAAGATAATAAAGGGATGTAATATGTGAAAGGCTCTGGTTATCCCACATTTGGATGTTTAATGCATTATTTTAAACTGTAAGTCTGTGCTTCTAACACACAAAAAGGAGCATTAAAATTACAATGGATAAAAAGAAAAATATAAAGTGTTTCCCTAAGCAGTTAATACACTTGTCTTTTACAGGCCCTCTTTTGTATAGCTGGCTTATTTTGCGCTTTCAATCCCTATTATCTTGCTGAAGCTGGGAAAATACCGATAAAAAACTGAAAATCAGGGGTACCGGTATTTACATTTGAACTGGGGTAGCATATTTATAAACTTATTTCTGTCTAGTCCTTCAGTTCTGCCTCTCCCCCCAACATCCCAGAGACTTTTTAAACTTCTCCGCTGTCAAAAGGAGCCATGCCTGCTTTCTTTATAGCTACACTTGCCCACAAAATCCAGACTATGAATACAAACAGTTCAGCAAAGTTAAAGTATCACATGGCTTCTGCAAGTAAATAAGTACCTTTCTCTCAGAAGACAAACAGGTTCTGATTAAAATTTGTGTTTTGACAGCTCATGTCTTTTATCTGGTTTTGTTTGGTTCTTTAAATTGATGACAGGGCATACAGTTGAGCTGGGAGTTGTGATTAAGAGGTCAGACACTGAATTGAGTACCTTTTTATCTCTTTTTCTCAACTGGCACTTTAGTTTCCTAAGTTATTCATATCAGCAGGAGGCTATGGGTGAACACCACCTTCCAGTCACAAATATAGAGACAAGCTTCATTATCACTTATTGGTTGAAGTAAATAAACTCAATAGGAGTTCAGATAATCCAGGCATATATATTGCCTTTCAAACTCAATTACTGTTTTCGTTTTCTTTTTTCGAACCATCAATTCCACTTTCAAAAGCTTAAAAAAATTTAAAAGACTTTTTAGAAAGGGAACCACTTTTGTCCTCATACAAAAGAGCAGCAAAAAAGGTACTCCCACGGACAGAGTCCGTTAAAAATCAGATTATTTCCACAGTGCTCTCCTATTATTCACCTGCCAGTAAAATATGTACTCTCATTGTCTCTGTCTGAATGCCTATTTTTAATCTGACTCAGGCTATATGGTCATTTTTGTATTTATTACTGAGTTCTTAAGGTTTTTTTTTTCTAAAGCATGTTTTTCTGTTCTCAAAAACTGGGCCACATGCCTCTGAGGAGAAAGTAGTGCATTATTTCATTCCCACCTTTTCTTCTTTTTTGGCATCTCTGAGGCCTGCTATGCCCAGAAGTGCTTCCACTCAAGCTGGACCATCAAATCAATTATCACAGCAGTCTGCTTCCTAAATATGAATGGCAATGAATGACAACAGGCAAGGCGAACTTTCAGCTTTGATTTGTCATTGGTAATGTAAATTTTGTTTTGTTTTATAGATGTTTGTTAGAGGCTGGCAATTTGGCCAAACTCTCCCCCTGCTGTCTGCAGCTGCATTGTGTCAGATCCTCTGATAAAAAGCTTTGCCTTTGCTGAGCCAAAGATGCAAGAGAAAAACACCATTATTGCTATAAAATCTCTTCCTATTGACCTCGTATACCAATCGTTATTATATCTGAAGAAGCACTGCAGCACAGCAAACATTAATTTGCACTACTTAAAATTCTTAACTGCTTCAGTATCAGTAGCCTCAATTTTTCTGGGCTTATATGTTGATCTTTTCACATCAAGTTCCCAGTTATGTGAAATAGATTAATTTTAAAAATGTTGTTATATCCTTGGTACTTGAATCACAGTGAACAACATAAAATATATTTGCTTTGGGCAAACTGTATCTAGCTTTCATAATGCTATTTATGTGCACTAATCAGTCTATTATGTGTGAGAACTACACAAATACTAGCTTAACAAAATCACAAGGAGTTACTCAAACCACTATTAATGCTGTCCTGGGGGATTATTATCTGTATGCACTTTATTGATAGAGATACAGAACTTTAATTGCTCAGTAATAATTATTGGGAAAGGGGTACAAAATGTGCCTAGCCACAGAGTTCTCTGAACACGTTTTTCTACAGAGAGATTACTTTAGCTCTTTACATTTTTTGTGTGCCGAGTTCTAGTCGTGTAAATTCAGTTGGAACAGCAAACGAGAACTGTCATGTTGGTTCCCATATTCTGCAAAAACTGAACTAAGTGGCAGGGCTGTGGACCTACATCATTCCTAATTGCTGCCTGTAGCACATAGGAGGTACTGTTACACTACAGTGCTTTCTCAGTCATCTCTCAATCGATGTTTCTCTTTAAAAAATAATTTTACAACACATGTATATAAAATAGAATACATAAGATGAACCTGAGTATAATTTTATCTTCTATTTTTTTTACATTTCATTTTCAGTTGCATATCAGACCATATCCTTTATCCAGGCAAAATTCCAAATAAAAGTGAAAAAGACCATTTTGCTTAAGTAAGGAAAACAGGACATGGTCTATTGTGTTTAACAATATTTAAAAAAGCAAACTGCCTTATTTGTACTAAGAGGTTTTACATTTACGTAAATAAGGATAGACTGATGCCAGTTTTTAAAGTCACCGTCTGAAATAAAGTGCACCATGGTGTAGGACAATTTTTTTTAAAAGAAAGATCTGAAACTTCCAGTCTCATGGGTGTAAGAGAAGATACATTTAAAAAGAGAGAGTCGTGAGTAAATCTAGTAATACTTTGGAGAATTAACTTCTCATCAGAAATCTCTCAGCAAATCGTGAGAAATAGTATCAAACTGAAGACAGCAGATTTCTTCATTCTGGCATAGTGAAAATATGCATATTAATTTAAAGAGAATAAAATGGCTAATGTTATGACAAACCACTACTCTGAAAGGCTGCTACTTTTGGCTGCATCTGGAAATTAACTATGTTTCTACTCATTTATGCAATATTTTATTCAAAATACTCTTAACATAATTACATTTCTTACTTCGTAAATCTAAGAACTACAATTTCAAATTAGGTGATTTTAAGCATACCTATATGTCTGGGTATAAATTAACAGAAGCTTTAGTGTCAGATTGAAAAAAGGAAAGAAACCTAATGTTAGGTAACGTATCACAGATTAACATAAATAAATTTACATAATCACACATTCAAAGACATAGTGCAGTCTGTCATGTTTTATTTGCCTCTCTTTAAAAATGATAGTTTGACAAACAGCGTTTGGACTTAATATAGTAAATGTACATGAACTGCTGGTTTAAAATATCAAATGTGGGCCAAAGCAAGCCACATTGTAAACTGAATATATTAAAATTAATGTGTTACATATTTCAGTTGACAGTAGAATTTGAATTGTGACAATGCAAAAAAAGATTAATTCTAGTTAAAAGTACGCATGTATGAGAGTTAAAATGCAAGACAATGTAGGCAAATCTGATAACTGAGCCAACTAAAATCAGTAAGTGATCTTGTCACTTTCCAATCTGCCACCAAGTTGTGCTGAAATAAAAAATGTGTCCACCAAAGACATACATACTGATTATGATAATCTTAGAGTGCTGGTTTAACAATAACATTTAAAATAGGAAAATTCTCTTTTTAAAATATCTTTTCATGATCTCCTTATTACTTTGATTAAAAAACATGTTAAAATCGTAGTGCATATTATGAGGCTGAATTTTTATTTTCAGAACTACTTTTTGGAGAATAAATCATATAATATATCAATATGAATGGAAGTGTGTCCAAATAATCAACAATGAGACACATTCTGAAAACTCTGGAGTTAATTGACTTCATCAAATTCTGTTCTATGATTGATGCCAAAGTATGTAATCTGGTGTCCACGCAGAAAAGGCGGGGCTGCACTGAAATAATTCTAACTCTACAGCTAGTAATTTATTTCTGTGGGCATGGCTGAGAATACAAATTCTTTATTTCCTTTCAATGCTCTTGCATTGCAGGTAAATTTTAGTGGTCCTGCACAAGAGACTATTGGTAACATCTAGAGCTAGGCATATTCTTGCCAGCAAGATAAGGAAGTATGGATTGGATAAATGGATTGTAAGAAAGCTGGCTAGACTGTCGGGCTCAATGGGTAGTGATTATCAGCTCGATGTCAGGTCCATAGTCGGTTTCTAATGGAGTGCCCCAAGGGCTGGTTCTAGGGCCGGTTTTGTCCAACATCTTTATTAGTGACTTGGATATGGGATGGATTGCACCCTCAGCAAATTTGCAGATGACACTAAGCCATGGGAAGAGGTAGATAAGTTGGAGGGCAGGGATAGGGTCCAGAGTAACCTGGCCAGATTAGAGGCTTGGGCCAAAAGAAATCTGATGAGGTTCAACAAGGACAAGTGTAGAGACCTGCACTTGGACGGAAGAATCCCAAGCACTATTACAGGCTAGGGATCAAATGGCTATGTAGCAGTTCGGCAGAAAAGGACCTGGAGATCACAGTGGATGAGAAGCTGGATATGGGTCCTTGTAACCAAGAAGGCAAATGGAATATTAGGTTGCATTAGGAGGAGCATTGTCAGCAGATCCAGAGAAGTGATTACTCCCCCTTATTCGGCTCTGGTGAGGCCACATCTGGAATATCGCGTCCAGTTCTGGGGCCCCCACTATACAAAGGATGTGGACGCATTGGAGAGGGTCCAGCAGAGGGCAACCAAATGATTAAGGGGCTGGAGCACATGACCTGTGAGGAGAGACTGAGGGAGTTGGGTCTGCAGAAGAGAAGAGTGAGGAGGGATTTGATAGCAGCCTTCAACTTCCTGAAAGGAGGTTCCAAAGAGGATGGAGAGAGTCTGTTCTTAGTAGTAATGGATGGCAGAACAAGGAGCAATGGTCTCAAGTTACAGTGGGAGAGGTCTAAGTTGGATATTAGGAAAAACTATTTCCCTAGGAGGGTGGTGAAGCACTGGAATAGGTTACCTAGGGAAGTGGTGGAATCTCCATCCCTAGATGTTTTTAAGTCTCAGCTTGACAAAGCTCTGGCTGGGATGATTTAGTTGGGATTTGTCCTGTTTTGAGCAGGGAGCTGGATTTGATGACCTCTTGAGGTCTCTTCCAGCCCTATGATTCTATAACATAGGAAACACTGTGCAAGCTGTCCCCATACAGTTGATAATGACTGCTTTAATCCTGATTTACTATTTTGGCGTCATCTCTCCACGGACTAGAGACTTCCAGTCATGTTCATACTGAATAGTATCGTAATATTTTTATGTAAAGACAGATGATCTCAGGTACTGCAACAGGTAATGCTGTATGTAAAGAAAGTTTTCACACATCATCGCTGACACTCAGGGGCCTGCCTAGCACAAGTAGGGGAGAGCAGGGGTTCTGAACATCATAGAATAAGCAACTGAAACAACAAGGTTGCTATTGTACATAAAATATGTCAAATAGGGTATTTTATAAAAGTGTGTACGGTTCTGAATATTATGTCCATGATGAAATAAGTATGCAGATTGCGGTAAAAATTGTATGTATTTGTGTAAATTTAAAATGTGCTCACAATTTGTGCTGCAAAATTCAGCTCCACCTTGCAACAGGACAGCAAGGAAGAGTGGGGCTGTGTCACCAAGCAGATAAGATCAGCTCCGAACACCTTGCATTGCACCAATCAGGAAAATGGGCACAGGAATTAATGGAAAACCATTATCCTTGGAAAGAGGTAGAGTACAGTTCTCAAGAACCACTTCTTTTGGACCTATACCAGGAAGCCTCCTGGATTATTTATTTAGTTTGATAGGATGGTACATTAACTACTCTGGCAAGAGAGTTGGTATGTCCTATCTGATTTTCTACTGTTTGATGGTTGACCCAACTGGGCAAGCCCATAACTTATGTTAGCACCTTGTCTGTTCAGTCAGCTGTGGCATGAAGTGCAGTTAGGCATCAGCAATAAGGCAATGTTCCTGCCTTTCCATTAGAGGTAACATTTAACATATATTGTATGAATAAGAGAAATTGGCCTCTCAGCAAGAAATGTCTCCTGTTTAACAGTTATTGAAACTAGCCTCAAAACAAAACACAATAATCAAATTTCAAGCCCATCAAGTTGGTAACTTTTCACTAGACTCAAGCCCATACCTGAAATTTAGTACTGTACTGGTTTCCTTCTCATGATATTCAAGTATGTGACTGTGGAAAATAGAAGCCAAGAGATGAAGGATGGAACTCTTGCCAGTTCATTTAGTAATGAGTCAAAGCCTATTTTGTGTTGTAAAACAAATATTTGACAATATTCCTCATGAACTTCCTTCCCAAGCAAAAAACCTACAGATAATTTCTGATCTCTGCGTGTAAGAGCTTAGATGAGTGGGTCATGTCATTATTCACACATGGGACCATTAGGAAGGCTATGGAACCTCTAGAGAGTATTGAAACTGCACTTTGCACCAAGCTTACTGGAAGCAAGTTTGGGACAGATTTTACAAAGATTAGGACAAGACCTCTCTGCATGAGAAATCACCTAAAGAAGGCCAGAGAGTGGGAATTTTCCAGGTAGGAAGTGGACGGTCTGCAGGTTTAGATGCTCTTGTAATACATGGTCTCATGAATGAATAGTGAAGTAGATTCTCAGTGATGCAGCATCCACTGCCCCTAAGAAATAACTATTCAGTTGACGATATCCAGCAGAACATTATACGGATACATGTCTGGAAAAGCTGAAGTAGTCTGAAGGCAGATTTAAACTACAACATTTGGCTGGCTTTGCTATGTTGGTCAGGGATGTCATTTGTGACTGAAATAACTTTGTCAGAAAAACCTCTTACTGCGGATGCAATTGTATCAGTAAAACTGGACCTTTTGTTGGTATCATTTGTTTCACAGTGGAGGCTGGAATTAATTATGCCAGCAAAAGCGCAGTTGTACTTTCAGATACTTTGCAAGAGTTTTCATAGCTGATTTTTTTGCCAGCAGACGGAGTTCAGCAATGCAAATGTTGACTCTTTCATACAGGAAAACAATCCAGGATGCAAACAGAACGTGGAACTAAGAAAGTATCACAGTACTGTGGAATGGAGGACTTTCCTCTGTGGCTAACTAATGCAAGCATCAAGTGAAAAAAAATCACTCAGGAGGGAAAGTTAATCTCCATTTATATGGCTCTCCAGTTGCTGTCTTGGTGTGCTCCTCTGTCCATGTGGTATTATTTAGAGTAAGATTATAATTCAATGAACACATAGGCTACGTCTACACTGGCATGAATTTCCGGAAATGCTTAAAACGGAATACTATTCCGTTTTCAGTTTTTCCGCAAAAGGAGCGTCTACATTGGCCGTGGAGTTTTCGTGATAACGATGCGGTTTTCCGGAAAAGCGCGTCTACATTGGCGGTGCGCTTTTCCGGAAAAGCAAAAGCCAGGAACCATTTTGAAGAGGGCAAAGGCCACCAGACCTTTCCCTGGGCGGGGCCGGAGCTCAGTCCAGACGCGTGGTTAAAGGGGTCTCACCGGGCAGCCATTGGTCTCGTGCTCCCGTGCCTTGGGGCCACAAGTCCAGGAGGGTCTCCAGCTCCCTGGGGGTCCAGGATGGGGCCCTGCGTTTGCGGCCCCTAGGGGCTTCCTCCTCTGCCCCGGGTGACGGTGGCTGACCACCCGGAGCTGCCATGCCTGCGCTGTGAGGTGGCTGGGCAGCACAGTTGGCACGTGGCAGAGCTGGGAAGGGTGGTCTCCTGCGGGCTCCTGCCACATGCGGCCAGTAGCGTCCGCGCACTTTAAGACCTCGGCTTACCCGGAAGTCCGCGGCTTCTACGGGGTCTCCCGCCGTCCAAACCACTTTTTTCCGTTTCTTCTGCTTTTCCGGAAAAAGGACTTTTGCCCGAGCGGGAGCAGCGTAGCGTTTCCGGAAAAGCGGCTGATTTTGTACAGTACAACGTCGATGCTTTTCCGGAAATTCAAGCGGCCAGTGTAGACAGCTCGCAGCTTATTCCGGAAAAGCGGCTGCTTTTCCGGAATAAGTGGCCCAGTGTAGACACACCCCATACTGAGACTTTATTCTCTAACTTTGAAATTAACATCTACTGGGCCCTAGAATTGGACCAAGCTCACTTTCTATTCTGGTGTTTCTGTTAAACCACTGTTTTACCTTACCATTACGTGTATTTATTAAAAATGCAACTCCTCATTTCTACACAGAATTTTAACATTGTTGTTGGTGGCCTCCGTCGGTCAGTTGACCATGGATGACGTATCCTAGTTCTCGTCTTGGTTCGTGTCGGATTGTCTGGGACAGCTTCGGGGACAGCGTCGTTGGTGGCTAAAAAAGGCCAATCCGGGACAGGCATTCTTTGCCGCAGAAGTCGCAGCTGTAGGTGGTTCCCTGGCTGCTGTTGTTGCGTAACTTCCTGCGGGCTCGCTTTTCTTCTGATGCACGCATCATGTTCGTTTCGCCTGACTTGAGCTGTGTGGTCAGGGTGCCCCTCCACTTCGGGCGGTCTGCTGCGAGGTCTTCCCAGGACTGCGTGTTTATGTCAATGGCTTTCATGTCCCTCTTCACGACATCTTTAAATCGCAGGTTCGGGCGCCCTGTGGTTCTCTTCCCAGATGCCAGTTCCCCGTAGAGGATGTCCTTTGGGATCCTCCCGTCCTCCATGCGGTGTACATGGCCAAGCCAATGCAGGCGACGTTGTCGGAGCATGGTGTACATGCTGGGGAGGCCGGCTCGAGTCAGAACTTCGAGGTTGGAGACTTTGTCTTGCCAGGTAATGCCCAGGATGCAGCACAGACCTCGTAGATGGAAGGCGTTCAGTCTCCACTCTTGTCTCGCGTATGTGGTCCATGTCTCGCTCCCGTACAGCAGGGTGCTGATGACGCAGGCGTTGTACACTGCCATCTTTGTTGCGGTTGTCAGCCTGGGATTGGTCCACATTTGGGTTGTCAGGCGGGCTAAAGTAGAGGCTGCCTTCCCGATCCTCTTGTCGAGCTCAGCGTCAAGGGAGAGATTATCGGTGATGGTGGAGCCCAAGTACGTGAACTGGTGGACGACGTCAAGCTGGTAGACGTCTACTGTGATGGCTGGTAGAGTGACAGTGTCCTGGCTTAGGACGTTTGTTTTTTTCAAACTGATAGTCAGCCCAAAGTCTTTGCAGGCCATGGAAAAACAGCTCATCAGCGACTGTAGTTCTTCCTGGGTATGTGTGACGACTGCTGCGTCGTCGGCAAATATGTCCCTGATCAGCGTCTCGCGTATCTTCATCTTGGCTTTGAGGCAAGAGAGATTGAATAGCTTGCCGTCCGATCTGGTGCGGAGGTAGATTCCTTCCGTTGCTGAGCCGAAGGCATTCTTGAGGAGCAGGGCAAAGAAGATCCCAAACAATGTGGGGGCAAGAACGCAGCCTTGCTTGACGCCGCTGCTGATGCTGAAAGGCTCGGAGCAACTGCCGTTAAACTGCACTGTTCCCTTCATGTCTGTGTGGAAGGATTCAATCAAGCTCTGCAGTTTTGGTGGGCAGCCGATCTTGTGAAGGATTTTGAAGAGTCCGTCTCTGCTGACCAGGTCAAAGGCTTTGGTGAGATCAATGAAGGAGACGTACAGGGGCATCTGCTGTTCTCTACACTTCTCCTGGAGTTGTCGTAGGGAGAAAATCATGTCTACGGTTGACCGTTCTGCGCGGAAACCACACTGTGACTCCGGGTAGACACGTTCAGCCAGCTTATGCAGTCGGGTCAAGATGACCTTAGCAAATACTTTGCCTACGATGCTAAGAAGGGAGATGCCTCTGTAGTTGTTGCAATCACTTCTCTCACCCTTATTCTTGTAGAGGGTGATGATCTTAGCATCCCGCATATCCTGCGGTACGGCTCCTTCTTTCCAGCACTGACAGAGCACTTTGTGAAGAGGGTACAGTAGGGAACACTTGCACTGTTTCAGCAGGTCTGGAGGAATCCCGTCGCTGCCGGGGGCTTTTCTTGAGGCCAGTTTATCAACAGCCTTGCTGAGCTCTTCTACTGTTGGCTCTGCATCAAGTTCTTCCATGGTTGGCAGGCATTGAATGGCATCTAATGCTGCGGAGGTCACCGTATTCCGTCTGGAGTAGTGTTCCACCCATCTCCCCAACTGTTGTTACTTGTCGGAGATTATTTCTCCAGTAGATGACTTGAGGGGTGCTGTTTTGCTCTGGGTAGGGCCCAGCGCTTTCTTGATGCCGTCGTACATACCTCTTGTGTTCCCTGATATGGCTGCTTTCTGGATGTCGTTGCTGAGCTGCTGCCAATATTCGTTCGAACAGTGTCTGGCAACCTGTTGAGCCTTGCTCCTAGTAGCCCTGAGAATTTGTAGGTTCCTCTGGCTTGGTGACCACTTGTATTCTGCCAGGGTGGCGCGCTTGGCTTCTATGACTGGAATCATCACAGAGGACTTTGCTTCCAACCAGTCGTGCGTCTTTGTGGTCCTCTTTCCAAAGGTTGCCAGGGCAGTGCGGTGCATTATGTTCCGCAGTGTTTCCCACTTTTCCATGGCAGAGTCTCCTGTCTGTGTGGCGTCAAGTTCCTTCTCAAGCGCTTCTGCGAATTTCTGCGTCAGGTCAGGCTGCGACATCTTGCTGACGTCGATGCGAGGATTTCCTTGTTTCCTTGAACGATGAAACCTCTTCGGGTTCAGCCTGATCTTGCAGCACACTAAGGAGTGGTCTGTGTCGCAGTCAGCGCTGTGATAAGAGCGTACGTGCCGGACGCAATTGATAGCTGAGCGGCGAACTAGTATAAGGTCCAACTGGTGCCAGTGTTTCGAGCGCGGATGTCGCCAGGAGACCTTATGCTGGGGCTTGGTCTGGAAGTATGAGTTGGCAATGCACAGGTTGTAGAAAGCGCAGAGCTCGAGCAGGCGTTGGCCGTTCTCGTTCATTTTGCCGACGCCAAATTTTCCGAGGCACGAAGGCCATGAGTCATTGTCTGCACCTACTCTGGCATTGAAGTCACCCAGAAGGATGAGTTGTTCCTTGTCGGGGATGCTGTTGATGACAGATGTTAGGTTCTCATAGAACCGATCTTTAGTTTCCAATGTTGCGTTCAGAGTTGGGGCGTATACGCTGACGAGGGTGATAGGGCCTGTGGTGGTGTTGAGACGAAGGATGAGGAGTCGTTCTGAGCCATTACTGCCTGGTTCTACCATACTCAGTAGGCTATTTTTCACCACAAAAGCTACGCCATGCTGTCTGGGCTCGTCTGGGGCCTTTCCCTGCCAGTAGAAGGTGTAGTCTTTTTCTTTCAGAATGTCCGAGTCTGCCAGTCGTGTTTCCTGTAGGGCAGCGATGTCTACGTTCAGCCTCAGAAGTTCATTGTTGATGACTGCTGTCTTTCGTAGGTCGTCAATGTCCCGTACGTCTTCGGAGAGTTCCAAGGTTGTCATAGCCAGGGGTGGTAGTGGGAATAAGCTCCCACTGTCTATAAAGTACCCCTATACGGCGTGCGTCTCCAATAGCCTCTGACAACCAAGTCCAGCTCCTGGCCTTCACGTGCGGTTTAGCTTATAAACCCGGCGGAACTGTTTTAACTGACAGGAGAAGGGGCGCAGGCGGGTCACTGGCGCCTTATAACCAGTTGCTTCGGGGAGATGATACTCGTCATCCTAGGAAGGCAGTTCATCTAGGGGAAGGAAAACCCTGATTTTAAACCTCCGCTGCCTTGCGGCTATATTCTTCCATGGAAAAGGCTTCAGGAGTAAACCTCGAGGAAAAATCCGGAGTCGGAGTCCCTAAGGCAGTTCGACGCTGCTTGCAGCCTCGCTCTGGCAACTCCTGCGACGGCGCCGATGCCAAACTGTAGCAGCCCTGCTGTTCCTTTGGATCCATCGACGACGTGGAGAGGGGGGACCCGCTACGTGGGCAATAGCCTGTTCCTCCATATTACATTGCCCTGGCTAGTATCCGACTACCAACATATCTCGCAACCCTGGAGAGGACACTCCAGCCTCGCTAGCGCTACTAGCGTGGAAACAACACGGGGAGCAACAGTTTACCGGTTATAAGCCACAGCTCAATTGGCGTAGAGCATGGCGCCAGGGGTTGTTCCTGACGGTGGGAGGGATCTTCGGGTCTCATTGGGCAGTTACCGCCCGCCTCAAGCTGGGCAGCCCCCAGACAGTCAGGTACTGCCCCGCCACAGTCTGCTTTCCTCACTGGGTGCATGGGGATTAGGAACATTCCGAACGGCAGGCTGCAACCATCGCACCAGGCAACAAAACACTGAGAAAGAGACCACCTCTTAAACTGGGATGTTGGAATTTTAACATTAATCTTCTGTCTATCCATAGTGCCATGTAAATCCACAAATACTCACTTTGTTGGCATGGACCATTTTTGAGGATCAGATATGGATATAAATATTGTACCCATGCAGGATACTATCTATCCAAAGTGCCATTCAATACAATCAATTACAGTACTAATTATTTATGCTGTCCATTTTTCCTCTGTGAATGATAAGTAATACCACTCTTAGGCTAAGAATACTATCAAGGCTGAGAGGAAGAATGTCCTCAAACAGGGCACCTTGATGTCTCTCTTGGAGACAGAATTTCACCTGAGCAAGCGTGCTTCCCCTGTCAGCTCAGTGACTGAAGAGTGCAAATCCTGGTTTCAGCTCCTAACATCCATCAACTGGCACTGATACTAAGACAGTCTTTTGTAAACAACTGATTGATTTAAACTCATTCTTTTGCATGCCTGGAGCAACACCACACATTTAGAAGCAACTCATCCCCTTCTTTTCAAATAAAACAATATCCACATATGCCCTGGATTAAATCGAAATAAAAGAAAATGTATTCAGCTAAAAAGTGTAAATTCTTGTCTTATGAAGGCAGTTTCTAAGACTGTCCGTTGCATTATGCAGTTTTATGAAAAGCACTATGTTATGTAGCAAGGCTTATTTGTCAGAGAAGCTACTAGCAGAGTTTCTTTTTATGGAGCAAGGTTAAATTTACATATTCTTGAATATACAGCCAGAAGAGACATAATTTACATTAATTAAATTTGTTATGTTTGGGTGCTCTTTTGCTATGAAAATAAAACCACACAGGAAGATGCAGGTTGCAGCAGTGTTTATATTTCACTGACAATTTCTTATTAAATGAACGACGGAAACATAGAAAAATAAAGGAAACCTTTTGGAATGTTTTCTTCAAGCCATCCCACTTTCGTCATGCCAGTTGTGAATTATGCTTCATAAGATAAATAACTAGTCATGAGTGAAAAGATGTGATGCTCCAGAGCACATCTTCAGGCCTGATGGGCTGACTACCTGTCAGATAATGTTGAAACTAGGATGGTGCCTGGAAAACCTGACAAACCACTGGATTTGTATCTCTAAATCAAACCTACTATGTTTAGCTAAACTCAGTCAACTATAATTAATTAGTCCACAATTAAAATAACTTATTGAATTATTTTTAATATATTGAATTAGTATATATTAAATATCCTAACTTGAAACTTTACAGATACAGATATTTGAAATAATAAAGGCAAGCTGCCAATTTATTTTAAGGTGTCCCCGCCCCAGCATGAAATCAACAGTGCATCGCTTGATATATTGTATTGATTTAAAAAGAAAAATAGAGTTATTTCATTTTTAGACATATTTTCAATTTAAAATAGTGGGCTTCTTCATTTAGATCATTACGTAGTGCCAGATACTCCCTCTCTTATTGATGCTAACAGGTAATGTGTGTGAGAAACAACTGTCACAAAATGTTCCTTACTGACACCGTAAGAAGAAAAGATGGTCATGTTCTCTTTTTCTGTCTCAAATACTGTTAAAAAGGGAATATGCATTTTCTTTTTCTTTGCTAAAACAGAGGGATAATTGTCTCTTTTCTCCTCTCACGAGCTTCCCCCAAAACTCTCCTCTTTTCCTGGTTTGTGAAAGAAGCACTCATCTGACAGAAGGGGGGTGTCTAAACTACATCCCTCTGTCAGCAGAGGGATCTAAATTAGACACATAGAAAGTGTGAATGAAGCTGGGATTTAAATATCCCGTACTTCATTTGCATAATGGCAGTCACCACTTTTTTTTTCGAAACAGGGCTTTTCAAAAAAACACGGCAGTTTAGACATTTTTTGAGGAGTACAGGATCTTTCGAAAAAGTGTTTTATTTTCAAAAGAGTCCTGTCTAAACTGCTGGAGGTTTTAGGTTTTTTTCCCCCAGAAAAGCCCCGTTTTGAAAAAAAGCAGTGGCCGCCATTATGCAAATGAAGCATGGGAAATTCAAATCCCGGCTTCATTTGCAATATTGACGTGCCTAATTTGCATCCCTTTCTCGAAAAAGGGATGTAGTCTAGACATACCCAAGAATATGAAGTCAGAGCAGCAGAAGCTACTTCTGACTGAGCAGATGAAGCTCCAAATCCCTTTCTGCCAATAGACTGAGCACACAGAAAGCATGATAGGAGAAAAACTATGGTCTTCTCCAGAAGTCTCCTCTCTGATTCCTTTCCTCTACAGGAAGATTCCCCCCCCCCCCCCCGCCCTTCTTTCATTGAGGACATGGAGAGAATGAGAAAGAGCCTGCTGCCTCCAGCTTCCCTGCCCTTCACAAGAAAAGGGAGTCCCTGCTACAGCCAAGGGGAAATAGAATGGCTTTCAGTTCCTTCTCTATTCTCCGGACACTCCATAAGTTTCTGTGTGACAGTGAAGTGGGAATGGGGGAGGTGGCAGGGAGCACGGGATTTATTCCACTACAGAGCATCACATTCTGCTTACTTACAGACATCTTTGGTTCCTTGTCCCCATTTTCTTCCTTTGCCATGTATCATCACTTTCAACAATGCTATGTCAGTTTACCACATCGTATCAGTATCCTCCGTAACGTGTATTCACTAAAACTGAGTTCATTTTGTTTGGACTTAATTAATCTTGTGGTCTCAGCATTTCAGTTTCTGATGTCATCTTTGTAGGACACTACCTGTTCATTTTACTTACAGCTAAGGAGACTCTAATTTTCTTAAAATAGAACTTCCACTGTTTGGCCTCATCTCAATAGCAATGTGAGTTCTATAATTATTTCACGTTTAATCTCAGCTATTTCAAATCACTTCCAGGAATTAAAAATCAAGATACTGACAACATATTTGTGATATGGAGTTTTTAATCTGTGTATTTTAAGATTTTTCCTTTCCAGGCACAGACTCTCCAGAGCATCACTAAATTGCCTTTGAGGCAAAGCCACAAGCATCAGCAAAGGTCTGGAGTTTCAACAACAAATTTCCAGAGCATTTACATCATCTTGTTATTTTATTGAATAGGATGGTGGAACCCAGAAAACATTTCTGAAGCTTTAGTTGTCTTTCTAAATAACAGCTAACTTCAGTCTTTGGATGCTGGCGTGGAGCTCGAAGTGAAATTGATGAGAGCGGTACACAAGCATCTAAGGATAGAATATGACTTAAGTCTATTGCTCTTTAATAGACAGGTTGTGTAAATTCCTGATTAGAACTATGAAACCTGCTCTTCACATTGTTTAATGGAGAACTATTTCTTTTAGTAAAAAAAATCTGTTTCTCTCAAGCCTGGTTTATAATCTGTATCTTCTTCTGGCCACCACACTCTTTTTGAACTTTAATTCTTCACGTTTGGCAAGCAGATTTTAGGAATGTTTTAAGGAAACATAACAATGAGCTTTGTAGACTATGTCATTCATGTCAGTGAGTGATAAAAAGGCTTTGTTTAAAAAGTGGAAGTTAAATTCTAATGAGGAAAATAGAAAGGAACATTAACTCTGTCCAATAATGTGTAAAAATATAATTATGTGCACCCTGTCTGCAGGTGCACCCTGTTTGCAGGTGGCTGTGTGTAATTTAAACTTTCATAGTTCTATATTGATATACTTACAGTTTTACACAAAGTTGCAAATTTCTGCCAAGGCAAGATGGTTGTTGTCACAGTAGCAATACCTTCTCTACCAGCATTCTGCAGAAACATACTTTTCCACAAGAGTAAATTCTGCATTGCATTGATAATAATTTGATTGCATCCATGTTATACTTCCCTCAACTGTTATTTGCAGCTCTTTTGTGCACCTGCTGCATAGAATAATTTTTCTGGTCGAAGTCAGCAATAGCGTGTACTATCAATAATATAGCACTAAATAGTTGGTTGCAGTTTGGATATAGTCAAGTTTGCATTTCTTTATTTACAGACATTTCTAGAGTAAGTTCTCCATAACTTAGGTGCGCCTCTGAAGGTTACTCTAATTTTTAGCACACAGACACAGGAAAAACCTATCACAGGTATTTTAGGCCTGCGTCCAAATCAAAGGTACAGTGAAAGGCTATGTAATACAACATTTTCCTAAAACAGGGTCTCAGTGCAAAAAAGCCACCAATCAACAAAAGATTCCTACAAGATCTCTAAGCATTAAAAAATGTGGGTACATTCAAAAGTAACTAGGTGAGAGTCAGAGCAAAGCCAAAAAAACCATATATAGTCCTTTGGAGAACAAGTAGGCTGCTACAGGAAATGAATTATAAAGTAAAGCTGCTCATAGTAGCCTTAACTTACCAGCCTAAAATCTCCACACACACATCATTCCATCCCCATATGGCAAAAGATAAATGTTTCAGTGTATATTTAAACACACAGGTGCCATCTGTAAATGTGTGGCCTTAATATCAGATGACAAGGTTGGCTGCATATTCCCACAGGCCTCTTACTACAGATTCAGCCATGTGTGTGGCTGCAGTGTACCACATGATCACTGCATATATATATATATTTTAAATCACTTTCCTCCAATAGGTGTTTCAATCTGTGACCAGCGGTATTTGCCATACTACATTTTTTTTCCTCATGAAGGGATGCATTCTGCTTTAGGCAGCTTAATATTGTAGCAACTTTTGCAGATTTTTATCTGTTGAATATCTGTCTGATTTGGGAAAATTTCTATGCAGGGCCTGCACTCACTATAATGCTCTGTCTTTGAATTTTCTATCCTTTCAGCTTCCTTTTTCACAATAACAGTGTATAATAGTTATAATACATATTATTAAAATTGCTTTTTAGCAACAACAGTTTAAGATAAAAATATTTTACCTATTAGCACTAAAAACTGTTTCCCTTTCCTGAAGAAAAATTTTCAACTAGACTAATGATTTTTTTATTCTGAGAGTAAGTTTAAAACAAAGGTTGTTTTCCTTAATTTATTTAATATCTGTCCATTAGGTAGATATATTACCTGTGCTGCAGTGAAGCAGACACTGATTTGTTTAACTTGTTTGGAAGAGAACAAAACTGAGAAACTGTTTCATTTTCTAATACCTGCTTGTGCACCATACTACTAGAGTGTATATGTCTCACCATTAAAGAATGTATGTTTGGCTTCCTACTCAAACCAGCATAAAACTCACTACACTTCGGGATGTTAAATAGTGGTTAGGAAGCTAATCGAGCAGTCGATGGAATTTCCATTGACTACTCGATTAATAGATAAGAGGTGTTGCTGCGGCTCTGCTTTTTACATGTAGTAAGAGCCACCAAGCTATTGCTAGATTTAAAAAGCAGAGATGCAGCATCTGGGACCCAGTGCAATCTGGGACTGCTCAGTCCCGGCTTGCATCGTTTCCCTTGCTTCACCTCTGCCTACCTTACTCCCCCATGGAGATGGTGCTGGGGGAAACCAACTTTTAAGCTTCCAGGGAGTCAAACAGTGAATCGACTACCCGATAAGCTTAAGCTTAACAGATAGTTTACTAGTGGCTTACATCCCTATTATAAATAAAAATCTAAATAATGTAGTTATGATTAAATCCTATATCCAATTCTACTTTACCAATTATTCATAATTATTGCAGAATGTAAAGATGTATAACTTGATCGTATAGGAGCTGTGATTGTAGGATTGAATGGTTTAGATCCTGAAGTTGGATTATTTCTTGTTCTTCTTCCTTAGTATAAAAAAAATCCTGTCTGTTTAGGCTGACTGACAGCTCTTGTAGGCTGACCTAATGAACCTTTCAGCCTGAAAGCCTTCACACATCTCCTCATAAGCAATGAACTGAAATTTTACCCTGGGCATTATCTTGCAACCCCCTAATGATATGACCATAGTGCCAAGGTTTCAAAAAACCACTGTAAGCATTTGATGAAGGCCAATCCCCGCAGGAATGCTGTCGAGTTGATTTTTTTGCCAATGAGTTCCTTTTGAAAATTGTTCAAACAATAGTTTTTTTAAATATGCAGCAAATTTAACATACTAATCTGATATTTTATTCTAGTTCAGTTGTGAAGTGCCTTTTCCTTACCTCTTCCAATATTACTTTGTAGGAAAAAAATCGAAAGCTCGGTAATCCATTCATTCATCAAGTTACAAGCACACAGCCACATCTATACAATTTTATGTTCATAATTTACAATTGCTTTAATCAAAAGGGCAATTACTTACCTAGAAGCAGATTTCTCTAAAAGCACAATAGTGCTATAGAATGGAGACACACTCCTGAACATGGGGCTTCTCTAGTGCATGGCATTCAAAGACATATTCAAAGACAGTTCATTTTTTAAGGCACACAGTAAATGTTATATTGCATATCTGTTTTAAATACAGCAATCTAAAATGATTATATAAAACTTCCTGGAGGAGATGGGAGAGAATGGGATAGTGTGGATATTTATTAAACTAGTCTCACAGAATCTATCTATAGTAGATCTCTCACTAAAATATACTGTCTATGAATATTGGAAAAACCTGGGAGAGAGAGCTCTTTATACACATTAATATAAATATAACAAAACAAACCAGAGAACATCCTTCACAGCTTAATTGAAAAAGCACTATGTTTAATCTAAGCCTCTCAGAACACAGACCTTATCTTCTTGTATTTCTTGTTAAATGCCATTAAAAACTATGCACTGCAGAAAAAATATAGAATATCATGCTGCAATTAGAACTGCTACTATTAACAACAAATATATCAACATCTTACCTCGATCAGGATTGTAAAGAAAACTCATTCTATCTGGGAAGACATAGGATTCTTTTAATTACATTTTTGCGACAGAGTGTATATGTTTTAACAGCTTAACATCCAAAGTTGGTGGGAAAAAATGTGAACTCATTTTGGGGAAAATTTCAGAAAGGGACCCAATACAAACTTTGAGGATCTCAGGGTATGTCTAGACTGCAGAGTTTTTCTAGGATACCTTTTTTCCAAGGCATGTATCTGCTTTTCTGGAAAGAAAAATTTCAGCATTCCTGTAAACCTCTTTCTACGAGGAAGAAGGGATGTTCTGAAAGAGGCTTTTTTTCTGACATTTGGCCTGGTGTAGATGGGCCAATTGTTAGAAAAGCCTCTTTCGGAAGAAAAATGGAAAGAGATACGCAAATTGTGAACCGCAATTTGCGTATCTTTTTCTGATAGAACTCTGTAGTCTAGACACAGCCTCAGTGGCACTATGTCGAGATAGTAACACAAGTAAATATGAGAACTCTGTTTCAGCTTTGCAAATGTCATGGAGACACCAATATGGTTTTACACTACTAAAGCTCTGATGACAGGGTCTTGTCATGTTCCTTTCAAAGTTCAACTATCCTAGTACAGAACAGTGAAGGGCACAGATGAAGATTATCATGCAAGTTCAGTCCAGTGTTTTTCAGATACAGTACACTTATCTGATGGATAATAACAGATGCTTAGAGGAAGATGCAAACCTCCCAATGATAGAAAATTATGCAATAATCTGCTAGTAGGCAAAATTTCTGCCTAACCAAAGCCCTCTCTTATGCCTTGAAGTATGCCGATTTTTGTCCCTTATACTTATCCTGTAGTAGAAGGCATCCTTCAGTTTTGAAAACGCTCTGCTCCCCAGAGTGGTAAAGCTATGCTCCCCATAGTGGTAAAGAATTTACGTATGTTTATGGCAGCCATGCCCATGGTTGTAGAGATCCACTTAAGAGAGAACATCTCTGCAGCATCTGTCACATTTAAACATGATGTTTCAACCCTTTGGGCTTTGCCTCCTGCAAACTGTTTTCTCATCTAGCTGGATCGCTTCCTCTAACTCTGAAAACTTTTGTTGCCAAGGGCTGTGGTCTTGAGTGTGATCTTCTCATTTGTTCATATCTGTGTCGATTTCTTTAAGGTCTCATCTTGGAAATGCAAATTTGGGCATCCTCAGGGTCTCCCTCGAGATGTCAATTCATCACGGAAAATATCCTTTGGGATGCACCCATCATTCATGCAGCACACATGCCCAAGTCACCCGATTGTTTCCACACTGGGTTCCCTGGCCCATTTGAGCACCTCATTGCTGGTGACTGCCCTTCCAGGGGATTGCAAAGATCTGACAAATGTAAGTGTGCTGGAATCACACTGTAAATCCCATATATAATGCTTCACGCCAGAGGGTGCTGCAGCACCCTCCGCACTCTGAGTTCTAGCACCTATGGACCAAGGCAATGAATATGACAGCTGTTGAACAGGCCGCTGAGAGAAATTCTGGGCCCCAGGACAGAAAAATTGATGGGTACCAGTTCCCTCCATTGGCCGGAACCACAAGTCCCCCACCTTGAGTAGTGGATGCCTTGGTTGGTTACAGCCAAGTCCTCTACCTGCTGCAGCTGCAGCCAAGCCTTCCCCAGACCCAACCTAGCCGGTCTGCTACTCAGCCACCCCAAACCAGCATAGGGCATAACAAAAAGCATCTTGGAAGAGACACTTTTCCCAGAGCTCCTTTTGGGATGGCAGCAACTGGCCCAGGACTCCTCTGGTGTGTGGGGGGGTCATTGGGGTCTCTCCATGTGGGCAGGGGGTGGCAGTTCTTCGTTCCCAAGATTCTTCACGTGTATCCTCTTAGGGAGGGAGACAATTTCAAAAGACAACTCAAGGAAAAGGCCTGATTATTTTCCTTTTCCTTAAACAGACTTTTCCTAAGGGCCCATGCCTATAGAAAAGTACCCGATTCAAGATGGATTACAGTAGCAGGTGGCATGATTACAGTACGTGTATTTCTAGAACCAACTACAGTATAGGCTCAGAGAAAAAATAAAATCATTCACAGGTCCTTGGTTTGAATACTGAGCCACTAAGTTCCTACTGATGGCTGTCATTAGCACATTTAGAATTTCAACCAGATTCACACTTTGTATTTCTAACTTCATATACAAGAATGATACATGCACAAAAATAGGACATACAGATTCAGCAGATTGTAACTTTAAAAATGATATGCTACATGACCTTTTTGCATAAAGCATCTTTGAATAATGCATATTCATAGGCCAACTTTCAGGAAGCCTGGGGGCTGTCATGGGACACAATATCCATATTAAATCATTTCAGATCGACATTGATCACAGCAGTTTTATGTGCACTGTTGATCTCGTTGAAGGTTCTCAGTCAGTCAATCTAGCTGTCATGGTACAAATGTTCCCACACTCTGTCTTTAAGGATTTTTTTTCTTTCACTTGATTTGCCTGTATGTGATTACAGTCCACTTTTCAAGTTATAAAACTTTAAGCTCCAAACATCCACTGAAGCAGGCAGACAGTAACAGAACACCACCTGATCATTTGGAGGCTGCCTAATTTTATGGTGGGTGGTGGCTGTCCATTGAGATACAACGATCTCTCCACTATCTGAGATCGCTTCTGGCACTCAAATTTATGCCAATAAAGAGCTTAGAACCGATGACTGATGCCTCCGTGTTGTGTCAATGCTGTAGGTGAGGCTGGAGTTCCTCTCTAGGCTGCAAGCCTTGGCAGATGATATGGAGGTCCGGAGTTAGCCAAGCATCGCTCTCAGACCCTACACTCCCTCTCAGCATCACTGGGAAAATCCAGGATAGGAAAAACCAGTACATCTGGTACCCAATCTGCTGCAGGAGTTGCCAGAAAGATACTAAAATGTTAGTACCTGAATGCCTTTGGGGCTCCACTCCAGATTTTCTATCTGAGTTTACTCTCAAAGCCTTGCATTCTGCCAAATTCACCTGCAAGGCAGTAGGGCTTTTTTATCATGATTGCATCCTTAGCTTTACACTCTCTAAGCCTACCCACAAGGCAGTGGGTTTGCTGAGCTGCAGGTAGTACTGTCTACTCTCATTACGGTAGTAGGCACAGCTTGACATGAAATAACCCTGTCAGGTCAGGTTATGTATAACCTGTGCATGTGTATGCATTTACTCTGTGTAAGGCCCTAATTCAGGAGAGTACTTAAGCACGTTAATTCTAATTAACTTCAATGGGTGTGAAGTACATAAGTAAGTGCCTCTCTGGAATAAGCACATATTACTGAATTGGGAGCTAATATAATTGTGAATGTGACTGCAACCTGTGTAACTGAGGATTTTATTTACATATGTAAATGTCTAACTTTTTAAAAATCACGCTCTGCTCTTTGCTTCAATGATACTTTATGGCAGTGAGTTCCAAAAGTTAATTATAAATTGTGTAAAATATTGACATTACTGTTAGTTCCTTTCAATTTAATGTCAACTTGTTTTTATATCCTAAGAAAGGGTAAAGACATCCTTAGTCCTAATCTATACTAGAAAATGCATACCCTCTTAGTGTAAATGCAACTTGTATAACAGGCAAAAGAATATTTTTTTCTGGCATAGTTTATACAGTTCCCCAAAATAAAGTAACTTAAGCTGGGAAAAACACTTGATGGCTGGAAAAATTGCATCAGGACTAGGGCTTTGTTTCTATAGATAAGTCCTAAAAAACATAAAAGCAGACACCTAACCAAGAATACCATACTAACATTTGCACTGTATACCTGACCTTATTTTATTTGTACTAATTTTGTACCACTTTATTAAGGCCTGCTCTTATTTGTCCCCTCTCTAAAACAATCCTCATCTTCCTCACCTTTTCATATGAAAACTTTCCAGGCTTTCAATAATTTTGCTTGTTTAGTGCTGAAATTCACCTATGGCTGCTATAAATATGTTTTTTAAATGTAGTGACCAGTATTTTATTCAATTCTTTACACATCCCAACACATTGTTTATTTTTCGACAGCCACTGCCCATCAAGCACAGACTATCAATTAGCTCTCTACGATAATATGATTTGTCCTGCATGTTAAAAGTTAATTTAGAGCCCTGTAATATATGTAGGTAGATCAAAGTATTCCTTTTAACATGCATTACTTTCCATTTGTCAGAAGTGAATTTCATCTGAAGCATATTGCCAATTTATCTAGTTTTGTGAGGGTACTCAGATGTTAACTACAGTCTTCTGTAGACTCACTTAAATAATTCTGAATTATCTGAACATTTATCATGATCAGGTTCTCTCATTGTACAGATATATAATAAATATATATTAAAGTAGGTAAGAAATTGCAGGGAATTCCCTGTGATACCATTACCCATGATGAAAATGGACCATTTACTCCTACCCTTTGCTTGTAGATTCAATGCCAGTTTTGAAAGCATTTCAATGCTTTACTTTTGGCCCATAACTACTTAGTGTCCTTGAAAGTCTGTAGTGATGGTCCATATAAATTATATCATTTGGTTCTCTTTTATCTTCTACTTTGGTGACACATTCAACAAATTCAAGTACAGGTTGCACCTCTATAAACTGGGACTCTCTGGTCTGGCAACATTTGTGGTGATGCATGGGTGTGAGGGAGAGCTAGGAAGCCTGGCATGCAACCTACTTGGGGGAGCCAAGAAGCCCTGGATGCCCAGTGGAGTGGCAGGGTAGTGGGTGGGGCCGGCTGAAGGCGGACAGAAATGACCGGTCAGGTCCCAACAGTGCTGGACCAGGGAGGTCCAACATGTAGATTAGAGAAGCACACCTTTTCTATACAGAAACCCTGTTGTGTTTGTCCCACCATATCATGTTAACCTAGATATTATATAATTATGGTTTTGAATGAATTTAAAGCAACATATTCGCATGATATTCTTATTGATAAACTAGGCAAATATAACTTAGATAGAGCCACAATAAGGTGGGTGCATAATTGGCTGGATAACCGTAGTCAGAGAGTTGTTGTTAATGGTGCTAAATCCTGCTGGAAAGGGATAACAAGTAGCGTTCTGCAAGGGTCTGTTTTGGGACCCGTACTGTTCAATATCTTCATCAATGATGTAGATATTGGGATAGAGAGTACGCTTATTAAGTTTGCAGATGATACCAAACTGGGTGGGGTTGCAACTTCTTTGGAGGATAGGGACATAATTCAAAATGACCTTAGCAAGTTAGAGAAATGGTCAGAGGTAAACAGAATGAAGTTTAATAAAGAGAAATGCAAAGTGCTCCACTTAGGAAGGAACAATCAGTTCCATACATACAAGATGGGAAGCGACTGTCTAGGAAGGAGCATGGCGGAAAGGGATCTAGGGGTCATAGTGGACCACAAGTTGAATATGAGTCAACAGTGTGATGCTGTTGCAAAAAAAGCAAATATGATTCTAGGTTGTATCAACAGGTGTGTTGTAAGCAAAACTCGTGAAGTCATTCTGCCGCTCTACTCTGCACTAGTTAGGCCTCAGCTGGAGTACTGTGTCCAGTTCTGGGCGCCACATTTCAAGAAAGATGTGGAGAAATTGGAAAGGGTACAGAGAAGAGCGACAAGAATGATTAAAGGTTTAGAGAACATGACCTATGAAGCCAGGCTTCATGAACTGGGCTTGTTTAGTTTGGAAAAAAGAAGAATAAGGGGGGACATGATAGCGGTTTTCAAATATCTAAAAGGGTGTCACAAGGAGGAAGGAGAAAATTTGTTCCTCTTGGTTTCTGAGGACAGGACAAGGAGTAATGGGCTTAAAGTGCAGCAAGGGAGGTTTAGATTGGACATTAGGAAAAAATTCCTAACTGTCAGGGTGGTCAAATATTGGAATAAATTGCCAAAGGAGGTGGTGGAGTCTCCCTCTCTGGAGATATTTAAGAACAGGTTAGATAGACATCTGTCAGGGATGGTGTAGACGGAGGTTGGTCCTGCCTTGAGGGCGGGGGGCTGGACTCGATGACCTCTCGAGGTCCCTTCCAGTCCTATGATTTCTTAGTGTGAAGAGTAAGGACAGGTTCCTTGCCTGTCAACCCCCATGTAAGGCCTGTCACAAGGCATGCCTCATCATTGTGGCACCTTCTGCTGGCTACTCTAGGGAAGTTCCATCTAGTAGCTCTTGAGGGCAGGGCAACATGGCCCTATGGCAAGAATCTATATAGAAGCTCTTGGGTGCAGGGCAGCATGGCCCAAGGGCTAAAGACTAAGTCGTCGCCCAAATGTCACAGGGCAGCACAGCCCAATAGCCAAAATCTCGGCAGTCCTGGAGCTCTTGTAGCACGTCAGACGGAGCTGTCCCAGCACTCTGAGCATGCCCAGTATGGCTTCCTCCACCCACAGGGCATTAACCCCTTCTGGACCAGAGTGAGTTATGCACATCTCCTTACAAGGCAGTATTTGAAACCCCAGGGGTGGGCGGGCATCAACCCACCCTCTTCTAAAAGCCCTTCCCCCAGCCTTGTGAGAGGGATGACTAGCGCTAGGAATCAACTTATTCAAATAATGAAAATCAGGGTCAAGGGGTTAAACCACAGGCCTCACTGTACAATACTGCCCCTAAAGAGTGTGGGCTTTTTATTTTGTTTTCCATGATGGGTGATTTGCTCTTAAATATAAATAAATGAGCAAGATATTTGTTATATGGGTTGATGTTCAGTCCAGAATAAAGCCACAATAGCACTGGTAAACTCATTTCATATTAGAATACAGACAAGACTTCAGATGAGTCTCAGGAACTAAGCACTCAGATTTGTACCATCTATTCTTTGACTCCTTTTAAGATAAATATTATTCCAGTTTGATAAAATGCTAATTCACTACAGCAGGCTGAAATTGTTAAAAATTGCAACCTGAGCACAGAAAGTGTAACAGATGCATTAAACTTTCACATTATGAGCAATGTCACATGATTTGCAGCCAAAAAATTCCACACACTATTGTTAACGTATCAATATAAAGTCTTTTGCAATATTTAAATTAAATGATAATTACAAAGCACATTGAATAGAATGAGAACTTTGATAGTCAAACAAAAGCTCTCAACGGCTCTATTAATATGAACCACAGAGCTCAGCTGAAAACTGATTCACTATTCTAAACCACCAGCTTCATCTTCTTCCCAGCCATCATACCTGAATATGGTCTCCCACAATAATTGTTTAGCAGGGGGATGGGGTTGGAGAGAAAGCTACTTTAGGAGAGTAGTCTCAGATACAACTACTCTGTGGAAATAAAAAATGGAACATAATACAGTTCAAACATAAATGGAACATAATACAGTTCAAACATCCCCTGTTTGCACTCTGCAGTTCATGATACCCCTACGGGTTTGATATTTCCATGTATATCACCTTTTTAAAGGTTCAGTTATAATTATAATATTTATGTCCTAATAACACAATACCTCTGTTAAAAATACAATTTCAAAACCCTAGAAGCCAATAGTATAATTACAATTAAAATGTAGCAACATTTACACAAACATTTGGAACAGCAAGATGTTGTGTGTGTACAATAAAGAATATATTAGCTATATTGGGAAAAACATGTAGGGAAAAGGCAATAGCCTAGGCTGTAAAAAACAGCCCTCTAAGCTTATTAGATGGGTATAGGAGACAGTAATAGGATTATGAGTTTTGGTTTAGACTGTCCATCATTCCAAAATCCCCATAACTAAAGGGAATATCTTCATAGGGGTCTGAGTTTAACACTGAAGCTGCTTTATTTAATTCTTCCTATTATATAATGTTGAGTGCTAATTAGTTCCATCCACTTTCTTCAGGCATGTCAATAAGGTAGCTTTGAAGCCAACCTTCTCTGAATTATGAATTAGCCAGTTTGTAACAGCATAATTCATGCTAGCCACTTAGCCAACTTAACTCAGTTGCCTATACAGTACAGCTGCAGAGTTATTGTGGCATGGCTAAAAGGAATTTGCTTTCTGTAAATTTGAGTCATCTACTTAAAACTAGAAAAAATGCATTATTGCTGTATTGTTATGATCCATTTCTTGTTCTGAAAGGACTAATGACAACTATTGAGATGAACGATGCTGCCACAGATCTCACAATTATTTTTACTCTTTTATATACTTTGAATGAGGTGCCAGATATACACACAAACCTCTTAGGACAGTCTAAGAGAGGCCACAAACACAAAAATAAAAAAGTACCCTGGTCGGTATTCATAACAAAGTTTTCCTGATGCCACCAAATCCCAGATATTTTCTCTCACCCATAAAAACATTCAAATAAGTATAATGGCATTAGTAGTGTCATCTGAAGGGACGAGCAAAGCAACATTTATAATCGGTGCCCCCCACAAAAACACATTCCAAGTGCAGTGAGACTTTTCTGCCTTAGAGCTTTTTATTTTTCAAAGACCATTATTATTCTTTTGGCTGCTACCGTAATAGCAAGTACTATCAGTTTTAACAGCTCTAGAGGAGCTTGTGTTTATGGATTGCTTGTCTGAGTCACTACTTCATCAGTCTTTTAACCATCTCTAAATATTCCCATCTTTTAGCTACAGTCTAAGGCTGTGTTTAGACTACATGGCTCCGTCGACAGAGCCATGTAGATGAGTTTACTAGACATAGCAAAATGAAGTGATGATTTAAACGAGGCTTACAGATCTGACAACAAAGGGCTCTGGGGTTGGCTGATCCCCGTCTAGACTACCGCGCTGTATCGACTGATTGGCACAACTGGCAGCCATTTTTATGTAAATGAAGCAGTCATTAGTTAAATCGCCGCTTCATTTTGCTATGTCTAGTAAACTCATCTACATGGCTCCATCAACGGAGCCATGTAGTCTAGAGACACCCTAAAAGTGGTGATATAAGGTATGATGCTACAACACTTACATACAAGCAGCAGTGCCAATAGCCTTCCTGGGCCCTTATGCAGGGTGGAGGGGGGAGAGGGTCTCTGCTTTGCACCCCTGGAAAGTGCAGGGGACCAGGTAGAAGGGACAGGATTGGGTGTAGGATACCCAGAGAGTGCCACACCTCTGGCAGCAATTTAAGGGCCTGGTGCTCTTATCTATCTCTGTGCCCTAGGGTAGTTCCCTTTGTCCCGCTCTCCTATCAATGATCCTGAATAAAAGGATTATTAGTTGCATGAAAATATTTGTGTCCTGCAGGACCAGGTCCAAAGTATCCATCAAACAACTGATACAGTATTTGCAGCACAGAATTATCTGTTCTCCCTCAGAATTATTAAAAAAGATTCATTGGTAGGAATGATAGCTATATTGACCATGCATTGTCAAAATCCATTCGAAGTCATCTCCCCACCACCAGCTCTGACAAAAAGAAAAAAAAAGTCTTTTTTTAATCCAGAATGTTTGAGTAATATTGAAAGCTACTAGCACAAGAATAAAAGCCACCACTAAGATAGGTGTAAACATACAGAAAAAATAATTGCACATCACTACTTTCTTCCTGTCCATGGGATGGAAGTATATATGCAATATCACTCTGAAGAATCAGGGACTAATATAGGGAAGAACTCGACAGAATGAAGGGCAAGGTTCTTTCACTGACACTGTTGCTGACATATGCTGGCAACAGTAGAACTGCACGTGCAATCTGGACAAGTCAAAGATGAAAGTGAAGTACTACAGAGCAGTAAGGAGAAAGGAAATTGAAGAACACTTGAGATCCATTTGTCTGTACACTGCCCAGATCTTTCAAAAGTGTAATCAGGAACTTGAACTTACTGCAAGGGCTAAAAAGGTATTTGTATTTTGTGCATTGGTAGACTACTAGTTTAAAAATGTAAACCTCCTTTTTTGGTTTCTCAGCCTTTAACCGCAATATTAGTACCAGTAAAATGTCATAACATGATCCTTAATATTTCTGTCATAAGGCATGTTTACCCTGTCACCCTTTGGATGTTTTGGCACTGTGGGCAAGTCCAAACAACTACACCTCTTCCCAGGGCAGTATAACCTAGTGGTCTGAGTCTGGAAATGGGGGATGGGAGGAGGGGAGAGGGTGGCTGCTTTTAGATTCAGGGCAGCCTGGCCAAATGGTATAAATCGGTGAGGGTAGCCCTACTGTTCAGGGCTATATGGCACAATGGCCAGTGTCAGTGACCTATCCTCAAAGTCTGAGTAGCATGGCCTAGCAGGAAATCTGAGCAGTATGGCCTTCAATGAAGGCTTTGTGGTAAGAGTCAATGGAGCTGCCCTTCTGCACAGGGCAGTGTAGCCTAGTGGTTGGAGTCAATAGATTTGCCTTTCTTCACAGGGCAGCATGACCTAGCAGCCAGAGTTGGCAGGACTGCCCTTCAGAATGTGGCAGTACTCCCTAATGGCCAGAACCAATAGGACTGTCCTTTTGTGCCAGATAGTGTGTCCTATTGGCCAAAGAGGGAGTTAGCCATCAACCAGAGTGGGCTGACAGCTGAGTAAGACAACCTGACTCCTCCCTACTCCACTGGGTCCCAGTCTAGGACCCTATCAGTCAGTGGCAAGCGTATCCGCCGATGCGTCAGTGGGGATCCCTCTGAAACACTAGTTCCACTCCTGGTTTCACAACCTGACCGATATCAGGCTTCCCAGGATGTCTCCTTATCTTTGTGCTCCATAGTTTGCCGGCCCTCCAGTTTTCAGGGGTGGTCGGTAACTGAAGTTTCCAGCAACTCATGCACAAACAGCTGCTTATTGTCCTGGGTCTCTGTGTACCTGTCTTCTACAGTTTGAGGCTCAGATAAGCTCCCAGGTGGCAGAAGGCAATATGCTACTCTCTTCTATACTGTAGTTCCAGTTGGAACATACCTACAATGGGTAAGAGGGTATGGCTTTCTCAGTCCATGTTATGGGGTTATCCTCTTACTGTCCAGTATGGGGAAGCAGGTAGGCCCTGCTATGACCTGAGTGGAAATCTCTAATATAAATATCAAAACACATAACTATTACAAACAGAAGCAAAGTACTATATTTCACAATTTCATCAAAGTTTGAAACTAGTGAAAACCTCAAAATCTTCATAATTAACTTTCTTCTGCAGCTTTTACTTCACGGAAATTGAACTTATAGCAAATAGTTAACACTACTGTCTGCAGGTAAAGGAAAACTGAACTCTTGTGTGAAAATGGTATTTATACAGAACAATATTGGAAACACCCGCACTTAAAAATCAGCATGTAACATTCATCTGAAATTATTTCTATTTTTCTAAAAAAAGTATACAAATGTCAGTATTTCCTATACATGCCAAAATTAACATTAATATGTTTCCTTGTGAATTTAAATGACTGTAGGCAATGGTTATGATGTTTCTTTTGATGCACTGCAAAACAGATATTATAGTATCTGAAAAGCTGCAAACTTGGCTTCCATTCTAGTACTTGTCTAAAGTCTGTGGTTTTCAGAGAGCAAAATGGCAAATTTCAAGTGATAACAATAAATGTACGTATCGCACTGCTGGAGTGTGTATGATTATTGTCAACCAACCATGCTCTCTGCTAAGGTGCTAGAAGTTTTTACACCTCTCTCAAGAATGTAAAGATTTTCCATTCACGTTTCTGATAATTAAAATTTTTCCAGATAAGGACGTAGCTTATGGATAACTGGTTCAAAAAAATCACACTTCAGTAAAATAAATTGCCACAAAAGTTCTGGAACAGTGACTATAGTGACTAACTTCCTCAGATGAGTTAACACTGTGGTAACATGCAAAGTCTCTTGTTTAATGCTCCTGTGTTTATAATTTAATAGTATAATATTACATAGAAAGAATCTTCAGCACTTCCACCAAAGAAAACCAACTGCAATATATATTATATCTGAAAGATACCTTGCACTAGTCACCCAAAATAGAACGATGTTACTGTTTTCAATCTATCAATTTCAGTTTATTTAAGTTCGGGCACACTGGCTTTTACCCTAAAGCTCGGGTGGGAAACTTTTTTTGGTCTGGTGCCCACAGAAAAATCAGTTGGGGGGCTGCACACAAGTGAGAAGAAAAAAAACATCCCAAAAATCAAACAAACCCCTGATGTGGTCCCTGACTGAGGAGACACTCTCCACATTTCCCTCAAACACCAGACCCTAGGAGGGCCCAACGTACTAGATTTTGTGTGCTCCAGCCCTGTGGTGGGGTGGCAGTAGGGCTTCCGAGCACTTTTCTGGAGGGAAGAGGGAACTTTAACTCAGTTCCTCCATCAGATGTGGTCATGAATGGAAGTCGTTTTATAAAATACTGACTCTGCTATTCTAGCATTTCTGCTAGTTGCTGGACACATGGACCAAAATACAGTTATTGGTCTATAATTTCACTGAAAAACAGACAGATCAAATGGATGCATCTTTCCATATCATAATCATTCAAATGACTGGCAGCTGATGCATAGAATCCACCTTTTATTTCTCACATAGATCATCTAGAAAGTAAGGATTGAGTGCTTCATTCAAAACACAAGAAGTGATGGCCTGAGCACAGGCATAACTATTGAGCTGGACACAATTAAAGAAACAATTTTGTAGCACTGGACTCTGTTGATCAACCACAAAGATTCTGTTCTATTAACACACTAATCATGTTCACTTTAGTTTGTCCCACTCAATTACTGTGAAGAACACAGAAGTTAAGTGCAGGGTAGTGGCTCCCAAATGAGTCAGGATCCCAAAGAAAGTCACAATTGTTTTAACTGTCTCATCAGGGCTGTCATTGGACTTGATGGGGCCCCGGGCCAAAGGCAAAGCCTGAGCCCCACCAGTTGGGGTCGCAGGGTTTAGGCTTTGGTCACCCACCCCTGCCCCAGATCATTTTTGCTATCAGAAGGGAATCATGGTGCAATGAAGTTTGAGAACCTCTGGTGTAGGGTGTTTGGGTTCTTGCTTTTTCCCTATTGGATGCAGTTCACATAGGAAATATTTTTTGTCCTTGAAATGCACAGCTGATATATTTGCAGTACAAAGTACACGTGAAGCACCTTTACTTTCTCCAGCTCAGTCTTATGGAAATCTACTCTTCTGTCAAATCTGGGATTTTACTTTGCACAAACTTTTACAGTACCAGCCTTTGACTCTTATGAGTTGACGCAAATGATAGTGGACTGCCCCAGAATTTCTTGTTTCATTAAAAAATATTGCTGGCCACAGCAAGAAAAGTTAACACCTTTGGTCATCAATTAACAATGATGGGCAACATGACTTCATCTAGGTTCTCATCCCAGCCACCTACTGGCTATATCTCAGTTCTCATCCCAGCCACCTACTCTGTGAGACCTGCTCCCCTCATCTTTGCTGTGATAACCAACCTTAGTCACCCACTCCTTTATTTTATTTCATTCATCAACCTAACCACTCATTCAAAGTCCTACACAATTATGTAAGGGTCTGAGAGGATATGGGTTCAACAGGAGTACTGAGTTAGAGGTTTGCTGAGATCTGCTATTCCTGTTCTAGATTGCCCAGCCTATGTCCTGTGTGCAGGTTGATTTCCTTCTTATCAAGGAGAAAGGAATATCCCTCCTAAAGATACAGGCACATCAGAAAGATCAATGTTCTTTAGAAAAAGGGTTGAGGCAAAGGGTTAGCAACAGACATGATAAAATGTTTAAGATTCAACGTTTTCTGCTGGAAACAAAACTCCAATTTTGGTAGGTGTTTTGTATTACTCTCAATTTTCTCTACTCTACCATCATAATTATAATAGGCAATGTAGACCAGATCAGATGTTATGTAGAGAAGTCCCAGAACATTGCTTGGGCTTATGAAATGTTTGTTGCACATCAGTGAGTTTAATCCTCAAAAAGTCATCAGCCAAAGCTGTGGTTCTGGGACTAAAATGTCTCAGCAGTTCCAAAAATGCTACCCTTTAGTGAGCAACACAAATCTAGTTTACATTCAGTTGATTGGGAGTGAGGGGTGGAGAAGGTAGTGGCATAGTAGAAAAGATGATACTTTAGATGTGATCTAGGTTCTACCATCTGCTGCGGTGCCAAATATTTATACAGAATTAGTGATTTATAGACTGGTACATGCTTCCAAATAGTTTACCATTTAACTGATGGGAACTTTTGCCATACTGATAGAAAGAGCAGTGCTCTGCCAGGCATCCAATGTCAATCAGTTTGGCAATCATATTTGAGAAACTCATGTAATGGTCTGTGCCATCAGCATTGGGATCAGAAAAATGTCTTCCAGTTTCGGTGGGTAGGATTTGCACATAAGATCCTCTGCAGTAGTAGATGGCTAATGAATGTGAGGAGGAAAAAGAGAAAACTATCACAGGAGAAAGCTAACATCATAATGCCAAGAATAATTATGGCAAATCATTGTCACTTCAGTCATCATCAAACCCAGGGCTAACTATTATTATAACCATAACACAAAAATGATGAGAATAAATATAGCAAAGAAAAATCTATAATCTGACTTTCTATATTTACACCATCATAAATGATAAATGTTGACTTTACTACTATACTATGTAGCAGCACTTCAGATGTCACAAAGAAGAAAAAACTTTCAAGTGAATTGAGCCAGATTCTAGGCAATCATCACACTGAATATATCTTCTTTTGTATCTTTTCTGCTCTCATTTTACAGTTTTATTTTTTTTTAAATCACATAGGTGTACCAATCTGAATAAGAATCCACCTAAAATCAGTTGTCATCATGACCAGAACTTCAACTGATCTACGCAAGAAAGCACAGAATCACTCTTTTAAAGTATTTTGAGAATTTGTCAATTCCAGACAGCTACAGGACACTGATAGCTTGTGATTATACGTTTCATGAAAGCAAATGGAAACTAAAATATTAATTTCATGTTGCTGCTCCTGACAGGGCTGAGATAGCTGTGGACACTCCAATCTTATGACTCCCAATACTATTTGTCATCAGTAATGGACACTTGCATCACAATAACAACATAAAAATCGCTATGGAAATAGCATTACTGCCTAGAAACACACTTGCCTATATACAGAATTAGTTTACATTTTAACGAAAGAGATACTACTTTTTCAGTCCACTTATGCCAATGATATTTGAAGCTTCAATCTGTCAAAAATATAATGTTACTGCTGTGATTTTATCCCAGGGTCTGCTTACATGTAGAAAAGTGACTGTTTGAAGCTCCTGAACCTGAAAACATCCTCAGCCAAAAGGAATGTCATCATTCTCATTATTTACTGTAGTAGTAACGCATAGGTATAAATCAAATACTAAGTCTTTTTTTTCATTCTTATTTGCTGCCTCAGGGTTGTACTGAAAACCAGAAGAGAACCCAAGGGAAAATTTCTATTCTGAAATACTCGCTGTGTAATCCAAATGAACTGATCTTGGAAGTGATATGTACTTTCACAATGAAAACATACAAAGAGGACACTTGACTGAGTGTATTGCAAGGGGTGAAAATCTTTGCAGCATTAACCCCACTGATAGTAATACTGTCAAGGTTTGCATCCAGGCCTTGGCAGTAAGGTCACGTCCACACAGCAGAGCTGACTGGAAATAAGCTATGCAACTTGAGCTATGCTAATAGCTTATTTCGACTTTTGCCTGTCTACACAGCAGTTATTTCAAGATAGAGCACTCTTCCCCCGACTTCCCTTACTCTTCGTACAATGAGGGTTACAGAAGTCAGAGTAAGCAGTCCTCCAGCTCAACATTATTTCAACATTATGTTGAGATAACTGCTTGAGAGTAGACACGGACTATGGTACTTCAGAATAACGTCAGTTATTCCGAAAAAATGCTGGTGTGTAGACATAGCCCAAATGACCTTTTTATAAGCTAGTTTGATTGCAAAGGGGCATGAATGAAAGAGACTTCTTCCATAAAAAACTTAGAAAGTATCTCAGCACTATTTGATTGTTTTCGTTTAAGCATATTATGGTGCAGGTGCTGAGCATTATGTAAACTATTTTCCACTACATTGCAGTACTGGATCTCTACATGCAAAACACATTTACCCTGACCGGGGGACCAAAAAAAGAAGACCACTACCACAAACACCAAGAAGATTGGCAAATCTTGTAAATCTTGTTAGAAAAGGAAAGTGAACTGATCTTGGAAGTGATATGTACTTTCACAATGAAAACATCTCATCTAAAAATCCTCGTTCTTAAGATTGTTAATCATACTGTTGTTATAGTGCTTCTTCACCAAGTTTTTTTTTACACTGGGGAAAAAAATGCATTGAGTTGAACTCACACATGGACTACTTCTAACACCTGCTGCAATGCTCTCTTCATAAATCCTAAGATGGAAGCATGATGTGAATGCATTGTTAAGTACAGAAAAGTACCAGACACACACAAAATAATCATCATTCATAAAGCAGATTAGAATATTTGCCACATATGCTGTATATAGCAGCTTTAATAATTTCATTTAATATCTTAGTATTACCTCCACAGAGACTGATATAAGTAATAAGCACTGGCTGTAAATATGTTCACTGCTTCCATAAGAGCAGCACTTCATGATTAAAAAAGAAAATAAAAGATTTCACTTTTGTTTGAGAGACTAATTTCTTTGAAAAAAGTAATTGTGGAGCCTTTTATTTTAGAAAGGTTTGGCCATACCATTATGCCATTAGATGCCATTAGGATGCATTAGCTGTAGGTTTTGAACATTATTTATAAACATCTCCCCGTATTTGGGCTTGCCTTTAAAAGAAATTGAGCACAAATTTCTTTTACTTTATTTCGTGAACACATTGCTACTCTGTATATTCTGCAGAGAAAATGAAGAAAGAACAGCATAGTTCAACCAAAGCAAACAAACAAAAGGAACACGAAGAGATGATGTTCTCATGCCGGGCAAGGAGCCATAAAAACTGAACACCAAGAGACAGAAAAGGCAGCAGAATTAAATTGTGCAGTGCATATGTGCTCACAGAGCTCCTGCATTACATCCATGGTTCTTGCCATTAGAGACGTCAAAAAGGGATGACTTCAAGACTCATGTCTCCCCGAAGTCCTACCTGGCTATGAGCCACATGAGACGAGAGAGAGAAAATGGTCCAGCCTAAAAATTATCCTTGATTGACTTCTCTGAAATAGGCCATTCAGTTAGCTATTGCAGTAGGGTGTACCAGCCTGTCTCCCCTTTGGCCACTGCACAGGTATCATGAGGTTGAAGCAGAAACCAACCACATCCAACTATATAAGAAGAAATATGAGAAACAAAATATTTAAAGGAAGCCACTACTTGATTTCTGTTTTGTAGTTATGCTACAACAACTATTTCTGCCTCAAAGACAGACCAAAAAAAAAAAAGGTTTCATGAAGGACTGGTAAGAGAGGTGGAAGCTTATTTACCTCAGTAAGCTCTAACATGTTTCAGAACCGATAGGCCTATCACAAAGCTTCATAAATAGAAGTGTTTCACATGCACATTATCATCACCTAACCTCCTACGCTCATGCATTGTTTGAGTAAGCCAAATTAATTAGCTCACTTTTCCCTATGGTGAACAGTAATGGTATCTGATTTTGTAAGTTAAAAACATAAGCTGAAGCACCACTGAGAGGCCCCTTGTAAACTTGTTCTTTTGAACATTGTATTGACAGTTAAAGTGATGCCATACTTAAGAACACTGGTGCTGCATAGTCAACTTTTTTTCAGAATCAGAAGAGACCCTGTACTTTCCCCATGGAAATGTTGGTGGAACTATCACTAGTCTGAATGTATCCCTTGGTAACAGAAAATGACAATACTATCATGTCTCAGTTTCAAAAAATTCTCTTTTCAGATATTTTTTACCTACAAATACAGTTTAAATTAATCTAAGAGCACTATAGATACATATCCTAAGCTATGATGCTTTCATCGTACCTCAATCCTCTCCAAGCATAAAAAGGGATATTAACCTGCAGATACCATTCAGTATTCTTTAAAAATCTCACAGTAGCTGCCTGCAACTCAACCAGAATACAATTACAGCAATCTACCCCAGGAAAACTTCTAGGAACAGCTGTTGTGTCCTATCTTGAGTGAATTAACCCACAGTATTTACTGTCTGGTGGATTCAGCACAGCTCTGGGGAAGTAAGACAATTTGGCTCTCCTCCTCACTCTGCCACTGATTCACTGAGTAATTGTGTGACTCTGGGTAGATCACAAAGCACTTGGATTTCCAGATAGGCTGAGAACATGCAGTTCCTTTTGATTTCAAAGGGAGCTGTAAGGTACTAAGCTCTTCTGAAACTCAGTTTCTTTACCTGAAAAATGAAAGAGGAATACAAATTTTTGAGCACTTTGCACTCTGTGCATGAAGAGATGCTGCTGCAAACAAACTTCTGGAATTTGATTTAGCGAGTCTAGTCAAGATTCACTAAATCAAATTCAGAGGGTGCCCCCACTGGTGGCTGATACTCCTGCTCTTGTGAGGAGTAAGGGAAGCCAATGGGAGCGTTTGCGCCCATCGGCCTCCTGCTGTGGGGATGTCACCAAGCTCGGCTTAAAGTAAGCCAACTCCAGCTATGTATTTTACTAACTGGAGCTGCATACCTTAAGCTGAGCTTCTGGGTCTAGTGTAGACCTGCCCTAGTTTATACTTAGAATGCTGATGTGACACAATTGTGGTGCTGTAGCTATGCTGATATAGCACTTCAGTGTAGACAGGTAGGGCTCACCCATCACAGTAGTTTATCCACTTCACCGAGAGATGGTCGCTAGATCGACAGAAGAATTCTTCTGTTGATCTAGCACTGTCTATACCAGGTGGTTAAGCCAACAACTACGCCTCTCAAGAGTGTGGATTTTTCACATTTGTATGACACTTAGCTAAGTGATGTAAAACTGATGTAAGTTTTCATGTAGACTGGCTCATAAAAACAAACTAATAGCATCTTCCCCCTTGCCCAGTCAACCAGCTCCATCAGTCTTCACAAGATTTTCAGCTTTTTACTTTAAACTGCTGTCGTCAACAAAGCTTGTGAGAGCCACAATATTCCCTCACAAGAAAGATTTAAAATCCATAGGATCTACTGTAAAAAAATGGGAACTGGGAGAAGGTAGGGTACTTAGGCAAAGATTCTCCAAAAAAAGGGGTATAAAGTATATGGACTCAGATACTGTGAAAAGCAGTTGTAAGAAAGACTACAAATGATTTCAAGACAGATTTATTTTGAAATATTGAAGATTTTAAGAATAATGGAGAAAGAAATAAAAAAGAATTGTAAAAGATGAATGTTTAATACTTTTATAGTGTTTACAGCCTCAACTTTTCTATTTTTAACAGAGGCACCACATAATCTTTTCCCCTTTCCAGTGAGATATGCTTCATGCGCCTTCTTGCTTTTGGACACCTTGAGCCAGATGCTCAACTTGCCTAAATTGTCATAGATCAACTGAATTCAATAGAGCTCTGAGAATTTCAACTCATGCTATTAAGGATCTGGCACCTCATGTGATGACACAGAGCAATCACATATGCAGCTGGCACAATATACACTATAGTCCTTTGATTCATATGCTGAACTCTTTACCACTGCCCATTCCTTGCAGATCCTTTGTTTCTATTAAGGCTAACCTTGCGTTGGTGAAAAATCCTCCTCATTTCATGTTTCTGATAACACATCTACAAAAGTATTTATTCATGTCTTACTTTCATCAGCTTTTGCAAATCCTCCTTTCTGATCTTCCTAAATCTCTTCTATGGGTACGTCTAGACTACATGCTTTTGTCGACAGAAGTTTTGTCGACAGATACTGTTGACAAAGCTTCTGTCGACAAAGAGCGTCTAGACTACATTCAGTTCTGTCGACAAAGCAAGTTGCTTTGTTGACAAAACCCTGTAGTCTAGACACAACCCTAGATGCAATAACACCTTCTGTCGATAGAACTCTGTCGACAAAAGGCGTTATGCCTCGTAAAATGAGGTTTACCAGCGTCGACAAAACTGCTGAGTTCTGTTGACGTTATGTCAACAGAACTCAGCGGTAGTGTAGACGCAGGTTTAGTTTTGTCGACAAAAGTCCACTTTTGTCGACAAAACCCTGTAGTCTAGACACACCCTGGCTGTGTCTACACTGGGCCACTTATTCCGGAAAATCAGCCGCTTTTCCGGAATAAGCTGCGAGCTGTCTACACTGGCCCTTGAATTTCCGGAAAAGCAACGATGCTCTAATGTACAAAATCAGCAGCTATTCCGGAAAATCTACGCTGCTCCCGCTCGGGCATAAGTCCTTATTCCGGAACACTGTTCCGGAAAAGGGCCAGTGTAGACAACCCAATACTCTTTTCCGGAAAAAAACCCTGATCGCGAAAATGACGATCGGGGCTCTTTTCCGGAAAAGCGCGTCTACATTGGCCACAGATGCTTTTCCGGAAAAAGGGCTTTTCCGGAAAAGCATCTGTGGCCAATGTAGACGCTCTTTTCCGGAAATACTTATAACGAAAACTATTCTGTTTTAAGCATTTCTGGAAATTCATGCCAGTGTAGACATAGCCCCTAAGTCTCAGGTCAGTCAAGACATTGTGCCCACACTACTCATTAGATCCAGAAAGTAGAACCAGAATACTTTTCTATAACCTTTACTGACTTTCTATCAAGCTATGTATCTAATTCAAAAAATTGTGGTGTTGGTTTTTGAAACTTGGTTTTTAGAAATTCTTGTTCTACTCTTACTCTCTTAAAATCCATTGCCATACCCAACTCACATACTCTGGCTTCTGGACTCCTTTCACTGTATTGATATTAGAATTGTTTCCTCTCTTGAACTGCCTCTCATTCATTTCTAGTATTCCTTTACTCAAATCAAACGAGTAATCATCTTCTCATATATTATTGCATCCTCACATCTCACTTCATTGTAGCCTCTGTAGTCTGTAATAATATTTGCATTTTTCCCATTATTAAATTTCATGTTTTTGGCTCTAGTCCACCTTCCTCATGGTTTTTCCTTTTCTACTCGCACGATAATGACTGCCTAGGATCCACGTTTGAAGACCCTTCTCTGTCTGTTTTTTGCCTCTTCTATGATGTGTTTTAGGGATACTTCATAAGAAGAATTTCATATAAAGATGTGATATACTAGTCATCCTGCAAAAAATATTTTTTCAAGTCATGTATCATTGGTGGAAGTAGTGAATCAGCCATTTATGTAGGTAATATAAAAGCAATAATAAACTTAACATTCCTCAAATTAGTACCACTCACATTTATAATTATAATCAAACTCAATAGACATTTGTCCAGCTGATTACTAAACGTTTAGTATGACATTTATTATCTTTACGCAATAGGTTTAAATCTCACAGGATGACATTTGAAGAGTGTGAACCAATTATATTTTATGGCTGTTGTTTTTTCCTATGATTTAAAAATCTTTATTCTACCAATAATTTACTTGGAAGAAAGTGAAAGAGAATTGTAACATACTGTTGCCCACTGAAATGGGAATGCAAGAGTTCTGAGCCCTATTTTCTGAAATTGACCATCAGGCCAAGAATCTTTTATTAAAAAACAAACACTAACGCTGACGTGCTAGGAGTGGCAAGGTGACTAGCTGGACCTGGTTTGCCAGAGGTTTTTCTGTATGGATGTCAGAAAAAACTTCCCTCTCCTGACCTATCATGATCTGGCTTTCTGTTGAGTTGGGCCAATGGTCATTCCCTTTAGCTTTAAGGAGCCATCTTATGGAGCCGCTCCCTGCTGTGGCTGAGCTGGGAAAGAGTAATGGATCATTCAGATTCTTCAGTGGGAGCAAGGATTTTCCATCTGCTCACCCATGCCACTGGGGTGTGGTTTAGGGCTATTATCCTCAGGGTATCATACTGGCATACACCTGCTGAATGTTGGCAGTATCTTATTCAGGTTTCCATATATCAGAATGCTATATCAAAACTGTGTGGGTAGACATCTTAGCAGGGAATAAACGCATTTGGATGCTTCAGATGATGCAACAGGTATGTATAGCTAAAAATTGAGAGTCAGTCTGTAGTTGGGGCAGACGTACTTACAGGCACAGACTGCCTGGAAGCTCTTTTAGTGGTGACCTAACTGTTTCAGGGGTAAAGGGGAGATTGTGGTTTGTGGTCCAATGTGCATGTGTAGGCCACAAACAGTATGATGTCTTTACAGGGGTTCTGGTCTCAGGATCTGCAACTCAGTCTGCACAGACTATATTCATCTTTCTTCATTACATAACATTCTTTATGTTTATTTAAAAGGTGATGGCCATTGTGCCATAAAACAGGTACTTTACTTATGCACAATCTTTTGTGGGATTTCTGGATGCCACTGTAGAAAAGTAAAAATATTGCAGAAAGGGAACTTTTCAAGTAGCAAGTTTGATGGTGGCAGTAGTGGTGATTTAAACCCATTTCAAGATAACTCAGATTTTGAATATTAACTAGAATATGTAAGTTTCAAAACAGGATTTGATATCTATGGTAACCCTGTATATATCCTTCATTTGTGCATACAAAAAATCAGTATCTAAATGCATTTCTGCGTATGTAAGTCTGTTTTCTGTTAACTCAGTGAATGTACATGCTAACTTTGCATGCACAATTTAAACTCCAAACTTTCGCCACTCATATACTACTCCACCTAACCCGTACCTAGTATTTAGATTACTCTTTGTGAGTGACAGGTTGCCGCATCTGCTTCTGAGTCTCATAAAAGCTTAGTTTTCAGTTCTAAAAGCCTATTTCACTGCACCTGACATTTAAATCAGCTGTTGGAATGGAAAACAATGCTTTAGGAGCTTCAGAATTGGCTGTATCAATGCAGCAAAGAGTGAATCCATGATAACAGCCAGACTCTGTGGTTTTCCTAGTGTAAGCAGGGTCAGGATAAGCCCTACTCTGACATCTGGGGGTGAACTGTGGCAAGTGATGCAAAAAGACTTCAGGGGCTGATTCATTTGCATAGGCACACCCACCCTGCCTAGTATGTGCTCTCAGCAGCCAAATTGTCACTTTGGCCACTGTGGGATCTCAAGTATCTCTGTTTTTGAGGCAGGGGGGATAAAGTGTTGTTACCCTGATTATGTGAATCAAATAGTGGAACTGTTTCGCCATAAACTAAGTAGCACTCACTAGACAAGGGGCATGGTTTCCAAACCCAGTCAGATGGAGAGAGTTTGGAGACTGGTCTTTGTACCTGGTGATGGGGGCCCTGTCTGAGGGCCTAAAACACACCAATTACACCTCCTTCTCTCTTGCTGGTTTCACTGTGGGCCAATGGTGTACTTGTACTGAGGATCTTCTACTACAAGCTGAAATCACTGTGTATTGAGGGGAGCCTGGTGCCATATTGCTGAAGAGCTGAAAACTACTGTGAGCTGAAATCACCGTTGCTGAGTTACTAGCAAAGCAGATCGTGGGACAGCTAGCAGAGCAGTTTGCGGGGGCGACTGGTAGACGCAGGCGAGTGGCTGGCGGGGATGACCGACGGGCGGCCGGTGCAGCAGCTGCGGGATCTACCAGCTGGTGGCTGAGGAGTGTGGACTGAAGTGGGCTGGCGGAGCAGACACTGCTCCGTGAAACAGCTGGAGCAGCTCACAGGACAGCAGGTGGAGTGTGGCGGAGTGATTTGTGCCAACGGCGGCAGCAGAAACCTACGCAGAGGTGGAGTTGCCGGTGGACTGTGTAAGGTATATCAACCTCTGCCCACTCCATTGCACCCAGGTTGGGATGGTAAAACCTTGCGAGGTGAACTTTTGAACCCTGGGGCGGCACTGACCTTGGGCAGAGACTTTTGGGGTGTTGGACTTTGGGTGATTTTTGGGTTGCTGGACTCGAGAGACTTTTGGGGACCTTGGGTGATTTGTGGCTGAGGGGTCGGTCTTTGCTCATGTCTGGTTTATGAATCTGAGTTGTGGTGTTTTCCCACTTCAATGCTGATGTCAGTTACCTTGTGTTAATAAATATTTGCTGCTATACCAAGGTTCTGTGCTTGCGAGAGGGGAAGAATTGCCTCTTTGAGGCAACCAGGGGTGTATGTAAGATTTCCCAGGTCACTGGCTGGGGGCTCGAGCCGGCGTTGTATTATATTGTTGGGAGGAGACCCCTAGATATTGAACCTGGCCCTTGCTGCAATTAAGGTGTCCTGGCAGAAGGGTTACACTAGGGACTTGCAAAATTCTTACACTAAGTTCCAAAGAACCTCCAAAAATAAAGGGCACAACAGTCACATTTGCAACATGAAGTAATTTGCATGGTACTCTGGACATACCCTATATGTACAAAGCACTGTAGGCAATTATGCTACAAAAATGTTTCACAGATACCATGGTACCATACAGTTCTTTCATTACTTCAGTGCCATGTTTATCATCATGTAGGTATGTCAAAAAGACACACTAGCATCTCTGTAGGATACAACAGGAGAACTTATACTTTTGGGTCTTAAGGAAATACAAGAATTAATATTGCACAGATATTTAAACTGTCTCAATATGCTTATAAATATATTAAGATATTTACAGTAAAAATTCCAGATAATATTTTGCAGGCTTAATTTTCTTATCATTGATACTAATAAAGGCAGGTAGCTCTTTTTCACGATTTATAAATCTGGCAATTAATACTTGAACTTTGGGTTAACTACGTAAACTTAGAAGAAATTTCAAATAAACATTTATCCTTAGCACCATATTTTTGAATGCCATTATTCAGAAAGGATCTCAATCTCCACTGCACATTTTCATTTATTAATATTCAAGGATTACCCTTTAGCCTTCATTATGAATAGGAAGGAAATTAACACAAATTTAATTTAAAGCTGTATTACCCCGAAGGCATTCTGTGCCAAAAAAATTTAAAAAATTGTTCCAGAAAGTTAAAAATTCTGCTCACAACATTTTAAAGTTTTACAAATTGTGTGTGCCAAATAAATATGGTGGCTCCAGCACAGCAGTGGGGAGCTCAGGACACAGGCTGCCTCAACCCTGACACAGTGCAAGGACTGGGCCTTCCCCAGAAACATTCTATGGCCCTGACCCTCCATGCTAGGTGCAGGCAGGCAGGCAGGCAGGCTTAGCAATACAGGATCCTAGTGTTGAGGGTTTTGTGTCGGGAAATCTGGGTGCGGGTGGCTCTGTAGGGGATCCTGGTGCAGGCAGGAGGATCTGGGTACAACAGTAATGGTACTCTGCAAGGGGGGGGGGGAGGTTAGGTAAGGGTGTCAGGGTTCAGCAGGGAGGGGCTGGAACATGGAGGGATGGATCTTGGGTGGAGGGTTTGGGTGTGAGAAGCACAGTGGAAGGGTCCACATGATGGGGAGTGGGGCTGAGGGGGGGGGGGAGAAATCAGTGTCCCCTGTAAGCTGTATACTTGTGCAGCCACTCAGGAGAGATTCAAATGCCACCCAGCTGATTAGCAGAGCACCTGCGGCCAGGTTGGTTGTTTCCAGTGGTGGTGCACATTCGCACATGCCTCACTCCACATAAACATTTATTCCACACATGAATGGAACAGATTAGAGGGAACATTAGTGGGATCCAGGTGCAGAAGGCTGGTCAAGGAGGTACTGGGGCAGGGAGAGCAGGGCTCTTTGGGGTGGGGAGTGTTCTGGAGGTGAGGAGGAGGGGAACTCAGCAGGATGACTTGGGTACAAGGGAGTCTGGATGCGCGAGGATTGGGTGGATGGGAGAACATCTCCCTGTGTAGTGATCCCTCTTACTGCTTCAGAGTAGAGAAGGGTGCAGGAAGTGCAGGGAGGGGGAGTTTCCTACAGCTAGGGGAGAAATCTGGGGGTCTGACATGTCCCTGGATACTGTGCAGGGGAAGAGGAAATCTCATCCTCTTCAGCCAGGACTAGCAGCTGAGTCCGGTGAAGAATAGAAACCACTAGCCAGATCTTCACCTGTCCTTTCTCATGCGCTGCAGTGATTTACTTCTCTGTCGGCTGGTCCTGGGCACCCAAAACTGCTGGTGAGGGTCACATGACCGCTCTTGTGCCTTCCCTTTCTTATGGGGGAACAAATTCTTCACATGCGCACTGGTACAGAATTCCCCCAGGAGTACTGTATACAAGTGTACAAACAATGCAACTAGCTAGCTGATTTGCAGTCAATAGTGCCTTAATTTGTTATGCCTGCCAATTACAGCACACATACGTTGGCATTTTTTAATCAAAGATGATATTATACACTGTTGGAAAAATACTTATTGTACAGATATGAACTATCTATGATATATATCTGGATTGTCTAGTATTTTGTGAATCATGTGTAATATGAGCTGATGGTAGCATAAAAACCCAGCTCTTCACCAAGACACATAATTCTTCAATGAAAGAGGATAAATATAGTTATCGAGACCCAGGTAAGGACACTGTGATTACTCTAATTCATACACCTCAGCTTTTTTTCCTTTTGCTTATGTTCATATTCCCAAATTCTCCATGTTGTGAAAGGTTTCATAGCAATGTAACTCCCTCAGATAATATTGAAAACTCAGGGCAGTCTAGTTTAGGAAGTTTAGAGGTTAACATCGCTTTTGGTTTTTTGTTCTTTTAATAAGGGTCTCCTTGTGAGTGACATTCATACAATATGCAAAGTAACACATCTACATTCCGTGACCGTTGTTTACATGCTAGTCAACTAGGATATATTACTTAGTTTTATTACTTTAATTACCACAGTCATAAAATAAAATGCATATGCAGTAAAAACAGATTATACAACAAATACCTGTTTTTGAATTGCCTTGGGACTGTTTATGGAGCTTTCTGTATTAAGGCAATTACTAAAACTAGATCTGAATACCATTATAAATTGTTTTTCTTATATAACCCATATTTATATTTATCAATAAAAGCAGACTTAAAGCTTGCAATAATGCCTTGCTGCAGAAAGTAGGACAAATTTATTATCTGTGATCCCTTCTTTATCTTTTGCTGTTACATTTGAGATAACTCTGAAGTACTTAAATGATATAAATAAGTCTCATTAGTCCATGACTCTTCTATTATAAGCAAAAATCATCCATTTAAAAAGGAGAGATGAAAAAATGCTTCTATATATTGTGGCGCTCAGAAAAAAATAAGCAAAATAAGCAAATTAAAGAGATATGTCATTGGAATATAACAAAATCAAAGGGTACTAATTTACCAAGTATAGTATCTCTAAATTGAAGACCAGATATTTGTTGAAAGGGACATTGTGATGTTTATTTTTAAAGCATGGAAAACATTTAATTGTAAACTGTCCATTGCAAGATATTTTTGGTCATGTATGCAAAGCACATGTGATACTCTGATTAACAAGGCAGTGAAGTGACTTTAGATCACTTTCCTTTGTGAGCTGTAAAAAAAAAATCTAGCATACTTTAAGAGCAATATAAATAATGATAAACATTCACACTACATAGGATAACAAATATGAATATCAGAAATGAATTTACTCACAAACATACCATTTGTAATGCATTCTTCTAAATGGATTGGTTTCTGGCTGTCTGAAGTCTTATTTTAATGTGTCTTAACAAATAAGAGCAGCAATTGAGAAACCTAACGGCCTAATATGATTTTATTTAGAACAACAGAAGAATAAATATGAAACTTGTATGTTAATTTCAACTTTCAGAACGTGCATACTCAAAAGTTTCCAATTACTGTTCTAATATAATTTCTGTTCTTTTCTGGGTTGCAGAATTCTGATGGATTCACACATAATAGACAGATTTGTGTAATTTTTTAAAAGTGTGCACTGAATTTATTCTTTTAATTAAAAAGTGTCTTTATGTAATCAGAAAATTATCTAAAGCCATTCAAAAGCAGTAATATTCCACCGCCTCAGTTTTTCATTTTATCCCATTGAAGTTTAACTAGTGGTGGCAGCTTTCCAGATAGCTTGCATAAAAGATTCAAATTAGGTGTCAAAGTTGAATAAGGCAGGTTTGTTTTAATTTTTTCTCCCTCATACACACTGCTAAAATGGAAATGGTAATGACAATATAACAAGTTTCCTCAAATAAATCAAGTTCACAAGACAATTCTTAAATTATGCCTAGTGTGCATCTCATTGATGTGCTGCAAGCTGACATGATATTGATGTATGGTATTCAAAAATGATTCAAAAGTTGCATTTCAGCACAGACTGCAGTACATATTCTATTAATATATTCCACACTCAGATCTAAAGCACAAAGAGCATACATGTACCTTTGAGCTGTAACTCCCTGCAGTGAGAAGGTGGAAAAGTGATGGCACACAATGCCATTGCAGCTGTTAATATTTCTGAACTAGGACATTCAGAAAAGGGCACTAACTATTAATGTTTCTGGAAACAAAGTTTAATTCTATAGCAAAAATTTAGCAGCTTAGCGGTAAGAAAAAACCTCAGACGGAACAGTTACATCTGCAAAGAAATTTTCTTAAATATTAGAGAACTCTCATTCTGAAATAGTTTCCCTCGAATAATCTCATGCCCCAAGGTTATTCCCCTTTTTCAGTTTCTGCATGTCAGGATATTGGTAAAGTTGTGAAAGATCAAGAATATTTTTCTAAAAGGAACCAATGCTACTTGGAAAATAAGCAATTTTTAATGTTTAGAATATAGCCTCCTTAGACAAGAAATCTAGTGAAAGTACAAGGTCTGCAGTTAAATCCTGTAGTCATGTACAATAATAGAACAAGCTTAAGAAGACAGAATAGTCTGTGTGTCAATTATTGTGCATTTGAAAAAAAAATTATCAATAAATGTGTAGGAAAGCAAAGAAAAACAGATTTTTAATCTCACTAGTGAGGAAAATATTTTCTTGAAACAGCATTTCAATTAAAATATATTCTATTAAGATGTAGCTATTCATTTGCAAGGATTGCAAAACAGGAAACAGGGAAAAAGACTCGTTTCATAAACAAAACAAAATGTACTTTCCCAACCCCATAATTTATTTGCCTGTAGATTTCATCCATACGCATTTATCTGAGTGTATATAAATGCACAGAAAGAGATAAATATTTCTATATCAAATACAACTTCACTCAGGGTTGCCTTCATAGAAGAAATAATGTTATTTTCAGCTTTTAAAATAAAGGTTTCTACTGTGAATTTCTTTCACAACAGAATAAAATTAAGTATTTTTAGGCTGCACACACTACTGGTTAAAAGTATCACTGAGAAAATCATTCTGGCTACGTCTACACTGGCCCCATAAAACGGAATAGTCATGCAAAGCAGGTAAGTCAGAATAGGGAAATCCCCCGGGGATGTAAATAAACATGTCCGCCGCTTTTTTTCCGGCTTGGGGAAAAGCCGGAAAAAAGCGTCTAGACTGGCGCGATCCTCCGGAATAAAGCCCTTTTCCGGAGGATCTCTTATTTCTACTTTCAAGTATGACTTTCAAGTAGGAATAAGAGATCCTCTGGAAAAGGCCTTTATTCCGGAGGATCGCGGCAGTCTAGACGCTTTTTTCCGGCTTTTCCCCAAGCCGGAAAAAAAGCGGCGGACATGTTTATTTAAATCCATGGGGGATATTTAAATCCCCCACGGATTTCCCTATTCCCTATTTCCTCTCATTCTGGGATAAATTCTGAAGTCTTCATTCAGGCAAAACTCCAACATGAGATTTGGTTGTAGTCAAAACTACTGGCAACAGCCTTGTTAAAAAACAACCTTTCATCCCAAAGTAAAGTACAAAACAAAACAAAACAAAAAAGCAGCCTTGGAGTTTTTCACTATGGCCATCTGAATGGGCAAAAGTCTAAATTATCTCAATGAAAGGTGCTATGTCTTTTTCTGTCACTTTTGAACAATTACTGTGCTGTTTTCTAATAGGCACCATGTACAAGGTTTTAAACCACCACCAAACCCAGTCAACAGTCCTGGACTGCCATACTTTCCATTTGTTAAAAAAAACATTCCTCCCATCCTATGGATTAAAAATACCATCAGGCAAAGAAAAAAATTTATCTGTCTAGTGGAAAATATGCAATATCTTACAACTGTACTCCACAGGCCTTTGGGTCCAAGAAAAAGTGAAATTAAAAACTTAATTAACAGTGATAGAAATGTAGCCATGTTAGTCTGGGGTAGTTGAAGCAAAATGCAGGACAATGTAGCACTTTAAAGACTAACAAGCTGGTTTATTAGATGATGAGCTTTCGTGGGCCAGACCCACTTCCTCAGATCAAATAGTGGAAGAAAGTAGTCACAACCATATATACCAAAGGATACAATTAAAAAAATGAACAAATATGAAAAGGACAAATCACATTGCAGAACAGAAGGGGGATGCGGGGGGGGGGGGGGGAGGAGGAGGAAGGAAGGTAAGTGTCTGTGAATTGCTGGTATTAAAGGTAGGGAGAGTGGGATGTTTGTGAGTTAATGGTATTACAGGTGATAATTGGGGAAACTGTCTTGGTAATGGGTGAGATAGTTCAAATTCTTGTTAAGTCCTTGTTGGCAAGTGTCGAATTTTAACATGAATGACAGTTCAGAGGAATCCTCACCCATACCAGCAATTCACAGACACTTACCTTCCTTCCTCCCCCTCCCCCCCCCCCCCGCATCCTCCTTCTGTTCTGCAATGTGATTTGTCCTTTTCATATTTGTTCATTTTTTTAATTGTATCCTTTGGTATATATGGTTGTGACTACTTTCTTCCACTATTTGAGCTGAGGAAGTGGGTCTGGCCCACGAAAGCTCATCATCTAATAAACCATCTTGTTAGTCTTTAAAGTGCTACATTGTCCTGCATCTTAATTAACAGTGTCTTTCAAAGGCAAGATTCCCTATCCGTAGAATCCTGTAGTACTGAACACTTGTAAGAAGTCTTTAACTCACCTGACTCAAACTAAAATGCAGTCTGGAGCCACAAAAGCTACAGAAACAACTTAATGTATTTTCTGTCTACCACAAGAAAACCTAAAGATCAAAATCCATCCAAGAAGGAAGGATACTTCCTTCCTTCTTAGTACCCATATCTAAGAATGGATATCTAAGGTGTCTGGGTCCTTGTTATTCATTCATAGCATTAATGAAAAATCCTCTGTTTATCCATAACAGTCATAATAACTATCATAACGGATATTACAAACTCCAAATGTAAAGTCTGTGTAGCCCTCTCTTAAAATGCTCTATTTTCCTTACTAAAGAAAATTATTCTATCATTCAAAACAAGTACACAGGGTCTTGTATTGTATCCTAAGTTTCCTCCTCCTCTAATAAAAGCAAATTTCCTGATTCTTGAAAGCAAACACATTCATACTCATCGTGTAAAATGTTCATATCAAAATTATACATTACAATTTGTATTTGTATAACATACAAATCTGTAATTTGAAAACATACATGATTGGGCTACATTTTCTAGAGCTTCCGTAATTGCACCACCATTATTTGCATATGTAAATCCCTTCCTTGTCATGATCAAGAAGGATATCTTCTTTCTCTTTCCCTCTCTTCCTCGATGCTGCATTTGTGGAGTGTATCATATGCTTATGATAATTCTATCTGTTGCACAAATGCTGATGCAGTACACTTTTCTGCATTCCAAAATATTAGCATAGCACACACAATAAGAGCCCTTTTCTATAAACCAGAAAGAAACACTGTAAAAAACACTGAACAAACATTATAAGCGTACTTTTAAAACTGAAGCGCACACGCTTTCCTCTTTTATGAGCACTTAAAACTTTCATGATCAGCATCTCCAATTCCAAATTGTACATCTTGGATTTAAGGTCAGATACTAACTAGACAAGATATGGTTCCTGCAATGTGGAAAGGCAGTACAAAGAGCCTTTTCTTTTGCCCTGTTCCTATACTCCCCCCAAGCACAAGGGCTAGCATACCTGTGAATGGGAAAGAGGAAGGGATATATCCTCTTCTTCAACCTCAGCCTAATCCAGTGAACTCAAATAAACCAAGGACCATAGGAGGCACTGTATCTTCATGGAACATACTGCTTTGTAGGAGTATCCTGAAACTGGGTGAGTCCACATTGGACTTTGTGTCTTAAGTGCTTTTGAAATTTACAGTACACTTTAGTACTCAGTTCTGCCTCCAGGAAAGCTGCTGTTATTATTTAGACATATTTCCCCATTCCTGTTATAATAGTCCTTTGTTTTAGTTCAGGAGCCCATCTTGGTTCTTTCATAGTTCTTTCAAAGACAAAAGAAGAAAATATTGCCATTGATGGTGCTTAATAGTATAACTGCTAGCCACCATCACTGATAATTTGTCCCCTTGGAAGCTGTTTTTTGTTAAATGATATTTATCAATAATTTATAACTTTAGTATTACTCACTTAAGGTTTGCAACTTTAACTTAGATCTTCTTGATAAAATCATTTGAAGCAAATACAACAAAAGCAAGATCCACTTTTTATGTGTAGACTTGCAGTTACAGCTCCTATCTTTCTTTTTCAGTTATTTTCATTCCCATTATGCATTGGTTTGGACAACAGACTTATGATATGAGACTTCACTGAGATAGAGAACACATGCATGAAAAAGAAAATGTGTGAAATGACCATATTGCTGGGATATTTTTAACTTGTTGTTGAGACTGCTTGTTATCATATACTTAAGGAAAATAGACCACAACTACCATTGTAACAGCCTACAAAATACCTCTCTTCTATTTTTTTTTTTGCTGAAGAATTGTGTTATTTGCAATCACAACAGCTCGAGGTGCAGTAGTGAAATGAAACCTATGCCCAATGTGCCAGAGAACAAAAATAACTGTAACATATATGTTTCTCTCTCTTATTTTGCTTTTGATTAAGGATGGATGACTGCTACCAAGACCACTTGGAGATGGAATTCTTGTCCTACAAGTTTAATTTGCAAAACAACAGCAAACATATATTTTCCTTTCTTCTTTTCTTTGTGCTAAGGATAGATGCTGACTTTCTGGAACCACTGCAGCAAGTTGTGAATAATGTATGAAATGAAAAAATCCTGCTTACTACACAGAGATAGTACAAACAGTTAGCTATGTGCTACATGCTACCCAAACACAACCAAACAGCCCAGATAGCCAAGGAATCCCAAGGCCCACCCTACTTCTCCCACCGGAAATTAAAACAAAATATACTTTTTTTGTTTCCTCCTGCTGAAACCCCAGAGGCTCTCACTAAGCTGTAGTATAAAGAACATCCTCACACATGAAAACTTCAAGCCCCCAATATCAAAATCCATCCAGAATACTAAAAAGGAAACTAAACATTCTCTTTAGAGGTTTTTAGTGAGTTTTAAAAGTTTGTAAAATTTCTCTCTCTAGCCCCCATCTAGATAGCTGTTGAAAGTCGCAGTCACATCTACAAACTTCTTCCAGCTGTGTGAATATAGAGCTGTGGCGTCCAACCAGTTCTGAAGCAGCGAACTATAGCCACACTCAACTGGCCAAATAGCCTCATGTGGCTTGTGGCTAGCACTCTGGACACTAGGGGTTCTAGATAGACAGTGACTTCCAAGGCAAACCAGAGGATGTTTTAATTAAGTACATAAATATTAGGTGGTGGCTAGACGTTGCCATCTACGATTTGAACTACTTTTTAAGAGGTTGTCCATACTTTGACATGACTATTTTACTTGTTATTTGTTCAAACATATTTGTAGTTTGATTGCATTTGTGCTACATGATGATGGTGCAATGCAAGGATATTGTAACACAATATGTTTGTTTTTATATTTGTCTAGTAAAAAGTGCTTACTCTTAAACTGTTGCAATAATGGCAAATGTCTCATTGTGCGATGGCAGGGGTGGGCAATTAGTTTTGATGGAGGGCAGAAATGAGCTCATGGTAGGGGATAGGGTACAGGAGAGGACTAAAGTCTGAGAATGTGTTTGAGTGAAGGAGGAGATTGTGATCTGGGGCAGTGGATTGGGGTGTAGAGTCGAAGGATGGATATGGGTGCAGAAGAGGATTCCGGCCTTGGAGAGAGATTTAGAATCAGGTTCAGGTTGTGGGAGGAAGTTGAAACCAGCCAATGGGAGCTGAGCTTTACTACCCCCTTCCCTAGCAAAATCTCTCAGCTCCCATTGGCTGATTTCTGGCCAATAGGAGCTGAGAGATTTTGCTGATGGCAGGGGCAGCGCGTGAAGCCTCCCCTCCTCCCTGCCCCGCAGTATATAGATCCATAGGGAACAGATAGCTGCTTTGAGCAGCGCTGCTCCCAGACACAGGGGTGGGCAGATGGGCTGGATTAAAAGGCTTGGCAGGCCAGATTCAACCTGCAGACCCTATCTTGCCCGCTTCATACTAGAGGCTGTTCCAAATAACTCACAAGGAACTAATCTGTGCTGAAGCACAGTCTGTGAATCTCAATGGCCTTAATAGTATCTTGTCATTGACATCGTCAAGACTAATATAGTTCTGCTTTTTGCTGACTACACTTGACAGACATGTTCCTTCTCAAATGGACAACTAGATCTAAATGTTGAAATGTAACTTATTTATGAAGGGTGCCTTCATTTTTGGATACCAATTTTACATACTTCCATGCAACCTGGTTTTTAAAGAGTCTAGTGCTCAGCACTTCCTGAGAAACCATCCTTCTTTTGGGATCCTTGAAATAAGTATGACCCCCCTGCCCTAGATGGGCAGACAAACCAACTAATGTTCTAAGAATGCCAGTCACATGTGGTTATTCATCATGTTTCTACTTTTGAGCTGTAGATTTCTCAAAGGGGAAATACAGACTTGTTGTCAAATAGTATGTCTGCATTTCAATCATGAGAACAGGCTTTCCTTGTGCTAATCATTACACCATTTCCTATATCAAATACCATACTGCTAAATTCATGCTCTCACAACAGTCAAATGGAATTGACCCTAGATCTCGCTGTCCTGCAGAGATCATTGCTGACAAAATGTGCACCAGAGCTGATTATGCTCTGCTGGAGAAGAGACAAGCAGAAGTGATTGAAATTTCTGTAGAGAACAGCATCAATTCTTGCTTAGAACAATTTTGCATATAAATAGGGCATAAAACGGTCTGTACGCAATTTGTTCTCCACTTGTTGACAAAAAATGTCCATCAACACCACTGTATATTGCACTGATAAACGTCTATCTTCTTGTAATGCAAGCCGAGATCTGATTAATCAATCAGTGAATCATTGTGCTTATATAGAGCCACCCAAAATGAGAATCTCATTGACCTTACTAAATGAAATAAGAAAGCAAATTAAAAATCAGTATCAAGCAAATAAGTTTTGAGATTAGTTTTGAAAAGGTCCAGGTCCTAATATAGAAATAGGAAGGCAGTTCTTAGAGAAGCTGCAAAATGAGTCACAGACCAAGGACCATAGGCACTAGTCCTGACGTGAAAAACTATTAATATCTAGGAAGTAATCCACACAGATGCAGAAAACAGAATTTATAATGAAATTCTTTTCATTTATAAGTGGGTAAAATCTCTAGTTCAATGTGCTGCAGCTGAACAATACTTAAAATTATTTCAATCTATGTTCAAGTACAATCTATCACATGCTTTGAAAATCAGAAGGAAACGAAGGGTGCAATAAAGAAGTGATCTGGAGGTCAAAGAGTTGATCTGGTGTGAGTTTGAGAATAGTGAAACAAATTCATGCACTGTATCAGGGCAACACTGGAAACTAAACATTTTATTTTGCCTTAGAAATCTCTCAAAGTGAGCACTGAATGGCCAATGTAATTATGTATGAAAATAAATTATTCTGTATCGTTATTATCTGCTATTCATTCTTTTATACACCATATTGGATTTTAATTCAGGAACCTAATGCTTTTAGGTTAATTTAATCCTATGCTTTCTTCCTCCCCCCCCCCTTCCTTTTTCTACAAGTGAATTTTTGTGCTCATGAAAGGACTTAGCTTAACTTTAGAAAACCAAGTCCTGCCTTTATCAATAGAGGTAGCATAGTCCTGACAGTTCCAATGCATGCACCGTCATTCTGCTCTGCTGCTGTGCCTGAAAACCGTTGTGGAAAGACTTACTCCAAAGAAAATGAGTACTCTGGTCCTTGGTCTTTCTGCACAAAGCAAAAAGGGTGCCAAACAGTCAGTTGGTTTTATGATATAACGTTTATTAGGGTCTAAATTAAGACTACCTTGCCCTTTGACATAGGTGATAACTGTTTTAGATGGCAACCAACTTATTCAGAGTTGCAGCAGTACTTTATGGGTAGTTTGAGCTAACCATTTTCCTTAATTCAGGAAAATTGAAAGTAGATGCCAGAAAAGAAGACTTAATCCATTCAGCTGCATTCTTTGCATTCTGCTGGACTGCTTGAGACATCATTCCCACTAACATTTTTCTTAATCTATTCTTGAATAGTGTTTAATTGACAAGTTGCTCAAAAATTTTTTCCTACTTTTCTTCCCCGTCATTGCTCAATGACCTACAAACATTTGTGTCTTCAGAGGGTAGCTGAGTTAGTCTGTACAGAAAAAAAACAACCAATGGTCTGGTAACACTTTATACACTAACAAAACATGTAGATGGTATCATGAGCTTTAAAGTGCTACCAGACCATTGGTTGTTTTTTTCAACTAGAGTGTATGAATAATTCCCTTCCTTCACTTATAATCTTTGAAGTTGGTCACAAGTATTTCCATATCTTTTTTTTAAAAACTATATATATGTAGCTCCATTTGTTTCTTCTTACATTTATTCCATACTAGTTGGACTTACCCGGCGTTGCCTGAGAAACCGGAGGAACAACATTTGAAAAAACAAGCTGGTCCTGACAGCCTCCAGCCACACTGCAGGTGCCAGTGCCTGACATCTGGCCATTATGGCAGACCCCCATGTTTTTCTACTGCTGCATAAATCAAAATCTCTGACTCAAAAAAGAGGCATTGCAAAGTTGAGAATCAGAGTTATTTGACTTGGCAAACTTTGATACAAAAGTCACAATAGAAACTATGTCTCTGTTTTCTTCCCATGTCATGAGTCTTGGAGCCATTAAAAGCACAGTGGAAGGAGAACCCCCAAATCACCATGGCTTGTTTCTCCACCATTGCTGGAAGCATATGGAGGCCCCTCTTCAATAGTGCAATGTTTTGCTTCCTATCAGATGGTATTTTTGCTAATTATCCTTGTAGAAGCTCATGTTTTTTTGGTAGGGAAGTAGGGGATAGGCATGCTGGGTCTGCAAATTATCATCCAAGGGCTGAGTATAGGGATGTCTCAATCAATGGGGCTGGCCCTACTGAATCTGACAGATTTCAAGGTGACATCTCAAACTCTTCTCCCAACTTTTTTGATGAAACTATGAGTCAAGTACCTGAGCCTGCTGGCACCTCTATAGTCCCTCCTCCAGCACCACCCCCTTGACCAGCTGCCCCTCCCATGGACTGCATCTCTCACTCACCCAGGATCATCCAGAATCAAACCCAGGACCAGTGCTCAGATTTGAGGGATCTCCCACTGCCTTGGATTAATTTCTCACCCACCCAGCATCATCCAGTGCTGCCCCTTGGGCCAGTGCCCCTCAAAGGAGAACCCCCCACCCCGCCATGGGCTTCATTTCTCACTCACTCCCTGAAGGATTGTCCAGCCCCACTTCCCTAATCCCCCTAAAATCCTGTCCTCCCCCCCACTCATCCCCAACAGTCCAGCCCCCCTGCACCACAATCCTGCCCTCCCCCCACTCACTCCCAATGGTCCAGCCCCCCCGAACGATCCAGCCCACCCAATCCTGCCCTCCCCCCACTCACTGAGCACCCCGCCCCCCGCGCTCACATCCAGGTTCCCGATAACCCTCTTTTTGAACATTTTTTCAAAGTGGCAACTGAGCGGTAACACCAGCTCCGCCCCCTCTGCCTAGAGCCAGCCCCAGCAGCAACCTGCCCGCCCACTGGTAGGCGGCCAGGTAGCCAATCACAGTATTGAAGAGGGGCCAATACTGGTAGCCAATCACAGTATTGAAGAGGGGCCTCCATATGCTTCCAGCAATGGTGGGGAAGCCACTTCTCCTCGCACTGCCAAGCTCCGTGCAGCCCCGTGGAGAAGCCTCGGTCTCTCATCTCTTCCCTCCCACAGTACCATAAAACCTTCTCCTGGAGGAAAGGTTATCCCATGGAAAGTTTGGCTGCGGAAGGTCTTATAGTGTCCAAGTTATTAGAGCACAAACATATAAACATTCTCCTTTGCATACTAGATTTGGTTCCCTTTTTTGTATTTTCCCTAGTTTTTCTATTGCCCACAATATTACGGTCATAGTGGCACTATAGCTATATAATGATTAACAGACAAGATCAGAGCTGGCCCTAGGCATAAGCAGACTAAGCGATTGCTTATGGCCCTAAGCAGCTCAAAGAGGTCCCCCACTCAGTTTTTATGATGACTTTGTGTTGGGGAGGAATATTCCTTCTTAGGGCCTCCAATTACCTAGCAGAACCTCAAGGATTATGTTTACTGGTGGTGTGAGGTCTAAAGGAAGTGAGCTGGATAAATGCTGCTCTTTCTGTACCGGTGCCGCTTCCTTCTCTCAAACCAATCCATAACGCAGTCTCTATATCTCTCTAGCTTTCACCTTGCTCCTACACTCAAATAGGGCTCCCCATCTTGGTAAGGCAAGTTTTTGCTGCCCTAGAATACCAAATTATAGTCAGAGTCGCATATGTGTCTCCAGGAAGAATGGTCAAACCTTCATCTACTTATGCATGGCAGAGGATATGGGCTAACAGTAGGACAGAGCAGGACAGTGTGTGAAGAGAAGAAGCGTGATTGATTGAAAAACCGGCTGAAACAATTTTGTGCAAACTGTCCACTGTCTCCCCAGGTAGATCATGAAATTCTCACACTCCTTGCCCTATGCATCAACCATGATTTGCAGATCTCACATATCCACATTATCCAGACCCTGAAATTTTGTTTATTCTGGGGCAAAGAGAGCAATAAGAAGAAGTTACTCACCTTCGTGCAGTAACGATGGTTCTTTGAGGTGTGTCCCCGTGGGTGCTCCACGTCTGGTGTCAGGCTTGTTCCGGCGCCGCAAATCGGAACTTTCCAGAGCTGTATTCAGCCGGACCGCGAGTGCGGATTTGCACCTTTCATCTGCCGTGCGTGGTCCAGCGCCCGCCAGTTCCTCTCACCGCCTATCTGCAAGACAGAAAAGATGATATTCCAAAGCGGGGAGGAGGGCGGGTCGTGGAGCACCCACTGGGACACACCTCGAAGAACCATCGTTACTGCACGAAGGTGAGTAACTTCTTCTTCGGGCAGTCCCCGTGGGTGCTCCACGTCTCGTGACTCAGAAGCAGTAATCCCAATTAGACATGGGCTTCGGAATCACGATTCTGATGACCAGGCAGTACTGCTAGAGCTACTGCCGAATCAGAGGCGAGATGCTGCACAATTGCGTAATGCTTTGAAAAGGTGGTGCTAGAAAACCAGGTCCGGCAAATGTCACGTAAAGGGACTCCTTTCACGAAGGCCACTGACGCAGCAACTGCTCATGTCGAATGAGCCCTAAGGAGCGATAAGAGCGGCTTTTTACGAATAGTATAACAAGTCGTGATACAAGAGACAACGAGTTTGGAAATACGTTGGGCCAATAGGGGTTGACCCTTGGAAGGCCCTGATGTGGAAACAATGAGGCGATCCGTCTTGCGAAGAGTGCGGGTTCTATCTATGTAGAATGCCAAGGCTCGACGGACATCCAGAGTATGTAGGAGGGCATCACGGTGCGAAGCATGAGGTTTTGGATAGAAACATGGTAAAACGATTGGCTAATTTATATGAAATTCTGTGCAGACTTTAGGCAAAAAGGCTGGATGGGATCTTAATATTACGGATTCCTTATTAAAGACTGTATAGGGGAGCGTAGACATCAATGCAGCTAACTCGCTCACCCTACGTGCCGATGTTACTGCAAGGAGGAAGAGTACTTTCATTGTAAGCATTGGCATAGGTACCGTAGCCAGTGGTTCAAACGGTGGCCTAGTTAGGACATCCAGAACCAGGTCAAGACTCCATGTAGGTGGCGGAGACCTACGTGGTGGGTTAAGGTTAGCCAGGCCTTTAAGAAATCTAGTCATCATGGGATGGGAGAAAACCGACCAGCCTTCGACAGGGTAGTGAAAAGCAGTAATCGCTGCCACATGGACTTTAAGTGATGACATGGAGAGTCCAGTCACCTGTAGATGGAGTACATTGTCCAGTAAAATATGTAGTGGTGAAATAACGGGATTTAGGTGCTTAGGAGCGCACCATCGAGCGAATCTGGACCACTTGGACAGGTTTTTCTGGTGGAGTCCTTTCTGCTGTGTAGCAGGACGCGCTTCACCTGGTCTGAGTAAAGATTCTCGGATGTGCTGAACCATCTATCATCCACGCTGTTAGGTGCAGAGTGTCCAGCTTTGGATGAATAAGGGAGCCTTTCTGTTGTGTCAGCAAGTCTGGCAGGTAAGGAAATCAGTACGGTGCTTGGACAGAAAACTGTAGGAGAGTTGAGTACCATGGCTGTCTGGGCCACGCTGGGGCTATGAGTATCACTCATGCCTTGTCCATCACCATCTTCTCGAGTACTCTGGGAATGAGCACAACAGGGGGAAACGCATACAGAAGTGATGTCCCCCAGTGGAGGAGAAATGCATTTCCTCTGCTACCTCCAAAATAGCATCATCTATTGGGAGGGCAATCCTTTGCTGCTGTTTAGGGTGTAAGTTCTTGAACAGCTTATGTTGTTTCACCTGGCCCTCGATAAGTTGTACCTCGTGAGATTGCGTGACTCGTTTAAAGAGATCTTGAAATTCCTTCAGGTCATCGGGAGGTGTCGTCTCCACCAGAGTTACCGGTTCATCCCTGGCCAGCACAGATGAGCGGGCATCAGGAGAAAAGTCGGGGTCCATTTCTGAGAGTTGCCCTTCCTCAAGGTCTGACATTTGAGATCTATGGAGCGGAGAACGTGGAGGTAGCGTATCCCAGAGTGGAGACTGCTTCCGAAGCTCGGAATGTACGGAGTGTGGGCTGAACGACTGACAGGAGGTAAGGCGATCTGTGGTGAGATCGAGAGTGCCTGTGATGAGATGATTCAGCGTAATAAGGTCCATGATAGTGCAAATAACGTCGGTCAGAGCCTGCAGGTGATGGCCGTCTGGGAGACCTAACACTGCTATGCTTGTCATAATAAGCGCCCCGCGGTGAACGGATCGGTGAGTGCAAACGTCTTGACGGAGAACGATATCTAGAGCATCTGTGGAGTGAGCAGCTGCGGTCCCTATAATAATGATGGCGAGATGACACGCTTCGTCCATGGTATTCCTTCTGAGCCCTTGTATGGTATGTGGACATAGAAGGGTGAGGGGACGGTTCAGGAGAAAAAACCGGGGAGGGAGAAAGAGAGACCTCCTGGATATTTGATATAGGTGCTGCTGAACGCTGCTCTGAGCATGCAGAGTGATCTGCTGCCTGCAATGAAGGAGGCACCTGGGCAGCAGCATGTTCCTCTGGTGCCGGTGCTGCGGACAGCTCCTTGTGAGGAGGAGTGACTGCAGGGATCCCCCAGGCGGATGCGGAAGTCCTCGGTGCTGTTGTAACTGGCCCTTTAAGAGGCTCTGCTGAAAGCATCGGTGCCGAGGGCTGTCGGCACCGGGAGGAGCCGGCCGGCTTTTTTGAAGTAGGTGCACGGGTCAATCTGGAGCCCGAGGTGCCCGGCTTATCACCTGCTCTGACCTGCGATTGTGGAGCCATTGGCAGGGAACGAGCAGGAGAAGCTCTCTTCCTTTCAGGGGACATCACAGCTGGGGAAGGAGCTCTCCGTTTTTCTGGCGTGGGGTCCGAGGCAGACGAGCCTGTTACGTTTGCAGGCATGAGCCTTATTAAAGAGGATCTCTTTCAGACGTCGCTCCCGCTCCTTGCGGGCTCTCGTCGTCAGGCTGGCACAGTGTGTGCACTTTGGGGGATATGAGCCTCCCCCAGGCAGCGTACACAAGCAGCGTGCCCGTCAGAGACTGGCATTGGCTCCCCACACGTAGAACATTTTTTAAACCCAGGGGAGCCCGGCATTTTAGCACCGCAGAGGAGTGTGCGTTCGTGGCTCCTATGTGCTGCCGCTTGAATCTGCCTTTTTTTTGTTTTTTTTTTAAACTACTAAGTTAAACCGCAACAGTAATGAAACAAAACAGTGTAAACTCAAACTGAGAGGAAACGTCTCTCTTCCCTCCGTCTGTTAGATGTTTCAGGTTCTCTCTATTTTTTTTTTAAACAAAGAGCCCACGACTAAGGGCTAAACAAGAAACGGGATAATCAAAGAAATAATAATTAAATGGTTCTAAACTTCCCCTCAGGTAGCTGCCTGAGGAGACAGGAGGAGCTCCGTGTGCGACCCAAGGCGGATGAGAGGAAACCGACGGGCGCTGGACTGCACGCGGCAGATGAAAGGTGTGAAACCGGCTCGTGCGCGCGGTCCAGCTGAATACAGCTCTGGAAAACTCCGATTTGCGGCGCCGGGACCAGCCTGACACCAGACGTGGAGCACCCATGGGGACTACCCAAAGAACCACCCACAGCCACATAGCCTCCTCGAAGCAAAGCATTATTTATCTGGAACAAAAGTGTTTCAGAGAAAACAACTTCAAAGCAATAGCAGCTGACATGCATATCTAGCTTTTCCTTCAGGTTTACTATTCCATGGCTCTGGGATAACCCAAATTATTAGACACTCTCCCTACAGTTTCTCTTTGTTTCAGAGAGATACCTGTCTGAGTCTGTAATAGAAAAAACTTAAAAAAACAACAAATAGTCTAACAGCACCTTATGAGCTTTTGTAGGGACAACCCTCTACTTCTTTGTGTCCCTGAAAGCTCACGATACCATCTACATTTGTTGTTAATCTCTAAGGTACTGCAGGACTATTCCTTTTCTTTTTAAATATCTCTTTGTGTTAGCCTATCTCCCTAGGCAGTTTCTGACAAGTGACCTCCCCACCCCACTCCACTCCTTCCACCTCTGAGAAGGCTTTTAACAATTGAGCATTCTTTCCATTTCCAGATGCCTAGCTTTGCCAAAATCACTCTTGTAATTTATTAGAGTGAAGACAGCATTGCTGAAGCTAATCATTTTTATGATTCTATAAGCATATTCTTCAATATTCTTATCTGAAAAGCTATTTTGTCACCTTATACACACAACCAATTGAATTCAGTCAATATACGTATCAAATAAACATTCTACTATTCCCAATATTCAGCAGCTTGACCTTATTGACCAGGTTACAGACCACACTCATGAAACGATTACATAGCACAATTCATAACATTATTATATGTTTGCTCCATATCTGACACACAGACTTTCTAGGAAAGAAAGAACAATGAAGCAACATGAATTTCAGCCACAGGCAAACATTTTGGGGGAAGTTCTGAGATACTGATCAAAGGAATTTGGAATGGATCCTCAACTTAACTTAAAGCACCCACTACTGTGCCATTAGAAAATTATGTAGCCAGGCTGTGAGACAGAGGATTCAATAAAAGGTAAAATGAATGATCCACTGGTTGTTCAACAACTTTAGTTAGTGGGAGGATTTAATATATTAATTTTCACCAGTGACACAAGAATAATACAATATTTCTACATCTACTTCTTACACCTATCACAGATGAAAGAAAAGCCAACATTAGCAAACAAACAAAATAAATAAATAATCTGGCAGACATTAAGATTGCCTACTCTGACCAAGTTTACTGCAGACTTGCACTACATTGTATTTATAAGCTTTCAGAGCACAGACAACAGAAAACAACAAATTAATTACTCAGGCATGCTCATATTATTTCTTTTAACTGAGAGACCAGAAATATTACTCAGATGGAAGGACAATTTTGAAAATGTAGCACAGATTGGAAACAACATGTACACCAAATATTTCACACTTTTTTTTAGATCCGGTATATGACAAATGATATACAATAATACATCAAAATTATATTCCATCACTTTTACTACTACTGGATAGGAGAGAGTGGCACAGTGTGCCTTATTAACTCAGCTGCACGGAGACTACGCTGAGAATAAAATGACAATGAAAGGTTTTGCATAGATAGTTCAGAGTGGAATTGGACAGGGAAGATTAGGGGTGTTTGAAGTCTACAGGAAAAATCCTGCCCTATGTGGCAGCCAAGGACAGGATGTGAAAAAATGGCATTATTTCTGGCTACTTCTTCCTTTGAGATAAAATGCATTTTTGGACTCACATAGTCCCAAGAGTTATATATTGCATATGGATGTAAACTTAAGTCCCAAGATGTTTATCTTCATGGATCTAACTACAGGAACACACATAACTGGAGGACTAGATGATAGGCTCACTTTGCTCTTTTACAGCGTGGTAAGATGTGCTACCCACCAAAACCACTCTTCCAAACCCTCTGCATGGATCTGACTCATAAGAGCTCAGTTTTGCCTTGTGTGTAAAGAAGTAATTTTAAACAATCTGATTTATTAAAATACCCCTTTTGCTTTAAAACTGGAAAATTACAAAAAAGCAATACAGGTTGCCATACACTTTAGTAAGAGGTAGATTCAAAGTAGGATCAATTTATATATTTCATCTGGTTGAAAAAATTGTGTGTGTAATAGTATGTGTATTTATTCCACTCTTCCTTGAGTCACTTCAAAGCCAATACCTGTAGGGACAACAATCATTAGGGCCTTCCCTGCAGAATTTTAGTAAATCAACCAAATTAAACTGTTTTAATAATAAATTGAATTTTACTCTCCAAAAGAGTTAGAGCTTCTAGTCCAATGAGCATGAACCCAAACATGGCCCTTCTAGCAGCCATATTCACTAGTCCACTAGTATAAGAAGTTACCATGACTTTAAGGTCAATTACAACAAATAATTTAATGATACCAATGGGAACAGTGAGAACTCTTGTTCTAGTTTTTCTGCAGTCTACAATTATCTGAAGATAGTTACCACATTTAAAATTGTCATACACGGATATGACTGCTGAGATGTCACACCAGAATTGGAAGACCAACTTTCCATAAAAGCTCTTGAAAGCCTTTGCAAAACTCTTTTCTCCTCCTTAGTTTGAACTCTAGGATTCTGCCCCCCCCATATCTACTAGAAAATGTCATACTAACCCTGATTTCTTGGTGTTCGTTTCCTGCGATCCCTGAAGGCTTCCCCTGACTGTAGGGCCTCAAGCAGATTATCCATCACTCCTGTCTCATCACCCTCTGTGAATAGGAGAAAAAGTACAATTAATCTCAGCACAATTAAAGTGAGACTGCAGGAGAAAAAAAGCAAAACTGATCTCAGATTTCTATAAAATCTTTACATTAAATACATACAGTAGACTTCTGATAATCCGGAACCTATGGGACCTAGGTGGTGCCGGATTATCAGATATGCCAGACCATCAGGAGGTACTATTAGCTGGTTATATATATATATATAAAAGTTTTTTTTAAGCCTTTTTTTACCCTTTTTGCTCAGTTCAGCTGCTGCCGCTGTTACCGTGTGACTCATTTTTTGCTGAAGCTCACTCACTAGGATCTTGCCATTTTGAAGCCGGACTATCGGGATTGCCGGACTATTGGATGCCGGACTATTGGAGTTTTACTGTATAAAGTTTAACATAATGAATGCTATCATTTTCATACAGACCTGACAAGTTTGTTTATTATAAGTATTACTTATAATAACCCCACTATTCTTTCAATTCAAAGACCTTGTCTTGTGTATTATTGATAACATGTTCAGTATGCAAATATAAAACTGCTGATCGGTGACTGCGACTTTACAGTTAAGCAACTTATAAGATATTCCTGAGCAAGAATCTAGTACTCTATTTAATGCAATAAATGCACACGGAGAGGTTTGATAAAATACCTTGGGGTTAAATACCAATTGTGTTAATATTGTGAAGATTGAAAATGATCTGCTTCTCAGAGATCTATAGAGCAAACACATTTCTTCCCCATTTATTTATTTATTTTTGTTCAGTTTATGTTGAATGTGCCCACTGATTTCACATGGGTTCTACTTGCTCTTTGAAGCAGATAGCTTTGAAAACAAATTTTAAAAAATGCCTTTATTGCTAGACATATATCTGAACTCAGTACGCGTAATCTTTCTTGCTCCCCCATTTGTTCGTATTCAGGGAGGCTAGCCATTAGGCCTTAAATTGCCTGGCTCCCTGGAGCATTTTGGGAGGTTGGTTAAATATCATTAAATTCTTTTTTCTATTATTCATTTGGGTGTTTAACTTTCTTCATGTTTCAATTTGTTCTGTTATTAAGGGCTCACGGTGGCATGTAATAATACAAGAAATACAGGTCAAGGATTGCCATAAGTTGTAACTGCATCAATGAACCAGTCTTTGTTCTGTTCATGTGTATATGTTAAGATCTAAAACTCAAAAGCTGACTAGATTCAGTGAACAGGTAGAGTAATGCGATGTTGAATTTTTATGAGCATCTATGGGACTTTTTGCTGTCAACTGAATATTAAGTATCTCACTGGACTGTAGGAAGACAATTAGTTTACATGAAAGATTTGTCTTTGTAAATATTTCTAGTTGTGAACCATGTAGAAATTACAGGATGCTGAAAGACATTCAGAAATACATTCAGGTCTGTTACCCCCACTCCTCATTCATGTTATAGCACTCTTTCACAACATATAATTCTGCACTTGAGTTCACTACTACATGAAGATTAATTGGGCCACATTTAGACATGAAATGAGAACATGCCAATCCGAAAACACTCCTTTGTTCATATATTTGTAGGTGACAAACAGTTTAAGTTAAATGGTAAATTGAAATTGTAAATCAATATAACAGAAAACATTTAACAATCAGAAGGTGTGTTATGTGCGGCAGGAAGCAGAGGACAGTATGACCAGAAAAGCAACCAACAACAGAAGCCTCTAAAATAGCAGGCAAGATTCTGATCTCATTTTACCCTTGTGAATCTTTACCTCTTGTTGTCAGTGGAACTACTCCTTGTGCCATGTAGGTCAGAATCTCATTGCAAGTATTCGTGGAGAGGAAGTGGTGGTTTTTGATTTCATGATTTTGTTAGTTGTTTTTCCTATATTGGAATCTCTCCTGGATGGAATCTCTCCTAGGAGCTCAGTTTACAGGGAACACTATCACTCATAAATCTGGTCCAATAGATACATTGAGTTAGTTTCCCAAGGCTGAAATCTGTGTCTTCTGGTTGGCAGAGCAAGTAAGTTTGGGTTTCTGAATGATCACATCAGTATTGCAGGTAGGAACTTATTACTCAATCAATAATATGCAATTAAAAGTTATCAAATGCACAGCTTTACGTACTGTTCTGACAAAGACAGGTAGGCGATATGATAGAAGTACACACCTAGGTCATGATGACTCATCATTTAACCTATATATGAAACATGGCATCAATTATTACAATGAAATAAATTCTGAATTCGCAGGTATTGCTTGGTATTAGCAGAATGAATTATTTGGAGCTTTCAGAAACTCAGCTCAATGGTCCAACAGCCAAATCACCAGAGCTGCTGAACTACTACTTATTGATTTACTTGCCAAATGAAGAATATTGTAGCCTTAAAATCAGTGGAGTTAAGTAATACTAACAGACAAGTCCATTTTCTCTGAAAAAGAAGTCTGTAGAAAAGATTATGACAGCCATCCATAGAGAGATGAAGAGAGATCTCTGTAACCATGAAGGAAGAAAGTGTTTTGGAATGAGTCTTCATTGATTTGGTCCTATCCTTCCAATCAAATAAATAAGATAGCTATAGATATAGTTTTGAATGTGGAATACATTATTAGATTAATATGAACAGTGTAAATTACAGGAATCCAAAGAGTAACCCTTAGTGTCCATATATATTCATGAAGCCCAGATTTATTTTTGACAAGTACAGGCCCTGATTCAGGAAATTACCTAAGTAGATCACTAACTTTAAGGTCATGAGTGAACCCATTCTTTTCAACATGTGGAAAATAAGGCATATGTGTAAACAACTTCCTGTATCATGTTCATTAAAATTTCACAGCATATTACAGAAGCAAGCACATATATAGATGGAAGAACTGCAAAGCAACCAAGCCACAGTTTGAGAGGATATTGAATACTGGAGCAAAGATATTGTGGAAGCACATAACCTATGACCAGAATGAAAAAGAAAGAATGAGGTTGGACAGGAGTGTGACGGAGAACAGAGACAGTAGGAATAAAAGAGATTCATCCAATTGACTCAACCACACAACTGATATCACAAAGAGTTTTTAAGCAGTCCAACACAAAACTGGTAAAAAATCTATTGTGAATGTAGGCTATGCTCAAGAAAACGGCAGTTTTTATCTGAATAGCTAAACTTGCCTCATAAGAACTGTTCCAGAGGGTAGAACTAACCCAAACATTCAGGAAGGTTTGATATTTGTGCATGATAAAAGGATTGGGTGGGAGAAGACACCAATGAGTTAGCAAACCAATTGCTCTCACCAATTTATGGTGTAGCATACATTATAGAAAGCAGAGGGTGCATTCTTGAACTTTTCCACTGAGTCTTTTTCTAATGCTATCTTCAACAAATGTGAACATACAACAGTAATACACCTTCTTAAATAGGGGGCATAGCTGCTTGATCATTTGCAATCAACAAATCATATATATTTAAGAAATAGATGGTGTGTGTGAGGGGTGATCTTATATTTTCTTGATATAACTGAATCTGAAACATTACAATGAATACATTAAACTGTTGTCCAACTAACTAGCAACCTACAGCTACAGTTAATATAATTTGTATGTCAGAGAGTAGCACATCAGATGAAAACAAAATTAAAAGGAAGCATGCCTTCCTCTGGGGCTATGTCAACATTGGAGGCTACTTGTGCAAGAACATCTTGTGCAAGGGTTCTTGGGCAAGAAGTCTTGCGCAAGAAAACGTCCACACTGCCATCTGCGCACTGTGCTTTTGCACAAGCTCTGATGGTCATTTTAGCCATAGGGCTTTCTTGCGCAAGAAATCCCTGCCGAGCGTCCACACTGCCCTTTTGCGCAAGAGCACCTGCGAACGAGGGCTTACACCTGATAAAAAAGAGCGTAACTCTTGTGCAAGGAGCCCTCTCTTACCACGCCGCACTGTAAATTTCCTTGCGTAAGAGCGGATGGGCAGTGTGGACGCTCTGCAGATTCTTGCACAAGAACAGCCGTACTTGTGCAAGAAGCCACGAGTGTAGACATAGCTGAATGTTTAAATATAGAGAGTAATCTTTAGCACCCTAATGCCAGATAATCTGTCCTCACACTTAGAATTTTGTTCCTTATATTTTGCTCCTTAACAATGGTAGCTGGAAATGAAAGGACAACACCGTGGTATGTTTTGTAATGTTTAAATTCAAAATTTAATGTCTTTTTAATTGTGCTTTTATATTGATTAAATCAACAATGAACAGATTGCTCTACATATAACTACATAAAGCTTTCTTTTTTAAATGTTAAAATCAAGAGAAATACAATTTAAGAACTAAATGTTTTAAACTCTTATATAAACGTTTTGTTACCAATAGGGGGTTCTCCTCCTTGGTATGTGTAACAACCAAACTACTGTTTGAATATTTTAAATATATTCCTAATGTGGCATTTTCCAAGTCCACAGCTATGTAACACAGCAGGTGTAAAGATGCACAACATTCTGTTCCGTCACATGCACGATAGTCGTTTGTAAGTTATCACAGTTTGGATAAAAACAGCACAAGAAATTAATGTAGATGAGAAGTTGTACTCATCAAGCACACCAGGATTCTAAACTAACATGAATAACAATATGAATTTGACATTTAAGCCAGCTCTGAGACAGAGCAAAGGGATTAAAGTATTTTCTTTTTTTCTAACAATTTATTGAAACAGGTGGCACTTGTATTATATTGTGGATATTTCTGAAGTATTTGTAGAAGCTAGGATTCTACAGTTTAGAAAAGCAATATATTTTAGCATAGCCCATATACTGCTAAATTAACCTAGATGAATATGTTGTACAGGTGGAAATCACAAGCCTTATAAAGTTGAGGAAGATAAAGAATATGTTTATTTAGCACATTTTCCACACAGCAACCATAATCCTTCATACATTTGTGAATCTATTCCCTCTCTTTTCAATGGAAATCTATCTTATCAAATATTGATTTCCAGTTCTCATCAAAAAGTGAGGAAACATGGAGATGAAGAATAAGATGTTTTCTTGATTTTACTCTCAGTGTGGTACCAGGTGTTCTTCAGCTAAGATTTAGCACCCACAGTATTATTTATCACTTCCCTGACAAATCTCATATGCTAAACCTTAAATAAGCTCACCTATATTTAACAGAGAGGTATTTGCTTTCCCATGTATAGCTCATATCATCAGGATGCAGATTACAGTTGACAAATGAACATAAGAAAAATGCTCCCTTAATTGAGTATAGCAGTGACCACTGAGGGTGAGACTGCTTTCTGTTTTCATTATTACCTTGCTTTCTGTTGTTCCTCCACTCATTATAGAATGAGAAATGTCCGTTTTGTTTGCCAGGGAAGCAAATCTCTATTTCAATAATTCAGTCAAATCTATGTCTTTCCTAAATATTTCCAGCATACAATCATTAACCAGAAGCTTAATTTTGTATCCTGGGCAAATTCCATTTTGCATAATTACACTCCATTAGCCATCATTCCTCATGCACTTGAAAACTGCTAAACTTTTCCGTTATACTTCTTGTCTTATGCTGCTGTGGGCTGGTAATAGCTGCCACATTCCAATGTTGCATTGCAAAAGTGTAAGGATAAAAGAATTTCACAGCTTTTGCAAATTTGTGTGATCTTAGTAGTTGTATATACAGACTGTTCACTTGTACAAAGGGGCTTAGTATAGTAAACTAATATGCTATATAGTATAGAAAACTAATAATTACTATATAATATTTGTTCACAGTATATTACTTGTATGATGGTGACTTTTTTCTTGCAAGTATTATATTTTTCTTGTGTTGCTAGAACTTGCTTTCAATTTTTGTTGTCTAAATTCATTTTGCATACAGAGTAAATGCTTTGAGAACCACTTTTCCTCAGCATTTTGTGTCAGACTATAATTTTGTGAATATTACCAGCTTTTAATTAAAGGGAGAGCAGGTTAGGCCACTGTGAATGATAAGTGAACCCGTATCTGATCAGTCTTCAAAACAAGGCAAGGCCTTGCATACATACTATGTAAACTCATTGTAATAGCTTTACATAACCTGAGATCAGTTTAATAAAATGACAAAGCTATGCTTGGTTGTACTGGTAAGCTATAAAACGATTTCTAGAAATACCTATTTTCTATTTTCAGAAAATATCACACTAGTCAAGGTCTATTTTAACGGGAATGTATTCAACTGAAATACATCAGCATTGTCCCAAGGGCCTTATTCTCAATGTATTTATGGCCTTTGCAAGGTTAATTTTCAGGAAACTTAGAAAAATAAGATGAACGTGGAATGCTCACTAACAAATAGGCACATGGAAGCCACATAACTCCAAAAGTGACATAAAATAAGTCAATACGAGAGGCATTGTACACAATATACATTTTTCAATAATATACAACTCCTATTACCTTCTAAAGGTTATGTTTACAAGTAACCTGAACAACTTCAGAGTTCTGTGATTGGCACCTGTGTATGAACAGCATATAATTCAAGGTCTTGAATCCTTTAAGCATTAATGGAGTTATCTTCTTTTAAAGGTTTTCATAACTCACATTGGGCTTTCACGTTTCTTTTTTGCATATATGACCCACATATTTTTGTGTGGCTCAAGACGGGAAATTCTTACCCTCTTCACATGCATGAAGATGCCTCTTACAATTTTGCAATGTACTGACAGAATACATAATTGTGTTCCATACAATTGTGTCTTTCATTATGACATTCTTCTTTGAGACTCCAGCACCACGGCAGAAGAGCGTTCAAGTGTTCTTCACTAATTATTGTATCTTTTGGGCTGTGGGATTCATTTTTTTCTCATCTTGCTTTCTGCTAGCTGTGATGGAGCGCTAGCTGGCCCTTTCCTGCATCACTCAGGAGTGCACAAAGACAGCAGAAGTTTAAAACTACCAAATTTGGCAGCCTGAATGAACAGACTATGTTATACCAGTTCTCTCCTTATAAAACTGAACCCTAATGTCTCAAACACAGACTGTCTGAAATCCAGGCTATTCTAAATTTAATTGTCCTCTGTTGTCAAGATTAAAACAGAGATTGAAATCTATTTATCTGAATGGTAGATTTTGCTAAAGTCTTTGGAAAATGGGGAGGAGTTAAAAAGGTAGATGTCTACCATCGTTATGAAACGATTAGCCTTTTTTTCCTCTTTACAATAATGAACATTAGGCAAAATTTTGACAGCTAACTAATCTTAACCACACAATAATGGTTTTTATCTGCGCCTTTGGTTTTACTGTCATAGATATGTACTGAATTATGAATATTGTAGGGCACGCATAAATGGTGAAATTTTAAAGTTATGATTTCTCTTGGGGGTGGGGGAGAACCCAGGCATGCTCATATCTGTCAAGGTCACAGAATTATCTGGATTCTAAAAGCACATAGCATTACTGATAGAGCAGATACTGACTGTCCCTGTGAGAGAGACAGTGACCCAGGTCAAAGCTTATCTGCCAGCCTCTCAGCATCTTACATCCCCAAAGGTGTTAGCAACTAATATGTGAGCCTGGTGCAGCATTACATTGCTTACAAATCACTGTTCACCATATGTGCTGCTAATATCTCATCACTGTAGTTATCTAGGCCAGTCTAAGAATTCATTTACAATGTACTAGAAGACTTTCCTGGTGTTGCTCGGGTCCTTAATTCAATTTTTTTTAAATAAAAAAAAGCATATGTTTCATTTAAATCCTTGCCCTGGATTGGGGCTTAGGGTTGAGCAGCTCAGTATATAGGCTGCCCTGGGGAGAGAGATCTACACCAGCTCTGTCATCTCAGTAGCTTGGGGCCAGGTGAGAAGAACCTCTCTGTGGCCGCTGCAGCCAGGGGAAGGATGCATGTCCGCCAGCTGGGGGCTACGGTTGCCAGATGGTTTCAAAAAGATACCGGACACACTTGACATTACATCACAATCTACATTACATCTTATTTAGAAAATACCGGACATTTATATTTTCTCAATTTGTTTCCCAAACAGAAAGCTCAAATACTGAACTGTCCGGTTCAAACCGGACACCTGGAAACCCTACTGGGGGCAGGTCCAGGCTCAGCTGACCTGTGCGCTCTCCAGCCAGTGAGGAATGCAGCAAACTCTGCACTTTGCCCTTGCTCCCTGATTAAATGGAATAGCCAGCAATGTCCATATATGAATCAGGTGGAGGGGAAGCTTCAGCCCTCCCCTCCCCTGTCTATCGGGTGCCTGGGGAGTAGGAAGCTCAAGGATGGGGCAGGGTTGCATGCCCCTGACAACCCCTTTCATCTGCCTGATGATACTGTCTCTTTTCTGTATGGTTTTATGAGAAGCAATCCCATTCCAGGCACATCCCATTTTTCTTACCCAACCAAACCCTTACCTTGCTTTAAGTTATGATAGGAGGAAGATGTATACAGAATTTGGTGGTCCTAGCTCTTGCCATTTAGGAGAAAATCTTGAACAAACAGGCAAATATATAGAGTAGATTGTGGAAAAAACTGTCCTTCCTGGGCCTTTGGGACTTACTAATATCACAGTGCAGCTTTGCCAAAGACTGGTGTCAGTTTCTGGACAGCATGGGAGAAAAATGTCTGGGATGGCATTTGTGTTGAACTGCCATATTTCTACACGGAGCAGACTGACGTGGGAGAAAAGAACAACTGCAACAAGTGTTGTTATGGGACTAGACCAGAGGATTAACAGCACCCAGGCTTGATTAATTTGCATTGCTACCGCCACACAGGTGAGCTGCCAGCCCAGGCAGAAGTAAAACCCATTTGGGACTGTTAGTAAGGGCTTAAAGCACCTTCAAACCTGGGTTAGGAGCCTTCTGTTCCACAGCAAGGACAGTTGAGGACAACAGCCATGTTAACATTGCAATGCAGAAATACCCAGAAATGCTAAAACCGTGTTTTTGCAACAGACTGAGAGCTTCACTAGTTTGCATCCTTCCACCTAGAAGAAATGATGAGCAGGCTATCCAAGAGTGAGAGAAAATACTTAGAAATGGCTCTAAGCGATTCCATTTTTAAGACTGGCCAGAGATTGTGGGGAGACTGACACATGTACACCACTATTCAAGGTCAGCCTAGTATTAGATTTAAACTATAAGATAAACAGACCGGTGGCACACTGTGCTAAATATAACTTGGCTTTCAACACATGCTTGGAAAACACTACATCCTATATTCATCACAGAAATACTGTTATAATAGGACTGTCATAACTAAGATGTTTTATGCAAGATGGGTCATGTAAGAGATCACTGATTTACTGAATATGATTATCCTGTTTCTATGCATGTATAATTTCTCTATCTGAATTTAGGAATATTAACTATGCAATAATTACAACTGTGTTTGCACTTGGGGAACACCACATCTGGTGGCACCCCTAAAGAGGAGGATGACCCATCACAACTTGATCACCATGAAGAGAAACAGTGATCCCAGAATTCATTGCTGAACTGGCATTTTTAGCATGGCAGAATCAACAGGATGGATATTTCAAAGAACATCATATTTACAAAAAAAAAAAAAATTAGAAACATTTTGCTTGTGTTGTTTCTGTAAAAACAAGGATAAGTTACAACTTTAGCAAATAAAGAATAATTAGGGAGCTGTACCCCTGATTGCTGCTGTCACCAACTCCCCTCTTGCGGGGAGTAGACCATCCCAGCTCCGCCCTCCCCAACCATTGGGGAGAGCCAGGCTGTGGCTGTGCCATTCCGGGCTCCTTCTCCCTCCAGGCCAGGCCCTGACCCCACTTCTCCCTCCTACCTGTCACCCCAAACCCCTTTTCCCCATCTTCGCCAGCCCAAGCCCCCCTTCTCCCTCTCCCCCCCCCCCCGCTGCACCAGCCCAGGCTCCTAGTCTTCCTCCTCCCCTGCACTCCCCCAGTCTGGACCCTTTCTCCCTCCCTCCCCCCCCAACTCTCCCAGCTGCGGCATGCAGTCAGGTCTGGGCTTCTCTTCTCCAGGCCGCTGGGCAGTGCTGGGCCAAAGCCATGGGCAGCCAGACCCGGCCCTCTCCCCCTGGCCTCTGATATGGGGTATGGAAAAGGGGGTAGGCAACAGGCTGCATGGCTCCCCTGAGCTCAGGGGAGGATGGAGGCAGGGCTGAGGGCAGCGGGTAGTGTTGTGGGATGCAGAGTGATGCATGACGTCACTCTGTTGTACATCAGGAAAAGTTTTCTTTAATGTATAGTAAGGATAATTTTCCAGCATCTTCCACATGTATCATATCACTATTTAGCTATCGAGAGATATGATACTCCATACAACTTACAGTACACAGCTGAATGTTGATTATACTGTGTAGAAACGAATAGTGGGGAAATAAGGTTGAAAATATATTAGAATATGGAATGTTAGCATTCAAAATTAAACCAAATTCATTGATGTATTTCTTTTCGATATATGTATAAATCAAAGCTGATCACACATATATTTGTATTCCATAACCCAGTAGCTGCGGAATGTCTGATTGAGCTATGTAAGATTGAATGAATGAGCAACAAACCGAGGGAATGCTAAGGTGGAGAATAGAAGACTTCCCACATTCAACTACTTATTATAAAGAAATATCAAATTGAATTTTTCAATGAAAACTGTGCATTTGAAACCCAAAGCTACATCTTCAGAGACCATTTTAATTAGACGAAACTTGCACATTTGCTTTAAGGCCTTTTCTCTTGTGGTCTGAGCTCTGATATTACTCAGAAAGGTTCTCACTTCTTAGCAAAAATAGCTAACCAACAAAGAAGAAGGTTTTCATTTTACTGACATAAGGGCAACGCAAAAATCTAGTTTTGAAGCTAAAAATATACAAGCAGAAATGTCCTTTTAACATTTACTGCACAAGATGAAGTACAATTCTTTCCCAAATATTTGATTTGTGATATTACCTCACTGGAAATACAAAATTAAATTTTTACACCTTGGAAAGTAAGCAGCGTTTGTGTCTGCAGCTTGCTTTGTCCTTATAAAATTATAAACACAGAGGATTTATTGCTAAAGCTCGAGGCTTACTCGGTCTCATTTCTGATGTCATTGCCACTTGAATTTTATTCTCCAAGTGACGTATTTAAGCTTATTGCTTGAAATGGCCCTAAAGATAGAACCTATGAATGGCCTAATAGCTACATTTACTGAGTTCTGAGAATATTGGAAATACAGTGTCCCTAAATTGAGCCAAAAAACTTTCCTTTAGAAGAAACACCAGATTGGGAAAAAAAATCCTCAAAGTCTAATGTATAAATATTAATTTCCTATCTACCTCCGCTATCCCCAGCTTAACTGTGGGTAGTCCTCAGACAAGAAATGGACATTAAAGAGACCATTTAAAGGCTTCTGTTTATTTTACATGGATATGTGAGCTACAATTCTTTTTCTTTACCACAGCGAGTCTTTGTTAAGTGTACTAGAAGGGGAAGTCTGTTTTCTTTTCCAATTTAAATATACTGTCGTGATAATTAGTTAACAAAATTTGCTCTGACACAACCACCTTTGCATTATCAATTGTATTCAAATATTATTATTAATAAATACTAATAACAAACAGAAACTGAGATAGCCACCTTTCAAAAAAGATTTAAACTCATGTTCATGACCTAAGTCTAATAAGGGTAGGCAAAATCTCTCTCCTGTTGCATTTCAAAAGGGCCCAATGAGTAAGTAAGAAAGCAAGGAAATAGATATATACACAAACATTTAAAAAAATGAAGGATTTCTGACAAAACACTAACAAAAGTAATTATTCATATACACTTTGGTGAAATGAAAATTGTAACCCCTCTGGAAAACTGCAGCGTACAAACAGGTGAGTCTGAATTCTGTTCTCCCTGACGTTTATTAGTTCCCCTTGAGAAAGCTGACTGGGACAATCAGGTTGGCCAGCAGACTGTTCTAAGGAGCCAATTACACCACCAGTGCAAGGCTGATAAAGGAGCAGGAAGGAAGTGCCAAAGGAGCTGGGGGACCAACGCTAGCTGAGCTCAGTAACATGAGGCTTTGAGGGAGAGAAACCTCTTTTCCCCTGATGTCCTTGTCAGATGGTAAAAAGGGCTATTGGCACTGACGGCTATTCTTACCTACATGCCTCTAGCTTCCATCCAGGACATATTCAATGATCCATTGTCTACAGCAAAGCCCTAAGATACAACCATATTTGCTCCAATTCCTTATACTGAGACAAACACCTACAGCAGGGCTACTCAAAACGTGGCCTGAGGACCACATGCGGCCCATGACCCATTTGTTTGAGGCCTGCGGGTGGGAGCTAAAACAAAAAAGTAGTCAATATAATGGTCTTCTCTTGATATGCATTTTAGTAGTGAAATTCTTGGAACTGTCACTGCTCAAAGTGGGCCTGTGTGTTGTGTAGTCTTGCCTTAACTTTTGTATTCATGCCCATCAGTGTGAAAGAAGCTATTTGCATATATATTTGCACGTATATACAACCACACTTAAATTGCAGCCCTTGGCATGTGCTGAGAGTATCATTGTGGCCCCTGGGGCTTCCAATGTTGAGTAGCCCTGACCTACAGGATCTTTGTCAAGCACTCTTAAAACTTAAATACCCACCTGGGGAAGTGAAGAAATATACAGAGAGAGCTAGGTGAATATCCTAAGTCACCTGTTTTAGGACAGGCCCAACAAGGTAAATCACAGAATAACACTGAATATCACCTAGAGCCCCCAGCTAAAACCCTTCCAGCACATCACTGACAATGTACAATTAATCCTGGAAAACGATCCCTCACTCTCTTAGACCTTGGGAAATAGGCCAGTCCTTGCTTACAGCCTGCCCCGCCAACCTGAAGCAAATATTCACCAGCAGCCACACAACACACCATAGAAATACTTACCGACACATCGCTGCAACAAACCCTATTGCCAACTCTGACCACATATCTACACAGGTGACACCATTACAGGACCTATCACATAAGCCACTGGGGATGTGCATGTTTAACCATAGGCAAGGGGATGTTCCAGCCCTGCGGGTTAAGGGCTGTTCTGGTGAAGGCTGGTTAAGCTCCTGCATGCAGAGGACCCAGGGGCCCTGTGGGCAGGGGCTGCATTGCCCTGGCTGGAGCAGCCCCTGCTTGCAGAGGCTGCTTCGGCTGGGACAATATGTTTAACCAGGTAACCAATTAAATGGGATTTTACATCCCTATAAGCCACACCTACAAGCTCATACCCCTTCCACTAACATGATGCCATCAAGTGCCAGCAATGCTCCTCTGCTATGTATACTGGCCAAACCAGAAAGTCTCTATGCCAAAGGATAAATGGACACAAATCAGATACCAGGAATGGTAACACACATTAACCTGTAGGGGAACACTTTAACCTCCCTGGACATTCAGTAAAGGATTTGAAAGTAGCCATCCTTCTACAAAAGAATTTTAAAAACCTGTTACAAAAGGAAATAACTGACCTAGAATTTATTTGCAAATTCAATACTATCAATTTAGGAATGAATAAGGATTTCAACTGGTTAACACATTACCTCTCTGACTAGTCACATCTCCAGATCAAATGTATGAATGACCCACTTCTACCCTGATTTGATTAGCTTCATTAACATAAGCAACTTATCCTGTATACGTACTCCTGTAACTTCCACTCCAATTCATCTGATGAAGTGGGTTTTACCCATGAAAGCTTATGCCCTAAGAAATCTGATCATTTCTAAATTGTCACAGGACTCCTTGTTTTTGCAGACTAACATGGCTACCCCTGCAAGATTGTAAACAAATGGTTGCATAGGGACTGTTGGTAGACCTAGTGGAGGGAACTCAAAATAAAAGAATATAGTGAAGCACAAACACTAGAGTATGTGCAGTTTTTGCAGGGAGACTATCAGAGAGGAACTATGCCCTGTGATGCACACATTTTGCTCTAATCTTAAAATACGGGGGGGGGAGGGGAATGGGAGTCCACAGACACCAAGGGAAACAGAATGGAGCCATACTAACAAAAATAGCTGCATTCCAAAACAAGTGTGTGTGCGCGTGTATGTGTGTACACACCAACATACTTTCACTGCAGAGTGTGTAAGAGAAAAAAAGTATCACTCCCCTAGTTCGATGAATTTGTGCTATTTGCTCCTACACAGAGGCTAAATAGAGTGGACATTATTTATTCAGGCATCCAACATTAGATTGCAATGGTGCCCGGGTTTCTAACTCCTTTGGTTTCAATTGAAAATCATAGCATGGATCATCTGAAGGAATCTGAATCTGCTTTATGCAAGATTGCATGTTGACATCTGAGTATATTCCCCAACTATGTCCAGATCTTCCTTCCGATTCTAGTAGAAACAAACTGCTAGTTGGTACTCTCTCATATCTTGTCACTGGTAATACACCATTGCCTAGAATCTTCTGCAGGCACTTCACTTTGAAGGTACCTAGTTTTCTACTTTTTAGTATATCTCCATCTCTCATTAACAGACACCATGTTTGCATTTAAAATCTTCAGTTTTGTTCTAATAGTGCTGTGTATCTGATTTCCATATGCTGTTGAGCTTGGTAAATGCTGTGGATGCTTTTCCTTATCATTAATGTCACTTCCTTCTTGAGATTTCAGTTATTATAGTGCTGCCCAGCTAAGTGAAATGAGGTTTATTCTTAATATTAGCTTGTTACATGAAGCTCGATGTCTGCTTTGAAAGCAGTTTTGTTATAGCATTGCTAAACTAAACCCTGTTGGTTTACTATTTTTGCAAGACTGCCTGTTCTTGATTGCAACTTTTCAGGGGCATTGCTCAGTAGTACAAACCAGTAGTCTAAGAATTCCAGGCATCTGACATCTACCTACGCCCATGGTCACCAACCCGTAGATCGCGATCGACAGGTCGATCGCGAGGCCTCGACCAGTTGATCGCGAGGCGTTCAGGCAACCCCATTCCCCATTTTCCCCCCTCCCCTGAGAAACCCCACTACCTACCTCTAGGCTTCCCACGGGGTGGACGGAAGTCCTGTCTGAAGCCTGCGTCACTTCCGGGAGTTCCAGAAGTATGCGGGCTGCTCCCCTCCCACAGCTCTGTTGCGTGCTGGGGGAGGTGGAGTCGGCCCCGGAGGAGGAGTGCGGAGGCTTCCCTGCGCCGCCAGTGCTGGAGGGGTGAGTTGAGTGTAGGGGTTTCCCTGTGCCGTGGAAGTGGGGGTCGGCCCCGGGGTTTGGCTGGGCTGGGCCGGGCCGCGGGAGGGGGGTTTGGCCCCGGGGCAGGCGCCCGTGGGGGTTGGCCGCGCTGCGGCAGGAGAGGGCGGGGGTTGGCTGGGGGGGGAGGGGTTGGCTGGGCTGGGCCGGGCTGTGAAAGGGGGGTTTGGCCCTGGGGCAGGCGCCCGCGGGGGTTTGGCCTTGCCGCGGGAGCTGGAGGGGTTGGCCCTAGGGCAGGCTCCTGCGGGGGTTTGGCCCCGCCATGGGAGGGGGGGGGTTGGCCCCGGGACAGGCACATGGGGGGTTTCCCTGCGCCGCGAAGGGGAAGGGAGAGTCGGGCCCGGAGGAGGCATGTGCTGGCTTCCCTCTGGGGGCGGGGGGAGAATCCTGGGAGGAGGCAGATGCAGGGGACTCTCTGCTGCCACTGGCACCCTGTCCCCACTCCCCAGACCCTACTCCCCTGTCCCCAGCTACAGAACTCTGTCCCCATTCCCTGAACTCTGTCCCCACTGGCAACCTGTCCCTTGCTATATAACCCTGTCCTCTGCCCTCCCAGCACCCTGTTCCCTCTCCCCTGCCCCCAGCCACAAAACTCTGACCCCACAAAATGTATAATTATAAATGCTTCATTTTAGATTTAAATAGCATGAATAAAAAATAGACCATTTATTTCATAACTATAAACACGTGATTTTAATTTTATATATTGCATAATTTAAAAATAAACCATTTATCAGAGTGTGTAAGTAAGGGTTGGGGATAGCAAGTGATGGACAGGAGAAGAATAGAGAGGGCAGGGCTTCAAGGAAGGGGTGGGGCGGTAGATCTTCACCTGTTCTGAGATTTAAAAAGTGATCTTCGGTGTAAAAAGGTTGTAGACCACTGACCTACCCTATACTAGCATTTGTGTTATCTGGTAGTCTATGGCAATGCCAAGCAAAAGCAGAGATAAAATGCAGTCTAGTTTCCTGTCCATATTCATAGTGAATCCCTCTGTTGTCTGGCTGTTCACACTTTGAGAGCATTTAGTATCTTCTGTATGTGGCCTTGGTGATGTTGTCAGATTTATTTAGCTGGGAGTCCATAGAACTGAAGACTCTCTCACAATACATGTCTGTGAATGCTGTCAAATGTCTTTTGAAAAAAAAATCAATGAAATGGATGATGGGGGATTTGGAGGACCTTGCTAATCTATATATTCTGTGATGCTATCCAATATGAATATCTGATGTTCAGAGGATCTATTGGGTCTGATTCAACGCAGTCTCTATCTAAGATGAGTTTTTCATCCTATACTGTATCACATTGCAGAAGGATCATGCTACAACTGAAAGTAGTTCAACCCCTCTACATTTATTAGTAAGAATGGGCACATTTATGCTACACAGTTATTTCAAAATAATGGGAGTTATTTAGAAATAACCAGGTGACCATTTACACAGCAAGCCCATTATTCCAAAATTAGTTTGAAATAATGGTCTTGTTATTTCGAAATAATAACCCCTTAATCTAGAAGGAACAATGCTTATTTCAAAGTTGCTATTTTGAAATAGGGTTAGTGTGGACACTCAGCTGCTGTTATTTAGAAATAACTACTCCCCAGAGTCATTCAGAGTAATTACTCCCAGTGCTTCCTGGGGCTCTAAGTCAAGATAGCGTGTCCACATTAAGGGAGCCTGCCTTGGACTAATTTTGAGGTTACCCTGTAGTGTGGACATGTTATTTTCAGAATAATCCAGTAGTGTAGCCATAGCCTAAGATAATCCTTTTTGGGGTATTCTGGCAATGACAGCATGCTTCCATGGGTTAGGAGGGATCTCTTTTCCCCAAACCTCATTGAAACTAGTAAAAATGTTCAAGTGCTTTTAGCATTTCTCTTGTAGTTTGATCATTTTCTGCCATTCTGTTAGAAGTATAAACTTCTATTAAAAAGCTAACATCTCTACTGGGCCAACGTTAAACATCAAGTTGATAAGGGTCACATTTCAGCAAAATCTGGTATGGAAGTGAGTCTGGGACTGTTGAGAACTTTGAAACACTCTGTTCATTTTTCTGTGAGAGCATTTTTCCATCTCGCTTTTTATCCACCCATTTCCTGTTTTGAGATTTCTACACAGGATTTTAGTCACTTGGTAAATGACTCCGTGGGTTCCCATTATAGCACAAACTTCAGCAGTTTGGTTTTCAACTTATCTTCTTTATCTTTCCTTGCTTTGCTTCTCATGGTTTTGTTTGCTTTCTTGTACCCTTCCTCCCCCCCCCCCATTTCTTCCCGATATTTGCTTGGTGTGAGCATTCAGGAATTTTGCTTTCAGTATTTTTCTGTTCTCACTGAGATCTCCTATCTTTTAGTTTAGCCTTTTCTTGCTCTATGTTGATATCCAACTGCGACTGTTATGCCTGAATCACGTTGTCTTGAGTCCTGCCTGTGTTTCTTCAGGGCCAGTCTGTTTCTCTTTCTCTGCCACCAGTAGTCCCTCAAATCTGTTCCTTAGTCCAACATGGAATTTCTTCAAGTACTCTTTTGAATTCAATTTTTGTTCTGTGTTTTAATTTTCTTTACCACTTTCTGCTCAAAAGTGACCTCTCTCAATTCTAATTTCAGTTTAGCAATTCAAAAATTGTGGTTGCTGTGGTCATTAGTCCACTGTTCATTTATTTTATATCAAAAGTTGTTAAGGCCTCTTTTTTTTTTGGACAGAAAAGCTTCTTATACGAGAGTTAAACACCTAGAGTTATTTAATGGAAATGGCATGAGGTTTTAATGCCCAATATGTAATGTGTCATCACGATGCTTTATTACATGCTGACAGACCATTATCAAATGGGTGATACAAGAATAATCTGCTGTTGAACACAGAGACTTAAGTTCTCTGTTCTCAGTCAAATATAGCACGGGAACGTGGACATACCATGTGGGTTTATCAGATCTATTAATTTGGTTAGTCTTTGTTTGGGCTGAGAGTTTTCAGTTGATATTATGAATGTGTTAACAATAACTATGTGGCTTGAATATAAATACACTTGACTTAGAACATAGTTAATTTAATTGCTATATTGGTGTGTAGCAGCTGTTCACTTGACACTTTGGATATTGATATTGAATATTGAAATATTAAGCTAAAACAAGTTTCTCGTTAATGATTGGGTTGCACAATGGTGTTATTACAACACTTCCTTTAGTACAGAGTTATTTAGATTATTTTCAGCCTTTATCTTATCTCTGAGAATGATTGTCTGCAAATAAAGTTAAAGCAGAAGAATTTTATAGTACTGTGTATGTAGCTGCCCTGTACTACACCTTGCTGGCAGAGTGTGGTGCAGCTGGCAATCTTTGCCTCAGTTTCTCTTTCTGAAGTTGGTTTCCTTTGCTTTCCAGACACTAGACTGTGCTGGAGATGTGGCTTTCTCCTCCAGACACATCACAAACAAATTTTGACCCCTAGTACTGTACTGTATAGCAAAAGTCCGATTAAATATTCCTCCCCAAATAAAAAGGCTTTTCTATCTTTTGGGGACTATTCATCAGTCTGCCCTATTCCAGATCCTTTTTCCAGTCCCTTCCTGCATTACTCTTGAGAGTCTCAAGGATAGAAAACCTCAAACCCTAGACCAGTTCTCCTGTTCTCTGTTCCTTGAATCCTTTCCTGCTCCGTGCCCTGAAAGCTGATTCTCTGGACTCACCACCTTCCAGTCCAGCCTAACCTGCAGTTCACCCCAGATTGATATCTCTCAGGCCTTTCATAAGGCCCAGGTGTCCAAGTGAGCTATTCCCTCAGCCTGGGAAGCAACTAATTTATTATGGCACAAGTCTGATGTATCCCATCTCTCCTTGAAAAATAATGCACACTATGACAGGCAGTAAGCATGTACTGTACACAGAATACAAATTTGTAGCTGCCAGTGATATTATCATCCACCTTATCTTTCTAGTTTTACTGTCTTTAGCAATGATCATGTCTTGCTGAATGCAACTCAGTGAATAATGCCATGGTAATTTTTAAATCTGGGTTCCTTGATTTCGACACTAAAAGTTCTCAGGTGATTCACACATCAGATTATTATCCATCTTCTCATTTTTAAAAATGTATTTCTAATTTCAAATAAATTCACTTTTAGCTACTATGTGTAGGTAACAAAACTCATCTTTTGTTTCTACTTAATTTAAAAAGATGAGGCATCACATATTCAACATTAAACACAGTGTTGGTTTATAGATTTTTTTAAATCACTTTCTTCCCCCAACAAGGTTATGTATCTCACCAAATGACCTGCAATTTGAAGTTGAATATTTGATTACTAGAATCTGATGTTCACAAAGCTCCACTAAAATCAATGAAAGAAAGGTTCAGTTCTTCTAATTAGAAGTCTGAATATATGGGAAGTGGGGGGAGGAAGAAGACAGGTAGACTTCTGACATTGAACAAGGAGTCTTTGTTATACCTAGTGGACTTATTCTCATGAAGAAAAGTGCTGTATGCAGTGTCTAATCATCACAGTTTGCTCTTAAATTTAATATAATGAATAAATGTTTTTAACAACCAAGTGCAATGTGTAGGAGTGAAGTATTAGACTAATATTTAAAAGAACCTTCTAACACTTAGTAAGTCAGCATGTTTCAGTGGAAACAATATTAAAAACTAAGGTATTTTGTGGCATTATGGTATTTGCTGATGGAGAATGAATGTTAATTGATTCAAATCACTTTTAATTAAGATAGTTTTGAAAAGTTTCAGTAGTATATTTCTTCAGAGCTGTTTAACACCATGGTACAGTAGATACAAGACTTATCAACAAGATTAATTTGTCTCTGTCTCGGCATACTGTGGCAGAAAGCCCCTTGGGAGAAAAACATCTCAACAGACGTGTGAAGCTATATGCTGCAGCTACAATAAACAACATTCCACTGATGCCAAATTTAACAAGCAGCCCATTCTTCCTCCCACCCTTCAGTTGCATAGAGATAAACTTCCATTTTATGATAGATATATATTTAAAGTGCAAATTTCCTTTCTGTGCTTTGACTGCTGACTAACCCTTCAGTTAGGAGGCTGATCAACTAAATTATTTATTTCCGAAATTCTTATTACTATTCATCTAACACCCATCAAGTACAGTATGTGTAAGTATCATTTTACTGAACAATTACACTGAAAAGTATGGCCACTTCTGGGATGCAGCACAGCTGTCATATTCAAGAACACCACTACTACATAACAGTTTGGATAAAAATAATTTGTCCAAGTGACGTGACAGGATGTGGAAATTATATAGGCAATTATCTTGGAACTTGGTTCGTAAAGCCAACAGTTTGGTAATGCTCCTACTTTAGCGAGAAGTGCCATGGGTATTTCATAGTACGTACTGATAACTCAGATTTTACAAAACACTTTTATATTTAACTATTTTATTTTCTCCAGGAAATCTCTTTCTAAATTATAAATTAACTTTGTTTACCCCCTATATTAAGATTATTCATATTGCTTCCAGGTTGCCATACTAAAGACTCATATTATATAAACTCTAACATTTATCATATCATTTGCAAATGGTGCTAGGCTGTATTCTCAATGAGTAACAGATAAAAATCAAAGCAAACTCTTGCACTAATATACAAAGACAATTTGTCTCAGATCATTGTTTGCTGCTATTTCCTCCAATAATAATATTTTAATGACTTCTGTACAGAAGTTCCCTAAGGACTGACATACAAAAATAAATTAGCAATAAATAAAGAAATTGTAATATAAATAAATGCATAATCTCAGCACTCCATGATCAGATAAAGTCTAAGTTAGAACCGTTTACATTTTCATTATTCTATATTTTTAAAAAATAATTTCCCACTCCATTTTCATTCTGTATGTTCACATTTTTCATGACATGTACTGATTTTCCCACTAACTTTTAATAATCTTTCATGAATTTATTGACCCTCAAGATAATCCTCACTGGATGTATTTATTGTCACCCTTTTATAGCTTACCCAGCTAGCTACCAGAAAAGCCCAATTCACAAGAAAACCAGGGCTGCCAGAAGCAGTGGCTTAACTTTCAGCATGGGAACTTTCCCTGTAGTTTGGATTCTAAGGGTACATCTGACAATGGAGCTATTTAGGGATAGTGGAAGTATCCTGAAATAGCTACCCCTGTCTTTTAAACATGCCCTTTATTTCAAAATATTTTTTGAAACAACAGGCACGCTATTTCGGCATCCCTGTAACTGGGCGAGGGATATGTCAAAATAGCACGTTATTTCGAAATACAATAGAAATAAGATACGCAATTTGAGTAGCACAAATTGTATATCTTATTTCAAGTTTAGGGTGCTGTGTAGATGCATCCTAACAGAAATATGGGAGCCTTATAAGGAAAGTTTGTACAGGGGAAGCTGGGATCCAGGGGAAAGGAAGACAAGTGGAACAGAGAACGAGGAATTAAAACAGAAGGTGGAAACAATAGTGGAAATCTCTAGTGTTGCCAGGGTAAAAGACATTTCAAGCTTATGTCCAAGATGGAGCCTCTTTAGATTCCATCTTGTTTTCCTTCTTCTCCCTGTGTTACCCTTTTCCCGCCGAAACCTAAGTGCACACGGTCATCTGCTCGGTGCACCCCGCACTATAGTTTGCACTCAGTCCAAAACTGTGCACTGGGCACTAAAATGAGCTGCACACCGCTCAGAAACTGTGCACCCCTCCCTAATGGAGTGTTGCACATGGCACCATTTGCTGCACGGCACCATTTGCTGCACACCACCCTTACCACCCTTTTCCCGCCTTGAAGGGCTTATAAGCCCTGATCAAGGAAGGGTTCGGGTTCGCCACCGTCCGTCCGTATCGTAGCCTGTCAGTCACTGTCTGCTGTTAGTGTCTGTTCGTCTCCCGTGGTGATCCATTTTAGTTTGTGGGTTCTGGTATAAGGATTTGTTTGAGTGTGGGAGAGAGAGCCTCGCGAGTGTGGGAACGCCCCACTTAAGGATTATTGGCTTCTGTCACATGGACTTGAACTCATTTACCATCATCCTTACCCACTGGATTGGACTGGAAGTCGAAGGGCTACCAAGCACCAATCCCAGAGGGAATCTACCCGACCCACTGGAGGTAGAGATCCACCTGCAGGAGGGCCGTTCGACTGGATTACCTTTCCCTGTCAGCGAGGGACTCCCTGCTGTCCTCCCCTAAGGCTTTACACTAGCCACAGGGTAGAAGGTTGCAGGCATCAATCGCCATCTGCCTCTGATTTGTAAAGTATATTCCCCTTTGTTGTATCCGGGACTTATCTATCTTTTTTTCTTCTGGGATAGGGTGGTTCACGCTGTTGTTGTTGATGTATGTTACACTGTTCAAAAATATATGGTTTGGCCCTAAACATTGGTTTAGCCTGATTTGTGGTTACCCAATCCAACGGTGATCAGATACGTAACACCAGGCCGAATCTGGCTTCTGGGAGGGGGGACACCCGGCTTTAGGCCGTGGGCTCAGTTATTGCCATTAGCTTTAGCTCCCACAACAATTGCTTACCTCAGTTCCCCAGGTAACACTAGAGACCAAAAGATGTGCTCCTTGAGTAGTAGTGGGGGAAACAGAAACCCAGAGAAGGGTCATCAATGGTGCCTGGGGAAGCAGAAACTGAAAAGAGAAGTGGGCTTGGTGATTGTAGAGGATGGACACCATGAGAGGGGCAAAGCAGAGATCTACAAGGAAATGATGAGGTGAGGAGTGGAAGTGATAAGGAAAGAGGGGAACCAGGAAGAGGAAACTGGGGAAACCATGGAAGCAGGAACCTAGAAAGGGGGGAGTAGAGATGGAGAGGGAAAAGTTGACTCAGGAACAGAAGTGGAGACCCAGGACTGGGGAGAAGCAGGGATTCAGAGATATACGAGTAGTGAACATACAGATATAGGTGGAGACAACAGGGACCTTGAAAGTGTGAACAGAGATGGAGAATGGGAATGTCGGCAACAAGGAGACTCTGCCAGGGGTGGGAAAAAAGTAAACAGAGATCCTCACATGGGTAAGACAATGTTGGACCAGCTATGGGGGGGGGAGGGGGAAGGAGAGAATGGGGACCACAAAGAGCCCCTGACATGGGGAGGGGCCAGCTAAGCTTGGACACACAGGGCTCCTGGCATGAGAGAGGGGAGAGGAACTGCACTAGTCCCTGAAATAGAGGGGCATGAAAGGGTGGCACAAAGGGAGCTTGAGGGCAGAATGAACCCAAGTAACCGCTGACAGGTACATGTTCCTTTTGACTTACAGACACTATGAAGCTGCGACCCCCTAAAGAGTAAATATACGCAAATAAATATGAAATAAGAAAAAAAAAACATGATATAATGAAATGTGCTTCAGTGGAAGGAGCAGGGTGTTTATTAAGCTTAATCCATGCATACTTGTAAAGTATTTGACTATTATTGTCAATATTCTCAGATGAAAGTTCACTAGTATAAGTTACACCGATGTAGTACCTTTCCAAGGATCTCATGAAACTTTACAAAGACATATAAGCATTATCCGTATTTTACAGATAGGCCACTGAAGCAGAAAGATACTAATCATTACTACAGTGAGAAATGGAATCCAGGTTTCATTATTCCAAGTATCTTGCTCTAACCACTGCCTGACACTATCAGGCCTTGTCTTCGCTTACCCGGAGATTGGCGCTCAGAGGATTCAACCTCGGGGGTCGATTTAGCAGGTCTATTAAAGACTTGCTAAATTGACTTCTGACTGACTTCTGTACTCCACTGGAGAAAGAAGAGTAAAAGGGAGTTAAACAGGAGAGTTTCTCTAATCAACCCACACACAGTGGAGCTGCCATGGTAACTAGAACTATTCACATAGCTGTAGATGTGTACCTTAGTTTAACATTGCTCAGTAGCATAGACCAGGCCTCATTTAGCACAAAATGGTGTTACATGAATGCCAATGCAGAAGTATGGGGTCACAAACTGATATCTTTCTCTTATTCTTTTTAGGGTTCGTTTTTTTGTTTTGTTTTGTTTTTGAAATTTTGCATGCTTATCTTGATGGACACAGAATATGTACATAAAATTAGGATAGTGCTATGACAGATACTACAGCTGAAAATGAACTTTCTACCCTGGACCCTGATTACGTCAATGTCAATGAAATAGTATTGTGAAATGCAGATATTATTACCAATGCAGGTCTGAACATTGAGTAGATTCATTTTTAATAAGTGACTTATAATTTAATATTTGGATGTCAATATGTTTTAAGAATTAGAATACCTAGACATCCCAGATAGTCATCAACCACTACTGAAGAACTCTATTTCCATTATCTCCATCTGTGCTAGTGAAAAACCTTAATGTACCTTCAAAACAATTAATTAAATACTAATTGTGGCTTAGGCAGCTCATTCCACCCTTTATCTTCACATTGGTAGTTAAAAGGTGATTTTAATTGCCATGCTAACAAGATATAACGAAGAGTAAAACTTCTTCTGATTAAATAATATTTGCATGAGAACTGCTGTTGTGGGTTTTTCCGTTCCTGGGAGGTTGTCTGTCTTTGGTGCTTTTTTCTTCTCTATTTTCATGTGTTTTGCAAGAAAAATGTTTTACATGTTAAATTAAACACACAAAAATAACGAAGTGCAAAGGAGCTGCAATAGTAGCACATATAGGGTATGGCTATACTTCATTCCTCTCTCTCAAGAGGAATGTAAGTGCAGATACCCGAAATTGCAAATGAAGCGGGGATTTAAATATCCTCAAAAAATGAGGAATAAGGGTTATTTTAAGGGAAGGGTTTTATCTTGAAATAACCCTGTTTTTTCTCTCCAAATAGCGCTATTTTGAAATAGCACCATAGCGCGATTATGCAAATGAAACGCAGGATATTTAAATCCCCACTTCATTTGCAATTTTGGGTGTCTGCAAATGAAGAGAGAGGAATGAAGTGTAGACATACCCATACAGACTATCACAGTAGCCTTCAGAAAGTCAGAAATACTGCAGAACTGTAAAAAACATGACTCCAATTTTGCATAACTACTGAGCGTCAGAGGAAATAAAATACTTTTTCAAATAATCTTCTGCAAAATTCTTTAGTGCCTTTAATGGGGAGGAAGAATGTTTCAATGTTTAGAATGCTAGCTTGGAATCTGGGAGACCTCCATTTTCAGCTTCAGCACAGTTTCTATGTGACCTGGGGTAGGTCACCTATTATCTTTGTGCCTCTGTTCACCTTTTGTAAAATGGGGAAAGCAGTACACTGTTCCCCAGGCCTGGACAAAGTATGGCCTATGACCCACATCTGGCCCATGAAGCCGCCAGATCCAGCACACGGAGACAACGGGGAGCCCCAGGAAGCTCCCCTGCTTGCCCCCCATGCTGCACAGAATTGCGGCTGCAGGGCACTTTCTCTTTATGAGTCTGGAGGGGAGGGCGGAAGATTCAGATGCTGCTCCCGCCCCCAACATAAGCCCATTGGCTGGTTTCTGGCCAGAAACTAGCCAGTGGGAGCTGTCTGTTTGAACAACAGGCAGCCACAAAGCACAACCCTCCTAGTCAGTTACTCACTCAACCACATGGTAGGTAGAAACATTTTAAGCTCTGCAAGCCATTAGATCTGCAGGTAGGCAGGTTTGGCTGGTAAGTCTCTGGCCAGAGCTTGCCTCTGGCACCCCAGACCCTCCCTTCCCCAACGCTCTGCCCCTTACTCCTGCCCCGCCATTCCACATGCACTGATATCCCCTCCCAGATCAGGCACCCCAATCTCATGACTAAGACCACAATCCCCTACTATCCCAGGTCACATTCCAAAACCCTGCACCCCAGTTCCCTGCCCTAGATCACAACTGCCTCCTTTATCCAAACTCACTCCCAGATTTCATTCTCCCTCCTGTACCCCAATCCCTTACCCCAAACTCCTTTCTGCACCTAACCTCAATCCCACATCCTGCACCTCCTCCATTAATACCATGGAAGAATGCAGCCTTTGACCACTTTCCAACATCTTGGAGTAGTCCCCCATTGAAAATTATTGCCCACCCCTGCTCTTACCTCTCACAAGTGTTATAAGCATAAATATACTCAATACTGTGAGGCATTCAGATACTACGGTGATGGGGGATAATGAGCATCTAAGATAAATATGAAAGCTTTTTGACTTTTACAGATAGGTCTCATATTAGTTTCACATTATGATCTTATACCAGCTCTTTATACATTTATTCTTTCCTTCATAACATTGGAAAATAATCTTTTTGGAAAAAACTATCACGGTCAAAAACACAATGCATAGCACTTAAAGTCACCTCCTATAGCCAAACTTCAGCAATTCCAAATGTCTGGGTGCCAGAATTTTTTTTTTTAAGTTGCAATTACAATATAGTCTTGAAATACATGATTACAAACAGGTACTAATATTTTCTGCAGGACTCCTGCATCATGCAGTGTGCTTATTTGGGAATCCTCATCTAGTAAGGGAGCAAGCAGTTCATCATTTATTTTCAGCCCATTATTCAGAGCAAGAGTCCTAACATTATTCAGGCTCACCATCCAAATTACGTATTAAATAAGGCAAGAGAAGACCCTTTCTTTCTGTCTTTTCTGCCACTGAGTTTCTAATTACATTGGTATACATTAAAAATCCACTAACTTAAACAGATTTATTTCTTGGGCAACTGCTAATAAAGTTTGGCAAGTCAGAGGCCCTTCAGTGTCATTCAACATTATTTTATTTATAGTGAGATTTCCAGACACAGGGAGAAAAAACACAGAACCTGGTCCTATAATTAAAAAGCTTCATAAATCAGACAAAAGGAAGACAGTGTATCATCTTGGATAAGTTTACTGGTGGAAATATAATTTTGCAACCTTATTCTGGGCTGGATTATGTGATACACTAGCTATTCAAATCCCCCTGCTTTTGTTCTCATATGAAAATATTTTACTTTTGTTACTATGTATTAATTTTAATATTTTAACTGCAACTATTAGGGTTAGCTGAGATGTTGTTCACTGCATCCTTGACTTGACCATTGGAGTAGAGGAGAAAGAGGATCCCTAAAACATTTCTCCTACTAACCCAGGAAACAGGATTTATTACTACAGTTGGCATTTATATAATGACTAAAATACCCTAGTCTCTTTATAAAACTTGAAAAAAAATCCCATCCCTAGATTCAGCCCTTAAAATGCAGGTTGGCAGTAAGATTACTTTAGATATGTAATCTAAGAAGATGAAAAACAGAAGGCACTTGTTTGATCCTCAATTAGGAAAACATTAGAATTGTATATTCTAAGATAGTTAGAAAATGAGTGAAACAACTGTGTTAGGTTAAAATATCCCTGGGTAAAAAGAGTCACCTTGTCAAAATGACAGCTTTAGGGGACATATGCACCCTTCCACTATGACCTGTATGTCATGTTGGCTTAGAAAAAATTTGCAAGCCATTTTCATAAGCAGCAATGATCCCGCAGAGAAGAAGGTACCAAGGGAAAAATGTCACTTGACAAAGTAAGATATACTTACTCAATGAGAATGCTCTGGTTTCTATTTCTCCTTTTCAATAGAAGCACATCACGTGGAATGGATATTATAGTATACAGTGGTTTTATTATAGACAAGAACACATACTTCAGCAATGAGGACAAGTAGATAGTTATTTTTGCCATCAGGGCCATGGTTAAGATTTAAACATGGTCAGTGAGGATACTTAGTGGTAGTTCAGTAGCATACATGGTGGTTCCAGCACATTTTACAGTGTATAGTCAACCACACATTGGCATTTTCCACACAGATCAAAGACCAAATTACAGAGAATCATCAGTTAAAATCTACTTTGAGTAATTTTCATTCTTCATGAGGAAGACATATGATCAAGACAGTTTGAGGCATCATGTATCAAGACTACCCAGAATATCCCCCTCTCTAAATACATACTAAATCAAATTTCCAGAACTGTCAGCTGATCCTTAAAAAGAAATAAAGGAAGACTAATGATTGGTCAAGTGTTGGCTAGACTAGAACACGCTTCCTTACATTTTATCTAGTAAAATGGAAGATTATTCTTTCAGGAAGAACTTTCTATTTAAACTGAAATTAACTTGAAAAAAACTTCATATGTGAATTGAATGGGTTTGCCACCTACGCACCTCATCAAAAGCTCATCTAAACAAATCTATGGCTTACTATGTTTTTTTTAAATGTTAGAATATAAGTTTTCAGAGCAAACACTGAAAAAGTCACTTCAAACCAACCAACCAGCAGGTTGGAGGTTCCGTGACAAAATCATGTGCATTAGGTTCTTCAAAAATATTAAGTAAAACATATTTATAAGATTACCACAAAAACAAATTCTGGGTGTAAGTCACAGTGATAGAGTGCAAGTTTATATAACTACATAACAAATAAAAACACAAAAGAATCAGGAAAACACAATTTATCACTGTCAACAAATATAGCAAGTTACCTAATAAATATGTTCTCTTAAAATAATTAGCTGCACATCTAAAATAAATACCACAGACCAAGATTAAATTTTACTTTTAAAGGAAAAGTGTCCTAATTTGAATCATGGCAAAATTCTGAATATTTACAGGGAGCTAGCCAATCTCACCAAATATAAATTATAAAAGGGGTTTTCTTATGCAAATGTTGCACTGATTTAATTACATATTAATAAAGTTAAAATGGTATAACTCTTTTAGTATGCATGCAATATAATGGTATAGCAATTCTCACATGGGAAGAGGCATAAGGTAGATTGTTATAAGGTAATATAAAGTCATCAATTCACATCGCTATAACTGCATCCACAGTAGGAGATGAACTAGCACAATTATTTTTTTGTTTGGGAAAAAGTTAAATAAACAAAGAAAATCACACCTTTAATTGACATGGCTCTGATGATGCAAAAACAGTGTGAAGACCAGGATATAGGTTTGTGACTGCAGTTATGTCATCACCCAGTTCGATATAAGTTCCACTCTGTACATAAAATGTTCAAAGTGAGGATGTGCAGAGGCATAGTACACAGATCCTACAGGAAACTGGCTGCAGGTGGGAAGCATGATTATAGGTGCTGGCAATCTATAATAAAGCTCTGGGATTTACAAAATTTGCATAATGATCATCCAACCAACATCAGCACACAGTGCTGTGCCTTTCTGAGAGATTTTACTGGCATTTCCAGCCTTTCCTCTGCTTGCATTACTTTTCTGTGTCCTCTAGAAGAGTGTGCCTTCGGGCCATAGTGCCCAAAATAATCTGAACTTTCACTGGGTGATGACATAACTGCAGTTACAAACCTGCATGTTTTCAAGCCTTCATCTCAACTAACCCAAAAGCCCGTAAGCCCCTTCACAAGAAGAAACTGCACGTGCCAGGCCTGGCAGAGTTTCTGAGTTTGATCTAGCCCCTGTTGAAATCAATGGGAGTATTTCACCAACTTCAACAGTAGCTGGATCAAGCTCTCTCTGCTTTTTTCCAATTCCAATTGTTTTGATTAGAGACGAGAACTGTACTAGTCTATCAATCATAAATGGAATTATCCAAAGAAAAATGTGTAGTCAAATTCTTCTTTGAGTTTTTAAACCTATTCTACAAACAGATGTTACTTTTGTTTTTCAGTCTCTTTTATAGAACTGGTGATGCTGAAGTCTTATTTCAGCTGGTTGACACAGTCAACGGTCTGGCTTCTATACTGTTCTTTAGTTACAACAGTGAGAATACATTAATTTTCCCACACATGCTTTTATGGCTTTTGTTACATATACAATAATATTTCTTTGAATCTGCATGAGATGACTTCACATATTCAAGAACAGGTCACTGTAACAACATGTTCTGAAAAAAAACTAGCAAGCAGTCTACTTGTTCATGTTCAGAAAGTAGGTTACCCTATTTTTTTCCTGATTTTTACATGCCATTATTTAAGAATTAAAATTCCTAGTTTTCTTCCTGATTTTAAATGCTATTAGTTAAGAAGAACTAATTTCTTTCCCCCAATACCTGAAAAAAGGGTCTAAATAAAAAGGAAAACACCTTTAAACAAGTCATCTAATCCAGCCCCCTACACATATGACAGGACAAAAAGTATTAACTAGACCATCCTTGATGGGTGTTTATCTCATCTGCTCTTAAAAATCTCCAATGGTTATCCAACTAGTTATGCTGCAATTTAAGCCTATTTCTTCTCCTAACATCAGAGGTTAAGGAGAACAGTTTTTCTACCTGCTCCTTCTAACAACCTTTATGTAGTTGAAAACTATTATTTCTCTCCTCAACCTTCTGCTCTGTAGAGTAAAATAAATAAATAAATAAATAAATCATTTTTTCAATCTTCCTTTATAGCTCATGTTTTCTAGACCTTTAATCATTTTTGTTGCTCTTCTCTGGAATTTCTCCAGTTTAGTCACCTTTCCTGAAATGTGGTGCCCAGAACTGGACACAGTAATCCAGTTGAAGACTAATCCAGTGGTTCCCACAGTGGGCTGTGGCTCTCTGGCTGCTGGGTTACGGAGGCTCTGAGGGCCAGGCTTGGGGTATATCACTCTTGCTACGGCTGTTGGGAGAATTGTGTCCTGCCCTGCCTCTCAGCCAACCAGCATGGGGCAAGGTCCTCCACAGCCAGAGGAGACCCCGCCCCTACCTGGTGCTGGTTTGTTGAGAGGTGGTGCAAAACACGCTTCTTCCAATAGCCGCAGTGGGAGAGAAGTTGCTGGGCAGCGTACTCCAGTCTCGACCACTAGCCGCCACGATGCAAGCAGCAGCACAGGGTTAAGTGAGGGAGATGGGGCTGGTACTGGGTGGAGGTTCTGGGGGCAGAGGGTACACTGTGGCTCTGAAAACAGGAGGCTGGTACTGGAGGGTCTGGTGGTGGGGGACTCTACGGAAACGGGTTTTGATACACAGGCATTAGGGATGGGGGACTGGAGAGGGGGTTGGGTGCAGAGGAATCTGGGGTCAGTGGCTGATGCTGGGAAGTGGAGGGATGGGGGGCTCTAAAGTTTAGGGCTGGCACTGGGGGCTCAGCTTTTGGCAGACCAGTAATGTTTTATTCATATATTTGCATATTCATCAATCACAGAATGAATATGCAAATAAAATGTTGCGGTCCTCCAAAAGTTTGTGAATGGGTTTGCCGATCCCCGGTACCAAAAAGGTAGGGAACTACTTACAACACTCCTACTAATGCATGCTAGAATGATGCTTGCTTTTTTTCATAATATTACACTTTTGACTGATATTTAGCTTGTGGTCCACTGTGACCCTTCGATCTCTTTCCTAAACATTCCTTCTTAGACATTTATTTCCCATTTTGTATGTGTGCAACTGATTCTTCCTTCCTAATTGGAGTACTCTGCATTTTGTACTTATTGAATTTCAACCTATTTACTTCACACAATTTCTCCAGGCCATTTTGAATTTTAATCCTACCCTCCAAAGCACTTGCAATCCATCACAGCTTGGCAACTGTGTGCAAATTTTGTAAGTACTTTCTCTTTACCATTATAAAAATCACTGATGAAGAAACCGAGCTGAAACCAGACCTAAAACTGATGTTTTCAGGATGCCACATGATATGCCCTTTCAGCCTGACTGAACTACTGATAACTTCTCTCTGGGAATGGTTATCCAACTAGTTATGTGCTCACCTTATACTACAAGTGGGATGCTCTGTTTGTTATTTCAAAATAACTCCCCAGTGTTAGCAGGGCTAACTTACAAAGAACAGAAAATTAGAAAAAAAAATATTGTAGCATCTTGTTGCCATAATTTTCAAAAATCCTAGTAATATGGAGTTCCTCAACTTTCTAGGTGCTCACTCTGAGGTTCTCTCAGTTTGGTCCACCAAAAATTGAGGAGTCCGAAGTCACTAGTCACTTTTGAAAATCTTAGCCAGTCATGTTCCCCTCCCTCCCAAACCCTGCCACACACCAAGTTTGCTATATTGTAGAAGTACATGGTTAAACTCCCTCGGAGATGTCTTAATCAAACTGTGTTAAAAGTTCACTGGCCAAGCAGTTTTAATAGAAAATAAAAACCAGTTACTAAGGGAACTCTGTATTTTAGGCTATGGTGGACTTAATTCGAAAACTGAGGAGCACTCAGAAGTCACTGTGGTTCAATGAGTGCTGTAGGTGCTCAACATATTCGCAAGAGAGGTCAAATGCCTCTATCTGGATACACACAAATAGAAGCTCAGAACATTTTTGATAACATTTGAAAATGTCCTAATATTTCTAAAGTGAAAGGTGTCCTTGAATAAACCACCTTTCAATACAAAGACTATATATACTCACTTAAAACATAATATTTTTATTTCAAACCTTTCCTCCTAATTGATTGATCTCCAACTTAGTGCTACCTCAATTCACTCTAATTATAAGGTTTATTATAACATCATTTTGGTACAAATCTTATACACCTAGGCACCTTACGTAAGGTTTGTCAAAGAAAAAATATCTATTATTTTGCTAGAAGTGAACCTGTCAGATTTGTTCACTGGGTTGAAAAGAGAAGTTGTAGTCACACACTAAGCATTTTTATGTTTTATGATTGAGGAGGATTAGTTCAGTCACACAACAGCACAAAAATGATCAGAGAAGGAGAACAGCAACTGAAGTATAAACTAATCTTTTGTCCAATCTAATTCATATTTGTATCTTCTCCCCTCTCTTCTGGGGTCCAAAGGGATGGAAAGTAAAGCCTGCATTTTGCAGTCTTCTGGAACTTTAGAAAGCATAGATATTAGGAGCCAATTGATTCCTCTTTCCCCACCCTCTAGGGCTCTCTCATAGAATGCCCTCGTGAACTACATAATGTCATTCTAGCTAACCAGTAAGCTCAACACATTACTTTTTATCATGCTGAAATGACACACTGTGTTTAGGCTCACAGCTGAACCAGATTTTTCAGCTCATAATAGTAGTGTTGGGAGAACATCCATTTATAATATGGAGCCTCCAAGCTCAAAAAGAAAGATGTTAATTGCCAAAGTATCTTGATTATAGAGATGTTTACAGAATAAAATTAAAAAACACAACAAGAAAGAAAGTTTTTCTTGGGAGTAAATCCATATAAAAAGAAATCAATTAACTGCAACAAATGAAAACAAGCCAATAATTCACCACAAAATGCCTTAGAAGAGACATCGCCTATATGAATGACAGATGCAGAATAGCATCAACATCAAGTATGCAAAACCAAGGTTGAAAATTGACACCAGAAACATTAACTTGGTTTTTCTGTATTTTCAACATAACAATTAAGTTATTTTCATACTAACCCGGAAGACTTTAAACTAGAGCATCTTTTGTTTAGTTTACAAATTCCTCTTCTGAAAACACTGCCTTACCTTTGTTCATGTCAATCAGCTGCTTCTTCTTTTGCTGCCGCTCCAGTTTCTCTCGTTCAGCTTTCTCTTTGGCCAGCTTGGCTCTCTTGGTCTTCTCCTCCATTTCTCTTCTCTTGTTGTTTTCCTTCAGTGCCTCCTGCATTAGAAATGTTGAAAATAGGAGTATTCCATTATTTATGCACTGTAAATTAGGAAGCTGGTAATTTAATACACACAAATTTATGTGTCTGAGTAGACTTTGCTCATAATGGGGTGCCACTTGTTTCCTGAAAAGAGATTCATGTGCTTTTGATAACATTGAGTGAACAACTTTATTCAGTCAAAAAACTCCTGATTCTTTTTTTTGCTATAAGAAAAAATCAGGTATAAACGAAGTCAGAATATTACAGTTTGGGGAGGTGGGAAATTCAAGAATCATCTGTTGTAAAGAATTACTCAAGGACGATATTTTGCACAAGTGAAGCAGATTTCTACCTAGATTAGATACACTTAAAAGTGTGGTTTTGAAATACATAGTGCATACTAGACCAGTAATGAAATGAGGTGTTAATCTACTCTTTTATCATGTATCCAATAAGGGGAAAAAAAAAGTTAGTACCTAATGATCCCGAACACATACCAATCTATACAACCCTTACAGAGAGAGCAACATGAAATACTAATAGGTTTGAGAGAGACACAGAGAGAGAGAAAGATGATTAGAAATACTGAAATAGTTCTTCACAACTAAAACAGCAGGTAATGGCGATGGGGAGATGAAAATGCATGAAATTATTCTATAGCAACCCCCTGGGCTTATGTAGGCAAGATAATGGACCTACATCAGACGTCTCAGGCAGAAACTTGAGGATGGCAAGTGGCACGCTGGCAGAAAGGCAAGTCCTCAGTGTGAAGGCACTTTAAATACAAGTTACTACAGTTCTGTTGGTTTCTACTGCAATTTAATTTACACTTTCTAAAATGTTCTGGCTGAGATTTTCAAAGGAGTCGAGATGATTTAGATTTATAATGTGCATTGCCACTAAGGGAAGCTATCTGTCTGAATTTCTTAAATTCTAAAAACCCCAGCCTCTGTCAGCACAAATCATGCAAATGACAGACAAAACCTACAAATAAGAAGGAACATTTTAAAGTTTAAAAAAAAGCCCAGCATGATCTCTCTGCATATCTACCCAAATCAACTTCTGGGTTCTTTGAATGTTGGCAACATTGTTCCCATTTGTCAGCTGCTCACTCAAAAATCTCAGTACCTTCTCCCTTGCTGCCCAAACACCCTTATTTTCTGCACATTTAAGGGTATTGTGGAGACATGGCTTTATCATGATTAAATGTGAGCTAAATATTTTTGGCGAATAGTTTTTCCAGCCAGAAATTATACTTTGGCAAAATGATTTATGGATTTATGTTGAATTGGCTATATAATTTCAATTGCACACAAAAATCAAAACATTTTGAAAAAACAAGTCAAATCAAAATAATTTTTGAAACATTCTGGTATTTTGGGTCGGAGTCACTAATAGTCCTTGATGAGGGTGGTCATGATGATGAGGTTGGTCTTCTTATAACTCTTATACGGTGTAGATGCTTGGGCTCAGGGTCGAGCCAGGACTCTGGGTCAATTCTGAGCCCATATGTTTGCACAGAAACTTTTAGTCCTGCAGCCAGAGCCCTGTAAGCCCAAGTCAGCTGACCCAGGCTAGCCACAGCTGTGTACCAGGGCTTTTATCTCTGTGTAGAAGTACCCTGAAATATCCCACCATACATGGCACCCTATTTAGTAGCTAATAACTTGATTTTCCCCCCAAAGGTGCTAAGTACCCATAGCTCTCGCTGATGTCAATGGAATAGAAGGTTCAGAGCTCCTCTGCAACATTAATTTTAAAAAATGGTATTTACAGAACCACCATATCACCGGACACTTAAAAGCAACAGTATTTTGACAGAAAAGGGAAACAAAGAAGAAATCAATATTTTATCCTTTTGGTTTTTGGACAGTTATGTCTCTGCACATTTGATCACAACTGGCAAAGACTTCATTTCATTGCAACTTCACAAACTGCAATGAAAGCAAATCCCCACAACCGTAAGGAAAATAAAAACAAATAAGAAATGTCACAGATTAACAAATGAGTAGCTCAGTAGCCACTGACATACTGTGGGTACACTAAGGAACACTCCATAATGTTTTACAGTAGAAAGGAATAACCTGGAAAGCAACTTGAAAAAAATGCATCTGAAAACAGGAAAAGCATCTGAAAATTTACATTTGGCCTTCAGACAAAAATCGTAACTGAAGTGAAAAAGAATTCTGCATGATCAGGCCCATTATCTGATAAAATTATGGCTACTCAGAATGGCCTTTGTTGAAAACTGAGTGGACAAGATGAGGGTCACTGATGCTAGACCATGAGCATTTAAAGGGAACCCTACCACCTCTAACAGAATTGATATCAAACCCAAATATATATATCTAAGGATGATCAAATGGAACATGTCATTAATCAAAGTGACTCCATCTGGTTTCTAATATCTGAAGTTTCCAATATTTTATTTTGTTTCAATACTTCCACTTTTTTTGAATGTGTTCATTTGTTACTGGTGCCCTTGAGAGCTTGGTCTACAAAATTACCTTTTATATAAAGCAGTTTCTCCTGGAAACATTAAAGTTCCTGATTTTCTCTTAGCCTCATTGTCCTCTTGTTATCCTCTCAGATAATTATGTGACATCTACCTCAGAATTTTAGAATTATTGATTATTTTTCCTGATTAGGTCTTTAAGGTGAATACTGTAAGCAGAACTGCATTTAAACTATTTAAAATACAACATTTATTTATCAAGTTTAATTTTTTTGACTAAATTATTATTTGAGATTATTTAATCAGTGTTTTATGCAAATGTATCACATGCTCTCCAAATATGATTCACAAGTTTTTATGATATCTATCTAATAACATGCTCAGTCTCCATTAGATAACTAATTTTATGGGAATGAGGCAGTCTGAAGCAGATCACTTGTGGCATGCACGTTTATAAGAATATATTTATAATTATTTTCATGACACTTTTGAGTGTGAACAACTGCACACATGCATATTCATCTGAGATTTTGAAACATCCCCTCTTTCCGTTAGTATTCCTGATGCATATTCCCATAAACACAAAACTGACTATGCATGTGTCTGTGAATATGCACCGAGGCCACTATATTCAAAAGCTTTGTCTACACTTGCAATTGATTGACAAAACTTTTATCATTCACAGTTGCTTAAGACACCTCCCCTCACCCCAAATTACAAAAGTTTTGCAGTGACAAGTGCACATATGAATGTTGCTTTGTCAGCAGGAGCGCTCTCCTGCTGATAAAGCAAAAGCCACTCAGGGCAGCTAGAAGTATTTGGTTGGCAAAAGTGTGGACAAACAGCATTCACACACACAGACTTTAGTGACACAGTTTTATCACCACCGCCTTGTTACTAAAAGCTGCGTAATGTAGACATCACCGCAGGGGACAAAAGTTAGGTCTCTAATTCACATCTGAACATCCAAAATTGGTGAGAGTTGCACATGTTCAGAACTTCTGAAAAATCAACCAGAGCATTTAGGTACCTACATACAGTTTAGGAATGAAATCCTGCTTCCTTGAAATCAGTGGTAGAACTCCCATAGACTTTGATGGGGCCAAAATTTCATTGCAAGTATCTTCCTCCAGGACTTAGATTTAAAAACTTTGGTAGGAGTGTATTCAGTTCCTTCCACATGTGAAACTTGCTTGTTATAAATGAGTAAAAGCAACAGGTTGGTTGAGTTTTTGATGGTGTGCTCATTTGTACTTTTATAATGGTATGTAACAAAATGGGGATCTGAAGGTCCCCACACCAGTGGCAGTAGGGTAGCCGCATAGCAGCTAGGAGGTCCAGGGCTTTCTGCTACCCATAGCTGGGAACTGTGGATGCTCCTGCTATATGCAGCAGGTGGGAGCGGAAGGGTACCCCATTTCTTGTGGCAGCCATGAGCTGCTGAGTTTCCTATTGCCTACAGCTTTGGAGGTCCACATCCCCTGTATTGGAGGGAGTCATAGGACATCCTAGGTGCCTATGGTGGCTGAGAACTGCACAAAGGTCACTGGAAGTCATGGCTTTCATGACTTATGTAACCTATGACTAAATCGCAGCCTTACCTATTGCAATTTGTCCTGCACAGGAACTTTCCAGATAGCTCATTGTTTTTTATTTACAAAATGGACTTACTACAGTAATCCTCTAACTTACTGTACTACACAAGCGGCATTAACTGCTTAACTTCATACTTTTGTCATTAGAAAGTATTTTTTTTATGATGTCAAAGCTTACTACAAAAACTATTGCACTGAACAATAATCTCCCTCCGTAACCTTTTCATTTTAGTTTTCTACATTATTCCCTTATACCTAATACATGTTATGTGATTTGGTGAGTACTTTCTCTACTTTTTCCATAAGTTCTTCTAGTTTATGCAAATGATATAACACAGACATCTATGTTACCAATCCTGCTGGTTCAACACCAGTAATATTTTGTACTTAAAAATTGCTTTTTAAAAAGTATGTGTGACTACAATGTAGCTCAACAATAACTCAAATTATATATCACCAATTGCAGATGTACTACAAAACTATGCATTGCTCTGAAAACGCTACATATTAAGTTAACAGTTACATGTCATTTCAGTGTTGCAAAACAAAAGCAAATCCAGAGAATAAAACAGTGCAGTGGACAATTGCAGCACATGTAAATATATGAATATATTCCCTCTCAAAATATGAGTAAGTATATATAAAATCTCACAGCAATATGCTACATGAATTGTACAATTATTCAAAAAGACACATTTTTGGTCTTTAATGAAAAGGTTCAGAATTATTTGTTCTACAAGGAGGTTTTGTCATCCACTTTTCTTTGTAAAAATGATCACTGTAATACAAAGAAAAATAAGGATTACATTTTAAAGAGGAAAGTGGTAGGTATAAGAAAGAGGCTGAGCGATCACGTTTGATGTGGCAGTTGTCGTCTTAGGGATTATGTTAAAAGTGGATTTGATTAAAGTGTATGAAAATCTTCAGATGAAGTTTCCACTTTTTACCCAGGATGCTAAGACAAAGGGGTATAAGAGAAAATCAAAGGAAAAAAAAACTTTTTAGCAGATGTTAGGAAATGCTTTTTCATGTAGAAAGAATCAAATTCATTCAGTGGTTTACTATGCAATGTTGTTTGGGCTAAAATATTTGGCTACCATTTAGGCTACATCTACACTACACATTTAGGCTACGTCTACACTGCACATTTATTTCGGAAAAAGCTATTCCGGAATAGTTATTCTGAAATAGCTTATTTCAAAATAGCAAGTCTAAATTGCAGGGAAGCCTCAAAATTAGTCAGAGGCAGGCTTCCCTAATGTAGACATGCTATTTCAATTTAGAGCCCCAGGAGGCACTGGGGAGGAATAAATTAGAATGGCCCTGGTAAGGGGCTATTTCGAAATAGCAGAAGTAGAGCATCTACACAGCCCCTACTTCGAAACAGGCATTATTCTTCGAAAAATGAGGTTTACAGAAGTCAGAATAAGCCTCCTGTTCTTTCGAAATTATTTCAAAATAATGCTATTGTTGTGTAGACGCTCACATTGTTATTTTGGAAGAACAGTCATTATTCCGAAATAACTTTGCTGTGGAGACACACCCTTAGAAAACAATAAGATTCTACCATAGCAGGGAATAAAGGCTTAAAAAAAAAGAAACAAAATCAGAGGACAAATCATGTTGCTTTCTTATGTAAAGTGCTCAAAAAGAATGCAGTACTTATTTCCTCAGGCATATTAATTCTGTGTCTTCGTTAGATCAGACACTATGAAACTGTCTAGTTAATGATTAGGATTAATATGACATTAAAATATGGAAGACATATGTAATTCTGTAAGTAAATTTAATTCTCTATAATCTGGTAAAATATTTGAGGAAGGAAGAGTCCAGGTTGGAACAATTATTTTGTTAATTATGAACTACTTTGGGGTCTAAATAGAACACACAAACATAATCTTAAGTATATTTGTTGGTATAGGGCACCAGACAGCTTTCAGGATAATATTTTTTTTCCTCATCATCACATTACGATCAAATGAAAAGTTCATTTGAGCTTATTTGTACAAATGACTCCCTCTCCTGACACAGAAATAGATTCATTGAGGAAAATTATCTGTTGTTTAGGGAGCTAGCTGAAGCAAAACATGAGTACATGTTCCCCCTTGTGTTTATTAGAATTCACTGAAGTAAGCCTCTTGTTTTCGGCACAGCCAGTTTACTGCTTAGCTTCCTTAAGAAGCAAATAAAAAATTAATGCATCTCTTACATGCTGTACATATTTTGAAGTTTGATGGACAAACAGATCTTTGTACACTAACACAGTTGTGACTAGAATCTCAAAGGTAAATTATTAAAACAAGAAAGAAAGAAACAGACGGTAGTGTGCAAATCTCTTTGGATATTAAGAATGCAGTTAGTTACAAAGCAGTCATGCACTGATAATGAAAGCTGGCTATGATCCCTAAGGCCTTCCTTTAGATTTGCCTTACAACCGCAAAAAACACAATCCGAAGTTGTAAGGAAAAACTGCCTCTCTCGTCACAGCTCATTAGAATTATGAACTCTGATTAACTGGAAGTTAATCTATAAACTATAGGAAAGATTTTTTTTTAAGCCCCGCAGGTTGTCCATTTAAGTGCTGCCGTATAAAATAAGACAACGAACATGTTTTGTATCTGAGTATTTCATTACCTCTTTGGTATGAATGACAAATTCAAATAAAATGTTAGCTGAGTGATAAAGAAAAGAAAGGAACCCAGAAATACAATGAAACACAGTACAGTAAAAATTGTGTTATCCAGCACTTTACCAACTAGAAAGCTCTAGTAACCGACATTTCTGATATCTCCCTGTACAAATCTTCAATCTACTAAAGATTACTATATTGCCCAGGACAAGTTATAAAACTGCATATTCTGCACTCTTATTTTAGACTGAGCAAGCTAATATCAGGGATGTATTAAAAACAAAATAAACAAAATAAGCAAAAAAAAAAAAAATGCAGCTGCCAGGGTATGGTCATTACATATTCAGCCCAATCTCCTATCCCATTCACAATGACAACTGATGTTAATAATGATAACCCTGAAACACTGCAAGATCCTGAAGTGCCTTCTGACTCATCAAAGAAAGATTAAATTATGTTCAGTACAGTTTTAGGGTTAAGTGTATTTTTAGTGATGTGGTTGCATGCCCTGCACTGCGCACAGTGATATGCAATGTCATAAGATAACCTATTGTATAAGTGTAGACAGGTAACATTTTCTAAGTGCTTCAAGAAACCAAGCATTCTGCAGTACAGTACTACTGGATTGCTGTGTACCTGTATACCATTTTATACTTCATTCTATTTACTGTATTCTAATGATCTGAAAATAGGTATTTCATAGGTGAGTATAACTTTCACTTAACTTGAACTTTTCAGTTACCATATTTCCCAAGATGCTGGATAAAAAAACGTTTACTGTTGTATTAGATGTAGTAGGCAAACCATGTGTTTCCCAGGAGATGAATATCAAACAATAAGAAGGGTAAAAATCATGCTCGCACAAATGTGATTCAACCTTAGATTTATGCATCAAAGGCATCATGCCTGACATGGAACTTCTGAAGGATGTCATTAGGCATTATAACTCCTGACTAAGGCTATGTCTACACTACAGAGGTAGAGGGGTGTGTGTGTGTGTGTGTGTGTGTGTGTGTGTGTGTAAGTAAAATGGCTGTTTTTATGGGGGAAAAAACAAACAAACCTTCACTTACATCTACACTGCAATTGCATTGTTTTGAAAAAAAAATTGAAAGAACAGAGGGTTTTTTCCAATATTGGGAAACCTATTTCTAAGAGGAAGAAGCCTTTTTCCGAAAGAGCTCTTTTAGAAAAAGACGTGTGTGGACGGGAGAGAGGGAGTTCTTTTGAAAGAAGAGTAAAGAGGTAAAAGTACAAGTGCCTTGGTGGCCACTTTGTCCATAGTAATCACAGCTTACATGCAAGAGAGCATCCATTCAGAGTGGATGCTATCTTTCGAAAAAGCAGATTGCTTCTTCGATGCGCTTTTGCTGTGTAGACACTCTCTTTCCAAAGAAATTTTTTGGAAGATCTCTTCCGGAAAAGCTTCTTACATAAGAAGCTGGCAGTCTAGATGTAGCCTAACACAGCTACTGTGGTGTTTTCAGCAGGAAGATGAGCTTTGCTAAACAGCTTTGCTAAACAGCTTATGTTGCATCCCAGAAGTACTGAAGATGACAATTTAGGAGAGTAATGCAACAGTGGTCTTCAATGAGATCAGAGTGAATAAAGATCAAGTACATGCTATATGTCCTTTAACTCTGCATAATACATTTATGTGCTGTGCCATTTAAAGGAAAACTACCTTTATTAAAATAGAGTTTAGGAGAACAGATTTTGGATGACAGCCTTAAATGCTACTTCCATCTAAATATTTTAAATTAAAATCTTGAGATCATAAATGACATAAAAACCCTAATTAAGATAATTAACAGAAGATTTGAAATGAGAACTTACACTTCAATAAATATACCTTTCTCATTAAAAACAAAATGACAGCAAACTTGCTTCACAGAGATTTTTAGTTCTTTTTCACTTGAAGTTAAAGAAATGAAATCTTCATGCAATTTTTAAATTAGCCACTAGTTGTTATAAGTTCAATTAGGTAACTGTCACAATAGAACACAGCCACAATGATCAAGTCAGGTGAATAAAATAAAATAAAAAAGGGAGAAAAATAAAGGAATACAAAGCCATTTAAATCTGGCTTATGAATTCAGTGGCCACAAGTAGCTGTTGTTAATGAAATGACTAGGTGGTCTTAGTCCAGTGTCTACTGAATAGAGCACGGTAGCATAACAGTCATTGATCTTGTCAATATCAGCACAGACCAAACGAACTATGAAACTGAACTATTCTCCAAAAGTGGTCCTTCTGGGTCAGGGTGGAGGCTCATTGGTAAATCATTGTTTCACGTCTGATCTGTGTGCTCAGAGAGGACTCAGTTTGCTAGCACTGTATTCCTTTAAAATCAAGGTGAAATAATACTGTAAGATCGCTGTCTAGAGCACAGCTCGAGTGTAAGGCCTCAGAAACGATGCCACATTCTCACCTTGATATTGGAAATTAAAAATAATTCTCAGGAGGAAAGTTATCTGTTGAAAAACCTTCAGGAGAGTTAATGGAGAAAGCGAGGACTGCTAAGAGTGGCACAGAACCTGAGAACAGGTGTCATGTAAGTTAATTAATGCCTGTATAAAGCTGTAGAGAGTAAAAGGGAAAGGCGGCTACAGCAGCTTCATTCATAAGGCAATGAATGGGAAATCTGAAGGAATTGGTGTGGAGACCACTGTGCAATGTTTCTGTTTATCATTTCATTAGGATTTTTAAATGAACATTGTTCAGATTAATTTTTCATTGTATCTCAGTTTTGATCAGTGGTTTTAAAATCTTTTATCAGTTTTTATCTCCATGTTCTTTTAATACTTCTTATACTTGAGTTTAAAAAGGATCTATGTACTCAGCACTTCAAATATGAACATGAAGCTTCAATCCTTCTTAGCCTAAATCATAAACATATGGCTCCTGCCTTAACAATACACTGCATATGTAGCTTGTGGTGGGGATGAGGACAGACTTCTGGCAGCGATTTAAAGGGCCTACAATTCTAGCTACTGACACTGCCGAGATAGTGACCATATTGGCTGAAATCTCCAGGCCTTTTAAAAATCTGCAGGCACTGGAGCAGCTGCCCTATTTCCACCTCCTTTCAGCAGTCCTGGCCTCAGGGAAGGAATCACCACATCATTAAGTATCAGAGGGGTAGCCGTGTTAGTCTGAATCTGCAGAAGCGATGAGGAGTCCTGTGGCACCTTATAGACTAACTGAAGTGTAGGAGCATAAGCTTTCGTGGGCAAAGACCCACTTCGTCAGATGCATGTAGTGGAAATTTCCAGAGGCAGGAATAAATATGCAGGCCAGGATCAGGCTGGAGATGACCAGGTGGATCCAATCAAGGAGGATGAGGCCCACTTCTAGCAGCTGATCTGGAGGTGTGAATTCCAAGAGAATAGAAGCTGCTTTTGTAGTTAGCAAGCCATTCACAGTCTTTGTTTAATCCAGAGTTGATTGTGTCAAACTTAAAGATGAACTGTAGCTCAGCAGTTTCTCTTTGAAGTCTGGTCCTGAAGTTTTTTTGCTGCAGGATAGCTACTTTTAGATCTGCAATTGTGTGTCCAGGAAGATTGAAGTGTTCCCCTACAGGTTTTTGTATGTTGCCATTCCTAATATCAGATTTGTGTCCATTGATTCTTTTACGTAGGGACTGTCCTGTTTGGCCGATGTATATAGCAGTGGGGCATTGTTGGCACATGATGGCATATATTACGTTGGTGGATGTGCAGGAGAATGTACCAGTGACAGTATGGCTGATCTGGTTAGGTCCTGTGATGGTGTTGCTGGTGTATATATGTGGGCAGAGTTGGCACCGAGGTTCGTTGCAAGGATTGGTTCCTGAGTTCGAGTTATTATGGTGCGGTGTGTAGTTGCTGGTGAGAATATGCTTCAGGTTGGCGGGTTGTCTGTGGGCAAGGACCGGCCTACCTCCCAAGGCCTGTGAGAGCGAGGGGTCATTGTCCAGGATGGGCTGAAGATCACTAATGATGCGTTGGAGAGGTTTTAGCTGGGGACTGTAGGTGATGGCCAGTGGTGTTCTGTTGGTTTCTTTCTTGGGCTTGTCCCGTAGCAGGAGGCTTCTGGGTACACGTCTGGCTCTGTCAATCTGTCTCCTCACTTCCTCGTGTGGGTATCGCAGTTTACAGAATGCTTGTTGAAGGTCTTGTAGGTGTAGGTCTCTGTCTGAGGGGTTGGAGCATATGCGGTTGTACCTCAGTGCTTGGCTGTAAACAATGGATCGTGTGGTGTGTCCGGGATGGAAACTGGAGGCATGCAGGTAAGTATAGCGGTCGGTAGGTTTTCTGTATAGGGTGGTATTGATATGACCGTCACTTATTTGTATCGTGGTGTCCAGGAAATGGACCTCCCGTGTAGATTGGTCCATGCTGAGGTTGATGGTGGGGTGGAAGCTGTTGAAATCATGGTGAAATTCTTCCAGAGTCTCCTTCCCATGGGTCCAGATGATGAAGATGTCATCGATGTAGCGTAGGTAGAGAAGGGGTGTAAGTGGACGAGAGCTGAGGAAGCGTTGTTCCAGGTCAGCCATAAAAATGTTGGCGTATTGTGGGGCCATGCGGGTGCCCATAGCAGTGCCACTGGTCTGGAGGTATATGTTGTCACCAAATCTGAAATAGTTGTGTGTGAGGATAAATTCACAGAGTTCAGCCACCAGTTGTGCTGTGGCATCATCAGGAATACTGTTCCTGACAGCTTGTACTCCATCTGCATGTGGGATGTTTGTGTAGAGAGCCTCTACATCCATGGTGGCTAGGATGGTGTTTTCTGGAAGATCACCTATGCATTGTAGTTTTCTCAGGAAATCCGTAGTGTCACGAAGGTAACTGGGAGTGCTGGTGGCGTAGGGTCTGAGCAGAGAGTCCACATAGCCAGACAGTCCTTCAGTAAGAGTGCCAATGCCCGAGATGATGGGGCGTCCGGGATTTCCAGGTTTGTGGATCTTGGGTAATAGATAGAACAACCCTGGTCGGGGCTCTAAAGGTGTGTCGATTTGTTCCTGTGTTTGTTTGGGGAGTGTCCTGAGCAGATGGTGCAGTTTCTTAGTATATTCCTTAGTGGGATCTGAGGAAAGTGGCCTGTAGAATTTGGTATTGGAGAGTTGTCTGGCAGCCTCCTTTAGGTAGTCAGGCCTGTTCATGATGACAACAGCACCTCCTTTGTCAGCCTCTTTGATTATAATGTCAGAGTTGTTCCGGAGGCTGTGGATGGCATTGCGTTCTGCACGACTGAGGTTACCAGGCAAGCGATGCTGTTTTTCCACAATTTCTGCCTGTGCACGTCGGCGGAAGCATTCTATGTAGAGGTCCAGACTGCCATTTCGGCCCTCAGGAGGAGTCCATGTGGAGTTCTTCTTCTTGTGCTGTTGGTGGGAAGGTATCTGTGTGTCAGTGCACTGTTCAGTGTCGTGTTGGAAGTATTCCTTGAGACGGAGACGGCGAAAGTAGGCTTCCAGATCACCGCAGAACTGTATCATGTTAGTGGGGGTGGCGGGGCAAAAAGAGAGTCCCCGAGATAGAACAGATTCTTCTGCCGAGCTGAGTGTGTAGTTGGAGAGATTGACGATATTGCTGGGTGAGTTAGGGGTACCATTGTTGTGGCCCCATGTGGCAGGTAGGATTTTAGACAGCTTACAGTCCTTTTTCCTCTGTAGAGAAGTGAAGTGTGTAATGTAGATCTCCTGTCTTGTTTTAGTAAAGTCCATTTGTGCAGAAGGTTGGTGTTTTATGAGAGACTCCAGATTGGAGAGCTCTTTTTTGATGTTTTCCTGTTTGCTGTACAGGATGCTGATCAGGTGGTTCCTCAGTTTTTTGGATAGTATATGGCATAATCTCTCACTGTAGTCTGTGCAGTATGTAGATAGCAATGGATTTTTCACCTTCAGTCCATTTGGTATAATGTCCATCCGTTTGCATTTGGAGAGAAAGATGATATCAGTTTGTACTTGTGCAAGTTTCTTCATGAGGTTGATAGATTTCCACTCCATACGGCTAAATGCAGTGCCTTGCATGGTGTCAAGTATCAGAGGGGTAGCCGTGTTAGTCTGAATCTGCAGAAGCGATGAGGAGTCCTGTGGCACCTTATAGACTAACTGAAGTGTAGGAGCATAAGCTTTCGTGGGCAAAGACCCACTTCGTCAGATGCATGTAGTGGAAATTTCCAGAGGCAGGAATAAATATGCAGGCCAGGATCAGGCTGGAGATGACCAGGTGGATCCAATCAAGGAGGATGAGGCCCACTTCTAGCAGCTGATCTGGAGGTGTGAATTCCAAGAGAATAGAAGCTGCTTTTGTAGTTAGCAAGCCATTCACAGTCTTTGTTTAATCCAGAGTTGATTGTGTCAAACTTAAAGATGAACTGTAGCTCAGCAGTTTCTCTTTGAAGTCTGGTCCTGAAGTTTTTTTGCTGCAGGATAGCTACTTTTAGATCTGCAATTGTGTGTCCAGGAAGATTGAAGTGTTCCCCTACAGGTTTTTGTATGTTGCCATTCCTAATATCAGATTTGTGTCCATTGATTCTTTTACGTAGGGACTGTCCTGTTTGGCCGATGTATATAGCAGTGGGGCATTGTTGGCACATGATGGCATATATTACGTTGGTGGACCAGACTTCAAAGAGAAACTGCTGAGCTACAGTTCATCTTTAAGTTTGACACAATCAACTCTGGATTAAACAAAGACTGTGAATGGCTTGCTAACTACAAAAGCAGCTTCTATTCTCTTGGAATTCACACCTCCAGATCAGCTGCTAGAAGTGGGCCTCATCCTCCTTGATTGGATCCACCTGGTCATCTCCAGCCTGATCCTGGCCTGCATATTTATTCCTGCCTCTGGAAATTTCCACTACATGCATCTGACGAAGTGGGTCTTTGCCCACGAAAGCTTATGCTCCTACACTTCAGTTAGTCTATAAGGTGCCACAGGACTCCTCATCGCTTCCACATCATTAAGGTCTCTCCTTTGGAGAAAAGCCATCTACCTTGTGATTTTATCCTGAAGATGACCCAGTTTTGGTCCCCACCTCCCCAACTCTATTAATAGTTTACTGTCCCTGAACTTCCCTTCCCTCAAGTATTATTTCTTTACTTACAAAGAAGTTGTCTGGCTTCCTTCTAATTCCTCAATTTAAGATGGTCATTGGGAGATTTTAATTTTCATTTTGACAAGTTAGACAAGATAGCAAGGGGATTTAAGGCACTTACCAAACACTTGAGTTTTTGCTGCACACTATTTTCCAATAATCAGAGTAATGTTTCTGATTTAATTTTTTGCACTGGAAAATGTTGGTGAAAAACTTTTTCATGTTCCTGATTCATCTGCCATTTATTTTTCCATAGCTGCTATCCCTACACAGGTAGTATCTCCATGGACCTGCTACTAACTATCCTGAATATGGATATTTAACCATAACATTGTAAGCTGGTGAGATAGCTACGTCTCAGTTTATTTATTCAATTTGCCAGACTCTCAAGACATGTAGTAACTCTTCAACTTGGTCACGTTTGTTTATTAGGGCTGACAAGTGACTTGAGAACATTTTGTAAGTACCTACATGCAGAATCAAGATAGACTCTTCAATCTAGCAAGCACAGGTATGACGAAATGTGGTCGCTGGGTTCTGAAGCTCAATAAATCTGACTGGAAATAACGTTAATTAATGAGGTGAATTAATCACTGGAACAAATTACCAAAGGTGGTGGTAGCCTTTCCATCACTGACAATTTGAGATTTAGATTGGATGTTTTTATTAAAGACAAACAAACAAATTAACAAAACCCAGCAATGCGCCGTTTAAGCCAGAATAATTTCATGGAAGTTCTGTGGTCTGTATTGTGCAGGAAGTCACACAAGATGATCATGTGATCCTTTCATTCTTTACGATCTTTGAATCTATTAGCAGTGGTCACATAACCATGGCACCTAGGATCCCCGGTCCTGCATCAGGATTTCATTGTGCTTGCCACTGTACAAACATAAACCATTGTTTATTATTGTTATTAAGAATCCACCATTCTATGAATAATGGTCTCTGGGCTGAGCACTTTCATTTTAAGCAATGAATAGAAAGCAAACAAACAACTGGAAGGAAGGAATGACAAGGTTAACTGAAATGGCATTTGTGCTAACACACACTGAAAACTAACAGTGAAAATTTTTTTTTTCTTTTGATAGAATTTTAACAAATGTTAATTTCCCTCCATTTTCAAGTGAGAAGAGACAACTTAGCTCTATGAAATGTGCGAACACTTGGGATACTTATGAACTAATGCTGGCTGTCAATTCATTAACAGTAAGTCATGCTTTACATTGTTCTTGGGCACAAAGAACAACTTTTTTACCACTGAGTAACCTTAAAGTGCATTCTCCATAGATGCTGACTGACTAACATTGTTGATACAAAACTACAGCTGAGTTTAGTTTCGCTCTTTTACAGGTACCCATCTGTCTACAATGCCAGTTGATAAACTGCCTATATCTGTTGAAATGTTTACTCATTTTGGACTACAAACTAGGGTTGCCAGATGGTTGAAACAAAAATACGGAACACCCTTCCCCCCCCAGAAAAAACTGGGAAAAAATTCTGTTGAAGGGGGAAAAAAAAGGGGGGGGGGAGACCAAAGTTGCTGAGCAAAAAAAAAAAAGGACTCCAATTAAGCCAAAAAAAATTAAAATAAAACATCATTAAAACAGCATGTCCCCTTTAAGAGTTAGTGCATAGGGATAGGAACAGGGGAGCGGTTGAGCACTAACACCCAGGGGAAAGCATTGCTTCCCCTAGGTCTTTTGGCAGGCAGCCGTTTTGTGCCAGCAGCCTTGGGGAACCAGGTAAGCATGGGGGCTGGGGCGTTGGGAGCCAGGTAGGGGGTCGGGGGGGGGGGGGGGGGCAAGGAGCCCAGGTGCTGAGTGTTTGTAGGGGTTGCTAGGTGCCCGGCATCTTCGCCTCCTGGCTGGGGAAAAATTCAAAAATACCAGATTTTAGGTGTCCAGTATTCTCTGAATTTTTTACCAGACAGGATCCGAAAATATCACACACCTGGCAACCCTATTGGCAACCCGACCACACTCAGCAACCGGGCCCAGCCCCTGCCCTCCCCTACCAGCCCCTCCCTCCTCAGCCCCCCTTCTCCCTCCGAGCTCTCCCTCTTACCAGTTTTGCAGGGGAACTCTCTTCCCGCACAGAGTAAGAAAACACGAGGGCCACCAGGAAAACAAAACAAAAAAACAAACAAACCCAAAGGCCTTAAAGGAGCGATGCTGGGTTTTTTGTTTTTTATTTTTGCTTAATATCTGTTGGGGTCTTTTTTTTAGGGGGGGAAAGGACTCAACAACTTTGGTCTCCCCCCCTTTTTTCCCCTCAACAGTATAGGGTATTTTTTGGGCGTGAGGAAGAGGTGTTCGGTATTTTTGGTTAAGCCATCTGGCAACCCTATCAATATGTGCTTATAAATGTATCTTCAAAAAGTTATGAGCCACCCTCCTTATTTTGGGAGTAATTCTCTAAATGCCTAGGTAACTGAAATATAATACAGTTTTGTAGTGGTGGGGTCTGAAGGTATACTTGAAGGGTATAATTTGATTGAAAACAGACATTAAATTTATAAGAAAAGAGTTTTGCTAAATGAATGCACTGGAATCCTTCAAGGAACTGTTAGCAAAACAAAGTTAAAACACAGAGAATGTAGGTAATTAGAATGCAATTTATGTGACCCGAGGTGTGACTTTGTCTGAAATAATGAAAAATGGCTGTGGTTTTAACTGCCCTCTCCCTTTCTCAGGAATTGAGAGGAGGTGGCAGGAAGCAGAGGTAGTCATAAGCTGAATGTGTGGTGAAAGGAGGTGCAGATACGGCTTTTGTAATCAAAATGATAGACAGTTCTCTATTTCTGGCATCTCTAAATGGAGCCATAACAGCTCAATGGTACCATCACGACCTATGAGGAACATTTGACTAGATTACTGGACAGGATTACTGTCAATTGTATTTGACTATTTGTAGTCATATGGTTGACAGGCTTCCAGATTTAAAGCTATTCCTTGATGACTGACGACTAGCTATACAATGTATTTTCTTACTGTTATAATCATGACATGACAATACCAAAATAACACCACTTTTCCTGCACAAGGCTTATCATGTGGTAGTAAAAAAGATTTAAGAGAAACAATTAGACATTTTAATGGCAGCTTAGTATGTGGAGGAGGACAAGTGATACAAGAAAAGTTACACATCTGGACAAAAACAAAAAAGTCAGGGTTGTTTGGCTAAGTGCCCTTATCCAGAGTACCAAGTATTTCTGCCTTAGAGTACAGAAAATATATTGATAGTAATCTATATCCGTAGCTGCTCACAAACAACTGAGAAAGATCAGCATCCTACATTGCTTCCATTATGACTTCCTTTCTTCCAGATGCTAAGGGATAATACAATTATTTATGAATAGGGAACATTTTGCTGAAAAATCATATGTGAAGAGAAACTGCAAAGGGAATTTTCTCTGATTTCCAGTCGCTGATATGCTTCGATCAGGCCAATGAGAGATAGCGTTTGGCCTAACACTGACTGTTTTGGACTTTAAAAAAACTTTAATATCTTGTCATTTATCATAATAACGTGTGAAAACCTAGAATAGATTTCATTTTTACATTAGACAAAAAAAGCAAGATCCCTAAAATGATGTTAAAAGATCAATTTATCTATTTAGGCCCTTTTAAAATTTGCTGTGTAAGCATGTATATCTTTTGTACATTAATTGAGACATAGGTCTGAAAACTAATTTTATTCTAAATTCATTTTATTAAAGATTATTTTTCTGTTATCTGCAATATGTTTAACTTTTGATGACCATAACAATTAGAGAAGAAAAACACAGATCTGCTTCTGATCCAAAGTAGCCATAATCTGCTTCAAATAGCAAACAAGGATTGATGACTATTTTTCACTCAAAAATGAGCAATCTAATGATTCTGTTTTAAATACTCATTGAAATCATTCACTCTGCACATCTCTGAAAAAACAACAACGTGAGTTTACCGATAAGATTAAATATCTTAGTAACATTAATGTGACTTGACCTTAGTGGCTTTAGTCTTGTGTAAATTGAAATCTCTCCCAGAAGTTTCAGAGGAGGCATTCACAGCTTATTTCTGAGTTAATTTATTTTTCACTTTTCTTTTCAATCTATCTTTAAGAACCTAAATACAGTAACATACATCTGGCTGTACCAAAGATCAGAAGTCTATTTACTTTAGTATCCTGTCTCTGATAGAGAAAGATGTAGCAGAAAGGGAGGGGGGAAAAACAGTAGGTGAACAATTATGTAAAAACTTGAACGTGGGGAATTTTATTTCCTACCCTATCAGTTGTTTTGCTTATGCCCTAAAGCATGAGGGGTTATACTCATTCCAGTAAATCTGTGAATAGTTTCATTATGTACATAAATACAGAATTATGTTTTGAACTGTACTCAATTCTTGCCTTCAGGTATGTCTTGTGGCAGTGAGGTCCAAACAATATACATCATCACAGCTTTAATTAGTTCAAAAACATTTGCCTTTGTTTTACCAAATATCCTCTTGCAAGTGGGAGTAAGAAGAGGTGCTCAGAGAGGGGGGCTTGAGGGATGGGGAGAGTGGCGGTATAGTCTGAGACAGAGCTACGGGTTGAGAATTAGAAAGTTAGTGCCTCTGCTCCAATGGATACTTTAGTGAAGAAATTCTCAAGTGGACTGAACATTTATTGGTGCTGTGAAGTACCTAAACTGGTGAGCTGAGAGAGTAAGCAAAAAAACAAAAACAAAAACAAACAAAAAAACGAAGAGGTGCCCAACCAGTTCTGAACTAGCCACACTCATCAGCAAATAGCCACGCTCAATGGGCCAAATAGACACATATAGTTAGTGTGTTGGACACCACAGCACTATACAAATTACAGGTTTACCTTGTAACAGAATAATTAATATTTAATTCAGCATATGTCTTGTGAAAGGACCATACTCATTTTCTACTTCAGTTATTTTAAAGAACAGAATTAAAAGATAAGAAACTCTAGACAAACTAAGTAGTGTAAAGACTTCAGATTGGGTAATGGAATTTTACAAACTATTTACATCTGTTATTAGACCAATCTATAGTTTACACCAATATTTTTAGAGACTGTAATGATGCTATTTCATCAGTTATATATTTCAAAAATACAGGAGAAATTCTTAGGACATTGTTCTCCTCTTTGCAGTCTGACTTTGATTTCTACCCCAGGTACTATTTTAGGTAACAGCTGCATAGCATTTTATAGAACTTCAGCTTTACCGTGCTCAGTTTTCCACTGTCTTATACAAGCTAACAGTGCATATCATAGGTGGGATGTGGAAAAAATATTACATCCTGTCATGAACTCACACAGCTGGAATCAGCATTTTCCCCTCCCTCTGTACATCTCTGCAGACCTCCTTATAGGTGGTCATGGTTGGGAAGGGGGTGGGGTGGGGGAAACTGTGGCAATTAATCACAACAGTCACTGACTTAGTAATATAAGGAGGCTGCTAATAAAAAAAAAAAGGTTGAAACTGATACACAGAGGGAGCATATAGCAATGTGAACATGACAAGGAATATGCCTTAGCACTGGGCATAGACATGGGGCACCATTTCCAGAGCACCCATTTCTCTTCTCCAGCTTTGGCCCAAGATTGATCTTTATGTTTAGAAGAAATTGTACCCCAACTAGTGTGTGCATGCGAACATGTGCGCTAGAGAGAGAGAGAGAGAGTGATAACCCAGCTGGGCCTATAGGCAGTATTATGGATCATGAGAACTTACTTGCTGCATAACAAGTTAATTGAGATGTTGGAAGAAGAATGAGCAAAGTGGCATGTAATAAAGAAATGGTTTATTCCTCTTTTCTAATCCAGCTCATCAAGGTATTTCCATAGCCTTATCCTTTAGCCAAATTACTTAACTTTACAGTGAAAGAAAATGCTGCAGTCTGAAGTTTATAAATTGGGGAAAAGTCTGGGGAAAAGTTTGATTTAAAATAAATTCTCAACTCACTGCTACCCTCCTCACCCCCACTGGATTGCAGCAAAATCTACATCGATAGAGTGCTTATGAACAGATATCAATATCCCTTTATTAAATCAACAGAGAACAGTAGAGGGACATATCAGAGTCATGACTATCTAATTTGGTGCCTGAGGCAAGACCATCCTTGGCATGGGCAGGGGCACTGACGTGGTGTGAGGCATGAGAGAAGACAACGTAGTAGCAAGTGCCTCACTTGCCTCGCTCTTGTTACGGCCCTGGGACATGTCATGCAATATGTCTACAAATTGTACTGCTTTGCAGAATACTTCTCCCTTTTCTGAAATATTCATGCAGCAACTTATCTTCTCCCTCCTCCTACAATGTATGGTCTTGAGGAAAGAAGAGTGAGCCAGAAATTTGAGTTGGCAGGTACAGATGGAGAAGCAGTTTAGGCAGGGGGTGTCTGACACTGATGATGACGACATCAGACTGCTGCGTACCATTTCAGCAAGTGTTGTCTGACACTGATGATATCATGAGAGCACTTTGTACAATTCTGACCCTGACTATTCTTACAACAAGTTGAATAAAGGCGAGGACAGTACACTTCACAAAACTGGCAGAGGACACTAAGCTGGGAGAGGTTACAAGCACTTTGGAGGACTGGATTACAATTCAAAATGATTAAAGAACTGGTCAGAAATCAAGATGATGAAATTCAATAAAGGCCTCTGACAAACAACTGCACTTAGGAAGGAAAAATCAAATGCACAACTACAAACTGGGGAAATAATTGAGTAGGCAGCACTACTGCAGAATAATACCAACACACTAGAGTAGATCACAAATTGAATACAAGTCAACAACATGATGCTCTGTCAAGAAAAGAATAAATGTAATTGTGGGATATATTAACAGGCATGCCATATGTAAGGAACAAGACTTTTTTTCTCAACTTCATAGTGGAGAGAGCTCAGATGAGAGTCTGTGTTCAGTTTCAGACTCTTTACTTTAAGAAAGACAAATAACCTGTTTGGCAGAAAATATCCTGAGGAAAACAAGAACAACAATGAAAATGGGTTAGAAAGCATAGATCTTCAGGCTTAGGCATGTGCACACGGAACCTCCTGATTTTCAGGACACAGGAATCAGGTCATAGTCTTAAAAAGGTAATTTTATTAACAAAACAAAGACGACATACTTGGTAAAGCATACATGGTTGTTGGGTGTTACATAGCTACTAAACTATTTAAAGCACAGAGCATTGTTTTCCTGGGATTCACTTTCAGTTACTGTATACAGAGGGAGGGAAAATTAAATCAGCACAGAGAAGTCCCACAAACCAAGTAATAAAGAAAATAACCTGATCAGATCTAACTACATGTTCCCTGTCCACTCATATCTGTTGTTCCAAGGTTCTCCTTCTAGACATGGATATTGCTGAAAATTCCATGTCTGGCTACCAAGGCTTACTTCAGCTCTCCCTCCCAGAACTCACACAAAAAGGAGACTGAAAGAGGCAAAACCAGTTTCATTTCAATTTTTTCATTCTTTTCCCATTGGCTCTTGAGGCTTCTTGCCAATGCTTCCTGTGCTGGGTTTAACCCTTTACAGGCAACCCAACTGAATGCTGGGATGTCTAGAAATCCACCACAGAGATGGATAATAGTTTGCACAGACAGACTGAACATCTTTATTCAGACTGAGCTACCTATTTTAGAGTCTCAAAATGAAGCTACACAGGTTAATGTGCTAACTTTAAATATTTTGTGTGATGGTGGGAATAGTGCAGATTGAGCCTTGCCACAGAAACCTGTATGAGTAACCTTCAGACTGAAAAATACATTTATCCTTAGTACAAAATATATAAAAATTACTGTGCCTCCATTAACAGCACATACATGTATACCTCACCTGATATGATTATCTCAGACTCAGACAGCATATTTAATATGTAAGTATAAAGATGTGAGTAACTGAGATGAATTTATAAATGTTAAATTAAAATGTGCACTTTTCATATAACTTATTAAACATCTATGGGCTATATACTCAGCTAATATAAGCTGGCATAAACCACGTGAATCAGTTAAGCTATGCTGACATACATCAAGTGAAGGTCTAGCCAATCTGGAGAAAGCAGATGTGAATGAGAGGGAGGTGAATCCTGTCACCTTTGTTCATATGCATGTGTCTTCATTAAGGTAGTCAAAAGTAAAACAAAAACTTCTTGTAAGCTAAGTAGTATTGGTAAATCAAGTTAATTTGATTATTCCCTGGAGGCACAGTGTGATATTTACCCCTCTTTTCCCTACCTACTTCCCTACCTACACCCTCTTTAGGAAAAAAAAATAATTCTTAAAAAAAACAAAAACAAGCCAGACACACGGACTGGCTAGGAATAATAGCATTTAGGACCCAAATGCTAATCAGAGATACAAAGCTTATTTTCAGACTTTCTAGGTTCTTGCATGCTAAACTGCAATGTTCTTCCAAAAAGTCTTGTCCCTCAATTTCAGAACAATGCAAATATTGGAGTCAAAATGACATCCATGCAGGTTTTTATTTTATCATTTTTCAAAGATGGATCTGACTTTCCATGTAGAGCACGTGTGTGTGAGAGAGACACAACATTTAATATGCATACCTAAACAACAATCAAATCCAAATATGCTTCTGTAAGAATTATGAACTAAAAGATTGGCTCAGGGGACTGCAAATCAATAGCTCTAGGATGAGAAAATTTAATCTGTTTCTAAACTGTAAACTTACCTGCCATTTTCTGTTATAGGATCAAAACAGACAGTCTATTAGATCAATGAACACTCAGGGAAAAGAAAAACATCACTGAGAAAGTTCCATGCAAAACCTGATAATGTTGAATCATTGTTTTATCAGTGTTTACTTACCAAGAACATATTTCGGAAGTTGCTTAGATCACCAAAAAATTCTTCTATAGATATTGCTTTGGGATCAAAGGTAAAGTACTCTCCCAAATTCTCATATAACTTGGTCATGTTATTGTGCATGTTGGACAACTTTTCATACTGGTCTCGGGCACTCTGAGCAAAGCTGTAAGCTTGTGTTAAGGAATATCATGGAAATATAACCATGTCAGTGTTAAAACAAACAATAACACAAAAATTAAAATGCTAATTTAGTGGATATTACTCCATAATTTAACCTAATTGTTACTGATTTTTCCAGGGGAAGGGAATTACTAATACTCAGGAATATTCCATCACTGGTTTGCAAACTTCTCCTTGTTCTGGTCCCACATTAATGGTGAAGATCCTTCTGCTTAGTTACCTGAAAAAAAATACTCAACAGTATTAGAGACAAAATTAAACAATTCTGCCATAATGCAATAACCGCTGAGCTCCATTTTGCCTCTATAACATCTATGTGCTCTCCATCAGTGAAGGATTTTATGTCTATTTCTACTGTATTGCTTTTCATTTTCCCATAGCCACCTACTGAATAGATCTCTCACTTTGCAGCTTGGTTATGTGCTTTTGTGTGCATCTTGTAGCTACAATTTTGAACACTACTGAACTTAAACCAAATACCAAAGTAGCAATTTAGGGTGCTGAGAGGTGGGGATTTTAAAATTATTTTTCTTTTAAAGATTAGTTGATCTGAAAAAAAATTCTAAGACTTCTGGACTAGCAGAAAGCATCAAGGCAAGTGCTACTTGGCGAAGGAAGTCTAGATACTTCACAACTGTGACTAAAGTGGTTTGCTGGACTATATTTGAGAATCAATACTTTAAATGTGTAACATTTAACACAATGAACATAAAAATAGCAAGTGCAAATAGATACTTTAACCCTTAAGATGTCAATAAGGCAGCCTCATCAATTTCAAGACAGAGGTGCTTCCCTGTCTCCTGTATCTGGATGTGACTGGAAACATGAGTGATATGAACATTAAAAATTGAACATCAATAGTAAATTGTCAATCTTCAACAACAGATTGGGAATGAAATGGTAGGGATGTTTATAGGACTCAAGTATGCACAGTGTCTATCCATACTGTTACTGTCTGAAACAAGTACTTATAATGCCCTCAATTTAATGAGGGAAAAAACATTGTTTAAAATGTCACAAGTCTGTTGTATGCTGAAGTATATGGCACATTTATATTAGTAACTGAAGAGGAACTAGAAATCAAGTAGAGATTCACTTGACCTTCACAATAGCTTTCATTAGAAATTGGGTATAATTATCATGTCAAATGAAAGGAAGCCATTTTATGTAAAAACAACATTTATCCTATTTTCAAAACAGCACATTGGAGAATATTTAACAGTTAACATGCATTATTGAAAGAAGAACTAAAAAAGAGTTTCTCATTATTTCCCTTAAAGGTTAAGAACAGCTTCAATACACTGTTCTCTTTCGCTGTTTAAGATCAAGCACACGTTATCTTTAAAACTGGTAGCCTTTCGTTAAACAAGTTCTTCTGACCCAGAACTGCAGTTGATGAAATTGCTCTGCTGTACATAAAATGATAATATCCAACTGAGAAACAAAACAATCCAACAGAGAAGTAATCAAGTTGTGACACCCATGAATCTAGGTTGAAACTCTATTCTTAACATTTCCATTATGCTTAGGTATTGGTCATGCCTCAAAAGATTATGGAATATTAGAAGCTAAATGCAATGCAATACCAAAGTGAAAAAAAAGTTCTATAAAAATAGATCTAATATTTTGCTTGAATTTTCCTTGTTTGGGTCTAAGTGATGGTGTCAAATCTCTCTCTGAAATACAATGGAGAACATGGAGAAGTTTGTGCAAAGGAGTCTACTTCTTTCTAGGTAATCTGTCATTCCAAATAATTTCAAATGTATCAATTCTGTTTAATCATTTTTAGAAGACTTTCAGTAGCTTTTAAGACAAATTTTACTGTAATTTATATGCACATATTTTTGAAGTAATGGGAAATGACCAAATTTGGTTTATTTCATACAAACCTTGAAGATATGTTGTATTGCCCTATGTATGTTATTGTTACAACTTAATGAGTTACTCTCAGATTTGAAATAAGAACTGTACTTACTCCTAAACTGTGTCCCCAACTTGCAGCACCTCCACTTCTTTATTTAATCCTGCAATTCCTTACATTTTAAAATTTCAAAATCCTGCGTGCTATGCAGTATGTAAATTATTACTGAAGAAACGAATTCCATGGATGTACAAAGAGAAACATAACCTCTTTTTCTCCATCACTGACAAGATTCTTTAGGAATAGTAGGGAGCTGCACCCTCAGCTCGTGGTGCTTCAGTGCTTGCCTGCCCCCCTCTGTCTGGACACTTTGCTTCACTGAGAGAGCCTGTTGGCATTGATGATGCTGATGACATCATTCTGTCTCCTGGAAGGAACATTCTATCATCCAGAAGGAACAACACACACACACACACACACACACACATAGAGAGAGAGAGAGAAGTACAGTATGCCTAAATGCTCGACTACACATTTCCTTATCAAAACAAAATCACAATTATCTGCAAATCAAAACAAAGCAAAAAAGAAAAGGGAAATTGGTTAGATTACAAGATGGATGAGATATAACCACAAAGTCTGTTCACAACAGAAACCTGCACAGTATAGACACTCCACTGAAAAAGCAAATGGGACATGTGGTGAGTCGTTTGCTTCTCTTGCTTATAGAATCATAGAATCATAGGACTGGAAGGGAGCTTGAGAGGTCATCGAGTCCAGCCCCCCGCCCTCAAGGCAGGACCAAGCTCCGTCTACACCATTCCTGACAGATGTCTGTCTAACCTGTTCTTAAATATCTCCAGAGAGGAAGACTCCACCACCTCCCTTGGCAATTTATTCCAATATTTGACCACCCTGACAGTTAGGAATTTTTTCCTGATGTCCAATCTAAACCTCCCCTGCTGCACTTTAAGCCCATTACTCCTTGTCCTGTCCTCAGAAACCAAGAGGAACAATTTTTCTCCTTCCTCCTTGTGACACCCTTTTAGATATTTGAAAACCGCTATCATGTCCCCCCTTAATCTTCTTTTTTCCAAACTAAACAAGCGCACTTCATGAAGCCTGGCTTCATAGGTCATGTTCTCTAGACCTTTAATCATTCCTGTTGCTCTTCTCTGTACCCTTTCCAATTTCTCCACATCTTTCTTGAAATGTGGCGCCCAGAACGGGACACAGTACTCCAGCTGAGGCCTAACTAGTGCAGAGTAGAGCGGCAGAATGACTTCACGAGTTTTGCTTACAACACACCTATTGATACAACCTAGAATCATATTTGCTTTTTTTGCAACAGCATCACACTGTTGACTCATATTCAACTTGTGGTCCACTATGACCCCTAGATCCCTTTCCGCCATGCTCCTTCCTAGACAGTCGCTTCCCATCTTGTATGTATGGAACTGATTGTTCCTTCCTAAGTGGAGCACTTTGCATTTCTCTTTATTAAACTTCATCCTGTTTACCTCTGACCATTTCTCTAACTTGCTAAGGTCATTTTGAATTATGTCCCTATCCTCCAAAGAAGTTGCAACCCCACCCAGTTTGGTATCATCTGCAAACTTAATAAGCACACTCTCTATCCCAATATGTTCCATTGTGCTCAAGCAATAAGTGACGGGAATTTTATTTGCTAGTGTATCTGCTTGTCTGTACCAGAAATTCTTATGGCTGGTGCCTTGATCCACTCTATGTCACTTTCCACAGTAGAACACTGACTGAGGTCCTTCTTTCTGAGAGTATAACTGAGTATTAAGCATAACGTTTCTATAGCAAGACAGGGATGGAAACTTGAGTTACTGCTCAGTTGTAGAGGACTGTTATAGGTTTTATATTTCTGTCTCCCTAAGCGTGAAGATGAGAATGGCAATGAGTTTACTATTTTGTCTGGTTCCAGTAAGGATGTTAAACACACCTACCTGCAACTGCAATGCTATGTTTAGTATGTCAGAAACTGACATACCTAGCTACCTGTAAACATCTGGGCCAAAGAATTTTACAGCCCTAAGAAAACTGTAAAATAACTAATTCTGACTGCTACATACTCTACATACTGTGAATGTTTTGCCATCTTTGCTGCTTTGTGGCTGTTAGCCTTGATTTTATTAGGTTTCAAGACAAATTTGATATAAAATTAGGATTATGATTTCTATTTGGGGGCATGTTTGGAAATGAAGGGATTTGTTTCACTTGCTGTTTTATTCTTTCGGCTAGAAAATACTCCACCAAGTTAATAAAACAACTGTATCTAATAATCATCTATGTAACATTCCATACATTATCCACAGCAAAGCTTTGAAATTTGTATTTTATTGGTTCTCAGATTAAGAGGTTAGTGTATGCATTTTATATGCTTTTCAGTGTACTTCCTTCTCTCATTTTAATTTTAATCTTACTGCAGATGGCAACTGCTTTTAAATCAGTTTGAGAATTTTGGAGTACCAAATTAGAATGTATGAAGTGGCATTATTTTAGTTTAGAATAATAACAACAACAATAAAAGAGATGATTTAAAAAGCCATCTGTTTCTTTCTAATTTTCAACTTCACTTAACCTTCAGACAGAACATAAAATAAAAGGTTCAGTAATTGAAATAAAAAAAGAATTTTATTAGATAATATAGTATCACTCATTGCATGACTTCTTCCCAAATAACTCTGAAGTAACCTGAAATATAAACATTTGGTTAAACAAGCCAGATAAGAAGAATGTTCTCTCTCGAAGCACTAAGATGCAGGCTAGTGGAGCTTCCATTAACAGAATTATTCAGCTGACTAGGATCTTACCCTTTAAAATGTCATGTGTCAGCTACATTAGTGTTTTCCCTCAGGAGAAACTGCACATTTTTAATCAGTTGAGTTGCCATATTAAAACTGCTGTCTGATTCTCTTGTTACTCTGACATGGTAGACCAACAGGTAGGCAAACAAGTGTTGAGACACAGAAAGATGAATACATAATTGCGAGAAGCTAATTTAAATTTAAGAGTATGTGTTGGAGAGTGTGGTAGGGAATCCAAAGTATTAAGAATATGCTACTATCATTCTATAAAACTAGTCACATTTGGAGAAAATAAACTTTCCATCCATTCGTTAATGACCGCAAGACTTAGAAACCTACAAAATAATTATAATTTACCGGCATTGTACCAAAGGCCTGAAGACACTTACTAAATTAAGCAAACAATGGATATACATGTCATTACTGCATACTGTCAAATGTAAGAAAATCGTTATTATCCAGTGACCACAGTGTGTCATTTTGAATTGCTATATGTCTCAGATGGAAAAATCACCTCTACTACTTTGGGGGGGAGGGGGGGAGGATCTCTGTTTCTTTCATATAATATGTCAATCTGAAATGGGGATAGGGAAGTCTAGCATATTATACAGTGGTCACCAACCTTTTTCAACCCAAGATCACTTTCTGAATTTAAATGAAACCCAAGGTCTCCCTGTAAGATAATGTTGTGTATGCTCTTATCTTTTACAGTTGTGCAAAGAAATTATAGCTCAAATAAAAAGCAAGATAGCACTACCTACTAAATGTGTGGTATTTGTGTTTTGGTACAGTATGGCAATAGTATTCTTAGGGTGAGACTGAAGACAGCTTTTACAGCAGCTTGGATTTAAAATTTTAGCCATTACCCAATAATTATGGAATAAGTCCACAGGTTCACTAGAGTGCACAAAGAAACCATGAAAGCAAGGGGTCAAAACGGGGCACATGTACACTTCTCCCTGCCAGTCAGTATATGGTCCCCTGGAGCTGGAACCCTGCAGGGACAGCTTCCCTGTGCCCCTGCTTCAGCTGGAGCAAAGAGAGGGACCTGCCCGCAGCCATGGGGACAGCCAGCTGGCTGCAGTATTCACCCCACCAAGACTGCCCCAGCAGAATCCCAAGTCGCAACTACTACTCACCTTCTGTTTGATACGTGCTGCTCTGCAAATGAGGAGGGCAGACCTAAAATGTATTGTGCACAGCAGCACAGTTCAGAGGGAACTGAAGATTGACTCTTGGTCGAACATGATCGACGGGTTGATAACCACTGCTTTACAGAATATATATGCATTAAATATACTTCTGAACTGGTGAAGGAAGACATGGGACCAAAAATTAAAAATGGGAAATATTACTTTAAAAAAATATCTTCACAGCGTTTCTTACGAATTTGTGGAAACCTGCCATTATGGAGCCATTAAAGACTTGTACATTTTCAAATGTTTGCTTTGTGATTAGGGGAAATAAAGAAAATACCTCAGTATAGGGACTGATTAGGTGCCATTTCTCGTGCTCTTCCCCCAAAGATAGGAAAGGAAGCATATAAGATGTCTGTGCTATTAGTAGGTGAAAAACATTAACCACTGTATTCTACATTTGTTGGCATTTTGTCAATTTGTTTCATTATCACTGATGATAATAAACAATATCATACAACCGAGAAGTGAACTACCACCCCATACTGGAAAATAACCATGTCATTACAGTGCCATTTCCCTATGGAAACTTAATAATGCAATAGATTTGAGACTTGTTGCTGGACCTGAATAACTGATGACCTGTTTGCTATTTCTAAAATACACTTTGAAGTTTTATAGATGAGGGACACAGTGAGGAAATATTTTTATTTAAACCTTTACACTGCTAAGTAATAATAAGGTGAAGGTCAAGCAAATGTGTTTATGAACTATATACAAATCTAATAGTGAAGTCCCAAAATTTTTTTAATCCTAAAAAATGCAAGAGAAAATATGGGGGCCAGTGTTCATATACTTGTCTCTGACGTTTTTAAGTAATGATTTCATAATTTTAATGGCTAAACCTATTGTTCAATAGTATTCCATACCCTTAATTAAATGATATTCTCAGTGTACCAAAAATGGCACACTGCCGTTGAACATTCAAAATCTCAGATAATGAAGTTTGACTATAGCAGACTATCAAAGCTTCCATAATAAAGTCAAAGCTTTTCAATGCAATTGTAGAAATCTGCTTTGTGCTGAATTAGGAATACACAATGTTTATTGGGGAGCAATTTTTGTAATTTACATCAGTGTAAGGTCTGATTCCAGAAGTTCTGCAACCCATCTCTCTCACTGACTTCAACAAGAGCTGTGGATGTTTGGCTCTTCTGAAAAATCACAATCAGAAACAAAAAGGCAAGCAAAAAGATAATTACTTTTTTTGCGATAACATTACAAAAGTTTCAGAAGTGCCACTTCATGGGTACGTCTAGACTAGATGCCTCTGTCGCCAGAGGCATGTAGATTAGGCTACCAGACATAGTAAAATGAAGCGGCGATTTAAATAATCGGCACTTCATTTAAATTTACATGGCTCAGCGCGACAGTCTGGACGCGTGGGTGTCAACATCAAAGGTATTTGTCGACCACCCAGGTAAGCCTCCTGGGATGAGGTTTACCTGGGTGGTTGACAAATACCTTTGATGTCGACACCCGTGCGTCTAGACTATCGCGCTGAGCCGACAAACAGCTGATCAGCTGTTTGTCGGCTCAGCGCGGCAGCCATGTAAATTTAAATCAAGCGGTGATTATTTAAATCGCCGCTTCATTTTACTATGTCTGGTAGCCAAATCTACATGCCTCTGGCGAGAGAGGCATGTAGTCTAGACGTACCCTATGACAGGGTACAAAGCAGTACATCTGAGAAAATCTTAGATTAGAGTTTCAGCCTGGACTCCTACTAGCTTTGCTCAGATTGTTTATATTGCTCCTTGGCAATTATTTAAATATTTCTGTGGTTTCACAGTTTTTCTTTTAAATATTTTGCATGAATTTGGTGAATTATTTTCAGATGACTAATGTGAACTACAACATGAAAACACAATAAATAATGACAATAAAACAGAAATAGCACAACTAATGAACTACAAACATTTTGGAGAGGAATGGATATCACTGAAAATCAATTGCTGTTCAAAGCCCCTTTTGTGCTTCATATAATTTTAAACATGTCTAGCAATGATTTTCCTATTGAAATCTTTAAGACTTCTCTTCCTCCTTCCCACCCTCCCGGCAAATGTATTGGTCTAACATGTCCATTAAATATTACCATCAATAATACCAGTTTATTAAAATCTGAACTCAGCATGGAATTTTCATATTTAATTATACGACAAAGTTTATGCTTCAAAAATATAGTAGTTGTATCCCTAGGTGTAGAAAAAAAACTGTTCATAGAAAGCTTTGTTCTTCAGCATAACAAAAGGATTGTATCTAAACTGTGACATAACTGCAGGTCCCAATATAAACAATTTTTTTTCATAAGAACGGCCATACTGGGTGAGACCAAATGTCCATTTAGCACAGTACCCCGTCTTCCGACAGTAGCCAATGCCAGATGCCCCAGAGGGAATGAACAGAACAAGGAATCCTAAAGCAACCCGTCTCCCGTCACCCATTCCCAGCCTCTGAAGAGGCTAGGGAGGACACCATTCTTACCCTTCCTGGCTAACAGCCACTGATAGATCTAAACTCCATGAATTTATCTAGTTCTTTCATGAACCCTGTTAAAATCCTGGTTTTCACAACCTTCTATGGCAAAGAGTTCCACAGGTTGTGCACTCAGGTTGTGTGAAGAAAAAGCTTCCTTTTGTTTAAAACCTGCTATCTATTAATTTCATTTGGTGACCCCTAGTTCTTATGTTGTGGGAACAAGTAAATAACTTTTCCTTATTCATTTTTCCACACCAGGATTATATTTTCCAATGTGCATTACTTTACATTTATCAACATTACATTTCATTTGACATTGTGTTGACCAATCACTTAGTTTTGTTATCTCTTTTTGAATCTCTTCACAGTCTACTTTGGTCTTAACTATCTTGAGCAGTTTAGTATCTGCAAATTTTGTCACCTCATTGTTTACCCCTTTCTCCAGATCGTTTATAAATAGGTTGAATAGGATTGGTCCCAGTACAGACCTTTGGGGGACCCCACTAGTTACCTCTCTCCATTCTGAAAACTGACCGTTTATATTCCTGCCCTTTGTTTCCTGTCTTTTAATCAGTTATCAGTCCATGAGAGGACCTTTCCTCTTATTCCATGACAACTTACTTTACTAAAGAGCCTTTGGTGAGGGACCTTGTCAAAGGCTTTCTGGAAATCTAAGTACACTGGATCTACTCGATCCCCCTTGTCTGCATGTTTGTTGACTCTCCCCTTAAAGAACTCTAGTAGGTTTGTTTAAATAGATCTACCACTTTGAACACTTTGAAGTTAAAATGCCATGTCTGTCCTATATTTTGGCTTAAACAAGCTGTCAATAACAGTTTATCCATTCAATTAATGAGATTACTTTTGCATTGTATATATACCAGAGAACAAAATCAACTTTAGTGCACACTCCAATTTAATGCACAAAAAGGAGATTGCCACTCCTAAATGTAAAAGAAGCTCAGTTTGAGCCCTGTTCTCAAAGTCTGAGTGAAGTGCTCTGCACACAAAGCTCAATTGAGAAAACTAGCCCACTGCCTCAAGAGAAATTCTCAACTATTCTTTTTAGAAGAGCAAAGTTGCACTCATCCTGTGCAGTAAGTGTTATTCTTCAAGGTATGTCCTGCATGGGTTCTCACTCCACTTCGGGTGTCCATGTACCCCATGTGCCTTCAAAAAGATATTTTCATTAGCAGTGTGTATCGAGCCCATACATGCACTGCCAATATGCTCATCTCCTGTTCTGCGGCTACCTCAGGCTATGCGGGCAAAGTACCTCCAGTTTCTCCCTCATTGCCAAGTCTCCAGAGGAAACTCCAAAGAAGAGAATCAGGTAGTAGAGCACCATAAGGGAACACATCTCATAAAACTTCTGGTATTGGACAGAGTTCAATTAGCATAGTGGCCAACCAATGGTTAGCCCCGCCAGCTGCTTGCATTCCCTTGCAGCAATGCCTCTACCATCACTCCAAAACAACAGCATCCGCTTCATGACTCAGCTCTCTAGCCAGGGCACCATCTGTGTTTTCCCTTGCAGGGGTAAGATTCACTGTTCTCTAATCATGCCACTTCCCCAGTGCTGAAAGTTTCCTCAGGTATACACCTAATTACAGTCTTAACAAGCAGTGTGGCTCTAGCAGTCATAAAAAGTGACATACACACCACAAAGTAGCGATGCGAAAGACAGCTCATCAAGGTCACTATTAAGCAGAAATGGGAAGGAACCTATGTAGATTGCATTTCAAACAATTTTTTTCCTATTAACTTCCTGTGGCTGTTCTAAAATCCAAGTTAAAGAGACATTATTACTCTACTCATTAGACTCTAACCATTAAAAATCAATGTCATGTTTTTAAACAAAGAGCTCATTTTAGGATACAAATGTTCCTGATTTTCACTGCGCTAAGATGTTGTGCATTAAAATTCCTAAAGGAACTATATTTCATAATGCTTGATTCTTCTCAAATCTATTTTATGGAAATAACCTACATTTGATGGCTTTTCTGCTTAAAAATCTGTTTGAATGAGTCCAGCATGCAAATGAATGAAAAGGAAAGAAGTTTGAGCTTGGGAAAAATCTGGAACAGTCTTGCTGCAGTGAAACCAACTGAAATTACAAGATGATGATTGTGGGAAAAATTTGTGCTCTTATAAACAAGCAAAGATGCATGCAGACTCACTCAACAGTTGGAAAGTAATAGAAATGTAGCCGTGTTAGTCTGGTGTAGCTGAAGTAAAATGCAGGACTATGTAGCACTTTAAAGACTAACAAGATGGTTTATTAGATGATGAGCTTTCGTGGGCCAGACCCACTTCCTCAGATCAGTCGGCATCTCCTGAACGTAAATCCACAAACTGTAGAAAGCATTTGTAAACCTGCACATTGATTCACAATACTGCACATAAATGGTCAATAATCAGAAAACCGGAAAATTCATGGGGGAAGATCAATATCCTCCTCAACCATAAACTATGTTTATAAACGCAGTATGAAAAAAATGTTCAAACAAACAAAGCATTTCTAACTAGGTGGCCTGAATGTAGCCAAATCCTATTTTATTAGTGCAGAAGAACACAGAAAAATGTCAGAGACCAGAGAAAATTTTTTAAAAGTGGTACTTTAGGACCATATTCAGAGACATTCACATATGCACATTCCTACATGTTGTATGTTGTTCTTCACTGTACATCATAGTATGTGGGGAAAAAAGAGAATCAGCTATGACCCATGCAGCTCCACGGGACACACAAGGCATCCTATATTAGTTTGTACTGGGCATGAATCAGTTATAAAGGACATCTATTCCTTTGTTCTTGTCTATGTCACAGGCACAGAAAAAGTGTAGTCTGAGACATGGTAAACTTCCCATATACTGACCCTGCTTGTTTCAGCATGAATTCTGCTGTGGGAATATGCCTGGTAGAACTAATACTGTCAGTACTGTGGGGTAGGAGTTCCAGGGGTATGTCTCCACTGCAGCTGGGAGTGAGGCTCCCAGCCCAAACTGACTTGTGCTAGAAGAGCTTGAACTACAATGCTAAACTCTGCTGTGTAGATGCATCAGGAAGAAACATACTACATTAAAGTGAGGGCACAAACTCACTGCTTTTCTTATCAGTATTTTAAAAGTTTTGGAGAAAATATTCTTTCATTCTTTATCTTCTGTATGATGGCTAGAGCCCTGCATGGATATAAAATTGGTATTCTTATCTGAATCTACACAAGTGATCTGCAGCTATCCACATCCATATCTGCAGATATAAAATGGATATCCATAATTTGCAGAGTTCTAGATACAAAATTTGTAGCTACATTGGTATCCGTACCCATAAAAATGAGCTGAAAATATCCTCATTTACATCCACAGATGTGGATATCCATGGAAATGAAGGGGATATCTGTGGATTTGCAGGGCTCTACTAATGAATTATCATGTGGTTGGCTACGGACAACTAGAGAATTGTGTTTACAGTTACAGCTTTATTAGTGCAGAGGTGACAGGATATTTTAAACACCTTTAGCTTTACATAAGATGAAGGGAAAGAAATCACAATCACAGGCAACTAAATTATTTATGAAGACCTCCACTTTAATCTGATTTATTCACATTGATCCACATTTCACTTATTACATTGTAATTAAGTGACATATGGAAAAAGCTATGTTACTGAGTACATCCACCTAAATATCTGCAGTGGGACTGAATGGAATCTGCCGGTAAGTGAATGGAAATGGCTGTATAATAATTCTGGATAAGTATTATCTCAAAACTTGTCCTGTACCATAAGGGATGCCATTAGCATATCAATGAGTAGTCCTGTGACATCTTAGAGAAAAAGCCACTTTTTCAAATGAGATGAAGTGGGTTTTGCCCATGAAAGTTCATGATATTATATATATTTTTGTTAGTCTCTAAGGTGTCACAGGACTACTTGTTGTTTTTAAAGGTACACACTTACACAACCACTCCTCTAAGATTTATTGGCATATCAATGAATTATGCAGGATATTTTAACTGTTTGCTGCACTATATACATTTCATAGCGATGTTTGCATTATAGCACTTTCCATCATTGTGTGTGTGTATACATTAACTGCATATCACAATAAACAGAAAAATCATTCAAGTTTCTTATTGCTCTTCCTTATTAAGAAAAAAACTCCATGAAAAAGTTCTGTACACTCTTAGCACACTATTTATTGCTGGTATTGAGATAACTACATTGATTTCATTAACTATTTTGACCATGTAATATAATCAGTTACAGCAAAACTCCAATTGCCCGGGATCCAGTTGTCCAGAACTCCAAATAGTCCGGCATCAACTGGAACCTAGAAGTGCTCCAATCAACTTCTCTCATGGCTGGGCCGCTGTGAGCCGCATGTGCGGAGTGGTGGAGTGGCACTATATGTGGAAGATAACGTAGAATCAAATGAAATAAAAATCTTAAATGAATCAACACGTTCAATAGAATCACTATGGATAGTAATTCCATGCTCCAATAATAAGAATATAGCAGTAGGGATATATTATCGACCACCTGACCAGGACAGTGATAGTGACACTGAAATGCTAAGGGAGATTAGATAGGCTACCAAAATAAAAAACTCTATAATAATGGGGGATTTTAATTATCCCCGTATTGACTGGGTACATGTTACCTCAGGAAGAGAAGCAAAGAGAAAATTTCTCAATGGCTTAAATGACTGCTTCTTGGAGCAGCTGGTACAGGAACCCACAAGAGGAGAGGCAATGCTCGATTTAGTCCTGAGTGGAGCACAGGATCAGATCTAGGAGGTAACTATTACGCTTGGGAATAGTGACCATAATATAATAACATGTAACATTCCTGTGGTGGGAAAAACACCTCAGCAGTCCAGCACTCTGGCATTTAATTTCAAAAAGGAGAATTACACAAAAATGAAGAGGTAAGTTAAACAGAAATTAAAAGGCAAAGTGATGAGAGCCAAATCCCTGCAAGCTGCATGGAAACTTTTTAAAGACACCATAATAGAGGACCAACTTAAATGTATACCCCAAATTAAAAAACATAGTGAGAGGCCTAAAAAAGAGTCACCATGGCTTAACCACCATGTAAAAGAATCAAGGAGGGACAAAAAAGCATCTTTCAAGAAATGGAATTCCAATCCCAGTGAGATACATAGAAAGGAACATAAAGACTGTCAAATTAAGTGTAAAAATGTGAGAAGAAAAGCAAAAGAAAAGATTTTGAGGGACAGGTAGCCAAAAACTCAAAAAAAATAGCAAAATGTTTTTTAAGTACATTGAAAGCAGGAAGTCTGCTAAAAAAACAGTGGGTCCATTAGACAATCAAGATACAAAAGGAGCAATCAAGGATGATAAAGCCATTGCGGAGAAGCTAAATGATTTCTTTGCATCAGTCTTCATGGCTGAGGATGTTGGGGAGATTCCCAAACCTGCACCGTCCTTTGTGGGAGATGAATCTGAGGAACTGTCCTGGATTGAAGTGTTAACAAATCACCGGGACCGGATGGCATTCATCCAAGGGTTCTAAAAGAACTCAAATGGGAAATTGCAGAACTGTTAACTGTGGTTTGTAATCTATCCTATAAATTGGCTTCCGTACCTACTGACTGGAAGATAGCTAATGTGACACCAATATTTAAAAAGGGCTCTAGAGGTGACACTGGCAATTACAGACCGGTAAGTCTAATGCCAGCACCGGGCAAATTAGTTGAAACAATAGTAAAGAATAAAATTGTTAGGCATGTAGAAGAACATAATTTGTTGGGAAAAAGTCAACGTGGTTTCTGTAAAGAAAATCATGTCTTACTAATCTATTAGAGTTCTTCGAAGGGGTTAACAAACATGCAGACAAGAGGGATCCAGTAGATATAGTATACTTAGATTTTCAGAAAGCCTTTGACAAGGTCCCTCACCAAAGGCTCTTACATGGCCATGGGATAAGAGGGAAGGTCCTTTCTTGGATTGAGAACTGGTTAATAAACAGGAAACAAAGGGTAGGAATAAATGGTAAATGTACAGAATGGAGAGGGGTAACTAGTGGTGTTCCCCAAGGGTCAGTCCGGGGACCAATCCTATTCAACTTCTTCATAAATGATCTAGAAAAAGTGGCAAACAGTGAGGTAGTAAAGTTTGTGGATGATACTAAACTGTTCAAGATAGTGAAGACAGAAGCAGACAGTGAAGAACTTCAAAAATCTCACAAAACGAAGTGATTGGGCAACAAAATGGCAAATGAAGTTTCATGTGGATAATTGTAAAGTAATGCACATTGGAAAAAATAACCCCAACTATACATATAGTATGATGGGGGCTAATTTGGCTACCACAAATCAGGAAAGATATCTTGGAGTTATCGTGGATAGTTCTCTGAAAACGTCCACAGAGTGTGCTGCGGCGGTCAAAAAGGCAAATAGAATGTTAGGAATTATTAAGAAAGGGATAGAGAATAAGACACAGAATATCTTCCTGCCCCTTTATAAAACTTTGGTACTCCCACATCTTGAGTACTGTGTACAGTTGTGGTCTCCTCACCTCAAAAAAGATATTTGGCCTTGGAAAGGGTACAGAAAAGGGCAACTAAAATGATTAGGGGTTTGGAACAGGTTCCATATGAAGAGAGGCTAAAGCGACTGGGACTTTTCAGTTTGGAAAAGAGTAGACTATATAAAATCATGAGTGGTGTGGAGAGGGTGAATAAAAAAAGTTATTAATTAGTTCCCATTATATAAGGACTAGAGGACACCAAATGAAACTAATGGGTAGCAGGTTTAAAACTAATAAGTGAAAGTTCTTCTTCACACAGTGCATACTCAACCTGTGGAACTCCTTGCCAGAGGAGGCTGTGAAGGCTAGAACTATAATAGAGTTTAAAGAGAAGCTTGATAAATTCATGGAGGTTAGGTCCATAAAAGGCTATTAGCCTGGGGGTAGGAATGGTGTCCCTGGCCTCTGTCTGTCAGAGGCTGGAGATGGATGGCATGAGACAATTGCTTGATCATTGTCTTCGGTCCACCCCTTCTGGGGCACTTGGTGCTGGCCACTGTCGGCAGACAGGCTACTGGGCTAGATGGACCTTTGGTCTGACCCAGTACGGCCGTTCTTATGTTCTTATGCTCATGGTCCCCAGCGCACACAGCATCCAGCCTGCACTTGCTAGCAGCCAGCTGCTGAGCACAGGCAGCTGCCTTGGGACCCGGACATAAGGTTGGGGGAGAAGGGGGACTGGGTTACAGCAGGGAGGGGAGATGTTTGGCTCCGGCGAAGGGCGGGGGGAGAGTAAGGAAGGGGAATTGGGTTGGGAGTATGCCCCCTTATAGTACCTTCCGGTACTCTTGCATACCCGATAATCCAGCACCGCCTAGGTCCCAAAGGTGCCGGATTATCAGAAGTCTACTGTATATTGCTCCCTACTCCTCACTACATTTAAATTTATTATGAACATGATATTTTGTACTTCATTCCTTTTCTTTGCTGCATGCATGTCTGAATCTGCATATATTCTCAATAGATAAGATCTATGCCATAACTCAAGTGTGGAAAATCTAAAGAAAACCATACACTAATTTGTAAATCTTTTCCCAATATGACTGGCAGTATAATGGCGCAATGTGCTTGTGCTCGCTTTCTCCATACACTAAATTTCTCCATACACAAAATGACACTTCTGAAAAGATAGCATCAGTTTTGATTGTGTAACAACATTTTGTATTACAAAAGAAGCAGCTACCATAAGCTTTAATAATAGTGACAGCATGATTGCACTGTCAACGCGCACATCAAAAATCAAACCCAATTCTGTGAAATGAGCAGAATTTTTGGAGATGTCTATAATAAGTATTCTCCCTTATGGGATTTTCTGGTGCTGCATTTTATGTCCAGAAATCTGGATAACTATTTTCTCTGAGTATCTTTTTCAAAACATGCATGGGGACCACTTAACATTCTGTTTCCAGGAATTCTCATAATTACAGCTGAGTTTTGCATCTTCATTTATATTTTTTTTCTTTTTTTCTTCGTGGCCATCTCAAACTGTGGTAAATGCCCACTGAAATCTTCAGCATTTTTCAAAGAAATTAATTATAATGCACTGTATGTTTATGTATCCAGAACCTGAAGTTGATTAACAATAATCTGTTTTCTATTCATACATACCCTAGAAGATATTATCTGACTGGACAATAGCTAAAAAGGTGTATTCCACTCCAAGATTGCTGCTGTTAAAGCTAAGCTGCTCGGAAAGGGAGTTCTAAGAGTTGCTTAAAGTTTAATCTATATATAATCAACCAAATATATATAGAAATGTATTTGCTCCCTCGTCATTGTACATTAACAACTTCAGATCCTGGATAGAAGGCCTTCAGATAGATGTCTAGTGAAGTGACCACTCTCTTGAAGAGACCTTGACATTGTCTAAAATCATCTACTAGAGTGCGAGGCAGGGGCCGCTGTGTCATGCAGTTAGGATGATGAGAAACAAATATAAACTGAGTCCACAAATTTCTCTTGTTCTTCAGCCCCATGATAAGAAGTGCCAGGCAGTGCCTGTAAAAGTAGTTGGTGTACAGCAGCGATGGACAGACTTTTAGATACACTCTGCTGCTGTGGGTACGTGGCCCATGGTTGCCAGAAAGGACACTGTGGTTGAAAGGGCACTGTGAGCATCCAAGATTAGCTATACCAGGCCTAGGTTGGGAAGTGTTCAGGGAAACCCACGCTTTGAGGGGTGTGTGTGGCAGAAGCAGCCACTGGAAAGGAATGTTGTGCAGCATGTCCAACATAGAATCATCAAGTTCTCCCTCTTTCTCCTTACTAGAGAATTGTGCTGAGAGGTGTGGGGAGCAGGGTGGGCTGAGTACTGCTGATAGGGAGGTATTACCGGTGCTGAGGAGAGGCGACTGCAGTATTGATGAAACAGATAGATCTGTGTGGCAGAGGCATCATTGTTGTGTACTGTTGGAGTCATAGGGAGTGATATTGTTTGCTGGTCAGTAGTCGTAAGTGCCAGGATATGGGTGGACTGCATAAGACTAGGTGGCAGCATTAGTGGTGGAAGTGTCAGTATACCTGATACCAACTAATTGGCTGCCATTGACAGTACCATGGCATGAGGTTTCAGTTTTCCTTTAGCACCTGTGGTGGAGCTTGAACTAGAAGCTCGCAGTTCCTTGGTACCAACAGTGCTGGAAAGACCTGCTGTGTCATCCACTGACATGGTTAACCATTCGCATCCCTTCTGCATGCAACTGTGATGAGCACAGTGAGCTATCCCTATTGCTACATCACATTTATGGAGGGAAGTACATTTCGTTCTCAGGGCACACAATATCTACTTGCATAAAATGGAATATACAGAGACATGCCCATTATGATAGCTTCCTAAATCAATATCAGGTTACACTTTATGTGCACCATAGCACTATTTCAATAAAGGTACTATAAAATTAAATAGAAAGAAGATTGAATGGCACATTGAAGACTGCATTTAGAACTTTAGAACACGTGTGTTGGTGTGTGTGTGTGTGTGTGTGTGTGTGTGTGTGTGTGTGTGTGTGTGTGTGTGTGTGTTTACAAAACATGTATTTAAAGAGTTTAAAGAGAAGCTAGATAATTTCATGGAGGTTAGATCCATAAAAGGCTATTAGCCAGGGGATAGAAATGGTGTCCCTGGCCTCTGTTTGTCAGATGCTGGAGAAGGATGGCAGGAGACAAATCGCTTGATCATTGTCTTCGGTCCACCCTCTCTGGGGCACCTGATGCTGGCCACTCTTGGCAGACAGGCTACTGGACTAGATGGACCTTTGATCAGACCCAGTATGGCAATTCTTATGTTCTTATTTAAAAGACATGACTGAGGTCCGGTGGATCGGGATGCCATCTGCTCGGTAATGTGGGATGGCACCTGTTCAAGATAGGGTTACTCTCCCCCTGAAAGAACAGGTACACAGTTTGGGAGTCCTCCTGGACCCTTTTTTTAACATTTGAAAATCAGATTTCTTCGGTGGCCAGGAGTGCCTTTGGGCAACTTTGTTTGATCCGCCAGCTGTAACCCTTACTAAACAAGCATGACTTGGCCACAGGGATGCATGCTCTTGTTACATCCCAACTGGATTACTGTAATGCACTTTATGTGGGGCTGCCTCTAAACAGCCTTCGGAAACTTCAACTGGTCCAGAATGCGGCTGCTCGAGTTTTAACGAACACTAGTTATATGGAACACATTATGCCAGTGCTTCGGCAGCTACACTGGCTTCCGGTATGTTTCCCGGCACAATTTAAGGTTTTAGTTATGCCCTATAAAGCTTTAAATGAGTTGGGTCCAGGGTATCTGAAGGACCATCTTCTCCTATATGAACCTGCCCGGGGATTGAGGTCAGCTGGGGAGTCTTTGCTTCGTGTTTCCCCACTTGTGGAGATAAGATTAACATCTACACGAAACAGGGAATACTCAGCTTTTGGTCCCAGGCTGTGGAATTCTCTTCCTCGGGATAGTCGCATGGCACCAACGCTAACGTTGTTTCAGCGTCAGGCTGAAGCCACCCTTTTAATTCGTGCTTTTATTCATGTTTGAGTTTGTATGTGTGTGTTCCTCTCCTCTATATGTTTTTAGCTGGTTATGTCCCTCTGGGGTCTCATATTTTAATTTTTTATATGTATCTGTATTGTTTTTTGTAAGTCACCTTGAATATTTTAAATAGAAAGGCAGGGTAAAAGTATTTAAATAAATAAATAAATACACACACAAACATAAAGTCTCTCACTTATGCACACCACTTATTCTCAACTTTTGTATCCTAACTTTAATATTTTCTAATATATCAATATATCTAATCTATTTACTGCATGCACCTCTACATCTAGATAGACAGACTCATAGACTTTCAAGTCAGAAGGGACCATCATGATCCTCTGATTTGACCAACTGCACATTGCAGGCCACAAAATCTCACCCACCCACTTCTGAAATAGACTGACTGAGTTACTGAAGTACTGAAATTACAGTTTAAAGACTTCAAGTTGAAGAGAATTCACCATTTACACTACTTTAAACCTGCAAATGACCCATGTCCTATTCTGCAGTGGACCGTGAACCTCCCTCCCCCTTTCCACACTGTGTCGCTACCAATCGGACTAAGGAGAAAAGTCCTTCCTGACTCCAAATATGGCAGATGCATGCATCCGGGCAAACCTCACCAGGAAAATACTGGGAAAATAATTATCTATAGTATATCTATAGTATATAGTAATTATCAGAGCCATCCCCATTTAGTGCTTTGTCTCCAGTCATGGCAGATTTATGATACTAATAGTATCGATGGGCCATATGCTATCATAGGAAATCCCATAATATCCTCACCTCCGTACACTTATATTAAACTCAGTCTTGAAGCCAGTTAGGTTTTTTTGAAGGTGGATTCAGAACTTCACTCCTTTAGTACACTTTTAAGTTCAATATTTACAACAAAGTTTACCATAGTAAAACATATAAGAATATCTGTTCAAGTTTTCTTGACTTATAAAATAAATACATACACTACAGAATATATTTTAGTTAAAAGGCCCATATACTGAACAATACAATTGAAAAATACATTGTAATTCAGTTTGCAATGACTGAGTACACACATAGACTAAACTCTTCTATGCTTTTTTGGACTTGTCGTAAAGAAAGAACAAAATTAGTCTGAATGCTAGATAACATTTACTTTTGAATAGAATATTGGATTCAGTTATTCCTGCCTTGTGGAGAAACACAGTATAATTTTTAAGAGTGCATTGCAACAAATTTAGGTACACACCATTTGCATTCTGTCACTTCAGAATTTCTGAACACGTTTCTGGCGCAAACTTCAATATCAGGAATTGCATAGAAAGGGCTAACAAAAGTGATATAAAAATACTATTCCACTTCAGTACTATATGGCCTTCTAGCTTCCATTATAAAATTTATGTCCATTCATACCCAAATGTGTAACAAACCAAAATTAGAGTAGCAAGCAAAAAATTACTAGCTGAAAGGAATAATTCAAATGTAATCAACTCTCAAATATATTAATACCCTGGATGACCCTAGTTCTTACTGTTTAGGAGGAGAACTAGAACAAACAGACTCACAGATGGATGGACAGACACAGAAATACAGATGCACAAACTCTCTCAAATATATAGTAGATTAGGTTCCATCATGAACTGAGAATGCAGACGAAGAAAACTTGGATATAGAACAGAATTAATCTCCTTTTAGGTCCTGGGACCCTCTTATTTCCTCTAGCACCTTATATCGCAAAAAGGGTTCTCAGGTTAAAAGTTGTCTGACCAGTTTAAATCACCTCCCTCTTCATGTTCCTGAAAACATATACATGAGATCATTGTACTACAAGTCTGAAAAAAAATTAAAAACATTGGAGGAAGAGCAAAAAGCACCCCCAATATATTTTACCCTACACAGCTATGTTTACTTAATTATCAATTAGTCTGGGGCAGAAATGGACTACCTATCAAACTATTCTTCTTAACTTGTGAGGTTGGCACACATATTACTCTTTGAAGACACTGCAAACTTTTTGCTCCTGTGGGAACCATGAAAGCCCCCTTCAGACCAGCCTTACAGCTGCTACTGATGATTTGTGCTATTTTAGGAGCAATACTTACAATTACTTGAAAAAGTTAACAAAGTTCCATTTTCTGTAAAAAATTGAGAATTGTAAGTTTTCAACTGGACATCTGTAATAGAAAACAAATCTTCAGAAAAGGTCTGTTGAGACATTCTTCTTCGGAAGGAGTAATTCAAAACCCCTTATTTCTCCACTCTGTTTAAAGACTCTGAACATAACAATATCAAGCACTGAACTGCATTTTTTGATCAACAGATGCGCAAGTCAGAAAGACAGCACTGGAGTTATACAGATGCACAGTTCTATTGCTGGGATAACAGACAAGTTTGTATTTACATATGGAGAAAGGACCTTGCAGATTGTCTTCAGTAATGATTTCATAATTTCCTTTAAAATGTTACCTCATGAAAATGATAGATTAATATAATTGCCTTGAGCCAGGAATTTTGTGCAGAGACACCAAACATTTCCCCAACTCTTAAGTCTCTTTTTCCATCTCTTCTTATTTCCTATGAGTAGCATAAAGTATGTGTGGTGTTTTGTCTTATCTTTTAATATGCCTCACTAGAAGATTTACCCAGTGTTGGTTGGGTCTTTCAGGGCAGGGAGCGTGGGGGGCTACTGGAATCAGGGCAGGGGCTTGGGAATGTACAGGACTCAGTTTCTGCAGTGTGCAAGTTTGAATCATTATGAAACATTTTAATTTAAAAGGCTGGTGTAACCTTCCTGCTATTATCTCAGGAAAGTCAGAGAATAAAAGATCAATTTTAGAATATGGATTTAATTTATTTCTGGAATATTTTTTCAACCTGCACTTATTGTTGGCACCATTTCTACATGAAAGATGTTGCTGAATTCAAGAATGTTATAGATTTCATGGAATAATGTGTTTAATTTTGACAGGTATGAGATTTAAGCAAGTTCTGCTCCCACATGATTTAATGCAATATACTGCAAATAAGAAAATAAATAATAATATATTTAGAGGTATGGAATATATTTAAATTTCCAAAGGAAAATATTGTAGCATCATCCTTATGGCATTTTAAATCCTGTTGGTATGAGGATTTGACATCTTCCTGTCTCTAAATTCTTACACATCACATTCAAGTTTGAATGCAACTTTAGGTGCCTTTCTCTGATGCTATTCAAATTTTCTATCCTCTTCAACATATCAGAAAAGGAACCTCATTTTTAGAAAATGTGCGTATGCTAGTCTTGACATCTTAAAATATGTCAAAATCTTCAAAGACTTTGCTTAATTATAAGAAATATGCTTAAAATAATCTTTGGGAGGAAATATATATTAAGCCATGTTAATAAAAAATGTAAAGACTGTTTGCAGCTTTCCTTTTCAACTTGTCATTATGCTGCTTTTACTGCTGATCTTAAATTATTTTCCTACACTACTTACATACTTATAAAATGCAAAAGCTCTGCTCTCATGTCTGTCTACGCCAGTTTTTCATATTCAACCAGAGTCAAATGTTTCAAGATCAGAAGACAATTAACTATATTTTTACCTATGATTTTCATATAAATGTTTATTTGTTACAAAGGATACCCATCTTGTTTTATGCTAATTCATATTTAAAATGACTTCCATTTAGATTGTTTAACACAATACTTAAAAGAAAACTGGTTTATGTAGCTCTGAAATTAAAATTTCACTCACGTTTAGTGGTGGCCACAATTAACAGTATCACTATTCATACACAAAGTAGGAAACAACATGAAAGTCATGATAGTCGAGAATACAAACAGAAAATATTATAAGAGTAATGAATTTCTAGTGTACCTTCCCTGGAGAGTAATTAAGAAATATTTGTTTAGATGAATAAAGAAAAGTTAAAAACACAACTGAAACTCAGGTATTACAAACAAATCAAATATTTATGTTATGGTTTTGTAAAACTCATTTTGCATATTATTTTCATATTAATTAAACATGACTATTTCAAATAACTAAAAGCACTGTAATAAGATGTGCTATCAACAATTAAAAAAAAAAAGAGTGATATGTTTTAAGGTTGCCACTGCTGGACAAGATATGTTAGCTGGAAATGTAATGTTGCTTATCACATTAACAACTTTGCCCTCAATCTTTCATATACATTGCAACCATTTTAGTTCTCCTTTTGATCATGCAGTCTCCCTGCTTCGTTTGGATTTAATTAGCTGGGGTTTATCCGAGTTGTCAGGTGTACCCTGCTTTAACAAGCTGAATGAGAAGGCCTGATAGACACTTCCACTAGAGAAGTACATTTCTAGGGTTCACTACTAATCCCTTTCCAAGGTTCTTTAAAAAGCAGCAACATTAGCAAGTTGGGGAAGCAGGCTTAAAAGCTGGAGCTCCCCAGCACCTCTCCCCCTCCCCTGCTGCCGCCTCTGGATAGAGGGTGAAGCTGCCATGAAGAAGCCTTTGTCCGTGGCAGGCTCAGGCCCCCAGCCACCACGGCCAGGGGCTGCTGCTGGAGAAGCCTTTGTTTGCATCCAGCCCGGGCTGCCACGGCCAGGGGCTGCTTCGCAGCAGCCCACCCACACACAGGGGCTGCTGGACCCAGTGTAAATGGCTTGGCTGGGTCTGAGAACAACCCCCACTGTGGCTCTGCGTTTTCAATGTACTAAGAGCTGGGCTGCCTGTGTACCCGGCTCCTACTATATTTAAACTGCAGAGCCACATGGGGGTAGATCCTAGACCTGAGGACAGAGACTTCCCTTACTGACTAATCATGTAGTCGATATAATTTGTGTGGCTACACAATTAGCCAATTACCTGCTTCTTAACATCCTTAATCTGCATATTATGACAACATATAACATTAAAAGTGTTACATGTGAAAAGATGATCTAAGAGGGAAATCAGTGTTACCTAAGGATATTTATTTTAAAAGGTATGTACAACAGTAAAAAGTGACACATTATGATAAAATGAAAATATTATATCATTCATTATTTTTTGTCTTTTAATATTAAATCCAAGTACACCTGTAAAATGGCCAGTGCTCAGTTTGAATTAGTAATAACTTTAAAGTTCTGGTCTTTATTTTATTCAGCATCTCTCTTCTTTGGAGATGAGGGGAAATAAAAGAAGCAGATTGAATATTTATGAAGCCCTTGGGATGTTAACTGGCTTCCAATTGCTTGTTTGTTGCAATCTTCTTATCAAACTATTAAAAGAAGCAAAATGTACCCTCTATCATGTTAACTGTGTAGAATCTGTTAATTACATCCAAAGGAGCTGAATGCAAGAATGAGGAATGTTGCAGTTCATCAGTTTTGTACTTGTATAGGCAGTAAGAGGAGACAGAACAAGTGAAGTTACAAAGAGAATGTGGCATTAGACCTGTAATATTCCCTAATAATTTCTTAACACACAAAAGGAAACACTCAGCTTGGCTTTATGCGAGTCTACCAATGGAGCTGCCACTATTTCCCTTAGGGAAATATTCCATATTCCAGTGGTCCTTCTATTTAGCCAAATATTTCTCCCATTAAATTTAATGTGCTATTCCTATGTTTATCTCTCCCTTTAGAAAATCCTAAACATTTTCCACCATTTTCCAAAGCACATTATATCTCCATCATTATTTAGCCAAAATATACCTAGCTAGTTTTTACTGTTCACTAATAAGTTAATTTCTTCAGCGCCAATATTTTTCCTCCTATGATTTTTTTTTACAATTTGCCTGTATCTTTCTTGAACAGAAATATCAGAAATCAAGCATTTTCTAGACATAATCTCTCTATTACAGAACAGAAAGGGGCTCCCTCATGTGGTAAATGAACATAGTCTTTCAAAACTAAATCAAACTAAACCATGCCCCCCCCCAAAAAACCCAAAACAAAACAAAAAAAAAACACCCAATATACACTCACATCTTCCATAAAAAAGAGCAATGTCAAAAGTATGTGTCAATGGACACTAGTTAAAACATTAAAACCTTGATATTTGCTTTGCAAAATTTCTACCCCTTACTCTTAAATCCAAATATTAGAAAATATGGAAATAAATATTTTAAGTCTCTGGCAATTTCCCATAAAATATATTTTTGAAAACTATCACCACCACCTAATTTATACCACTCACTCACCCACTCTTTGGGCTCTCATTTCGTTCACTATGGAATGTACATTTCTGTGTAGTTTATTAAATGTGCAGTATTTAAATGCATACAGAACAAATACAATTCCATTAAACATTACATCCATGAAAGGTCTTGGGGTAGAAATTTATTAACAGGATTAATGCAAAAACTCTTATCCTTGTTAAACAGTAAGCCTTACGATATTGTGTAAATAGGAGATATTAAATTTTAATCTAGATAAACAAGTTCCTCTCCCCTATCACTCATCCCTGAATGCCCTACACCCATCTTCCAGCCCTTCCCCATACCATCTCTCCCTATTGCTTACTTCATCTCCTCCTGCATAGGCCAGATGTTTTCCTGTCTTCCCCAAAGCCTCTTCCCAATCCCCATCCCTGCCTCCTTGCTAGACCCCTATTCCCGTATTCCACCTCTACCTCCCTATGCCAATCCTCATACTACTCTTCTCCACATAAGCCTCACATTCAGATCTTCCTGTGTTTCCTTCTACCCTTCATCCCTCTGCAGGCACTACAAAGACTTTCTGGAAATATCTAATACATTTCCCCTCCAAGCCCTGCCAGTTTGTGGTCGCTCTTCCTCTGTGCACCAACTCCCACTTCTCCCAGAACCCTCTGTTCCAGCACAGACATACTCAAATTCATATTCCATATCCCCAGGTCACTGTGGATTCCCCGTATGTCCATCCATATTCCCTGCCAACTCCATCTTTATCCCTTCCTCTGGCAGATGAAGATGTCATTCCACAGCCTGCAGTCAATAAGAGGTGAACTTTCGTTTACATTTTTCAACAACTGCAAATATCCTTCTGACAGTATATATAGAAACAAATCAGTAAGAGTGTGACTTTAGGTAGCAGACATTCTGTTCTGTACCTAAGTACGAAAACAACTCTGTCAAGGATGATCTAGCTGGTGCTTGGTTCTGAAATGAATGAAGGAGACAGAAGGTTCTCATGAGGTTCCCTACAGTCCTAGTAGTCTCTAATGCTATGATGTGGATGACAATCATGGAGTAACAGAAAAGAAACAAACTCTCTGTGGCTGGGAAAACAGTTCTTTTCATCTTGGCCCAGCAGAGTTTTCCTCCACCCTGTTTTGTATCCATGGCAAATGAAGCTCTATTTAACTTATCTGCCTATTTTGGGAATGATAACACTGCAAAGTTTCCTCAGGATAGTTATGCCACTCAGGGTTGTTAAAAAACATCACCCCCGGACAACATAGCTATATTGGAAAAAAATCCAGTGTAGATACAGGTAAACCAAAAGAAGGGTGCTCCTGATAGCATAGCTAATGGCATTTGGGGAGGCAAGTTTTACCATACTGACATACATTTCTTTTGTTAGTATAAAACTGTCTTTATCACTAGAGCTAAATTGTCAAAGCATTTGTACTGTGTGTGTGGTATATGCATTATTTCACAAGCTGTTTATAGTTTCTTTCTTTCTTTCTTTCTTTCTTTCTTTCTTTCTTTCTTCTGTCCATACAAAGCAAACAAGCACTTTCCAAACAAGACCAACAAAACCATTTTTGAATTAGTAAGTCAAACCATTTTGAAGATAAGTTTTATTTGCCTTTTCATTTTGTTGCCATAAACCAGAATGAACTTGCATGCAATTCGCTGTCCTCAATCAGCAACTTATCTTCCCAGTAACCACATGTATTCTGTTTTATTTTCCCCAGATGTATTAGTATGCACTTGCATAGGCTTAATCTCATTTTATTATTTCCTGCTCATATTTCCACTCTCCCTGGCTCCCTTTGTATTATGTCTTTGTCCTCACTGGTGTTTGCATTATCTACCAATTTATTATCTGGGAATTTAATTGATGTGCTGTTTATCTCATCCTCCAGATCATTCATAAAGCTGTTAAACAAATCTGGACCTAACACCAACCCCTGAAGCTCCCTGCTAAACACATTACCCTGCTAAATGTAGTCCTATTTATCACTTTCTTTTGTTTATGCCCTTAAGGTAGTTTGTCGTCCATAAGGCAGTCCTCATAGCCAAGCAAATTTAAATTTTTCATATTCTTCTTGAAGCAGAGCATTAGTGCCTTACTAATGAAACTCTCAGTAGGTGTACATCTATTGCATTCCATTCATAAAGGATTCCCTTCCTTTAATAAAGGAACATGAACTCAAGCAATGAACAGATATAGGGAAATAAATATAGGGGTAGTAACAAAGAGATGAATGAAAAGAAAAGTGGGATGTTAACAAGAAACAAAACAAGAACACTGTTGGCTATTTAAAATTCAAATTAGAGGAACATCTGAAATTTCAATCGCCTGAGTTCGTCCATTACCAAGTTACCTTGGTACCATGGTTTCACTGAAAACCATGTGGAATATAACAAATTGAACAGCTAACATCTCACTACTGCTATAAAATACTTGTTATTTGATGATGAACAGTCATGGCAGATGCTCACTCTTGGTTCCATTCTTTCTGCATCAAAGAGGGACAATGGTAAGAATTTTATTCATTTTATATGGGGGGGAGGGAGGAGAAATCACAGAGGCCAGGAATCTCCATGAGCTCCAGCTTGCCACTTTATTGGGGAGGATGCAGTCCATTCATACAACTCAACATACTAGATAGGGAGATGAGAGCTAAGCACAGACGGGGTTCTGAGAGTCACAGCATCTCTCATAGCTTTGATACCTGCCAAAGACAGGGACATCAATGCAGAGGCATTGATGCGGAACTTAACAGCCTCCATGCTCTGCTCCTAAGGGCCATTCATCCCTAAACAATCGAATCAGGAGTGATGTACAGGACAGACTGACCATCTAAAGCTATGTTCCCAGCACACCCAGTATGGAACACACAACCTGAAAAAATTAAGGCATTCCCCTTCTTGTCCTATCCTTGATGGTTATGGAGAACAATTTATCATCCTTTTTTTTGTAAAAGCTATTTACATGCTACAATTCTTATATTGTACAATCCCTGCCCCTGTCTTGTCCAGGCTAAATTACATTTTTGTCAATGTTTTTTTTCTAGGTCACGTTTTCTAGACTTTATAATAATTTGTTGCTCTCCTGCAGACTTTCTCCAAGTTGTTTATCTTTCCCAAAGCATGGTACTCAACACTGGATAAAATCCTCCACTTGTGACCTTATCAGTGCTGAATGGAATAGAAAACTCACTTATGTCTTGCTTATAAGAAAGAGGTTTGCGTTTATTACAATAATATTATGCTGTTTATTCAGATTTAGATTGTGATACAGTGTAATCCCTCAGAAAGACCTCTTTCTTCAGTATCCCTTCTGAGGCAGTCATTTTCCATTTTGTATTTATGTAATTGAATATTCCTTCCTAAGCACAGTACTTTGCACAGTACTCCTTATTGACAAATTATTCATCCTATTTATTTCAGACCATTTCTCTGGTGGGTCCAGATAATTTAGAATTCTAATTCTGTCCTCCAAAGCTCATGGAACACCTTCAACTTGGTATTCATCTGCTATTATAAATTTACCTTCTATGTCCTTATCTAAATAATTTATGAAGCTATTGAACAGAACTGAACACAGGACAGATCCCTGCAAGACCACACTCAAGCCCTTCTAGCTTGATTGTGAAACATTAATACCTACTCTCTGAGTATGGTTCTCCAACTTTTTTGCACCATTTTATAGTAGAGTGGCATCTTAGAAACTAACGAAAAATAGATAGGATTATGAGCTTTCGTGGATAAAATCTATTTAGCTGATAAAGTGGGTTATACCAACAAAAGTTCATGATCCTATATATTAGGTTAGTCTCTAAGGTGCCACAGGACTATTTTTTTTTCAAGTTACAGATGCACAAGGCAACCTCTTTAAGACTTTTCATCTTATAGTACTCCCAGAGGGGTAGCTGTTGACCAGAGTGGGGGAAACAGGTGTGTTTTTTCCCCACTCTGCTTACCCGAAGAAGTGAGGTTTGCCCATGAAAGACTACTCACCTTATAGTAGATTTATACTATACACCTTATAGCAGTATAGTAGGTTTGTTTAAGGTGAATTTCCATTGTTTATGAGATATCGAATTAGCTACATCTACAGTAGACCTGGAAAGTCAAGTTAAGGTACACAGTTTCAGCTATATAAAATTCATAGTTGGAATAGGTTTATCTTAACCTGAGATTAACAACATCTTCACAGAGGGAGGCAAACACTTCTGTTGGCTTCCCTTATTCCTTCTGAATTAACTAGACCCGCTAAATCGAACACTAGAAGAGTGATTTCTGGTATTACGAGTGAAGACGTGTCCTTAAGTAAAGGTGAGATATATGACATCTATTGCTTCCCTGCTGTCAACAAAGCTTGATACACTTTGAAAAAAGTATAGTGACATGATTTGTTCCTTACAAACCCATGCTGTTACTTATCACCTGATATTTTACAATATTGATTGATTTAAGTATCCATTATCTTTCTGGATATTGGAGTTAAGCTGACTGGTCTATAATTCCTGAGTTGTTCTTATGCTCCTTTTTTACAGAAAGGTACTATATTTTCCCTTTTCCAGTCCATGGGTATCTCTTTTCCAAGATAACTGCTAATGGCTCAGAGATATCTTCTGCCAGAGCCTTATGTATTCTAATATGCATATCATCATGTCCTGCCAACCAGCAGACTTCTAACTTGTCTAAGTAATTCTTAACTTTATTCCTTTTTTCATATTTTAGCCACAGAACCTACTGCTCCATCACTATTAATATTTTGGTAAAAGCAGAATTATTTCAGCCATTGATATGCTCTGATATTATATGGGTCTACTATGTTCTTGGTCCTCCTCTTGCTTTGCATGTATTTTTAAAATGTTTACCTGCTTTCCTTTATTTCCCTGGGTAGTTTACTCTTATTTGTTTGGCTTGGCCTTTCTAGTTTTATCCTTACATGCTTACATGTTTTTTCATATCCATTCTTTGTAATTTGACCCATTTCTACTTTTTGTATCTTTTTTGAGTTTTAGGTCACTGAACATCTCTTGGTTATGCAGGTCTTCTTTTATTATACTTTTCTCCTTTCATATAGCATTGGAATAGTTTGCTCTTGTGCCCTTAATAATGTTTCTTTAAAAAACTGTCAACTCTCCTGAACTCCATTTTCCCTCAGATTTGCTTCCCCATGGAGCTTACTTCCTAATTCACTGAGTCTGCAAAAGCCTGCCTTCTTCAAAGTCCATTGTCTTTATTCTGTTGTAACAGTAAGCTCCACATCTTTTGGGGGGTAACAAGACTGCACCCAATTAATTATGGTTGCACAATTATACCATTTTAAAAAACAATTAAAAATAATCAAATCCTACAATAAAAAAATTAAAACTAGTATATTAAAAAGTTTAAACTGTGCTTAAATACATGTTCTACTTTTAAAACATATTAAAGTTCTGGTTACATACTTGCTAGAATATTTTTTCTTCAAACAAAAATCGCTGCAATGTATTTTAAGATAATTAAGGATGGTAACAACAACAAAATAAAAATGGAAGAGAAAGCAAGGAATATGACCTTGAAGTTCATTTTAAGGTGCTGTTTACACTATACTGAAATACCTTCAAGTCTGGTGTTATGTTCAAAGTTGTATCAATATAACCTACAAAGGTGTTTATGTCCACGTGCATTGTCACACAAGCTAAATTGATACCCATACACAAAGTTACGCTACTGTACCTACTTCAAATTAAACCAGTGCCAATTTGTGTGCAAATTAGCTCTTACAAGTCCTTTGCCAATATTACATAAAAAGTGCACAAAACATATTAACCCTTTCCTATTACACCTAAACTTAGCTTTCAGAAACAATTCTTGAGAGTCCAAAATTAAGTATTTACAGGCAGTCCCCGGGTTACGCACAAGATAGGGACTGTAGGTTTGTTCTTAAGTTGAATCTGTATGTAAGTCGGAACTGGCGTCCAGATTCAGCTGCTGCTGAAACTGATCAGTTTCAACAGCAGCTGAATCTGGATGCCAGTTCTGACTTACATACAGATTCAACTTAAGAACCCAAGGCATCCCCAAGTCAGCTGCTGCTGAAACTGACCAGTGGCTGATTCCAGGAAGCCCAGGGCAGGGGCTTCCTGTAGTCAGCCACTGGTCAGTTTCAGCAGCGGCTGACTTGGGGATGCCTGGGGCAGAGCAGCTAGGGTGCCGCTGGGTTGGTCCAGTAGCACCGCCGCTCCTCGGCGCTACTGGACCAACCCAGCAGCACCCAAGCTGCTCTGCCCCAGGCGTCCTAATTCAGCCACTGCTGAAACTGACCAGCAGTGGCTGAATCAGGACGCCTGAGGCAGAGCAGCTGGGGTGCTGCCGGGTTGGTCCAGTAGCGCCCAGAGCGACGCTACAGGAACAACCAGCAGCACCCCAGCTGTTGTACCACAGGCGTCTGGAGCAAAGCCGCGGAGCACGGGGGCAGCGGGACAGCCTAGACGCCCCGTGGCTGTCCTGCTGCCCTCGGACTCCGTGGCTTTGCTCTGCTTTGCTCCCCGTCTCCCTGGTCTGCAGACCAGAAGGACGGGGAGCAAAGCGGCGGAACACGCGGGCAGCAGACAGCCCAGACGCGCATCTGATCTGTCTGCTGCCCGCGTGTTCCGCCGCTTTGCTCCCCATCCTTCTGGTCTGCAGACCAGGGGGACGGGGAGCAAAGCAGAGCAAAGCGGTGGAACACGCGGGCAGCGGACAGCCCAGACGCGTCTGGGCTGTCCGCTGCTCGCGTGCTCCGCCGCTTTGCTTCCTCTCCCTGGTCTGCTGGAGACCAGGGAGAGGGCCCCGTTCGTAACTGCGGATCCGACATAAGTTGGATCCGCGTAACTCGGGGACTGCCTGTATATGCGTTAAAGAAATGTACTGCTCATAACAGAGTGAAGACCGTGTCCTTTTGTCTTTGGACCGTCATTATTCTTAATGAGAGAAAGATATAAAATGAAAAAGGCTCACGTTACTGCAGGGATCTGGTGTTCATGTGCAGATTTTAAGTACTCCATAAATAGGTTAATAAAAACAAACACTTTACTGGATTAAAATGTTACGCAGAAGGCATACATAGCAGATGGCACAGCTGAACAACATTTGCTGCAAGTTCTAACTAGGACCCAGCTGATGAACCCATTAAAATCCCTGGACAGTACATGTTTCCAACAACACTGAAATCTTTTCAGATTCTTAAGGCATACCAAGTCAAACTGAACAGCCTAATAGCAGTGTAAAAGGATAACTGAGTAGTTAACTTATGTTACAGCTCAAGTCTAGGTACAGTCTAATTGTCAGTTTCCTATGTAGCATAGTCCATTCTTTTACATGTGTGTTTTTCATAAGAACTTAACTGCCAAGCTGGGTGAGGGTTACCAAATGTACAAATTAGGACTCTCTTGATATTTAACCCTAAGGTGTGATCGGGATGCCTTTTTTCCCTGATCATTAGATAGGGTGGTGAGCAGTGGGCAGAGGAGTGATGAAGGGGCAAGCAGTGAGGCAAATTGTTAGGTGGAGGGTCTGGCAGGGGAGCGAAGAGGCAAGTGGGGAGCCAGAAGCAGGGTGCAGTGGTGGGTGGAGAGGGGCTGTCTTGCTGCAGGTGGGAGGCCTGATGAGGAAGTAAAGAGGTGAGCGGCAGTTGGGGGAAGGAGAGGTGTGAGGAGGCAAGTGGTGAGCCAGCAGTGAGCTTGTACAGGGTGCTAGGTTTTGCGGCGGGAGGGGTAGTGAGGAGGTGAGAGTGCATGGGGGACTAAACAGGGATGCAGCAAGCCAGTGGTGGGATGAGGAGCGACGGAATGGCTGATGGTGTGTGAGAGACGGCAGTGGGGGATGAGGGGGGTGAGCTGTGTACATGAAGGGCAGAGACTTCTGTTTATTCATGAACTATTCTCTTCTTTCTCTAATTTCCCCATTATTACTTCATTTATACACCTCTAAAATGACAACGTGCAATCCAGCAATTACACACCGTATAACAGATGAAGACTACTCAATGTCCAATGACCAATGGGGAACTCAATTTTTTAAACACAGAAGGCATACTCAGTTATTTTAAAAAAATCCAACCCACTATCAGTCTTACACTCACAAGAGCAAGAAAAATCAGTGTTAAACAAAAAACTAGGCTCATACCACACAAACTGTTCTTATATTTAATACCTATTACCTGATGAAAAACTGTAAAAGTGACCTTAAGGGAAATGAAAAGGTGTTTATGTGTATGAGTGGATAAAGAACAAAAATGTATTTTTAATACCTTCATTCCCCAAATAAAACACATTAGATACATCAATTATAGAATTATTTTTTTTCCTGCTGGAGGAAATATAACATCACAAAAAAACAAGGAACCTTGACAGAAGCAAGAACATATGAACAACAAATGTTTGTTAAAAAACAAAAATGGATCTTTAGCACCATAGATGCTAACAAAAACATATAAATAGTATCATGAGCTTTGCATGTACAACCCATTTTTTCAATGTTTCTGTTCTTTTGGGTTTTTGTTGTTGTTGTTAGTGTTTAAATTTTGTTTTTGCTGATTTATGTTGACACTTATTTAATTCAAATTCAGGCAAACACTTGAGAGAAAAAGATCTATGAAATATTTGAACACCTATGGCCTTTCTACTGAAAGCAAATAAACAGTCCACTCCAATTCTCAAAAGAATTCTCCAGCAAAATTAGGGAAAATGTTAGTATTTCTGAGGAACTAGGAAAGGATTACCACCCCCTACCTCTCAAATAACACATATTTCATGCCTCATGCCTCATTTTAAATCAGAAAGTAGTAAAATGTAAGTCACATTTTCTTTATTAATTAATCTTCTAGATAGGAAATAATTACCATTATCCCTATTATATAGATAGAAATCTGCAGAGGAGAGATGAAGAGACTTGGCCAGTGTTAATACTAAACAAGTAACAAAGCTAGAATTAGAAAAAATAGTATTTGCCGATTAGCTTATTCTTGGAACAAACTACCAGGGATAGTTATCCAACATTAGAGAGAACACAAATATATTACATTAGTTGAGAAATAGCACAGAGGTTTACAATTAAACAAGCTCTCTCAATGTGCACATATGTACAAATAAAATTGTATATTCCTATCAGTAAAAATATGGAGAAAATTCATTCAGTTTAGCATCAGTCTCAGACACAACTTTCTTATTTCATGGCTTGGATGCTTAATTGTTGAAGTTTAAAAGAGACTTTAGATGCAACATACATTTCAAGGCACAAAGAGAAAAAAGCAATACAAACCAAGACAATTATAATGATTTTAGAAACCTGTAAATCAGTGGAATCAATATACAATAAAAAGTACATAATCTGTTTAAATCTATTAATATCTAAAATGCATGCAGGCTACAGGATTCATTCCAAAACAGAACCAGTCGGGGCTTCATTTAATTTTGATTTGAAAAGCTTGACCCAGCATTTTTATACCTTTTCATTAAAAAAGTTTGTTTAAAAAGGTAAATGTGTGACATGGAAGTGGAGACCTACAAAAACAAGTGTTAGGTAGAAAACAAAGTTTTGGAGATTTGGTCTGAAAAAGAACCCAAAATTTGTTTTGCTGGAAAAACTCACAAGACACAATTCTCACAAGTTAGTCAGTAGTTACTATTTTTGGTCAGGCTACAGCTAGACTACATCCCTCTGTCGGCAGAGGGATGTAGGGGTACATCTAGACTACAGAGGGTTTTTTTTTTTTTTAAAAGTGGACTTTTTTGAAAACAACTTCCCCTGCGTCTAGACTGCTGACACTTTCTTTTGAAAGTAAATCGAAAGAACGAAGCAGTTTTTTCGACAGCGGAAAACCTTGTTTTATGAGGAATAATGTCTTTTTTTGAAAGTGCTCTTTTGAAACCAAGCGCTATGTAATGCAAACTGTGCTTTTTCGAAAGAGAGCATCCAGACTGCCTGGGTGCTCTCTTTTGAAAAAGCAGCTTGCTTTTCTAAAGTACTGGTTATAGTCTAGATGCTCTTTTTCAAAAGAGGCTTGCAGTCTAGACATAGCCTAGATGAAGCACTTCGAAAGTGCAAATGAAACCGGGATTTAAACATCCTGTGCTTAATTTGCATAATCATGTAAAGGTGCTCTTTTGAAAAAGCGCTAATCTGAAATTGAAACCTCAGTCTAGATGTGATTCTTTTGAAAATGGGGCACTTTTTCGAAAGATCCTGTAAACCTCAAAAAAAAAGGTTTATAGGATCTTTCGAAAAAGGGCCCCGTTTTCGAAAAAAAGCCTCTAGTATGCGGTTTCAATTTTGAAATAGCGCTTTTTTGAAAGCGCCATTACGTGATTATGAAAATGAAGTGTGGGATGTTTAAATCCCAGCTTCATATGCACTTTCGAAGTGCTTCATTTACATCCCTCTGCTGACAGAAGGATATAGTCTAGATGTAGCTCTAGTCATTGCACAATACCACCTTTTTTTAGGGCTCTCAAGAGATTAAAAACATTTATTAAAATAGTATTTATTTAAATATTGTGGATGTTTTCCACATTTTCAAATATAATGATTTAACTTAAAACACAGAATGCAAAGTGTCACTTTACCTTAATTTTTATTACAAATATTTGCATGGAACAAAATCAACAACAAAAATCAAGTCACCTAACACAACAACTGTAGTGCAATCTCTTTATCATGAAAGTTGAACTTACAAATATAGAATTATGTACAAAAAAAACCTGCATTCAAAAATAAAACTAGAGCTTATAAATCTACTCAGTTCTACTTTCTGTTCAGCCAACTGCACAGAACTAATCATTAGCATAGAAGCGAGTCATCTGCAATAGTGGCCGAAACATGAAGGGACATGTGAATGTTTAGCATAGCGGGCATGTAAGTACTGTACTTTGAAATGCCAACTACGAAAGGACCATGAGTATGCCTATTATAACTATCGGGAGACACGTAAATAACAAGTAGGCAGCATTATCTCCCTTGATGATTTGCTAAACAAGAAGGCACCTGAGTGAACTTATAGGTAATAAAAACAAAACAACGTAAAACTAAGTGCAGTTAGGTTAAAAAAAATCTACATTTGTAGGTTGCATTCTCATGAGAGATTGCACTATAGTACTTGTATGAGCTGAATTGAAAATCATTATTTCTTTTATCATTTCTACAATGAAAATATTTGTAACAAAATGACAATATAAGGAGAACACGGTATACTTTGCATTCTGTGTTGCAACTGAAATCAATATATTTGAAAATGTAGGAAACATCCATAAAGATTTAACAAATTTCAACTGGTATTCTATTGTTTAACAGTACAATTAATATTGCAATCAATCACATTTTAAATAAATTGCTAAGAAGTACAAAACAATAGTGTTCTATTTTTAAAAATTGCAAGTTATGATAGATGACACATTTAAGTTGCTTACATTTTCAAATTGCCATTTTAATTTTATATCAAACCTTTCAATAAGTGCTTTCAAGGCAAGATGAAGATTTTGGTCAGGGCTCTAATATCGGTATTTTAGCAAAGTTTTGTTTTAATGGCTGCTTTCACTCCCTTGTGATTTTGAGTCTTACTTATTTGAGGCTAGTAAACTGATTCTTAAATTCATTTTTGATGGGACAAACAGTATTTCTTTTTCAACTTGGTAGGTATCATTTTCTCAAACCCCACCTCACTTTTCACAGTTTGTAGTATTAGCTATTCTTCTACACAACTATACACATGTTACATCCCCACTAGCATACCTGGAAGTAGCTAAACCATACAGAAATCCCCGTTTTCTTTTTAGTGATTTTGACTACATTATTCATAGTACAGCAGTAATTCAAATCAGACTGTTACTCTGCCTTCAGCAACCAGCACAATTGATCTCGTATAGTCGCATACATTGGGTAGGGCCCATTTCCTTCAAAATGACTGTAAAGGCTTGGGGAAGGGGGGCGGACGTAGTGGTGGTAAGATGTAACCACTTGACTTCCCCTTTGCTTTTTTTTTACCCTAAGGATTTCACAGGTGTGACTGCATTGAGCTATGTTGCCATAACTGCATTTCATTATCAAAGCAAGCATTGTCTTTTTTGGTGACAAGTATCAGGGGGTAGCCGTGTTAGTCTGAATCCTCATAAACAACGAGAAGTCATGTGGCACCTTATAGATTAATAGATTTATTGGAGCATAAGCTTTTGTGGGCAAAGACCATTTGATGAGGTGGGTTTTTGCTCACGAAAGCTTATGCTCCAATAAATCTGTTAGTCTATAAGGTATCACAGGACTTCTCGATGTTTTTTGTCTTCTTTGACATTTTAACATACTTTTTAACACTTTCACTTTTTAACATCTCCATAGTCCCCTACTTCTAATTCCCTGGGAACTCTGCAGTGTTAATTTGCTCACGAGCAGATTTTAACTCCCTGCTTTTTCCCCCCTCCTTCTTAAATTGCTTACTTATTTTCCAAAGTGGTATATTTTTCAGCTGAATGATTTCAGAAGTGTAAGTTATTTTTTCATGGTTTTTTTTTTTGCACCTATTACTTAATAGAATATGCTACAAAGCAATACTTGCCAAATACAGTCATTGACAGATGGCTGCTTTTTACTTTGAATAGACAGAATCACAGAATACTAGAACTGGAAGGGACCTCGAGAAATCATCTAGTCCAGTCCCCTATCCTCATGGCAGGATCAAGCACCATCCATACTAGATAATCACTGATAGATGTTTATACAACCTGCTCTTAAATATCTCTAGTGATGGAGATTCCACAACCTAGGACTTAAACAGGGTTCAAAAAAGAGCTACTGAGAATCATGGAGGTTAGATCCATCCATCAATGGTGTCCCTAGTCTCTGTTTCTCTGGAAATGGATGACAGGAGAGAGATGACAATTACTTCATGTGTTCCCTCCCGCTGAGGCATCTGGCATTGCCCGCTGTCCGCAGACAAGATTTAGGCTAGATGGACATTTGATCTGACCAAGTATGGCCATTCTTATGTTCCCTAAGCAATTTATTCCAGTGCTTAACCATCCTGACAGTTGGGAAGTTTTTCATAATGTCCAGCCTACAGCACTCTGCTGTAACTGAAGTCTATTCCTTTTTGTCCCGTCATCAGAGGCTAAGGCAAACATAGTTGTATCCATAGTCTTTTCCCAGTCTTTTTAATCTCTCCTCCATAGAGAAGCTATTCTATACCTCTAGTCATTTTTGTTGCCATTCTCTGTACCTTTTCCAATTCTATATCTTTTTTGAGATGGGTTGACTAGAAAGGAGCACAGTATTCAAGGTGTGAGAACACTATAGACTTCAACAAAGGTATTATGACATTTTTCTGTTTTATCTATTCCTTTCCTAAATGACTTTTAACACGGTTACCTTTTTGACTGCTACTGTATGCTGAGCAGATGTTTTCAAAGAGCTATCCACCAAGACTTCTCGATATTTCTCTTTCCTCCTTGTAACACCCTTTTAGATACTTGAGAACTGCTATAATTCCTCCCCCACTCCCAACTTTTCTTTTCCGAACGAAATAAGCCCAATTCTTTTAGTGTTCCCTCAGAGGTCATGTTTTCCAGACCTTTAATCATTTTTGTTCATCTTCTCTGGACCTTCTTCAATTTCTCCATATCTTTCTTGAAAAGTGGTACCCAGAACTAGACACACTACTCCAACTGAGACCTAATCAGTGCAGAGTAAACAGGAAGAATGACTTCTTGTGTCTTGCTCATAACACTCCTGTTAATAAATCCTAAAATCATGTGTGCTTTTTTTTGCAACAGTGCCACACTGCTAACTTATATGTAGCTTGTGTTCCACTATGACTCCTAAATCCCTTTCTGCAGCACCCCTTCCCAAACAGTTGCTTCCCATTCTGTATGTGCAAAACAGATTGTCCCTTCCTAAGTGGAGCACTTTGCATGTGTCCTTATTAAACTTCATCCTATCTACCTCAAACTATTTCTCTAGTTTGTCCAGATAATTTTGAATTATGACCCTATCCTCCAAAACAGCTGCAACCTCTCCCAGTGTCATATCATCTGCAAATTTAATAAGTGTACTCTCTATGCCATAATCTACATTTTTGATGAAGATATTGAACAAAACCGATTCCAAGACAGACCCCTGCAGAACCCCACTTGTTATGAGTTTCCAGCATGATTGTGAACCCTTAATAAGTACTCTCTGAGGACAGTTATCCAGCCAGTTATTTAACCACCTTATAGTAGCCTAATCTAGGTTGTATTTCCCTAGTTTGTTGATAAGGTTGTGTGACAATATAATCAAATGCTTTACTAAAGTCTAGGTATACTACATTTACTGCTTCTACCTTATCCACAAGAGTTATTATCCTATCGAAGAAAGCTAAGCTATCAGATTGGTTTGACGTGATTTGTTCTTTACAAATCCACGCTGGCTGTTATCTATCACCTTATTATCTTTTAGATGTTTGCAGATGGATTCCTTAATTACTTGCTCCATTATCTTCCCTGGAACAGAAGTTAAACTGACTGGTCGGTACTTTCCTGGGTTGTTGTTCTTTCCCTTTTTATAGATGGGCACTATATTTGCCCTTTTTCAGTCTTCTGGAAATCTCTCGTGACTTCCATGACTTTTCAAAGATGATAGCTAAAGGTACCTCCTCTATCAGCTCCTTGAGTATTCTAGGATGCATTTCAACAGGTCCTGGTGACTTGAAGACATCTAACTTTTCTAAGTAATTTTTAATTTTTTTTATTTTATCTTCTAACCCTATCCCATTTCCACTAGCATTCAAAGAAGTAATTTCCTCTGCTATTTCGAAGTTTTCTGTTATTGTTTCTACTTCTTCACTGAGTAATGGGTCTATCCTGTCCTTAGTGTTTCTCTTGCTTCTAATATATTTGTAGACTTTCTTCTTGTTACCATAGCTAGCTTGAGCACATTTTATGCTCTTCTAAACAAACATTAGTTTGCGTCTCAAGTTTCAGGATTTTTTCCCATTTAGTTTATTTCCTCCTCTACAACTTTTATTTGCTTTTTATTATTTTTTATATTCACTCTGTTGGAATTGAAAGTTTTATTCTTTTTATATTTGTATTTTAGGATTAATAATGTAGCAAACGTAAGGTAACATATTAACACATTTAATATTTTATTAAACTAAGCCCTTTAAGATATATATTTCTTTGTTTTAAAACTTAATGAATTTAGTCAGTAAAGGGACAGAGTTTTGATATTGTGTCTATGTTAATGAGATTAGAAGAATGCTGAAGGTTTAAGTTTTAATTGCTTGATTTACAATGTCTTTTCCTTTGCCCAATATGGGACATGCTTTTCTTTGAAGGATTCTGTGAAAGACTGTTTGTGTGAATGAGATAACGTGTGAAGGTCATCGTTAGAGCCAGATGGTCAAGAGAGAAGGGGGGCAATGCGGGTGAAGACAAACTGTAAAAGACAGACTGTGAAGAGACATATCGGCGCCAGAGGAACCATCAGTGCGTACCCACGGTCAAGAATGGATCAGATTGGCAGATTGAAGGCTCTAAAGGTGAAGGCATCCCTAAAAACAACGGATTAACAATCCAGGACAGGATGAGCCTCTTGGAGATATTTTGGGACTGTCAACATCAAAAGATAACTGTAACTGGTCACGGACTGACACAGCGAAATCCATAGACTTCAACAGGGAAAGTAGATTATAAAAACCCTTGCTATGGGATTTGTGTTCGTCTTGCCACTAATTCCAGGAGCATCAGATAGCGTGACCGACAGAGCCCAGCTCCCCCTCTGGGATCGACCTGGCCGGCCACTAGATTGATCCAGACTCTGGACTGGTAACTATAACATTGTCTGGCAGGACTGTGTGTGTATGGTGTCTGTGTGTGAGTGACTGAAAAGCATATACTACTGTCGTATTCTCAATAAATGCGGCATACTGCCTTTTCCCCTATAAAAGATTGTGTGCTTCATTTAAGCATAACAGCCTCTCAAGGTGCACATTAGGTACATTATGTTTGCAATGTTCTAGCCATCAAAATCCTTGTGAAACTGCTCCTTTGACTTTAGCTTTCTGTGATGGGGAGGTTGCAAGTGTGGGGGTGGAGGAGGAGAAAATCAACAACTTTACAACTTTGTCCAGGGAGGTCAATGGGTTCTAATGGGTCCTCCAAGCAATCTACTCCCCGTCCCCCATTCAAACCCCAACAACACTCCCTGAGTTCCTTTTTCTCCTGGTCCCAGTCTCCCCCTAATGTGTCTGAGGAGTCCATCGGGTCCACCTTTAGATTTAACCTATTTCTCCAGCATAGTAGTAATTTCTTCCCATTTAAATCCTTAAATACTTATGGTGCCAGTTCTCTTAATGCTATATTGTGAGCTTCACATTCAGCATTCCCTCTAAACTGTGCAACAGCACAGCCCTGCAGCTGCTTAATCAGCACCGCCCAGTGAGGCATCTCCCTACATGGAACCTTGAGCCCCTGAATGGGAGGGTCTGATTCAACACCAGCAGGGCTATGCTGCCACACAGCTTGGAGGAAACACTGCTCACATTAAGGGGAATATATGTTATCTTCTCCAGATAAGCAGATCCAAGTCATGGAACGAGTATGCTGGTATATCTTGTCCACTCATCAGTCTACTCGGGCGGCTCTGGAGGGCTCAGTCAGTCTCCAAGACTTTATTCACTTTGCTTCTAAGTAGTCAGCTCGACTCCTAATGTGTCTGTGTGGCTTCTTTAATGGCATACAATTAAATAACAACGGAATTGATTATGATTAAATGCAGGGAATTGATAGAATGCATACTACACAAGGTTACACAGGAAACCTCTTCCTTTGTAGCCATGTAGGCAAAATGTATCCTTAGGTAATTTAATGTCCCTCAGTGTACCTTGGCAGCCATCCTTTCTGTGTAGCAGAAAGGAATGGTTTAGTGTTGTTTGTAGAAGTGAATTAAGTAGGTTGTTTATGTCTGTTATTCATGTGAACCCCAAAAGAGTCCATCTGTCATTATTGTTACCCTTTTACTATTAGGATTATTTTCTTCTTTAAGAATATACTTTGTTTAATTATGGAAAAATTACATAGTAGTTAACAAGTCTCAGAAGGGTAGCCATTTAGTTAACTTAAAAAAAAATGTCCTCTAGCACCTCAGAGAGTACCAAAATATGTTAAAAAATGTTTTAAAAAAGAGATTAGTTTGAAGGCCAGAATAGCATGTAGATAGTCAGAGGAGAGGCTGGAGATTTGGGGGCACTCATGGAACCAACAAATGTGCCTGTAGCATTTAGTGATGGATGAAGGACAGATTAACAACTCTAAAAGATAAGGTAAGCACCTATCAAGGGACATGATACCTGTGATATGAGAAAAAACAACTTAAGAAAAAAAGCACGCAAAGAGCAACAGATTATAACATGACAGTGCAAATGAAGGAAAGGAAGGAAAACTACTTCCCAATGAAGGAAAACTACTATAAAAAGGGGCTGCTTTGTTATGGGTTCCATCTTGTCAAGATCCTGGAGCATTAATCTGGACTAAGAGAGCCCTACTCCTTCCTTGCACTCAGCTCTGGGAAGGCTCAATGAAAGGAACTTGACACAGCACCCAAGTGTACAGCCCCAATGGGACCAGAGCCCTAGTTAATCCCACTTAGCCTGTATAAAACTTTATGCAGAGTAAGCTCATAAATTGTTTGCTCCCTTTATCAATGAACGAGAGATATGGATGGTGTCACGTGCATCTAGCCATCTGGCTAAAGAAGGAAAGGCAAGTTCTGTCTGACATCTAGGGTCTAGACATGGTTCATGACCTGACGCCTTTAAAGAGGTAGCTATGCTGTTCCTAAAGTTAACTCTAGTATCACCCCATGAAATGTATGCACCTTGTGGGGGTCCATAAGGATTTTTTTATTATAGACAATACTGATCCAGAGTGGACTGGAAGAGTTCCCATGATTCCAATATCGCCAATATGATGGATCCACTGACAAAGGGAAACACCATGACATAGGGTGCCACCTGTGCATTGTGTCTAGTTGGAGGTTGGAATTCCCGACTTTCTAGAGCTTCTGCATGGGGTAACTTCCCCTTCCCCCAGCCCATGCTGTAGTATCCTGAAGAGCCTCCTGCTCATCAAAAGAGAAGGCTGCAATTTGAGGTAGGTGGATGGAATTTGGGAACAACTTTGATTCTCCATGACAGACTCCTCCTCTGGTGATTCAACTTCCCAGAAAGTAGATAGAGCCAATAATAGTAGTGAACACATACGCAGGAGAGCAAAATTATCTACTGGGGAGACACACATCTCAGACATTCCCAACGTACAAGGAAACTCCATTGGTATCACAATGGTTACTGCCCTGGTTCCCAAAGTGGATGTAAGCACTAGCAGCTGTCTCTCTCATGTCTTTACCACTGGAGCTGGTATTGGAATCATCAGATCTATGCCTATATGAGACCATTTAATCGGGCCTAAGACCTTATTACTCATGTGTGCTTGTTCTTCCCTTCATTGTGTAAGCGCCATACTCTTAATTTGCTTTTTGTCTATGAGAATGCCCATTACTGCCATGTGGAGCCTTTTTTTAGGCTTAATAGACTTAGCCTCTGTTGCCAAGCTTGCACTTGGAGGAGTGCTGCCCGCTTTTCATGTCTGATGTATGGGGTGGGAGTGGGGATGATTCCTGGCCCAAAACTGATTGGGGCTTCATTGTCTTCTTCAAGAGATGTTTCTGAGTTTCAGTTCTTGACCTTCATGAGTTCTGGGGAGGATGTTGCATTGGACAGAAATGGGGCCCTCATCCAGACCATTTTGATGGTCATTTATCTTTTCATGATACATTTGGTCAGAAAAGGAGCAAGGGCAAGAAACACAGTTTTTAAATGCAGGGACCCTAGGCATTTTCCAGGCTTCTCAGGAACAAAAAATATCTTAGGTGGTGCTAAAAAAATGTTAGCTAATGATTTATGGTGCACTATGATATAAAAACTACTAAAAACCTCATTATATACAATTCTTACAGGAATAATGCCGTCAAAAGGAGTTGAGGACATGAAAGAGTCTGAGACAGATCACAGAATCATAGAATAATAGAATTGGATATACGAAGCAGCTGGAGAGGCAATTGCCCTCTGCTGAAAGTGTGTAGACAGCTATGGTGTGCATGTCAGCCATGGCATGCATGTGTATAGATGTGAAACACATAAAAGGACTTCACTCAAAGAAAAAATTTTATGATTAGTATCTTTCAGTATAGTCTTTTATTACATATTTTGTCATGTTACCTATCAGTTCTGTAACTGTTCCTACCCACCCTGCTGCCCTGGCCATACCAGATTATTGAAAAACTATAGAAAGACATGGAAAATAGAGAAAGACAATATCAAAATACATTGGGGAGGATACTAAAGTCTTGTTCTTGTCTCGGTTGCCCCTCAACCCACCTAATATGCTCTTGCCCACACCACACTGTCTAATCTCTTCCTAATCACATCTGTGCCACTGCAAATCTGTGGATATCTGTTTCATATTTATGGGTATCCACGGCTCAATTTTTCAGATGTGGATAATTTTTTATTTAGAATCCAGCAAATTATATTATTCTTTATTATTATATCTGCTTTATATCTTTAGGTATTCATATCCAGGACTGTGGTTGCAGATATCCATGAATTATTTTTTTTGTGTGGCTGAAGATACATTTTGTATCCATGTAGGGCTCTCTGGCATTTCTTTGGCATTTCTAACTTCTTTTGTCCATAGTGTTTTCTGTATTCTGTTTTGAGTTTGTTTTTTTCCCCATGTAACACACATTTCCCTCTCCTGCCCCTTTCCCTATTTCCACTGTCTTGTTTGGTTTATGCATTCTCTTTCATTCATATTTTAACTTTGTTTTGCTTTCTTCAATCTCCTCCTGTTCCCTGTCTGATTCCCTCCCTTTGTCCTCACCACAACTCCTCCTCCTCACCCAGATACAGTCAGATCTCCTGGCTGCTGCGTTTTCCAATCTGCCCACAGATGATTTCCTGCCTACCTCCTCTTTTGTTACTCCTGCCACCTACTTAGCTGCGCAGAACAACTAAATTAATCTAACCAGAGGTGACGCATGATAGCAGCAAAAACTTCAGAGCTAATATCGTTCATCTCCAATCTCTACCAGCTCTGCTCCTTCCTTATAGGATTAGGATAATGAAATTAAATAACTAGCCTTAGGAGATATGGCCAAGAAATATGCTGGGACATCCTAATAGTAATGCCATAATTTTGTTGCTGTTGCTATTCAATGTTTTCTCTCCCCATTATTTGTTTGGTGGAAGATGTCAACAAAGAACTACAATCATAGACAATTACTCATTTTGGTAATACTATTTGCTCTATGTTCCTCTTCTTCCATCCTGTGAAACAGACAAATCTTCATCTATCAGGAGGCAAAGAGGCTAAGGAGCTGTGAACAAGACTCCCTTTCCATAAATCTGGTCAGCTTCCTCTCCCTGCAGTTAGAAACTTCAAAAGCAGGTTAAACATGAGGAAAAAATAAACACAGAAATACTATCTTATAAAATTAATGTCTGCATTATATTGCAAGCTTCTCCCTAGCAGTGAAATGCTACTGCATACTTAAGTTTCAGAAGCATATGAAGGCTGACTTTTCTATATCCTAAAGCTTCAGGGCATAGCCAAGTTACTCTGTAACAGGAAAAATTTAAAAACAACAAATAGTCTAGCAGCAGCTAAAAGACTAACAAAACATGTAGATGGTATCATGAGCTTTTGCGGGCAAAGCCACTGAAGAAGTGGGTTTTTTCCACAAAAACTCATACCACCATCTACATGTTATGTTAGTCTTTAAGGTACTACTAGACTATTTGTTGTTTTTTAAGTTTTTCTATATTCTGTATTTGCCTGTTGATCTTTGTTAAAAGGGGTAGATATTATTTCAAACTCAGACACATACTTCAAAAAATTGGAAAACAAGGTAACTACTTTCTATTTACCAGTTTTTTATCCAAGTTATTCTCAAGAGGTATCCAAACTAAATAGAACATTTTATTCAGTAGCGATAAAGGAACTCAAACTATTCTAAAAATATGTAATATAAATGTTTTTCAATTGCTTAGCCCAGAAACACAGCATCAAAAAGAACATACTCGTTATGTGTTGCACTACCAATATTCCTAAGAAATACCAATTACATAGCAGTGACAGTCTTAATAATTTCTTCATGGTGGTTTCAACAACTTCAAAATGTTTTCCAAAGGTGGTATTCTTTATGCTGGACCGAATGATGCCATCTCTTAACTCCAATAAAGGCTTCTGAAATCAAGGCATCACAGGAACCATTGACTTCAGTAGAGTTGCATGGGGCTTCACAGAGGGCAGAATTTGGCCCACATAATTTCCCACCATTAGGAAAAATGGCAATTTTTAACCTCAGTTGATGCTACTTCCTTTTATTTTCTACAAAATATTGACACTACATGACATTAGTAGCATTATATGTTTAGTTTTCCATGTATTGGTCAGAAAGTCCTACTGTTCATTGTGACTAATAGCAAAAACAAACAAACAAACCAACCTTAACAGCATAGTTCGACTAATTCATTATTTAATTATCAATTTCTTAAGTTAAGTCTTGTTGGATAGCTCATTTTGCGATCTTTTAGGCTAAATATAAAATGCATCAATCCTGTACTTTCTTTCCATGTACTGGAAAATCTCTCTGAACAAGACTTTATTCTCTGATGTAATAGATTCTAATGTATATGCTTCTTAGAGGCTGTTTCTTTGCTTTCTAGATATAAGAAGAATTTGTCAGGAGAAAGGTCTCAATACTCACATTTTAAATCAAAGGCTAACACTAACGGAATAACATATGAAAAATAGAGTGACAAGCTCTATCTTTCTCTCTCTCTCAAACAAAACAAAACACAAACAAAAACCCAACAGGATTTATTCCAGAACAACAAACCAGTAGTGGTAGGCCTATAAATCACTCTTTTCTGCTCAAATGTTAATCACCATAGAACTTTGAAGTGTACATGGTAACAGCAAATAGATCTTTTAAATTCCTGTTAGACTTTTTCTCCCTTCTTAAGGGAATTCTGAAGCTATTTTCATTTTTTTAATAGACAGAACTAGGTTTTAGACAAATAGGTCTGAAAAAAATCTGTAATTATTAAGATATTCATCCTTCCCACTAAAGATCTGTTGCAGGGTACTGTTCAGTTTTGCTCACAAGCAATTAGACTCACATAATCCATATGAACATCAGTAAGAAATTCTCTTTTCCTTGGGCATTAGATAGAAAATATTCCTTTCTGGGTAAATAGCAGTGATTTTTCCAAACACACATTTTGGGTTAGAATTGTGCTTTTCAATTAACATTTTAAAATATCACCCTTGTGGCTTGTTACCAGAAAGATCTTTGGAGAAATACTATAAACTGAAAGCTTATTTATAATAATCCTTTTGTCCTTAACTTATAATACCTAAGATTGAGCGCATCTACCCCCTAGGTATTAACGGGAGCCTCCATACAGAAAGGCAAATTTAAATATGCAAGGAACTCAACTTCAGAGATGAGAGTCATAGAAGCATCTGAACTGGCCCCCTCTTGCTTATTTTGGAAATGACTTTGTTCAGAACAGGATCAGATTTTAATACAAATAATCATGAAGCAACACAAACCCCATATTTCAATCTGCCTGCAAAAGAGAATGTGCTGTTCTGAAATGACCTGTCTTTAAGTGAATTATTTTTCCATGAAAAGCTAGGAGGTGATCCCAGGTGCTAAGAGATGCCAGAATGTTAATGCCATTAAAAATCTGTCAGCATTCCTTTTCAATGTGTTAATGATGCTCCACTGCTCAGTCACTCTATGCCCTCATAATGGAGAAAAGGTTTAGCAGGTCAGACAATCAGGAGACTGAGTTTTGCCTCCCAGAACATGGTTATCTTCAAGGCTAAGGTGGATGATTATATGAAACAGGATGACTCCTATCAAAGAGTGTGGAATTTAAAGCAGAGTGGACATTTCCCATATTGCTAAAACACATTTAAAGTAGGCAACATAGCCTTTCCCAAATGGATCTCATTACACAAGAAGCATTATGCAAGGAACTGATAAACTCATGTTTGAGCAAGTGACTATAGATGTTCTCACCACACAATAAAGCAGCGGTTCACAATGCTGGCCACTGCACATTGCCAGGCCATGCCCCCAGCTGTTATTTAGCCCTCCTTCTGGGGTTCCCCAGGGAATTCTCTTCCCAGCCACTTTCTCATGCAGCAACAGAGTGAATGGAGGTGGTAAGTAGCTGGGTATGCTGCAGCTGGAGCCAAGACTGCAGTGAACCTGTCCTTACTGGGGCAGCCTCACTATGTCCCTGTTTCTAGCTCTGGTGGCTGCTACATGGCTGGGCCAGTGGGCCCTCGGGGAGCATGGCCACCTCAGGAGGCGAGGCCAAGTGGAATGTGGGTGGCTCATCTGGCAAGGTCAATCATTGTATGGAGTGTAATTGTCCCTACTGATCAAGTGCCATGTGGAGAGTGGCTGCTCTGGCCGGCGGGGCCAAGCACCACGTGGAGAGTGGCTGCCCCAGCCAGCAGGGCCAAGTGCCGCATGGAGTGACGGGCCAAGATCACAAAACATGGGAGGAAAGATAACGCTCAGTGAAAATACCAAGGAAGTTCTCAGATGGGGAGACAAGTCTTCCCATGTTGGAATTTGGCCCGGGAAACCTAAGTTCATACCATGATCCTTTACACAGAACGCGGCAAAAGCCACAAAGACACTTCAGCCTCCTTTCATACACTCAGCTCATGGCACCTTAGTTTCACCTGTTATCTGAGTCAGATCTCATTTATTTTTAATACTGTAAAAGTATGATCCATCTTTACCCACATTTTGTGTAAGCTATCAGTTCCAAACACAGGAAAAGAAACCCCAAGTGCTAAAGGTGATGATGTAAGGCTGAGTTCCCCTAGGTCCTGACTGTCTCCAAATCTTATAAATCATTCCGTGGAACACTCTTGCAAGAGACACTGCAGAATATTTACAGCTGAGACGGAAACAAGACAGAACGGCAAAAAACAGATAGTGGGAGGTGTTATAATCCAGATACCTTACTTTTAAGTAAATGAGGAAATGCATAATTAAATGCACAAAATAGACTAATTTGTTTCAATAACATTTCCATATTTCAGGACCTTCAGCCTTAAGAAGTATGGTTTGGCAAATCAATTGAAGTGCTCTTGTTATCACATTTTTGGATTTATGACAATAAACATTAATGGCTGTTTTCCAAATATTTGACTTCATGATACAAAACTATAATAATTCCCTCAGTTAAGATACATTGATGCAGCAAATTATATGCATGTCTGGAAATAAATGTTAATATTTGTTTAAGAACATGTTCATTTTGTACACCTATAATTTATTGAATTAGTAATTTGTCCTGCATTATTACTAATTACTAAGTGATGCAGGTATTTTAACAGCTCTCATACTCTTAACTCCAAGTCAGACAACACTCATTCTCTTTCTTAAGCTTGTAAGATAACTGAAAAATTAATCCTGTGCCAGAAGGAATCTGAATACTCAGTACAAACTGTAACAATATATCTATAACATTCAAAGTACCTTTCCCAGACTTGAAGAGATATCTGTGTTGCTTGAAAGGCTATCTCTCTCTTCAACCAAAGTTGGTCCTATAAATTACAGTCACTAAAGAAGATTTTTTCCCTCACTGAGGCTCACATAGGCTTTTCAAGGATTATTCATGTCTGTATCTGTCTCTCTCACACACACAGAATTTCTTTCAGATAGTTCCTGTTGAGTCTGCTCACTGAACTAAATATTCTAGTTCATCATCGGATGAAGTGAGTCTTTCCCATGAAAGCTCCTGATATTATCTACTTTTCTTGGTCTCTAAGGTGCCACAGGACTACTTGTCGTTTTTAAAGTTACAGACTAACACAGCTCCCCGCCGCGATTTTTCTAAATATTCCACTACTCCTTTTGAAATGAACTGCCTTACATTTTGTTCTGTCTTCTAATTTTTGTTTAACAAAATGCAAAGTTACAACCCCTTACATTTTAATATAATTCTCATTCTCCATGTGGACAGTCATTTCTTCAATGTCACTAAAATGAAAAATAGCCATCCATTAGTAATCTTCAGATACAGAATGCAGAGTTTTCTCATTTTAAAATGCCCTAATTACTTGTATAAAGAGAGAATAAAAATAAGGTGTCAAAGGGTATGTCTACACTACAACGTTAATTCGAACTAACTTAGTTCGAATTAGTTAATTCGAACTAAGCTAATTCGAACTAACGGATCCAGACTAAAAAACTAGTTCGAATTAGCATTTTGCTAATTCGAACTAGCATGTCCACATTAAGTGGACCCTGAACCGGGCTTAAGGATGGCCGGAAGCAGTGCCGGCAGGGCATCAGAGGAGGACTTAGAGCGTGGAGATGCTGTCTCAGGCTAGCCGAGGGCTGTGCTTAAAGGGTCTCGACCCCCACCCCGGACAGACAGTTCTCAGGGGTGCCCCGCTTGCAAAGCAGTCCTGGCTTGGAGTGCCCGGACTACCCACACTGGGCACATCACAGCACTCGGCCATCAGACCGGCTGCACTTGCTGCAGGCTGCCATCTGGGGAGAGGGGGAAATTGGGGGGCTGCAGGAGAGCTTCCACCCCCAGAAGCCCACAGAGCCAGCCCAGTCCTCTCCATCGGGGGCGCATACCCCATTCCTCCCTCACCTCCTTCCACTTATTCTTCTCTAGCCCCTCCTCTTGATGTACAAAATAAAGGACAATTGTGTTCAAAAATGGAATCTGTCTTTATTGAACAAAAAAGGGAGTTACTCACCTCGTGCAGTAACGAGTGTTCTTCGAGATGTGTGTCCCCGTGGGTGCTCCACTCTAGGTGAAGGATCGCCCTGAGCCGCAGATCGGAGCTTTGCAAAGCAGTTTCCCCTCTGTTGAGCCACGCATGCTCAGAAGGCGTCTCGAGCCCTTCCCTTCTGTAGCGCGCGGCTCTACCCCCTCCCTTTCAGTTCCTCAACCCCCTCCCTTTCAGTCTCCACCCGAGTAATTTAGACTCCGCGCAGAGGGGAGGAAGGGAAGGTCGTGGAGCACCCACGGGGACACACATCTCGAAGAACACTCGTTACTGCACTAGGTGAGTAACTCCCTTTTCTTCTTCGAGTAGTGTCCCCGTGGGTGCTCCACTCTAGGTGACTACAAAGCAGTATTCAATATATGGCTGGAGGGAGCCGGAGTCAACGTTTAGCGGTGGTAGAGAGCACTGCCGTAGCAACTGCTGAGTCATGTTTAAGTTGTGGTAGGATAGCATAATGTCTGGCAAAGGTATGGTCTGAAGACCACGTTGCTGCTCGGTAAATATCCCTTAAGGGGCATTGTTCAAAAAGGCTGTAGATGCAGCCGTGGCTCGAGTGGAATGTGCTCGTGCTGGGCCCTGTAATGGCTTATTGCCCAAGGTGTGGCACTTGATTATGCATGACGAAATCCATCTTGAGATTCGTTGTGATGATAGAGGTGTTCCTTTGGAACGCTCAGCGATGGATATAAAAAGCTTTTCGGATTTACGAAATGGTTTTGTTCTCTCCAGGAAAAAGGCGAGAGCCCTTTGAATGTCCAGAGTATGCAGGGTGGCGTCCTTCTGTGAGGCATGCGGTTTTGGGAAAAAGGTAGGTAGTACAATTGGTTCGTTGACATGGAATTCCGTACAGACCTTTGGCAGGAATGTTGGGTGAGGTCTAAGTATGACCCTGTCCTTTGTAAAAACAGTGTAGGGGGGTTCTGACATTAGTGCCCCGAGTTCACTCACCCGTCAGACAGACGTAATAGCTAATAAGAAGCAGACTTTCATAAAGAGAAAGGGGAGTGGTACTGTAGCCAGAGGCTCGAAAGGAGGCCTGGTGAGGTGGTGGAGAACAAGATTTAGGACCCACAAGGGAGGTGGGGCCTTGTAGGGCGGGTATACGTAGTGGAGCCCTTTAAGGAATCTTTTAGTGATAGGATGGGCAAAGATGGAGAAGCCGTCAATCAAGGTATGGAACGCTGCTATTGTGGAAAGATGGACTCTTAAGGAAGAGATTGACAGTCCTGATACTTTAAGGTCTAGAATGTAGTCCAGGATCGTATTCAGTGGGGCGACCCGGGGCTCTACTTCGGTTCGCTGGCACCAGCGAGAGAATCGTGTCCATTTTTGCAGGTAAGTTTTTCGAGTGGACTGTCTCCTACTGTGGAGGAGGATGTCCTTCACTTGCTGGGAACAGTGATTCTCTATCTCCGAGAACCAGAGAGCAGCCAAGCCTGAAGGTGTAGGGTATGGAGCTGTGGGTGTAGTATTGTGCCATTGCTCTGAGATATCAGGTCTACACGGTTTGGTAGTCGATAAGGAGGGAGAACTGCTAGCTTGTGCAGGTACGGATACCAGGTTTGTCGGGGCCACGATGGGGCTATCAGAATGACTAGGGCTCCGTCTCTGCAGATCTTGCGTAGGATTCTTGGGATGAGTGGTATGGGGGGGAAGGCATAGTGTAGGGGGGCCGTCCATTTGATTAGAAAGGCATCCCCCAGGGAACATCTGCCAAGTCCTGCGCGTGAGCAGAACTGGGGGCATTTGGCGTTCTGGGTAGACGCAAAAAGGTCTATAGATGGCCATCCCCATTGGTGGAAGATTGAGTTTGCGACCTCCGTGTGTAACTCCCACTCGTGATCTGAGGTGAAGTTGCGACTGAGTGAATCTGCTCTGGTGTTGTTCACCCTGGGCAGGTAGGATGCTATGAGGGTGACATGGTTGCGAATGCAGGAGTTCCACAGGCGGATAGCTTCTGCGCAGAGGGAGCAGGAGCGGGCTCCGCCCTGCCTGTTTATGTAGAACAATGTGCAGATGTTGTCCGTTAGGATACGGACTGATTGGCAATGTTGGGGGCGAAGTGTGCACAGGCATTCCTTACTGCCCGCAGTTCGAGGAGGTTGATGTGTAGTCGTGCCTCGGATGGGGACCACCTTCCCTGAATCCCCTGATCGTTCATATGTGCTCCCCAGCCAAGGAGGGAAGCATCCGTGGTAATCTGTATAGTGGGTTCGATTTGTTGGAATGGAACACCTGTCAGGAGGTTGTTCGGTACCGTCCACCATTGTAAGGATGCAAGAACGTTTGGTGGAATAGTCACTGTCTTGTTGAGGGAGTGTTGTGAAGGTATGTACACAGTTGCTATCCAGAGTTGGAAGCATCGAAAATGCAGACGAGCATGACGGACTATGTACGTGGTGGAAGCCATGTGTCCGATTAGTCGGAGACAAGTAAGTACTGTAGTGGTAGGAGTTGTAAACATCGCACTTATAATCTCTTGTATAGTTCTGAAACGTTGTCTAGGTAGGTATGCTTGAGCTGTGATTGAATCCAGGCGTGCCCCGATGAATTCTATATCTTGAACTGGGTGAAGCGTTGATTTGCTTTCGTTGACTAGAAGACCTAGGCGATTGAGGAGGGATATGGTCGTATCTATCATGGAGGCGGTTTCCTCCTGTGTCGAGCCCTTTAAAAGGCAGTCGTCTAGGTAGGGGAATATAATGACCTTTTGTCTTCTGAGGTACGCAGCGACGACTGCTAGTACCTTTGAAAATACTCTCGGCGCTGACGAGAGGCCAAAGGGGAGAACATTGTACTGAAAATGATCTGGGCCGAGCGTAAAGCGTAGATAGTTACATGGAAGTACGCATCTTGCAGGTCGAGGGCTGCGAACCAGTCCCCTTGATCTAGCGCAGGAATGATTGTTGTAAGTGTGACCATTTTGAAACGTTGTTTCCTGAGAAACTTGTTCAGTTTGCGGAGGTCTAATATGGGCCTCCAGCCCCCCGTTTTTTTATCTATCAGAAAGTAGTTTGAGTAAAAACCTTTCCCGTGAAACTCTACTGGTACTCTTTCTATGGCTCCGATTAAGAGGAGTCGATCGATCTCTTGTCTTAGTAGAGTTTCGTGAGGGGGTCACTGAAAAGGGACGGGGTAGGGGGAAGGGTATGTGGGGTAGTGGTAAATGGGACGGTGTAGCCGACTCGGATTATGTCTAGAACCCATTGGTCCGATGTTATAGATTCCCATTGTGGGAGGAACGGCCATAAATGGTGGGTAAAAAGATGGCCCTGTTGAGTTGTTGCTAGATCGTGAGGGAGGTATTGCAGACCCTCGACCACATCTTCAAATTTGTTGCTTAGAGGACTGAGCAGGTGGTGGGCGGCCCTGATTAGGGCGCCTCCTCTGTGGTCGTTGTCTTGGCCTAGTGTCTTCATACGGTCTCTGTGGTCGGCTGTATTGTCCATACCTGTAGCGATTGTATGTGTTATATGGGGTGTATCGCCTGCGTTTGAAAGGCGGTGTATACATGCCTAATGTACGAAGAGTGGTTTTCGAATTCTTACTGTTGTGTAGCATTTCGTCTGTAGAAGCTGCAAATAATTTTTGCTTATCGAATGGTAAATCTTCTACTTTGGGCTGAAGATCTCGGGGAACTCCAGATGACTGTAGCCAGGAAGTTCTGCGCATGACTACTGCCATAGCTGTAGTCCTGGCTGCGGTGTCAGCGACGTCCATTGAGGTTTGGAGAGCGGTGCAAGCGATCGTATGGCCTTCATGGACTATCGCTTTCAAGATAGATCTTTTGGATTCAGGGAGATGTGGTATCAGTTCTCCCAACTTCGAATAATTATCGAAGTCATGATTCGCTAAGAGGGCAGAATAATTTGATATTCTTAGTTGTAGTGTAGAAGAGGAGTATATCCTCTTGCCAAAGATGTCTAGCTTTTTATGGTCCTTGTCCATATTGCCATTTTTGTATTGTGGCAACTTCGCTCTTTGCTGTGCTGATTCAACAACTAAGGAGTTGGCTTGTGGATGTGTAAACAGGAAATCATTGTCTTTTGGTGGAACGAAATATTTTCTGTCAGTCTTTTTATTAGTCGGCTGTATGGATGCGGGTGTCTTCCACAGATCCTCAGATGTTTCCATGATTGCCTCGTCAATTGGCAGGGTAATCTTACTGTGCAATGTAGGGTGCAGGTTCTTTAACAAGTGATGTTGTTTCCTTTGCACTTCTTGGAGGGAGACATGCTGACTTGTCGCTACTCGTTTAAATAATTCTTGAAACTGTTTGAGGTCGTCAATCGCTACTGTATCTGATGGTATAACTGCCTCGTCTTGTTGGACACCCAGGTCATCAAGGTGTGTGATGTTTATTGATTGGATATCGGATTCATTGTCCAAATTTCTTTCCTCCTCCTCCTCCTCCTCTGCGTGTGTTACCGGAGGTAGGGGCTGTAGATGAGGCAGGTTCCTTCGAGATGGTGAGGAGTGGGCTGAGGACCGACGTCTGTATGGGTCCCAATGATCCCAGGGCCCCCATTGGAGTGGGTAGGCTGGGGATGGGTATGACCAGTAAGGATGCCATGGGGCTTGTTGTGGTCCAGCCCTATGATAGTATGAGCGAGACCCCCTTGGCGACGTGTGTCGTGAAGAATATGTCGTATGTCGGTCATCATCCTGTAAGGGAGCGTCTTGCAAGGACACTGGAGACATAGATCTGGGAGGGGAATGCCCTGTCAAGGATCTCCCAGGTGAGCAGTCAGTGGGAGGCAGGCATGAATGAATGCTGCTGCCTGCTGTGAGTGTCAGACGCTGTCTTAGAGTGTTCTGTAGCAGACTCTCGAGGATGCCTCTCACTGTCTGCTGCCGGCACCGGTGTAGAGGTCTGATTTACAGATGCAGCCGGTGCTGGCTTTGTATGTGTTTTCTTTTGGTGAGGTGTGGACAGTTTGAGCGGCACCGTCCCTTTTAGCTGAGCCGGGGTTTTTTGCGGTGCCGGGGCTTGCAGCGGCACCACTGTTTGAAGCGGCGCCGCTGTTTCAAGTGGCGCCGGCTTTTCTTTACACCCCGGGTGGTCAGCGCGTTCTCGGGACGGCTCGGAGGCAGCGCGCTCCGGTCCCGGTGCCGAACGGGAGGATCTTCCCTCTGCTTTGCTAGCAGGGGTCCTCAGACTTCCTTGCCCCTTTCCCTGTGTCTTTGGGGAGGAAGAAGGCGGGAGAGAGCGCGACAGTGAAGCTCTCTGCTTTGTACTTTTTGATGGTGGGGGGGGGGGGTTTCATGTTGCGGTTCCCCCTGCTCTGTAGGCTGCAGAGCCTTTTCAAAAAGAATCATCCTCAGGCGGAGCTCTCTATCCTTTCTAGCTCTCGCCGTGAGGGAAGCACAATGTATGCAGTTGTGGGGTGAGTGAGTTTCCCCCAAGCATCTAATACATTTTGTGTGGCCGTCAGAAGCCGGCATAGGCTCGCGGCACTGCTCACATTTTTTAAAGCCTGAGGAGGCTGACATAGTTTGGGAGATTCTTATTTTCTTGCACTGTTGAAGTTTTCAGAGTTTTGTTTGTTTGTTATAGTCCTTTCTTTCTTTTTATGTGATTTATTTGTTTTTCCAGTTGAAAAGCCGAGGAGAGAGAGTCCCGGTTCACCGGGGCTCCGGTCTGAGGAGAGTTTCAGTCCCCGAAGGGAGATATTGTCAGTTTCGTTCTTTTATAAGAAAATTTTTTGTTGTTGTTATTATTTTAAAAAGAAGACAAGGAAAGAAACTAATTTGGAATATAAGAGGGGAAAAGTGTGGTAAGCTAACTAATAGAAATGCAGTCTGAAAGACTGAGAGGGAGCTCCTACTCGCTCCATCCGCTGACGAGGGCGGTTGAAGAGGAACTGAAAGGGAGGGGGTTGAGCCGCGTGCTACAGAAGGCGGGAAGGGCTCAAGACGCCTTCTGAGCATGCGTGGCTCAACAGGGGGGAAACTGCTTTGCAAAGCTCCGATCTGCGGCTCAGGGCGATCCTTCACCTAGAGTGGAGCACCCACGGGGACACTACTCGAAGAAGAACTGGGGGCGACTGGGAAAAGGAGGTGGGAGAGGGGAGAGAGAGGGTGGGAGAGGGGAGGGCAACTACAATGATCAGGGGTTGGGAACAGGTCCCATATGAAGAGAGGCTAAAGAGACTGGGACTTTTCAGCTTAGAAAAGAGGAGACAGAGGGGGGACAGGATAGAGGTCTCTAAAAGCAGGAGTTGGGTGGAGAGGGTGCATACAGAAAAGTTCTTCATTAGTTCCCATAAAGAAGAACTAGAGGACACCAAAGGAAAGCAATGGGTAGCAGGCTTCAAACTAGTAACAGAAAGTTGTTCTTCACAAAGCAAAGAGTCAACCTGTGGAACTCCTTGCTGCAGGAGGCTGTGAAGGCTACAACTAGAACAGAGTTTAAAGGGAAGTGAGATCAAGTCATGGAGGTTGGGTCCATGTGCTATCAGACAGGGGGTAGGAGTGGTGTCCCTGCCCAAGATTTGTGGAAGGCTGGAGAGGGATGGCACGAGACAAATGGCTTGGTCACTGTCTTTGGTCCATCCCCTCCAGGGTTCCTAGGGTTGGCCGCTGTCGGCAGACAGGCTACTGGACTAGATGGACCTTTGGTCTGACCCAGTACGGCCATTGTAAGCTCAGGGCTCAGGGTCGGGGGATCTCAGTGGACCACCTTGATTTTCATGCACACCTGCTCCTGGGTGGCCAGGCTGGCAGCTCTCCTGCCCTAGCCGGCCACTTTCCTGTGCCTAGTGCGGAGGTCGTGGACGAGGTCCACGATGTCTGCACTAGCCCAGGCGGGTGCCCGCCTCTTGCGGTCCCGGGCAAGCTCCCGGGAGCCGCCAGCCTGGTCCCGGGAAGAGGGGGAGAGCTGGGGGGCATCCGGTGGGTGGCTCAATCCGTGCCAGGTGCAGGGTCTGCTGGCTGGGTGCTGGCAGGCTTGCACCTGGCACGGGCACCGTAGCCAGCCCGTGCCCCTTTAAGGGGTCTGGGGCCGGGAGGGGGGCAATAGAGTTTCCCTGGTGTTGGCCAGAGTGGCCACCAGGGAAACCTGGGGAGGGCTAGCCTCCCACTAGTTCGAATTAAGGGCTACGCACCCCTTAATTCATACTAGCTAGTTCGAACTAGACTTAGTCCTCGTAAAATGAGGTTTTCCTAGCTCAAGCTAAGCGCTCCGCTAGTTCGAATTTAATTCGAACTAGCGGAGCGCTAGTGTAGCGCCTATTAAAGTTAGTTCGAACTAACATCCGTTAGTTCGAACTAACTTTGTAGTGTAGACATACCCAAAGCCAAGTTTACAAGGGTCTGAAATTACTTTTAGCCTTCCGAAATTATCAAGCTTTGCTCTCCAGTGTTTCATGCATCTAGGACAACTGTAGATAGTGTTTCTTTCTACCTTTAGAGAAAATGCCCCTCTACCTCCACCACCACCACTAAGATCAGGTGGTAAATTGAAACTGAAATTCTAGCCTTGGACAGTGGTCTAATTACATAAGTCCTATGATTCAGGAATGAAATCGGATGCAAAATTCATGGTGAGAATCACACATCAAAGAACAGTCATTAAATGAAACATCAGTTTTCAGGAACCATTTTCATCCTCCCCTCGGGAGTAGACACGTGACCCATAGAAACTAATCCTTCTGCTTCTTGATATCTGTATAAGCAACATCAATGCTGGATACCTGTAGTTTATGCTAATTTATTACATGGGCAAGATTTTCAGAGACACATAGCGCCTGAAGATTTCACTGGTTTCAGTAGAGCGCTGAATATACCACACCAAATCAGGTCCCAGGTGACAATTTGGATAGTGGACCAATAACTTGGATTCACCAAGGGCAAATCATGCTTGACCAACCTAATTGCCTTCTATGACAAGGTAACTGGCTCTGTGGACATGGGGAAGGAGGTGGATGCGATATACCTTGACATTAGAAAAGCTTTTGATACCATCTCCTACAGTATTCTTGCCAGCAAGTTAAAGTAATATGGATTGGATAAATGGAGTGTAAAGTGGATAGAAAGCTGGCTAGATCATTGGGCTCAACAGGTAGTGATCAATGGCTCAATGTCTGGTTGGTGGTCAGTGTCAAGCAGAGTGCCCCACAGTTTGGTTCTGGGGCCAATTTTGTTCAACATCTTTATTAATGACCTGGATGGATTGCTCCCTCAGCAAGTTTGCAGATAACATTACGGGTAGATGAGAGGTAGATATGCTAGAGCATAAAGATAAGGTCCAAAGTGACCTAGACAAATAATAGGATTGGGCCAAGAAAAATCTGATGAGATTCAACAAGTGTAGAGTCCTCCACTTGGGATGGAAGAATCCCAAGCACTGATACAGGCTGGGAACCGAATAGTTAAGAAGCAGTTCTACAGAACAGAGCCTGGGGATTACAGTAGATGAGAAACTGGATATGATTACAGTGTGCTCTTGTAAACAAGGCTAAGGGGTGCATTAGTAGGAACACTGCCAGCTGATCTAAGGAAGTGATTATTGCTCTTTACTTAGCACTGGCGAGGCCACATCTAGAGTGCTGCTTCAAATTCTATTCCCTTCCCCCAATACAGAAAAGATGTGGACACACTGGAGAAAGTCTAGCAGAGGGCAACAAAAATGATTAGGGGGCTGGAACACATGACTTACAAGGAGAGGCTGAGGAATTTGCACTTATTTAGTCCACAGAAGAGACTAGTGAGGGGGGGATTTTATAGCAGCCTTCAATGAGCTGAAGGGGAGTTCCAGAGAAGATGGAGAGAAGCTGGTCTCAGTGGTGACAGATGGCAGAACAAGGAGCAATGGTCTCAAGTTGCAGTTGGGGAGGTCTAGGTTCAATATTAGGAAAATTTATTTCTCTAGGAGACTGGTGAAGTACTGGAATGGGTTACCTCAGGAGGTGGTGGAATCTCTATTCCTTTATGTTTTTAATTCTGGAGTTGACAATACCCTGGCTGGGATCATTCAGTTGTGACTGGTTTTGCTTTTAGCAGGGGTTAGAATTGATGATCTCCTAAGGTCTCTTTCAACCCTATGATTCTATAGCTTCTTACCATAAATACATACATACAAAATTCTTCTCTGAAATATAAAAATGCAGATAAACTAAAACTGTATGTAAACAGTATTAATAATTAAATTCATGTTTTATTGCATGTTAATTACTGTTTTTAAAAATAAACCTTTAAACTGAACTACAGATCCCCCCGTAGTCCATGCATTTTTATACATAGATGTATCTTATTGAAATAAACAAATGAACCCACAAACATCTTATGCTCCTTGAGTTCAAAGCCAGCTTCACAGCTAGGGATGGTGCTAGGAGATTCTGGCCACAAACAACAGTCCCTTTTCATACTGATCACTTCTCAGCAGCATTTCACACCATTGATCAGGTAGTGGCAATGACTCTCATCAACATTTTACCCGATACTGAAGTCTGGCCTACAGGACTGTAATTGCCAGGATCATCTTTGGAGCCCTTTTTTAAAAATCAGCAATATATTAGCTATCCTTCAGTCATCTGATAGAGAAGCTGATGTAAATAATAGAGATGTTAAAATGCGTGTATTGGTGTAAATGTGTAACCGCTGATTTTTTTCAGTGGTTAAATGTTTACATGCAGGGGAGGAGAGGTGGGAGCCAATGCTTGTAGGGAGCTGGCTTTTAAACTGGCTCCCTGCAAGCACCAGCTCCTCTTTCTTGTCTCCTCCACACACGCACACACCCCAGCACTTGTGGGAGGCAGCAGCAGTGGGGAGAGAGGCAGGTGGCTCCACAGGAGCCGGTACGTACAGGGAGCCAGCTTGAAAACTGGCTTCCTGGGTGTACCAGCTTCCACCTGCCTCCTCTTCCCCTCGTTGTCAGTTTTTAAGCTAAGGCTCATCGATTATCCGTGAACTCGGACACACATTCAAATCCCTAGTAAATAATCAGTTACATACCACAATTAGTAGTTCCCGATTGATATTTGAGTTTTTTCAGAATCCATTGGATGAATACCATCTAGTCTCTGTGACTTACTACTGTCTGATTTTGTTTTTTTCCACAAATTATACCATGAGCAATAGCCTACAGCAGCAATATTTTGGAAAGGCATTAGGAATTCTGGCATCTGGATGATTGACTCAGGTTTACATAATGCAGTATAGATGCTAGAGCCTCAGGGTGGTATGCAGAGTTCAACAAATCCTAGCCTGAGATTACAGATGAGTGTAAACAAAAGATCTAGCTTAAACTCGGGGTCTGCTAGCTCAAATTCTAGTAACTCTTTGCTTACGTTGCAATTTAGACCCCTTTTCTCCCTGGAAAATGCAGAACATGGGATGAGCTATCTTGTCCATCTGTTACTTCTTGTTCTCCCAAGGCTACTTCCTTTACTCTGTAATGGTTCAGAAATTCCTTTCTTAGGCTATAGCACTAAGATTGTGTAGCCAAATCCCACTTCTTCCATATGCTACTTTACCCAGCTATCTACCTTGGCTTCTTTTCAGGCCCTTCGGCTTGAGAAGCTTAACCACAGATCTTACTCCTTTCAAATTTCCCACGCTGGAAAAAAATTAAAGTTCTTATATACATATTCTCTTCGATTATTCCTTTTTATCATGCCTACAGCTCCAAAGAGCCTCAACAGCCACTAACAGTAGAATTCTCCCATTCTAGACTGAAATTGTAACAGGGCAGAGAGGGAACTGGACCTCTCTTAAAAGCTGACCCATTTTTTTGAAGGTAAAGGACTCAGAAAAAGAGAAGATTATCATCATAGAGAAATAAAAAATAGGCAACTATCACTGTATCAACCTTCAGAGTGTATCTAAACATTAAGAAAGCACCACCTGCAGGAATCCTTTCAAGACTCATTTCTTTGTAATATAATTTCCACAATTACACGTATCCTCCGGCAATATTAATAAAACAATAGATCTGTAATCGCTTGTAGACAGGCTGAAGACAAATGAAAAGCAACACCAAATTTTGTGATTTGTGTCTACGAGAAAATTTTTTGTTTGCTGTCTAGTTAATACTGTGACAGATGCAGTAACAGTGACTAGATATATAGAAACCGCCCACAGATAAAACAAGAAAGGCTTCATTTATTTAAAAATAAGTAAATTAAAAGAGAGCTGCATTCTGGATACATCTCATTAGGTTAATTCCTTACAGCACAGCTAGATTTCAAGAAATAAACATCTCTTGTCATTGTTACTTACTCAATCACCAGATACAATTCTTCAAAAATATTAAAATGTGACATCAAAGGTTAAATGTATGAACCTTTCAACTCAAATCCTAGGTTGTTAATGCAAATAAGGTTGGTTATTTCAGCCCAGTCCTCATTTGTGTATATCACAAAACAATCACACAGTATCAAAATTGACAGTCTCTGCTCATAGCTGAAGTAACTTAGTTGGTAGGACAAAGGTGCAGTAACATAGCTATGTGGGGAATCTAACCCACAAAATCATAATGATCAGTTTCTTCTATAGTTGTTAAACTGATATTGGTAGCCTTCCTTCCCTAATGTGACTCTTTTTTCTACGTATCTAGTCCAGTTTCTCTCCTTCCTGATTAAAAAACAAAAACACCTGGCACTAAGCTTCCCTGCCAGGAACGGCAGTAATTATTTATTGACATTTTCTGAATGTCGGTAGAGAGGCAACAATCTTAAAGATAACCAAAGGAAACATTTTCTCCCCATTAATTTGCACATGTTATGTAAGCATATATCCCATTATGTAAGCATAGTGACGTCACTTAATATTTAAAGGCTTTGCTAGCAGATAAGAGAAAAGATGACACTTAAAAAATTCTATGAAGAATATCTACATAAATTAGGATAAGAAATTAATAGTGGGTTTTCTTTCACTACAGTGTGTGTAGGAGAGGGGGGAGAAATGAAACACTACAAGTGGAAGCAGTAAAGCAGTAAAGTTCATGACTTGAAATTGAGGGTTCAACTTTGACAACCCATTTACTGCGTTGAGAGAGACAAGGGCGAGTAAATAGCTTTTGTTGGACTAACTTCTGTTGAAACAAAAAACAGGACTATGTAGCACTTTAAAGACTAACAAGATGGTTTATTAGGTGATGAGCTTTCATGGGCCAGACCCACTTCCTCAGATCAAATAGTGGAAGGAAATTGGCACGACCATATATACCAAAGGATACAATAAAAAAAAAAGAACACATATGAAAATGACAAATCAAATTTCAGAACAGAAGGGGGACAAGGGAGGGAGGTAAATGTCTGTGAGCTAATGATATGAGAGGTGATAATTGGGGAAGCTATCTTTGTAATGGGTAAGATAATTAGCGTCCTTGTTAAGACCTAGGTGTAAAGTGTCAAATTTAAGCATGAATGACAGTTCAGAGGATTCTCTTTCAAGTCTGGTGTTAAAAGGTCTTTGAAGCAGGATGCAGGTAGTTAAGTACTTGAGACAATGCCCTTTCTGGTTGAAATGGCAAGAAACTGTTTTTTCTTTGTGATCCTGTCTAATATCTGTTTTGTGTGCATTGATTCTTTGGTAAAGTGTCTGAGACGTCTGTCCAATGTACATAGCAGACGGACACTGTCGGCACATGATAGCATAAATTATATTTCTGGATGCGCAGGAATATGTGTTCTTGATCTTATAACTCACTTGGTTAGGTCCAATAATGATATCATCAGAATGAATATGTGGACAAAGCTGGCAAGGGAAAGTTCCGGGGTTGGTATTAGTGTGGTATGTCCTGTGGTTGTTGGTAAGAATCATCTTGAGGTTAGGTGGTTGTCTGTAGGAGACTATGGATCTGTCTCCCAGAGCCTCTCGGAGTTTAGTATCCTGTTCCAGTATAGGTTGTAGTTTATTGATAATGTGTTGGACGGGTTTAAGTTGGGGGCTCCAGGTGATGACAAGTGTTGTTCTATTGTTGGTATTCTTCGGTCTGTCTTGAAGTAGATGGTTTCTGGGTATTTGTCTGGCTCTTTCAATTTGTTTTTTTATTTCTCTGGGTGGATAGTTGAGGTATATCTCCTCTGATCCCACCTTGGAATACCAAAAGAAACTCCACTGTCTCCTTAAAGACCTCCCTACATCTACTCGGGACCCAACATTTTCTCTTTTTATTAGAGGAAAAAATAAGGTGTCAAAGGGGGATTTAATGCAATATAAAAAGGCGAGTAAACCAAGCATCACTTAGAAATAGCTGTTCTGGTTATACTCTCAGTTTCTTGCATCCAGTGTCTGATACTTTTCAACTATATCTTGTTTCTCTCTTTGGACAAATGAGCACATCTCCTTCGCTGACATCTGGTGGATTTATCCCTAAAGATCAGGAAATTCTTAGTGCAAACTACAAGCATTGTGAACTAGCAAACCCTTTGGTTGAAAGTATTCCAATATGGTATCAGATGGTGTCTTTACACCAGTCCCAAATCCTCCCAGGTATAATAGAAACTGTAGTTTGTGATAGTAGATCCTTGATTGGGTGAATTAGTCAACAAAGTCCTTAGGGAGAAGAGATTTGGCCATTCACTAGCACAATGTACAAGAAAGATTTTGTGAAAGTTTCACTGAAATAAATTCCAATCCTCTGAAACAAAAGCAACTTCACACTGCTTGAAGATAAGGAAAAGGTACTGAAAATGACAGATTGTGCTTTTCAGGGGAGAGATGACTGCATGTAACTTCAAATTTTTGCTGCATTGTACAATAAATTGCATTTGCTTTCAACATACCCACACCCCTCACATCAATTAATATAAACTTCTCAAGCCTAAGACTATCTCTACGCTACAGCAACTAGACCAGTGTAGACATGTCAGCATAACTCTGGGATGCAGAGGCAGCCTATTACAGACAAAAGGGGGTTTTTGGTTGTTTTATTATTACCTGCCCGAACAAAGTTAGCTTTGTCAACAGAAGCATTCTTCCACTGATATAGCTGCATGTATACTGGAGGGTTCAGTTTAGCATAGCTCTGGCATCAGAGCTATGTTTCTCTCATACCTGTGACAGACATAGCTAAATGTTAAGTATAGGTTGTATTTAACTCGGACTATTCAGAAGCTAGTAAGCATGAAAAAATACGTTAATAAAACAAGATAGTAGATACTGGAATAACCTGGGTTTGGTTGGCTCTTAAAATGTTAGCATGATTAACCACCCAAAAGGAAGACAACCAGAAGCATTATGTAGTGGATTCAGCCTTCGCACCATTTCACTGTTGCATGAGGAGCTATACAGTAGCTACACTTATTTGTAAGGGGACTGTATCTTGCAAAACAATGAAACTAAAAAGTATTTAGGGTTATGGCAGCCAACTGAATATAATGATGATAGGACTTGAAAAATAACATTTAAATATTGAAAAGGTTCAAAAAAGAGTTACAAAAATAATTCAAGATATAGAAAACGGAGTACAGACTAAAGGATGTTAACCTATTTAGTTTATCCAAAAGAAGGTTAGGAGGAGTCTACAGGTATCCAAATGGGGAAGACATTTCTGACAGCATACAGGTCTTTAATCTAGCAGAAAAAAGGCATAATGAGATCTTATAGTCAGAAGCTGAAATTCAGACTAGAGAGAAGATTTAATTTTTAACAGTAAAGGTAGTTAATTCATGGCACAAATTACCTAAGGACATGATGGATTCTCCATGATTGACACCTTTAAATCAAGATCACATGCCTTTCTGAAAGATATTCTGCTGGTCAAAGAAAAATTATGGGATTTGATGCTGAACTGATTGGTTGATATTCTTTGGAATGTGCTATGCAGGAAAACAGACCAGATGTTCATAATAGCCCCTTTCTGGCCTTAAAATTTAGAAAGTAAACTGCTCAAGGTGAGGTCATAATAGCCCAAGTTTGTGTGCTTCTACAAAGCATCAAACTCTTTGTAACCCTGATAGCTCCAACTCAGACCTCATTATTCCTAATAATACTGTCTGCTATGCATATTAAGGCAAGGAATCAATGATTATCCAACTGAGAAAGGCAATATTTTCCTAAGTGTATACTCCTGAAGATGGGGCTGCATTAATATTTCTTCGACAATCAAACTGAAACCAAGTTTTTGCAGGGTTCTAAAGCAAATTTAAAATAAAACTAAATGCACATCTGCTGTCAAAGGCTGTCTTTCCTTTAGTTTCAGCAAGTTCTCCACTAAATCCGTTATTCAGAAAAATGTGATCCCGTAATTCCTCACATTTTCATCAATACAATGTATAATAAATTATAAACAGACATTTTATCAAGTTAAAGATTACAGACAAAATAACTATATACATTAAATTTTTTTTAAAAAAGCTTTGAATTAAGTTTTAATCAGCCTACCATGTTACCATGAATAAAATTTCACAGGAATATTTTTGCTTTTAATAGTTTGTGGAATACTGTATTACTACTCTCTTCTTCTTTGACTACCTTTGCATAAACAAGAATGCAGTTTCATGAGATAATCACTCTGATAGTTACAAATTACAGCACATGAAATACTACTATGAAGTCATAAAATACAGAGACAGAGAGAAACTGGCTTTATGAAATTATGAATTGCATTGCTTAAAAGAGAACAAGAAAAGCAAGAGTAGATATTTCAATTTTGTAACTCAGGTTTACAGTCATTCTTCATCACTACAAGCCTAATCAATACCTAGACCTGTTTCTTTCTTCTCTCCTCTTTTTTTAAACACATACACGATAACTGGGTCAATTTTTTTCTCATCCTAGCATTTGTTTCACTGTTGGGAATAGGGTGCTCTATTAACTGACCTCTTATCTAAGTATGGCACCATGTAATATTTATTTAGTATTCACTAAAGACAGCTCCAGCTACAATTGATAGTGAGTAACCTCTATTTACTGCTGTACAGGGGAAAGGGAAACAATACCTTTAATTACGATATATGCATGGAAGTGCATCCCAGAGCTCCCTCTTCTGAGAATGATTAATGTTCTGACATTTTTGTCGCCCTTTTTCTGAAACACGCAAGCAGTTATAGAGCATGTTGAGCTCACTCTCCCTGAAACTCCACAACTTTCTAATCTCACTGTGTGCTATCAGCAACCAAACAATTCTACATTGGAATGACAGAAATAGAAGAAACACACAAGGGAGGCAGACAGATCTTTTTTTCTCTCAAAGAAGCAGACTGTTTCTCCTCAGTCTACAAAAAAAATATTTGAGTGTAAAATAAAAGGGTTATTCAATGGTGATAAGCAATAGTAAATTTGATCATGTACTTCAATATAATTCACTGGAACTGCCTTTCTAAAAAAGATCAACTGTTTATCACATCATCTATTTATTACAAAAACAAAAATTCTTAGACAGAAGCAGGTTATTTCTCACAGCCTTATCTATTTTGTCAAGTCATCACATTTGTTGAGTGTTACATTATGATAAAGTTTCCAAGCAACTGTTGTTTAACATACCTCTTAATTACCAGGAACTGTGGATGGCATTTTACTGTGATGTCAGAAGTGTCATGATTTGTGACAAAGTGTACCAGTTTCGTTAGTTGAGTTTCACAGCCCTGATTTCCACAGAAAACTGGTGAAGCCCCGGAATTTTGGGCAGCACAAAAATATTGGCAGCAATGTTAAAATGAAATTTTCTTACCTAATTCTTGATTTCAGTCTGGTTCTACCAATGCAGTCAGGTGAAGGAGTCCCATTTCTTGAAGAAAATCAGAAAGAAAATTCAGGGTTTTTTTTTTTTTTTTTTTTTAGTATTTCCCTATTATCCAGACACCAACTCCTTCCATTCTCACTCATCCTTACTCTAAGTCAGCTTTTTCAAAGATTTCACTAAGTGATCCACACTGTGAATATATAGCATAGAATGAGAGCATCAACATTTGCTCAGAGAGTTGAAGTGCATGTTTCGGCAATGTTTCAACTCTGCTCTATAAATGGAATTACGAGGTAAGAAATTATGCTTTTTGCAGTCTAAGTCTCACTATTGCAGATGAATGAGCTCCAACCGGCTATCCTAACATTGAACTTGAGTATAGTGAAGCAAAGGGCTATCATTAGACAAACTTCTTCACGTAAAGAAAGCACCAAAAACTGAGAAAACGATCCCAAATAAAAAAGTGAAGACATAAATAACTACTAATGGGGATCTGACAGGTAGTTAAATTTGCTAGGAAAGGGAAAAGTAAGAGACTACAATTTAAATTAAACCTCTGATTAAGTGCAGCTACAGCTGTAACCTGCACCTTGAGAAACCTGGGGTGAGCCCTTAATCCAAATCCTTTAGAACAGCACTTAAAACACCAGAAGCAACTCTCTATAATTGACAGAGAAAGTATTCCTCCCTCCCCACCACGTATTAACAAAACTAAATGTAGGTCTAGTATCTGAAGGAAGAGAGAGTTACTCACTTTGTGCAGCAACAGTGGTCCTTTGAGATGTGTCTGCCCAGGGGTGCTCTACTCTGGGTGCTGGTGCATCCTCGTGTCGGTGACCAGAGATTTTTCTAGTAGTGTCCATCATGCAAGCGCTGTGACAACCTCTTGTGCCGTTAGTGTCCATTAGGTGCACGCACAGCACAGTGTAGCCTCTCCGTTCCTTTTCTACCCATGTTAGTAGAGCATTGGATCCAAAGCAGGGGAAGGAGAGAGAGTAGTGGAGCACCCATCTCAAGAGTAACTCTTGTTCTTTGAGTAGTGTCCCTGTGGGTGCTCCACTCTAGGTAACTATAAACAGGGCTCGCTGAACTGCGGCGAGCCCCGCTCACCAGCCATGCTCTTCCGGGTTACAATGTACTCGGCACGGGCGAGTAGATTGTATTATTTGTCCAGCCCTGACTATAAAGCAGTAGTCAGCTCATAAAGCTGTGTTTGGAGCCCTGTCGTTATCACCATGGATAATACTGCTTGTCCCATAGTCATGAATGATGGAGGTTCAGTGATGGAGGATGCCAGAGTGTAATGTTGTGCGAATGTGTGTTCTGATGACCATGGGGCTGTGTTGCAAATGTCCTGGAGAGATACATTCTTGAGGAAGGCGGATGTAGAGGACATGGCCTTGGTGGAATGAGCACTGATGGTACCAGATGATTCTTTGTTGTAGATGGTGTAGCATGTGTGGATGAATGAAGAGATCCACTTGGAGATCATCTGGGAAGAAACAGCCTGCCCTTTGGATTGTTCCCCGAAGGATAGGAAGAGTCTAGGAGATATTTGCCAATCAATGTAGAATGCAAGCGCCCTATCGAGTTTGAGGGTGTGCCATGCCAAGTGTGATGAATCAGTGTGTGGCTTGGGGGAAAACACAGTTAAGTATCGGTTCATTGATGTGGAAGGGAGAGGGAACTTTTGGGAGGAATTCAGGGTGGGGCTGGAGCGTCACTCTGCCCTTGCTGAAAACTGTATAGCAGGGGGGTCCGCCATTAGTGCAGCAAGTTCCCCTACTCTCCTGAGAGGGGGAGGTTATCACGACTAGAAAGACAACCTTCATGGATAGGTATGACCATAGGGAGGTCACCAAGGGCTCGAAAGGTGGCTTTGTCAGGCTCTTAGGTACATGATTTAGGTCCCAGATGGGAACTGGTGAGTGAACAGATGGAAAGGTGTTTTGTAGACCAATGAGGAATCTTTTGTTGATTGGGTTGGAGAGGAAATAATCACCTTCAGTGGTACAATGGATGCCTGCTACAGCCGCTGTGCGAACCTTGATAAACTTAGAATCAGGCCTGACTCCCTGAAGGTACAAGAGGTAGTCCAATAGGAGGGGGAGAGGGCGGTTTCAGGGCATGTAATGACAGTACGTTTAAGGCACTGGGCGAATCTGTTTCATTTGTAGATGCATGCTTTCCTGGTGGATTCTCTTCTGCTGTTGATTAATATCTGTTTTACTCTTTCTGAGCAGGTGTTTTCGGCATCCTGGAGACATGAAGGAGCCAGGCGTGGAGGTGGAGTTTGTGTACTTCAGGATGGAGAACTGCACCATAATTCTGGGAGAGAAGACTGTGTTGAGGCGGAAAAGTGCATGGATCTGTTACCATCATTCTGTGCATCTCCACAGAAGGTTGAGAATGTTTGTCTCTACCATGCTGGTGCAACGAGAATCACGCAAGCTCATTCTGATCTCATTTTGGTGATAACCCCGTGGAGCATAGGGAGGGGTGAATACGTGTAAAGTAACAGTGCATCCCATTTGATAGAGAAAGCATCCGCAAGGGAGTGGTTCCCTAAGACTGCTCTGGAGCACCAAAGGTGGCATTTGTGATTGCTCTTGGTCGCAAAGAGGTCTACCTCTGGCTGACCCCATTGGCGGAACACATAATTGAGGGCTTGTGTGTCTATCTCCCATTCATGCTAGTCACAGAACTTGTGTCTGAGGGTGGCTGCTATAACATTTAGTAGCACTGGGAGGTAAGTGGCAACAGGGGTAATCTGGTGTGCAAGGCACAAGTTCCATAGTTTGAGAGCTTCTGCACATAGAGGGGGGGATGGTGCACCACCTTGCCAATGGATATAATACATGCAAGTGGTGTTGTCTGTCATAATGTTGATAGTCTTGCACACTATGTGGTGTAGGAAATGCTGGCATGCATATTGCACCGCTCACAGTTCTAAAAGGTTAATATGGAGTGTTTGCTCTGTGAAGGACCATTTGCCTTGGGCTGTGAGGGTTCCTAAATGAGCATCAGTCATCATGGTCAGTGTAGGTGTCAGTTGATGGAATGGAACTCAAGTTAAGACATTGATGTTCACCAGTGTAAGGAATTGAGGACTCATGGTGGAATGGTAACTCACTTGGAGAGCGGGTCTCTGGACAGGGTGTAATGTGTGGCGAGCCAAGACTGAAGGCATCTCATGTGGATCCTTGACAACCTGACGACTTAGGTTGTGGCGGCTATGTGACAAGGATTTGTGAACTGTCATGGTAGGGATTACCCATGCTATTGCTATGAGGTTGCATAGGGTGTCAAATCTGTGCAGGTGTCCTTCATCACGTGAAATACTTCATTGGTTTTTACAGCAAAGATATTGGTTTTATCGAAGGGTAGGTCTTCAACCTTCTGCTGCAAATCCCTCAGAATCCCTGATGCTTGAAGACAGGATATTCTCCACATCACAATAGCCGAGGTTGTGATGAATGCAGCTGTGTCCGTGCAAGAAATTGTATGGCTCTGCTGCATCATACTGAGGATAGGCGTCTTGTGTTCACATAAATATTCCATAAGCTCCTGAAGCTTGGAGTAATTACAATAGTCATAATCCACTAGCATGGCAGTATAATTCGCTACTCTAAGGAGCAGGGTGGCTGAGGAGTATATTTTATGGACTCATAATGTCCATTTTTTTGTGGTCCATGTCCTGTGGTTTTGGTCTAACATTGGATTGTCTGGCTCTATGGAATCGACTACCAGGGACATTGGTGAAGGGTGAGTGAAAAGGAAATCCATTCCCTTTAGTGTGATAAAGTATTTTCGGTCCGCTCTTTTGTTGATTGGAGTGAAGGATTCTGGGGTCTGCCAAATGTTGTCTGCTGGGTCCGTAATAGTTTTGTCCATGGGGAGGGCGATCCTGGAGGAGATAGGAGGTTGTAAGGTTTGCAAGAGGCGATACTGTTTTTCCTGAAATTCCTGTAAATCTCACTCTTCTGATAAAGCTACCCTTTAAAAAAGTTCTTGAAACTTCCTCGAGTCATTGGTTGGTGGCGGGGTGGTGGATATAACCATTTTGTCTGGTGAGGTTGAGGAATTATGCACAGGGGACCTGTCTTTGCCCTTAGACAAAGAGTCCTCCATCTCAGTCTGGACTGGGGAGTTGGGTGCTGTTACAGATGTCCTGGGTTGGGGAGAACATGGTGGTTTTCTGGATGTTGTAGAAGGTGTGGTATAGATGGCTCTTCCTATGAGGACGTGACTCCCATGATTGCCGTTGCCCAGGTAAGGGGCAGGGTTAGTATGTATAATGATGTGCATATCAAGGTGGTGGTGGGTGGTGGTGAATATACGTATGTAATAGGCCCAGAGTCCCAGGATGGAGCTCTCTGTGCTGTGCTGGAATGCTGGGAAGAAAAGCGGCTGAATGGCTCAGTGCCTGCTTCCTTTGGGGAGTGAGGTAGGATCGGTGATCTGTGTGAGTACACTGATTGTATGGAGGAACCTGGAGATAACAGTGCCGGTAAAGGATGTCTCCTGATAGGAGACTTATGTTGTAGATTCTCCTGGGATGGTACTGGGGTACGTGTGTTATTACCACGGACGTTGGTGAAAGCGGCACCAATTGGTCAGGAGGTGGCATCTTGGTACAGAGTCTCTTAGGTGCCTAGGCGCTGACTGAGTTGGCGGCTTCGTTGCTGAGCGGTGCTTATGTTGCCTCGGCAATGCAGTTGGTGCCAATGGTGCCACTTGTTTTTGTTTGAGCTCTGAGTGCGCCCTCTTATGCAGTGCCAGCATCTTGGGCAGTGCCGTCCTGATGTGCCAGGACTGTCCACGGTGCTGACCCTTGAAATCATTGGTGCTGAGGGTAAGCATTGAGATGAAGACAATCTCTGTTTCGAGAGAGATGTGCCAGAAGAAGTAGAGGGACGTGTTTTGTCCATACCTTTGCAGCAGGTGGAGTGTCCTCAGAAGGTGGAGCGACCTTTCAAAGAGGAAGTTTTTTAACCTGTTGGCGTGGTCGCAGTGTGCTCTGGCCATCAATTTAGAGCAACAGGGACGCTTTTGTGTCTGTTGAGATTCTCCGAGACACTTTTAGCATGCTGAGTGCTCGTCAGAGACGGGCATAGCATCCCGGCATGATTCACACCTCTTGAAGCCGGGAAATCCCAGCATCAGGCGCAGTGCAAAGTGGTGGGCTGATGACAGATTTTTTTTTTTTTTGTTATAGGATCAGGTTGGAGGTCTCAAAACTTGGAAATGTGAGGAAACTAAGGGGAAATCACCGTTTTTTGTTTTTCTGTAGAAACAGAGGAAAGGAGAGAAACTCCATCTTCTGCTGAGGACGGTAGAGAAGAAAGTGAGGGGCCGTGCCATGCACACGCCTAACAGACACTGACAGCACAAGGGGGCACCACAGTGTGTGTATGGTGGACACTGCTAGAAAAATCTCCAGTTACCGGCATCGGGACGCACCAGCACCCAGTGTGGAACACCCACGGGGACGCTACTAGAAGAAGCAGCTTTGTTCACAAAACAGACAGACTGCATGAGCAAATTGTGGAAGGGAACCTGGGAGAAGAGATCAAGTGGGAGAATGGAGCTTTAGAACTATTATGCAAAATATTCTGGGACCACATGGACTATTCTGACCACTTTCAGGACTGTTTCTTATGAAACCTGAAAGCAAATGGAATGGAAGGAAATGTATAAAACAAGAGAAAAGTTTGTGAATATAAACTAGTCCTGAACTACTTGCCACTTGTCTAGCCAGAAACTGCTAACAAAAAGGTCCATGTAGGAAAGATCATCATTGAGAGCTTATGACCCATATCTTTCTCCAGACCTACCCAGGCTAACCACATTGCAGGGTGGGCTGTAACTGGTCTTGTAGGAAAGAACTATTGATTCAGGGAATAACTTTCTGCTGTAGCTGCAGACCAGCTCCCTCCTGCAGGTGACCGGAAAAGAGGAGTGAAATTCCAAGCCAGGGCACAGAATGTCTTTTGCTTGGACCAAGTGGAGCAGCACCAATTCCTCCTCTCCCCTCCCACACCGTTGTAATAGCTACTCCTCACCACAAGATTGGCAAAGGAAAAGTGAGCGAGAGTGAGACACACACTTACCTTGCTCTCGCACTGGGTTGGGGAGGAAGGTAAACTTGAAACAGTAGTTAGGCTATGATACTGAAATACTTTATGAAAACGTGGGGCTGATATCTAGTGCAAATACTCTACAGGGAACAGATGAAGCTATCAGATAAAAAGGAGTGCTAAAGAATTTACAATGAGATATTCTTTGAAGGAGAGGAAATCAGGGACTGGGAGGAAAGAAGTTCGGGGCTTCTATGACTGGTATGGTGGGAAGCCCAACTCCCCTTCTCACAGAAACCCTCTTTTGAGTGAAGGATGGTGAGGTCCCAGCAGTAGGTTAGCTGGTGACTAAGATGGGTAGGACAGAGGGCTGACAGAAGACCTTTGTTAATATATTGAAATGCTATATAATTACTTGAATTGTACAGAATTTATTGGTTATTCACAGATATTTTAAGATAATGTTGTGGACTAATTAAATCCAGTGTTTCCTGTCCTTCTTCCAGCATGGTTGCACAACAACACTTCTCTATCACTGCTATAAATTAGTATGCCACTGAGCAGAATTGCTCCCCTTTAAATTAGCCCAATGACCATGCTCAACTTATTGCAAATGCATTAAAATTATCCCACTGGCAAACATAACTATGTGTACAGTCTCTCCCACAGAGGAATTTAAATACTCATGCTACATTCTAACAGCCCCTCAGCTTATGTAAATAAATACACATGCAAACCTCATGAGACAGGAACTGACAAAAGCACAGAAATATATGGATTTTTATATTAAATTATTGACTGAAAATTTCCTTTAAGTACAATGGAAATATAACATATCTTTGATAGTCAGGATCTTGCACTTCTGTTTATTTACTCTTAAGCAAAAATTGAACTTAACATATGAAAACTTTGCCCAGAGACTGGGGGAGGGGGAGACACAACCAAAGGTTACATATGAGTCAGTGACAGACATACAGCTGTAAAGTATAGTTACTCTTAGATAACAAATCGCCAGTATTTATTCCCTAGAGAGATAAAATGATCAGTTAATCTTCAGTTCAGTCTATTTAATCACACTTACCAGAGATGGCACTTTTCTCCTAAACTTGTAACTTTCAGAAAATGAAGAGATACAATGACTATCAACAATTTCTATGACTTTAAAGTTTTCTTGATGAGCCAAAATTTTCAGCCAAAACTTGTCACTAAATTTCCATTTTTCTACCTTTCTTTCCATATTATTTCAACCTAAAGTTAGATGCGACAAACATCTAAAAGTATGTTCTTGAATCTCCAGTTTATGACATGATCCTGAATATCCAGCTCCTTCAGTAGGGTGCCTTGAGAGTGGTGGCATCTTTCTTCTCAAGTCCGATTACAACTTCTACAAGACAGCCATAGAAAAGGGGCAAAACATAAATTTCATTTCTGCTAATGGCTTTCTGCTTTTAACACTCAAAACTTCTGATATGTTCTTCACTGTGCAAAACAATAAACACGAAGCAGACCCTTTTAACTGTTAATTTCAAATATTGTAAATATTTAACAAGACAGACAGAGCAGAACCCAAATGTGCAAAAAGGATATGGTCATCTTTTCCACAAATTTATCATGTGTGTCTTCTGTTTTGGGAAACATCTTGATGTCATTTTCAAGGCGCTGGATCTGTAGTTCCATTGAATCAAGGTTACTCTTGAGACTCTGAGCTGAAACTTAGAAAAAAAATACGATAAAAAATTAGAAAACAATTCTGATTTTAAGAAAAAAGTTCAAGAAAAAGCAATGTCAGTAGAAGTATTCTTGAAGTAAAGACAAGGATTCCACTAAGCAGGCTCTAATTTTCCTGAATTACTGCTCATAAAAATTCTGTCCTTCATAAAATAAGCGAGAATGTGAAATATAATATACCAAATCTTCATATTAAATGTCGGAAAGTCACCATTTTATTCAGCCATTAGTTCAAATGAATCTATTTCTATTTAAATTCATTGATAGAAATTCTAATATTTCATTCTTTTAAATCTAATTTAAAGATTAAAGAGAAACTAAGGTTCAAAGAGATTTTATCTTATTAATGCATGTACTTGGCTATATAAATGATTTAAGGAAAATTATAGAAAAAAGATCAAATATTTTTCTTTTATTGAAATATAAATGAATTCTATAAACCAACATCTATGGAAACCCTTAGTACGTTTCACACCTAAAGATAAAACTTTGGCTTCTAGGACATATTTGTATTTGTGTAAGGTGCCAATAAAGAACATATTATGAAAACAATCAAATTAATTTAAAATAAATTATTATGTAATATCTCAGTGTACCCATGATCCCTTATAATAATGTATTCATAATGTCTTTATTATCCTTGAAATTTTTGTCCCCCGTTTGATATGATAAGAATATGTCACATCACAATAATTGCCAATATAATACATTATATCAACAGGAGGGCAAACTTGAAATGTGAAGCAGACTTGTAAGGGAGAAAGTTCTTAGTCAAACCAAAATATAAACAGCAAACCCAAAATATTCCATAACAGGAAGAAAATACTGACAAAGCAGGTTGGTATTTTTATTTAAAAAATTCTGAAGTATTGACTTCCTCCATTAATTCCCTCACTGATCATACAAAACTGGATGGGTTCAATAAACGTAAGTATGTGCTATGTCCATCTCTAAAAGGCAAAATGAATTTCTGAACCATATTCTTCCATCTGCCTTCGGATGTGCACCACATATTGCTGACACTCACAAATCAGTCCCTGAGGCTGGACATAAAATCACAATAGCAGATTTTCCAAAGTTAATGTCAGCCCTTTAACATTCGTGTGCTGTTTCACAGTCAGATCCTTCATCAGTATTACTTTCTGAATACGTAGAATTTTGTTGCATTCATTTTAAAGGAAATTTCTTTCCTACAAACTAGCAAGCTTTTAATGACAGTGGAGGTATCTTTATACATAAGTACAGGTAGTCTCACTCTAAGGCGAACACCTACTGATGGATAAGTAGGTCTCTTTCTTGAATGATTTATATCTTATACAATATCACTGTATACATGCTGTAGTACCAAGACCTTTAAAATGACAGTTACATAGTTCTTTCTTGCAGTTTACCCGGTTATGCATGTAAAGTTCTTTTAGTAAGAGGATTCATTACATACACACACACACACTCATACACACACACACTCACACACACACACACACACAAAATCCTCTTAGTAAAAGGAACTTTATATGAACTTTATAAAGACTCTTACTAAAAGGATTTCACATATTTCATTGAAAAAAACCCCTATCAAAAACAGTTTTCTATCTTTGAATCTGAAATTTATAAGTATTAAGTAAAAACTAATTAACATATGACAAAAGCATAAAGAGTGTCTGCTTAATTAATCCTCATATTGGACCAAAAATCATCAAGTTATTCCTTATTGGAGTCTTGGAAACCTTAATATGTTGAAATTCGGAAATGGGGAGAAACCATATGGAATGCGTTTAAAAGTGACCGGGCGGTGAAGAGAACATGAGATACATTTAAAAGTATAGACTGTAATCAGTGAACTGGGAACAAGTTAAAACTCTCCTAGACTCAGAAGCACACTGCACAATACTTTGCTGATGTCTTACGGAAATGATCAAGTACATTTAAAAAAAAAAGCTACACACTGTACAGACGCTAGTGTCTACAGTGGCGGCCCGTCAATACAGGCCACCTAGGCCGTCGCCTAGGATGCCAAGAAAAACAGCCATTGAGGGCTTTGGAGGCAGGGGCGCTGATCGTGCACCGATCGCGCGTGTCACCTAGGGCGCCAGTTGCCAGGAGCTTGTCTAGGGCTGCTCCTGAGTGTCTAACACACTCCATGTTTCGATAGTGAAAATAGATAGTAATAGCAACAATATAAAAGATATATCCATAGCAAAGTGGAAGTAAATGGCCTACTGCTTTCAATGAATGGGGCAAAAAGGTATCATATTCTCAATATACAAGGTTTTTACATGTCTCACATTTTTGTGTGCTTTTTTTTTGTGGGCAAGCGGTGTGTGGTCTCTTTCCTTGGAACAACTGTAACTCTTTCACTATTTCCTAAGCTCTGTATCAACATGTGTGTAGTCCATCAGTTCAAAGATGATGTTTCGTGTTCTCTCTTTTTGTGGATTTTGGTGTGACTCTGGAGTCCAAAGTGTGATCCTTATGCTTGTCAGCATATCAGACAGGAAAAAAAACGAAAAAAAACCCACCCACCGGCGAGAGTCTTGGTAGCTATAGCAATAGTAGGACACTTTTCCTTGGCAGCTAACAAAATCGATTATATTTCTGTCCTTTTCTAAGGCTTTCAGTGCAGTATGCTGCCACACTGATCTATGTAATGATCATTCATTGTACCAAAAAGTATGCTGTTCCTTGTAGTATTTTCTAGGGCCTTGATTCTGATATAACAATTCTCCATTGAAAATTTTTCTGAGGAGTCAATATTCAGGCATCCTAATGATGTTTCCAATCCAGCACGGTTGAGCATTTATCAGCATGGCCTCAATATTTAGGCATTTGATTTTTGTTAGAAGCAGATTCTCTAAAAGCCTGATACAAAGCTGGAAGGTTCCCTTCAGTAACAGAATGGCAGGACGAACAAACCCTGTTGTGACAAGACAGGCTTATTACCAGGAATTACAGACTGCCTTTTACCAATCCTGCACTGTGATGGAAAGTAGATATGGTGACAGACTTCCCTTCCGGGTAAGAAGGGATCCCAGAAAGACTCTTTTTATTCCCAAATCCCTGAGGGTATTTATACACAATAGAGCTAAAGTCGAATTAAGCTACTCAGCTTCAGCTACACAATAAATATATTAGAAGAAAGAGGAAGACCAAGGATAGGGTAGGCCCACTGATCAGTGAGGAGGGGGAAACAGTAACAGGAAACTTGGAAATGGCAGAGATGCTCAATGACTTCTTTGTTTTGGTCTTCACCGAGAAGTCTGATGAAGGAATGCCTGACACAGTGGGAAGGATGGAGGTTTAGAAGATAAAATAAAAAAAGGAACAAGTTAAAAACCACTTAGAAAAGTTGGATATCGGCAAGTCACAAGGGCCTGATGAAATACATCCTAGAATACTTAAGGAGCTGACAGAAGAGGTATCTGAGCCTTTAGCTATCAACTTTGGAAAATCATGGAAGACAGGAGAGATTCTAGAAGATTGGAAAAAGGCAAATATAGTGCCCATCTATAAAAAGGGAAATAAAAACAACCCAGGAAACTACAGACCAGTCACTTTAACTTCTGTGCCAGGAAAGATAATGGAGCAAGTATTTAAGGAAATCATCTGCAAACACTTGGAAGATAATAAGGTGATAGGGATCTGCCAGCATGGATTTATAAAGAGCAAATCATGTCAAACCAATCTGATAGCTTTCTTTGATAGGATAACGAGTCTTGTGGATAAGGGAGAAGCGGTGGACGTGGTATACCTAGACTTTAGTAAGGCATTTGATATGGTCTAGCATGATATTCTTATCAATAAATTAGGCAAATACAACTTAGATGGGGCTACTATAAGGTGGGCACATAACTGGCTGGATAAAGAGAGTAGGTATTAATGGTTCACAAGCCTGCTGGAAAGGATTAACAAGTGGGGTTCTGCAGGGGTCTGTTTTGGGACCAGTTCTGTTCAATATCTTCATCAACTATTTAGATATCAGCATACAGAGTATGCTTATTAAGGGGTTGCAACTGCTTTGGAGGATAGGATCATAATTCAAAATGATCTGGACAAATCGGAGAAATGGGCTGAGGTAAACAGGATGAAGTTTAGTAAAGACAAATGCAATGTGCTCCACTTAGGAAGAAACAATCAGTTTCACAGATGCAGAATGGGATGCGACTGTCTAGGAAGGAGTACGGCAGAAAAGGATCTAGGGATTATAGTGGACCACAAGCTAAATATGAGTCAACAGTGTGACGCTGTTGCAAAAAAAGCCAACATGATTCTAGGATGCATTAACAGGTGTGTTTTGAGCAAGATATGAGAAGTCATTCTTCCGCTCTACTCTGCAATGATTAGGTCTCAGTTGGAGTACTGTGTCCAGTTCTGGGCGCCACATTTCAAGGAAGATGTGAAGAAATTGAATAAGGTCCAGAGAAAAGCAACAAGAATGATTAAAGGTCTAAAGAACATGACCTATGAAGAAAGACTGAAAGAATTGGGCTTCTTTAGTTTGGAAAAGAGAAGATTGAGAGGGGGCATGATAGTGGTTTTCAGGTATCTAAAAGAGTGTCACAAGGAGGAGAGAGAAAACTTGTTCTTCCTGCCTCTGAGGATAGAACAAGAAGCAACGGGCTTAAACTGCAGCAAGGAAGGTTTAGGTTCCTAACTGTCAGGGTGGTTAAACACTGGAATAAACTGCCTAGAGTATTTGTGGAAACTCCATCTCTGGAGATATTTAAGAGTAGGTTAGATAAATTTCTATCAGGGTTGGTCAAGACAATACTGGGTCCTGCCATGAGGGCAGGGGACTGGACTCAACCTCTCGAGGTCCCTTCCAGTCCTAGTATTCTATGATTCTATGAATTAGCATGGCTGAAGTAGAAATAGTTAATTTGGCTTTTGGCGCTGTTCACACAGCAGGAAGTTGAAGGAAAAACACTCTTCCTTGGACTTCCGTTACTCCTCGCAAAATGACGGTTACCAAGAAGTCCGACAGATCGACATTATTTCAAAATAAAGGCATGTAGTGTAGACACATACTGTGTTATTTCAGAATAACCTCATTTATTATGAAATAATGCTGTGTTGACATACCCTGAGAAACATCTCCCACATGCAATCAGCAAAATTCCAACAATATGTGCATTCAGACAAGTACATCTGCAATGTAACATGGAGTCAATCTTTTTTCCAGCAGTCTCTCCTACCCAACAGTGAGTCTTTGCCCCAGGAACTGTCAGCTTGCCATGGCTTGCATAAAGCTCTTGCTAGCATGCATAGAATTGTCAGAAAATCTATTTGGGAATTTTACCTGTTAAAAAACTCAGTTTGCTGGATAATAGCGATGATGCACGAGGAAACAATTATCCGAGGTCTTAAGGACACACCCATTCCCTTTTGGTGTAATATTTTTTGAAAAACAAAAACCATTCAAACTACAAAGACAAAAACAGTACTGAAAGATTAATATAATCACATAGCAATGGTTGCTTCAAAACTGAAACAATCTTATGTTACAATACTATCATAATGCATCTGGGGGTCTGACCCAAATAACTGTGGTTTTCTTCTGTACACTAAAACCACAACAGGTATGTAGACTAAATCAATGATAACAGAAGAGGAAAGAAAGAAGAGGCAATGGTTTGTCTAGCACACTTTATTTAATGTTTTGTACTTGCTTGGGTCCAGGAGACCCCAAAGATCTAAGAAGTGTAATCTTTCATCTTTTTCGCTGACTAACCCTGAATGGTTTCTGGGGGTAGTCAAGTTAGTCTGTACAGGATAAACCTAAAAAACAACAAATGGTCTGGTAGCACTTTATAGACTAACAAAACAGTGGTTACCAAACTTTTTGGCATCACGCCCCCGTTTTTAATTTTTGAAAAACACTCACGCCCCCCTTCCAAATAGCAGCAAAACTTGTTGAAGGGGGAAAAAAAAGGAATTCAACAGGGCAGCAAAATTTGACGTGGGGGGGGGAGAGTCTGGGTCACCTTGTGCTCCCCCTGCAATTTCTTTACGCTCCCCCCAGGGGGGCATGCCCTCCAGTTTGGGAACTCATGATACAGATGGTATCATGAGCTTTTGTGGGCATGGCCCCATTGCTATATATATTGGACAAACTGGACAGTCCCTACAGGAAAGAATCAATGGACACAAATCAGATATATGTAAAGGGAATATACAGAAACCTGTTGAGGAACACTTCAGTCTACCTAATCACTCTTTAAAAGATCTGCAAGTGGCTGTCTTGTCACAAATCAACTCTACAAACCAAATACACAGAGAGGCGTTGGAATTACAATTAATCCACAAATTCAGTTTTCACTCTGATGGCCTCCTCAATCGAGATAAGGGATGGCTGGGATATTATCAACCTAACTTTCAGTGAAGGTGCCACCAGCTCTTTGTCTGTGCAGATTCTTGTGTTAGTACCTGTCCTCTCTAATTGCTATCCTATGATCCTCATCTGCTTCTTTTAACTATCCGATCTTTAGGTGTTTATAGATTACAAGTATGCCTATTTGGTTTTCCTTTTGCTATTCTCATACCTTCTGCACTTTGTTTTCTGCCGCTTCCATTTTTTTCCCTTCCCCCTCTCTCTTCTCTCCTATTTATTTTGGGTTTATACACCCTAAACTCAAAACTCTGGTCATCTGAAGAAGTGGGCTGTGCACACGAAAGCTCATGATATCATCTACATGTTTTGTTAGTCTATAAAGTGCTACCAGACCATTTGTTGTTTTTTAAGTTTATCACAAAGAGTTTAACTGACTCCATTACCTTGTGATTTTTAAATGTATTTTTTTAACTACTTAAAACACTTCAATGGGTAGCATGATAAAATTACCAAGGAAAGACTAAACTCATCCTACTTCAAGAATACTTCAAGGAGTACAGATTTGGCATGAAAACTTTTATTTACATTTTTATGTGCATTGGGGTCAGAATGACCCTAAATATTAGGAGAGTCAGATAAAACAAGGAAGTGGTTTCAGTGGTCATATAAAACAAAATTCAGAAAACAGTTCAGATTGAAGCCTGAAGCCATGATGATCATCAGTAAAAAAAGATTTCTAGCTGGAAAGAGTTGTACTCATCCATTGATTAGTGTCTAATTTTCACTACTGACACTGCTAATTATGGGTGCAACTAGATTACAACATATTTGATTTAACATGTGCACAGAATCCCAAAGGCAGTCTGATTTGCATGGAAATGATATAAATGAATCCATGAACCCATCACAGCTTCCAAGAAGCTAGAATTTAAAGAAAAAGTCACATCTGAATGAGTGGATATTTTTTAAAACACAGCCAAACAGGAAAAACATTGCCGAAGGCTTGTGTCTTATGAGCACGTAAGTATGGAAACTGTGTCTTATTGATACAACCTTATATTTGGTACCTAAGCTTTTAACAAATTGAATTTTGTTCATTCAATTGATAACATTTTAAGCCACAACTCATGAACAGCAGTAAGAGCAAAATTCAAAAGCACTTGAATTATTCAATGTCTTAACTAAGATAAAACTATAATGACAAAGACTTCCTCTTTACATTTACTGAAGCACTTTAGTTTTTAATACAGGCAGTCCCCGGGTTACGTACAAGATAGGGACTGTAGATTTGTTCTTAAGTCGAATTTGTATGTAAGTCGGAACTGGTACATATTGTAGGGGAAACTCTAGCCAAACATTTCTCCAGAGCTCAGTTTTATTCTCCCATACCTCACTTCCCTCAGTCCTTTATTCTCAAGCTGAGGTGTCTGCTGAGAAAAGCCGCTCCGCGTCTCCCTGGTCTGCTGGGGGGGGCTCTAGCTTTGCGTCTCCCTGGTCTGCTGGGGGGAAGCAGCTAGTGCAGGGTTGCCTCACCCCATTTGTAAGTAGGGATCCGATGTAAGTCGGATCCATGTAACCCGGGGACTGCCTGTACATAAAAGACAAATTTGCAGATAATCTGTACGAATTTTTGTAACTAGTCAAACCACAGTCATTCAGGTTTTTTTTTTTTTTACAAACAGATAGAAAGGACAGATCATTTCCTTTTACGTGAGGAAGTACATCTGCTTTTTGTTCATGAAAAAGCAACCTTGAGACACTTATTGATTGCCTGGTGATTCTGAAAGCTCAGAAAGCATCAGTAGTCAAGAAGATCCTCCCACAAATTTTTGTGGAGTTTGCTTGGGCTAGCATGGGTGGGACATGCCCGCTGCAAAGCCTTAGGAATGGAAGACCCTTGTAACTGTATTCACAATGGCACGATACTAGCTTGAGTGTTGAACTGGATTTCTAGCAGGCTATTCCATGGCCTAAGGTGGTGCAATCACTAGATGTAAAGGGTTCGATCACAGGGATCTTCTTGAGGCAATCATCTGGTGTGCTGGTCATGGCAATGAGCTTGCCTACCTCCCCTCTGGCACCACTCATCACCTTGTTTGGTCTCCCTCAGCAAAGGCCTAGAGTTGGGGTAACAGCCCCCCCAGCAAAGAAATACAGATGCTGTATCAGCTCAGTTTTGGGTGCAGCTAAAAAGCCATTGACAGCACCCAGAAATACAGCCCCAAAGAGTGAACAAAAATAAAAACCCACAAATAAAGCCATCTTACCCTTTGTAAAAGTTTTACCCAAGAAAGCTTATAAGATTAGCCCTCTTTATCATTAAACAAGAGAAATGCACTGTGGTTGCCCTCCCCCTCTCTCTGGTAGCAATTATTTACACTGGCCTTGAAAATAAACAAAAGTGTTTTTTTTAAGTAGGATTTAAGTGACTGCAAGTGAAAATAGACAGACCAAAGTGAGTTACTAAGCCAAAATAAACAAAACACACCAATTAAGCCTAAAATAGAGAAACTGTTCAAAGTATGTTCTTCACACCATGTCCTTGACTCAAATAAAATCTTTCAAGACAGAGTTGTTTCTCTCTCTCTGGCCTGGTCTTGCAACTTTTTAGAGGTCTTTAGAGTTATTTTCTTTCAGGTTTCTTCATGTGTATCCAATTTCAAAAGTCAGCTGAAGAGAAAAGCCTGATTCTATTTAAAAAATGGAAAGCACTTTCCCAAAGGAGGGAATCCTTTGTGTAGTTTCTCCATCCCTCTGAAAAAAATACCAGAGTCAAGATAGAATCTAGTACCAGGTGGCATAGTCACATGTCTTTCTAGGACCAACCACAGTTTGGGCTTAAAGAACAAACAAAATCTCAAATATTTACAGATCATTACATTGAATACCACGTCATTATATTTCCGGAGTATCAGCACTGGCCCATATTAGTACACTTAAAATTATAAACAGAGCCACACTTCATATTTCTAACTTCACATACAGGAGAGACACACGCACAGAAACAGAATATACACATTCAGTGGATCGTAACTTTAAACATGATGTGTTACATGATGCATTTTACCAAAAGCATCTTCGGGTTATATATATTCGTAAATCAAATTTCATAAAGTATAGGGGGCATGACACTAGGTAACTCTACAAATTCAGTCACAGGAAGTTTGCCCTCTTTCCCCCAAAACAGGGAGCTGCTTAGTGGGGTAGTAACATGATGACTGTACTCTATGTATGTAAATAAATTCCAGGAGGACTTATTCATTCTTTATTCACACAGTTCTAAAGATGAAAAAACAAAACAGTATTTTCCAGAAAGAACTTTTAATGAGAAGGTCATTAAGACAGTCAGTTAGCAAACCATAGCCTGAGCTGCAACACACATGCCTGACTTCATCCTTCTCATGTTCATTCCTGTCCACTAAACATAAAAATGTCATCTGGGCTTCAGTGCTTCAAATTACGGGTCTAACTGAAGTCAGGTTCTGATCAATTGTCAGCATGGGAGGAGATGTTCTTGGAAAGCATTTTTGTTGAAATGCTGCAGAAACATAGAAGAAATTGAAGAGGTAAATATGTAGCTAAAATACTGAGCCAGTGAAGCTGACTTCCAGTGTAGAAGGGAGAAATTAGTACAGGTCAGATGGAACTTGGGATAGCGTAGGACAGTGGTTCCCAACCACACCTGGTGGTCCACAACGGTACTATAGAGGGTCCGTGGAATGTTTAAAATAGAAATTAACATAAATGTACAGTGTATAAAAACACGTATGTATTTTAATTAATAAATATTTGTATATTGTGTAATTATAAATAAATATTAAATATTTAGTTAGTTGATCATGTTACATGATCTACCCTGTTACCCTACTGTGATGGACCGAGCCGGGTTTGGGTACAGCTGAGGGCGTCCGCTCAGGGCGAATTGCTCAAATTCGGGGCTCCTTACAGCCCCAGACTGGAGACCTTCCCAAACAGGCCACAAACCAGTCCCACAGAGTGCTTCAGCTGCCTGCCTGAAGCCTCACAAGCAAAACCCCTCCGACACCCCAGCAATATCTGTGTCCCAGATGACCCTGGGCCACATGCAGAGAAATACACAGGTGAGCGGTCTAGAACCCAATCTCACGTTCCCCGAACAAGTTCCGTCTGGTGCCAAGAAACCAGCCACAGATCCCTGGTCAATTTACACTCTGGATCTTTCCCACAAATCACTCTGAGCCAATCCTTTAGAATCTAAGAATAATCTAAAGGTTTATTACTATAAGAAAGAAAAGCATGAGAGTGAGATTGCTAAATTATCATACATTACATGCATCGAATCTCCCAGTTTTCGATGCAGGCTTGCAGCAAAGATGTTATAACTGCTGGCTTAAAGATCCTTGTTGCACATCCTAGGTCAGGATGGGTCCACAGTTCTTTCCGGCTCATCGATCCCTACTCTGCTGCCTCTGGAATGAAGTGCTGAGCTGAGTACCAAGATGGAGTCAGCCACATGGCATCTTTATACGTCCTTCCTGGTCTCTTCTTGGCTGCAGCAGGTCACCTGGCCAGCGGCCTATCCCTGTGTTCCCTGCTGGTAGCCCTTAGGTGTCAGGCCTCATTCTTGAGGTGGGTCCTTGGCCCATTGAGTCCTATTGTCCCACATAACCTCGCTAATTAGCATGTCCATAAGCCAGGCTCTGCCCAATGCTCAACCACATGCAGAGAAATATTCAGTATCCATACAAAGTACATGCTTATAACTTCACACACAGACATTATACAATCACAAGAATAGCGTACATAGGATTAGCAGACAGTAAGCTTCTATTCAACACCTCACATGGCCCCCTTTTATACCATTTTTGGGGCCAACAGCCCCACCTATGGGTGCAGCAGTGATCTGGCTGCTTCCCTCAAATCCAGTAACGTGACACCTGCTCTAATTGTTCAAAAGCTATTAGAGTGGCAGAAGGGCTTAGTTGGGCTAGCAAAAATGGATCAGTGTACCAAGACAGAGATACTGAAATGAAAGGATCTGGGAGACCATTGTGGAACAGCAAGTTCCACTTCAAAACAAAGTAAACAAAAAACGCGAAAATATAGCAACCTAGATTTTACATGGACTGGCAATGAATCTGAACCATGTTCATTATGTTTAATCAGTAAGGAGGTGCTGTGAAAGGAAAGCTTAAAACCAGCTTATCTTCGGTGTCACACTGAAACGAAACATGGCAAATATGTTTCTAAGCCAAATGAATTTATTGAGAATAAACTCAAAGAATAGGTTTGTCACAGGCAGTGACAATGCTAAGGCTATGGAAGCCTCTTAGCAGGTGGCTCAACTCATAGCCAGGACAGGAAAACCACACCACTGGTACTGATATAACCCGCAGAAAAGGAGATGGTCAATGCAGAGCTTGGTCTCCAGGCTGGCAAACCATCAGATTGGGTTAATTTCTCTCTCAAATATCACCTTTCGGTGCAGAATTGACAAAACAGCTCAGAATGTTAATGAACAATTCACTGAGAGGGTACGGAAAAGTCACTTCTATTCTTTGCAAATTGATGAGTCAATGGATATCGTAAACCATTCAAACCTCCTGTCAGTCATCAGATATGAATACAACAGAGAGGTCCACGAGGACTTTCTCTTTTGCAAATCTTTGTCCACCTAACAAACCGGCAAGGTTATTGTTGATGTGGTGAGCGGTTTCATGCAGGAGCATGATGTTGACTATTCAAAATGTGTGGGGATCAGTACCGATGGGGCTCGTGCAATGACTGGCCAGTATACCGGAGTAGTCACTGGAGTTAAAGTAGTGGCACTGTTAGCTACATTCATTTACTGCAGCATTCACAGAGAACTGCTAGCTGCTAAAAAAAAATGCCTTCTGACCTAAAGACAGTTTTGGACAAGTAGGTGAAGATCATCAATTTCATCAAGGCCCATCCATTGAATTTAAGACTATTGGCTGCTTTGTGAAATGAGATTGGCAGTGATCATAGTCAACTTCTTCACAAGGAAGTTTGCTAAGAAAGCATTTGAGAAGAAATGCCTGTTTGAATTCTGTGATTAAGTAAGGATTTTTTTGCTGGACCATCATTTTGAGCTCTGATTACCTCTGAGTGAGTTTTCTTGGCTAGCTAAATTGGCTTACTTGGCCGACATCTTCAGCTACCTAAATTGGCTTAATCTAAGTCTACAGGGAAAAGCTGTTACTATCTTCATGTCCATGACAAAACTGATGCTATGATCAAGCAATTGGGCCTGTGGACATCTCAACCTGATCAGTCCAATAATGATTCTTTCCCAAATATGTCCAATTTTTTAGCCAGCTCAGAAATGCAACCCACTTATAATGTAAAATGTGAAATCAGAGAGCACATGCAAAACCTCCAAGTACAGCTGCAGGAGTACTTTCCTCTCACCAACACAACAACGACTAAATCAGAAACTCAATTATGGACCTTGTTACCAACAAACACAAGTTTGACACCCCAAGAACAAGACAGTCTCACTGAACTATCATGTGACAGCTCATTGGAGTTTGTTTCAAACAAAAGCCCTGACTGACTTTTGGCTAAAAGTTGTTACTGAGTATCCAGAACTTTCTTACAAGGCTGTAAAATACCTGATGCCTTTTCTAACAACTTATGTTTCTGAGACTGTACTTTCCATGCTGGCTGCATTAAAATCGAAGCGCCAGAGCCGAATGATCATGGAATCAGAGTTAAGGCTGAGACTGCCATCAATCCAACCAGACATCCGCACTCTGTCATCTGCTCTATAGCACCAGCCACCTTATTAAGTGAAGTACAGTGTGCCCAAAGTGAAATATAACAACTTTGAAGCATTATGAATTTTATGTATGAATGTGAGAATGTCAAATCTTGCACAGATACCACATTGTATATCTAAGTATCTGTCCTTATGTTCTTCTGTGTTTCAGATTGACACCTGTACTGTTAGACAAGGTGCGGAGGGAAACTGAGGATCGGTTTGACATAGTCCGTACTACAAATAGTGCACATGTTGAATGTGCACCCTAATAATGTGTTATTTCCTAAAAGAATAGTGTCTCGTTGGAGACCAACTCACTCACGTGAGTGTGTACATCTGCATTTGCATGCTCTCACCCACCCCTTGCTGTGTAGAATAGGTTTTAAAGTATTTTGAATGAATATACGTAAAAATATATATTTACATATAGAATGATTCATGCATGTTTTCCCTGTTTCCACCTGTCTCAGTAAATCATGTAGAAGGATTTACTACTTAATTATTATGAAAGATGACAAATGAAATATCGTTTTCATCGGCTTTGTGATGGGTCATGGACATTTGTTAGCAATATTAAGGGGTTTGAGGCCAATAACGCTTGTTAATAATAAAGAAAGACAATAGTATGTATATACAGCAAATGGAACTTTTCGAAACAGGTGGGGCTTATCATAAATATGTGAACAAGACTGAACCAGTATTCTGTCACTGCTCTCTTCACAAAGTGGCAACTTGAAAAGTAAAAAAGAAAATGTTAGTTATTTGTTTAGTTTACCAGTCAGATTTTGTGTATACCATACTCCTTTTTTCACAAACATGAAGCTCTGATATACACATTGCATATGGAATGAAACCTCAGTTCCACAAAGGGAAATGCATTTGGTTTCATAATTGTATAACATTTTTCAATGTATTAATCATTAAGAAGATCTTTTCAAGTGTCAAGATGACTATGTTCTAATTTTTGAGATTTCATTTATAAAATAAAAATTAATGCTGTTCTCAAAATAAAAAAAGTACCTACACACAAATAGATTTTATTTTTTCCATTAGTATATTATTGCTGCCTAATAAAAATCTGAGTTTTAAAAAGCAACAATTTAGTGACTAATATGGTCAAGGGTAAATGGTGATGCCATTAATAAAATTTGCAAAATGGTATTTTGATATATGTATTAGTTAAGTTATAGTGAGAGATTTGAAAACTCACCATAAATATTTGCTTTTTTAAGAGGGGATTCAACCACTGTACTAACAAGGACCATCTAATAAATATAGCATCAAAATCCTGTTACAATATCTATATATTTGTTCCAATGCTTGGCATTAGACGGTGCACCATTTCCAATCATACTCATATATTAACCTCCTGCCACTGGAATTCCCAATGTAATGTAAAAAAATTGGATTTCCAATCATCAAGGAACATAGTTTTAAACAGGCTTTAAAAGGGCCAATATTACAAAGCTGATTTAAACAACTATGCTAAATCAGCTGGGAGTAATAATTTAAATGAGAACAAATTTAAATGATGAGTGGGAATTGTTTAAGAACGCTTTACAAGATGCCCAACAACCATAATCAAGGAAGAAGGTTGCATTGTGTTAAAAAAACCAATCCCAACCTATTTACAGAGAAAGCGAATGAAAGCATTATTTTTTATTTTTACATATAATCCTTACGTTCGCCAACACCCCTCTCTCCCGGGGGGTAGGCACCTCCCGTTCTCCCCCGGCTACTGGAGAGGGCCATGCCCAACTCTCTTCCCCCAGCCACAGCTGCTGGGGGTTGGACCGGGCTAAGGCCTTCCCACAGCACAGCAGGAGACTGTGTGGTTCCCGATGCTGCCCCTCAGCCCCTGAGCTCGGGGGAGGAGAGAGAGGCTGTGGGACACAGAATGATATATTACGCAGGTCATGGATTTTTTAATATACAGAGAGATTATCTCAAATGGAAGAAACAGGAAGTTGATAGTAATGAATACAAGTAAGAACCTAGGAGCTGAAGAAAATTAATAAGGCAAGCAAAGACACACAAGGAAATATCTATGGCTGGTAGAGTCAAGGACAATAAAAAGAAAAATTTCAAGTATATTAGTGAGAAAAAGAGAACCCCAAAAATGGTATTGATCAATTACTAGATAGAAATGGTAGAATTATCAATAATAATGCAAGAAAGGCAGAAAGGCTTTGTATTTGAAGGCTTCAATATCTGAGATATAGGTGAGAGGATTATTCTAGGAGGGGTGGGTGAGATTTTGTGGCCTGCACTATGCAGGGGGTCAGACTAGATGATCATAATGGTCCCTTCTGACCTTAAAGTCTATGAGTCTATGAGAAATGTTCAACAAATAACTCTGTTTTGTATTTGTGAAAATCACAGAAAATTATGATAATACGATAGCACTCTTCCCATTCCACCAGTCTCTTAGAAAAATGTTAAACTGTAGCCACCAAAGTTAGACATTTTAAAATCAGCAGGTTGAATACTTGGAATCCAAAGGTTTAAAATAACTAATTGAGAAACACGCGGGGCCATTAATGTTGATTTTCAATAAACTGCAAGATACCTGAGAAGTCCAAGAAAACTGGAAGAGCGCTAATGATATATCAATATTTTAAAAAGGCAGATGGGATGACCTAGGCAGTCAAAGGTATTCTGTCTACCACCGATCTTGGGCAAGACAATGGAGCTGCTGTTATGAAACTTCATTAATAAAGTATCAAAGGAAATAATATAAAGGGCAATATAATTAAGGCCAACCACTATGGGTTTATGGAAAATAGACTCACAAACCAGAGTTTTGGGGTTTTTTCCCCCAAATGAGAAATCTCAGAGGGGTAGCTACATCTACAAAAATAAGAAATCCTGTGGTACCTTAATGATAACAGATTTATGTGGGTATAAACTTTGTGGATAAAAAACACTGTGTCAGATGTGTGGTAGTTTATTAGGAAGAGTAATCTTGATCTCTTGGTAAGCTGAGTGAAAAAAATCATGTTTTAATATGGTTAAATGTAAATGTACGAATCTAGGAATAAGAAACATAGACCATAGTTAAACAAGATGGATGACTTTATAATGGGAATCACTGAAAAATATTTGGGGGATCATATAAGCTCCCAGTGTGACCCTGCAGCCAAAAGGGTTGTTAAAACTCTTGGACACACACACACACAAAAATGAGAATTTCAAGAATCAGGAGAGAGGTTAATTTACCTCTGGATTTGGCACTGGAGCAACTACTGCTGAAATGCTGTTTCCAGTTTCATGACCACAATTTATGAAGGATTTTGATAAACTGGTGAAAGGGGAAAGAAGAGCCACAAGTAAAGGATTAGAAAATTTTCCCTGCAGTGACAGTGTCAAAGTCCTTGATCTATTTTGCTCCAAAAGAGATTATACTGACTATAAATAGGGAACGAGCATTTGTGAATGGGCAGAGCAAGTAGAGAAAGGAATAACCCAATATTGTGTCAGAAACTTGAAGCTAGAGAAATTTAGATGGGAAATAAAGCTTCTACTTTTATCAGGAAGTGCAATTAACTATTGGAACAGTTTACCAAGGGTCATGGTAGATTCTCCATCACTGTCAATTTATAAATCAAGACTGGATGTTATTCTAAAGCGCATGAGAGGAATTATTGTGGGGAAGTTCTATGGCCTTTGTTACATAGGTCAGACTAAATTGTCACTTCTAACCTTAAAGTCTATGGATCTATGACTCACGTTACTGAAAAATGCATCTTTAGGTGAATTCTGACAGCAGTGAGAAATTAATTCCATTATCCACATATTTATTTGCACTAAAAAATAATAAGTTCAGCCATATACATATGAACACCAAAGTAATAATTTCAGCCACAAGTTGTATGTAATGTTTAATGTATATATTTTCATCAAATTTTTTTGTACTACAAGAAATGATTGATAGATTACGCTTTTTGCAACATGGGGTACTACATGTAGCTGCAAAATATCATTGAATTAATACTCTATACCTGCTTATTTACATTATATACATCTCAACACTTACCCATTTTGCATCAGTACAAGTCTCAGATTGGTCCTTAATTATACCATGCACCTGAATATTTATTTCACAAGCCTAGCATTACTTCCTCTACTCAACAGTGCGTTTGTAAGCTCTAATATTCATTTTGCTCAGTCAAGTGCTATGTAATTGAAACATCAGCTTCTTACAAACAAAATTAACCAAACTCAGATTTTATTTTTCCTTTACAGTCTTTACACAAACACAAAACAGAAGAACTGGATAGCTTAATGCAGCGTTTCCCTATGGGCCACGGCCCAGTACCAGGCCACAGGAAAAAAAATACCGGGCCTTAGCATGGCTGCTGGGAGGGGAGCAGAACGGGGCAGGCTGGGAGGAGGAGGGGGGAGGAACCAGCTGCTGGGAAGCAGTGCTAGGGGCAGCGGGGCTGTCCCAGTGGAGATCCGGCCAGGTGGGCCGGCAGGCGGCCAAGGGAGGGCTGGGAGCAGTGCGGCTCTCCTGCAGAGATCCGGGCAGGCGGGCAGGCAGCGAAAGCAGGGCTGGGGGCAGCAGGGCTGTCCCGTAGATATCCGGGCATGTGGGCGGGCGAACGCAAGAAGCACGGTTTGGGGTAGCGGGGCTGTCCCATAGAGATGGAGGAGGGGCAGAGGGGGGACCAAAAGCAGGGTTGGGGGTAGCGGGGCTGTCCAGCGGCAGAGATCGGAGAGGGCAGGCGGCAGAACCAGGGCTGCACGGGGGGAGGGGGAGCAGGCTGGGGGAGATCAGGAGGAAGAGGACAGGAGAATCAGCTGCCGGAAGCAGGGCTGGACGGGGGCTGCGGGGCTGGTGGGGGGGGGGGGGGTTGTCGGGGGAGCAGGACTGACCGGGAGAGATTGGTGGGGGGCAGGGGGAACCGGCCGCTGGAAGCAGGGCTGGACGGGGACAGCCGGGCTGGACTGGGGAAATCAGGAAGAGGAAGGTGGGGGAGCGGGACTGACCTGGGCACATGCAGACTCTGCAGACCCTGGCAGACGAGTGAGTCTGGCCGGGGACTCCATTTTGCCACCTTCCCCACCACATACCCTCCCTGGAGTAGTTGCGAACTGCCTGGCAGGTAGACACACTCAGACAGCGTGAGCACATCTACCAGCCAGGCAGCTAAGGACTAATACATCTAATTATAATAAATCATACCTAATTAGAAAATACCAGGCATTTTATATGTCTGGTAATTTCTCAATTTCTTTCCCAGACAAAACCTTCAAATACCGGACTGTCCAGTACAAAGCCGGACACCTGGCAACCCTACCCTTCCTTGCACCCTCCCTCTTAGCTAGATACCATACCCCCAATCTGCTCCTGCTCCCGCCTCCTGAAGTGCTCATATGGCGCTGGGTCCCCCAAGCCCTGGCCCAGGCTGGGTGGATGATGCAGCCAGGTGAAACACTGAAAATTTATTTATTTTTCATTTTTTTTATGTGTGTTTATATTTTTGGGCTGGAAAAGACAGCACTGAAAGAAAAACAAATGGGTTCCAACTAAAGGAGAAAGTTTGGGAAACCCTAGCCAGCTTTCTATCCATATTACAGTCCCATTTATCTAATCCATATTCCCTTAATTTGCTGGCAAGAATATTGTGGGTGACTGTATCAAAAGCTTTGCTAACGCTGGCACTGGGGCCTTTTGGAGGCCCAGAAACGACTTATTTGAATATTCATCATTTGCTTATTGAATATGCAAATGAAAGTTACCTGTCCTCCAAAAGCTCGTGAATGGATTTACTGGTCCCCGTGTCAAAAAGTTTGGGAACCCCTGGCTTAATAGACTTTGGAGTGAGTGAGTTTCTCCTCACTTTCAGGTTAATTGTTCCAATATGATTACTGAATGGGGAAGAAGAATCAGTCACTGTTTGACACATACTCTTGAAAGATACCAGATGGACCCTTTCATCATCAGAAACTAAAGTTATTGATCTATCTGGAGATCCAATATTTACAGGGAAACAATAATGCACGTGGCCCATGTTGTTAACGTGCCTCCTCTATGACTGTGAATGTCCAGTTGCCATGTCAGCGAGAGTAGTTCCATTGAATGCCCATTCAGTTCTGATTCCCCTTCCAAGAGTGCTAACAAGGGTTCTAATTGGTACCAATATCAGTTGTGACTTTTTGTGACTAACACCTAATCAATAAAGAACTGTAATAAGCCTTTTAGCAAGCCGATTCCGATTAAAACGTATCACCTAGAGATGAACAGCTATACAAAAGCATTTCTGATCTGTAAACTATTCAGTCACACTCCTACTAAATTATTACTTGCTCAGGGGTTAAATCGCCAAGCTACAGTTCACTGACATTGCCAAAAATGGAAACATACTTCACTTTCTTTTATTAAAACACGTAAGCTTGAGGGGCTGCTTCAGTTTTTAACTGTTAGAAGCCAACTGATACTTTAGGAATTGAGACAGAGAAAAGGTCCCATTTTCTTTTACATTATGGGGAGGAAAGAGAAGAAACGAGAAAAGATTTTGGGATTAGATTTGATCTTCAAAGAGACTTAACAGTAACCAGTTGACCTTTGTGGCAGTATCTACTTCCACATTGAATAACTTAGATGCAATTGCTGAGGTTTCTGCTGAAATGACTGAAAGAGGAATCCTGACATTTAAATTATCACTAGGTCTCAGTTATTATCCCGTTCAAATAAGCAAGTTACACCTCTTAAAGCTAACTAGGTCACACACTACTCTTGTATTACAGAGAACCTACAATAACTTATAAGAATTCATCTAAATTATTCCAGATTTATATCAGTATACCGAATAGCAAAATTGCACCCATTCTTTTACTCTGTTTCCTGCCTTGGGAAGATAACACTCATTTCAGATTGTCCACATTACGGATGTAAACTGTTAACCAATTAATAGGTGAGGCTTACCGGTTGCGGTTAAATGGTTGGGGCTGGAGCAGCTCCCTGGCTGCCATGGATAGGGATCTACTACAGAAATGCGGAACCCACCTGGAGCTGAAGCATCCCCTGTCCAAGGTAGGACCAATCCGCACCCTGCCACAGGTTACATACACATTGTGGTTCCTTGCAAATCCTGCAGCAAAGTCTCACTGGGAATGGGGCCAGCAAACCTTGCCAGCCCTACTCCCAGAGAGTATAAAACTCTCTGTAGTATAAAACTAAGCTTTATACTGCAGTGCCCAACAGCATGTGTAACCACAAAGATTTTTAGCAGTTGCACCATTATCTTCTTAAATGCACATTTTAGATGGTTTGTTTAGCAACTGTAACATCGATAATCTTTTTAAAAGCAATTTCTGGCCTATATTTGCAAATAGCGATGAGCTAAAGTTAGGCACATAAATTCCTACAGAGGAACTTAAGTAAACAGTCTGATTTCCTGAACTATTTGACACTTATTCAAAGGGTCTCTATATTGGTTCATGAACCTTACTGAAAACAATGAAATCTGAAATACTGGTCTTCCATCCTTCAGAATAGTATTGCATAAGTGGGTGGATTCTACAGCTAAAACTAAACATCAGACCTTGATTTAGGTTAGGCTCTTCAAATGTGTATTTGCTGCTTTTAAATATAAAAGTATTTGTGCTCTAAGTGCTGATGGGGCAGTAAGGAGAGGAAAAGTATCCTCTGACTTCCCTATGTGGGCCTACCGATATCAGAAATAGCAGTGTATATTGCATGTTGTTGTGTAGGCTGTGGGGAAAAAAAGCAGTATGTTGCTTTGATTACATTGTCTCTAAGCTTCCCAGTAACAAAGCGAGATCCCTGTAGAAGCTGTAGAAACCATTTTCATATTTAGCTAGAAGCCATCTTGTATAACAGAAACCATTTCAGCTTTTCTCTCAAGCACATAGACCAGAGTGAACTTTCTGTCACCCCGTGAGAAGAAGCCTACAGGATAGGCTATTGGTATGTGTTAATTGGGCTGGTTGGGACAGGAGATGTACTCCCTCGTACCTGTCCGCCATCTTGTTAATAAGGCTTTGTTTTTCCAAATTTAATTGAGGATTTCTGTAATTGGATGCCCTGACGTCAGACTGTTTGGCTAAGGGTATAAAAATACTAGGATTGATTGTATTAGCAGCTTTACTGGGCCCGGCTTTGCTGGGACCACGTTTGGCTCATGCTGTGCTTTATTAATTAATAAAGCCGTTTGTTAGCTGCCTAAACAGAGAGGAGCATTTTTTTTTTTTTGCTTCAACACCCCCATATGGTATGCAGAAATGCTGCATGGGTATTACTGCAGGATTACAAGAAGGAAAGCAGGTTATACTGGGAATGCCTTATAAATTCTTTTGGAACAGCATCAATAAGACACAGAACATTGAAGAGAGAGCATCAGAACTAACACATCCTTCTCTGTAGGCACAGGACAACCCGCACCCAGCAAGAAAAGTAGAAAAACTTACTCAGTTATGGGAAGTGCTAGTGGAGCAAATGGGAACACAGAATTGACATGCACAAGGACACCCTTCCCCAAAGCGGTTGCATTATTTGTGACCTTGGCTGAATACTAGGGGGGGAAAAGCAGCAAGTGTCTTTATTATTCTTATTGGAAATTCACCACCTCTTCATAATGACTCACTTAAAAAATGAGAAATATGTTATCAGAGTGAACTTCTTCTGAACCCTTGACTTCCTGAACTGAGAACAGGAGACAGAGAAAAAAGGAGAAGAATAAGGAATTAATGGAACTTGTTGGAACACCCAAAGAAGAGGAAATAATGCCTTGAACAATAATATTTAGATAATAGTTGTGTTTTGTTGGGGCATGGGGACAGGGAGAATTCCTTTGCATTACAAATGCACTTTGACAAGGAACATGCATATCTCACATTCATTGTTCATTCTGAAAATAAAGAATGCAAAAGTAGTGTACATTTTTCCCCATTTGTTACTAAAAAAAAATCCCCTGCACAATAACAACTATGATTTTCCTACCTATCAAGACCCCTGGTTTCAGTTTTATTGAGTCCTTTCTAATCTTCTATGTACTCTACTTTTCAATTAGTGGGGCTTTTTTTCAGACTATTGATTTAATCATTGGTGAATTAAATGAAGAATATCAAATTCTTTCTATTCTGTTACAACAGGTCTTTAGTACAGGGTTTTAGCAATTTTTTTCCAGACATTTTACAATTACTTCCTCCTCTTATCTTTATTTACCATGCTTACATCAGTGCGTTAGTAGTGTTCGGGTTATGTATCACATGCCAGTATGAATGAATATGAAATTAATGTATTCTCTACCCACAGAGACAGTATGGACAGTAAGACAAGTAAGTTTAGCCCTGATAATGTGCCTCAATCCTGTTCTTGAGGGATAAATGACAAGGCTCTATGTTCAGTCTAAATATTCCTTAAATAGCTGGTTTCTACAGAAAAACTGCACAGAATGTTGCCAATTGTAAAAGTGATTTTTGTTAAGTGGGCACCTAGCTTCAAGGAATCAAACTCAGATCTACGGTGGGTTTTGTTTTCGAAATATAACCATGAAACCACCAAGAAAAGGTAAGAGCTTTCCATAGCTATCAACCTTAAATACATAAGAACTGATTAACCAAGAGGTGAAAGGCTTTATTTTCCAACTAACTATTCTGTAACCCACGTAGTTGTACCAAAATCTTACTTTTATTAGAGAAGAGGAATAGGCCGTTTCTCTCTTTCCCCTTTAGAAGCCAAATAAAAAGTTGTGACCAATGAAAAACCAAGCAATCTGCTTCTCTTTCCCTCACTCATAATAATGCACATTTCTTTCAGCTTGTATTTTTATTGCCTTGTGCCCTATGTAGCGCATGCCCCAATGAAACAATAATGCTAGAGAATGAAGACTGGTGCCAGTTGATATTGAGCTGGCAAACAGACACTCTTTAGTAAGGTAAGGAGTTGAGTTGCTTCCCCACCATAAAAGATTGATTTTTAATTTTTAGTGTATTTTATATCTAAGACTGTATCATATGCATGTATGTACGTAACAGGCTGAAGGGCTATTTAGTGTGACATGCTTCCAGACAAAGTGGGAGAGGCAAATTATAGTAAAGTATTGTGAACAGAAAAGAACAGCAATAAAAATGAAGTTGCATCAGAAGACAAATATGAAAGGAGGAATCATATGGATTGCCCTAAATGCTTTCCAACTGCCACTGTTGAAAATTTAAATGAAATATCACCAGCGAGAATCTTCTGATCTCTTGCATGACAACCAATAGCTTTAAGAATTCAGCTCCATATCTAGAAGAGTTGCTATCAGGAAATGACGACAACAGCCACCCTAACTTAATTAACAGTATGACGCTACAAAGGAGCTCAGTGGGCTCCAAGGACAGTTTCCTCATCTTTAATTTCTAAATAACCACCACTCGCCTTCTTATACATAAAGGAAGCCAGTCACATGGTAGAAGAAACAGATATTCTCTCCTCCTTGCCATTCTCAACATATATTTTTATTTTCAAACTGGACATGTAGAAGATTTCTTCTCATAAACCCTCTTTTGTTTATAACACATGGAGGGCGAAGTTCTGTGTCTTCATGATTCTCTTACTGCTCATTCTGTCTTGTTTGTTGCCTCCAATTGTTTTCTTGATTTTTGTTTTTATTTTGTCATGTTATCTGTTCATTTTGTGCATTTCCTCCTTTTCTTTGGCTGCTTTATACTGTGTAAATTGTTACATTTTTTCTACTGTTTACATATTTAACATAGTAAATGGTATGTTCATAACAGAGGAAGAAGCTAGAAAAGCCCCTGCAGAATTCCCATTGTCTGCAAGAGCGCTCACATATTTTAGTAGAATTTTCAGCAGTTTTCTTTTGGTCTCAAAGCAGCATGACAACCATTTAGTGAAAAGATCATGTGAAATATAAAGTCACATTTGACACAAATTACTAACCAACACTTGCTTAATGATCTGTATTTTCCTCAAGACTGATCACAGAACAAAGGCTCTTTCCCAAGAGATCCCACAGCCATCAGCTATTGCACTGATGAATCAAATGCAATGACGAACACTAGGAGAAACAAATGTGCTATAAACTGCTAAGCATTGGAAAGGTCATATATTGACATTAATATTTTCTTACTGAAAAATAATTTCCTGGGAACAACAGTACTAAGACCTATGCATTATTTTAGTACATCACTTATTGGCAATTTTGTCTTCATTACGTCATAGATGCACAAATAATTCATAACTGCTTTAGCGAGTTTATCCTTGAGAGTGCCTGGAATATGTGGAAGGTCAGAAACCTAATTTCATTGACCAGAGAAGTAATTTAATAGAATTCATAAGTGTTCTTGCTGCATAAAATAGCCTACAAAGAATTAAAAGGGATAGTGGAAAAAACAATTTATCCCCCAGATTATCAGTCACTGATTTATCAGTCAAAAGACTGGCTGAATTTTAAATATTATTTCAGCCCTAAGGTGTGATCAGTCTATGATGTGTTTGAAGTGAGTTGAAAGTACAGTAGGCACTTCTGAGGCAGAACATAGAAGCTGATTAGCAATAAACAATAATCATAAACCATTCAAACCAGGAAGATCAACACTTGATCAGATAAAATCCAGTGAGGATTTTATGTATAAATATTACAATTACAATTATTCAGCTGAAATTTGGCCCTAAAAATGAGAAGGGAATAGTTCAGCAACAGGAATGACCATCACCACTTTCTGCTGCCCCCCCTCCTTTTTTTCCTTCAATCTTCCCACTGAAATACTGACCTTGCTTAGGTATTAATAGGTGTTCGTACACCTTGGCAGGAGCATAGTAGTACAACACTGCTATTTTTGAAGAGAGGGACAGAGGGTCTCCCATAGGCCGAGACTCGAAGCAAAAAGGCCTCATTGAGGGGTAGAGTGAGTCACTCACAAGCCTCATCTTCCCTCAGGAAGCAAAGGGTTAGAACCCGTAGAGCAAGACATTCCCAGCCCAGGACTGGAGGATGCTTCCTAACTCCCTAAGCTAAAAGAAGCTTAACTATATACTCTACTACTTTATTCACACATCATGAATTAGCACTCTCCCTCCTGTAGAAGAACAACTGATTTAAAAATGAGATCTCAAAGATTTCAGATCTTTTTATTCTTTCTTGTATCTAAGCCTTTGGTGTACTTGGTTCTTCATGTTTTCAAGCTCACCCATGAGATCATTTTTAAAAGGCTGAGCGTTTCATAAATACAGCTTTACATTGGAACAATAGCATTAGCTATATTAAAACATATAACTATAAAACTTAGTAAAACATTCAATATAAAGTATTAGAGTAACAGCTGGTAACTGTGCTCAATTTTTAAAAACAAAATTTAAAAACACTCAGCATTCAATAAAAAAGCATATCAATATAAGATTAATAACAAAAAATCTGAACAGTGAAATCATGAAATAGACCCCTCTCCCCAGACAGGTGAGAGAAGTCCTACTGCTTGAATCATTGAAATGTGGACTGGAAAAATCACTAATATTCACACCATAGAACATCCCAGAAATCACGTAAATGATGTTTTCCATATCTAACTTACATGATTAAACAAAAAAAAATCCAAGTCCATTTTCATCTACAGTTGAGCAAAATTATGATCCTGTCAACATTGCATGTCACAATATATCCAGTAATCTGAACGTATGGCGAAATCAATGGTTACTGACATTTATCAAAACAAATCTAATCTTCCCATCATATCTACAACTGATGGTATTTATGGGGCAGAGACACAAAGTTCAGTTCCAAAACTGAAATCTCTCAGAGGTTAAAACATTTTAAAGAAGAGCAAATATCTGCATGTAACTTTTATGTTCTATGTTGGCAGGGAGGAAGTGGTGGATGCTTTGCCATAGTTGTGGGTAACAGTATAAGCATATAGTTTTCCTTAGTATTCCCTTTCTAAAGAGACCATCTCAAAGAGCCAAAGCTCTGTTCCTCATACGTAATTACATTTGTAACTGAGGAAATGATTATTTTGTTTATTATTTATGACAAATAGAGATCTGTAGTAATTTAACATGATAAATGGTGTTATTTTGACATGAAAGACGATCCTTTCCCCCCTCTCTTTTGACTATTCTATCTATATTGTTTTTTCCCTTGTAATTATAAATCCTTACCACTTAGGATAATTTGCTGAGGAAAGGGTACCAAGTAAGTGTGAGGAAAGATTCAATAAATGTTTAGGAGGCTACCTTAATCTTCATAAATGCTACAAACAGTTTCGTTTTTATGTCATGGGTCAACCAGAGTGGGACAGTGTCTGCTTTCTTTTACACACTATATCCACTGCAATACAGTCCCATTATTAGCAGTTTGTCACTGAAGCTAGGGACATGCTAACATTTTGTCTTAAGAAAAACAATATCAGACCAAACAAAATACAGGACTATGTAGCACTTTAAAGACTAACAAGATGGTTTATTAGATGATGAGCTTTCGTGGGCCAGACCCACTTCCTCAGATCAAATAGTGGAAGAAAATAGTCACAACCATATATACCAAAGGATACAATTAAAAAAATGAACACATATGAAAAGGACAAATCATATTTCAGAACAGAAAGGGATTGCGGGGGGAGGAGGGGAGGAAGGTAAATGTCTTTGAGCTAATGGTATTAGAGGTGGGAAAAGGTAAATGTCTGTGAGCTAATGGCATCAGAGGTGATAATTAGGGAATCTATCTTTGTAATGGGTAAGATAGTTAGTGTCTTTGTTGAGACCGAAGCGTAGTGTGTCAAATTTTAGCATGAATGACAGTTCAGAGGATTCCCTTTCAAGTGCAGATTTAAAAGGCTTCTGAAGCAGGATGCAGGTAATTAAGTCGTTGAGACAGTGTCCTCATCAGACCAAGATTTTGTTGTTCTAACAACAATGTCAATTGAGACATTCCAACTAAACACATTTTCTCCTTTACAATAAAAATTCAAAAGCTTTCTAAGACCTCCTGTTTGCCATGTCTGAGTGTCATATTAGTTGTTACAAAGCAAAGATTCTGAAATATGAAAGCTAGTGACAGTATTTAGATGGCTTTGGTAAGTAAAGGCAAGTTGATATGATATGAGTGAACTAGCGTAGTTTTAAGTCTGGATGGTATTAAGACTGTAACTCCATGTACTGATCATATTTTAATGATAAATTTACTTCTTAAGCCTGAGGGCAAGTGAAAATAGAAGTCTTCTTAAAAGAGCTTGATGAACAGCTCAGGAAAAAAAAGCTCAGTTTGTAAGAATGCAAATTTGATCCGCACTACTAAAGTTTGGATTCTGAAAAACTGCTGCTATTTAACATATTTCCATTTCATATCCTCTAATTATTCTTGTATATTCCAGGGCTACTGTATATATGATTCCAGTGCCAATTTGAAGCACACACAGGTGTGCCCTCAGCAGCACTAGTACATCATATTCCTTCCTGCCTTGAGGCAAACACCATGGGTTTTGGAAAAGGTACATTTTATAAAAATAGGGAACTTTTAAGATGTATTCATTCAACTCATGAAAAGGTCAGACTTGAATGAGAGTATAACTAATATCCACATGCAAGGTCAGTGGTAAACATTATATCTCTGTAACTCCATAAAAAAGATTACAGATGGTTGCACTAAAGACCTTTTCAAGCCTTAAGTAAAACTAGACAAACTCATCCACCTGAGAATCATGTAAAGGTATTTTGTTCTAGCAGAATTACCAATGGCAGGGCTGGAGCTTACAGACTTAGGACATGGATTCAAGTTTTAAATTCCAGATGAGCTCCTCTAGACTCCTAATTGATCTACAACAGTTCCTAGGATTTTTATATTACATCCTCCTTGGATGAGGATTAAGCTCAGCTCAACTAAGGTCAATTTATTTTTGAATGAAAACAAATACAAAGTTTTAATGCACTTAAGCACATTTTCGCTACGATGCTGTAGTTCTGCTGGCATAACTGCATAGTGTAGACCCAGCCTCCAGACATAGAAGAAGGTCTTCTTCATTTTAAGAACACCAAATCCCAGAGTGATGATAGCTATCTTAACACAAGTTCCTTCTGTAAACTAGTGGTAGAAATGTAGCCGTGTTAGTCTGCTGCAGCTGAAACAAAAAACAGGACTGTTTAGCACTTTAAAGACTAACAAGATGGTTTAATAGGTGATGAGCTTTCGTGGGCCAGACCCACTTCTTCAGATCAAATTTGATCACTATTTGATCTGATGAAGTGGATCTGGCCCGCGAAAGTTCATCACCTATTAAACCATCTTGTTAGTCTTTAAGGTGCTACACGGTCCTGTTTTTTGTTTCTTCTGTAAACTAGTTGTGTTTGTAACAGGGCTTAGATGAGCAAAGCTATGGTGTCAGAACAGTGGGCTTTTATACCCCAGAGCTAAGTCAATCTAAATGTTAATCATAGACCAGACTTCACAACTTCAGTTGATTCATCTCAACTTTCCTAAGCATATCGGTAGTCAAGCCATAAAATAGCAGCTACTGAACTAAGATTCCCACCACAATTTATTACTCATCCTTTTGTATCAACTTTTTGGCAAAAGTGACCGCACTCCAATTCTTTAACCATGTTCTTTTCTTCTTCCAATCATCTCCTGGCAGTATTATGCATCAGTCATTGCATTTGTGTAAATTATATAAAGTGTAAAGTATTATAATAGCCACCTTATTATTTTTCAACAGTGATAACATATAATCCATATCTGGGAAACAAAATGCATCTCTTAAGAACACACCCTAATACTTAAAAATATGCTAACTACAGGTTGACCCTTTCTAGTCCAGAACTCTCTGGTTCGGAAACATCCATCATACGGAATGATTTTAGTTAGCTGGATGTCCACTTTTCATAGGTGTGGCTAAGTTTCCCTGCAGTCCTATAAAGTATGTTATTAAAGCCACCAGTACTAGCTCTCTGTGCTGTTATTTAGCTCTAATTTACCTTAAATATCCTTTAACAGTCCAGTAAGCAGTCAAAGTGTTGGTAATGCTTCTAGGCAATATTGCCTCCCGTGGTTCAGAAAATTCTGCGGTTCGGAACCGTTCAGATCCCAACAGTGCCAGACTAGAGAGGTTCAATCTGTAGTGTGTTTACCTGTAATTTCAAAAAGGCCAAATCAAGTAATAGATTGTCTTTTGCACTCTCTTTTCTGCTTCATTTAAAGGTATTTCAGATTGTTTCTGATAAGAAATTCAGCTGTGGTACACTGTTTCTTAACGCCTTTCTAAAAAAATCAACCAATGAATTACACTAGACATTTGCTTTTATGTGATTTCTTACCTAACACAATGAATACAAAGAAAAATGTAATTTAAAATATGATTACAACCTCAGCCTGGACCATTCTACACGAGAGATCCACTTCCTGGACACCACAGTACAAATCAACAATGGAAAATTAGACACCACTCTCTACAGAAAACCCACCGACTCATACAGTTACCTACATGCTTCCAGCACTCATCCAGAACACACCACACGATCCATCGTCTATAGCCAAGCCCTTCGATACAACCGCATCTGCTCTAATCCCACTGACAGAGACCAGAAGCTTCAGGATCTCTACCAAGCATTTATAAACCTCAACTACCCACCCGGAGAAATAAAAAAGCAAATTGAAAGAGCCAGACGAATACCTAGAAACCATCTACTTCAAGACAGACCCAAGAAAACCAACAATAGAACACCACTTGTCATCACCTACAACCCCCAACTTAAAAGGACACTCTCTCAATTACTTAACCACCTGCATTCTGCTACAAAGACCTTTTACATCTGCACTTGAAAGGGAATCCTCTGAACTGTCATTCATGTTAAAATTCGACACTCTCCGAGAAGGAATGAAGAAACACTCAAACTATCTTACCCATTACCAAGATAGCTTCCCCAATTATCACCTCTAATACCATTAGCTCACAGACATCCCACTCTCCCTACCTCTAATATCATCAATTCACAGACACTTACCTTCCTTCCTCCCCCTCGCCCCGCATACCCCTCCTGTTCTGAAATGTCATTTGTCCTTTTCATATGTGTTCATTTTTTTTAATTGTATCCTTTGGTATATATGGTTGTAACTATTTTCTTCCACTATTTGATCTGAGGAAGTGGGTCTGGCCCACGAAAGCTCATCATCTAATAAATCATCTTGTTAGTCTTTAAAGCTCTACATTGTCCTGCATTTTGCTTCAGCTACTCCAGACTAACACGGCTACATTTCTATCACTACTGATTTTAGGATTATTAAGTTAAGCATTTATAAGTTATCCCCCAAAGCTGAAAAAACATAATTAATTCTAGAGGTAGAGAGAAGAAATAGAAAACAAAGCAAAACAAAGAAAAACTCAGAGGGCTTTGTAAAACTTTTTTAATGCTGATCCACAGTGAGTGATTTTAATCTCTCAGCTTCATGGGACTATTGCTGCAAAACAATATTTCACTTTGTCAAAGATAAAATGAACCATGCACTGATTTCACTGTTCTGTCTGTTCACTTTTCCAGCAGGGACAGAGCACAATTTTAAGATAAGAGTGCTTCATAACAAGTCCAAATCTGAGCAACTACTAGCCTCATCAGAATTTAATGAGTCATTCAATCTAAGAAATAAATTAACTGACAATCTGGGATCATGTTTAATGAAGCACATATCTGAAGAAGCCCTTGATAGTGATAGTCTTTTTATAATCTATACAGAATAGGGCAGGAGATTTATCAATCATCTGGGACAAAATAGTTCTCCATGGAATAGAAACTGTTGAACCATGGAAGCTCATGATCTTAATCATGATCCAGAACTCGTTTCTAGTCTTCTCGATTTCACAATGCTTACATCTTACAAAGGCCAGTGCTAATTTCATATGCCACTGTTTTATTGCTATCTGAAATAAGATAGTATATTTTATACAGATTTTAAAAGACCTTACAGATAGATAAAAACATAAGCAAAAAAAAAAAAAAAAACCAAACAAACTGGAAAACGATAACAGGACAAATATAAAACTTTCAAAATCTAAAAACAGAAAAAGCCTGAGTTAAAATAAAAACAAAAAGGAGAACAATACATGAAACAAATTATTAATCTAAAAAAAAAATCACAAAAAATTATAATATGGCAAGGAGATTTAACTTAAATATAGTAAAAAATTCCACGGATAATGTTTTCTCATTAGATTATAATATAGTGAAATTAATCACTGTGCACCTGGCCTGAAAGATGAGACATTATACAGTGTCAGAAAATGAACTATAGCCATGTATCCTTGCCCTTCTTGAGCACATGGAGAGAAACTAGCACCTAAGCTTCTCAAACCAGTAGTCATGTGTAAGTGAAATCAAAATATATGAAGATAATTCTACTTATGAGCATCATTTACAATAGTTTAACAGAATAGGTCTCCTTGCCACAAATTATATGATGGAAATGGTCCAAGAATTAAGGAACCATATACATGTTCCGGACTAGGAAAATTAATTTAGCTCACTATTTAGCTATTACCTTATGTCTTTAAAAAAAAAAAACGCAAAATATTTTCATTCAGAGCTGATTTAGAAGTGTGATAGAGTCCTAATTTCTTGGTTTGTGTGGTTTCATTAAAGCTAAATTTATTTTAAAGCAATCAAGCAGTATTTCAGCTAAGTGTATCTCAACATTTTCCATACACTTTCACTAGGATATTTCTTAACACCAGAGTTGCACTGGTTTATGTAATGTCAAATTAACACTGCCATGTTTTCTATGAGAACATTAAAATATTAGCTCTAGAAACTGAAACAAGTTTACTGGTATGAACAGTGAAAAAAATATCACCCTAACATCAGATATGCATCTTTATTCAAAACTCACCTGGGGAAACCCATTCCCACTAACACATGTTCACAGACCTTCTGTTGAAGAGGAACTTACATGTATTAGCAGCTTTCTTCCATCCTCAAAGTCAGTTATTTTGACAATTTTAAAACCTAGTCCCTTTTAAAAATATCAATATATTTCAATTTATCTTAATGATGTATTAGAATAAAAAGGTACTATATGCAGAGCTAGTTAGCCAAATTAACCAGAGAGAGAATTATTAATCAAAAAATCAGAAGTTCAAAAAGTAAATATGACCAAAAGACAGAATACACACAACTAGAAAGAACCTCAAGACGTAATCAAGTACAGTCCTCTCCACTCATGGTAGGACAAGCACCATCTATGCCATCCATGACAGGTGTTTGGAGATTTTTAAGAACAGGTTAGATAATTTTCTAGGCAATTTATTCCAACGGTTAACCCACACTAACAGCTCTTCCAAGTCTCCAGTCTCAACCTTCTTTACTGCAATTTAAGCCCATTGCTTTGGAGGTTAAGGAAAATACTTGTTCTCTCCCCTCCTTATAATAAGCTTTTAAGTAGCTGAAAGCTGTCATTTCTAATCAATCTTCCAATCTTCCCTCATAGGTTATGTTTTCTAGAACTTTAATAATGTGTTTTGCTCTTCTCAGGATGCTCTCTAATTTATCCACATCTTTCCTGATATGTGGCACGGAGAACTGGTCACAATACTTGAGTTGAGGCCTAATCAGTGCACAATAGATTGGAAGAAGGTAACTTCATTTAGGAGGTATTTCCTTTGTTTGTTCATCTCAGTCTAGCTCCTAGCAATCACACTCGCACAGGGGAGTAAGAAACTCTCACCAAAACAAGATCTCAACTAATTAAGACATTAGTCACTTTTGCTAGCAGCATTAGAAAGGGAGATGGGGAAAGTAAGATGGCAGACACACCAAATCACAATGTCAGTGTTACAGCTAGTGATCTGTCCAAATCAATTGAATCTCTAATAGGAAAATATGTTTACACTGTTCCATTATGCTTTACCTTTAACTCGTCGATTAATAGAAGTTTCTATTTCTATGGCTTTTACAAGATCACAGTTCATTCAAAAATAATAAAAAACAAAGAAACTGAATGGATGCTTTTTCTCAATGATCTCTGAGTGAAAGTCCTTTACAAGACAAACAATTATCATTATATGGGTCAGAGTAGTTAGGCTAAAAATAAAACTATTTCACTTCAGTAAATTTAATGAAAGATTACTAAAGAAACTGCAACAACAAAAATGTAGTTGAGGCAGATTTTTAAGTACTCTGCTTTTTAACAGATTCACATCACACCATGATAAAATTTCGATTGGTAGATGCCAGTCTTAAGACAAATACATTTACAAAATATTACAAAAAAAAAAATCACAAATTTCAAAAGCATTTTTCAAGATTATCCTTCAATAAAATAGTGACCTAAAGACCCTCTAAGTTGTTTTGTGATAGAAGAAATGAGCTGGGATTGCTTATTGAGGAGTTATGTCAAGACTTCCATTTTGGCAATAAGAGAACCATGATCAGGTGCTGATTATGCATAAAACTGTCCCATACAAATTAAGTCAGTTCCTTGCATTTTAAAATAAAATACTGACAATTCTGCTGATAGCACATTTTAGAGCTACCTTATTAGAAAAATGGATTCTATTATGTGCACGGCTAGAATCTGTCTTAAAGACACTATCTCATGTCACCTTTAAGCATTGCCCATTACCATTCCCCATTCAGCAGGAGGCAGAGACTTGTCTGTTGCAACTCTCCTGCACACAGAAGATACAGGACTGTTTCACTTCCCATTGAAGTGCTGTACTTTGCAGCCAACAAGCTATGTCTCCATTTTCTCTATACCCCTTCTTTGCTATTAAAAACCACTCCCTAGAGAATCACATTGTGCTAGCGTGATTCATTTCAGATCCCGTGTAAAAAAACGCATGCACATTTTCCAAACATATTACTTGTTTGTATACTACATTCACATTATATTTATATAGGTTTATATAGTCACACACATCTAAGTATGTTTCTGTATATTTGTTCAACCACATACTGTACACAGAGAAAGAGAAACATGTAAATATACGGGCAAGCTGCCAATATGCCACTTCTCTCATTGTTTCAGAATTTCTATGTCTTTTGAAAGGTAACAGCTTTCTGGTCTTTTCAATTTGGTTGAAGGGAGAACTATACTCCCAGAGGTGTAAAGAATCGTAGACAACCTTTCAGAATCATTTAAAGCCAGCATTCAAGAGAAGGAGCAAGGGCTGTTATACAGAATTTTCACATCTGTGTTTCCCCCAAACTCTGTTTTTTAAAGAACTCTATTAGCCCAAGGGATTAAGGGAGTTGAAAAGTGGTTTAAACTTCTATTGATAACTGAGTTGGTTCAGCTGCCTCAATCTTGAATTTCCCAGCTGAATAGGAGCACATCAAGGCCACCTAGATTGTCCTCCAGCTCCATCCTATGATCCTTATACTGCAGAGAAATACTCAAAATTCATGTCATATACAATCATCTCCACTGTCTTTTCTGAGAAACAAATGTTCTTCGCATGATTCTTATAAACCTGACACCGTCACGATAGTTTACTGCTATAAAGCCACATAAGTGTTGCAGACATAATTGGCTTGCTTCAAATTTTGAATAGCCTTCCAGTTCACATTCACCTAACATTTCACACAAGTTAGAAAAAAGTCAGGACTAGAAAACAAAACAAAAAATGGCTAACAAAAACAAGATGTTTTATATGATTTGTACAATTGTCACAGCAGGTCTCTTTAAAGAAGGTTTTGATCGCTATGACCCACATTTGTTACTTTAATATTAAGCTATCAACATAAATAATCTTAGATTTAGATTAACTATTAAGTATTTAAAAAATAGTAGCTGCTTTTGTGTTATATTAAAACTTAACTGAAAAAACCTATTTTACCACTTCAGAAATTTTTGTTTAGAAATTTAAAATGAAAAGTAGATGATAAAAAACCCTCAATACTGTAAATTATTATATGTTTAAAGTAAACGAGTACCAAAAAAAAAGCAAGATACACAAACATACTATTAGTGAAAGAAATGTAGCCGTGTTAGTCTGGGGTAGCTGAAACAAAATACAGGACAATGTAGCACTTTAAAGACTAACAAGATGGTTTATTAGGTGATGAGCTTTCATGGGCCAGACCCACTTCCTCAGATCAAATAGTGGAAGAAAATAGTCACAACCATATATATCAAAGGATACAATTAAAAAAAATGAACACACATGAAAAGGACAAATCACATTTCAGAACAGAAGAGGGATGCGGGGGGGGGGGGAAGGTAAATGCCTATGAGTTAATGATATTAGAGGTGGGGAAGGGTAGATGTCTGTGAGTTAATGGTATTAGAGGTGATAATTGGGGAAGCTATCTTTGTAATGGGTAAGGTAGCTGGGGTCTTTGTTCAGCCCCCCATGGAGAGTGTCGAATTATAGCATGAATGCCAGTTCGCCAAAGAATCAATGTCCACAAAACAGACAATAGACAGGATCACAAAGAAAAAACGGTTTCTTGCCATTTCAACCAGAAAGGACACTGTCTCAATGACCTAATCACATGCATCTTACTTCAGAAGACTTTCAAATCTGCACTTGAAAGGGAATCCTCTGAACTGGCATTCATGCTAAAATTCGACACTCTCCGCAGGGGGCTGAACAAAGACCCTAACTACCTTACCCTGTTTGTCTGCTGTATCTTAGAAAAGAACGGTTACTTACCTGTAACTGTTGTTCTTCGAGATGTGTTGCTCATGTACATTCGATGTAGGTGTGCGCACCACGTGCACCGCGTCTTCCGGAGTGTTTTCCCTAGCGGTACCCATAGCACCGGCAGGGCACCCCCTGGAGTGGCGCCCCCATGGCGGGGCATAAGTACCCCTGCCAGCGCTGCCCCACCTCAGTTCCTTCTTGCCGGACACTCCAACGAAGGGGAGGTAGGGTGGGAGTCGAATGGACATGAGCAACACATCTCGAAGAACAACAGTTACAGATAAGTAACTGTTCTTTTCTTCTTCGAGTGGTTGCTCATGTCCATTCGAAGTAGGTGACTACGAAGCTAACCCTACGGAGGAGGGGTCGGAGCAGTCAGACCACCAGAGTCATGGAAAAGGTGAACAAACAGAACGAATTTATTCAAACAAGCCAACACACAGAAGGCACGTATTAACGAGAACTGAACGTATTTACATCACAAATTTGAGGACTTCAGAGCCTACCCCTGCGTCCTCCCTGGCCTGCAGTGCTAGCACATAGTGCGCTGTAAAAGTATGGAGGGACGACCATGTGGCTGCCCTCCAAATTTCTGTAATTGGTACCCGAGCACCAAATGATACCGAGGACGCCTGCGCCCTGATAGAGTGTGCTTTTACCCTGGGTGGGGTTTTACCAGCCAATTGATAACATTCTCTGATACATTGTGCAACCCAGTTTGACAACCTTTGTGTCGAAATAGGCAACCCTTTCACTCTGTCCCCAAAAGCAATAAACAACTGTTGGGATTTGCGAAAAGGCTTAGTCCTCTCAATGTAGAATGCCAGCACTCGCTTAGCATCCAGGAAGTGAAGCACCCACTCCTTAGGGGAGGCGTGGGGCTTCGGGAAAAAAAACCGGGAGATAAATCTCCTGGAACAGGTGGAAAGGTGATACCACCTTTGGGAGAAAGGCTGGGTGAGGCCGGAGCCTCACGTTGCTATGTGAAAAAACAAGGTAGGGCGGATCAATAGTTAGCGCTCTTAGTTCAGAGACCCTTCGAGCAGACGTAATGGCCACGATGAAAGCAACCTTCCACGAGAGATGCTTCAGGGGACACGCGGCCAGTGGCTCAAGGGGGGGGGGGGGGGCGACATAAGCCCAGTGCAGGACCACGTTGAGGTCGCAAGTGGGAAGCGGGGCCCTCACAGAGGGGTACAGCTTTTCTAGACCAGTGAGAAACCTTTTAACCACCGGGTTAGAAAAGAGGGAAACTCATGCCATACCGACATGGAAGGCGAAGAGTGATGCCACATGGACTTTGATAGAAGAAAAGGAAAAGCCACTGGACTGAAGCTGGAAAAGATAGTCTAGATTAGTTGGGACAGGGGCCGAGGACGGGTGCACTCCTCTTCGGGACGCCCAAAACTAGAAACGCCGCCACTTGGCAGCGTACGACCGTCTGGTAGAGGGTTTCCTGCTACTGAGGAGCACCATCTGAACTTCCCGGGAACATTCCCTTTCTGGTTGGTTCAGCCATGGATAAACCAGGCTGTTAGGTGGAAAGATCTGAGATTCGGGTGAACCATGGTCCCCCCCATCCCAAGGTTGAGTTAGCAGGTCCCGGACTGGAAGGAGTGCTATTGGGTCTTCGGTGAGCATGTCCACCATGATGGGGAACCAGAATTGTCTGGGCCACCTGGGGGCTACAAGAATGATCGTGGACCGAAAGGTCCGCGCCCTGGTCAACACCCTGGAAATTAGGGGAAACGGGGGAAAAGCATACAGAATGCCCTCTGGCCACATGGCCGTTAGGGCATCCCCCAGGGAATATTTCCCCAGTCCCAGTAGGAAACAGTAGTTCTGGCACTTTGCGTTGTGTGCCGAGGCAAACAGGTCTAGGAGGGGATAACCCCACCTGCGGAAAACCTGACGCAGAACAGAGTCCTTGAGCGACCACTTATGGGCTCCAAAGGATCTGCTCAGTGTATCTGCTAACAGATTCTTGCACCGCGGAAGGTACTCCACCTGTGGCGTGATATTGTGTTTCACACACAGGTGCCAGAGTAGCAGAGCCTCTCTGCAGAGGGGAGGTGACTGGGCTCCCCCCTGCTTGTTGAGGTAAAAACCCGCTGCTGTATTGTCCAAACGAACCAGGATCTAGCGGTGAGAGAGTCTTGGCAGAAAAGCTTCGCAGGCTCTCCTCACCGCTTGCAATTCCCGGACGTTTATGTGAAGAGTCCGTTCCGAGGGGGACCACAGACCCTGAGTGCTCCCCATCCCAGGTCGGAGGCATCGGTGACCAGCTTGAGGGACAGGGGAGGAGCATTGAAAGGTACCCCACTGCACACCACGGTCTCCTGGGTCCACCATTGTAGGGAGGTCAGGATCTCTGGGGGCACTGTAATGACCGAATCCCAAAGGCCCCGCGACTGGCTGAAGGCCTTCACCAACCAAGCCTGCAGGGGTCTCATTCTCATTCTGGCGTGTTGCACCGTGTACGTCATGCAGCCATATGACTCAGGAGCCTCGAGCAGACTCAAGGGATCGTGATAGGGGACTGGGTTAACCCTGAAACCAGCTCCACTATAGAGAGGAACCTGCTCTTGGGGAGGGACGCTTTTGCTACCCTTGCATCGAGAAGGGCCCCCACGAATTCTAGGTGCTGGGAGGGAGTTAGGGACGACTTCTCGTCGTTTAACATGAGCCCAAATTTTAGGAAGAGGGCCTTTGTGAGTGCCACATGAGCCTTCACCTGCTCGTACGAACGACCTCGGATTAGCCAATCGTCGAGGTAAGGGAACAAGTGAACCCCTTGCTTGCGGAGAAACGCCGCAACCACAGCCATACATTTGGTGAACACTCTTGGTGCCGTAGATAAACCAAAGGGGAGCACCATAAACTGAAAATGGCGTTGGCCCACCATAAACCTGAGGAACCTCCTGTGGCTGGTTCTGATTGCCATGTGGAAGTATGCGTCCTTGAGGTCGAGAGTCACGTACCAGTCTCCTAATTGTAGCACTGGGATGACCGAGGCCAAGGTCACCATTCTGAACTTGTGTTTTATGACTGCCTTGTTCAAATTTCTGAGGTCCAAGATGGGACGGACCCCTCCCTTTGGTTTGGGGACAACAAAATAGCAGGAGTAGAATCCCCTTCCCCGCAGGTGTGGGGGAACCTCCTCTACCGCTCCCTTTGTAAGGAGCACGGACACTTCTTGATAGAGGACGTGTTCGTGAGGGGTGTCCCTGACGAGAAGCGGGGAAGGGAAATTTGAAGGCGGCGGGCCCAAGAATGGGATGGTATAGCCTCCATTTACTATACTTAGAACCCAGGTATCTGATGTGATTAGTGCCCACGCACGGGCAAAAAGGGATAGCCTGGCCCCAAACGGGGGCCCAGGGTGGGAGACTGATGCGTGACTCTCAAAGAGGGCGTCAAAATTGTGGCTTGCACTGATGGAAAGGGCCGTGGGGACCTCCCCGCTGGCTGTCTGCCCTGGGGCGATGATGGCGACCCCTAGCACCTTGGGGGTGCGCAACCGCCCCAGAACCTCCACCGGAGGCCCGGGAGTGGCACCTCCAGTAGTCCCCATGGGGGACCTGGGGCTGCGCCCTCCCCTGTTGCCTATAGGGCAGCTGGCGACGCTGCGGGGCAAGTGTGTGAATGCCCAAGGACTTCAGGGTGGACCTCGTGTCCTTTAGCGTATGGAGCCAAGAGTCAGTGTGCTCCAAGAACAAAGTTTTGCCCTCGAAAGGCAAGTCCTGGATCGTATTTTGGACGTCAGGGGGAATCCCCGAAACGTGCAGCCAGGCACCACGACGCATAACACCACCAGTTGCCATAGTACGGGCTGCCGAATCGACTGTGTCCAGGGACACCTGGAGAGCGGTTTGGGCAATGACCTTGCCCTCCGAAGCAATGGCTGCAAACGCCTGACGGTCTTCCTGTCCCTGAATTTCTCAACAACCTGCCAAGTATTGAAGGCATACCGGCTCAACATTGCCTGCTGGTTAGCGACGCGGAGTTGGAGTGCCCCTGTGGTGTAAACCTTACGGCCCATCAAATCCAGCCACTTAGGCTCTCTAGCCTTTGGAGATGGGCCAGGCTGGGGAAGCCTTTCCTTTTGGGCAGCGGCCTGCACGACCAAGGACCCTGGGATGGGCTGCGAATACAAATGTTCATGCCCCGAGTGCGGGACATAATAGCGCCTCTCGACCCCTTTTAAGGTAGGGGGCAAGGTCGCCGGTGTCTGCCACAGGGCATTAGTAATCTTGGCTACCATTTTGTTGAGCATTAAGGCCAAGCGTGTGGGCGTGTCCTTGGCGAGCATGTCCACCACTGGATCCGTGTCCTCAATGACGGGTTCCACCGGGACGCTTAGATTTGACGTCATGCGCCATGCGCCTGGTGCATGCAGGCATCCATAGTCGGCAGGCTCGGTGCCGGGTCTGCCAGGGCCTCGTCAGAGGATGACGACGAGGATGATTCCTGCATTGGTATCGGACCAGTTGGTGCCAACTGCGGTGCCGGCTGGATGTCTTGCATTGCGTGAGGGTCCGACCCCGGCACCAGGGCCTGTGCCGCTGGGTCAGGCTGAGGTGCCCCCTGCGGGGAGGGGGGAGGTCGGGACAGCAATGCCGAGGGTTGTGAACGGCGACCCGAAGCCTCCGACACCAGAGAAGGGGGCTCCGGCCCCTGCCACTGATGGTAGGCCCAGGGAGTCCAAAAGGGCCACTGGGGATGAGGGGGCCAGGTTTGCTGCCAATGGTCCCGCCGGTGCTGGGACCGGGACCTGTGGGATGAGGACGCTCCCGAGGACTCTGAACGGATGAAAGTTGCTCCGAATCTGACTGAGTAGTTGAACTCCGGCCAGGGTGGAGCCAAGGAAGAGTGCGGGGCAAACCTAGCCATGGACTCTGGCTTGCCCGCATGAGTACAGCGGGGATGGCCGAGTTGCGGCACCAGGGGACCCATGCCTGGTGCAGGGAGAGTTGCTGCGAAATGTGGCACCGGGGAACGCATGCCCGGTGCCGAGAGAGTCGCCGGATGCAGCACCGTGGTATCGATGCCCGGTGCCGAGTGCGGCAGCAGTTGCGGTACCGGGGTGCCAAGGCTCGGTGCCAGGAGAGTAGTCGCCGGCAGTCGCGGCACTGGGGTGCCCAGGCCCGGTGCCGGGAGAGTAGTCGCCGGCAGTTGCGGCACCAGGATGCCCAGGCCCGGTACCGGAAACGGTGCTGTAGAAGCAGCTGATGGTTGGGGCACCGTTGAAGACCACCGGGTCGACGCCGGTGCCTGTGACAGCGCGGAGACGGACGCCGATTCCAGAAAGCCAGGTGCCGTGGAGGGGAGAGATGCCTGAGTGGATGTCACGCGGCTGTGGGAGTACGGCGAGACGAGGGGTAACGGTGCCGCGGAAGCGATCGGTACTGACCCCACATGGGATGGTCCCGATGCATGAGTTGCCTTAGCATGCCGACCAGGGCCATGCCGAGGCGGGGCCGTAGCCAACTCAGCCTCTGGCAAGGGCTACCTCGACCCTTCCGTCTCAACCGATGACGGAGGGGAGGTAGTGAGGCTAATAAGGTCCTGCGCCGCCTCGAACGTGTCCGGCGTGGACGGACGGTGAGAAGGCAGGCGGCCCAGACTATCGAGACATCCTGTGGCGCACCGCAGGCGATGTGTGCACCAGAGAGCCGGCACCGCGGTACCTGACCGAGGTCGACTTCTTTGAAGGGGACCTGCCACGGGACTTCTTCACCCTCTTGGATGGTGGAGAGTGAGACCGGTGCCAGGATCTCGATGTGGACGCGCGGTGCCGGTGAGGAGCCTCACACGTGGAAGCCGGTGTGCTGCGGTGCACCATAGGCTGCTCCAGCAGCACCAGTTGTAGCACTGTCTCCATGAGGAGAAGTTTTAGGTGGGAAACCCTTTCCCTCCTTGTGCGGGGCTTAAAGGACTTACAGATCTTGCAAGCAATTGTGAGATGGGCCTCACCGAGGCACTTAAGGCAACTGTCGTGTGGGTCACCTCTGGGCATAAACTTCCCGCAGTCAGCGCATGCCTTGAAGCCTTGCGGCCCTGGCATTCCTCACTCTCAAGGGGGGGGGGGGAGGGAGAAAACAAAGAACCTAACTATCTAGCTAATAGAACTATTTACAGATAAGTGATAGAACGGGAACCATTAACTAACTAGGTGACTAAGAGAGAGATAGAGATGCTCCAACGACCATCACGGCGGTAAGAAGGAACTTATGCCCCGCCGTGGGGGCGCGACTCCAGGGGGCGCCCTGCTGGTGCTACAGGTACCACTCGGGAAAACGCTCCGGAAGACGCCGTGCACGCAGTGCGCACACCTACTTCGAATGGACATGAGCAACCACTCGAAGAAGAACTTACCAATAACAATATGAAACAAAATTTGCTTTCAGAGACTGTAAAATTCTCCAATATTTTCTTCTCCACTGCCCCGTAATTAAAAGACAGAACAGTAAAATACGTGGATGGGGAGGGGTAAAGAAAGACACCAACAATTGCTGCGCTGCATTGTTTAAGAGCTGCTGCCAATGTGGTTATGCACGTACATACATAAGCACTATTCAAAAACGTAGTTACCTAGTGCTAAACTTGGAACAAGGTGCACTTACACAGGGGATGCCCAATTAGTGGGGAGGGAAAGAAGAACACAACCCTCCCCTCTTGCGACCAAGGTCTAGGAAGTGGTGGAGTGGGGAACTGCAGGGGCCAGAGTAAGTGGCCTGTATGCAGTGGCCAGAGTAAGTGGACCACAGCGAGCTTCCCACCATCTCAAGTCACAGAATGTGTGTAGTGAAGCAACTGCTGGAGTGCACAGTGCCCAAAAATTCTTCAATCTGGCCCTAACTAATGTTCTTGTGCATAAGGCATTCGCAAGGGCACTAAGGCAGTTTCAGACATCTCAGCATTGCAGGTTATGGAAACTGAAAGAATGATGAAGTCACTGTACAGTATGAAGTAAGCTTTTGAATATGATGATAAACATCAATCTTCAGATGCTATTATCAAAAGAATACTCACAGATGAAGGCACCAAATTTACCATGCCAGAAGGAACAGTCTATTTCACTCCCACTAATGTGCCAGGTTTGGTAAAATCTTCTTCAGCAATTTAAACTGTATAGGTTAGAGAACACTGCAGTTTGCCTTTGTATCAATGACAGCTTCACTCACTGAAATACGTAGTTTCATTTGGATGGGAATGAATGGGAAAGAGAAAATCTGACTGGACAAACTCCTCTCAAGAATGCTTTAAATCTTTATATTTGCAAATGAACAAATAAGAAAGACAATGATTGATAATGTACCTAGAGTGTTTTGCTATGATTTGCTGTGCTATAATATAAAATTATCTTAACCAACACACACTTAAATGCCTATGTACTTAAATACTTTTTTGTTTTGTTTTCTTAGAATATTATCATTGTACATGGCAAACTGAAGTCATTGATATAGTAATAATATACTATATTTGCGTGCATATGTCCTCCTGATCAAGTGTGAGCCTGCAAACTAAAAAAACACCACCACCCTAACTCGCCACACCATTATGCTTTTTTTTTATTAGCTATCATTAGTAAGAGAAAATAATGAAATATATCAATATATTCTGTGATGAACATGGGAGAAGAAAAGGAGGAATCAATTATACTCTCTAAGTAGCAGATACTGTATACTGATCATTATAGCCCATTTTTGCCACAAGTTGTGCCAATAAGGCACCAAATGGAAAAAAAAAAGTTTGAAAACAGAAAATGTGTGGTTATGGATTGTTGAAGGGGCTCACACAGACAAATATATCATTTAAACATTCTTCAGAGGCCTCTGCCTATCAATCTTATGAAGAAAACCCACAAAACATGAAGTTTGTGTAACCAGCACAGGTATTGTTTGCAGAAAGCCTAAAATGATAGCTCTCTGGTGAGACCTGCCCCATTCATTTCATTGGGTGCTCAGTCAGCTGGCAATGATATTTCAACACTCAGAATCATTACCGATTTCACTGTTCATTCAAGCATGACAGAACAGAGAGGAAATACAGTATGAAGACGTAATTCATCTACTATATATATGAGAGAGTTTGTGTATATCTGTGAATCTGTTTGCTTAAGATTGCCTCCTAAACAGTATGAGTTAGAACCACCAAATTTGATAAGCAGCTTCATCTTATCACAACATAAAGCAAGGTAAGGGTTTGTTTGTGCCAGGACAATTGAATGTACCTGGAACGTGACTGATTCTCATATAACAGAAAGGGAATGGTTTGTAAACTGGGACAGTTATACTGTATGATGACCATAGTGGGGCAGCAAGGAGCCAAAGACTCCATTCATTCCCCATTTGGGGACGATGATGGCAATAACCCCATTGAAGCAGGAGGAGGCAGAGTACAGAAAAGGGCAGCTACCTTCTATATATTTGAGAGAGTTTGCCTGTGTGTCTGTCCATCCCTCAGCTGCGGAATATGCACACCTGGCTGTGTCTGATGCAGCTTCAGCAGTTATTGGCAGGCACTTCCCACTTGGCCCAAGCTGCTGGGGTGACAGAGGGCTGAGATTGTCCTTGCTGCCCTGGACAGTGAACCCCTCATCCTCATCCAAGAACAATGATTTACATCAAGAAAACTCAAAACTTATTTCAGTTAAGGACCCGAGCAGCACTGTATAAATACTCTAGGAAATTAATAAATAATACCAATAGTTCCTACATAGCACTTTTCATCATTAAATCTTATTAGATATGCAGAACAGAAGAACATGGAGGTGAAGTGATTCCCCTGGGTCAACCAGTTGACCAGTGACAGTCCTGCAAACAGAACCCAGATAGCTGACTAATGTTCTTTCCACTGGGATAGACCATCTCCTTTGCACACCAGCATCTCCCAAACTGGTAGGGAGATGGAGGTGAGGCAGGTATCTACATGCAGTGGCATTAATAAGAGCTAAAGAATCACAGCTATGTCGCTATTTTGTTGGGTTTATTTAAAAAACAAAAAACACCCAACAAGGATGGCTGGGTGAAAACAGGAATGCTGCAACATCAGCCACAGTTGGTTTATTTTGGCCAATTCAGATTCCAAAGCCTCTAAGGCGGAATACACCCTATGAGGAGACTGAAAATCATAGGAAGTTGTGAGAGTAAAACTGTCAAAAAACGGGAGACATCTAAAGAAGACTTGCTCTTGGAACTGTGATTGCATTCAGAATGGCGAAACTGTGTGATCTCTGGATACATAGGTACTGAACTGTCAGCTGTTAAGTTAGTTCTCCCAGGGTGTCTCTACACAGCACCCTTACCTCAAAATAAGCTATGTAATTTGTGCTACATAAATTGTGTAGCTTATTTTGAAATATGGCACCGTCTACACGAATTTCAAAATAAGGCGCTATTCCGAAAAGTCCCATAACCCTCGTGAAATGAGGTTTACAGGGATGTTGGAATAGAGAGCCTGTTATATTTCATTTATACCGGGTTTGCTCTTAAGACATGGAATAGCTATTTCGGAACACAGGAGGTATCCCGAAATAGCTCCGCTGTATAGACGGAGCCTAAGTGGCCAACAGATATTGGTGCTTGCTTTCATATGATGCAAGGAAGAGTTAATGGCCTTGTTTAGAGCAGGTTCTAGACATTCAGTCAGTCACAAGCAGCTCCCTCAGTTCAATCTTCCACCTGGATTTTTGTACAGAGACACTTTTTTCTTACTTATATTTTTGGCATATCAACTGAAACATGATATTATTTTTAACAGATTTACTGTGAATTAGTGTGTTTCTATCTAGTAATAAAGCCCCTATACTGCATATCAATAAAAACTTTCCCCTCTCCTGGGCATCTTTATTAATTTATGAATTAACAAGGAAGTTCAGCTGTTTTCTCAGGCTTAAGCTGTTGCCAGGGATCCTTAGGACTGCTCAACACATACCTTAGGTCCTCTTTCATCCAATAACCCAATTTCCTTTATCTATATATTCCCAATAAGTCAAATGAATTTATATAATCCATTTCCAGAAGGATCATCATTTACCAATGAGACTATGATTATCAAGCATGCTAGGACTGTGCAAATATGTCACAACTATACAGGCCAGGGCAAAAAAAAAAAAAAAAAAAAAAAAAAGGCCTGCAGGCCAGATGTGGCCCAAAGATGCTATGGGGAGCCCCAGGAAGGCTCCCCACTTGCCTTGCTCTACCCGCACACCACTCAGAAACTCGGCTGTGGAGTGGTTTCACTTAAAAAGCTGAGGCTGGAGGGAAGGAGGAAAGCTTTAGGAGCTGCTCCCATCCCTAGCACAATCCCATTGGCTAGCTTCTGACCAGAAACTGGCCAATGAGAGCTGCCTGTTTCAATAACAGGCAGCAATGAAGCACAAGGGGCTTGTAGTTATTCACAGAGCATGTGGCTGCAGCCTGTGCAAGGGCAAGTGAGGCAGGGAGGCTGATCAGGAATGGGCTGCTGTTTGGTAAGTCTCCTGACCAGAGCCTGATCTCCTGACCAGAGCCTACCCCACCCCTCTCTTTAATGACCTTATGGCCCCTTCCTGCACCCATAACGTCTCTCAGATTCAGCACCCCAATCTTCTGCCCCAGATCTGTCCCCTCCTACTCAGCTCACAATACAAACCCCTGTACTCCATCCTGCATCTGCATTTCCTGTCGTAGCTCACAATCCAATCCTTTGCACCCCAGTCCAGTGCCCCTTTCATCCAATTTGCCTCCTTCAGCCAAATTCCCTCCCTTATCCCAAGCTCCCTTTAGCACCTAACCTCTATCTCATACCCTGCACCTCCCCATTAATATCATCAAGAGTGCAGCCCTCGACCACTTTTCAAATTTTAAATTTGTTATTCCTTTCTCTGTAGATCCTTATACTTCTTCATTATTCTACAAGATTCCCTTAACAAGGAGGTGTTGCTTTTGAGAAGTTTTTAATGATGTACAATTAAATTTTGGCATAGACATTAGAAGAATCATCAATAGCTACAACACACAATTGAGATGATTAGAGAGGGTGGTAAGGACAGCAGATCACTGTATTTTTTGAAAGGCCTTGTTGAACAACATGAAGAAAAAACATATGAGCTAACACATGGAATCAGGATTTATACTGCTATGATGCCGATTCCTTAAGCTACAGCAGCGAGCTTAGATTTTCTAAGATGTTGCACTTACAAAGAAATGAGGGAAGGCAAATACGCTGTGGCTGAACAAAGAATATAGGTAGCATTGATTACCTTAACTGGATGCTGGATGTCTGAGTTGAAAATAAACAACTGTTGGCAGTTGTTAAGCAGTTAATCCCTAAAGACAACTGATAGGAAAACATTCTTTAAAATACAGTTTTATTTGGGCTTTTGAAGACATATTCACCTTAGTTTATGAATGAACTGTAAATATGAATAATAAATCAAGATGACAGACTGGACATATCCTTCCCCTCCCCAAACTTGCCTCTGTATCAGAGACAGCAAGGGGATGGGGGTGGGGAGCAGGAGCAGGAGCCAGGGATAGAGGGAGCCAGTTTAAAAAGCTAGTTCCCCCCACACCGTCTTCTTGGTGCGGTCCGCCCCCTGGTGGTTGCTGCTGCCTCTATTAGAGGTGGTTGAGTGTGTGGGGGGAGGAAGCAGAGGCTGCTGCCCCAAAGTAGTTCCTGTCTATGGGGGGAGGGGGTCCCAACTTCCTGCTGGGATCCCCACGGACAGGTGCCCTACATTTAAAATAAAGTAGGAACCAGGCAAGTAGGCAGTCTGGTTCAGTCACTGCTCACCCAACTGTGGCTCTGCAATTTAAAATGCAGTAGGAGCAGGGGCGGGAGGGGCAGGCCAGAGTAGTAAGAGCCATTGGGCTGCCAGCCTTGTCCACCATGATCAGAGGCTACTGTGGTTGCCCAGCGGATCTTACCACATTTAAAATGTAGATCCACAGATCCGAATCCTGGCTTGAGCCAGTTCCTGGAGATAACCCTGTTGTGGCTCTGCATAGCAGTCCTTATCAACTAGTAGTGTAATTGATACAAATTGTATGGACTACACAATTACTTAGATAATCACAATTTAACATCCTTAGTAGGTGTATTTTTTTATTATAATGCTATGAATGAAGAAAGCAAAGTAAAACGGATTGTTACGTAGATCTATTGCTTCTTCGTTCTGTTCCCTGCTGCTGTCTCCTCATTAGCTCTGATGCAGGGGCAAGGTAGGACAGCAGGTCACCAGTACACTGATGTAACAACTGAAATTGTGTAAAAAACAAAACAAAAACACAAGCTGTACAGTGACCATAAAATGACAAAAATAGATGTTCTTGTTCCATTACAAAAAATAATAGACAAAGGGAAAAGAAGAAGCAGCGACCCTGAGAAAAAGAATATGCAAAGTTTTTTCACTGATGACTACTTATTAAAAAGTGGGATCCATTTTGAAAGATACTTTAGATTTCTTCACCTTACTTAAAATATTTAAAGTTCAACTTCTGTAAAAGACAAAATAACTTCAACGTCAAAACCTGTTTAACAGAATCTTCTCAATGAAGAGAGAGTTCCTTTGAAATTCGGCCAAATATCCATCCTCTCTCCGTCCTCAGTCTAAACACCAAACATCAGGCTCATATTCTAAGAACCATTAAGTATGCACCAGTTCTTAAAGAATAACTGTAGAAAATATGATAGCTACACAAGCACTGGAGTATGGGAAAATCATTTGTACCTGCTTGGAAAAGAATCATAGAATACTAGGACTGGAAGGGACCATCGAGTTGTCCCCTGCCCTCGTGGCAGGACCAAATACTGTCTAGATCATCCCTGATAGTCATTTGTCTAACCTACTCTTAAATATCTCCATAGGTGGAGATTCCACAACCTCCCTGGGCAATTTATTTCAGTGTTTGACTACCCTGACAGTTAGGAACTTTTTCCTAACGTCCAACCTAAACCTCCCTTGCTGCAGTTTAAGCCCATTGCTTCTTGTTCTATCCCCAGAGGCCAAGATTAACAAGTGTTCTCCCTCCTCCTTATGACACCCTTTTAGATATCTGAAAACTGCTATCCCGCCCCCCCCCTCAATCTTCTCTTTTCCAGACTAAACAAACCTAATTCCTTCAACCTTCCCTCATAGGTCATGTTCTCTAGACCTTTAATCATTCTCATTGGTCTTCTCTGCACCCTCTCCAATTTCTCCACATCTTTCTTGAAATGCGGTGCACAGAACTGAACACAATACTCCAATTGAGGCCTAACCAGTGCAGAGTAGAGCGGAAGAATAACCTCTCGTGTCTTGCTCACAACACACCTGTTAATGCATCCCAGAATCATGTTTGCTTTTTTTGCAACAGCATCACACTGCTGACTCATATTCAACTTGTGGTCCACTATAACCGCTAGATCTCTTTCTGCCGTACTCCTTCCCAGACAGTCGCTTCCAATTCTGTATGTATGAAACTGATTGTTCCTTCCTAGGTGGAGCACTTTGCATTTGTCTTTATTAAACTTCATCCTGTTTACCTCAGACCATTTTTCCAATTTGTCCAGATCATTTTGAATTATGACCTTATCCTCCAGAACAGTCGCAACCCCTCTCAGCTTGGTATCATCTGCAAACTTAATAAGCGTACTTTCTATATCAATATCTAAATTGTTAGTGAAGATATTGAACAGAGCTGGTCCTAAAACAGACCCTATGCGGAATGCCTTTCCAGCAGGATTGCGAACCATTAATAACTACTCTCTGAGTACGGTTATCCAGCCAGTTATGCACCCACCTTATAGTAGCCCCATTTAAGTTGTATTTACCTAGTTTATTGATAAGAATATCATGTGAGACCATACCAAATGCCTTACTAAAGTCAAGGTATACCACATCCACCACTTCTTCCATTATCCACAAGACTCATTATCCTATTAAAGAAAGCTATCAGATTGGTTTGACATGATTTGTTCTTTACAAATCCATGCTGGCTGTTCCCAATCAGCTTGCCACTTTCCAAGTGTTTACAAATGATTTCCTTAATTACTTGCTCCATTATCTTCCCTGGCACAGAAGTTAAACTAACTGGTCTGTCGTTTCTTGGGTTGTTCTTATTTCCCTTTTAATAGATGGGCACTATATTTGCTCTTTTCTAGTCCTCTGGAATCTCTCCTGTATCCCATGATTTTTCAAAGATGATAGCTAGAGGCTCAGATACCTCCTCTGTCAGCTCCTTGAGTATTCTAGAATGCATTTCATCAGGCCCTGGTGACTTGCAGGCATCTAACTTTTCTAGGTGATTTTTAACTTGCTCTTTTTTTATTTTATCTTCTAAAGCTACCCCCTTCCCACTAGCATTCACTATGTTAGGCGTTCTTACAGACTTCTCGGTGAAGACCAAAACAAAGAAGTCATTGAGCATCTCTGCCATTTCCAAGTTTCCTGTTACTGTTTCTCCCTCCTCACTGACCAGTGGGCCTACTCTCTCCTTGGTCTTCCTCTTGCTTCTATTGTATTTATAAAAAGGCTTCTTGTTTCCCTTTATTCCCATAGCTAGTTTGAGCTCATTCTGTGCCTTTGCCTTTCTAATCTTGCCCCTGCATTCCTGTGCTGTTTGCCTATATTCATCCTTTCTAATTTGTCCTACTTTCCATTTTTTATATGTCTCCTTTTTTATTTTTAGATCATGCAAGATCTCGTGGTTAAGCCAACGTGGTCTTTTGCCATATTTTCTATCTTTCTGACACATTGGAATAGCTTGCTTTTGGGTCCTTAATGTCCCTTTGAAAAACTGCCAACTCAAAGGGACAGACAGACAGAAAGCAGGTATTGGCAGATCCACTCTTTTTTCCAATCAGGTAGTAAGTCAAGTAGCTACAGTAGTTTTCTGTTGGTGCAGAGAGGGGTCAAATCACAAGGCTACTTGTCTATGTGCATAGGAGACACTTGCAGATACTTGGGATTGTTGCAGAAGTCACTGTTTGGATTCTTATTTGACATTTGTAGTTAATATTTGCTGATATTTCTTTAGGTGTTTAAAACATACATATGTTATTAATGTTTTATCTCATGCTCTAGATCAGTGTTTCCCAATTTGACTTAGCCATGGAACCCTTTTAAACTCGAAAGAATTTTGCAGGACCTCTAACAACATCAGCGCTGAGTAGTGACATCACCATCTCCACTCTCTGGCTAAGCTGGCATTACATAGGGACACTTATCGTGGCAAACACAAATTAAAATTATTTTCAATAAAATTCATAAATGCTTAAATATTAATTATTTTTAAATCATAAAATGTTATTGTAATGGAATTTTCTCACAGAACCCTTATTTTCACTTTGCAGAGCCCTGGGGTTCAGCAGATAATCCTTCCAGTTACAAAGTAAGTATCTCCTGCTACCTCCTGCCCCACACCCTCCCGCTCCCATATTTAATTAGAAAATTTGATACAGTAATCTCAATCTCCTTTCCTGGAGAAACAACAACTAGGGGAGCTTGGGGTGACTAATTATGGTATTCCAGACACACCCATCCCCTTGCAGAAACTGAGGCTGTGGCCAAGAGTGTCATCTAATCATTCAGACCTTAGGATAGCTCAAAAGAAATTCCATGGATTTTGTAGCACTCATTCAGAAGGTTTAGCTTCACAAGCCTCCTTCCATACTGACAGAATGGTGTAAATCAGCCATCAGTTCCCTTGCTACTGCATATCCAAGGGCTGTAGAACTCATTGTGACTTAATGCTCAAAGGAGCAATTTTAAATCTCTACAAAGTTCTCTCAATAGACCACAGTTATCACATTAAAAAGCTGAAGTTTCACCTTTACTATCTAGTTGTTTCTCCCCAACTCACAGAGATGCTAATACATGGCAGCTGTATGAAGAAATTGCCATTGACCTAGTCACATTGATGGTGGTAGATGTGGAGACCAAGACGTGGGAAATGATATGTCTCTCAGATAGTTTTGGGAGAAGTAGAGATGAATTGCTGCTGCTTTTTTGCCTTTGTATTACATGAAGTAGACAATATGACCAATTCTCTATAACAACATTACCTAGCAGTGGTTTTCAGCCTGTGGACCCTGGGGATCTGCATACAATGTCTAAGGGATCCACAAAAGGTTGAGATTTACCATAGAAGAGTGATTTTCAAACTTTCCTAAGGGGTCCACACCTCTATCCAAATTTTTATAGATCTGCCAAAAAAACAACCCCCCACCCCTCACTATTATATACTCATAAGCCAGGAAAGCCTCTTAAGAAGAAAATGTATTACAACAGTTTAAAAAATGAGAAAATGGAGAGGAATGAACTACTCCTTTAGCATAATAAAATCACATAGCTAAACATAAACTGAAAGAGCCTTCCATCAAATGAGCCTGAAGTTTGAAAAGGATGAGTACTTGCATCTCTTAAGACAGGAAGAATCATGTCCCTTAATTAAGAATTGTATAGCTATATGGTCAGGATTTCGAGGTGCCTAATTCCCTCCACATTATTATAACAGAACTAAACAAAAGGAAAATTCCAAATATTTCTTGTCCTAAGAAAATAATGGCATCTATCCTTTAATCTGACACCAACCATTTAATTGGACACTAAACATTTTGCTAATTAGCTAAGAAAACAAACTGGGAAGCTGTTTCAGATAGCTATAAATCTTTGCAACATACCAACATCAGTTCAACAAAAAGTGTACTAAAGCAACTGCATGCTCTTCTATATCATGGCAAGCAATGTTATGTAAACAATCAGACTTTCAAATATGGTTCTTCCTCAGTGTTATCAATTTATACTCTACTTAAAAATTCTAATTTGAGATGCAAGATATTTTACAGCAAATACCTCACACACACACACACACAATATAAAGCAATATGAATTAATCACACTTGTTTAAATATAGCAGAATTTTTACATAGTAATGCTCGTGGATATCCAAGTTAGAATTATTGATAATTCAGTCAGTTGTCTGGGATGTGCTTGTTCATAGCATTTAAACTAGGGTCTCTCACAATGTAGATGAATACTTAACAATCAGGCTAACAGTTATTGTGTGATGATTACTGCTTCATCTCTTCTGTTCCACGATGTATAAATAACATGTTCATGCAACTAGAAACCTGAGGCATGTCTATTTTGCAACTGGGAGTGAGCTTCCCATCCGAGTAGACTGGTATGTGGCAGTGAGCTCACCTTACCTAACATGCTAAGAAAACCCTCTGCACAGATGTTGCAGAACTGGCAGACATTCAAGCAACTCAAACTTCAACCACGAGGTAGGCTGGGTCTGAGCTCAGGCAGCCAGAGTTGCAAAAGTCACTTTATAGTCTTCCACCACAGATCAGCCTCCCAGCCCAGGTAGCGCACTCGCTGCTTTTGTATAGCTATACCCATAACATCCCCACTTCCTTCTGGTGAGGGACCTAACATCTACTTTCAGTCACGCTCGCTCTCTGACCCATTGAATTAGTACTTACATAAAGTGTATTCCTTCAAAAGGAGAAAGTCTGAGTCCAAGGCTGGAATGGACCATTGTGATCATCTTGTCTGACTTCCCAGATACAACAGGACACAGAACTTCCCTGAAGTATTTCATACAAAGATACAATTGTTCCAGTAGTTAAATTACTCTCATTATTATAAATGTATGCCTTATTTCCCATCTGAAGTTGTCTAGCTTCAACTTTTCATCCACTGGACTGTAACATACCTTTCTCTGCTAAACTGAAGAGTTCATTAAATAAAAATATAGACTTATCAAGTCACACCATCACCTTCTCTACATTAAATAAAATAGGCCCTGGTCTATACTACAGCCTTATTCCAAAATATACACACCCTTGGTCAAATTTATAAGCAGTGTGTCCACACTACTAAGCCCGTTATTTCGAAATAACATGTCGGGGAATTTGAACTCTGTACTCCTGCTTTTCACGAGGAGTAATGATAATTCCAAAATAGTAATTTCAAACTAAAGTTAGTGTGGCCTCTCCGGTGCCACTAATTCAAACTTATTGACCTATACGAGGCCTCCCACTGCTCCCCAGAGGGCTTCTTAGGGCTCACATTAATGGAGCCACCCTTGGACTAATTTCAATGCTTCCCCATAGAAAAGACATGCTAGTTTGAATTTATTAAATTGGGAGTTAAGTCAACTTTTGTAATTTTGAAGTAGTTTCCTAGTGTAGACATGGCCTAGATTGGGCTCCTTGAGTCTATTACCACAAGGAATTGGGGAACCAGACACCAAAATGCACTCCAGCATGGAGGGCAGGAAACACACACATGTGATGTAAGGGACTTGGGTGCAAGTCCATGCTGCAGAAAAGAGGTAACATTTATACTGGGACACAGTACATTTATGCAGCCATGTACTTCTGGGCGTAAGCTCCCCCTTCTGTCTGCATATCAATCGTATTAACCTATGGCTTGCATGTAGGGTTCCAGGACACTGCAGGACTGGGAGGATATGAGCATGGGTTGACCTGGGACCTAGTTTTTCATATGTGCACATAGCCCTGGATTGCCTTCGGTCCCAGATGTATCCCAGAGTTCCTTGGAACAACTTTGTTAGTCCTCTCTGCGCACAAATTTGTGGTACCGTCTAATGCAAATGGAGGTGACATTCCCTTTCTAAATTGCAGTAGATTATATCAGTGTTAATTTATGTCTGCTCAACACCAATCTATAAACAGATAGCCTATAGGGTTTTCAATGAAGAGTGACTAAAGGAAGCTCTTTGGGGGGGGGGAGAGGAGGAAGTGGAGAGTGCACTCTTTCTGGTTGCAAGAGCGCAACCAGATTTGGATAGATGATGTCCAAGTGTCCCTGACATACAGGTTGCCAGAGAGCAGGGTAGCCTGAGAGCAAGGGTCAGAGTAGAATGGGGACTATGCAGCTACTTTGCAGGGAGTGAAGCAGCAGAGCTCCCAGCTCAGAATGATTACCCTACCCTACACTTGGTTCTTGCTTTGTTTTTTGGCTCTCACAGGGACTGTGTGCGCAGGTGGCAGCTGGGCAGAATGCACTGAGAGAGTGGTGAATGGTAGCCTGCCCCAACACCTCTGGACGACTTTACGTGGTAGTAGCTCAGGCCTCTTCCTTGCAGCTGAACAGAGCTAGCTCAGAGCAGGGAGCAGAGGTGAAAGGTAGGAGCTAGCCCAGTTGCCAGGATGATGGGGGATACCCCTCTGCTTGCTGCACTTCACCTCTCTGCAGGACAGCTGCTTGGTCCTGCACACACTCTCCCTTGTTTCTCCCCTCAACCCTGGGGCTGAGTGTGTGGATGGGCTTGAGCAGTACGCACTGTGACAACGAGTGGGAACCAGCCCTCAAACTTCTTAAGACTCCTGCACCCCGGGGTGTGATGAGGATAAGGCGCTGGAGCACCTTAGAATTGAAAGCCCTGGAGATGAACTTCATTGCTCCACAGCCAGCAGCAGCCAGGCTAGATGGGTGTTTTTCATCCGAAACCTACATTTTATGTCAACTTTTAAAAACAGACAAAATTAAATAAATAAAAAAGCAAAGAACAAAACCACTGGCATTGAAGATCCCATGCTAACAGTTAAGAATTACAAAGTTTAATTGTAATAGTTTGACAGCCATGAAAAAGAATGTGCTAATTATCTTCAGAACAGGTGCACATAGGCATTTTCCTGCCAACGTGACTCGGCCTAGAGGCAGAGAGGAGTTGAATTTGCAGATCAGATGGTAGTTCACTACAAAACCTTCTCAGACGGCTGAGAAGCCATCAAAGGAGTTAATTATGCAGTTTATGTACTCATGTGTTCCTCATGGGCACCTGAGTCCCATCAATAGCAGAGTCACAGTTAGGAAACACGATGGGCTGTAGAGCTTTCCTGCCATGTAACGCAGTCATAACAATATTGTTAACAATAGGGAGGGGCACTAACCATTCTGGAATAGGGTTACTTTGATTCAGGTTTCTGCAGTGCACGGTGGATGACAGAGCCCTAGGTTGAGCACAAGTCAGAAAATCCTTAATGTAGGCTTAAAACACAGTCCCAGGCTTACATTGCTGTATTGACCTACTCAGAGGTTTCTTTTCAAAGGGTTCCCTGTTCCTTGCACAGATCTCTCACTTCTGACCTGACACAACTTACAGGATAATTTTTCAGAGAGTTACATATCAGGTATGTACAGAAAACTCATAATTTTAAAGAGTTCATGATCACAAGATGCATGTACAAATACATATTTATATTGAATTATGCTTTATGAACAAACAGTCACCTGATGTACTGTGGCTTGTTGATGACCCATTCAACTGAATGGGAGTTGTAATCCCCTTTCCCTGGTCAGGTGGTGCAGTTATGCACGATCTTGTTGTCTACACTAACCACAATCCAGAACAGTCTATAGAAAGACAACTGCAAATGATCAAAACCCTTTGAAGGTGAAAGGGAACATAAGATCTGGCAGGAGATTGCCCTGGCTATAAAGAAAGATAAAACACTGATTCAGTAGAGCAAAGTATGCATGAATTCACTCTCTATTCATTCGATAGATCCAAATGCATATATATTTTTGCAACAGCCCCCAGAACCCACTAACATCAACCAATGTGTCAAGTCATTAAATATATGAGAAAATGCCCTTTTTCTTTTTGAATGAAAATCAATATTCTTCTCCCTTGCCCCCACTAAGAGTCTCAGAGAATCTTCTACTTACACGACTTATTCCAATCCAGACAAAGAGAATATTCACAATCTGGGCTATAGGATTAGGCTTTAGCTATCCACAGTCGAATAAAACAACATACTGCAACATGAGTTTCATTGTAAGCCGTTTGGTAAGTGGTAACTATAATAAAGTAGAAGTCTATTACAGGGAAAAGTAGAAGTCTATTAAGCATGGAAAAGTAAAGGCTTAATGATCTCTTATTTTAGAATTTTTAAAGAGGGAAGAGTTGAGTGGGGCAACAGAATATTATATACATTAGAACCTGCAATCAAAAGACGGAATTTTTTTACCAACTGCTATCAACACAATTGTTTAATGCCAAATTATATACTTGTGAAAAACCAACATTTTCCTTTAAAAGGTTACTAACTGAAACATACTGTACAACAAAGGACTATTAAATTCATCATGCTGGTGCCTGTTCTGTTCACTTTGTGTCAGTATAATATGAGTTGCTAAGTAAATGATCACCCCAACAGTACAGTAAAGTAGGGCAAGTGGAATGCAATCAATGACTTTATTAAATGATACTGCTTATAAGTAGGACAACTTGGTAAAAATACAAGGACAACATAAGGTCTTAGCTTTCTGACAAGACAAATGCACTTTTAATTTACTTCAATAGAGCAAGACACAAACCAATAATTAAAAGCGAGCTGTCAATCTAATTTAACTGCATAATGAAGGCAAGCATGTACTGCACAGCGCAGCATCATTTGAAATCCACACATTGGCAAATATTTTTAAAAATACACTTTTAATGCAAGTTTAAAATAAAAGATTGTTCTTTAAAAACTTTCAACAATCTTTCAAGGTAAATATTGCATTTCTAGAGATGATGGATACAGATGTCAAGATAAGGGAAACTAATAGTGGAAGTTAGCAGGTATAACATTTACAATAAATAGTGGTATTTTGCTTCCTGGCCTCTTTGATCAACTGCTTTCCCCACCACTATGCAATTCCAGAAACATAATGACTAACTTTTATTTTTCTGAACATTCTCTCTTTCCTTAATGGATTAGAATCCTACATTCATCCATAAATGCTCAATGAAAATGCTGGGCTTCTATTTCATTGGTGGCTTTCATACTCGTTAGCTCTGACACAAAAACACAGTAGACTTCTCATTCTCCAGGATTTAAATGCTATGCCTATCCCCACAGTTTCTTTGGTGTTTTTCCACTGTAGAATCAAAATGTAGCAAACAACAAGTTCCTCTTATTTATAGATAATTAAAGATAATTAAGTGAACAATGACCACCGTGCACCTTTAAGATGGGGGTGTGTGTCTTTGGCTGGTCTGACCAAGTGAAAGGAACAGCCCTTTAGAGTTGGTGGTAGAAATGGAGGAGACAAACTGCTGTAAAAAGAGCAGAGTGATTCTTGCTCACATTAATGACAAAGGGGGAGAACAGTATGCTTGCCCATCCTGGCTAATAGCCAACAATGGGCCAATCAATTTTAATTCCACCACAATTTTATTATTACTTGTTTGGGACTATCTGGCAGATAAGAGTGCACATTGCAGGTAACCCCATATTTATTCCAGAATTACCTAAGAGGCTTTTACCACTCCCCTTCTCTTTCCATCTAGGTCCCTTTAGCAAATCCTTTGCTGGGACCTTAGCTTTCCCCACCTCTATAGAAGGATTAAGGTAGGCTATAAGAATGAGGGGTTGGCTCCCTGTCATACCAATCACAAGGGTCCCCAACCATGTCCCATTCATTGCTTTATCTTCTTCCCCACCCGATTCATACAGGAACATTGCTGGGTGTTCACCTTCATCAAGGAGCAGGGGAAAGTGCACAGTTTGTTACATTCCTCACTCTGGCTGGGAAGTTCAGGGGGCATATGAACTTCAACCTGTCCTAGCCGAGAACATGAATGACTCCTCCAGCTATGGCTGCTGGAGCTTGAGTGGCCATAGAGAAGTGCTTCTCACCTAGCCCCAAGCTGCTGCAATGAGAGAGAGCTGGTAGTTCTTTCTCCTTGGAGCAGGCTGCATACTGAACCCTTCATACCCAGCCCCACCCCAGAGCAAAGATTTCAATTAAGCAAGCAGATTTTAGTTTTATTTACCACAACCTCCCCCTCCCCCCCCCCAAACACTAATTGAGGTAAGAACCTAGCAGCGCTGGTTAAATCTTGTGGTTTTCCTATATTTGGATTTGGTTGATTAAACAAATTATAAATAAAGCATAATTCCAGAATATGAGTGTCCATGCATGGAGTTAATCATCTTTAACTTGCTCTAAATTCACAGCCTAACATATTTCAGTTTCATTTTCCACGTATAGACAAATGCTCAGAAGATGAGACATACTTAATGACAGAAAATATAAACTTAATACTGACCATTGGAAATGAAAGTACCGGAAATCTATTGATGTTACAAACAGATGTAGTAGAATTTATAGCATAAAAAATATTTTCTGATTGCTTTAACAGAAACCCATCTGCAGTTTATTGTGTTGAGTTCCCATACTACTAATGGTGCCCAATATTAAACCAGATGGCCTTTGAGAGCAAGTATATTGTATCTTTTGTTATATATTTCTAATTATTTTCAAATCATTTTAGACAAATAGAAAGAAAAAAAAACTGCTCCAAATTCAAAGAGCAAGATCTTGTACCTATTTAGGAAGGCTGGATGTCATCAATACATTTGATTGTGTCACTGCTTCCCTAAATTTCTGTAGTTAAGGACACTTATCTTTAAGATCCCTGCTACTTTAATACTCACATATCCTAACTTTTGAGTATTTGGCTTTGCGATGTTAATAATGTTCTTTTTATCCATTGTTGCCAGTGTACTTATTTATATTGATCAAAAGCAAGTTAGACAAAATAGTAGTTCTATCCTCGGCCCACCATCATCTGCTGCCTGATTCCAAGATGGTAAGCTCCCCTGGAAAAGGACTGTGCCTAACTAAACTGCACTGCCCTTACACTAGTTGGGATCCAGGATTCATAAGCAGGTATCTGAGAGCTCATGATGTGCCTGTGCAAATTTGGATACAGATAAGAACCATACACATTAGGTTCATCAGCCAGTTCTGCATTTGGCAAATAAACATAGATCCAGATATGATTGCACATGGAAAAGTCTAAATCAAAATTCATTCTTTGGTGAAGATGGTATCAGGTCTCAAGCTTGCAAAATGTTAATATATGGACATATTGTGCCATTCTTAAAGAGTAGTTTATGGAAAACAGTGGGACTCCTTAAAGGCATAGTAGTCTGTCCATATACTGTAAACTGGATAAAATTAGCTTCATACCACACGTTAATACATGCATTTTAAAGTGTGTGGTTTTTTTTATTCTGAGACACTTTGTAGCAATATGTCAATTTTCATATTTAGGCATCAATTAACCATTGGCTGAAACACTTCTACCTCTGGGATAGAACTTTGTCACAATGCTGCAGCAGAATAGGAACTAAGGAATAGAGATGAAAGATAATGTGCCCAATTGAAAATACAATGAATGTTTATGAAGCAAAATATACTATTGTTAACCAAAATGAAGTTTGGCTACTACACTAGTGGTAACACCAAATCTGTTAATAAAAGTGCTTCAGGATTTTTAATGTCAAAAAGGTTAATACCTTGTTATTCATTCCCTAATTGATTAGACCCTGATATGGATCACTAAATTAATTTGTAAATAAAGGCATTTTAAATTTCACATGTGCAGAAGTATCTCTCAGAACAGTAACTTTTTTGGCTTGTACATGAAAAGATAAGTTCACTAATTACTGCCGGCTTGAGATTTTATTACACAAATAATTTCCATTCTCTTTCTCAATTCTGTTGCCCATGCACCACATATTTCTCTCAATGAACTTTTTAAATGATAGCTGTAAAACAAAATAGCACTGTTTGCATTTCACAGTAATCAGAAATTTCCAGCTTTGACACTGTCACAGAAATGGCACCTCAAATACATTTTTTAAATCATGTTTTCAAAATCTGCCACAAAATGATAAATTATTGCATTATTTAATACACTATAGATCTAATAATATCTCTGAATGTACTGAAGTAATTCATGGAGAGTCCGGGTCCGATCATGGATCAGGCCCCACTGTGCTAGACAAACACAAACGTCAGTCCCTGAAGAGAACCGTCTAAATATTATTTCTGGTTATGTATTAAATTCAAGGACCATTCCTGCTCTGAGGTGTTCACATTTTATGGCAGGGGTGTCAATTTGTAGCTCATCTGTCAAATCTACCTGACTGGATATATTAATGCTGCCCATAAGATAGACAGATGGGCAGAATCTAAGTTTTCGTTTAAAAATGAAATTTCTAACCTTCATGGCTACAGAGTTTACTTTTGAAACATGAACAGAGTGTAGACAGATGTCATTAAGTCAACCTGAGTCTGCAGGCATCCTGATAGAATGACTTAGATGTGTGAACTATTTTGCCCCAAACTAATCTCATTGAGGAATGAATTCTGAAGACCAAAGCTGATATTACAATGTCAAAATTTCCTGTTTCTCTGCTTCTCAGGTTAGCGAATGGAATGATAAAGGAGATCAAAGTAAAGCAGAGCCAGGCAAGATGCAGCCTGGGACCCACCCAACACTTTGATCCAGCCCACAGACTGGATCTGGCCACTTTCTATTTACAGTAGATTTCCGATAATCCGGCACCACGTAGGTCCCAAAGGTGCTGGATTATTGGATATGCCAGAGTATCGGGAAGTACTCCCGCGGGGGGGCTGTGATGGGTCTGCTGGGACCCACACTGCATCCGGGATGTGTGCGGGGAATGGTGCAGCGAGAGGCGAACCCTCCCCTGTTTTGCAGGAAGGCGGGGGAATCCCCGCACCACTGCCGAGAGTTTCCGGGAAGGGAGCGAGCTCCCCACCACCCAGACTGCAGTAATTATCACTGAGCATGGGGAGAGAGGGGAGGCACTGCGGGACCAACCCGGCAGCACCCCAGATGCTCTGCTCCGCCACTTCCCCAAGTCCGCTGCTGCCTCTGCTGAAACTGACGAGCGGGGGACTTGGGGAAGCGGTGGAGCAGAGCAGCTGGGGTGCTGCCGGGTTGGTCCCGCAATGCTGCCCCTCACCCCCCCTGCTCGGCAATAACTACTGTATTCTGGGGGGTGGGGAGCCCGCTTCCCTCCCGGAAACTCTTGGCAGCTGTGCGGGTCTTCCCCCGCTTTCCTGCAAAACGGCAGAGGGTTCGCCCCTCACCGTGCCATTCCCTGCCCACCCCCCACCCCCCGGACAGACGCAGTGCAGGTCCCGGCAGACCCGTCACAGGGGTTTAATCCCCTTCCCCTTCTCCCCTTCCCTTTCCAGCCGCGAGCGCCCATGGGGCTCACAGCAACTCCAATTGTCCGGCTGGCCGGAGCACTTCTGGGGTCCAGTTGGTGCCGGACTATCGGGAGTACCGGACCACTGGAGTTTTACTGTATATCCTGCTGCCTCTGCCACCAAATTGCCAAGTGGTGACTCAGGCAGCAGGATTCTATTTAAATGGCACCTGGTCAGCACTACTGCGGCAGGGGCCAGAGCTGCAATGCCCCTGCAGAACTGCAGGGACCATGAGGCAATGCGGTAGCAGTGAGGCTGGGAGCAGTAAGACTTTTGCTGTGTTTTTAATTTGAAGCCTCTGGCCCAAGACAATTCTAGGGGGGAGGCTAGTTCCCAACAGCACCCCTTCCACCTCAGACTATACTATGGGTGCTGGCCCAAGACCAATACCAAAATTCATTAAGTGGTAAGTATTGCCCATCCCTGAACAAAAGTGTCTATATACTAGGAGTTGTTTTAGGGACACACTCAAAAATACAAGATACATGCAAAGAGAAAAGTGAAGGAAAGACAGAAAAGAAAAAGAAACAAAGGGCAGAATCATCAGTTGCCTAACAAGGAATGTATTTGCTTATGGCAGTGTTTCTCAAACTTTTTGGCCCATGGGCCACCTGGCTCAATACAAACCTTTCCGTGGACCAGTTGCTAATCCAAACTCACAGTTAATTACACCCAAGCTATTTTGCTAGAGCTGCAGCTGGAGAGAACCGTTTAATTTAACCAGTAAAGGAGGTAATATTAATTTAAATTATTAAACAGAGTAAGCACTTGAATTTTCTCATGATAGTTTATCAAAATTCATTTAAAATAAAGTAAAATACTAATTTATGTCCAACACAAAAAGTTCCCATGTTTTCTTTATTTATGGTGGGGTGGGTAACCTTTTTTGGGTCAGGGGCCACTGACCCACAGAAAAATTAGTTGGAGACCACACAAATGAAAAGCCCCCCAAAAAGTCTCCAAAACCTCCCAACCCTCACTGATATGGCCCTCAACTGAGACAATTCACTATTCTGGTGCTCCAGTGCAACTGGGGCATGAGGAGGAACAGGGAAGACTGAGGTTCAGGACCTCCAATAGGCCAGATTACCTCTTCTGGGGTTCCAAGGTTAACAGATTTTATGGACTTCCCTAGGCTCTGGGGTTGGGAGGTGGAAACCACCTTGTGCAGGAAAGGATGGTTGGAGCTGTGCCTTGTCCTTATAGAACACTCTGAGGGCTCTGATGTGAGGGAATTAAGCTCAGAAACCCTATCTTGAAAGAAAGGTAGAGCAGGGAGCATGGGGCTAACAGCTTAAAGAGGTGAGCCACAAGTTTGGAGAGGCCTAAAATCAGATTTCAAGGAAGAACAGGCATCTGACATGCAGGTAAAGTCTAATCAAAGTCTTTTGGAGAACAGGTGACCATTGAGTTAGAGAACACTGAGGAGACCTCTCCGCCCAGGTAAAAAGCTGGAATGATGGAGAAGCTTGATAGGCCTTGTTGTTTGAGATGATCCAGGATTTTCTCCTACAAAGGAATAGATGCCTGCGTGCGGGAGGAACCATGCTAATAGACCATATGGAGAACCTCTTCTATTTTGAAATATAGGTAGCTTTTGTGCAGGGCTTTCTGCTCCCCAGAAGGACTTGTCTCACTTTGCACTCTGTTGTTAAAGACGATAGAGAATGAGAATCACAACAAGTGTTGTCACTGATTTTGGGCACATTTTGATGTTGATCTCAAAAAGCATAGCATAAAGCAACTTCTAGCTATAATGTCATGCTACATTCAATGACTACACTAACTAGCAAGGTGACTCTGGACAGATCATACTGTCAAGGGGACACAGCACCAGCCAGCACAGTAGGGAGGCCTTGTTTTTTAAAACTCTCCATGACGCATTGCAGTTTGTATTCTCCGTACCCAGGCAAGAATTCACAAAGAATGCTTCACTACTGTATGACAGAAAAATTTAATCACATGACTTACAGTCGCCCATTCATCTCTACATAGATAAGAAAGCTATTTGTAAATCTGTAAAAGGATATACACAAATTTGCTTCTGGCAGGGCAGATTTTGGCATTGTTTGAATAGTCCTGTGATGGCTGGCTGAACCAACTCCTCTGTGTATAGTAGAAGACTGACTCAGAAATAAGCACCAACCAGAACATTTTGTCAGGTAATTTACATCTAGATTATGCACCCCAAAAGTAGCTTCTCTTTAAGCATACCTTACTTACAGTCTTTCTGATTATTTTTAGTTCATATGGAACTAATCTTCTCAGTCCTGTCAAATGCTTAAAATGCACTTTCTAGAGAAGCCCCTAGCAACTGGCTGTCCTAATCATAAGCCGCTGCCTCCAGTTCTTTGGGTGCTTCACTACGATACTGTGGAAATCATTGGTAAAAATATCAAAATAAACTGACAATTCTAAAGAAGCAGAATTTTAATTTGAGAATGTTAATTAGTAGCCACTCAGACCAGTGCCAGATATCAGTGCTACAAATAACATCATTTGTCAGTCAGCCAACACATTATTATTCTAGCTGGAATACTGTATGAAACAAAAGCCAGCATTTGTCGTTCTTGAGGGAAGAAATGATGCCATATTTCCTAGGCACAATATTTAAAGGAATTTTGTAAATATGCATGGAGTTGAAAATGTCTAATATGTCTAATACTCTTGGCTTTAGCTTCAACTAGCCACATGTTCTAGGACGTGTCTCCTGCCAGAGGGGAAAAGCTAAGATGAATAAGAATATCTTAAAGTCATGTTTCTCCCTTTCTTTCAACAAATTAGAATTCCAGGTCTAGCATACATTTTTCCCCCTACAAAGGTGAAATAGACAATAATGATAAAACAAGTAATATATCATCCTCAAGTGCAATAGCAAGGAAGTTTAAAGGGAAAGGGACTTCTTTTCCTTTACTCTGTAAGTATCTTTACACAATGTTTAAGAAATTAATGAAAAAAAATCTGTTTGTGAAAGATACGGATTCTACTACTAATGCACAAGAAAAATTGTTTTCCATTTCTCCAGCAAAAAAAGAAAACCAATCAAACTTAATATTCTTGATATTGCCAAGGTTCAAGGTGAGGGGGGAAACACTTTCAGGTCTCATGCATATGCTAGGTAGGATGTTAACAGGTAACTGGTTACCCAGTAAGCATCACCCTTAACAGTGATGCTTACTGGGTAACGATTATCCAGTATCCAAGGAGTGTGCTACTACGGGCAGAGGGCTGCTCCAGCCTGCTGGGCCCCTTAACAGGGCTGCTGGCTTTCATCCCATGTGGGCTGGGAGTTGGCAGACACATGCAGGGCCTCAAGTGGCAGCTCCAAACGGGACTGTGACCCTGTGTGGGCTGGGAGCTAAAAGCAGTGGCCCTGTGTGAGGCATCTAAATCATATACAGAGTATTTCAGCCTGTGTTGATCCCAGGAAATTAGAGATACAAGGTGAATGAGGTAACATTTTTATAGGGCCAACTTCTCTTGGCAAGTAACACAAGCTTTTGAGTATATACTGAGTTCTTCTTCAGAACCTATGTAACCTCAAAAGCTTGTCTTTCTTGCCTACAGAAGTTGGTCCAATAAAAATACATTAATTCACACACAGTTTGTCTTCTAATTTCCAAATAAAGTATAAAATAATAATTTGTATTACTCTGTATTTGCACCTATGCATTGCTTCAAGTTGATACCCAACCTGTAAGTATATATGCTCTGAAAGATTATTTACCTTAACATACATTTTAGAAATTATGGCTTCCTTTTTCCAGGAATTTCACAAATAAATCATTAGGTTGCTTGAATCCACTTTCCTTGTTGATTAACTATTCTCAGTCCTTTCTCTCATCTGAATACTAACAGAACTGAACACTGTACACTGAGACAATATAAATTATAGAATCACTGTACTGGCATGTATAGCAGTAATAAGCAATAGCATGATGAAAAACTAGAAACATAGTTATCTCATTATGTTCTCCCCCTCCTTCCTCCCCGTAGCAATATCCAATGCCATTTAATCTAAAGTGTATATTTGAAATAAAGCACTTTAAGCCAGAGCAAATCAATCACATATTACTAAAATGTGCTGCTTTTCAGAGATGATTAGAGGATACCTTGTTTCAAAATTACTGTTTTTGCTTTACCTCACAATGGAATAGTCACTCCCATAATTTTTCTCCACCCGTTTTGTTTTTCTACCCTACTCAGACAAATTTAAGTTTGTAAATAGATATCGACCAATTTAAAAGTGTTCTAGATATTTCCTTTTATTTTACCGCTTGAGCTCCATGGAGCATGCTCCAGGCAGTGCTGAAGGCTACTTGGGGGAGTTTAGCCCCAGCCGCACTCCTTCTGTCCAAGGCTCTTCTGGAGGGCACTTTCCTGCAAATGCACAAAGCCCCCCACTCACATTGTCCATGGGCCCGACAAGTCTGTCATTCACAACGGAAATTGGTAAGGGAATTTGACTTGATTAAAGGAATACATGCTAAGGATGTGAACAAAATGAAGGGTCTGGGCTTTCAAAGGTTTTCAAGTTTAACTATGGATTCTCCACAATAGCTCCTTAATGACTCAGTTTTGTGATAAGGGATTGTGTATTCCCTATTATAAAAATAATGTCCAATGTATATTAAAAATGTGCCATGTTAGCTATTTTCAAGAACATATGTTGAATATGTGAAACAGATGTTCTGGCTAGAATGGCTGGGGTATAGCTGGAAAAGCTGTCAACACTAACATTTTAAGGATATTTTTTCAACACCTTATTTAAACATGTGTAATCCAGTCATAGGAGCCAGCTCAATTGTACTATCCACAATGATTTGCAGGACTGGTTCTTGGAAATAGTGTCTCAACCACCAACTATATGGTCATAATATGCTGTAATTCTAAATGCAATCTTGGGTGCAGGAGATTATGGATTTTGTACTCATAATGCACAGCAAATTCTATATCTAATCCATGGAAAATAAAGAAGGGCTTAAGAACATGAACCATGTGTAACCAATGAAATTTTGAAAACAGTCTAGTATAAGATCAAGCCACTCTTCCCAATGGAGTGCAATATTAAAACAAAACCAAAAAAAACCCCACTCCTAACAAGAGCAAATTATATGTCAAAATCTCCCATGGTTTATTCTGTACCAAATTACCACCTGCCCTCAAGCAGAAGCTGGATGCTACAGATATTCCTCTTGACAACTTCCCCAGCACACTTGTAGGTTGTCTATACAAATATTGAAAATTTTGTGAAGTCGATTTCATGTAATTTAGATGAATACACTAAGACCAATAATGTACTTTTACAATGTTATGAATTTTCAAATCCTGTTTATTAAAATGCCAATTTCTGAGTTTACCTGAGCTGTGAGAATTTCTAATCCACTTCAAAATCTACGGGGCCTTGCTACACAGTTTAGCAAAGTTTCATGTTTACTACAGAGTATAGTGTCTCTCAAATATTCTTCTGGTATGCCACAATCTCAACAACACAGAAATAAACCCCATGTATAATATATAAAGAGGAAGACAGTGACACAGTTACAAGACTAAGAAAATATTGTTTTCCTCAAAACTTAACATTCAAAATCATTGGAAGGGAGGAAGAAAGCGAGAAGCAAAGTATAGATAAAGTTTTTCCCCCTAGACCTCTAGAATAAGCTAAGTAGCCAACATCATCCAATAAGCGAAGTAAATTTGTCTAAAATCCTCAAGCAAACTAGATGAAAGGGAGTTATAGTTATTAAATCAATTCACCATTTTGGCTAGGAACTGACAATCTTAAATTTACCTATGGCAACTTAAAGGAAATTCATTTTTGTTAGGAAAAAAAAAGTTTCCCACCCACAAAAGGTCAAAAAATCCTCTACCATTCCAGCAGATATTTGTTAAATAAATAAATAAATATCTTCCTTGCTAACGTGATGTAACAGGAGAGTTTGGAGAGGGAGTTCTCCAGGTAAAAGAGGAGTAAAAACGGGACCCTTGTGGTAAGTGGCTGTCTGAAGTGTGTGTTTGTGTGTGGGGGAGTTATTTGCTGTGTCTGTTTGGTTTGTTTGTTTGATTGTTTGTTTGAAGGAGCTTCTAAAAGGTTTGAAACCTAGAAGCCTCCGTTAATTGGCTGAGCCTCAGTCAGGGGGAGGGGCTACCAGAGCTATATAAGCCGGTGACTCAGCGACCAGGGAGCTTGCAAACAGGAACAGCTAACAGGAGAGTTTGGAGAGGGAGTTTAGAGGGGGAGGTTAGAGGGCACTACTGACTTCGGACCGTTTTAAAAACATAACTCTTAAAATCTATATTCCAGAGGTTTAAAGAGAATCCCAGTTTACACTTAAACTTATTCATTAGAAAAATGGAGACAGAAGCCCAGCAGCAGAGTGGGGCTATCCTGTTTATTGCGTCGAGTTTAATATGTATGATTACCTGCCCTGTGGGCGGGTGGCGTATGTGTGCACCTGTTGCAAGAAGCTCCTGACCCTCAGAGACCGAGTTCGGGCTTTGGAGGCCAATGTGGCTAAACTGGAGGAGCTAAGGGAGGCAGAGAGCTATGTTGATGAGACTTTCCGGGACACTGTAGTACTGTCCCACCTCCAGTCTGAGAGCCCCAGTTCTCTTAAGGAGGATGAAAGTCTCAAGGGAACACAGCATTCAATGGGAGCAGAGGGAAATAATCCCGTAGTTGGGACCCTCCTCCCAGAGGATGTTGCGGTACCCTCTCGCACTAAGGATACCTCTGAGGGGGAGGGAGTGAAAGTTAGGAAGAGGCAGGTGTTAGTAGTGGGTGATTCGATTGTTAGAAACATAGATAGTTGGGTTTGTGAGGACCGGGAGAACCGTATGGTCACTTGCCTGCCTGGTGCGAAGGTTGCGGATCTCTTGAGGCATCTAGACAGACTTATGTGTAGTGCTGGGGAGGAGCTGGTGGTCGTGGTACATGTTGGTACCAATGACATAGGGAAGGGTAGGAGAGATGTCCTGGAGGCTAAATTTAGGCTGCTAGGAAAGAGACTGAAATCCAGGACCTCTATGGTGGCATTCTCGGAAATGCTTCCAGTTCCATGCGCAGGGCCAGGTAGGCAGGCAGAGCTTCAGTAGTCTCAATGCGTGGATGAGACGATGGTGTAGGGAAGAGGGGTTTAGATTTATTAGTAACTGGGGACACTTCTGGGAGAGGGGGAGCCTATACAGGAAGGATGGGCTCCACCTAAACCAGGGTGGAACCAGACTGCTGGCACTAAACATTAAAAAGGCCATAGAGCAGTTTTTAAACTAAGAGATGGGGGAAAGCCGATTGGTGCGGAGATGCACGTAAATCGGAGGGAGACTTCTCTTAGAGGAGAATCCATTGATAGAGATTCTCTAAGCTGTAGTCAGAAAGAGAGGAGGGGAGAGGACAAACCATGGGCCAGAGCAGACAAACAACCACATTCTAAGGAATCCAATGCATCAGGGAAGGACAGACAAATAAGCAGTGGCAAATTTTTAAAGTGCTTCTAAACAAATCCTAGGAGTCTGACTAATAAGATGGGTGAACTGGAGTACCTTGTATTAAATGAGGAGACAGACATAATAAGCATCACTGAAACCTGGTGGAATGAGGAAAATCTGTGGGACACAATCATACCGGGATATAAAATATATAGAAAGGATAGAGCAGGCCGGGTGGGTGGCGGAGTGGCACTGTATGTGAAAGATAATGTAGAATCAAATGAAATAAAAATATTAAATGAATCAACACATTCCATAGAATCGCTATGGATAATAATTCCATGCTCCAATAATAAGAAATTAGCAGTAGGGATATATTACCAACCACCTGACCAGGACAGCAATACTGACATTGAAATGCTAAGGTAGATTAGAGAGGCTACTAAAATAGAGAACTCTATAATAATGGTGGATTTTAATTACCCCCATATTGACTGGATACATGTCACCTCAGGAAGATAAGCAGAGATAAAATTTCTCAATGGCTTAAATGACTGCTTCTTGGAGCAGCTGGTGCAGGAACCCACAAGGGGAGAGGCAATTCTCGATTTAGTCCCGAGTGGAGTGCAGGATCAGGTCCAGGAAATAACCGTTACAGGACCGCTTGGGAATAGTGACCATAATATAATAACATTCAACATTCCTGTGGTGGGAAGAACACCTCAGCAGTCCAGCACCCTGACATTTAATTTCTAAAAGGGGAATTACACAAAAATGAGGAGGCTAGTTAAACAGAAATTAAAAGGCACAGTGACTAGAGCCAAATCCCTGAAAGCTGCATGGAAACTTTTTAAAGACACCATAATAGAGGCCCATCTTAAATGTATACCCCAAATTAAAAAACATAGCAAGAGACCTAAAACAGTGTCATCATGGCTTAACCGCCATGTAAAAGAAGCAGTGAGGGACAAAAAGGTATCTTTTAAGAATTGGAAGTCCAATCCTAGTGAGATAAATAGAAAGGAACATAAACACTGTCAAATCAAGTGTAAAAATGTAATAAGAAAAGCAAAAAAAGATTTTGAGGAACAGCTAGCCAAAAACTCAAAAGGAAATAACAAAATGTTTTTAAGTACATTAGAAGCAGGAAGCCTGCTAAAAAACCTGTGGGTCCCCTAGTGATCGAGCTATAAAAGGAGCAATCACGGACGAAAAAGCCATTGCGGAGAAACTAAATGATTTCTTTGCTTCAGTATTCACGGACAGCTGAGGACGTTGGGGAGATTCCCGAATCTGCACCGTCCTTTGTGGGTGATGAATCTGAGGAACTGTCCCGGATTGAAGTGTCATTAGAGGAGGTTTTGGAACAAATAGAAAAACTTAGTGTTAACAAATCTCCGGGACCGGATGGCATTCATCCAAGGGTTCTAAAAGAACTCAAATGGGAAATTGCTGAGCTATTATCTGTGGTTTGTAACCCATCCTTTAAATCGGCTTTTGTACCTAATGACCGGAAGGTAGCCAACGTGACACCAATATTTAAAAAGGGCTCTAGAGGCAATCCTGGCAATTACAGACCGGTAAGTCTAACTTCAGTACTGGGCAAATTAGTCAAAACAATAGTAAAGAATAAAATTGTGAAGCATGTAGAAGAACGTAATTTGTTGGACAAAAGTCAACATGGTTTCTGTAAAGGGAAATCCTGTCTTACTAATCTATTAGAGTTCTTTGAAGGGGTTAACAAGCATGCGGATAAGAGGGATCCAGTAGATATCGTATACTTGGATTTTCAGAAAGCCTTTGACAAGGTCCCTCACCAAAGGCTCTTGTGTAAATTACATGGCCATGGGGTAAGAGGGAAGTTCCTTTCTTGGATTGCGAACTGGTTAAAAGACAGGAAACAAAGGGTAGGAATAAATGGTAAATTTTCAGATTGGAGAGGGGTAGAGAGGGGTAACTAGTGGTGTACCCCAAGGGTCAGTCTTGGGACCAATCCTTTTCAACTTATTCATAAATCATCTGGAGAAAGGGGTAAGCAGTGAGGTAGTAAAGTTTGCGGATGATACCAAACTGTTTAGGATAGTCAAGACAGAAGCAGACTGTGAGGGACTCCAAGAAGATCTCACCAAACTCAGTGATTGGGCAGCAAAATGGCAAATGAAATTTAATGTGGATAAGTGTAAAGTAATGCACATTGGGAAAAATAACCCCAACTATATGTACAGTATGATGGGGGCTAATTTGGCTACGACAAATCAGGAAAGGGATCTTGGCGTTATCGTGGACAGTTCTCTGAAAACTTCCACGCAGTGTGCAGCGGCGGTCAAAAAGGCAAATAGGTTGCTAGGAATTATTAGGAAAGGGATAAAAAATAAGACACAGAATATCTTACTGCCCCTGTATAAAACTATGGTACACCCACATCTTGAACACTGTGTACAGATGTGGTCTCCTCACCTCAAAAAAGATATTTTGGCCTTGGAAATGGTTCAGAAAAGGGCAACTAAAATGATTAGGGGTTTGGAACGGGTCCCATATGAGGAGAGGTTAAAGCGACTGGGACTTTTCAGTTTAGAGAAGAGGAGACTGAGGGGGGATATGATAGAGGTATATAATATCATGAGTGGTGTGGAGAGGGCCGATAAAGAAAAGTTCCCCAAATAGAAGAACTAGAGGACACCAAATGAAATTAATGGGTAGCAGGTTTAAAACGAAAAAAAGAAAGTTCTTCTTCACACAGCATGTAGTCAACATGTGGAACTCCTTGCCAGAGGAGGCTGTGAAGGCTAGGACTATAATAGAGTTTAAAGAGAAGCTAGATAATTTCATGGATGTTAGGTCCATAAAAGGCTATTAACCAGGGGATAAAATGGTGTCCTTGGCCTCTGTTTTTCCAGAGGCTGGAGAGAGATGGCAGGAGACAAATCGCTCGATCATTGTCTTCGGTCCACCCTCTCTGGGGCACCTGGTGCTGGCCACTGTCGGTAGACAGGAACTGGGCTAGAAGGACTTTTGGTCTGACCCAGTACGGCCGTTCTTATGTTCTTATGTATTAATGCACAAACCATGTTCATGCTTAGTCTCAGCCATGAAATAGTTACATTAAAAAATGAAATCTATTAAAAGCAATACAACTATATTAATGCAACATAAAGGCTAAAATTTTAAAATAATAAAATCAAAGAAATCCAATGTTAAGGTTTCCATGGTTCATATATATTACATCAACATGTCATGATATAACCAGTTGTAAAACCAAATATATATTTGGAAAATACTGTGAATGTTACATTCCAGTGGTGCTACTTTATTGAAATGATATAGATAAACCAACATCAAGATAAGATGTTTGGTTTCTTATGAATTTTTCTTATAAAACCATGTTTTCCTACAAAATTATCATATATAAGTTAGAAACAAATATGAGATTTAAAAATAATAAATGGCTAGTTCATGTACTGACAGTACTATGGCACAGTTTGTGATAAGTGACTCTCCAACTGTGATGAGGTGTTCTCTAGGAAAAACAGCAGCAGCAAAAATGCCCTTTGTGTATTCCTAGCACGTCCTACCTCACTAAAAATCTCCAGTCATAACTGACCAAAGGTTTAACTGAAAAATCAGGTCATTAAAACTCAGAGCTAAGTCTAAGTACATACACTACATTTCTTAGAGGAAACAAAGCATAACGGGTGCACCACGAAATTTCTCAATCCACATTCATGCTTATTCTTCACAATCTTTTTTCTGTTTTGTTTGACTCTGTTCACTACCAAAGAAACAGAACAGATCAAATCTCAAGAAACCATCTCTCCAGGTCTCCCTACATATAGTGTGAAACACACTATTAGAACCCAGGGTGGTTATCTAAGGGCAACAGCCAACTGTCCAAATATAGATTCCCATGGTAAACAAAAAAATAGCTAGAAACAAGACACATACTACAACAGCATCCAGAAATGCATCCATCCAAACAAGCATAATCCACTGCACAACAATGCCACTGCCAAACACCCGAATTTTTCATATGTATATTAAATTTTCATTTGATCACGAAACACACTAAACACCAAGTCCTAAATAGTCAAACAACTGATTCTCAATTGGTTTGAGTATTTACCTAATATATGTCATGCCCCTCTCTTGCCCCCTAATTTCTACAGGAGATAAAAGTCAAGTAATAGAGGAGATTAGTCCTGAAAGAAATAATGTTCTAGTTTTCTTCAAGTTTTTTCTTGTCACAGCCAACACTATATGCCATCTACTTAGACATTCATACGGGGGCTCATCACAATTATCCAGGTGTCATACATGAAAGTCATCAATGCAAATCAAAAGAATATATCTCCCTATTCACTAACCAAAAATATAGCTTGTCATCAGTAACGTCCCCTCAAAACCTGACCAAATTTAAGATGTCAAAATTCAAGGTTAGCTGGACATCAAGCAGAAATAATTATCAAACACGCTGACCCTACACTAAAAATACCTGTTGCTAACACTGATAAGGGTTAGACTTTGAACCACAGCAGATTTTAAATCATGTAACGCAGGGGTGTCCAAACTTTTTTCAAAGAGGGCCAGATTTGATGAAGTGAACATGCGTGAGGGCCGACCATTTTGCCTGACATTCTTTGAACCATTAAAATTAAATGCAAATTAACTATTTTATGCAAAGTTTATTGCAAACGGCATACTTTTCATTTCGTCACATGGATGACAAATCTAAACAGGTGTTAAATCACTCTGCCTTTCATATCTGAAGGCCAGATGAAAAAAAAAATCCAGGAAGCTGAAATATATGTCAGGAACATTGTAAAGTACATTACATATTATTGGTAATAAAGGTTTTCTGTCAACTTTTAAGTTAAAAAAATATGAACAGGAACATAACACCAAGTATACATGTTGTGTCCAAATATATTTATAACTGATTTAGACCAACTGACATTAACTGAGATTTTACAATGTATTCATCTCAATACATACAGATTCGTTGGGGGCCATTAAAGATAGATATTGCCAAATTACCTGGGGGGCCATATTAAACCGGAACACGGGCCGCAATTGGCCCACGGGCCAGACTGTGGACATGCCTGATGTAACGTAAAGGGGGGCAATCTGTCTGATAATTGTAACATAGGAACATTTAAGATTTAATTTTTTCAACAACTTAAATTGTTTATTAAACACTAGTGTAGGATATTACTTACGGTGAATTATTTAGTTTTTGTAAGCTTTTCTTAGGTTGTAATTTACTTTATAGTATGTTATTAACCTTAAATTGACTGACACACTCACATACACAAGAAAGAAACATGTAAAGCAAAGAAAAGTCAAGAAAATAAGCTTTAGAAATTCTTTCCTTCCAGGTAAAGCTACTAGTCTTAATAAACCATAGTACTGTAGCAGAATCTAAATACATTGCTTAATCTATCTTTAATTTATCATTTTGAACTTATAAAAATGACAATACTTTCTTCAAGTCCTATGACAAATTCAACTAAAAGCATTCTTCTGTTTAATTAAATTGGTTTCAACCAATTCTCCTTCAGATACAACACTGCATATATGTGCAACCTGAACTGGGAGAAACAAGTAGTCAATGATAGAAATCCCAGTGTTTGTTTCATTTTTTATTCTAGTGCTTATTGCTTACCACTCCAATGCATTGCTATGTGTCTCTCTGTGAGTGGCTAAGCACTGTAATATCTTAATTAAAAATAAATAAATGTGGTGCTGTCACTGTTGCTTATGCTGGGGCTTTTTGAATTCAAGTGTACTGTTTCCTCTGCTTTGTTATGATTTTCATTGGGGAGGGAGGAAGCACTCAGATATTGAGAAAAACTGAAGTGCTAATTAAACTGTTGTGGAACAATATTATCATCTTTAGTTTTTCACTGACAGTTTTAATACAGATTCAATTTTACAGGCTTTATAATCAGAATTCTCCGGGTCTCTCATTATTTCTCCTAATTCCTTGAACAAGTACATTCTCAGGGATCTTGAAAATGCAAAACACGGCCATACAAAAATAACATTTCACGAACTTTTATTAACAGCTTCACAAGCTGAAGGTGTTGGTGGGGAGAACCTGTCAGGACTCCTGTAGTGATAATGTACTTGTGTGTATAAAATAATAACTCACTATAAAGTTAGTAGGTACTACTTTGAAATGAATAAAAAAAAGTAATAAAGCTTTGGAATGTGAAGCTTAAATATGCCGGGCCACTTTTTATAATTTAGATTAAAAGGTGGGGAAGATAATTACCACAATAATACTATCGCCGTTCCCAATTAACTTGTCAGTTAGAAGAGGAGTTACTCACCATATACTGCAACTGATATTCTTCAAGATGAGTGTCCCTGTGGGTGCTACACTGTAGATTCAAGGTAAGTCCCTGTACTTTCAATTGGAGATGGACAGCAGTTTCCCTACAGGTCTCTCTCATGGCCAGTGAGCTATCAGAGCAGTATATCAGTGAATTCAGGCTAGGTTTCTGATATTTCCTCTAGAGTCCAGGAAATATATGAGCTTGTCCATAGATGGAGCTGGTGGAGGTAACAACCTCCTGAGGTGCGAGGGACAATCGCTCGGTCATAGGCAAGGCACAGGGAGTGAGGTCCTGTACTGGCTGAGCAGACTCTCATAGAGCCAGCGGACCTTGGGGAAGGGGAGGGGGGTCCTCCTGTAATAGTCCCACCGACTGTTGTCTGGCCAATGTCTGGGGAAGGGCATTGGCAGTCCCATCCCGGGGTGATCATACCACTCTGGAACAAGTATCTTGCCATAGTATATCCCACACTGGCAGGCATCAATCCAGGGAGCAACATTGTGGATCTTTCTGACCTCATCACCCTCTGCCTCACTGGAGAGACTAGATGGGGCAGGACAGAACTGGAAATAAGTGTCAAGTGATGTGGAGATTTCTCAGTGTTCAGTAGTGGAGACTCAGGGGCACAAGGAACAGCTAAAGTCTCCCTGGTGGAAAAACTGGGGCAATGCAACGACTATGCAGAGGGGTGAATCACGCAGGCTGAAGCCGCTGTTCCATGTGCTGAGGTGGCATATGAGCTTGGGGTGCCCTGTGTGTTCCCCGTGCTGGGTTGGCGCCATGGGTGTCAGCACACCACATAGTGGTGCTATGGAGCACAAAGATGGCGTTGTCAGGAACCGAGGAACCGTCAGCACGGGTTCCATGTGGCACCGTCAGCACCGTACTGAGAAGGGTCACCATGGGAGGCAGATTAAAGGCAGGCAACTGACAGCCAAGACTGTCGGTGCTGGAGGTGCCTGCAGGTGCACACGTGCTGAGCCATGGAGCAGCTAGAACTCGGGCAGCAGCATTTGTCTGAAAAGAACATTTGCCAGATGATCACCCCATGAAGAGCGAGGAAGCCAACCTCTTTTTTGGTGGATTTTTGTCTTTTAAATATTCTAAGTGGGACTAACTATAATTGTGAAGCGAAAATTTAGTCAATAAAGATGAGGAAGCAGAGCTGCTGACCTTTGTCTCTAGACGGGAACGGCAGAAAAGGAATGGAGAAGCCCAGACCACGCACATGCTGTTAAAGCTCTGACTGCTAATGAGGCATGCACAGCGCATGCACTGCCTTCTATCAAACTCTCTGATGCACCTTGACTTGCAGTGGAGCAACCATAGGAACATATCTCCTAAAGGAAAATTCTTATTAACCCCCATTAATCAGCTGTTAAAATTAATTCAAAGTGAAAATTAATTCAAAGGCAGAGAATTCATAACCCAGGTGGCCCTCCAGTTGTCCACCATGAACCTTGGAAATCATCTTAATTTCTCTGAATTATAAAAAGTTTTAGAAAAATATTTTAAATAAATTTTTCTAGACTTCTTTTCCTCTAAAACCTAGCGGGTCAAACGAAGCCTTCATTTGCACACGTGCACCTGAGGGTACAAGTTGATAGTTTTACTCTTTAATACTTTGTAAAGTCATCTATACATTTAAAAAAATGAAATATTGCAAGCATTTAAGGTCTAATACAATGCTTATTGATGTAAATGGCAAAATGTCCATTTACTTTATTAACAGCAGGATCAGACTGTTAACTGACAGTATTGAATGCAAGATATTTTAATCAAGGTATTTTAATTTTGTTTAAAAAATACTTATTTACTCAGCAACGAGTTAAATATTTATTAACTCATATTGACTCATATTGCATGTTACAGTTACTTTGGTAGATTTCAGCAATAGTGATGGGGTAAACTAGCTAGATTTCACATGCTTAAGAGATTATCAAATTGGTAGTGTCAACATAATCAACTGTTTTTTTTATGGGCTAAACAGCAACACTTAAATATAGATTTCTTGGACAGAAGAGGACTAGGCATTCTCTGTGTACAGCTCTTGGCTGTGGAGTTTATGTTCTCTTCAGTAATTTAAATGAGGCTAAGTTTTACCTCCTAGGCACAATGTAGTGAAGGACACATCTCTTTATTTTCCTTTTCCATTACACTTTGTGGCATGCTTTGGTCACCAATTAGATTGCTTATCATTTTTTTTATTATAGTGTTTTTAAAATTAGTGAGTATTGCTCTGGTTGAGAATAAGGAGAGTCTCATTCTTTCTCCTCCAACTAGCCTTTAGTCAGGATTTCTTCCCCTCACTATTCAAGGCAAACAGGTTTAGTGATATTGTTCTTAGAGGCTCTTTAGAAAGGGTATCAATCTGTAAAATCCCTGGCATATAAGGTATCTAAATCTCAGAAGAACTAGATTTCTATCACATTTTCTTAAATACATTTCTTCTTCTGTCACTGATTGATAACTGGACTTTTCTTTGTAGAAGTTCGATTGTTCTTTTTTCCTCTAAAATTTTGTGGAGTGTTGCAATATGAGTACAGCAGAATAATAAACACTCACTCAATAAAACAGCTAGACTCAAACTGCAAAATTCATCAACAGAACTACAGATTCAAAACAAAGCTAAATCTTTCTACTAGAAGGGTTACTACTCTCTCTGGGACTGATACATACATTTTACACAGACATGAACTAGTGAGAACAGATCGATTAAGGTTGTCTACTCTAATACATGCCTCATAGATCCTAAACAGAACAAGTGGGGAAAGAGCAGAGCAATAAAAGATTGCCCCAACAACAGCAGTGCTCTTATTAAAACTTTTATGCTACAGATCCCTAAAATCCCCACTCTCTATGGGTGAAGTATACCACTCCAGCACATACATACATTTGTGGTACTCCTTCTCTTGGAATACTCTGTCCTGTTCTAGTTATCTAAACTAAAAGATGAAGCAGAAATTCAGAGAGGAGATACAAAAATATTATAGTCATGGAGAGACTCCTTGTATGAAGAGATTGAAAAGAGCTGAGACAGTGAAGAAAACACATCTTTATACCAATGTTTATTACAAGTTAAATGAAAAAATATGTTTAAACTCACAACTCAATGACCGACTGATACTCTTTGAAAGGCAGCACATTTAAAATTGATAAAATGAAATACAACACATAAGTAGCCCATTGAACATATTATGGCTAGATGTTATGTTCAAGATTATTAAATGATTCAAAATAAGATTAGACTTTTATGTAGCTAATGAGAGCATTAACAATTACCATTGGTCTGGGTTTAAAAAGAGAACAACAGAATAGATATGCACATTTGTGTTTCAGGCAGTAACCAGTCTTCCAAAGTTAAAAAGAAAATCCATTATGGGTTAGGGATGCTAATTAACATGTATTTGTGTAAAGGTGTAACTATTGGAATTTTTAGTGGTTGCACACGGAGTGGGAGGGGCAGGAGGGAGCCACTGCTCATAGGAAGCCCGCTTTTAAGCCAGCTCACCACAGGCATGGCTCCCGCCTCTGGTAAAGAGGCAGCAGTGTGGAGGAGAGAGGGTGGCTCTGCGGGAACCAATGTGCATGGGGAGCTGGCTTGAATGCCTCTTCCTCTGTGTACCCACTCCCGCCTTTCCTCTCCCTCCCCCGTCCCAAGGACTTTTTAGGGAAATGTAAGGACTAAAGACTCTTTATTATTGTGATGGACTCCATCTTGAAAATACAGACTCCATTTTGTCTTTGGGACTGCTGAAGAAGTAAACAGAACTGGTTCTAACTGGATTTTCCCGCCAAGGATATTATTTACCTCAGATGTGCACTACGCTGCACAGGGCATGGGACATTTTGCAAATGGCACGGAGACAGTGAACTCAGCGCCCTTGCTGCTTTTCCCGTGCAAGGAACAATATAAGGACTGTCGGTCTGATGGGTAAGGCTGCTCCTGCTGAACACCCGTCTGCTGCTTGTTGGTTGTGCATCTGACAACATATGTAAGGTTCTGCTCTTTCTTCGTGGCGAAGGCTCGGAGCAAGGCCTACAGATCCAGCAGCAGTAAAGAAGCTGCCTGAGTGATAGGGATCTTTGAACCACTGTGGGTACCTCCCTTCACAGCCTCCACTGAAGGGTGTGGGGACTTGTGTTTAGGGGACACTAAGCAGGGTTCTCTGATTCCTTCAACTTATCCCGGATCCTGATCCTTGTGGTGAAGCCCTCTGCGATATAAAGGAATCTGTGGTTGGCCCGGAGCCCTGAATAACATCTCTGTAGGATCACCTAGTGTTCCTCCCAGCCAGCAGATTCCCTGCTGAATGGTAGAAGGTCCTAGGCTGCTTGCATCTCTCCCTCCGTCTGCTAAGGGTCATCTTCCCTCTAAGCCAGACAGATACCTGTAAAGTATTTTAACTTACCTTATTGTATTGGGGAATACTTTACTATCTTCTTCTCTCTTCTGGTTCAAGGGTGTGGGGTTGGTTTACTGTTTACTGATTGTAGTAGGGTTAATTTGTTCTGTGTTACCATATGCTGTGTACTGTTCAAATTCTTTAATAGACTGTTTAAATTTATATTTGAGTTGTGTTTTTATTGGGGGCCATAGAAATCCACTGGTGACAGATACAGTTGTCAGGGAACCTGTGCTTCTGGTGTCAGGAACAAAAATCATAAGCTCAGATCCTAGTTTAAACTCAATTTTATTATTGATACTGAGTTCCTGGGTAACAGAATTGGCGACCCACAGCAGGACCTGACAAGGATTTTTGGCCTTGTTCAGGTCTGGGGCCCAGTTGAAACTTTTATTAACTGTGCCATACACAGCATATGATTTTAAGCACACCAGTTTACTGATGGCCTAATGGCTTGGGGACGGAGAGTCTTTCCCGGGTCCGAGATTTTTTTTAACACCCTCTGTGTGAAATCCGGTAGTGAGCAGTGTTGGTGAGCCTGGGGACACCCGACCACCACGCTAGCCATCTGGTAATGGGCGGTATATTGTCCCCTGTCTTACCTGTTCTCCCTATTTGCTTCCCCAGCCTATGCTGGAACAGCAGCTTAGGCTTCAGCCAAGCCACCCTGAGCAAGCCTGCTGAGAGGCTGCCAGAGGCTTTTGTGTGCTGTCTCCTTCTAAGCTGTGCCTTCCCTATTCTGAAGCCTAGGGTAGTCTGGTGCCCAGCTAACCCAGTGCCAAGCAGGCCTCCAAGGATAAACTACGCTGCACAATAAAAATTCTTTGGTGTCAGGAACAAAATCAAAATCAAGATCAGATCCTAGTTTAAATTCCATCAATTTCATTGTCATTACTGAGTTCCTGGGTAACACCCTCTCTCCGAGCTATGAGAAGTGACTCTGCAGGAGCTGGTGATCACGGAGAGCCGGCTTAAAAGCTGGCTTCCTACGGGCATTAGCTCCCACATCCCCTCCCCTGATACAGAGGCAGAAAGGGGGTTGGGAGTGCGTGTAGTGAAGATTAGCCCATCAGTCATGGTTTATCGGTTAATCATGTAAATGACTACATTGCCCTATTATGGGCAAACTATTAAATAATCGTCAGCTGAGCTTTCTAGCACCTCTCTTTCAAACATGAAATATTAGCCACTCTAAAACAGTGTTCTGGATTATGGTAAATGGAATACTGGTTTGATCCAGGGTGGAGTTATTCCTGTTTGCACATGAAACATGACTTCAGGATGTTCGATGGAAATCAACATCCTTCCCTGTGGTAGACAAGTCCTGGGCTGTAACACATTCCCTTCACAGATGCTATGTTGGAGGTTCCCAATCATACAAAAGTACGTGCACTGCTTGTATTTTGATGGCGGCCTCTTTCTTTTCTTTAAAATAATGGTTTAAATGGTCACCAAAATACAATGCAATCCAAAACCAGAAATCCCATGAATTTAAAACAATAGTTTATTACTACTAGCAGCTTCTCAATGAAACATTTCTTCTTTCTGAACTCTTTTCCATCATCCCAGTTGTTCCTTGACCACTCCTTTGTCAAAGCTCCTATGACTCCTTTCATAATTCCGTGGACATCTGGGTCTTCCCAGTTACATTTCACAAAAGAGTCAGCAAGTAGCTTTCCTTTAACTAGGAATCTAGCTCAGTTATGACATCAGACAAAATTTTCCATCAGAGAGCATCTCTCTCAGAGTAAGACTCACTTCATCTAGAAGATTGTTAACCTTCATCCATGTACAGAATTGGAGCTTAAGTTTTGAATACTTTTTCTACGCAATCATTCATTTTTACCATAAACATGGTGATTAAGTGTATTCTTTTCCACCACAAGCAAAATATGTCTCATTGGTATTAAAGGACCAAATTCCAGCCCCGCCCGCCCACCCACCCACACACACACACAGTTCTCAATGACAGACTGTCTAAGCTTAGAACTGAGACTGTTTTCAGATGCCATTCTTGATCTACATGCAAAACCAAAGGAGAACTTTTCAAGTAAAAAATGTGGTGGCGCTGTGGTGTGTTGTTTTCAAAGAATTCTTGTCCAGAGGAATTACAGCTGCCAGTAATAAATAATAAAAGACCACATGAGTTGTTATGTACAGTATATATTTCTGCTCAAGTTGGCTTTTCTCCTCAGCATGAATTCTAGAACTGGGGTGCTGAACTCTCCCCAATAATAAAGCTAGAATAAGCACTTCTACAGTTTGGGCATTCTTAATAACCACCTAGTCTATAAAGATGTGTCATGGTACATGAGGTGTGTTGTCTGTCCTACTGCTCTCAAGGCCAAAGTGTGCTCTAGAGCTTACTTTGTGTGGATTTGAGCTAGTGATTAACCTCTCTCTGCCTCAGTTTGACCAGCTGACAAAATGTGATAAGAATCTGTAATCCACAAGTGTTTTAATTATTACTGAATTTATAAGTGTGAATGAATGTAATGCATTGCTCTACCAGTAGTAAACTCACAGCCACTGCCTTTCACCTGTGTGTTGGGAATGAGATGCAGTGTAACTGCACAATGAGCTATTGAATGGAGCCAGAGCAATGGATTGAATTCTCATTATATGTTTTGCAAGACTATCAATTCTGCAAGTATTAAATCTAAATTGTTACAATTACTTCACTTCACTATAAACATAAAATTACTAAGAAACATGAACGAATATGAACACAAGAATAATCAAGTGAATATAATTCATCCTACAGTGCTAAAATGCAACAGTTTCATGGCAACAGCCCCTTCATTACCTATCTGTGGTCCATCAAGGACACCCACTTTAGGATGCTAGTTCCCAGTCATTATCTCTCATAGGCAGACTCTTGTGTGTTTCCCTCTCCTGACCAAGGATTTTTCAGACTGCAGAGCTCCCTACCTTACACTTTTATATCCCCAGCAAGCCAGGCTACCTAACTAGACCAGTGCCAGCACTTCACTTTCTCTCCAAGAACTGTGACCAGCATGTTTCTCATAATTCCTTCCTTATTTACCACACAGTTCTTTCTATTTAAGTTTATTTATTTTTAAGTTGAAAGCACTGTGGAAAAAAACATGGAAAGTATATATATATATATATATATATATATATATATATATATATATATATATATATATATATATAAAAACACTATCAGAAATTACCTCCTTCTACTACTCATATGGCTTTTAGGTCCTTCAAAAACTAAGTTTTACCAGTGGTTAAAAGTTTATCCATCTCAGCTCTAGAACCAGACCAAAAGCTTAACATAAATGCTGGGCAATCAGCTGTTTCTTCCTACAGCTTGGGCCTTTGATGTTGGCCTTCTGTAGCAAATAACCAGGAGACAATGACCTTATTCTCAAGTTGTAGCTTCAGAAGTTTTGGATTCTCATAACCAGAGTTGAAGAGTTTGCTTAGGGTCTATACTTGTCCAAAACTCGACATTTTCACAATAGTCTTTTGAATTCCCAGATACTGCATCTGTCATATCTTGCCACTAGAGGGGTCACATTTGATCCCATTCCAGAATAAGACATAAACTTAATTCAATATCTCTTTGAAAGGCGCTGCAGGAATTGTCCTATCACAAAGGCAACCTTCACTTGAAAATGGTACAGATAATAAGCGCATGAAAACATCACTCACTTATTCTAATTATATTCAAAGGTTCACATAGAATATGGTGTATTACATCAATCTTAATGGCAAAGTGGATTCGTCAAGAACTTGAATAACTTTGTATTCTTATGGTGGTTTTTTTTTTCCTTTGGGGGAAAAAAAAAAGAAAAGAGGAAAACAAGCCTGGTCTCCTCAGACTTTCACTATCCACATAAATATTAAAAGACTCCATCAGATCATATATCATGTTACAAAGGTGGAACTAAAGCTGGTTAACTTTGTCCACATTTTCTGCTACAAAAAAGGTTAGATTATTAGGGTTTGGGTTTTTTTTAAAATATATATTATAGTGCTAGAACTCCATTCATGGACCTCATTGTGTTTGACACTGTAGAAATGCAGATAAAAAAGACAGTCCCTACCCTACAGGACTTTACAATCTAAGCATAAGACAAAAAAAGAAGAGATATAGACAGAAAGGGAGGCTACAAGAAACAATGAGTCAATATTAGTCAGCATAACAGGTGAGGTTACAGCTTCAACCAGAGCTGCTGCAATTTATAACAGTAGATGTCCAGGAGGGAGGGGGGAGTAACCAGAATAAATAAACATTTTAAACTGCTGACTACATGCTCTAATGTAAGGTGACCTAATAACAACCATAGGAAATTAACTCTTCTACATATGCACAAATAATTGCAAAATGAACAATAGCTTCTTTATGGTGTCACATCAAAATGCACACCACTGGAATGGAAATATGTCTAGGTGTGGAAAAAAATTATTTACTTGAAAATTAAATCCTTTGGCTTTCTTTGCTTTATTCTGCTAAAAAGGGGATGCTTACTTCTAATTTTATTTTATTTTCAATGGGAAAAGGTATACACTAGACACCAGACTGATGTCTCCAAATTATTATCTGAGAGTCAAACATCCCATAAATAGCTGAATTCTAGTTCCCATAACAAAAAATATATAAAAAAATTGCTTTACATGTGCAGATGTTAGCACTGTGAAACAAATATATTACACTCGTACATTTTTAGAAAGAGACATAGAAATACCTTCGTAATACCTGCATCTGTTTAGGCAATTTTAACTGACAGCTGTAATAGTCTGAGAAAATCCAACATTGCAAATTACATGTTATTCCTATAACAAAAGGAAGCTTTTCCCAACAACAATTTGAGAATTAGAAATCAGTAACACCATTGCTTTTTAATGCAAAGATTTACTTGACTGGAGAGTGAACAAACAGGTAAGATATTGGGGGACAAATGCACTTGATTTCCCAAGCTGCTAATGTAAACAGATATTCACTACTTATCAAAGTAAGCATCTTAGCCTAATCCAGCTTCTCTCAGGCCAGGTCTACGCTACACTCTGAAGGTCAGTTAAGGTATACAACTCTAGCTATGTAAACTATGTAACTAGAGTCTGCTCACCTTAAACCGAGCTCAGCGCTGAACTTTACAGTGGGAGGCAGATGGGAGCAAATGATTGCCGGGAGCACTTGTGCTAACCGAAGCTCCCCTTAGCATTCAGTCAGAGATGGCAAATGGAGATGTGGCATAACTTTAAGTAGGCCCTAAATAGGAGCTAAGAGTTTAACTGGTTAGCTGAATAACTGGTAACAAGAAACAGATAAGCATTAGCCCAATTCCGCCTTCTCCCAGGTCGCTGGCTGCAGAGCCCACAACATGGGGAAGCTGGCACCGCTGGACTGGGGCCTGCAGCTTGGAGGCGATGCGTGCCAGAATCCAGAGCCTGCTGGCTGCAGAGCTTACTGTGTGGGGCAGCCGGCTCCCCAGGAGTGGGTTGGAAGAGCCCACAGAGTGGGGTGGCAGCCAGCTCCCTGGGAGTAGAGCCAACAGCTAGTGCACACCATAGACTGCCGGCTGCAGAGCCTCAGCATGAGGCTACCTGTGTATCACCAGGTAAAATGGTTAACTGTGTAACCAATAGGATTTTTAACAGTTACTGTTTTTATAGATATTTCACATCCATACCCTGCCATGTGCCTTCATTTTTCTGTATGAAAGTACCAAATCCTTCAACACACACACAGTCTATTCAAATCAATTATACACTCAGGGGAACTGCTGTGGAAATTAAGGAATGGAATCCTCAAGATATAATCTGCCTTAACAGGCGCAACGAATGTGCTACTCCTACAGAAGGCTGAGAAGCAGGGGTGCATGCACCAGGCTGCTGTTTCTTACATGTGGGGGTTTGGCCATTCCACAATTGTACAAGTCATGTTACTCCTGCTCCCCTCATCCAAATCTGAGAGTTATTAAGGTTGGTTCCATATTACAAAGAATATATGGCAAATCGGGGCAACTGCTCTGGACCCCACAGGCAACACAATTGGCCAGCGTAGTTGGCTCTGGAAGAGACATATTCATCACTTCTGCTCTGACTCTTGCACCCAGATACTGACCACTTCTCATGAATTACTTACGAATCACTTGCCTGCCTAGATTTTTGTTCAAGATTCTGTTGGGTTTTTTAGTCTTATAGAGGAAAAGATCACCACCACTTGACATAATATATGGAATACAGAGTATTGATTTGCTTCCAATGGTTCTCATGTTATCAAAAGTTCAAACAGAAGTATTTAAATTCACGGATTAGCTGGTAAAAATCCATTCACCTCTCTACTATGTTATTAGGACAATATCTCCACTTGAACTTTGAGGGTATGACCATACTATGAAGACTGTAGCAGCACAGCTATGCTAGCCTAGACAAATAGCCTAGGGACAGGTTATCTGGACAGAAGGGAATTTCCTGTTCCTGTATTATGTTTGCTATGGTCGCTTCCATTTACAGAGCTGCATCTACAATGCAGATTAGGTTTTCATAGCTCCTCTTTCCCCCCATCCTTTGTAGCTAGGGCAATATAACTTTCAAGGACCAAGACCTTGATAACTTCAACCAAATTATGCCAAGATTAAATTTCATCCAATGGGTATCTCTAAGTTTTTGCTATCTAATAGTGTGAATATTCACAACCTGGAAGACTGACAGAACTAGGTATGAAACTTGTAGAGTATTAAAAAAATCTGTAGTTTAAAGAGGCAGAAAATCATTGTGTTCTTGAACCACTGTAGCCTCCTGAGAGAATAAACAAAATTGACTCACCAGAAAACATAATTGGCAGTGGAAACTGAGGTACTGCTGCACCCTCTGACTTGAAGTAGTTTCCATTACATACAGGATTTATAACTCGGCTCAATGACACTCAGCACCAACAAAAAACAGGACTATGTAGCACTTTAAAGACTAACAAGATGGTTTATTAGATGATGAGCTTTCGTGGGCCAGATCCACTTCCTCAGATCAAAGTGTGGAAGAAAATAGGCATGACCATATATACCAAAGGAATACAATCAAACAAAGTGAACACATATAAAAAGGACAAATCAAATTTCAGAACAGAGGGGGAAGGAGGGGGGAGGTAAATGTCTGTGAGCTAATCAGCACCAGTTCTCCCTCTAAGCTGCGGGGCAGCACACCTTCACAAGTGATTAATCAGCCCTCCCAGTCAGAGCCTCAGGGCTTGGTGCAGGAAGCTGACTGACTGGGTGGAGCAGATTACTCACCTCTGAAGCTGTGCTGCCCTGCAGCTGAGAGGGAAAACTGATCAGCACCCCCCAGTATAAAAATGTGTTCCAATGCTCCTGCACAAAGCAATTGCATAACCTCCTTATACCTTCAGGCTGAATCCTTTTCATGGTTTGATATATAACTGCATGGAAAACAGAATAGTGATAGAAATGTAGCCGTGTTAGTCTGGGGTAGCTGAAGCAAAATGCAGGACAATGTAGCACTTTAAAGACTAACAAGATGGTTTATTAGATGATGAGCTTTTGTGGGCCAGACCCACTATTTGATCTGAGGAAGTGGGTCTGGCCCATGAAAGCTCATCATCTAATAAACCATCTTGTTAGTCTTTAAAGTGCTACATTGTCCTGCATTTTGCTTCTGGAAAACAGAAGAATTTGATGCAGCCATCTTTTTTTCTTTGCTAAAATGTTTATTATATATACACACTTCTGAAACACATAATATACATTCTAGCTTAGAAATATCAGAAAAAAGTCCAGTTAAAACTGACAGAGTTCTACAAAAGACTGATGAAGATACTATGCATACATTTTTAGATAATTTAAAATACAAAACAGATAATGACTTTTTCATAAATTGTGGCGAAGAACAAAATGCAGATCATGTGGATTTTCTCTGCTGGAGAAAGTAAAAATACACACAAGAATGCTCATACTAGGTCAGGCCAAATGTCCATCTAGATCAGTATTCTTGTCTTCTGACAATGGTCAATGCCAAGTGCCTCAGAAAACATAACATGTACTCATCCAGTGATCCTGACCGTCATGCATTCCTGACAAACAGGCTAGAAACACCATTCCTATCCATCCGGGTCCTCAGAACATCCTTTGGCAAGGAGTTCCCCACATTGTGCACTATATGAAGAAATACTTCCTTTGCTTTATACCTGCTACCTTATTAATTTCATTTGGTGGCCCCTAGTTCTTTTGTTATGGGAGCAAGTATATAACTTTTCCTTATTTACCATTTCCATACCAGTCATGATTGTATAGACTCCCTCCTATAGTCTCTTCTTTTCTAACCTGAAAAATCCCAGTTTTAATAATCTCTCCTCACATGGTAGACATTCCAAACCCCTGATCATTTTCTTGTCCTTTTTTTTTTTAAACCGTTTTCCAATGCCAAGCTATCTTTTTTGAGATAAGGTGACCACACACGTCTGCACTTTGTAACTAACTACTTTTGGGCTGGCTTATCACAGAACAGTTAAAATATAAAATTAGAATCCGTGTAGAGTGAACCGCTTAAGACCACTCTATGTGAGGAACGTAAGACCTAATTAAATAAGGTTTTGAAGATTTGGGCTTTGTGCTGTAACTCAGCACAGAATTATAATCACTCTAAAAGCATAATTTTGAATTGCTTACAGTTTGCAGTGTTGTTACCATCATGAGTAGCCCTACAATCAATCCCTCTGAGGAAGTGAGTTGTAAGTCAACAGAAACTTATGCTGTAATACCCTAAGAAATTATTTTTGCAGAAACAGACCAACACAGCTACCTTTCCAAATACTGGTATGCAGTTTCTCTCACTTTCCTACTGTTCAAAGACAAGCAAAGAATTCTGGCTATCAAATGCGTACCATTAAGTCTTTAAAATAAAATCATCCAACTTAAAATAATTAGATATATACATTTTCTTTAAAAAAAAACCACTTTGTCCTTTTGCTAGACAAAAAGCTAAAGGAGCAAACAACCTACTGTACAGTTGTCAATGAACTACAGAAAACATTATTTTTATTTGTACAGCAGTAATATCTAAAAATCCCAATCATTGGAAGGACTCATAACTAAGAATTTGGGCTTGCATAAAAAGAGTTACATAGTTACAATCACCATACTCACCAAAACAAGAAGTCTGCTTATTCCTCAATACAATCTTCAGGTTTTTTTCACTAGAAGTGTTTAGGATTCTTCTATTATGCCCATGGATTTCAACAGGTAAAAGTTTTCCTGAAATCCAACATTCCAAAAGAGAAATGCACCAGGAGACGCAGATAACTTAACTATTATTCACCTTCTCTTCTCAATACTTGGCTCCCATGACTCCAGACCTGTATATCGTGACATTTTAGGGGCTCTATTTATGAAAACTTACGATTTTTTGTTTTGTATGCTATAATTTATTATTCTAACAGTCATTGTTAATTAGAACATCAATTTATTAGCAAGGTCCTTGAATGTAGCTCAAATATTATGTCTGGAAATGTGTAACCAGGCCCTCAAGATATCTTCAGCAGCTCTAGCCTTCTGGTACAATGCTAGGTACTGGCAGAACCACTAACTTTTATGATGCTCTGCCAATTCCCCAAGCAAGGAAAATAGATGAGGATTTTTTGTTTGTTTGTTTGTTTTTTAAGAAATAAAGACATGGTTTCTGAACGAGAGTCTGACGTTCTCTTTGGAAAATACACAGTTTGCGTACAATAGCACCTTTTTTTTTGAAAGAGTACTTTGGAAAAAAGGCGTTATTCCTCGTAAAATGAGGTTTACCATAATCGAAAAAACTGCTACATTCTTTTGATTTACATTAGAAAGAACGTGGCTGCAGTCTAGATGCAAGTGAAGTTTTTTTGAAAAAAGGCTACTTTTTTCGAAAAAAACCTGTAGTCTAGACATACCCTATGAGACCTAACTGCCCCTCCAAAATCCATGGCCAACATCTGCCCAGGACTCTGACCAAAAGACTCCAAAAAACCTCTCCCAGAGGAGTTTATATTCAGGCATAGATTTTCCATAGATTCTTAAGTCTCTTGTGTTGTTAGGATTTGTCTTCATGGCTGAAAAGAGTGTTTTTGACTTCATGAAAAACAACATTCATGAGCTTATCTTGAAGAAAACATCATAGTGAAGACCAGATTACATTTGTATCAGAGGGGTAGCCATGTTAGTCTGAATCTGCAACAACAACGAGAAGGCCGGTGGCACCTTATAGACTAATAAAGCTGTCAGTCTATAAGGTGCCACAGGACTTCTCACTGTTCTTGCAGACCACATTTGGTTTATTGCAAAATAACCCGAAGGTACACAGCTCTCTATTCCTTCTAACTCTACCAAAGGGAAGTTTAAAAATAAAGTGTCTGGTCTTCTCTATGTTTTTACCGTATGATAGTTCATGCACTCAAAGATGGCGGAAAATATGAAGCAAAGGAGTTTGGGAAGGGACATAGTCAGAGGACAATGGATTAATAGGTCAGGAGACAGGGAATGTAGAAGCAGCTAGAAGAAAAAAGGAATAGAAGATATGAAAGTGAAACAAAATCAGTTTTTTCCAGTTTAAGCCCAAAACATTTGCAATCTACAGTATTTTAAATGCTCAACATTTTATACGAAGATATACCTCCATCATTTACATTTCACATTTCTCATATCACACCAGACGCACATCCTCCCTTCTGTATTTCCTATAGATTTGTTAAAAGCCAAAACAGAGAAAAATCACTATGACAACTAAGAGACTTAAGCTCATCCAGAGCATGGCTCCTCACTGTACTCCTCATACACCAAAACCATTTAAATTTTGATGTAAGTCTAACTTCAGTACCGGGCAAATTAGTCAAAACAATAGTAAAGAATAAAATTGTGAGGCATATAGAAGAACATAATTTGTTGGACAAAAGTCAACATGGTTTCTGTAAAAGGAAATCATGTCTTACTAATCTATTATAGTACTTTGAAGGGGTTAACAAACATGCAGACAAGGGGGATCCAGTAGATATAGTATACTTAGATTTTCAGAAAGCCTTTGACAAGGTCCCTCACCAAAGGCTCTTGTGTAAATTACATGGCCATGGGATAAGAGGGAAGGTCCTTTTTTTGGATTGAGAACTAGTTAAAAGACAGGAAACAAAGGGTAGGAATAAATGGTAAATTTTCGAGTGGAGAGGGGTAACTAGTGGTGTCTCCCAAGGGTCAGTCCTGGGACCAATACTATTCAACTTATTCATAAATGATCTGGAGAAAGGGGTAAGCAGTGAGATGGTAAAGTGTGTGGATGATACCAAACTGTTTAGGATAGTCAAGACAGAAACAGACTGTGAGGGAGTACAAAAAGATCTTGCCAAACTGAGTGATTGGGCAACAAAATGGCAAATGTAATTTAATGTGGATAAGTGTAAAGTAATGCACATCGGGAAAAATAACCCCAACTATACGTACACTATGATGGGGGCTAATTTGGCTATGACAAATCAGGAAAGAGATCTTGGAGTTATCGTGGATAGTTCTCTGAAAACTTCTACACAGTGTGCAGCGGAATTCAAAAAGGCAAATAGGATGCTAAGAATTATTAAGAAAGAGATAGAAAATAAGACACAGAATATCTTACTGCCCCTGTATAAAACTATGGTACTCCCTGTAGCCAGCTAGAAACCCCCCTGTAACATCCATTTTTGCTTGCCTGGAGCATATTGGGCACACAGAGCAGTAAAAGCCTTGAACAGAAGGCCTGGATATGCAGGCTGCTGTGACCCTGGATGGCTGTAAACAGAGACACGCCAATTACTGATCAAGAGGCTGCCAAGGAGTGCCCTTGACTGAAACCCATATTGATACAAACACACAGCCATCTGTGGGGGGAGAAATCTCCCGCCCAGTAAAAAAAATGTCCAGTACTCACAATTTAGTTATCTCTCTTCCAAGTGTAAATTAAGTTGAAACTCCCTTGTAAGAACTGGCGTCACAAAGACAGACCAACACAATTTGGCATCTTAGATAAGAAAGAGGATACGGGCCCCTATAGGTATAAAGATGGGTCCAGCAGCACATTTATTCTGAGTGTCAATCTACCATCTATCTGCTGGTCAGGTTAGGTGTTTGACCTCCCGAGGTTCCATGAGAATGCCCACCTCATATTCGTCTTTCCTAGGAATTTAGGGACCTGCCCTGGCTTGACCTGCTGGAGCCGAGAGGCATAGAAGGGAGTAAAAATTGTACCTGTATTTGTCCTTTGTCTTAAGCGTACACATACATTTAGAGCTCTTTAAAGATTAAGCTGTCACTTGGTACCAATATTTCTATTTTCTATCTTTATTTTCTTTGTAGCCATTTTTAAGATCTATATTTGCTAGTAGTTAAGAAATAGAGCAATAGCCATTGTAACCATATGATTTATAAGCTTCTTTAATAAACCTGTAACTGTTTAAGAAGAGAGGTTAAAGCGACTGGTACTTTTCAGTTTAGAAAAGAGAAGACTGAGGGGGGATATGATAGAGGTATATAAAATCTTGAGTCGTTTGGAGAGGGAGGATAAAGAAAAGTTTTTATTAGTTCCCATAATAGAAGAACTAGAGGACACCAAATGAAGTTAATGGGTAGCAGGTTTAAAACTAATAAAAGAAAGTTCTTCACATAGTGTGTAGTCAACCTGTGGAGGCTGTGAAGGCTAGGACTATAACAGAGTTAAAAGAGAAGCTAGATAATTTCATGGAGGTTAGGTCCATAAAAGGGTATTAGCCAGGGGATAGAAATGGTGTCCCTGGCCTCTGTCCCTGGCCTCTGTTTGTCAGAGGCTGGAGGGGGATGGCAGGAGACAAATTGCTTGATCATTGTCATTGGTCCACCCTCTTTGGGGCACCTGGTGCTGGCCACTGTTGGCAGACAGGCTACTGGGCTAGATGGACCTTTGGTCTGACCCAGTACGGCCGTTCTTATATTCTTATGTTCATTTTAAGAAATAGGAAATTAATGAATGAACAATTAATGTTGAGATGTATGATGTCACAAAAATATTTTTAGTACAAAAACGAACAAAAAAACCCCTAAACAACCCTGCCTCCCACCCGACGCACAACCCTACACGTTTCCAAACACCGGTGTATAATTTCTTACCGCATGTGACACATCTTGTCTCAAAAAACATGCAAAATTACATGCAAATACCATGATAATACAAATCTAGGAAGTTATAAAGTCCTATTACGTGGTCAAATAATATATATGCAATAGTCGCTTAGTGATCAGACTTTTCCTGATATTTTCCAGAAAGGGCACATAAAATCTTAAGGGCTGTGTCTACATTGTCACCCCTTTCTGGAAAAGGGCTGTGTCTACATGGACACTCCTTTCCGTAGGAAGAAGGGATCTTCCGGAAAAGGGCTTATTTTCCGCAAGATCCCATCTAGACTGGTGCTTTTCTCTGGCAAAACCCCGAGCCGGAAGAAAGGAGCAGCCATGTTCATGCAAATGCCGCGGGGGATAGTTAAATCCCCCACGGCATTTGCAATTCCAAAGTGTCTCGTTAGCATCCCTTTTCCGGCTCAGGGTGCCATTGTAGACACACCTAAGGTGTTTCTTCATTTGTTTTTATTTTTCAGAAATCTTGAGGTAAGTTTTGCAACTTTAAAAAAGATCAAGGATTTTGCTACCAAATAACAGCACATTACTGGAGATCTTAGGAAATACAAGACTTGTTCTTCATTTCATATTAAAATCTACTTTCTGTTCAACTCGTATTTTATTATAATTTTGATCTTAAGTGAATTGTGTTTACTTTTCTCCAATTTTGATTTTTCTCTCCCAAATGAAAATTATTCCTGTGGTATTGAAAGAGTTGAACTTTATCCCTCTCTAGATATAAAGAAGTTTTTCCTGACAGATAACAAGTTTCCCGCCAGGCAACAGAATGACATCATCGCGTCATAAGTGTCAACAGGCTCTCTCAGCGAAACGAAAGCAGCCGGAGAGAGGAGGTAGAGGAGCAAAGCAAGTAGAGGGCTCAGCCCCCTAGTTTCTTTTATTTGGCTTAGGAAAAAAAATATACCATACCCACTTGTGATTAGCAAGGAAGACACACAAATGTAGGAGGAAATCCTGTACATATTTTTATGCTGATAGTTTTAATGTGTAGCTTAGTCTCTAGGGTTCTTACCTGCCTAAAAACACCAAGGACAAGCCGAAATATTAGGGTTTGACAACTACTGCTTTCTTACACCACCAAAAAGATAATCTCTTAGCTCTTATTTGAAATTCACAAAAGTACAAGTTGCACTCCTCCAATCTGTATGTGCAATTGAGTGATCTGAATGCTTGTATTTTTAACTCATTCTATTACTCAGAATCTCACTAAATTAGTAAAAATAAACCAATTAAATTACTAAAAGATGACTCTGTAGTCAGGATTGGTGGGGGGCACAAAAGGCTGTAGCACAAAGATATCCTCTGCCACACAAACCATGCAAACTAACCTGGGAAAAAAGAAAGTCACACATGATGGAACAGATGAACATTATATTTAAACAAAATTTACTGCAAAAAATGGATGAAGTAAGTTGTACAAACATAGTACATTCTGCCAAAAAAATCTGCTTTGCAAATCAACGTTTAGAACAGCTCAAATGTGGTTTTGGTCATTAAAATTTACAATAATTTATGCTGTTTATAAGAAGTTAATGCTGTTTATAGGAAACATAACCAGCTTTTATCTTGTAAAATGGAACAAATTTAACTGAAGTGAAACCCATTTCAGATTTATTCAAAACCTTTGGATTAATAGTGACTTCACATCCATTAATATGTTTTCTTCTATCAGATGAAATGCTTTTAATTAAACTTTACTAACCCTTTTTGGTTTAATCCCTTGAGCTGACCTATAAAACACTAGAGGTTTTAAATCAAACTGTAAAAATCCTCAAAGCTGCAAGTAAAAGTGTTAGCCACAGGAGAAAACCAATAAAGGATTTATCAAACATGTTTAGTAAACCAGCAAGGCATTGTACAGAGAATTTTTATAAGAAAAAGACAGATTAATCTTTAAAAAATAATCTCTAGAAAATAAATTACACAGGTGTAATCAAAAACATTTTCAACTGTGAAGTATTTGTTTTAAGCTTAAAATTCAACTCTAAAGAAACCATATATGAACAATAAATTGAGATTTTTTACAAGGTATTGACTATTGGGAACGATGACTGAGGGGAAGGCTAATACTTTTATTAAGTAAAGTGAAAGTGAGAGTAGTCTCTGTACTTCTAGTTTCCAGTTTGCAACTATCATTGGATCTGCTTAGATATAAACATATACAAAACACTAATACTACGGAGAGCCATATACTTTTACAAAAGGCCATCACAAATATTCTGATAATACAGGAATTTAAAAAGCAACCGATGACAGTGAAAGATACAACTGGTAGGGTGAGAAAAGTGAGGATTTCCCTTTTCTTAGAAGGAAAGAAAGAGAAAAAGGAATATGCATGGTACACAGGGTAAGAAGCATGCCTGCTGGGGGGAGGGGGAGAAGAGAAGGGCAGTGACCTTGGGGCTCAGAGATTCCAAGGGGCCCAGGCTGCCTGCTCTGTGCAATGCTGAGGGCAGGGGAAGGATGGTGTGCCAAGCAGACAGCCCTCAGACCCACCCCTTCTGCCCAAAAGAAGCACAGAACTGCTCTCCCATCCCCCATCTTGCCATGGGGCCCATGAGAATATTCTGATAAACTACCTTCTGAGACACAAAGAACCAAGTCTCACCTTTTTTTAATTGCTGAAAAGAACTAAAAAATGTTTGTTTGTTTTTCTTTTAACACTGAAATAGGATTACGTTGACCTGGAGAAAGTCTGGTATGAATTCTTATTAATCTCAGAATAGCTCTGCCAATCTCTGGAACAACTGTCAGTTGTAGGATTACAGAAGGAGTACTCCTATACAGGTTGAACCTCTCTGGTCTCTTACCCTCAGGACCTGACCACTCCTGAACGAGGCAATTTGCCGACCAGGAGAGGTCTCCTGCTACCTGGCCGTCAGCTTGCCTCCACGCCCCCCCCAAACTGCCGACCCTAGCCACCCTGTCCCCCTCCCCAGCCAGGCTGCTGTAGCCTCAGACTGTCGCATACTTGGCCCCATCTCTGCTACTGGGGCTGCCATGGCCCCGATCAAAGCCCCAGCCCTGCCTGGCTCTCTGAGCTGCCAGCCCTCATGCCACTGGGACTCCCAGAAAGGACTCCCTGGTCCAGGAACATCCAGGGTCTTTCAAGACCATGGATATTGCTGGACAATCGTGTCCCAGTTTTTGGAGGTCCAATCTATATTTCAAAACAGAGTTACCTTTGGTGTTATTTTTAAGACACCTTTTTATATTTAGTCCAGTGCCCATATCAAATATACATCAAAAATGTAATCAGTAATTAATGTATTTTTTACACTCGATCACACATATAAAGTTCCATAAGTATATCAGAGGAACTGTTTCTAATATCACCATTTTACAGCAGCACACACAGAAAATTTCTCTGCAAACCAAATACCTACGGTTGGTTGGTAAAATGATCATCTTAACCAATATATATTTATATTTCTATGAATTACTAAGCAGCCACTCCATCTCCAAGATTTCTTCAGATACAAGCAAAGAATAGCTCAGGCCTGATTAGAAGCATAATACAATTCCTAGATGAAATTCCCAGATGATATCTGAAATGGGTTTCTTTCATAGGTAGCATTTTCCCTTGGCCACTAATTACTAAGTTAAGTAGTGCTACACTGTTAAAGACACCACATGTTAGATTAAGCCTGGAAAATTTGTAGTTACCAAAATAGCCCAAGTTATTTCACAAACGTTTTTATTTTTAATCAAATGTAACAGAAAAATTCCATCTCCAGTAATTAAACTCTTCATACTTCATTTTTTCCTGAGTATTTTTAGTTGAAGTACAGGCAGTCCCCGGGTTATGCGGATCCGACTTATGTCGGATCCGTACTTACGAACGGGGCTTTTCTCGTCCCAGAGGACGCAGGCGGCGGGACCGCCCAGACGTGCCGCTGTCTGGCGCCCGCGTCCTCCGGGGCAAGAAAAGCTGCTCTGTCTCTCCCTGGTCTGCTGGGGGAGGCCCCCAGCAGACCAGGGAGACGCGGAGCAAAACCACGGAGGACCCGGGCGGGGGGACCACCCATACACGCTGCGGTCCCGCCGCCCGGGTCCTCCATGGCTTTGCTCCGCATCTCCCTGGTCTGCTGGGGGAGGCTCCCAGCAGACCAGGGAGACGCGGAGGACCCGGGCGGCGGGACCACGGGCGCGTCTTGTTCCCGCCACCCACGTCTACCTGGTCTGTTGGGGGAGGGGGAGAGCAGCTAGTGCACCTCTCCCCCCCCCCCCCCCCCCCCAGCAAACCAGGCTTTTCTGGGACGCCTGTGGTAGAGCAGCTGGGGCGCTGCCGGTTGGTCCTGCAGCGCCGCTTTCGGCGCTACTGGACCAACCTGGCAGCACCCCAGCTGCTCTGCCCCAGGCGTCCCCAAGTCAGCCACTGCTGAAACTGACCAGCAGCTGATTCCAGGAAGTCCGGGGCAGAGCAACTCTGCCTCGGGCTTCCTGTACTCAGCCGCTGGTCAGTTTCAGCAGCGGATGAATCTGGATGCCAGTTCCGACTTACATACAGATTCAACTTAAGAACAAACCTACAGTCCCTATCTTGTACGTAACCCGGGGACTGCCTGTAATGATTCCTCACTTTGCCTTCTGAAAATAGTTGCATAAGACTGGTGGACTAGAATGCTCATGGTATTCCATTCTAGAGACAGCTTTATTTCAGAACTCATAACTTTCTCTGTAAAACTATTTACTCAAATAACTAAAACACACAATATATAGGATTGTAAATTGGTATTTTTTATTCTTTTGGTTGAGCGATTAAATTTAACATTATTACAACATACTACATATTCTAGAAATCTAGATTTGCACAGGGGACTTAAAGTTTTCTGTTGCACAAACTATAGGTTTTGCATTCCCAATGCAAATTCCGAATAAACTTCCCAAAATAAAAATTCATAAAATGCCAAACATCAATTCCCTGTCTCTGACAGTGATTAGTGCATCTTCTGATGATCTTGATTGGCTCACCTTGCATGGTTACAAGATTTAGTGGTCATGGAATTATCCTGTGGTTTTGTTTTTGTTTTTAATTCAGATACAGCATTTGTCTGAACTAGCTGCTGTGGCAGAGAACTGACAGGTTTACTATATAAACTATAATCAGTAGTTAATTTGTTTGTCCTAAATGTACTGTCCTTAAATTTATTAAATGTTCCTATGTCATGCTGTAGGGAATGGTCAAAGATCTATTAATGATTTACTTCACTCAACTGTGAAAATTGTTCTTTTCACCAGTCACTGACCCTCTCATCCCATGACTGGCTTTATTTTGATTAAGAGCCTTTGATGAGGGACCCTGTGAAAGGCTTTCAGAAAGTCCAACTAAACTATATACATTGAATCACCCTTTTCTGCATGTTTGTTGACTCCTGAAAATATTCTAATAGGCTGATAAGAAAAGGTTTCCCTTTACAAAAGTTATGTTGACTCCTTCCCAAAAATACCATGTCCCTATATGCATCTGATAATTCTGTTCTTTACTATGGAAATCAGAAATACTATACTAAGAAATTTTAACTATATTTAAGGCTGTACGACAGTCATGGAGGTCACAGAAGTTGAGAATTTCTGGGGCCTTTGACTTCTGCAGCAGCCAGGATGTCTGGCCGAGACAGGATGTCTTTACACCTCATAGCTTGTAAGCAGTAAAACGGAAGCCCTAAGATCCAGTCTGTCACAGTAAGATGGCAAGGGAGAAAAGGAGCAAAACATGTCCCAGTTCTCAAAAGGATGTACTTCACATGAATGAAAACAGGTCTAAAGCACAGTTGACCCTATAACTCTGACATCTACAGAGAATTGAGACGTCAATTAAAATATTGAAGTAATAGTGTCTGGAAACGTATATGCTCACCAATTTTCACCCTTAATACATTAGTGTTTACCCAAATTACCACACTGATATATGAAAGAAGAAAAAAAGTTGTTTCCCACACTTAAAATAGATCACATTTTAAATACCACTGTTGTCAACCACTGCTGACAACTTCAAAATAATATTAATTGATGGCAGAACAGTAACTACTGTGTGAAAGTGAATTGGAGGCATCTTTTATTTTCTGACAAACATTGGGATAAAAGGTAAAAAATTCAAAAATAACTTAAATGACATTCATTGAGATGTAGCCTCATAATGGTATTTCTTGAATATATGCTTTTGGCACAACTTTATGGCCTATTCTAACCAATACTGACAGATATAAGCTACATTGTATGAATGCAGAAAGGTTTGCAGAATTGGGCCCCATTGTGGCATGTTACAGTTTTAAATGTTCTTCAGTTAATGGTTGGAATAGTTTCCCTGTGAAATTATGATTATGTCATGTATTAACACAAGACACATTCCATAAGGGTCAAGCTCCAAGTTCCTCATTCTGTATTTTATCAGGGAAATTTCTACTGATGGCAGCATCTCAGAATTTAACCGAGAGTAAGGTCATGTCTGCACTATGAGACAAGGTTGGATCTATTAAGGTCCATTTCTGGTCTCAGGATTTTGCAGAGTTGAAGGACCATGTTCCCACTATGTGCAAGCATTCAACATTGTTCTAAGTAGCATGTCCCCTCTTAGGGAGACTGCCATTGACTCTGAGAGCAATGCATTGTGGATAGCTATCCCACAGTGCCTTCACTTCACCACTTTGCATTCTGGGTTATACTCTGGGTAGATGGTGGGACCAAAACTGTGCAGCGGGTGGTTATGGTTTCATGTCATCAGCATCCCATAATGTGCTCATGTACTTCCTCCTGCCTTGAGAACGGGAAACACCCTTTTTGCCCCTAGTTGCCCACAGCACGAGCATGGCTCCCCTTGCGCTTCCCGTTTTGCATTAAACCGTTGTGACGTTGATGTCTACCTTGATGTACCTAATGGTGCAGTATTTTGAGAGTATAAGCATTGCACTCCACCACGCAGAGGGTGAAGAGGAATCTCCTGTCTCGGGGTGCCATGGGCATGCTATATAGGCAAGCCCTTGCATCAAGCAAATTGGCCGTGCAGCCAGCATTTGAGTCTCTGGAACCATGAGTCTGGTGCCGTCAGACAAGCATGAACGTGGGACCGCATAGTTTTGCAGATATGGGATAAGAAGTGTCTTGGGCAGACTCCACGGTCTGGCTTGGGAAGCTGGTCGGGTCCCCCCCAGATTCACATGCAGCTGGTCGTAGAAGTGGCGTGTTTGTGACGATGCACCAGACTGTGCATTAGCGTCGTTTGCCTTGTAGTTTGGACTGCCTCAGCTCCTTTATTTTAATTTGGTATTGCTGGGCATCCATGGAGTATCCTTTCTCCACCAGGCGCTTTGCTATCTTTGCTTAAATACTGATGTTTCTTTTGCTGTTTTGGAGCTGAGAGAGAATGGTTTCCTCTCCCCACATCTCAGTGAGGCCCAATATCTCTTGCACACTCCATGCTCATGCTCTTTTGCTCTGCTGGTAACTAGAGGTCATGGATCTTAAACTCATGGAAGTGATGGCCATATGTGCTACTCAGTTGTGCTGCTTGCTCTGAGGTGTGTTCTCAATACCGGCCACACAGGAAACGAAATGCAAACTTTTCCAGAAAATTTCCTATTCACTTGGGGTATGTCTAGACTATATAGCTCCATCGACAGAGCCATGTAGATGAGTTTACTATACATAGAGAAAAGAAGCGGCGATTTAAATAATCGCTGCTTCATTTACATCCAAATGTCCGCTGCACTGTGCTGATCAGCTGTTTGGTGGCACAGCGTGGTAGTCTGGACACGCCGTGGTCGACAAGGGACGCCTTTGTCGACTGCCCCGGTAAACTTCATTTCACGAGGCTTCCTTTGTCGACCGCAGTGCATCCAGACTACCACACTGTACCGCCAAACAGCTGATTAGCACAGCATGGTGGCCATTTTGATGTAAATGAAGCGGCGATTATTTAAATCGCTGCTTCATTTCCTTTCGTCTAGTAAACTCATTTACATGGCTCCGTCGACGGCGCCATGTAGCCTAGACATACCCTTGGAGCACTGCGGGATGCCTCATAGAAGCTAAGAACCTCAACTTTCTCTATGCTGGGTCTACACTACTATGAATTCGACCATGCAAGGATGAATTTTACGTTACTCTTCATTAAAAGCAGGTGTACCAAAATAGACTTCAACGGCCCTTAAAATCGATGGAATGGCATTGGTAGTGTGGACTCTGTTTAGAAAATCAAATTTAAGCAGCTAATTTTGATCTAAACTTCTAGACTTTGTCGACACTGCAGGGCTTTGGGGCAAGAAGCTTTTTGCAGAATAGATCTATGGCAAAAACATCTTGCGCAAAAGCGCGTCCACACCTCAAAAGCATATCACTAAATGTGCTTTTGCACAAGAGAACATCCACACTGCATAGACATTCTTGTGTAAGAAAGTTCGGATTGCCAGTCACAGAATGGCCATCAGAGCACCTGTGCTTTTTGTGATAGGCTCTTTTTGTGCAAAAAACCCCTGTTGAGCATCCACATGCACATTTTTGTGCAAGAACTCTTGCGCAAAAAGGAGGTAAGCCTTGTAGAAGGAGGTATACCTACTCTGCACAAAGACCTCTTATCTGTTGATTGTAGATTTTCTTGCGGGGTGTAGATGCTCGGCGGGTTTTTGCACAAAAACCCTGTAGTTGTAGACATAGCCCTAGTATACACCAGTCCTAAGAATTTTTCCAGCAAGATTCAGTCATTTCACAGCAAACAAGTGAGCTAAGATTTAGTTATGCGAAGACAAGTTGTTTAAAGACTTTATTAAATGTAAGCATTTTTCTTTACAGTGGAAAATATTTATTATTAAAGAAACAGTTTTTTAATTAAAATTTCACCCTTGAATATCTGGGAATCATCAAAACTAGAAAATGTCTGTTTTTGCTGCCCATTCTGAGAGAAATGAAAATTTCATATGAAGCTTTTTTCCCCCCAGTGAAATGTGAGGTACACTTATTTTGTCTATTACACATGATAGAGTGCGCCCCATAGCCAAGCAAAAATATTTTTTCTTGTACACAAATTACAATTGACTTGCATTTTTATCTATTTTATTGGGGAAATGATGGATAACAACATCAGTCTTTTTGAAGGAGTTTCTTATTAGTTTGATGATAGGAAACAATACAAAGTAAAAAATGGGGAAAAAAGAACAAAACGAAATATTCTCTGTACCAAGTGATGAGCCCTTATTGTTTCTGTCATTATAAAAAATATTGAATAATATATGTGTGCATGCATAATACCAATTATAGTAGTTAGCTTTAAGCTAAGATTGAAGTGTTTTGTTGTTACTTGTTGAGCAACATTAGCATTAAAAAACACAGGCACTATTTGTCTGAATAAATACACAAGATACTACAAAGCTCACAATGTGAATGACTTGATCAGTAAAACTGAATTTTCATTTCTAAGCCCCAGTCATCTATCTAAACAGTCCTGTGAAAATCCTTCAAATGGCTACTATTCTGAGGCATTTTTATACTTATGAGGACTTGACTAACTTTCCTGTAAAATTAAGATGTCTTGATTTCCTTGCATTTTGAATTAGATATTAATTATTTAAGGAGATTTGACTCTCTCACTGTCTATGTTGTGATTGCTTTATTGTCATATATATAACCCATAAAAAAGTTAATGGGGACCTGAACATTATCTGGATGCTGATACGTAAAACTTCTTTGTGTTAAGTTCAAAACAATTCATTACAATATGCTGCTACCTCACACTACTTCAAAGAAACAACCCCCGTACCTTTTCCCATGTCAAACGAACCACAAGAACTAAAATCCTTGAGGATTATTAATGCTTAGAAGTTACATAATACTACCATGCAAAATTATATTTTCTGAGTGCATTCCATGCAAAAAGAGATACATGCTTACCTTTGCTCGCACTCTCAACGTGTTGCAGTTCATCTGGGAATTTTAAGATGTCCTGATAACGCTCTTCACAGAAGTCAGCCAGAAAATGCAAGAGTGTTGTTTTTTGATCTGATGATTTTGTATCTCTAATCTGCAGAGATGAGAACGAAGTAAAGAAATCAGGAAAGACAGTATTATAGTTTCATAAAGCCATTTTAAAAATTTTCAGATTTTGTTTTAATTCTCTTAACAGATTTTAATTAAATTTTTCTACATTGCTACGATCCTCAAAATCATTTCTTTTTAAATTAACCTTAGCATGGTGTGATGGATGGGAACGATTCTGTCCTTTTCTAAACATCCCAGCATTCAGTAACTAAAGGGTTAAACCTCAGTAGCTAGGAAATGTTGTCATGAAATGTTGAACTAAAAGGGAATCTGCTTGCTGCTTTTCTTTCTGGAAGTTTTATACAGGAGATGGAGGAGGAAAGATTAATTGAACTGGCCAGAGATACCATGCCTAGGCTTAGAAATAGACTGGATCCTGAAGCTATGGATATGTAAGCAATAGGGAATATTTATTTAGATGTAACCAGGTGACTTTCTTTGTTTTGTTGTTTGGTTAAACTCCTCTGAGCTGAGTCTATGTCTCCACTCCCTCATACACTGTATCTTTAAAGCTGAATCATAGAGCTGGACAACACCTCAGCAGGTCATCAAGTTCAGCCCCTAGCCCAAAGCAAGACCAATCCCAACTAAATCAACCCAGACAGGGCTTTGTCAAACAGAGACTTCAATACCTCTAAGGTGGTAGAATCTCCATCGCAGGTATCCAATTCCACGGCTTCACCACTCTCCTAGTTTTTCCTAATATCAAACCTAGACCTCTCCCACTATAACTTGAGACCATTGCTCCTTGTTCTGCCATCCATTACTACTGTGAACAGCCTTCCTCCATCCTCTTTGGAACCTCTTTTCAGGAAGTTGAAAGCTGCTCCTCACTCTTCTCTTCTGCAGACTAAACAAACCCAAACCCTCAGTCTCTCCTCACAGGTCATGCACTCTAGCCCCCTAATAATTTTCGTCGCCCTCCGCTGGACCGTCTCCAATGCGTCCACATCTTTTCTATAGTGGGGGGCCCAGAACTCGACACAATATTCCAGATGTGGCCTCACCAGAGCCGAATAAAGGGAAATAATCATTTCTCTGGATCTGCTGACAACGCTCCTCCTAATGCAACCTAATATGCCATTCGCCTTCTTGGCTACAAGGGCACACTGTTGACTCATATCCAGCTTCTCATCCACGATAATCCCCAGGTCCTTTTCTGCAGAATTGCTATTTAGCCATTCAGTCCCCAGCCTGTAACAATGCTTGGGATTCTTCCTTCCCAAGTGCAAGACTCTGCACATGTCCTTGTTGAAGCTCATCAGATTTCTTTTGGTCCAATCCTCTAATCTGTCCTGGTCTCTCTGGACCCTATCCCTGCCCTCCAGGGTATCTACCCTCTCCCCTTTGCTTAGTGTCCGCAAACTTGCTAAGGGTGCAATCCATCTTCTCATCCAATCCTGGTCATTATTAAAGATGTTGAAAAAAACTGGTCCTAGGGGCATTACGCTAGAAATCAACTGCCAACCTGACATCGAGCCGTTGATCACTATCCGTTGGGCCCGATAGTCTAGCCAGCTTTCTATCCATTTTACAGTCCGTTTGTCCAATCCCTATTCCCTTAACTTGCTGGCAAGAATATTGTGGGAGACCATATCAAAAGCTTTGCTCAAGTCAAGGTATATCACATCCACTGACTTTCCCATATCCACGGAGCGAGTTGCCTCATTATAGAAGCTAATCAGATTGATAGGCATGACTTGCCCTTTGTGAATCCATGTCGACTATTCCTGATCACTTTCCCCTCTTCCAAGTGCTTCAAAATGGATTCCTTGAGTATCCCCTCCATGATTTTTCTGAGGACTGAGGTAAGGCTGACTGGTCTGTAGTTCCCTGGACTGTCCTTTTTCCCTTTTTTAAAGATGGACACTATAATTGCCTTTTTTCAGTCATCCGGGATCTCTCTCCAAGAGTTTTCAAAGATAATGGCTAAGGCTCAGCTATGACATTTGTCAACTCCCTCAGTATTCTTGGATGAATTCCAGGAGAAGCAATTCTCTGTGCTTTAGTCTGTTTTTTTCCCCTCAGTTGCTCTACAACATCTACCAACCAAGTATGCTTTACCAAATATATCTCTTTGTTTTGTTAATAAATAGCCCATTTTTAAAAGACAGTTTTGATTCTTGGGTCCTGGAAAATAATAGATCTGTGTATGCATGCCTAAGGCTGAGAGGTCGGCTATCAGCCAATACAGTTTGTTCTCCTTTCCCAGCCAATACCTCCTGTGGTAATAGAGCTTGAGGTACCCCTGTGGAACAAGTTCCCAAGTGATTTTTTTCCTGGATTCAAGAAGGGCCTCCTACCCTACTTGGATGGTGGCAGCATACCTCCCAAGGTCAGGCAATTTATGACCTTGGGAAGTTTTTAAGCAGAAGCCTGTACAGGCAAGATATTTTAAGGTATCTTGCAGGCCCCATCTTCTGCATTCAGAGTGCCAGAGTGGGAAACAGTCTTGACATATGGTTTCTAAAAATTACTAATTGTTCAAAATACCTCAAATATTTGAAAGATGCCAACGCAGTAAATCTTTATAATATAGATTACGAAGAGGCATGGTGCACGTGTTTGAATGACTGTTATGCTGAGATGGTCCACACTAAGAGGAGAACTGAATGTCGCAAGACTGAATGTCGCAAGAACTGAATGTCGCAACAAACTAAATAAGTTACAGCCGCTCCCCAAGTTACGACCATCTCCACTTATGACCATCCACAGTGGATGAGAAGCTAGATATGAGCCAACAGTGTGCCCTTGTAGCCAAGAGGGCTAATGACATATTAGGTTGAATTAAGAGGAGCATTACCAGCAGATCCAGAGATGTCATTATCCCCCTTTATTTGGCTCTGGTGAGGCCACATCTGGAGGATTGTGTCCACTTCTGGGCCCCCCATTACAAAAAGGATATGGACGCATTGGAGAGGGTCCAACGGAGGACAACCAAAATTATTAGGGAGCTGGAGCATATGACCTATAAGGAGAGGCTGAGGGAGTTGGGTTTGTTCAGTCTGCAGAAGCAAAGAGTGAGGGGGGATTTGGTAGCAGCCTTCAACTTCCTGAAGGGAGGTTCCAAAGAGGATGGAGAGAGGCTGTTCTCAGTAGTGACAGATGGCAGAACAAAGAGCAATGGTCTCATGTTTTGGTGGGAGAGGTCCAGGTTGGATATTAGGAAAAACTATTTCACTAGGAAGGTGGTGAAGCACTGGAATGGGTTACCTAGGAAAGTAGTGGAGTCTCCATCCCTAGAGGTGTTGAAGTCTTGGCTTGACAAAGCCCTGGCCGGGTAGATTTAGTTGCGATTGGTCCTGCCTAGAGCAGGGGGCTGGACTTGATGACCTTCTGAGGTCTCCTCCAGCTCTATGATTCTATGAATATCTCATCCCGCTTTCAGCTCTCCCATGTAAATGCGTGTATAGGAGCTTGCTGGAGGGTCTTTGGACTCAATGAGAAAAAAAAATGGGGACATGGACTCTCTCCACTAATTTTGCCACCAACAAATCCCCCAACATAAGTCAGTATTCCTTGCACAGCCTCAATCACCCCCAGCCTTCAATGAAAGAAACTTATGGACAACAATAATCATGGAAACACTGAGGAACCACTAAGATACACTGTTAATTTTCTGACAGACACTGATTTTGACGCCAGCCCTCATGCTAAGTCCCATGTGTGGGGAGCTTGGGAGCCTAATGAAGAACTCATCATATGATGCACCCAAGTCTCAGCTCAGAGTTTCTGTTCTCCATGCAGCAAGGAAAAAATACCAAATTTTACCATCTGAAATGGAAACTCTACAATGTGAAGCATAAGGAAGTGAAATGTAACACCAGAATCTACTTCCTTTGCAAATGTAAAAAACAAAACAGTATCCACAGATGTCTCAATCTATAAGCCTCTGACTGCTACCTACAACTCCACATATTTATGCGGAAAAGTCTGTTCCACTTTCTATGTAGCTGTGACACACTAAGGACACTTCCCAGACCTGAAGAAGACCTCTGTGTAAGTTTAAAAGTTCTGAGTTCAAACAAAGATGTCACTGAGCTTGTTTCTCCATATCCCACCCACGGAGGTATAACTCTGCTCTGTGTGTGTGCATTCATTTTAGATTTGGCTGATATACAGAATACAGTTATTACATATTTGCAAGGATGTGAAGAGCACAGAGTAATGCAGCTAGAGAATGTATGTAATTATTTTCAGAGACTTTTTCATAAATGAGCATCAGTAATACAGATGAATTTGTAAATGTTTTTGTTAAACCCACCTTGGCATCTAGTGCTTTGTCTAATACAGATTAAGCTACAACATATCTTGCAAATGAAATCAAGCATTTATTTAAAAATAAATCATAAATATGTGCATAAAATCTCCCGTTTGTTGTCTCTTTCTAGAACTTATAATTCTATAATCCTCAAATGATGGGCTTGCCCCACAGATACTCATTTTAATGCAGGACTTGCAGCTTTAAGGATTTACTCTGTTAAGAATGAGTACACTCTATAAACAGGCTTTTAAAAATATAGGATATTTAGGCAATTAGAAAACAATTTAATTCATGCTTATTTGGTTACCAAAGAAAAAAAATGTTCAGCAAAGATATACAGTATAAATCAGGTCTTAATGTATTACTGCGCCATATACACAAGTCTTTTTTTTTCAATTTCTTTTCAAAAGCTAAATGCAGTTCCTTCAACTACTAAATTGCATTTACAAAAACTTTCATAAGAAAAGAATGTTTTATCTTTAAGTGTTGCAACATCACATAATAGGTAAAATTAAGGTAATTCATATAGACAAAAAATTGCCTTTCCTTCAGACTACAGAGCTGTTTTCTGTGGTGCTAATAAAATGGTGCACTAAGTATGTACAGTAAACTTCCGATAATCCGGCACCTTTAGGATCCAGGGAGTGCCGGATTATCAAATATGCCAGACTATCGGAAGAGGGAGCTATGAGGGGTCTGGGGTGGAGTGGGGGGGATGCGCCCCTCGGCGCTGTGGGACCAACCTGGCAGCACCCCAGCTGCTCTGCCCCAGGCATCCCTAAGTCAGCCGCTGCTGAAACTGACCAGCGGCTGACTCGGGGAAGCCGGGGGCACAGCAGCTCCAATTGTCCGGCTGCCTGGAGCACTTCCGGGTTCCGGATGGTGCCGGACCATTAGGAGAGCCAGACCATTGGATGACGGACCATTGAAGTTTTACTATATTGATATTTTATTAGATTATTTAAACACATCACAAACTGCCCTACTTTTAAAAATCCTGGACAATCCTGTGTGTCACAAAGCTGATTATCTGAGAGTTCCATTAAGTGTTATTGGAGTGACAGAATATAATTTAAGCATTGTCAATGACAGCAACAAACCAACCTTGCAGTGAAAGCTACTTAACCAGGCACTCCTGTTACTCAGAGGGAACTAGCAAGAACACAGTTCTAATGAAGTTAATCTTTGCCTTTTGCACTGTAGATTGGAGTCACTAGATAATTGTTATAGATGCTTTGCATTAAATATTAAGTAAAAGAGATGAGAACATATCAAAGAAATGTTATTTTCAGGTGGATTTTCCTTTTTGTTAATATTTAACATAAATTAAGATAATTTAATGACTTGCAAAATAAAACATACAGCCCTTAAACTGAATCCCGAAAGCCCATATAGGAAAAATATAACGTTTGGCTGACTTATTCCTCAGTGGAATTCAACTGGTTTTAGTTCCACAGTGGTTACATATAGGCCACTGTATGTTATTATCCATATTTTATGCTTCACAGGTGAATGATAGGCTACAGACAATTTGACTGGTTACCAGCAACAGTTGAGCAACAGGACCAGTCTTTTACATTCAGTGACAATTTATCATTGATAACTATTAATAAAATCAAACAAAGAAGTCGTTATGACTGGAACATTACTAACATGACATTTCCTAATGGCTTCCATTCTAAGACCTGTTTTCATTCTTTTGATATTTTCCAAACTTGGCTTAGTGTGTAAGCCAAGAACAGAACAAGTCTCTAATGTGTCCCAGCAACTTTAACAAAAGAGAAAATCCCTTCTGTTCTTGCAACCTTCTACTTGAGTCATCAATAGCATGTGCATTAAATAGAGACTGACTCATAATAAATATATTGCTGTGTAATTACATTTCTAATAAAGGAAAAACATTTAGCTTAAAATTCAGGCATTTTCTACCTTGCAGCCATAACATTATCTTTAAGCATACTTTTTGTATGTAATTTCCAAAGTAAGTCTTACATTATTTCGTGATAATATCAAATGTGAGGAAGTCTTCAAAGCCTTCATTTTGAAAGAGGTATAGGGGATTCATTTATATAAAATCATTGTTTTCCAAGGAGCTCCACACCTAAACCCCAGCAGAAAGCAAGAAGCCTACTCAAATCAGCTCTGCTACATACTCAAATGCAGTCAAGATTGGTCATTCCAGTCTACTCATTCCCACATTAGGATGAAATAATCAGGCAGAAATTATTGCAGTCTACATAATGATTTAAATGTACCAAATTGAAAAGTAAAAGTGAGACACAGTTCAGTATGTATTGAAAAGAATTTGGAAATATTTAAAAAGTTATGCAAATGTGTCAGTCTGAATCATTAAATTGTTTAAGAATTAAAAGGATAGAAGTGATAAGAGTAACATTATCAGAACTACCAAAATGCCGTTGATTAATGCAATGCATTTCAATTTTAATTGCAATTTTTTATTTGGCTAGTAATTAATTCCTTTCCAGGTGTAATAACATTAATTTTATACATCTCATTTTAATAAATTTTATGAAATGGTACAGTAGCATTCAATTCTTAACACAGTAGCACCTGCGCTTACAATGAACTTTCCTAATTTAATGCAGATCTACTTTGGTTCAATTTCCCCCAATTTATCTATAGCTAAAGAGGCTAGTGGTTAAGTGCTATCAGGTTTAAATATGCATAACCAAATTTTATGACAAAGGGGTTTTTTTCATAATATGGTGACTTTCTATATTTTTTATATTTGTCCAGATTTATTAGAGAGAGATACATCTGAGGGCACAGTATAACTGATACCAAATTTCAAAAAAGCATCACAATACTCAATAGCAATTTAGTAAGAACAACTTGTAATTGAACATCAAAACATAACAATTGAAAAATCAATACTAATAAATACATCATTAGGAATGTAATGGATATAAAATGGCACGCACAACATATAAAACTTCTGGCTTGGACATACCAATCACCTAGATTCTGAATTCAACAATTTTCAGGTCTATGCCTCAAAGAGATATCTATCAAAACTGTCCTTAATATGTAACATTCTAGCTGAGTTTTGAAACTGTACATCACCCCACAGCAATTTATACAAAGCTTCAGAGGATCTGCTTTTTGGTTTAGATAATCAACAGCACAGAGGTTCAAGTAAATGTCAACTTGAAAAGCAAACTTCTGAAAATGTTTTACCTACCATTGTTAGAAATGGCACCTAGAATTACTATAACTAAAAGACTGAAGATAAAAATATCTAGTGCTTTGGATAGTTTACTTTAAGCATTTGAGAGCATTTAGAAATAGTAAGTTTTGACAATTCTCATACATGATTAGTCATTTCTCCATATTTTTATGTAGATCTTTTACATAACAGTGAAGTGTGGGATGGGGGAAGACAGAGAAAAACACAACATTATGGTACCATGATTTCCAAGTGAGAAGTTCAACACCAGAAAGTGTATCTGTATAAATATGTATGAGACTAAATTTCTAGTTGGCTGTATCTCTTTAAGGGAACCTTATTTTTCAAATATTCTTTCCTACTAAATGTCTATACTTCATCCAAGTATGTAATATGGGAGACTGGGAGATAAGTACCTGGTTCACATGCTATTTCTGCAATCTGTGCTTATGTAAATGTTATGTAAAATATGCTTTCTGAAATCTCTTTTGTAAACCAAGAACTGTCACAGATTTAATAGAAGAAAAAGAAACTTTCTAAAAGTAAAGTAAATTAAAACATCTGTATCCTAAATGCCTGACAGGGATAGAAGGGTGCTGGTGTAGGATGGAGAGACAGACTACAAAATTAAGCAGGGATGAAAACAAATGTATTGTAAAGAACTAGAAGACTGACCAAGTATTGGCCAGGTACTGCAGGGCAGGGAAGGGGGCTGCTGGTGTGGGAGATGCAGAAGTCAGGAAGGGCCATGGGGATTGGGCCATGAGGCTAGGAACAGGAGGAAAGGGGGGAATGTTCAAGATTGAGGATTGGGGCTCATGGAGGGCTGCCCATCCGGTGGGGCTTTCTCTCCCCGCGACGACATGGAGCATTCTTTCTCCCCCCACGTTGGCCGCCAGGGGCTCTTCTCTCTCCTTCGCACAGACTACCTCCCCTTCTTGGCTGCCAGGTGTCTTTTCTCCCTCTCCTCCTAGCCCCTCAGGGCACGAGTGCCCTTGATTCTCTCCCCAGCGTCCTCCCCCTGGCCACCAGAGGCCTTGAGACTCTCTTCCCCCAGGCACCAAGGTCTTTTTCTCTCTCCCCTCAGTCCACCCCCACCCTCAGCATCCAGAGGCCTTCTCTCTCTCTCTCCCTCCCTTAAGAGCTGTGGTCATGGCTCAGGGAGGAAGGGTTTGGGGCAGGGCTACAATCTGGTCTGGTGGAAGCCAAGATGGCATAGCCCCAGACATGCTGGTTCTCTTGGTGGTACAGCTGCTCCCAGTGGCCATTCTCATATCAAATCCCTACCCTCTGTGTCCTTCCATTTCTATTTTATGGAAAATTGTACCTGTACTTGGCACAACCAAATCCTGACCTTGCTTTACCACTGGGATAAGAAGCAGCTGCATACCAAATTTGATGGTCCTAGCTCTTACTGTTTAAGGAGGAATTCTTGAACAAACGCACAGACATTTCTAAAATAGATTTTCTCCACACAACTGGTAGCAAGTTGCTACCTCAATACTTTCTCTTCTGGCTGAATGTATCATTGCAGTATATTTTCCCATGGATTATGTCTACACTTGCACCCTAGTTCAAACTAGGGATACAAAGGTAGGCATTCGAAATAGTAAATGAAGCCGGGATTTAAATATCCCGTGCTTCATTAGCATAATCTCGGCCGCGCGCTGTTTCGGAATCCACCTGATTCGAAAGTGAAAATGCACTCCAGGCCACATTAATTCCAATCAAACTGCTTGGTTTGAACTAACGTTATTCCTCAAAAAATGAGGAACAGCATGCGGCCAAGATTATGCTAATGAAGCACAGGATATTTAAATCCCGGCTTCATTTACTATTTTAAATGTCTACATTTGCATCCCTAGTTCGAACTAGGGTTTAAGTGTAGACATACCCTTAGATTCCCCAACATTCTTTTGGCCCATGCTTGACACTGAAGTCATCTGGCCCTCCAGCCAGAGCACTTTACAGTATTCAGCCCTTTCTATGGCCTCAGAGTCGGAATAGCCCACAAAAATGTAACACAACCATACCTTCAGCCTAAATGGTCTCACATCTAGCAATCATCTTTTCGGATGCATGCCTCTGATGCTTCCGACAGTCTTGTGCCACAATCCACCCAAAAATCCAAGGATAGACTCACTACTCCACATACATTCATGCCAGTAACTCATGTTTGCTCCTATCTCCTTCCTCATTCCCAGCCTTTCTTCAGGCTACTTCTCAAAGACAAAGGTAACTTCTCACTACTTGTCCATTTTGGTTTTTTTCTTTACTAGGACTTAACCCAGTCTTTTAGAGACAAAAACCCTACTTTTCCACAGATGGACTTTATTTCTAATTAGGCCCATGGCAATCCTAAAACAAGCAAGCAGGCTACTAGCCTTTCAGGCCCATATTAACCCCTTTTATGGCTTGTATGAGTAAAACATGTTACACAACTTAAGTTACACATCAAACACTATTCTTTCTAAAGAATTGGTACATCTATCTGTAGAATTTCAAAAGGAATAATAACCAAGATGTGGGGCATCGTTTGCAAGGGAAGAGGTGGAAATGTGACAGAGAGAAGGAAATGAAGAGCAAACCATTATGATATTCAAAACAAACTTGAAAAGTTTGCTCCTCATTTCCTTCTCTTTGTCATATCCCTCCATCCTTCACTGCATCTTCATTTCTTTCCTATCCCCTAGATATTTTCTCTGTTTCTCTTCCTGTTTTCTCCACAAAAGACTGCTTGGATGCATTACTCTTCAGTACCTCTTTGAAGAAGGGTCTGTTTTTTAAATCATCTTTTGTGTAACAGTGGCCCCAGTAGAAGCTGTTCAGGCTTAGCCTTCTTAGTTTTCATCTGCTTTTACAAAACTCTAAATTCTTGCAACATCTACAATGAACAATCTACAAAACAGCTGAAGACAAAAGAGGAGCGTTGATACCATATATTACTAGTCAATATAGACAACAGCCTGAGGATAAGTTATATGGAATTCTTTTCTAGAGGTAGGAAAGGATTAACACACATGCCAAAAGCTATTTCTGAGTTTAGAAGAGTTTTTGCTGAAGCTCTGTAGTTTACCTTTAAACAAACTCCTAAACATGTAGGCCTCAATTCTGCAATTACTCGTACATACAAATTCATTTACAAATCTAATCTCACTGACTTCTATGGAACTTCTTGCATTACAAATGATATGCACATCTCTCAGACGAGATCTGAACTAGGGCACAATGTCAAATTCCAGCTATATGAATAGTGTAGCTGGAGTCATTACATCTTAGATCTAGTTACCACAGTGTCTCCTCTGCGGGGAACGGGACAAGAGAATCTCTGCCATAGACTTCCCTTATGCCACTGATTCGGTTGAGTACCAGTTTTTACTAGATGAATAAAAATCAACCTTTGGGGGAGCGATCTCCACAATACCGATCTCCTGGTAAGAGTAGATAAGGCCTTAGGGTTAGCAGGTTTAGGGCTCTGAACTATTCAGTCAAATATCCACCAATATAAATATGAACAATATTATTCATGACTGTTTGCACTCTTTGGCAATAGAAAAACAAATATAATAAAATCAAGGATTGCCAACTCACCAAGACTGTCCTGGAGTCTCCAGAATTTAGAGATTAATTTTTAATTAAACAGTATGTCATGTGATTAAACCACCAAGAACATGCCTATTCAAAACTGGAAACTCTAACCAAAAAAGAATGATTGTAGATGCAAGAAAAAATAATTCCTGAAAGCGGGAGAAGGAAAAAAGCAATGGCTATGTTAAGGACGTTAAATTAAATTAAATTAAATTTAATTTAATCAAATAATCACAATGGATTTTCCATCGACTAGTCAATTGGTCAAAAAGCGGGGAGAAGGGGGGGGGGGCGCAGCGGGATTAACTCCTGGCATGGACACACTAACCCAGCTGTAGATCTGCCTATAAGCTCTTAATACATTTAAAAGGCTGCAGCGCAGCAGGAGGGCCCCAGCACAAGCTGGGACAGCTGATTCCTGGCTTGCACAGAGCCCACCTCCACTGCACACCAGCCTTTTAAATGTATTAAGAGCCTATCGGCTCTTTAAAAAGCTGAAGCTGTGACACCTGATTCCCTGTTGACTTTTAACACATTTAAAAGGTTGGTGCGCAGAGGAAATCAGCTGTCCCTGCTTGTGCTGCCTACCCCCCTCCTCCTCCTGCCCCTACTCCACTGTACTTTAGCCTTTTAAATGTATTAAGAGCCTACCAGTTGTTAAGACATTTAAAAGGCTAAAGAACAGCAGGGGTGGCAGGTGACCAGCCTGAACCAGGAATCAGCTGTCCCAGCTCCTGCCGAGTCCTCTGCTGCACTTCTGATTTTTAAATGTATTAAGAGCCAGCAGGATTAAATATTACACAATGGTTCATAATTTTATAATACTTGCATACTTCCACTTACCAGGTTAGACTTCTTATGAAGTATACATCCAAGTATCAGATCATCAATATAATATTTCAAGTTTTAATAATCATATGCACGCACACACACACACACACACACACACACACACATTCTCTCTCCACAGAGTACGTGTACACGCTCATATGCACATATCTATTTAGTGGCATTACAAAATGAATGGAAGGAAAATGAATATTCCATACCCAACTCACAATCTGTAAATAGAGTTCTCAGAATCTATTACCTTTGCAGATGCGCTGTAACAGTCTAGAGCTCTATCTCTAGGGTCAAGTAGCTTATGAGAGCAATCACCTCAAGACAGTTTTCAGAAGATCTTTGGCATGTTTGCTTTTCCTTCTCTTTCCAACTACTGGTTCTTAGTTCAGGATTCCCATCTCCATCACCGCTTTACACACACAACCAGCTTTTTCACTGCTCACATCTATTACTGCAAGAAAGACCATGGAGGATAGAAGACATCTACTCCTAAAATATTAGACCTTTCTGGCTTACTCTGGTACTTCACATGGTAGAATCATTTTTCTCATTTCTGATTTAAACGAATAGTGAACTATTTCCTCTTCCTTGCCTCACTTTATAAGGGTTTTGTCTGTCCTGCAATTCAAATGTGTGATGAGCCAACTGCCTGCATGCCAGTTCCTAGGGGTTTTTTTCCCCCTTTTGGGTACACTATTTTGTCTGACCCCAGAACTTCCTAGTTTCTTAATTCCCAGAATCTGTTCTTTCTTAGACAATCAAACTCTTTACCTATTGTTCCACTAGTGCACTAGGTTTTGTCTGTGGATTTTAAACATTTTCATATCTGAGAGGAACAATGGAAGTTATGACAGGCCTTGTCAATTCCTCCCTATTCATTAATACTAATTCAAATTAAAACAAAAAACAAAAAACCCACCAAAACCACAAATAGCTCCATTCTTAAGCCTAGCACAGTACTGTGAAAATCCAGACCCAAATGTAAAGAAATACTTTCATGACAAAAAATTACTAAGCTTTCATAATAATACTGTATAAACATGTTCACATTCTAAAATAAACTTCTATATGTAGTTTTTTGGCATATAGAGAAGTTTTAATAATATTCCAAACACAGAAATGTCATTATTACAGCATGACCATACCTAGTAAGACTATACAGTAGCTATTTGCTTTAAAGAAAAAGATAAACCATCTATATTGTTCAACTGAACATACATGCCTACATATGTAAACATACACATGTACACACACACACACACACACACCCCTCTCCTTATTCTTTGTAGACATCTATAAATATTTTGAAATATTAGGTAAAAATGTTCTACCAAGGACAGTAGTGGAAGTCCAGCAGGTTCAGTCATTTGAAAGTGTGCTATACAAGTTAAGAAGAAATGTGCTTTAAGAAACAATTCCACACTGTGAAGGGCTCCAGATGACACATGGATTGTCTTTATTTTTAATTCCTCAGATCCCACAGTGCAGTCTGAACAGTGGCCTGAAGATCCTATATTGTCCCTTGTTTAAAACTTGAAGAGATACTATACTTTCCACAAATGAGTCAAATTTCAGAATTGTTTTAAATACTGCATAATTGTGCGGGCAGAACAAACTTGTCACTAGTATTTCACAGTTTGCATTCAACAAATACACGCTGCAGACAGGAAATAAAATTCATTTGACATCTTTAGGTAACATGTTAAATAGAGACGCATCAATTAAGTATATCTTTATTTACTTGAAATATGTAAATTGCACAGAAAAATTTTAAATGGCAACAGAATGAGATTTCCCATGTTTAAATATACAAACAAAACATTTTGGTTGTCTTGTAAAGAGATAGATTTTAAAAATGCTAAACTTCCTCCTGCAGTTTTCTATGGTAGGGGGAACTAAGATAAATCTATTTATACAGAAAACAAAACCAATATGAAAGACTCAGGAAGCTGGCATAAAGTACAAATTAAAGCTTTATGCAGTGTACAGAACAGGCTTATTAACTAAGGAAGGAACAAATTATAAGCCCTTTACTCACATCCGTGATCAATGTCAATGGTACTATTTTTGAATAACGGCTCACCCTTCATATCCCAATATATGCAGATATATGTTTTATGCCACCATATATCACAAAGTTCTTAGGTACCAAAGCTGTAAAACAAAGCCTTTTAATACTTAGTTCTAAAGAAACTACACTACCCCAGTCTGTTTTTCCCCTCCAATTAAACAAAACAGAAGTCTTAACCACTTGCTAGGAAGTTTTCTTCGTGGTATTCTTCCAGCACCTGTCCCCAGCTCTGACAGAAATGCATCATTTGTATTATGTAATACTGAACATACCAAGAAATGCTACTGCAAGATGCAATAGTCTAGAAACATATCCAGGAAGTTCCTACTCACTTCAAATTTTGCAGGGTGGAATGCTGAAAGTTCTCAAGGTAGGTGAAAAGAAAAATAGACTACTCATTGTTTTGTTCAAGAACAGAGGAGAGAGGAAAGGCAGAAGACAACAACTAAGTTCAAGAGGGGAGAAGGAAAAACACCAAAAAGTGGAAAAAATGGTGGAAAGATGTGAAATGATTAGAGTAGGGACAGCGCATGGGAATGAGTGTGTAGTGGAGAGTATCAGCAGATGTTTCCTCCATTTTGACCCAGGAAGTAGACCTCTCAAATTTAGCTGATGCTAGAAATAAATCTCCAATTTCTGAAGACTAGTTCCGAAAGAAGAGAAATAGTTTCTCTGGAGATGTAAGAATATCCTTTAATGTGACAGAATAATGCTTTTTTATATTAAAATTCTATATAACATACAAATATGTATATGTATAGCAGAGTTTGACCCAAAGAGGCATTCTGGATCGACAAATTTTGTGCCTTTGAACAACCTATAATATACCACAAGAGTGACAACTGACATATAGAGTAACCGAGCAGACAGTTGAGATTAAGGAAGCATCAGCTGTTACAGATGGAATGATGCCTGCTGTGCCTTACTCCAGTGATTCAGAGCTCAATTCAATTAAATAGATTTCTACCATGACAATGTTGCACAACCCTAAGTGTCTTCTTGTACAGGCAAAAAGTTAATATTTATTGCTACTATGATAAAAAGCAGTCGTCGTTTGATTGGCGCAAAATTATCAAACCCATCGGGTGTGTCTAGACTGGCAAGATTTTGCACAAAAGTGACCGCTTTTGTGCAAAAACTTGCCAGCTGTCTACACTGGCCACTTGAATTTGCGCAAGAGTACTGACTTGGTAATGAACAAAATCAGTGCTTCTTGCGCAAATACTTTCACGCTCCCGCTCAGGAAAAAGCCCTTTTGAGCAAGAATACTTGCGCAAGAGGGCCAGTGTAGAGAGAGAAGAACTGTTTTGCGCAAAAAAGCCTCGATGGCTGAAATGGCGATCGGGGCTTTCTTGTGCAAAATCGCATCTAGATTGGCCCCGGATGCTTTTGCGCAAAAGCACTTTTTGCACAAAAGTATCCGTGCCAATCTAGACGCGCTTTTGCGGAAATACATTTAACAGAAAAACTTTTCTGTTAAAAGTATTTCCGCAAAAACATGCCAGTCTAGACGCAGCCAACACATACAGAAGATTCACCTATAGTTATCCTAGAGCACTATCTTCATTTTGCTAGTTGTTGCTTCTTTCTCTACCATATCTGTACATTTGCAGAACAGAAAATACTTAAGCAATCATGAATGCTTCAGTGCATAGATCAAAACAGCTACTATTGTTTGCCAGTCTTGCTACAGTACATGCATTCTAATGTTGGCCTCCATTATTTAAACAAAATTAAGTTTTGTGCTCTCTGCCAAGGGTTGTTTACAAATCATTGCTTTCTTCAATAACACCGCACACAGCAATATAACATCGAGAAAGATAATGTATTTTTAAGGATTTGCAATTACCATAAAGACATTAGCTTTGTAGCTACAACCAGGCAGGTTTAATACATGCTTTCCTGGGGTTACTTCTAAATCTGTCACCAAAAAAGCTTTTCTGGGTACACCATGACTGGGACTGACTAATTCAACAATGTAATTTATATTAGGAAGATGCTTTCCTCTTGCAGGCCTGTTCTTGCATTTTTTCAAAATCTTATTAGGACTTTTGGGGGAAAAATGTTCAACAACTGATGAGTGCTACACTTGAATATTTATGTTAAGAAATTATATTTAAAAATGCATAATTATGTTTTAGTGGAAGGTCTATCCATTAAATAATGATACCCAGTCATTATCCAGCCTTTTATACATCTTTGTGTTATCTTCTATTAAGAATACTGCATTTGTCCATACAGTCCCAGAAATTTGGTCCATCATACATATCTGAATTGTTTTATATTTACAGTTGTGTAACAGACTGACAGACAAATCTGAGGGTTTTTTTTTTAATCTCTATTGAATAGAGAGACATGAAGTCCACCTCATTAAGTGATCAGAGTTCCTCAGCTGACTTACAGTAAAATCAGTTATTGTTTCCTAAATATTATTTATATGGAGTAATACATCAAAGATATTTACGTAGGATTTAACCTGCTCTTGTTTAATACTGTAACAGCTAAATATACAATTTCTTCTTGATAAATGCTTACGTTACTTCTAAAACCTTACCCCATATTTGTCTCTGTTTTCATACATACATGCATGCATCACCACCAAGATTTTTTCCCCCCAATAAAATGAAGTGGTAAGACTAATATATATGCAAAGCATTTATGGAAGAAAGTTGTTAGCATCCATCCATAAGAAACATGGAGGTGGGATCTAAAGAACTTTGTACAGATATATAGATATATATATCTGTACATTAGCCTCAGCTCATCACTTAACCTTCATGGTTAGACGCTGGCTCCCTGTATGTACAGGGAGCCAGCTTAAAAACAGATTTTTTCCTTTACTCCAGTGGTTCCCAACCTGTGGTCTGCAAACTCCTGGTGGTGTGCAAAGGTACTGTGGGAGTCTACAGAAAGTTGGGAGCTCAGAGACTCCGTGCTGGCAGCCAGCAAGTCTCTCGGCCCGCGCTGCTTCCCAAACCGCGGGAAGCAATGCAGGTTGAAAGATGTGCTGGCTTCTCAAGTGGACTGAGGGACACGGCTTGGGAAGCAGCGTGGCTGATGGATGTGAAGGCTGCAGGCACAGCAATATTGTTGGAGAGGGGGTCGGAAGTGAGGACGGGCAAGTCCATAACATTTTACTAGATTGAAAAAGTGTCTGCATTCTGGAAGAGGTTGGGAACCACTGCTTTAGTCTATTAAAAACCTAATTGAAAATGGTGTCATAGTTGAGCCTACATACACTAACCATTTTGGAAAGCATCTTAAAATAATATAATTTATAAATGTAACCTTCAATTTGAAGATCTATGATAAAAATTTCACTGAAAACAATTGCAACTAGTGGAAATATACAGCTAAAATAATCCAAACTACTGTAATTCTGTCTTAATTCAGCTTCTGTACCCAAGGACTGGAAAATAGCTAATATAATGCCAATATTTAAAAAGGCCTCTAGAGGTGATCCCAGCAATTACAGACCGGTAAGTCTGGGCAAATTAGTTGAAACAATACTAAAGAATAAAATTGTCATATACACAATAGAACATAGTTTATTGGGCAAAAGTCAACATGGTTTCTGGAAAGGGAAATCATGTCTTACTAATCTATTAGAGTTCTTTAAGGGGTCAACAAACATGTGGACAAGAGGAATCCAGCAGATACAGTATACTTAGATTACCAGAAAGCCTTTGAAAGGTCCCTCACCAAAGCCTCTTACATAAATTAAGTTGTCATGAGATAAGAGGGAAGATGCTTTCATGGACTGAGAATTGGTTAAAACACAGGAAACAAAAAGTAGGAATAAATGGTACATTTTCAGAAAGGAGAGGGGTAAGTAGTGGTGTTCCCCAAGGGTCAGTACTAGGAGCAATCCTATTCAACTTATTCATAAATGATCTGAAGGAAGGGGAAAACAGTGAGGTGGCAAAGTTTGCAGATGATATTAAACTGCTCAAGGTAGTTAAGACTAAAGCAGACTGTGAAGAACTTCAAAAAGATCTCACCAAACTAAGGGACTGGGCAATAAAAAGGCAAATGAAATTTAATGTGGATAAATGTATAGTAATGTACAGTAAACTTCCGATAATCTGGCACCTTTAGGACCCAGGGGGTGCCGGATTATCAAATATGCCGGACTATCGGAAGGGGGGGCTATGAGGGGCCTGGGGTGGGGTGGGGGGATGCCACCTCAGACCTCTCATAGCCCCCCCCCTTCCGATAATCCAGCTCTGCCCCAGGCGTCCCTGATTCAGCCGCTGCTGGTCAGTTTCAGCAGTGGCTGAATTGGGGACGCCTGCAGCAGAGCAGCTGGAGTGCTGCCTGGTTGGTCCAGTAGTTCTTGGTCATGCCTGGGGAAGAGCAGCTGGGGTGCTGCCGGGTTGGTCCTGCAGCGCCGTTTCCCGGTGCTACTGGACCAACCCGGCAGCACCCCAGCTGCTCTGTCCCAGGTGTACCCAAGTTAGCTGCTGCTGAAACTGATCAGGGGCTGATTCCAGGAAGCCGGGACAGAGTTGCTCTGCCTCGGGCTTCCTGGAGTCAGCCACTGGTCAGTTTCAGCAGTGGCTGAATCAGGGACAGCTGGGGTGCTGCCGGGTTGGTCCCGCAACCCCGAGGGGCAGCGCTACGGGACCTACCCGGCAGCACTCCAGCTGCTCTGCCCCCGGCTTCTCCGATTCATTATCAAATGACAAAGGGATGTCATTATTCCCCTTTATTTGGCTTTGGTAAGGCCACATCTGGAGTATTGTGTCCAGTTCTGGGCCCCCCACTACAAAAAGGATGTGGACGCATTGGAGAGGGTCCAGCAGAGGGCAACCAAAATGATTGGGGGGCTGGAGCATATGACTTATGAGGAGAGGCTGAGGGACTTGGGTATGTTTAGTCTGCAGAAGAGAAAAGTGAGGGGGGATTTGATAGCAGCCTTCATTTTCCTGAAGGGAGGTTCCAAAGAGGATGGAGAGAGGCTGTTCTCAGTAGTGACAGATGGTAGAACAAGGAGCAATGGTCTCAAGTTGTGGTGGGAGAGGTCTAGGTTGCATATTAGGAAAAACTATTTCACGAGGAGGGTGGTGAAGCACTGGAGTGGGTTACCTAGGGAAGTAGTGGAGTCTCCATCCCTAGAGGTGTTGAAGTCTCAGCTTGACAAAGCCCTGGCCGGGTTGATTTAGTTGGAATTGGTCCTGCCTAGAGCAGGGGGCTGGACTTGATAACCTTCTGAGGTCTCTTCCAGTTCTATGATTCTATGATTCAGCCGCTGATCAGTTTTAGCAGCAGCTGAATCGGGGAAGCTGGGGGTAGAGCAGCTCCAATGGTTCAGCTGCCCGGAGCACTTCCAGGTTCCTGATGATGCTGGACCATCAGGAGTGCAGTACCATCAGATGCCAGACCATTGGAGTTTTACTGTACGTTGGAAAAAATAACCCCTATTATACATATAATAAGATGGGGGCTAATTTAGCTAAAACTAATCAGGAAAGAGATCTTGGAGTCATCGTGGATAGTTCTATGAAGACATCCACGCAGTGTGCAGTGGCAGTCAAAAAAGCAAATAGGATGTCAGGAATCATTAAGAAAGGGATAGAGAATAAGACAGAAAATACCTTATTGCCCATATATAAATCCAGGGTACACCCACATCTTGAATACTGCATACAGATGTAGTCATCTCAAAAAAGATATTCTGGCATTAGAAAAGGTTCAGAGAAGGGCAACTAAAATGATTAGGGATTTGGAAAGGGTCCCATATGAGGAGAGATTAAAGAGACTGGGACTTTTCAGCTTGGAAAAGAGGAGACTAAGGGGGATATGACAGTGGTATATAAAATCATGAGTGGTGTGGAGAAAGTGAATAAGGAAAAGTTATTTACTTGTTCCCATAATATAAGAACTAGGGGCCACCAAATAAAACTAATGGACAGCAGGTTTAAAACAAATAAAAGGAAGTTCTTCTTCACACAGCACATAGTCAATCTGTGGAAATTCTTGCCTAGGGGGTTGTGAAGGCTAGAGCTATAACAGGGTTCAAAACAGAACTAGATAAATTAATGGAGGTTAGGTCCATAAATGGCTATTAGCCAGTATGGGTAAGGAATGGTGTCCCTAGTCTCTGTTTGTCAGAGGGTGGAGATGGATGGCAGGAGAGAGATTGCTTGATTGTTAACTGTTTGATTCACTTCCTCTAGGGACACCTGGCATTGGCCACTGTTGGTACATAGGGTACTGGGCTGGATGGACCTTTGATCTGACCCAGTATGGCCATTCTTATGTATGTTCTTATGTTTTACATTATGTTTCTATTTTTCCAAACCACAAATGAGAGTTAGGTGCGCGCAAACCCATGATTTCCAGTAAAAGTTGAACATCTCACCTCACCGGTGAAAGGCTGTTAAATTTTTCACATAGTTAAGGAAACAATTTTAAAACATTTTATTTTTCTAAGGCCATGTATGGAGGGTTCTCTAGCCATTAAGAAATTCATACTTTTAAGCATTGTCTACATTTTTAACTTCGTACTCTTGCTTGGTTCTTCCTGCTCTCCTACACATTCCACTTGTTTTTGATTTGTGTCCAGTGCCTTTGGTCTTAAGACTGACCCACTGGCAACATACCTATAATTAGGGGGCTCGAGCACATGACCTACAAAGAGAGGCTGAGGGATCTGGGCTTATTTAGTCTGCAGAAGAGAAGAGAGAGGGGGAATTTGATAGCAGCCTTCAACTCCCTGAAGGGGATGGAGAGAGGCTGTTCACAGTAGTGACAGGTGGCGGAACAAGGAGCAATGGTCTCAAATTACAGTGAAAAGGTGTAGGTTAGATATTAAGAAAAACTATTTCTCTAGGAGGGTGGTGAGGCACTGCAATGAATTATCTAGAGAGGTGGTGGAATCTCCATCCCTAGAGACTTTTTAGTCCCAGCTTGACAAAACCCTGGTTAGGATGATTTAGTTGGGACTGGTCCTTCTTTGGGCAGGGGGCTGGACGATGACCTCCTGAGGTCCCTTCCAGCCCTAGGATTCTATGATTCTGTGATCTATATTTGGGGTAGCGGGAAGACATAGTATAAAAACTAGGTAGGAAGGTCACATATTGTTAGATTCTTTCTAAGTGTCATTCACAAAAGGCCAAAATCTCACCAGAAGAGAGCTCCCTGACAAGTAATTTTTTTCTCAATTACACATGCTAAAAGTTCTTAATCTTGTCAGCTGTACCACAATTTGACAATCATAAAATCAGGCATACGGTTAAACAAGAAAATGAATACATGAGATCACAGAGTACTAAATCAGTTGGGTTAATTTGATCTCAAATTCTCTATAGAAACAGACTTTGTGGTGAACCAAGTAAAGCTTACAGCTAGACCCATACATCATATTTTTTATATTCTGTTTCAATTATTTATTTTATTGCCAATCTATGATATATGGAGAATCATCAAAAGTTGTTCTTTTCTTGCAAACCAGAGACTCATCAATCCCTGTCAGCAGCTTTACCAAAAAAGGAGGGTCCCCATGCCCCTTGTTTAGGCCAATATATGTCTACATCTACTATGTGCTTATGTAATGCATAAACAGTTCATGTAACTGTTTCCATTTTGGCATAATCAATAAACCAAAAAGGAAATAAAATCCACCCAAAGCTCAGTTCCCTCCTTTCAAATGATGAGAACTAAAACATAAGTCCAGTTAAAACAGCAGTCAAGATGTATCCCTTAACATGTACTAAAAATAAACTTTCTCCAGTGCAGTCCTCATAGCAAGAAAACAGTATATTATTAGGATTCAGACAAACTATGTGAATCCAGTACCTATTCAACCAACTGTCAAGAGCCAAAACTCTAAACTGCCCATCTCCTGGTTGGTGTATGTTTCTCTCTACCTGGAACAATGGGGTTTGTTTCCTCTCACTCCTCCCGTATTCTATTACACCTACTGATCTTTGCAGAATGTAGTTCACCCACATGTTATTCCCTCTCTCCCCCCCTCCGCCCCCCCCACATGGAATAGCTCTGTTTGCAAATGGACTTCAATCTCAGTATTTGATCATTTCCTTCCCTCCCTGCCCCAAATCCAAAATGCAAATTCTATTACTTTAAAGGGGAAAAATTCAAACTTATTGTGAGCATTGCCTGGTTATCTTTCTTTTCTCAGCATTTATTTGAACACAGACAGACAGACAGAGAGAGAGAGAGAGAGAGAGAGAGTGTGTGTGTACGCGCACACTTGTGCGCACATAAATTTGCTAAAAGGTCATCAAACTAATAAAGCATTTTTCTGTAGCATACATATTAATTATAAATCTCAGTTTATAGTGTAAGTCTTGATAAGGGATGCTACAAAGAAACCAAAATAAATATGTTCTTGGAAAACAAGTATCAAAAAGTAGATTCAGTTCTGTATTTTAAAGTTTTTAAAAATTTCAGTTTTCTAGCTTGTAGTGTTAACAAAATTGTATTGGATGTAAAGTGTCACAGAAAACTTCTAATACAAGGCTGTTCTTGGTTCCTCTGGCACCCTCAGGACCTGACTGGTGCTTAACGAGGGGATTTGCTAGACCAGGGGAGGTCCCTCCCAACATGGCCCATGCTGTACTGCTGCTCCCAGCTACGGCTCCAGCCTAGACCCACTGCTTCCTGCCTGGCCGTGGCCACTGCTGCTGCTGTGCCTTGAGCTCTGAGGCCACCTATGCAGTTCCCAAGCTCTGCGGCCAGAGTTCTACAACTGTCACTGCTGGGCCCTCTCTACCACCTGGCCACAGGGGCCAGAGCTCCCTGCTGAGCTGCTCATGCCTCCGCGCCCTGGCTCCCGGCTAAGTCTCCATGCCCCCTCTGCTGCTCCTGCCACGCAGCCAACCTCCCCATACCTGGGTTCTGTTGTCCAGGAACATCTGTGGTCCTTACTGGACCAGAGTGTCCCAGTTAAGGGAGGTACAACCTGTGTATTTATGCAATAGAGCTCATGCAAAGGCTTTCAGAACATGACACAGACAATTTCTGATTATCCACTTTGAAAAAAAGTTGTTTTTTAATAAGCAAATAGAGCAGTTGTTAACAGTGATATATGAACTTTTCCCAGTTGAAAACAAGATTAACAGATTCCTCTAAAGAAAGTTGAAAAGTCAAATATATTCATGTTTCTTGTAAAGAGAAGGGCAGGATTCTCCTGAAACTCTCAAAGAAAGGAAGTATTACCAGCCTCCAGGAAGCCAAGCAAATCACAGTGATATAAAGTGTGTCACATTTTTTTTCCTATGGAATTTCTGGCTTTTGTGTATTTCTGCAACAGAACTGTAGGCCACATAATACTGGCCAATAGAAAAATTGGTGAGTAGTGATCATAGATAGTGGTTTACTCATGGTGTACTTTCCCATAACAATTAATAAAACAAGAAATAGGGACAAAAATCAGAGAAAACTAATAAATTTAAATATAACATGAAAGGACATAGAAGGTATTTCATTTGTGAAACATTCTTCTAATGGTACAGTGAATTATTTAAAGTCTTCAGAATGATAAGAGTCTATTAACAGGAATACAACGCATTTAAAATGAAGGTCAAGCATCACACAAACTGAACAAAGCAAATCCAAACATGTGCCCATTATGATTAGAAATTATAGGGGTCTTGATTTATAATTAGCTGTCTTTCAACATGAGATAAATATTGACTAGCAACTTAAAAACCTAAACTAGTCTGGACTGTTATAATAAGGCTGATAACTGGTTTCAAATGTAAAATTGGTTTCAAATGTAAAATTTAGTTTATTTATAAAACAAAAAATCACTATCTAATATAGTTCAATTTCTTACATCACTTCAAAACCATTACAAGTGACTTATACACTGTATTGGGGGGGGGGGGGAGAGGAAGCAACTGGTCCAGTGGTTGCCAGAAACAAAATGAAGATCAAGGACACAGTGGACATGAATATTGAAGTATCCTGTGAAGCCACTCCAGATGAGGGCTCAGATGCCCTATGAAAGCAAAATATGGCAATGCATGTCATGCACCATTCTGGATAAAGAGTATTTCACTTACATACCAGCACCTGGCATTTCTTTTATGAGTGTGCATGCATGTCCGTGTGTGCATAAACCACTAATATCACACATTGTTTAAGATTCTTCCATATCAACCACTACAGTGTAAGTGAATCTTAGATAAATTGCATATGACTTTTCATTGTCGTCATTCTAGAAATTGAATTCTTAACAAATGATATGCAGCTGTTGTTATTGGTAATAAGTAAAACAAAATCATCTAAGGAACAAAAAAATATGAACTGAAAGAACTATACAAGTGCAAAAACCACTTCTTAAACAAAAATCTCTTTTTTAAAAGGAAGTAATAAAGAATTTATAGAGTGAAAAGTAAGAATCAAGTATCTGCTAATTACTCAAGTATAATGATAGTTTCAGTAAAAAAAATATGAATCAAAAGGCTACTGAAATCAATACCACAGTTCAACATTTTACAAGGTCAAGTAATTTTTGTCTGACTACTTTATGATTTTTTTTTTACCCAATGCAAATCAGAATGTCCAAGACACAAAACAAAGAGGATTATAAAGGAAATAGAAAAATTGCCCTCATCTCTAGCACTGATAATAGTTGTTTCTACAATAACAGACATCATTGCCAACTCATCTTCAATTCCATTAATTTTACTTCTGTTAAGCACATGCTGGTTTGATGTATCACATGGGGAAAATGTACTATTTTCAATTACTATTCAATGGTAAAAGTTATACTTACAGGTATGGATTAATGACACTACTGTGTCAATTCACATTTTTAATTTAGCTATGTTTTGGATTTTTATTCTAATGGATATGAATGGTAACTAGTATATTTTAACATTACCTGACAACAAAGGACATTTGATGTAGTCTTCATCCACAAAAATAAATATCTTATTACAACCTAGATTATTACAAAGAACAGTTTACTATTTTCTTTCCAAATCTACCACGGGAAAAAATTAGCATTAAAATAATTTAATGGAAATAGAGGTCTTAAAAAAGTTTGGTATGTAACTGTCCAACTCAAGTAAGAAGCAATCAGTGCCTTAGATACTGTAACTGGAATGTATCTGAAACCATAATTAGCTATGCTTCAACAGTTATTTAATTCAGTAGAATACAATTTACAACACTAGTGAATTTACATATACTATTTATACTGACAGTTATTCATAAACATATTACCCGAACTCTAAGAATACCTTCCTATATCTACATTGTGCAGGAATACTATACCTCTATAGTCTCTCTCACATATTAACAACAATTTGTTTCCTGCATAAAGTATTCATTTCCCACTAGATGAAAATTGTACTGAAAAGTGAAAGGAGTTTGATTTAAAAACGGTCAGCCTTTCCTCACTCTTTAAACTGCTATTACTACATGATAGTATTCCCCAGCATATTGTTTTTATTTTATCTGAAGTTGGTAAAATCTTTGTGCTGAATCCTTTGAGTCTCTCTCTAGTGAAAGATGTCAGTTGAGTGTTGTGTGGAGAAAAGGAGGAAAAAATAGTTATCCTTCAAGATGTGTTGCGCACACACCTAAAAGGAATAGATATGAGCAACGTGTGCACGGTGCCAGAAAGTTTTACTCTAGGTGAGCTGTGAAGCCCCTACAGTGGTGCCGGTGCTATTTATGACCCTGACGACCCACTGCCCCTAAATTCCTTCTTGCCAGCTACTCTGACAGTAGGGAAGGAGGATAGGTATGGAATAGCTAAGAGCAACACAGCTTGAAGAACAACAGTTACAAAAGTGAGTACCCAGTTTTTTCTTATCTGAGTGCTTGCTCACATCTATCCCGATTAGGTGATTCACAAGCCTTACCCAGGAGGAGAGATAGAAATCAAAGCGTAGCTGACTTGAGAACCGCGGTACCAAAAGTTATAACCTGTCTGGATTATTGTGTGATGGAATATTGTGATGTGAATGTATGTACTGAAGACCAAGCTGCAGCTCTACAGATTTCCTGCAGTGGTATATGAGCTTTTTCCCTATGTTATACAGATTTTATGGAGGAAATCAGTGTCTCTCAAATTAGAGGTCCTGACCCAAAAGGGAGTTGAAGGGGGATCACAAGACTATTTGAGAGATCACAATATTACCACTGTTCTGTGCTACCTTCAGAGTTGGGCAACAACAGTGTGGTGTTGTCCAGGTGCCAAGTTCTGAAGGCAGAATGACCAGCAGCAGTGCAGAAGGATGGTAATACCATACCATGCCATCCTTATTTCTGGGCTGCTGCTGCTGGCAGCAGCTCTGGCTTCAGAGCACAACTCCCTGCCAGCAGTTGCTGTTCTCCAGCTGCGAAGGCAGCATCACCACCAGCAGCAGTGCAGAAGTATGGGTGACAGTACTACAATACACTCTACAATCTCCTTATGACACCTCAACCCAACTCCTTTTTGGATGAGGATCTCTACAATTATAAAACCATGAAACGTCAGACTTAAATAACTAAAATCATTAAATTAATGATTTTTCAATTCCTATGGCTGTGAAACTGATCATAATGGGCCTGAATTTGATAGGACCCTTCAGATCATCTAGCCCAGAGGTTCACAACTGTATCCCATTTAAGAGTCTGTGTTCCCCCAATTTCACCTAACTTAAAAGCTACTTGCTTACAAAATCAGACAAAAATAAAAAGGGGTCACAGCACACTATTACTGAAAAACTGCTTACTTTCTTAATTTTACCATGTAAGTATAAAATCAATTAATTTCTATATAAATATTGTACTTACAGAAAAACGAGGAAAACCCACTCTATGATTTTAAGGTGCTAAAGGACCACTCTTTTTTAAAAAAATTACGAACACAGCTACCCCTTTGAGGCTATTGTACTTATATTTCAGTGAAATGCTTCAGCCTGTTTGTCACTTGTGAGCTTTGTCTGAAACCCAAACCCCCAGTGACATGTATCTTAGCTTTGCAGGAGTCCTTACAATTGCTCTGATTGGCACCCCCTAATATACCCCTTGTACTTGCCATCTTCCTAAATCTATCCCATAACATCCCTCCTCCACGAGGCTCCAATCCCCAGGCTGAGAAACAACGATCTACTTGAGTATCTCCTGGAAGTGACTTGAATATCTCCTGGAAGACCTCTGCATAACCCCCAGCTATACGCATACTCCTGGTTGAGAACCACTGGCCTTATCTCCAATATATCAAGGTCAGCAGCATCACCCAGCACTGACGTACTAAACCCAACAACTGAAATTTAAACCAACTCTTAGGAATTATTTGAAGGGAAATGTATAGCCTATATTACATGGGAGTTCAGACTCGATCACCACAACGGTTCTTTCTGTCCTTGAAATCTACAACTAGGAGCGAACTGAATAGAAATGTGATATTCCCAGATGATAACAGCAATGCATTTTGTTCTTCCCACCTCTACAGGCCTTTGCAGATATCACACTGGCTGTGATCTGAGCCCAACCAACTGTGCACATCATGTGTTTTACCTAAATCCTTGAGGCACCTGGCGCTTGTCACAAACCTCTAGTTAAGAGTCAGAGTAGGTCAACTATGTTCTAATGTATTCAATATTGTGACATCCATCAAGGAGTGGTAACACTGACTCAAGATCACTGTAGTAAGTTGAGGGTCAGTAACATGAAGTCAGCAGGCCTAAATAGAGCCTTACAATCTAGTGAGCAAGACTTTGGTTCAGTAACATAGGAGCCAAGAAAGAAGCCCTATTGATAATTGTGCGATTGTGTAAGTTAGGTCAAGCATGGAAGGACACAGAGAGGCACTGGGTACAGACTGTAAGCCAAAGGAGAGTAATGGAACATCTTAATAAGAAATGTCTTGGTACAAAGACTCCCTAAAAACTAATGCACATACCGACCTAGGTTCAGGACAAGGTCGGAATTGAAGCATGAAGGATAGTAAGTAAGCCCCCCTTCCATAAGGTGAGGGGTGGTAACTAGGCAACAGAGAGTGGTAACCTGGCACGTAAAGAAATGATGTAAGTTGTTTGTACCTCTGTATAAAAAGGACACTGCAGAGGGTGCTCTCTAGCCGACCTTGGAGGGTGAGGGGGGGCGCACTAGGCGCCTGAACGGCAGGTGTCATTGCCTGACCTTACAGAACACACAGTAGCTTAACTTTGACTAACTGCTGTTAGTATCTGATATATGGCAATAGGCCTGCCCGGTGTTGGTACCTTGTCAACGCGGGCCATAGCGCCAAGTGGTATAACATTGGACTGATCTCTGTTACCGACTGGTAGAGCTTTGCATTTGACAATAAACCTGCTCAACTGATTTTAAACCTTGCCTGCATCTGTCGTTTCCGGGGCCTCTCAGAGATCTCCTATGTTGACCCAAGTGCACGGGGTCTAACACTCCAGATAAAGGGAGTACCGATTGTTACGCACGCAGCCGAAAGTTTATCATCACCGACAGAGTAGAGATCCCGTCAGGAACGCACCAGGACAACCCTGACCAGACGATGCTGACACTGACAGTCCACCAAAGGTACCGAGGTACGAAAACACCGAGGTATGACACAGGAAACCAAGAAACAGAAGATCTCCAGCTACGTCCCTTCCTTCAGCCTTTGGGCACACAGACCTCTTATCATAAATGGGGTAATGCTGAGTTGTCTACGTTGGCTGATTATCAGCTGGGGATTCTCACATGGTGGGACACTAATATGGGTATTAAAAAGCAGCATGGCATAGATTCTGGCCCCAGGTCTGCAGCTATAAAATAATAAAAGTTGTCATGGCTTAACCTTACCTTGCAAAGAAAGCTGATGTTAAAACCCAGCGACTGAGCATTTCTTGAGCCTGAATTCATGTAGTTTCCAACCAACAACACTAGCTCTAGCAACCTGTTAAAGCTCTCACTCTTCTTCAGCTCCTCACAGGCTAGTGTTACTGCCATTATGCCAGGTCTAATGTTGTTTACATGTTCTTCAAACATCAGCTTGAAAAGGATGCCATTGAGGCGTGGCCGTAACATTTTCACTGAGCTCATCTGCAAGAGAAAGAATGCTAAGTGAGAATACAAAGAATAAAAAAGCTTTTGTATGCAGCATATCTTAATTTTATAAACAATATTCCCTTTCCAATATGAATTCATAGAGTACAACTGCATGCTCATTGTTCTGAGTAATGTGTATTTCCGCACATACAAGGATTTCACAGAATAATGTCTTTTTCAGTTTAACCCATTAATCGCAAAAAAAGATTCAACATTTTATTCATATTTTCTAGAGTTAAATTGTTTTATAAGCATTAAAAACAACCAACACCTCCCAACCCCACAACCACCATCACCAACCAGTACTGAATATTCTGCCAAAATACTTCCCTGAGGTGAATTAGATGAAAGCCATGTACGTGGATTGCTAAAAACTACAGATTAAATAAAATATATAAACTGTCACAAATACTGTCATGGACATCATGCTTCCAAAAAAAGTGTCCATTAAGATGCTTAACACATTCTAAATCTACCTCTTACTTTTGCACTTGTTACATTTAGAAACAGAAAACTAGAAAACTGTATAATTTATAATCCCTTTTAAAATGTTCATGTTAAGTAATTATAACATAATTAATATGATGTCACTTTGATGTACCACATAAATTTTAAAGCACTACATATAAGTTTGTCCTCTCAACAGTCCTTCTGCTAATTATTTGGTTTACTATTTTTGCACTGGTATATTTCCATTACCTATTTATCTAGCGCTCATTATTAGTTCTATTTCTTGTGAGAACAATAACTCCAATACTGTACATATAGCCAGCATGTAGCCATTTAAAACACAACATGAAAAACAGAGAAAGTGTCTGCAGCTAGTAAATTCCTTTTAGTGTCAGATCATTTTGGATGCCATGATCATTTTCCATGCATCAGTTATCTTAGTGAAGTATTCAGCCCCTAACCTTAATAGCAAATACTTGAGAAAAATATGCAAACATCAATAATCTCTTAGCCTCAATGTTGTGGCAACAAACTCCACATGGAACTGCAAATATCTGTAATACAGGGGTTCCTGACTGTAGGATGGTCCCCGCTGGGGGTCATGAAGGAATGTGTGGTGGGTCTGGGACATCCTCCTCCCCCATGGGAAATGGGAAGGAATGTTAACCAGCCTCTCCCCACCCCAAGCTCTACTTCGGTTGTGTCTACAGCTGTGCTACCAGCCCAGCACCTCACCCTATCCCCAGCCTCACCATGGCTTTCATCCTTGCCCTGTGCCAGCCCTTGACCTCTGCTGCTGGCTGCAGTCCAGTGCCTGGCCTGGGGACGAAGCTGTGAAAGAAGCTGCATCTGGCCACGGGAATGGCTGCTCTCCCACCCGTAGCCCAGCTCTGCCCCTTCCTTGATGCCAATACCACTCCTGGCCCCTAACATCCCCTACAGCTGCAGTCTCAGTCAGTTTATAGAATCATAGCTTTAATGTTTGCAAGTATTATGAATGATGTCTTTGCTCAATTAAAAATAGTGCAGCTATTGAGAAATATCCGAAGTGTAAATGTGGTGGTATCAAAGTAACTGTTTTTGAAGAAGTGTATCAGAAGGACAACAGATTGAGAATCAAATATTTTAAGTACTACAGTACTACAGTCTATAAGGGCACAACTAGACTATGTCTTAATTTCGAAAGAGGATATGCAAATTCAAGTGGATCAGTCTTCTTCCTATCACATTTTTGAAAGAGGGTCTTTTGAAAGTGAAAGTAGTTTGGATGCTCTTTTTGGGAAGACAAAAAAACCCACCTTTTTTTAAAAAAAAACGCTCTTCCTAAAAAAGGAGGTTTACGCGGTTTTTCGAAAAAGGGTTTTTTTCCCCCAAACAACCCCGCTGTCCAGACTACTTTTGCTTTCGAAAATGCGACCAGAAGAAGATATGCAGAAGATATTCCTGGAGTTTGCATATCCTCTTTCAAAATTAAAAAGTAGTCTAGACGTTTCATATGAAGAGGAAACTTACCAATAGCTCAACCAAATATTAATTAAAATATTAAGGGAGTTTTGCATCTATGTGGAATTCATTGCCCCAACAATGAGTCCAAAAGCTTATCAGGATTCAATTAAAAAAATAAAAAGAACCTATTGGACATTTATATGGCTAACAAGAATATCCAGAGCAGTTATAGAAAGTTAATTTTTTTTCTAGGAATTAGCTTGTGGTCCACTATGACCCCTAGATCCCTTTCTGCAGAACTCCTTCCTAGACAGTCGCTTCCCATTCTGTGTGTGAAACTTATTGTTCCTTCCTAAGTGGAGTACTTTGCATTTGTCCTTATTAAACTTCATCCTATTTACCTCAAACCATTTCTCCAGTTTGTCCAGATAATTTTGAATTATGACTCTCTCCTCCAAAGTACTTGCAACCCCTCCTAGTTTGATATACAGGCAGTCCCTGGGTTACGTACAAGATAGGGACTGTAGGTTTGTTCTTAAGTTGAATTTGTATGTAAGTCGGAACTGGTACATATTGTAGGGGAAACTCTAGCCAAACATTTTTTTTAGTTTTGGATAGCATAGGGAAAGGTTAACTCCCCTCTAATGTTTGTTTTGCTGTCTGTTCCCCTGTTCAGAAGATTTCACATCTATTTCTGTCCCTGTGACAAACTCAGGACTAAAGGAGTAACTCATCAAATACCAAACAGCTCTGCACCATGCTTTGAGCTAATAGCTTTATTTCCACACACCACCCAGGGTTCTAGGAGGAGGGTCCTTTTTTTGCTAACACAATGAGGCCAGCACTTTGTTTGTTTTGGTGGAGTCTTTGTTTGCCCAGGGAGCCCAGCATGTATAGGGGGAGGAGGGGTGGAGAGGCTGCTTTTGTCTGCTGTTCGGCAGCCTGTTGCTCAGGGGAGGGGGCAGCCTGTTGCTGGCAGGGGGGGAGGGGGGAAGCGTGCAGGATGCGAGGCCGCGGGGGGGCGGGGGGGCAGCGGGCGTGGGGAGGCACTTTTCCTCTGCCCGGCAGCTCTGCGGGATCCCTGTCCCTGGGGCCAGCTGCTGCAGGCAGAGGCCAGGTGGAGCCGGTCGAAGAGGAGGAGGAGGTGGATTCTAGGATCCAGGTGAGCGAGCCCCGGGGACGCTGCTGCGCTCCGGGAGCCTGGCATGTATAGAGGGGAGGAGGGGCAGAGAGGCTGCTTTTGTCTGTTAGGCAGCCTGTTGCTCAGGGGAGGAGGCAGCCTGTTGCTGGCAGCGGGGGTGGGGAAGCACTTTTCCTCTGCCTGGCAGCTCTGCGGGACCCCAGTCGGAGCTGGCCCGAGGAGGAGGAGGATCCTAGGACCCAGGTGAGCGAGCCCCGGGAATGCTGCTGCGCATGTGCGGGAGTTGCCTCACCCCGTTCGTATCTAGGGATCCGACGTAAGTCGGATCCACGTAAGTTGGGGACTGCCTGTACTCTGCAAACTTACATTCAATGTCAACAGCTAACTGTTGATGAAGATATTTAACAGAAACAGTCCCAAAACAGACCACTGTGGAACCTGACTTGTTATGCCCTTCCAGCAAGACTATGAACCCTTAATAGCTACTCTGAGAACTGCTATACAGCCATTTATGCACCCACCTTATAACAGCCACTATCTAGGTTGTATTTCTTTAGTTTATTGGTAAAGGTGGTCATGTGAGGCCATATCAAATACTTTATTAAAGTCTAGGCATATGACATCCACCGCTTCCCCCTTATCCACAAGATTTGTTGTTCTGTCAAAGAAAACTATCATTTTGGTTTGACATGATTTGTTCTTTACAAATCCGTGCTAGCTGTTACCTATCACCTTATTATCTTCCAGATGTTTGCAGATGAATTCCTTAATTATTTGTTCCTTTATCTTTCCTGGCACAGAACTTAAGCTGACTGGTCTGTTGTTTTTTGGGTTGTTCCAATTTCCCTTTTTAGAGATGGTCACTATGTTTGCCATTTTCATCAGGCCCTGGTGATTTGAAGACATCTAACTTTTCTAAGTAATTTTTAACTTGTTCTTTTCCTATTTGAACTTCTATCTTCCCTGTTTCAATTAGCATTCACTATATTAGGCATCTATCACCATCAATCTTCTTGATAAAACTCAAATAAGTTGTTAAGCACCTCTGCCAATTCCAAGTTTTCTGTTGTTTTTCTCTCTTCTCTGAGCAATGGGCCTAACCAACCCCTTCTTGAACTTCCTCTTGCTTTTAATATATTTGTAGAATAGTTGTAGAAGAGTTATGCTTCTGCATGTAATCCAACAAGCATATGTTGGGAGGTTAGCAACTACTTCAGTTTTTTTTATATAATTGGCAGAATTCAATTTATAAATTACTCAGTGACATCACTGACACATTACTGCCATTAATATACATTAGTTTTAATAGGGCCTAAATCCGTGGAAGAGTTCATAAAAAGGAAGAAGTCCTTTGAAAATTCAAAGTTTAAACCTGTGAAGTTTCCAGTACATTCTCTCTCCTGAAAAGGTTTTGTTTCTGCTCAAAGTGGATATGGAAAGCACTGATCTTGTGGCATCTACAAAAAAAGCTACTCCTCCAACTCTTACTGCTGTGTGATCCCTCTGAACCTACCTAACCCTGAGTTACCTCAAATCCTGCTTAAAGCCTGATGAGTCATCCCTAAATTACCTGGGAGCCTAAATCTGTTAACACAGCTGCAATACTGAAAGGCTGATGAACCAACTCTGAGCCAAAGAACTTGATGAGTCATTAGAAAGAATTACCAGCAGGTTTTGTGATGGACTCCACCCCATTCAAATGGGATTCAGCTAATCCACAAACAAGGGCTAACCCATATTATCCCAAAGCAGAAATACAGATGCTTAAGGGAAGCAGTCTCTCCAGACTGCTCGATATCACTACTGGCCACAAACATTTCCAATACTAAGTTTTCACAGACTTGCAGCCTGTTTCAACTCCTGTCTGAGCGTGGACATGTCTAATCAGTTTATGAGACTAAAGTGGTTTTGTTTTCTATTTTTAATACACCATTATAAAAATATAATGCAGATTAAAAGTCAGCCTTTTTTAATTTAAGATACTGAATATCTTTTGTACTTTAAAATAGTTAATTTTAAATCTTGTTTCCAAATGGCCCATATGAATTCAGCTCAAATAAGAATGAGTATATACCCACTTTGACATAACCACATCTTAGGCAGCACTTTATTTCACAGCAACATTAAATCATCCAAGCGGATACACTGACACTGAACAAGCTCACGTCACATTCTTTCTATAATCATTACTAATTTCTCAATTTCCACAGCTGAAATGTCTTGCCTTCAAAAGTACATATTTTAACAGGGCAACAATGGCAATTAAGCCTTCATTACGATTTTTTAAAATTATTTCTACTATCAGCCTTGGATGTTTAGGCAGGTACGTGTTATTCAATGTACAAAAAAAATAGCAAAGAAAGATAAAATTATTAAAAGCTACAGATCACAAAAACAGCACCACAGTGAGGGATGCTTTTGTTTATGCATTATGTTCTTTACATTTCACTACTTACAAGACAAGAATGGCAAAGGGCATTTCTTCCAAATCTCTCTGTCACCCATTCACCCAACCACCCACCCACACATACACAACCCCCCCTTCACACATCACTTAAGAGATGAAAATGGTGGGGCAATAAGGGTACGCCTACACAGAAGGACTAAAGTTGAATTAAGATACGCAACTTTAGCTATGTCAATTGCGTAGTTTATGTCAAAATAGCTTAATTCAGCTTTTGGCACAGTCTACACTGAAGGACGTCGAAGAAAGAACACTCTTCCTTCAACCTCCCCTTTTCGTTCTGAAATGAAGGTTACCAGGAGTCAGAGTAAGTCGTCCTCCAGCTTGACATTATTTCAAAATAAAGGCTTGTAGTGTAGATGCGCACTATGTTATTTCAGAATAACATCAGTTATTCCGAAACAATGCTGCTGTGTAGACGTGCCCTCAGCGGACTTCTGGCAGATCCTGGAACAATTTCCAAGAGTAAAAATTTTTTCATATGTTGCAATGCAGGGTGGGGCTGGCAGCTGCGAAACCTCTCAGACCGACAATACTAGGAAATATATAATTGGGAGATGGGTAAATTTATAGGTGGCATAAAGACATCATTAATTTCTCATCCCGATACAGCACAACTACAGAACTATTCAAGTAGGATGGGATGCACTTGTTAGACTTGGAGCTGTCACGTTTTTGGCAGTCATCTAAGACAACATTAGTAGGTGTCTGGGAGCACTGCTAGATATTGGAAGGGGGCAGCAAGCCAGCTCAGGTAATTACTGGTACCTCCTTGTGGTCAATGTCCAGATAAAATGGATTGATAACGTAGTTAAAGGAAACATTCCTTAAAGGAGCAGAAATGGGGAAAGTAGGAGAACAGAGATTCATGGCACCTATGTCTAGTATGGCAGAGGAATCTAAGGCCAAGGCACTGGGTTCCTGGATCCAGCACTGGGGAGCCCACAGTGCTGGCTCTTGTGAGAGGGGTCACATCAGTGAAGTGTGGGTTTTTTTTCCCCCATTTCTTTTGTTCCCATCTGCCTGCCACCTTAAGCAGCAACTGTTGAGGGCTGCTAAGGGAACCCTCCAGGTCTCCAATATAAGACTACTGTAATACTTTGGGAGTTCACATTTGGTTCTACGTTGGTGCAATGTTGGTGCAATCTAATTATAGAACGCACCGCCAGTTTCGGACAGGTTGCTCTGAGGTAGGGCTGTAAAGTCACATTTAATTAGTTAACCAGATAAACATAGTGTTTAGCTAGTTAACCAATTAAGGGTGGACAAGCAGGTGGGGAGGTGCTCCAACCTGACTGAAGCCCCAAGTGCCCACCATGGCTGGAGTGGAGTGGCCCCCCCAGCAGACATTGAAACCAGTAAGCACCACTGTTAACCTTTCACATCCCTACCCTGAGATAGGCACTCATGGATGTGAATCACTCCAGACACAATGACAGAAAATGGTGCATTAGCCATTGAGCTACAGGAGCCCACACACGGGGGGTTCTGGGAAGACATGTGCCAAGATGCCTTTCCCACTCTTCCAGGTAAACCAGCCGAGGAATTGCCCTGTCAGCACTCCATCCGGGAAGCGGTGCTGGGGCTCGTGGGCTTGCTGGCTGGGTGGAGTGAGGCAATCTCCAGCACCACAACTGCACTCCCAGCAGAAACGTCTAGGGAGGGCCTGACAGGTATGGGGGTGGGGATTGCAGGCAGAGGGGGACAGGAAAGAGTCTCCACTTTCTCTGACCCAGCAGTGGGTTGGCTGGGGACAAGGATAGGTAAACCTGGAGGGCTGGCAGGAGCCCCTCTCCACATCATATGTAAATAATTAGGGGCTCACCAGCACTGTACACTTTTGTCTGCTGGACATTCCCAGATGTTTCAGAATGAAGTCACAGACTAAATACACCTGCCCATGTAGTGACTACTGTTCTTCAGACACTGCTGGGCAATGTCTGCTGAGCATATACACACATACCCACACATCATACGAAGGTGGCAGAAGAGTATGGGAACAACACAACGGATTGCGCCTGGACAAAAATCCCATGTCTCTAGGAGCATATGGAAGAGAATTTCAACTCCCCTGGGGACTGGGAGAAAGGTGGATTTGTGGAATAAATGAGATGCATTCAAGCTCTTACGACAAGGGGTGTCACATACAGGAAATGAAATGAGTCTGTGCTGGTAGCTATCCATGTGCAAATGACCTCATTTACACTTAAAAATTTACAGTCAAAGAAATTAGGACTATAAAAATCTGCACCTCTGAGTGCTACGAACAGGGTGGGATTATAAAAGGGGTGTGAGCGGCTGCAGTCACTAAAACTGCTGAGTGCTACATTCCTGGCTGGTATTGCCTGGCTGGTGAAAGGAAAGCATGAAGGCAGCTCTCTGTACTGCTGTTCTTCCTCCCTCCAGGCATGTCTCTTTCCCTATGCTTCTCTGCAGGTCTTTCGCCCGCCTCTCCCATTGGCCAAGAATCATGGACAATGGATACGGGGGGAAGAGGGGGCAATGCCTTCAGTTGAAGGGCAGCATGGTATTACATGTTCCCCCCTGCCAAACTGGAGCCATTCCAGGTAAGCAGCCCAAACTGCATACTTCCTCGCAAAACCTCGCACCCACACGCTTCTTCTGCACCCTCGCTCCCATATCCTCCTACCCTATTCCTGCATTCTACCTCCTGCCAGAGCCCATACCTCCAGCCCTCTCTCCTGCACACTGCCTCCACCCACAGCCTGCATGCCCACCCTGCTACCCAGCAGCCCCTCCCACACTCTGAACTCCAGAAGTGTTAGTCAGACCCTGGCTGTGGATATGCTGACATATACCCCCTCTCTACCTCCCCTCCCCCCCACCCCCCCCCCCCCCCGCCCTCGCACCCAGTGCAGATGCAGCTGGGTCACAAAAGAATATCTTTCGACCTAGATATCTACACTCATGGAGCTGGTATTCCTACAGCCTCAGAAAAAAACATCCATCACTGTACACCAGAGTGCTATGCCAGTGTAGCTAGGATGCCATAACTGTATTGAAGATGTGGCATTTGGACTCTAAAAGCTACTTAAACTTTCTGACAAATATACCCAGCTTCCTCACAAACGAAAACAAAAAAAACAAAAACCATCAGATGATTGCAGTCCTTGTAGTGCCAGTATCCTTAAACACATAATAATTAGATGCAAGTGTCATTTTTTTAAATGCAGCCACAGCAGAAACAATTAAATGCAGATATTATACTTTGTGTAAAATGCTGCTTCCTCACCAGCCTGGAGAGTTAGCAGCTATATCCATTAGTCTTTCATCCCTCCTTCATGGTTTCATTTACTGACAAATGACCACAAACTCACAAAAGGCAAACAAAAGTTTCAGCTGGTGATTTCTACCAGCCATCACAGAAGGCTCACCATGATGGTTCTTCTTTCATTAGAAACCACTGCAAGAGACTATCCCTTCCTACAGTTTCTTGTTATCCCTCAATTGAGCCAACAGCTGGGATTTTGTTTTTTAAATCATCACTTACTGCCTTCCCAGCTAAATATAATGATTTACCAGAGCTTACTAGCACCAACCATCAGGCCCTTAAAGTAACATGACAACTCATGACCAAGATGATGATGCTCTGCTTAGTAAGGGAGACAACTTTTTCCTCAATATTTAACAGAATTGGGCCAACAAATATATTCTCCTCATTTTACATAAAAATCATTAAGTCTATTCCTATTGAACATGAAACTATTTCATCCTGGGATATAATTTTGAAACTGTCCAGATACTTAATGTGAATATATAATTGTGCTTAAATACTTCATCTAAATGAAAATGCGATGTTCCAAGTTTCATTCACAAATAAATATGAATATAAAACTAATTAATCTGTTATAAGTAGTCTAATTACAAAATATTCCTTTTCTAAATGAATTTTAAACATCTAATTCTGACCTTTGACTAATTTATGTACCCATCAAACTTAATTAAAACCTTATTAATAATTAACATATCTAATTTGTATATGGAAATAAGTATAAACTTTTAAAAAATTTTATTTTCCCTTTCTGTTCTCCTGTATTTACTTTTTAACATTTTCTTTCATGAATATCAAGCCAGCCAAACACTCAGTTGTCTCTACTGCACTGCAGAACCTTAAAGAGTTGATTCTGTAATAGACACTGGGTAACACATGATAGTAAGGAGTACACATTCTCCAGGGGTGCTGCAGGGGGGTAAGATGCTCTTGATGCCAAAGTCTGTGCTGGCACTGGTGGACATCTTAGTGCCTATGGTTGGGCTGACTGCCCACACATTGCCCTGGCCAATCAGGGAGAAGCTTTCAAAGAGCCAACCAGAAGGTGGCTTGCTGGGGCAGCCCTGTAGAAAAGGAGCTGGCCAGCAGAGAGAATCAGTTAGGCCCTGACCAGGGAACGTGCAGGAACCTAGCTCCCACAGAAGCACCTTTGGTAGTGCTGGGCAGGCTAAGGTGGGCTAGAGAGGGAGGCTCCCAAACGGTACCAGCCAGGCTGCTAGCCTTGCCACAAGAGTCAGGAGGGTGCAAAGAGTCACAGGGGAAGTGGCCCAGGGAACAAGAGGCAGTGAAGGAGGGCAAGAGAAGGCTGCTGCTGCAAACGAGTCTGTGAGTTGGGACCCAGAGAAGTAGGTGGGCCTGGGTCCCTCCCTTGCCCCTTGCACCATATCTAGTCACCATTGTTGTGTGGCCTGGAAGGACTGTAGCTTGCCTCTGAAGTGAGGGTCTAGACCTAGACTTCAGTTGGAGGTACTAGATGACGAACTGCTGATAGCCCCTGGAAAGGGGATGAGAGACCACTGGAGCGGGCACCTCTGGAAGGCAGTGTCCTGAAAAGGATGCTGTAGTTAGGGAGTGATATGGATCCAGAAATGGAGCATGAAGTGAGGACCGGGAGGGAGGGGACAACACCAGCCAGGGGAAGGCACCCTACGGACAATAGAGCTAATTCCCAGGGTTACCAACAAAAGGCGCAATAGAGGTGAGTCCCGCCCTGTGACAGCGATCAAGATTGCTCCAGTGCAGCTTTTGTCTGGTCCTCTAGGGAGGTGGTCTTGTAGGGGGAGTTCTGTTGTAAGATTTTGACCATATACCATTTACATCAGTTTCAGGTATTGCATATTGGAGATGTATGGAGGGCAACTAAACAAAGTATGCTCTTTTATATTTAATGAAAAACACAGCTAAGTAAAATATCCAGAATAAGGTGGGTGGAGTTTTTCAATATCATTGAGTAGTAAATCCAGAACCTTATGGGAAAGAAATTACTAAATATTAAGAGTAATTAAATGAAAGATTGATAGACTATGTGAGAAATAATCTGACCACAAAGTTACACAAAAGAATCAAGGGGAATGAAAATTAATACTGGAAACAATATGTAAAATATCAGATCATTATAACAGCTGAGAGCCAAATTCTGCTTTTCATCACGGTATTAATCCAGAGTAACTCCAATCATACTAGTTGTGCCCTAGAGTAACAGCAGAATATGTACCATTTAATAGTAAATGGCATATTGTTTGGGAACTCCTCTCACCAGAACTATCATGTTATGTGCTCAATAATCTCAGCAATACCCTTGCATCATGAAAAAATAAGGTAACTATTCCAAGTATATCTTTGCATCAAATGCATTACAACAGAACCTCAATACCATATGAATGCACAGGAAACAAATACTAATAACTGACAACTGTCAATTAAAATGGTGTCACTATATTCCAACTTTGACATGAGCATAGCTGTAAGAGTGAGTAAACTTTCCTCTCAGTACACAGGGTTACTTAAACATTTGTTGACATTATCAAATTTAATCGGAACGTAAGCTAGAGAACTAACCTAACTGTTGCTCTTTAGGGAAAAAAAAACAAAAAACTATGAGTTACATTGCTTTGTATGTTGGCAATCCAGTCCAATTTGTAAACAATACATTTCATCCCAGTCAAGGCGTTGTATATCAAAATACAGAACAGCTGAAAGCTGTTATTTTTATTCAACTTGTCAAACTCATGACTATCATCATCCACGACAGGATGAATATAGAGCATACTATACAGTAAAAAAACCAAAAATAGGCATGTAATTAAAAACAGGTGCATAAATTAATACCTCTAAAATGTTCAGATCCATGGCATTTATGTCACAAAAAATAGCAATGTGTTTAACTTCATTTTTCAGTAGCATATTTATCATTTTTCTTGTCAATATACTAGTTTACTTGTCTGGTTTTAAAAGGTTAACTAACTATAGGACCAGAAAAATAATGTGTTCTCAAACACTATCAAATCTGGAGTTATTTCTGAACAGAAAGACAGACACAGAGGCCTTTGTGATTGCATCAACATTTTTTTTCCATTTTCATTTTGACCACTGAAGTTATTACTCTTAACATAAACTCTAAATATTACTAGTGAAATCAAATAATGATTTTTCCTATCATTTTGCTGAATGCCCAGGAAAGCAAAACATGGTTTTTACTAAAGTTATTCCTATCAGATGTCTCCATCTTATATCTTTACTACTAAATTTATTTAGCACAGATAACAGTTGGCCATAACTACAGACCAATAACTGTTTACAGTGAAAAGGGGGAATCATTTTTAATTTAAGAAACCAAATTATGAAAATACAGGCAACTATGAGGGGAAAAAAATCATAACCATAGTTGACAGAGCACAAGGTACAAACCAGATTACGAAAGGCAAAAGCCTGGAGTTTTGGGTGTGGTGGGGAGGGGTACAGGGATAAATTCTGTTACCAAAATCAGGTTGAAGCGGATTCCAGTGAGTTGAGTACCAAGAACGATTAGCTTTCTTGAAATTACAAGTAGGGTAGGAAAAGATTCTATCAAAAAGTTGTCAGACGTAGTGGAGAGCACCCAGCTGGTAAGCTATGTCATACTACAGTGGTCTCCAACCTTTTTAAACACAAGATGACTTTTTTAATTTAAGTGCAATCCAGAATCTACCCTTGCCCCCCCTCCTTCCTGCCCCTTCTCTGAGGCCCTGCCCCTGCACACTCTGTCCTCCCTTTCTCCATCCTCCCTCCCTTTTCACCAGGCAGGGGAAGAATATTGGGGCTCAGGCTCTGGTCTTGGATTAAGGGATTTAGAATGTGAGAGGGACTCCGAGTTGAGCCTGAGGCAGGGGAGATGAGGTGCAACAGGGGACTCCTGGGTGTTGGTACAGTGGGGCTAAGGCACGCTTACCCCTGACCTGGCCCTGCACCACACTCCAAAGCAGCCAGCAAACTCCCTCCATCCCAAGTCCTGTGTTACCACTCTCCCACCCTCCACCGCAAGCCGTTCTGTGTTGATAGAATACAGGGTGGGAGAGGGGGCACCCTGACATCATTGACCCCTCCTCTCCCTTCCCTACTCTGTACAGCAAGCAGGAAGCCCCTAAGGCAAAAGGGAAGGAGATGCACAGCAATGGAAGGAGTGGCAGCTGGAATGCCCGCATTTGATAGTCTCTTGGCCAAACCAGTCAATCTATGATCTACTGGTAGATCCCGATCTACTGGTTGGTGACCACTGTCATAGTCTATTAGGTGTGTTTATGTAAAAACATAGATATACACAGGCACAAACACTTCTCTTTTTGCAGTTCCAGTGAATATAAAGAGCAGCCATATTTAAAATAAGGTTTTATTAATTCAGAGTTTATTCCAGGAGCCCAGACTGAAATAGATTGAAAGATGAATCTTCTGAGAGAAGAATGTTTCTGATTTTAAATTGAGGGACAACTTTCATTTTCTGGTTGCCACTGAAACACCACCAAACTTTTTGCATTAATTCGGTCCCTTCTATATACTTTTGAAAGAAAAGCAGTGACTAGGATCATTTATTTAGCTTGTTTAAAACAAAAAAAAAAAAACCTCTAGGAAACTACTCAGCTATATGAAGGTGATCTCAGGAAAAAAAATCTACTGTTTTGAAAAGTACACCTTTAACCACTGACAAACAGAACAAAGGACCTCAGCAAGACTGAACCTGAACTAGTCCCATTCTTGAGGTTGAGAAACTGACCGTTTCCTTTACCTAACTTCATCAATTTAATTTTTTTCAATTGCCAATACAGCCTTTTGGAAATTAAGCACAGACAACAAAGTGGGAGGGAGAGATGGGGGAATCATCAGTCGATGACTCTGCATAAGGAATTCTTAAGACTTCCTAAAATATACCTCTTCTGCTTTATTATTTATCAACAGCACTCCACTGTCAATCAACACAGAGACAGAGAAGATTTGATTTGTCATAGAAATGACTTTTATAGAAAGTGGCTGTTAATTATAGATTACTGTTCCTTTTGGTACAGTATAGAGTAGGCTCTGTCAAGTACCTGAAGGGATTCTATTACAGAGCATTTTTGTCAATCTGTGCTAAACAAATGCATGAGAAAGATGGGAGAGAATAGTTCACAATTGGTGAAATTTGAAAAACATGCATTAACAGTAATGGAAAACAATCAATACACTATTGAAATTAGGGATGTGATAGAGTAAACCAAAATAAACACATTTTAAGGTCCCCAATTGAAATATTTTTCTTTTTAACGTATCCGACAAAGGGCAACTCCTAGCTGAGTATTAGTCTATTACATACCACAACTCCAAACTGTTCTGGTTCACAGAGATCATCATATTCTTGTTTTAACTGGGCTAAGGCACTGAGTTCCTTCTGTTCAGGAAGATTCTTCACCAAATTCTGGAACCAAAAAACCAAAAAGGCATATTACATAACATTAAAGTGCTGATTTTTCTGAGGATTTGATAAAATATTTGATTATACGATTCTTGTAAGTTAAGAGATGAATGTTTTGCATGGCATTGGAAATATATAAATGGGGGACATTGGAAATATATGAGAGGCGGGGCATCACAAAAGTCCCTTTTACTGAGTCATCTAATAAACTACAAGTAATACCACAAAACAGTATGTCACATGGCTTTATACAGATGTCAGCATCTTCACTAAACTTGTCTGGGCGACAAGAATCATGATATTACAATGTTAGGGAGTTAGTGGTATGATCTCTGAACCTCTGGCACCAATTCATTTAAGTATTAGTAATTGGCTGCCCACTTCCCCATCCTCTCTCCCCGTGGTTTCATCTTCCTCACTAAATTATAAATAAGGAGCTTTAATTTTCCTTCCTGCTCACATACAAAGAAAAATTTTACTGCCCAAAACAATTCTAGGCCTTATCCACAAAAGCAGGATGCAGACATCACTTAGTGGAGACCATTCCAAAACCATGCAAGTCTCTGGAGTTTTAGCTATTAAGCATAATCTGTGCAACCTCTTCTCCTCTGATAATGCTTCATCAAGCTAAACGAGATATAAAATTGTTGATAAGCTCACTTCACTATATATTCAAGGAAAATGCTGCATGTATCATACAACCAACCAACTGGACTCTGGAAAAAGGACAGACCTAATTTACATACCACTCTCCATTGCTTGATTTACATAAACATACAGGCAGTCCCCGGGTTACATGGATCCGACTTACATCGGATCCCTACTTACAAACGGGGTGAGGCAACCCCACACTAGGTGCTTCCCCAGAGCAGACCAGGGAGACACGAAGCTAGCGCCGCCCCCCCCTCCCCCCAGCAGACCAGGGAGATGCGGAGCGGCTTTTCTCAGCAGACACCTCAGCTTGAGAATAAAGGACTGAGGGAAGTGAGGTGTGGGAAAATAAAACTGAGCTCTGGAGAAATGATTGGCTAGAGTTTCCCCTACAATATGTACCAGTTCCGACTTACATACAAATTCAACTTAAGAACAAACCTACAGTCCCTATCTTGTACGTAACCCGGGGACTGCCTGTATTTGGGTGGAAGTAGTGTACAGAAATCCCTACCTAAGTGTAAGATGAAGGGAAGACTTTCTTAAATTGAGCAGGAGATAATTATCTGCTCTAAGAGGCTCATGGATTTTATAAGTTTCCTGTGAGAAACAGGTGTCCATCTTAGAGATGTAATAGTGTAGTTGATTAACTGATAAGCAAAAGCTTATAGGTTAATGCTGCAGAACACACACATTCCTTCTCCCTCTCCCAACCCCCTCGCCAGTAAATTTTTTAGCAGGCTGGCCAGAAGACTGGCTTAATTCCAGCTTGTGCCGGGTCTGGTTTTTAAACAGGATCCCGCCTGGCACCCCACGCTGATGTCTCTGATACAGAGGCAGCAATTTGGAATGGTGGGGGTTCCTCAAGAGTGGGGCCAGAGTGCACTGGCTGTTGGCTCCACTCTTAGGGATTATAGAATAGTCGAATAACTGATAAGAATTCATGAGCTTATTCGACTGTTCAATTAACTGACATTTAATATCCCTAGTCCAGCTAAATCACAAGGCTGACAGGCTCACAGAACAGTTTCACTACCATTGTCCACACTCATCAATGCACTAGCCGTTAGTAGTGTTCTGACTTGCCTCCACAGGACTCCATTATTGACTAATGACTTAAGATAGACAAACTGGAAAGACAGAAAACTGGAGTAGAAGATCACATCTGAATCCGCTCTAGTATGGCATAAGGATTGTATAGGATCCTTTTTGATGGATCGTTAGGGATCCATTTGCTTACTCCCCACACTTTTTCAAAACTGTTTCAGACAGAATGTCTACAGTCTAGACAACCTGTACTGTCTTTGCTTAGTTCCAGAATCTTCTCACTAGTGGACTATCTTGCACAAAAATATGGAATAAATTTATGAAAGCCTTCTGGCCCACTGGAAGTAAAAACAGAGCAATAAGGAATAAAAATAATTTGTACCCTAACTAAAGGCAAGCAATTATCATGGCTATGTTCTGAAACACTGAAATCAGTAGTACCACAAACATGATGGACAAATGTCTCTCTTTGTAAGTGCTTGGATCTCCTATCAATAGAGACTGTCTGAGATTTAAACAATTTCATTAACTATCACATTCCCAACAATTTCTCTTTCCTGTGTAATATCATTTGCACGGTCTACACTACAGGAAGTCGAAGGAAAAACAGTATTCCTTTTCTTCCTTTATTCCTCATGAAAGCAGGGTTACCGGCATTGACCGGAGTGCCCCTCTCACTTTGAATTAGCTGTCTTAACTTGACCACTAATTTGAACCCTGGAAGATCAACAGTAGCAGCTTTGATCTTCCTCTATAGTATAGACATACCCATAGTGTCTGCAGTCTGGTTTCCCCCAGCACCTGCTCTGCAGTGCCATCTGTCTCCCTCCTCCCATCACTGCAACAAAGCTGCCCAGGCAGCTACGGACAGAGGCTGCTTTGCGGCAGCCCCCCTCTGCCCTTTCGTCCCCACACAGCAGCCTCTGCCTGTGGGGAGCTCAGATCCCTGCTGAAAGGGGCTACTTCCACCCCATGCTGCTGCTTCTCATACAGAGGCAGCAGTGCAGGTTGGTGGGAGCTCCCCCAGACTGGGGCCAGGAGCACACTGCCCCCTGTTCTTGCCTCTGGGAACTTAGTCATGTAACCATGAAGTTACACGACTATTCAATTACCCTATATCTAACATCCCTAAAGTGTACATTTCAAGATCTTCCATTTTACTTGCATAATCCAATGCAATCTGGAAAATGCCATATTTTGAAAAGAGCTGCTGGGAACAAAATAAGCAGACAGAAATGTCACTCTGAAATTGCTTCCTACAAAGATACAATCACACATTATTTCTCCAGAGGAAGTCTTATGGTTGTTGTTTCAAGGCTGAATATAACTGTCACAAATGCATTAACAAGGTAACTAACTGTGCAACTGCAGAGATGTTAAAATGTGCTGAAAAGAAGCAGAACTCTATAAGCTTGCAACTACTTTTATTTTTAAATTTACCCAGCCAAAAATTTTGTTTCGGTTTTAAAACCAAAGGTTTTTAAAAAGTTAAAAATCGGTGTGTTTTACTCATTTATGTCAACTTCTGTATGAAATGCAGATAAAAAGCAACCAAGCAGTGTTGTATTATAATATTTAATATTCAGCATTTTAACCATGTACATTATCAAATGGTCTGGAATCCACTAAAATATACTAGTGTTTTAATATTGCAGCCATATTAGGGATTATACTGACAAAAGAAGCCACAGCTCATACACAGAGTTCTAAAAAGCAAATGATGGGAGAAAGGAACACAGTGTACAATCAGAAATACCGAACCCACAAGATAAACTGAGAGGACACGCAACAACAAAAAAAGAGAAGGCTGAGCAAAGACGGGAAAGGATATTTAGGACTTCCAAAAGATGAAGATGAGAAGTTTAATTGAGATGGAGAAGGGGAACCATGGAAAAAAGGGTTAGTAATAGACAGTTTTCATTAGAAGGACTAGTGAGATGATGTGCAACAAAGTTCAGGAGGAGCTTCTTTTCCATTTTTATTTCCTTCATGTCAGATTATGATCAAGTCTACAGTTTTGGCAACAAATATCACACCCACATAGAAGACACTAAATTCTTTTGTTTGAACTGCTTTTGTAAAATATCCCGGAACTGTTTTAACAAGACATAACGTCACCAACTATAGTCTCGTTTAATCATCAAGAAGTCCTTTTGTGTCCACCCCTCCCTCTTCCAAGATAACTGTTTAAAGATATTCCAGATATTACACTGTATTAATTGAGGTACAAAGTAAAATTTGTGGTTGTAATTAATAAAAGGCCTCTTAAAATACAACTGTTATTTATATTTACCTTGTGTTATTATCATGTGTTTGTTTCCCAATGAAGTGTATTAATTTCCAAATGACTTTACTCAGATTTATGATTAACTAAATCTACTTATGAAATAACATTAGGTGCCAGTTATCTTTTTGTGTTACTGGTTCAATTTGCACTTTAGAAGTAAAATGGTAAACCTAACTCCAGACAGTGAAAATAGTATTAGAATCAAACAGACTGAATAAGCAAAAGAGAAATCCTGCTGGGATTACAGTTAGAACAAATAGCAGATGTAAGATGGTAAAATTATTTCTGCTATTCATTATACCTCTATTTGCAGACATTCAGACCGGAGCACAAATGTTCATTTATTATTAGGATTCATTTTCAATTTAAAATACCTGAATCATTTTGTGTCGGCAACAACTACAGAAAGCCAAGGCTCCTCTACAGGATAACCAACCAAATAACATGCTCACATGAGCATAGACACGCGTGCGCACACACACACATTGCAGTTATTCATTGAACTTGGAGAGCCAGGAAGGTCCCAAGTTCATGGAAGAGTTGGCATTAACAACTCTTTTGAGTATATTGAGTATATTTAGCAGTAAGCTACTTTACCACATATGGTTACTGAGGACTAAGTCAAAAACTTTACATCTGGAAGGGGGAAGAGAAAACAAATACCTAATCCTACAATACACGGCTAATTTCCTCTTAGAAGAAGTTACATTTCTTGCAGCTCTGAATCCCAGGAAATTTGTGGATGCAAAGGTAATTTTCTAGGGAATCTTTTTATTTGATATTATCTTAATAATCAAGTAACTTAAAATACATTTTAATACAGAATATCATTGGTTCTTGAGAGGAAATTGTTTAATGAGCTTGAAGAAATTAATACAAAGGCACTGGATTCCCAAATTACTGATTTAATATGCAAATATAATTAATAATTTTAGTAAAGCTCTTACGCAAGTAAGATATTTTTGTCATCCAGGCAAATCAGTACACAAGTGGACTGGGATAGCACGAAGAGATTTTCTCATGCTACTGAGTTTGGAAATGCCTTCGGGATTTGATTCAAAACACAATAATGATTCTGCAGGATATTCTGTTAATAGTTTTTTTCTTAAATGATGCATCTCTTGCTTATGCAGACCAAAGCCTGGAATTTATGATAGAACAAAACAACATTGTTTTGGATTGAGAACAAAAATGCTGTTACAAATATCATGGTATTTCCACTGGATTAAGGCTATTGTCCTTCTGCACAGAAAAATACAAAATGAGAAATTAACGTTGCCTATCTAAAATTCTCTACACTGAGCATTCACCAAATTCTTCAGAATGAATGTGCATTATTTGTCAAGAATGTGTTCTTTCACTATACAGTGAATTCTGCTCTTCTCACCATGAACATATATAGTTATCCATATAGTTCCAGTTCTAAAAGTTATGAGTATTTGACATCTTTGGGTGAAACATGCCAGCTATTACAGAATGCCAGCTATTACCAACACTACTATCTTTGTCCATCCACTGTTTTAAATTGGACCACGATACAAGTTTCCTGGGACACTTCTTTATGAAATCACTTTTTTTCTAAACTTATTGAGACATCATTAAGTGAATGTAGTTAATAAAACATCAAATATGAAGCTTTACAGTTATTCACAGATACATTGTAGTGATAGGAAGATTGGTATGAAGACATTAATTTCACAGATTTGCCGACTTCCTTCTTCAATAATTAATCTTGTCTTAAGAAAAAAAACCTAAGTAACTAAGTAAGACATTTTAATATCACATCCTGGAACAAAACCCTAATAACACAGAAGATGAACTGTATTTCCAATTAAATTACATACCTGATATTTACAATATAAAGTCTAGTTAAAAATAAATGTCAATCTTTCTTACGAATATCATGTGTCTAACTTAAGGTAGAACAACAGTGAAATGTTGGCCGATTCTTATAGATTAAAAAAAAAGTTTCCAAAAGTACTTGTTATAAAATGGGAGCAAGCAATAATGCAAGTCACACATTTCTAAAAACCTCAAACATACTAAGACTGAGGTTCCTGGAGGGCCAGCAGAGATCACTTAGCTAGGGTAAACTGCAAAGAATGGGGCAGCCAACACCCACAAATGGTGGATATTCCAAGCCAGCACAAAACAGCTTCTATAATATCCTACTGTTTACCCAGAAACCAAACACAGTTCCCTTAAAGAGATACAGCCTTAGACCTCCACCTAAACACTTAAGTCAAATATCATGAGGATCACTAAAAATCTTATTCATCGTATGAGAAAGTTCTACTAATCCCAAAGGAATGGCACATTCCCTCTGAAGTTAATGACTATTTCAAATCTTACCCAAATACATGCTTACAGTCAATACTTATTAACTACACCAAAATTTATTTTAATAAAGAGTTTTGGTTAAAAGATCGATAATATGCTTGAATGCTGGTTTCATGAGAATGGCCAGTGCCAGAGAGCCCTTGTTCACTGGGGCCGAAGCCAGTGCCGCATGGACTGACCTCGGTGCCATTCTCCGTGCCAATATCATTGGTGCCAGTTTTCTACTTAGGCATGCCAGCTCCAAGACTACCACGGTAGGCGCTGTTGGTATGCATGCTGAGGCAGTACCAGAGGTGCCAAGCTTGTCAGCAGTGTTCACTAGAGGAGATCAGTACCACGGGCAGAGACCTTCTTAGCAAAATTCTCAAATTACAAGAGTCCTGGTCTGAGGAAGATGAAGCTACTTCCTCAAAATAACGAAAGTCTGAGTATTGTCTTTAGACCTAGGTGTTGATGGGTCAGTGGAGGATGCATCTCCTGCTGGGTGGAGGGATTTTTCTAGGAGGATAATCTTCAGGCACAGCTCTCTCTCTCTCACCTGGTTCTAGCCTCCATGCTGCTGCAATGAGAGCGGAATGAGAGTACTTCTGAAGAATGCATCTCCCCCCAAGGCGCTCTTCTTTGTGGGGGGTTTTTTTTTATGGTTAGGTTTAACTCTTTAGAACGGAAAGTGAAAGGGAAAGGGCGAGGAGAGGAGAAGGGAGAAACTCAATGGATTTTATTTTTTTGGTGGGGGGGAAACAGTAAGGAGAAGGAGTGATGAGTGTTAAGAGCTCTGTCTGCTGCCAAGGATGGTAGAGAAGGAACTGAGAGGAGGCTGTGCCGAGCATGCAGTTGATGGACACAAGCAGTGCCATGAGGTGGCTATCGTTCAGGCGCAGCACAAGCAGACACTGCTAAGAAAAATCACCAATCACCCACACAAGGACACACCGACACTTAAAATGGAACATCCACAGGGACAGCACGTGAAGAATAATTAGCAGATCAAGTATTTATTAAAATCTAATAAATCATTCAAGCTCCAGTAAGCAATCGTCATAGAACTCCTTGAAATTATGGATGAAAGATCAATTACGTGTGCACCAAGTATTTCAATACATGACAACTAGGATATATTTAAAAGGCAGAAGCAGCGCCACGGGGAACCTGGGGCGAGCAGGAACTCAAGCTATCCCTGCTTGCCCAGGATTCCCTGCTATGCCTCTGCCTTTTAAATGTAGTAAGAGCTGCTGCCGGCTGGTACTACAGTTAAAAGGCAGAGGTGCAGCTAGGCTAGTGAGTGTCCCGCTTCATTAGCTGATCAATTGAAATTTAACATCCCTAAATAATACTTTAGAAAGCATACAGAATAATACCAATAAAGTTTCTGAAGGTGTCGTTCATTCGGCATGATCCTTCTCAATAACTATACCCTTTTTCAAGTTTCCTGAACAACCAATCCTAAATTTAGTTCTGTGCACTTAGTTGTAAACTGCTAGGATAGTAGCTCTGGAGGCTAAGGGAGTTTGTTTTCAAGAGACTTGAAATTTTTATTGAATACACAGTGGAAAAATCTTACCAATAGAGTCGGAAGTCTAATCACAGATAAGCAACAGTTTATGGACTATTTTAAAAATAAAATAATAGAACCAGGACCAATATTTAAGTCAAATTCCACTTTCAGCTGCACCTCTAATTCAACTGAAACTATCGTGGGCTACCAGGCTGTAAGTGAAGAAGAGTTCCCCCATTTAAAAAAATAAATACATAAAAGGGAAAGATGCCATTAGAAGTAGGTGCAACGGCATTAGCAAAAAACAAGAGTGAATGATTTCACACAGGGAGAAAAACTGGAGATCTTGTGCACTTCTCATTATAAGCAAAGCTTAAGAATTCCAGTTGCATAGGTTTTCAAGAACTAAAATACAAACCCAAAGCTTAAAAACCCATTTATTTTATTTCTCTGCATGGTCAATAAAGTAGAATTTTATTTTATTGCAGGTTCAATACATCTTAAACCTGTACACATAATACAATCAATCACTATCTATTTAGACTTTTACCTACACATTAATTCTGCTAAAATACTACTTATTAAAGCTGAGTAAAGAGATCTGCTCTTTATATTGTATTAAAAAAAATTAAATCATCATTCTTTGGCATGTAGCCTAATACAAGTAAAAAAATTGGTGAATTTCAATGAATATAAATTGCAACTAGCAGAGATTTATCAATTTTCCCACTTCCATTAGGCTTCTAAAACAGCCTTTGAGCTTGCAAGAAGAGGAAGTACCAAACAACACAAAGAGTTATATGTGGGAAGAACCAGGTAAGAGATATGTAGTGATATATGTCTGAAAATTTTTAAAATGTTTAACTTACTTAACATATATTTATGTGCATTTATTTGTACATAAGCAGCCTCAAAAAAGTGTGCTTTTCAAGTGGATTCTGAAAGTGAAATTAGAACAGTTAGTGGTCAAGAAGTGATTTGGGTACAGGAAGACATATGAAGCCTAGCATCAAAGGGAGACATGAAGAGAAGAGAGAGCTTAACAGTCTAAGATGAGCAGAAAAAAGAGGGAACAGGTTTATAAGACTATGAAGAACTTTGAAGGCAATGGACTGAGCTAACAGAGATTCAGCAGGACTAAAAAATTCAGACTAAAGATCTAAAAAAGAATCAATGACACTCAGTTTAAAAGCCTGTGGGACAGGAAGGATACCAGTGAGGTCAGTAATAATTTAGAAAAAGGAATTTAAGTTTTTGATAGGAGAATGTGTAGGCAGTATACCTGCACAAAAAAAATGACAGAGGCAGCTAAAGTGTGTATGTGGGGGGGGGGGGGGAGGAATCTAAGCAGGGGAGTTGATGTGGAAAGTTCAATTTTGGGAGTCCTAGTATACAAATCATTCTCCACCTGGGGGAAATGAAATTGTCAGGTTCATAGTTAGAAGGAAGGAGAGAGAAAGGAGGGAAGTAGTAGTTACTCACCCGGTGCAGTAATGATGGTTCTTTGAGACATGTATCCCTGTGGGTGCTCTATTCAGGTCTCGATGCATCCTCATGCCACTTATCAGAGATTTTTGATGAGCAGTGCCCCTTGCACTAAGCCTGCGCACCTAGCACAAGGACACACATCTCAAAGAACCATCATTACTACACCAGGTGAGTAACTACTACTTCTTCATAAAGTAGTGTCTTTGTGGTTGCTCCACTCAGGTGATTCAGTAGCAGTACCAAATGGTGGTGAGCATTGGAGTCATTTATGTAGAGAAAGGAAGGACCACATCTGCCAGAGATGTGGAGGGTATTGACCCTTTCTGCAGGGCATAATGCTATTCAAAAGTGTGATGGGAGGACTATGTGACTGCTCTACAAATGTCCACCAATGATACATTGTTTAGGAAAGTCGTTGTGGCCATCACACATGTGGAGTGAGTTCTGATCATCTGTGGTAGCTGCTTGCCACAAAGTTCATAAGCTATATGTGTGCAGCTTGCAAACCATTTGGATAGATGCTGCGCAGAGACAGCTGTTCCTGTCCAGACCACGCTACAAAGAGTCTATCAGATTTTCTGGTTCCTCTAGTTCTCTCCAGGTAGAAGACAAACACTCGTCTTGCATCTAACATGTGCAGTATGTGCAATGGAGGAGGTATGAGTTTAGGAAAATAAGCAGGTAAGTAAATGGGTTTTATTTAAGTGGAAGTCAGTTATGACCTTCAGGAGGAACTTCGGGTGAGGCCTGAGTATAACTTTATCCTTGGTAAAGGCAGTGAGGTGAGTCTGCCATGAGGGCTGCAGTTTCGCCTTATCTGTCTTGCTGATGTTATTGCCACTATGAAGGCCACCTTCATGGATAAGTATCATTGTGATGTAGAAGCTAGTGGCTCAAAGGGTGGCCTAGTGAGCATGTCGAAAACCAAGTTCAAGTCCCACGGTGGCATTGAGGGGTGCAGGTTTGGGCTTGTTTTCTGCAGGCCTGGGCTTGTTTTCTGCAGGCCTGTGAGAAATCACTTTACTATCGGATGCGCAAAGAGAGAGAATTTGTCCACAGTTTCATGGAATGCTGTGACCACTGCCAGGTGGACCTGGATAGAGCTGATGGAGACCCTTGTCGCTGAGGTCCATGACAAACTCCAGTATGGTACGCACAGGGGTGATACTGGGATGTAAATTGTGTGTAGTGCACCATTGTTGAAAGCGTGTCCATTTGTTTGGTAGATGCTTCTCATGGAGGGCTGTTGACTGTTCAGTAGGATGTGTTTGCCCTGTCCGTACAGGTAAGTTCTTCCTTCTGGAACCATGGAGAAGTCATGCCATGAGTTTCAGAGTTTTGATGTTCAGATGTCATATCCCACCTTGGCGCTGCGTCAAGAGAGCTGGCACCACGGGAAGAGGAACGGGTTGGTCTATCGATAGGTAGTGTAGGTAAAGGAACCAGGGTTGTTTCGGCCAGGTGGGGGCTGTTAAAATTACTGTGGCATGGTCGGATCAGATCTTGTTGATCACCTTGGCAAGAAGAGGGATTGGTGGAAAGGCACAGAAATAGGGGAGCCAGTGAATGCATCCCCCTCCAACCTCTTGCCCTGTGTTCTGCAGGGGAACAGAACTTGTGGCATTTGTGGTTGAGTAGTGTTGCAAAAAGATCTATAGTTGGGAAACCCCATTGGCGAAAAAGGGAGAGGAGAATATTGGTATTGATCTCCCACTCATGCTGGTATGAGACGTGTCTGCTCAGTTTGTCAGCCTTCACGTTCTGCTGTCCCGGTATATACGTGGCAATTGGAGTTATTTGTTTCCTGATACACCAGTTCCAAAATCTGATTGCTTCTGCACATAGCGAGCATGATCACGCACCCCTTTGTCGGTTGACATAGAACATGGGAGGGGTGTTCTCCGTGAGGACACAAATGGTTCTGCCCTTTATCATGGGAAGGAAATGGATGCATGCATTGCAAATGGCCCTGAGCTCCAGAATGTTGATACGGAAGTATCTTTCCTGTTGGGACCATGTGTCTTGTATTGACCTTACACCACAATGGGCACCCCAGCCCATAAGTGATGCATCCATCGTTATGCTTAGTGATGTATCTGGGTGGTGGAAGGATATACTGGCAAGTACGTTGGTTGAAGAAGTCCTCCAGTTGAGAGATTACAGTACTGGCAGAGAAAGTGTGAGGCGCTTTGCAAAGCTGTGTTGGGTTGGAATGTAGGTGATTTTGAGCCAATGCTATAGGCAGCGCATGTGTAGCCTCGCAAATAGGACCACAAAGGTTGTGGCCGCCATGTGCCCCAATAATTGGAGGCACATCTTTACCGTAGAAAAGGGAGCATGCTTGACCCCCCCGAATGAGGCCACAGATTTCCTTGAATCTTTGTGGTGGCAGATAGGCTCTTGCTGTCACCAAGTCCAGTCAACCGCGGTTTCGATGGGGATCGTGTTCAACAGAAATGCCTCATTTTGAAAGATCCTATGAGGTTACAGGGACACTATGAGGTTACAGGATCTTTTGAAACGAGGCATTTCTGTCGAACTATCCCTGTCTTGACCGTGGTTTTTTTTCCGAAAAGCGGCATTTCGAAAAAAAAGTCGTGGCCAGCATTATGTAAATGAAGTGCAGGAAATTCAAATCCCGGCTTCATTTACAATTTCAATACGTCTAATTTACATCCCTTTATCAAAAAAGGGATGTAGTTTAGATGTACCCTCAGTTCTTGGTGAGAGCAGCATAGGAGAGTGGGGAGCCCTTTCTGGCATTTCTCGAAAAAGGGATGTAAATTAGACACTCTGAAATTGCAAATGAAGTCGGGATTTAAATTTCCTGGGCTTCATTTGCATAATGGCTGCTGTGGTTTTTTCGAAATTGGGGCTTTTTGATAGAAAACAACAGTATAAACGGGAATCTTTAAAAAATAAAATTTTCAAAAGATCCTGTAAATCTCATTTTTTGAAAGATGCCTGTCTAAACTTCCGTTTTTTTCTATCGAAAAGCCCTGTTTTGAAAGAACCCGCGAAAGGGATGTAGTCTAGACACAGCCAGAGTGTGCAACTGGGCATGAGAAGCCCCTGAGGATGAGCAAGCTCCTGATCTGAGCAGTGTGCCTGGCTGAGGAGATTTTTAGAAGTGCCACATCTCGTGCAGTGCTTTCTTAGGCTGTGGAGCCAGAGCGTGGTCAAGTTTGGTCTGACCAGTCTGTTCAGGCACCAAGGAGCTGGTGGTGGCGGCATACGTAGCTTCTTGGTTGACACTGCCTCAGCAGCACCGACCAGTGCAGTGCGCTTGGGTTCTGACTCAGCTCTCTTGGCTGGTACAAACTTGCATTTCTCCACAGTGCCGGAGACTGACGGCACCAGGGAATGAGAGGCTATGAGCAGCGCTGGTAATGAGCAGGGCTCAACAAAGAATTGAGTATTTCAGCTGGGTGCCCCATTCATTTGCAGTGCGTGCATGAGTATTGCCGGTCTTGCGCATGCACTGTGCGGGGCTGGTGAGCGGCTTTTGCCACCGTTCGTCAAGCCCTGGTAATGAGCATGCTAGGGAAGCCTGCGACGCCTGTGAGCCTTTGTGGGGCAGAGAAGCAGCCCTGTCACTGGACTTCTGCTGTCCCCATGTGTCCTCAGGTTTGTCCCATGGAAGTCGTAGGGACTTCTTCCAGAGGAGGTTTTTGAACAGCATTTCACAGTCTTTTCTGGCTCTGGCTGTCATGTTCTGACAATGTGGGCACTTATGCGCTGCATGAGTCTCTCCCAGGCATTTAACACAAGAGGCATGGCCATCAGAAACACAAGAGGCATCGAGTCGCATCTTTTGAAGCCAGGAGAACCCAGCATGTTGAAAAGAAAAAAAAAAGCCACGACTGTGGCGCTTGTCTCTCTCTCTCTCTCTCTCTTTTTTTTTAAATGAATGAATGTTGAAATCTACCATTAACTGACTAAACTATAAAGGAAAAGTCTAAACTAATTATAGTAATTTTTTGTTTTTCCGGTCAGGAAGAAGAGCACTGCTCTGATTCCGTCGTCAGCCGAGGATGGTAGAAAAGGAACTGACGGGACTTGTGCCACACACGCACCCGACAAACGGCAGGGGCACCAGACACTGGGTGCGCAGGAGCAAGGGGCGCTGCTCATCAAAAATCTCCTATCAGCAGCGCGAGGACACACCGAGACCTGAGTGAGGACACCACTCAAAGAACAACAGTCTCCCTGAGTCACTAATTGCAATTATGGGAAAAGGAAAAAAATCACCAGAAGAGAAAATGAAAAGAGTATTAATGGGGGTATGACCAGGATAAGTATAAAATTAAAGAATCAAAGTTAACGTAAGTTTTTTTTTTTAAATATGTATGTGTGTTGTGGAAAAGGGGCCTGAGTAGCAACTGGAATAGAAAAAGTATATGACTTATAAGGCCCAAAAGAATAAAGTAGGGAGGATATCTGATTCAAAGAATAACTAATGAAATAGTAAGGAAATTTCAAAATAGAAGGCCTCTGAGTGATAGTAGCGACTGGAGATGGCTTTCAAAAAGACAGAAATAATTTTTTTAAAGGGTGCCAACAGGGACCTTTCAATCGTACATGGCAGTGTTATCTCCTAAGGGAACCCAGGAGCAATAAAAGAGCTGTTTTTAAGGAGAGGAAGGAGGGAAAAAGATATGGAGTCAAAGTCTTAGCAAGAAAGCATGGTTATAAATCTTATCTGGTTTAATACCATAAATAAGGATGAATTTCTCAAATCATTTTTAGCTCAAGTTAGTAATTAGAAATAACATTAGGGTTGCCAGGTGTCCAGTACTAAGCTGGATAGTCCAGTATTTTCGCCTCCTGTCCGGTAAAAAAATTCAGAAAATACCAGACATCTAACATGTCCAGTATTTTCTGATTTTTTCCCAGGCAGAAGGCGAAAATCCTGGGTGCTTAGCGGGTTCTGCAGGGGATCTGTCCGGCCCGGAACAGGCAGACAAGATGGCAAACGGCCACTGGGAGCCCTGTAAAGGCCAAAAAAGCCTCAAAAGCATTTCTTAAAGGGACCCACTTTTTTGGGGGGGAGAGACGACTCAACATTGGTCTCCCCCTTGTTCCCCCCCCCCTCGACAGTATTTTTTCCCCAGTGCTTTCTTTTTTGGGGGGGGGGGGTCGGTATTTTTGGTTAAACCATCTGGCAACCCTAAAACATCATGTGTTTGTTAAAGCGTATAAAAAGTATAAAAGTCTTAACAAGTTCATTGCTGACGTCTGCTTGACCATGCTGGAGTTGACCAAGATGGGTCTAAACTCCCATGGGTTTAACCCATTTCTAAGTATCCTGATCTATTCTTATAAATGTTTTATTATGGTTTGGATGTAGTAAACTGCTTCTTGTTAAAGCAATTGTATACCCTTTGGATTTAATAAAAGAATGTATGATTATATTTGATGGTCCTCCATATATATATTAATAATTTCAAATATTACTGATAGTTCTAAACATTAGGTAATATCTTTTATTGAACAAACTTCTTTTGGTGAAAGATCTTAAAGCTACACAGAACTGTTCTTTGGGTCTGGGAAAGGTACTCGGAATGTCAGAGCTAAATGCGAGGGATGACAGATTGCTTAACACAAATTGCAAAAGAGACCATACAAGGCAAAACGACTAGTTAACACCTCTGCTGTCACAGGGAATAAAAAATGAGCAAGTAGCTTACAGAAAGTGTTGTGAAGGTTTCTTCTGAGGTCAGTGCTAGAGATGCTGCCGTGTTAGTCTGGTCTAGCTGAAACAAAAGACAGAACTATGTAGCACTTTAAAGACTAACAAGATGGTTTATCAGGTGATGAGCTTTCGTGGGCCAGACCCACTTCATCAGATCAATATGTGGAAGAAAATCGGCACAACCATATATACCAAAGTGATACAATCAAAAAAATAAATGAATGTAAAATTGACAGATCAAATTTTAGAACAGAGTGGAGGTGAGGGGGGAAGGTTAGTGTCTGTGAGGTAACAACATAGGGGTTATAATAGGGGAAGTTTCTGTGAGGTAATATCAAATTTGATCTATCAATTTCACGTGTTCATTTTTTTGATTGTATCACTTAGGTATATATGGTTGCAGTGGCGGATTTAGGGCAGGGCGAGCGGGGCGGCTGCCCCGGGCCCCGCGCTTCCCAAGGCCCCACGCATGCGCCATGGCACTACGGCACATGCACCGTGTCAAAGGAGGGGACCTGTGAAATTTCGCTGTCCGGGGCCCTGTGGAGCTGCCCTGGGCCCTGTGGCACTCTCATCTACCCCATATGGTTGTGCCGATTTCCTTCCACATATGGATCTGAGGAAGTGGGTCTGGACCACGAAAGCTCATCATTATGGGTAATAAGCAGGAAGAACTGGAATTGCTAACCAATAAATACATCTATGATATCATTGGTATTACAGAAACCTGGTGGGATGGGACACACGATTGGAATGTTGGTATGGAAGGGTACGGCTTGCTCAGGAAGGACAGACAGGGAAAAAAGGGAGGAGGGGTTGCCTTGTATATTAAAAATGTACACACTTGGACTGAAGTGGAGATGAACGTAGGAGATAGCTGTGTAGAGAGTCTCTGGGTTAAGTTAAAAGGGGTAAAAAACGAGGGTGATGTCATGCTAGGAGTCTACTACAGGCCACCTAGCCAGGTGGAAGAGGTGGATGAGGCCCTTTTTAAACAATTAACAAAACTATCCAAAGCCCAAGATTTGGTGGTGATGGGGGACTTCAACTATCCAGACATATGTTGGGAAACTAACACAGCGGGGCACAGGCTATCCAATAAGTTTCTGGACTGCACTGGAGACAACTTTCTGTTTCAGAAGGCTGAAAAAGCTATCAGAGAAGCTGTTCTGGATTTGGTTTTAACAAATAGGGAGGAACTAGTTGAGAACTTGAAAGTGGAAGAAAGTATAGGGGACAGTGATCACGAAATAATAGAGTTCATGATCTTAAGGAAAGGTAGAAGGGAGACCAGCACAATTGAGGTAATGGATTTCAGGAAGGCAGATTTTGATAAGCTCAGAGAACTTGTACGTAAGGTCCCATGGGAAGCAAGACTGAAGGGAAAAACAACTGAGGAGAGTTGGAAGTATTTCAAAGGGACGTTGTTAAGGGCCCTAAAGCAAACAATTCCGCTGTGTAGGAAAGATAGAAAATATGGCAAAAGACCAGCTTGGCTTAACAAGGAGATCTTGCATGATCTCAAAATAAAAAAGGAGTCCTATAAAACATGGAAACTAGGACAAATAACAAAGGATGAATATAGGCAAGCAACACGGGAATGCAGGGGCAAGATTAGAAAGGCAAAAGCACAAAATGAGATCAAACTAGCTACAGGCATAAAGGGAAACAAGAAGACCTTTTATAAATACATTAAAAGCAAGAGGAAGACCAAGGACAGGGTAGGCCCACTGCTTAGTGAGGAGGGAGAAGCAGTAACAGGAAACTTGGAAATGGCAGAGATGCTCATTGACTTCTTTGTTTCGGTCTTCACCGAGAAGTCTGGAGGTGTGCCTAACGTAGTGAATACAAGCAGAGAGAGGGTAAGTTTAGAAGATAGGATACACAAAGAACAAGTTAAAAATCACTTAGGAAAGTTACATGTCAGCAAGTCACCAGGTCCTGATGAAATGCATTCCAGGATACTCAAGGAGCTGATAGAGGAGGTATCTGAGCCTTTAGCTATGATCTTTGAAAAATCATGGCAGACAGGGGAGATTCCAGAAGACAGGAAAAGGGCAAATATTGTGCCCATCTATAAAAAGGGGAATAAGAACAACCCAGGAAACTACAGACCGGTCAGTTTAACGTCTGTCCCAGGGAAGATAATGGAGCAGGTAATTAAGGAAATCATATGCAAACACTTGGAAGATAATAAAGTGATAGGGAATAGCCAGCATGGGTTTGTGAAGAACAAGTCATGCCAAACTAATCTGATAGCTTTCTTTGATAAGATAACGAGCCTTGTGGATAAGGGAGAAGCGGTGGATGTCATATACCTAGACTTTAGTAAGGCATTTGATACGGTCTCGCATGATATTCTTATTGATCAACTAGGTAAATATAACTTAGATAGGGCCACGATAAGGTGGGTGCATAATTGGCTGGATAACCGTAGTCAGAGAGTTGTTGTTAACGGTGCTAAATCCTGCTGGAAAGGGATAACAAGTGGAGTTCTGCAAGGGTCTGTTTTGGGACCCGTACTGTTCAATATCTTCATCAATGATGTAGATATTGGGATAGAGAGTACGCTTATTAAGTTTGCAGATGATACCAAACTGGGTGGGGTTGCGACTTCTTTGGAGGATAGGGACATAATTCAAAATGACCTTAGCAAGTTAGAGAAATGGTCAGAGGTAAACAGGATGAGGTTTAATAAAGAGAAATGCAAAGTGCTCCACTTAGGAAGGAACAATCAGTTCCATACATACAAGATGGGAAGCGACTGTCTAGGAAGGAGCATGGCGGAAAGGTATCTAGGGGTCATAGTGGACCATAAGTTGAATATGAGTCAACAGTGTGATGCTGTTGCAAAAAAAGCAAATATGATTCTAGGTTGTATCAACAGGTGTGTTATAAGCAAAACTTGTGAAGTCATTCTGCCGCTCTACTCTACACTAGTTAGGCCTCAGCTGGAGTACTGTGTCCAGTTCTGGGCACTACATTTCAAGAAAGATGTGGAGAAATTGGAAAGGGTACAGAGAAGAGCGACAAGAATGATTAAAGGTTTAGAGAACATGACCTGTGAAGCCAGGCTTCATGAACTGGGCTTGTTTAGTTTGGAAAAAAGAAGATTAAGGGGGGACATGATAGCGGTTTTCCACTATCTAAAATGGTGTCACAAGGAGGAAGGAGAAAATTTGTTCCTCTTGGTTACTGAGGACAGGACAAGGAGTAATGGGCTTAAAGTGCAGCAGGGGAGGTTTAGATTGGACATTAGGAAAAAATTCCTAACTGTCAGGGTGGTCAAATATTGGAATAAATTGCCAAGGGAGGTGGTGGAATCTCCCTCTCTGGAGATATTTAAGAACAAGTTAGATAGACATCTGTCAGGGATGGTGTAAACGGAGCTAGGTCCTGCCTTGAGGGCGGGGAGCTGGACTCGATGACCTCCCGAAGTCCCTTCCAGTCCTATTATTCTATGATTCTATGATCACCTAATAAACCATCTTGTTAGTCTTTAAAGTGCTACATAGTTCTGTCTTTTGTTTTTTCTGAGGTCAGATATGGAATAATTTCTTTTTTACTTACAACTCTCACTGGACAATTGCCAGTGGTGCCACCACTTTATTCAGAATAAGTTGTACACATATTTTTCATGGCATCAGCTTCTGACGTGGGGCAGAAGTTTTGTCCCTTAATCCTCTCATAATTCATCTCCAATTCTGGTAAGTCTTGATAACGATGATTTTGGGATATCACAAAGTGTCCATGTGGAGGGTCCTAGTGTACTTTTTTGGAGGTATGGACATAGAGATCTGTGGCTTGTGGAGTTGTAGCTGATTACACAGTTGATTCTGGGGTTTTGTTTATTTTGGACGGAAGGAGAACCTGGCTGTTATTTGCAGTTTTTGTTTGAATAACCGTTTGGGGGTTCTTGCATGATCTCCAGGTTGCTTTAATGATTTTCTTTCTTCTAGTGTGTAAGAATATGAGATGATTTTTTTGTTTGCAGTGGCCCCTTCTGGAATATGTGAAGTGCAAAAAATGGTTCCTCAGTTATTCTGAAGTCCTGCAAAGTTACTTTGCATATTTGGAATAATGTGTCATGGACATAGGGTTATAATAGATTGTGAATCCTCTGCTGATAATGTTTTAGGGCTGATTAAAATAGCAGTAATATATTTGGGCAGGTAATAAAACGCACTCTTTTAGTTATAAATTGCATTAAAAGCATGAAGCCAGAATAGCTTGCAAACCTGAGATCTGCCATACTAGACCTTATTAACAGTTTGAATCCATTCCACTGCCTCTGGGAAAAAAACATGCCTGGGGCTAACTATTCTAGCATTCCCAGCCACAAAAATATTCCCATCTAAATTAGACAAACAGAAAACACAAAACCATACAAAGGAGGTGAAAAAGGAAAGGACATGTTGTGCTTAAACAAAGCACACAAGATCTTTTATAGGGGAAAAGGCAGTACGCCGCATTTATTCATACAACAGCTGCATATGCTTTTCAATCACTCACACACAAACATATACACACGCAATCTTGCCAAACAATGTTATAGTTACCAGTCCAGATTCTGTATCAGTCTAATGGCCAGCTACACTGAACACAGAGGGAGAGCAGGGCCTTTGTCGGTCGATCCATCTGATGCTCTTCTGGAGTTGGTGGCAAGACAAACCCAAATTTCCATAGCAAAGCACCCTGCTTTTATAATCCTTTTCTCTGTTGATATCAATGTATTCTGCTGTGTCATTCTGTGACCGGAATGTTATCTTGTTGATGTTAGTCGTTCCCACACGTCTCTTGAAGGCTCTTTCTGTAATCAATCGTCTTTTTGGGGTGCCCGCTCGCTTCAAGGCTCATCAATCTGCCAATACCCTAATCCTTCCTTATTATGTGTACGCTCTGGTGATTACAGATAGCTTCTCTGCCACCAGGTCATCTAGTCTTCACCCACGCTTGCTCACCCTCCTTCTTTGGCCATCTAATTCTGAGCAATAACTGCATCTTATCTCGACACATTCATTCCCTTTCACACACACATAAGCAATGTTACAAGGACTTTCAAGGCTATGCGGCACATCAACATCTGTATTGGTGAGACAAAGAGGCGTTGTAAATCAAGCAATTAAGGCCTCAGCCTTTAACATTCTTATAGTCTTCATTAACACAGATACAAGATCCTGTCTTTACTTACTAAAACTTTAGAACAAGGAAATATAGGAGATACATACTTAACTAAAGGATTTGACTTATATAATCATATTTAAGATTGTAATATTACCTTACATTACTAAACCTAAAGTACAAATATAAAAAGAATAATCCTTTCAGTTCTGACAGAAAGACAGGGTTTAAAACAAAACTAATATGAACCATACTATACACAGCAGCAAGATCATATAAGCAGTAGGTAAGAGGACAAGAAAAAATCACAAGTCCTCAGTGGGAAAAAAAAAAGGCAAAAAAACCTCTCACAAGGAATATTAAGGAAGAGGATCCCAGTACTGTACTGCTATCCTACATCTAAGCAGCAAGACTGTTATTTCGAAATATAACGGTTTCACTATTCTGATGTTCCTGTAAAACTCATTCTATGAGGAGTAAACGTGGGAAGCACTAAGAAGAGTAGAAGGTTGAGGCAAAAAATCATTTGTCAAATAAAGGGAGCTAAGGACAGATGGGGAACAACTGGAGAAGAAAAGCCTAGATGTCAGTAAAAGGTTAGGTATGTGAATGTTATAAGTGTGTATGAGGAGTTCACATTTGTGGAAAAAAAGCGGGAATTAACAGTCAAAAAGGAAGTCCAAGACAGGAGTTAAATTTTGTAATATTTCTTGACTGCCTGCAGGATTATTAGAAATGAAGTTCTGTTTCCAGAAGACATCACAATGGTCATCTCTGTTGCCAGTCTTAAGGTATGTTTTCCCTACAAATGGGTAATCTTAACTTATGGCAGCTAACCTCAGTTAGATGACTTGAGTTAAAACAACAGTGATCACCTGACAACTCCACTTTTAACTTGAATTAGCAGCTCAGATTGAACGTCAGGCTCCCATAGAAGCTCAAACTCAAATTGCTAACCCAAGCTGAAAGATAATGTGTGTCTTCACTTAAATTGTAACCAAAATTAAGAACATTCCCATTGCTAACAAATACATATCCTTACAGGAGAGAAAAATAATTAGATGGCAGAAAGACTGAAATATCTCTGTCCCCGTCCCCTCCTTCCCCCGCCAGCGGCCGGGGGGTGGAGCCTAGCAGGCTGGAGGGAGGTAGGGTTAGGAAGACTAGGAGGAAGAAAGAAAAGGCCCCTGGCAGGTAAGGTGGCTGCGGAGAGACAGAAAAGGCCCCAGAGGCCAGAGTGAGGAGCTGGGGGAAGAGAGAAAAGGCCCCCGGCAGGTGAGGGAGTCTACGGGGTGAAAAAAGACTTCTGTCAACTGGTAAGGGTCTGAGGGGAGAGAATAGACCCATGGTGGTTGGGAGGGGTCTGAAGGGAGAAAAAAGCCCTGTGGAGGATGGGACCCCTCCCTGAACCCCTTCTCACCTCCCAAGTCTCACTCTCACACTGTAGTCCACTCCCAGCCTCCTGCACTGCTCCCTACACACATCCCCCGAGGCCCTGCCCCAATTCCCCACACCTCCAGCTGTCCAAATGGACCTGGGCAATGCCAGGGAAGTCTTCTAGTATATACTATACAACCAACAGACACACAAACTACATCGAGTATCAGTGACCGTAACTACTCTCAGTTCAATTTCCAACCCTGCATTTGTACTTCCCAATTGATGAAGCATGACACTAAGAATTCTTGCCACGATGAAAGCAATTAAAGGTTGATGAAGGTCATTTTTTTTAAATGTTAGTGTTATAGATATGTTGCAGCAACACTTCACCAAACTGTCTTAGCTCAGAATACCTCAAAAACTACAATTGACAAATATACTGGTAAACCAGTGTCACTATATCCAAACTGTAGAGCAATTCTGAAGACTCAGTGCATGAGTTTGAATATTTATCCTTAAGTATTTGAATACATGACTGACCACACCAAGAAGAACCCACACATTCCCATTCAAAATCAGAAAGAGAACACTGACTAGTCATCAGACTGCAGTTAATTACTTCAAGTCTACTTCCCCACTGGTGTTTTGAGGATATTGCTCAACAAATGCCTGGCCTCATAAGAATCTTACAGTGAATGTGAGGAAGCAAGTAATACAAAGACCCTCCACTCATGCACACACACATCCATAGGCTACAATACAGTTCACTACCAAATCCTGCTGCTAGCACTTCTACTCCACCATTCCCCACCCAAAAAGGAGAAGTGGATGATGGGTGCAGAGAGAGGGGGAGAGAATTTCAAAAAAAGATGAAGGATATTTATTTTTCTACAAACAATTAGGTTAATAAACAGGAAACAACTACCATCTCTGGTTGTGAGTATCAATGAATTCTTCCATGACCCTAGGATTTTATGTAAAGTTAATAAAAAAAAATTGCAGTGACAAGACAGACTCAACTGGAATGTCTTCTTGTTTTTATAAAGTAAGTGTGGAGAACTTGAAACAATACTCGACAGTGACTTCTATAATTTCATAGATGATAGTTTTCTGGCAACAGTCGGGTGCTCAATCTGAGTTCTTATTTTAAATTCTAGGGAAAATGACAATAGCATGTAAACAGATTTTTGTAGTCTTTTCAATGTCATGCTTCCCATACTGATCACATTTACAACAACCTCATCTTTTATCATTTCAGACAGTTTATCTCAAACAAATACACACAACAAAAATATGTACTGAAGTCTTACTAACTTCCGTAAATTTCTAACTGGAAATATAAAAGCAAAACAAAGGAAAATAAGAAATAATAATTAACAGCAGCAGTCTACTAGATTGCTTACATAACTCCCTTCCCCTCCCTGCTTTTGTATAATGAAAGAGTAAAGAGAAAAATCCATCTTTAGGGATGAAGTGATTTCTGAAAAGCTTATTAGCATACACTTAGGTTAGTTTGACACTCACTTTTTCAGAATATCATACATCCTGAAATTCTGGGAACACAGTGAGCTCACTCCCACCTGCATGATCTCAGTGTGACCTGAAGCACATAGTTCATTGTCCTGCTGCAAAGACAACTCCATGGGGAGAGAGGGAGCCAAACACTATTTAAAATAGTGCCCTCCAATCCATACTGAACAGAACACTTTCAGTTACATCTAAGTACTAGATGGGGGAGAGAGGGGAATAAAACCTTAGAAAGAAACATACAACAGCCATTCTGAGTCAGACCAAATCCAGTCTTCTGACAGTGGACAATACCAGGTGCCACAGAGGGAATGAATAGAACAGATCATCATCCCGTGATCCATTCCCTATGGCTCATTCTCGGCTTCTGGAACACCATCCCTGCACATCCTGGCTAATAACTGATGGACCTATCCTTATCCTTATCTATAAACAGGTTATAGCTTAACTATCTGGTTTTAAACCAGATCAACTGGCTGCCTAAATGTAGGCTCTAAAATTGTTTTTAATTGTTTTCTGTCATACTTTTATCTTAAGAACAAATTATGCTTGCACAGGAAGTGCACTGTGATACCTTATAATTGTTGGCAATTATCCTGTTAATAGTGTCCAAAGAGAAAGCAGGGAGAGCTACTTAAACAGTCTATTGCTAGGAATAATACAATGAAGGTAGGGAACTGTTCAGCCTCTCTCACATCCACCAGTGTGTCTCTGCAGCCAAGAAAGGTGACTGTCGGGGAGCCAGAAGATTGAGTCTAGTGTTCTTGCCATACCACAAATAAAGAGTACAGGCACACTTGTTCTGCATTGCACCTGTATTCCAACATATTCAGACTCAATATCCCAAATAGAACTGCAGCTAAACAAGGGTGTATTAAAAGAATACTGGCTAGTGAGAAAAGAGAAAGCATATAGTAAAACAATGTTGCATGTGGTTTTTTTTGTTTTTTCTTAATACACTACAGAAATTATGACTCTGCATTAATATTAGATTCGTAGAATCAATGCACTGGGAGGAACATAGAAAGGTCCTCCGGTCCAGTCCCCTGCACTCATAGGAGGACCAAGCACCATCTACGCCATTTCTGGCAGGTGTTTGTCTCTTAAAAATCTCTAGTGATGGAGATTCCACAATCTCCCCCAGCAAATATATTACAGTGTATAATGTCCCTTGCTTCAATTTGAGACCACTGCTTCTTGTCTTCTCATCAGAGGTTAAAGAGAATAATTTATCTCCCTCATAAGTCATATTCTCTAGACCTTTAATCATTTCTGTTGCTCTTCTCTGGACCTTCTTCAATGTCACCAAATCTTTCCTGAACTGTGGTGCCCAGAACTGGACACAGTACTCCACATGAAGCCTAGCCAGTGCAGAGTAAAATAGAAGAATTACTTCTTGTGCCTTGCTCACAACACTGCTAATACAGCCCAGAATGATGTTTGCTTTTTTTTGAAACCATATTACACTGTAGACTCACATTTATCTTGTGGTGCACTATGATCCCAGATCCTTTTCAGCCATATTAGTTCCCATGCAATCATTTCCCATTTTGTCTGTGTGCAACTTAACTGTTCCTTCCTCAGTAGAGTACTTGCATTTGTCCTCATTGCCCTTCATCCTATTTACCTCAAACCATTTCTCCAGTTTGTCTAGATCATTCTGAATTATAATCCTATCCTCCAAAGTACTTGAAACCCCTCCCAGAGTGGTAACATCCACAGACATAAGTTTATTCTCTAAGCTATTATCTAAATCATTGATGAAAGTTCTGAGCAGAAATGCACCAAGAAATGATTCCTGTGGAACCTCACTCATTATGCCCTTCCAGCATGACTGTGAACCCTTGATAACTATTCTCTGGGAATGATTAAACAACCAGTTTTGCACCCACCTTATAGTAGCTCCCTCTAAGATGTATGTCCCTAGTTTGCTAATGAGGCCATGAAAGATTGTTTCAAAAGTCTTACTAAAGTTTAGCTATCCCACCTCTACGGCTTCCCTTTAGCCACAAGATTTTCACCCTATCAAAGAAAGCTATCACGTTGGTTTGACACTGTTTGTTCTTGACAAATCCATGCTGACTATTACTTATCTTCTAGATGTTTGAAAACTGATTCCTTAATTATCTGCTCCATTATCTTCGTTGGCACAGAAGTTAAGCTGACTGATCTGTAACTTCCAGTGTTGTCCTTATTACCAGCTTCCAAACAATTAAGTTTAATAATCTATTAGACGCATACTACTAGGTAGCTTGTTGTGCTCACAGTTCAAGGACATGAGTGCATGGAATTTCATATAGGATCTGATGGAATAGTAAGAAATTAAGCAAAGCACTAATTTTTTTACATGAATTTCTTTTTCTCCCTCAATGTTAAAACTTTAACTAGCATGCTTTATTCCAACGTGTGTGATGGGTGGGTTGTTTTGTGGGTTGAGGGAAGGATTTTGTTTTGGGGAGAGAAGGTTGCACTTTCTGATGGTTGTTTTGTTTTGGGTTCTTTGCATTAGATATTTAGAATGAATAAAAAAGGATGGGTATAAATCCAAGTTTACCCTCCTTCCACCCAAAATAAGTGAATTGCTATTTCTTTGTAGAGAGACTGGAACCAAAGATTTCTCACTCTGATCATTCGCCTGCTAAGCCAATATCTGTGAAATGTACTAAGTATATGCCCAATGTCTCTCCCCCCCCCCCCCCCAGTGCTGGCAGACAAAGGATGAATGCTATTAGTTACTTCTTTAACTCAGTGATAGAGGTCTGTGGGCAATATCTAACACTTCAGACTCTACTGTGGGTGTCAATATGATGCCACATTATGATTTTTTTTCAATTTTCTTTCTCTAACAAGCTTAGGAAGTTATATACAAAAAATTGTTAAATACCATCATGATTTCAGTGTTAAATCAAGTACTCAAAAGTAAAAAGATACCAAGAGTAACTTAGCCTATGCATTTTACTTTAGCCCCTTTGTGTGACTCCATTAGTGTCTACATACATGATCGCCTGTGTATGGGGGTGGAGGGAGATACTATTAGACTCTTGCCTCATTCAGTGCTCAGAATGGATATGCTCCAGGGATCAATCAGGGTTGTACAGCAAAAGAGATGTTGTCAGCTGTTGTCGTCATCTTAAACATTTTGAACCCTGAGCCCAATATAAAACCAAGCCAGTTTTGTCATCAAGTATAACAAGGCAGAATCAAGAGAATAATTTATATTTAATGGCTATCAAAGTGCTGGTTTTCTCCAGTACATAGGAGTGAGCTGGCACACATTTTGACAGGATTACTATCTCTAGATTTACTGTTTAACAGTCCTTACCATTGAAATAGCTTACTCACTTAAGACTAGGTCTGTAAAGCAATTAAAAAATGTGATTCAACATGATTAGACCCATTAATCACACTGTTAAAGAACAGAATACCATTTATTTGTTGTCAGATGTTTTCTACATTTGCAAATATATTGAATTAATTTACAATACAAAGTACAGTGCTCACTATTTTCATTACAGACATTTGCACTGTAAAAACAAAAGAAATAGTATTTTTTCAATTCTCCCATCGCAAATATTGCAGTGCAATCTCTTTATTGTGGAAGCTGAACTTACAAATTTAGAACTATGTACAAAAAATAACTACATTAAAAATAATACAATACAAACTTAGTTCTTCCATCAGTTCTCAAAGAAGTTTCTTTACGTTTACAGAAAATAATGATGCCAACTTCTTGTTTACAACATCATCTGAAAGTGAGATATGTGCTTGGCACTGTTATAACTGACCTCACAAGATATTTTTCCATGCCACGCCACTCAAGATTCATATGTCCTTTATGCTTCAACCACCATTCTGGAGGACATGCATCCATGTTGATGACAGGTTCTGCTTGACAATGGTCCAAAGCAATGTAGACCAATGCATGTCTATTTTCATTAGCTGAGTCAGATGCCACCAGCAAACACCTGATTCTTTTTTCTAGTGGTTTAGGCTCTGTAGCTTCAGCAGTGGAGCGTTCCTCTTTTAAGAACATCTCCCTCAGACTCTGCAAGGTAGGACAGATTCTTAAGCCTTGGTTAGAATGCTATAACTACCTTCAAAAATCTCACATTGGTACCTTCTTGGTGTTTTGCAAAATCTGCAGTGAAAGTGTTCTTGAAATGAACATGTTCTGGGTCATTATCTAAAACTGCTCTACCATGAAATATATGGCAGAACACAGGTAAAACAGAGCAGGAAACATACAATTCTCCCCTAAAGAGTTCAGTCACAAATTTAATTAATATGTTGTATGTTTAATAACCATCATCAGAATGGAAGCATGGCCTCCGGAATGGTAGCAGAAGCATGAAGGGACATATGAATATTTAGTACATCTGCCACATAAATACCTTGCAATGTCAGCTACAAAACTTATGTGAACACTTGTTCTCACTTTCTGGTGACATTGTAAATAAGAAGAGGGCAGTGTTATCTCCCATAATCAGAAATAAATTTGTTTCTCTAAGCAATTGGTTGAACAAGAAGTAGGATTGCATGGAATTGTAGGAGCTAAAATTTTGCATTGTGCTGTTTTTGAGAACATTTATCTAACAGAAAAAACTGCATTTGTAAGTTGCACTTTAATAAGACAGTGTACTACAGTACTTTACATGAGATGAGTTGAAAAATACTATTTCTTTTTATCAATTTACAGTGTAAATATCTGCAATTAAAAATAACATAATCCTGCATACTTTGTATTCTGTGTTGTAACTGCAATTAATATATTTCAAAATGCAGAAAAACCTCCTAAAATATTTAAATAAATGTCACTTGATATTCTGTTTTACCAGTGTGATTAATCATAATGTAGTAGTTAATCTCAAGTGTAAACACTGATTAATCGACAGCCCTAATTAAGACCACCATCATTGATACACTACAATAACCTGGGAGAACCTGATGGGTAGCTCAGGAATTGTTACAACACAATCTGTTGACACAATCTGATCATTAAACAATATTAAAATGGTACCCACACACAACTGATTCCCCCTTTACTAGACAAGAATAAGCACCAAAGGATTATGGTGAATCGAAAGAAATAAAGTACTATACATTGACAAGAGGGAAAACAGAATTGGTAAACATTTTTACTATTTTCCTGTTTCATAGCTAAAGGATATTTTAGGTTCCGCCCCCCTCCAATCTCAGAAGCTGACATAATTTAGCATTCATCTATTCCTTAGGTAAATATTGTTTTGACCTATATTGAACTAATATAACTGTTGATGAAAAGACCAGGCCTAAGCATGTATTTATTCATTTTTAATATTCTTAGCTAATATTTTTGGAAGTGTTAGACATGCCAAGGAGGTCATTTAAACAAGTAAATGAAATAAATCTAATTTCATTACACAGCTGAGAATAACAACCTGACAAATGTCCATTATAACATTTCACCATGATTTTCATGTTGTGCTTTAGCTGCACTCAACTTTTTGTTGCATGACCACTATATACATGACCAGCGTTCCTGAAATATTGAGACGATATTAAGAAATCTGCACCCAATAGAAATATATCTTTTCTTCTTTTTTCAAACAAAGTAATATTGTAATGCCACGTATTCTTCTTGTTTTGACTAATAAACTAAAATCTCAAAACTGACGAATCTTCAAATGTAGTAATGCTCAAAACTCACCATACCCTCTGTACCCCGCACAACAGGTTGTTGTTTTTTTCTTATTCCACATCTCATCAATTCCTAACAGTCTAAGGTGAATTTAAGAGTCATTACAAAATACAAACATATGGATTTACTAGTATACAATAAAGGAACAACACGAATAACTCAATTTAATCACACTTGCAAGAGACAAAGTAAAAATAATATGCATGCTAGAATACTCAAGAAGCTGAATGAGAAGATATCTGAGTCATTAGTGATTGTCTTTGAAAAGTCATGGAAGATGGGATAAATTCCAGAAGATAGGAGAAGGGCAAATATAGGCTATGTCTAGACTTCCGGTATCCTAGAAAAACTCCGCCGTGTCCAGGAAATGCATCTGCTCTTCCAACTTTTTTTGCAGAAGAGCAGATGCACTCTTTCAGAAGCCCTGTCTTCCTCGTGCCACAAGGAAGAAGGGCTCTTCCAAATGAGGAGGTTTTTTCGAAATTTGGCCCAGTGCAGATGGGCCAAATTTTGGAAAAGCCTCTTCCTACAAAACTATCAGAAAAAGGTATGCAAATTGCAAGAGAAGCAGAGGTAGACTTTTCTTTCCCAGACTTCAAGAACATCACTAGTAGCTGTATACAGACTATGCCTATACTGTTCAGAACAGCAGTTCAATGACGCCTTAAAAAGAGAAGCCGGTCTGTTTCTCTGAAGCTCAGAACATAGTATGCGAAATGGATTGGATAAGTTTAAAATCCATGTCTGTCCTTTCCTCTCACAAGGAGCTGCCTTCTTTGCAATGACTTCTTTTTTCCCCTAATCTTCAATATTACAACCACACACCTGACTTTCACCATGCCCTGAAGGGTGCCAAACTCCAACTATAATGGTGTCAGAGGAAACAAGTTGCACAAAAAAGGACTCTAAATGACAACAAGATGTTGTCTTTCCCTGACAGATTATTTCTAACAACTAGAACAATGGTATTAATTTTCTTCTGATTTCAATACAGGTAATTAATTATTTATGGTAATTTTTTTTCCTAGAAGAATGTAACATCTTGAAACACAATAAATTAGAAAGGTAGCACTTTTCAATAGGTAGAACTATACTGTACCAATTGGGCTTTAAATTACCATCTCACATATCTGGAGGGTTAGATTCCAATGGAAGAGTTTTTCAAAAGATTGATATTATATATTAACAAAACTTGTAGATGGTAGCATGAGCTTTCGTGGGCTGTGCCCATGAGCTTTTTAAGTGGGCTGTGCCCATGAAAACCCATGATACCATGTACATGTTTTGTTAGTCTATAAAGTGCTAATAGACCATTTGTTGTCTTAAGTTTATCCTGTACAGACTAACTTGGCTATCCCCTGAAGCTTCTGCTACTATCTAGTTTATTTTATAGATCTTATAATTGATTTGCATAATACATTATCATTTTTATGCTACCTCTGCTGTACATCAGATAAATCTACTAATAGTAGTCCCCAGGACTTGTATGAAGAATTCTAGGCCTCACTCCTAATCAAATGAGTTCAAGTCAGGGATAGTCTGTCACCATGTGGACTGCAGAATCAGACACTGTGCTTACTTTCACATTCTTTCCTCTTGATTGGCAGAGGAGCACAGAAAACAGAATAAATCCATACTTTGTGATTGTTGGCTATATTTATGTTCACAGTGACAAAACACAATGTGACTTATGTTTATGGTACCTGATATTACAGTCCCCAGACAAGCAAAGCTCATTAACTTTAAAGGAGCATTGCATGAAGCAGCACACAACACTGTAAGATATATTCAATAAGAAGTGTCAATAAAACTACACCATATTTTCTGCCACAAAATTTGAAAAAAAATACTATGGAAGTTATCATGCTGAATCTGGAATTTTGCAAACTATTGTACTTAACAAATACTAAATATTTCCCCATATTAAATTAAATGACACGATATCCAGCATGGCTCTCATTCTCAAATATGTATAAGTGACAAAGGGAGCACATGCCATTAGTAAAAGGTAGTTTAATGATATGTTTGAAAATGTACTCATCTTAAGTATTTTGTGTATACACGAAAATATTAATGTGAAAACAAAAAGGAGCCAGACTACAGAAAATCAAGGTACCATTTTGTCTACACTTCCTTTATATAAAAGTTACTTTGTGTTCTTCGTGTATAGAAATAAAAATCACAGAGCAAACACAATGCACGTGTATTAAACAAGATTAATTTATAAGTGTGTTTAGCACAAGGTTTTGAATAGTCCCTTAAGATTAATTGATAAGTATGTGTTTAGCACAAGGTTTTGAATAGTCCCTTCCTCTTGAGTGAAAGCTCATTTCTTTGAACAGATTATTGTAAGGAAAGCTGAAATCGCTGACTTACCTGAATCAAGGATTCACTCAGCTTCTTTTCATCCACTTCTAAAACACTATTTTTTATTTCTTCATAAGGCATTCGGAAAGACCCCAGAAAGATTGCTGAAATGAAACAGGAAGTTATTAAAATCAAGTAAGCCAATATTATGAAGCATTTAATTTAAGTTAGAATTTTTATTGCATAAATCATTCAAAAATAATGACAGGTCATCAACAGGAAAAATTTGAATTTATACAGACAGCTACATAAAATTGTAAGTAAATAAGTTTTTTGTCATGACAATTTCTAATGACAAAAGTTCTCTTTGTTTAAAAAGAGCAATAATATTTCCCATCCTTGATGAATTGAACTGACAGGCCAAAGACTCAACTACCTTCTAAATGCACCCTTACAAACACACAAGTATTTTTCTAAGGAGGGTGAAACAATTATAGCTGCTATTAGACAAACTGTGAATAGAAGATTTCTGTTTCTTGTGCTTTCAAGCTTACCCCTTTCACAAAAAGTACTTGCGTGTGTGTGCGCGCGCGTTGTGCAATTGAGATGGCTAAGAACTTGAGATGAGGTGGGAGCTCTATGGCACATTCTGAGAGCAAGTGCTGAAAAAATGCAACATCAACAAAGTATGACATTTCCCAAAGGGATAAACATGACCTGGGAAAAATACATGGTCCTTGTCCTCATCTCTATTGGGAATACTAGCAGGGTCAATATTAGAGGGAGCAGGGGTGGGAAACCTTTTTTGGGGTCAGGAGATGCAGACCCAGGGGAAAAAATCAGTCAGGGGCTTCACAGAAGCGAGAAGCTGCAGGGGGGCTAGAACACCAGCATAGGGTCCTCAACGCAGGGGAGGGGAGCCCTGAGCCTCAAGCAAGCTGGGGGCTGCACCCAGGTCCCAGGCCTTAGCTTCCCTTACCCCTGTCTTAAAGGCTAACACCTTTGAACTTCTCAAAGGAATTTAAGATGCGTTAGCTGAAATACCTGTGTTGCCCCTGCGCTCATCTATACTCTTCCAAATGGATTTTGACTTAAGCCAAAGTAGTCCCACATATATAGGCTACCACAGCTGCAATCCTCTAAACTGCAATAACGTGAAAGAGTCTCAAATCAACCTATCGTAGAAAAGTGTCTCGGAACAGTTTCTACAAGAGACCCAATGTGGCCAAAGAGTCCATCAGAGGCCTTATGTGACTTCTGAGGCTGGTTTCCTGTGTAATCATTGTCAATACTGACTTCATGTACACCTCAACTTTAACCACATCTTGTCAAGGTAAGCCATGTCTGCGTTAACACAAACACCCTGGCCATAATATGGCCCTCCATCCCATCTGATAATGATGCTACAGCATCATATGGTTTTCTCACATGGTTGTATAATCCAATCTGCAAGAAGCAAGACTGTGAACAGAATTCCCAAAGGAACATGCAGTCTCCCACTGAATACATAACAGGATGCTTGGCCCTGTGACAGTGATAGATGAAAGATACGTGAGCCCCAGATTAAACAGTAGCTACTCCAGAGCATCTAGGAACTTGCTAGATCCAGTTATGGAAGGCAAACCAATTAAGACACCTGGAGTCAATAAGGAACATGCTTGTGTCAACTAAGACAAGCTAATCAGGAGAATGACTCCAAGATCTCCCTCGAGTGGCAATAGGTAATTTAATCCCCATAATTTTATACGTATAGTTGCGATTATGTCTTCTAATATCCATTACTTTGCATTTATCAACATTGAATTTCATCTGCCATTTTGTTGCCCCGTCACAAAGTTTTGTGAGATTATTTTGAAGCTCTTCACAGTCTGCTTTTGACTTACTTACTTGTAAGCAGTTTAGTACCATCTGCAAATTTTGCCACCTCATTATTTCCAGTGATAGCAGTATTTCCATTCTCCAGATAACAGGGATACTGCAGGATAACATTGATTGTGCAAGACAACAAATTCTGGAATTTTTCCTGTTTTGGTTACATTGGTCATTTGGGAAATTCAGTTTGCAAATAAAAGGCTGTGTTTCTGGTATAACAAGATGGCCATTACACATGCTATTCATCGCCAATCCTTCAGATCTCACAGTGTTATATGATTGGTAAGGACATTCGTACTACAGGTTGCACCTCTATAAACTGGAACTCTCTGGTATAGCAACATCTGTGGTCCGGAAGGACCACAGATGTTGCCAGACCAGCGTCCCGGTGCACTGTGGGGAAGTAGAGGGGCTGGGAACTTGATGTGATGCAAGGGGAGGAAGGGAGCTGGGAGCCCAGTGTGTGGGCAGCTGGGCTGAGACTCAGTTGAGTTGGTTGTGGGGGTGGGCAGAAAGCCCATTATGCAGCTCAGCTGGGCTGCAGGAGATGAGAGAGTCAGGAAGGCCCAGCACACACAGCCCAGCTGGGCTGGGGAACAGAAGGGAATGGCAGGAAGCTAGGCGGGGGGGGGAGAGGGGGCGGATGGTAGAACCAGGAAGCAGGGCAAGGGGTGGAGCTGCAGCAAGGGGGGCCAGAAATGACTTCTCCTGCTCTGGCAAAATCCCTCATCCAGACCAGTCAGGTCCCGAGTGTGCTGAACCAGGGAGGACCAACCTGTACCATGTTTAAGCCCTAGCTACTGATTCTCTTCCAAACACATATCTGGGATTTATAATAATATAGCACATGTATTATTCCTTTTCAGATGGAAAGATTTCAGGATCTGACCCCAACAGCTAGCAAGGATCATGAACACATGCCCCTAAATATGGAATCTTGGTATTTGATTATTGTCAGTGTAACACAGAAGTCGGTATCTCCGCAAACACTACATGATTAAATTTTGAGCAATTTCAGGATCTGGAAGACGTGTCACAAATATAGCCCGCTTCAGAGGAACATGTGCTGCCGCATGTGGTGTGGCTGGCCATCTGACAACTGGCACCTTCAACCACCTCCACCTACCTATTGGGCTCCTATCTATCAACAGGCTAAGCTACTACCCAGGTCCTTGAAACAGTGTTTCAGTTTGAAGGTTTAAAGCAGGGTAGTCTGGAAGCACAAGCCCATTGGAGAATATATGTCATGTCATCACTTTTAACACACTTAGGGATTTGGTGTAGATCCTGGAATCCATATGTGGCTACAGAGAGGAAACGGCCTTATTCAGGGTGTCATTTGTGGCAGCATTTTTTGGAGCCTTTAGGATAAGTTGCTGGCTCATGTATCAGAGGGGTAGCCGTGTTAGTCTGAATCTGCAAAAGCGACGAGGAGTCCTGTGGCACCTTATAGACTAACTGAAGTGTAGGAGCATAAGCTTTCGTGGGCAAAGACCCACTTCGTCAGATGCATGTATCTGACGAAGTGGGTCTTTGCCCACGAAAGCTTATGCTCCTACACTTCAATTAGTCTATAAGGTGCCACAGGACTCCTCGTCGCTTTGGCTCATGTAAAGTTTCTTCTGGCAGGTCACTGAAACTGAAGGATACACATTAGAAGGGGTGATTGGTTATATTCACTTTGCAGAGGTCAAAAAAGTCAAGGAGGCCATTGTGAATCCATTATTCTACAAGAGGGGGGCAGTCTGGGATAATTTCTATGTTAGGTATGACAGCATTCATAGGAATATGACCATGGAGAGTTAAGTTCCTTTATTCACAGTGATGGGAGTCCCCACACAGCATATCAGTTTGCCAGTTCTGAGACAGGGACCGAGGAGTTTAGGGCTCCCTACACATGAATATGGTTTCCTCTCATTCAGGATCAGTGCAGCAACAGCAGTGGCCCAGCAACAGTGCAGCAACAGCTAGGTATGGGAGCTACAGAAATTCAGGCAACTGAGCATTGGCATTCTGAAACATACAGAATATAGGTGAAGCCCTAGGCAATCAATCAGTGTTACTTTTCCACTGTGATTTTATTCCACAAGTGGGTAGATGAGCCAGGTAATGGTGATATGGATCTGCAAGCACAGTACTTTTTTACATGGCACATAGGTGGGCTCCCTGGTTGTCTAGAGGTTCAGGTTCACAGACGGAGGAACAGTGATGAAGCTCAAATACAGGATGCTCTCAGAACTTGTGAAGCTTAGATTGACCCTGGATTGACATGTCGAGAAGATATATAAATAGGGAGGTGGCCAAAGTCATGAGCATCTTGGAGGGATTGGTTATTTCACAAGTGGATTTACATTCAAGGCAGCTAAATGATCTGGGGAAGATAGGGTCCATTAGTCAGATTTGGAAGCTGATAGATACCTTATTAAAGGAGGTATAAGATATGTGAGGAACCCTGCTAGTTATGAAAGGATAGAGTAGGTAGCCAATCTAACACAATCTAATATTAGAACGATTAATGTGTTCTGATTATAATTCATTTTATGGTAATACTTTTTTCACTGAACTTTTCACATTTAAGAACATTTTGGTTTTCCTCTCAAGAGGACTAGCCTATCACATCTCTGAAGACTTCATATTTCTTGGCGAAGAAATATATAAAGGGGACCTGCTCCTTCAAGAATTTAACACAGTTGCCCCCTAAGAATCAATGCAGAGCAACTCTAGTGTAGATACTCTGGATACTGAGGCTATCAGTGAAGGAGGCAGGCCATTGGTCATTGATATACGGCTTTGTATGGACATTCAGAAATACCACTTATCGTAAGGAGAGTTGCATGGATAACTGGACAGCTGACGGAAGCAGATGGGGGCCTGTGAGGCTTAGTGTGCTCCTGCAAAGGCTCAAAGGTACACCAGTGGTATAGCTGTGGGGTTCTAAATCCATGATTTGAGGCAAGAGGTAGAATTTTCTCTTGGAAGCTTGTGTTTGGCTATCCAGAGACCTCAGGTTAGCTCTACAATCCATTATGAAGTGTACAGGCTTATCTGTCTTTTGATTAAGAGACATGATTCTTTGAATGGGAAGTCTGCTATGGTGTTCTGCACCTTCACGAGAAAGCAGAGGAATGTAGCCAGAATTCCATCTTCATCACAATTTTTGTTGTTAAGACATGGGAAGCTGTATCTTCAGAGTCCACTGCAGCCTGTAGCATGGACTTGGGGGAGGATATTTTTGTAAACTTTCAGAAAGGGTGTCTCAAGCACAAAAAGAGAATAAAAGCTCTGACTTGGCCCATGTGGCAGTGAGAAGAAACTGGAGATGCCAGAGACCTGAAGAGCAAGTCCCCTGAAATAGTAGCTTACTTGACCCTCCTTTTCCTCCTAAGAACCTATGCCCAGACCCCACAGAGGTACCTCAGAAGTGACTAGAGGATTCTTGAGAGAATTCCGTTGTGTTGGTGCTTCACTACTGCTTGAGTTTAGGGGCATCCTTCAAGCTATTTTGCTATATTGTGTTTCATGCAGTAGAGTACGTTATCTGTCCAGAGCTCCACAACAAGCAGATGAATAAAAACTGAAGTACTGCAGAACAGCTGCAGCAATCCGAGGAAATAAATGTTTAATTTTTTTTCTTAAGATATGAAGGGGAAAGAACTAACAAATCAAGCAGTTAAAGCTGGTTTGCAAGCTCAGTCTTTTGTTAATCAGATAAACAATCTACTACTACTTACACAGATTCTGTGCTGTTTTTCCATCCAAGATTCTTAATTCTTTAACTCGTTTCTTTGGCAGAACTACTTTCTTTTCTTCTGTATCATCTACTGCCTTTCTAGCTACAAAATAAATAGGTACATATGAGTTTCTAATCACCAATAATAGTTTTAAATTTTAACTGACAGAAGAAACCTGTTTGCTCACAATAAGCTCTTCTCAAACAAAATGGCAAATACAACAAAATTATAAAACAGTAGATGGGCAATACAGAATTTATTAACTAAAAATTGATAGAACATACTGATCTATACTTCCACTTGTGCAAAAAAAATTGAAAAGCACAAAATGGTTGTTTTCCCAATTTTTCTTCATTTCTAAATCCAATACATTCAACAACCCAGTAAAGCTCAGAGAGCACTAACTACCATTTATTGTACCATCCTGAAGATTTCTCTTCCAAGAACCCAGTTCTGGTTATGAGACATGATGAAAATTCCCTCTTTCCATAGTATCTGGAGGACAAAACTCTGTCAATAATTGCTCCACTTTCCCTCCCTGTAGGAAAATGAGCTTACTTTTCCAGAATGTCTTCATTGCCTGTTTTCAGAATCAGGGTGGAATTTTTTCCAGCTGGGCAAAATTGATAAAGGACAGGTAGTGTGTTGAGTTTTTAAGATGTTTCTTGTTTTGTGCCAACCTAGCAGCACTGTGAAGTAATTAGATTAAAAGTAAAAAGAATGGGAATTCTAATATTGAGAAAATATAACGAATGTTTGCTGTATCAAAATTTGTAGCCAACACAATGAAAATAAAAAGGGCCAGATACCCGGGTTAAATAATTCTGGTATTAGGCTGGTAGATCTTTGCCTATAGAAAAAAGGGGAAACCTTTACATCTCATACTGATGTTCCCCATGCTACCTCCCTCAAAGGCAGAGGATTAGAGGATTCATAAGTGAGCCAAGTCCTAGAGGCAGACTGAAAAGGGTCTTTCCTGAATCACTCATTCAGTGAAATTCCATGAGATCCAATTAAGAGGTGATACATGAAGAGGGGTTATCATGAAGAAAACCTCACCTATTGTTAAATTAAGGAAACTTCTGTCTGTTCCTTAAATTAATCCTTTTACAGACCAGTCTCAAGCAACATGTGCAAATTCTCTTCATAAGGTCTGGTCTACCACTGATCACGTTTGTTTTTGTTTACTATATAGTAATGGACATTATGTACAGATGACATTGGGAAAGCTTGCTTGAAAAAATAGTGACAAATATTTATTCTCCATGCCATAATTTAGTAGTTCATATCCATGCAAATTTCAACATTTCTGCCACAGCACGGATGGGTGGCTAGTAAAAGTCCTGTGGCAATGTAGTCTTTCTAAGTTCCATAACAAATAGAACACCAACAAAAATACAACTCAGGTGTGTAGTAGTAATTACTTGACTAAACATATTTCCAATTTTTTTTTTAGTATTATGTTAAACATTCATTAATTTTGCATGGCTGGGTAGATATTAGCATAAATAAAATAAACTTAAGATTTTTCCCTAGTTTAATTTAGTCTAATTGTCACTTTTAACATTAATGGTTACAGTACATCCCTATTAATTTGTAGGTACATGGAACATGACAAGTTATTTAGCTACAATATGTAACGAAGATTAAAAAGCATTTAACAAAGTAATACTGAATGACTGAATACAGTAACAACTAAACATTTATCAAACTGATTTCTATTTTTCTCTATTTATACCAGTATGCCTCATATTAAAGTGATCTACTTTCAAATATATAGCTAGAGATAAAATATATTTGAAAGAAATCTGTATGTGTGTGTATAAATATACACATAACTTACTTTAACAAACACACTTGAATGTGTGCACATGCATGTGCGCACACACACACGTTACTTAAAGTATTGGAGATACAGATATTATGTCCTCTGACACCACTATTTGCATTTTCTCCCCGTCCTCTCCTTTCATCGAGGCAATATATTAGGTATTAACAGGAAGTGTCACTCAGGAATTAATTATATTTCAGTACTTGTTACAATAAATAAGAATAGCTGAAGTTGCCACGGCAACTTTAATATATGTGAGTTATACTCGAATAAATGTGTGCTAAGTCAGTTTAAGTAGTATAACCATCCACAGCACAATACATAGAATGGATTTATGTCGGTGATCATGAACGAAGATATAAATTAATAATGAAAACAAATAAATGCTATGCCATTCTGTTTGGACTGCAAAGCAAATAAGTATACTTTTAACTTAGGATCCCATCATACACCCTTTAACCAACGTATCTGGACAGCTCACATTTAATTTTAAAAAGAAAAAAAGTCTACAAATTGATGACTGTTAAAAAATGCAAGTTTCTCAAAGTTTTTTCAGAGTATACACCCTTCCCTAATAGAGACAGCGTCTCATAACTGTCTATGAGCCATTTTCATCTTTCATTCTTCTTATAACATCCCCATGGAAACTACAGTATTTGAATAAACAGAAGATAATATATAAAGTGGTGTACACCTAGCTGCCTTTTAATGAAAAAAGAAATGATCACATAACAAGCAAGCTCCTGAAATCCCATACATATATCTCTGATAAGTATGAATAAAAACCCCAGGCAGAAACCTTCACTTTGATAATGAATACTTAATATTTATTTTTAATTGGGATTAACAAATTTGTTTCAGATATTATATTAATAGGCATTGTTTACTTCAGCTTAATACAGAGAATTTGGTGTGGACCAAATATGCACTTTGTAAACAAACATATCTGAAAAAAATACACTGAGTTCACAAAAGAGTAGCAAGGTCAGACATTTCAACAATGTTATTTCATTTTTATCTTTCAATTTTAGTAGCTTTTGACTGTAGTGAATATTCTGACAGTATTTTCTGCAAAAGCCATTACTTTAAACCAGGACAAATCTTTACAAGTGTCCTTGTGTATGCAAACACACAATAGCTGGCTACATGGTATACATACATTGTATACAAACTATAAATAAATAAATAAATAAATAAATAAATAAATAAATAAATAAATAAATAAATGCTAAATATGGTACTTAGGAAGATAGGTCTTTTGACTCAATGAGTTGCAGGATATGTTTAGTTATGTATACACAGTAAAAGGCTGAAATCAGATTGTGTATGTCAAAGTTAAGGTTGCTGTACAAATATTAATTTCTTATTCGTACTCATATAAAGAACTGATGAATGTGTTACCTGAAAAAGCAGTGGTGATTTATAATTTTTTTATTTCAGAACCATATCACGGGGTTTCCAGTACATTAAATGTTTCTGTTATTTAGACGTGGATCTCAACAATGATAAATTAATTTTGAAGAAATGTTTGTTGCAATTTTATACTAGCTGTTTTTGTAATTTACAAATATATCGTTGAAGGAAGTGAATATAATTTTTATGTAACCTGAAATGTATTCAGCAAATACTGAAGAGGAGGGGAAAAAGCACATTACTGGAAGCATTTGTTCAAAAAGCATTTTTTTTTAAATCGTACGTACTTTGAAAATCAGGGTAATTAAGAAATTAACCTCATTCTGAGTATTATTAAAACAACAGCAAGTTACAGGAAACAAGTCTTTATTATTTTACTTCAGTGGTCTCCAACCTTTTTAAGCACAAGATCGATTTTTGAATGTAAATGAAATCCAGGATCTACCTCAACCCAAATATCCTTCCCCCGCCTCCTTCCTGCCTCCTCTCTGAGGCCCTGCCCCTGCTCACTCCATCCTCCCTTCCTCCATTCTCCCTCCCTTTCACCAGGCAGAGGGTTGGGGCACAGGCTTTAGTCTTGGGCTAAGGGATTTGGAATGCGACAGGGACTCTGAGCGGGCCTGGGACAGGGGAATTGGGGTGCAGGAAAGAGTTTAGGTCCGGGGGCTCAGGGCTTGGGCAAGGAATTGGGGTGCAAGAGGAGGCTCCTGAGTGTTGGTACAGTGGAGCTAAGGCACGCTTACCCCTAACCTGGCCCTGCACCACACTCCAAAATAGCCAGCAAACTCCCTCTATCCTAAGCCCTCTGCACCTCCCTCCCCAAATCCATTCTGTGTTGACAGAATACTGGGTTGGAGAGGGGGCACCCTGACATCATTGGCCCCTCCTCTCCCTTTCCTGCTCTGCATAGCAAGCAGGAGGCTCCTAAGGCAAAGGGCAGGATATGTGCAGCAATAGAGGGAGTGGCAACTGAAATGCCCGCATTTGATAGTCTCTTGGCCAAACCAGTCAAGATGACCTGTCAGGGGCTCCAAGATCTACTGGGAAATCCCAATCTACTAGTTGGTGACCACCGTTTTGCTTGGTTGAATGCTGCTTTATATGTTAATTGTTCTTCACTGGCAAACTCCTAGATTCAAAATATTTTGTTCTCTTAAGAAAAAAACCCAACATATAGTGAAATGGATAGAATGAGATTAAATTAAAATGAAAAATAATACTTTGGGGGAGGAGGGTTCTCTCTGCTTTAAATGTTGATTTCCCTAAATAGGGAGGAGTGGAACCTTAATTAATACTATTCCTTAGAAGCTCCAAAGAACCAAATCTTTTTAATATCAGTGCCTCATACAGGCTACACATATGATATGATTCCACTGTTTTACTCTTTGCTTCTCTTCATTCTGCCTCCACCTGAGAGGGAATGATAATACAACTCAAAACAAGGAAAATTAAAAGGTTCAGGTGTTGGGAATACCTAGCGACAACTCTTTCCAGAACAACAAAATTAGAGTCTAAATTAAACATGTTTGTAAGCAATCAAGATTTTGTTTTCATTTGGTGTTATGTTCTATTTCGTGAGTAATAATGTATTTGTTTATCAAAGCTGGAGGAAAAAAGCTGATGCAACCTACTGTAAGAGATTGTTTTCCATTCTTACATGTTAGGTAGTGCCTGTGCAGATGTAAAACATGTATCTTCAATGATACCTACAGTTGTGAATTAACTAATATATCCCACAGAAAGAACTATTTCAATTTTCTACCTGCTTAGCGCATGAAGTAGTAACAATGACATTAGTCAAAATGTTTGAGAAGTTTAAAATGTATTAAACAAGACTAATTGTACTAATCACGAGGAACACACACAAACATGTTGCAATGGTTCAGAGACCTAATTAAAGGGGGGGATGTTACTATAGTAGTTGGTACAAAAATCTGAGCACATGTGGCTTTTGGAAATTAGCAGCTGAACGCTGAATAATACTCTCAAACACCTGTTCATTAACTCAATAACAGAACAGTATTAAATGTTCCCATACAATATGTTTAGCAGCCCTAATAGCATTAAATAAGCAAATAAACTTTTATATTTTATCCTTTGAGTTGACATTTTCTTTTGCTTTTAATTAGGTGGTTTTAGAGTTTATAAAAGGGAGTAGGACTGCAGCCTAAAACAATATGCAGAACGCTGAGCACCTCAAACTTCACAAACACTATGTCAAGAGGACATTAAAACTTTGACCACATCAGCATTCAAAATAAAGTTTGTTATGAAGATACTGTAATTATCTCCAAAAAATCCCATATAAACCCAAGAATTATGATTGACACATAATAGAATTTGTAGCTCCACTACAGAAGATGATGATGTTTTAAAAAGAACAGTTACTGACATTACAGCAAATGTGGTTCTGGGAAGTATACTGCCCACGCAGATTTCACTCACACACAAGAAATCACATTATTTTTGAATGGCAGTTTCCAACATGTCATGGGGACCTTCACAACCAATATAGCTGAGGGGATAGGCTCAGGCTGGCCTGAACAACTACTTATGTCCTTCACCAGTGCGGAATTCATATGTGCAGAATTCAATTAGCAGGTTTTGGGATCCATTTTGGCCGTAGGTTTTTGAGAAACAACAATTTTTATAAGGTACTTAACAGTTTTCTATCTATGACTAAATATACATATTCAACTTTCAGAGACAAGCAGGTAGTATACAATGCTTAGAGATGGGTTAAAGGAATACTTGCATCTGGTCTGAAGGCCAGACCCAGAAGGCTTGAGAATTCCTCTCATGGATTCTTGCCTCAATTGTCTGTCCCATTTCCAAGTTTACCCATACTGGGGATGGGTCCGTATCTAGCAAAGAGAGTCTGTTCTGTTCCTCTGAAGAAGCTGAGTAGTATTCTTCCTTAAAAGAAGTGATTTGGTCCAGTGGTCTTCAGCTGTCCAACCAGCATCAGTCTCCTGACAATTAGCCTGTATTAAGAACTTTCCCAGTGCCATCTTGCATCAACACCCATGAGTCCATTAGTGACACCGGCTGAAGGTTAGTGGTGCTCATGTGCTCAGCGTGGACATTCTCAGTGCAGTCACCAAATTTCTCTGGCACCAGGACACTCGGTGCCAAAAAGATTTGCTGATTGTGTGGCACTAAAGGAGAAGGGAGGAAGGTGGCACACAACTTATTATGTGAAATAATCATGAGTGTCAATTTCTATAGTTCTGCCATAACAGTGTGAAATGCTGGATCCTCTGGGGAGGATCTGTATTTCCTTACAGGATAAGGAGTATGTATCAGCTTGGGCCATGGTGTGGTGATTATTACAAACAAAATACAGGACTATGTAGCACTTTAAAGACTAACAAGATGGTTTATTAATAATAAACCATCTTGTTAGTCTTTAAAGTGCTACATAGTCCTGTATTTTGTTTCAGCTACACCAGACTAACATGGCTACATTTCTATCACTGTGATTATTACAGGCATTTTTGGGTGTCAATACCAGAGCAGAGGAATAGAGTCCCTAAGGATGCTGTGAAATGTAGATGACATCAGAGCTTACTGGGGCATGAAGGAAGTGTGTCTGACTATGCGGAGGCATCTCCAATTGCATACTGGCATCTAAAAATGGTCTACTTGGTTTTTCTAAAAGATGCAGCAGCAGTCTATCTTTTAAGAACACAAAAATAGCCATGCTGGATCAGACCAACTGTCCATCTAGCCCAGTATCCCGTCTTCCAACAGAGGCTAGCGCCAATGCTTCAAAAGGAATGAACGAAACAAGGCAATCAAGTGATTGATCTCTTGTCATCCATTTTCAGCATCTGTCAGTCAGAGGCCTAGGGACATCCAAACCATACAGTTACATCCCTAATCATTTTGGCCAATAGCCACTGAGAGATGTATATCTCATTAACTTATTTTTTTTATCCAGTTATATTTTTACATTTCCTGGCAAAAAGTTATCTGTTGCGTGAATTTGTTCCTTGATTTCAGTGTGTGCTTTGAAAAAGATTTGCCAACAATATTCATGAACATGCCCTCCAACATATGAAATATATGTCAAATGCCCACTACCAATGGGCACTAATGTGCCGTATGCTAAATCTTGAATCTTGGGAGACATAACTTCTACAATTTTGGCAATGAACCTATCATATCCATAAGATTAAGTGATACTTTAAAAATATCAACTGAATGAATTAAACTAAGGCAAGTAAATAATTAATTATTTATAGCTTCAGGGGGATAGCCGAGTTAGTGTGTAACAGGAAACACTTCAAAAACCACAAATAGTCTAGTAGCACTTTAAAAACTAACAAAACATGTAGATGGTATTATGAGCTTTTGTGGGCACAACCCACTTCTTCAGATGACCGACAATAATATCAGAGGGGTAACCGTGTTAGTCTGAACCTGCAAAAACAATGAGGAGTCCCGTGGCACCTTATAGACTAACAGATTCACTACCACTCTTTTACTACCTAATCTTTCTGAAGGAGAGGAGAAGTAAATACTGAAGGGTTTCAGCTCAAAGTTAGAGGCAGTAAGAAGGAACTGAGACATAGCTGACACTGTCCCACCCTTTATACACTCAGTTCTGTGGTCCCTAGTGGTACGTCTACACAGCAACGTTATTTCAAAATAACTTAGTCCGCATCTACACAGCAGGCAGTTATTTAGAAATAATATTGAAATTCTGTCATTCTGGAGGACTTCTTACTCCAACTCCTGTAACCCTCATTGTATGAGGAGCAAGGGAAATTGGAGGAAGAGTAAGTGGCATTTCAAAAAAAGACACTCCCAATTTAGAAATAAGCTATTTCTAAAGAAGCTACACAATTGATGTACCTCAATTTGCATAGCTTATTTTGAGTTAAGTTCTGCTGTGTAGATGCAGCATAGGACTCCAAAGGACCTGGGTGCAGCCAAATTGGTCATCACTATTCAAAATAGTGTGATATTGAACACCAGGATGCAATGTGCAACAAAAGCAGACTCCATGTGGCCAATCACTTGAAAACCACCCTGTGCCCATATCCTCTTGCAGCAAAACAGTGGTTGAACATTTTGACTTATGTTTGGCCACTATCATCTTCTGTTTTTTGATGTAAAAAAAATCTGTTCACTGAACATTAGAGCTGCACCATGTAGTTTAAACAGAACAATGCATGGCAAACATACTTTTTGCAGCAATTTTACACAGAGATACTGAGAAAGGAATGCAGATGCTACCTCTTACATAAAAAGCATCACTATCAATAGTTTTGACAGTCAGGGTACACTGCATTAGTTCCAGAAAGTTATTTTATAACCTTAATGGAAAGGATGACATTTCTGCCATAGATTTCAATTAATCTTGCTATACTTTAAATAATAAGCAAGTAAAAAACTCAATATATTATACTTAGTAATAATATGGCTGATAAGTCTTCTGTTTAGAGAGGACATTTTTGGTTAAAAGGATCTGTGCTGTAACATGGAATCGCTGTCCAGACCTAGAATGAGTTCAGATTCGGATTACAGGTTACCACTCACTAACAGGAGTTATACCTCTTCATTAAGAGCACCATAGCCAATGTACTAGAGGCTAACTGCACTGCCTTTATTTCATAAATTTGCTATGGCATGACTCTAAATTGTGAGATTAAGTCTAACTGTCCTTTTCAGTAGTTCAAAAGCAACTCAACTCAACGGTGAAGTATAATTGCATGAGAGAAACCAGAAATCATACTCAGTTTCAAGAAAGCAACAATTTAATTCTGCATAGTCTTCACATGTTTGGAGTTTGTAACTTTGGATTTTATCTATTAATAGTATGCCACAATGACACCAACTAACTCAAGATTCCAGGATTATTTTCTCCTTAATTACTTACGCACAATTGAGTGGTTCACACTGCTTTTTAGGCTAACCGAAAAAGGATGAATGGCACTCCCAAAGAATTTTACAGAATTCAATGCAAATTTCTTGTCAAATACAAATGAATCCTATCTAGTCCCATTCTTTTCTGCACAGGTAGCATAAAGTTTGTTCTGTGATCCTGAATAGCAGCAAGCACTCTTCCTAAGATGTTTGAAAAAAAAGATTTGTCAGTTTTTGAATAACTCCTGTTTTGCAGAAAGTATGCACAAGCGGCTGCACTTTTGTTCAAATCTGCACAAGTTCCATTTAAAAAATATCCATTAGTATCCTGCTAAGCACAAAGCTTTCTAACAACCATACAATGAAAAAGAGATCAGATAACTGAGTGATTTTTAAAAATTTCTGGATGAACACACAAATTAGAAAAAGAAACAAGCATGACAGTGTTAAGTCTTAGCTGAAGTGGTGAAAGACTGAATAGGCTCATGGTGAAAGACTGACAATCGTATCCTAACCAAATATTCAAACACGGATACTGGGAGCAGGGAGGGAAGGTGTTCACCTCAACAATTTCTGGTAAAAAAAATCTGTGCTATATCACACTAGTGATCCACATGTAACACATAGTTTAGTCACTTCTTTTAATGTCCATCTCTTTTCAGGTTTTGATGTGGAGGCCCAAGTTCACTTGGGTCTTGTCCCCACTGCACCAATACATTTATTTGGCTATGCCTCCATGCCTATCCTTCCTTCTGGGAAGGGTCATGAAGGTATCTTGGAAAGGTAACAGGTGTATTACTTACCAGGTGGTAATTTGTTTATCTATGGAGCTGAGAGACTAACCCAGCCTGAACAGGTAGGAAGTTTTCCCAATATAGTCCTACAAACTAGGACATATCTTAAGCACAAAGGGAATCAATTTAGGGATACTGCCTCCACATACCCAAAAATCAATATTCAGGGGGAAACCTGTAGGCAGCTGTAAGACTTACACACTCACCCACAGTATATCTTACCCTTTCAATGGATTGCTTCAGATTTGCACAGTACTGTTAGGGGAAGGCATCTCTCAGAAGACCTTCCTTATTTGGCCAGGCTAACTCCACTTTCCTGCACTTTTTTCCCAGTCTATAAATTTGGACTCAATTTGGACACCCTTCCCCCCCTCCCCCCCCCAGCCTCTGTTTCTCCGGAGGTGGGAGAAAGGCGAGAGATCACGTGAGGATTACCTGTTGTGTCCCCTCCCTCTGGGGCATCTGGTATTGACCACTGTTGGCAGACAGAATACTGGGTTGGATGGACCATAGGTCTGACCCAGTATGGCTGTTCTTATGTTCTTAGTTCAATAGGCATTATCCATTCAATCAACAATTATTGGAATATATGTATTAGACAAAGACTGTTCACATCTCTCTCAGATATTGCTCATCCTCTGAAAAGAACTGTCAATGACCTAAACCAACGGGGTCTCTCCATCATTCAAAATAGACTCTGTCCTCACTACCACTCCGTTGCCTTACAAGTCTGCCCTTGCCCCTTCTAACTCCCATCAACAGCCATTACTGAGTTATTAGCACAAAGACCGGGAATCCAGATAAGTTTCACGGAGGTTAGACAAAGAAAGGTGCACCTTCTCAGAGAACTACTGTAGTGCTGAATGAATGGACTGACCATGACCATCCTGTTAAACCAAAGCTAAATAATCCTATTGATAAAAAGGGTGTGCTTTCCCAAAGAAATATTACAGAGTTTAATGAATGGATCGAGTACTCTGTTAACAAAGACATCATTTACTGCTTCACTTGCCAACATTTTGCTGGTAATTCCTGATAAAAGAGTGAAAAGGCTGGAAAATAAGTATTTATTGATTTTGGATTTTCAAAGTTGAAAGACATGAGTGATGTTTTTAAAAGGCATGCAGAAAGTGCATGCCACAAACACTCAATTGTCTTATGAACTGAAAACTGTGATTCTACACACAAAAAATATCTATTGCTTCAAACATTTCAACAATTAGATTGAAAGAAGTTTAGGAAACGGGGATAAGACAACTTGTTCTTCATCAAACAGATTCTTTTCATGAATGACAAGCATCGGGCACTCAAGTAAACTTTACTGAGTTCTCTGAGCTGTTATCAGAAACAGATGCAAACTTGCAAAAAAGGGGATGTTGGAATGGACATTACTTATCTCACAAATATCAGAATGATCAAATTTGAAGTTTCTGCTGACCAGAAACAGTAACAGCTGATGTTCAAGATCAAGAAGGCACTTTTCTTTTCCATGTTCTCACTGATGAAATTAAAGACTATTCTGTAACAGCTTACTGTAACCGCTCTACACCTTCATGCAAAAGATCTACTTATATTTATCAGATGTCAACAATTTGCATTGATTCCTTGGCAAACTTTATCTATGACTAAGTATGCACTGTGAGACTCAACTTGAAGTTTTGTTTGAGACAATGTATAACAGTGAAAGGAGCATGAATGGGAGGACTAATGGAGATCATGCACGAATAAAAGAGAAGGTACTCTATGGGAGTACATACACTGTCACAAGCAAAACTTCGCTTTAGTCCACGCTGTCTCAGATATGCCCGAACTTACAGAATTCCTTATCATTGTGCAGTGCCATATAACTAATCAAAAAAAAAAAAACAAGACACAAGTTATTTATTTGAGCTCAGAAACAACTCCAGCAGAAAATTATTCAATTCAATCAAATGACAGATACCAGATAGTTTTACTGTTACTAAGCAGTAACTAAGATAAAACTGTTTTATGAAGCCAGTCTCACTGTATTGAGGCAGTCAGCACAGATCATTCCCAAGTTTCAGCTGTGCCAACTAGATTCCACACTAAGATAACGTCATTTTGTTTTTTTCTTATGTTTATCTTGAAAAGAATTGGTGTGACAAATACATTATCAGAGCAACTATACTTATGCTATATACTTGATAAAAGATATGCAAAAAGAAGCAGCAAGATCTGATACTGCATGGAGGGAAATAGTAGAAAATGAAAAACAATTTTTCTGTTCGTATTAGATTTTAGTACATATGAATTGTCTAAAGTCCCCAAAAAGAATTCAACATTTCCAAGTTTCCTGTTGACTATTTATCAACAGTACTATTGAGAAAAGGGATAGAGATGCAGCCGTGTTAGTTCTGTCTTTTTTTTCAGCTAGACCAGACTATGTAGCACTTTAAAGACTAACAAGATAGCTTCCACATTTATCACCTCTAATACCATTAGCTCACAGACATCTACCTTCCTTCCCACCCCCCACCCCCCAATCCTCCTTCTGTTCTGCAATGTGATTTGTCCTTTTCATATGTGTTCATTTTTTTTAATTGTATCCTTTGGTATATATGGTTGTGACTATTTTCTTCCACTATTTGATCTGAGGAAGTGGGTCTGGCCCACGAAAGCTCATCATCTAATAAACCATCTTGTTAGTCCTGTATTTTGTTTCTGCTACACCAGACTAACACAGCTACATTTCTATCACTATTCAAGATAGTTTATTAGGTGATGAGCTTTCGTGGGCCAGACCCACTTCCTCAGATCAATATGTGGAAGAAAATCAGCACAACCATGTATACCAAACCGATACAATAAAAAAAAATGAACGCATGTGAAATTGACAAATCAAATTTTAGAACAGAGTGGGGCTGAGGGGGGAAGGTTAGTGTCTGTGAGGTAATGACATTAGGGGTGATAATTGGGGAAGCTATCTTTGTAATGGGTTCTCACATCTCAAAGATTAGAGTCTTTGTTTAAACCCATACATAAAGTGTCAAATTTAAGCATGAATGACAATTCTGAAGTTTCTCATTGAAGTCTGGAGTTAAAGTCTCTTTGAAGCAATATGCATGTTTTAATGTTATTGAGAGAATGGTCAGTCTGGCTGAAATGGCAAGCAACAGCTTTCTCTCTGTGAAAGAGTCTTATGTCTGTTTTGTGTGCATTGATTCTTTGGCGAAGTGTCTGAGAAGTTTGTCCAATGTACATAGCAGACTGACACTTTAGGTACATGATGGCATAAATTATATTTCGGGATGAACAGGAATACGTGTTCTTAATCTTGTAACTGGCATGGTTAGTTTCAATAATGGTGTCAGCAGAGTAAATATGTGGACAAAGCTGGCACCGGGGTTTGTTGCAAGGGAAAGTTCCAGGGTTGGTATTAGTGTGGTATGTCCTGTGGTTGTTGCTAAGAATCCTCCTGAGATTAGGTGGTTGTCTATAGGAGACTATGGGTCTGTCTCCCAGAGCCTCTCGAAGTGTAGTATCCTGTTCCAGTATAGGTTGTAGTTTATTGATAATGCGTTAGACAGGTTTAAGTTGGGGGCTATAGGTGATGACAAGTGGTGTTCTATTGTTGGTGTTAATATTGGGAAAAGGAATACTGATGAGAAAGTCTCTATGGTAGATTTCAAATGTGCAGTTGAATATATAATTTCTGAGTTAGATGGGTAGGAATTCCTACCAGGTGGGTAGGAATGGCTTCCCTAGCCTCTGTTTCTCCGGAGGTGGGTGAAAGGAGAGGGATCGCGTGAGGATTACCTGTTGTGTCCCCTCCCACTGGGGCATCTGATATTGACCACTGTTGGCAGACAGAATACTGGGTTGGATGGACCATAGGTCTGACCCAGTATGGCTGTTCTTATGTTCTTAGTTCAATAGGCATTGTCCATTCAATCAACAATTATTGGAATATATGTATTAGACAAAGACTGTTCACGTTTCATGTATTTCAAGAAACTAAGATTTTTCATACTTCTGCAGTTCACACATTGGCAAAGTACTGTTGAGACAGCAAGTCTTCCTAGAAAAATCATTTATGATATCAACTGAGAGCGAGGGTATAGATACTTTATCTATATAAAAAACATTTATATAACTTTAGCTATATAACAAGCTTCAAACACCGCCAAAGGCATATCCAGAATTGTGAAAATTGAAATGGATTACTCTTAAAGTGCATGTCACCACAGTAAACAAATGAGCACTTCTTCAAACTCTCATCTAATCAACAAGTGGAAATGAGAGGTGAGCTGCCTGATTCTAATGGCTCTGCAATAGTCAATGGTTAAAAACCTATCAGGCTAGAGAACACAGTGGATGATTTCAGTAGGCTGATTGTCACTGCCCTCTGAAGGTAGCTAGTTTGAAGAACTACACAGAAACAAATCATATGATCTTTCAAGTTATTTTATCATATATTTCAATGGTGAACTGAAAAATTTACCCTACACAAAAAATTCAGTGTGTGTGAAGAGTGGTAACTATTACACTTTTCTCCTTTCCCATCTCATTATAAATCAGTGTATACTGTATACTCATACTTGGAGAATAAATTTATGAGGCGGAAAACTGACTGAAGGCCTTCTTTCATTGTTTAACTAGTCTATTATCTCTAGGAGTTAATACGTAACTTTTTCTCCACTCTTGGAACACATTTATTAACTATGATCACAAGATGGTTTTTAAAGCTTTATAATGTTTATTCTGTTGACAAGATCTCAAGTTAAAAAAATTATTTATAACAAAGTAATCCTGCATAAATTTATCTAATGGGCATTGCATGCTGTGATAAAGTAGCTGCGTAAAGACCACAGTATTAAACTATATGACTGCTGGTTCTACCAATGTGACTATGCCTCTACAATATGGATTTCTGGATCATAGAATTATGGCTTCTTTCTGATAAAAATAATCCCACTCTATGACAAAAAATGTTAATACCTCTTCTAATAAACTGGTATTACTTAGAGGATATTTATGGAGCAGAACAGTAGTGTGACAATGTACGAGTATAGTAACCCAGCTTAAAACAACAGGATATTTCAGATATGCTTTGAACTCCTTAAGACTATGTTTTCCAAAATCAAGGCCTATTTTACATCTCATCTGAAAGGCTGTACCAGCAGGCACACTAAGGAAAAATTGTCACCTACTCACACATTAATATAACCTTCTTCGTCACTTGTATATGCCTAAAAATCTCCAACTCTAAAATCATCTTCATGTATGAGACTTATGCCATTCGGCAGTCATAACATTAATTCAGATAAATCGCGATTACAGATTACATATGTACTTGTATCAGGGAAATGAATTAGAAAAGGGAAGCTTTTGATCACAAAGAAAACAAATGAATAGATGTGTAATGCAATTCAGCAACTGTTTCCTGAGATTATTGAATTGTGGTGGAAAAAACCTCCCAACAGCCCTTTCGAGGACATGGAAACAACTTCTAAAACTGAAACATTGTGCATGAGTTACCATTTTACCCTCATGACTAATGGAAGTATCCTCTGTGACTGAGAAACAGAATTCACAAATTCTCTTTCTATACCGGATGTTATGTACCGTATATTGTATGTTATGCATAGAGAACGCAACACAATGTATCTTTAAAAATTAAAATTAATTTGCATACTACAGAATCCTTCTGAATAACACTAAACGTATGGTAAAATAAAGCATACAAAAAGCAAAGTCTGACAATTTAACAATGACGTTCCATTGTTAAATCCTTTAACTATGAAAAAAACTTAAAATCCATATTTATTAGCAATACTTTCTCTTAGCAACATTTTTAAATGTTAAATATCTATAAAAAAGCAGCTTCACTAAAAATCAGACAAATAAATAGTGTATTCAAAGGTATGCATATTTTGAAGAAAAATATGAATAGGAAATAGACTGCCCTCTAATTATTCCACTTTGCTATTCATTTTTACAATCAGTCTTGGTAATAAAGAGCAGCAGTTAAATGCAGGCACGGATAAAAGTTATTATCCCTTTTGCATTCTAAAGCAAACATGTACAACACTGTAGAAGCACTTGTGCATCAGGTTACTAGAATTCCAAGTCATTCATTTGCTCTCAGAATCTTGCTAATTACAGGATTATATGCATTAAAAGTTTGAAAGAATTACTCTACTTAAAGTAAAAATACTGTTTAAAAATCATCAAGTCATATAAATCCTTGCCTTTCAAATATTCTAAAACCTAATACTTCAATAAGACATCTTCCACTGTAATTCACAAGTGGAATGAAAATTGTATGAAAAAGGCTAGTGTCTTCTATTACATTTCTTTCCCCTACACCTCCCACCCCTATTTTTTTTAATTGTAATTTAAGCATCTTATCACCAGTCTCTCTCTTTTAGGAAAACCACCAGAAATGAAAGGCACCAACAGACAATCAGCACAATTCCCCAAAGCTAGCAACTACATTGAGCATTGGTGTGTAATAAACTGAATAACAAAGACTGTCCCATTACCTGGTCAGCCCTGGAAAGGGAACCTCCAAGTAAAATATGGTAGGTTAAATACGGTAGGTTAGATTTCTTCAAATAACTAACATTTTCTCTTCAGGGGTATTTTTTGAGATACGAATAAACTCTCTAGGCTCTGGCATGTAAAATTTTGCAACCTCTATACATTGGAAGCAAGTTAGTTACCAGAATGTGTCTTTCAATTTTGTGGTGCTGGTTTAATAAATAGCTCCTGTATTTATACTCTACATCATCACTGTACATTTCACATTTACTTACATTTTGTTTCACTTTGCTTTTAGTAGTTTATGATGCATCATTTCAATGTTTGAGCATTTATCAATAATTATACTATTAATATTGTGATGTGTCTCATATTTTCTTTTGTGAAACTGCACTTATAAAAAGCAAACTTGTGCTTTCACAGACATTCATCATTTTTCTTGCATGTGGAATTTACAGGGCATTGTCAAATATTTGTGGGCATCTCAAAAGGCCAGGTACTAGCATATCTGTACAAGAAGGAAATTCAAGACATAATGGGAAAGAATACGAAGACCAATAAGAAATAAAGGAATGAAGAGACTGTGCAATGATGTTTCTTACCAGACCTCTTCAGTTTGCTGAAATGTTATGGTTGTGTGTGTGTCCTTTGAGAGTGTTTCTCTTTCCAACCCCCCCTTTTTAAACCAGGAGAGTACATAGAGAAATAACACTGCCAGATTCTGAGTTTTACCATCATAGGCATGCTAGAGGAACTGAACTATAGCAAGACTTAGGCAGAATTCCTCCAGGGTTTGACAGAAATGGCATATTGAGCAAAGTCTCAGAGGAATAGCTGTGTTAATCTGTATCTGCAAGAACGAGACATCTTGTGGCACCTCACAAATTTGTTTGAGGATAACCTTTCATGGGCAGAAATGACTTTGTCAGATGCAACTTGTGACAAAGTACTTTTTACCCACAAAAGCTTATTCCAAAGCATATCAGTTAGTCTTTAAGGTGTCTCAGGGCTCCTCATTAATATTGAGGAAAATAAGTCTGCAATCTTAAGCAATGTAACACATATCTCAACTTCACTGGATACTGGACAGTTCTCCAGTTATGGGGGAAAGTAAAAAAGGCCCTGAATGTCAAGACACTTGCCTTAAATATGAACAGTAATGAGGAGTAAGGGGGCCATTAGACAGGAGTGAGGTAGTCCCAGAAATAGAAGGCTCAGCCTAACCAAGAACTTCCCTGACATACCCACCCACAAACACACCACAATAATTTGATGAGGCAGCGGAGCAAAACCATCCCTTTTTAGTTAGCTAGTATTTTGAGCACAGTGTATTTGTAGGGAATCACTGACTATTCACCTGCGCTACAAAAAGGCCAGCAACAGGAGTATCAAATATGCTATCCTGTATCTTAATGGTCTTTTCCACTCATGGCAAGCTAAATTTATTATTAAGAAAAAGGGTGCATTATTTCAGCTCAAGTCAGTTTCTAAGTGTATTGTAGAAGCATGTGGACAAGTATTCCAGGGACAAGAGAGAAGGTCCAGAGAAGAGCAACAAGAATAATTAAAGGTCTAGAGAACATGACCTATGAAGGAAGACTGAAAGAACTGGTCTCTTTTAGTTTAGAAAGAAGATGACTGAGAGGGGACATGATAGCAGTTTTCAAATATCTAAAAGGGCATCATAAGGGGGAGGGAGAAAAATTGTTCTCTTTGGCCTCTGAGGATAGGACAAGAAGCAATGGGCTTAAACTGCAGCAAGAAAGGAATTTTCCCCTAATGTCCAGCCTAAACCTAACGGTCAGGGTGGTTAAATGCTGGAATAAATTGCCTAGGGAGGTTGAGGAATCTCCATTTCTAATGATATTTAAAAGCAGGTTAGATAGACATCTATCAGAGATGGTCTAGACGGTACTGAGTCCTGTCATGAGGGTAGGGGACTGGACTCGATGACCTCTCAAGGTCCCTTACAGTTCTAGTGTTCTGTAATTCTACGGGAAGGTCCTTAAGCACTGTGTAGAAATGGACAGAATGACACTATCATTTGCAACACACTTGAAATTCTTCAAAAAGAAAAAAGACAAATTTTATCATCAGAAACAAACTTTTTATAGGTGCCGTAACGGGTCCATCAGCCTAAAAAATATGGCTTTTATTCTTCTCTCTCATCAATCAGCTCCAAAAATAAATACATATGATAGCATTGGTGACAGAATTCTCAAGTGCAGGTCAGTTACAAAAACTAAATGTGGCTAAGGAATTTATATGGATTGAAGAAGCTTTAAATGTTATCCATCACCTGAAAAACTGTAAAAAAAAAAAAAAAAAAAATCAAGTATTGATCACATTTCAGCTAAAATCTTGAAAGGAAGCAAAGGTAGCTTATCTGTCAAGAAAGTGAGATTGAGAGTAAAACACAGAAAAAAAAGCAGCAAGGCAATTTGCCTTACCACAGCTATTGAGGTGAAACTTTGTCCTGGAACCATTTGTTTCTACATAATACGAGCAGACAGAATTAGAGAAGAACAGCAATGTAGTCCCTCACATGTTTCAGTACAGTTAAAGTGAACTACAAGAGTAGTCTATCAATATTTCAAATGTAAAGCCAGTTTCATGATAGTTCAGTGATTCGCCTAGGATTCTTACCCAATCATTTCGTGTCTGCTAGCAGCATCTCCCACAATTCTGTCCTAACTTAACTGTTCCCTCCCTTTATTTCGCAAAGGGGATTCAAAGTGTGGCACAGTGTACGCTGACCATACCTCCTTGTATCTCTTGCCCCGAATAATAATAATTAAATAATTATTATTATATTCAAAAAGAATAATTGAACAAAAAAGCTCATTCCACCAACAACCACCATCCACTTTGGCTACCAAATCATTCAAGGCAGGTAGCACTTAAGGAAAAAACAGCTAAGAAAAAGGAAATTACAAGTACAAAATATTCCATTCTACCACCCAGCATCTCCTACAGTTGTATCAGGGAAGATGTGAGAAATAAAACACAACTAGGCAGGGAAAAGATAAAAGTGAAATAGAATGAGATAGAATAGGGATTTCTGCATCTCCTCCATCCTTTTAAGGTTGCTCAAAAAGCAACAATTCTGGACCACAACCTTCAGCACTTTCCTGTCAAAGGAGGCCTCACCAAAGACAAAGTTCACTTTATAGTGTCTGGTTCACTTTAAAGGTATTAGCTGCTGTCCACAAGGCCACTCGATTTATCTTGGATGTGGAAATGCTTGTTCAGCTCATGAGGATGATACAGATCTCAATTATTGCCTCTCATATATGGACTATTGACGCTCTGTAGGCTCCAATGCATAAAATCATCCATCTAGCAATGGACAGCTCAGAAGTCCTGAGGTATTTTGAAAGGAGACAAAGAGAATGCCTGATGACCTAATCGATTCCATACGCTTGCTGTAAATCTTAATGCTTGTCAGATATCTAACACGTGCCACAATCTCTCAGTCAGATTATGTAGCCTTAGACCAAATACAGGAAAGATTATCTCCTGAGAGGCACACAAAGAGGAGTTCACTCAGAAGATAAATAATTGTGGAATTATTGTGAAGAATAACTGTAGAATAATTCTACAATTATTGTTGAATACTTAGGCTACTGTAGGGATAAGGCTGCCCACTCTAACACTCTCCTAGCCAGAATAGTGGAGACTGGAAAAACAGGTTTTGAGGGATACACAAATATCAATATTATACTCAGAGGTTTGAAGTGGTGAGTGGTGATTTCAAATGTCAGTGGCAGAACTCATTTACAGAAAACTGGTTTGACCACTGGTCTGGCCAGTCTGATTGTTCTGAGGAACCAGGATATTTGCAGTTCTCTGTCAGAGAGCCCAAGGATTCTGTGAATAAACACTATTAACAGCTAATAACTTAGGTGGTTCCATCTGGGCTGAAGGATTTATTCACACATTATTGGGGCATATCCAGAATAGCGAGTGTCCCTGGATTTATGGGGTCTATACTGTGCATCTTGCAGAAGATACTGATTTTCAACCAGATACCGAAAGTAAATCATTAGCGTAAACACTGTCCTGGATGACTTCTAAGCACCACATGCTCCACCCGCCCCCAGGCCAATCAGGGCTGGGAGTAGGAGGAGCGCATGAAGTCTCCTCCTGCCATGCAAGGCGTTCAGCACTTAAAGTCAACCACCAGCTGCTGCTCAACTGGTGGTTGACTAAGCATGGTGCTCCCTTGCAGAGCAGGGAGAAAGACACTTGACGTGCTCCCCCCTCCCCAGGCCCTGATTGACCTGGGGACAGCAGGAGGGAGCACGTGAAGTCTCCTTCCACTGCCAGGGGAACAGGTACCTAGAGGGAACCACCAGCTGTTCAGAACAGCTGGTGGTTCTCTTGGCGGGGGGGAGGAGACAAAGACTTTGCCCATTCCTCCAACCCCAAACCAATTAGGGTCTGTGGGTGGGGAAGCATGGAAGTGTCCTGGACCCACCCCTTCTGGAGCGGTCCGGAACCACTTCCAAAATTTCTGTGGTAGCTCCTAGTCAAACCTTAGTGCCCACCCCGCCCTATCATGTGAAATTATTTTTAGAGAAGTAATTCTTCTGCTCTATTCAATTACCACAAAGCATTCTTCCCCAAACATCTGGTTGGTGGGTCTTGCTCACATGCTCAGAGTCCATCCAATTGCTCATCTAGCATTATGGAGGATTTTTCCCCCAGGTTAGATTAGCAGAGACCCTGGGAAGCTATGGGTCTATTCTGGGGGGAGGGAGGATAGGAGATGGGTATATGAGTCTATGATATCCTTCCTTTGGAACTTGTTGAAGAATGAAGAGTGTATACCTGAAAGCAGGCTTCTACTCCTTTTTTTCGAGCAGTGGGCCCTTCCATGATTTTGCAGCATATTCTACAGCTATCTTATCTAGCTTCCCTCCAAAGAGGGAAGTGCCTGTGAATTTACAGGAGAACAGGACTTGCTTAGAGTGGGTGTCTACTTTTCAGAGTTAAGCTATATGTGCCTCCTTACCACTGAGCTGGATGCCATAGGCCTGTCTGAGAATCTCATTCTACCCACCAAGATGGTAGTCAATTTTATTGCTAGGAACATGAAGTACGGAACTGGAAGCTGAGTGGTCTCTGTTCCTGAGGACCCTGAAATCATCATCCATAACAGAGAGCATGTAGATGACAAGAGTTCGATAATGTAATAATGTCTTGTGTAATGTAGCTTAATGATAGAATGAACAGATGCAATGTTACGGTTAAAGTGAGAAGAGAGAGTTATCTTGTGCGGTAACGTCTGTTCTTCGAGACGTGTGTCCCTGTGGCTGCTCCACGCAAGGTGTTGGGCTTGTCCCAGAGCCACAATCTGGACAGTCTTCATCAGCAGTAGCCCCGCTGGACCGTGCATGCTGTCTCGCACCGTTCATGACTTTTTACTCCTAACTGGGAGCGTCTGAAAAAGATAAAACCATAGCTCTGAAGCAGGTAGTAGGGTGGGACGTGAAGCACTCACGGGGGACACATCTCAAAGAACAGACGTTACTGCACAAGGTGAGTAACTCTCTCTCCTTCATCAAGTAGTGTCCCCGTGGGTGCTCTGCTCAAGGTGAGTATGAAAGTGGTCCAGTGCTATTCATGTGCTTCGGGCTTATGGTTTCTGTGCTGTGGATAGAACCACTTGGGCCACTGCATAATCGTTCTTCAGTATTTTCGTGAGAGCATAATGTCTGGTGATGGTAAGAGCAAAGGACCAGGTTGCTGCATGGCATATGTCCTGTAGTGGTACACCCTTAAGATAAGCTGTGGATGTGGCCATCACTCTAGTGGAATGTACATGTGGTTGGTGTGGTAATGATTTATTACGCAAAGCGTAACATCGTGTGATGCAAGAGACAATCAAGTTGGAAATGCACTGTGCGGAGAGTTGTTGGACTTTTGAATGGTCTGCTGTAGATAAGAAAAGAAGCTGAGACTTTCTGAAACATGTTCTCTCAAGGTAAAAGGCCAGCGCTCTTCTGACATCCAGCGTATGCAAACGTGACTCCTCCACGGTGGAATGAGGTTTGAGGTAGAAGGTCAGCAGGCTTATGGGTTCGTTTATATGAAAAACGCAATTCACCTTTGGTAGAAAGGGAGGGTGATAGCGAAGCACTACCCCATGCTCAGTGAATAACGTATAGGGCTAGGCAGCAGAGAGAGCCGCTAATTCGCTCACTTGTTGCGCAGAAGTTATGGCAAGTAGGAATGCCACCTTCATAGTAAGCATGCAGAGGTCGCATGTCGCAAGAGGTTCGAGGGGGGAGGGGGAGTCAGGGTGTCCAAAACCAGAGCTAGATCCCCCCATGGCTCTGGTGGAATCTTGTGAGCAGGATACAGATTCTTAAGCCCCTTCAAAAATCTTTTAGTTAATAATCATCGATGGGAGGACGGAAGGCCGAAATTGCCGCCAGGTGAACCTTGAAGGAAGAAATCGATAGGCCTGTCATTTTTAGGTGTAGGAGGTAATCGAGTACTTGTTGGATAGGCAGGGAAAGAGGATCAAAAGCTCTTGCTGAACACAAGGACTGGAACCTGTACCATTTATGGAGGTAAGTCTTTTGAGTGGTGTGGCATCTGCTGTGTATAAGCACCTGCTTTACCGCTTGAGAACAGCTCATTTCCGATGCTTGGAGCCAACTAGGAGCAACGCCGTGAGATTGATGCGATCGATGTGCGGGTGGATCACTGTACCGTGTTGTTGACATAGTAAGTTGTACAGCTTCAGTTGTCACCGTGGTTGGGCCGCCAACATTTGAGACAATTGCGTTAGCCACGTCTATCAATGCCCGCTCATGAGCAATAATGATGGCACTTTCTGTTGGTGAGAGGCGAAGAGGTCTACAATGGGGAATCCCCAGTATTTGAAAAGATCGCGGACTACCTCGTTGTGCAACTCCCATTCGTGCTGCGGAAGGAATTGTCTGCCGAGGGCATCGGCGATGACGTTGTCCTTGCCCGGAAGGTATGACGCAGTAAGGGTAATACTGTGTTGAATGGCCCAGTTCCACAATCAGATGGCCTCCGCGCAAAGGGGGCATGAGCGAGTGCCTCCTTGTCAGTTGGATTGTCAGTGAGGATCTGAACCGTAAGACCTCAGATCACGTGAAGGAAATGCTTGCAGGCGTTGAATAGCGCTCGTAACTCAAGGAAATGTATGTGCTGCAGGAATTCTTGGGGTGTCCAGAGTCCCTGAGCCCGATGGTCTTAGAAATGGACGCCTCACCTGAGTAAGGATGCATCCGTTGTGATTTGGACTGTGAGTTTCTGTCTATGAAAGGTGACACCTGTTAGCATGTTCTTGGGATTGTTCCACCATGCTAATAAGTCCCTGACATCTTTTAGAATGGAGACTGTCCTGTGTGTGCTGTGGGCACTTGGCGCATGTAGACGGAGCTTGATCCTGCCTTGAGGGTGGGGGGCTGGACTCGATGACCTCTCGAGGTCCCTTCCAGTCCTATTATTCTATTATTCTATGATTCTATATAGCGTGAACAGCCAATGTTGAAGGCTCCGCAGATGAAGTCTTGCATGAGGTACCACATATGCAGCCATGTGCCCTAACAGCTATAGGCAGGTAAGTAGACGGGATTTGGGAGAAACTGATAAAGTTTGAACTAGGTCCTGGATAATGTAAAGCCTTTTTATGGGTAAGGATGCTCTTGTGGTTGGTGAATCAAGACTCACATCGATGAAATCTAGGCAATGGCTCAGCATCAGGGAAGACTTGTCGAAACTGATTATGAACCCCAGAGCCCTGAACACTGCGTCGTAGTGGCAACTGTCCATATAGCTTTGTGCAAGGTGGGAGCATTCAGTAGACAATCATCTAAATAAGGGAAGATCATGATGTTGAGAAATCGAAGGGAGGCAGCCACAACCGACAGTGTCTTGGAAAAAACTCTCGGAGCTGCTGACAGTCCGAAAGGTAACACTCTGTATTGGTAGTGCTCCATGCCCACTATGGATCAGAGGAACCACCTGTGGGCTGGGTGTATCATTATAAGAAAATAGGCATCCTGTAAATCGAGGGACACGAACCAATCCCCTTTGTCGAGAGCTGGGATGGGAGGCTAACGTGACCATCTTGAATTTTTGTTTGCACAGGTGACAGTTGAGCCGGCATAGGTCCAAAATAGGTCTCCAGTCCCCTGACTTCTTCTGGGTGGGTGCCGGCAGTCTTGTCTCTCTCTGCGCAGGTGCCGGAGGAGCCGGTGCCGAGGCGGTCAGTACTGGCTTTGAATGAGCCGTTGGAGCTGTCGTCAGTGCCGACTCAGCTCACCGTCCCTTGAAAGATGCCGGTGCCGGACCTTTTGATAGGGCAGGGCTTGGAGCTGATGCGCTATAGCCCTTGCCTGTCTTCTCAACAGAGTGCCCCGGCGGAACGCCTGAGGTGCCCGGTCTGTCACCCACACTTAGTCGTCCAGTGGGTTTGGAGGTCTTGAGGTAAGGAATATGGGAGATTGGGCGACCTTCATTCACCACTGAGATCTCTTTGGGCGGCTCGTCTGCGCCAGGCGTTTGCAAATCTTTGTTAAACAAAAGCATCCTCAGTCTCATTTCCCTGTCTTGCCTGGCACGCGCAGTCAGGTTAGTGCAATGTGTGCACTTTTGCAGAATGTGCCTGATTCCTAGGCATTTAATACACTAAAAGTGCCCATCTGATGTGGGCATGGCATCCCAGCATGCCGTCCCGGCATGCCAAACATTTCTTGAAACCGGGGGACCCCGGCATAATGACTGTCCTTATTTTATTTCTATTTCTTCTTTCTTTTCTATTTATATTTTTTTGGGGGGAGGGGAGGCCTACTCAAACAAAAACGTATAACTAGGATGAAAGATTTTTTTTTAACTGAAGTATATGAACTATAACTAGTAAGACAACTATTAACAATAACTATATTTCTACAACTATTTTCCTGTTCTCCTCAGAACAGAGAGGGAGCTCATCCTATCTCCATCTGAGGCCACAGACGATTGGAAAGGAACTGATGGGGCCACACCGCACTCAGCATAAATGTGCGAACACTGCAAGACAGCATGTGCACGTGCACATGTGTGGTCTGGCAGGGCTACTGCTGATGAAGTCTCTCCAGACTGAAGTGCCGGGACGAGCCCGACACCTTGAGTGGAGCACCCACGGGGATACTACTCGACGAAGAATAAATGTTAAGCAATTCTACCGGCCACCCTTCTTGGTGAGCAGTGAGGAATGGTTTCTTTGGCCAGTGGCAAAGATGCATCAGGCAGACCTCTTGCTTCTGTATCTGATGTCAAGGCAGAGAGATCAGAAGGATCCTTGTGATTCAGCATGATCACACTATCGCTCTTAGGAATAATTAAAACACAGGTTTTAAAGAGGATATGATGATTAAGTTTGTACTAACAGAAGGTTTGTATTAGAATTAGGTTGCAAACCTTAACCCTTTGCATACGTGAAGCAACTGTGTAGTTTTTTGGACAGAGTGTGAATGAGTGAGGAATCTGAGAGTTTGAGGAGAGATAAAAACTTGAAGGCTACCTCAACATCCAGATGGCCAAAGGAGATGCTGGATACGCAGGGGCTCCAAGACAATATCAAATGGGTCCTTTGTAAAAGGAGATTGTTACAGAACAGATGGATAGCCTAAAAGTTAAGAGCAAGGACCCCTTAACCTACACAGATAAGGCAGCCGTGGAACACCACTGGGAAGGAGGCAAGAACATACTGATGTCGGTTGGCAATGAAAAACAACTTCTAGATAAACAGATGTTACACGGACTGATGGTGACCAATTATGAACAAACAGAGCAAAATACATAGACCTGAATGGGAGACAAGTCCTATAAAGTATAAACGTCCTGCATGAATCTTTGGATCTTGTCTCATCTTTAACCAGTTAACTGATTAGACATATGTTTGGCTGGTTAACAGATTAAAGGAGCGGTAAGCAAGTGGGACCATTCCAACCCCTCCACTGCAGGCAGCAACTGCGTCAGCTGGGTTGGAATGCCCGGGCCTGCTGTGAATAGGCGGAGAGCTGCTCCAGTCCACACCAGTTAACTGTAAGCAGTTAAACCTTCACATCCCTAGTCTCTCCTGGTTTGTTTTTTCTGAGGTGAAGTTGTGACTAATTGGGGGAGTTTGGGCCCCCACATGCCTCTTGGCCTTAGAGCCCCATGCCTTGATGCCACTAAGATGAGCTGGCTGGGTGCAGGATGGACATGACTTGCCCGCTGCTGAATGTGTGAAAGTTCTCGCCCATAAACGTCTTCCATATTTTGCCTCATGCGTGAACAGCTATTATAGCACACAGAGGACAGCAGAGCTTGGCACAGAGGCTTTGGGCCCCAGTGCTGCACAAACCCCACACCACGAAAGGTTTGGAACTAGGGAAAAAAAAGGTTATTACCAAAACATAGCTAATAAATAATACAGGCAGAGTAAAAAATGGGAAAAAATGTACCATCACTTGATTGCTGCCAGAGGCTGAAGATATGGGAAACTAGGCCAGCAAAATGTTGCAAGATTGAATTGTCTGCAGAAACTTCAGAATGGAAAGGAGTAGCCCAGACCTAATACTGGGGAAGATATTAGGTTATAGAAAAGAATGTGAGTAAAAGCAGTTGAGGGCTAGTACTTCAAGAAATGAAGTATGGTTTGGAAATTTTGGGGGAAATTAACACTAAAAATGCCTTTTTAGTTACTAGTTTGTATCCAGCCTACATCATTAGCAAACAAATTGTTTTTTATTGAATGTTTGAAATGAACTGGAAATCTCAGTTTATTTCTGTCTGATAGGCATATTACTCTGAAACCATGAGCATTTATTACACTAACTGGCACCTGTGGGTTAACTCTGAGAGAAAGAACTGAACTTTCCCTTCCAAATCTCCTCCCAAAAGACAAGAGTTTATAAACTCTAGCAGAGACTCTGTGAGGAAATGTGCACTGCTATAGAGGATTTTAGGATTTCCATGGCAAGCACTTCTGACACCTCCTGAACATGTTACCATACATACCCATTGGGAGCAACAATACAATGACAGATGGGCACACCATTTAACTTTTGAAAAGATTTAAAGTGAAATAAGAGACGCAGCATACAAGTAACTAAAACTTACAAGAACAAGATGCAAGAACTATTTTAATTATACTGAAAAAGGACACGTGATAACCACTGAAAAATACAGAGTCCTTTTTTAAGAGATACCTGAATGGATAGTAAGTTATTAGATTCCTAATGTAAGTAGTGTTACAAAATTCTGATGTTTTATATAAATCCCTTTCTCCCCTAATTCATAAACCATAATGTCTCCCACCATTTGTGCCCTTTCCAGGCACAGGTAGCTTTCATCCTAGCTCTCAAATGATTTAAGGTTGACTTGCAAGATTAAACTAAATAATGTTATTGTTGCAACTTAATACAACTTCTAACCTAAAGGATGCAATTCAAGTAAGTCACTGCTAGCTACTTAAGTGGAATATTCTAGATCTCTTATTTATGAAGAGCTGTTGGTAAATAAGTGAAGTAAAACTGTTTTTCCTGTAAATACAGAAGAATGCAATTACATGCCAAGAAAAAAAAGAATGTGAGAGGGAGGAAGACTACACCCTCAGAGGTGCACTCTATAGGTATACACGCAAATACACAGGCTTAGAAAGATTTTTTTTTCACCATCGCAAGTTGGTGAATGTCAATTTCACTGTGCATGCAGATGAAAAATTTCATACATAAAAATCAAAACGTACATGTAGGCAAGTAAGACAAATGTTCCTTGAGAACTTATCACATTTAAAATCCAGTGACTTAGACATTTTTAAATTTTCACAGTTGCACAAAGATTATAGGCTTAAAGCATTTTTTCCTTTTTTTATTCATTTACATTTTCACGTGCATGGCTGTAGAAAATTATGAAGATTGAGTCAGATTTCATAGTAGGACTGAGTCAGATTTCAAAGACAAGGTTTTGTAAACTGTTAAAGCGCAATTTGTCAAGATCACAGTCAAAATATATATAAAGTAAATTTTCTTAAAAATCAACAAATCAGACCTACTTTGCTATTCATTTGCCAATCCATTTGCCAATCTATTTGCAACAAGCCTAATTAAAAAATGCTTGAAGTGAATCCACTATCCTTCAATTTTATAAAAAAATTAAGTCTACCAAATCTACATACAAATCAATTCAACTCAGCACAGAAAACAAAATAAAAGTACATAGAATCTGAAGTTATGGTTTTCTATTCTCAGGATTGCGAACTATTTATCCAGACATCAAGGGACAGATCTGAAAATTCTTTTAAATCCAGATTTGCCAAGCATCTGCTAGCCACACCCACTTGCCAATTAACTCAGCAGCTGTGTGATCTAACCATATACTCCCAGTGCCACCTGGTAAAAATGCAAATTGTACAGCTATCAGCTTTTGGAATGAAAATAAATAAAGTGCCTCTTCTACATTTCTGTCCTCCTGGTATTCATCCATAAAAGTTAAAAATCTGGACAAGGCATTAAAAAAGTAAAGGAAAGAACAGAAATCAACTAAGACTACGTTCAACACAGATGTGCTATGTTTGATATTACTACATCAAATGTTGCAGAAAAACAAAATCCCATTACAAATAAAATCAACAGACTGTAGGTGCATTTTATTGTAAGTTACCATCTTTTCACACAGTAACAAAACAAAAGCAAATGAGCACTATCACCTGTTTTTGCTTAACCAATGTCATCGTGTTGAAGAAAATGGAATTAATTTATAAATACTTTATATATGGAAAGAAGGACCAAAAAGCTGTCTCAGAATGAAAGGAAAGGGTGGTGAAAAAGTAAAATGCAACAAGTATTGTAACAACTAAAACAAATGTTCTATAACTTGGGTCCATAATTAGTGTTATAATATATCATAACACTCAAATACTCAAACAGTCATTAAATTGGAGCAATTGGGGTGAGGCGGTGGGCAGTGTCAAAAAACCCTCCTTTTATTTCAACTAGTTAATACTACTTGTGGGACTGGCAGTCCCCACTGGCAACTCTGTCCACATATCTATACAACGGATTACAAGCAATTAGAAACACTATCCCCGAGGACACCACTGCCAACCTCATAGCAGACCTATGTAACTTTGTTCTCACCCACAATTATTTCCAGTTTGAGAACAACTTATACCTCCAGATCAGCAGCATAGCCATGGGTACACGCATGGCTCCAAAGTATGCTAATATCTTTATGGCTGACCTAGAACAACGTTTCCTCAACTCCCGTCCCCTTTTACACCTACTCTACTTACGCTACATCGATGACATCTTTATGATCTGGACGCATGGCCAAGAGACACTGGAGACATTCCACAGAGATTTCAACAACCTACACCCCACCATCAACCTCAGCCTGGACCATTCTACACGAGAGATCCATTTCCTGGACACCACAGTACAAATCAACAATGGAATATTAGACACCACCCTCTACAGAAAACCCACTAACTCATACAGTTACCTACATGCTTCCAGCTCCCATCCAGCACACACCATACAATCCATCATCTATAGCCAAATCCTTCAATACAACCGCATCTGCTCTGACAGAGACCAGAAACTTCAGGATCTCTACCAAGCATTTATAAACCTCAACTACCAACCCGGAGAAATAAACAAGCAAATTGAAAGAGCCAGACGAATACCCAGAAACCATCTACTTCAAGACAGACCCAAGAAAACCAACAATAGAACACCACTTGTCATCACCTATAGCCCCCAACACATTATCCAACTTGACCAACACATTATCAATAAACTACAGCCTATACTGGAACAGGATACTAAACTCCAAGAGGCTCTGGGAGACAGACCCATAGTCTCCTATAGACAACTACCTAACCTCAAGATGATTCTTACCAACAACCACAGGACATACCACGCTAATACCAACCCTGGTACCTTCCCTTGCAACAAACCCCGTTGCCAGCTTTGTCCACATATTCACTCTGCTGATACCATTATTGGACCCAACCAAGTGAGTTATAAGATCAAGAATACATATTCCTGCACATCCAAAAATATAATTTATGCTATCATGTGCTGAAAGTGTCCGTCTGCTTTGTACATTGGACAAACATCTCAGACACTTCGCCAAAGGATCAATGCCCACAAAACAGATATTAGACAGGATCACAAGGAAAAAACAGTTTCTTGCCATATCAACCAGAAAGGACACTGCCTCAACGATTTAATTACCTGCATCCTGCTTCAGAAGCCTTTTAAATCTGCACTTGAAAGGGACTCCTCTGAACTGTCATTCATGCTTAAATTCGACACTTTACACTCAAATTTGAATAAAGACGCTAATTATCTTACCCATTACAAAGATAGCTTCCCCAATTATCACATCTAATATCATTAGCTCACAGACACTTACCTCCCCCCCTTCCCTTCCCTTCCCTTCCCTCCATCGCCTTTCTGTTCTGAATTTTGATTTGTCCTTTTCATAAGTGTTCATTTTTTTAAATTGTATCCTTTGGTATACAGGCAGTCCCCGGGTTACGTACAAGATAGGGACTGTAGGTTTGGTTTTAAGTTGAATTTGTATGTAAGTCGGAACTGGTACATATTGTAGGGGAAACTCTAGCCAAACATTTCTCCAGAGCTCAGTTTTATTCTCCCACACCTCAATTCCCTCAGTCCTTTATTCTCAAGCTGAGGTGTCTGCTGAGAAAAGCCGCTCTGCGTCTCCCTGGTCTGCTGGGAGAGGGCGAGGGGGGGCGCTAGCTTCGCGTCTCCCTGGTCTGCTGGGGGGAAGCAGCTAGTGTGGGGTTGCCTCACCCCGTTTGTAAGTAGGGATCCGATGTAAGTCGGATCCATGTAACCCGGGGACTGCCTGTATATGGTTGTGACAATTTTCTTCCACTATTTGATCTGAGGAAGTGGGTCGGGCCACGAAAGCTCATCACCTATTAAACCATCTTGTTAATCTTTAAAGTGCTACACAGTCCTGTTTTTTGTTTCAACTGCACCAGACTAACACGGCTACCAGAGCTAGCAAGGTGGGGGGAAAGAGAGCAGGAGACTGGGAGCTGGCTTAAAATTGGTTCCTCCCAACACCATATCTGAGGGGGGCAGCAGAGTAGTGGGGACTAGGTGCAAGCCGGGAATCATTTGATTCCCAGCTCATGCCAAGTCCCAGACACTGTGACACTTTTAAATGTACAGTAAAACTCCAATGGCCGGCATCCGATGGTCCGGCACTTTTAATGGTCCGGCACCATCAGGAACCAGGAAGTGCTCCGCAGCCGGACCATTGGAGCTGCTCTGCCCCGGGCTTCCTAGAGTCAGCTGCTGATCAGTATCAGAAGCTGGGGTGCTGCCGGGTTGGTCCAGTATCGCCGAGGAACAGCGCTGCGGGACCAAGCTGCAGCACCCCAGCTGCTCTGCCCCAGGCGTCCCCAAGAGCAGCTGGGATGCTGCCGGGTTAGTTTCGCCGCGCCAAGGGTCGGCACTACCGGACCAACCAGGCAGCACTCCAGCTGCTCTGCTGCAGGTGTCCCCAATTCAGCCGCTGCTGAAACTGACCAGCAGCGGCTGAATCAGGGACGCCTGGGGCAGTGCCAGACTATCGGAGGGGTGGGGCTATGGGTGGTCTGGGGTGGCACCCCAGCTTACGATAGTCCGGCATATCTGATAATCCGGCACCCCTTGGGTCCTAAAGGTGCAGGATTATTGGAAGTTTACTGTATTAAGATCTTAGAACATAAGAACGGCCATACTGGGTCAGACTAAAGGTCCATCTAGCCAAGTAGCCTGTCTGCCGACAATGGCCAGCACCAGGTGCCCCAGGGAGTTTGGACCGAAGACAATGATCAAGTGATTTGTCTCCTGCCATCCTTCTCCAGCCTCTGAGAAACAGAGGCCAGGAACACCATTTCTATCCCCTGGCTAATAGCCTTTTATGGACCTAACCTCCATGAAATTATCTAGCTTCTCTTTAAACTCTGTTGTAGTCCTAGCCTTCACAGCCTCCTCTAGCAAGGAGTTCCACAGGTTGACTACACGCTGTGTGAAGAAGAACATTCTTTTGTTAGTTTTAAACCTGCTACCCATTAATTTCATTTGGTGTCCTCTAGTTCTTCTATTATGTGAACTAATAAATAACTTCTCTTTATCCGCCTTTTATTTAGTCTTTTAAATGTATTAAATCTTAATACATTTAAAAGACTAAATGTAGCATGCAGAACCTGGCGCCAGCCAGGAATCAGCTGGCCCAGCTTGCACTGGGCTCCTCCTACATTTAAAAGGATAAAGCGCAGCAGGGGGGACCTGGAGCAAGCCAGGAATCAGCTGCCCTGCCTCGTGCCGGGTCTTCCCCACTGCGTACCAGCCTTTTAAATGTATTAAGAGCCGACAACTTCGGCTCCCCTGCTTATCAACTAGTAGATAGAAAATCCATCTACTAATTGATTAGTTATATTAACCTATATTTAACATCTGTACTGTAGACATCCCTTTCAAGTATTTTAGGCAAGATATGCATTCTAGAAGGCTAACTTGTAAATAGCAGTTGTCATTTTTCAATTGAAATTCTTTGCAACAACTCAAATGCTTAAAAAAAAAATCAAATACGCATTTCTGATGAAAGAAAAAAGGGTTTCAGAAATTCACCATTTATACACACGTGAAAAATTTCCAAATACAGGCAGTCCCCGGGTTACGTACAAGATAGGGACTGTAAGTTTGTTCTTAAGTTGAATTTGTATGTAAGTCAGATCTGGTACATATTGTAGGGGAAACTCTAGCCAAACATTTCTCCAGAGCTCAGTTTTATTCTCCCACACCTCACTTCCCTCAGTCCTTTATTCTCAAGCTGAGGTGTCTGCTGAGAAAAGCCGCTCCACGTCTCCCTGGTCTGCTGTGGGGGGGCGCTAGCTTTGCATCTCCCTGGTCTGCTGGGGGGAAGCAGCTAGTGCGGGGTTGCCTCACCCCGTTTGTAAGTAGGGATCCGATGTAAGTTGGATCCATGTAACCCGGGGACTGCCTGTACTAATTTACCTTAACCAGCTGAAAAGTTAAACAAACATGAAAATCCTCTATAAAAAAAATAACAATTCCTTCATTTTATAGGCACTAATTATTTCAGTTATTATCCTTGCTAAATTGTCAAATTTTGAATTAATCTGGTAAACAAATCAATAAAAATGCATACACTTCCGATTTAACCAATTTAAAAAACTAACAAAAATTTGGAATTAGACAAAAAAATAGCATAATAATTTAACTACCTAGAATGAAATATAGCTGAAGAAACAGAATATGATCAATCTCTGCTATAGGTCACAGATTCATAAACAGAATTGGTTAACTGGAACCAGTAACCATCACCCATTAAGGGTGATGCTTCACATTCCTAGTTTAATGCTTTGTTTTTATCAGTCAACACAAAAAATAATTGTAACCAGATGCTTAATACAGCAAGTATTATGAGGAGGGAAGAAAGGAAGGCAAGCCAAAGTTGTTTCTTCTATGCGAGGGCCTCTCCATGATTTACACTATTGGATCAATAATATTTCCCCTAAAAAAAAAAAAAAGCAGTAACAATTAAGCTTTTCATTGTCAGATGAAGTAAATAAATACATACTGGAACTATTATTCTGAGAAAAGCAACAGTGTATTATGTGAGATATAGACGAACCTTAGAGCTATGAACATTGTATTAATGAAGGTTGTTCATAATGCTGCACAAAAACGTCATGTAAACTTATGAAAGTTTACCACTGAACATTGACTTAAGGCACTTCTGAAACTATTATGCAGAAGAAAAATGCTTAATTCAAAGGAAAGCATCACAGTTTCCTTATCTAATCAATTTTTTTAACTTGTATCTTTTCTTTTTTGTAGTTTACATTTAAAAAAGTACTGTATTGTATTTCCCTTTTTTGTTTCTGATGCCCCTTAATTGCATTCTTCCAGTCCATGGTAAGATATTTTGTTGGTTTCTAAGGTACTGCAAGACTATTTGTTGTTTAAGTTTTTCCAGTTAGTCTAACTTGGCTACCCCTCTGAAGCTTCCAGTTCCAGCGTAATTGACTGGTCAGTCTGATGTTCTTAACGCTGAGGTTCTATGTATGTTTTTGAAAGAACGTAACGTTTTATATGAAGACAGACAAGAATAACTGTTTTTTATTCAAAAGTTAGGAGAAATATTTACGTGCACATAAAAATCAAATAACTGTTTATCAGCTTGAATGTTTACTACAGAAGAGAATTAGTTCGTGCCCCAACAAAAGCAAACTAAGAATACATCATTAGCCAAAAAGACATTGGACAACAAAATATGTTTATCCAAGGCTACTCCCACAGATATGTATTTACCATATTGAGAGGAAAGTTATGTTCTCTAATAGCATCTTCTCTTTTAAAGAAAGAAAGGAAGGGGAAAAAAGCTGTGTGGGTGTGTAACATCCTAGTGATATGCAGAAACAAGTGGTTTGATATTCTAAGCACACACACCCCATTCCTATTAGACAAGCTGAGTAAGTCATTTAAAAAGTTTAAGAAAACTAGTTTTAACACAACATCCAAAGGCTGGTAGAAATTAGGCTTCCCTTCTGTCTCAAACACATACTTAAATCTACTCTTATTCAGAAAAAAAATGTGTACTTGACTTATTGAAATGGAGCCTCTGAGTGCTATTCCTAGTATTCAAATATCATCAACTTGGAAGGCAACTCTATTTTTTCCACTTTTATCTGTTCATCCTTTAAAACTTTACTACCAACAGCTATTTGTTACAGAGGAACCAAAATTTAAGCTCCTTTAACTTTAGAGAATCAAACTATCTGCAGGGAAGACTGGAGAAATAAAAAAGATTAACAAAGGGAAAAGTATAGGAAAGAAAACATCACATCTGAAAAGTGTCAGAAAATAAAATTAAAGATTTTTAAAAGACAAAACTATATCTAGGAGAGAGTAAAAGAAAAATAAAATATAGGATATATAAGTGGTGAATGAGAAAGAACAGATGAAAATGTGAAGTAATTGTATTTATTAAAAATGTTGCTGTCCACAGCTTTTTGAAATTTCAGGTTTTTATTTTGTTTGTCTGTGTTTGTTTGTTTGGGGCAGGGGGAGGTTTGGTCATTTCTAACCAACTAAATGAATACAGCCAATAGGTTCCCAGTTGTGGGCAAGAAAAGAAGTATGCTCTCCCCAGACTTGACATCCTTCATCTAATAGCTACCATCACTTCATATTTGATATATTGAAAGATACAGGTATCAGCTTGTATTTCTGAAAATAGACATAAATGAATGAAAATATTTTTATAAATTATCTGACCTGTTATCAATTCTATCAAGTATAAAAGTATACTTCTATAACTAATTCATAAAAGTATACTTTTATAAATAGTTGCCACATTATTAGGCAGATAGCAAAGCTAAAATACAGTCAGTGACATGCAAAAAACGTAACTACTGAATTCATACCAACACCAAAAATAACTGTAAATAATCCTTAGTGTCCATTTCAGTGACATTACAAGCCTTAATTTATTATCTCCACACTCCAGCATAACCTCTATTTCAATTCACAATACAAGGATCTTTCTCTTACGAAGCTTTTCAGTACTGTTCTTAAACTAATGCTAGAAAGGATCTATAGTCTTTCCCTCTTTGGTATGTGCAAACCCACATAGTGATTTCCCACAATATAGTGGACAAATCTTACTGAATTACGCTTACGCATCTTGGGCATTCAATATATTAAGAATGCAAATGTTTATGTATTATTGCCGAATGAGACATACCTTCTTCCAAGAGTAGTCATACCTAACATATACCCTACTATTACAAGCTTCAAAGGACTCTTTGAAACAATGTGCTGGACAAAGAGTGGAATTCCTAGGAAATACTTTGGAATTACTGATCTCTGAATCCTTCATCTTCTGGCTTAGCCTTGGACAGACACTAATTGCCTGCTTGATTACCTATGAGTGGTCTCTTTAAACACCCAAAATTGGATAAAAGACACTGTCAGATTCATGAGCCAAGGGGTTATGAACATTAAACAGCAGGAGAGGGGGGAAAAAAACAACACTTTTTCATGGTCTGAAGAATTGCTAAACTGCCATAATCACTGCTAGAGTAGAGGTGATCTGTGGAAAGGTTAATGGCCTGCATGTATGTTCTTTTATGGTTTAACATCATCTCTCTGTAATGCTTTTACCTTTAGAAGAAACTGGTTGGCTTAGAAAGAGATGTAGGATAACTTAGCAGCAGCAGTTACACTTGTTAGTGACTTTGACAAAAGTAAAGCAGAGCTGTTTAAGCAGTCCAACTTTGCTGAAAACTTCACAATGTAAGCAAAGGGCTATGCAGCCTGGAAATCCCCTGTTCAGAAGAAAAAGATGTGTGCCTCTCCCCAGGAGAGGTTAAGGCTGGGGAACAAAGCCTAAGAATGGGTGCCCTTCCTGGACAATAGAAGGAGAATAAAGATGCAATTGCCCTGAACTGTGAAGACGTCCAATAGGTTGCTACAAAGAGCACCTTACTGGAGCTGAACATGACGGTTCTGAGATTTAGAGCCTGGGCCAGGACCAACCTGTGCTGGGATAAGCATATTAAGTCCTTCTGAAAAGGAAGCAATTTTTTAAACCTTCAGGGAGCAGTCTACACAACCAGATATACACTGACTCCAGGATTGACCCAGGTGCTATGAGATTAGTCCTGGGAGCTTGGCTAGTGGCTGAATGGATATCTGAAAGATGTGCCAGCCACAACTCTCTCAACCAACATGCAGCTGAGAATGATCACTCTTCTAAATTTTGGAGAATACCGAGAACTAAAGGGCCAAGCTTAGCACATATACCAGGAGCTCCTTGCATCCCTCCATTTCTCCCTACTAACTCCCTTTGCATTTCAAGGACTCCCTGCAATCCCCTTCATTTCCCCTTTCCTCCCTCACAAGTTCTAATTGCCTCCTCCAACTTCCTACAAAAGTCCCCTAATTTTCCCCACAACCAAGGAGTCATTGTGACTTCATTCCTCTCCATTTGTTCCAGAACTCCCCTTCTTTCTGACAGAGGATCAAGAAGTGGTCACTTCCTTATTCATTAACATAGTGCACTGCTGCTGTGCATGCTCAAAAGCTACAATACCAAGTTTCAAAGGACAGGCAGGAATGAAATACAAGCCAGTCTGCTTGCTCTGAAAATTAATTTGTTCATGTGTAACCAAATGTGGATGGCAACTAAACTCACTAAATTTGTAACTGCTCCAAATGAGCTCCCTGATACATGTCTTTGGTAGGGAAGAAACAGAGAAATGTATCTTTTCCATTCATTTGTTGGATTTGGCCACTAAATTAATTCTGCAATGATATGGTGTGGAACTCAGATTTTCTACCATAAGCTGTCTCAGAACAGACTGACCTGATCCTGAGTTGGAGGAACTGCATGGTAAGTCTGGGAAGTGGTGCAATGTGCATGCACCGTCATCTGTCTTAACACTGAAGACTCCATTCTTTCAGAGTCTGTTCTGATACAAAATCCAAATTGACCCCAGCCAAATGTATCATTTCTCATGTGGCACTGATCACAATTGCTGTGAATGCTATCTTCTAAAACTATGTCAGTGAGGATTATCCATGGTCCACTAAGAAGGCCAGCCAGGGGAATAGAAATACAGCATACTTCAGGCTTGGCTGCTATCTCCCATTACTATCTGCTTCTGATCAGCCAAACACCAAAGAATGGTACACATGAATGTCTTGCTTTCTCAGGTGGGCTACTACCAGTATCAGTGTTCCCTATAAGCTGTCCCCTGGGGCAGCTACTCAATCAGGTGCTGTCCAGCTGATAAGCAGAGTGCTCGCAGCCGCCAGCCTGTATATCTACCAGTGGTGCACTCCACAGATGCTTCAGTACACATAAAACTTATTCTGCACATGGATGGAAAAATTTAAAGGTAACATTGCCTGGTATTAGTCATTTCATAAACACTCCCAAAGACATGTACTTCCTGAATTTTGATTGGATTTCACCATAAATCTCAAATACTTCCTGATGGCCAGGTGACCAGCTACACAGAGTAGATATCTTGGAAAATGAGAATCACAAAACAGTCTTGAGCTTGGACGCAAGTGTTGCCATTGTCAATCTAAGTCAAAATACAAATTTGTTCAGTCTTTACTTGTCTGGAACAGAGACCTCTGTGCTTCAAGACAAGGTAATAGTGAGAGGAAGGAGCTTCTTCCCCTATGCTTCTAGGGAATCTCTTCTGTATCTCCTAGATAGAATAATGAAGCCACTTGTGCAATAGGCCCTCATAAGAAGGGTTCCCGGAGATAGGAAAAGGGAGTGAAAGTGTATGGGAGTAACCATGAGCAACTATGTGCAACACCTTTTTTCTCTTAAGTGCATCTGATACTTTATGGAAAGAGGAAAGGCAAAGATGGGATTAGTAGTTCCCATTCGGCTCCAATACAGTTCCAATTACTCTCATCAAAGTTGCTGGTTGGTTAATGAAGAGGGACAGGCAACAGAGGAGGCAATGATGCCCGAGTTTCACACTCACTGTGAGATTATCACACTTTCTCTTGAGGCTGATATTTATAGAAATGGGTTCGTATGTAAATCCCCAATGATCTTAGAGTAGACATCAGGTCTTCAAAGAAGAAGAGCATGTTGTCCGTTCTATTACTGGAGAGCTCCATCCCTCAAACAGAAGACTTGGATTTCTCTCGGTATTTAAGATACTAGCAGTCAAGAGACTCACCTTGGAGTCAAAGACACGGCTTTTAACTTTGAGGCCATGTTGGATGAGTCCAGAACTGCATGCTGCACAGTTCTGTCAGTAATTTAGTGGTTTTTGATCATTTCATTTTCTCCTACAGTCCTGTGTTACTTTTACCAGCTCTCTCCCATGTCAGTAAATAATATTTGGGGAACACCACCAGTGTTCCACGTAAGCCACGAGAGATTCAAATTCCACCCAGCCTATTAGCAGAGCGCCCACAAAATGCAGCATGTGTTTCTACTAGTTGCGTATATCCATATATAACTCTCTGCGCACAAAATTTATTCTGCACATGGATGGAAAAAATTACAAGGGACACCAAACATCATCTCAATTTTTCACATGGAGCTGCAGAAAAAAGGAGCAGAAGGCATTAGGCCCAGACAGATTTTCGGAATCCTTGTCTTGGAACAGGCTTTTCAATGATTATGACTATTTTTGTAAAACTCCAACTATCAATGACCCTGGATTTGATTGGAAATAACATCTGTAAATATGGGATACAGGTGCACATGTTAGCTTTTCACACTGGTTTACACATGGGTTAAAGAGAGTCTGGAATTTAGCAAAACATCTTAGCAACCTCTGGTATTGAGGAAGAAAATGAATTGTGTAGAATGCTAGAAGTGGAAGGGACCTCAAGAGGTCATCAAGTCCAGTCCCCTAAACTCATGGTACCACCAAGCACCATCTAGAACAGGGCTACGCTACTATGGAAGCCCCAGGGGCCACAATGATACTCAAACACATGCTGAGGGCCGCAACTCAAGTGCGGTTGCATAAACATGCAAATATATGCAAATAGCTTAATTCACACTGATGAGCATAAATACAAAGGTTAAAGTAAGACTACACAACACACAGGCCCTATTAAGTCAGTTCTGCGGATATTAAAAAATTGCAATATTTTCCCGATTTCCACCCACAGCACTTTCAATGAACAATGAGAGTCCCAGAATTTAACTACAAAAACACGTATCAACTGAAAACTATTATACTGACTACTTTTTTGTTTGGGCTCCCACCCGCAGGCCGTGTGTTAAGCCCTGCATACATCCAAACCGCACCATGGGCCGTAAAACAAATGGGCCACGTGTTGAGTAGCCCTGATCTAGACCATCCCTGATAGATGTTTATCTAACCTGCTCTTCAATATCTCCAATGATAAGAGATTCCATATCTGCCCTACACAATTCATTCCAGTGCTTAACCACCCTTACAGTTAGGAAGGTTTTCCTTAATGTCCAACTTAAACCTCCCTTGCTGCAATTTAAGCCCATTATCTCTTGTCCTATCATCAGACAAATTATTCTGCTTAATCTCCTTCCTCCTTGTAACACCCGTCTAGGTACTTAAAAAGTGTCATGTCCCCTCTCAGCCCTCTCTTTTTGCAATCTAAACAAACCCAATACTTTCCATCTTTCCTCATAGGTCATGTTTTCTAGACCTTTAATCATTTTTTATGCTTTTCTCTGGACCTCTCCCAATTTTTCCACATCTTCCCTGAAAGGTGGCACCCAGAACAGGACACAATACTCCAACTGAGGCCTAATCGGTGCAGAGTGGAAGAATTAATTTTGTGTTGTCTTGCTCACAACAGTTCTGTTGATACATCCCAGAATAAGGTTTCCTTCTTTGCTACCCTGTCACTCTGACTCTTAATTAGTTTGTAGCCCACTATGAACCCTACATCTATTTTTACACTACTCCTTCCTAGACAGTCGCTTCCCCTTCTGCATGGCTATGTCTGGACTATGTTCTATTTTCAAAAAAGGATATGCAAATTATGTGAGAATTTGCATATCTTCTTCGAATCTCACTTTTGAAAGCGGATCTTTCCGAAGTGGAAGTAGTCTGGACACAGGATTGGTTTTTTTCCCCAGGGGAAAAAAAAACCTTTTTTAGGGAAAAAACACTCTTCCTTAAAAAATTAGCTTTACGCAGTTTTTTCCCCCCAAAATATAAACCGCGTCCAGACTACTTTCACTTTCGAAAGATCCACTTTCGAAAATGAGATTGGAAGATATGCAAATATCCCACATAATTTGCATATCCTCTTTTGAAAATAGAAGATAGTTTAGACATACCTTATGCATGAAACTGATTGTTCCTTCCTAAGTGGAGTACTTTGCATTTGTTCTTATTGCATCCAGCTTACCTCAGACCATTTCGCCAGTTTGTCCAGATCATTTTGAATTATGAACTATCTTCTAAAGCACCTGCAATCCCTCTTGGCCTGGTATCATCTGAAAGCTTTAGAAACATACTCTCTATGCCATTATATAAATCATTGATAATGAACTGAACCAGTTCCATAACTTAACCCTGTGGAACCCCACTTGTTATACTCTTCCAGCATGACTGTGAACCATTGATGACTACCCTCTGAGAATGGTTATCCAACCCATTATGCACCCATACTGTATGCACCCATATTGTAGCCCCATCCAGGTTCTAGTTCCCTAGTTCATTGATAAGGAGATCATGCAAGACTGTATCGAATGCTTTAGTAAAGTTTGGGTACACCATATCTACTGTTTACCCCTAATCTACAAGGCTTGTTATCCTATCAAAGAAAGCTATCAGATTGATTTGACATTTGTTCTTTACAATTCCATGTTGTTACTTAGCACCTTATTATGATATGGTGAACCTGAAGCTCAGAAAGAGTAGCTGGTCAGAGACAAGCCAGGCTATCAAGGTGCCATGGGTAGTAAAATGGATGCAAGAGGGTTCAGCTATTGATTATATTCTTGCATTGGAATATGGAGGTGGCATAGGGGACACGCACAGCCTTGATGGACCCTATTATTCAAAAATATCTTATCACATGCTTGCCTACCATGGACTCCACAGTGACAGTCACAAAGAATAACCAAAATATATCTAAACAAACATGGACACAGAATTATAGTTTAATTAGCCTGAAATATTAATGAAGCTCTGATGATGTAGAAGGGAAAGCCCACATTTCAATGTATACTAAAAGAATCCAAGTATACATTGTATTTAAAGTCATTTTTTTAAGGTTACTGCTTGCAGTAAAGAACTGTATCTTTCAATGCTTTCTTATTTTGGGAATACAGAAAAACAGAGCTCCCTCTTTGTTTGATCGTCTTGCCTGTTGAGAATTAACACTTTTTTGCTCCAGGAATTTAGACTTCCAGGAATCAAAAAAGTACTATTTTAAAATTCTTTGTACATCCCAACTTCTGAATTTCTCTCTCATATGCAAGAATCATTCTCCGTAATATGAAAGAGTCCCATAGATCAAGACTACTTATATGAATGTATTCATATTTCATGCTAATTAGTCCCTGTACGCATAATCTCTTTCCCTAGTGTGTCCAGTACATGTGTCTCTGTCCTCAAATCGCTCATTAAATCTGCTATAGTTCATTTGAGCACTGTATCACTGTGACTGAATTAGACATTTTAGAATCTAAGGCCTCTGCTTTCTTTCTCGTGTGTATTTCATACAAAATCTTTACAAGGAAAGCTCTGGTACTGTTGTAGAAATAATGCATACAGTAGCCAATGCGCTCTGTAAGCGTATAAACAAGGTTATCACAAAGGTAGAGTAGTATCCTTAGTGCCTCAATTGTAGATGCACATAATATGCCCTGTACCTGCCAAGTTCTGAGAAGTATCAATCCTTATTCTTTTTAATGGGGACCTTTGAGACATACCCTGTCTACAAAAATACAGTGCTTATGCTTATACAGATACTTCTTAGATTGCTGTCCAGCCAAGATTTACTCACTATCCTCTCTCTCTAATATTTTCACTTTCAATTAAGTAACAGGGTGTTCTGTGGTAACAATGATAGCATATTTCTGTCTTAATTGTATCATTCAGAATCTAGTCTTTCAAAGCAACAAAACATGATTATCTTTAACACAGTGGTTCAGAAGACTTAGTCATAGATTAATTTTTTACATCAGGACATGCCTATGGTTTCATTTTGGTCTTTCTCTGCCTATCCTATGGTATCAAGTAACACTGCTGGAGGATCAAGATTTTGATTTTTGTTTCAGATCCAAGTTCTACATTCCCAAGAAAAGATCTTATGCAGGCCTCAGAATCCCACACTGATTTTGAGTTTTCAATTTTTTGAACTTCAGGCAAACAATGTACACTGTTAAAAATCTTCTCCTGTACAGCAGAGATGTTAATTCAGAAACTTTTAAGAGAGGCAAAATTTCAATGAAACTTTTTACATTAATAATTTTAAATAATCCTCTACATGTTTTTCTGGATTTTCACTATAGTACCAGAACAGTTCAAGTAGGTATTAAACAATTTTCCAAAAAACTTTTCCTGGTCCTAATGTTAATGTTAAAAAGTCTCTTGACTCTGGCCTGACCACTGTCACATCACCTTTTTGTTTTATAAAAGCAATTTTTTTCTGACAGAAAATACTCAAAGATTCAGAATCAAGTATTCACTATAAAGACATCTGCCTAAATCTAAGCAAAAGCAATATTATCATTTCCAACACAAGCACAGCAAAACCCTGAGACAAAACTTTTTATATTCTTTAAAGATACTTAATTTTAAATTAAGACAAAAAGTACATATCAATCATTTAATGATACAGATCATTATATGGAGTATCGTAACCCCCACCCCAAAAAAAAACATTCAAGGGAATTCAGAATTACATGTACTTAGCCTACAAACTCTAGTATTTCACGCATGAAATTTCACAGTTAAGATACCATAAAATCTCGAATATAAAGTGCACCAATGTATAAGGCGCACCCTGACTTGTGAATTTGATCATAATGGAAAAATCTATACTCCTATATATAAGGCGCACCCTAACCTTTGCAAGTCTATGATATGCCGACGCGTCATATTTCTTGCCTTTTTGTATTTCCAGTTGATTTCACGTGAGTGTACGACTATAGAATTCGCGGCGTTTCAACGCACTATTACCTTTAAATTTGAAAATATTCTGAAATGCAGCATCTCTAATGTGATAGATGGCAGCAAGGACGATGCCCTGTGGACGGATGATGCACCCGATCCGAGCGACGATGACTCGGCTGAAGGTGAATTAGCCGAAGATGACAATGACTTGTATTACCTGGATGAAGATGTCGAGGGCTATACCCCGGAAGAGATCTCTCGTTTGTTCAACGAAGATAACAACAGTGAATTCGAGGGCTTCGAAAATGAGTAGAAGATCAATTTCTCTCAATGAAACTGACTGTTACCATATTTGCATGTTTGAACTATTGATTTACTGGTACTTACTTTTTTGAAAGTCTATATGATTGCTATTCTATGGGAATAAAATTCAACTTCACATCCGGTGTCCATGTTTATAACTTATTTTCATAAATGTCAGCAATTAATTAACTATAAACTATTTCATACAACAAGTAAGATATAAATTTCATATTTATTGTTTTTAAATATTTTAAAACCTTTAAACAATAACTCCTATATATAATGCGTACCCCGACTTTGACCCAAAAAAACTCAGAAAAAAAGTGCACATTATATTCGAGATTTTATGGTACTCTACCTTAACACTGACTCTATTCATCTCCCCCCCCACACACACACACCTTTAGCAATCCCAACTTTAAATAGCTCCCCCCTTTCGTTCCCTCAATTGCTACTTTGCAAGATATTTCTAATTTTGTTAAGCCAAAGACAGTTTAATGAGTTGGAGACCAGATAAGGTGTACATTTGAAAAGCCACTGTACTTATACAATTTGTAGCTAAATTGTATGTGCTGCTAGCACTAGTAAGGGGCAATTGGATTTTTTGTTGATACTTGATTTCAATCATGAAAAGTTTTCAGCCTGATACCACCCATAAGGCCACTGTACTCTCAGCAGAGACTTATAAGTCCAATATGGCCATGTTGATTTCAGGGTAACTCCTGGTCAGCTTTCAAGGGGAGAGATGCAGTTCAACAGGAATTGTTAAGAAAGTAAACCCTCCTCTCAAGTCAACATATCCAGCTCACTGCAATCTCCCCTTTTAGGATGTGGTCTAGGACACACATCACTATAGCACTGCCACATTTTCCAGCTACAATAAATGTTCTTCCTATTTATTCAATAGGTTAAATAGTTTGTGTGATGTATTCCATATTTTATGAAAATATGTTCATTATGTGAATTTGACATTTTTATGCAAGGTAACATGTAAAGTATCATTTGAAAGATGAGTTACTGAATGTGTGATCCTACTTGCATGCAATAATTACTTTTGTATCTGAAACTGGAATGTTGAATGGTGTATCTGTATCTAGCATAGAGGATGGCTTGCACACCATCTTCCACCTTTTAATGACTTAAACAACCAAACAAACAATGGAGGTGCTAGTGGTTTTAAACTGCCTCTTCTAACTATTTGAACTCTCTACTCAAAACAAAAACAAAAAAAAACCCTAACAACAACAGTCTAATAGCACCTTCAAGACTAACAAAACATGTAGAAGGTATCATGAGCTTTCGCGGGCAAAACCCACTTCTTCACATGACCCCGAAGAAGTGGGTTTTTCCCATGAAAGCTCATGATACCTTCTACATGTTTTGTTAGTCTTGAAGGTGCTACTAGACTATTTGTTGTTTTTCAAGTTTTAACAATGGATAAACCAGATAGGGCAATGACCCATCAGCAAGGACAATGGACTGTGAAAAAGGCTTCAACTTCCTGTGGGCATTCCATACTGCTACTGACTCATGGATGGTGGGATGCCACCACCCTGGGCTGCTATGCTTTTCCATTGAAGGGGGGTGAAATCAAACAGGATTCCCATCTTACAGGAATTCTATATAAGGCAGGTGAGGAAAACAAACACAGTCTACACCTTGCTTCACTTCCATCTGCCTACCCAAAGTGATACTTGAAAATGCATGGAAAGGAAAGGTTGTAACTCAAGGTAGGGGTGGGGGAGAAAGAAGAGATAAGGCTAGGACGACTGCCTTGGCCTATGAAGGAATCTACCTAAAATAATATCTAGGGTAAGGAATTATTTTTAACCAGTTCTTTTAGTGAATCTAACTTAGATTATGCATTTTGTATTATCTTACTAATCTGCTTTGTTCCATTTACTAACACTGTGACAACTTAAAACATACCTTATCGTTACACTTAGTCCTTCTCTATAAAACAACTGAAAGTACAGTAAAACTCCAATAGTCCGGTATCCAATAGTCCGGCACTCCTGATCGTCCGGCATCAAAATGGCAAGAGCCTAGTGAGTGAGCTTCGACAAAAAATGAGTCACAAGGTAACAGCGGCAGCAGCTGAACTGAGCAAAAAGGGTAAAAAAGGCTTTAAAAAACTAAAACATTACAATATACTGTATACGGTATGTACAATAAAAAGGCTTAAGAACACTTTATGTACAGTATATAATGTATACAGTGTATATATATAACCAGTTTATAGTACCTCCTGACAGTCCGGCATATCTGATAATCCAGCACCACCAAGGTCCCATAGGTTACGGATTATTGGAAGTCTACTGTATGTAGTTTCTAAGGAGGAGGGCAGGAAATTGTGCATTTCTTCCCTCGTGGAATAAAATATGGTTATCTACTTTTCATAACTGTTGTTCAAGATGTGTTTATTCATGTTCATTCCAATATGTGCACATGAGCTGCAAAGACTTTACCCATTGGTTCAGCAGCACCTACACAGTGGCATATACAGATCCCTGCTGACCTGGTTCCTGCTCAGTTCCTTCAAGCCAAACACTCTGACAGAGGCAAAGAGTCTAGAATACACATGAGCAACACATCTCAAAGAACAGTAGTGAAAGATAGGTAATCATGTTTTCTCAGAGTGATTGCTTACGTGCATTTCAACATGTAACTTACCAGCAGTTTTTATGGACGAGCAATCAGATATCACACTGCTGATTACAGGACTGCCCTCCCAAATGCAAAATCTTCACGTGCTTGCTGTGTGATGGCATACTGCACTGTGAAGATGTGCATGGAGTACCTGTTGCTGCCCTGCAGATGTCCTGTGCCAAAACTGTCATTGAGGGTGCTTGTGCCCTTGTTGAGAGAGCTAACAAAGGTGAAGCCAGCAACTTGGCTAGCTCATGCCAAATAATACATGGCATAATGCAGGATGACACATACTGGGATAGAATATGGAGTCCTTTTCAGCTATCGTGAAAAAAAGCTTGTAGAATGGCTTGCTATGCACAATATAAAAGATGAAGGTCCTAAGCAGAAGAGGCTTTGGGAAGAAAATGGGAAGAAAAATGTCCTGACTGATATGGAAGGATGACAGAACCTTCTGCAGGAATGCCGGGAGTGAGTGCAGCTGTACTTCATAAAAAGTGTACACAGAGGTCTATGCCCTAACCTCCGATATCTGACTGGCAGAAATAATGGCTACCACGAAGGACACTTTATAGGAGAAATAGGAGAGGGAGCAGGTAGCCTAGGGCTCACATGAATGTGCCATGACTTGAGAAAGGGACAGGTTTGAGTCCCATTGCACTATTGGCTGCCTTATCTGTGGGAAGAGTCTGTCCAATCCTCTGAGGAAACAACCCACTAGAAGATGACCAAAAAAAGGGACTTCCTCCCCACCCAAATGCTAAGTGCAACATCAAAGCTGCAGCCAGGTGGACCTTAATTTAAGTCACAGAGGCAGGAGCAGGGGAATAGAATCATAGAATACTAGGTCTGGAAGGGTCCTCGAGAGGTTATCGAGTCCATTCCCCTGCCATCATCACAGGACCCAGTACTGTCTAGACCATTCCTACATTTTATCTAATCTGTTCTTAAATACCTCCAGAGATGGAGATTCCACAACCTCCCTAGGCAACTTATTTCAGTGTTTAATCACTCTGACAATAAGGAACTTTTTCCTAATGTCCAACCTAAACCTCCCTTGCTGTAGTTTGAGCTCATTGCTTCTTGTTCTATTCTCAGAGGCCAAGGAGAACAAATTTTCTCCCTCCTCCTTATGACACCCTTTTAGATACCTGAAGAACTCTATCATGTCTCCTCTCAATCTTCTCTTTTCCAAACTAAACAAGCCCAATTCTTTCAGTCTTCCTTCATAGGTCATGTTCTCTAGACCTTTAATCATCCTTGTTGCTCTTCTCTGGACCTTCTCCAATTTCTCCACATCTTTCTTAAAATTTGGTGCCCAGAACTGAACATGATACTCCAACTGAGGCCTAATCAGCGCAGAGTGGAGCGGAAGAATGACTTCTCGTGTCTTGTTCACAACACACCTGTTAATGCATCGTAGAATCATGTTGGCTTTTTTTGCAACAGTATGACACTGGTGACTCATATTTAGCTTGTGGTCCACTATAACCCCTAGATCCTGCTAGGATAGTAGCCTGCTGTGGGAGCAGGCCCTTATGGAGAGACCAAAGGGAGAACCTCTTCCATTTTGCAAGATAGGTAGCCTAAATAGAGGGCTTACAGCTATTCATTAATATCTCTCGAGGAGATTTAGCCATGGAGCTTCCATGCTGTGAGTTGAAGCGACTCCAGATTCAAGTGCTGCAGCCGGCCATGACTGGGAGTCTCATTTGTCCTGTTTCCCCCAAGCTTTCCCTCACTTAAAAACTGCTTGCTTACAAAATCAGACACAAAACTACAAAGGTGTCATAGTACACTTTTGCAGCAAAATTACACACTTTCATTTTTACCATACAATTATAAAATCAATCAGTTGGAATATAAGTATAATACTTACATTTCAGTGTAAACTAGGACAGTGTCTACATGAAATTTGAATTTGTAATAAATATATCAGTGCTTTTTAACCTGTTGTAAATCAAGGAAAATATCTAGATGAGTTCCTGTACCCTTTAGAAGCCCTCTGTGTACCCCCTTGGAGTATGCATGCCCCTGGTTGAGAAGCACTGCATTCATCATAGAAAACACTTTGAGATCCTCAGGTTAGAGAGCTGTAGTCTGTAAATCAATAGTCCCCTTCACTGTTTTAATCTACGCAAGACACAGTTAACTTTCCCTGGTGAGTGTTTTAAATGAAGTATTAAACACTCATATCTAGAATTTATTTTCACACTCATATTAATCTAGTTTTACAAAAAGAGAGAAAAAATATTTTCTGTTCATAAAATGATACCAAAGCTTATTGGAGAAAATGCAAGAACTTTATTCACACTGTATCAAGGCTATTTAAACTTGCATATAATTGGCAGTTTGATACCAACTTTCAAGGCTAACCTGCAAGTAGTAAGAAAACCAAAATAAAATGAGGCTTGCCAATAGCAGAAATCAAGATAAAAATACATATCTTTTCTACACATGATCTTTGCTCTTCTTGCTATATAGGAATAAAGAGAGTTATAAAATGCACATAATGTAGATACAGCCTGGTCATATTTGTTTACAATTAAATGTAACAAAAATTACATACACCTTTGTCTTCCATCCAACGCCTTTCACTGAAGTGACACATTACATTTTTATATCTCTTCCAGTGGATGTAAAATCAAAATTCCTTACTGGTCAGAAAAAAGAATAGCCATATAATAACTATGACCATGTAATATAATGTGAACACCATCTTCTGGAAAATATCAGGTTTTTTATCAAAAATATTACTATTAAAATTATTGTAGGTATTAGTAAAACCAATCTGAAATGTGACATTGAACCTTATCTTGCTTAATATAGCTATTCAATTTTAAAAGCCAAATACAGTTTTCATTAGTCAGTGTCATACATTTGTATTCTGAAAATGGCAGTTTTATTTTCAAAAACTGAGTCCAGATGTAATTGTAAGACATATGAAAGAAAAATAAGAATGCCCAATGTTTACAAGAGTCTCTGCTTGTTGGAAGCTTTTCTTTGTTTCAGCATCACTAGAATGCTACTCTACATGTAGGTCCTTTGTGAAGCAATGAATGAAATGGCTACTGATGCTCTCTAAATAAAAAGCTCACACGCTTCCCTCAATAGAAGCAGGTGCTATCGAACGGCTACTGTTTGCACTGTGGCTTCCAAGACAAAAACGTTACACAAAAAGTAACATACAAATATCTCCTGGGAGACCTTCCCTGTGAATCTCCTAAACAATAGCCCAGCTGCAGCAATGCATCTAGCATTCTTAAGGTCAATCTGGATTCCATGCTACTGTATACAACTATTACAAGTGTATTTATAAAGCATAACTATTACGACTCATGTTTAGGATTAAATCTCATTACTTCATGAAAATGTTAGTGTGTGTGTTTGATTATAGATGTTGGTTTTGCTATTAGTACTTACAGTTTTAACACAATAAATAAGCACCACTTCAATAAACAGCCTCACTATTAGCCCTGACATTCTACAGGCAGTCCCCAAGTTACGCGGATCCGACTTATGTCGGATCCACACTTACGAACGGGGCTTTTCTCGCCCCGGAACTCGCGGGCGGCGGGACCACCCAGACGCACAGTGGTCCCGCCACCGCGTCCTCTGGGGCGAGAAAAGCTGCTCCGGGTGTCCCTGGTCTGCTGGGGGGGGGGGGCGCAGCTAGTGCACCCCCCCCCCCCAGCAGACCAGGCTTTTGTTGTGGACGCCTGGGGTAGAGCAGCTAGGGTGCTGCCGGGTTGGTCCTGGGGGGACCTACCCGGCAGCGCCCCAGCTGTTCTGTCCCAGGCTCCAGATTCAGCCGCTGTTGAAACTGATCAGTGGCTGATTCCAGGAAGCTGGGGGCAGAGCAACTCTGCCTCGGGCTTCCTGTAGTCAGCCCCTAGTCAGTTTCAGCAGCAGCGGCTGAATCTGGAGCCAGTTCCGAGTTACGTACAAATTCAACTTAAGAACAAACCTATAGTCCCTATCTTGTAAGTAACCCGGGGACTGCCTGTAGTTCAGTCCATTATTCAAGGAAAAAAGAATTTACAGATAGCTTACAATGAAAAATAGGAAACAGATTTTCTGCTTAGAAAACCTGTAAAGTGATATAAATCAGGAGCTCTCAAACTTCATTGCACCTTAGCCACTTCTGATAACTGTACAACTCCAGAAGGCAGGTCAAAGCCCCACTCTCCAGCAGGCAGGGGGAGAGATACCAAAGCTGAAGCCCAAGGGCTTCAGCTCCAGGCAATGGGCCAGTAACCTGTGCCCCACCACTCAGGACAGAAGCCCTTAGACTTCGTAACATATGCACATGATAGGTTATGGATCTGATTAGCCATATTTTGATATTTTTAACCATCCTCCTTTGAGCATCATTCTTTAAAAAATGCTTTGTATTGCTACGTTGCCAACCGAAAGTGATTTTGTGACCTAAGATTCTATGGCAGTAGCAGTGTTAAATAACAGAAGCAGAAGTCACAGACGTTAAGCACACCATGTCCAACCCCCATCATAATTTAGCCTGGCATCCCACAGTTGGACAGTTCTTGCTTCATCAAGCAAGTGACGAAGGGATGGCAAAGATGTTGTAGTGAATCTGTACAACTTTATATTCCCCCATCTTGTTTCCCTGACTTGTCTTGTTATGAAAGAACCACCATTTCCACCTGTATACCCTGAAGATGTGAATAAGTTTTGATCTATTTCACTCCCTTTTCTCACCTCTGGTAATCATGGAAATTCTCAAACTAATAAGGCCATTGAAAACTTTATGTATAGGGAGTTCATATGGAAAGCAGGAGGTTTAAGTGGCAAATATCGTCCCTTGGTTGGCATTCCTAGATATCTCAGGGACAAGAAGAAAATACATGAAACCATACTCAATCTGAGCCAACTAGAAGAGCAAGAGAGCCACCTGCAGTTTGAAATTCAGAAGCAAATAAATAGAACAAACCAACCTTTAACTTTTTTCATCTTCAGGGATGCTTTGTTCCCAAGACTATCTCTAGATCACAAAAAGCATAGTACACCTGTGATTAATATTCATTTAAACCTTCAGGGCAAGTGCTGCTTTCAGACCTACACTCCTACAACTTTTATTTAAGTTACTGCACATTAAAGGGCATAACTGGGCCCAACATTTCCATAGCCATGATACTTCAGAGTTTAAGTAAGAGTCCCATATGCATTTTAATGGATGACCAGCTGTCAATAAGATGCTTTCTGTGGAGAGTGTCCGGGCTTAAGTAACCAATATCTAAAGAATTCATATTTATCATAAAAGGAGGTTCTAACCCTTTCAGTTGCATAGTTAAGTTTACAAATGTAAGTGAATATATGTTGTTGAAGTGTTATCTGTAGAGCTCTACACAGACACAAAATTGGTATTCACATCTGCAAAAGACCATCCACAGAGGCGCATACCCATATTTATCCTCACATTTGCAAAGTTCTAGATACAAAATTTGTATCCACATCAACAGAAAGGAACCATGAATAACTGCATTCACATCCGTAAATACAGACACACACAGATATAAAGTGAAACAGAATACAGGACTATGTAGCACTTTAAAGACTAACAAGACGGTTTTGCTACATAGTCCTGTATTCTTTTTCAGCTACACCAGACTAACACGGCTACATTTCTATCACTATTCTACAGATATAAAGTGATTTTCTGCAGATTTGCAGGGCACTAGTTATCTGCAGGCTATCACAGTTTCCATTTTTTCAACAGCCACCAAGTGAAATACAGGTCTCATTACAGTTCCACTATTCAGAATCTTAAAGGCAGCAAGGAAGCTTGTCAACAATCATGTCTCTTTCATATTACTATATCTGCTTTGGAAAGTTAAGAGCAGCAGTAGAGACAGGTTCTGTTATTCACCAAGAAGGATTATAAAATGGATGCTGGAGGTTCTAGCACCTTAAGCTGAATCCAGCAAAAGCATTTAGGCATGTGTCCCACAGTGACTTCACTGGGTCTGCAAATATGCTTAATGCTAAACAAATAGTTAAATGCTATGCTGCATGAGGGCAAGTGTACTCAGCAACCCCTGCACAACTGGGTCTTAAGGGGAAGAGTAATAGATAAAATTGGGGTCTACGTATGAACATAGCACCCAGCAATTTATTGGCTCCAGTCATGACTTTGGTCAGGATTCTGAAGGAAAATAGTTATTTTCACAGGACTTAGTATCCACTGAATACATTACCAGCCATTCCAACTGAAAACTCTTCCCCGCTACTCCTTCTGCAAAAGCCCTCACACAAAGTTAATTGGTACAATAAGATCAGGACAAAGGACTGTTACAAGATTTGCAATGACTATATTGATAAGGCCTCCAGGTGACAATGCAGTTTTAAAGGCTCTCTCCACCTTAAAGGCAAGTAAGTGCACAAGAGACATTATATCTCTTAGATAGACACATGCCCATATACAGAATTTTTTTTCGTTAGGCTATGCTAAAACAGCTTTGTCAATGTTTGTTATTTTTATATGAAATTATTTGTATTATATGTTCCCGCAATAAAAAAATGCTGTAGTCAATGTAGCAAAAGTGTCTAAGTTATTTGTTTATACAGATAAGTGACAAACAGAATATGAAGATGTATAAATCCTCTGTTGCTAATGCATAGTATGACCTTTCCTTTATGACAGCTCCTTTTCTAAACACTGAAATCCACATCTATGCAAGCTACATTTTTCTAGTATACCCCAATAGAGAGGGTATAATACAAACATGTACTGAAAGCAGGGAAGTAACCTTACAAATTCAGTTTCAGATGAAGCCAACACAAAGAAAAACAGTTTCCCCCCTGCTAATCCTCCCCCAAAAATCATACCACAGCAACTCACTCACATAATGTCCATTGAAGGTCGAGGACCATAACTTTGAGCAGACATCTAACAGATTTGCCATTTCTGTTAACAAAAGTACTAATCATAGATTGTGGTGCCAAAAGAGATGGCACTGAAATTGATAAATTTAACAAATCAACTTGAATCAAACTATAGTCATGAATGTTTATTAAAGGTAGTTAAGAAAAAAGAAAATATGTCATCTCTATTAAAAGTGGTGACTGGAAAATAGCCAAAATTGTCCTTAGCTAAAATTTTCAAGAATAGACTCCTGAAGATAGGACCAATGTCAACATCCTCATTATCAGAAATACTAAGGACCCACTACTGAAGCCAATATGGATGATAAGCATCTCTGAAAGTCAAGCTATTTATTAGGAACCTAAAAATTTGTCTGATAATAATATATCCACTTATTTTAAAAAAAAAATCGTATTTCATATTTCTGTTAAATGCTTTAGGGGATAATTCTGGAATTTTTAGATTAACAAACCAGATAATTTAACCAATCAAGATGGCTGTTTAACAAAATAGCAAATAAAAGTCACTATGGGAGTGGAAGGTTATGCACACTGCAATGCAAGTATACATTTTTAACAAATAATAAAGATTCCTGTTCGTAGAGTGTAGTGTTAAACAATACTGATGTAGCAATGCAAAAGTAAGCAAGCCCTTGCACACATTAACATTTTAAACACTATTTCCAAATTCTGGTCCATCCTCATACAAAAAAAAGACTAAAATGGACAATGTCTAAAGAAGACTAAGAAACATTGTTTGTGGAATAGAAGAGTAGGATGGGAAGCAAGAGTAGAGATTAAAAATATTTGACCTAATGTACTTAGAGAAGAGAAATATGAAAGGTGATAACACAAGCCCATAGGGTAATTAATTTTATAGGGGTCAATGGTGCGCTAGTACTGACTGATTCTCATAATACAAGAACATGGACGAAAAGGTAAACTAAATTAAAACAAGCACATATACCACAACAGGTTATTATTTAACACAGAGCATAATCACCCATCGAACTCTGCCAAACATTATGAAGCAAAAAGTTTTATATGTATAAGATGAACATATATGTATAAACATTTCCAGATACATTAGACAGAATAAATGTACATTCTTCAAAATAGTTCAATGGACTATTTATATTTGCTTGGGAGAAGGTAAAACATCCTTTTTTATAGTGTTGATGTCTAACTCGTGTGCATTATGGGGATTTAATGGTCTCTGAATTACCTGTAACAGCCAATGGTGAGGAAGTATACTATGTGGAAGCAATTACTATGTAAATATAAATTAGACATGTATTTATGAAAAAAAGGTGAGAAAAATTCTCTCATGCAAATTAACTTGCAAGTGCACCCAATCCCTAATTATACATAAATAATTACACCCACATTATAGACCAATTCAGAGCAATAAAATAGGTCAATAATATTAGTTACAAAGATGCAAGGTGGGTTAAAAATATCAGAAATAATTGTTAATCACCAATTTGTAGCAATTAACAAAATATATAACCTAAAAAATGGAGCTACATCAGTCCTTATGACACATAGGAGTGATGTCAATCTTCATATAATGAATCATTCCAAATATATTTAAAAGTCAGATATAAAAAAATTGTGTGTATGTCAGTATGTACAAACACAAACACATACAATCAACCAACTAGAATGGCCATATAATGTATAATGTAAAAACAAATGCTTCAGAGCGGTAGCTGAGTTAGTCTGTAACAGGAAAAACTTAAAAAACAACAAATAGTCTGGTAGCACTTTAAAGACTAACAAAACATGTAGATGGTATCATGAGTTTTCATGGGCACTACCCACTTCTTCAGATGACCGGAGTGTTGGATCAAATACTCCAGTCACCTGAAGAAGTGGGCTATGCCCACGAAAGCTCATGATACTGTCTACATGTTTTGTTAGTCTTTAAAGTGCTACCAGACTATTTGTTGTTTTTACTAGAAAACAAGTTCAGAAGGAACGTGAAACATATAAAATCCTGAAGGAGTATTATAAAAATATTAATTCTGAAATCCAAACCCTAAATCCTACCTATACCCCACTACTCTACTCAGGGCCATTCAGACCTTTCTCAGTGACTTCTTTTCATTCACCAGCCGACACACCAAATAAAGATCAAAGATACTCAGCCAAAATGGACCCTGGGCACGAAGGCCAACATTTCGTTCACCAAGACAATGACTAAAAGGGGAGGTGAAAGAGGGGGAACTACTATCTATTTTTATGGCATCCTATATAAAGTCGGACACATCTCAGTCCTATATTCATTCACCTTTCTTAGCACTTATCACAACCCCTGCACATTAAGAAATCTCTGGCTTAGTCCATTGCTGTCAAGGATGCCATATTAAGCATTCATGTCTGTCAGTTTTCTACAGCTTTTGTAAAAGGAGGTAAAGGGGAAGATAATAAAGGACAGAAAAAGAAAATGCTTCCATCTCCACACATCCTATTTCTGGTTTTGAGATGCATGAAATTAGAACCTGTTCTGTCAATGTGGCATACTGTAATATGCCACAGTGCAACTTCACTTAAGGCCGTGAATTGTTTTAAATTAATTTAGGTAAGTGAATTAGACATTTTGTTCCTGTATCAACATAAATAATAATTTATGTTACATTTCAGGTAGATTCTGCCTCCAGAACAGTGCCAGTTTCCTTTTTGCTGAGGATCTGTAATAACGTAATTGATTAATTAAATTAAAGCCCTGATTATGTAAATAGAACCCTAATGCCTTTATTGAGGGTTGCCCGCATTCTTTGATTAATTTGTAAGTTGTCTAATAAATGTAACGGCGTAGTTGCAATATACTTTTGTAAGGCTTTTGACGGAACACAACTCAATATTCTTGTTTAAAAAAAGGAACATATAAATGTCAGTATAATGTACATTAAATGGATCAAGAATTGTTGTTAACGGGAATTCATCATGGAATTAGACTGTTTTAGAGGGGTTGGGGGTTCAAACAGGGATAGGTACTGTAATAGGGCCAATTCTATTCAAAAATCATCAATGATCTGAATATAGAGCTAAAAATCACAGCTGACAATAATGAAGGTAGTAATCATACAGTCATACAGAGCTATCTGAAGCAGCTGATAAGATGAGCACATTCCAACAAAATGTCTTTCAATTAATCTACATTCATAATATCTAGGCAATGCAGGCCATACTTACACAAGGATAAAATAATGGCTATACTGATAAGACCTACAGTCCATCTAGCCCAGCATCTTCTCTTCTGACTGTGGCCAATGCCAGTTGTTTCAGAGCAGGGCCCAGTAACCATTTCAAACCAAAGAGCCAAACTACATTAAAATTCAGAACAATTGGTTAACAAAGCCAATGTAAGAATACCCATTTACATGACTGAAAATATACAACTTAATATGATTGATAATTCACATGATTAATAATAGCATCAATGAAACATTGTACTCACAGACTTTATTTAACGGGACTTCTGCTGCTGCTGGGAGTGCAGGAGTCAGAGTTGGTGTATATGCGGGGCTCAGGGCATGGAACTGGAGTATGTGGGAGATGCAGGAGGCAGGGCACGGCGCTGGGGGTGGGAAGCAGAGTACGTGGGGTGGCCCTGGGGCCAGATTACCTTACCTGGCCAGACCTGGACTGCTGCAACCAGGCAGCAGTGGCCGGACAAGGGGCTGGGCCAGGATCACTGCAGCCGAATCATGGCCTTTTCTCCTACGCATGCCACAGCATGAAGGGAACCAATATCAGCTCTTCCTGTGGCCAGATCGGGGCCAGACCCGCAGGGCCCTCTCACTCTCCCAGCTTGGAGTGAGTAGGCATCCCCTACAGCTCTCCCTCAGTTGGCCCTTTAAAGGAGCAGAGTGGCCCAGTCAGCTCTTGCTGTAGCGCAGCCGGTAATTACTGGTGCGCACCACCTTACCTTCACCTCTGGCTGAAGGTGAAATAGACAAAAAAAGACCAGTTTGACATGAGTAATTATGCATTAACATTTTGAATTAATTTCTCATTTTAATTTAAAAAGTCGCATGCATTTTGAGAATGACAAGAGCCATATTTGGTTCCGCACTGAGCCATATTTGGCTCGAGAGCCATAGGTTGTGCTGAACCCTGCTTCAGAGGGAATTAATAAAACAGATCCTCATCATCAAGATACCTGAATGAAGGGTGGTATCTTGGAAAGCAATGGCTCTGTAAAGAATCTACCTCACTATTTAATAATGGAATACTGTTTACAGTTCTGGCATTCACATTTTTAAAACCATGATCACAAATCGGAAGATATGCAGAAGAGATTTTTAAGCAATCAAGGGATAGAGAAAATGCCTTACAATGAGACACAAAGAACTTAACCTGTTTGTCTTATCAAAAAGGAGACTGAGAAATGACTAGATTATAGTGTGCAAGTACTTTAACAGCAGAAAAACATCAGGTACTAAAGGGCTTATTCACAATAGCAACAAACAAGTTGAAGCCAAACAAAATAAATTAGAAATCTGTCACAATTTAAAACACACACACACATTGGGCTGATTAACACTAGCCACAAACTACCAAAAAAGTGTTGATTGTCCACCTCACAATCAGGACTGAATCTCATTAAAAAAGATACATTTTAACCCAATACAAGTCACAGGGCTCTATACAAAGTGGTGAAATGTCACAGCAGAACAGCCAATGGTTTCTTCCAGCCTTAAACTCTATAAAGCTATGAAAACCTATAGAAGGATCAGTCCTAAATTCATTCATTAGGTCAGGGGTTCTCAAACTTGTGATACCGCGACCCCCCCCTCCACTGCTGCAACCACTCTCTCGGTTTCTTGCAACCCCCCTTCTAAGTTGTTCACGACCCCCCCAGGGCATCGGGACCCACAGTTTGAGAAACACTGCATTAGGTAATTGTCTACAGATTCATTGGACATATAAAATTCAAACTAAACTCTTTAGAATCTGTTCCACTTCTATATAAGTTTTAGGTTCAAGTTACATGTTTCATCCCTTCAGGCTTCATTTCCGCCAATAGTAATCTTCCTTCCTTCCCCAAAGGTCTGCTTATATTAAAGGACAATTTCACAATCTTATTTTGATTTATGTGCTCTTACTGTTCACAGCTCTGGGGGGAAAAGAATGAGACAAATGAAATGGCATCATGCTACACCCTCAGATCAGGAATAGTAGTAACAATTAGATACAAGGATCAAATCCTAAACACAGTGTGTATCTCAACCCTAAGCTTAGCTAATACACAAAAAGGACGTTTACAAGAAGTGGAAACTTGGACAGATGACTAGGAAGGAGTATAAATATATTGTTTGAGTATGCGGGGTGTAATCAGGAAGGCCAAATGCAATTGGAATTGCAGCTAGCAAGGGATATGAAGGGAAACAAAAGGTTTCTACCAATAGAAAAGTGGTCATGGACGGTGCAGGAACCTCAGTGGATGAGGGAGGTAACCTTGGGTTTTACTTAGGAAATGGCACTTGTTCGAAAGCGCGCCATGATGCGATTATACAAATGAAGTGGGGATATTTAAATCCCCACTTCATTTGCACTTTCAAAGTGCCTCATTTACATCCTTCTCCCGATAGAGGCATGTAGTGTAGACTTACTCCTAGTGAGAGATGATGTGGGAAAACCCAAACAACTTAATGGCTTTTTTTTGAGGGTGGGTTGCCAGATGGTTTAACCAAAAATAACGAACACCTCCCCCCCTCCAAAAAAAAAAAACCACCACAGAAAAAATTCTATTGAGGGGGGGAAAAGGAGGGGAAGGAGACCAAAGTTGTTGGGGGGGGGGGGCGGACCCCAAGAGTTGTTAAGCAAAAAAAAAATTTTTTTTAATTAACATTTTAAAAAAACAGCACGGCCTCTTTAAGAAATGCCTTTGAGGCTTTTTGGCCCTCACAGGCTGCCAGCGGCCGTCTGCCACCTTGTCTTCCTGCTCCGGGCCAGACAGCTCCTCTGCGGAACCAGGTAAACACCCAGGATTTTCGCCTCCTCTCCGGGAAAAAAAAAAAAATCAGAAAATATCGGACATATTAGCTGTCCGGTATTTTCTGAATTTCTTTTCCTGGACAGGAGACGACAATACCAGACTGTCCGGTTCAATACCAGACACCTGGCCAGGAGCGGTCCTAGATGAGCTGCCAGCAACTGGCATCCTAGGCGAAACGCGAGATCGTTGCGCAATTGGCGCCCCCGCCTCCAAAGCTCTCAACGGCCGTTTATCTTGGCACCCTATGCGACCGCCTAGTTCGCCTGTATTGATGGGCCGCCACTGCACCTGGTAATCCTGGGGGGAGGGAGGGTTCGTCTGTTGTCACAGATAAAGTCAGATCCCAGGCTACTGCACTAGACAGCACAGTACAGAAAGGAGGTAGGCAGCCCTCAGTGGAGAAATAACAGGGTAAGAACTATTTAGAAAAGTTGGACATACACAAACCTATGAAGCCAGAGTTAATGCACCCAAGGGGCGGAGGGAGTTAGCAGATGTCATTGCAGAACTATTATCCATTATCTCTGAAAATTCATGGAGATCAAGAGAACCTGGACGATTGGAAAAAGGAAATAACATGTCCATCTTGAAAATAGGAAAGAACAATAATCCAAGGAACTACAGACTGGTCAGCCTCACCAGTGTCCCCAGAAAAAAACATGGAGGTGTATTTAATCTACAGAAGAGAATAGTGAGGGGGAATTTGATAGCAGCCTTTAACTACCTGAAGAGACATTCCAAAGAGGATGGAGAGAAACTGTTCACAGTAGTGATAGATGGCAGAATGAGGAGCAGTAGTCTAATATTGAGGTGGGGGAGATCTAGGTTGGGTATTAGGAAAAACTGTTTTACTAAGGGAGTGGTGAAGCACTGGAATGGGTTGCCCAGGGAGGTGGTAATCTCTTTATCCCTACAGGTTTTTAAGTCTCAGCTTGACAAAGCCCTGGCTGGGATGATTTAGTTGGGATTGGTCCTGCTTTGGGCAGGGAGTTGGACAAATATTAATCCCTCTTGCTTTTATGTAAACTGGTTTAACATTATTTACATCTTAACAATCATTTTGAGATCAATAATATTCCTAATTTACAGATACAGAAACTAAGTCACAAAAAGTAACTTGCCTATGACCCACTGTGAGTCAATCTCAAAACTGCAGCTAGAACAAAATCTGTTATGTATAATTGTATATTCTAATATTGAGACCCAACTGCCTATTTTGATTAAACCATCAGCAACAGTGACTTTTTGATCACTCTAAAAACTCAAGATAAAATTTGTTAGAACTATTTACTTAAGATTGTATTCATTAGAAAATGTCTTCAGTTACCACATAATTCTGAAAGATTCAAGCTCCTAAGAAATCATAGAAACATGCTTTAGTTTGCACACACAAACTTACCCCAACAAGATTTCATAATGGTAAATATAACACTGCCATTAAAAACCTGTTTCAGTCCCTTATACAAATCAAAATGGCAGTTGCTTTACAAATCTAATAAACAAAGACAATATAGAAGTCAAACTGATTAAACAAATTATATTTTTTCTTGAGACAGGTTGAATGGGTAATGTGTTCTGTACTAGAACAATCCCAGTAGTTAAAGACTATTATGTACTAATTACTACCTTTACAGATCTACGGTACACACAATTAATTTAATCAGAGTACCACTATCATTCTTGACTGGAAAAATACACAACCTAAATTACAACAGCCAGAAATTAACATGAACCTTTAGGGAGAAGACATTAGCTTGCTTTGCAAAGCTTTATAATTGGACTGTGAATTATAGCTAGAAGTCACTGAGTTCTGATAACAAAGAAGCCAACCATATTTGATATTATGACATAGTAACACAAAATGCTATTTGGGAAGAATTACATATTGTAGCCGCTTTAATAACTTATCTAGAATAATACTCTTACAATCTTGCATTTTCAGTACATGAGGTTCTCTATATCATTCTAATACAGAATGATGAAAAACACAGTATAAAAGATTACGGAAAGATTTCCAATTTTACAAACAACAACACAGACACAGTACTGCCTATACATATACCACCTGTATAGAAATAGACATCCTGTCTCATTTGTTAATGAGGCACAATAAAAATAAGTTATGAACATTGTACACATTTTCTCTAATTTTTTAAAAATCTAAAGCAAATTAAATCAATGAATAGTAAATCCCACTTGAATCCTCTTGATACATTGCTATCTAATTAGACTCTTAATGATGGACCTAATGTTAACCATTTTATGCTATATTTTTACTAAATTCTTCAGAGATTCAAACAGATTAGAAGGAACAACTGGCAAATTTTCATTTCATGCAAGTAGAAGAGATGAACCACTGAAACATACCACAGAAATATGTGCATAAAATCGTCCTGATATTGTGTATAAAAATAAATGACCATTACACTTAACAAATAAATCCATTTTCATTATTACATTACTCCCTTTTAATGAAGCACAGCTACAACCTTCACAAATCTTAAGCAATCAGGTAGTGAACCTGGAATTCTGAGGAAACTGAATGGGATAAAATCTAACTACCAGTCGGAATGAAGGCTGTGGTGGTAACACAGCCCTTCATTCTAGTCTGTAGGCTAGATCAGAGCCTGGAAGACCAACGTGCAAATCTCCCCTTTGTCTAACTACTATTTATCTAATATAACTGGACCAGGGCCATATTGGATAATCAAAACCTGGATAAACTGGAGAATGGGAAAGTGCAATGATGAAGCACCATCTAGTGGGCACAAGACAGATCACCGTCTTCTGGAAGGGAACGTGTGTGCTGCTTGCCCAGTTAACTTGGAGAGCTGGACAACAGAGGATCGGAAAAAAGGAGTTCTCCTGTACTTGAGGACCAATCCAGCACCCTTTCTCCCAGCAGTCCCCAAATCACCTCTAAACTGGCTAGCTATTAGGGCCAGCAAATAGATCAATTTCTAGATGCACCATAGACACAGCTTTCCCTCAAACCTTAAAGGGGCAGTCAAGAGCTTATACTGCAGAGGTCCACTGAAGGGTGCTATATACTTAGTTATGTTTCACATTCTGTATACATTCAGAGGGTGAGATCAGGAGTTTTCCACAAAGATGCAAAACTACATTGCAGCAGAGAGAGAGTTCCATTCCATGACTGACTCCTCCAGAATAGCAAGGGGTGAAGGATGGAATAAACACACTGAATACTGATCTCTCTCTGTTACAATAGTCAGCTTCAGTTGCTACTACATAGAGCAGCAAGTAGAAAAACAGCTTTACTTACTCCTCCATTTGAAAATCTGGGGATAGTAGGTAGGTCTAGTCCATTTGTTCCATTCAGGACAGGGACTGTGTGTGACCTATCTTGCACTTGACGGAAGAGAGAAAGAACTTCCACCTTTTTCCACTCAACAGGGACACAACAACTGAGACAAAATATGAAATAAAATCAAACACAAATTATACAATAAAATGCTTCATGAGGTGAAGCCACTGAGATAATCCATCCATAATAGAGATCTGGCTTTGTATTACAATTTAGCACAGATTTTAATTAAATACTTAATTCTTCATATAAATCTAGTTATTTGTAATGTTAAAAGCCCACCAAGTTCTGTTTAGCTTTATCATTAGACAACTTCAGCACAAAAAAAAAGTGACATTGTCAGCTGAAATGTAACTACCTACTTAATTTGTCAACATTTTACTGACAAAAAATGCCCTAATAGAATTATTGACCTTCACTGAAGAGTTTAAATACATCAAGCACAAATCATTAAGTATCAGTCCATTCTATTTCAAACTGAACACTACAGAATCTGACATTTCAAAAGCATAAAGGATAAAAGATGTTACAGCTTGTAAAGTCATGAATGTTGCTTTTATTAAGCCCTAACAATTACAATAAATAAGGTCAAAGAGTTTTGAAATGTCTTAGTATTTTTTTTTTCAGAATTATGAAGAGGAGGAAGGCATTCATAGATTCCTGCCATCTTCCATGTGTATTGCCTCTGCCAAGACACACTTCAAAACATTCCTCTGCAAAGCCCAAAACCACCTACATGGCAGGAAGTGTTAGGGCCATGTATTACAACCCACTCAGGTATCACACTAGGCAGTTCTCAATCAGTTGTGAGTGTATCCAATTCCCTAGGTCCTAAGTGTGTCTAAGCCATCTGTGTCTAGGTTCAGGAGAGATGCTGCTTCTTGCTCTGCATCCACAGCACACTTCCCTAGCCTCAGACCACCCATCCTGTGCAATTCTTTGAGATTGGGGTTACTAAAGTGCAGCTACTCGAATCCCTGAAACAAACCAGTGCCTTAGACATACCTAATTCTCTCTCCATTCTCCCCTCCCCCCAATTACTTATAAACATTCTACTGAAGCTGTGGGTGCTATGGACTTAGAAAAGGGAATTTCTTAACTACAGTCCCTTTAGTCTTAAAAATACTCAAACATAACAGATGTTTGGGGGGGAAATCCCACAAGTCCTGAGACACTATCCTTATCTGAAAGTCCATGTGGAGCACCAGTTAATGCTTGTGTGTTACACTGCTCCTTCTTGTCACTGAGCATGCCCATGAGCACATCACAGCAGTAGCAGAAGGGCTGTTAGTGGAATGGTCAGCAATGGATAAGAAATAGATCTGAAAGCTCAGCCTCGTGGTATCAGGTGGAGTTAATGGAAAAGAGCACAGTTCTGTAACCAATGGTGGAAAAACTCCTGGCTTTCTGTTGTCCTGTGGTCCTCTTTCTAGATAGTGCTTGGTCCTGCCATGAGGGTAAAGGACTGGTCTTGATGATCTCTCGCAGTCCCTTTCAGTTCTAGTGTTCTATGATGCTACAAGTCTGACCTCACGCTTTCTTCAAGTCCAAGGTCTGCCAGCATTTCAGGTTGGGCAGAGCCCCTCAGCTCCCTTCTCTCCTCTTTGTCTTTTCCCCTTTACAGGGTCTTGTGTAGAAAAACTACAGTTTATATGGGAATTGCCCAGCATCTGTGACACAAGAAAAGTAATTGCCTGTAGACTGCTATACTGACTGCTTCTCAGAGATACTCCTCCAAGTAGGTATCAAGCAGCTTTCCCAGGCAGGGAATGCCTTATAATCAGTGTCCCTCAGGCAGGTTTTTAAGTTTTCAACACAATTAAAAAAATCAAATTGTTTGATAATATACTACTGTCAGACCATGTACATGCCCTCCTGTAGATCTGAACAATCTAGGTAAAAAGCTACAAGGACTCAACAGAGCCAATATGCCTTGGCTCCCTTACACAGATTCAAAACACAACCTAAGGACTATAAATAGCAAAAAAGTATTTCTGAGAACCACTCTACAACAACTCCTCCAAGTTACTGAAGACCAATATAGTTTTCTCCATTTGGGTGACTGGTCAATTTGTAACATCCTAAAAAGATGAACACTCTCCAGGACAAATTCTATATTTGTCTCCCTATGTAGAATAATGTTCAATGAAAGCACAAATGGACTCCATCTTGAGTATGTAAGGCTACTGACTCAGAAGAGTGGGCTATAGGGTACTTGCTGTATTTTAAACACATCTTACCCCAACAGCACTGAATGCAGTCAAATCCATTCAGACTTCTTTGGAAGAGGAAACAGTTTCTTCTCTCTTTTGTCAAATTCCACAAATTCTTGGGAGTACAAAAAAAGTATAATATCCTATCAATTAATTTATATTACACATACACAGAGGCTAGCTTCACACGGTAAGTAATGAGGTAACATGGAGAAAACAGGAATAATGGAAGATTGCAATATAAGGAATTTAGGAATTTGTAGGACAAAAAAAAATTAGGGTGTAGATAAAATAGCATTCACTCCTTTCTCTGTTATCCATGGCATTAAATATGTTTGAATGCCTAAATCTCACTCATTATCCTAGATGATGACATGACAACTTACTATAACTGCCTGTAAGAATCACATGATCTTTGTATTATGGGGCTTGAGAGGCTCCTGAAACCCTGAAAGTACTATATTAATCATGTAGTCTAGAGTTCAGCACAAGAAAATTTACCTAGTAAATTTACCTCATTTTTTTAAAAAAAATGCTTTAAGTATCAATATTTTATATATTATAAAAATTTTATTTCCTTTTTACTTCATTAGTTTTCAAAATAATGTCTTCAAAGTAAGTAAATAAAAAGATCATATAACTTGTGATCAAGTTACATAAGTGTAATCATGTTGCCAGTTATAGATGTACCTACCACCTTATTGTCTTTGGATTATGGCCTCAACAACACCAATCTAAATAAATTGCATGTAGTGAATCTTGCCAGGTGTAACTTACTGGCCCTGCAATTGGACATTAGTGAACAATCATGCTGATGGAGCACAAAAGGAAAAGAATCCAACTCATTTTCTGAACTCCATCAGCTTTGCAGGTCTAACAAGAAAAAAGTAGCATGAAGTTTCTGTTCTCAGTGAAATAAATAGATATGAATCAAAGCGAATTTTGTCACCAGTCAGAATCCAAAAGCAGCACTTTTCTCAACAATGCACATTTGCAGAAGCACATGATGAACAAACATAGACTAACAAACTGTCAGATTGTCTCTGTAAAAGTAAAGCCTGATTCTTTTTTTCCTCTCCCAAGGGAGACAATATCAAGCAAGGAATTGGACAATAAATCCACGTAGTCATGTATGCATCTTTCTGGTAGTCAGCCAGACAGATTTCCAAAGAACTTCTTGTATCTCATTTTCCAATGTCTGTATCAAACCAAGTTCCAAAGTTTATTGTGAAAAATTATTATAGATCTTAATGACAATTCTGGACCTATTCTCTAAAAGAGAAGGGTTCAGAAATATTCCCAAGAAAAATGTGCTATTGTGAAATAAAGTGTCTCAATGTGCTATTAAGTTAAATTAGCATTCATTTTCATGATTACTGACTGAACACAGAGCCAAGGACTGAACTTTTGTCAAAACTCAGCTCTTTAAATCAATAGGAACAATTAATAGAGCAGACTTTCTCCAGGAACGAAGAGAGTTACTAATAAATTTTTGCCAGACGGGTAAGAGGCCACCAAAAGTGACACCATCAGTCAGGTAACAGAAACCTCAAAATTGAAAATGATGCTTTTACAGAGACAATCTGAGTTTAGCAAAATGAGAGGTAACATACATACCTAAGTGAATCGCAAGGAATTATCATTACCACTAGTTCAAACACTTGAGATGAGACATGTTAAAGCACATGTACCCAAGAAACACATACAAAAAGAACACAAAATTAAAAAATGACTGGGTTCTCCATTTTTATTTTTTATAATGCAAGTTATTACTAGTATCTAGACAAGAAAATTCAGTTTGTAGAAAATGTGATTTAAGAACAGGAAAGCTTCCTTAACTCTGACCACATGGAAAAGATTAATGATAATTTCTCTTATATATTTATCTGTGTTTGTTAAATTAAACATTTCCTTTGGGTAATGGGAAAAAATAACAATGCCCCTTCCCAACATTTAATCCACTGTAGTTTATAAAGTAAATTAAAAAGACCCTATTGCTTCACTGCTCAAATGAATAGCTTTGTTAACTCCACTAGGAACATCTATGACTAGGGTTATAAGACTAGTCCCAATTGTTTACAGTTTATTAACTCCAATTTTTTCTTGTGTCTGTTCCAAATAAGTAAATGGGGGGGGGGGGATTAAAAACAATGCTCCTCCCCCCCCACCCCCCCCCCCCACCCCCCCCGGACACACACAAAAAAGGAAAGAAAACTACTATGTGGGACTGAAAACCTGAAGGAGATTACTTGGGGTTTTTTGTTTGTTTGTTTTTTCCCCATAGCTATGTTTGTGATTTAAATGCAGACTAGGTCAATAATGACTGTTTCCACTTAGAAACTTTTGAATATTAAAATTTGTCCACTTTAACAGCAGTTGAAATATTTTCCAATGATCTGGAAGACAAAGAAATGGGTTGCAATTTAAGTGACCAACCTCTTCTGCGATAAAAACAACGAATGGTCTGGTAGCACTTTATAGACTAACAAAACATGTAGATGGTATCATGAGCTTTCATGGGCATAGCCCACTTCTTCAGATGACCAGAGTTATGAGCAGGGGATATAAAAACTCAAAATAAATAGGAGAAGGGAAGGAGAAAAAGAAGAAAGGGAAAAGGAAGGGGAGGGGGGTGAGACAGGGCATCATTAAGTATCTGGAGAATGGATACTTGAACCTAGGCAGATCAAAGTAAATAGACAGATACTAAGACAGGAAGGATGCCACCCATAAGAAATTGCCCCTTTATTTTAAATCTGTTGGATGTAAAATGGAAGAAACATTTTGCAGATGTGTGTGGCTTTCATTACCACATATCTTTCAACAGCTACAAAGACAACATAATCCAACCATGCTCCAATACTGAAAAACTGAACTAGTCACAGCAATACCTTACACTTTTCACAATGCTCAATTTTATTTAGATAGAAAATAAAGCCCGTTTTTACTAATTTGTGTGGCGTCACCACCAAATCTCAATAAGTGATTTAGCTCCAATTTTTAAGAGTAAAGTAATGTACATCTCACTACAAGTAGGTGACAATAGAAAAAAAGTTTACACTTTGGAAAGTAGCTTCCAGAAATAATTTAGTTGATTTTTGCTCTGATAACTAAGAAAAGCAAGAAACAAAGATCTTAAGCAAAAATTGTGAGCTCCAGGATAAATTTTCAGTTGCTGTTTGTTTTACAGAATTAGACCAGTTGCAGAGATATTAACTTAGTTGCCCTCCAGAGCCCTGATTCAGAAGACAATTCAAGCGTTTAGTGTTTAAGGATCAGTATACAAATATTCCCATTAACTTCATTGCTAGAATCCTCAGATGCTAGAAGGCCAAATAAATCAAGCACCTTGTAAAAGTGGGGTTCTAGGTAGGGAAGTAAAATCCCGTTTAATCAGTTAACCGATTAAACATTATGCTTAACCACTTGTTAACCACTTATATGGGGGTGTGTGGGGACTGCTCTGGCCAGGTCGGGCTTGGGGATTGCTCCAGCTGGGCTTGAGAGCCGCTCCTCTTCCCCTCCCCCCACACTCATGGCACAGCGGGCTGCTTCAGCTGGGATGGGGGGCCACCGCAGGTGGAAGGCTGCTCCAGATGGGCCAACAGTTAACCAGTAGCCTCAACAGATAAGGGTGATGCTTACCGGTTAACCATTGACATCCCTCTGAGAAATATAAATGCACACAACAGCAATAAAAATGTTGAGAGAAACTTTCCATTTTCATCTGCTTCAAATTTTTCCAAAAGTGCTACAAAAGACCATCTCCAGTAGACACAAATGCCCTTTTTTAAAGCTACACATTGCACCTCTAATAACCAGGAAGCTCTGGTCTGGCAGGACCATGATTGTTCCAGAATCAGAGAGTCCAGCATGCTGCAGGATTGCAGGGGGAGAAGAGAGTCTAAGAGTCCAATGTGCTGAAAAGGGTGAGCCTGACATGATACAGTGGGGGAAGGCAGAGCCCGGTGTGCAGCCCAGCTGGGCTGCCTAGGGGAGCCAGGAAGCTTGGTGGGGTGGCACTGCAAAGGGGGAGCAGCAGTGAGAAGAAAGAAATGACCTCCCCCTTGGTCTAGTAAAATCCCATGTCAGGGACAAGTCAGGTCCCAGGGGTGCCAGACCAGGGAGGTCAAACCTGTAGTATTATTGCTAGTCCAAAACAAAAATGTTTTCCATTATGTATTAAGGTGAATTGAGGTTTGCAGATCCATAGGCCGGTCAGGCAATGGAACCCTAATGTGACGGCCATCATTAATAGCTACTACCCTAAGTAAGCTGCAATAAGCCTTGGTAATGTTCATGACTAAGCCAAAAATTCTACAACTTAAATAGAAAGGTATTTTAGTTTACCTTTCTGGAAACAAGGAAGACCTTTACTTTTAGATTCTTTAAATCATATTTCTCCAAACTTCTCAGCTCTTCTTTGGAAGGGTACAACCTGCAAGAAGAGCTGAATGATGATAAACTTTAGTAACTGAATTTGACTGAGGTGTCTCAATTGCTCTGTAAAGAATGCCACCAAAAGCTTCCCCCCTCCCCAGTAGTAAAGCTAAGATACACCTCAAATTCCTGAGATCAACTGATAGCCTACTGGTTAGACATGGTCTCAGAGGATACAAACATCTACACTTTGGATAGCGTCCATTTGTGGTCAGCCTCCTGTCTGTCTAAACCTCCATATACCCATAACAGAGATGCAAACTTTAAGAGCTTTAATCTGAACTGTGCATTTTTATTCCTCACTGAAATTAGGGCCATTCAACAGTGCAAACTGTAGTTTGTAGCAATTTTATCTCTCTACACTAGGTTTGTGCATGTACCCTGAGGGGCTGATCATAGTAACTAGATGATATCACTAATGAAAATATGGCATTAACTTCCAGCATGGGATTGAAGGGAATATGGAAAAGAAATAGTGTGGAGTTCCCCCATTGCTTCAAGTACAGTTGCCTAGTTTAGAAGGACACCTCTTTGAATAATCAATTACTAATGTCTGTTTGGTACAGAAAGTTTTGTTGCCCTCTTTGGATGACTTCTTTATCATGGCTATCCATGAGTTTTTCACCAAAAGATACGAATATTGAGTGGACTACAGGACATTGAAGTGAGTGCAGAAAGAGACAGGCCACTTAAATGGTGATTTCTGTTGGGGGTACCTGTGATGTGGGAGCTGCTCCAGTAACCTGTTTGATTTTGAATGAAGAATAGTCCTGGATTTGAGAGATGCAATCATACGTGGTTTGGCCATATTTCTATTCAAATTAACTCTCTTCTCACAAGGTCAGGGTTCACTGGTCAGGTGGCCATTTTGCCAAATATTTCTGATGGGAACCTGGATTGGGATTAGTTAAAATGTGGTTGGAGTAGTGTATTGGTATGACTTGAAATCTGATTGTAATGGTTCTAATATACTCAGTGTCTAGTGAGTGCAGTGAAAACTGTCTGTTCTTTAGGGCTTTTCCTTTTCAGAAGGACACAAAGACCTAAAGGTTTGCTGGAGATAATGTCACATAGACTAAGTCACTTACATTTCTTTTTCCCTCAGAAAGAAGTTTTGCATAAGTAGTAACACCACCATTGTCACAGAGGGACTTCTGCAGTGTTTTTGAAAGCGAAGAGGACACAGTTAAAATTTACTTCCATTCCTCTGATCAGTTTTAATAGATTTTTTTTTTATTAGTTACTGAGAGGTATGAGGTTTTGGGTAGAAACATGGCAGAACGATTGGCTCATTTATATGAAAATCTGTGCTGACTTTAGGTAGAAAGGCTGGATGAGACCTCAGTATCACTGATTCCGCATTAAAGACTGTATAGGGAGGTGTTGACATCAGTGCGGCTTACTCGCTCACCCTATGTGCCGATGTTATGGCAAGAAGGAAGAGTACCTTCATTGTAAGCATCGACACAGGTACCGTGGCCAACGGTTCAAACGGTGGTCGAGTTAGGACATCAAGCACCAGGTCAAGACTCCATGCAGGTGGCGGAGGCCTACGTGGTGGATTGAGATTAACCAATCCTTTGAGAAATCTAGTCATCAAGGGATGAGAAAACACCGACTTGCCTTCAACGGGGTAGTGAAAAGCAGCTATCGCCGCTACATGGACTTTAAGTGATGAAATGGAGAGTCCAGTCGACTGTAGCTGGAGGACATAGTCCAGTAAAACATGCAGTGGTGAAACCAGAGGGTCTAGAAGCTTAGGAGCGCACCAGCACACGAATCTAGACCACTTGGACAGGTAAGTTTTCCTGGTGGAATCCCTCCTGCTGTGCAAATGAACACGCTTCACCTGGTCCGAACAAAGATTCTCAGACTCGCTGAACCAAGTATCATCCATGCAATGAGGTGCAGAGTATCCAGCTTCGGGTGAAGAAGGGAGCCTTTCTATTGTGTCAGCAAGTCCGGTAGGTAAGGTAATCGGCGCGGTGTTCGTACGGAGAGCTGCAGAAGAGTTGAGTACCATGGCTGTCTGGGCCACGCTGGGGCTATGAGTATCACTCGTGCCCTGTCCATTACGATCTTCTCGAGTACTCTGGGAATAAGTACAACAGGGGGGAATGCATACAAGAGTGATGTGCCCCAATGAAGGAGAAATGCATCTCCCAGAGAGTGAGCGCCCACTCCTGCTCTGGAACAGTTAGCTCTGCATTTCGCATTGGCACGTGTAGCGAAGAGATCTATCACCGGAAAGCCCCACCGATGGAAGAGAGGTAAGAGGACATCCGTGCGGATAACCCACTCGTGGTCTTGAGGGAAATTCCTGCTCAGCGCATCCGCCGTGGTATTGTTCGCACCCGGTAAGTATGACGCGACTATAGAAATGTTGTTTTGAATGCACCGTTTCCAGAGGCGGATCGCTTCTGCACAAAGTGAACGGGATCGGGCACCTCCCTGTCTGTTCACATAGTACATCGCCACTACATTGTGAGAATTCTGGTGACAGTGCCTCTTATGTGTAACTTGAAGTGTTTGCAGGCACGAAACACCGCTCGTAGCTCAGGAAGATTGATATGGAGCATCATCTCCATCATGGACCAACGACCCTGAACTGTTTTTGCGCCCATGTGGGCACCCCAGCTGACAAGAGAAGCGTCTGTGGTTATCTCCACTGACGGTTGCGGTGCGTGGAAGGGGACTCCTGACAGCATGTTGCTGTGATTGGTCCACCATAATAGGGAGTCCTTGACACGTGCTGGAAGCACCACAATCTTGCGGATGCTGTGCCTTGTAGGCTTGTACACCGCGATCAGCCAATGCTGCAGACACCTGAGGTGTAGCCTTGCATGGCGCACTATGATTGTCGTCAAAGCCATATGACCCAGAAGCTGGAGGCATACGTGTACTGGGAGAGTTGGAGCTGGTAAGACTGTTTTTATCAGGTCTTGTATTAGTTGAAAACGCTCAACTGGCAGATGAACTCTCTCTAACTGGGAGTCGAGACGCGCTCCTATGAAGTTTAGAATTTGTGTTGGCTGCAGACGTGATTTTTGAATGTTCACAATAAGGCCGAGGGAATCGAACAAATCCCGAGCTGCGACTACCACGTGATGTGCCTCTAAGTGAGTGCATCCCTTGATGAGGCAGTCGTCGAGGTAGGGGAAGATAGAGACTCCTATCCTGCGTAGATGGGCAGCCACTACCGCCAGTGTTTTGGAGAACTCCCTTGGGGCTGAAATGAGGCCGAAAGGCAGTACCCTGTATTGAAAATGGTCGTCGTCCACTACGAATCTCAGAAAACGCCTGTGTGCTATGTGTATTGTCACATGGAAACATTCGTCTTGCAAATCTCCGACTGCGAACCAGTCTCCTTTGTTTAGTGCTGGCATGATCTTGGCCAGCGTGGTCATTTTGAAGCGCTGCTTTCCGATGAAACGATTTAGACCCCTCAGATCGAGGATGGGTCTCCACCCCCCCGGATTTTTTGGGGACTAGGAAATACCTGGAGTAAAACCCTTTAACCCGGAATTCGTCGGGTACTCTCTCTATGGCTCCGATCTCAAGCAGGTGCAAAACTTCTTCTCGAAGAGTGGCGCTGTAAGATGGGTCCCTGAGAAGGGATAGGGTGGGAGGAGTAGTAGGGGGAATTGAAGCAAACGGGATCATTAGGCCTGATGATATGACCTCTAGGACCCATCGGTCTGAGGTAATGGTGGCCCATCGATGAAGAAAAGGCCTTAGGTGGTAGTGGAATAAGGTGGTGGCAGACTTTAGTGTGTTGACCGGTGGAGATGTGTTCGAGTCCCCCGCACAGGAGTCAAACCTGCTGTTTCTGGGAAGACCGAGCTGAAGAACGATTCTGCTGCTGACGTTTGCGTTGAGGGCGCTGTCTAAATCTAGGCTGGTCAGATCCATGTTGCTGTTGCTGCTTATAGGAGAAGTAATCATATCTCCTCTGGAAGGGATAGTACCGCCTGCGTTTGAAAGGTGGCATGTACATCCCTAGAGATCGAAGGGTAGTACGAGAGTCCTTGCCAGAATGGAGAATCTCATCGGTAGTAGAAGCAAACAGCTTTTGACAGTCAAAGGTTAAATCTTCCACTTTGGACTTCAACTCCTTAGGGGCTCCCGCTGGCAATAACCAGGAAGCTCTTCTCATCGTGATCCCTGTTGCCATTGCTCGAGCGGCTGTGTCGGCAATGTCTGCGGCGATCTGAAGTGATGTTCTACATGCAGTGAACCCTTCCTGGACAACGGCTTTAAGGAGAGACCTCTTATTGTCAGGGAGATGTTGCATAAGTTCCGGGAGCTTGGAGTAATTGTCAAAATTATTATTTGACAAAAGAGCAGCATAATTGGCAACCCGCAGTAGCAAGGTTGAGGAGGAGTAAACTTTTGAACCAAAATAGTCCAATTTCTTTGTATCCCTATCCGGTAGGGAATTCTTAAATTGGGACATCATGCTCTTATGGCGAACCGCATCCACTATCAGGGAATTCGGCTGCGGGTGATTAAAAAGAAAATCCAAGCCTTTGGATGAGACAAAATACTTTTTATCCATTTTCTTATTGGTGGGCGGTATTGATGTCGGCCAGATGTCCTGTGCTACCTCCAAGATAGCATCATCTATCGGGAGGGAAATCTTTCGTTGTTGTTTAGGGTGTAAATTCTTAAACAACTTATGCTGCTTAACCTGGGACTCAGTAAGTTGTACCTCCTGGGATTGTGTGACACGTTTAAACAGGTCTTGGAATTCTTTAAGATCTTCCGGAGGTGACGTGTCGCCCAGAAACAGCGGTTCATCCTTAGAAGGCACCGGTGAACAGGTATTAGGAGACATGTCCGGGTCAGCTTCCAAGAGTTGTCCTTCCTCTAGGTCTGACATTTGTGATCGGTGCATCGGAGAACGAGGAGGTATCGTACGTCGTAGCGGAGAATGTTTGAGAATCTCTGAATGCACAGAGTGTGGGCTAATTGACCGACAGGAACATGGAGACCTGCGATGAGATCGAGAGTGACTGCGATGAGATGATTCAACATAGTTCGGTCTATGACGATGCGTATAACGCCGGTCAGACCCTGAAGGTGACGAACGTCTAGAAGATCTAGCACTGCTGTACCTGACATAATAGGTGCTTTGTGGTGAACGAGTTGGTGAGCATGAGCGTCTTGCAGGAGAAGGAGATCTAGAACATCTCTAGTGTGAACAGCTACGCTCTCTGTAATAATGGTAACGAGATGAGAGAGTTCAGTGATAATAATCCCTGTGATCTCTTGTATGGTGCGTAGAAGCACAAGGGTGAGGAGATGGGTCCCGATACGACCCTGGCGAGGTGCACAGGGAGATTCCCTGGGTATTTGATTTTGCTGCTGCTGGAGGCTGTGCAGAGCCTGGAGAATGAAGGGTTAAAGGCTCAGAAGGAAGCATCTGGGCAGGAGTTTGCTGTTCCCCTGTCAGTGCTGAAGACAGCTCCCTGTGAGGAGCAGTGATTGCAGGCATTTCAGCACTCAGCACCGATAAGAGCGGTGCCGCCGTAGCTGGCTCTTTAAGAAGCCCCAGTGCCGGCTGCGGTGCCGGGGGCTAACTAGATTGAGAAATGCCAGCTGTCTTCTTTGTTGAAGGAGCACGGGTTACCCTCGAGCGAGAGGTACCCAGCTTGTCACCTGCACTCACCCGCGATTGCGGAGCAGCTGGCAGGGAATGAGCGGGAGAGGCTCTCTTCCTTTTTGGTGATGGCATAGCCTCAGAAGGAGCCTTCCGCTTTTCAGCCGTGGGTCTGAGGCAGAGGATCCTGAGGCAGTGGAAGGCACGAGAGCCTTATTGAACAGGATCTCTTTTAAACTATGTTCCCGCTCCTTGCGGGCTCTGGTCGTCAGGCTGGCACAGTGGGTGCACTTTTGGGGTAAATGTGCCTCCCCAAGGCAGCAGATACAAGCCGAGTGCCCGTCCAACACCGGCATTGGCTCAGCACTACTAGCACACTTTTTAAAACCGGGGGAGCCCGGCACTTTGAACTCTGAAAGGGCTGAGTGTTAGCGCCTGCTAAGTGCCGCCACTTTTGTTGTGTCCCCGGCTTTCTTTCACTTGTACTTCTTTATTACAAGGCTTTTTCTCTCTTTCTTTTTTTTTTAAAACTAGTGAAGTTAAACATTAATGGTAATGGGGAGAGCAGTGAATGGGGAGACACGTCTCTCCGCGGTTTACTTGTTCGGATTCCTCTAGGTATTATTTCTCTTTTTTTTTTTTTTTTTTTTTTGAGGAGTCAGTGGAGTAAAAACAGCAGCTAACAGAAAAACACTAACACTACATAGAAGTAGAACTGCTCGTTCTCGGTTTTAGGTTTCTTTTCCTCTTTTGTCTTTTTTTTTTTTAAACGAGCCTGCAACCCGGGCTAAACGAGGAATGATTTTACTCTAACTTTAAAACTTATTAACTTTCCCCACAGACAACTAACTGAAGGGCAAGGCTTGAGGAGAAAGGGGGAGCTCCAACTGTGACCCAAGGCGGATGAGAAGAACTGGTGGGCGCCGTACCGCGCGCGGCAGATGAAAGGCACGAAACCGGCTTGCACGTGCGCGGTCCAGCCACACACGCACACACACACACAGCTCTGTCAAGCTCCGATTTGCGGCGCCAGGACCAGCCCGACACCAGACGTGGAGCACCCACGGGGATTACCCGAAGAAGTGTATTTGGGCCATTCCTATCTTCAACATCTTTGAAAATCAAAGCTTGTGAAGGGATGAGAATAAAGTTAAAAAGAATATATTAATCTTCCATTTAATGTGCTCGAACAGTTTTCTTTGCATGTTTTTTCCTAAGAATGGTTGGTAAGGGTACTCTATACTTCTCCACCTTGCATTGAATACAGACATTTCCAGTTCATTTTACTTTATGCTGATAAGCAACTTACAATTCAAGAAGTAAACAGCACAACTAAATCCCTAGCTGCCAATGCCATGACATGGAAAAATAAAGCCACCTATCCAAAAGCAGTTCTCTTTCACCATAAGATTCTCACAAGTAGAATATCCTCCAGAGAAATACCATTCCCAATGCACATTAAGTACAAATCACTTGAAGATTTGTTAATGCCATGAAAAAATTACTTTAAATGACAAACCTGTTCTTGCCTTTTCTCACCATCATATGTATGATAAAATGTCCCCAAAAATAAAAGTGTTTTCCTAGCAAAAAAAGATTTAAAAAATTTTAAAGAAAGATTTTTAAAGAAATAATGTGAAAAATATAATCTATCCAGAATCTAATGATTCTGAGATCCAATGCTAAATGGAAATAAAAAAGATCAGGGACATGGAAGACATGAAACTAAGCACTTGTTTCATAAACTAAAGCCTGCCACACCAACACGAGGGCTTACTTCAGGACTAACTGAATTCTGAAATATGAGAACTGCAAAGTACACATCCATATTCTTATAAACGCAACAGCTTCATAAGTTTTAAGAGGATAATGGAAACATGTTACATAAAAATGGCCCCACTCAGAAATTGTCCATGTTGTGCCAATGATGACAAAGACATTATTTCTTCACTACCAGAACGTAACTCAGGAACATGCTTTCCATTGCTCAGACTGACATCTCATTATTTCTCATGATCAACAAAAGAAGTCTGTGTTTTTTCCATCTTTCCACCTAGGACACTTCTGTATCTGGAGTTATCAGACAACGAATACTCCAGGAAAAACAGTTGCCAGTCCAAAAAAGAAAAGAGCCTGAATGTCAGTTAACTTGTAAATCTGATTTTGTAACACAGTTTTTGATTCTGTAATGCTTAAATTTCACCCACACAATTACACTAATGTGTTGATTATCTCAGTTCACAACTTTTCATTTCTGATTACTGACACCATTGTCTCTCGTCAGGGTTAAATCTGACCAATTCTTCACAAACTATATATCTTTTGCATCTCATCAAGCCTCTAGAGAACCCTAGAAATTCTTATTAGTCAATACAGTTATTAAGAATTTAGGCTTTGTCTACACTGCAGGGTTTTTGCACAAGAAGCTTTTTGCGGAGGAGATCTTCCGTAAATTCATCTTATGGTTTCTAGTTAATATCAATTTTCTAGTTAATATCAATTTTTCCCTGCCAGTGAACAATGACCACTACATATCAGCTCGGCTTCACTGCTAACACTTTAATTCATGGCCTTCAGAAAGAGGCAAAGACCAAGACCTCATCTCATAACCAGAACTCATACTATTAGTGTTCAGAGGGAATACTTACTGTTAATAGCTGCCTTCTAATGAACAGCAAGGACCAACTCCCTTTACCATATTTCACAGATATCAAGGATTAAGAAAATATAAAAAAATAAAAACAGGTTCCTAACCTAAAGAACAGCCATAGTTATTCTTTCTTCACTGATTACAGACATTTGCCCTGCTTTTGGTGATGAATACTCTTTTGCATTACTGAGTACCTTTCACCTAATTATCTCAGAACTTTATAAATCATATTCTGTCCAGTTCTACCAGCATAATTTCCTTTTTTGCAGGTCTATCTGCACATATATCATACATACTCAGACACACACCTACGCAAATTCTAGAACTGAAGATCTTACATGTAGGAGTAGGGATGTTAGTTGGCTCATCCGACAGTCAATAAGGGCGCCTCTACCTTCACGGCCAACAGCACTGCAGGAAGTACAGGGCCAGCGGGGGACTTAAGCAGTCCCCTGGTGGCCCTGGGCTCCCTGCAGTGTTTCAAAGCAGCAGTGCTGCATGGAGCCGAGAGCTGCATTGTTACAGTACAGATGTACTCTATTCTATTTGAGATTGTCTACACATGAAATTATTCCAGAATAACTATTTGACTTTGATGGTGGATTATAAACAAGCACCTGTTATTCTGGAATAAGTATCCATGCATGAAGATAAGGTGAGTGGAATAACTTTTTATAGGACACATGAAGTTATTTGGGAATAATTATTGTACTTCACTCACTACTTTAATCCAAGTAACTTTTTTGCCCACACAAGCACTTAGATGTTTCAAAACACAATGGTTCTTGTTATTCTCACTCAAAATGTGGTCAACGTATCAGAAAGGCTCTTTGTTTATTCACATCAATAAAGAATAGGATACACATTCAAAAATACGCTTTTTTTTTTAACAAGGCAGCATTTTTAAAGCAATCCTCTCCATCCCCTCACAATTTCTTCAACATGTGGCAGCACACCAGCCACTTTGCATCTTAAGTCCCCTAGTATAATGATACTACACATACTTATCAAATAACCCAACTCTCAGAATTAAAAAGTAAAGAGCAACTGCATACATGCCTGCCTGCATAAATAAGATATAAAAATGTGCATTCTTTCAGGAAACAGTCTGTTTTGCAAGCATAAATCTAGATTGCTGTTTTGATCTTTAAATCAACTTTGCACAGTTGACCTATGCACATTTGATTATCTGACTGCCATTAATCTTCCAGAATTATATGATTCTGCACTGTAACATAGTTAAGCTAGTTGCCAAATAGAAGAAAGGATTTGTAGCTACATTAATTTATTCTTTTAGTACTTAGCACTATTTAGGACTATAATTTGTTGAATGCCTCATTAACTTCTAAATAAGTTATTATTGAACCATACCTGAATAGTACTTGCACTTTATGAATGCCTGACATAGTAACTACTGACAAATGGCCCAAGCATTAAATAGTGATTGATTACTCATAATGAATAATAATGAACAATTGTCTATCTTGAGAACTGTCTGTCCAGGTTCAGTTGAGAGTATATAAAAATTATGTTTAAACCCCACGAAAAGCCGCAGACAATATAAAGAATCATATCCACAGTAAGCCATTCAGTTGTCCATCAACTTGAACCTGAAACACTGACATGAATTATTTTCATATTGAGAAAGCAAGTATATTCTTCTGAAACAAACCAATTAGTAGTCCAAAATGTTAGCAGAAATGAACTAATGAAATGCCACTTGCATCAATCTTATTTTGACTGTATGGAAAGGTCTGGCACAAAATTGCATTTCTACTGCTCTGTTCTCTCTTGTATGGTCAATTAATATATATGCATTTGGTTTTCCAAAAAGAGCCAGAAGAATACTGAATATAATTACATTATGAAAACAGTTTTAAATACAGAACCAACCTCTGAGACAGAGAGATAAACAAAAAACAAAAAAACACACACATATATCAATGCAACCTATTTTGTGTGTGTAGTTCCCCTCTAATTTTATAGTTCTTGTAGTGTCAGATTATTCTAAAACTCAATGTAATGAAAATGTCAATATAAAAATCTGAATTTGGAATATTCAGAATTTCAGCATGAGGAGTTTTCAGTTAATTCTACTACTTACATCACATTTTTTTAAATTAGAATGTGTCCTATCTTGGTATACATTAGAAAACGCAAATATTTCAAAATTTTGAAGCAACGAATGACGACTCCTCTTGTGGTGAGTACTGTACGTTGTAATGTTTCTAAATGAAAAAAATCTGAGAATAATAGACTACAGTAATCCATGTCAACTAATAAAATGTACATTTTAAATATTTTATGTTACTATGGCAACAGCCTATAACCGGAACATTCCCTAATTACACAATGAATTGCAGTACTATTTCTTCCATTGAAAATATTTTCTTATACCATGCAAATGTGAGTGCTTTAAATTAAGGAACAGATATATTTACCTTTCATCTTTGTACCAAAGGTAAGCGCCAGTTTTGCAAAAAGATCTGGATTTTCAAATTTATCCTCTCTAACTTTTATCCAAAAACAGTTTTCCAGTATGTCCGGGGGTTCAATCTGAAATAAAAAGCAAAATAATTCATTCTTTAAGTTAATGAATACTAAGACTTCAAATATTCATTTTTCAGTCAATGGCTGACTTTCCTATGCAGGATTTGGTTTAAACTTGGTAGATATTTAAAAAAACATTTCAACTAGTGAAAAAAATGGCCACAATTTTTCAAATGCATGCCTCACTCCTGACGTCTAAGGCCATTTATAGGGACCTGAACAAGGGGCCTGCTTTTCATAGGAGCTAGGTTCCAAATGGGAAATTAAGGCATTAAGCACCTCTGAACTGAATACAGTAATTCCTCATTTAACACGTGCCCGCTTAATACGTTTTCGCAATAGCACGATTTTGTTTAGGGAATGTTTTTTGAATTGCACAATCGTCCCCGGAATAATATGATTTCGCCAGCCGGCCTGTTGCTGGCAGCTGCGCGGGGCTTCGTCCGCCTCCCTGCAAAGCAGCGGAGGGTTCGCTGCTCGTCACTCTGTTCCCCGGCGACTCCAACTTGCTGGACTCAGTGTGGGCCCCGGCAGACCGGTCAGAGGGGCATACTGCCAACCCAATCCCCCTCTCCTCTTCCCCTCCCCAGAGCCAAACACCTCCCCTTCCTGCTGTAACCCAGTCTCCTTTCTCTCCCAATCATATGTCCCAGTCCCAACAGACACCACCACTTGAAACACAATCCCCACCTTTTCCATTATTTTCAATGGGAAAATTGACCCCGCATAACACGTTTTCACTTAACACGATTATTTTCTGAAACGTATCTATAGTGTTATATGAGGAATTACTGTACTCAAAGGCCATGGTCACCAACCCGTCGATTATGATCGACTGGTCAATCGGGAGGGCTCGACCAGTCAAGCAAGAGGCGTTCGAGTCCCCCCAATTCTCCCCACCCCCAAGAAGCCACACTACCTACCTCCAACGACAATGGAGGTAGTGCCAGCTTCCCGCAGGATGGACAGAAGTTCAGAAACTGCGTGCCACTTCCGGGATTTCCGGAAGTGCGCTGCCTGCTCCCCTCCTCCAGGCCTGTGGCCCGCCGGGGACTTGCTGTGCGGGGGGGAAGAGGTAGGAGTCCTGGAAGACGCGCGCTGGGACTTCCCTCCTCTGCAGGGGAGGGAGTAGGTCCTCCTGTCCCGGGGGGAGGCACACGATGGGGCTTCCTTCTTCTGCAGAAGAAGGGGTCGTCCCCCAGGGGGCGCATGCATGGGTTTCCCTGCTCCATGGAAGGGGGGGAGTCGGGACCAGAGGGGGTGAGCAACAGGGGCTTCCCTGCTCTGCGGGGGTTGGTCCTGAAGGGGTGCATACGCGGGCTTCCCTGCTCCGCGGGAGGGGAGGAATCGGGCCTGGAGGAGGCGTGCGACAGGGCTTCCCTCGTCTGGGGGGGGGGAATCCTGGGAGGAGGCTGGTGCAGGGGACTCTGCTCCCACTGGCACCCTGCCCCCTGGCACAGAACCCTGTCCCCTGACCTTCCCGCACCCTGTTCTCTCTCTCCTGCCCCCAGCCACAGAACCCTGTCTCCACTGGCACCCTGTCCCCTGCTGCAGAAACCTGTCCCCTGCCCTCCTGGCACTCTGTTCCCTCTCCCCTGCCCCCCAGACACAGAAACCTGCCCCCACTGGCACCCTGTCCCCTGCCCCAGCACCCACTAGCACACTTCCCCAATACCATGTCCCCTGCTCCCACTAGCACAGTTGGGGCCACATTAGTGCGGCTTGGGGGTTTTTTGGAGGAGGTTGGTTTGGTGTGTGTGCTGGTGGTGTTTGGTTTTTTTTTTGGGGGGGTGTGCATCTCACTTGTGTGGCCCCAACTGAATTTTCTGTGGCTCAGTGACCCCTGACTCAAAACAGGTTCCCCGCCCTTCTCATAAAGGCAACGCAGAAACTTTTTGTGTTTGACACAGTATTTTAATTAAAAATGAAGCCTGGCCAACAAACCCCCAATTGGGGCCAAGACCCCATCTGGCCACAGCATCAGAACACTCCTCCTTCCCCCAGACCTTATATTTGAGCTTATCATGCACTGGAACCCCCTACCCTGAGCCTCTCACATACCCCAACCCAAATTCCTGAACCCTCACATCCTCAAGCCTGTGGCTTGTTTAGTACCCCAACCCTCCATCTGACCCCAATGCTTCCCGGCCTGGAGCCCCCTCCCCAAGCCAGCATCCTCTTCTCCACCTCCTCCTGCATCCAGATTTCCTCCCAGAGCTTGCACCTCTCACCTCTTCCCACACCCAAATCCCTCATTCCCACCCCAGAGCCCACACATCCTGTCTCAACCCATCGAGGGTACAGCTAGACTGCGGAGTTTTTCAGGATTCTGGAGATATCCCAAAAAAACTCTTCTGCATCCAAGGATACGTTTGTTCTTCCGCTTTTTTTAGTGGAAGAGCAAACAGGCTCTTTTGGTCACCTCCATATTCCTCTTTCCACAAGGAATAAGGGGGCTTACAAAAGAAGGGGTTCTTCTGACATTTGGTCCGGTCTAGACAGGCCAAATGTTGGGAAAACCTCTTCCTACAGAAGAATTGGGAAAAAAGCAGCAGTATAAGGGTTGGGGATAGCAAGTGATGGAGAGGAGGAGAATAGAGAGGGCGAGGCTTCAAGGAAGGGGTGGGGCTTCAAGGAAGGGGCAGGGCAGTAGATCTTGGCTTGTTCTGTTGTTTAAAAAGTGATCTTGGGTGTAAAAAGGTTGGAGACCACTGCTCTAAGGACTTGTCTTCAGAGTGTGACAGCTCACAGCAGTGGGGTGTGACATTCAGCTTAGGCACTGCTGGCAGGAGGGTCCACACCAGCCAGTTTGCGTGAAACTGATGCAAACTAGAATTTACACCCAGCTGGTGTACACTGATACACAGTGAAGACAAGCCCTAGAACACAACGAGACAAAATAAAGCCTTGCCTACACATAAGCTTGCTCAATGATCTTTTAAGGACGGATGTTCTTTATCTTAGGAGCCTCAATATGTATTTTTAAAACTTTATTTCAAGTAAAGTCACCCTTAATGTCTTTTCAACTTGTTTGAATTATTTTCCACACTATAAACAGGATTTTTTTTTAATTCTAACACTTGAAGAAAAAAGTGTAAATAGCACATATTCCAATTTTATTAAGAGGTAAAATCAGAGTGATGCGCCACACAGTTGCTATAAATAATCCACTGCCTTTTGTATGCTTGTTTTTAATGGTTGTAGTAGTTAGAAGGTTAAAGATATGATACATTATCTGTCTGAAAAGTGGTATATTCTTCATATCTTCCCCTCAAAAAATCATCTGCAATCTTATATTGTCTATTCCTAACTGCAAAGGACATAATGATATTTAATTACAGCTTGTTTTTCAGCGTCATCCATCTCAACAAAATTTATTTTTAACACACGTCTAATTGTCCACTTACGCATACTTATATAATTTTTTTTCCAAGTGAATTGTCATATCTTCTTCAATGCTAAAACACTGAAAACAAGCTCCCTTCCCCTCCCACTTCCTCTCCAAGAGATTTTGGTGTACCTATCAGTCGTAGATGTTTAATTACATTGGAACTGCTGAAAAATAACCTAAAAACCGGAAAATAGATCCACAGAAATACAGTAAGCTCTCTCAAACAGTGTCACTCTCACTTTGAAGACATCATTGTTAGATGTAAAGAAGGGTAGTCCAGGGTTCATACCATTAAGAGGTTTGCTGTAGGAATAGACAATGGAAGAGCCACAGTTTAAAAAAAATAAAGTCAAATACCTGTAGTATCAAAAATTTACCATTATGCAAGCTAATTCATCAACTCTCCACCCTTGTCCTAAGATTAAAAACAAGCAATGTACAATGATACATGTAAGGAGAAAGAGTGATAGGAATTCCATCCTTGGCACTAGATATTTTAGGTAAATAAAGTTGAAGCCTATTTAAACCACATTTGCCACATGAGAGAAGGGACAAAATGTGATTTAAATAGGCCTCCCCCCAAAAAAACAGCCCCCAGGGAAAATTTGTCGAACAAAACAAAAAAAAACAACACCGGGAGGGAGGGTAGAGCAGGGTCTCGGGGCAGGGCATCTGGCCAGGAAGGAGGGTAGAGGCAGGGAGGGTGCAGAAGGAGACTTGGGGCAGGCTGCCAGAGCAAGCTGAGAATGCAGGGTCTTGGCAGGAGGAGGGGAGTGAGGGGGGGTTGGGTGCAGGGTCTGGGCATGAGGGGGAATGCTTACCTGGCATAGCACCCTGCTGCAGCATGGAAAGCCTCCAGGGAGCATGCTCTTGTTCCTTGGGGGATGCAGAGCTCAGTTCCTCTCCCCCCGCCCGCCCCCACTCCCGGCCGCTCGCCCATGCAGTGGGGAACCTAGCACAGCTGCAGCACCAGGCCAGGCTTCCCGCTGGCAAGTCAGGAAGGCGGGGGGGGGGGGGGGGAGTAGAAACCCTGATCGTCTCCACCAGATTAAACTCTGCCACTTCCCCGGCAGGCTGGGGAAGGGTGCAGAGGAGAGAGAGCAGCAGCGTCTGGGGGGCAGCAGAGCCCGAGTGTGCTGCAAGCTTGGGGGCAGGGGGCAGCAGAGCCTGAGATGGTGTTTTTAAACGCCGAGGTCCGAACAACTCCTCAGCTCCAGCCACCCCTCTCCCTCCCAGCAGCAGCTGTAAAAGCAGCCACCTGCACACATGGAGTAAGAGGAGGCTGTGTAGCAGCGGAGGCCCTGCGGGACAGGGGCCATCCTGCGGGCTGGGGAGGGTGGGTACTCGCTGTCTACGGGCTCTGCAGGGGGCAAGGGAGAAGAATTTTTTGTTTTCTCCACGGCACACCTCTGACTGCCACACAGCACTCAGTTTAAGAAACACTGCCTTAAGTGTTCCAACTATTGGGTGAGGGACAGCTGCCATGAGCCCTTGCCCTTCCCCAACTAATCCCAGACATCCCATTAATGAGAACCTCAGTCCTCCCCTGATGAAAGCAGAAGAGGAAGGGGATTGGTCCCCCACTGTACCAAACATCAGTAGCCCTGCACCCTACCTATCACAAAGGATGCTTTCCTCTAAATGCTGTTCCTACTCACATTATAGGATCATCATATCCCTTCCATAACATGTACTTGCACTGGACATCAACTATGAGAAGGTGCTAGCAATTAGGTTGGCGCTCTCTCTCCCTATTGACCCAATTAGGTTCCCAGATATTTACCAATTTTTTCCCTAATATCTGAAAAAATATGCACTCTCCAGGAGCTAAAAAATCTAACTGTCTAGGATGTATTAACAGGAGTGCATATGCAAGACAACAGAGGTAACTGTCCTGCTCTACTTGGCTCAGGTCAGATGGAGTACAGTTTTGAGTGCTACACTAAGAAAAATGGGAACAAACTGGAAACTGTTGAGGAAAGCAACAAAAATGATAAAAGTTTTAAAAAACATGGTGTATGAGGAGTGGCTGACAAATATGGGCAAGTTTAGTATAAAAAAAAAAAGACTGATAAGGTGTGGAAATCTAATAGTCTTCAAGTATGAAAGGGGTTCATAAAGAGAATTCTGAAAAAATTTACTCTGTGCCTACTGAAGGCAGGACAAAAGCGATCAGCTTAATCTGCAGCAAGGAAGATTTAGGTCAAACATTAGAAAAAACTGTCACACAATACAGATAATTAAGCACTGAAACATGTTTCTAAGGAAAGCAGTGGAATCCCCATCCTTGTAGGTTCTTAAGGAAAACATGTGATGTACCTGTTAGGAATGGTCTAGGTTTAGTTTGTCCCGTCTCAGCACAGGGGACTGGATAGCTCTATCATTCTATGACTTTATATCTCGCATTCGCAGCGCTTATATATTTTCTAAAATTAGAATGTCGCACTGCTAAAATAATAGTATAAATAAGCATCTAATTTATTTGTATGGGACACGCAGCTAGAAAAAAATTCCAGGCAACCTTTATGAGAAGCCTGGATAAACTAAACAAAATCATCAGCAAAATATTATCACTGAGCCTGGGTAAGCAATGAGATGCATTCACTGATGATTTAAGTCTTAATCTGTTGGCCCTCTACTCATACAGGTCTCGTAAAAGAAAGATAATATTAGTCCTTTCTGGACAGTTTCTGTTACTGTTCAGAATTTAGCTGTGCCTTGAATGACTACCTTGAAAAGGAGCCATCATAAATTTGACATTTGTTTTCTTTATTATGCTCCCAGCCTCTGCAGCTCCCACAGTACTACCAGATACCTTAACCAGTTGCTTGACTAGATTATGGAGAACAAGAAAATGCAGGAATGCAGGTGCTATCACACCAAAAAAAAAAAAAAAAAAACTATCTGCTATAGGCGCACAAAATAATAAAGGACAATGTTACAGTGTGTGTCCTTTCTAATACTACAAGAACATCAGAGCAACTATAACTTTACAACTAAGGAACACATAACATACATTTCTTAAACAGAATAAAGGAAACCTATTGGCATTCATGATAAGAGCTCAGCCAAAACAAATTAGACATTTGTATTATTTATAAGAATAGCATTAACCATTTAACATTAACAATGACTATTAGTGACGGGTGAAAGATATTTTAAAAGATAGTATGTGTAACTTTTAATAATAACTTTATGAAAAATCTCTGGTTTCAAAAACTACACCATTAGAATTTAATATAGACATAAAATGCCTACATTTTCTCTAGCCTAACACCAACAATCTAGCTATTCAGTTCTCTATGGCAGATTATCAAGCACAGATATTGTCACTATTCTGGCACTGGCAGTAGAAATTATTGCTTTTACCAGATATTGTTGAAATGAAGTAGAAGAGAATTATATTGTATATCCTCGGTGACATCACTGTCACATAGAATCATAGAGCTGGAAGAGACCTCAGAAGTTCATCAAGTCCAGCCCCCTGCTCTAGGCAGGACCAATCCAAACTAAATCAACCCAGCCAGGGCTTTGTCAAGCCGAGACTTAAACACCTCTAGGGATGGAGACTCCACTACTTCCCTAGGTAACCCATTCCAGTGCTTCACTACCCTCCTAGTGAAATAGTGATCGAAATGTAGCCGTGTTAGTCTGGTGTAGCTGGGGAAAAAAAAAAGGAATATGTAGCACTTAAAAGACTAACAAGATGGTTTATTAAGTGATGAGCTTTCGTGTGCCAGACCCACTTCCTCAGATCAAATAGTGGAAGAAAATTGGCACAACCATATATACCAAAGGATACAATCAAAAAAATTCACACACATGAAAATGACAAATCAAATTTCAGAACAGAAGGGGGATGAGGGAGGAGGAAAATGTCTGTGAGCTAATGATATTAGAGGTAATAATTGGGGAAGCTATCTTTGTAACGGGTAATGTAATGGGTCCGGCCCACGAAAGCTCATCACCTAAAAGACTAACAAGATGGTTTATTAAGTGCTACATAGTCCTGTTTTTTGTTTCACCTAGTAAAATGGTTTTTCCTAATATCCAACCTGGACCTCTCCCACCACAACTTGAGACCACTGCTCCTTGTTCTGCCATCTGTCACTAATGCGAACAGCCTCTCTCCATCCTCTTTGGAACTTCCCTTCAGGAAGCTGAAGGCTGCTATTAAATCCCTCCTCACTCTTCGCTTCTGCAGACTAAACAGACCCAACTCCCTCAGCCTCTCCTCATAGGTCGTATGCTCCAGCCCCCTAATCATTTTGGTTGCCCTCTGCTGGACCCGCTCCAATACGCCCACATCCTTTCTGTAGTGTGGGGCCCAGAATTCGACACAATACTCCAGATGTGGCCTTACCAGAGCCGAATAAAGGGAAATAATGACATCTCTGGATCTGCTGGCAATGCTCCTCTTAATGCAATCTAATATACCATTAGCCTTCTTGATTACAAGGGCACATGACTGACTCATATCCAACCTCTCATCCACTGTAACCCCCAAGTCCTTTTCTGCAGAACTACTACTTAGCTGGTTGGTCCCCAGCCTGTAACAATGCTTGGGATTCTTCCGTCCCAAGTGCAAGACTCTGCACTTGTCCTTGTTGAACCTCATCAGATTTCTTGTGGCCCAATCCTCCAATTTGTCTAAGTCACTCTGGACCCCATCTCTGCCCTCAAGCATATCTACTTCTCTCCCTAGCTTAGTGTCATCCGCAAACTTGCTGAGGGTGCAATCCATCCCCTCATCCAGGTCATTAATAAAGATATTGAACAAAACCGGTCCTAGAACCGAACCTTGGGGCACTCCGTTAGAAACCGACCGCCATCCTGACATGGAGCCGTTAATCACTACCCGCTGGGCCAGGCCTTCTAGCCATCTTTCTATCCATCCTACTGTCCATTTATCCAATCCACATTCCCTTAACTTGCTGGCAAGAATATTGTGGGAGACCGTATCAAAAGCCTTGCTAATGTCAAGGTGTATCACATCCACTGACTTTCCCATGTTCACAGAACCAGTTATCTCATCATAGAAGCTGATCAGATTGGTCAGGTACAGCTTTCCCTTTGTGAATCCATACTGACTATTCCTAATCACTTTCCTCTCTTCCAAGTGCCTCAAAATGGATTCCTTAAGGATCCCTTCCATGATTTTTCCAGGAACCGAGGTAAGACTAACTGGCCTATAGTTCTCTTGATCATCCTTCTTCCCTTTTTTGAAGATGGGCACTATAATATTTGCCTTTTTCCAACTTTCCAGGATTTTTCCCGATCTCCACGACTTTTCAAAGATAATGGCCAAAGGCTCCTCAATGACATCTGCCAACTCCCTCAGTACCCTCGGCTGCATTAAGTACCCATGGATTTCTGTACGTTTAGCTTTTCTAAGTAGTTTCTAACCTGTTCTTTACCCACCAAGGGCTATCCGTCTGCATCCCATCTTGCGTCACTTAGCGCATTAGGCCAGGAGCTCACCTTGTCCATGAATACAGAGGCAAAGAAAGCATTGAGTACTTCAGCTTTCCCCGCATCATCTGTCACTAGGTTACTTCCTTCATCCAGGAGGGGCTGCACACCCTCTCTGATCACCTTCTTCTTGTTAACATGCCTGTAGAAACCTTCCTTGTTATCCTTTACATCCTTAGCCAGTTGCAATTCCATGTGCGCTTTCACCTTCCTGATAACCCCCTGGCATTCTCGAGCTATACATTTATGCCCCTCACTCGTCATTGTCCAAGTTTCCACTTTTTGTAAGCTTCCTTTTTGTGCTTAAGTTCACCAAGGATTTCCCCTGTAAGCCAATCCGGGCTCCTACCATGTTTGCCTCTCTTGCTACGCATCAGGATGGTTTCTTTCTGTGCTTTCAATAAGGCTTCTTTAAAATACTGCCAGCTATCCTGGACTCCTTTCCCCTTCATGTTAGGATCCCAGGGGATTCTGCCCATCAGATCTCTGAGAGTCAAAATCTGCTTTTTGAAAGTCCATTCCTTTCTGGTATCCAACTTTCCCACTCCCCTCAGGGTTTTGGTCACTGTCCCCTGACGAATCTAATTTAAAGCCCTCCTCACTAGGTTTGCAAGCCTTCCTGAGAAGATGCTCCTTCCTCTCTTGGTTAGGTGGATCCCATCTCTTCCTAACAGTCCTGGTGCCCGGAACAGAGTCCCATGGTCGAAGAAACCAAAGCCTTTTCTGCGACACCAGCTGCGCAACCACGCATTTACTTCCTTAATTTGACGATCCCTGCCCAGTCCTTTCCCTTCAACAGGGAGGATGGATGAGAACACCACTTGCACTCCGAATTCTTGGATCCTTCTTCCCAGCGCTACATAATCCGCAGTAACCCGCTCAAGGTCATTCTTGGCCGTATCGTTAGTTCCCACGTGGAGAAGCAGGAAGGGGTAGCGAGCAGAAGGTTTGATCAGTTTGGTAAGCCTCTCAGTCACATCCTGAATGTGAGCTCCCGGTAAGCAGCACACCTCTCGAGATTCCAGGTCCGGACAGCAGATGGATGGCTCAGTCCCTCTTAGGAGAGAGTCCCGGACCACCACAAACCTTCCTTTTCTTTGGGGAGGGGGGTGGCCGTGGAACCCCCATCCCTAGGACTACGCATCCAATGCCTTCCAGTAGATGGTGTTCCCTTCCAGTTTCTTCCTTGTGAGGTCCCTTCCAAAGCATTCAGCACCGCAGAGCCTGCGGAGAGAGCCTGAAAGTGATTACTTACCTCTATAGCATTGGGGGATTCCCCCTTCTAGAAGTTACATGCTGCCAGTTCTCTTCCTGGTCCCATACTGCCCTCTCCGGCTCTTCCGCCTGCTGTGCTTCAAGGATTAAATGCTGCATTCTATCGAGGAACTCTTCATCCTCTCTGATTGAGCGTATGGTCGACTCTTGGGCCTCCAGTCCTCTAATTTTTTTCTTCCAAAATGGCGACCAGCTTGCACTTAGTGCAGATGAAATCCGTTCTTTCTTCTGGGAGAAAGACAAACATGGCACACTCCATGCAGGTAACAACAGCAGCTATGACCATCCATTTCTGCTGTGCTGGAGAAGGGATTTAAAAAGAAAGGCAAGAGAACCTCACGCCCTTCCCAACTCCCTCTCTAAACTCCCTGTTAGCACTCACCTGATCACAAGCTCCTTGGTCGCTTGCCCGCTGCCTTATAAAGCCCTGGACTGCCTAAAAGTCCTTCTCCCTACCAAGGCTCAGCCAATCAGCAGAGGCTTGTAGAATTCAAACTTTAATTAGAAACCAATCACAGCACACACTCCATTAAGGGGAGGGGAGGGCAAAAGGGAAGTAGGGAAAAAAAAGCCTCTCTCACAAACACAGGGGAAAAAAGCAATCAGAAACACACACCAACCCTCACTCACAAACACAAGCTCAGCACACAGCAAGAAAGCCCCAAACACAACACATACTTCCCTCAAGAGTCCTGTATCTATTTCTCCTTTACCTGGAGAACTCCCTCTCTAAACTCCCTGTTAGCAGTCACCTGTTCGCAAGCTCTACATATCAGCAAAAGTATGAATTTCATTTATCAATGTATGTGCTCAGTAATAAACTTAAAAAAATAAAAATTATCAAAAATTGAGTTCATACTGCAAATGTCTGTCCAGAAAAAAAAACGGTAACAAACACTCTCACCTAAGATACAGTTCGTTTGTTAGTAGCAAAAGGAATAACATTTTGGGGAAACAAAGGCATCAGGATTTCTAAATGGAAAGTAGTTTAAGATTAAATGTATTTTAGATCATTAGATGCAGGCTACAGTATTTTTGAGTCAACTCATTTTTGTGCCTATCACTAGTTTAATTAAAACATTCGTGATGGAAAATCAAGAAGTCTAATGACAGTTCAGAACGTAAGGAATATGTTCAAGTCTGAGATTCCTGGAAGCAGAGCACTGCTAAATTAGTCATGGTAAGATGGAAAGTGTTGTATAACCACTCACCTCAAAAACACAGCCCAGAAATTTTAAGGCCTCACAAGTAAAATATACCAAGACACCCGAATGATTTGGCATTCTGTTAATACGAGGAAATTGATCTAGGTGCAACAGTAATATTGGCTAACTCAATACAGAAGCTTAAAAGGGAAGAATAAAGTGGTAAATAACAGAAATCCAGACAGCACCTTCTTGCACTAAAGAAGGGAAAGATCACAAACATTTATGCTCTCACACAGAGATATTAATTTACTAAAACATGAAAGTATAGAAGGGGCAACAAAAGAACATTCTATGAAAAGTACAAATGCATTTCAAGATGGTCACTGTGCAACAAATACAAAATGGAAAGGGAATGCTTAGCCTTTTATTTAGATCTTGATTCTTTTTTAATTTTAGTTTAAAGTTCAGAATTTTAAAAACTAAGTTTATGGTGTAAATGCTACATTTCAGAATTATTTTAATATCCTCAAGCATTCTATTCATCTGGCTAGACACTGAAAATGGTAAATATAAATATATTCTCATTATATAAATCTACAAGATATATAACTTCAGATTAAGGTTTTAAGGTACTATATAGCTATATCAGCCTACTGGACCTTTTTATTTTTTAAACTATAACAGAACTTGCCACAGAACTGAAAGCATCACTTTGATCTGCAAACAGAATAGTGCTACAATGGGCCCATTTTGGTCTTTCTTCCAGAAGAAGGAAGTAATTTCATTTTGCAACGTCTCACATTTGCAGTGGAGTCAAAGTTAATCTTACATCATAGTCTGAAACATTGAGATCATGCATTCAACTGATCACTTCCATCATTGGGTATAAAGGCTCTAGGCCAGTTTTGTTCAGAGAAGCAATAAATAAATACCTCAGGAAGGGCCTGATGCAACTGGGTATTGAATAAACGAGGGCTATTGCCATGACACAGATTAAGAACTCTGGCATTAGGATTAAGTAACTATATCATGGTTATAAGAGGACATCTCTGGCAAAAATGAACCAAGATCCTTTTAGTGCCAGTCAAGTGCTATAACCTCAAGACCACCTACATTGCACAGGTATGTAACTACAAATGTTTTCCCAGTACATCTGACCACAGAGGAAGCATCTTGAGAGCTGGGATGGAGATGTGACTATGTGTTTCCCAATCATTTAGAAGTGTGACCAGGAACGTAGCCAACCAATGAAACATTTTAGTTATCCACTAATGTGTTCTATTTTGGGGCTGCTCGATTTGTGACAGTATGCCACTGTTAGGTATCATATTTGCACAAAATTATTAAACTACTTAGCAAAGAGCATTACAGGCAGTCTCCGAGTTACGCGGATCCGACTTATGTCGGATCCGCAGTTACAAACGGGGTTTTTCTTGACCCGGAGGATGGGAGCGGCGGGACACCCAGATGCGCCGCGGCCCCGCCGCCCGCGTCCTATCAGGCGAGAAAAGCTGCTCCCCCAGCAGACAAGGGAGACGCAAAGCAAAGCCATGGAGCATGCGGGCAGCGGGACATCCCAGACGCGCTGCGGCTGTCCCGCTGCCGGCATCCTCCGAGGCTTTGCTCCCCGGCTCCCTGGTCTGCACCAGGGAGATGAGGAGCAAAGCCTCGGAGAACGCCAGCAGTGGGACAGCCGCGGCGCGTCTGGGCTATCCCGTTGCCCACGTGCGACGCGGAGCAAAGCCGCGGAGGACCCGGGCGGCGGGACCGCGGTGCGTCTTAGTCCGCCACCCACCTCTCCCTGGTCTACTGGGGAGGGGGGGCACGCAGCTAGTGCGCCTCCACTCCCCCCAGCAGACCAGGCTTTTCTCCGGACGCCTGTGGTAGAGCAGCTGGGGCGCTGCCGGTTGGTCCACTAGCGCCGCTCTGGGCGCTACTGGACCAACCCAGCAGCTCCCAAGCTGCTCTGCCCCAGGTGTCCCCAAGTCAGCCACTGCTGAAACTGACCAGCGCTGACTACAGGAAGCCCGAGGCAGAGTTGCTCTGCCCCGGGCTTCCTGGAATCAGCCGCTGATCAGTTTCAGCAGCAGCTGACTTGGGAACGCCTGGGGTTCTTAAGTTGAATCTGTATGTAAGTCGGAACTGGCGTCCAGATTCAGCCTGTTGAAACTGATCAGCTGCTGATTCCAGGAAGCCCGGGGCAGAACAACTCTGCCTCGGGCTTCCTGTAGTCAGCCGCTGGTCAGTTTCAGCAGCGGCTGAATCTGGACGCCAGTTCCGACTTACATACAGATTCAACTTAAGAACAAACCTATAGTTCCTATCTTGTACGTAACCTGGGGACTACCCTGTACTGTCCACTTAATTGTCCTCATAATCTTCTTTATCCTTCAACAGTTGGGTCCAACAACCCATGACTTGCTATAGTCTCATATCCTGCATTATCTTCCTTGTGCTGCAGAACTGTCTGCTCTCAAAGCCTGGTATTGTTACACAGCAAAGTGACATACACTGCCCACATCTAACCCGCTGCGGTTCTTGCAGAATCTTCAGTTCTTTCTTCTAAATGGAGAGTGACGGCTTGACTCCAGATTTCAGAATTACTTTTACTCCCAAAACACATCCCAGCAGTAATTTAGAGGGCATTCTACTGTTTGCTTAGATGAATGTTTATACCTCCAGCTGCAAACAAATGTTTCTCTCTCAACTTTCCTTATTTTTCACAACAATATTTATCCTCCAGCTCAACATTTTTTTCATAACTTCTTCCATTTGAAGAAGCTCAACAATAACTATGATGTGGACTAATTACGGTCATCCTCCTATATACAGAGAGCTGTAATTTACTGAGTATCGGTAGGGTGCATATGACAGCATTCAAAGTACACAAAACTACATTTGATTTTATGCACATACCATAAAACACTTTGTAAACCTAACAAGCATGCTAAAAGTATTGAAGCACTACTTTCCGAAAACTCCAAAGCATGGTTTACATGTGCTCTAAAAAGTTTATACAATCATTCTTTCCCTGCTTTTTTTTTAATAGGAAAAAAAGCAGGGAAAGAATGATTGTATAAACTTTTTAGAGCACATGTAAACCATTCTTTGGAGTTTTCAGAAAGTAGTGCTTCAATACTTTTAGCATGCTTGTTAGGTTTACAAAGTGTTTTATGGTATGTGCATAAAATCAAATGTAGTTTTGTGTACTCTGAATGCTGTCATATGCATCCTTACAATTACATTCATAATATACAGCTCTACATTATTAATGATTTAAAGTGTAGATAAATTGATCAAGTTATTAGTTCATGTTCCACTATACAAAACAAAACAAAAATTGTTTATAATCTAAACATTATAACTATATCTAACACTGAAGTGATTTGATTATACTTAAGTTCCTACTTAATTTGCGATATTGCAGAAATCACTGATCCCACAATTGTAGGCTTCTATTGCAAATGTTGACAGCATTGCACATTAATGACTAACACAGTTGCAGCAAAATATCTGGCTATGAAAAAAATAGCAGGCATAATATAATACTTGAGTGTTCACGCCCTTCTAGCAACTTTTATTTAACAAATAGGCCTTCTCTGGCTTTTCCAAATTACTGCAATTAATAGAAGTTCATTATTTCTTTTCGGCTGCAATTATTTGACAATAACCCACAATTCAAACATGTTAATAAATATGCTATGTGCTTTGTATGGTATCTATAAGGCTTAGGTTCACATATTCCATTTCAAACAGGACTTCTACTCTCAGTTTATATAAGCTTAATCAAGCTTCATGCTGTTCCAACACTAGACAACGGAACTCAGTAATAAACCTATTCAGAAATAGATAGTTAAAATCCCTGAAGTTAAGATGGGAACAGAGATATCTTTTTACTAAACTTGCAATAAAGAACAGATGTTTTGCTATACTTGCTTTTTACAACATACTTGATTAATTTTGCCACTGACTAAGTGTCTTTTTTAGAAAAATGGTTCATCTTTCACAGTGACAAATATGGCCAAATGTTGTTAAAAAGTGTTCTGTGCAACTGTTGACAGGCAACACAATACACAACTATGAAAAAACAAATTTTAGCCAAGTATTCCACCACTTTGACAATGAATGGTACAAACATGTATTCTGTCTTCAGGTTGCTTGTAATTTGGTTAATTTGCTTTAACCACACGTTAGTGCAGAATTAAATCAAAAAGCATTCATGAAGTTTTCAAGATGTTGATTTTAAAATTATTCTGTCACACGGTGACTAGCTCTTTTACAAGAGATAGGACCAGTCACAGCTGTACCTTAATTAGTTAGCTGCTCCCCAGCCTAAGGTGGCAAGACTAAAGAGGGTCAAGGTAATAGATTAATAGACATCTGGACCTTGGAAATGGACTGCATGAGATCTATCTGCAGCAGGAACCCATAGTGATTGCGTAAGCTCAAAGCCCCGACCCAGCATTCTATACCAGAACAAGGAAAAAAAGCACAGACCCGACAATGAGCTGAGAACAGTAAGCCAAGGGAACAAACCTGTGGCCATGATCTCTATATCAGCAGGGCCGGCTTTAGGAAGTGTGGGGCCCAATTCGAACAGTTTTGGCGGGGCTCCACCTCCCAGGATTTTTTGTTGAGCCAAAAAAAAACCCCACACCATACCAAACCACACCACCTACACAAGAAACCACCACAACACACAAATATCACATCAGAAGTATATCTGACCAAAATATATATCAATATAGTTGAACATGTCCAAAAAAATGCTATCCTTTATTACGCAAAATTTTACACAAAATTAAATCAGTTGCCTTAAGTGTAGGTCAAATATTTTCAATTGCAAACTATCCAATCTTTTCAATAAAGTTTAAAGTTTGATTTTTAAAAAGTTACCAGAGAGCAATACAGTTTTCTGTTACATTGATTTACTTTTTCAATAGCAAAAATGGATTCTTTGTTAAGAAAACTCTACACCACCAGAAATAAAACCTGTTTCCATCTTTGGTGACTTTCAGTTAGATGTGACTCACTATCCTCTGCTTAGTGTTCAAGTTATGGTAGACCCTAAACCAGGTCATATTAAGTTAAGGTCTTTTACCTTTTAATCATACAATATGGATAACAACATTTCATTCTCCCAGCTCCAAGTCTTAAGTGAATTTCAACCCAAAAGAGCCGAAATTGATCACCTTGACACAGCAAGTGTGTCTACTGATCTCTGTGGCAAAGTATATATGTCTATATAAATAAGGTCTGCTTGTGAAGCCTTTTCCTACAGTTGATTAACAGATAGCAGTAGATAGCTCATTCAGACCACTGGCTGATAATAGTCACCCTGACCAGTCATTAACCATAGTCATGGACTCACCCTACTCTCCATTGTTTCAATGATTCTTTGATGACCTGTGACAAAAAAAGGAGGGTGGAAAGGGAAACTGAAGGGAGATACCTCTCTAAATTCACCAAAGAGCAGTATTGCCAACCCAAAAATCACAAGGAATGCCTACACAAAGTTATGAGAATGGTCTACAAATCATAAGATTTTATTAAAAATAAAACATGTTGGATCTTTATTGGCCTTTTGTTTCTTGAGTATTTATGGTTCATGTTTTAAAGCTTTCCTCCTTAGCTGTAAGGCCCAGAAGTATACAGAACTTTTTTTAAATGAAAGCTGAGATTCCTACATAATTTACAACCCATCCTGGACAATGATCCCTCACTTTCACAGGCCTTGGGAGGCAGGTGTGAAAGTAGAAAGAATTATAATGTAAGAGAAAGATTAATTGTGCTGTAATAATTGAATAAGCTGAAGGAATACTGTTTGTCTCTGAACAGGAAGAAGAAAAGTATGTTAATGTTGTTTGTAGGTATGCAGATCAATGTGCTAGCCAGAGTTAATAGGAAAAGGAACATTAGGTGTTAGGGAGAAAGCAACTGAGAACCAAGTAGATATGGACAGGAGGTTGCTGTGTGCTTGATGTGGAAATGAAGATACTTGACTAAGTCTCACACTAATCATGTGAGGTTTTGCCCCTCCTTTTAATCCTGTTAACTTGACTTTTTTTGACTGTATAAATCAAGGGGTTTGAACCTTGTATGGTACTTACATTTTCTGGATGCATTTTAGCAGAGCTTTGCTGAATAAACAGAGCGGTCTGACAAATCTGTGAGTCCTGTCTGACTTTGACACAGGCCAGTTCTTGCCCACAGGCAACCCGCTAACCTGAAGCATATTGTCACCAGCAACTACACACCTCACCATAAGAACTCTAACTCAGGAACCAATCCATGCAACAAACCTTGGTGCTATCTCTGCCCTCATATATACACCAGCAACACACCATCACAGGACTTAACCAGATCAGCCATACCGTCACTGGTTCATTCTCCTGCGCATCCACTAATGTAATATATGCCATCATGTGCAAACAATGCCCCATGCTGTATACATCAGCCAAACTGGACAGTCCCTACGTAAAAGAATAAATGGACACAAATCAGATATTAGGAATGACGATATACAAAAACCTGTAGGGGAACACTTCAATCTCCCTGGACACACAATTGCAGACCTAAAGGTAGCCATCCTGCGGCAAAAAAAACTTCAGGACCAGACTTCAAAGAGAAACTGCTGAGCTACAGTTCATCTTCACGTTTGACACAATCAACTCACGATTAAACAAAGACTGTGAATAGCTAGCTAACTACAAAAGCAGCTTCTCCTCTCTTGCTATTCACACCTCCAGATCAGCTACTAGAAGTGGGCCTCATCCTCCCTGATTGGATCTACCTCATCATCTCTAGCCTGATTCTGGCCTGCATATTTATACCTGCTTCTGGAAATTTCTACTACATGCATGTGACGAAGTGGGTCTTTGCCCACGAAAGCTTATGCTCCAACATTTCTGTTAGTCTATAAGGTGCCACAGGACTCCTCGCCGCTTTAACAAATGTTTTGAAACTCCATGGTAAAACAATGGAGGAATTCTTGTGAGCCCATGCTTTGCCTGAATAAATAAAAAAAGAAAAAAAAATATCTTCTCCACTAAACATCCTAATGAGATACTGCAAATGGTGAACTGAATTCAACAGCTCCTGATATGAACAGGTATCGACCTAGTTTTTCATATTTGAGATGGGTTACCAGGAATCATACATGACAATATGAAATCTTTCCACTCTCAAGTCAGCATATTCACAAAGCACCTATAATTTTGATCCATGCATTTATTGGATACTGAAAGAGAAAGGAGGGGAATTAGTTTAAATGTTCAAATTTAAAAAGCCTGAAGGAATTAGGACTGGGCTCCTACATCTCACGTTCAGAACTGACTAGGACACTTATGACCAGATTTTAAAAGGCGTGTAAAGATCAGATAGATATCTTTGAAGATCAGAGTTGGCAACTGTCTCTTTAGGAGCTTAATTACCTTTGAAAATCTGAGCTTAGATTTCCAAGTCCAATTTTCAAAAATGACTTTAGTCACTCAAGTGCTTTTGAAAATTTTAACTGGGGGCCTAAAGAGACAAAAATAGACAAAAGGCAGGAGATATGGTATTCCTTTTAAAAATGTGACAACTATTTTAAACTAAATTTGATATTATTTTTCTCCCTGGGGCAACTGACCCCTCCAGCCCCCTCCCTATTCCACTGCCCCTCCCCCCTGCAGATCTATCATCTTATGCATGTGCAAGATCTGTGAGAGCCGCCCCATGAATCTGCAGTTAGTGTCTGTAGCGCCTGCTTCTGGGTGGTGTCTCAATGCAGCCACATTCACCTCCAAACAGGGGGCTTCCCAAAGCAGGCCCTTGCTGCTGACCCCCAAGGCATCTACAGGTCCAGTCTCCTTTCAATGGGCTCACTTCCCAGGGCTCATTGATCTTGGATCTGGCTTCCATCCCCTCTCCAACCTTTGCAACTGCCCAGAGGTGCTCACCTTCCTCCTTATACATTCCCACCTCGTTCACCCTTCAGGGACAGTCTCTGCCTCACTAGTCCTAGGGACTATTCTACCAAGACGTAATACAAAGTTTCCATGTAAAAGGGCTCACAACAAAGCTAAAAACTTCAGTGAGAGAATGAGTAATACAGAGACATGTCTAAATCTGCTGAAGGAGATACCTCTGCCTGCCTCCACTCCTCTCCCCCAGAGTCTACAGCCCCACTGCGAAGCAGGGGAGTGGAAGGAAAGAGGCTGAGGCCCATCAACGGGACCGAAGCAGTCATGAGCAAGCCTTGCCCGGGAGCCATTGTCCATTGCTGGTGCAGTGTTGCTTCAGGCACACTGAAATGCAGTCACCTCTAGGGTAGGCTGGACAGCTGTTTAACACCTGCAGAAGGTTTCAGGCGGGGGGGGGGGGAGAGAGGAGGCAGTGCGGGCTGCCTTCCTGCAGAGCCCCCATCAGAACTACTGTGCCCTCCTGGCTTAGGAAAAGAATAAACAGGATGATTGGAAATTAACCCACTCAATGTCACGTCCCCTATGCAGGGAATGAATCATCTACATTAGGCCCCCACTGGAGTATCATGTCCAGTTCTGGGTGCCACATTTCAGGAAATGTGGAGAAACTGGAGAAAGTCCAGAGAAGATCAACACAAACGATGAAAGGTCTCGAGAACATGAGATATGAGGCAAGGCTGAAGAAATTGGCCTTGTTTACCTTGGAAAAGAGAAGACCGAAAAGGGACATGAGAGCAGCTTTCAAGTATCTAAAAGAGTATCATAAGGAGGAAGAAAAAATGTTCTGCTTGGCCTCTGAGGTTAGGATGAAAAGCAATGGGCTTATATTGCAGCAAGGGAGGTTTAGGCTGGACATTAGGAAAAAAATTCCTGCCTGTCAGGGTGGTTAAACACTGGAATAAATTGCCTAGTGAGATTGTGGAATCTCCACCACTGGAGATATTTATGACCAGGTTAGACAGACACCTGTCAGGGATGAGCTAGGGCAACTCAACTTTGGAAGCCCCAGGGGCCACACTGATACTTACAGAACATGCTGAGGGCCTCAACTTAAGTGTGGTTGCATATGCAAACAAATGTATGCAAATAGCTTCTCTCACACTGACAGGCATGAATACAAAGATTAAGGCAAGACTACATAACACACAGGCCCCATTTAAGTCAATTCTGCTGATATTAAGAAAATGCAGTATTTACCTGATTTCTAACCATGTGACAGCACTTTTTCTGAGCAATGACAGTCCAAGAAATTAACTACTAAAATGCATATCAACAGAAGATCTTTACACTGACTACTGTTTTGTTTTGGCTCCCACTCCCCGGCCACATGTTGATCCCCACATGAACCCAAACTTCACCGCAGGGCACAAACAAACTGGCCGTGGGCAGCATACAAAGTTATTAATAAATATTTTATAAACTTTTACCTTTTCTCTCCGCTGCCATGTCTCCTCTCCTTGCTCCATTATCTCCCCTAGTGCCTGCTGCCCCCCAACTCCTCACCCTCCTCTGCTGTCCTGACTCCTGCTCTTTTCACTGCCCTCAGCCCTCCTGCCACCTGCCCCCCTCCACCAGCCCTTCTCTCCCTCCTGTGACCACTCCTCCAGTAGCCCCACTCTGATCATGTGAGCTACCCCTCTTCTAACACCTCCCTCTACACACCTGTCCTGCCTCTCTCCTCTGGTGCTGGTCCCTCCCCTGCAGGTGTCTGCCCTTCTGCTTCACCCCAGAATCCCTTGGCACCTGCACCTTCCCTTAGCCTTGCACCCTCCTCATACCTCCCCCTTCCCTTACTGCCCCTGCCCCCTTTGCCCTCTTCTTCCCTGATGCCTACCCCCTCACCACTCTCTGCCCCAATCACCTCCTGTCTTTCTGTGCCCTCACACATGACTTGCTCCATCCACACCTTTCTCATGCCCACCCCTTCTTTCAAGCCTTCTCCCTATACCTCCCCCTCCCACTCTAGCCCCCAAGGCCCTTCCCCTCTCCTCTCCCAGCATCACCCTGTCCCCCCTCCCACTGACACCTCCCCTCCTGCCCTTTCCCTCATTGTCTGCACTTGGCGCCCTGCCATTTGACTCTCCTCCACCGTGTCTCGTGCCTTCCCCTTTCTTCTTCCTCCTCCTCCCCCTCAATCCCCTCCTTCTCTGCCCAAGCCCCTTTCCTACCTTCTGCCTTCCACTTTGTGGTGCTGGAATCTGCACTCAGGCCCCGGAGTCCAAACCCGGAGCTAGGCCACGCCCTGCAACGTGGCTCCCAGGAGCTTTAAAATCTCGGGCCATGACATCATGTCACGCCCGGGCGTCCTCCCTGCCCACCTGCAACGCTGCTCATGGTAGCAGCAGACGGCAAGGGGGAGCCACGCTGAGAGCCGCTCACGGCAGGGACGGTCCAGGGCAGAGAGTGAATGCTCTGGGGGCAGGGTGGGAGGATGCATGGGAGAGGTAGCGGGGGGGGGGGGGGGTCCGGAGCCCGCTCCAGGCAGAGCCGGGGGAGAGACCCAGCTTCACATATTGCTGGAGCAGGGCCCTGGCTCTGAATAGTAACTCGCCGGCACACTTCCGGGTTCCGGGGCATGGGGCCTCCTTAGGCGCGGGGACGGATTCAGCCCAATTGGCCTAAGGCCAGCCCTGTAAACCAGAGCAACAGAAAGGATCCTCAAAAGGTAGCTCAGCTCTGTAAAGGACTGGGAAGAGACGCTTTGAAGAGCTAAGGCACTTTGACTGTTTGGGACATTTTAGTTGGAGTTTCGCCACTCTGAAGAGGTTAACTTTGTTTAGCAGCTGGCCAGAGGACTAAGTCATAGTGCCTGCACAGGCTGCTGTCTGGAAAACTGATTAGAGCAAATTCAGAAAGGAAAACTGAGGCAGGGGTGGTCAGCCACACTGTACTCAACTAATGATGGAGCGAGAGCATAAAGGGGGCAGGTACGCCCCATGAGAGATTCCTTGCAGTAAATTGTTTTAAAATTCAGACATTTAGATAGAAAATTATGGTAATAAGCTTGTATACAACATTGGCACAAAAATATTAAAAGTCATTTGTTCTAAATTTCATAAAAAAACAAGAAAATGTTTTAAAAGATAAACAGTTAAAGACTAAAACTATTTACTGTCAAGATTATTGAAGGACAAACACTGGAAAACAGCACACAGCCAAAACAACCAAGTATTTACCAAGTATCCTCTAGAGAAGGGGAGGAGTACAAGTCAACCTGCAAGGTGCTGGAGCTACAATCCATTCACCCAAAACTGAATTATCCAGAAACTATGTCTCTCACAAACTGCCTGGTTTTAATCTCTGGTTGCAGCACAAACAAAATTAATCCTCCTATGGCTTTGTTGCCTTTTTGTATCATCTCCACAAATTGCACTCTCTTTTCTCTCAAATTTAACAAAATAATAAAGAGAAAAACACATAGGTACCTTTGACCAGTTGATTCTCTTCATAGACACCTCAGGTTTATACTTTTTCTTTTCCTTCATTCCATAAGGCAGTGATGCAGGAGCTCCTGGAGGAGGAGGAGGTATGCCCCCGAGAGGTGGTGGTAGTGGAGGTCCACCAAACAGAGGCGGTGGTGGAGGTACACTTCCTCCAGGCAGAGGAGGTGGAGGTGGGGGTATGAGTCCAGAGTGTAAGGGAAGTGATGGAGCCACACAACCTGGAAGAGGTGGTGGTGGTGGCGGGAGCGGTGGGGGAGGAGGAGCCCCTGATGTAGGCTGACCAGTTGTAAGTAGTGGACCCTGAAATTTAAACAGGATGAGGTAATTTTTTTTTTAAGTGTGGAAAAAAAAACCCCTTTCTTAAATAACTTAAATGGACCAGGCTATTTCTATGTCAGAGCTGTCTCTTACTTCAGGATAACCAGCACAGCATTTCTCAGTATATACAAGTACTCAGAAAAACATTTTTAAACCATACCATGTATTTATGACAAGTCATTTTTACAGTTCTTACATTAAAATGTAAATATTTCCCAGCCCTAGAAGTACCTATGATTACCATCCCCCCCTCCCCCCATACTTTGCAGGATTTCACATGAATCTGTTCCAGATGACATTAATCGGCTTTTGCTAGATCAACAAAAATGCTAGGTTATCTACTTTAATTAGTAGTTGCTGCATAATACCCCACTACACATTGGTTGCAGTAGAATAGCGCTTGTAGCTTATACGTAAACAAATTGCTTAGTTTTCACTATTACCATGATCACATAAATATTTCCTTCATAAAAGTCGGATAATCAGGACATTCCAAAGGTCACAAATAAAAATCAACATTAATGCTTACTGTACATATTACAAACACTATCCAGGTGGGGGAAATTTTCAAAGAAAAAGGACACTAAGGCACCACACTTCCATTTAAAACATGCCACTTAATCCAACACCTCTGTTAGGCAAGTGATTTCTTTTTCTATTTTGCATTTGTCCAGGAACAAATATCAAGTCAGAGTGTCAGGCTTAGAATTCAGAAACACAATTAACAGACCAACCACTATTCCCCAAATTTTCAATAGTGTTATTTAAATTTTAATATACTGAGCGGGTTTTTTTTATAATTTTCTTTGGACTCTGGATCTTACCTATACTTTGACCAAGAAACTTTGATCTTGAGAAAAAAAACTACGACATGAACTACCCCTGCTACCAACTTATGCACCGGGCTCTGGGTCCTGGAGTCTTGTAATGGTAAGTGACCCAACAGCACTAATTTATGTACTAGAAATTAACCTCTCTTTTTATTACAGAAAGAATAGGTTATCCTGGCAACTTTTGCATAAAAGATTCTTAGTCTCTGAGTTACAAAGGACAATTTACACATCTTTTTGCTACAATATGTTCATATGTTCCACAATAATGTACAAGTTTGTACTATTTTTGTTTACTGCATGACTTGATTTGTAGTGCTTTAAGAATGCCTCTTCCATTAGCATTTATTTTGAAAATTTTACCAAAAATTTAAAGAACCTATGTAACAGAGCCGGGCAAGATGTAGCCCAGGGGCCAGATCTGGGCCACTTAATACTTTGATCCAATCCTTGCATCTGGCCTCTTTCTAATTTCCAGGTGAAGTCTTGGGCAGCAGGATCCTATTTAAATGGCTCACAGCTCATGGTCTCTGCGCTACCCTGGCAGGGGCCAGAGCCATGAGTCTTTTACATAGCTGCAACAACCCTGGGCAACTGACAGTCTACACAGTAGCGGCAGGGCTGGGAGCCACAAACCCTCTGCTATGTATTTAATTCAAAGCTTCTGGCTCCAGACAACTCTGGGTGGAGGCTAATCCCCAGACTGCCCTTTCAGGGGAGAAGCAGTGGAGCCAGCTAGTGGCCCCATAGCAAAATTCATTAAGTGGCCCTCCTGCAAAAATTATTGCCCACCTCTGCTATATAATAAGCTCCTGTAACTGTGTCACTCTGAAACTTAAGGTGATTGTAGTGAAGTGATGAAAAAGGCACAAAGCACCGTTGAGACTTTTTTGTCTGAAATATATCACTAACTTGAGTCCTCACCAGAATTCAGTCTGTTGCCATCCAACTTAACTTCCCAGACTTTTTCTGTTAATTTACTCACTTACAATTTAAGAAACAAGACCCTGAGCATGCAAACACTATGATCCATTTTTTTGTTATTATTCAAAACAAAAGAATGGCATGAAAATGCTTACTATAATTAACTTTTATGTAAGGCTTTTAGCACTACCATGTACCTATAAAGTGTCATGTAGGTTTCAAACGCTGTAACTCACTCTCTCAGCTCACTTAAACACTAGAGAGAGTGACATCATAGTACGGTAGTAAAAGTAGTATTTTGAGAGAGGTTCAGAAGCACCATGAACTGCAGTAAGATCCTAGAAAAGAAGTTTTTCTGCCTAATGTGAGAAAAGGTCTCTGAAGAAACTTCAGTACTAAGTTGAGAAGGATCAAGTATAATTGTAAAGGAAGATGGTACTCTGACTGTAATTAGGTGGACTCTAATGGAGTTATTAAAGTTTCTAGTGTAACAAGTAGTTGGATAATCTTCAGTATTGAGGTTTGGACCATGCTGGGCCAGAGAAACTCTTCTATTTAGACAACAATGCTCATTTAGCAAATGCTGTCCTGCTCAGAACAGGTCTGTCAACAAAATTTTTCTAAGCCACCACTGACTACCGAAAATAACCAGGCTCTCTATCAAATTATTTATTCCCTTCTTACAAGTTGAGGTTGGCACAGATTTCATGCATGGCCCAATCAGACACTGCCATTAAAAAAAACTCATTTCACACACACGATACATTGGTATCTATTTAGGGTGGAATCTACAGTGATGCATATTACTGGAAGAACCACCTCCTTATGGCTAACCAAACAGTGTTAGCCATCACCCAAACAATGTTTCCATTTATTTGGGTGCTAATATGGCTGCTGTGCATTTAAGTTCCCTCTAAGTTGCACAGCTGCATGACCATACAGCTATTTTCTGAGCCCCACGCAGAGGCTCAAAACTCCACAAGCAAGCAGGGAGCTCAGCTGATTGGTGGGGGACAGGGCATTGCTAGATAGCACCTAAATGCTGCCACATGCTAAACTGAAGCGCTCCCAGAGCAAATAAGCAGATGAGATAAATAGGCAAGATAAGGATAAAATAAGTGTCTGGAGAAGAGAGGGGGGAGGAGAGGTAGTAATTAATTAGCTTAGGGGCATGTCAGAGGAGAGGGGAGTTTGGAGAGTCCCATCTGCCTGAGAGGGAGAGGAAGACAGAGGAAGAAACCGAGTAGTCTCTTCAACCCTCACGGGCTAGGAAGGGGAAGACTACAGCCGGTCACTCTTTTTTTTTTTTTTAAACATGCTCACCTCTTTTTTTTTCCCTCCCACCTATCACATGTACAGCCGGTCCCCAACTTACAAACGCATCAACGTATGTGGTAGAGTTCTGACTCTTATTACTCAAAATTAGCAAATAATAGGTGTGATGCTAGTTTTGTAGGCTGAAATCTCATCTGCAAGCTCTTTGACCTATGTATCTGTCTACAAACCCTGAACCCATGTGTTAATTTGTTCTGGGGCTTCTATTTTTCCTCAAGTGGAAAAAGTCTAATTCCCTACCTTTGTACAGCATCTCTGTAGTCACTAACAGTACCTCTCAGCAACTAGACACAGGTGCCTTATTTTAATATATTGTCTTTTACACATATGAACTGCTTAAAATATGCATGTGTGTATATGCGCGCACTTGTGCGTGTTTAATTTTATTGCGGGTGCACATCCACACATTACCTAAATATTGGTGTTGCATGTAAGAAATTTTAACCCGCCAAAAGAAACTTCAACCTGCCCAATGACAGAAAATGTTAGAGGGAACAGTGCTATGCATGTGAAGGAACAGTAGAATTATAATTTTCATGCATAAGTAGGAGTAGCATTATATTTTGCTTTTTGTTATCTGTTATCCTTCATTGAATCCAGAAGAAAAAAATATCACAAAGGACATACCAGAAGTCCTGAGCAATTCCTGCCCAGCTGCTTGGAACCAATTCTAATATTAGTATTCCCAAAGTGTAATTATCTTAATTGTGAAATTATTCAGACGTTTATTGAAGTCTAAACTAATTTTGTTTCATCAGCTATCAATAAGTTTGGAACAATTCAGTTTTCTTTTTTCATCATTTCAATGGATAAGTTTCTTTCAATTTTATTTACATTTTCAGAGTTGTACAAAATCATTTTCATCGTTGTGTTCCCTCCCTTTAATTTACCACAATAGGCGGGGGGGGGGGGGCGGGGGGAAATCAGACAATTGTTTAAAAACAAGTTTATAACCAAACACAAAAACTTGCAACGTTACACGCCAAAGTATGTAAAATAATATAATTAATATAAAACTCTAAATCCTCAAGCAGTATTTTTCTAATCTTAACCCTCAAAATTTTCTTAGTCATTTATGGAAATATTTGTCATCATTATATGTATATAGCAAAATCTACATTTACTAATATTTACCAGTAAAAACCTAGTCATTCTAAATCTAACTACACAGTATAATATGTTTGTGTAACTGTTCTAGAAAAATCAAGCACTAAAATATTACAACATAGAGCCTAGCATCAGATTTAGGCCCTTCAGAGTAGGCTCCGCCCCTTTCTTGAGTGCTTATGTTGCTTAACAGCAGTAGCTCTGGCTGATTATACAGCAGAGCTTATGAGTTCCAAAAAGGAAGTCCTATGTAACCTACACAGAGTGAAAGAAGAGTTGCAATGAGGGGCTTCAAATGTAGAATCAATATAAAAGCAGAGGGAAAAGGGATTGGCATTGTTTTGGTTCTGAGAGAGAAAACCTGAAGGGAGTGGGGAAGAGTGACATTTCAGAGAATTTAGTTTCCATATAAAATATACATGTGTTTGTTTGCACCTAAGGTTTACTTATATAGAAGTGTCTGAATTGATTTTGCCACATGTATATGTAATGTCATGTGATTAGGAGTGACTTTCATTAACTCTACACACATCACTCAACATGAATTCCAAGTTATTTCAACAAAAATCACTATGCAGCTCTTGTTTAAGTTTTATGAATGCCAAATGATACTCTGTATAAATAATGGAAGAAAAAGCTAAAATGGTCAGGTAAAAAAAATGAACACAATGTTTTTTGCCCTATAATGTGCCTCCTGAGGGAAAAGAAAGTGATATATGCTCATAAAATATATTAAGGAGGAATTCTGATTCCAATACTGAGTAGTAACAAATCTCCACATTTTTTCCTTTTTCAACTTGAGGATTACAAATCCACACATGGAAGAGCTGACAGGAATTGTTTTTCAACCTGCATTATTGGTAAGCTATACTAGGTAGTTCCATTTGCTAATTTTCTGTAGTTTGAAAACCTTATGAAAAATGATTAATAAATTAAAAATGTCATAGACTCACAGAGTTGGAAGTGAGGTCATGGGAGTCCAATCCCCTCTAAAAGCAGGACCAATCCCTACTAAACCATGCCAGCCAGGGCTGTGTCAATCCGGGACTTGAAAACCTCTAGGAATGGAGATTCTAACACCTCCCTGGGTAACCCATTCCAGTATTTCACCACCCTCCTGGTGAAATAATTTTTCCTGATATCCTCCCACTTAACTTCTCATTTTGTCATCTATCCCCAATAAGAACAGCTTCTCTCCATCCTCTTTGGGACCCTCTCTTCAAGTAGTTAAAGGCAGCTTTCAAATCCTGCCTCATTCTGCTCTTATTTAGTCTATAGATGCCCAAATCCCTCAGCCTCTCCTCCTGTCATGTGCTCCAGCCCCCTTATCATTTTTGTAGCCCTCTGCTAGAAATCTCCCCAATGCATCCACATCCTTTAATGGGGGCTCCAGAAGTAGACACAGTACTCCAGATGTAGCCTCACAAATGCCAAATAAAGGGGAATAATTACTTCCCTAGGTTTGCTGGGAATGCTCCTCCTAATGCATCCAAATACACCATATAGCCTTCCTGTTTATAAGGCACATTCTTGACTCAGCTCCAGCTTCTCATCCACTGAAATCCCCAGGTTCTTTTCTGCAGTACTGCAGCTTAGCCAGTCAGTCCCCAGCCTGCAGTAGTACTTGGGACTACAACACTTGTCCTTGTTGAACCTCAGCAGATTTCTTTTGGCCCAATCCTCCAATTTATCTAGGTCACTCTGGACCCTATCCCTACCTTCCAACATATTTACTTCGCCCCCTAGTTTAGTGTCATCTGCAAACTTTCTGAGGGTGCAATCCATCCCCTCTTCCAGGTCATTAGTAAAGATGTTGAACAAAACCAGTCCTAGAATGGACCCTTGGGGCACTCCACTTGATCACTTGGTCACTTGTAGGTTTAAACAAATGTGAATGGTGGATTCTCTGTAATTTGAAGTCTTCAAATCATGACTTGAAGATTGTGGTAAGTCAGACAGTGGTTGTGCATCTATTACAAGAGTAGATAGAAGATATTTCATCGGCTGCAACATATGGAGGTCAGACTTCATTATCACAATGGTCCCTTCTGGGCTCCACGTCTGAGTGTGTCCTACATGTTCTTGTGAAAAATACTCATAACACTATACCCTATATACTCTAGTTTTACAATCAATATGAATTTAAAAGAAATTTTTCAATTGTCATCCAACACAATGTTCTTGGTGGCAATTTTTCTTTCATTCTAACAATGTAACTACTGTGCAACTCAACGTAACATGATATAAAGTCTGTATGTCATTTAATTACCTGGGTTCGTAGCTGCTGAATTTCTGTTTCAAGCTCTTTGATTTTCTCCTCTCGTTTCTGAAGTTCAGACTGTGCCTCCTGTCGAGCTGTGAATTCTTCATCAAACTGCAATGATTACCACCATAAAATCATTCATCCATCTATGCTCACACTAAATACTATAGTCTCAGGAAGGCTTAAAGCAATAGTATGAATAAAGCAACACAAAGATTTTGTAGTTCATTATACTGCATGACTGATTGGAAAACTACAGAACACAAAACTTCAGGCCACTAAAATGTGTATAGATCCAGCTACACAGTGTAAATTGTCACTGTAAACTTGCTGAAATGCCTTCCTTCCCCCACCCTAGCAGTTTCCAAGTTATAACCTTTAGCAAGACTTTTTGAACATTTCAGTTTCCTTTGAAATTATATGAACCTGAAATACTTAAAGTAACTTGAGTAACTTCAACTTCAACTCATCACCCAAAACAGTTTTGAACTTGCTCCCTGCGAATCTTACTATTCTTCCACAATTGGGGGTGAGGAGGAAATAACACAGGTGGGGTCTCAAAGGAACATTGTGATGGGAAGCTGCAAAGGATAATCCCATGATGGATTATGGTTTGCTGATGCTGATTCCCACGTTAATTTCACATTATGTAAACTATGCCTTTTTAAATTAGTTAAACCACCCTTTGCTTGCTGTCTCCTCATCACCTGATGCTTGAGAAAAATGCTTACAAAAGCTCAACGCTTCTTAAATTACACCATTCTCAGGTGCTCATTTCTTTGCCCTGTCTTCAATCTAAATGCTTAATGTCTTTTCCATTGTTTCATTATTGGATTACAGCTCACACATGACACAAGCTGACATAGCTACAGTAACACTGTCACTTACATTTTTCTCCCTTTTTTTTTAATATAACGCTCAGTAGACTCATTGATGCCATGCATTATAGCTGCTGAAGCTGCACTATGACCACTTTCAAACTCATCCAATAATTCAACTTTCTGGCTTAAACTCATCTTTTTTTCCCTTTTCTTAACCTCTTGACCATTATCATCACTTGCTTTTGTTTTCAGTACAGTAATAAAAAAGTTAGGTGTTACTTAAGCGATTGTAATTTTTTTACTAGCCCACACTTTGAAAGCTTGTGCCAGTGCAGCACTGCTGTATCCAAAAAGTCAGAATCCAAAAAGGCCTGAAATGGAAACTTTACAGGTCCCCTTTTTAACGTGTTTTTTATCATTATTTAATGTAAGTGAATGTTAGTTTCTGATGGGACATGGAAAATAATTAACACTGCCACCAACTCTGAGAAAACAAAATTACTAAAATAACTACTAAACTACTAAAAAAAATTTAAAGAAATAAGCAACCCATGCTTCATATAGAAATTTCAAAGACAGACAATCTGCTCCTAATAATTAAAATGAAAAATAAATAATTTATAGAGGGTCTTTATTATAACGTGACATCTTTAGAAATATATTAAATCATAAAGATTAACATTTAAGAAATATTTGTTGTGAAATAGCAGTGTCAGAATATTTTTAGGACTGAAATGGAATGTTCTTCTGGCTATTTACTAGCACTGAAGTAATGTAGGCATTTGGTTGCCATTATGAAGATATGTATTGATGGCCCACAGAGTCAACAACATTAAAGGGGTCCTACTGAAACTGATTTAACTTTACATTGTATAACTGGAAAGATATGGCCTAGACACAGCCTTACAGGGGAGCAACAAATTAATCGCTAGGCTCTTTTTGCTCTCTAAAGAGAGTTAATTATGGAAAAACATGAAAAAATTATCTGAATTTAGACTAGCTCATGTTCATCTGAGACATCTATTCTCCAGAAAGAACACTGCTGAACTTAATCTAGAAAGACTAAGGGAAGGGAAACAAGAGAACATAGCTTCATCTTATCACAGTCCACCTCTCATACGAGAAATAAGACAAAAATTCCATCTTTTTCTCTTTACTAAGGAAACAATGAAGGAAGGAAATAAAACCATCTTTTGAGCTATATCAAAGTAAAGTATACATTACAATTTTCAAACAACCAATACATGCTGAACAACTCAACAGCAATCATTTTCTGTACACACTGAGATAAATAGACTTACTATCTCTCTAAAAAAGCAACTATAGGTAAAGTCTACAATACATGTGGTTTTTTTCTCCTATTAACACAAGAACGGCCATACTGGGTCACACTAAAGGTCCATCTAAATCAGTATGCCATCTTCCAACAGTGGCCAATGCTCCATGAATTTATCTATGAATTTAACCCTGTTAAAGTTCTGGTCTTCACAACATCCTCTGGCAAGGAGTTCTACAGGTTGACTGTGTGCTGTGTAAAGAAAAACTTTTATTTGTTTTAAAACTACCACCTATTCTTGTCTGAAGCTAATATACACAAGCAACTAAGAACACGAGACTTCATATATCAACTCATTTCTGTAACAGGGATTATATTATGTATATATTGATCACAACAGCAAATCAGTTTTTCCATGTAAGCTGAAAGGTGGGGAACAAGATTTAACACATTTTAATCTGAGATTTCCAATTGTCTAGATCTTAAATACTAATTTATGATCTTACCTTTTTGGAAAATTCTGCTGCTTTTTGTTCACTTTCTTCTACTTTTGCTTTGTCCACACATGAATCTAATACAATTACAAAGACAAAATTGGTTAAGGCAGTAAACACTACTAAGCAATCAACACATTTTCAAAATGCAATGAATTGCGACAGAACCAAATTTCAGAGTTTCACCTCTACATTTTTATCTTCCAGAGGTGTAAATCTTTCTTGAACTCTTCTTCCCTTTCCTAGCTCTCTTAAATTGACAATCAAATATAAAACTTCTTAGAAATATGATGATAATTCTAAATTTTTACATTTTGCTTAGAAAACTGAATTTATTTTCCAATAATTTAACTGTAACATTCTGCTATGAAATTCAGCATGAGTCAAATGATTTTTTTCATTCACTCTTTAACAAAATTTTATGAGATGATTTTCCCCCCCTTCTCATTTCCATTGACCTAGCACCATATATTTGACTTAAGATGTAAATCAATAAGGAAATTCTTCCCCTAATTAAGTTTACAACATTCGCACAGCCATCCCTTTCTGTAGTTATGCTTGAGAAAACTCCTTTCATATATGAAAGTTACATATTATGCTATTTTAAGTAAGGATTACCTTACAGGCTTTAACAGAAAATCAGAACAGATTTTTATGCAATTAATATCTACATAAAGTTGATACATAAAGTTTCAATCAATCTCAAACCATTTTACAAAGTACAGCTCTATCATTGTGCCCATTTTACAGACACTGAAACTGAGGCACAGAGAGAAAACCACTTGCCTATAGTTACCTAGGAAGCCAGTTTCTTATGCCCACTACCTTCCTCCATTATGGCTTAATGTTAATTTCCAATTAAATCTTTCCCTTTGAGTGAGTTCATGTTTACTTCAAAAGAAACACTTGAACATTCTTTCTTTATACTATTATTAGAAATGGAAATTATTACTCAAATTAAGATATGGTAGAACCAAAAAATAAGTGTTTTCCCCTACATAAACTGGTAAATAGACTCAAAAAATATGAGAGCTTACAGAAATTAATACTGTTTAATTACAGAAAGAGCAGAAGTTCTGAGATCTGTGAACTGTTTTATTGCTTAAGGTTTGAAAAAGAAAGTTTGATTTTTAGTTCACTAGTTCAATAGGAAAAAAATCAAGTAAGTGCATTAACTACTCTGAATAGACTTTAAAACTACAATATAAGACAACAGGAAAATTATCACCTTTAATTTTTTTTCATGTTAAGTCCCTAGCATTCATTTTCAAACTCAACTTACTGATAAACAGAAAAAAAAATCATAGTTACAAGAAAGCTTTAGTTTGTGATTCTTAGGCACAGTGGGAAGAGAACAAATTTTCCATTACTTTCCTGTATCCCCTGCCTAGCCTCTTAAATATTGTCCATTCACAGTCATTTCTATTATCTATTGATGTTAAGTGAGGAAAAATTAGCTCAACATGAGTAATGTGTTCTCTTGTAGACAGCAAGAAAAAAAGGAAAAGGAAGATCAGCAAGTCTCCTGCATTCTCCTATATGGCCCTAAACATGGCTTTGAGGTAGGTGGGAGAAGGTAAAACAAGGAAGGTAAAATTTCCCATATCATGGTTTCTGAGAACCAGTATATTTCTGCACAGTAATCTGTCCTAGCAACACTTCTGACAACCCCAGAATAAGGTGCAGAAGCTAGGAAATTGACAGTGGCAGTAAAAGGAGAGAAAAATAGAGCAGTTGGGTAAGAGGAGTTGTCCCCAGTTCTCCTCAAATACGACACCCCTATCAATTTCTTTACTACACGACACCTCTCTCAAAATGACAGGACTAATTTTGCAAGTGTTAATGACCATATTTTTGAATGTATGCTTTCCCCTCCTATCCATTTTTCACCTGAGAATAGCAGCACATGAATTCAGGGCCCTACTTTACCTACAGTCATGCACCTTCAGACAACTCCAGTTACTACTGAAGTTCTTCAATATGCATGTAAATGTGGGTTCTCTACTTTAGGTACACGTGTTCTACACCTACTTCCTGACAGAGGGCAAGAAAATATTTCCTAAAGCATAGGGCAAGATGGGGTAATGGAGGGTAATGGAGCAGCCACAGGTCTTGAATTCCATTTACTGCACAAAATGGGTAATTTCCCCTCTTTCTTTAATAGTGCCCCATAGATGATCCACTCCAGGCAAGTCTCAAGCAGTATGCCCCGCAAGGAGGCAGGAGGTTCAGACCAGAGGACCACAGGAGAGCGAACTGGACTCCCTGCAGCAACATCTGTTCTCGCTGCTATCACCAAGGTACAAAAATTAGAGAAAATATTGACAAAGGACCAAATTACCATTCTATCAATGTCTGCAATTGGTACATTCTTAATCAAAGCTATAGATGTAGATATTGTTCTTGTGGCATGTGGTATCACTGTCAAAGGAGGACAGAGAACACAAGTTCTATTGTAACAAATCTTAATACAACTGAAGATCCACTTTGATAACCCTAAAATTACTCAGCCCTTGTTTCTATCCACAATGTATACAAATACTCCAGTGGATTTACTATATGGTTTGGTCCCATCTAGCTAAAATGTTAATGCCCTCCTAAGATCCAGAGTATGAAGTAGAGTGGAATTTTTGACTAGTCTGATATGATTTTGGGGGGAAAATAAACAGGAGATTAATAGTTTAATTTGGTCTAAGGATGCCATTATAAAAATCTTGGCTAGGCACTGGGAGGATTTTTATTGGCAATTTTGATTTTGCTATGTACACAAACCAATGAAAAAATATTTCAATTGATGATAATAATGGAAGTTGACAAATAGGCAAAGAAAGAAAAAATTTCTTGAAAACGTATGTGAGTTTGATTTAAGGATATTTACTTTGTATACTTTGACAATTTGTGTTCTAACCAAGGCTCGACAAATTAGTTTATCTAATCGCCTGGGGTGAGTAGATTTCAGCAGGTCGCCCCGTTCACTGGCGGTGCACACATGCGCAGTGCAGGTCTGGCACATGCCTGGTGCGGGGCTGGCGAGTGGATTTCACTGCGGTTTGTCGAGCCCTGGTTATAACAGTTACAAAATTATATCGCTTTGTATTTCATCTGCCGTCATTAAATAATTGTCTACTATCCCACCTGGTCTATGTCCCCCAAAATAAACCCAAAGAGAAAATCCATCACGTGTAGCCATCAAGATCCCCACACACAGGTCACAGACATTTTTAGAACCCTTAAAGCAAAACCCCAGATGTCTGCTAGTTGAGCTGACAGAGTAACTGACTTCAGTATCTGTTCACTTCTTCCATAAGCACCAGATGACATTTTGCCAATGCTTTCAGAGTGATTTAATTCCAGGTTCTACAGGAGAATGTTTTCTAGTGTTTACACCTCCATCCTATGTTCCTCAAATGTGATCCCTTTTACCATTTTCCTTTCTGACCTGGTCCAGTCTTCAACCCTATCCCACACGCAGCTCCTATCCCCTACGGCAAATGCCTCACTCTTCTGCATTCTAGAGTCTAGTAAGGGTAGTGCTTTTACCTCTATTCCACCTGGATGTCATCAGGCAGTGGAGAATGCAAGTGAGACTAGTTCCCTGGTCTCGGTTTCAGTCCCTGATACGTTGCACAAAACCCACAGAGCTCTGGAATCAAGTCGGTCTCCACAGGCCAACAAATATTTAACTAGTTATTGATACTAAGTAGAATGGTATCAGTCTGGGGGATGCATCCCAGAATAGCTGTTAGCAAGACATTAGAACACACTCTCTCTTGGCATTTGTTAGACCCAGATGCAAATCTCCCTTCGCACTCAGGCAGAATAAAGATGTAAATCTGTCTTCCACAACCAAGTTAACATCCTAACAATTGGAAGACTAGCTATTCTGGACTATGTAGCACTTTAATGACTAACAAGATGGTTTATTAGGTGATGAGCTTTTGTGGGTCAGACCAACTTCCTCAGATCAAATTGTGGAAGAAAATTGGTATGACCATATATACCAAAGGGACACAATCAAAAAGAGTGAACACATATGAAAAGGACAAATCAAATTTCAGAACAGAGGAGGGATGGGGGGGAGAGGGAGGTAACATTTCTATAGCTATTCTGGGGTTGTCTCTATCCTTCTCATACCTCTCCCCCCCCCCTTTTTTTTGTGGAAACTAAAACATCTTTGTTTCTTACTGGTACAGAATGAAAACCAATGCCAAAAACTGAAATTTTTCACAAACTGAATTTTTTACTTTCCAGCCACCCCTAATTATAATCCAAGTAGTGCTTTGACCATTGCTGTCAATAGAAAAGCTTAACTTCCCAGCCATATCTGCCTATAGAGTCTAGAGAATAAAGTAGAGCTCTGAACGTCTAGAAAAAAAGTTGTGTTCATTCCCAAAATCACATATCAAAATTTCAAGTTCTGCTTTAGGTAACTCATCTTTACTAGTATTGTTCTAAACTACAAAGAAAACAAAGGGGACGAGTTACTTCAGGTTTACATACCAACAAGTTGAGTCAAGTCTACATCCAATCTTCCTCTACATTTAAAATCTGGGTCCATGCCACTGCAGTGTAGTACTATCTGTGAAATGCATTCTTCAATTATCTTGTAATACTGAGTTCTGATGATAGAAAAATACACATCAATGCATTCTGAATATAATGGAAGCTGTGAACATAATTTATGAAACAGAAAGAAGGCTAATTATAATTTCTAATAACTGAATTATATAGTGGCCAGCAGAAAAAAGACTGACAATAAAAGGCCTTGTTTCTACATTGTAAATTAAGCTGCTACTATCATTTTCATTAAGATATGTATAAAATAAAAATCCAGAGTTTAGATCTCTGAAAAATGAATTCATATTTTAAATCCAGCACAGCAGGTCATATGATCCATGTACTAGTTTGACTTGTTATCTGGGCTCAGATTCTAGTTTTGCAGTTAGTATCTTTCCTGCCCACCCATTTCTTCTAGCCACTGTGTCTCATTTACTCTGGTCTAAATTGTAAATTGAACAAGGGAAGAGGTCTTCCAGAAGAAAAATTGTGTCAAAATCTAATTCAAGACTAACATGATGGACTTTGATGCTTTTGTTCTTTTAATTTTTTTCTGTGTAATTTCCCAGTTTTTAAAACATTGTGTGGAACCATATGTAGTTCTGTGTTGATTATAAGCAGATTCTGAGCTCAGGTTCAGTAGATACATTTAAATAACAATACTAGTTCACTCCTGTTAGGCACACACATTTGGTATATTCCACCTGCATGGCAGCATGGCTAAAAGGATTAGACCTGGGACACTCATACTGTAATGTTTAGACAAAGTTCTACTGCAGGACTGCCAGAAGTGACTGTAGCCATCTCTTTAAATAGGGTGAATGATATATGCTTGCTGCCTAATGTAATGGGATATAAAGTCTTATTCAAAAATAAGAGCTTCTGAAGTGAACACAATAATTAACAGCAGACAGTGGAAGGTGTCCTTCTGGATCTTAGCAAGGCACACCATCCTCAAATCCAAAGGAAACAACTGCTCCCTTTCATTCTGTCATTATTCTGGAGCTTATTGCTCTGTAACTGACAAACAGGAAGCTGAACAGGGCCTGGGAGCATGATCACTGTACCAGCATGTAGAAAATCCCTAGAACTGGAACACACTCAGCCAAGATATATTAAGAAATTTTAACAGTAAGCAAACATTAACTGAGTATGTGCAAGTGGCTGATTCCAGAGTCTGAAAACTTGGCCTATTCTAGAGCAGTGGTTCTCAAAGCATGGTGCCTGGACCACTACTTGTCCACAATCATCTTGCAGGTGGGCCACCGGTTCAGCCTCTGCAGCATGGAACCTGCACTGGTGCTCCAACCCTGCAGTCCCCGCAAGACTGGAGCACCAGCACTAGCTTCCCGCTGCAGCAGGAGGGGGAGAACTTCGTGGGCTGGATCCAGCTTTCAGAAGAAGGAAGTTGTTCCATGTGCTGCCACTCTCCGTTCCCCCTACCATCTTACTGTGCCACCGCCGCCCTCATGGCTGGGGGAACAGCAGCACAGGAAACTGCTCATCTGGAGGCTTTCCCCGCTGTTTCCATTGGCCATTCTATTACCTGGGATGGCAGGAGGCACAGAGCCAGGTAAACACCCTCCCATCTCCCTCATGAGCAGTTCCCACATCTGCAGCACTTGTTATACCCCCTCTTCTGCTGAGATTCTACACCTCCACCCTCCCTCTCACCCAGATGGTCCACCTCCACCCCCTTCCGGCATCCAACCTCCTAGCAAGACCCTCCACCCCTAGCCCACTCCTGCACCCTACCTCCCTCCTAGCTTCCACCCTCACCCCCAGCCTCCGGGACAGATACACCACCCTCAGCCCACTGTTGCACCTTACCCCCACCCAGACCCTGCATGTTCAGCCCACTCCTGCGTCTGACTTCCCATCCAGACCCTCATCTCCTCATGCACCCATTTTGTCTTCATGGTTGGTCAGCTAATGCTCCATGTAAAGGTCTGCATTCAGCAGGGTGGGCTGCGGGCCAAAGTTTAGGAATTACTGCTCTAGAGGGATTACCATAAGAACAATGAAAAGCATGTTCCTGACTCCAGGCCCACAGCTCTGTTCCAACCAAGAACATATTAGAGTTTACCAAAGAAACACTCAGTCTTTTGTTTTGGTAGGTTCTAACACTGGTTTTTAAAAAAAAACCTAATTTTGCGCTAACCTGTTTCCCAGAAGTACCTAAATAATTATGCTTGAAAACTTATTTGAAAAGTCAGTGAAAGACAAAATCACACGAGGGAAAATATCAGCTTGAACAGTGGGCATTTCTCAAATTTATGAGCTGAAAACGGGCTCAATTTTGAAAATGCAGATTAACTATGATAATCTAAGGTTCACATAGTAAATTTTTAAGTTCCATGCTTGTGTTGTGATTGGTCGTCAGCCTTTGTTAGCAATAATGCAAGTATTTGACCAGTTACAACATGTTAATTTCTCAAGAACTGTACTGTGAAACACAGACTGGTCTCTATTATAACTTCAGTAATCTCTGCTGAGCAAACTCGATATTTAGAATCTTAAACTTGTTTATTAGCAACTGATGTTGTATCTGAAGTTTAGTCCATTTACCATTGAACCAGAAAAATAAATCTCAATACTAACTGAAGCAAACACTACAAAAAACGTGGAGCTAGTAAAAAGAAAAATAGTTTAGGGATTTTTTTTTCAAAAAACACTAAAAATAACTTCTCTCTCTCATCCCTACCAACCAATTCCCTGTATTTTCTCTACAGACCAAAAAAGCCCCAGTTCCTTGGAATAACTGACATGTATTTGTAGTTGTATGATTTAACAATATAAAAACACCAATTCTCCTGCCTGATTCAATATTATGCTAGGTACTTGACATATAAGTAATAATAGTGTATACTCTAAGGACACAATATACAGTTGAAAGGGGATGGAGATGTTTTGAAATAAAAACATGAACAAAAATGTATTGTGGATTTTATGGAAACAAGAACTTTTCTGCCCTGTAAATATAGAAGAGGGGAATAATTCAATGAGTTAAGAGATACAAGAAGGAACACAAAAACAAAACTAACACCATTTACTATGCTGAAACACTTCTTTAAAATATAAAATATAACTTGTGGTCAGCTGTTAACCATGCCTAGATTATAAAATAACATATGTCTAAAATCCACACTGTTAATATTTCAGCTTGCATTACCCCAAAATTTGGACACTGGATATAAAAAGCAAAAAACAGATGGAGCTCACTCTTACCGGACATAATAATCGTTCCTGACAAGTAGTAAGTGTTGCAAAATTGAGAGGAAATAGTTTTCTGAAGCAGTATCCTTTAGCATGTTATACAGCAGATGGTATACTTCATTCATGTCAGTGAAAAAAAAAATGTTAAGGAAACTTCAAAAAACCTAAATGAACATTTCCATATTGTAAGGAATACATTTGCATTGTTCTAATTACATGCTACTGACTTCTAAACAATCCCCCCTCCCTAAAAACCATTTCCATGTTTTTCAGCTACTAATAACCAAAATTATTCTACTGATCTCATCACTAAACGTAAACAAGATTGGCACAATATCTGGCAAATAAGACTCTAATCCCTCAACTCAGCATTCATGTGGACTCAAGGACCCACATACAGCCCCAATACACTCAATAAGCTTCATGCAAATCTTTCAATATACTTGTATTTGTTACAGGACCATAGCCTGAAGTATCTTCCATTTTCCCAATTAACACATACTTCCACATGAATCAAGATGAACAATGGGGACTCCCATGGGGTTCATCCCTATGGGCATGAATTGGGAAATACTGGGAGCACGTGGAGTGTTAGACAATGCTCAGGTTTGTTTGGTAGAATGTTGGAGTTACACAGATTATAGCTCCACACCTACGTCTCTGCAGCAGACAGCATCTCTAGTGATAAGTAAAGATAAGAAAGCCAATAAAGCATATCCATACTGAGAGAAGCAATGGAAGGTGGCTTGCTCAACTATCTGTCATAGTAGTTATGGAGGCCAATCTTCATTTTTGTAATTCTGTATGAACCACCTCAGTATCTCCCATAGGGCAAGGAACAATCATCTGGAGTTAAAAGAAAAATGTTCTTAACAGTGCTTTTTTTGTGACGGTACCGCTGGGAAGGGTGTACCATCACCTATTTTCCCAGCACACAGAAAAGGAATGGCATTTCCCCCATGCTTACTGGCTCCTGTTTTCCTGGGTGGGGTGGCTCCTGATGAAAGCCTGCACAGGATGCACGGTGGCTTTTTCCCCCCCCCGGCTCCCAGCGCGGTGGGGTTTATTTTGTTCAACAAGCTTGTCGTCTTCCGTTGCCTCTCCCCCCCCCCCCCAGGTCCCCCACCTTTTTTTTTTGCTCAATTTTGCCCCAGAACACGATCACCTTTTTTCTTACAAAAAAAAAAAGCACTAGTTCTTAAGCAGTTTGGGAATGGCAGTAATTTAGGCCGAGGAACCTTTGGTAGCGGCTACGTGGATTTGAACACTTTTTGGATTCGTGATTAAACTAAAATTTTCCATAAACCTGAAAATGAAATGCCTATTTCTTATCTCACACAAAGCATTATATTGGTATATCTTCAATTTATTTACCCAAGAACAGTAAAGTTGAGAATCACACCCAGAGAGCCTTTACCCACATATGCATGAAATGTGTTTATTGGCATCAACAAGAAGGGAAGGTTACTCACCCTGAGTAGTAAGTGGAGCTCTTCAAGACGTGTCCCCCTGAGTGCTCAACTTGGGTTTGTCAGTACCACTGCACACCAGATTGGTTATTCTTCGTAGCAGTCTCCTGACAGTTGAGAATGCGCCAGCGGCCATTCCCTCTGTTCCCTCTCTATGCCAGACTGTGCTCTTCCGGAGAAGAGAGAACGAGGGTGGGTGTGGAGCACCCACAGAGACACATCTTGAACTCCAGTTACTGCACAAGGTGAGTATTCTTCCCTTCTTCTTCTTCAAGGGTGGGTGCTCCGCTTAGGTGACTACATAGCAGTGGGTGCTCCGTAGTACCATGTTGAATGTTGGACAGTAATGCTTGTCCAAATCTAGTATCTGAGGCCTGAAAAGACTGGATGGCATAATGTCAGGCAAAAGTTCTAGTCGAGGCCCACATTGCCACCCTGCAAATGTCATCAAGTGGAAGACCCTTAAGGAACGTCACCATGGTAGACACAGCCCTTGTGGAGTACGGACGGCAGCTGCCTGTCCTTTACAGAATAGGCCAATCATATGAATGAGAAAATCCACTTGGATATACGTTGCTTGGAAACAGGCTGGCCCCTCATCCTGTTCATGTAGTACACAAATAATCATGGTATTCTTCAGAAGCCTTTCATATGTTGCAAGTAAAAAGCTAAAGCTCTGCAACCATCCAATGTGTACGTGGCTGCCTGGATGCTGTCTTCATGGGGTTTTGGGAAAAACACCGGTAAGTATATAGGTTCATTGCAATGAACGAAGTAGGAATCTTAGGAAGGAACTTTGGGTGGGTTCTAAGGATGACCTTGTCCTTGTGGAACACTGTGTAAGGCAGGTCCATCATGAGTGCCACTATCTCTCCTACTCTCCTGGCCGATGTAATGGTCATGAGAAAGGTCACCTTTATGGGACGGTGGGCTAGCGAGCAGGTCATGAGCACTTCAAACAGACATCTCATGATTGAGTCGAGCACCAAGTCCAGATGCCATGATGGTACTACGTCTCTATGCTGGGTATTCAGATTAAGTATGTCCTTCCAGAACTTTTTAACAGAAGGGTGGGAGAAAACAGAGTAGCCTTGTGTGGGCGGATGAATGGCTGCTATGACTGCTAGATGCACGGTGATAGAACTAACAGTGATGGAACTTGTGTATCGCAGGTGAAAGAGGTATTTCAGTATATCTAATATCCCTGTGTCATGTGGATTCTAGTCGTGGGCTAAGCTCCATGCCGCAAATCTGGACCACTTCTGCAGGTAAGTGCGTCGTGTAGTGGGCCTTCTTCAATTAACTAGTACGTCCCTGACTTGTCAGGACATGGTTTGCTCATTGCAAGCATCCACACTCAGGGGTCCAGTGTGTGAATCCAGGGATGTAGTATGCAACCCCTGTCCTGGGTCAACAGAGCTCGCACGGGCAGAAACTTGTATGGCCAGCATGTACCGAGTTGTAATATGGAGGCGTACCAGATCTGACGCAGCCAGCTGAAAGCTACAAGTAGGACTCTCACTGCCTCCCGCTTGATTTTCAAAACTGTTTGATTAGGGGGATAGGTGGGAAACCATTCGCTAGTGGGAAGTTTCAACATATGGCGAAAGCATCTCCTAGTGAGCTTGGCCTGATGCTCACTCTGGAACAATACAGGGGACATTTGGAGTTGAGATGTGTTGCAAACAAGTCCACTAAGGGATACCCCCAGGTCCAGAATATGTTGATTATAATAGAACTGTTGATTTCCCATTTGTGGTTCTGTGGAAATTGTTTGCTGAGAGCAAGTCTGCTAGTATGTTGTCCTTGCCTAGTAAAAGCATCGCTACAGGTGTGATATGGTGGATAATTCACCAGCGCCAGAATCTCAGTGCTTCCGCACACATGCTGTGTGGTCTTGCCTTCCCCCTTGCTTGTTTATGTAATATGTTGTGGCGACGATGTCCGACAATATTCTGACACCTGTTTTGTATAAGAGGAAGCAGTTGGGCACATGCCCTCCTCGCTGCTCTGAGTTCCAGCACGCTAATATGTAGTTGAGCCTCCTTGCAAGTCCATATCCCGTGAATGACAATGTCAGCCATAAGAGCTCCCTGTCCCAGTAGTGACTCATCTGTCGTAATAGTGGTGGAAGGAGGCGGCGACTGGAAGGGGAGCCTAACACAGATGTTGTTGACTTCCGTCCACCAAGTAAGGGAATCCTTGACCCATCTGGGCACATGGATTGACAAGTGGAGCGGATATCAGTATAGGGAGTGCAGCCAAGCCTAGAAAGGCCTTGTGTGAAAGCAAGCATTGGGCACTATGAACATGGACACAGACATGTGTCCTAATATCTGTAGGCATGCCCGTGCCATGGTATGTGGACAGATGCAATTACATCGCACAGTCTCGTCCAACTGTGAGTTGGTAATGAGGTGATAACTCGCACACAGTCCAGGTGTGTACCTATGAACTCCAGAGTCTGCAGCGGTGTGAGAGTGCATTTGTCCATGTTCAGTAAGAGTCCTAGGTTGTCGAACACCTGTCGTGTCGACTGCACCGAGAGTTCTGTGTCATCATGGGTGGCTGCCATGATTAAGCAATCGTCCAGATATGGAAAGATGGTTATTCTTTCCCACTGTAGGTGCACTGCTACCATGGACAGGACCTTGGAAAACACTCTGGGTGCCATGGATAATCCGAAAAGGAGTACTCTGTACTAAAAATGTAAGTCTTTGATGATGAACCTGAGGAATCGTCTGTGGGCCAAGTGGATTGAGACATGGAAATATGCATCTTTGAGGTCAATGGTAGCTAAACTTGCTCCTTTCTCCAAGGCAGGGATAATCTGGGCCAATGTAACCATCTTGAATCGTTAGTATTTGACTAATCAGTTTAGCCCCCTGAGGTCTAGGATGGCTCTCCATGCCCTCCCTCCCTGACTTCTTGGTAGTTAGAAAGTACCTGGAATAAAACCCTTTCCCTCTGTAACTGCAGGGCACCTCCTCTATATCCCCCGGTGTGAGGAGGCATTGAGTTTCTTGTAGGAGTACGAACTCGTGAGAGGGGTACCTGAAGAGGGACAGGGAAGGGGAATGGGTCAGTGGAACTGCTATGAATGGAATGCAGTAACCCGTTCATATAATTTCCAGGACCCATTGGTCCAATGTGATGGTATTCCAGGCTGAGTAAAATGCAGTGAGTCTATTTCCAACTGGTTCATCGCTTGCATTTTCCTGTCCTGGGAGATAGAGGGCTTGCATTCCCTCGACCAAAACCTCAAATGTGCTGCTGAGAGGAGTTTGTGGGGGGTCAACAATTGATCATTCGTTTGTCTGCGGCAGGTTTGTCTCGTGAGCCTCTTTTTGTCATAGGGCCTTTGTTGCTGTGCATACCCGGACGTTCTAAACCTTTGGTTGTAGTTGTACAACTTATATTGTTTCCTTCTGGCTCCAGGTTGTTGAATCCCTAACCTTCAAAGCGTCGCTCAAGAATCTTTCACCGTGTGGAGTGTCTCTACAGACAGTCAGTTCCCTTCAAACAGAAGGTCCTCAATATTCAACTGGACTTCCCTGGGGAATCCCGACAGCTGTAGCCAGGACATGTGTCTGAATACTACTGCTGAAGCCATCGACCATGCAGCTGTGTCCGCAGCATCCAACACTGCCTATAAAGCTGTTTGAGAGATCAAGGAGCCCTCTCTGATATTGGATGCAAATTGTTCTCTAATGTTCTCTGGTACATATTGAATGAAGGAGTTGAACAGTTCAAATGTGCTGTGGGAGTATTTTGCTAGCAGTGCCACATAATTTGTAATGCGTAACTGAAGTGAAGCCGAAGAGTATGCATTTTTTCCCATCAATCATTGGAAAAAATCCAGCCGTTTGATTTCCTTGTCATGACCCGGTGTCTTGAGATACTCGTGCTGTTGGCATCCTCTCTGGTTAGCTGCCTTGACCACAAAGGAGTTCAGTGCAGGGTGGGAAAATAAGAATTCCACATCAGCGGACATGACATAGTATTTTTTGTCCAGCTGCCTCAAAGTTGGGGGCACCAATGACAGAGTTTTCCAAATGGCCCTGGCAGGATCCATCAAAACTTCATTCATTGGGAGAGCCATTTTATTATGTTGAGGTGAGACGAGGATATCAGTAAGGTTATGTTTTTTCTGAGAGCTTTATGGTAACTCTCCGAAACAAATCCTGAAAGTGCCTGCAGTCATCCCCTTTGATCGGTGACATGGGCAGGCACTGGGCATCCGTCATGGAGTAGGTGGTATTAGGAGGTATAGAGGAACTCGGCACTCCCTGCTCCAGTGAGAAGTCGCTATCAGAATCTGTTCCATCCCCATCAGCTGGAAGTAGCGTGTGCACCTCAGCCAACCGAGGTATAGGGCTCTGTGCACTGCTAGGGAACTGTTAGGTCCTATGCAGTTCCCAAGGGTCCCAATATGCCTACTGTAGGGGGGTTGGAGGGAGAAATGGGGAAATCGATGGAGGTATCCACTGTGACATTTATCAAGCATGCATTTGCTGCTACCAATGCATGTCTACACGTATAGGCTCCCCCGAGGGACATCCCTCCTCATCCTTGCTGAATGCGGCTGATGTCCGTGATGCTGGCGTTGAGGAAAAGAGGGAGATCCTGGAGTGTGGCGTGCCATCAGGACCAAACAATGAGGAGTATGGTACCGACGGTATTGTAAAATTCGCCTCCATCATGAACGCCAGTAACGACATCCGAGAGGTCAGTGCTACATGGCTCCCAGCAGCTGCTTGCATATCTGCCACCAGCGCTTTAAACTATATCTGTACCGCCAGTACCAAGTATTTGCTGATACATGGCATTCCACCTCCCTGGGGCTTGCCGGTGTTCTTACTGTTCCACAGTACCACCGTTTCCACACATATCAGGTTTCTCAGGGAAGAGTCTGAGGTACATGCAACAGATCTGTGTTCCCCAGGAGGATCGCAGCTTGTCTGTGAGCCAGACCCTTTATCCCGCTTCTGTGAGCCCAGTTTGATCTTATCAGCCTGCCTGAGTTTCTTTGAAGTGCGAGACTGATACTCAGCGGGGACCCAGGAGCGTTTTGAGTTCCTCTCGGTCTCCAGGTCTCAGCCACGTCCACTCTGGAGAGTACTGCTGTAATCCCTTCCCCAACAGGATTGTCCCTGGGAGCAGGTGAACAAGGCTGTGGCTCAGCCATAGTGCAAAACAGCAGCTTTTGTTGCAGCTCCCTCACCCTCTCGGAGAGTGGGGGAGCTGTTGGAAGTGAGGACAGAGGCTCACAGGGTGATCCTTCCCTAAAGTAGCACAGACACTGTTCATGCCCATGTGCTGCTGCAATCTTAGTCCCACATCCTGAGCAACTTTTGAAACCCAGTGATGCAGGCATGTCAGGGGGAGTAGGGTGCCGGGGGAGCAGAGCACCGCGGTAGAAGCCATGCCGCTTCCCCTGCTTGTCTTTTCCTCTCTCCTGTCTACTCACTGACCATCTTCTTACTGTCTTCTCTTTCTTTTTTTTTTCCCCCCATTACAAGATGGCTGATAAGGGAGACTAAAGAAATGCGACTGATTTCGGCAGTGGTTAAGAAGGAACTGAGGGAATGGCCACCGGCACATGCTCAACTGTCAGTTGGGCAATTGCACAATAGCATAGCACACGCCGGCATCCAGAAGACTGCTACTAAGAATCACCAATCTGGTGCACAGCAGCACTGACACATCAAACTAGAGCACCCACGGCGACCCTGGAAGAAGAAAGGGGTGAGACTAGCATTAGACCCACACTTTGGAGAACAGGGTTCTGAATGCCCTCATATGACAACTTACTATAGCAGTGCAAGTCAGGTAAGATCTGTGTATAAATGTTAAAGGACATGCCTAAAGTTCAGGAATACCTACCACGTTATTACTCAGGAAGGAACTGTGGTTTTGTACAAGTGAATTCATAATCTAATAAAAGTGTAGAAGCAGTGTGGGTCAGCCTATTCTATACTGAAAACACTCATGAATACTGAAAAAATAGCATTTGCCTTTAACTGAATTACATACATAATTTTTCCTAATGTTGTATTGTGTTAGTTTAAGAATCATTACCTTACAGAGCAAAATACTGGTTTAATAAAAAGTCCTGTCTAAATGAAAGATTACTTTCCACTATGTCTTGTGAACTAATATGCATTCAAGTACATTGATATATTTATGTTAACATTAAATTTGAAAAAAAAAGTATCTGGAAATATTTAAGTGAATCATACATAACCTAGAGACCATAATTTAACTTAAGAACAAATCACTTTAATCTAAAATATTTTATTATATATTTTCTGTGAATATACATAAAAATTAATTAGTGATTTTTAAAAGGATATTCCATTTCAGCTTTGATGTCATTGAGACGATGTGACAATTCAATTGAGTCTTCTTCTTTGTTTTCATCAAACACTTTCAGCTGAATATCAAGTTCTTCATTTTCTTTTTCTTTTAGGTCCTATTTTACAAAAATCACAATATTTCAAACAGTTCCATTTCACTTTTTCAGCAAAATATTTTCCTTTAGTAAATACATTAATACAAGATCTAACTGACCAAAAGACCAATTATACTTTTTCCAACGATCAGGTTACAGAGAGAAGATATTATGGTAAAAACACTGTTTCTGTCTCACTCTATACATTTAAACAGGATATGCACTTTGCCTCAAGTTTTCAGATCAGTACCTATAAAATAACTGCTAATACATTCATTTTTAATACATTGGTTCAAGAAAGAAAACAGTATTGCATGACACCAAAAGGAAACACGCAATTAAGACAGTTATATATATTGATATGTTAACAGTTTCAAGTAAGGTAGGAACTATTGTTATTTTTCTTATATACAAACGTTGCTGCTACAGGATTAAAAAATAAAAAATAAGGTTTGGGGTGTTTTTTGTTGTTTTAAGCTTTACAATTTCCTTTTGTCTTTTGCAAGTTGGCCATACAGCAGTTGTTTTGTTAAGCACATATCAGGCATATGAAAAACTGTGTAGCTCTATGTCCTTTATGGTATTCTTGAAGCCCATAAAATAGGTTTCCCCTGAAGTTTAATTTCTACTTAATTTAGTCACCGATTTCTTTTTTATAATACGTTAATGCACATGTACCACAATGATTTAACCTTTTTTAATTCCTAACTCAAAATTTTCACAGTATATCACACTAGAGATTGTTGGGTTTAGTATCTCTTGCTTGTCTCTTACTATGTCTAAATTTAAGTTGCAGTTTTCAAAATCCATTAAATAATCAGAAGTGAGAAATATTCATAAATTGTTAAATAATAAGAGTAAAATGACCAGGCATGGAGTCTAAAAGGAAAATGTCAGCAATGTGGAGTCCACAGCTAGGCAGATGAAACAGACATGATAGATGATAATATATTTCAGTTACTACAGACATTATATAGAAAACTCAAGGCTTTGATTAAGCTATTTCACTGTAGCCATAAGGACCAACTTCTCAAATGCTCTTGTAAAAACCTTTTCTCTAATTAAGCACATACAGATATGATGTACAATTTTCAAAAGGATTTAATGACTTAGGAATCGAACTTCCTTTGGGAGTAATTTACACATACTTATTGGCTTTCAGTGAGACTTAAAGCTGATGTCCCTAAATCACTTTCTGAAACAGGACCTGGGAGTCAGAATTCTCAGAAACACACTCCAACTCCCACATATTTCCATAGAAACATATTTCATATTGCTTCTTTCAAGGTTCATAATGTCACAGCAATGATCATCTTCAAATCAGACCAAGTTTTACATGATCAGAGCAGATGATTGGTTAATCTAATTTTTTTCCTTCTGTCATTACACTAACATCTTAGATATGACTTCCCTATTTGAGAAAAATAGTATCAATTGTGTACACGTGCTCTGTTTTCTATTTCTATATTGGCTATACTAGAAGAACAGCAGTTGATAATACCTGGCAGATAAAAGCATACAGTGAAGTTATTTCAATATCATCAATGATCTTTTGAGGTCAAGGATGATCTCTTTCTCAGGTTTTATTTTTCACAACTCCTGTGGTGACTGAGGACTCTGATACTTGAGCCACAGGCTTGTTGGAAGATGCTGTAGGTGGTGCTGGAAGACAAGGTTGGGCCACAACTGCAACATGACAGTTATCTTTCCTTTCTTTTCTGGGGTTTCTGTGAGCAGGACAAGGTGGCTTTCCTTAAAAGTGGATAATCCCTCTGAGAAGTCTTCACCAGTTATCCCTATCCTGGGCTGCTGTGTCCCAGTGTATGGTGTCAGTCTCAAATCTCTTTATATTTATCCTCAGGTATCTTTAAAGAGTTTATTTGCGCCTTGCAATTTCCTTTTGTCTTTTGCAAGTTGGCCATACAGCAGTTGTTTTGTTAAGCACATATCAGGCATATGCACACAGTGCCTGCTCCACCTCTGCTTGTTGCTGGATGATGAGGGTCTTGACACTAAAGATGTTGGCCTCTGTGAGGAAACTGACATTAGCATGCCAAACCTTCCACTTGATATTGAACATATTCCAAAATAAATGTGCTGGTGCTGAAAGGTTTTTTACCTGCTCTCATTTCAAGACACACCTGAGAGGGCGACCATTAGCCCTCCCCTCTTACGTATACTGGTCCCTAACTAACCTCCCAATAGGACCTCACCATTCTCCCTCTCAATTGAGCATTAAGGATAGCCTAGAAAAGGAGCGGTTGGCTCCCTGATATACCACAGTCAGTGCAGAGAAACTTCCTATTTTCACTCCTTCAAAGGAATGCTACTTTAAAATCCTCCATCATTCAATTTTATCTCATCACTATATCCTTTCACCCACCCCAAACCTACATCGCCTGTCTCCTTTTTCATTTTTGCCCCAACTAGTCCCTCCACTCCCTCGGACCCACTGTGGGGAAAGGGAAAAAACCCACTTTAACCTTGGCCTATCTGTATGTGATGGAAAAATTCTTCCCAGTCCCCAAGAAATGAGCCTCTACCATAAATATCCTCAGCAGATCCTAACAAAACCCAGCGTATTGGGTGGGAGAGTGAGTACTGCTTCACCTGGTCCATGGAAAGATGCATTTTCCTACTCTGACATGTATCTATACAGTTCCCTGCTTCCCTACTCTTCATGGATCAGCATCCTCAAGGTAACCTGGTCTGCAGCACTAAGTGATTCCCTGGTTATCTGCATTTAAAGGAGCATCTAATTTTTTCCCACAAGCAAGCTCCTAAATTACTTAATATGCAATGAGGTAATTGATGCATAATTTTTGGCAACCCTAATATTTATATAACATTTCATGACAATACTGAACTGCAATTAAAATTAAAAATTTGGAGTAACAGGGATTTTATTTTGCTTATACAGAGGTTGATCCCTCTCTTTGTTTATTTTGTATCTCTCAACAAAGAATTGAAGGGGATAAAGATTTGCTGAAAGGGTTAAGGCCAGTAGTTCTACACCAGTGTTTTTCAACCAGTGGTACAAGTACCCTTAGGGGTACTTGAGAGAAGTCTTGGGGGTACGTCAACACAACTGACATTTGGAGAAAACTGAATTTTTGTTTTAAGTTTTACAGCGTTTTATTTTTTTTGTAGTGTTTACACCAAAAGTTTCATCACCCGCCCAGCTACGATTAAGTTGTTTAAACAAATGTGTTGCAATGCTAGAAAAAAATTGTGTGTGTGTGAAAACTGTAGGTACTAGGGGGTACTTATAATATTTTAAGGGGTACTTTATTACTTTATTTACTTTAAAAAAAGGTTGAGTTCTACACTATAATCCCTCCACACTGCGAATTTAAGTGGGTTTGTCCAAAGCAATTACATAAGCGAGGATCTGCAAGAGCCAGTATTAAGACTGGAAAGCTATGGGCCTCAGAAACAGGTTTTCTTCCCATCAAATTAATCCTACTCCTTGAAATATAAATTTCTTATTTGACACATAGGCAAGAGAAGAATTTAATATTCATCAGCCTGAGCAGATGAAAATATTTTCACCATGATGGCATTCCTTCATCTACTGTGTTTTAACTTTGCACACACTTTTATGTGGTGTCCAAAAAACCTCAGAAAATAATATTTCTCCCATGTTGCTTGCTGAGGATTGCATGGTGTGCTGAGGGGTACCGATCTTTTTTTTACCATGGATTTTACATTCAGAACACATATGCGATGTATGGTTTTTTCATTAAGATTTATTTTCAACTTATTTTTTAGATTTCTGACAGGTATTCAGATTGGCAATTACAAATTCCCTTCAGTCTCAAAAAAGTGGAGTTTTCACTCTCAGGTAGTGTAGTGTAGCATCAAGCAAACACTACGGGTTCAACCAGGGGCTTCAAAGTCACAAACAAATGCTCTATTCTCTCTCTCTCTCTCTCTCTCTCTCTCTCTCTCTCTCTCTCTCTCTCTCTCTCTCTCTCACACACACACACACACACACACACACACACACACACACTCCTTATGTTATTAAATGCAGAGACTAGTGCCTGTCTATACTAACAATCCTTCTATCACTATTGCTTGGGAAATGTGACTGATCAGTTCAAGACACATTTTTAAAACAAAATTATGGCAAGCGTAAATCAATCCTCGTGAAGAAGTCCATCAGATTACCCCCAGAAGCTGGCAACTGTCCTTGCCTCAGCTCTGGCTGAATGAGCTTTCATTTGTGCCTCTAGGTTCAGTCCTGAGGTTTAACTTCTATTCAATGCACAACATTCCCATATAAAAAAGAAAAACATTAAAATTGAAGTAGTCAAATCACCACTAATATGTAGTTTATCACACTCAAACAACAGTGTGCCACTACAAATTTGATCCAGACCTCAATTTTTGTTGTCTATGGAATGCAATATGACATTCCACATCAGTTGTCAATATCAAATCTCATAGGTACAGTAGATCCTATGGGTTTTGTATGAGATGGTATATATTATATTACTTTAATCATTAACTTCTCAGTGCATACGTAAATAGTTTCTGCATAGCTATTGCAAACGTTAAACCCTGAGATGTTCACACATTAACAATTCACATAGAAATCAAATACACTTATATTTACCCTTAAAAGCAATTGAATGTGGTTACATTTTATAAGGCGGCATACAAGTTTAACTGCAATAGTGACACATACAGTATCCCTATTTTTCAGTTTTAGAGTTTTCACACAATGTTTGTGCTTTGGAAACAACATAAAGGGATTATTTAGTATAAGCCAAATGCTACGACTTGCCCTTCTTCCGCCCCCCTCCTCCAGTTTTTGACCTACTATAACAACACTATCCTAAAAAGGGTCACATTCACAACAAGAGAGTGACTGATGCATAAGGATCTAGGTAGATTATCTATCAATAAAATAACATACATGGCAGTTTTCATTTCTTTCAATAAAAATCTTCATTAAGATCTTTTTTAAAAACAAAGCTTCAGACATCTCTATAAACACGAGACATAATACCATTATGATACCACCTTCAGAACAAAATAAGGAACTGGTGAAAATATGTATTTTAATAAATATGCAGGTGTTTCCTGTTTATAGGAGAAATCCAGAATGCCAGATGCAGAAGAATACAACATAAATAGGCACAAAGATATCCACAAGATTCTAATTTCAGAAACTCTATTCATGATGGTGAACTAATTTAAAATATCTTCTGAACACCATTCCAAGGCAATTCCTGGGTAATGTCCAATAAACTCCAAGAAGCTGCCATGCAAATCTCAGCTGGTATAAGTAGACCCGAGGCTGGATACTGACCTTTCCTCAGCTTTGGTTGAATCAGCTTTAATTTGTTCCTTTAGGATCGGTCCAAAAGAACAACACACAAATGCAGGAAACAAGTTAATTCAATATTGTTCCTTTGGAAATAAAGTCATTTCATCAGGTGGTATTAAAAGAAAAATAAATTATAGATTTTCTAAAGGGAAAATAACTTGCAAGGGAGCAGATCCAGTTTATGACATGTTTCAACTAAAATGAAAGCAGAAGAAAGACTTTGGCAGGGGGACCGATTTATTACTACAACTCTTCTCTGATATCTTTTGGAAGGACTTATGCAATATTAAACTACGCGCGAAAGGCTAAGGTGCTTGTAATGCTTAAAATTAATTACATAAAATAAAATCATGGTCATAATTTACCTATAAATAGGATTTATATATAATGGTATTGGTACCATCAGACATATTTAACATGGAGCAATACAATGTCAAATCCCTAAAAACAAACAGAAGGTGGCCAATTTTAGTAACTTAAAGTTTGATTTTAAGAGTGTGTCTAGTTCACCCACTTGAATGTTGGAGTCAAGAAACTCTTCCAGACAACACATGCATGTCCAACACTTAGCACCAGAAGATGCTATTTGACCCTGATATTCTCTATGAGTTATCATCACAGCGGAAAATAAAGGTCAACTTTAATAGAAAGGTTACTAGCTAAACCACTCTAAATAGAAAGACATTTGTATGACAACATAATTAACAATGCTTTAAAGTTAAAATATTGTTTAATCTGAAGTTAAGAGGGCTTTTTCAGGTCTGGTGTCAAGTGATGGGAGACTTTAGTCCTAATGACATCCCTTTTAATCATGTTCTGCAGAAACTAGAGCTAATTTCAGAATCTTAGTGGGAAAATAGTTAATGAACCCGTATCAATCTAACCTGCCAAGTTATGAACAAGCATCTTCATACCCAAGAGTGGTTTTAGCCTAGAAATGCTCTTTAATAAGGTATATCATGTATGTCATTGGCATACATTAAGCAATTTCAAGATAACTGATCATAACTGTAACTTACTGTTCTAGGTAGGAACAAGTTTGATCCATCAAAATTACATTAAAATCATTGTCCTTCCTGTTTAGAGCACCATGCTTTCATCTTAACAATATAAAAAGTTACACTGTGATTCCACAGTGAGATCTTTCACTAAAAATGCCACATTACTTACTCAATGACATGGAATTAAGCTATAGAAAAGTTTAATTGTATGCTCAAGGAAAGTCCCTAGTTCTCTGTTCCCTCAGTTACCCACTGGGTAGTTTCTATGTAAAAATAGCTGCCTCTTGACAACTGTTGTGTTATTACTCCAGGAAATAGTTAATTAGTTTTAAAGTAATTATGGTGATTTAAAATATTCTTAAAGTATCTAATCCTGTTATGACAACTTGTTCACTTTTGTAAAGCAAAATTATTCACTATTAGTAAATAGAATTCTCTGAGATGTGTTCCATTTCCAGTGTGCCTGTACCTCTACCAAAATCACACTATTAGACTTGACAGTTGTGAGGAAAGGAGGGCAGACTGTAGAATACATCTCAAAGAACTCAAGGTAAGTACTTGTTTTCTTTTTGAAGGCTTGTTTACATGTTCCATTTCTTGTGATATCCACATGCCATCTGATAGATAGAGGAGTGTATCACAAGCCTAAACGAAGATTGATAAAAAGACCTCTCAAACTGGGCAGCTGATGAAAACACATGAGCTCAAGAGTAACGGCTAGTCCAATTTATATAATTACTCAGAGCAAAAAACCTACACATATCAGCTATGAGCATTCCCCTAAGTGAGAGCAAAGGTCATATTTTCAGCCTCTATGATTGAGACCTAAAATGACCTGGTAGTTCTAAATTGGCCCCCTTGTAATATAGCTTCACATAATGTAACACTCCATTAGAGATTTTGAGTTGAAAGTGCCTGACCCTTGGATCTCTCAGCATTAGAAATAAATAGTGTAGGGGGACAAACTGAATTATTTTGTTCTATACAAAACGACAGAGATCAGAGGACTATTACTGTATGTAGCACAGTAAGGCTAAGTCTCAGAAGAGGAGGAAATATGGTAAGTGAATGGACTGATTTAAATGAAAAATCAGATTGGGGGACATGTTTAAGATGTGGGTGAGTGTAACTGTCGTGAAAAATCATATGTGGTTTTCCTTCATAAGAATTTGCCTAAAGTGAGGCAAACCATTTCCAGAGCTGCCTACTAGTGAGCCTAATATGATGTCTGATCCAAATTTAATGAGAAGAGAAATGTAATTCAGGAAATTAAAATTTGTAAAGCAATAGGACCTGATAAAGTGACTCAGATCTAGTTAAAACGGCATAAAACAGATGAGTCAATTCGCCATGTGGCAAGACAAGAAAACTCTTGAAAACTGGTAAAGTCACTCCTGGTTCCAATATGTAAGAAAAACTATTAAGAGATGCAATGGAACTTACCCTGAATGCTAGAATTTGGGGGGAGGAGAGGTGAAACCCCTCCTTGAAAAAGAGGAGTTCAGATTTAGGAAACAATAAGCAAGAAAAGGTTTCTCATGTTGTGCAGTAACTAAGATCCTTCGAGATGCCCAACCCTGTGGATGTGCCACTTTAGGAGTCTTGGTGCCCTGAGCTTCCAGTCAGAGACTTGTGATAGCATGACAGCAACTAGTCATGTATACGTGGCAGCCATCTCACACCACTTCACAACATCCCACACATGCAGTCAACCATCGCCCAGTTCTTTCTCTACCACAGGAGATCAAGCTGGAAATCTGAAGCAGTGGGGAAGAGGGTTGGTACTAAAGCATCCAGTGGGACAATCAGCCCAAAGAGCCTCATTTACTACAGAAGGTGAGTAACAGACTCTTCTTCAAGGAGTGTCCCTGCGGGTGACTAAAGACCCCTAAGCTGAAAAGATGTGGAGAGCACAAATAGTTCAAAGGGATCATCTGTTCCAGACCACTATTCTAGGGCATAATGTTCAGTGAAAGTATGGAGTGATGCCTAGCCAGCTTCTTTACAAATATCAACAAGAGTATCTTTGAGAAAGACTATCAAGGTGGACATGTCTCTAGTGGAGGTTGCAGATTATAATTTTGATAACATAATTGCATACAAACATAAAGGGATGCCTCCCCGATTACAGTGTACGGTTTAAGGAAGAATAGAGGTAAGGGATTGTTGAGATGGAAGGAGGAGGCAACTTGGACAAGGGATCACTTTGTCCTTGAGAAATGTGGCATAAAGTGGGTGTGCCACTAGAGCACCCAACCCCTCCTATTCTTCGTGCTGACGTAATAACTACACTACCAATGCAAGCTTCATGTCTAATTAGGTACACATAGGTTCAACAGACTCGCTCCTACGAGCACCAAGAACAAGGTTGAAATTCCACATTAGAGTCTGGCCCCTTAACAATATACCCCTGAGAAAGCAATTACTGGGGTGATAACGGATAACGTACTCTGAGCAAGCTAATGGAGAGGCCACATTTTTTTAGCCTCAAGATGGCATCAAGGATAGTGCATAACAAGGCCAACTGTGAAATTATCTGTTTCTCTCTGCACTAGATAAACAATCTTTTCCACTTGTGTGCATATGTTCTGAATGTAGACAAACGTCGGCTATTAAGTAGACTATCTTGAATTTCCTTGGAACAGCATATGTCAAGTTTTGTTATCCTTAAGATGAAGTGTTGACATGTTGGATGATGAGGCGAAGTCACAGCTATCCGGTCAAGGTATGAGAACTAATGTTTATCGGCTAAACCATCCAGATCGCCAATACATGTATACCAAAAGTCTACCACGTGGAAACAATCTCAGAAGAGTAGCCATGTTAGTCTGTAACTTTAAAAATAATGAGTAGTCCCGTGGCACCTTGGAGATTAACCAAAATATATAAAATCATGAGCTTTGGTAAGTAAAACCCACCAACCATTTGAAGATGTTTCAAATCTTTGAAAGCAAAAAAACCATGGTCAAGGTTATGTGAGTGAATAACAGGAATAACTAAAGGTAGATTATGATCTATTGCCAGCTAAATTAACAATTACAACTCAAGGTAACTTGCAATTTAGCTTTCACTTATTAGTCCTTTGAGACTTACTTGGACTGTCACTGATAAGTAAATAAGCAGGCAATGTTAAGCAACAAATCAAGGGACAGAAAGATTGGGATATAAATGGCACAGAGCTGATAAAGTGTCTACTCCCCCCCCCACCATCACTGAAGTGATTTTAAGATGTTGCTTAAATCAAATGGCAAAGCAAAGTCCAAAGTCCATATAATCACTGCACTGTATTTGGGCTATTTACAATTTATAAAATAATATTCTCACCATATCAGTGATACCCAGGAAACTAAAGGCTTGTCTACAAAGGGGGAAAAACTGGAATAGCTAGTGTGGTATAGATCATTAAACTAAGCTTCAAAAAGTTTACTCCAGAACAAGAATTGCCACATGGGGAGTTAGTGGGAAATAGTTATTTGTCCTTAAAGTCACAGGTTGCTATTTTGTACTAACTTCCTAAGAACATAAGAATGGCCGTACTGATGAATTCCTGATGAATTTCCTGTGTAGACAAGCCTTGAAAAAGTCTGAATGCTATATTTTTCAGTTCAAAATAAAAGAAAACAAAACATTATACTATTTGCAATATTTAACACTCATGTTGTGACAAACCTCCACATGCTTTATGAAATTGTCTTTTGTGTACAGATAGGCATAACTTGAGGTATTTTGTCCAAAGCATCTTCATGTAACCTATCAATTTTAATGTCACCATCTGCTGGATCTGTATAACTTATTTGGTGTATGAATCACTCTTTTATATAAGTTAGAGATATGGAGTAGGAAACGGTTTATGGTTTTAAGTGTGCAAGTGAAAGCCATCAAGGGTGCTTCCTATGCTTGGGACACCTCAATGTCTCGGTCATCACCTGTAAAAAGCCTCCTTTGTCCTTTAAGTCTAAGTAGTGGTTGGTCTTGGGAAGACATGTGACCACAGGAGGGTGGAATGTAGAAACCAAGATATGAAACCTTTTTATGTCTATAGCTAGACTGAGCTCATTTTGTGCCTTAACCTTTCTAATTTTGACCCTACATACTTGAGTTATTTATATTCATCCTTTGTACTATGACCAAGTTTCTACTTTTTATAAGGCTCCTTTTTTGATTTTTAGGTTGTTCAAGATCTCTAGGTTAAGCCAAGATGGTTTCCTTCAACACTTCTTTACACAGTAGAATAGTATGGTTTTGCACCCTTAAGAATGTCCCTTTGAGAAACTGCCAACTGTCTTCAATTGTTCTTCTCAGTCTTGTTTCCCACAGGACCTTACCTACCACTCCCTGAGTTTACTGACATCTATCCTCTCTCTTTGGTTTGCTGTTCTCCCTCCTACCATTTCTTAGAATCATTAAATCTATTATTTTATTATCACTTTCACACAAGTTGCCTTCCACTTTCAAATTCTCAACCAGTTCCTCCCAATTTGTTAAAAATCACATCTACAATAGCCCCCCTCCTTGGAGCTTTCCCCACCTTCTTAAAATAAAGGAAGCGTGGCCACATGTCTCTGTAGATCCAACCACAGGTTGGGCTTACAGGAAAAACAAACTCATTTAAAGATCATTGTCTTGAGCACTAGACCATTATGTTTCTGGATTATCAGTAATGGCCCTCATGAGCACATTCAGAATTATGAACAGATACACATTTCAAATTTCTAACTTCAAGAATGATGAATGCACAGAAAGAGAATATACACATTCAACAGATTAGAAAGTTAAAAATGATGCATTATATGGTGCATTTTGCCTAAAGCATCTTCAAGTTATTCATATTTATAATCCAATTTTCAGAAAGCATGGGGGCATGACGGCCAAAAAAACAAAATCTCTCTCAGTGGAGCAGCTTATAGGAAAAAATATAGTATACTGAGTATTTAACTTTTTGTAAACTGAAAAAAATTAGAAAAACTGAGCGGTTGTGTGTTATCCATCTAAATAAAATAAGAATAGTGGTATTAAAAAAAATCAGATAATATCTTGGACTTGAGTATAAGAACAGAAGCTGTAGATCCGTGGTCCCCAACATGGCGCCCGCAGGGGCATTTCAATGCGCCCGCCAGGTGCTTGGGGCTGGCCTGGCCCCGGGCACATGGCGCACGGGCGCTTGCGGGGGGGGGGGGGGGAGAGAGCGCGCTTGGCGGGGGGAGCACCGGCCCCGGGCGCGCGGCACTCGGCGGGGGCATTTCAATGCGCCTGTCAGGTGCTCGGGGCTGGCCTGGCCCCGGGCACATGGCGCACGGGCGCTTGCGGGGGGGGGGGGGGGAGAAAGCGCGCTTGGCGGGGGGAGCACCGGCCCCGGGCGCGCGGCGGGGGGGGAGCGCCGGCCCCGGGCGCACGGCACTCGGCGGGGGCATTTCAATGCGCCTGTCAGGTGCTTGGGGCTGCCTTGGCCCCGGGCACATGGCGCACGGGCGCTTGCGGGGGGTGGGGGGGAGTGCGCTTGGCGGGGGGAGCGCCGGTCCCGGGCGCGTGGCACTCGGCGGGGGCATTTCAATGCGCCCGCCAGGTGCTCGGGGCTGGCTTGGCCCCGGGCACATGGCGCACGGGCGCTTACGGGGGGGGGGGAGCGCGCTTGGCAGGGGGAGCGCCGGCCCCGGGCGCGCGGCACTCGGCTGGGGGGGGGGGGGAGCGCCGGGCGCGCGGCACTCGGCGGGGGGGGGGAGCGCCGGGTGCGCGGCGCTTGGCGGGGGGGGGGAGCGCTGGCCCCGGGCGCGCGGCCCTTGGAGGGGGCCCTGCCCCCGGGCGCGCAGCTAGGAGGGGACCGCCCCGGGCATGTGGCAAGGGGGGGGCCGCCCCCGGGCGCGCAAGTGTCCCCGCCCTCTGGCGCCCGGCGGGCAAACGGCCACGCCCCCTGGCGCCCGGCAACCTCAAAAGGTTGGGGACTACTGCTGTAGATCAAAGCTCTTAATTAACCCAAGAATGAGATGTGAATAGTGATCCAAAATCTCAGATCTTAGCAATTGACATGCTCCGTTACTGGTGCTAAGAGTAATACAGGAACTTGATGAAGTTAGATTATTGGGCCTCTTGCTGCAGTGGTTATCAAGTTCTGCTGTTAGTGTCAGAAGCAGCAGGACACTGCACCTGTATCCACTTACACAGCATAGCAGGCATTTCTAAAAGAAATAGCATTAGAAATCCGGAGCATGACAGACTTAACACTCACATCACTGGACTAACTACCACCCCTACAAGTAACATTTTTGTTTGACTCCCTCCCCATCCTCTTTTTTTTTTTTTAAATGTAGCCGTTTTTTCTGGACCAGCAGCTCTAGACTCAACCCTAATTTGGCATTCCAAAGCCACATGTATCCCAAAGAAAGTACTTCTGGTTAACGCTGAGTACTATCATGAATATCCTTGCTCTCAGTTTCTGGCACACCGTAAATAGAACAAAACTCCCTACGTCATGAAGGGCATCTGACACCCTTTCTCCCATTCTGTATATAATATAGTGGAGTAACATTGTGCTGCGATTGTAATGCAGCACCGAAGTAAACTGTGGCATACCAAAGATTAACAATCAAAGTCCAATAAAAAAAATGACAGGATTTTAGACAAAGGTATTTGATTATCATATATTATTCCATTACTAAAAAAACAGTACCGCAAGGAAGCAGACACATGAACACTATGATTCCCTCCAGTTACTAAATATAGTTTGCATCTTCATCCTAGGAATAACTGTATTGTTAGTAATCTGACATATATATGATAATCAAGTATTTAAATGGCTGACTTTTTTCATTTATGTTTATCTGGTCAGAGATTAAGAAAAGCAAAGAACTGGGATTCTACAGAATTGCAGAAATACATTTTTAAATGGAAAGCAGATCTATGACTATCTGATTTACAACTTACCACTGAAGTTCATTTGACGAATAACAAATTATTTTTCTGCACACCGAAAATGAAGTCAGTTAGGATTGTCACAGTAACTGACCAATTCATTTCTAAATGCGTTCTTCTGATATGCAAAAGCAAGAAAGTAACATTCCTAAAGCAACTCTGCTCACTGCTTTTTTAATATAAACTTTTATTGTATGCAAAATAAAATTATGAATAACTATTATAATATTACCAAGTATTATAATTAATACAAGCAAAACATAACTAAAATCTTAAGCAGGATGTAGAATGAAAATGGATTTGGCTGGTAGGTGATTACTCACCTTTTCATTATCTGGCAATCGAATGAAGAATTAAATTAAACTAAGCTGCCTCATGCAAGTTTATTTTTGTTTTAGAACACTATACTTAAGTTACTAATCATTATTTTAATTTCTACAGTAAATATATGCAAACAACTTACTGGCAATATTTTCTTCAGTCCACAGCGCAGGAATTCATTTCTCAAGTGTATCCTAAAATCAAGATCTTCTGGAGAAGTGACAAGGGCATTTATAAACTGCATGCAGGCCACCTGTAATTAGAAATATTAACTTACTAAAAATATCTCTCTCAGCATAGACAATTTCTACGTAAACAAATACATCCTGCTTTTAATAATTTTCTAAATATTTAATCAAATATAATGCAATATAGGAAACAACAATTAAAGACAATTCTCATCATACTGCCAAACAAAAGTCTGGGACCGATAGTATTTAAAATCCAGTATTACCTATTTTACAATGGGTAAAAATTTTGTTCATAAGTAACGAATGTGCAAGATCTGCATTTGAATTGACAAGTATCAAAAGGTTTCATTTTAAGCTTAATGTTTTCATGAATCTTTGGCAAGAAGTTTACAGTGTCTGGATTTTTTTGTTTGGATGTGTTATTTTTAATTAATTCTTTAATAAAGGCAATGAGATTTGTTTTTTCCCTCCACAGTGGATATCTATTATTTTTTAAAATTCTCTGTGAGGTATTTATGGAACATTTCAACAAGATGGCAATAGATACTTGAGGTTTATATATATAAATATTACAGTTCATATCTTGTAGTGTATTTGCTAAAATTTAGAACAAATTTGTCATTTACTGTAATTTAGGGTAGCTTCTAAAAAATGTTTAACAAAATATTACCCAAAGTCAACATATAACCTGGCACCTTTTCTATTTATCTCCATATAATATTCATAATGTCGCCAAAATACACAAATGTTTTGACTGCTGGTTAAAGTGTTTTTTTCCCATTTGCTTTTCAGGAAAAGTGATAGCCATTTTTACATTAGTGAAGGAAATTCAGAGGAGCGTATTATAATGGCTGTAACAACTGAACAGATACAAGGAATAGCAAATATTGTTTCATTTGCTTTGGTCATTAAGTATGATCAACACAAACAATTATATTACTAATAAAGAGTTCAGGTTTTTGTTTCTGATAATGATATCCAAACTGGAGGACTTGCTTCATGTTCCTAGTATTTTTGTGATAAATTAGAGATTAGAAGACAATCAACAAAATGCTAATTGCCAGGTGTCTTTTGAATTACTCCTGCACAGCATTTCAGCAAATGCTTGAAGTCTCAGGCAACTGACTAACAGTCTAATTGAACAGCTGTGCATTTTAATTGATTTATTTTAAAACAGGCAGACAATAATGCAACGCCAAACGTGCTGCTACACATTAAAAGACTGCAAAGGGACTCCTGGGAAATTCCAGGTTTGGTGAAAGATGCTAACTACAAGAGAAAGCAGAACCAACATAAGAATCAATAGTAGCCAGAGAAGAAAAATAAGCAACAGATGAAAAATACACTTTCAGTTTTAATCACCATCATCATTTAGTTTTAATCAAACACCTTAAGGAGCGTGCTAAATTTGTACTGAAAAGCACTTGGAGCAGTACAACCTTCTATACAGCTGTAGGGAGGTGGTAGAGGCTATAGATACTGTACAAGCAGATAACTACATTATCATTGTGTTTGCTTGATTGATCCTTGTTATGTTACAACTATGATATGACTGTACAAGCCAAAGTACATGTCCAATCTGAAATTAATAGAGAGAAAAGGTGCCATCTGCTATGATTGCTTTTGCCAGAAGAAATTCTGGCTTAATGGCTTGTGTTAGTGCATTACAAGTAAAGAGAACATTTTCGTCAGAAACAAGTTAATGAGTCTTGCAGTTGTACCTTTGCTTAAGTATACATATTTGGATCAAAAAGATAATAACATGGGAAAAAATGAACATTCTTTGTAACACCCTGTATGATTGACTGTAGTACAAAGTAGTACTTGCATTATAGAATATTCACGTAATGAAACTAGGTGAGTTTCTCCAGAAAGCAAAATAAAATTATTGTTATTATTACTACTACTACATGTGCCTTGGAATATTTTGAAATATTAACCATTATAAAAAAGTACAGCTAGGAAATATTGATTTAACAATTTTCATTTAGGTGGTTTTATGTTCAGACATGTCCACCAATACATGATAAACTGCCATCTAAACTGAATTACCTTACCTGCAGTCTTTCATGAAACAGCCATAAAGGCAGAGAGCATATCCATATTTAATTATCATGTGAGACCAAACAAAAATGGCTGTAGGACTTTCCTATGTCTTTTCCAATTTAGCATGCTTTATGGTAAATAGTGGGTGTTAAAAAAAAAAACTATCTGAAAGGACTCTAGTCAAACAAAGATTTTGGTGCTTTCTGATTTGAAAAATGAAAAATAAAACCCATAATTCTCCAACCCCAATTCTACTTTAGCACATAGGTTCTCATTCCGAAGTCATCCCCTCCTCCCCCCCCCCCCCCAAATAAATTTCATTTACATTTGAATTCTAGAAATGAAAAAGAAATGCATACTACACAGGACTTTGCATCCACTTTGTCTTCATAAAATACCTTTGGAGTCATATAATTTTTTGTACGTTCCAAGTTATAAAATGCTTCCCCTGGATGTTCAGAAGCATCAAAAGGGGAAAGAAACTATATGGTGGCACACAAACACTGGTGTATGCAGCCGAGTGGCATCTTACCATGGCACATATAGTGCTTCTGGCACAAAAACCCACCTTCCTCAATGGGGTGAAAATCAAAGCCTAATGAGTCATGAGTAGCTGTTAAAAATGGATGCTGACTAAGCAGCAAGTGCTAGCCAGCAACATTTAGAGAGAACATGTTGTTCTTGGTAACAAGTAGTTAAAAAATAAGTGCAATAAAGCATGGGGGTGGCCTCACATGGGACATCCTACCTAATGATGGCAGTATCGACCTGGCCCCAGATAAACTCTGTAGCATATCTGGACACTTGCCACCGCATACACTATTTTCATGTTTGGCAGTAATGGCAAGAATTTCACCTTAAGTACATATCTACATGTAATTATATCTATAGACTGATATAACAATTGAACGGAAAACTATCACTCATCCTGTACATTTGTGTAACAGAAATGTTAACAAATTAAAGTTCAAGACACACTGAAGTCCCAGGAGAAACTAATCAAAGTAAGTGCTTAATGTTAACCTTCTAAAGCCACAAATGCTTGTGCGTAAGTCAATTCAGTATTTAATTTTCTTTACGTGTGGGCTTAAAAATGCTTAAAATGAATGATCTTCCGTGATTCTGAACATGGTTTTAATGCTCTTCCCAAGTAAAGAGAATTTGCATTACTTATAAAAATGCATGTTTTAAATTCTGACAGCAAAAACATTTGGAAGCTTGATATGCATAATCGCTAAAGAGAGTGTGTGTGTGTGTGTGTAATTTATGTAGCTTTGAGCACCACTATTGTTTTTATTCAACAAGGAAATAGGATAGCTTTGCAGCATGACCTTAGCCTTTAAAGATCATAATCATTCTTTCAATTCTTCTACAGCACAACTAACTTTTCATATTCTTGTGTAAAGATTACAGAAGTTATTGGTCATAGGGCCTTCGCCTTTCAGTGGAAAGGTCATGCACTCAATCATTACCTTACCGACAAAAGGATTTGCCTTCATCCCTCTGTCATGATTCAGAGCTTACACAAAATGTGGACAAAATCCCGCACTCAACAGATACACTAGCTGGACCTCTTTGAGGATTTTGACTTTTAACCTCTAAACCTCCAGAAATTATTCAGTTACTAAACTGGTATTTTTCTTTACAAGAAACTATACAAATGTCATTGACCTTCTGTGTTATGTGTATCCATATACGTATATAGTAGGGATGTAGTCAAGTTAACTACTCGCATTTCCTTCTCTCATTCCTGCCTCTGCTCAACTCAGTGCTAGCTCACACTGGGCCTGGGACCTACCCATACAGCTGCTCCTTGAGTTATGACCACCACCACTTACGACCATCCGCACTTACGACCAAAGCGGTCGTAAATGCAGATCCAAGTTACGAACGGCAATCCGCACTTACGAACAGCGCGGTTGCCATGTAACTCTATGGGATCCGAGTTACGAACACTTTGAGTTACGGACCAAGTTTTGGTCCATAACTTGTTTGTAACTCAGGGAGCTGCAATCTGAAGTTTAAATGTACTAAAAGACAAGCAGGTAGGTAGCCCAGCTCTTAGAACATTTAACCTGCAGACTGCAATTGGGGAAGGTTCTGGACCCAGCATGAGCCAGGACTGAGCAAGCCCAGCTCAATCCTGGCTCATGCCAGGTCTGGGAGCTACCCCCCTGTGGCTCTGCAACTTCCCACGCTGAGGCTCTGCCTGTCCGGCTCTTACTACATTTAAACTGCAGAGTCACAGTTTGGGTAGCTCCCAGACCTGGAACGAACTGGGACTAAGCACTTCTTAACTGATCAGCTAATTGTGTAGTTGATAAAAATACTTATCTACTACGCAATTAGTGAATTACCAGCCTCTTAACATCCATAATATATAGAAGAAAAGCTTTATCATAAAAGTAAAAGGCATTTGCAAATGTAATATTGCATTCAACACAGCTAAGGAAACTCTTGTCCTTCAAAAGTCTTTTAATTACCAATTTATTTGGATGGTTAAAAACAAACATATTTGAAGACTGATGAGATTTTCCAAAATTAACTACCACTTTATCAAGTTATGAGAAATCTGCATATTCACAACCGTGAAAAGGCACATTTTTTACATCTTTTTATATTTTTATAAATTGGCCTATTATGATGGTCAGTGAATATGTTCAATTCATCATATGTGATACTGTATACATGAAAATCCTTAGCAGTGAAAATGTGGTTTGATAGTTTTCAGGGTGACAGAGGAAAGCGACTTCTGAAATAGTGGATTGTTTAATTTATTCTTTAAATTTACTAAAACAATCATCTCCTCTCCAATTTAACGATATCCCATCTGGCTGAGGAATATGAAGGCATCTTGCCATCAACACACCTTTCTGAACATTGAAAGAGGTGGTCACGTAAAAAAAATTTAAGTGAATGACACAGACATTGAGGTAGATAGCCACCACAAGCCCCAGGGCAAGGTGTAGAGGTAGCCCCAGAACCATGCCCGTGGAACGGACAGGGGCAGCCAGCCTCAGCATTGCCCAGGCTCATACCACACATTTCCCGCACACATGCAGCCCTCAGATAGTGATTTCATGCGGTTAGGGCTCCAGCCACCAATGCTCCAGTAGCAGCTGCCGTCTCCACTTCCTTCCCCCGCAGACAGGCCTGGACACAGATACCCACTGCAAGCATTTACTTTTACGTAAGGCTAAATCATAATAGAAGCTAAATCCCTCAAGCCTGTGTGAACACAAACCTCTTCAACAGAGGCTGCACTGAAATCACTTTATGTCTTTCATATATCTTATTTTACTTTCTTCTTAGGATTTGCTATGAAATCCCAGGCCAGCACTTTAAACAAAATTGTAAAAAACTAGTGGTTTATAGGCTTAGCATTTCCATGCATTGTATTTCAGAATCTTAAAAAAATTCCTAAACCAATATTGCATGTCCTGGGTCAGAAAGCAAATCTGCATATAAAATAAATGCAGAATAAGTTTCAGTGAGTTCTGGCATTACAGAATGCATCTCCTCTCCTCCGCTCCCCCCCCCCCCAACTCCCATAAGACACCCCAAAACTTCAAATAGTTTTAGTGGACTCTGTCTCTCAGAGACGGTCACAGACTAATTTTCTAAGAAACTTAACTTCACATTTTCAAATCAATAAGACTGTGCTTAACATTTGTATATATACACATCTTTTACAAAACTATATTCACTACCACTGCACTAGATTTAATTATATTTGCAAACACACTTTATGAAAGGGTGAATATTTAAATAGTAATGGCTCAGCTAGTAGCATATTCAAGTCTATCTATATGAGATGCAGAGAAGCTATAAAATAATTTTCAGTGCTTCTACTGTTTTGATGCAACAGTTGTTGCAGTGACACTTCTAAGGGCCATGGGAAACATAACTTTATTTCTAATAACTTTCATCTCCAGAAGAGACAATTTGAGAAATTCAAATCTAGCTATGGGTAAAGGAAAAGAGCTACTGTGTGTGAAATTTCCAGTTGAGAATCCTGGATCACTTTGCCAGACTAGCCAGTCACCTTAAGTATATCACTCTTCTTTCCAAAGATGACCCTGGAACTCAGCATGCAGTATTGGTAAAGGAAATTTTCTGAAACAAAATTGCAGGTATGGCTGGTGTTTCAAAGAGGGCACACAAGGCAAAATAAGTATCAGAGGAGTAGCCGTGTTTGTCGCTTTTGCAGATCCAGACTAAGAGGCCTGTAGCACATTATAGACTAACAGATGTATTTGAGCATAGGCTTTCGTGGGCAAAGACATGCATCTGATGAAGTGGGTCTTTGCCCACGAAAGCTTATGCTCCAATACATCTGTTAGTCTATAAGGTGCTACAGGACTCTGTCACTTTGAAGCCAAAATAAGTCTTAAATCAAACAAGTGAGCAACTTATTCTAGGAAATGGCTAACAACACTCAGCAGATAAACTCATCCTGGAGCTGGATGGTGGAAAAATATAATATCCTGGAAATGGCTGTCCTCCAAATCTATGGGACCAGGAATGGATTGGATTTCTATATCTACTTAACCGTAAAACTGATTTTATAGTACTATAGAATACATGTCACAGTATCTAAAGCATATGTTGTGACAGACATGAAACTGCTATCTAGGAAATACTAGTCTTTAATTTTCTCAATACAACATGTGACCTGGCCAGTAAGATAAGCACCATATATTAGGTTATTGTCTATTTTTATTGAGAGCTGGCAGGAAAATCATTAGGAAAGCAGCACATGACTCTAAATAAGTAGTCTCCACACACACACACACACACACACACACACACACACACACACACACACACACACACACACACAACAACAACAACAACAACAAAATGGGGCAACTAAAAGACAATGGAGAAACTTAGTAATTTCAAGTATCCTATGTCCAGTCTCAAATGGAGGTATAAGCTTTGTTTTGCCAATGCTGAGAGCTAACAGTGTATAGCCTCATCAGAGAACTGGAGAATCATACCATTTCATCTTAAGAATGAGGAATACTTAAGGCCTGAAAGCTAACTGGGGGTGCAGATGAAGACACCACAAGAAATCAGTGGATCCATTTTACCTAGAAATTGTGATGGAGTGCTAAAAGCATTTTCTATGGATAAAGAAAGAGAGAAGTGTGACTAATAGGACATCAAACGTAATGAAAAATGGACATGTTCTTTGGACTTTACACATCTCAGGCACTGCAATTTCTCAAATTCTGTCATTAGCCAAAGGCTGTCAGGGAATCAGTTAGTCCTTGAAAAACAAGAGTAGACTAATTTTTAATGGAAAGTTCTCTTCTAATTCACTTAAACCAGTGTCCAGCAAGCTGATATGAACATAACTACAGCAGAAAAGGAGTGGCAAGGTAATACGTGGTCTGACATGAATCTACCATAGGCCTTCCAATTATGAGTAGATGAGCATTTAAAAAAATGTAAACAAGAAATGGATTTTTAACTTAAGAAACAAGCAAAAAGATGGGAGGGATGGAGACTGACAGACATCCTTTATTCACAATAAAGAATGAAAAGGGTACAACTAGTTTTTAATGGGTGTTGGCCCATACAAGAGTCTAGAAATTTTAGAAAGCCTAGAAATGGTTTCCTACAATCACTAGAAAAAGAATACGTTCATCTGACTGTGAGGCATAGCTCAGAGAGCATTGGAGTGCGAGTCTCAAGACCTTGGCTCTACTCCCGGCTCAAACACTGGACTTCTAAAAAATAAATTATAAAATCTAATTTAATCAAATCTAATCACTATCTGAGCCTCAGATTCCCCATCTGTAATATGGGAAGAAGGTCCATTTTCCTTTCTAAAGTGCTATTATTCTAAGCATTACAGGCATTTAATATTTAAAAACACTTTTCACACACAAATAAAAAGCTTCTCTCTCTTTTTATGGTACTCAGACCTTGAAGTCTTTACTTAGCCAAAACACAAACTGATTTCAATTATCATCTTCATATTAAAAACACAGATTTCTAACACAAGCGAACCATTAGCATTCAATTCCAGCTAATCTACAATTTCTTGGAATTAATTATATTTTTAAATAAAAAGCAAACAAAAATTCTTTTCAGCACATCTGTTGGTATATAGGAGATATACCATGCTAAAATCCAATATTAGCGAATAATTTTGAGGTCTATATTCCCCACAACTGCCATGATTACAGAGAATGTTAATAAAACAATGTCTAATACAACCCATTAATTATTATATGTATGCAAGGCTCTTCAAATATTTCTACTGAATTGAAGTCTTCTTGATTTTGTATTCATAAATGCTAAATGCAGAAATTTTGCCTCTGAGTTGGTCTACCTAATTACCTTAGACAATGTTTCACTGAGATTTATGAAGGCATACATTTATATAGCAAAACAATTGAAAGATGCTAAAACAGGTGAGCTGCTTCCATTCTGTTACCATTTTTATGATATTTAGACATCAGAAAATTAGATCATGTTCAAGATCCAGGAAACCTACCTGCAATTGCAAAGCTTCATGATTCTCCAATCCTTCCACAATTGGAGAAAACCGTTCTCTGTTATCTCTCTCAGCTGCAGTCGTTATAGCGCCTAACAGTTTGTCCAAACTGAAAGAGTGAGAGAGATTCAAATTAACAGGCAATTTGCCAAAGAGCTACTTTTCCAGTCTTCCTCTTCAAATATCCATTAAATCACTTTCCATCCTCACAAAAATGTATCTGAATAAAAGTTTCAAATTACTTCAGACTACCTAAAACACTTCAAACTGAAAATTCTATCACAACATCTGGGAAATCTATTAAAGAATTTTGTTTAGTTTTTTAATTAATTAGTCTTCCTGGCTAAAAATCACACAAATTCAGAGAAAAATCTAAATATTTTGTATATTTTATAATTTAAAAATACTAGTGCCATTTTTGACTGGATATATATGTATAATTTTTGTTATTTAGCAGCTCACTAGGACACATCTAAACCTAAATATGTTTTTGTTTTTGATATTTAGGTCCTTTCCATGTAATTATTTGATAAGGGATCCTATCAAAGGCATTTAAAAAAAAAACACAAGTTAACTATTGGGTCCATTTTGTTACTTATCTCACAATTTTTGGAACTATTCTAACAAGTTAAGAAATATAATTTACTCCCATAAAAACACAGGAGCTCTTCTACTCTATTCTTACATTGGCTATCAGTTTCACTGGAACTGAGAACTGACTCACCAGTCAATAACTCAATGTGCCTACCACAGCAATTTCAAGGTTGGCAGCACATAGAGACTTTCCATTTACTCATGGAGTGCTGTATATCAGAATAAAAACCAAATATTAAACAGTTCACACATGTCATACTCTGGATCAAGTCAAATGTGGATTATCAAGAACAATGGACTAAAAATCAATTTTACACAAAAACCATTTTGAGTCACTTAGTAAATTAGACCAGTGTTCTTATTTTAGTGATATTTGATCTGGCCCATGAAAGCTCATCACCTGATAAACCATCTTGTTAGTCTTTAAAGTGCTACATAGTCCCATATTTTAGTATGAAGGATATACTTTTAATATATGAACTGTTACAATAGACTTATCATAACATTAAATGGACAGAATCAAATAGGTAACGCATTTCTTTTCACCTAAACTAAAAACACTATAAGAGAGGAAAAGGTTATTGATGACATTTTTAAAATGAATGACTTAACTTACCTAATCACCGGCTGTCAGTTTATCCCATTTTATATTATTACAGAAGAAACCAAAGATTAACACAACAGCCTATAACTTGGAAAGCTAATCTGAAGGTTGGCAAGTGCCTTCTCATACCAAAACAAGAGTAATTCAGGAATAGATAAAAGGAAATAACTCTAGTTAGTTATTTTCTCCAACACGATGTGTATCTCCAACATATTACTTACATATTTTCCTCTCCAACAATACAAATGGCAGAAAGTATTTTTACTGTTTCCGTCATCATGCTTGCTTGCTTTGGATCAATTGCTCTTGCTAGTAATAAAAGGCTTCTTTCATCTCCTAGAATCCTTTGCAATCCATACTTTAAGAAGAGAGACAGAACAATGAGTTCTTCATGACAAGGTTATTCATACACATATAACCTGGACATAAGAGTACTTTTTTCAAGTATTTTCAATTCAATGGGAAATGCGGTTCAGAACACTAACAGCTTTATTGCTTGTGGGCCAAATTCATCTTTTAAACTATAATCTTTCTGAAAAAGACAAATCTTCTTAATTCAGATATACCAAAGACAATGGGCATTTCAATTAAGAGGTTCCACCACTTATTTCCCCTCCTACTACATCCAAGGACTGAAAGTTTTACCAATACATTCAGCTAAGTAACATAAATAAAGCTAAATAACAATAAATTGCTACATTTAAGATGAAACTGCAAACTGAAACCCATTAAGGGAATATTTTGCAGTTTCCTGTAAGATTAGAAGTCATTCAATCTCCTAATAATGCAACTTTCAAATAATAGCTCTCACAAATAAAACTTTTCATAGATGTGAATCTTTGAAACTAACTTCAGTCAGATTCCCCTTTAACTGGTTAACATCTGGAAACATAATATCTAGGTATTCCCTTTATAGGGGCTGACATCATGGGTGCTCTGGGGCTGGAGGACCCATGGTGAAAAGTTATCTGGCCAAGGTCCCCCTCTACTTCCCTCGACTCCCAATGGCCCTACCGACCCACTCCTCCAAGCACCTCCATCCCACTTCAAAACAGCTGTTTCACAGCATTCAGGACACTCCAGGAGGGAGTGGGCAAAGTGGGGAAGCAGCACATTCAGGGGAGGAGACAGGAAAGATGCAGAGTGAGGTCACGATGTCAGAAGAAGGGATGGAGTACAGACAAGGTTGGGAGCTTACTTTCTACCGGCTAGAGGCAAAGTTGACGTCTATTATGTTCCCTTAAATTTAGTATCTTTTTTAAGGTTTTTTAAGGTTACATGCTGAATGTAAAATTAACATATTTTGTGGTCAATTCAGCAACCATGAAAATCTAAACATGCATTTGCCTTACTAAGCACAAAACTTAGGATTGACTGTAGAGACCCATGCCTGACTAGATCATCTGTCTTATGAATATTAAGCATTTATCTATTCTCTTTTATATTAGTCTAGCCTTCTCTTTCTATAGAATAACAAAAAAAGTTCACAACTATCTCTCAAAGTAGCTTTATAAGACAGTTACCTTTTTTCGTAACTGGTGTTCTTCATGATATGTTGCTCAGACCCATTCCTCATTAGGTATGCATGTTTGCTATGAGCACAGCTGTTAGAATTTTTTCCTCTGGGATCATTTGTAGGCAAGTGGTTCTGGTGGTCCCGGGGGGGAGGGGGTGCTACCATGATGCAGTAGAAGGGGCCACCTTAGTTCCTTCTTCTCATAAGGAACTACTCTAAGAATGGGGATGGGCAAGTTGTAGAATGGACATAAGAAACACATCTTGAAGAACATCAGGTATGAAAAAAGGTAACTGTCTTTTCTTCTTCCAGAGATTACTCATGTCCATCCCACATTAGGTGACTACCCACAGTACCCAAAGAGTTGACTGCAGCACAGCACAGCCAAACCCAGTCTAACTTGCTATGGGAGGGTGTTTTGAGTTGTAAATGTGTGTGCGGGGGGAGAAACATTACCAATTCATAACTGGTCCGAACACAAGGTAATCCAGTTGGCCAATGCTGTGTGGACACTGGCAGGCCCTACATCCTGTCAGCTGTAGTAACAAAAAGCCTACATTCCAGGTCAAATACCAAGGCCCTCTGAACATCCACCATGTGCTGCCACCTCTCTTCCTCTGACTGAGGTTTCGGGCAGAATGCAGGTAAGATGATAGGCTGGCTCATCATGCAGAACAAAGTAACCATCTTCAGCAGGAGTGCCAGGTGCTAGACAGACCTTGTCCTTGACAAAACTGTCTACAGGGGATCCAAGGTTAGAACCTGAATTTCCAAAGCACACATTGCTGATGTCACCACAACCAAACACATCACCTTCCTGGACAAATTGGAAAGGAAGCAGGCTCCAAGTGACATGAAGGGTGCCAGCCATCATCCTTGCAGCCATACTGTCAGTTGTGGTGCTAAGGGCTAGGGCATTCTGCACTTGCCCAGGCAGTGGGGACGCTTCCTCTGTGCTGCATGCTTGGTGACCTGGACCAGGGGAGCTCATAACTGATTGTTCCAGAATAGTACATGATATTGGTCCACTGGTGCCTCTCCAACTACTAATAATCTCGCTCACAGGACTCTGAGCTCCGTTCAGGCAAGGTGAATCTGCAGTAGCCAACTGGTGATCTCGGTGTTGGGATCAGGGACAGGACCAAGAGCTTGAATGAGACAGGCAGTCCAAGGAATGCCAAGACCACGAGGAGCACCGTGACTGAGATCGGTGCTAGCAAGATAACAATCAGTGTTCCATAGAGTGATCTGGAAATGGTGCCAATCTTGGTGACATCAACTACTCCTCACGGTTCCCATGCTGAGAGGAAGGGGGAGCACCTGCCTCCAAGTCTGCACTACTGTACCAGGAAGCACTGTCCCAGACCCTATCTTCATCTTATTTCAGAAGATTGGAAAGGTATTCATAATGCCTGCCTCTCAGAGTCTAAGACTTGATAGCTTTGCATGAGGGAGTGCTGGCATGCTAGCCCCTAGGAGACAAGTGGTGCCATAGCGGGGACGCCCTCAAGGAGCCCAACGCAGGCTGGGGTGCTATAGGCATCAGTACTGGAACAGTCAGTCTCTCCTGCGTGACCAACAGGCTCCTCATGTCCATGGTGCATCTAGGTGGCAGCAATGATCGTCATTGCCCAGTACTGACAAATCAAGTCAGGCAGAAGCTAGGCCACTCCATCTGAATCGAAACCTGACTTCTTGATGGAGATGATGAACCACCTAACGCAGGTCTTGGCTCCCCTCCCTGCTTCTCCATCGCCTTTCAGGACAGAGAGGAGTAACCCTTGACAAAAGCTTTCACCTTATTCACTGAAGTTGGCAAGTGTCAGCAGTGATGACTGCAAGATGGCACTGAGGGGGCACTCTGCAACAAAGGCACAGTGTGCTCAAGGTTAAGGCAGATGCCTGTTCTCCTACCAGACATAATACCGACTCCATGAGAAGTACTCCTCGCTGAGACACTGCAGGCTACTATTGTGCAGGTCACTCACAGGAATAGGACACCTGTACGACAAGGTTTGAAAACTGGGGACTGGAGTATGCCACATCCCTAGTCTAAGGTCCCATCTGGTATAATGCTACAAACACAAAATTAAACTAGTGAAGACCTATCCATAAGAGCTGATCAACAGAGGAAAGCTAGCAATGGGTTGAAGTCAGTAGTTCCAGTGCAATGTAATTGGTGTCAAGACGAAAATGAGGATGGGGGAGCATGTATAGTCCCCTTATACCAGGCATGTCCAAAGTCCGGCCCACGGGCCAATTGCGGCCCGTGTTCCGGTTTAATACGGCCCCACAGGTAATTTGGCAATATCTATCTTTTATGGCCCCCAACAAATCCATATGTATTGAGATGAATACATTGTAAAATCTCAGTTAATGTCAGTTGGTCTAAATCAGTTATAAATATATTTGGACACAACATGTATACTTGGTGTTATGTTCCTGTTCATATTTTTTGAACTTAAAAGTTGACAGACAACCTTTATTACCAGTAATATGTAATGTACTTTACAATGTTCCTGACATATTTCAGCTTCCTGGATTTGTCATCCATGTGACGAAATGAAAAGTATGCCGTTTGCAATAAACTTTGCATAAAATAGTTAATTTGCATTTAATTTTAATGGTTCAAAGAATGTCAGGCAAAATGGTCGGCCCTCACGCATGTTCACTTCATCAAATCTGGCCCTTTTTTTTTAAAATGTTTGGACACCCCTGCCTTATACCATACCATGGCAGTACCATGCCACAGGTCACCAGAACCACTCCCTTATGGATACTGCTAGGGGAAAAAAAATTCTGCTATGTGTGCACGTACTTACAGGAAAAAAGGATCCTTACAGGAAAAAGAGGATTATATTGTTCATTGTCATTCCCAAATTTGGCTTGTTTGGGGTTTTTTAACATATTAAAATTGAGTAACCATCTTTAAAATATTAGTTAATAAATAAAATAAACAGATGATCCCATGAATACATTCTGATTTCTACTATTCCACAACAACAACAAAGCACCCACCCAAGGCTCTGAGTAGCCTTCACAATATCTAAAAAGAAAACAAAGTCTGTGCATTATGGTACCTCAGAAACAAAACTATCATTAATTTTAACTCCCTCTAAACAACTCTACCATAATTCTTCCTTTCCCTCACCCATTTCTTAACAAACTAAAGCAGTGGTTGGAAAAATTTTGGTTAGGGCCACTGATACAAAGAAGAATTATTTGGAAGCTACACAACTACGAGAAATAAAAAAAAACAAAACACCCATCCACTCTTACTAGTCTAGCTCCACAAAAACAAACAAAACAAAAAAACACCTCACTAACCTGAACCCTGAGAGAGAAAAAAAAGACACACACAAAGACACTTGGGCCACTGGGGCACTCTCATGCAACAGCCCCACGGAAAAGAAAAGAAGTGGAAATATCACCACTAGATCCATTCCCATTAAACTTCATTATTGCACTTAGCTCTTTATCAAAAAGCCAGATATGATCAAAGCACCTAAAACTAAAAAGAAAAACATTTCTTACCTTATTATTCATAAATGCTTTGAGGCATTGAATAAGCTTATGTTGATTCTTCTTGTCAATACTTTCTTGCCTTTAAAAAAAAATAGCACTAACTAAGTTCAAAACCTTAATATTGGTGCCCATCTCCCACCCCAAAGTTTTGGGTTCTTACTGTTTCTTGTCCAGAAGCCTTTCCAGTACATCCAACAGAAGTCCAAGACCTTCATGTCCAAAATTGTTGACCCAACTATGGAGAGAGTAAAATATACACGTTAATTTATTCATGTCACAGAATCCTGAAGTGCTCTTAGACATTCCAACCAGTCTTGTGAAAAGTTCTCATCTCCTACAAAGTTTACAATATTAAGAAAAAGTGGTGAGAGAAGCTTTCACATATTCTCTCTTTCTGCCTTCTTTAATATGAGTAATAAAATTATCCATTGAGCCTACAATCTTTACAGCAAAACTTCAAGTAACCATATTTTAGATTTTAAGTAACTAATGGTATATGAATGAGACACTTAACTAGTAACATAAGTAATTCCTCTCAATATTTAAAATTACTCCATTTCATACCAAAATATAAAAAAAAAACCCATACATATACACAGACCACATTCTCAACAGTGCTTTTAGACAAGAATTAGTTGGAGTGTCATGTTTTAGTGATTCAAAAAGATTTAAAAATTAATGGCTATGTAACAAGAAAAATTTACTTTAGCTTGGATACTGATCTATGTTATTTGCTTAGAAGACTGTATTGGATTTTTACCCTAGAACTTTTCTTGTATCTACATTTAAGGATAAACTTTTCAGTGTATACTTCTGTTGTTCTGAGTACATTAATAAACTTTTAATAAGTTAACAACTAAGTGCACGGATCTGAAAAATACAGGTTGAATCGCTCTAGTCCAGCACCCTTGGGACTTGGTGCCAAACCAGAGAATGTGCTCAACCACAGGAGATCAATATTGCCTAGTAGCATTACCTACACTTCCACTACTTACTGGGCTCTTAGAAGATATTTAGTGGTAAATTAGAGCTAAATAACAGCACAGAACACTGAGAGCCAGGACTGGTGATTGTAAACAAACTTTATAGGACTGTGGGAAACAGTCACACCCTTGATAAGTGGACATCCAGCTAACTAAAACTATGCCCAACAACAGATAATGCTGAAAATGGGGTTCAACCCGTTCTGTCCAACGTAAAAGATGACCTATAAAGTAAATACAGTAGTGTTAAAAATCACTAAGCTAAAGCTCCCCTGGATTCAATAAAGAGGGCTACCCTAATTAAGTTTCAGCATAATATTGGCTATACCACTTGCCAAATTAAAAAAATGTTGTTTATTAGATTTCAGTTTCAAAATTAAACAAGTGTATCAGTCAATAAATTAAAATGGCATATACCACATTCACACTAACACCAGCACGCGAGTTATTTCTTTCAATTTCTACTTTAAATGGTTTATCTGAGCACTGTAAACTCCTCTTGAGGAAAACTTGAGGTATGGCAGCAGGAAAGGACTTACAGTACTAAACATTAAAAAACAATTATCTAGATACTCAAGATACTAAACACTATCTTCAGATACTGATGAGATGACTGAAGAGAAGCAATCATTTAAAAAAAAGGTCAACCTTTTTCTTAATCCTACAGGCATACACAATGTGTATCTGTAGAAATAGTGCCCAAAATGTGTTAGTTTATGATTTTACATACTGCCCAGTTATTTCATTTCTGTTTTAGAACAGAAAACTTAGCAAAAAGTATACAGAAAATAAACCTGGGAAGTAATTATAAATCTTTGTTTAAACCCAATTCAGTTTAATGGAGGGAACTGACTGCTAAGTTTCAAAGCATACCATCTAGATTTCCTATATATACCTGGTAGCTTTCCATCATTCCTTTTCTATTTAAATAGCACCAAGAGGTTGGTTACCAGTTCTGAAGACTAGTAAGCCAAAAAAATCCTTAGGCAATTCCTAATGTTGAGTCATCTCAAAAGCAATCCCATTGATTGACAGAAGATGGCAAAATTATTAATCAGTAAATATGGCAACTCAGATACACAATAATCCAAACAGCTTTACAAGAACACCACCAACGTCACAGAATGGTGACTCAAAAAAAAATCTCCTCCTCTTCTCCCTCCCCCCCCCCCCCCGGCCTTATTTTAAAACATCAATTTTTATTTTAGAATTCTGTAATTAAATGAACAAAAATGAGCAGTTACATATTTAGTTAGTCTTTAAGGTGCTGCAAGACTAATCTTTTTTTTTTTTAAGTTTTTCTAGTTACAGACTAACTCGGCTGCCTCTCTGAACCTAGATGAAAAAATGAGTCAGTTGAAAATATATTCAAAATACTATGACCAGGAAAACTGCTTTGGAGGAGCAAAGACAATTTCACTGCATAATACATTAACAATCATTTGTGTTGAGAGTTAAAAAAAATACACCAGACTGAAATTTTACTTTAAGACTGAGTTTGTCAATACAAAACATCTGACACAGTCTTGCTATATTATGCATACATCTGTAGTTCTGCAATACATATCTTAATTTTGAAAAGTTAGAATTTTACAATACTGAAATGTTCTATTGGCAATTACACTATCAAAATATGTTCTATTGCTACATAAAATCCTGCATATTATAGAAAGCAAGATTAGAAAATACCAGTCCTCTAGTTATATAGTCTTGTTATGGACATAGTCTCCAGTTATAGCAAAAGCAATCAAGGTTTCTAACTTTGATCACTCAAAGATAGTATGTTAGAGAACAAAAACAGTGGTTTTCAGCTGTTGACCAATTCCAGGTTATGTGCAGCTTGTCAAATATTCAGCATCTGTTCAACAATCAAGCTTCCCACTTTACACACGTTTGTTTCATGTTGCTACTGTTACAAACTGTGTTAGAGCCAAAGGTCAAATGGGTGATGAATTGATGACATGGTTCTGCTGCTTGCATCCACCTTTAGAGTCTAGAAGGGAGCGTGGACACAGACTAGATGATACTAAATGGGTACTAGTGCTGAAGTGGTATTTATGTGTGTAGGGTAAACTGAGGCAGCCCTAAATGTGCTAGTAAGCCTCTAAACAGCATAACTCCATTCTAGGATTAAGGCCTGGGACCACCACAGTCAGGATAAGAGCTGCAGACAGTGGAACGACCCTGGGCACCATAGCAACCACATTCTAAGACACTCGAACTGGACTCCAGTTAGTAACCTAACACATTTTGCTTAAGATAACATTCATAAATTTGCTTAACTGTCTTGCTTCTTGCTTCACTCCTAGATAATGAGCCTGAGAAACCAGTGCTGCACCAACTCAAGGCCATACCCGCCTGCTATAAGAAACATCATCATCATCAATGCAGACTAAATGTTATTACTGTTTTGCTGACATGTTTTGGCATTTAAACAATAACCACCTATATGTATTAATTAATAAGTTGTTACTTTGCAATGGGCGGAGATATTATGTAATCTTTAGTAGTTCTATTGGCTTATGTGCTCATTTCGTCTTGCTGCTAGACCTATCAAATCATTTTTCCTCCGTCCACCTGCTGACTATATAACCTATTGTATAGTGTTAATTAACCAGTGGTCACCAGGGTAACCCCTGCGTGTCACTCCATCAGCTGGTGTAATAAATCCTCCGCTTGTTTTCACCTGCATCCAGAGTGTCCTGGCTTATTAGTGGTATTTATGTCTGCTGTTCAGAGCACTCAGGATTCAAAAGTGGCAATAGGACAGCTGGTTTATGCCAAAAGTGGCAATAGGACAGTGGCAATAGGACAGCTGGACATGTCTTCATCTGGCATTTGGTTTACTTTGAGAAGACCAACTGAATTTTGGCCTTTTTATGAGAAAGCAAAGCACCTCTACAGTTCAACTGAAGAACCAGCATGAACCGTCGCCTTTAGAAAAAAATGGGAAACTTCCTTAAAAGAAAATATTTCTGTTCTGTCCCTAACTGTGGCTTCATAGAGCTGCACAAAAATATATTCAACTATCAATAAAGTGACTCCAAGGCATTCTATTTCCAGGCTCTGTCTTCATAAGGTCACCATGGTTTACTTAGAATATCATGCAATTAAGTAAAGACACCTAGATTGCAATTGATTTAACCGCCTAACGCCAAATAGACTAATTCCACTAAACTCTTCGCCCCTTAAATATTCTGAGGAGGGAATTGGGTAAAGTTTCTTTGCCTTCACCACCTAGTGTATGCAAAGTCTCCATCAGCAGACTGTTAAGTATATTCATTTTGAAGCTAGTATTAAAATTTGATGTTTATTACATGTTTTCCCACTGAGCATGTGTTAGTTTCGATCAACAAAGAACTTTATGGTGTAGGACTTCTGAAAAAGCTTTTCCCGTCCCCATTATATACTGTCATAAAAGTTGCAAGTAAAACCTGAAGATGTGTCAGTTTGAATGAAAGAACTGTTGACAGGGGGCCTGAGCTTCAAAATTCAGTCCACATGGGGGGAGGGATAGCTCAGTGGTTTAAGCATTGGCCTGCTAAACCCAGGATTGTGAGTTCAATCCTTGTAGAGGCCATTTAGGGATTGGGGCAAAAATTTGTCAGGGATGGTACTTGGTCCTGCTGTAAAGGCAGGGGACTGGACTTGATGACCTTTCAAGGTCCCTTCCAGTTCTAAGAGATAGGCAATCTCCATCTATTACTTAATTTGAAATAGTTTTAAGCTGTTGACCTTAAGAGCCCTTTGCAATATTCACCTCCATTTCTGAGCTGCAGAAAATATGAGTGTCAGGGCTGATCCCCACTCTGGCACTCCGAGTGCTGAAGGTGGGGGCCCACAAGAAACCTTAAGAGACTCTGCCTGTAGACTCTACTTACAAAAAACTCCCCAAAGTCATAGATTTATTAAATTTGGAGAGTAGCTGCCATCATCAAGGGATTTACCCTAAAAAACAGAGGGGACACTTGAATCCTCCCCAGGGGTATCCCAGCCTCTTATCACAAGAGAGCTTGAAAAACAAGGAAAGAGAAAAACAACTGCAGTCTCTGGTAGCTAACAGGCTCAGTCTAGGAAGAGAGAGAGAGAGAGAGACTCTCACTCACACTCACACTCGAATCAATCGCGACCTTGAAAAGGTGATTTTTCTTACCAAAACAAAAGATATACTTGATAAAGCAGACTTGATTGCTAGGTGTTACAGAGCAATTAAGTAAAACAAATTAAAAAACAGAAAATCTCTGGGAACAACTCTTCAGATTTGAGTGAATGGGGAGCGGGGAGAGACATGGATCCACACAGAGCAGTTCAAGTCAAACCACAAAAATAAAGAAAAATACCCTGACTGCAGCTAGATACACTTTTTACTACTACTTTTTTTTTTTAAACTCTCAATCTTTCGTGGTTCAATCCACTTCCATGCCCTGAATTCTTTGGAGACATGGTAGTTCTGCCTGGGTTTAAATCATTCTGTATCTCTCATCTCCTGGCTTAACTTCCCCACACAAAGAGAGCAGGCAAGGTACCTTATGCAATTCAAATTTCAGCACAATATTCCTATTGGTTCTTCTGGATCCCTGTCAACACCCTTGCTAGCTACCTGAGTTTACCTCCTTAGTCACTGGATTCTGGCCAGCACTCCTCCTATCCATCACAAAATGTCAAATTTAAGACTACAATCTGTACTGTAGTTTTATTTTTCCATTTTTAGCTATAGAAAAGTGAATATAAGAACACAGTCTTCTTCTTGCATGTTTTTAATACACAGAAAGGTGCCCAGAACCATAAATATGCCACTCTTACATTTAAAACACTATAAACTGGAAACTTTCAGGAAGGTGGTTCCAAAAGTACTTTATATCATAATAGACACACTGAAGATTTTTATTGCCAGATCAGGACAACATAAAAGGCTTCATGTTATTTTTAACTTCTACTTTTAACTTCTGCCCTTCTACTACTTCAACAGATCTCAAGCTTCCAAGGACACAAACAAGTGACATTAAATTAAGATAAAGAAGCAGTTTTTTGATGTAATACCCACCTAAAAATCAAAAGGCATAAACATAAATCACTAAATTTAATTGTGTTTTAAATTAAGTGGAACTCAAATGTCTCAAAGATCAGGGGCATACTGTTTTAAACACCACCCATGGAACCAACAAAAGTGTTGCCCCTAAAAACCCACCGTCAGACCCAACGGCATCAGATCTGACTGATACTCCAGATTGCATATTGTTTGCCTTAACATGTGTAATGGTGATCTCTTGGCTTAAGTCTCTATAATCACATGTATTTGTTCATGGTATGAGTTTGTGTTTGTTTTCTCACTCCTAGTGTCCTGAATCATGTTCAGTCTTAAGTTTTATCTGATGCTTAATTTGTGCCAGGGCTTGTAACAGGTGAACTCCAGCACCTGTAGGCTTCCTTGACTGTTATATATACCCTGGATTATGTAATTTCCACTCCAACACATCTGATGAAGTAGATTTTACCAATGAAAGCTAATAAATGTGTTAGTCTCTAAGCTGCCACAGGACTGCTTTTGTTTTTTTAGTTACAGACTAACCTATCTACCCCTCTGAAACTGTAGGCTTGGCAGTTCACAGTCCCACCACTTCTGGACTTGCTTCCTCAATTATGAATATAAAAAACTCCTTGAGCTCCAGCATATAGTTGCTTGCTCCCCTGCACCTATTTGATTACAAATTAAGCACTGTTTTACCTAAATCCTAACAAGTGGCAATCATGTTCAGGCCCAAAAGCACAGCATATAAAGCCCACCTAACTCTCTACATACATGAAAAAGTTTTTCCTGACAGACAACAGAATGACAAGACATCACATCATTAGCATCAACAGGCTCTCTCAGCAAAGTAAAAGTGACCGGGGAAGGGCAGGACAGGTGAGTGTAGCAGCCAGGGACGGATGATAATTTTGCAGGGCCCAGGGCAGCGCCGCAGGGCCCGGGGCAACACAATTTCACTCATGCGCCTCGGCAACAGCCGATCAAAAGTAGTGTGCGCAAGGCACGTGTGCAGGGCCTATTGAAGCGTGGGGCCCAGGGCAGCCGCCCCACTTGCCCTGCCCTATCTCTGCCGCTGGGTGCAGTTCCCTAGTTTTTTCTCACTTAGCAGACTTCCTTTCATTAAGAGAATAGCGAAGGTAAGTCCAAATTACAGTTTTCTTCTCTGAAGTTCGCAGTGGATGAAATGACACTTTGATAATTGAGCTGGTTTATCAAGAATATTAAATAAAATAGTTTTTAAAGGTTTTGGCGAATAAGTAAAATAAAAAGTTCTAATATTTTCATTAGTCCCTCAGAGTATTCTCTCATCTTTGGGCACGTATAGTTATCAGCAACAACATCTTTAAAAAGATAGCTAGTTTTCACTAATGATTTACAAATCTAGTAAGGGCACAAGCAACCATGTAAATTATTTAACACTGGAGTGTAACTAAGAACCCCAAACCAAAGGCATTTAGAAATACCATTGGCCTCAAAGTCAGAGCTGTTGGAATTCATACACCAAAACTTGTTTTAGATTCAACTCCACTTAGAGGAACAATACCTTGATACTTTCAAGTTAAATCTTTGCTACAAGTGACTAATTTAATGATACCAGATATGTTTTGGTACTAGAGGAAATGGATGTAAGAAATTTTGACAACTTAAATTGGTATACATCTTTAGGAGCGGCTTTTGCATTTACCTGATTGCTAAGCATTAACTTGAAAACCTTTCTAACCATATAGTATGTACTTTAACAGAAATTAGAAACATGTTTGATTATGTGGTTTGGATAGCAGATCAGAATAATTACCCAGGAGGAAAATAATCAGATAAATTTCTCAAGGAATTAAATAATGAAGACAGTAACAATTTAGTGCACTTTCCCATCCATACTACATTCTTTATTCTGTGTATTTGCCAAATATCAAGAGGTTATTGTTGATGCTATCAATAATGTGATATAAAAAGTCCTTCTGAATTATTAGTGCATTTTAGCTACTGTGGACTTGGCAAGTGGAACATTTATTGCCTACTTCCTGGGGGAAAAAAGGTTTAAATGTGCATCTTCAATAAGTGTACAAAAAGTTGGTTAAATTTGTTCTGTAATATTCATTATTTCATCTCAGAGAACAAGCATCTCATAGCAGGTAAAAAAATGGATATGTTAACATAAAAACAATGAATAGCTTAAAAACAAACTTCATCTAATATTTTAACTGTTCTTCATAATTAAAGAAATGGAGTTACCTATCTATGCTTTCTAGCCTCAGATCTTCATTATCTTAATTCTTATCACAGTACGTTAACATGACATTTATGGGAAGGTCAAAATATAAGGTATTTGGAGCTCAGATAATGGTAAAAAGATAATGCTCCAAAATAGCTAATATATTATGCAATTTAACAAGTAGATGGTTCCTACATTAAACATTGTTTTACTGACAATGATTTTGCCTGGAACCATATTATGAAAGCATGCCATGAGTAACAGATTAAGATTTAAAAATGGATGTTATGCATCTGTAACCAAAGAATCTTCAAGACTCTGAGTCCCTATGCGTTTTTCGGACATGGTAAAACACATGGATCAGGAACCAGTGATTTCTAGCAAGTAGTGTCCATTCTTCTTCACCTGCACACTTGCTCTCCCCATGCCCCAAGCTAAGGGTAATCGGGGACGGAGGGGAAGGGAAGAGAGACAATACCACTATTTTCCTCTTAACACCATGAATCTCAGAAGAATTCAAAACAGAGGGGAAGGAGGTCGGGCAGTAGAATTCATATCTGGACAACGTGTCTTGAAGAACCTTCTGTTACACAAAGTAACCTCCATTTCTTTTGGGTGAAAACAAATGAAATTAGTGTGTGATAGACCTGCCCAGAGTGTTCTTAGTTCAATCACCCTTTTATGAGAGCAACTAAAAAGGCAACCTTAATGTAAAGAATCAGAGGGGTAGCCGTGTTAGTCTGAATCTGCAAAAGCGACGAGGAGTCCTGTGGCACCTTAAAGACTAACTGAAGTGTAGGAGCATAAGCTTTCGTGGGCAAAGACCCACTTCGTCAGATGCATGTAGTGGAAATTTCCAGTAAATGTAATATACGCCATCATGTGCCAACAATGCCCCACTGCTATATACATCGGCCAAACAGGACAGTCCCTACGTAAAAGAATCAATGGACACAAATCTGATATTAGGAATGGCAACATACAAAAACCTGTAGGGGAACACTTCAATCTTCCTGGACACACAATTGCAGATCTAAAAGTAGCCATCCTGCAGCAAAAAAACTTCAGGACCAGACTTCAAAGAGAAACTGCTGAGCTACAGTTCATCTTTAAGTTTGACACAATCAACTCTGGATTAAACAAAGACTGTGAATGGCTTGCTAACTACAAAAGCAGCTTCTGTTCTCTTGGAATTCACACCTCCAGATCAGCTGCTAGAAGTGGGCCTCATCCTCCTTGATTGGATCCACCTGGTCATCTCCAGCCTGATCCTGGCCTGCATATTTATTCCTGCCTCTGGAAATTTCCACTACATGCATCTGACGAAGTGGGTCTTTGCCCACGAAAGCTTATGCTCCTACACTTCAGTTAGTCTATAAGGTGCCACAGGACTCCTCGTCGTTAATGTAAAGAGATGACATAGAACATGTGGCCAGTGATTCAAAAAGAAGTCTACTAAATATTGACAGTCCTTAGGACCTACATGCAAGAACTCTTGGACTGAGTTAGGGAAATATCCCTTCCATTGGCAATAAATCTGGAACGAGAGCTGTCATCATGCTTCTGAGTACTTCAGTCTCACGAGAAGCCCTTGAAAATGATTTCCAAGCTTCCATTCTTGACCATATATGTGAAAAGATGCTGCTCATCTTTTGTGGTCAATATGCAAGAGAGGCCTCCCTGGCCCATATCAGATTCAGATGTTCTCAATCAGGTGTTTTCTCAGCTGGAGTGTTTATGCCTTTATCGGTTCATGGGTCAAACAAATGGCAAATGGCGAGTTTTACTGAGTTATGTGCCTCTCCCAGACAACAAAAGTAGCATTAGTGCTCATCATTCATGGAGATGGAGCAAAGGATAGCCAATTCAGTTCTCAAACCCTGTGACTCAGGACATAATCTTAATCTACAGGGAGAGGCTCTCCAAAATGGGAAGAAAATAAGTTATATCAAGACTAACAATTCTAACCATGCTCAAGTATTAAAATGCTATGAATTGTTTACTAAATATTTACAGGTTTGACAATGGAGAAATAATCAGAGAGCTCTGTGGACACTGAGGATTCCAACTCAGTATGTAGAACTAAGGAGGAACTGGACAGATGCCAGTTCATACTGACCATTATACCAACCCTTCGAACATAAGGAAAGCAACTAATAATGTTCAGACAAAAGACACTACTTGCTAGAAATCTCCAATCTCAAGCACATGGCAGATGTGCACATCCCTCTATGGAATACAGAGAAGTACCTGCACTTTTAAAAAATGAGGGAACAAACTGAACACAAATAAACTCTAAAATTATCTGAAAACAGCAACTTAAAACAGCCACTGTGATGAATGGGAAGGGTACTGCTCTTTTCTGAATATCCCAGCCACTCCATTAACTAAACTGCCTGTAAAGGCTAAACTCTGAAAAGTGGGAACTAGAGAGTTAACAGGAAGTATTGGTAGGGAGCCAGGAGAGCCAATGGAAAGAGATTGCATGATTTTTTTTAGCTGAAGCAGGACCCTCCTGCTGCAGTCTTCCGTATGATCAGAGTTAAGCCAGTGTTTCCTCTAAGGTGCGCGACCGCACACTAAAAATTATAGGTCTACCCACATCCTTTTCAGTGCAGTGCAACAGCATTCACCGCTCACCTTCCTGCTGGAACAGGTGGTGAATAGCGGTGGCAGCAGCAGCAGCAGCAATAGCCAGTGGCCTGGTGAGTTCCTGGCAGTGGGTGGCTGCCCTTTTGCTCCTCCTGGAGCTGGGGCGCATGAGGTGAAGCTGTTTTGGTGAGACTATGCCAGCTGGAATGGGCCTTATGCAACTGCCGCTTCACTCAAGCTGGAGCCACCTGTGATCGCAGTACTAAAAACAGCATCTCAGGCGACCTCTGCTCCAGTCCCAGAACATGGTACCACCCCAGAAGCAGCTCCAGCTGCAGCTGTGACCACAACACCAAAAATAGCATCACAGTGCCAGCTCCAGCCCCGCAAACAGCTTTCAACATCAAAGGCAGAAAGTGAGAAAAGGGGCAGGAGAAGAACCTAGGGGGAAGGTGTGGAGGGGTATGTGCTGATGGGGATAAAGGGGCCAGGATAGGAGAAGAAAGGGGCAAGCACAAAGGAGCAGGGTGGAGAAGAGAGAAATGCCAGGGGGCTAAGAGGAGACAATGAGGAAAAGGGAAGGAGAAGGGGAAGGGAGGGAAGGTATCAGTAGGGGTGAGAAGAGAAGGGAAGGGACAGGGTGATGCTGGAAGAGGAAAAGGGAGGGACAATGAAGGCAAGAAGGAGGAAGAGGAGAGGGAAGGAGTAGGTGGCAGGAGAAGAGGGGTTGAAAGGAGAGGTGGGCATGATGAAGGCAAGTAGGGCCAGCCCTAACCAATTAGTGATCCCAGGCAAACGCCCAGCTCACCCACAGGGTTGCCAGATGGTTTCAAAGAAAATACCGGAAAAAAATTTGTCAAGGCAAAAAAAAAAAAAAAAGCCGTGGAGTAACCAGGAAAAACCTGGGGGGAGGATTCAAGCAACTTCTTGAAAATGGCGGCCAAATGCAACCGTCCAGCTCACCCACCCCTAAGACTGGCTCTGAAGACAGGGAATGGAAATGTGTGAGGGCACAAAGGGGCATTAGAACTTGGGCAGAGGGTGAGCAGGGGAGAAAGAGGGCAAGGACAGCAGTGCCAATGAGGATAGGGGGAAGCTCCAGGATGGTGCAGCGGTAAGGGAAGGTGCAGGTTCCAGGGGAATTGTGGGGGTGAAGCAGAAGGGCAGACACGTGGAGGGGAGGGACAAGCACCAGAGGACAAAGGCAGGGCAGGTGGGTATAAGGAGGTTTTAGAAGAGAGGATGGGAAGGGGTATCTACAGATCACAGTGGTGCTCGAAAAGGAGTGGGCATAGGGGGAATGGGAAGGGCGGATGCAGGGGTCAAGAAGGATGGGAAGGAGGGTAAGCCCCCAAAGGGCTGAGGGGAGTAAGAAGGGCATGAACCAGGACAACAGAGGAGAGTGAGGGGTGGGGGGGCAGCAGCAAGCACCAGGGTAGCAGATAGAGCAAGGGGAGAATAGGAGACATGGCAGCAGAAAGGAAAAGGGAGAGGTATGGAAGATATTTATTAATAACTTGGATGCCACAGTGGCACACATCCAAACAAGTGCACATGAACTCAATACCGGTGCATAAGAAAAAACTCACTCCACTTAGGGGTAGAAAATCTTACATGGAACATTGGCCAGGACAAGACATGGAATTCTAGGAAAGATGTAAACCTTCGAACAGAAATGTAAGAAAAACAGAGAATGTTGGCTCTTTTCTGAATCCATGTATGCCCCTGTACATTGTAACTTTCAAACAGAAAACCAGAAAAGTAATTCTCTGTGTTTTTAATTGGCCTGTAGTCCATCAGGGCTCATGGAGGGGCTATCGTGCCTGCCCCGGGTCAGCAGGCAGCCACTCGCCCTCGGTCTACTGAGTCTCCATAGTCCTTACTCTTGGGCTTGTCGTCAGACCAGAACTCAACTACCTGTTTCAGAGCTGGTAACTCTAATCCTGGGCTAAGGCTGACACATAGGCCAAGAGTCCAGGCTCTATAGGGCTCCAGTGGCACACAAAAAGGGAGTTACTAACCTTGTGCAGTAATGGGTGTTCTCGGAGATGTGTGTCCCCATGGGTGCTCCACTGTAGGTGAAGGGTTGCCCTGAGCCGCAGATCGGAGCTTTGTATAGCAGTTTCCCATGTTGAACCACGCATGCCCAGGAGGAGTCTCGAGCCCTTCCCGCCTCCTGAGAAGCGCGGCTCAACCCCCTCCCTTTCAGTTCCTCGTCTCCGCCCGAGAATTTTGACTCCGAGCAGAGGAGAGGTAGGGAGGGTCGTGGAGCACCCACGGAGACACACATCTCGAAGAACACTCGTTACTGCACGAGGTGAGTAACTCCCTTTTCTTCAAGTAGTGTCCCCATGAGTGCTCCACTGTAGGTGACTACAAAGCAGTATTCAATGTAAGGCTGGAGGGAGCCGCAGTCATAGTTTAGCAGTGGTAGAGAGTACTGCTGTGGCAACTGATGAATCACTCTTGAGTTGTGGAAGGATAGCGTAGTGTTTAGCAAAAGTATGGTCTGAAGACCATGTTGCTGCCCGGTAAATGTCTCTTAAGGGGACGCTGCCGAGAAAGGCTGTAGAGGCAGCAGTGGCTCAGGTGGAATGCGCTCGTGGTGGGCGCTGTAGCGGTCTATTGCCTAGAGAGTGGCACTTGATTATACTTGTCAAGATCCATTTTGAGATTCGTTGCGATGATATTGCTGTCCCTTTTGATCGTTCAGCGATGGAAATAAAAAGTCTTTCAGATTTACGAAATAGTTTTGTTCTTTCTAGGAAGAAGGCCAGAGCCCTCTGGATGTCCAGAGTATGCAGGGTGACATCTCTCTGTGAAGAGTGTGATTTCGGGAAGAAGGTAGGTAATACGATTGGTTCGTTGATGTGGAATTCTGTACAGACCTTACGCAGGAACATCGGGTGGGGTCTAAGTATGACCCTATCCTTTGTGAAAACTGTGTAAGGGGGTTCCGACATTAGTGCTGCAAGTTCACTCACCCTTCTGACAGAGGTTATGGCTAAGAGGAAGCAGACTTTCATAAAAAGGAAGCGAAGTGGTATTGTTTCCAATGGTTCAAAGGGAGGTCTGGTTAGGTAGTCCAAAACAAGATTTAAGTCCCACAAAGGGGGTGGAGCTTTATATGGTAGATACACATTTTGGAGTCCCTTGAGGAACCTCTTTGTGATAGGATGGTTAAAAATGGAGAAGCTGTCCACCGAGGTATGAAATGCTGTTATTGCAGAAAGATGTACTCAGAGAGGAAATTGACAGTCCCGATGTTTTAAGGTCCATAATGTAATCTAGGATGGTATTCAGTGGAGAAACACAGGGTTCCACTTTGGCTCGTTGACACCAGTGAGAAAAACGTACCCATTTCTGCTGGTAGGTTTTTTGCGTGGATTGCCTCCTGCTATGGAGGAGGATGCCTTTTACTTTCTGTGAACAGCGGTCTTTATCTCTGAAAACCAGAAAGAAGCCGTGCCTGAAGATGCAGGGTATGGAGTTGGGGATATAGTATCCTGCCATTGTCCTGAGATAATAGGTCTATCCGGTATGGTAGACGCTGGGGAGGCTGGACCGCTAGCTTGTAAAGGTATGGGTACCAGGTTTGGTGAGACCATGACGGGGCAATCAGGATGACTCATGTGTCTCAGGATTTTGCGTAGGACTCTTGGGATGAGGTATGGGGGGAAAGGCATAATGTAGGGGGGCTGCCCATTTTATTAGAAAGGCATCCCCCAGAGAATGGTTGCCAAGTCCCACACGTGAGCAGAATTGGGGACATTTGGTATTCTGGGCTGAAGCGAAGAGGTATATAGATGGCCGTCCCCACTGATGGAAAACTGAGTTTGCAGCCTCCGTACGTAGTTCCCATTCGTGGTCTAAGGTGAAGTTTCGACTGAGGGAGTCCGCTCTGGTATTGTTCACCCCTGGCAGATAGGATGCTATGAGGGTGACCTGGTTGCGGATGCACGAGTTCCAGAGGTGAATAGCTTCCGTGCATAGGGATCGGGAGCGGACTCCGCCCTGCCTGTTTATGTAGAACATCATGCAAATATTGTCCATTAGTATGCGAACTGTATGATTGGCGATGTCGGAAGCAGAGTGTGCGCAAGCGTTCCTTACTGCTCGTAATTCAAGAAGGTTGATGTGCAGGAGTGTCTCGTTTGGGGACCACCTTCCCTGAACTTCACAGCTGTCCATATGTGCACCCCAGCCGAGGAGGGAAGCATCCGTGGTAATTTGGATAGTGGGTTCGGTTTGCTGGAATGGGACCCCCGCTAGAAGATTGTTTGGCACGGTCCACCATCGTAGGGATGCAAGCACATTTGGTGGGATAGTAATTCTCTTGCTTCGAGGATGTCGCGATGGGGTGTAAACGGTCGCCATCCAGAGCTGGAAGCATAGAAAATGTAGGCGAGCATGGTGGACTACGTAGGTGGTGGAAGCCATGTGTCCCATTAGTCGGAGGCATGTAAGTACTGTGGTAGTAGGCATTGCGAGCATCCCGGTTATAATTTTCTGTATCGTTGCGAAACGTTGCCGAGGTAGGTATGCTCGGGCTGTAACGGAGTCCAGTCGTGCGCCAATGAACTCTATATCTTGGACCGGGTGTAGCGTTGATTTGTCTTTGTTTATCAGGAGGCCTAGACGATTGGGGAGGGTCGCAGTCATGTGAATCAGAGGTGGTTTCGGCGTATGAGGATCCCTTTAGAAGGCAGTCGTCCAGGTAGGGGAATAGGATAATGTTCTGCTGTCTGAGGTACGCAGGTACAACCGCTAGTACCTTTGAAAATACTCTCGGAGCTGATGAGAGGCCGAAGGGAAGAACGTTGTATTGGAAGTGGTCTGGACCAAGCGCAAAGCGTAGGTAGCGTCTGTGCGAGGGGTGGAAGGTTATATGGAAAATAGGCATCTTGGAGGTCGAGGGCTGCGAACCAGTCCCCTCAATCTAGCGCAGGAATGATTACGGAGAGAGTGACCATCTCAAAACGCTGTTTCTTGAGAAATTTGTTCAGTTTGCGGAGATCCAATTTAGGTCTCCAACCCCCTGTTCTTTTCTCGGTTGAGAAATAGTTTGAGTAAAACCCTCTCCCGCGGAACTCTCAGGGTACCCTTTCTATAGCTCCAATGACGAGGACCCGATTGATTTCTTGTTTTAGAAGGGTTTTGTGAGAGTGGTCCCTGAAAAGGGACGGGGTAGGGGAAAGGGTAGGGGGGATAGAAATAAAAGGGATGGTATAGCCCACTCGAATTATCTCTAGGACCCAGGGGTCCGATGTTATGGATTCCCACTGTGGAAGGAAGGCGCGCAAACAGTGGTTGAATAGATGGCCATGTTGAGGTGGTGCTAGATCGAGAGGAAGGTCTTGCAGGCCCTCGACCAAATGTTCAAATTTGCTGCTTAGATGGTTGGGTAGTCAGCAGGCGGGCTTGGTTGGGTCGCCTTCTGGGACCTCGCTGTCTTGGTCTGGTGTCTTAATAAGGCCTCTGTGGTAGATTGTATTGTCCATACCGGTATCAATTATATGAATTATATGGGGTATATCGCCTGCATTTATAGGGTGGCGTGCACATACCTAACGTGCGAAATGTGGACTTAGAATTTTTGCTGTTGTGGAGCATTTCGTCCGTAGTCGCTGCAAATAGCTTTTGTTTGTCAAATGGCAAGTCTTCCACTTTGGGCTGGAGTTCGTGGGGAACTCCAGATGACTGGAGCCAAGAAGCTCTACGCATCATCACCACTGTAGCTGTAACTCGGGCTGCAGTGTCAGCTACATCCATTGCCGTTTTGGAGAGCGGTGCGGGCGATTATATGGCCCTCATGAACTATTGATTTTAAAATGGGTCTTTTGGAGTCGGGGAGGTGTGCCATTAGTTCTCCCAGTTTTGAGTAGTTGTCAAAGTCGTGATTTGCTAAGAGAGCACAGTAATTTGATATTCCGAGTTGTAGAGTGGAAGAGGAGTATACTTTCTTGCCAAAGAAGTCCAACTTTTTGTGGTCCTTGTCTGCATTGCCCGTCCTATATTGTGGAAGCTTCGCTCGTCGTTGTGCTGAGTTAGGTTGTGGGTGAGTGAAGAGAAAGTCGTCGTCTTTTGAGGGGACCGAGTACTTTGTTAATTTTCCTGTTAGCTGGTTGGATGGATGCAGGCCTTTTCCACGGGTCCTCTGAGCTCTCCATGATTGCCTCATCTATGGGTAGGGCAATCTTGCCATGTAGTGTCGGGTGTAGGTTCTTTAGCAATTGGTATTGTTTCTTCTGCACTTCTTGCAGGGAGACATTCTGGCTTGTCGCTATTCTCGTGAATAGTTCTGGAACGGTTTTAGATCATCAATTGTTCCAGTGTCTGATGGTACTACGGCATCCTCTGTTTGCGCATCAAGGGCATCAGAGTGTGTTACGTTAACTGACTGAGTATCTGAGTCATTGTCTGAGATTCGTTCCACCTCGTCCTCTGAAAGACTTGCTGGAGGTAGGGGTTGTGGCCGAGGCAAGCTTCTCCGGGATGCGGTGGAGCGAGGTGGAGAGCGGTGTCCATATGGCTCCCAGTGTTCCCACAGTCCCCATACTGGCTTCACCCACCTCCACCTTATCCACCCAGTGGTGGATAAGGTGGAGGTGGGTGAAGCCAGTATGGGTGCCACGGGCTATGTTGTGGCGGAGCCCTATAATGGTGGGAGCGAGCCTTCCCAGGTGATGGGTGTCGCGAAGAATAGACCGTGCGGTGGTCATCATCAGGAAAAGGGGTGTCCTGAAGAGACAACGGTGATATCGACCTGGGAGGGGATTGCCTTGACCTCCCAGGAGAGTAAGAAGTAGAGGGCAGGCAGGGATATTGATGCCTGCTGTGTGAATCAGTCTCTTGCTGGGGCTGATCTCCAGAAGCCTCATTTGGCTGATTGTCTGGCTGTGGCAGGACCAGCGGAGCATCAGCTGATACCAGTGACTTTAGAGGCTGGCCATCCTTTTAGTGCGGTGCTGTGACTTTAATAGGCACCGCAGCTTTAAGCCGTGCTGCAGCTTTCGGCGCCGCAGAGGGTTGAAGCGGCGCCGGGGCTGGAAGCGGTGCCGCGCTTTCAAGTGGCACTGGAGTTTCAAACGGCACCGGCTTTTCATGCCGTGCCGGCTGTTTAGAGCGCTCCCGGTGCCGCTCAGCTGTTGCGTGCCCCGATGCCGGTGCGGAGTGCGAGGATCGCCCCGAAGCCTTAGTGGCAGGGGACTTCACAGCCTGGTGTGCCTCTCCTCTACGTTTGGGAGAGGAAGAGGCTGGAAGGGAGCGGGATAGAGAGGCTCTCGCTCTCTGGGTATTCTTGGAAGGCGGCGGAGGCTCTTGCCGCGGTGTAGATTGTTCCCCCGCAGGCTGCAGAGCTTTTTCAAATAAAATCATCCTGAGGCGGAGCTCACAGTCTTTTCTGGCTCTCATCATTAGGGAATTGCAGTGGGTACAGTTGTGGGGAGAGTGGGTCTCCCCCAAACACCGTATGCAGTCCAAATGACCATCTGAAGCCGGCATTGGGTCCCGGCATTGACCACACTTTTTAAAACCTGAGGAGCCGGACATGGCAGGCTCTCTCTTTCTTGAAATTATTATATTTAACTTCTATATTGTTATAGTAGTATATGTTTGTGTGGTTTTGCTTCTTTTTTTTTTTAAAACGTCTTTATGTGTCTCGTTTTGACAGGCGGAAGAACGCCAGCTCACCGGAGTCCCGGTCTGAGGTGAGTTCAAGCTGCTTGAGGGGGGATTTTAATTAAGTCTATTTTTACTATTTCTAGTTTTTTTTTTTAAGAGAACAAGGAGAGACTAACGTGGATAAAACAGGAGAAGGTAACTATGCCTAAATAACTAAGGGGAAAGTAGTCAGATAGTCTGACAGGGAGCTCCTGGCTGCTCCGTCCACTGACGAGGGCGGTTAAAGAGGAACTGAAAGGGAGGGGGTTGAGCCGCGCTCCTCAGGAGGCGGGAAGGGCTCGAGACGCCTCGTGGGCATGCGTGGCTCAACAGGGGAAACTGCTATACAAAGCTCCGATCTGCGGCTCAGGGCAACCCTTCACCTACAGTGGAGCACCCACGAGGACACTACTCGAAGAAGAACAAGTAGTTAATAGAGTGGCCCAAGCCCTGATACAGAGCAGGGTAACAAACAGTCAATACATTTAGGGGTCTAGACCGTGGTTCAGGGTGAGGACAGCAAACACAGGTAACAGTTCAAAGCGGGGCCGACAACAATTGGGTCTCCTTATCCTGGCAGAGATCCAGCAAGTGCAGGCAGTTGGCCTGGAGTAGCGGGGGGGGGGGGGGGGGGGGGGGGGGGAGAATGCCATCCAGGGGTTGGGTAGCAGGGGGGATGCAGGCCCACCCACTCCACTGCATCCTACCACAGGGCCCCAACAGCCTGCTGCTGGGTCAGTGGAGATCTGCACTACAACATGCTGACACCAGCTCTGGATCTGCCAGACTACTGTCAGCTATCCCTGAGCTACTTCCATTCTCCCCCCTCTGCGCATACCTGAGTCTCCAGCAGGTCCTCTGGGCTGGGGGGGTTGAATCATCTAGCAAAGTTGGTAGTTCCTCCCAATCAAAGTCTGTCTGGGGTCTCTTTGTCCAGGCCAGTCCTCAGCTTCTCACAAGTCCTCTGCAGCCTCCCAGCTTGGGAAAACAGGGCAGGCATCTGGGGCATGACCGAGCTCCAGGGCTGGCCTCATATCAGTAGCCACGATTCCTGGCTTCTAGTCGGGTGACTGATTGGGGCCAGGTTCTGTGCAAAAAGACTCACAGAGGGACACTTCCCCTTCCTGGAAGCCACTCTGCCTCATTACATTGCCTTTTTTCAGTTGCTCTGTAACACCTAGCAACCAATTATGCTCTACCAAGAACATTGTCTTTGTTAATAAAAATCACCTTTTTAAAACTATGAACTGATTTCCGTGTCCTAAAAGGCAGGAAATTCTGTGTGCACATTCCTAAAACTGAAAGGTCAGCTATAAAGAAATTACCTTGGTTCTCCCCTCCACCCTTGCCCCTCAGTTCTGTCCTGAGAGAGGGTTAAAGAGTTTGGTGTTCCCCAAATGAAGAAATTCTCAAGTGTACCTTCATGGGTTTTCAAAGGGGTTTATTTGCATTTGGGTAGTGGCAACATACCATCCAAGGCAGAGGTGGGCAATAATTTTTAAGGGGGGAGAGAAAAGTGGGGGTGGGAGACACTAAGATTTGGAAAGTAATCAAGGGTTGCATTTTTCCGTGGAGGAGGTGCAGGGTGTGGAACAGAGATTAGTGGCAAAAGGAAGCTCAAGTAGAGGACGTGGGTGCAGGAAAGGGTGTGGGTTCTGAGAGATAATTTGGTTGAAGGAGGGAATTGTGATCTGGGACAGGGAATTGGGGTGCAGTGAGCAGGAGGAGGTATGGGTACAGGAGAGGACTCTGGCCTGGGCGAGGTATATAGGAGGGGGGGTTCAGGGTCTGGAAGGGAGTTGGGTGCCAGAGGAAGGCACTGGCCAGGAGATGCTTACCTAAGCAACCCCTGACCAGCAAAACACTCAGGCAGGCTTCCCTACCTGCCAGAAGCTGCCTGAATGGTACATTGCACTGCACTGGCCCTACTCCCAGCAAAATCTCTCAGCCAGCTTCCAGCCAAAAGGAGCTGAGAGATTTTGCTAGGGACAGGGCAGCCTCCCCATCTCTTTCCCCTCTCCCTCCCCTGCCCCACAGCAGAAGAACCATGGGGGAGCAGCCAGTCACTTTGAGCAGTGCTACTCCATGTTACAGTGGCAGGTAGGCCAAATTAAAAGGCTTGGCGGGCCACAGTTTGTATGCTGCCCACCCCCACTCTAGAGCAACTCAACAGTTTTTGTTTCTTTCAAGGCAAATATTCTTCCCATGATAACTGCAAAATCATTTAAGCTGAAATTAACAAATCTATTCAACCTGAGGAAGACCTGTGAAAATGCACTCCATTGAATTTAAGAAAATTATAAAGCAACTGAAAACAGGGTATTATGGGAAGTGCTATGTAAACTTACGTGATTGCTACCAGTTCACACCATAACTAAATACATTAACCAGGAGAAAAAGGCAGCAGTATCAACCTACAAGCTCCCTCATTTTAACACACAGCTTAGTTCTTTACATATTTTAACTAAGACTGAAAGCCAGATATTTTCCTTCTGAACTCATGGACTCATTTGCAAGAGCCAAGATTTTAAACATGAATTAAAGAAATGAATGATATCCACAATGTGCCCATACGTTTTCATACATCAGCTGTTACACCATAAATGAAGTAGCACTAGGGAACCCAAATCTGTGAAGAGCTTGTAGACTGGTGTATACTACAGATTAAAGGAAAAAAACACTAATACCCATGAACTCACTGCAGACTACTTTATTGTTTCCTGTTTAAAATACATCCCCTTTGAATAATTGTTTTAGTAACATTCAGGGTTTGTAACCAGCCTAGATTTAACATGTTAAAGTATTCCCTACTCCCAACTGTGCATGCTAGAGTTCTCAATAATTCATACTTTTGGATATTGCTCTCATATTCGGATACAGTAAGAAATAATATAACAGAAAATACATTTATTATTTTCAATGTGTAAAAATGGTTCTCAAATATATTAGTCATCAGTTATAGTCAGCACTAGGACCCTATTTACTAGTGCTAGTGGTGGGTAGAGGTGATCACTGGCCGCATTTTTTCTAACTTCATGGCTTGCTGAAGTAAAAAACTAACAAGTAAAGCAGCAATTTTAGTCATATCCTACCAGCATTTTATTTTAGAAATAATCATTTCCAACATTAACAATTTACAGGCTCTGGAGTTTAATGCTGCATATGAACCACTGACACTAGATGGCCCTGCAGAGCTACCTAGGTTCAAAAAGTCGATAGAGGACTGATACTGCAGAATACACATCCTAGAGATATACCGAACATGGTAAATTTCAAAGGCTCTTTAAGACTAGGCAGAGGGCAGTAGTTGATGCAGTAAGTGACAGGAAGCTAATGAAAAGACTTATTTCTATAAAGCTTAATTCAATATTACAAGAAAGGCAGAAATGGTTTATGACTTGATCAATTATGTTTTCTATAGATTGGAGGGTGAAAAAGGAGAGCTGATTAGATTTCAGAAATAAAGATTTCAGCAACAAAGGCAGTAGATAACTGAGAGGAAGCAAAAATGCTTAGAAGTGAAGATAGTAAGAAAAGATACTATTTAAAAAGATCTTTAAAAGGAATAAGACACAGACTAGAGATGAGATATGCAAGGAAGACATGGGGACAGTTCTTTGAATTGGATAGGGAAAACGATACCTTAGAGGATTTGGGGAATGGATATGGCAAGAAACTACTTAAATATTTAAAAACCATCAAAGAGGAAAACTGGGCTCCAAAGACCAGAGAAAGCAAAAAAAATGACTTAAGGAATAATTGGACAGGCTGGTACGATCACAAACCTTTTCTTCCCCTTAGAGAGGCAACAATGCTATCTGTAGAAGGCTGCAACAGTCAGAGAAGGGGTGAGATTAAATAGAAGCTGAAAGAAGAAGGAATGAGGATAACAGGCTGATAAATTAGAAGCACACAGATGAAAAATCAGTAGGGTGAAACACTAGTTCTTGCTAATTAATGCATGTTCATCTTGTTTAGGAGATGAGGGAACAAAATGTACTGGAAGAAGCAAACGCAGAAAGACACTGTAAGAAGGACTGAAGACAGTATTCCAAAATCTTGACCACAGTGGATTTGGACTGGCCTCTCCAATGCCATACATAGCATCTAAACTGCCATTGCCAACCATAACTTCTTCCAACTGGCATTATGCAGAATTTCCCCCTCATACTCCTGCAGCACTACTGAGAAGTCTGTGGCTTGTAACAAAAATAAAGAGTGTCAGGGTTGTGTAATCTATGTGGTAATTCTATTTTCCCAATGCTGTTTCACAATTTTATTTTCTTCCCTCATAATCCAGTCAGTCTCAGCAGCTAGGATAGCTGCGCTATTATATCCTTGGGAGTGATTGTTTTAGGACAAGCAGCTAGGCTCTCTCAATGCACCTTTGTCGTTTGCTTCCCTTGGATTACTGGAATTTTTCACAGCATAATGCTAATTTGTTCTCATTCTGAGTGGATTATTTTCCATATATTTCTACATATTTTTTCTTTAAGTGTTTTCTGCTACCTTTGAATGCTGCACCACTTTAGTAATCTTATGTAACTTGGGTTTCACTTTTGTACTTGAACTTCTTGAGGTAGAAAAATATGGCATATTTGACAACTGACATTTTTTCCATCAAAAAGTTCAAGCACATAAATTAAACAAATTAGTCAAAGTATCTTAGAACATTTAATAACCATCACATTTCTTTTTCCATATGAACAGATAAGTATTCGGTACAATGCATGAAATTGTTGAGCTGAAAATCTACATTTAAAATAAAGCACAGACCAAATTTGAGACTACATCGCTAAGTAAACAAATTAAGAGATCGGCATGAATGCAAAAAATATCAAGTAACAGAGTACAAAACCCCTGAATATTTTTTTAACCTATAAAACGTATCAACTCACATTCTAAATAAATAAAATTTAAGGAGTAAATATTGCTCTCCTTACTCAAACCAACTTCCCTTTAAATCAGTGGGAACAGTAACTGAATGACACAAACAGAAGAAGACCATAAAAACATTTGATAGTTTCACACAGCAACATAATTATTTAAGTTATTTAAAGTAGGAAAGGCCGAGCAATAGGTTGGCAGTACAAGGGAATGACTACTAACTTGGCACATCCCTCTCCCCGCCGCCTTTCTAGAACTAGAAATGATCAATTGGATACATATTTAAAAACTACATACTTCAATGTATACGCATTTATTGAGGATTTACAATCATTGTCTACTATTTACTACGATAGTATAAAAGTTTTCAACAGGCTGGCCTACAGAACAGAATTGTGTCAACATATGACAACTTGGACAGTGTAATATAGCCATTCCAGCAGCCTCCTGTGCCACAGGTAAGTTGGGATGCAGGATGGGGGAATTCATTTCCTTTCACAAACCATCTCTCAACTCTAGACACACGGTACACTTGAATGTGTTCAGTTCTGGGCACCGCATTTCAAGAAAGATGTGGAAAAATTGGAGAGGGTCCAGAGAAGAGCAACAAGAATGATTAAAGGTCTAGAGAACATGACCTATGAGGGAAGGCTGAAGGAATTAGGTTTGTTTAGTTTAGAAAAGAGAAGATGGGGAAGGAGGGGACATGATAGCAGTTTTCAGATATCTAAAAGGGTGTCATAAGGAGGAGGGAGAAAACTTGTTCATCTTGGCCTCTGGGGATAGAACAAGAAGCAATGAGCTTAAACTGCAGCAAGGAAGGTTTAGGTTGGACATTAGGAAAAAGTTCCTAACTGTTAGGGTAGTCAAATACTGGAATAAATTGTCAAGGGAGGTTGTGGAATCCCCATCTCTGGAGATATTTAAGAGTAGGTTAGATAAATCAGGGATGGTCTAGACAGTATTTGGTCCTGCCATGAGGGCAGGGGACTTGACTCGATGACCTCTCAAGGTCCCTTCCAGTCCTAGTATTCTATCATACTGCTCTCGTGATCTCTGCTACAGCCTCATTGATGAGTAGGATCACATTACTCGTCCTTGAGGCTGTAGTATGTCCAGCAGAAGTAGTGTGTGTCCTGGACCTACTCAAGTGGGATCTGCAGGTCACTGGACATTCATTACAATAGCTCCTGGTATGGGCAATGGACATCCAAAAAAAAGTGAAGGACTGATCGCTTTGTTCATACACAATATAAAGACACCCGTCAGAACCAATAAATCCAGTCTCATATCTTTCGCTTCAAACACTAATGGGTAACAGCAGGCCCAGATACATTCCCCATGGACCTCAATAAGGTCAGAAATGATAGGTCTGTTGTGTGGATCCCACTGAAATTTGTAGTAGCAGTGTGGAAAGGATGTAACCAACAGAACGGTTAGTGTAATTCTTCCACTGCCTATCTGGATTCACTGCATCTGCAAGGGTACCGGTGCAACTGTTTTCAACTGATACTAATGGTGCTGTGGGTACCGGCACTCTGGCTGGGTAGCTGGAGATGAGCTGGCTCCTGGAACTATCATGTAAGCACCTTCTCTGGAGTAAGCTCATCCTTTGCAGATGATACCAAACTGGGTGGGTTTGCGACTTCTTTGGAGGATAGGGACATAATTCAAAATGACCTTAGCAAGTTAGAGAAATGGTCAGAGGTAAACAGGATGAGGTTTAATAAAGAGAAATGCAAAGTGCTCCACTTAGGAAGGAACAATCAGTTCCATACATACAAGATGGGAAGTGACTGTCTAGGAAGGAGAATGGCGGAAAGGGATCTAGGGGTCATAGTGGACCACAAGTTGAATATGAGTCAACAGTGTGATGCTGTTGCAAAAAAAGCAAATATGATTCTAGGTTGTATCAACAGGTGTGTTGTAAGCAAAACTCGTGAAGTCATTCTGCCGCTCTACTCTGCACTAGTTAGGCCTCAGCTGGAGTACTGTGTCCAGTTCTGGGCGCCACATTTCAAGAAAGATGTGGAGAAATTGGAAAGGGTGCAGAGAAGAGCGACAAGAATGATTAAAGGTTTAGAGAACATGACCTATGAAGCCAAGCTTCATGAACTGGGCTTGTTTAGTTTGGAAAAAAGAAGATTAAGGGGGGACATGATAGCGGTTTTCAAATATCTAAAAGGGTGTCACAAGTAGGAAGGAGAAAATTTGTTCCTCTTGGTTTCTGAGGACAGGACAAGGAGTAATGGGCTTAAAGTGCAACAGGGGAGGTTTAGATTGGACATTAGGAAAAAATTCCTAACTGTCAGGGTGGTCAAATATTGGAATAAATTGCCAAGGGAGGTGGTGGAATCTCCCTCTCTGGAGATATTTAAGAACAGGTTGGATAGACATCTGTCAGGGATGGTGTAGATGGAGCTTGGTCCTGCCTTGAGGGCGGGGGGCTGAACTCGACCTCTTGAGGTCCCTTCCAGTCCCATTATTCTATGATTCTATGATTCAGGAGGGGCAGGCTAGAATGAAATGGAGACTACAACTATGGGAGAAAAATATCCTCAGGTGCTAAGTCTTGATAGACCTGGTATCTAACAGGTTCTCACAGTTAAATCTGACAAATCTGGAGCACCTGAAGTGATCCAAATGGTCTTTTGAGAAAAGATGGGAACGAAGTATCTAGTCTTACATTTAATCAAAGTGACCAACAGAACTCACATCTCTCTCATTTTACCTATCTTCTCCTTGGATTTGGGGTCTTCACAAGAAACAGTTCCTCAGTTTCTGCCCATGATATCTTATCCAACCTGAAGTGGTTCGTGAAGTGCCCTGCCCTCTACTCTCATGGGGAGCCCTGGAATAAAAGGCTTTGCCTTAGATGTTGACAGCTCCACTCTAAACACACGAGGAGTATTTCCACATGGCTGAGATCAACATGTGGAGAACAGTATCTCTAGCAAAGATCAAAAAGAGGCTTTATAGCTTCCTCCATCACATGTTTCCATAGGTGAAGCTCCTGTCCCTCAACTTCTGAGTGGCAAGAAGTGACACATACCACACAGATGTGCTTTTCACAGAAAGGTTGGTATTTCTTACAGATGAAGAAGGGTCAAAGGAAGGAGACATGGTTCTTCAATTCCAGGACTGAGCACTTTGGAAACAGTTATAATCTTAGATTAGCAGTTAAAGTTTTCTAAGTAGGTTATGCAACAAAGTGAAGGAGGACAATTCCAAGAGGACATGAGGCTGTAAAAAAGAACCGAAGAGGCATTCATGTGCATTGCCTTCTATACCTTTGGTTGAAAGTACAAAGAGTTATTGTGCATGTGTGGACCAATCAAGAATTATTAGACTCAAGAGCATAGAATACAGGTGTAGTATACAGATAGATAATCATAAAGAAGTAGTATTATCTGAATCAGCGAACTTGGGCTATGTCCTCAGTTATACCAGTGGCTGTGAGATACCTTTAAATGACACCATACATGTTCAAATTCATGAATTTAGCCAAAGTACCCCCAACTGATCTCAAATGCAGTAGGAGAACACTGGGAGAGAGACCGCTTTTATTTGTAAAGTGCATTAAATACATATACTTAATGACAAGCTTTCAAATTTCAAAACAATTATCAGAGTAGAACAGAACAAAAGGTATTACATGATGCCAATATTTTCGCAACCATAGAGTGCTAGGAAAAGATTAACAGCTGTGTCATCACACACTAGGGAAGCACACTTGTATTCTAGTGCAGAAACAGTATTTCAAACATTTCAGGTCAGCATCCGTCATCACTGTAAGCACATTCAAGAATACTATAAGACATTTAAAACCAGTTTGTCACCATGTTAATACACAATATTTGATTCCGAGTAGGTTCATAATATAGTCAAGATTATTGAAAATTTACAAGATTAAGTTTATCATTCCAGCTTGGGTATGGTGGAATGCCCTCCTGAAGATGTCCCTACTCCAAAGGAGGAGCCAGTTCCAGAAGCCATCTCCTCTCCAATTGCCCAACCAGGGTGCTGGTACTGACAGCACCACTGGTACTGATGGGTATGGTGCCACAGTTTGTGTGTCTATGTATAGAACAAATGTCATGATCGTTCAGATACTACACTGAGGTAATATGGTGAGTAACTTAACACACACACCACTAAACATTTTCCATCAATATGCTTAGTTTATGTATTTGCTCACAAAAACTCAGCATCTCAATTTGCACACTTGCCATAAGTCTCATTCAGCAAATAACTAAATAAACTTTTGAACTTCTCAGCTGAGGATCAGGGATGGGTACTTCAGCTGGAATATTCCAACTGTTATAGATAAAAAAGTACTTTAAACTCCAGTTCTGTCTCTATTTTTTCTACAATGTATCAGTAATAAGTAATTTGTTAGATCCAGTTGTTTCTGGAGAATGGATGTACACTTCTGTACAGGGAATTAATTCTAATGCAGTCTTTAATTTAATATTTGCCAATGTTAAAGAACAAACAGATGTCTGCCTATTCTAAATTGTGCTAGTGGTAAAGCACTTACAACACTGAAATCAGAAAATGCAAAAAGGTTGCTACTTAAAATATACACGAAGATGTTTGTTTTAAAGAGCAAACACATTTCTACATATTCATTTGAAAGATTAATTACAAAATTTACTGTATACTAGTCCTTCCTTGAAGTTGCATTTTTTTAAATTGTTCAGTACCTTTAAAATGCTTACTTTCTTCTAATGTTAATTTACTTTACTCGCAAACGTTAATTTTACTGATGTCTAAAGTGAACACTCCTGTTGCTTAACATAAATGGAAACCCAATACACTTACAAAATTAGAGACCTGAAACAGTCTTTTATATAAACATTATTTTCAATATATTAGCATTATTACAAAGATTTTCAGTCCATAATTTGTTATTTCTCCAACACAACCCCAGCGGTCTAAGATGCGATCAGAACTCACCACAAAAGCAAGACATCCTAGTTCCTAAAGATGTCATGTATCAATAATGATAAATACTAATACAGGAAAATAAAATGGGAGATTCTAAGTTTATAGAAGAGGTATTAAGTAATTGTTTTATAGATCATATAAAAGATGAAAATTCCATAATAATGCATTCAAAACTCATTAGCCACAAAATAACACACTCTTGCCTTTAATATCATGGAGTCAAGAGGAGAAGAATGCTCCTGTGGTGAGCAGATTACAAGCCGGCACAGCGCGGCCTACGCATGCGCAGCATGGTCTGCATATGCGCAGCTCACAGAACTGCACTGCTGGCGAGCCCTGACTATATGAATACAGAACAGTTCTGATAAGGCAAATTTAATACCATTATTTGTTTCATTAAAACAGAATAATTAATTAATTAAAAAAAACAAAGCACAGGACAAATGAAACTTCTGGGAACAAATGTGACTGCCAAATAGACACCGCACAACATTCAATTTAAAAGCAAAACCCAAGTGGGCTTGCAATGCCTTTTTTTATGCCTACATTATCTTATTTAATCTTATTCAAAGCTTAAACCAATATAGAAAATGTGTAACAGAGACATAAATAAAACAATTAAGCAAACTAGAAATTTAACTGAACTTTTATTTTTATTTTATTTTTAAATAGTTCATGGCACACTTTTTTTACTTGACCCCAAACCAACAAGTTCATTTTCAGAATTTTCATGAAAAGTTATTGGGAATAAATGTCAATCAGCAAATCTCAGGTAAATTTTGTTTCCTAATTTAACTTACTGTCATGTATGCTTAGCAGCTCTTTAAAATTAATTCTATAGCAAAAGCACAGACAGCTATGTTTAAGAGAAAACAGCCTGACCACCGACTACATTAATTGTCTTTTTGCTGTCAAGAAGGAGTGTAGTAGGAAATGTGTTAGGAAACATGATAATTTAGGATAAGCAGTAAAATTTGTAAGAGTAAAAACCCTCATCTGAGTCCATAGCTCTTCAACAGCACACCAAATTTGGTGTAAGTAGAAAAAATCACTTGCATCTAATTACAAGAGCTTCATCTCATTCGATAACTCTTGAGTAACAGCAAATTTGGTGTAAGTAAAAAAAATTCTTTGCATCTACTTACAAGATCCTTAGCTAATTCGTTAGCCCTTAAGAGAAATTTTTTTGCATCTCAAATTAACCACAGAACTGAATAGACAGTGAGAGATCAGGCCATAAATACCCTACAGTAATGACTGCGGGTACCTTATCATCTACAACTCATTCTGGAAACTGAACTCATGTGCTGCTCTCTGACTACAAGAGGCAAGAGGTCCATACCAAGGCAGACATCGTAACAGCTTTCGTCGTCCTCTACCTGCCAAGTTGAGAGATGCTGCTACACCTGATCGGGTGAGTTAAAAAACTTTAACTGTGTTATTCATTAAGTGGCAACATCAATAAAATTATGCTCATTAATTAAAACACAAATTGGTACTTGGTCTAAATTTATTGACGACTTCCCAGGCAAGCAAGGGGGCAGACCAGAGTTCTGCACAGTCCTAGTGAACCCAAGGGAAGGAGGCCGTTTGCTTAATCGCGACCACTCTCTGCACTTACGATTTAGTATTGTTGTCTTTATATTCTTTTTCAACTATCCATGACAGAAAAATTTGACACTTTTCCTGTATAAACATAGTTGAATACTACTACTTATCCTTTGTTTTAAACTAAAATTACTCTTAATTGTCATTACTTTCTCTTCCATTGTTTCACCGCTCCTAATAATTGCTAGAGCATATTATACATCTTGTAATTTTAAGGGGGCTTCCTAATCGGTGTCTGTCCTTATTTGCTGGATTGTGTCAAAGATGCCAAATGCAGTGTGGGTGTTTGCATGCCTTCACAATTACCTCCATATTGATGAATTGTGGTCAGTTAGATAATAGATGTAATGTGATTAGTAAGTGAACACATTTCCTTTATAGAGTGCCCTCTTTCCTTCCATTAGAAAAGATCTTGTTACAAATCCAGAAATCGATTTTTTGAAGTTTTCCAGAGACTGAACAGTGACTCAAGGATGATAATCACTTCAAAAAGACATTGATGCTTTTACTTTTTTGTAAGTTCAATATAATTCCTAATTTTGGAATCCACCTCTTAATTTTTACTTGAGAAGGCAGACACATCAGAATCCTCTTCATAGCATCTCAGTATAGCCCACAAATCATCTCAGTATGGCCCACTGTCCCATGTACTGGTCCCATGAGTTTCTTCTACAGTTTCAACTGAGAGCCAGCTGGTTTTTAACTAAAGCTGTAGCGGTTCATGCACTAAGATCAAGTGGTCTCAGGTCTGGTTCCTCCTGCTGTTGTTACTTCAGCACCTCCCAATATTTTATAACCTTTTGCTGAACCAACTTACAAATTATATAGGGTTTCACATCTTACCTCTGCTTCAGAACCATTGTCAAGTGCTCACAAAATTCTTATGTTTACAATCCCATCTTTCTGAGGAAAAAGCATGGAGGTTAAATGACTTGCTGAAAGTTTTCTTTTATGAGGTCTTGCCTGCACTAGAAATGTTAAATATCGATTAATTGAATAGTCAAGTAACCTCATAAATTCTTATCAGTTAGTCGACTATTCTATAATCCTTGGGGGTAGGGCTGGCAGCAGCACGGGGTGCCAGGCAGGAGCTAGTCTGCGAGGGCAAGGGCCAGTTTAGGGGGGGGGGGGCTAGCCGGGTAGCTGCCCGAGGCACCAACCTATGGAGGGCACTTGATGGCAGCTGTAAGGGGCGCCGCGTGCCCGGCCGTGCGGCACCCCTTAGAGCTGCCATCAGGCGCCGTGCGCCCGGAGGCCGCACAGCACCCCTTAGAGCTTCAATCAGGCGCTGCGCGCCCGATTGCAGCTGTAAGGTGAGCAGCGCGCCAGGAGGCAGAGACACACATGCAACATGCTCCCGGGAGTGGAGCTGCACATGCGTCGCACACCCGCTGCCCAGGGCGCAGGAATGGCTCAAGCCGGCCCTGCACGAGGGGAGTCAGTCTAAAAATCAGCTCCTCTTGCGGACTGGCTGCTTGTCACCCTGTATTGCTGCGCGATGGTGGCAGTCCCTATCTGAGGGAGGGCAGTCGGAGCAACCGGACCCAGCGCAAACTGGAACTAAGCCAGGCTGCCTGCCCACCTGGCTTCTAATACACTTTAAATACAGAGCCACAGCAGGAGTAGGTCCCAGATCCGGCATGTGTCAGAACTGAGCCGGGCTGCTGGCCAGCCTGCTAAAACATTTATTAGTTAGGAGGGAGGCTGGAGAAAGGAAATGCATGTAGTCTACAGCATTAGCCTATAGGCTTTTGCTTATCAGTTAATCGACTACACTATTACATGACTAGCATACACTACGGGCTGGAACAAAGGAGCAGCAATCGCTCCAGCAGAGGTCAGTCTATACAATTAGAAATGGCTTTACAAACTATTTGGTAACATTAGGTTTCTATTATGTAACATAGAAATTAAAATAGGCATAGTAAAGCAGAGAGGGCATATTAGGGTTTCATAGAGCACCTGCACCAGACCAAGTGGAGGCATCTCTGTGAGCAGCCAGACAGCCAACACCAGTTGCCCCCGGGATGGAGCTGGATCCCGCATTAGGAAAGCAGGATAAGGGACCCTTTGTCAAGCCTGGCCTTAAAAACCTGTAAGGATGGAGATTCCACCACCTCCCTAGAAAACCCATTCCAGTACTTTACCACCATCCTAGTGAAGTAGTTTTTTTTCTAACCTCCACCCTAGACCTTTCTCCCACTAGTACTTCAGACCATTTATTCCTGTTTCATCATCTAACACCACTGACAATAGCCTGGGTTTCATTCTCCCCCGGTCCCTTCAGGTTGTTCAAGGCTGCTATCAAATCCCCTCCCTCAGTCTTCTCTTCTGAAGACTAAACCAGCTCAGTTCTCTAACCCTAACCCTCTCCTCACACTTCATGTGGCCCAGTCCCCAAATTATTTTTTTTGTCCTCCACTGGACTCTCTATAAAATTTGTCCATATCCTTTCACTACTGGGGGTGAGAGGGAACTAGACACAGTATTCCAAATGTGGCCTCACCAGTGCTGAATAGAGGGGAACAATCACTTCCTGTGATAAGGTTTAATACTTTTTTTAATGCAGCCCAATATGCGCTAGCTTTCTTCTGCAAGTTATTAGTCCTTTGTTGGGATCAAGCAGATATTGATATGTATATGAACTTTGCAGAAGTTATGGATCTCTAAATCACAGTGACGGGAATGAGTATTGATATTATCAGTATGTAATCCCGCTGCTATCAACAACTAGTTAAGATTATAAAATACAAATAGTCAGAAATTTCTTCTGAACTTGCTGTGAATTACCAGCCAAGGCTAACTTTGATAGCTACTTTTACCTAAAGCAGCAAAAAAAAATGTTTTACTACATGTCCGGTAGTTATGTTTTAGGTCTATTCTTAATGTAATACTTTTTCCAAAGACACAAATCACAGAAATATTAACAACAAATAGCCAGAAGATATTCTAAATTAATATATTTCTTCATATTTTTGTTCCATTGTTAGGGTCTCAAATTATATCAAACGTGTAGCACGCATCAGCTTCATTATGATAGTCAGTTTATCACCAATGGGTTTCTTATTTTTGTCAATTTATTTTATTTATTATGAGATTATGCAAGGTGGTATGAAAGGGCCTTAAATATAAAATGAAACATGTTTATTTGAAAGTAATTTCCAACACTACTTCCATATTATTAGTATAAAATGAGTACAAGCAAGAGCAAATACCATACACACAACAAAATCACCACTTTTATATTTTAAGCTCTTATCTTATTAAATTGGGAAGGGGGGTTTTCATCGCAAGGATGCCATGTTTACAGAGATTATTTAGCATACAAGCGCTTTGATGTTAACCTGTTTTCTGAAGTGCTCATCAACTATTAGCTATGGACCTCGATAAAATTACTAATTATATCCTCAATGAAAAATTATAAATCAAACTCAGAACCAGCAGGAGGCTGATATGCAAGAGATATAAAAATATTGTTTACCAAGTTTGTGCATGACCTGTTTGGAAATGTTAAGCTACTATATATGCATGACATTCACAGATAGCTTAATAAAAGCTTAGATCATGAATAACTGACACTTCCATAAACAAAACATTGTGAATTAACTTAAGATAGAGTTCATCTTTTTGTGCACGTACTACAGTCAGTGAATTGTTAACTTGCCCATTAAAGCAGTCATCAACCTTAACTTGTTATAGAGATCATTGGAAATAATATTGCCTACTACCCAGAAGTTTGCCTTCAGCAGCTTTGAACGAAAGCCAATAGAAAAAAAAGAGGTCCCTGTCACAATGGTATTATTGCTTCCTTTATAAGCGTTCATAAGCAGATGGAAGGTAATTAACAATTTGATAACCAATTCTGCTAGCTATTTCCCACAAAGCCCATCAATTCTAATCTCTGCCAATAAGTGCTGAACATGAGTTAATGCCACCTACCCCCGTCACTGAACTAGTCTTTTTTTTTTAAATCACTACATTCACATAATTCTCTTCATCTCCCCAGTATGTTGAGTACACATGCAACTATGCAAAAGTGACATTTTCTATTTCTGACTGCATAAAGCATGGAGGGCTATGTCAGCAGCCAATTTTAAGGCCATATCTACACAAATAAGTTTACTGATTGAATTATATTGAGCATACTTAAAAGACAGCAAATCCCTCCTACAGATACAGTTATAGGCTCATCCTTGAGGCCAAGGCTGTCTACCACAAACAGGGGGCTGCTGGATCAGTGCAAGCAACTCTACATTTTAAATGTAAGTAAGAGCCTGACTATTTGTATAGTCGATACAAATTGTATACAATTAGCTTGGTAACCGCAATTTCACATCCTTAATATATACCCCACAGCCCCTTGCCACAGACCCTCCTCAAATCCCATCCCTGACTTCTGCACCAAAATTCCTTCACCTCCCAACATCTCATGAGATTTTTTTTCCAAGTATGTTAAGTGAAGATTTTTTTTGAGACATGATTATTTAAATCTGTATTATAAAAGAATCACTGTGGTTACTGAAGTGCAGGTGAGATGCAGGCAAAGGGCCATTTGCTTCTTCATTTCAGACATTTCACCATCAGCAAAGGAACTCCATTACTATATATCTTAGAAAGTGTTTGCTGGTCACAACCCCCTTTCCTTCAGGCTGCAGGGATGCTTAGTGACTATATAAAAAGATTATGAACAGCCAGGACAAATGTTACAACTTAAACAACTCAGCAGGTTATCAGCCTCATAAGGGGGTATAGAAAGCCAGCATAAAAATGGATACAAATTCAAAGTCAGCTCAGTTGTCAATTCACTGTGCACAGAGGAGTAGACGTATTGAAGCCACTGGGGCACCTCTATTAGCAAATATGCCATATGGTAATATACATAAAACCATTTATAGCTTGCCAGTCAGCAGGTTTCATTGCTCACCCCAGTGTCTCATTTTACACCAGAGGTAAGTAACTTGATTTATCATTCACCTCTGATGTCAAACTATTTCCCTTCCTTCAATTAAAACAATTTCAGCGATTTTAAAAGGCATTTTAAATAGTAGCAACAAATCTTGTTTCTAAAGTTTCCATGGAGAAACATGATTAAGTAGAGTCTTAAACTGCTTTGAGATGCTCCCCTCTTAACATGTAATTACCTGATTTTGTAACATGTTTCACACACATCCTACATATGGCAAAGTAATTTATTATACACAGTTAATATCATTACACATCAACACTTACTATAAATTACAACCTATCTCCTACCTGACAGGATTGCTGGTTAGAGACACTCTCAGAGACTCTAGACAGTTAAGAAGTTTTTCTTCTGTGATTCCAGATCGTAATTCATGGATATATTCTTGTGACGATAGCGTGCACTCGTGCTTGCTATTTTTCAATCCTCCCTGTAAAAAAAAAAAACGGGGGACAAAATCAAATCAGTATCATAGATGCCTGTAGACAAATGCAAGGAATATGGGAAATAAGCAGGAAGAACTTGAAACGTTAAGAAACGAACACAACTATGACACAGTTGGTATTACTGGGTAGGATAATATACATAGTTGGAATATTTGTATAGAAGGTAAAACAAAAGGGAAAAATAAGTAGCACTTTAAAGACTAACAAGATAGTTTAGTAGGTGATGAGATTTCATGGGCCAGACTCACTTCCAAGATCAGACTAACACAGCTACCCCTCTATTACTTGTATAGAAGGGTACAGCTTGCTTGGGAAGGATGGGCAGGAGGGAAAAGGAGGTAGTGTTGCCTTATATATTAAAAATGTACACACTTAGACTGAGGTGGAGATGGACATAGAAGACAGATTTGTTGAGAGTCTCTGGGTTAGCTTAAGAGAGATTAATAAAACCCAAGGGTGATGTTATGCTGGGATCTACTACAGACCATCTACCCAGGCAGAAGAGGTGGATGAGGCTTTAAAAAAAAAAAAAAAAAAAAAAAAAAAACTAACAAAATCATCCAAAGCACCAGGTTTGATGGTGAGGGGAGACTTCAACTATCCAGACTTTTGTTGGGAAACTAACACAGCAGGGCACAGATTATCCAGTAAGTTCTTAAACTTTACTGGAGATAATTTTTTTTTTCCAGAAGGTTAAGAAAGCTACTGGGGGGAAGCTGTTCTTGATTTGATTTTAAGAAATGGGAGGAACTGGTTGAAAATTTCAAAGTGGAAGGCAGCATGGGTGAAAGCAATCAGGAAATCAGAGAGTTCTCAATTCTAAGGAACGGTAGAAGGGAGAACAGCAAAACAGAGACAATGGAGCTGGTAGGGTAAGGTCCCATGAGAAGTAAGACTAAGAGGAAAAACAACGGAACACAGTTGATACACAGAAAAAACAACAAATGGTCTGGTAGTACTTTATACACTAACAAAACATATAGATGGTATCATGAGCTTTCATGGGCACAGCCCATTTCTTCAGATGACCAAAGTTTTGAGTTTATTTTGGGGCTGCACATCCTGAACTCAAAACTCCGGTCATCTGAAGAAGTGGGCTGTGCCCACAAAAGCTCATGATACCATCTATATGTTTTGTTAGTGTATAAAGTGCTACCAAACAATTTGTTGTTTTTTACATTTATCTTGTACAGACTAACTTGGCTACCCCCTGAAGCTTCTGAACAGAATTGGCAATTAAGGGCCCAAAAGCAAACTACATCACTGTGTAGAAAACATACCATACTTTCTAACAGATCATCTTGGCTTAACTAGCAGATTTTACATAATCTAAAAATGAAAAAGGAGTCTCATAAAAAGTGAAAACTAAGTCAAATTACAAAGGATGAATATAAGCAAACAACAGAAGTATGCAGGACCAAGATTAGAAAGGCAAAGGCACAAAACGAGCTCAATATAGCTAGAGGCAAAGGGTAATAAGAAGACATTCTACAAATATGTTAGAAGCAAGAGGAAGATGAACAATGGGGTAGGTCCACTGCTTAGTCAAGAGGGAGAAACAACAACAGGAAACTTAGAAATGGCACAGGTGCTTAATTACTTCTGTGTTTTGCTTTTTGTCAGGATTGATCATGACAAGATGCCTAACATAGTAAAAGCTAGTGAAAATGGGGAAGGTTTTGAAGTTAAAATAAAACAAGAACAAATTAAAAATTACTTAGAAGAGTTAGATGTCTACAAGTCACCAGGGCCTGATGAAACATCCTAGAATATGCAAGGAGCTGTGATAGGTAAAAGCCAGCATGGATTTATAAAGAACAATCATGTCAAATCAATCTGACAGCTTTCTTTGGTAAGATATCAAGCCCTGTGGATAAGGGAGAAACAGTGGATGTGGTATACCCTAGACTTCAATAGAGCATTTGATTGGGTCTCACGTGCCCTTAACTTCAATAAACTGGGGGAAACATCAATGAACTAAGGAAATACAGCCTAGATTGGGCTGCAGAACTGGCTGGATAACCATTCTCAGAGAGTAGTTATTAAAGGTTACAAATAGGAGTCTGTTGTGGGACCAGTTCTGTTCAACATCTTCATCAACTATTTAGATGATGGCATGGAGAGTACAATTAAGTTTGCACGTGATACCAATCTGGGAGGGTTGCAAGTACTTTGGAGGACAGGGTCAAAATTCAAAATGATCTGGACAAAATGGAGAAATGGTCTGAGGTAAATAAGATGAAGTTTAATAAGGATAAATGCAAAGTGCTCCATTTAGGAAGGAACAATATGTTTCATCACACATACAGAATGGGAAGCGACTGTCTACGAAAGAGTACTGTAGAAAGTAACGTAGGGGTCATAGTGGATACTTATAAAAAAAATAAACATGATTCTGGGATGCATTAACAGTAGTGTTGAGAGAAAGATACAAGAAGTCATTTTTTCGCTCTACTCTGCACTGATTAGGCCTCGATTGGAGTATTGTGTCCAGTTCTGGGCACCACATTTCAAGAAAGACGTAGGAAAAATGGAAACGGTCCAGAGAAGAGCAACAAAAATGACTGAAAGACTAGAAAAAATTAGCTATGAGGGAAGACTGAAAGAATTGGGCTTGCTTAGTTTAGAAAAGAGAAGATGGGGGGCGATGATAGTCGTTTCAAGTATCTAAAAGAGTGTTACAGGGAGGAGGCTTCCTTGGCTCCTGAGGCTCGGACAAGAAGCAATGGGCTTACATTGCAGCAAGGAAGGGTTAGGTTGGACATTAGGAAAAACTTCCTGCCAGGATGGTTAAGCACAGGAATAAATTGCCTAGGAAGGTTGTGGAATCTCCATCACTGTAGATATTTAAGAGCAGGTTGCATAGACATCTCTCAGGGATGATCTAGATCAGGGGTTCCCAACCTGGTGTACGTATACCCCCAGGGGGTACGAGAAGCTTGTCAAGAGGGTATGGGTAATATTTGGTAAATAACTAGATTATCCTAACTGAAATATTCCAAAAGTAATAGTGTTAGTGGAAAAAAGTTATAGATTCTAGAGTCTAGAATTTATTTCCTTTCATATTGAATAGGGGGTACGGGAAGGTTTACTAAAAGCCAAGAGGGTACGGGGACCGAAAAAGGTTGGGAACCCCTGATCTAGATGGTGCTTCATCCTGCCAGAGGATGGGGCAGAGGACTGGACTTAATGATTTCCTGAGGTCCCTTCCAGTGTTCTATGATTCTATTCCATGATTTCAGCTGCTGATTACCGGATAAGGTTTTCAAGTGCAGGTTTCAAATAACAGTTAATTTATCAACTATGTAAAACAGCTATGTAAAAGGGGAAACTGGATTTCAGAATTTAAATTAATAATAAATTTAAATTAATAGTAAACTACCAATTCTTCCTTCCGCCCCATTCTTCCAGCATCTCAACTTAAGTCATTTTAAAAATCTGCTTGGCAAATTAGTGAGACCACTTCTAAAATATGCATTCTACTGTAAACCCTAGCTATGAGCAATTATTTAAATAATTACAACTACACTTAAGAGTGTTACTGCAATATATGAATTAATAAAATACTGTTCTGATATAGAACACAGGAAACAAGTAGAAAATGGAGGGATAATGAAAATTTTAATTAGCTGCTCTGTATGAGATTAATGGAAGTTACTAATAGACCTGTCTGATCTTTAAAACATAATTCAGAGACAAAAGCTCACAATTAGTGTGTGTCACACTGTACTAAAGGTAGAGGAACAAAAAGCTTTATTCCTTAATTTGAAATTGATTAGAAGGGAATTACTGCCTCTTGACTAATCCCCCTTGTGCTCCTCCAACATGCAAGCAGTTCCAAAATGTTGGGGATGGGAAAAAGAACTGAATATTAGTTGATATACTGCGCTTGAAGTGCTCAGCAGAATTCAGTGCAAGTATAAAAGCAATCTTATACGAATTAACTTTAAATCTAAGATGGAATATCTTGTTCACATATTAGTTCAAAACACTGGGCCAAATTCCATCCTGACTGAAGCTGGCCCTAAATATGTTTTAATCAAGTTTATGTAGAAGTGTATTTACAATTAATATGAGGATCGACTCACAAGTTGCAATTAAAAAAAAATCAATTCACTTCAATACTGTTTAAGAAGTAACCAAAAGCAAATTTTAAGAAACACAAATATTAACATACTTTATTCAATTTTCAGATGGACAGTTAATTTCTTAGAACCTTCCCCTGCCTGCTGAACATAATCATGCCTTTAAAATACATAACAGTGCAGCACATCTCCTGTGATGATAGTTGAGAATCTAATTTCTCTGAAACCCACATGCTGACTCAAATTGCCTCAAAATCTGCTCAAACTGTCACAGAGATGTAAGGTAGGGTTAATAGTTCAAACTGAGAAATTTCCAGTAAGCAGTTGCTAAGAAAAATCCATGCCTCCTGTACCCTAAAAATGCAGTACACACAATCATCTAGTTCTTATAATTGAGGATACCTAGGACTCTTCCTGTCACTCCAATCTTGTTCCTTCACTGAAGAATTACCTGTATGTCAAAAGTTATCAATAGTTAAGTTTGGAATTCAAACCTGGCTCAAGCTAAACTAACATTCCAGAGTGAAATGCACATGTGCAGCACAACAGCAGGGTTTTGTTGCAAGCAAGAGGGTGTCACAGTAAATGGGCGACTTGAGCCTTAAGTTGTTATGCTCATTTGCCATTTCCTCCAGCCCCCTTTCATTATCTCTATATCTCAAGTGCATTCATCTGAAGTGGGTTTTGTCCAAGAAAACTTATGCCCTACTAAATGTAGTCTCTAAAATGCCATAATACTGCTTGTTTTTGCCATCATACTACTTATTTGTTATCCCCCTCTGCCCAACCCTTGATCTATCTTGTATACTTAAGTTATGAGCTCTGTAGAGATGGGAAGTGGCTCGCATAATGAACATCAATTACATGCTTACAGTTAGCGCTTAAATATTCTTTCAAGCATGATTAGAACATTATTTCTGTTCGATTGTGAACCATGTAACAAAGACAACTGCTAATGTACACTGAAAATGGGAAGAACCACTATTAGTTATTAAAAATTGACCAGTTCAAAAATAATTTTTAGAAGTTTCCTTCCAGAAAAACATGTTCTCTACTTGTCAAAGCTCTGTTCTACTGATTTACACATTCATTATTTTTCAAAGAAAAACCATTTCCCTTGGATATGAGCAAAAATGTCTCAGACACAAACAAGTTATTGCAAATATTTAAAATGGTGAACTGTTTTACATTGACAAAAAAGCAAGCAGTGCTAGCCACACGGAAACAGAACATTTATTGCTAATCATGCTGTACCAGAGAAGAGTAGCTACGTTATAATTGAAACTTACAGCACACAAAAATAAATTTGAAGGTTTCACTAAAAGGCAGCACTTGTCATCTATACATTTTACCAAACTGCCACTACTATTAGACAAGTATTTCAAGACTGAGGGTACATCTAGACTACATGCCTCTGTCGCCAGAGGCATGTAGATTAGGCTATCAGACATAGGAAAATGAAGCGGCGATTTAAATAATTGCCGTTTCATTTAAATTTACATGGCTGCCGCGCTGAGCCGACAAACAGCTGATCAGCTGTTTGTCGGCTCAGCGCGATAGTCTGGACGCGCGGGTGTCGACATCAAAGGTATTTGTCGACCACCCAAGTAAACCTCATCCCAGGAGGCAAATACCTTTGATGTCGACACCCGCGCGTCCAGACTATCACGCTGAGCCGACAAACAGCTGATAAGCTGTTTGTCGGCTCAGCGTGGCAGCCATGTAAATTTAAATGAAGCGGCGATTATTTAAATCGCCGCTTCATTTTCCTATGTCTGGTAGCCTAATCTACATGCCTCTGGCGACAGAGGCATGTAGTCTAGACGTACCCTTAATATGGTAGCTAACCCAGTAAAATTCTACATGAAGCTATAGCTCTCTTTTCTACAAACTATCACTGATGTTGAACACTCACTTAAATCCCTCACTACCAAATGTACAGTAAGAGAAACAAAGTCTTTCTGCCTTTTCTTCCAGTGCCTGAGTTGCCAAAAATCACATGTTCTCAAACCAAAAAAAATGTCCAAGTAACGCACTATTTGTATTCTTTTTTATTTGCTCTTCTTAAGCTTTGGAGCCTTTAGGGTTAACATTTCTATAACAGTAATCAGTGTGTGGCAAATCCCACTGCAATTCACAGATTAAAATAGAAGTAAATGCTCATGCTGTGAGACACACACACACACACACACACACACACACACACACACACACACACACACACACACACACACACACCCACCCCTCTATTGTCAAGCTGATGGACATCTCCACCAAACAAACTATTAAAGTAAAATTCCACTCTTGGAGTAATGTTCACTTTTTTTTTTTTTTTTAAACAGAAGCTTCAACATATTACACATTTTAATATTTTCATTTATTACTGCTGCTTTAAAAATCATATATAGTTTTCTTCAATGGGTGGCGTATTCATAGAATCACAGATTCATAGAGCTGGAAGAGACATCAGGAGGTCATCAAGTCCAGCCCTCTGCCCAAGGCAGGACCAATCCCAACTAAGTCACACCAGCCAGGGCTTTGTCAAGCCGAGACTTAAAAACCACTAGGTATGGAGTTTCCACCACCTCCCTAGGCAACCCATTCCAATACTTTACCATCCTCCTAGTGAAATAGTTTTTCCTAATATCAAACCTAAACATCCCCCACTGTAACTTGAGACCATTGCTCCTTGTTGTGCCATCCGTCACTACTGTGAACAGTCTCTCCATCCTCTTTGGAACTCCCCTTCAGGAAGTTGAAGGTTGCTATCAAATCCCCCCTCTCTTCTCCATACCTCGATTCGTATAAGACTAAACAAACAAACCCAAATCCCTCAGTCTCTCCTCATAGGTCATGTGCTCCAACCCCCATCCTTTCTATAGTGGGGAGCCCAGAACTGGACACAATACTCCAGATGTAGCCTCACCAGAGCCAAATAAAGGGGAATAATCACTTCTCGGGATCTGCTGGCAATGCTCCTCCTAATATTCCATTAGCCTTCTTGGCTACAAGGTCACACCGTTAATGCATATCCAGCTTCTCATCCACTGTAATCCCCAGGTCTTTTTCTGCAGAACTATTTAGCCAGTCGGTCCCCAGCCTGTAACAATGCTTGGGATTCTTCCGTCCAAAATGCATGACTCTGCACTTGTCCTTTTTGAATCTCATCAGATTTCTTTTGGCCCGATCCTCTAATCTGTCTAGTTCACTCTGGATCCTATCCCTGCCCTCCAGCATATCTACCTCTCCCCCTAGCTTAGAGTCATCTGCAAACTTGCTGAGGGTGCAATCCATCCCCTCATCTAGGTCATTAATAAAGATGTTGAACAAAACCAGTCTTACTTAGGTGGATTTACTGCCGTGGTATCCTCACAGGTCTCTGGCTCTGTCAATGATGATAACCAGAAGGCTGCTTGCGTGTGTGCTCAATGATGTGGGCCCAATGACCACAGCAGACCCTGAAAGGGCCCCTAAAGACCACAAGCCAGATAAGGATCAAAGGTGCCCGACCAGGTTTATTGCTCCCCCCACCCCCAAAGACACAACCATATATACAGGTACTAGCAAATCACACCTCACTACTGACGTTGTTAGGTTACCATCCTCTGATGCTACTTAAGATATCCTGTACCTCGTGGTTTGATTAGATCATTTCTATTTATCATGCTGTCATTTTAAACTCTTTCTTGAACCTGGGTCTGTATCCGTAAGGAGTAGGTAACAAGGTCTTTTTTAATGAGCTCGTGATATTCTGTGCTTTCCACTTTTGACCAGTACCAATTATCGTTCTGCACCTGGGCTTATTGCCAAATAGTGTTTTGCACCCTCAGTCCTGTTTGTGCCAAGTTCTGTGAGATGGAGTCTGCCTATTGCTCACAACTTAGCTTTGCTTTATGTTAGCCATGTTTTGCCCATTCTTAGATAGGCCTCAGGCCTCAAACCAGGCCTGTGCTGCATTGGCTTATGTTTTAGATCTTCATTTTACTGAAGGTGGAAATGGGAATACAGAGGTAAATGATTACTAGCATTCCTGGAAATTTAAAAGGAGGTACATAACTAAACAGTTCAAAGATCTTAAATTTTTCAGCCTATAATATTTTTGCCCTCAAATATTCCACACCAAACAATGCTACATCAAACATCGAAGAGTTTTGTTTGGTTTTACAACCAAAACATAGTGCCCCAATTAGCACTGGTGACCAAATTGACCACACTTTCACTTACACCATTTATAAACTGAACAAGTCTAGGAAAAAGTGAGACTCAGGTGCAGTATATAGATTATCTCATTTTTAGCACATAAAGAAAAGGAATTTCTGATCGTTGGAACCCAACATGTAGCTGTCTTATTAATAGGTAGTATAAACCCCAGCCAAATGGGCTAAGCCTGTATCACGGAGAAAGAGATCATCTGTGTCAGAAGCTCTGATTTCAAGAAAAATAAGGTTCTTTTCATGCTGCTAGTTTCAAGTTCTACTGACTTATAGGACAGAAGGGGAACCTGTGTAGCACAGCACCCAACAATCTGCAATAATTGGGGAAAATGGGGGCAGAGGACCACAAAATCAAAGAAAAGGTTCCTGCTCTCCCTTGTTTTAAAAAGAAATCCCCTAACACAAGAGCCATGAGAAGGGAGACACGGAAGAATTTCATGTGCAAATCATGCCCCCTGTCAAAGTATCTTAGACCAGTGGTCATCAACCAGTAGATCAGGATGTACTGTTAAATCTTGGAGCCTCTAACAGGTGATCCTGACTGTTTTGGCCGGGAAGCTATCAAGTGCCAGAACATCAATTGCCCCTCCAGCACGGTCATGCTGCTCCTGCCCTCTGCCTTGGAGCTACCCCCCTGAGAGCCTCTGCTTGCTGTGCAGGTTGGAGGAGGGAAATGAGAGGGGGTGCTGATGTCAGGGTGTCCTTCCTCCCCTCCCCCACTTCTGTACCCTATTTCCACACAGAGAGAAAAGGATGGAGGGAGCTTGGCAATGCAAATGTCTATCACTCTCTAGAGTTGCCAGGTGTCTGGTTTTGACAGTCCGGTATTTGAGGGTTCTGTTGGGAGACAAATTGAGAAAATACCGGACATATAAAATGTCTGGTATTTTCTAATTAGGTAAGTTTTATTATTATTATGAGTATCAGTACGTAGTTGCGTACTGCCTGGCTGGCAGACCCACTCTCACTGCATGAGTGTGTCTACCAGCCAGGCAGCACACAACCACGCGAGGCGAGGATGGGGCCAGGGCAGGATGGAATCCCTGGAGCCAGACTCACTCATGCTTCGCTCAGGTCAATCCTGCTCCCTGACAGCCAATTCTCTCCCGCTCCGCCTCCCTCCCCCCAGCCAGCCACGCTCCTCCCTCCCCCCAGCCAGCCCTGCTTCCCACTGGCCGGTCATCCCCCCCAGATTTCTCCTGACCAGCCCCAATCCTGCCGACCCTCTCCCCTTCCCCCCCCCCCGCCGCAGTTAGTCCCTCCCCCGATCAGCTCCGCTCCCCCCCCTCCGCACCAGGCCTGCTTCCCGCCAGCTGGTCTCCCTCTCCCCTCGCAATCTCCTCTAGCCAGCCCTGCTGTCCCCAACTCCACCCTCCCCCCAAACCAGCCCCGCTCTCCTCCCAGTCAGTCCCCCCCCCCCCCCCCATCACCATCTGAGATCAAGTATGTCCGGTATTTTTTTTGAAGCCATCTGGTAACCCTATCACTCTCACACATTGTATGTGTCTCTGTCACTGAAAAACACAAACTGTCCTTCATTCTCATCTCGCAACCCAATGCATATGAGAGGGGTGGTTGTTAATTCTTTTACTGCTTGCAAAGTGTGTTATTCTGGGCATATTGATTGGTCTGGGATTAAAAAATTTTCATTTCTCTCTTACACTTAAATGTATTTCTTTGAATAGCGAGTTCTTAAATGCCTAACCTATCACGGCTGGAATAATTATCCCTGTGGTAATTGCTGCTTCTGAAGGTGACTGGACTGAGAAAGGCAGTGCAGGGGGTCTCCACATGTCGTCCTGGCCTGCAGATACCACTCCTGCAACTCCCATTGACCAACAACAGGGAACAGTAGCCAGTACAAGCTGTGGGCTCAGTGCCTATAAATGAGGGACAGCACATGGCACCATGGAGCCATTGCTGTACATTGCCACCTGCTTTCAGGAGTGGTTCAGGGCCTGGGCAGGAACAAGCCTGCATTAATTCCATTGCTTCACCACTCGGAAGCCATCTCAGTTAAATGGTGTCCAGCCACAGCCTGCAACCTGAAAGCCTGTCCCAGCCCTGAACCTCCTCCTACACCCAACCTCCTGTCCCAGACCTGAGTTCCCCTGCTCCCAAACTCCTTCCTAGAGCTTACACCCTGAAACCCCTCCTGGACCCCAAGCCTCCACCCTGTGCTAAGCCCAGTGCTCCTCCCACACTCCGAACTCCTTGGCCTTAGACCAGAGCCTGCATCCCAACCTTCTACCCTAGCCTGGTGCAAGTGAGTGAAGGATGGGGGAGGAAGGAAGATAGAGTGAACAGGGTGAAGCTTCAGAGAAAGGTGGTGCAGGAGCAGGGCCTCAAAGAAGGGGCAGGAAGGAAGTGGGGCAAGGTGTTTAAGTCTGAGGTAGATCTTACATTGCCCTTAAATTGAAAAAGTGATCTTGTAGCTACAAAGGTTGGAGACCACTGTCTTAGACACTAGAAGCCAATGAGTAGGGTGGCTCCATTGTCCCCGCTCCCTTCAGCGAAAAGTCAACAGGTAAGAGGCTGGAAGGAAAGACATTATATAGGTTCCTTCTCCTTTGAATATTTAATTCAAATGCAAACTTTATTATTTAGTTATGAATCAATGTAATTTACTACTAAAACTATTCTGGACACAAACATAAAACTTAAAATGAGTGGGTAAGGAACTATGTGCCAAAATCAACCCAAAAAAAAACCCAAAATGGTTTGTCATCATCTTTCTTCACTTGGTGTTTTGAAACTTCAGGAGTATCCTACAAAACTGACTTCTAACTTTAAACATTTTCCATGGAGAAGGATTATAATCTATTTTCACAGCTACAGTTTCAAAACCCATTCTGCTTTAAATAGCTAAAAGTAATATTTTAGTCATCTTTAGTTCAAAGGAAATTGTCCTTCATATGCATCATCACTTTTGATTATCAACAAGGAAGAGTAACTTTCAGAGAGCAACAGAAGAAGAAAGAGAAAAGGAGAAAGCAAGCAATTATGCTGAAGTATAAAAAGGAAGTCACAATACCTTCTAGCACAACAGCAAAAAGAAAATGTTTGACCTAAGTATAAATATGTAGAATAGTGATAGAGATGTAGCCGGGTTAGTCTGGTGTAGCTGAAACAAAAGACAGAACTATGTAGCACTTTAAAGACTAACAAGATGGTTTATTAGATGATGAGCTTTCGTGGGCCAGATCCACTTCCTCAGATCAAATAATGGAAGAAAATAGTCACAACCATATATACCAAAGGATACAATTTAAAAAAAAATGAATACTCATGAAAAGGACAAATCACATTTCAGAACAGAAGGGGGATGTGGGGGGGGCGGGGAAGGAAGGTGAATGCCTGTGAGTTATTCACCTTCCTTCCCCGCCCCCCCACATCCCCCTTCTGTTCTGTAATGTGATTTGTCCTTTTCATGAGTATTCATTTTTTTTAAATTGTATCCTTTGGTATATATGGTTGTGACTATTTTCTTCCATTATTTGATCTGAGGAAGTGGATCTGGCCCACGAAAGCTCATCATCTAATAAACCATCTTGTTAGTCTTTAAAGTGCTACATAGTCCTGTATTTTATAAATATGTAGTTTTGGATAAACAATTGTTTGTTTCACATCTAATGAAAAAACCACGTACATTATTATCCGGTATAGTCTGACAACAGTAAAACAAAGGAGTGCGCCAATGTTCAGCTCTTTGCTTTACTTAGTTTTTAAAAATCTATTTGAAGAGCTCTATCTGGTATGCGGATAATTTTAAATATACACTTCATCTTTTTTGGATAGAAAAAATACAACTACAGCTAACTAACCGGACGTAGCTTGTGTGCCCTTAACAGAAAGCAACCGTACACCTTGTTATTTTCCATTAATATATGAAACAAACAATTGCCTCATGCAATTACTTGGTGTGAACGGGGAGAGAGATTTAGTCTTTAATGTGACCTAAACATGTAATGTAACTAATTTTCTAGTAGTAATATTTTATGCAAGGCAATCTGACTAGTCTGACAAGGAGAAGGTTTTAAAGCATCCTGAAAATAATGAATTATGTTCACAGGATTAGCTTAACTTCACTACATACTCCCAACCTCTCCCTGAAAGAATCCAAGCAAATAAACATTTCAGTCCATTCCTTGATTTTTACATTCATTCAATCAGGCAGCAGAAAAAGTCAGCTGAACTTAATTGGCAAGAAAACCAACGGTACTACCAACGTGTGAATGTATGTGGTTTACAATTCACAAAATTTGGCTAAAATTATGTTCATGGAATATTCAGAATAAATTTGTAATCCAATTCTATTTAAACACCAGAAAACGAAATTTACATATAACAAATACTTTTCCTGTGGTTTTCCAGTTCCAAACATAAGGCAATATGTTTTTTCATGGAGGCTGTATCAAATACTCAGTTTCTCATACAGACAATGCACACTGTTTGTACACATTTGAGTGGACCTCAAGCAGCTGTGAACTTTGCATATTCATCAAAATGAACCCTCTGCTGCACCACTCAAAAGGAACTATCCCGTATCGCTGACCAAAACCATTTGGCTTTATAGTTCCTTCCTCTTCACTCATTTCAGGAAAGGTATTGATTGTTTAGATAAACCTGACATTAGGCAGGTCCTCATACAACTATTCATACTAGCTACATTTTTCAATGGGTAGGTATGACAGATCCATCTGACGAAGTGGGTCTTTGCCCATGAAAGCTTATGCTCCAATAAATCTGTTAGTCTATAAAGGTGCCACAAGACTCCTCATCGCTTCTATCCAAGTGCAGACAGCATATCATGCACTATTTAAAATCCATTTACACTGTGTTTAAAAGCAAATGATACGGGATACTTTGTGCAGGATTGGTGTACTAAAGCCTGTTTTGGATCCTGGCCAATGGAAGGCTGAAATTCCTCATCAGGTAGGATACAGAATCTAGAGGACAGAAACAACTAAAGTATTTTAATACTGAGTCATAATTACAGTAGAACCATACAAAAAAAACCCTTTAAAAACAATAAGTAGTCCTGTAGCACCTTTAAAAATATACATAATATCATGAGTGTTCATGGGTACAATCCACTTTTTCATATGAGTAGAGCAAGAGGCATAAGCAGGCAGCAGCAGAGCCCCTCCCCCCCAAAAAAATCACGTTAAACATTAACTGCTAAATAATGGAGAAAGCTGTGTTTTTCTTCTGTGAAGTAAAATTTCTAAGCAATACAAGTTAAATGTTCAGTTATAAACACTGAACAATATGTCAGATTTTTTTCAAAAGTTAGAAACATTTCAGAGTTACAAACACCATCCTTCCTGGGGTGTTTGTAACTGAGTGTCAGCCGACGGTCAGGTGTGTGTGTGTGTGTGTGTGTGTGTGTTTCCGAGAAAGGTTTAACGTCCGTGTCTTTACTGCTAGGACCGGGGTCCCGTCGCAGAGGGTAGCCAGCAGGCCAACGGACGCCTTTTTATAGGAAGAGCTTATTACACCTCAGATTTTAGCTGCTAGCATGCAAAAATCCCTTTGCAGCGGGCAGGCTGGGAAAGACTGAGAGGTGCCCCAACAGACCTGTCACCTGGGAGTGACACAAATCTAAATGCCTAAGCTCCTCCTATACCTGTCCTTTCTGACTGGCTGAAGTTCTTTTAAATTGTGCTTGGTTCTGTTACAGCAACTGAAGGAGTCAGGTTAAAACTTAAATAGTTACAGGGTTTATTTAAAAATAAACTTATAAAAGCATATGGTTACAATGGCTATTGCTCTCTTTAACTGTTAGCAAATACAGATTTTAAAAATAGTTACAAAGAAAATAAAGATAGAAAATAGAAATAATGGTACTAAGTGGCAGCTTAATCTTTAAAGAGTTCTAAGTCTATGTGTACACTTAAGACAAAGGACACATCCAGGTACAATTTTTACCCCTTTCTGTGCCTCTTGACTCCAGCGTGTCTGGCCTGGGCCAGTCTCTCAATTCCTAGGAAAGACGAATACTAGTGGGTGTCCCCTTGGAACCTCGGGAGATCAAACACCTTCCTTAACAAAAGTGCCCAACTCGACCAGCAAATAGATGGTAGATTGACACTCAGAGTAAATGTGCTGCTGGACCCATCTTTATTCCCCTAGGAGCCCGTATCCTCTTTCTTATCTAAGATGCTGAATTGTACTGGTCCGTTTTGTGGCGCCAGTTCTTACAAGCAAGTTTCAAGTTAATTTACATTTGCAAGAGAGATAACTAAATTGTGAGTACTAGACATTTTTTTTTACTGGGCGAGAGATTCCTCCCCCCCGAGGACGGCTGTGTGTTCGTATCAATATGGGTTAAGTCAAGGGCACTCTTCAGCAGCCTCTTGGTCAGCAATTGGCATATCTCTGTTTACAGCCATTCACGGTCACACAGCCTGGGCCTTCTGCTCTGTGTGCCCTGTATGCTCCAGGCAAGCAAAAATGGATGTTACAAGGGGGGTTCCTGTCTGGCTACACTGAGGTTCTACTGGACTTAGCCAAGAAACAAGCAGCTGTATTCTTTCATTCCTGTTCATAGCTTCCCTCTTTGCACAGGTTGACTTAAAATTTGGGCACTTTTGTTAAGAAAACCTTACAAAATGGTTTCTCTCAGAAAGCTACTTCATAAACAGAACTTAGCAATCATCTCAACAAATATTTTTTCCCAAGTAGTACAATGTACGAACCCTCAACATGCTAAGTTGTTCACAAAGGTGTCTTGACAGATCCTCCAGCAAATTCTCAGGAGTGCGACAAGGGTGCCTACTGTCACCTTTCCCATTCTTGATCACAATGGACTGGATTATGAGCAGGTCAACAGATGGCCATCAACAGGGCATTCAATGGACACTTTTCAAATAGTTAGAAGACATTGATTTTGCTGACAATGTCACCCTCCTTTCACACCAACATGAAAGCATGGAAGAAAAGGCCACGACACTAGAAAAAGCTACCTCAGTGACTGGACTGAGCATTAACAAGGGAAAAAACAAGACAATGAGGATTAACCAGTCCAACAACAACACTATCACACTGGGAGGGGATGACCCGGAAGATGTGGAGCAGTTCATCCTCTTGGAGTATTACTGGCAGAGATGGAGGAATCTGCCTGTAGTATGTGTTTGTAATTTTCTTGCTGTGTGCTGAGCTTGTGTGTCGCTGTTTGGGTGCGGGGTTTTTTCTCCTTTCCCTTCCCCTCCCCCATCACAGGGTGAGTGCTGTGGCTGGCAGGTGGAAGCTGTGAGCTTCTATCAGGGTTTAAAACCTAGAAGCCTCTGCTGATTGGTTGAGCCTTAATCGGGGGGGGGGGGGGGGGCGCAGAGGGGGGAGACTATCAGGCAGTCCAGGGCTTTATAAAGGAGTGAGTCAGCGATCAGGGAGCTTGCGAACAGGGGCTGTTAACAGGGAGTGGGAAGGGGGTGAAATACACTTGCCATTCTTTAGCATCTTTTCTCTACACTTCTGCTCTTCAAGAACTCATTTAATAACAACTGAGGAATCTCTCAGAAGGAAGCCAGGTGTGGATGGTGATAGCTCTGCTGTTGTTACCTGCACAGCATGTGCCATGTTTGTCTCTCCCCCAGAAGACAGAAGGGATTTCACCTGCACTAAGTGCATGCTGATCACCATTTTGGAAAAAAAATTAGAGGACTTGAGGGCCAAGTATCGACCCTACGTTCTATCAGAGAGGATGAAGACTTCCTCGATAGAAGGCAGCTTTTAATCCTGCAGGCCCAGCAGGCGGAAGAGCCAGTAAGAGCACTACAGGGCAAGGAAGAGAACTGGCAGCTAGTGTAACCTCTAGAAGGAGAAGGCCAACTCAGGTATTCCCCCATCCCTGTTGAAGTAACTGCTATCAGGCTCTCTCCGCAGGCACTGTGGTGGAGAATGCTTTGGCAGAGACCTCTCAGGGAAGAAATCAGAACGGAACACCATCTACCGGAAGGCATGGGATGCATAGTCCTAGGGATGGGGGTTCCACAACCACCACCACCAAAAGAAGAAGATGGGACTGAGTAATCCATCTGCAGTCCATACCTGAAATCTCAAGAAGTGTGCTGCTTACCGGGAGCTCGCATTCAGGATGTGCCCAAGAGTCTTCTGAAAAGGATTGAAACTTCAGATTGCTACCCCTTCCTGCTTCTATGTAGGAACTAACGATATGGCCAAGAAAGACCTTGAGCGCGTCACAGCAGACTACCGATATGTAGCGCTAGGAAGAAGGATTAATGAATTTGAAGCGCAAGTGGTGTTCCCATCCATCCTTCTGGTTGAAGGAAAAGGTCTGGGTAGGGATCATCGAATTGAAGTAAATGCGTGGTTACACACGTGGTGTCGGAGGGAAAGCTTTGGTTTCTTTGTCCATGGGACTGTGTTCCGGGAACAAGGATTGTTAGGAAGATATGGGATCCACCTAACCAAGAGAGAAAAGAGTATCTTCGCGGGAAGGCTTGCAAACCTAGTGAAAAGAGCTTTAAATTAGGTTTGTTGGGGGACAGTGACCAAAGCCCTGAGGTAAGTGAGAAAGTTGGACACCGGGAAGAATCACAAGGAGGAACGAACAACAAAGGAGGACCCTGATTCGGATAGAGAAGGTTGGGTGATCAACTGGTTATCTAAGGTGTTTGTTCACAAATGCGAGAAGCCTGGGAAACAAACAAGAAGAATTAGAAGCCCTGGCCCAGTACAACTATGATTTGATTGGAGTAACGGAGACTTGGTGGGATGACTCGCATGACTGGAGCACTGGGTATAAACTGTTCAGGAAGAACAGGCAGGGGAGAACAGGAGGAGTTGCATTCTATGTAAGACAGCAGTATGAATGCTCGGAGCTCCAGTATTTACAGGGAGAAAGGACTGTTCAGAGTCTACGGGTTAAGGTTAGAGGTGGAAGCAACGGGGGTGATGTTGTGGTTGGAGTCTGCTATAGACCACCGGATCAGGTGGACGATGTAGACGAGGCTTTCTTTGGACAACTGAGAGAAGCTTCCAGATCACAGGCCCTGGTTCTCATGAGGGACTTTCATCACCCTGACATCTGTTGGGAATCCAATATAGCAGTACGCAGACAATCCAGGAAGTTTTTGGAGAACTTTGGGGATAACTTCTTGGTACAAGTGCTGAAGGAACTGACCGGGGCCATGCGCAGCTTGACCTGCTGCTCACAAATAGGGCGGAACTAGTAGGGGAAGCAGAGGTGGCTGACAACCTGGGAAGCAGTGATCATGACATGGTAGGTTTCAGGATCCTGACCAAAGGAAGAAAGAGTAGCAAAATACACACCCTGGACTTCAGAAAATCAGACTGACTCCCTCAGAGAACTGATAGGCAGGATTCCCTAGGACATTTACATGACGGGGAAAGGAGTCCAGGAGAGCTGGCAGTATTTTAAAGTAGCCCTATTGAAGCCACAGGAGTGCTTATAACTACTCACAGGAAGAAACCATCCCAATGCACAGCAAGAAAGGCAAATATGTTAGGTGACTAGATTGGCTTACCAGGGACACCCATGGTGAGCTTAAACACAAAAAGGAAGCTTACAAGAAGTGGAAACTTGGACAGATGACTAGGGAAGAGTATAAATATATTGCTCGAGAAAGCAGGGGAATTATCAAGAAGGCAAAAGCACAACTGGAATTGCAGCTAGCAAGGGATTTGAAGGATAACAAGAAAGGTTTCTACAGGCATGTCAGCAATAAGAGGGCGATCAGAGAGGGTGTGAGGCCCTGGCTGGATGAGGGAGGTAACCTAATGACAGATGATGTGGGAACAGCTGAAGTACTGAATGCTTTCTTTGCCTCTGTCTTCACGGACAAGGTCAGCTCCCAGACAAATGCACTAGCCAACACAGCATGGGAAGGAGGTGGACAGCCCTTGGTGGGGAAAGAACAAGTTAGGAACTATTTAGAAAAGCTAAACATACACACATCCATGGGCCTGGATTTAATGCATCCGAGGGTACTGAAGGACTTGGCAAGTGTCACTGCGAAGCCTTTGGCTATTATCTTTGAAAACTCGTGGACATCAGGAGAGATCCTGGATGATTGGAAAAAGGCAAATGTAATGCCCATTTTTAAAAAAAGGGAAGAAGGACAATCCAGGGAACTACAGACCAGTCAGCCTTATCTCAGTCCCTGGAAAAATCATGGAGGGGATCCTCAAGGAATCCATTTTGAAGAACCTGGAAGAGGGGAAGCGATCAGGAATAGTCAACATGGATTCACAAAGGGCAAGTTGTGCCTGACCAATCTGATTAGCTTCTATGATGAGGTAACTGGCTATGTAGAAATGGGTAAGTCCGTGGATGTGATATACCTCGACTTTAGCAAAGCTTTTGATACGGTCTCCCACAATATTCTTGCCAGCAAGTTAAGGGAATATAGATTGGATAAATGGACAGTAAGATGGATAGAAAGCTGACTAAACTGTCGGGCCCAACGGGTAGTGATCAACGGCCCAATTTCAGGTTAGGGGCCGATTTCTAGTGGAGTGCCCCAAGGATCTGTTCTTGGACCAGTTTTGTTCAACATCTTTATTAATGACCTGGATGAGGGAATGGATTGCACTCTCAGTAAGTTCGCAAATGATACTAAGCTGGGGGGAAGAGGTACGTAAGCTGGAGGGCAGGCATAGAGTCCAGAGTGACTTGGACAGATTAGAGGACTGGGCCAAAAGAAATCTGATGAGGTTCAATAAGGAAAAGTGTGGAGTCCTGTTCTTGGGACAGAAGAATCCCAAGCATTGTTACAGGCTGGGGACAGAATGGCTAAGTAGCACTTCTGCAGAAAAGGACCTTGGAGTTACAGTGGATGAGAAGCTGCATATGAGTCAACAGTGTGCCCTTGTAACTAAGAAAGCTAATGGCAAATTGGGGTGCATTAGGAGGAGCATTGCCAGCAGATCCAGAGAAGTGATTATTCCCCTTTATTTGGCTCTGGTGAGGCCACATATGGAATACTGTATCCAGTTCTGGGCTCCTCAGTATAGAAAGGATGTGGACACACTGGAGAGGGTCCAGCGGAGGGCAACCAAAATTATTAGGGGGCTGAAGCGCATGATCTATGAGGAGAGACTGAAGGATTTAGGTTCGTTTAGTCCGCAGAAGAGAAGAGTGATGGGCAATTTGATAGCAGCCTTCAACTTCCTGAAGGGAGATTCAAAAGAAGATGGAGAGAGTCTGTTCACAGTATTGATGGATGGCAGAACAAGGAGCAATGGTCTCAAGTTACAGTGAGGGAGGTCTAGGTTGGATATTAGGAAAAACTATTTCACTAGGAGGGTGGTAAAGTACTGGAATGGGTTACCTAGGGAGGTGGAGTCTCCATACCTAGAGGTTTTTAAGTCTCAGCTTGACAAAGCCCTGGCTAGGTTGATTTAGTTGGGATTCGTCCTGCCTTAGGCAGGGTGCTGGACTTGATGACCTCCGATGTCTCTTCCAGCTCTATGATTCTATGAGCAGACAAGGTATCAGTGCTAGGATACGGAAAGCAACAGCTGCTTTCAAGACTGCTCGCCCCATATGGAAGTTCACAAATAATATCTGTGAAGATGAAACTGCGAATCTTCAACACAAATATGAAAAGTGTGCTCTTGTATGGATGCAAGACCTGGTATACTAAAAAGTCTTCAAATCACAAGCTACAGACATTCATAAACAGATGCCTGAGGTACATCCTTCACATCAAATGGTAAGACTATCACAAATGATGAGCTTTGGAACAAAAAAGGACAGCAACCACTTGACATTCAAATCAAGAGAACAAAGTGGGGATGTCTAAGAAAACAATCATCCAGCATAGTCTGTCAAGTTCTCACATGGAACCCGCAAGGAAAATGCAAAAGAGGAAGGCCTCGGACAACGGAAAGAAGATCTACTAAGACTGAAGGACAAAAATTGGGGTATTTCTGGAGTCAGCTAGTTTTGTCTCAAGACAGAGTGATGTGGAGAAGACTTGTAGATGACCGATGCTCCACTCTGAGTACAAGGATTTAAGAAGAAAAGATTTTTCTGACCAGAATAGCATTTAAGAACCAAGCTAGCCCACTTACAGTATCCTTCTAGGTGATCTTGATTACCATTTTGCACATGATCTATAAAATGCAGTCTATACTGATCAGAACAATCATGCTAGTAACTATGCTAATAATACTGATTAATTTAGCAAGCTCAGACTGTCAACAGTTAATCTACAGCAAGGTCAGTTTTAGTGAGAAATTAAGAAACCCATCTTAGAAAGTTTAAATACTGGATTAGGCTGTTGAATCCTGGCCATTGGAGGCTTTTAGAACACGTCTGATTAGACAAACACCTGTCAGGAATGGTTTAAGTATAACTGGCCCTGCCTCTGTGTATGGAGGGATGGAGGGGAATAGGCTAATCACCTCCTTTTCATCCCTTCATTTCTATTGATGTATCAATGTGTTTTATTTTGGAAAAGCTGTTCTGTTATTAGGAGAGATTCTTGATATGTCTGAGGGAATAAAGCAAGGCAACAAAGCGCACCCTCCACTTCTAAACAAACAACAGCAACACTACACAACACGGGGTTTAGCAAAATATTTGCAGTTATGGCACACATGCATACTTCAAAGCCTAATGTGCCTCTAAATAGGTGACTTCGGAATGATTAATACAAAAAGTACTTTCCAAAAAGTAACAAGTACAAATTATTTTCTATTTCATAATATTATGGATGCCTGAATAGAGAATTTCAAGTCCAGGGTACTTTATGTGTATTAGAGAATGTCTTATTTTGTTTTGTGAGCATTATTTTGATTGTAAGAATGTACTGTACATTCCTTGTTACGTTTTTGACTTTGTCTTCCACTGAAACTCCAAAAGGTGTTGACAGAGGATAAACAAAGCAGATCAAGGAAAACTTACTCTGAATGACTGGCCTGGCCATGCAATGGGTATACTACTAAAGAGGGTGGTCATGCTACAGGAAAATAATCTGGACTTTAGCTGGTAACCAAGCAACAGACCATCTGCGGAAGACTGAATTGATGGTCACATGACAACATGAACTAGAACAGCGTTCTTCAAACTTGGGTTAGGGGGCCACCAGGGTAAGGCACTGGTAGGCCCATGCTGCTATACTTACTTAATTTGTTCGTATCCATCAAGATTCACATCTCTCATTGGCTGCAGTTTGCCGTTTCCAGCCAAGGGCAGTCTCGCAGCACCCCTTGGCTAAAAACCGTGAACTGCAGCCAATGGGAGCTTTGAGGTCCCGTGCCTATAGACGCATTAAGTAAACAAAGCAGCAAGAGCCCATCAGTGGCTTACCCAAGTCTGAAAAAATCTCAACTAAAATATACTGAAGGATGTCATCTGCTTTTAAAGCTCCACCTTGAAAACACTTATCAAAACCAAAAAGGGAACATTTTGCATGCATGTTTTAGTTTGCAGGGATATAAAACTCATGTTTTATACATGAGTCGAGTGAGTACAGTACATATTTAGAAATTTATGTGTAGCTTGTTTACATTGTTAGGTACTCCCCAGAGGCAGAAGCTATAAACCAGATGAATCAAAGCTTCACGGACTCCTTAAAGAATATATAAGAGCTACTGGAGAGGCTTGAGAAAGCACATACTAATTGAAGGGCCTGTGCTATTACACTGCATGGTTCCCACTGCCAAGAGGGGCCATTTAGTTTCTGCACCTCAAGCAGGTATATAGAGGCCTGGAATCAACATGATAGGGCCTGAACTTTACTCATACCCATCAAGCAAAGAGCACATGGCAACCTCAGTGCAGGTTCAGCTTACAGGGATAGTTCTGAGTTGCAACATGAAGGGTATAAATAATGTGTGAGATGTGCATGACATATTGCTCAAGTTCATGCAATGGGAAAATATTAAGACTTTATGCTTCAAAATAATGACATGTCACAACCATTCAGTACCAGGGAAAATATCCCACACCCCTATTCCCTAAGCCTCCGATGCTGTATTATTTTGGCTTTTGAAGTTCCAGATGCATACAATACAAAAAGAGGATTATATTCAAACACCATCATCAAAACATTCACTGCAGTTAAACTGCTGTCATCTTTGACTTGTTTGGGAAGAGGCTTCCTATTCAAAGTAATGAGTCAACAGCTATATTAAGCTTTTCTTATTTCCTGATCTTCAACAATTTCAAGTGATTGATTTTGTATCTTAAATTTTTTTTTTTTCAAAATTAAACACTAATGACTTATGTATTTATTGAAAGGAAATGATAAAAGACAGGGCAGAATCTGCAACAGCAGCCATCTGGAAGTAGTAATGTACCACAGAGGCTACTAATCAATCCACTCTGTTCAGAAAACACTGGTTTTAAGTCTTATGCATACCAACATTATCAATTTTCAAAATTTTATCATGAGCCCAGGAGCAATAAATCTCAGTCATCAAAGAAAGCCAATGGAAACTGAACCCTAAAGCCTCAAAAGCTAGAAGAAAAAATAAAAAGGACCAAATATGTATGTGGTGTGTTTTTTAATCTCAGATAAGATCATTGTGATTCTCTGAGGCCTTTTATGTACAGGTCTCAACTACATCAATTTGGTGCATTCAGAAATCAAGACTCAGAATAATTGACTCACCTGACCTGAAACACTTACATCAAAACAGAAATGAGCACACACATTTAATATATTAAAGACAAAAAATAAATCAACAGTCCCAGATGGTCAATGAATGACAGGAGCTCACTACTATTCAGACATACCATATTTTATTTACAACATTAATATGAATCTCTAAAAATAAAAGTACAGTAAACTTCCGATAATCTAGCACCTTTAGGACCCAAGGAGTGCCGGATTATCAGATATGCTGGACTATCAGAAGGGGGGGCTATGATGGGTCAGGGGTGGGGTGGGGGGGATGCCACCCCAGATCCCTAATAGCCCCCCCTTCCGATAGTCCAGCTCTGCCCCAGGCATCCCCGATTCAGCCGCTGATGGTCAGTTTCAGCAGCAGCTGAATCGGGGATGCCTGCAGCAGAGCATCCCCAAGTCAGCCACTGCTGAAACTAAGCAGCGGCTGATTCCAGGAAGCCCGAGGCAGAGCTGCTCTGCCCCGGGCTTCCCAGAATCAGCCGCTGCTCAGTTTCAGGAATGGCTGAATCAGGCCATAACAACGAGTGATAAAAAGAAACAGAGGGAGTAGGACCAGCAGTGCCTAATATACCACCATATGAGTACGGTACTCAAGAGGGCCCCACAGACAACCCTACAGATACTGTTAAGGCAAAAGTCTCCTATGGCACATGTACACCTAAAATGGAATCAACACGAACACACATTCAAAGAAATTTTTATGAAGAACTTTTGTTAATAAAAACATAGTAACAATGAAACCAGAATATTAGTAATACAATAGGAAAAATGAGTTATTTTCCAAGATCTATCTATGAAATGGCTATCCATCTTCTCTCTTCCCCTCAACCCCAGGTCCTCCTTTGGGGCCTAGCATTTCCCTTCCCATTCCCAACATGTCCACATGGCTCCTCTTCGAGCCAGGCATACCCCCCCCCACACACACACACACACACACACACTGCTCTTCTTGGGGCCAAGCCATGTCTTCCTCCCCACCCGCCAACTCCACTCCTCTCGAGGCCAAGCTATATGCTTCCTTCCCCCTCCATGCCGCTCCTCTCAAAGCCAGGCCATGCCTTCCCTTTCCGACGCCACTCCTCTCAGGGCCAATGGATTCCCACACCTGAGGCCTAGGGATACAGTCCTTCCCTTCCCCACTCCCACCCCCGCCAACTTTACCAGCACAGTGGTGATTCCCAATTCTCCTCCCGCCCTCATGCCACTTTTCACCTGAGGATTCCAGCTGCTCTCCCACTCCCACTCCCTGTGGTCATTGGGTCTGGGCATTCCCTTGCACACCTGAGCAACACCAGGTAAATCTGGTAGCACTTTGTAGGGTAAACTGAGGCAGCCCTAAATGTGCTAGTAGACCTTTAAACAGCATAACTCCATTCTAGAATTAAGGCCTGGGAACACCACAGTCAGGATAAAAACTGCAGACAGTAAAAGACCCTGGGCACCATAGCAACCACGTTCTAAAACACTCGGACAGGGTCTCAGTTGGTAACGTTAACACATTTTGCTTAAGATAACATTCATAAAATCTGCTTAAACTGTCTTGCTTCACTCCTAGATAATAAGCCTGAGAACCAAGTGCTGCACCAACTCAAGGCCATACCCGCCTGCTATAGCAACATCATAATCTATGCAGACTAAAATGTTATTACTGTTTTGCTGACATGTTTTGGCATTTGAACAATAACCACCTGTATATTAATTAACGAGCTGTTACATTGCAATGGGCGGAGATATTATGTAATCTTTAGTAGTTCTATTGGCTTATGTGCTCATTTCGTCTTGCTGCTAGACCTATAAAATCATTTTTCCTCCGTCCACCTGCTGACTATATAACCTATTGTATTGTGTTAATTAACCAGTGTTCACCAGGGTAACCCCTGCGTGTCACTCCATCAGCTGATGTATAATAAATCCTCCGCTTGTTTTCATCTGCATCCAGAGTGTCCTGGCTTATTTCCAACACACTTCTATAAACCTTTAACATTTTTCATAATGTTTAAGTTACAAGCTAAATGTTAAAAGCAAGCAGTTCTATCAAACACAATACTGCATTCAGTATTTTCACAATGAAAAAATGGATGTGAAATGGATTAAATGACAGATCTGCATTGACGTGATGATTGCTTCCCCTGCAATACCCTGAATATGGTTGAAAAATTAGTCGTGTGTTATGGTAAATTTCTTAGAATCATTCCTATTTACTCTTTTTCCACAGTTAAATGGAACAGAGCTAAACAACATTATCATCTGGATTGCATTAGGAAGCTTGACTGACAGGAACATTAAAACTGAGTCTCTCTTCAATTTATATGCAGCCAATTAATGCTTCACCTCAATATGCATGTCAATAACTGCTTTCCTTATTAAGGGACCTTAAATTTAGATGATACTGACAAATATTTGAATAAGGATTCTCACAGAAACAATGTGAAAAAGAAATACCCAAAGGAGACAGAGGATAACTATTTATTTAAACAAATAAGCCCTAATAACCAAAAATATCAAAATAATTTAAGAACTATTTCTTCCTACCTTCAATGTCTGAATTTGGAGATTTTTAAGCGTACATGTTGTTCAGGTCTATAGGGATCAAGCAGGTAAATTAAGGGAGAGTGTTAACATTAACAATGTTCTAACATCTTACCTGAAGAGATCTTTTTTATTGATTATGCAGTTCTACTGGAATAAAACTGCTTTATGCCAGTACAGGAAAGAGAGTAAGTATACTTTTTATACCAGTGTATCTTGTCTGCACTGGGGGGGCTTTTATAATATATAGCTATTTTGGTAGAATGATCACAACTTTAATCAAAACAGTTATATGGTAAAGAGAAGTGCAAACTAGGCCTAAAATTAACACACACATACAAATAGCTATCCTAAACAATTCATCTAGTGCTGGTAACTATTGGTCTTAACCACAGCATCTCATCATTTAACTCTCCATTATGACAATATATGAGCTCAAATTGCAAAACAGAAAAAAAGTCTTTAATCCTAATTTACAGGGAAGGCTCAGCATTATCATTTTGATTCCTATTTATCAAACTCTGGAATAAGCAATTGCAACCTAAAAGGGATATAAAATCCCAGTTAACATTATGTTTAACCAGTCTAAACTGTGGTGACCACTCCAACCCAACGGCTGGGGACTGCTACGATTAGGCTGGAGTGGGCTGCTCCAGCCTATTGGTTAACCATAATCAGTAAGCATCACCCAATAAGCAGTTAATCATTCACATCCTACAACCTAATGTGGAACAGCCGAAATATTCACACTCAGAATATCCCAGAAATCTCATGCAATGAGAGATAGCTTTCACTTTGTTTGGAACTTAACTAATGTATCTGAAAGCATCTGGACAATTCAGAAGTAAAGTAAATGCCTCAATTAAAATAACCTTTCACTTCCATTTAACTGCTACTTTACTGCTTGTTTGGGTATGAGAAAAAATGCACACCCCATTGCTAACTGATCATCGCCTTATCTAGCAGTACTATTAGAAGTCAACCTAAAGTAAAATTTACAATGAAGCCTTTTCTTTAGTCTCCACTAATATTTAATTGCAATATTTAATGCACTTGGAAATAAAGGAATGTAACAAAAAGTCTTTTAATCAGTAATAAAAAGGCCGGACCCAAAAAGTACCACAGGAGGGTCACAAGTTTACTTTGGAGGGAGCACAGTGCTGCAACCCTTACTCCTGTGCTGCCTTCAGATATGGATGGCTGCAGACTAGTGGCTGTTAGTCAGATGCCCAGCTCTGAAGGTAGTGCCCCATCAGCAGATCATCAAAAGTAAGGGTGGCAATACTGCACCATGTCATCCTTACCTCTGTGCTGCTGGCAGTGGCTCTGCTTTCAGAACTAGGCATCCAGCTGTAAGAGCACAGCAGCAAGGGTAGCAGTACCTCAAATACACAATAACCTTGTGATATCCCCACAACTCCTTTATGGGTCCAGGCATCTAAAATAATACCTTGACATTTCAGATTTAATAGTAGAAATAATAAAATGTATTATTGTTAGCATCCTGTGACCATGAAATTGACCAAAATGGACTGAATTTAGTAGGGCCACAGCTATCATTAAACAGGGCAGAAGGTAAATGACTGACATGTCAAACCATACGGACATGTAGACTCATGCTTTGCACATACAGTGCTCAGGCCCTAGTAATCTGCACATTAAACACATGCTCACTGTTTAGTTTGAAACTCTACAATACCATGTTCCTTCATAATACCAATAACGTACTGAGAATGAACAGTGGGTTGAAAAGAAGGAGGGGATAGGGAGGCTGATAAGTGTAGGAATGGAGGTAGCGGGATCGCAGTGTAGGAATGAAGGATAGAGGCGGGGGATAGGGCTGGAAGGAGGCGGTGGTCCAGGTTACCCCACCAGGCTTTTTCCCCGCGTGACCCAAATCTGGTTCTCAGTAGGGAGTGGATGTATAAAGCTGGGGGTTTCCCCATGGTTCCAATGTCTCTGTACTGTGCCTTGTCTGTACAGAGCATATCCCAGTTCCACAGCAGGAGCTCACTTGCCATCCGAAGGGTACATCTGGAGCACTGCTGCCCTGCAAAGATGGGAGGTAAACAGACACACAGAGAGTGGGGAATTTTTTCCCTAACTGGCCGCTCACATGTAACCCAGCCCCTGCCCCTCGCTGGAAAGCCAGGTGACCAGGAGCAACTAAGGGAATTAATTTGGAGTTGGAATCCATGTCACTGACTGCATTTGTTTTTCATTTACATGTGAGGCCCTCACACCCACACAGCATAGCCTTTCCTGACAAGTCACTTCTCCATAGCTCCATGCTAGCTGCCAAGAAAGGCTCTGAACTTTGCACACAAACGAACTATTTCATTGGCTGGTGGGGTGGGAGTGGGAAGGGTGGGAAGGTGTGGACTGGCTGGCGATTCAAAGGCACATGTGGGCAAGATGGGCCAAGAGCATTCAGATAGAGGGGCCGGTCCAGCAGTGTGGAGGGGTGCAAGCAGAGAAGAGTGCAAGTGACTTCGGACCATAGAGAGTACAGCTGGGATCAGTGCAAGATTAACAGACTCTCTGAAAGCGGGGTTCACAAGTGTAGTGAGCGGGGGGCAGTGTGTGTGTGTGTGTGTGTGTGTGTGTGTGTGTGTGTGTGTGTGTGTGTGTGTGTGAGAGAGAGCGAGAGCGAGAAAAAAAACACACAGATCCATCCATACATACATACTCACTCACTCCCCACCAGCCTGCCCTGTTCCAACTTTGGGAGTCTGTTATTCACCTTGTGCCATAACTGGAGTTAAGATGTGTGACCTGAGCACATTTTTGGTAGTGGTGCCATTTAGGCCCACACATATCCTGCACATCCTCATACCTTCATACCAAAGCTATGTAAGGCTGCATGGACGAACTGCACTTATTCTTTCTCTGTTGTGTAAGGGAACTGAAGCAGAAAGGAAGGAGGGTAGGTAGTGGTGCAGCTATACAGACACTCATCTTGAAGTCTGATTACTCCACAAGGTGCATAACCTCTTCTTCACGTTGTTCTAGGTCAGCCAACTCCCTCAACTCCCGTCCCCTTTCACCCGTTCTCTACCTACGGTACATCGATGACATCTTTATGATCTGGACACATGGCCAAGAAACACTGGAGATATTCCACAGATTTCAACAACCTACACCCCACCATCAACCTCAGCCTGGACCATTCTACACGAGAGATCCACTTCCTGGACACCACAGTACAAATCAACAATGGAAAATTAGACACCACTCTCTACAGAAAACCCACCGACTCATACAGTTACCTACATGCTTCCAGCTCCCATCCAGAACACACCACATGATCCATCATCTATAGCCAAGCCCTTCGATACAACCGCATCTGCTCTAATCCCACTGACAGAGACCAGAAGCTTCAGGATCTCTACCAAGAATTTATAAACCTCAACTACCCACCCGGAGAAATAAAAAAGCAAATAGAAAGAGCCAGACGAATACCTAGAAACCATCTACTTCAAGACAGACCCAAGAAAACCAACAATAGAACACCACTTATCACCTACGACCCCCAACTTAAACCTGTCCAACACATTATCAATAAACTACAGCCTAGACTGGAACAGGATACCATACTCCAAGAGGCTCTGGGAGACAGACCCATAGTCTCCAATAGACAACCACCTAACCTCAAGATGATTCTTACCAACAACCACAGGACATACCACACTAATACCAACCCTGGTACCTTCCCTTGCAACAAACCCCGTTGCCAGCTTTGTTCACATATTCATTCTGCTGATACCATTATTGGACCTAACCAAGTGAGTTATAAGATCAAGAACACATATTCCTGCGCATCCAGAAATATAATTTATGCTATCGTGCCGAAAGTGTCCGTCTGCTATGTACATTGGACAAACATCTCAGACACTTCGCCAAAGGATTAATGCCCACAAAACAGATATCAGACAAGATCACAAAGAAAAAACAGTTTCTTTTCATTTTAACCAGAAAGGACACTCTCTCAATGACTTAACCACCTGCATTCTGCTACAAAGACCTTTTACATCTGCACTTGAAAGGGAACTCTCTGAACTGTCATTCATGTTAAAATTCGACACTCTCCGGGAAGGAATGAACAAACACTCAAACTATCTTACCCATTACCAAGATAGTTTCCCCAATTATCACCTCTAATACCATTAGCTCACAGACATCCCACTCTCCCCACCTCTAATATCATCAATTCACAGACACTTACCTTCCTTCCTTCCCCCCCTCCCTCGCATCCCCCTACTGTTCTGAAATGTGATTTGTCCTTTTCATATGTGTTCATTTTTTTTAAATTGTATCCTTTGGTATATATGGTTGTGACTATTTTCTTCCACTATTTGATCTGAGGAAGTGGGTCTGGCCCACGAAAGCTCATCATCTAATAAACCATCTTGTTAGTCTTTAAAGTGCTACATTGTCCTGCATTTTGCTTCAGAGTGTAACTGGTTGAGTATACATACAGGTTCAGGTTGCAGCTCTGCACATATCAGTAACCGGAACATCTTTAAGTAGTGAAAGTACATTGTAACCTTGTAGAATGAGCTTTCAGGAAGAGATTACATCCGAACAGTGTTATAACATGTAAAAATACACCCAATATCCAGTTCAAAAGTCTATGTTGGAGTACAGACCGACCCCTTGGATCATTCCATAATTCAAGCAAACAGTCAAAGAGACTGTTGGAAGGATTTGATCCTGTTATGACAAAAGACCAAAGCCCTCCAATCACATAGTCTGGTTTATATGAAATTCAGAAAACAACTTGGATCACAGCTGGAAATATAGTTACATGATACTAACACAGTGAAAAGAAGATCTGTCATTTAAATCCCCAGTTCTCTGACCTTCTGTACAAAAATGATGGCCACCACAAAATCTGTGAAGCAATGAACATATAGTTAATGGCTCAATGGGGTGTTTTTTACTTGCCTAAGAACAAGTCCTATAAAGGTACTAATGTGTGGAAATATATTCATTTAAAGCCTCTAACAAATGTTGAGATTGTGGGATAAGAAAAATAATGAAAAAAACTATTCCACAAGTGCAAGACCATGACAGTAGCCAAGTGAACCCTCTCAACAGAACCATGACAATATTTGTTTTAACTCTAAGAGCTAGTTAAGAACAATGAAAGATAAAAGTGAACTGAAGAAATCTGACTGGTATACCAATGATCAAATCTCTTCCATTACTGGAGTCAGGTATTTCTCAAAAATCACTTTCTGATAATTTAATACTTTTTTTACATCTGTTGAACAGAAGGTCACTATCCCCCAAAAACATTGAGGATCCATGCTTTGAGTTGCAAACCTGCAAATTGGAGCGAAGTGTCTGAACAGCATGCCAATACAACAGGAAACAGGATAGAAATGTCATTGGTTGATGCAAAGCAAGTCTAATTGGGCAAGGATACCCAATGACCACAACAGTGCCTTAAAATGACCCTGACTTTGATTGACTTGATTATGTTCAATAACTATGTATAGCCACTAACTTAATTTTTCAAGACCTATTGACCACAATATAAAGATGACATCCACCAGATATTTAAGTCTAGTCCCCCATTACATTTCTTGCTACAAGTGTTAGTGGTGTTTTAAAGAGCTCTTTCATCTGAAAAATTACCAGATTAAAAATATGCTGTTGAGGACTCAAATCCAGCTCTCATTTGTATTTCTAGGAAACATGTCTCCTGAGATTCTCTACTACGGTGTTCTGTATACCTGAATGGCAAGAAGTTGAAATGTCTAATGGACTATTCACTAGTAATTTAAACATCATCTCCATATTTTTCCAATATTTATGTTTGTAGGATATGCAGATTCTCCACTTCCTAGAGGTATAAATGTTTTCCAGACAGCAGAGACACCATGGACATCCATCACTGACCAGGATAGCTTCCCAGCAACAAAGACACCTTCAACCCCAGCGAACCAACCATACCCCAGGACAAAGTCCACAAAATCCCTTTTCTCAAGGGTAGAAAAAAAAAACACAATTAAGGGAAACTGAAACAAAGAGAACAGGCAAGCCTTATGCTTCATCTCACTGAAGACCGGTGAAAACAAGTTGAAAGGAAGTTTGCCCAAGCAGCCCTTCATATACGCAGTATGGGACACAAGGATATGTAGAATGCCAAAAGGGCACTGCTACCTAAAATCTTGCATCAAGCATGCAAGGGCATGTGCGCACCTTAGATGGATCAAAAGAGTTACTATTCAAACAATCAACAATTAGCTATTTTGCATTTAGTATCTAAAGATGATGCTCAATTTATTGTGAAATTTCACCTTATGTGCTTGACCGATTTAGAGTTCGAGAACTAAAAAACACTGCATTAGTATATGCAAGCTTAAACTAAATTCAAAACAATGCGGACTGTAAGCACAGAGTAAAACATTTCATTTATTACACTATGTTACAGTAAAACTTTGCTTGCCTTCACCAAACAATGTGTAAACTTTTTTCCATAAAATATCTACTTTTGAACAGATAAATTAATTCTAACATCATGATCACAATCTTACTAATGCAAGCTTTAATTATTCACACAGAATACCAATTACCTGGTTAAAATTCTTTTGGAAGAATACAACACTTTAGTAAAGCATATCACGGAACTATCCATTATTTATCACACAATGAAAGATGTCCAATTACAGGTCTTCTTAGTACTTTTTTTTTTTAAACTAGTGATGGATGACCTGAACATCTCAGCATCAAACCACAAATCTGTTTTTTTCCATGCCAGTAAACAGAAACAATTCTCTTTTGTTTGATCAATATTTAAACAAAACACAACTGTTAATAAGGATAAAATTAACAAAGAGAGGCACAAAGACTTTTAGAAGTCATCACATAGCAGTAACTTTTTATTAAAGGAACACTGTTCAGTTCAACTTCTGTTTGAAATGCTTACCTCATTTAATAACTAATAGGTCATATATCCTTACAATGAAGAACCTCAAGAAACTAAAAAACAGGTATGTACTGTATTTGCTACCTAAAGTAGCATCTTAAGCATGTTTCTGAATGAGCCTATTAAGTTCAATGAAGCGTGCTATTCTAAAATAAAGAAATTGTCACTTTTTCTTGGGATTCCTTATAGAGATTTAGTGCTATAGAATTAACTTTCAATGCAACAGAGTTTAGTAATAGACAGAAGAAGTATTATAAAAAAGTTAGACATTTAGAGAAACACAAGAACCACTGACACCTAGTATACATGAAAACATAAGACATATTTTAGATAATTAAAAATTACCTGTATGAAGTATTACACAGGCCTGCTTGCCCACCTGTCTCAGTGCTATAAAGCAGGTTAATGCCAAATAGAGAGCACAGGCAACATGTTGCAGGGTAACAATAAATCTAATATGGGAACCGTCTAAAAGGGCATTGGACAAATAAGGTGTTGCAGTTAAACTAACAAATGACACAGTTAATTAGATCATTGACCCTTCTCCTGAGACACACATTGCTTACCGGCTGGAATCAAGAATAACCATCTTCCCATTATATTCCACTTTATGATTTGCAGGATATGCTATTTAGGGTTTAGTAATGATCATTTTTCTCTGAAAGGTTCAATATTATACACTTCAGAAACATGATACCTAGCGCCACTGGCCCACTCCAACATGTCAAATACAAAAAGTAACTGTACACATGTACATATAAAACCGTCATGTAATGGAGGCAAGGCTATGCTATTGTAATATTAAAACTCAACTAATAGATACTAAGCCTCCAGTAATGCCTTTCCAAACTAACAATCAATGAGAGTTCAGTGACATAAAGATGTTTCTAATGATTCTGTGCTAAATTTTTGAAAATGTCTTGCCATGAAGATACACAAACACTTAAATACAGGAAAGAGCTCTGCAGCATATAGCAAGGCAGTGCATCTTCTAAATAGGCTATGCTGCTACAAAATAAAAAACAATAGCATAAAATACTACAGTAAATCGAAAAATCTCATATTGTCATCTTTTTCTGAATTTGACAGCTACTCAAGTAATATAATATTTAGAAGAAAGACCAACAGAAGAAACAAGTGAACCTGAAGCTTTCCATTTTCAATTGAGCACCTTTAATATGCAAGATTAATCACCATGTTCATTTCTCGATTACAGTGGGAGGAGCATACTATACACTCCCTGTTTGAAAAAACAGTTGTGCATTTAGGTTAAACAAAATCCAAGGTAATTTTACTATGTGCATTTTCACTGATTATTTTGAAGCTCGAGCAGCTCTGCCTCTGGAGTCAGCCGCTGATCAGTTGCAGCAGTGGCTGACTTGGGAGGCCTGGGGCAGAGCAGCTAGGGTGCTGCCGGGTTGGTCCCTTAGCGCTGCCACAGGCGTCCCCTAGAGCAGCTGGGGTGCTGCCGGGTTGGCCCCGTAGCGCCACCCCAGTTGCTCTGCCGCAGGCGTCCCCGATTTAGCCGCTGCTGAAACTGACCAGCAGCGGCTGAATCGGGGACGTCCAGGGCAGAGCCGGACTATCGGAAGGGGGGGCCTGGGGTAGCATCCCTCCCCACCCCACCCCACCCCAGACCCCTCATAGCTCCCCCTTCCGATAGTCCAGCATATCTGATAATCTGGCACTCCCTGGGTCCTAAAGGTGCCAGATTATCGGAAGTTTACTGTATATTCATTATGCAATAAAATATGGAGAGAAGAAAAGGTTCCAGAAGAATGGACACTTGTACTATCATTGAGCTTTCAAAAACAGGAGACTTAAGTAACTACTTGAATTGGAGGGGAATGACACTTCTTTGCATCAGAGGAAAAGTTTTATATGTGACTGTATTAACGAGGATGAAAGGAAAAGTGGATACAATTATTTGTGAAGAACAATCTGATTTTAGGTGAGATCATTCATGCACAGATGAGATTTTCATCATAAGATTTATTCAACACGTGAATGAATTTCAAAGAAACCCTTGATATTAAATTTCACAGACTTTCAAAAAGTATTTGATAGGGTCAACTCATCAACTTAATGAAGGCATTTTATACTAACTCCAAATGTTACGTTAAAATGGACAGAGAATTAAGTCAGTCATTTGAAAGTAAGACAGGGAAAGGTAAGGGTGTATCCTGTCTCCATTCTTGTTCTTTGCTCATCATTCATTATTGCCTCAAGCGATGTAAGAGTAATTAATATGGCTCAAGGTGGAATCATTTGAGTTGATTCAATGTAGGTTTTGCTGATGACATAGCTCTTCTACATTAAAATTATGAAGGATTTCAAACATGCATAAATGAATTTAAAAAAATGGAGAAGGTAAGACTGTGATTCCATGTAAATAAATTTAAAACTATGGTAACTGGAGATACAGATTTAAACTTCAAAATAGACAATGAAGAACTAAAAAGGATATTTCAATTCAAACATCTTAGAAGCACAATAAGCCAAGATGGTCCATGTTCTGAGGAAATAAGGATTGGAAAAGCAAACAGTCTTTGATATACTTCAGAACATTTGGAAATTTAAGGGAGTATCCTACATATAAAACTAAGCATCTACTCAGCCACTGTAACTAACCATAGCCATCTAGGGCAGTAAGACCTGGCAACTTAAGAAAGCCGATTCTCACAACTTAGATGCACTTCATCATAAGTGATTGCAGAGAATATTACAAGTTAGCTATGAGGAAAGAAAAATGAACTACAAGGTCAGAAAAATGGCTAACGCAAAGTCGGTACTGCAAATATTATTTTTAATCGGAAAACATCAATGGCTAAGACGTGTTAAGAATGGATCATAGGCTGACTACAGATTATGGCTCTCAGTTGGAAACCAGTAAATCAAACAATAGAGATAGACCTCTGATGACTTGGAAGCATACCATTTCAAGGATACAGAAAAATTTAATTTGAAATGAGAGGTCTTAGGTCATACAGCAGCTAATAAGCAAACCTGGAGAATACGAGTAGCCCAATGTTCTGAAAAGCATGGGATGGAATGTCAACAAACAATAAAAGTCAGTATTACATATCTCCATAACTCTGCCTAAATTTGAAAGCTTGTGTTTTGTTTCCATTTAAGTGAGAGCTATTTAAAGGTCCTTACTATTCTGAACATTTATCTAAAAAATATACAACATACAAAGACAAAGTGAATGACATTCTTTTTTATTTCATCAAGATATTACCTCAAAACTATCTCCTGGTAAGCACAAGGCTACAGCCACACTGCATACTACAGCCACGTAGCCAGACCTATTTAATCGTTCACTTAATTGTTAGGGAAACTTCACAGAAAAGAACTATTTTAAACTGGAAGGGAGCGGTTGGGTGTATTGTTGAAGTTAGGTAACAACTTTGAATGAAGCACATAGCAGTGATTATCAAACTGATACTTGGCTGGTGTTTCAGTACTAGCTGTTAACCGCTGTCACTTGAAAACAGCTAAAATTTATTACTTTTTTCTTTGTTGTCCGCGAGTTACTTCTCCACAGCAGTGTTATAATATCATTAACGAAAACAGTGTTGATTAGCACAGTGGCAAACTGGAAGTGAAATAGAGACAACCTCTATATCAGGGGTTCCCAAACTTTTTGACATGGGGACTAGTAAATCCATTCACGAACTTCTGGAGGACCATTAATGTTCCTTTGCATATTTGCATATTCATTAATCAAAATATGAATATTCAAATAAGTTGTTTCTGGTCCTCCCAAAACCTCCAGTGCCAGCTTTAGCAAAGCTTTTGATATGGTCACCCACAATATTCTTGCCAGCCAGTTAAGGAATATAGATTGGATAAATGAACTGCAAGACAGACAGAAAGCTGGTTAAACCAGGGTTTCCCAAACTTTTTACTTTAGTTGGAACCCCTTTTTTTTCCCAATACTGCTTTTTGCAGCCCAAAAATATAAACACATAAAAATAAACTGAGAAAATGCCACACAGATGACATGTCTGGTATTTTCTCATTAGGTAAGTTGTATTATTACTAGATGTATCAGTTTGCAGTTTCGAACTGCCTGGCTGGTAAATGTGCTCAGGCTGCATGAGTGTGTCTACCAGTCAGACAGTTCGCAACTACTCTACTGGAGAGGGTGTGTGTGTGTGTGGCGGGGGGGGGGGGGGGGGGAGGAGGAGACAATAGAATTCCCGGGCCGGACTAACTCATGCTTTGTGCTTTGCGGGGGGGGGGGGGGGAACAGGAGCAGGGTCCCAAGATCTACATATGGCCAGGTCAGTCCCACTCCCCGCAGGCCAATTCATTCCTCCCCCCTGCTCTCCCCGCTGCACCTCTAGCCAGCCCCACTTCCCCCAACCCCCTCCCAGGCTGCCAGATCTCCCCCCCCCCCCCCCCGCTTCTTCTCCCAATCTCCCTTGGCCAGTCCCACTGCCCGCATCCAGCCCTCCTTCCAGCAGCCGCTTCTTCTCTCCCCCCCCCCCCAATCTTCCCTGGCCAGCTCCTTGCCCCCAACCTAGCACCCCCAGGCAGCTCTGCTTCCATAAACCCCCCAATCTCCCCAGCCTGCCCCAATTCCCCCGTCCAGTGCTGCTTCCGGTGGCCAGCTCTCCCCTCCTCCTCACCCCAGAATCCCCTGGCAGCTGCACCCTCCTGGTGCCTCCCCCTTCCCTTACTGCCCCGACCCCTTTGCCCTCTCTTTCCCTGATACCCACCCCCTCAGCACACACTGTCCCGTGCCCTCACACATGACTTGCTCCATCCCCACCTCTCTCATGCCCACCCCTTCTTTCAAGCCTTCTCCCAGAACCTCCTCCTACAGCCCCCAATGCCCTTCCCCTCTCCTCTCCTCTCCCAGCATCACCCTGTCCCCCCCTCCCACTGACACCTCCCCTCCAACCCTTTCCCTCATTGTCTGCACTAGGCCCCCTGGCATTTGTCTCTCCTGCATCCTGTCCCTTGGTGCCTTCCCCTCCCAAGCCCCTTCTACTTCCACTCCTCCCCCTCCGCGCAAGCCCACCGCCGCCACTGCAGCCGCCACCCGCCTCGCCTCTGCCCAAGCCAGTTCCCTACTTTCTGTCTTCCATATTGCGGGGCCGGAGGCCACCAAAGGCAGTGTGGCCCCTCCACTTGCCTCCAAAGACTTTTAAAATCCCGGGCCATGATGTCATGTCATGCCCAACCATCCTCCCCGCCCACGTGCAATGCCGCACATGGGCAGCAGCAGGCGGTGAGGAGTCGTGGTACATGGCGGGGATGCTCTGGGGACAGGGTGGGAGGAAGCGCGGGGGGGGGAGGGGGGGGGGCCGGCACGAGGGACCCACGCCAGGCAGAGCCAGAGGAGAGACCCAGCTCCACATATCGGTGGTGCAGGGCCCCCGGCTCTGTAACTCACAGGCACTTCTGGGTTCATAGAATCATAGAATAATAGGACTGGAAGGGACCTCAAGAGGTCATCGAGTTCAGCCCCCCGCCCTCAAGGCAGGACCAAGCTCCACCTACACCATCCCTGACAGATGTCTATCCAACCTGTTCTTAAATATCTCCAGAGAGGGAGATTCCACCACCTCCCTTGGCAATTTATTCCAATATTTGACCACCCTGACAGTTAGGAATTTTTTCCTAATGTCCAATCTAAACCTTCCCTGTTGCACTTTAAGCCCATTACTCCTTGTCCTGTCCTCAGAAACCAAGAGGAACAATTTTTCTCTTTCCTCCTTGTGACACCCTTTTAGATATTTGAAAACCGCTATCATGTCCCCCCTTAATCTTCTTTTTTCCAAACTAAACAAGCCCAGTTCATGAAGCCTGGCTTCATAGGTCATGTTCTCTAAACCTTTAATCATTCTTGTCGCTCTTCTCTGCACCCTTTCCAATTTCTCCACATCTTTCTTGAAATGTGGCGCCCAGAACTGGACACAGTACTCCAGCTGAGGCCTAACTAGTGTAGAGTAGAGCGGCAGAATGACTTCACGAGTTTTGCTTACAACACACCTGTTGATACAACCTAGAATCATATTTGCTTTTTTTGCAACAGCATCACACTGTTGACTCATATTCAACTTGTGGTCCACTATGACCCCTAGATCCCTTTCCGCCATGCTCCTTCCTAGACAATGTTCAGAGGTGCAGGGCCCGAATCGGCCTAAGGCCGGCCCTGCTGGCAGCCACCAGGCATGCTGAGGTCTGGTATTTTTTTCCCGGTACCAGGCCGCGGCCCATAGTTTGGGAAACGCTGCTCTATATAAAGGTGCCTGCATGTCATAAAAAGCCATGAGCATCCCTAGATTTCATTTATTTACCATACTTAAGGAGCTTCATGGACAATCATACAACTGGAGCTACCTGACATACCAGACATTTTAAAATGTAATTTGTGATGCTAGCAATGCTGAGAATGATCCAAGTTTCATCTTTTATGTACCCCAATATATAAATAATAATTGACACGCAAAGCCTACATATTTGCTTTATATAAGCAGTTTGTGAAGTAAGAATTACTACTTTAGTTCTTTGAGTAGAAAATTAGGGTTACTTATAACCCGTGTTCTTCAAAATGAATGAATATTCACATGTGAGTACTTTGCCACCTAGCGGCAGTTAACCATAGAACTTTCCTCCAAACTAGCTACTAGAACATATATGCACATGCTTTTTATCTCTCCTCCCTTGCGGTTTTCAAACATTTTAAAGGCAAGACTACATAGGGAGGTGTTGGGTCCTTTACCACTCAATTCCTTCCACTGCCAATTTAGAGAAACTATAATCCCTTGGAGGGTGTGTGTACACTGAGAAAAGATCCATGATAGCAAGTCTCAAAGCCTGCCTCAACTGATTCAAGCACACAAAGGGATAACAATAGCAAGGTTGACAAAACAGCATGGGGAGAGTCTCTGACCCCAGGCTCCAGGCTGAGAAAGAACATCTACACTGTTATTTTCAACCAAGTAACATGAGCTCAAGACAGATAGCCTTAGCTCAAAGTCACCGCCATGGATATAGTGGTAGGTTCGAAAGGGAGGATGCTTTTCGGGGTGAGGGGCATTGTTTGTTTTTGCTGCATAGATGTACTCCCAAATGAAAGTGTGGGCAGGGAGTGTGAATTATGGATACAACTTAGCAAATTCTGGGTATAAGTACCCTTCATATTTTCCTCCTTAGAGATTCTCACGTACAGGTAGTTTGACAAGCAGCGGTGAAAAACCCCAGAGGTAGGAGCAGAGTCTTAATCAAACAAAGGCTCATACTGCATTCGCTTTCAATTAACAACTTTGCAAATTTCACTAATAGCAATATATTTAAATGAAGCAAAAGATGCTGCTACAGTTCTAATACAATGACACCATACAACAGGCAGCTCACATATTTCAACTAACTCTCATATTTATATTTGCAATAATTGTTTAACCTATCTGGAATTAGTCAGAGCAGACACACAATGACCCTTATGATTCTTACGGTAAGAAAGTCTAGATTATGTCCAGAAGCTTTTTAGCTTTAATTAGCATGCCAGACCTAGTCTAGCATCTAAAACTAAATAATAGGTTCCCATTTGTTAGCATGAGTTTTAGGAAAGGAAAACAGTAAGGTAGGTGTTTGATGCTTATAAAACTAAAACTACTTTTGGTAAAAATCTGCAATCAAATCTAAAAACCACCTTATCTTTGAGAAAATACATAAATGGTGAGCCAATCATCAGTGTGCAACTCACTCGCCTTCCTGTATAATAGTACTTATAAAGACTGTTTTAATAGATAAATAAAATAATGAGCAGTCCACCACAGGTCCAAAGGGTGAGCTCAAACGGAGAGAAGACCAAATTAAGATTCCACAAGGACAGGACTTCTTGGAAGACACATTGTAGATAACCCCTTCATAACCTTTTTTACAGAATCATGGACAAATAGCAATTTAACAATGATCCAAGCATAGTAAGCTGAAATAGCTAAATTAATTTGAAGAATTAGGAAATCCTTCAGACTTTAAATACACTGCATATTTCTAATATGGGCTATGGAAACTGCCATTGGAGACTCAGATTTTCCTTTTAAGCAAGCAACAAATCTAGTCCATTTTGACCTGAAACACTTTCTTACAGATAGCTTTCAGAATTAAGCAGTTCATTCTCCACTGGTACAGAATGCCTGATGCCAGTCAAGTCAAATGGCCCATGACATCTGATGAAGAGACTGCAGATCTGGATAAAGAATCCTGACTTGTTCCGGTGAAACTATATGGAGTCAAAGAAGAATGAACTCACTGAAAACTAAACCACTGCTGTCTCAGCCAAGGTGGAACAATCATTTTTGCCCTGTATTGATTAACCTTCACAACTTTTTGAAATAATGGTAAGAGGTAGGGGGAAGCATACAGAAGGCCCTTCTACATTTTGGAAAGGAAGGCATCTAATGGGGACTGGCAGTCCCTCCCTGCTCTTCAACAGAATAGGAGCCATTTCTTGTCGAATTCGGTCTTAAAAAAGAGGTCTACCATGGGCTGACCCCAATGGGAAAATTATTCTGATACTTGAACCTTTAGGCACCACTTGTAAATCTGAGAACTGTCACTAGAGTCACTTTGATAACATATTGCTTTCTCCTGCCAAATGTAGTAACTAATCAACTATGAAAAGAAAGTGGCCAGTTTTTGCAAGTGCTCTAACTAGTCAAATATCAGGTTGCAAATTAATTCCTGCAGTCTACTTTTTTTCTGTTAGCATACCGTGGGGATCTTTGGGACAGGCCCATATATTCCAATTATTGAGGACAGCTCATACCCACTCATGGACACAAACAGTCACTCTGTAGCTGTGCTGTTAACATCTACATTTGTGTTGGAAAAAATAATTCAACAATAGGGTTTTATTTGAAGGAAAGTGACCAAAACCTCAGGATCCCTGATTTACCCATACCCTATTGCCAACCACCAACACTGTGGTTGTAAATAACCATAGGATACCCTATTTCCTCTTCATTAGAGAAAAGCTTGACACCGTTAAGCAGGATCAAAAAACAAATAGTGGATGTCCCCAAAGAACGCAATGAAGATCAAAGTAGAGCTGTCCTTCCCCACACATCCAGGACTATGCACCCACCCCCTTAAAACATTCCCAAAGTAACATGTCGGGAATCCATAAGAATGCTCGGGTTCAAAATACCTGAACCACGAAACGGGGCCTCCGAACACTTATAATATTTCAAAGTACAGTAAAACTCCAATAGTCCGGCATCCAATAGTCCAGCACTCCTGATAGTCAGGTATCAAAATGGCAAGAGCCTAGTGAGTGAGCTTCAGCAAAAATGAGTCACAAGGTAACAGTGGCAGCAGCTGAACTGAGCAAAAAGGTAAAAAAGGCTTAAAAACTAAAATATTACAGTATACTGTATACAGTATGTACAATAAAAAGGGTTAAGAACACTTTATATACAGTATATAATGTATAGTGTGTGTGTGTGTGTGTGTGTGTGTGTGTGTATATATATATATATATATATATATATAAATAACCATCTTATAGTACCTCCTGATAGTCCGGCATATCTGATAATCCAGCACCACCTAGGTCCCATAGGTTCCGGATTATTGGAAGTCTACTGTACTATGAATCCCATCAACACCAGATGACAATAAGCAGCTTTTAAAACCTGTTTCATTGTACTTTATCAGAATTACCATAAACATGTATACGTCTTTTTAAAGCTAAAGCATCAGAATGAGCTTTGCCAGATTACTCCTGTTCTACATGCCTCACGTACTGATGAGCATTAACATGAGCTACTTATGCAGACACTTAAGCTAATTCTTTTTCCCCTTCAAGATAAAGGAGTTGAGCAATTGAAAATAACTTAAAACAGGAGCTGGCATCCATCAATTGTTGCTTAAAGTAACAACTGAACAAAAATATTTGATATGATTCAGTAATTGTAAGGTTCTTTTGTCTGGCCTCTAATAATGCTCCCTAGAGTTTTGCCAAAGAGTAAATCCCCTTTCTGTGGCAGCATTGTAGGAAAATAGCCATCAAAGCTCTATAAGTCATTACATGATTTTTTAATTAAAAGTATTTGTTAATCAGTTTTTAAAGCTATCGTGTTCAAAACAAGGTATAATTTTACATCTATCAATTATGCACGTTAACTCCGGAGATTAATGCAGAGCAAAATTAACGCGTTAATTGCAGGCATTTCTGTGATGCTGCCCCTCTGAAATGCCTACAGGGCGTTTCTAAGGTATAGCACAATGCAGCCCTGGATCAGCTGGGGATTCCAGCTGATCCCAGGCTCCCACAGCGTTGCCCCTTGGAAACGGCAGTACTGCACGGAGCCAGGGTCAGTTGGGGATTCCAGCTGATCCCAGGCTCCTGCAGCACTGCCCCTTTGAAACACCACAGCTGTGTTTCAAAGGGGCAACTGCACCGAGCTTGGGGTCTGCTTGAGGATTTAGTTGATTTATTTGGGATTAGGACCAAATAATTAGGACCAAATTAGGCCTTGCACAGGACCATCTGAGGTCTCTACTAGCAATACAATTCGATGATCGCAGGCTTCCGCAGCGCTGCCCTTTGAAATGCCATCATAGCATTTCAAAGGGGCAGCGCACACAATTAATCGCACAATTAATCACAATTCATTTTTTAATCACTTCACAGCCCTAAATAACATGTAAAACAATCTTTTACCAAAGTGAATGACTGATCTTCTGTATAATTTTCATAAGTTAGAAGAAATAGGTTTATGCCACAAGAATAGTTATGATTAATATGCAGCTCCTAAAGCTCCTTAGCTCTGTATTGTCTCCATCTAACAGATTAAAAAAGATTGGTCAGGCATTTTTCCTATTCCTTTTTCATCCATGACATACCTAATAGAATTTAGTATTCTTTTGGTATTAATTGTACTGGGGATTGAACCAACTTCTATAAATTATTGTGCATTTAAAAAGAAAAATTATGAAGCGCTTTTTTTCTTACATTTTTATGATTATCAGACATATTTATCATTTAACACAATACAAGCTATCAAAATGCAATCATTCTGTTGTATTTAAATAAATAGCTTCCCTTAACATATATATCTTGCAGTATTGATATAAATTATAGTTCAGCATGTTCATGGGATAATCTGAAACTCTCCCACTTCCTGGGTCACCAGAACACAAGCATCAAGCATTAGCTTTCTGATAGTTCTAAGGATAAAGTCAACATGGAAGACACTACCCATACACCCACGCAGGTTCTAGCTGGAGAATCAGTTATGACTATAATCACTAATGTAGATATGAAGACAAAAGAGAAGTGTCTAGAAACAAGACATTTTGATTCTTCAACATGCCTGCCGACTGTGGGAAGTGTCAAAATGAATCTCCTGACAAATAAGTGATGTTCTTATAACGGGAGAAAGAGTGACTTATCTTTCATGCACCCGCCACACTAAAAACGCATTACAATGTTGGAGCAAAATACTTTTAACATTATGAATGTATACACTATTACCCATCTATATTGCTTTTTATATTAAATGTGTATTTGTGTACTCATGTCTTTATACTTGATTGTATGAATGGTTGTTTTGACTGGTTAAAATGAGTGCAGACCACACAATACTCTAATATAGAGTTTCTCAACCTATGAGTCGCCATTACATTTCAAAAGGGTCACCAAGGTGGCTCTGCCTTCACACTTCCCTCCACTTTTGAATTGTCTTGGGTCAAAGTCTTCCTGAATTGTCAAAATAGGTCCCCATCTGGCAAAGATTGGGAATTGCTGCTCTAATACGTTAATTTCAATATTTTTCCAATATGAAAATCCCCTTCTCCCATCTAGAAATTAGCTATTATGCTGTACTGGGATTATTTAAATATGACATTCTCATGCTTAGTTTATTCAAATCTTCCACCTTTAAGATACAACACTCACTAATCGAAAAATAGTGAAGTAATTTTCTGAATCAAGTGGAAAAGAGTTTGTAGTTTATTACTCAAATTATATTCAAGCTCCTTATTCTGCAGTCAATTCTTGTTTAGACTTGTGGAAGTCAAACTCAACTACTCTAAACTCTAGGGGCTCATCTAGACTATGCCAAAGTGCCGAAAGAGGATATGCACATTCCATGTCCAAAGTAGTTTGGATGCGGCTTTTTCGGCAAACCCTCCCCCCTTTATCGAAAAGCCACATAAACCTCATTTTTGAGGAAAAGATCATTTCCATTTGATTACAGAGGAATCTGCATATCCTCTTTCAGCACTTCGGCGTAGTCTAGATGAGCCCTAGGTAATATGTAATAGTTAAACTATGAGAACAAGAACGTAATGACGGCCATACCGAGTCAGACCAAAGGTCCATCTAGCCCAGTAGCCTGGCTTCCGACAGTGGCCAATACCAGATGCCCCAGAGGGAGGGAACACAATAGGTAATTCTCATATGATCCCTCTCCTGTCATCTATTTCCAGACAAACGAAGGCTAGGGACATCATTCCTACCCAACCTAATAGCCATTGATGGACCTAACCTCAATGACCTAACCTAGGTCTTTTCTGAACCCTATTAAAGTACTATCCTTCACAACATCCTCTGGCAAGGCGTTCCACATGTTGACGCTGTACAGAGTGAAAAAAAACTTTTTTGTTTTAAACATGCTGCCTATTAATTTCACTTAGTGACCCCCTAGTTCTTGTGTTACGGGAACAAGTAAATAACTTCTCCTCATTCACTTTTTCCACACCAATCCTGATTGTATAGACTGCTATCATATCCCCCCCTTAAGTCACCTCTTCTCTAAGCTGAAAAGTCCAAGTCTTTTTAATTTCTCTTCAGATGAGACCCATTCCAAACCCCTAATAATTTTTGTTGCCCTTTTCTGAACCATTTACAATGCCAATATACCTTTTTTGAGATGAGGTGACCAAATCTGTATGCAATATTCAAGATGTGGATGTACCATAGTTTTATATAGAGGCAATAAGATGTTTTCTGTCTTATTCTCTATCCCTTTTTTAATGATTCCTAACATTTTGTTTGCTTTTGCAGCTGCACACTGAATGGATGTTTTCAGAGAAATATCCACAATAACTCCAAGATATTTCTCTCTTGCATAGCTGTAGCTAATTAGTCCCCGTCATATTGTATGTATAGTTGGGATTATTTTTTTCAATGTGCATTAGTTTACATTTATCAACATTCAATTTCATTTGCCATTTTGTTGCTCAATAACTTCGTTTGGTGAGATCTTTTTGAAACTCTTCACAGTCTGCTTTGGTCTTATCTTGATCAGTTTGGTATCTTCAAATTTTGCTACCTCACTATTTACCCCTTTCTCTAGATCATTTATAAGTAAGTTAAATAGGACTGGTCCCAGGACAAACCCTTGGGACAGACCTAGGACAGACCCTTCATTTCGTGTCTTTTAACCAGTTATCAATCCATGGAAGGACCTTCCCTCTTATCCCATGACAACTTACTTAAGAGCCCTTGTTGGGGGACCTTACCAAAGGCTTTTTGGAAATCTAAATATACTGTATACACTGGATCCCCCTTGTCCACCTGTTTGTTGACACCCTCAAAGAACTCTAGGGCTACTTCTAGACTACATCCCTTTTTCGTAAAAGGGATGTAAATTAGACGTATCGCAATTGCTAATGAAGTGGGGATTTAAATCTCCCCCGCTTCATTAGCATAAAAATGGCTGCTGCTTTTTTTCGGCACGGAGCTTTGCCGGAGAGAAGCGCCAGTCTAGACGCTGATCTTGCGGAAAATAAAGCCTTTTCTGAAAGATCCCTTATCCCTCTATGAAATAAGAGATAAGGGATCTTTTGGAAAAGGCTTTATTTTCCGCAAGATCGGCGTCTAGACTGGCACTTCTCTCCGGCAAAGCTCCGTGCCGAAAAAAAAGCAGCAACCATTTTTATGCTAATGAAGCGGGGGAGATTTAAATCCCCACTTCATTAGCAATTGCGATACGTCTAATTTACATCCCTTTTACGAAAAAGGAATGTAGTCTAGACGTAGCCTAGTAGTTTAGTAGGGCATGGTTTCCTTTACAGAAACCGTGTTTACTTTCCCCCCAACAAATTATGTTCATCCATGTGTCTGACAATTTTATTCTTTACTATAGTTTCAATTTATATGCCAGGTATGGACATTAGTCTTACCTGACTAAATGGCAGGATCACCTCTAGAGCCCTATTTAAATATTGGCATCATGTTAGCTATCTTCCAGTCATTAGGTACGAAAGCCGATTTAAAAGATTGTTACAAACCATAGTTAATAGTTCCACAATTTCACATCTGAGTTCTTTCAGAACTCTTGGGTGAATGCCATCTGCTACCAGTACCTTGTTATTGTTAAGTTTATCAATTTGTTTAACAACCTCCACTAATGACACCTCACTCCGGGACAATTTCTCAGATTTGTCACCTAAAAAGAATGGTTCAGGTTTGAAACTCTCCCCAATATCCTCAACAGTGAAGACTGAAGCAAAGAATTCGTTTAGGTTCTCCACAATGACCTTATCGTCCTTGAGTGCTCCTTTAGCATCTTGATTGTCCAAGGGCCCCACTGATTGTTTAGCAGGCTTTTACTATTTTGCTATTACTTTTGAGTTTTGAGCTAGCTGTTCTTCAAACTCCTTTTTTGATTTTCTTACTATATTTTTACACTTAATTTGACAAAGTTTATGATCCTTTCTATTTTCCTCACTAGGATTTGACTTCCACTTTTTAAAAAGATGTCTTTATCTGTCACAGCTTCTTTTACCTGTTTTTTTACTGTGGCATTATTTTGGTTCTCTTACCATGTTTTTCAATTTGGGATATACATTTAAGTTTGGCCTCTATTATGGTGACTTTGAAAAGTTTCCATGCAGCTTGCAGAGATTTTACTTTTGTCACTGTACTTTTTCATTTCTGTTTAACTAACTTCCTCATTTTTGTGTAATTCCCCTTTCTGAAATTAAATGCCATGGTGTTAGGCTGCTGAGGTGTTTTTCTCACCACACAGATGTTAAATTTTATTACATTATGGTCACTATTTACAAGCGGTCCAGTTATACTTACCTCTTGGACCAGATCATACACTCCACTTTGGACTAAATCAAGAATTGCCTCTCCCCTTGTGGGTTCCAGAATCGGCTGCTCCAAGAAGCAGTTATTTAAGGTATTACGAATTTTTATCTCTGCATCCCATCTTGAGCTGACATCTACCCAATTGAAATCCCCCACTATTATTGAGCTATTTATTTTGATAGCCTCTCTAATCTCCCTTAGTATTTCATAGTCACTATCACTGTCCTGATCACATGGTCAAGAATATATCCGTACATCTATATTCTTATTATTGGAGCACAGAATTACTATCCATAGAGATTGTATGGAACATTTTGGCTCTTAAGATCTTTACTTCATTTGTTTCTCCATTTTCTTTCAGGTACAGTGCCACTCCCCCGCCAGCACGACCTGTTCTATCCTTCAGATATATTTTGTACACTGGTATGAGGCAGCCCTTTGATTGCCCTCATTCCACCATGTTTCCATGATGCCTATTATATCAATTTCCTCCTTTAAAACAAGGCACTATAGTTCATCCATCTTACTATTTAGATTTCTAGCATTTGTATATAAGCACTTTAATGATTTGTCACTATTTACCAGTCTGCCATTTCCTGATGTGTTACAATAAAATGAAAAAGAGTGTGTCATCTAATCTGACCCATACTTCCATCCTCTCTTCCTCATAGACCCTCCCTTAAGAGATGTCTCTGTCCGATCAATGTGCTCCTCCGCACCCACCTGCTTTTCCCCAGGCCTTAGTTTAAAAACTGCTCTACAACCTTTATTAAGTGCAATGATGATCAAAGAAATTTGAACTGCTCACCCCATACTAAAGGCTGAACTAAAAACCAACAAGTACTCCTGTGGCACATTAGAGACTAACAAAAAACATAGTATCATGAGCTTTCATGGGCAAATCCCACCCAAATAAAGGTGGTCTCTTGGGGAACATGAACCGAACAATTTAGCATTTCCAGGAGGAAATGTCTTCCTGGAAATGCAAGATGCTAGCCAGGGTAGCTGTAGGCAATAATCAATACTAGAACCCTGATTGAAGTACTGAATCTTAAAAATAGCCTTTGTAGTGTTAAGACATCCTAAAAGCGTAGTAATCTTAAAAATGAATTATTCTCTCTACTTTACCACTCTTTCCATCTTACCATTGATCAACTGTCAATGAATGAATTTTTCTAAGTGAAGATTAACAGGGACTGGATCCCTACATTCATCAGCAAGGTAAGTCGTGATTCAGGAGGAAGTAGTGTTGCCAACCCTCAGGGATTATTCTGAAGTTCCCATGAATTGAAGAACAATCTTTAACTAAAGATTATGTGCTGTGATGAAACCTCCAAAAATACATGCAACCAAAACTGGCAACTCCAGGATGGAGTAATGATACTGATGGTTTAGTAGATATCTTTCCTCCAAACACATATAGTAAGAGCACCCAACTAAGACTTTAGAGATCCAACCTGCTACAGTGCTCATTTTTCTGATGATATCAAAGTTGCACACCAAAGCCCCACTGCCACAATCCAAACCAAGAGTCCTGGAAAACTTTTGAACTTATTTTCTGCAAACCTAAACATGTCCTTGTATTCTCAGCTGGAGAAATGCCCTGATCTACCACAATGTGTTATACAAAACTGCTAGTGTAGAAGAGCACAGCTGATATTTTACCAATGGCGTGTGCATAACAGTAGTTTTAGCCAGTTTTGATACCTTAACATTCAAAAAATGTTTTAATATATTGCTAAAAATTGGTCAAGATAGTGAGATAGACGGTTGGGAGAAGAACTATATACAGTAAACTTTCAATAATCCGGCACATTTAGGACCCAGGGGGTGCCAGATTATCAGATATGCCGGACTATCGGAAGGGGGGGCTATCAGGGGTCTGGCCCCAGATACCTCATAGCCCCCCCTTCCGATAGTCCAGCTCTGCCCCAGGCGTTCCTGATTCAGCTGCTGCTGGTCAGTTTCAGCAGCGGCTGAATTGGGGACGCCTGCAGCAGAGCAGCTGGGGTGCTGCCGGGTTGGTGCGGTAGCACCGACCCTTGGCGCGGCGAGACCAACCCGGCAGCACCCCAGCTGCTCTGCCCCAGGCATCCCCAAGTCAGCCGCTGCTGAAACTGATCAGCGGCTGACTCCAGGAAGCCCGGGGCAGAGCAGCTCTGCCCAGGGCTTCCTGGAGTCAGCTAATGGTCAGTTTCAACAGCTATCAGCAGCGGCTGAATCGGGGACAGCTGGGGGCAGAGCAGCTCCAATGGTCCGGCTGCCCGGAGCACTTCTGGGTTCCTGATGGTACCAGACCATCAGATGCCAGACCATCAGAGTTTTACTGTAATTGGTTTGTGTCAAAATGCCACTAGAAAACGTAATATTTAACTTTAAAAAAAACTGGCGAGAAATCCATCTGTTAGCTAATCAAAATAAAAAAAATAGATGAAATGCAGACATTTCTTTTTCAGGAATGTACTTCAAGATTTGCAAAGTAAATGTTAACTGAAACAAGTCATCTTAAAGCTAGTGAAGCAATGCTTTAACAAATAGGTATTGTTTATTTAAAACTAATTACTTAATTTTTTTCCATCCTTTGGAGAATGGGAGCTACTTAGCTTTCAGCAGAATTACCAAAAAGTATTCAATGGGCATTTTCCACCATAATGCACTATTTTTTAAAGCTAAATGAGTTGACTTCTTAAAAAGTAAAACTAGTTTCCATGATGCTCTCTGTCTTTTCAATAGTGATTAGTATTATGCAAACACTTTACTGAATTTATTTATATTTTAATTATAAGCCAATTGAATGTACATATTAATGAAAAGGATAACTACTTAATATTTATTTTATGCATAAAAAGCTTCATGTTGAGATTTTCCTGTGTGAAGTGTCCTAAATAATTAAAAAAAATGCACTAAGTACTTCACATAACTGAGCTTTTTATGAGTATGTTCCTACAAAATCATCTCTACCACCCACAATTACATGAGTTTTTTACTTGCCCAAAGAGAAAGCACAACCTGTTTTAAACTAACTATTGTCATTTGCTATTTTCATATTGCCAAATATAGTACATTGCCAAGCAATGAAGGCAAATTTGGTTAAGGAAACTAGTTCCAAATTTTTTTTCATAAAAATGGTAAGGAATGTTGCATTATTAAATTAAATACTGTTAACTATGGTGTTTTTTAAAAGATACAAGTTGAAACAACCTGCAGTAAAATAGTTTTAAAGTAATTTCAAGTAGTTCAATTTCCTACCTCTGTATCACAATCACCTTTTCATTTTTTAACTTCTTCCTCTTTTTACTATAGGAGAAATCCACACAAATTAGGAGACCTGACTGTATGCCATATTTAAGTCTTATCAACTTTCAAGAGTATTTTTCATCTAACCTTTTAATTACAGTGTAAGTATTGTTATTTGCAGCTTTACTATTTAACTTAAAAATTACCTTTCAGTCAGAAAACTGACCAGGGTCACCATCATCTTGCCAAAATGACCCCCACTGAACTACATGAGAGTTCATCTTGGGTTTTAAAACTGAGTTTTATCCTATTAGATACAGTATGAGGACAAAATACCAAATTCATCTGCAGCTGATTACCTGGGCAACAAAAAGGTCAAATACAACATCTGAGATGTCTTTTTTAGCATGTAATGTGTATTAAAACCAATCCAATCATATCAACAGGAGTTTCAGTTAAAGCTACATTAATTCTTCATTAAACTTCTGTCTAAACTATTTGATCAAAGATCTGATCTGACCTTAAACCATTTACATTCATGACTTCAGGACAAAGTTTGTTTCTTCAGTTCTATTTGTTCCATTGTTCATTTTTACTGGATATATATGAACAAGGAAAAAAATAAATGAATTATATATGTATATAACAATAAAAGTAAGAGTTTAACCTTTCAGAGTCCATTGGCTTCTCAAAAAAGTTAATGTATTCAGAATTATTCCAGAATTTTTATTTATTCAAGTAATTAATGTGCAAAAGCAAAAGGTAGGCTACGGATATATTTCAAAGCTACTTTTAATCGTCTTAAATTCAAGAAGAGAAGAATTCAATGTGACATTTGGAAGTTGTGTGTTCAGTTGGCTGTCTTGAAGTTCTGAATTTTATTTTCCACTTTTAAATTTTCAGCAGGAAATATGTTTCCCCCCCAAATATGCTATGCTATCTGATTAATATTTCATTAATACTGAAAGTACACTCACCTACCAAAGACTTGGCACACCTGCCAAACTGTTTTGATTAAAAATATTAAATAGACAGGCCTGGCTTCTTAAATGTGTAATCAAAGAATTCACTCAACTTAATGAGGTCACTAAAAAGATATCCTGAGAAGTGAAAAGATGCTCACTTTGCCACATAGTAACATCTTGTTCTAGAGAGACCTGGGGAGAGAATTACTTAACAAATCTTACTCTAAACCAAAAAAACATCGTTGAACCCTTCAAGAAACAATCAAGAGAATCAAAGAAAAATGTTCAAAGATTAGGGGGAAGGGGATTTTTTTTCTTTTATTGTATTTGTAATTCTACTTCTAGTCAAGGCTCAAGCTACTGTTTATTATACACTCCTTCAAAGTTGCCTTGGGCTATATGTACACAGCAGCATTATTTTGGAATACCTGATGTTATTCCAAAATAACAAAGTCTGCATCTACACATAAGCAGTTATTTCGACAACGCTGAAATAATGTTGAGCTAGAGGACTGTTTACTCAGACTCCTGGAACTTAGGGTACGTCTACACTAGCTCGTTAGTTCGAGCTAGGTAGGGAAATTAGGGCAAGCGGAGATGCAAATGAAACCTGGGATTTAAATATCCCAGGCTTCATTTGCATGTTCACGGGCACCGCCATTTTTAAATCCCCCTTAGTCCAAACTCCATGCCCGCGGTTACACGCGGCACGGAGTAGGTAGTTTGAATTAAAGATCCTAATTCGAACTACCGTTACTCCCCATTCCCCATAGCTCACATCACATAGCTTATTTGAAGTTTAGCCCTGCTGCGCTGATGTGCACGAAGAATCCTTCGGATTACCCTCATTATATAAGGATTGCTGCAAGTTTCCCCTTACTTAAATTATCTTCTCTCATCTTCTCTCAAGACTGCTTTCAAATTCACTCACACCCGGAAAAAGAACTGATCTGCATAGTCCTCCTTTCCAGTTTCTAAAATACCACAAGAAAAGTGAAGGCGGCTTGCCATTTAATTAATTTTTCTCAGAATGGGAGCCTTATAATACAGAAGTGGCTATATCACTATTCTGATCTCACACTAGGGTTAACTAATGGTTAACTAGTCATGGTTGGAGCAGCCCCACAGGATATGCCACGGGCAGGGGGCACTCCAGCCAGCCGGATCAGCCTAAACCTGGTTGCAGCGGGGCGGTTCCAGCCATCGATTAACTTAATAAGTATGTATAAAAAGTCTCAGAAGGGTAGCCAACAGGATTACTTGTTAAGCATAAAATTTAACTGGTTAACTAATTAAAACGGGATTTTGCATCGCTCTCACATCCAAAAACAGCATCTAAAATAACACTATTGCAAGCAAAGGAGCATAGCAAGTAGACGTCTTAAATTCTACTCTGAATGTTGCCAAACCAGTAGCGATGTCTTTTTTAAACACTTGCATATTTCAAGCATGCTTTGAACGTGTAAAATGCTGAACCACCAATTATTAGACCTTAAAAATGAACAAAAAGTTAAAATGTATAGTTCAAAATACAAAAAGACTACACAGCAAAAAAGGATCATTGAAGTGGTTTGAACAAAAAACTTTTCAAATGAGTGCTATGGTTTAATGTAGTCTTGAAAAGACCACTATACCATAGCCAAATCAATACATAGCCTGAGTCCAGGGTATCATTTAAAATGTACATTTTTAATTACCATACTTAAAATTAAACACAGTTTTGCAAAAGTATCCTCACTTCCTGAACCCATTCCCATAACAAAAGGATATATTTATTTATTAAAACATTTAGAGATGCTAACAATGTTAGGTCAACGACGCAACAGTGTATCAGACATTTTTTCCCACTAAAATGTTCATGATTATGCATGTGTCACCACTGTTTCTAAACTTTACACATGAATTTGAGATCAACATTAGATTTGCTTTCTTCTATTCCACTGTATTTTTGGCCTCACTAATGCTTGAAAAAATACCGTTACCCTCAGTACATGACATTTGTTTAACAGCTCAAGCCTTTTCCCATTTAACTAATGGCAATTTTGCTCTGGATTCTATAACAGCTACAATACTATAAAATGACTATTACAAACACCAAAAAAGTGTGAACATATTATTTTGAGAAGAGTCAAACCAGAAGACATTCCCAGTGAAACACTGAAACCATAGTTCCTGGAAGACCTCATGTCAGGTTGAGTTGTAGACCCTAAATTCTAAGTTTCTCATAGCTCCAAGTGACATCCTGAAGCAGATTTCTTGCATTGGGCCATAAGCCACTGCAAAATAACAAGGTCTACATGAGACACACTCTCTTTCAACACCAACTGAATTTCATAACTATGCACCAAGTATTACTATTGAAGTAAAACGCGAAACCTGCCTCAACTGCACACAGAAGGTGTGATCCAAAGTCTACTGTCAACTGTAAGGCTCCAAATAATTTCAACAGGTTTTTAAATCAGATTCTTGAGAGTTTACATTAAATGAATAATTTCTTTCAACCTTTTCCCCTAAACCATAAAGATAACATGATAAAACAAGCCCTTTCTAACATGTGTTAAAGGTGCCTAAAACAAAACTCAATTGTGAGTCTCAATTCTGCAATATAAACTTGTACTTTGTAAAAAAAACACCACCGCATTTATACTTACCGCAACTTTGCTTCCAATTATCTGCATGCAGTGGTCAGCGAAGAATAGTTATAGTGTAAAAAAAACAAAAAACAAAACACAGCAAAGTTATTAGTATTCTGTAACATTCCATGCAAGTGGTCAAATGTTCAGCTATTAGTAAATATTTAAATTATTTTAACACTTCATTTATCAAAAAGTCTAAGAATTAATGCACCGCAACTAGCATGTTCTGATTCTGAGGTAGAAAAATAATTGAGACTGTTACTCATGTTCAACTACCTGCCTTTCATATATATTTAATTACCAGATCAAGAGCAGTCTAGTTTGATATTTTCACATCAAGTATTAAAAGACTGAAAAAATGTTAAGGTATCAGGCACTAGACATTTTAGCAGATGTAGAGAAGAACTGAATTATCAACTGAATACTCCTGCAAGAGCATATTAATTTACATTTTACCTCTATTACATAGATAGTTCAAAAGGGCATTTACTATATTTAAGAAGGAACATTTCAGTTTTTTAATTCAATTTTCATAAGCTCACTACTGTGACTTCTAGCTGAAAGTAGCATTTTAGTATTTTCATATAGTCCTCACGTCACATTTTTGTTCAAATATTCAGTATGGATGTTTTTCAACATTGATAAAACCATGTTATCCAGAATTTGTGTTTTTAGACGCCATCCATTTTCATTGTGCCACCAATGCATTTAACAATAAGCAAGCACATAGATTAATAAATAGTTGGATTAGCACATAATACTCCATCCACAGGAAAATCATGTATTTCTGCTTGTTTCATAAACCCCAGGAGGGTTCGCTCTTAAATCCAACAGAGCGCAATTTTTCTTTCACTAGAATCTGATAAGCAATTTAACTATTTGGGAAAGGACTTCTTGTCCATGCCCATTGACTGAGATACAAGTGGGTAAACGATATTCGGTCTAGACACAACTTACCATTTCACTTTGCCTTTAACAGGTTACTGGGTTTTGTGGTCTTAGCTCTCCTTGACATTACCTATACTATACAGCAATAGTTTTGACAGACTACAAACAGAGCAAATTGAATTAAAACGACATCAACTGTTTACTCAACTCCTTTAAAATGAGGCTCTCTCTATGCTTCTGGGAAGATGGATGCTTTGGAGGTCAATATTCTGCAGTTTGATTTAGGGGGTCAAGTAAGGACCGGCTAAATGGAATGTTGATAGTACCCCCTGTAGCCTATTAATCATTATTTGTCTTATACTGGCCTATGAATATGATATTCGTTTTAGTTAAGTAATAGGTTTATGTTATTCTTATATCATTTAGTATAGACTTGAAATATGCTAGTAATGCAAGGGGCCTACAGAATCCAGATTCTGTGAGAAGGCTGATGGCAATAAGATATAAGTGGGGAACAATATGCTTTGTGCTTGTAATTTTCCATAAAGGAGTGAAGCAAGAGTCTGCAGTCAGGACAAGTTTTATTTTTTGAGCCTTACCCGGAATTTATGGTATAAATCTGCTAACATTGCAGTTATGAGTGTTTCATCTCTTGGCGCAATCCAAACAGATGGAACCTTGTTAACCGCAGATTCCATATAGCTTCCCGCCTTTTGTGTGTGGTATAGGGACAGCATCCAAGAAAGCCATCTGGCACCCATAATGAATATTCATTAGATACCCAGAGATTTTTTCCAATTAAAGGTGGCACCCTCAGAAATCTTGGGGTGCTAAGCCCAGTTATGGAAAAGGGGTGGTATATCCGGTATGCTTTGGCACCCAAAAGGGGTATTTAGGCCTAGGGATGAGAGATTGAGGCTGCAATCTGATACCTCGCGGAAAGAGAGCAGTCTGTCCCGAGTCGCATGAGTACAAGGTTAGAGAAATTTAGGACTTATTTCTATTCCTCTCTTTTCTAACGGCTTCTTTCCTTTTTCTTGTTTAAGTCTGCTTTTAGGAATCCTACTAACACTTGCTCTCAGGTCACCAGGGGAAGGGAAGTCACCCTTCTCTATCCAACGTTGGGATCCTTGAGTGTGTAGGAAATTATTATTATTACTATTATCATCATTAATTTGTGTATACTTAGAGAAGTTTGGAATTAATTGTGTTAATAACATCTTGGGAAGGAATTCAAGTGATTTGTGTTCTTACTGTAGTGTTTGCTGTAGTGATCATAATCATTATTCCATTAGCAATAAAGCTGTTTTCTATTTCATTCCGTGAGCTGAGGTGGTGGTGTTGTCCATCGCCTGTTGACCCTCAAGAGGAGGAGCCTTGTGGTTCCACAGAATTATAATCTGGGATAGAGGACGAACTTACATCTACTCTGATCAGATCAGCAAGCCTTACTCATCCATAAATTTCACAAAATTCTTTCCCAGGCTACACCCACGCTAACCCCAGTACTCCTCAGAGTCCCAAGGAGTACAGGAAGTCAATGGGAGAGTTTCTCCCAGTGACTTGCCACAGTGGGGTCACCAGAGAAGTTCAGTTTAAGGTATGCAGATTCTAGCTATGCAATTAATAGCTAGACTTGCATATCTTAAGTCAAATTTCTGGCTTAGTGTAGATGTGACTTTACTCTTATTGTAAAGTAAGCAAAAAAGATCTTTTCAGCCTAATCAGGGTCATCTGTCATCCCTTGAATGTAATCTCCTCTGACCACTAAATTTGGCAGTCTTCTCTTTGCTGTGCATTCACCCTGACTAGTAAGTAGAAATGTGAATGGTTAACTAGTTAACGGGTGAGTCTTACCAGTAAGGGCTAGAGTAGCTCCCCATCTCATGCAGGCAGGGAGTTGTTTCAATCCTACAGGCATAGACTGCTCCAACCACCAGCATGCCTGACAGGAAGGAAGCAGCATACAGGAAACTCTATACAAGCCCAGATCTTAGCATCAGGCTATTTTTACCTCTGTCCCTGAGCTCTGGAGGTATAGGGGTCTGGGCAGGGGGCGGCACCTCACAGCCAGGCTCCACAGAGAATAGGTGTAGGTGTCTGGATGGGGATGGGGAAGAGGAAGTGGTGGCACCCCACAGCTAGGCTCCGTAGGTCAGAAAAACAGGAACTGGGCTATCACTCATTCTATTCCTGGAGGATTTTTTTTTGTCTGTAAACATACTTGCTAACAGATATTTTGAAATAGATTATCAAAATAAATCAAAAAGGCATAATTATACAATATTAATCTGACAAAACACCCAGAATTTCTGCAAAAAATGTCAATACTGTGCAAAGTATTTTTAATTTTATATAGAATTCTCTCCAGAGTAACAATGCACCAACACTGATTTTCTCTAGAATAATCATGCCTCATTAATCTATTATAACTCTTTCAAAGGGTCAAACACCCATGTGAACAAGGATGATCCACTGGATCAAGTATACTTGGACAAAGTCTTCAACGAGGGGTCTGTCCTCAAAAGCTGTTAAGCAAAGTCAGCACTCTTGGGACCAGAGGGAAAATCTTCTTAGGAATCACCAACTAGGAGTAAAATAGGAAGCGCTGTCGGTTCTCACAGTGAAGATGTAAATAGGTAAGAAGTCCCCCTGGCTCTGTAGTGGGAGTAGTGCCATTCAACTTATTCATAAATGACATGGAAGAGATGACCTGTGAGGTGGCAAAGTTTGAAGAGAAACTAAATTACTCATGATAGTTAATTCAAAAGGAGTTACAAGGGTATATGGCATAACTGAGTGACTGGGCAATAAAACTGCAAATGAAATTCAACATCAATAAGGACAAAGTAACACACATTGCTAAATATAATCCCAATCATAGATAAAAAGATTGGGTCTAATTGCCTATTATCACTGAATATTTTGGAGTCATTGTGGACAGTTCTCTGACAACATCCACTCAACATGCAGCTGCAGTTAAAACCATTTGCAGGGCCCTGCATGGATAAAAAATGTGTACAGGTTGGACCTCCCTCGTCCAGCACCCTCGGGACCTGATTGGTCCTGAACAAAGGGACTTGCCGGACTAGAGGAGGTACCTCCCAAAATGGCCCATGATGTTCTGCTGCCCCCAGCTAAGGAATCCAGCCTAGCCCCCACTGCTGCCTGCCCATGTCTGCCACAGGGGTCGGAGCTCCACAGCCAGGGATAGAGCTCTGCAGCTGCCAGTGCCATCGCAAGCTCCATGGCTGCCATTGCCAGGCACCCCCGCTAATGCTCAGCCGTAGGGTCAGAGCTCCTTGTCTCCACACCCCATGCCCTTCTGCCAGATCTCCCTATACCTAGGCTCTGTGATCCAGGAACATTACCCGAGAGCCCTGGTTAAGGGAGGTGGTAATCTCTATCTGCATCCACATTTGTATCCACAAAAATGAGCCACGGATGCAGGTATCTGCAGATATAAAGTGGACATCCGTGGATTTGAAGGGCTCTAACCAGTAGGAAAGGGGTAGCCACACCAGGAATATGGAATGCAATGCTGCTAGGCTAATCTCTAAAAAGATGTATTAGATGAGGGAAAGGGCAACTGATATGATTATGGGCATACAAAAACATGCAGAGTAGAAGAGATTTCAGAAACTGAGTATGTCCATCTTAGAAAAGACATGACTATGGGGCAGAGGGGATCTGACAGAGGTCTCAACATCATAGATGTAGAGAAAGTAAAGAAGGAAATGTTATTTACCCTTTCACATAACACATGAATCAAGGATCAGCCAGGCAGCAGGTTTTCAACTAACATATGGAAGCACTTCACACAACACACAATAAAACCTGTGGAACTTGTTTGCAGGGGAAACTGTCAAAAAATAACTGGGTTCAAAAAATAAATTGGATACATTCATGGATAATATGTCTATGGTGAGATGTTAACAGATGTCTGGCTGCGTATGTGTTTCCGTTGTGCGCCGCTCCCATTTTACACAGACAGCAATCACAGCAGACCTTGAGCAAACTACCCAATGACCACAAGATTTGCTAAGGCATGAAAGCACCAGATCAGGCTTATTGTCAATGAAGCATGGCAACAGCATCTGATTGACTTTACGAGGATACTAAGATATGTATGCCTGTGACAAAGGATACTGTACTGCTTACCCAGTAATGGGTCTTGCCTTTGGGCTGGACAAAGATACTCCCTCTAAAACATTTCTATACCCAGATACAAACTAGTACTACCCACTGATGTGACCTTCTACATGTTGGTTTGATGAAACCATTTGTTATTGTATGCTATCATTCTGACTATCTTTTAGTAGAGCTCAGTATATTCCTGATATCCTTGATATCTTCTTACTCCAAGGTCCATCAATGGCTATTAGCCAACATGATCAGGGATGCAATCCCATGCCCTAGTGTCCCTAAATCTTCCAATACTAAAAACTGGGAATAGGATGGATCACTCAATTACTCTATTCTGTTTATTCCCACTGAATTAGCTGGAGCCAGCCACTGTCTGAAGGCGAGATCCTGAGCAGAACTGATTATTGGCCTGATGTAGCACATCCATTTTTATGTTCTTAGTAAAGAGTCTTTATCAATTCCCTCCCTAATCTTCTAGGAACAAAGGTAGAGGATAGGGCAAGATAAGAAGATTTACTCCACTTGCCAGAAAAAAAAACTCTCAATGATTAAAGGGGACTTATTAGGGTGTCAAGTTCTTGAAGGTGGTGTCCCATCTGCAATTAATCAGCTGCCTGCCTCTAAGCCAACTCTGTGAGGCAAGGGATCAATGCAGTAACAGAAATATCACCAGGTCTTCATAAAAAGCCAACCAAATAGATCAATTAGGCCACTGCTGAAGCAGGTAAACTCCTGTCAGAGTGCCTTGGTGAGGACCTATATTACACAGCTCAGAGCCTGCAGAGCACTGAAACGTACAAGCTCTGAAAGACAAATAAAGAGGAGGGAGGAAGAAACAGAAAGACAGACATTCACTGTGTGTTCCAGGAATGTGTTCTACAGAGAATAACCATATAAACTATAGCTATGTCCCTAATCAGGAGGAAAGAATATGATCAATATGGCAAACTTGTCCTATTTTGAAGAAATTAAACTGAAGCTCTAAAGATTTTAAAATTCCTCATCTGAAGAGATTGTGTTTGGTACATTAGATAGTGAGAATAGCCAGCAAAAGGTTCCCCAAGGGCTTACTGGCCTAGCTCACATACTGCCTTACAGGCAGCTTCAACTGGCTGCAATGTCACTGAGGTCTCCATTGAAACTCCAAGGAAGTGCTCACCATTTAACATGAACAATAAATTATGGGCAGATGCCCACATTTTCTGACCTAGTCCTTTATTAGGAAAATAGGTTCTATTGTGAATGCCTACATATCAGATCATGCAAGTCACCGGGCTTTCATCATAGAAATCCACATTAGGGAAAATATCACACTATCCTCTGGTGAAAGTAGTCGTAATGCCTCTGGAATGGCGTGTACCGGTGTCTTTTATATGGCGGAGTATACACCCCAAGAGTCCATAGCATGGTGTCTTTACTGGAATGCAACAAGGTGTCATTTTTTTCTACGAACAGGTTATCTTTTTCAAAGGGCAAGTCCTCTACCTTTGACTGCAGGTCCCTAGGAACTGCTGCTACCTGGAAGAATGAAGCTCTTCTCATGACAACTTCCGTAGCAGTGACCCTAGCTGCGGTGTCCGCCACATCCGCCACTATTTGTAAGCTGGTTCTAGTGGAGGCGTATCCTTCCTGCACCAGTGCCTTCAGGATGAGCCTCAGACTCAGGCAGAAACTCCATTAGTATTGTGAATTTCAAATAGTTGTCAAAATTGTGGTTGGATAGGTGAGCTAAATAGTTGGCTATCCGAAGGAGCAGTGTTGCGGATGTATACACTTTCCTCCCAAAGAAATCTAGTTTCTTAAAAGTCTCATCTGAGGCCTGGCTCCTGTACTCTGAAGCACATGCTCATTGTCACAACGCATCAACCACCAAGAAGTTGGGGAGCGGATGCGTAAACAGGAATTCTGTTACCTGGGATGGCACAAAGTATTTCTTGTCGGCCTTTTTATTTGTAGGTGGGACCGATGCTGGGGTTCCCCACAGTTTGTTGGCAACCTCTAAAATGGCCTCATCGAGGGGAATAGCCAGTTTAGGAGGTTGGGACGTCTGTAAGTTTTTGAAGAGACGGTGGTATTTACTCTGAATCTCAGTGAGCTGGATCTCCTGAGAGAGAGTGACCCTTTTAAAAAGCTCGTGGAATTGTCTGATAGCATCCGGGGGCGAGATGTCGCCTGGTATCACCGCCTCGTCAGGTGAGGATGATGAAAGGTCTGCAGAAGACTCCTGAGGTTGATGGGGTTGTTCGAAGCATTGTTCCTCCTCAGTGGGGGAAGGGAGGAGGCAGTGGGAAATGTGGACTATGGGCCGATGGGGGTGGGTAGATAGCCAGTGAGTAACGTAAAGATGAATCACGCATCCTGGGCCTGATCGGTGATCTGAAGGATTGGTGATAGGCACAGTGATATGGTGAATGGGTTTTATAGCAGGTCCATCTGTCATATGAGTCCCTATAATAGTATGAGGAGCGGGATGGTGAGTGGTCGTAATGATGAGACCTGCTGTAGGATCTCCTGTAGGAGTACCTAGGAGATGAGGAGACAACGGAGGTGAGTAGGACCCTTTGGCTCAAGGGAGAGGGAGAGTCGGAAAAGCGATGGTGCTGGGAGTACAGACCCGATCGGTACCGGTGCTCCCTTGGCAGTATTAAGAAAGGAGATGGCAGGTGCTCCGTGGAAGGGAACCTCCTTGGCAACTGGGGTGGAGGAGATGAGAAGGGTTCTGAAGAAAACGCCGGGGACGGGGAGCACGGAGACGGGCTCCATTGCCGCCACGTTTTGGCTGTAGCCTTCCTGAGCTGTGCCCATGTTGGTGCTGATATCGGTACCGGATCGTCCGGTCCATCGGGAGGAGGTGTGGAGACCAGTGCCATCTGCAGTGCTGGCAACACCGGTGTCGCAGTCAGTTCAGGGTCTTCCGAGTGCTTCGGTGCTGCTTGGAAGTCAATCTTGGGATCGGTGCCAGCAGCGTCAGCATGGGTTGAGCTGAACTCGCCGGTGCAGACAGTGCCGGAGTGATGTGACTAGACATTGCCGGTGCCGTGGGCCTCAGAGCCGGTGGATGACTCACTATCCGCACTGAGGGTCCAGGTTTCGCCACTTTAGATGGTGCCGGCCACAGTTTGGACAAGCCAGAAGTGCTAGGTTTGGAGCCAATGCTCAATCTTCCATGCAAAGTGGCAGGCAGAGAGCGGGTCAGAATCGGCTTAGTCTTTCTGCGATGCACGATGGTGGGAGAGGAGGCTCTGCGCTTCGGTGGCTCCGGGGAGGGCCATGCAGTGGAGGCAGATCCCTGAGGCTGTAGGGCCTTATCAAATAGAATCATCCTGAGCCTCATTTCCCTATCACGTCTCGCTCTGGATGTGAGATTGGAGCAATAAGGGCATTTTTGTGGGACATGGACCTCCCCTAAACAACAAATACAGGAGGATGTGGCCGTCTGAGGCAGGCATGGCCTCTCGGCATTTTTTGAATCCCGGGGACCCAGGCATTGTTCCAGTCAGTCACTTAGCTGTCTGTGTAAGAATAAAATCTTTTTTTTTTTTCAAAACAGGGAAGGGATGAACTGGGAGAAGAAATGTCAATTTATACTAAAGGTAAACAACTTTAAGATAATAAGAAGAACCAACTGAGAACTTTAAACTTGTGAGGAAAACTCTGTTTTTTTGTTTTGTTTTTAAACAGTAACAGGTGAAACTCCGAACAGAGGAAAAGGTAAATAGAAACTAATTTTAACAATGAACAAACCTGAATTCCTTGCGACGGAAGAGATCCAAGCAGAAGAGCATTGCTCTGTCTGCAGCCTGAGGTGGTTAAGAGGAACTGGCTCAGACTGGACCGAGCAGCGCGAAAGGGCACAAAAGCCACAAGACGCTCCCTGTGCGTGAACGGTCCGGCAGGACTACTGCTGCAAAAATATCTCCGTCCTGCAGTGCCGGGGCAAGCCCAGCACCTACAGTGAAGCACCCACGGGGACTCCTCGAAGAAGAACAATGAATTATGGGCAGATGTCCGAATTTTCTGACCTAGTCCTTTATTAGGAAGATAGGTCCCATTGTGAATGCCTACATATCAGATCATGCAAGTCACTGGGCTTTCATCACAGAAATCTACATTAGGGAAAATATCACCTTTCCCCTTCATTGGAAGAAGAAGTTACTCACCCTGTGTAGTAACGATGGTTCTTCGAGATGTGTCCCCGTGGGTGCTCCACTCCAGGTGTCAGGTCCCGTCCCGGCGCCGCTGGTCGGAAATTTCCATAGCCGTAGCCGGGCCGGACCGCGCGAGCGCAGCGCGTGGCGTTCGCGCCTTTGCAACGGTCCGGCCCCCCCTCGTCAGTTCCTCTCACCACTCAGTCCCTAGAAGACAAAGCAGAGAGACCCGGAGCGGGGAGGAGGGTGGGGCGTGGAGCACCCACGGGGACACATCTCGAAGAACCATCGTTACTACACAGGGTGAGTAACAACTTCTTCTTCTTCGAGTGGTCCCCGTGGGTGCTCCACTCCAGGTGAGTACAAAGCAGTAACCCAGAATGCGCTCCGGGTCAATTATCTTCTACCGTGGACAGAACCGCAGAGGCTACCGCGGCATCTGAAACCCACCTCCTAGTTATGGCATAATGACGCGCGAAAGTTACGCTAGAGGCCCAGGTAGCCACGCGGCAGATATCCGCAAGGGGGACTCCCCTTGCAAAGGCAGTGGAAGTCGCTACTGCTCGTGTAGAGTGAGCCCGAGGTAAAGAAGGAAGAGGTTTGTTCCTAATCGAATGGCACTTCGTAATACAGAGAGTAATTAGTTTTGCAATGCGTTGAGTGGAAAGTGCTTTGCCCTTTGATCTAGGTGCCAAAGATACCAACAGTCTGTCCGTGCGCCGTCATTGGCGTGTTCTGTCTATATAGAAAGAAAGCGCACGTCGGACATCGAGGGTGTGGAACAGAGCGTCCCTACTTGAGGAATGAGGCTTAGGATCAAAAGCTGAGAGGATAATAGTCTCGTTAATGTGAAAAGAACAGACTTTGGGAATAAAGTCTGGGTGTAACCGTAGCGTTACTGTATCTTTGGAAAAAACCGTAAAAGGAGGGCTTGCCATCAACGCCCCCAGTTCACCTACCCTTCTTGCTGATGTAATTGCAAGGAGGAAGACTGTCTTCATCGTTAGCATATGTAGAGAGACCGATGTCAAGGGCTCAAAGGGTGGGTACATAATGGTATCCAATACTAAATCAAGATTCCAAGAAGGGGAAGGCGCCCTTCGTGGTGGATATAAATTTAGGAGCCCTTTTAAGAACCTCTTTGTAATTACATGAGAGAAGAGCGAGGAACCTTCTACTGGTTGGTGGAAGGCACTGATGGCTGCCAAGTGCACTCTTAAGGACGATAGTGCAAGTCCTGAATTCCGTAATGAAGGATGTAGTCCAAAACGTGCTGTAGAGAAGATGAGAGAGGGTGCATGCCGTTCTGGATGCACCAGTTAGAAAATCTCCACCACTTTGCGAGGTACGTGTTCCGCGTAGACTCTTTCCTACTGTGTAGAAGTATTGTCTTGACCTGTTCAGAACACAGGTTTTCATACCCTTTTAACCACTGAAGCCACGCCGTCAAATGCAATGCCTGAAGTCTGGGGTGCAACAACGTGCCTTGTTCCTGAGTAAGGAGATCTTGATGGAGAGGAAGAGGGTAAGGTGGTTGAATTGACATCCTGTGTAAGAATGGATACCAGGCTTGCCTGGGCCATGCTGGCGCTAGCAAAATGACAGTCGCCGCTTCTATTTTGATTTTCTCTAGTGTCCTGGAGATAAGAGCCGTGGGAGGAAACGCATACAGAAGTGCCTTTTTCCATCTGATCAGAAGCGCATCGCCGAGGGAGCCCTTGCCGAGCCCTGCTCTCGAGCAATATAGGCGACACTTCCTGTTGCTGGATGTTGCGAATAGGTCTACCAGTGGAATACCCCATCTTTGAAATATCGCACAAAGTACATCTGCCCTTATTTCCCACTCGTGATCCGTGGGAAATTGTCTGCTGAGGGAGTCTGCAATTACATTGGCGGTGCCAGGTAAGTATGATGCTGTTATGGTTACGCTGTTCTGTATGCACCAGTTCCAACACCGCACTGCTTCGGCGCATAGGGAGCGTGATCGTGCTCCTCCCTGTCTGTTCACGTAATACATCGCTGCTACATTGTCCGTCAGTATCCTTACTGTAAGACCTTTGATCTGCGGGAGAAAATGTTTGCATGCATAGAAGATTGCCCGGAGTTCCAACAGATTTATGTGCAGAAGCCTCTCGCTGAGAGACCATTTGCCCTGGATTCGTTCGCTGTCCATGTGGGCCCCCCAGCCGATGAGTGAGGCATCCGATGTTATCTGTACCGATGGTTGTTGCCGGTGGAATGGAACTCCCGGCAGAAGGTTTTGCGCTTTTGTCCACCACTGCAGAGATCTTTGAACATGCGGAGGTAGCCATACTACCTTTTGAATGTCGTGCCTCACAGGGACAAACTGTGGACAGCCAATGTTGGAGGCCCCTCAGGTGGAGCCGCGCATGAGGAACTACTGCGGTGGCCGCCACCATATGACCCAGGAGACGAAGGCAATTGTGTACCGATGCAGTCATGTTGCCGGTGAGTATGGTGACGAGATCCTTGATCACTTGAAATCTGTCTTGGGGTAAGTAAGCTCTCGCCATGCGCGAATCGAGGTTTATCCCTATAAACTTTATGAATTGCGTCGGAATAAGTGTTGATTTCTGCTTGTTGAGGAGGAGACAGAGTGATTCGAACGTTTGCTCGACCGTCGCCACCATCTGCAACACCTCTCGCTGCGTGGCACCTTTTATTAAGCAGTCGTCCAGGTATGGATATATTATCACCTGTAACCGACGCAGATGAGCTGCTACGACAGCCAGGGTTTTTGAAAACGCTCTGGGAGCTGAAGAAAGACCGAATGGTAGAACCCGATACTGAAAATGATCGTGGCCTATCACAAATCGCAGAAAACATCTGTGAGCGGGATGTATTGTGATGTGAAAATACGCATCTTGTAAATCGAGGGCAGCGAACCAATCGTTGAGATCGAGGGATGGGATTATGGAATTCAGGGTCACCATTTTGAAGCGCTGTCTGCGGAGATAATGATTCAGACCTCTTAAATCGAGAATGGGTCTCCAGCCCCCCGTTTTCTTTTCCGTTAGAAAGTATCTGGAATAGAACCCTCTTCCCTTGAACTGATCCGGGACCCTCTCTATTGCTCCGATATCCAGGAGATGATGAACTTCCTGTCGCAAGAGATTTTCGTGAGATGGGTCCCTGAAAAGGGACGGGGAAGGTGGGGTAGTGGGAGGGATGGAAGCGAAGGGAATGGTGAAGCCGATGTTTATGACTTCCAGTACCCATTTGTCCGATGTTATTTTGACCCATTGGTGATAGTAAGGTCGTAAGCGGTGGTGGAAAATGGGCTTTGCGTGTGCGAGAACGATTGGTAGCATGCGCTTGCCCCCGACAAGGGAGTCAAACTTGCTGTTTTGAGGCGGGCGTGCCCGTCACTCTAGGTGGTGGTGGACGCCTTCGTTGAGGGCGTTGTCTAGGTCGCGATTGGTCGAACGGGCGATTTTGCTGTCTCCGAGACTGATAATCATACCGTCATTGGTATGGAAAATAACGACGGCGGCGGAATGGTGGTACATACATCCCCAGCGTACGAAGTGTTGTTCTTGAATCTTTTCCAGTATGAAGCACCTCATCTGTCTTTTCTGCAAATAATTTCACCTTGTCAAACGGAAAGTCTTCTACCTTGGAGTGCAACTCCTTGGGCACTGCCGCCGTGGCGAGCCAGGAAGAGCGCCTCATGGACACTGCTGTTGCCACTCCCCGAGCTGCTGTATCCGCTATATCCATAGCTATGTGAAGATTGGCCTTTGAACACGCATAGCCTTCCTTGAGGATCGATCGTAACAGCTCACTGTCCGCATCCGATGATCTTTGGGACAGCTCTGTAAGCTTTGCTATACTATCGAAGCTATGATTCGCCAATAGAGCTGTATAATTCGCTATGCGAAGAAGCAATGTGGCCGATGTATAAACCTTTCGGCCAAACGTATCCAATTTCTTTGCCTCTTTATCAGCCCCCACATTTTTCAGCTGTGGGTTCTTAGCTCTTTGGAGAGCTGCGTCAACGACCAAGGAGTTTGGCTGCGGGTGAGTAAAAAGTAATTCTGAGTCTTTAGATGCTATAAAATAACGCTTCTCCGCCGGTTTCGAAGTTGGTGGAGTCGAAGCCGGGGTATGCCAAATTTCTGCTGCTGATTGGAGGATTGCCTCGTCCACAGGGAGAGCAACCTTAGATTGTTGCTTAGGGTGTAGATTTCTCCAGAGCTTAAATTGCTTCGCTGGAGTGTCTGATATCTGAACGTCCTGAGACTGGGCTACTCTCCTAAAAAGGTCTTGAAAGTCCTTTGTGTCGTCTGGAGGAGATGGATCCCCTTCAAACACTGGATCGTCTGGGGAAGATGACGAAATATCTTTTGGAGATACAGTCCGTAATTGATCGTCCGTATCCGATATCTGTCCTTCCTCAGGCTCGGATAGGTGAGCTGAAGGTAAGGGGTTCTGTTGACGAGGCGATGCCCTCTTCCAGTCTTGAATTGGAGATGACTGTCGTGCCTCATGAGGAGTGTGGCAGCAGCACTGATGAGAACGAGAGTGAGGTCTTCCGTATTCAGAGGATGATCGATGGCTCCTATAATCAAAGTGGTCAGGGGACGACCTTCGCGAGGAATATCTGCTGGCATACCCCCTATGATAAGATCTAGGCGGGGAGTAGCTTGGTGAGCGAGATCTGTATGATGATTCCCGATGGTAACAGTGATACCGTTCGCGATGATCGGAATAACGAGACCTTGATCTCCATCGCGGGGAAGGCATTGTTTGGCTATGAGACGACACGAGATGTCTGACCCTCGGTGAATGAGAGGGAGAAATTGAAGGTTCAAGTGATGGTGAAATTGAATGCCTCGGTATTGACTTCCTAGCAGCCTTTGTCAGGACTGTAGAGGCAGGAGGAGCACTCCCTCCCTTGCACTGATAAGGAACAATTGGCAGGGGGAGGAATAATATCTACAGCGTTATCATGCTGCATTGCCATCCTGCCCGGCACCGCAGCCAGCTGCTTATCTGGTGCAGCTGCGAGAGTAGCGTGATCCGCCGGTGCCGACTCGGCACGGTGGGGGGCGCTCTGTCGGCCCCGTTCGTTTTGCTCCCCGGTGCAGTCTGTCAATGCGGCATCCGGTGCCGAACACGGTGCCGGCTTGTCCTGGCTTATAGTAGCCGCTTGCGGTGCCGCTCGAGTTTGCGGCTGGGCAGACGGACGCGGCTCCAGCCCTTGTGGCGGTGCCGACCGCTCTGCATCAATCGCGCTCTCAGCAGGGCGCATAGCCGGTGCCGATAACGAGCGGCTTGGCATTACCGCTTGCGTCTGGTGCGACCTCCCTGGTTGTCTCGCCGACCCGGACGTACCAGGCTTATGTCCCTGACCAACTCGGGACAGTGAAGGAGGCGGAAGAGAGCGCGTAGGAGAAGCTCTCTTCTTTTTTGACCCCATTGCCGCTGGGGATTTTGATCTCTTTCTCTGCCCTGTGGGAGACTCTGAGACCTGATCCTCAGAAGGCTGTAAAGCCTTATCGCACAGTAGCAGTTTTAGGCGCATATCTCTTTCTCTGCATGCCCTCGGTGTCAATTTTGCGCAGTGAGTGCATTTTTGTGGCACATGCGCTTCACCTAAGCATCTCACACAGGCTTCGTGCCCGTCAGATGCCGGCATGGCTTCTTTGCAGTGAGCACACCGTTTAAAACCCGGTGACCCAGGCATAATGTTCTCTCTCTCTCTTTTTTTTTAGTACCTAACTAACTATTATTATTCCAAGTTGACTAACTATCTCTCTTCTTTTCTTTCTTTTCTTTCTTTTTTTTTTTTTTTTTTTTTTTTAAAGGACGGCTTCTGTCTGAGGAGACAAACAGCGTTCTGCCAGCAACCACGGGTGGCTGAGAGGAACTGACAGGGGGGGCCGGAGCATTGCAAAGGCGCGAACGCCGCGCGCTGCGCTCGCGCATGCACGGTCCGGCCCGGCTACGTCTATGGAAAATTCCGACCAGCGGCGCCGGGACGGGACCCGACACCTGGAGTGGAGCACCATGGGGACCACTCGAAGAAGAACCCTAATTTAAAATTCATTGCTAAAAAAACAGAAAGGAAAGTTTAATTTGAGGTTTACTACATTTACCATCTAAAAACACCGAGTGTTAAAATTCCTAAAATATGATACAGAGTGTGTAGAAAGCTAGTCTATTGCATTTCCTCACTACCACCTGATAATGCCTGCTTTCATGAAAGTCTAACTGACCATCTGCCTTCTAGTTATTCCCCAGCAGAAAAACATGTGATGCTGGAGCACAAATCATTACAAAAAAGTCAAGTAGGAACTATTCTCTAATGAAACCTTAGAGCAGTGGTCACCAGCCAGTAGATCGGGATCTACTGGTAGATCTTGGAGCCTCTGCAAGGTGATCTTGACTGGTTTGGCCAAGAAGCTGGCACTTCAGCTGCCCCTCCCCCTACTGCTTCACGACTCCTTACCTTTGCCTTGGAGCCGCCTCCTCCCCCCCTAGGAGCTTCCTGCTTTCTGTGCAGGGCAGGGAAGGGAGAAGAGAAGAGAGGCGCTGATGTCAAGTTGCCCCCTCTCCCACCCTGTATCCTATCACCACAGAGCAGAGAGGGGGCATATCAGGACTTGGGATGGAGAGTGCTGGCTGCTTTGGGGAGTGGTGCAGAGCCAGGACAGGGAGCCTGCCCTAGCCTCACTGCACCACTACCCAGCAGCCACCTGAGGTAAGCAGTGCCCAGCTGGAGCCCACATCCTGAAACCCTACACCAATCATGAACCCCCTCTTGCACCCCAGGCTCCTGCCCCAGCCCCAAGCACCCCTGCACCCAAACACACTCCCAGAGCCTACACCTAGAACCCCCTCCTACATCCCAACTGTCGGCCCCAAGGTCAGGTCAGAGCCCCTCTCACACTCCAAATCCCTTAATCCAAGACCAGAGCTAGCACCCCAACTCATTGCCCCTGCCTGGTAAAAGGGAGGGAGGATGGGGGAAGGGAGGGAGAATGGAGTGAACAGGGGCGGGGTCTCGGAGAAGGGGTATAAAGGAGGCAGGGCAAAGGTATTTGGGTTTGAGGTAGCTCTTGGGTTGCGCTTAAATTAAAAAAGTGATCTTGTGCTTAAAAAGGTTGGAGACCCCTGCCTTAGAGCTTCCAAAGGAATATAGAAAGTAATGAAAGTGCCAATTAAAAATGGTGAAGTATATCCCAAGAGAGATTACCTTTAAGAAGCATAACCTTATTTATATTACACTAGTGCCAGGGAACTGTAGCCATGGGCCAGAACCCCATCATACTAGGTGCTATACTAACGCATTATGAGATACTGTATTCTTATTGGAGAAGGAGCAGAATAGTTTAACACAACTCGATCACTTTAAGACTCTCATTTCACAAAACAGATTCCTTTATTCATTAACAAGAAGAGAGAAGACTTCTATTAGTACATTTTGCTTTCAGGGGAATACATTAGCATTTATATCATATAAAGTTCCAAGGAAAAATGAGCATTAACTCGGAGCATTCCAAACACTACTTATTATTGCACTGGCTGAGTATTGTCCACAGAGTACAGCTTGCACAAGTTGCTCATTGTCACTGCTATACTAATGAAGAAAATAGCCATGGCACAGGAACAGAGGCAAAGCATTGGGCTGTAGCTACAGAAAACAAAGCCTCATTTAGAAGTCCCTAAAGGCACCAGACAGCCTTTTTCTGGCCTAGTCACTACATGTGTCAACCAAGAGTATCAAGTGTAATGTAATGCAGGGCACCTCAAGGTTTTGGATGGCTCCAACATCTACGGCTCACACTTCTCAATCTGGGTGATAGTATTACCTTCGGTCAAGTTTCCATACCGCTACTGGCAAAAGTTAATTTCACTCTGCTGCAAGAAAAGGTCACCTGAACCAGTTTTACAAATGCTAAGTCCCCTGAAAAATAATTTTGGCCCAAACTATTCCAGTTAATTAAGGTCAGATGCCTGTATAGGCGCTGTAAAATGAGGCATCGAGCAAGTTCCTCAATGAACATAGATGTTGTGGGATGTGCACGTAATGAGAACTCCAACAGGTAAGTGAAAGGCTGTAATAACTGCAAGCTGGAGTTCAACAGAACTCAGTAGCAAATAACATTTTCAAATGTAACTGTCCAATATCGGAGTTAAGTGAGAATCTGAAGCAGAAAACCCACAGCAAATTTACCAAAAGCATTATTTGCTTCCATTTTTGCAGGTCAATGTTCCTCATAGACAGTTTTCTATTATTCAAAAATATATGTTCTACACTTCAAATCATGAGTCTATTTCTACACCTACTAGTCGTCCAGGAGCCAAGCCATGCACTGTTGCATAACTTGGGATGGTGCCAAATTGGTATAGTATACTTAATGAATGGTGAAAGCATAACTTGACATGGCTTAAATGCGACTATGACCGAAGCGGATGCTAGGAGAAGGTTCCCTTTAAGCAGAAGCAAATCTGGTAAACAACGGTCAATGCCCATATATGTGATCAATATTAAATCAATTAATCATCAAATATGGGCCCATGAAAAAGTAAATGGTATGCATAAGAGTTCCAGCATGGAACACAGGCCATCCTGGTTACATAAGGAATGTCATGCAGAGAGCGAGACTGAATGATTGATGAGTGAGTAAACATGAAGTGTATTTCATTCAATGCCATCCCCCTCTTTTACCAATTAGGAACAAATTAGTAACCACACACCCAAAGGGCATACTTTTAAGACATGCAATTCCTTTAAGGAAAAAAAGAATATAAGAATATAAGTTAAATTACATTTGCTTAGGATTCCCTAATACTGACATTGAAAAAGCTTGCCACACTGCTAGAAAAAGAAACCAAAACTCTGCTCCATGGGCTTCAGCAGGACTGTAAACCAGAGGAAATATCAAATGTAAACTCTTAGCTTAGACCTTAGCTTGAGAACCAAACCACCAGGTAGAAGCAAGCTCCTCCAACCCATACTGAGTACTGTATTTATACAATGCAGAAAACAAGCCACTCAAGCCATGCTCAAGCCCAGCAGAAGAATGATGTCCACAGAAGCAGTCACCTAAGTGGCAAGGAAGCATTATCAAAGGAGAAGGATGACTACCAAGCAAACAAAGCAGACTGATGAAAATAAAATGTAAGGAGTTAAATGACACTATATTTGAATTCACTGTTAATTTTTTTCTGCTTTTAAATCAACTACTGTAGCTTCCATAGAAACAGTATGCAATTATCAAAACAGATGAGTGTTAAGGACACATGGCAGGTGGGCCACAGCATTAAAATAAATCAGCTCCAAGTTCAGTTATTTACGTACATAAATCTTTCATTAGATTTTTCCAAAAAGACAAGTTAGCGCCATATGAACAATAATATTACCAAGAACAAGTTATGAATATACATCTGCACTTCAGGTTTAATTTACAAATTCTATTCAAGTTTTATAACTTAGTAGGCACACATCTAAATTACCTATTTTAAAGTCTACATGTGAGCTGGAGTATAGTATTTGAAAAAGGAAAACATTTCAGACACCTATGAAACATCCATACTGAAACCTGAACAAAGTTTTTTAAAATAGAGATTTCTCTGAATGTTCTTTTGAATAAAAAAAACTACACTTAGTATTTTATTTAAAATTAATTCAAGTTTACACTACACTTCTCCATGTTGTATTACATGCAGTAATAAAGTTAAACTTTGTTAAAATGCAAACAAAAGCTGTTAGACATGCAAGCTTATCCATGCTTTATTATGAAATTCCTGAATTATGTACATTATTGAAAAAAACATTTAACATCTTTAAGGAAAATGCTACTTTCAGAAGATACTTTTGAAAAGAGAATTGCTTTACATTTCCTGTAGATACTTTTTCCATTCCTTTTCCAACAAAGTTTTAGTAGTATGTAATTCATTTTCCTCTTGTTTGGACTGATCTTGCATTTGATTTTTTTAATATTAAATGGGGAAAAGAATCTTAAACATCCTCAATAAACCCAGAGCTAGTTCACACAAAATATCACCTCACCCTTTTCAAAATAGTGGCTTGGGGATTAAATGACTGCAATATGTTTAGAAACATGTAAATTCCTTAAACTCTGGATTCTTCACTCCTTAATGGGCAAATTTTAAGATTTCATGTATATCTGTTTACCAAAGCAAAGGCAGGTGTAACTTTCTTTCCATCTCTACTTGCACATTACACCAAACACCTTTCCTCACTTAGTGGAAAGGATAATCTTGCACACTATATGTAGTTCTAGTGTTGCTAAGAAATTATCTGAAGTCAAAATTTCATATTAGTAACATATACTGATGAAAATCTGTTAAGAAGAATCAGAAGTCTAAGTTACTTTCTACACATTGCTCTCTGCTTATCCATTCATTAGAAAGATAAACAGTCTATTTACCAATTCATTTTAATAATAATAATATGTATTGATTATTGTTATCTATATTTTACAATCAGACTTAATTCCATGTAACATTTCTGCCTTTAGGTATTACAGTGAATATAAAGCTTGTGTTTCCCAAAGCATTTTACTACAAATAACATCAGTGCAAAAATGGGAAAACATGTCCGAATTTCCAAGTGAAACTCTGTGCATTGTCCAATTCTATTCAAAACTATGCTAATGGCCAATTTCTCTTATCACTTGAAACATATTTCTGCTCTTGGATACCAAAAGTAAATTTAAAAAAAAAAAACAGTTACTTTGCTCTGGCACTGCTGCAATGTGTTGCTTAAATTATTTGACATTCAGAAAAAAGCTTGCTTAAAAGTACAATGTACAGCAACTATAGGAGAGAAATACAGGACAAAACATTTGCAATTTATAGTGGAATTACTATCGATGTTTCATGTAACATACAAAATTATTTGAAACATCTTTCCACATGAAAAGGAAAGCATTTCCGTCTTCAACTTTAGTAAAAACATTATGGTTCTATTGAATGAATGTTAACTGTAGTAAAATAAATACTATTGGTGAAAAATATGAGATTTCAATCATCTGAGACTGTGCTGCGTATCTCTCCTACCAAACAGATGTCAAAGAACATCACTGCAACCAACCTTAATTGGACACTGGCAAACTGGAGATGGATAATCCTATGTCCTTTTTACCTGAAATCTCTCCCCTTCTAGGAACTTTGTATGCATCTATATACTCCTAAATAACTGATCAACTTTATGGCACTACAAAATGAAGATATGTGGATCCACTAACCCAAGGTATTTATGAGCATAGAGAGGAGCATGAAATTTCAACACTGAAGACTGATAGCTGTGTGTGATTTTCATAGGAATGATGCTATTTTCATCTTACTATAGAATCTTTCTCAGTAACACCAGAACACCTTGTGCTTCCACCAAGCCAGAAAAAGGACTTAACAAGTTGAGACCTTGTCTACTTTCAATTCTATTACTTAACAAATTTGACAATTCCATGTTTTCATCAAGCCTTATTGATTACCCTAGAGCAGTACATTTTGAAGTCTGGCTTACAATGAAGCAAGCATCATGTTTCAGAATTAAAATGTACTACACAACTCAGTAAACCATGTACAGATGTCATTTTAAAGTGCATTATGCACAATGGATTTCTAAGCATTCTGGAAGGATAACTGATGTTGATCAGATTATTTCATCTCAAAAAGCACAATGCACATAAAGCCAATCCTATTCTTCTGATCCATCTTGGGAAAATAATCAACTACTTACAGATTTAGCAGTTGCAGAAATGTACTGGACAACCATCTCACGTTTTGTGGTCAAGTCCTTATTTCGTAAAGGAGCTTTACGTTCTTCATTTAAGTTCATGTCTTCCTGTAAACAAGGAGACAACAAAAGGACATTTCAGTTTTCATTTATCTTCACTAGTACTGTTGCAACTTGATCCATAAAAAGTACTTAATATTTGAAAATTAACAAAGTTGCTGTGTACTACTTAAAATATCGGTGATAATCCAATGAGTTATTTCCTTACAGTATCCGCTGAATTATTTCAATATTCGGTTTTTTATTTTATATCTTTAACTATATGTTGTGAGCATTTATTTTACAATTTTCAATATCACCCATTATGTTAAGCACAACTGGCAAAGAAGTATTGTATGGTTTCAGGAAACAATACAAGAAAAATAAGATTGAAAAACTGAATCAAATGTAAATATTAAGGTGACCAAGTGCACACATTTTGTATAAATGTCCAAAGTGATTTTTAATAAAAAAGATTTTAGTGGCATAAAAACTTGTCATTTTAAACAAAAATCCTTCAGTTTAATGAGACTTTTAAACATTTGACACATTAACCAAGTTTGTGAATTTTTTCTTTGCACAAGCAGTTTCCTCTAACAGGGACCAAAGGCTAGCTTCCCAAACCACTATCTAACTACTAAGAGATGGGATTCTTCTTAAACCCTTGTACTCCAAGTGGAGCATAAGTCATCTACAAGTCTCCTCCACTTCACTCTATCTTGAGACAAAACTTCTAGCTGACTCCAGAAGTACCCCAGTTGTTGTCCTTCAATCTCAGTAGAACTTCTCCACGTTGTCCAAAGTCTTCCTCTTTTGTGTTTTCCTTGCAGGTTCCACATGAGAGCTTGACGGACTATGCTAGATGATGTTTTTCTGAGAGAGTGGCCTAGACATCCCCACTTTATTCTCTTGATTTGAAGAGTTGGAATTATCCCTAACTAATTTAAGAACAGTGCAATCGCAGTGCCTTAAAGCCACGTTCCCTGATTAAGGAATATAATCACATCAACATACTCATGTTTTCCCTAAGTTCTAATATTCGAAGGTGGCTATTTTCATGTTATGAGTTGGTGCCATTTTCAGGCGGAATGTAAATGAAGTGCTGCATTTGTTTTTCCAGCACAGATGATCATTTTATTTATAAAACTTTAGGAAATATATATAAAAATAAACGTAAAAATCTCAGTTCCGATGTCCACATTAGCATTCAGTTTATAAAATGGAAAAAATTTAAAGACCTCACAAAAAGTTATTCCAGTTTATTTGATCCATTTCTTCCAAAACCTCCTCTATCACCTCCTCATTAGGGGACAATTCTCAGATGTGTCACTTAAAAATAATGGCTTGATGTAGAAATCTTCTTCACATCCTCTGATGCAAATAATGAATTTAGCTTCTTTATAATGACCCCTCATCTTCCTTGAGCGCTTCTTTAGTACCTCAATCATTCAGCAGCCTCAACTATAATTTGGTAGGATTCCAGCTTTTTAGGTACTTAAATTTTTTGCTACTCCTTACTCTTCAACTTCTTTTTTGGCTTACCCACCTGTACTTTTACACCAGATATGCAAGAGATTACGCTCCTTTCTATTTTTCTTAATGGTATTTCACTTCTAATTTTTAAATGATGTATCAGAGAGAATGGCACTAACAGGGCAATTATTGTGCAACCTATCCCACGTCATCATGTCCCAAGTTCTGGAAGTCAGAGGTATAGGGACACCTTGATCATGGAGTTGCATCCCTAACCACCATTTATGACTGAAGTACTTGGAGACTGATGCATTGCTTAAGTTATTTTAGAGAGAAGCAGATGCTCATGTTGGAAATAAGATGCAAGTATATGCTATGATTATGATAACAGTAACATTTGCAGCAAAATTTCTAAATTAATGCTTCTTCTCAGTAACTTGGAGACCTACTTTTACAAATAAGGATGCATAGCTTAAATCATATTTAAATCAAGTGTCCCATACTTTGCTTTTGATGTCAATGAAGTGTTAAAGGTAAGGAAGACTGGTTTTATAATAGACCATCCGGTGAGTGTCTTTGTTAAGACCCAGGGAAGCTGTTCCAAATATGCACATAAGGTCATTTCCAAAAGCTCTCTATAGCTGGCTTGTGAAACTCCTTCGTAGAAAAATTAAGACCCTTTCCTATATATCTGTTCCAAAAGTAGTTTGTAGCTAAGTCCCTAAGGAAAGGACTAATTTAATATACACACTCAAAAGGGTTAAAAATCCCCAGTCATCTGTAACAGACACAGAAGATGTGGTCATTGAGTAGCTCCATAAAAACTTAATTTAAATTTGAACTGAGGAAAAAAAGCTATCAATTGAAGCAAACCATTGTCTTTTACAGCAAAATATATGACTACCATTATTTCTGATGTATGTAAGCTATGCATCCTTATTTGTAAAAGTAGGTCTCCAAGTTACTGAAGAAGCAGCATTAATTTACTAATTTTTCTGCAAATGTTACTGTTATTATAGGTCCTAACACATTAACATAAAGGCTACGTCTAGACTGGCATGATTTTCCGCAAATGCTTTTAACGGAAAACTTTTTCCGTTTAAAGCATTTGCGGAAAAAAGCGTCTAGATTGGCATGGACACTTTTCCGCAATCTAGATGCGGTTTTGCACAAGAAAGCTTTTTTTCACAAAACAATACCGCATTGTCTACACTGGCCCTCTTGCGCAGAAGCATTTACGCAAGAGGGCTTTTGCCCAAATGGGAGCAGCATAGCATTTCCACAAGAACACTGACAATCTTACATGAGATGGTCAGTGTTCTTGCGGAAATTCAAGCGGCCTGTGTAGACAGCTGGCAAGTTTTTCCACAAAAGCAGCTGCTTTTGCAGAAAAACTTGCCAGTCTAGACACAGCCAAAATGTATTCTTTGTAAAACTGTTAAGACGATGAAGAAAATTTAATGTTATTTGTATATTAAGTCTTTTTGTATTAAGGACTTTGGTCTCTCAAGAGATCACAACCTTTTTACAACATACATATAAGCAGTAATAGATTTCTAATACTGTTATTTGAAGATTGTTTAAAAAAAGAGGAATTTATCAAGGATCACTACATCAGATTTATTTTACTTTTATCAAGTCTTTTGGGGTTTTCTGAAGACCTGAATCGGACAATTTTTTAACATACAATGCATTCTGGCAAGGTTTACTGATTATTCAGTTCAGTGACAAGTTATAAGGGGTATGTCTACACTACCCCGCTAGTTCGAACTAGCGGGGTAATGTAGGCATACCGCACTTGCAAATGAAGCCCGGGATTTGAATTTCCCGGGCTTCATTTGCATAAGCCGGGCGCCGCCATTTTTAAATCCTAGCTAGTTCGAACCCCGTGCCGCACGGCTACACGCGGCACGAAGTAGCTAGCTAGCTGTACTCCTCATTCCATGAGGAGTACAGCTAGTTCAGATTAGAAGCCTAATCCGAAATAGCTACTCCATGCCGCGTGTAGCCGCGCAGCACGGGGTTCGAACTAGCCGGGATTTAAAAATGGCGGCGCCCGGCTTATGCAAATGAAGCCCGGGAAATTCAAATCCCGGGCTTCATTTGCGAGTGCGGTATGCCTACATTACCCTCCTAGTTCCAATTAGGAGGGTAGTGTAGACATACCCATAGTTCATACAATTAAATATCTGTCTTTTGTACAAAGAGCGTAAGATACATTTTGGTGTTTCACAATAGTAGCTAGCTCCACAGCCAAACTATCTGACATCTCACATTTCAAAACTGTTGATGCACATGACAATATACTGTAGAAGTAAAAAACTTTGCAAATTGCTTACCATCATTTTTTCAAAAAGATCCATAACTTCTTTTTCTGATAAATTCATACAACGATCATCAAACAATGGCTGGGCAACTGGAAATTCGCTCATAGAGGCTTGAGAATCAATAGGATGCTGAATGAGAGGTTTCTCTTTTTTTACAGTTGATTTTCTAAAACTTGTTAGTCTGTCACGCTGAAAAGAAAAGATAAAACTTTAAAAATTTATATAGATATATAGATAGATAAATAGATAGATAGATAGATAGATAGATAGATAGATAGATAGATAGATATAGACAATGAGGAAGTAGCACAAATGTTTATTGTATCATGAGCATGCAGTTTGATCAATAAACATACCAATGGTTATTTTGAAGCAGCAGTCACAAAAATCAGAGACTGTACTAAATTTCTCACAAGGAATGTTTTTCCCCCAATCGGAATCGGAATTTAATCCACACTAGAGGAATTGAAGTATAGTTTCCACATTAAATTACCATGCCCTGAGAATCATTTACATGCCAATACAATGCAGTCTGAAAAATCTTTTAAGATACAGGAATGGGGAGAATGGCATGTTGCACTTCAACTGTTACAGTACGACGATAAATGCCAAGACAACTGCCCAATCATCTTTTGCCTGAAGAGTGGTGGTGCGTTTTTGGAGGACAGCTAATATGGCAAAATTTGGGGGATAATCATGGCTTCATTAAGTGTACACATTTCTACATAAAGAAGTCTTCCAGAAGAATAGAAAGTATCTTAGGCTTTTCATAGAATCAGAGCTGGAAAAGACCTCAGGAGGTCATCAAATCCAGCCCCCTGCCCAAGGCAGAACCAATCCCAACTAAATCAACCCAGCTAGGGCTTTGTCAAGCCGGGACTTAAAAACCTCTAGGTATGGAGATTCCACCACCTCCTTAAATAACCCATTCCAGTACTTCACTACCCTCCTAGTGAAATAGTTTTTCCTAATATCAAACCTAGACCTCTCCCACTGTAACTTGAGACCATTTCTCTTTGTTCTGCCATCTGTCACTACTGTGAACATCCTTTCTCCATCCTCTTTGGAACCTCTCTCCAGGAAGTTGAAGGCTGCTATCAAATCCCCCTTCACTCTTCTCTCCCCCAGACTAAACAAACCCAAATCCCTCAGTCTCTCCTCATAGGTCATGCACTCCAGTCCCTTAATCATTTTGGTAGCCAACTCTTCTATTAGGTGTCAAGTACAGTCTCTTGTAATTAGCGAATAGTGTCACAATCCAGTTAATAGTTTTATTGCATTGAAACAGCCATTCATTGTTTAATACATTTGACAGATATTAGTAAAAGCATACCACGTGATCTGCAATGAAAGCTCTTAATTAAAACTCAATGGGTTATATTCCTTTTTTCCCCTCTTTATGAGTGCATGCATACTCAGGTAATTTATTATTACAAGAAGAGAAACAATCATTTCACCAGGTTACAGTGATTTTGTGCTCCTTCACTCCAAGGTTGTTTGTTACCATATTACTTAATACATAATTTACCCTAATAACTATTAACAATCAGAAAATCTGTTATTTTATACTACCATCTGAAGAAATACTTGTTATGACTGCTTTGACATCAATATAGACAAAACAATTTAACCACTCTCATAATTGCTGTACATTTTATGGAATCAAACAGCCTTAAGAAGAGGAACTCAATAAAACCATCCATTTCCAACAGATTTGAGCAGCTTAATTAAGGTTAAATGTGTACTTGTACAATTTTTCATAGAATTTTTCATAAAAGTGATTAAGTTCAATAGTTTTACATATTTTAAAGTAACAAATCAATGTCAAAAGATTAAGTTGCCTACAACTGACACTTAAACCATTCAAGACTCAAATTTGTTTTTCCAATTCTACCTGATTTTTCATGAAACAGGGAGGGAGAGCAAAGAAGAAGTTAGTACTGCAAGACTTACTTCACCAAAACTTGAAACATGTAACCCTATATAAGCTGCACTCCTCTTTCTTAATACAGTAAACTCCCGATAATCCGGCACCTTTAGGACCCAGGGGGTGCCGGATTATCAGATATGCCGGACTATCAGAAGGGGGGGCTATGAGGGGTCTCGAGTGGGGTGGGAGGGGATGTCACCCCAGACCCCTCATAGTCCGGCTCTACCCCAGGCATCCCTGATTCAGCCGCTGCTGGTCAGTTTCAGCAGCAGCTGAATCGGGGATGCCTGCAATAGAGCAGCTGGGGTGCTGCTGGGTTGGTCTCGCATGCCGAGGGGCGGCGCGACGGCACCAACCCAGCAGCATTCCAGCTGTTCTTGGGGACGCCTGGGACAGAGCAGCTGGGGTACCGCCCGGTTGGTCCCGTAGTGCTGCCCCACGGGGCTGCGGGACCAACCCAACCCAGCAGCACCCAAGCTGCTCTTGGGGACGCCTGGGGCAGAGCAGCTGGAGTGCTGCCGGGTTGGTTTCGTAGCACCAAAGGACAGCGCTGTGGGACCAACCCGGCAGGACCCCAGCTGCTCTGCCCCAGGGGTCCCCGATTAGCCACTGCTGAAACTGACGCTGCTGGTCAGTTTCAGCAGCGGCTGAATCCCGACGCCTGGGGCAAAGCAGCTGCGGTGCTGCCGGGTTGGTCCCGTAGCGCCACCCCTCGGCGCTGCGGGACCAACTCGGCAGGACCCAGCTGCTCTGCCCCAGGGGTCCCCAAGTCAGCCGCTGCTGAAACAGATCAGCGGCTGATTCCAGGAAGCCCCGGGCCAGAGCTTCTCTGCCCGGGGCTTCCTGGAATCAGCCGCTGATCTGTTTCAGCAGCGGCTAAATCGGGGACCCCTGGGGCAGAGCAGCTGGGGTCCTGCCGGGTTGGTCCCGCAGCGCCGTCCTTTGGCGCTGAGGGACCAACCTGGCAGCACTCCAGCTGCTCTGCCCCAGGCATCCCCAAGAGCAGCTAGGGTGCTGCCGGGTTGGTCCCGCAGCCCTGAGGGACAGCGCTACGAGACCAACCCGGCAGCACCCCATCTGCTCTGCTCCTGGCTTCCCCGATTCAGCTGCTGGTCAGTTTCAGCAGCAGCTGAATGGGGGAAGCCTGTCCGGCTGCCCCAGCACTTTCGGGTTCCTGATGGTGCCGGACCATCAGGAGTCCCGGAGCATTGGATGCTGGACTAATGGAGTTTTACTTGTATATCTTTTGCCTAAACGCACCATTTGTGGACTGAGACAATCACTTAAAATATTACACTTAATAGCTGTGGCAGACTGGTATTTTCACCTATAATTTACCACTCCCAATTACTACAGAATATTTGTAAAACCCAGCAAGTGAAACATTTAATATCCTTTAAATACAGGCTTCATTGTCCACAACCATTAGATTAAGATAGCATGCACTGTAAAGAAAAGTTGCCATGAAGACCTTACCACATCATCTGCCAAAGTTTTTATTTGAACATTCTATTAAAAATCAAAGAAAAAAGAAAAAGCAAGTTACCTTCTGGTATTAAACAAAATATATATATATTAAGCTCTTGAACATTAATGTGGAAACAGTAACTGAAATCTTCCTTTAGCTGATTTAATAGAAATCAATTAAGATGTTTATGAATGGGTTTGAGCTAGTAAGACATTCATATTTATAACCCCTTATACAGCATTTCTTCCCCTCTATCCAGAAAAATGAGTTCCAGGGGTTTATTTATTTCAACATACCATAGAGCAACAAACATTTGTTTCAACCAATATAAGAATTGTTACACCCAAGTCCCAGTTTACTTAGTTTTACAACTTGAAAATTTGATGACTTAAGATTTGTGTGAAGAAAGTCATTGCCTGCACGAGCATCCTTCTCTTCCTTTTGCCAGGAGATTCCATTTAGAGCAGAGGGAGATAAACTACAGCTCGTGGATTGCATCCAGCCCATCCACCAAGCTCATGCTGGGCAGTAGGATCAGAGGCCTGCCCTGCTCTGCCTGGCTTCTGGAAGTAACAGCATGTATCCCTTCCAGGCGGCTCTTAGGCATAGGGAAGCCAAAGGGCTCCATGAGCTGCCCCCCGCAGCTCCCACTGTATGTCTAGTAGGAGCTTCAGGGGCGGTGCTTGCAGATGGGGTAGGAGGGCACCACACAGAGATGCCTGGTCGTGTCTCCACATAGAAGCTGGCCAGAAGGGGGACATGCCACTGCTTCCAAGAGCTGCTTGAGGAGGTAAGTGCTGCCCAGAACCTGCACCCCTGAGCCACCTTGCATCCTCTAAACCCCTTGGTTCCAGCCTACAGCCCACTCCAGCTGCCAGACCCCTCATTCCCAGCTCCACTCCAGAACCCCAGCTGGAGTCCATAGCCCAACTCCCTTTCCCAGCTCAGAGCCTGCTCCTGCACCTTAAACTCATTTCTGAGCCCACCCAGAGCCCTCATTCTCTCCTGAACTTAAACTTCTAATCTGTGAGCATTTATGGCCTTCCATACAATTTCCATGCCCTGGCCCTCGTGTCAAAAGTTCCGCCTACCCGTGATCAAAAGACATCTGGCACTGTTAAATCTGGCAATGCTACATTTCTTTAAAGCTTTATTTTGCTCTCTGACCTGGCCTACAATAAAAGGTCAGTTGACTACCACACCATGTACTACTTAAGAACCAATGATAATAATGGCTTAGGTAGTTTAAACAGGAATATTCCAGAGAAAAATGTCACAGTGACTTACCAAAAACAATAAATGGAAGATTTGCCAGCATGGCAGAAAATGAGCTGTAATATGTATCCACATTTCAGTGACTGAGTATCTAACCAAAATCTTCACATTTATTGTAGTTGCTTCTCCCATGCAGACAATCAAAGCCAAATAATTTTATAGGGAGTAAGTCTCATCCAACTAGCTTTCTTTAAAGTACCCATCTCCTGCAGATACTCAGTGTTAATTGCAACAAAGAGCTAGTTCAGATATGGCCAAGTAAAATGCTGGGCATCATCAACATACTCTAGCCACTGCAACTCTCTCAACGAAGTTTAAGTTAACCTACATTAGAAACAAGAGCCTTGACAAGACGGAGCCCTGCAAAACCGGCATTTCCTTCAGGGAGCAGAAAAAGAGTCCCCTGTCCTCACCACCAAGGCAGCCCTTAGAGCTGCTGGAAGCTCACCATGTGGCAGTTGCAAAGGCCTAGGGTTCCAGCTACAAGGGATGCTGCAGGCCCTTTTGAATTGACAGGCCCATGGCAGCTAACCCCTTTCTCCCAACCCCATCAGCTGGCCTGCCCACTTATTATGATTTGCAACTCAGTCACTACTCTTTCGCTGTGTAGGACATCAAAAGGCTGCCTACACTGTTTTATTGTTGATATTTCATCTTTCTTCATTGCCAGATCATCCACTGACCCTGCCCTACATTCTCTACCCAACTCAATCAAATTGACAAGGATTAATGAACTCCAAGTCCAATAAATATTGTGTCATTAGTAAAGAATACCTCTGAAAATAAACCATTAGCTTCTGGAAGCTAAAGGGAGGCAAAGACATCCACACTTGTGATATCTCAATTGGTGTAATTAATGCTTCTTCCATTCACAGAGTGGCCCTACAAAGGCCTTTTTTGCCAATGCTACCACTTGCCATTGGGAACCCGGAAGTGCTCCAGGCAGCCGGACAGTTAGAGCTGCTCTGCACCCGGCTTTCCCGATTGAGCCGCTGCTGAAACTGACCAGCAGCTGAATCTGGGAGGCTAGAGGCAGAGCAGCTGGGGTGCTGCCGCCAGGTTGGTCCTGTAGCACTGCCCCTCGGGGCTGTGGGATCAACCCGGCAGCACCCCAGCTGCTCTGCCCCATGCGTCCCCGATTCAGCCGCTGCTGAAACTGGAATCAGTCGCTGGTCAGTTTCAGCAGCGGGTGAATCGGGGACGCCTGGGGCAGAGCAGCTTGGGTGCTGCCAGGTTGGTCTCGCAGCGCCAAGGGGCAGCGCTACGGGACCAACCCGGCAGCACCCCACCTGCTCTGTCCCACAGGTCCCCAAGAGCAGCTGGGGTGCTGCCGGGTTGGTCTCGCAGCGCCGAGGGTGGCGCTACCAGACCAACCCGGCAGCACCCCAGCTGCTCTGCTGCAGGCATCTCCGATTCACCCGCTGCTGAAACTGACCAACAGCGGCTGAATCGGGGACGCCTGGGGCAGAGCCAGAATATCAGAAGGGGGGGCTATGAGGGGTCTGGAGTGGCATCCCCCCACCCCACCCCAGACCCCTCATACCCCCCCCTTCTGATAGTCAGGCATATCTGATCATCTGGCACCCCCTGGGTCCTAAAGGTGCCGGATTATTGGAAGTTTACTGTATTCCTTAAAGACTCATGATTTCAGTAGGACTTACTGATCTGACAGACAAGCTCCCCTGCACTCTCAACTTTCTCAAATACTCCCAATGTAGCAACCAGTGTCGTAACTCAAGTATCTGAAGACCACCCAGTTATCAGCTCATACAGGTCATCCTGAGTTGCAGCACATGGTGCTTAAAGTTACCAGGATTACATGTAAAATCCCAGTTCATCAGTTTAACCCAGGGGTGTGCAAAAGGGCCTCGATGGGCCGGATCCGGGTTGATCTGGCCAGCAGAGGCTCTGCTGCTCCCCCTCCCCCAGGCCAATTAGGGCCTGGAGCAGGCGGAAGCCCATGAAGTTTCCTCTGCCCTGCCCCCGCCGTGCGAGGAGCACAAGGCACTTAGAAGCAAAACATGCTCCTGGCAGGGCAGGAGGAAACTTGGCACACTCCCCCCACCCTCAAGCCCTGATTGGCCTGGGGGCAGAAGGGGGAGCGTGCAAAGTCTCTTCCCACTGCCACGGGCATGGGTGCCTAAGGGGAACCTTGAGGCGTGAGGGGGGCAAAGGTGCTCCCTCTACCCCCAGATCAATCATGGTCTGTGGGTGGGGAAGCATCCTGGCTCTGCCCCTTCCACTTGAGTCCCCGCCTCTTCCAATGCAACCCAGGGCCATTTCAAAAATTCTGAAGTAGCTCCTAGCAAAAAACTATTGCCCACCCCCTGGTTTAACCTAATGTTCAACCGGTTAACCAATTAAGCGGGATCCAGGCTGGAGATCACTCCAGCTCTGCTGGGGCAGCCACCTGCGAGGCTCCTGCTCCCTGCCTGTGTGCTGAGCTGGTTCCCAGGGCTGGCTCCTGTAGTAGTTCAGGACAGTGATACAGTAAATTCAGGATTCACTCATATGGCGTTCTGACAGGTCTCTTGCTCTGTCAGTGATGATAAATGTTCAGCTGCATGCATTTTCAGATGTTTCCTCAGTGTATCAAGCCATCTCTGGGCAGGTAGCTAGCATGATAGATTTCACGAGAGCCCCCAAAGACCATAGACTCAGGTAAGATATGAAGGCTCCCGAGACAGGTCTATTGTCAAACAAAGTACATTAATAGGTATCGTAGCCAGATGGCCTCCGAGCCCCTATGTATTTGTACCAGGGACAATGGACACAGCTCAATCTACAGTATGGATTCCACTATCGCCCCCTAGGCCGACCAAAGAATTGAGCTGAGGTGCCCCAATATTTATAGACAGAAATGAAAAATCTGTGATATACACCATATGTATCATCTTGCGCACTAATGACACATTTGGTACTTGCCCTCCAAAGCATTCACTGCCCATTGTTGTACTTCCACTCTTGTTGTTTCAAAGTATTTTATCATGTACTCAGCTGAGTGTCACTGTACTGTCCTGATGGAATGTATTTGCATACTTCATGTGCTTTTATCAGTGCTAGCAGTTTCAGTGCTGAGACACACTACCTTGCAGGCAAACATTTGCTTTTGACACCGCCTATTACTTGTTGTATAACTCTTCCTTACTTTGATTCAAGCACCAGGCCCATGCTTCAAGCTCTTTCTTTACTCTGCCGGGGCTGGGAGCTGTTGAAGAGTCTCTGTGTGGGCTGGGCTCCCCATGGACAGAGGCTGCTCCAGATGACAGCAGCCCCCTGCAGAGCTGGAGCAAGTGCCTGCCCGCAGGGAGCGGATCTAGCCCCACTCCAATTACCAGAGCCAGTGAGCATCACCTGTTAAAGGTAATGCTTACAGGTTAACCTTTCACATCCTTGATTACGAATAGCAACATTTTGACAGGAACCAATCCATTCCACTGAGTATTATTAATGTTCTTTGGACATTAGCAAAAGCCATGCTGCTTATTGATTTTGGGGGGAGAAGAAGTAGTGGGGAGAAAAAGCCCTGGACACAGGCAGGTTTGAAGAGTTTCAACCAAGATAAACAGCACTAGGACGGGTCTTCTTTGGCTGTAGCCCTGCAAAACATGTCTGTAGCAGGTGCTCAGCACATCCAAACATTTTCTTAATGGCAGCAGCACCACAAACTTGCCCACACCCACGGATCAGCTGCCCACACAGGATGCAACGGACTAAGGTACCCATATTTCCAAAAAACAGAAAACCCTGATGGAGACCCAGTGCTGCAGGCTGGGACAGGCATTTAAGGGGCAGGGTGTTCATTCTGCAAGTTCTGAAGTCTGACTACAGATCTAGTTAGTTTGTACACTAGTTCTGAAAGTCACAGAAAACATCCCAAAACCTAAAATGATTTGAGCTAGGAAATTCTTTTTATTCAAGACATTTATAATGTTTCCTAACACAAAAATTAGTTCTTTAAGAACTACTAAGTAACTTTTCAATTCTCTCTGGACCCTGCAATGCAGAATTAACAAATCTCATACTTAAATATCTAAGTAGAAAAATAGTGACCATCACATTACACATGTAGCATTTCAAAATTCAATTTAGAGGACTGAGTTTCCATTAAGTCACACCACAAATGAGATGTTTTTCTTGGCAATTATTTTTAAGTATTTCAGAATAGTAAAGCTACAATCTAACATTTTTATTTTAACTGATTCCATGGGCATTCCCACTGCGAAATGATTTGTTCTGCATATTTAACCTAAACATGGACTTAATTTTAGCCATTCACATGTGTCAACTTTGGCCTTAGAAAAGTTTATTATAACTCGTTATATGACAGTAAAGTTTATGTCCTCAAGAGTTGAAGTCAAAATACGGAACCCCCGTGCTCCCACGCATGTTAGTAGTCCAGAATATGTGCACAGCTAAACCAAAGTAATCTAAAGTATAATTCATTATCTATGGTAGCTTGTAAAAGCCTGTTACTAACCAGTTATTTACTATTTGATGTCAGTTTAACATAAAAGGTTCTATCATTATCCTTTAAATCCATTTCTACTGGACTTGAAATGGTTAACAGTCATGAGGTCACTCAATTAGTGCAGGACACACACAGACCCTGTCTAAATACATGATATTAAAGGGTGCAACCACACAGATGTATTCTATACTTTTTTCAAAGACTTTTTTTAAAGTTCAATTTAACAACATTTTTGTGTAACCGAATACGTCCAAGTAGGTGTGTGATCAACCCTGAACCTTTCCACTACCCTTAAAAGAAACTTGAAATATATTGCTATTTAACCATCCCAATTTTTATTCAAGGTTCACAAATACTATTCATTACCCTCTCGAACACCAATTCTAAAACACTGCTTAAACACTGCATTATTGTCCTATTTTCAATCATTAAAATCAGTGAACGAAGCTCAACAGCACTGACTTTTCTTTGCCTCCAGAGCAGCTAGCTTGAGTTTCAGTTTATGTACGTGAAATCTCGTACAATTTTCTCACCTTCATTTTTTCACCTAAACCACGGTGATAAAAGCATCATCCTCCCATAATGCTGTTATCCATTTTTCTCCTGAAGAATTAACTTATTTTGCCACTGTTTCTGATTTTCTTCAGTTAATTTTTTCCCCCTCATTTAGGTCTTCTGGAGTTCTCACTGGCTTCCAAAAGGTTGTGGGTTTGTTGGGGTTTTTTTTAATCTGAACTAACACATTCTCTTCTCTTCCATACCAATACCATACCAATGACAATCAGCATTAGGTCAAAAGAAACCTATTCAGGTCACCCCTTTACCCGTCATAAAAAGTATGAGTGAGTGACATACTCTGCTTACACTCAGTGCCACGGTTCAGTCTAATTACTTTTGTAATAGAATTTAATGTAGCACTATATCACATCAATAACCTAAGATTTAATACATTATAAATGACATTAGTTTTGCCTTATTAGGTCCAAAATTACATCCTACAGATTTCTGAGACGGGGTGGCTATTTGTTTTCAAGTAATACTGGTTATGCTCACGAGTAAGCTTGTATTTTATGGAGCAAGTCATCTTTCAGAGAAGACAAAATATCCAATGCCGGGAACAACAGTTTCCTCGACAGTTTGATGCCTATTATCAATCAAACAATATTTTAAGCTGCCAGAAATTCCAGCATGTAACTAGTAGTTTATAATTGCTTTCTAGATCTTTGGAGTTTCTTTGTTCAATTCGAGTATCTCCAGGATGCTTGAGCAACCAGACAGCATGTTTTTCCTCACTCATATTCAAGTGTTCTCATTTTCCCCTCTATTTAATTCATGCTTGCCTATAAGCCACTCAAGAGAGCCAATCACTCAAAGAGCAGGCCAGCTGACTCCAGATAAAGGTCACCCTCCACCAAACTTGTGCCCTGAATCCCATTTTACTACGCTTCATCATAGTATATCTCTGGCTTTTATTTGTGTGTAATGATGCAAAGTTTTAACAAGAAACTGGTTTTCATTTTTAGGTTTATGAAAAACACTCAAAACTGGGACAATGACCAAAGAGTGGAAGTATCACTCATGAGGATGTCCACCCTCAAATACTGCTTTTCCAGACATGTAGGGTCATCAATTGGGAAAGCAATAAAAGGACTTGACTTAAAAGGGTAAAAGATATCAGTGAAATTTGTTATATTCTGTTGCAAGCCACCAATGGGGGAGAGGGGAAGTGTCCGTAAGAGGAAAGGACATAATAATTGGTTTATTTTCTTTCGGTTGTCATACATCAGTAATGATTAAGTTTCTTCCCTTCCCCCCACCCCCGGCCCCTTTGCCAACACATAATGAAATGGATTGATCCTTTCTGAAAAATATTTTAACAAAAGCTATAGAGCACTGCTCAAAACATGTCTATTAACTTCTTACAACAATGTTATCTGAACAAAATTTTTAATGCATCCAGCAATAAAGATTGAATACTTAAAGTTTAATATTACACCCAAACCATGTTTTGTTAAAATTATATAAGAAGGCTTTCACAAGAATAGCAACATAAGAAACCAGCACCACTGTGGTATTCTTACTAGGGATGTTAAAAACTTTTGAAAATATGTAGCCCCTGAAATTTTCAGCAGTTACACATTTACACACAGCAAGGGGATAGCTCCACAGGAGCCGGTACATGTGTGGAGCCGGCTAAAGAGCTTGCTGCCCGCGAGCACCGACTCCCATCTTCTTCTGCCCTTCTTGCCCTGACACATGCAGCTGCCTCTGTATCAGGCTCATCAATTAACCATTTAAATATTTACACTAACACACCCCTATTCTTTTACCCAACTGTAGCCTTTAAATTAAACAATTCCTTCATACTTGAGGCATAATCTTGATTGCTATTATAATAAGTTTCAATGACAGTTCCAAAAGTGAATTTAAAAATGAAGCATCACACTAAAAAATATACAAGCTACAGAAACAGACTATAAATAGATCCCACTATATTTATAATATTTTTACTATTAGTGGAGCCATATTCCATTTCTAAGGCTATAAATAGTTTATCTTCCTCTCCTGCCTTTGTGACACACATTGAAGAAGAGTATTTTAGTTAAACAGTAGATTCCAAGGGCATATTCTAACAGGAGAAGTTACCAGCACAGTTCAGGGGCAATCAATGATAATATCATTTTTTGCCTCATTAAACCAATAAGATTTCACATTGTTCCACTCAGGGATTTTCCAGTGTTTCATAGAATGAAGGCCTAACCCTGATTGGAGTCTTTTGAGTCCTGCTGTAACACAAATAAAGACTGACAATACTAAAAGGAAATGGGCATCAGGACGAGGAACAGCTAGCCAAAAAATCAAAAAACAATAGCAAAATGTTTTTTAAGTAAATTAGAAGCAGGAACCCTGCTAAAAAACCAGTGGGTCCCCTAGACAATCGAGAAAGAAAAGGAACAATCAAGGATGATAAAGCCATTGCGGAGAAGCTAAATTATTTCTTTGCATCAGTCTTCATGGCTGAGGATGTTGGGGAGATTCCCAAACCTCCACCATCCTTTGTAGGAGATGAAGCTGAGGAACTGTCCTGGATTTAAGTGTCATTAGAGGAGGTTTTGGAACAAATAGAAAAACTTAACGTGAACAAATCACCAGGACTGGATGGCATTCACCCAAGGGTTCTAAAAGAACTCAAAAGAGAAATTGCAGAACTGTTAACTGTGGTTTGTAATCTATCCCTTAAATCGGCTTCCATACCTACTGACTAGAAGACAGCTAATGTGACATCAATATTGAAAAAGGGCTCTAGAGGTGATCCCGACAATTACAGACCAGTAAGTCTAACATCGGTACAAGCCAAATTAGTTGAAACAATAGCTAAGAATAAAATTGTTAGGTATGCACAAGAACATACTTTGTTGGGCAAAAGTCAACATGGTTTCTGTAAAGGGAAATCATGTCTTATTAATCTATTAGAGTTCTTTGAAGGGGTTAACAAACATGCAGACGAGGGAGATCCAGTAGATATAGTATACTTAGATTTTCAGAAAGCCTTTGACAAGGTCCCTCACCAAAGGCTCTTGTGTAAATTACATGGCCATGGGATAAGAGGGAAGGTCATTTCATGGATTGAAAACTGGTTAAAAGACAGGAAACAAAGAGTAGGAATAAATGGTTAATGTTCAGAATGGAGAGGGGTAACTAGTGGTGTCCCCCAAGGGTCAGTCCTGGGGCCAATACTATTCAACTTATTCATAAATGATCTGGAGAAAGGGGTAAGCAGTGAGGTGGTAAAGTTTGCGGATGATACTAAACTGTTCAAGATAGTCAAGACAGAAGCAGACTGTGAAGAACTTCAAAAAGATCTCACCAAACTGAGTGATTGGACAACAAAGTGGCAAATGAAATTTAATGTGGATAAGTGTAAAGTAATGTACATTGGAAAAAATAACCCCTACTATACATATAATATGATGGGGCTAATTTGGCTACCACAAATCAGGAATCTTGGAGTTATCATGGATAGTTCTCTGAAAACTTCCACACAGTGTGCAGCGGCAGTCAAAAAGGCAAATAGAATGTTAGGAATTATTAAGAAAAGGATAGAAAATAAGACACAGAACATCTTGCTGCCCCTGTATAAAACTATGGTATGCCCACATCTTGAGTACTGTGTACAGATGTGGTCTCCTCACCTCAAAAAAGATATTTTGGCCTTGGAAAGTGTTCAGAAAAGGGCAACTACAATGATTAGGGATTTGGAACAGGTCCCATATGAGGAGAGGCTAAAGCGACTGGGACTTTTCAGTTTGGAAAAGAGGAGACTGAGGGAGGAATATGATAGAGGTATATAAAATCATGAGTGGTGTGGAGAAGGTGAATAAAGAAAAGTTAGTTATTAGTTCCCATAATATAAGGACTAGAGGACACCAAATGAAATTAATGGGTAGCAGGTTTAAAACTAATAAAAGAAAGTTCTTCTTCACACAGCGCATACTCAACCTTCTGGAACTCCTTGCCAGAAGAGGCTGTGAAGGCTAGAACTATAACAGAGTTTAAAGAGAAGCTAGATAAATTCATGGAGGTTAGGTCCATAAAAGGCTATTAGCCAGGGGGTATGAATGGTGTTCTTGGACTCTGTCAGAGGCTGGAGATGGATGGCACGAGACAAATCACTTGATCATTGTCTTCGGTCCACCCCCTCCGGGGCACCTGGTGCAGGCCACTGTCAGCAGACAGGCTACTGTGCTAGACAGATCTTCGGTCTTACCCAGTACGGCCATTCTTATGTTTTAAAATGATCACTATGACACCAACAGATAGAAAATTTTTTAAAATATTTATTATATGTATTGAATGAAAATAAGTATACAGGACTGACTCATCACATTTTAATAAGGATTGCCATCCACCAGCTCTGTCACGTGAACCATTTACTTACACTAGATTTAAGTTTGCTGATTGAACAAAATCCATGTGTTTTATGTTCACTACGAGGCTGACACTTAGTCTGATGTAGAAATCCCAACAATTTGTACGTGGCTTCAGTTGTGCCAGACAAATTTCCTTATTCCAAATATTTTACAATATTGAAAGAATAAGATGATACAGTAGGAAAAGCTTGTAAGGATACACTGAAGGAGGAACAGATCAGAGCACAGTGAGATAAAGACAGCCATGTGCTGCTAAATGAGAAAGCTCAATTCTGTTTTTGGAACACAAAGCAGAAATTTAGCATTTTGGTACTGTGATGGAGATAATTTCTATTACATTCTCTATTATTGTCACCAAGATACTAACTTTGTAAAGAGATATAGAATTACTCATGAAGTGGCTATCCCGATGCACTACATCCCTAGATCTGCCTTTCTATTTTAGTGTAGTTACAGGGGAGGGCTACGTCTAGACTGGCATGATTTTCTGCAATTGCTTTTAAGGGAAAAGTTTTTCCGTTAAACGCATTTGCGGAAAAGAGCGTCTAGATTGGCACAGACGCTTTTCTGCAAAAGCACTTTTTGCGGAAAAGCGTCCGTGCCAATCTAGACGCGCTTTTGCACAAAAAAGCCCCGTTCGCGATTTTCGCGATCAGGGCTTTTTTTGGCAAAACAAATCTGAGCTGTCTACACTGGCCCTTTCGCACAAAAGCTTTGCGCAAAAGGGACTTTTGCCCGAACTGGAGCAGCATAGTATTTCTGCAAGCACTGATTTCAGACAGTAGGAAGTCAGTGTTCTTGCGGAAATTAAAGCGGCCAGCGTAGACAGCTGGCAAGTTTTTCCGCAAAAGCAGGTGCTTTTGTGGAAAAACTTGCCAGTCTAGACACAGCCCAGGTGTTGTTTTTTTTAAATAGTTGCTGCTCATTTTATGATTACTCTAGTGTAGCTCTGAACTCTAATATGACACATTAGCAGCTTCCACAAGTGTAATTTCAACTTGGATGCACTGTTCTTTAGGTTTACAGTTGATCCTTACATTTCAAATATTAATTCTGTATTTATACAGCTACCTAATTAAATTAGGCCTTGCTTTTTACTATACTAGAAAAAAGCATAGCATGAATGGCACATACACGCACAACTAATTTAAGTGCCTAGTGAATCTCAGTACAGTAAACAAGGTAAGGCTCCTTTACAACAATTACTAGGTATTCCCTGCACTTTTTTTGAATGCAAACCAAATCAGTCCTCCCTTAACTTTTACTTTCTTTAAGACATGAAGCGTTATGATGACAAAGACTGCACATATGTATTAAGACAGCTCCATACAGTATGTATTAAAAGTCTACAGAAATTAAGTTGATATAAGTAAATAAATTAAAAGCAGTGAAAACATTGATTGCAAAGTAAGTTAAGCAAGAATTTATCAGCTAGCTTCCATTAGTCAATATAACGGACTTTGTACAACTCTATCCTCCAATATTCAATTTTCATGATTGATCTAATCTGACTTGACATGGAAGTACATGCTAACATCAAGCATTAGACCCTTGAAAAAGATTCCAGCACTGGCATCCAACCACATTTAAATCAAGGACTATATAAAGAAGCTCCCTTTTCAAAACCCATCCACAAAAATCACTTCAGTCAACCAATGTTTGTGGGTGCCTAAAAGGAGATGGTCCTATGGTCTCTCCATCTATTGTGTGATAGGGCATAAGTGAGGCTGTTACCACAATCCATATGCGTAAGTTTCATTCAAGATACTGTGGAAAGTCACAATTCTAGGCCCAAGATTAGGGCGAGGCTTGACTATTTCCAAGCAATACTCTTTGCTAATGCCACTATTAGTCTGATAAAAAGTTAAACTGGTTATACAGTTATTTGAAAATTAACATTTAATACACCACCATCACCACCGAAGGGAATAAATTATTCTGAGCTGCTGTCTGACAAAGCAAATACGGTAGGACATTACAAGCAACTGGGAATTGACTTTGCAGCATCACATACAACCTTCTAACTAATCAAATCAGCAATGCACTCTAGAAAGACTCCAACGCTTACCATGCCAAAGCACATACTCCCACATATATTTATGTGCAAAGTCAGTCCTCAACTGACAATTCCCATTTTCTATAGCACAAGCACTGTTCCTACCAGTGCTTGAAGAAATCACTCAATTTCAAGTATACTCAGCAGATCACAAAGTTCATATTCCATTCCCTCTCAAATATATATATTCATGTATGCCAAAATCTAATTTCACACTATTAAATTCAACCTGCATCTCTAACCTCAAGGTCAAATGTTACTAACTGTAAATGATACAGTAATGATATATCCATGTTGAACTAGGGATGTAAGCAACTAATCAACTATTTGATAAGTTTATGCCTATCAGATAGTTGAGTAGCGACTCAACTAATCACTTAAAAGCCAGTTCCCCCAGCACCATTTCTGTGGTGGGACGGGAGGCAGAGGCACAGCAAAGAAGTGGCATGAGTGGAGACTGAAGCAGTGCCCAATGGCATCAGTTCCCACAGCAGCGCTTCAGCCTTTGAAATGTAACAAATGACCCACATGTTGCTACATTTCAAAGGCTGAAGTGCCAGTGGGAACATGGGGCAAGCAGGACTGCTTGAGTCCCCGCTCACCCCATGCTCCCTGCTGTCAGACTCAGCATGGGGGAGGGAGGAAGAAATGACATGAACCAGTTCTGGGGGGAGCTGGCTTACAAGCCAGTTTCCCCCAGCACCAGCTCTGAGATGCCGCTTCCCCCCCCCCTCCACACACACACACACACACTGCCTCTATCAGAGGCAGCAGAAGGAGATAAGGGAGGCTGCTACCAAGCAGCCCCTGTCCACAGGAATCCCAGGGGGAGCTGCCCCCACTCCTCCCCACCCCCACCGACAGGGGCTGCTGCGGCCAAGCAACCTCTGTTTGCAGTGGCCACAGCTGGCCGCAAACAGGAGCTGCTTCCCCAACATCTACCCATGCCAGCCCTGGCTACCGCGAACAGAGGCTGCTCTGGCACCAGCCCCTATTCGTGGAAGCCAGGGCTGTCTGCCGCAAACAGGAGCCGCTGGACTCAGCATGAGGTGGGAAATGAGCTGTCCCAGCTCACGCAGACACTGCACTTCTGCATTTTCAATGTACGAAGAGCCCAGCAGCTCTTACTACATTTAAAATGCAGAGCCATAGCGTGGGTGGCTTCTGGAGCTACGCCCCATTGTGGCTCTGCATAGCAGTCCTATAGACTAACTGATTAGCTCGGTAAAAGTAATTTAACATCTCTATGTTAAACATCTGTTTGTCGTAACCACAGTTTGCAAGCCTGATCTGTTTCTATTTACACACCTCTTTTCAACAGAATATCAGTTTACTAAAAAATGAATATGTAATCAGTCACCAACATTACCTTGTCTTTCACTCATCTTTAAAAGTAGAGACTTTTGCTACAGTACTTTGAGTTTATAAATTATGTCTTTCCTTACTTTTAAATTGGGACTGAAACTTTTGGTGGCAGGAAATAAATCTAATGTTAAATCTATGCTGCCATATGAAATATCTATTTCAGCTTAATAAGCAAATTGTTGCAGAAGGTATACCTGAAATACGACTTCCTCGGAGATTTACTTCCATTAATATCTTGCACCATTAATCTAATTATATGACTGAGGTGAACAACTGAGCTGGAATTCATTTTCAACTGAAAGGATACTGAATTGTTGTCACTATCAGCAGGTAAATTAACACTAATTAACAATTGCTGAAATTTAGTGAAGCTGACTGCACATATGGACAAGGTAGGTATTTTCACCACAAGAAAATAAGGGAGAGTTAACAGCTGTCACTATTCTACAGCAACAAAACACATAGATAGTATCATGAGCTTTTGTGGGCACAGCCCATTTCTTCAGATGACAGGAGTGTTAGAAGTCTTGGATCTGGACTTCTAACACTCCTGAAGAAGTGGGCTGTGCCCACGAAAGCTCATAATACCATTTGCATGTTTTGTTAGTCTCTAAGGTGCTACTAGTTTTGTTAGTCTCTAAGGTGCTACCAGTTTTGTTATTCTGTAACAGGAAAAATTAAAAAACAACCAGCACCTGAGGGTATGTCTACACTACCCCGCTAGTTCGAACTAGCGGGGTAATGTATGCATACCGAACTTGCTAATGAAGCCCGGGATTTGAATTTCCCAGGCTTCATTAGCATAAAGCCGGCTCCGCCATTTTTAAAAGCCGGCTAGTGCGAACCCCGTGCCGCGCGGCTACACGCGGCACGGGCTAGATAGTTCGAACTACGTAGCCATTCCGTTCCACGAGGCGTAGAGATAGTTCGGAATAACTACGTAGTTCGAACTATCTAGCCCGTGCCGCGTGTAGCCGCGCGGCACGGGGTTCGCACTAGCCGGCTTTTAAAAATGGCGGAGCCGGCTTTATGCTAATGAAGCCCGGGAAATTCAAATCCCGGGCTTCATTAGCAAGTTCGGTATGCATACATTACCCCGCTAGTTCGAACTAGCGGGGTAGTGTAGACATACCCTTAGAGACTAACTCGGCTACCCCTCTGAAGCTTTTACTGCAATGAAGAATAATTCATTTATTTCCTTCACATCCTACTCAATCTACATAGAACTCAACACTGACCATCTCAAACCATCAACTGTCATCTGAATCCATAAGCTAGATTTCTGTAATTCTGGAAACATTTTGCAACATAGGCAATAAAAGAACTTTGTACTGGATTTTACAGTTTGGACTTCCCTTTTACAGTAAAATTTCCACATTCATTGGAATGTGGCCCATCCAGGACAGGTCTTTGTTCAAACCTTGATTACAGGTATCAAACTTGCAGAATTTGGTTTCATTTACACCTGTCATCAAGATTTGAACAAAGACCTGACCTGGATGGGCCACTACATTCCCACCCTAATGACATAAAAAGCTAAGTACCGGATTAATGATCAGTAAAGCAGAGCTGATGGCTGTTGGTTTGAACACAGTACCTTCAACCTATCAAGATGTAACAGAAGACTACGTTAAAACCATGATCATTCTGCTTCACATCCGAGGAGCACAATCTTGAAGAAACTATTTCTGTACTGTTCCGGAGCTAGCCACATCCTTCCTCAAGAGAAGTGAGTTTTACTCCAGTTTTTAAATCAGTGTCCTCACCCTAGCACCTAGTGCCAATCAAAACATAGAACATTTTTCTGTAATACTGGAAAAATATTTCTAGAGCAAGTGAAGCACACAGTTGGGTAACTATCTCTGATACTATCCAAGCTCTCTCAAGAATGCCTGACATGAGACATAGGATATAGGTCTACACTTCAGGAACTATAGCAGCATAGCTCCAGTACTGCAGCTTTGCCACTGTAGGAAAGAATCTATCAGTGTATGTAGTAAGCCACTTCTCCAAAAGGGCAGTCACTAGATTGGTGGAAAAATTCTTCTTTCAATCTAGCTGCAACTACAGTTGGGATTAGGTTAAGCCAACTATGACATTTTAGTCATGTCACACACAGGCTGTGACTTTTTCATTGCTCTGAATGATGTAGCTAGGTTTACTTAAGTCGTTCACAGGCGTGGGCAAAAGCCTCCAAGCAGTCCAGATCCGACCTGCCTTAGGCTTTGTTCCGGCCCAAAGGGAAATTACAGACCCCAACCCCTAACTACAGGCCCAGCCGAGGGGAAGGAGCTGTCCCGCCCCTCCACCCCCAACACTGCCGCTGGAGAGGCAGAAGCGCTGGGACTGAGGATCCTCAACAGGGCTGCCCCAGAAAGGCCACTTCCACGGCCACGCTATCTGGGGCTAGCCCTGGAGACTGGAGGCGCCATGGTAGCAGCACCTCCGGAGTGCTCTGGGGCAGCGTGGCTGCAATGTCGCCAGGGCCAGCCCCAAGCTGCATGGCTGAGGCAGTGGTGTCTCAATGGGGCCTCCCTCCAACACAGCCGGGATCGCTGTGGCACCTCTGAGGGCATCCTCAAGCCATGTAACCACAGCAGTGTCTCCTCAGGGGCTGGCCCCAGGCTGTACCACCTCTGAGGCAGCTTGTGGCCACTGGCCCCAGAGGCCAGCCCCAGGCCATAGCAGAGGCGCCTCCAGCCTCCCAGTCAGCCTGTGGCCACCGTGCCAGCCGCGTGGCTGTGGCAGTGGCACCTCTGGCCTCCAGCGCAGCCTGTGGCTACAGTGCCTTGGGCCAACTACATGGCAGTGGCAGTGGCACCTCTGGCCTCTAGGGCAGCCTGTGGCCACAGCAATGGGGCCTCCCTCCAACACAGCCGGGATCTCTTGGCTGCAGCCATTGCTACAAGGGAGCATGAAGCCAGGTAAGGTTCCCTCTCATATCCAGACGTCCCACCCCAATCCCATCACTTCTCTCTTCCCCTCCCCAAGACCTAGTAGCCCCAGCTTGCTCTGACATCCTCCTTGTTCTTGCACCCTTTCTCCTGGCCACACACTGCACCCTCCCTTGTTCCTGCTCCCTCCACTTGGCCCGACACCCTACTCGGATTCTACTTCTGCACTCCACTCTCTCCCAGATCCTGCACCCATCCCAGTTGCTGGCAGCCCTGTCTCATGCACTGTACCCCTCATTTTTTCCCTAACCAAGAGCCTAAGGAGATCCATAAAATCCACTAACTCCAGAACCTCAGAAAAGTAAATCTGATCTATGGGAAGCCCTGAACTTCAGTTACCCTCTTCTCTTCCCCTCATCCATGAGGTTGGGGCACCAGAGAAGTGAGGTGTCTCAGTTGGGGCAAGATCAGTGAGCGTTGGGGGGGATTTTGGAGGAATTTTTTTCTTCTCACGGATTTTTTTTTAATGAGTTAGTGACCCCAGACACAAAAATGTTTTCCCAGCCCTCCCATAAATAAAGAAAACATTGAAACCTTTTGTGTTGGACAGAATATTTTACTTTCTTTAAAATGAAGTTTGATAAATTAACATAAGATGGTTAAAATGCTTAATCTGTTTCGTAATTTAAATTAAACTGTTCTTACTAGCTGCAGCTTGTTCAGAAAATAAGGTCACCATACCCAGCAGGGTAGTTCTCAACTCTGCCCCTTCCACCCAAGGCCCTGCCCCTTCTGCCCGAGGATCCGCCCTTTCCAAAATTATTGCCCACCCCTGGTCTTTCAACAACTGAAGCTGTCCCAAGATAATATCTCCCCATCTTTGTCTAAAGATAGCTACTTCTCCATTCATCTGCGCACACATGGCTGCTTTCTTGTGGGCAGCCTATTGCCTCAGTCCCATTTTCAGCAGTACGGAACAGCTGCTATTTCTGAAAGGTAATTCACAAGCTCTGAAGTAAGAAGCTGTTCTTCCTCTTACTTCCCTCTTTGGCACAGACATCAGTTGTCATCATTACATAGCTGAAATATAAAAAAACCCCACTTTCGACACCACTTGTTAACATTCAAGTAATAAAATTATGTTAAGTCCCACTTAGAACAACAGATCCCAGACTTTTTTCCTTGAATCCACCTGCCCCGCTGCCTCTCTGGGCCAAACCCTCCCCACAACACCTCTGGTCCTTGCAGCCTCCCTATCCCTCCCTTGCACCCCGAGACTTCCTCCTTCACCACCAAGCTCACTTTTGTGGCCTTGCACCTGTAGCATAGCCCACCCCTAGACTCCTGGCATAGTGGCCAGAATGCAGCAGCTTCCAGCTGGGCATCCAAGCTGGTATGTACAGGTAGAAGTCTGAGCCCAGGGACTCCCGGGGCCATATACCACTGAGCATCGTGCCCACAGAAGGGGGACCCTAGAGATTGGATCACTGACTTCGCAAGTGCAAGCTCTGCTGCCTGAGCCTCCCCAACAAGGCTGGCAGCTCCACAAGGCTTGCCTATCCCACAACCAGCTAGCCAAGGGCTCCAGCCCCACTTACACCAGCCCCAAAAAGTCAAGGATCACGGAGTGCAGTAGCTTGGAGGGGTAACAGCCATGAACCCCTCCACCAACATGCTGCTCCACCCACATTCAGCTCTTGATGGGCCACCTAGGTTTGTGTCAAGTTCCACGTTTGGACCCCTGACTTACATGAAGCTACTGCAAATGCAGCAAGCACAAAACACATGTAGTTTACATAGGCAGGATGATTGTTCTTTTGCTTTTCTGGAGATAGGGTGGGGATGGAGTTACACAACAAAGAAGAAGAGCAAAAAAGAGAAAGAAGTAACATTGTTAAAGCAGGGTATGACATTGTTCAGAATGTAGCTTCCAGTTCCTAGGTGCTGATATCACTAAGGAACTGGAAGGCTGCATGGAACAGACAACCCTTATGTGGAATATTTTTTAATAAATTCCCATACTTGCAGGTAAAAAAGAATGATGAACCAAATGAAAACAAAATGCAGGACAATGTAGCACTTTAAAGACTAACAAGATGATGAGCTTTCATGGGCCAGACCCACTTCAGAGGAAGTGGGTCTGGCCCACGAAAGCTCATCATCTAATAAACCATCTTGTTAGTCTTTAAAGTGCTACATTGTCCTGCATTTTGCTTCAGCTACCCCAGACTAACACGGCTACATCTCTATCACTATTCCAAATGAAAACAGTGTAACAGAGATATAAGGCCTGGCTGTCAGAAAAACATTATGAAAGATGCTCTTCTGAACAATGAGTTGAAGATGGCATGGAACGTCTGAACAAAATCAGTGAACTGGTTAGTAAGCATTTTTGCATCATTTTTATGGACTGCCTACTATGTCTTACTACTCTAGTAACTCGTATCTTAGATTACCATCATGGTGTGTTCTGAGGGCCTGGGGATTACTACTTTTCAATTTCAAAATGTTATTTGCGTATTAGTTTCTTAAGGAAGTATTTATTAATTGCACTTTTATATTTACTTCTGGGCATCTAAAATTATTGATTTATTTCTCAATACAAACAAACATCCTAGCTCAGTGGTTCCCAACACGGTGCCCGCAGGGGCATTTGTGTGCGCCTGCCAAGTGCTCGGGGCTGGCCTGACCCCGGGCACGTGGCGCATGCATGGAGCTGGAGCCGGCCTCAGGCGCACGGCGTGCGGCCCTTGGGGGGAGGCCCCCGCCCCTGGGCGTGCGGCCGTTGGGGGGAGCCCCTGCCCCCGGGCGTGCGGCCCTTGGAGGGAGCCCCTGCCCCCGGGCGTGCGGCCCTTGGGGGGAGCCCCTGCCCCCGGGCGTGCAAGTGTCCCCGCCCTCTGGCGCCTGGCGGGCGAACAACCACGCCCCGGCAACCTCAAATGGTTGGGGACCACTGCACTACTAGATCATTCTGTGCATTGCACTGCTCGTCAGTATGCAGATTAACAAATTTCCTGACATTTTTACTAAGTGTTCAGTTTCTTTCTCAGACATTGTATTTGGCAGTCTTGCATAAGAACAGTTATACTGGATCCAACCAATGGCCCATCTAGCTCAGTATTTTGTTTTCTGATAGTGGACACCATGAGAGGCTTCAAAGAGAAGGAATAGGATAGAGTAACTTTGAGTGAACCATACTTTGTTGCAGGTCCTAGCTTCTGGAGCTTTAGAGACACCTGGGACATATATCCTGGATAGTCTTGGTTAATAGACATTGATGGACCAGACCTCCAGGAATTTATCTAATGCTTTTTTTTAAAAAAAAAAAAAAAAAGTGTAATTTTGGCCTTTCCAACATTCCTCTGGCAACAAGTTCTATGTGTTGACTGTGTATGTGTGAAGAAGTCCCTGTGTATACATGAAGATGTTCCCTTGGTTTTTGTACCACTGCATGTTAATTTCATTTGGTGCCCGTTTTGTTTTTTATATGAAGGTCACCAACGAAATAGTCTGTCGTCTTAGTCTCTCCTTGTATAGAAGCTGTTCCATACTGCTGCTAATTTTTTGTTGCCCATTTTGTGTACCTTCCCCAGTTCTAATATCTTTTTTGAAATGCAGCTACTAGTACTGCAGGTAGTATTTAAAGTTTGGGTGTATCATTGGTTGATATATTGGCATTGTGATTTTTTTTGTTCTCTGTTTGGTGGAGCGTAGCCTGGTCATAATGACTGAACCATGTGAATGAAATGTTGCATCTAAACAAGACAAAAGGGAGAATTTGGTGCATAAATGAACTGAGCAATCTTCATTTGTGGAATTTGCTGGTCCTGATTAGGGATGTGACAGTGTACAAATTTAAACAGTTAACCCATGAGCGTGGGCTCATCAGTTAAACTTCACAGTTACAGGCAAAATCACCTCTCCCCCATAGGCACAGCTGCCTCTATTGTAGGCAGCAACAACTGGGGCAGGGAGGGAGAAGGTGAGAGTCTCTCCCCCCCCATGCTGCTGCCTCTGATACAGAGGCAGCAGCATGGGGGGGGTGGGGGGGTAGCCAGCAGTATCTCTGTGGGAGCTGTTACCTTAAAAGCCAACTCCCTGTGTTGACCTGCTATAATGCGGCCACCATCTTAGGTCTAAGATGGATTCTGAGACAAAATAGTAATATTTTTAACTCAGAATATTACTCAATGCACTGCTTGAAAAAATAAGATTGTGAATGAAAGAATACTTCTACTGCATCTGTTTGTAATATTGTTAAATGATTTAATCTAAACTCAGTTTTATAGGGAATATAATCCTCATGATTTATTATCCAAATTGATTTAAACCTTTATTTGTAGTAACATACCAAACATCTTGGAAAAAAATGTGAAGATTCCTAAATGCCTAAATTTGACTTTCAATCAGGAAATCTTCAGCTAGAGGGTGTGCTCATTTGATGGATCATTTAGCCAAAAACTTAAGTACAACTCCAGGAATAAAGTAAAGTACTGCTGAAATTGCAAATACTGCAGTAACACATTTTGCTTTCAGGTTCACTGAAAAGGCTAGGAGGAGCCAAAATAATTCTCCCACAAGATGTGCAATGGAATTCAGCCATTGACTGATTTCAGCTATTTATTAAGAATTGGCCTATTCTGATGACAATGTGATGGAAATTGTGAAAAGATAGACAACTATCACTGCCTAAGTACTCATCACAGGAGTAAAAAGAAAGTTACAAGATATACTGATTATCCTGAAACCTAGTTTTCATAGCTTTGGCCAAGCCACAAGAATATAGCTACAGTATTGCTCATGCTATTGAAGTTTGAAAACAACATGGAGACACTAAAGAAACACACACCCAACAACAAAATTTAACTGCAGATATTAAAGATGATGGATCATTTTCTTGCCAGTATTCCTTACTTCGTTTTCTTGCCAATGTTCTCAAAACAGGAGCATCAGAATAAAGGCTAATTGCTGAAGAAGATGCTAGTATGACATGGACATCTAATTATTGCCCATAAATAAACATAGTACATTTCAAGACTAGAGATGAACCATACAAGCAGTACATATTTGTTGATGTTTCAAACAAAGTCGTGCCACTGACCAGATAGAAGTCACTAGCTAAGCATCTAGAAGCTCACTTTACTGAAGAGCTAACTCAGAACTAGCAGGTACAAACAAAAAAATGTTTTTTTAAAGAATTCAATCAAATGGAAAAAATGCATCTCTTCCATTTTATAACAAAAAAAATTAGAAGGGAAAGTATGAGATCTACTACTTGTAAAAAAAAATCTGAATGACATCTTATACTTACGAAACTTGTCTCATCAAGAGACTAAGGAGTAGTTTATATCTAAAAAAGTTAAACCAATTTTAACTGTCAGCGTGGAGGAAATGGGAGGTACATGTCACCCCAAATGCCAAGTGGGAGGGGGGACAAGGGCTGGCCAGAAGCCAGCAGGGCCTGAGTCAATGGGTATCCAGACAGTGAGAGGTCTAGTCTGGCAACTGCAGTAGAGGTTCATCACTCCCATCCCGACCCTGCACTCACCAACAGCAGCAAGTGGGAAGGGGTGGCACAGAGGAGCAACTCAGCCTAGGGATGCAAGCGACTAGTCGACTATGGACTAAGCTTATTGGAGAGTCCAACGGTGACTTACTAGTCTCTTCGCCCACCCCCTTGCTGCCTCTATCAAAGAGAGGTGACGGGGAAGGAGGCGGTGCTGGGGGGGGGAGGGGGAGGACACAGCTTATAAGCCAGTTCCTCCCAGCACCATCTCTGCAGGAGACAGGGCAGGCAGAGCCACTGGGGAAACAGCATAAATGGGAACTGAAGCAGTCCCCACTGCCCTGTGGTTCCACTGTAGCACTTCAGTCTTTGAAATGCAGCAAGAGCCCTAGATTTCAAAGGCTGACGCACAGCAGTGGGAACACAGGGTGAGTGAGGACTGCTGGAGTGCTCACTCGTCCCGTGCTCCCTGCACACTTCTGCTTTTGAAATGTAGCAAGAGCGCCCCAGGCCTATTACTACATTTAAAAGGCATAAGAGCCGTGGGGAACTGTGGTGCTTCAGCTTTTGAAATGTAGCAAAAGTTCCTACTACATTTAAAAGACTGAGGGGTGGACTAATCAAGTAGTCAATAGAAATTCCATCAACTATTCGATTAGCTGAACAATCAAAATTTAACATCTCTAACTCGGCCCCAGCTCACTCTGTTCCTCTGGCGCGTCACTCAGAGAAGGGAGTGGGACTTCCCCCCACACCCACCAGTGGGAAGTGGAGTGAGCTCATAAAAGTGCTCCCTCTGGGGAGAAGAAACGGCTTCATTGTCTTTCAAACCAGTCCTGATGCTTCCTGGACTGGTAGCCAATGGTTTCTCCACAAGCTCCAATGATGGCATTTTTCAATTGACATGACTGCTCTTCCATGTCTTCAGGGTGTACTGTTGGCAGCTTCCCTTGGAGCGCTATCTGGAAGTGACTTCATCTGGGGGGTTCTCTTCAAGCCTTGTACGTTGATCTTTTGTTGGATCAGTTTCTTCTGAGTTCTCCATTTAATGACAATCCTAATTGCCATCTTGGATTGGATAAGGCGGTCATTGGTCCAGCAGTAGTCACTGCACGTGTGAGAAGGACATTGCGCCGATCCTGAAAAAAGACGACGACAAAATCTATAAGATGCCAGTGCTTCAATCAAGGATGTTGCCATGAGGTCTTAAATTTCTTCTTCTGCCAGAAAAGGGTGTTCGTGATGACAGGCTTGTGTTCCATGCATTTCACATGGAGGAGCTCTCCATTGCAGTTGCTATTGCCAATTCCTTTTCCAATGTTGGTCTGCCAGAGGTCTGTGTCTCTTCCAACCCTGGCACTGAAGTCTCCCAAAAGAATAAAATTGTCTTCTTTGGGGATGTCTTTCAAGACTGTTCAATTGGGTGTAAAACTTCTCTTTCACATCATCTTTGGCATCTAAAATTGGTACATAAGCACTTATGACAGTTGCCTGTTGGTTTTTGGCAAGCTTCAAGCAGAGACTCATGAGACGCTCATTGATGCCAACAGGGACTTCAGTTAAGATCTTTGTTACTTCGCTATTGATGGCAAATCCTACTCTATTAATTTGTTTTTCTTTCTTTGGGGTTCCTTTTCAGAAAAAGATGTACCCTCTGACTTCTTCTCTTAGCTGTCCTCCTTCTGGTCTACACATTTCTGCCAGGGCATCTGTGTCGATGATAAATTGTTGGAGCTTACGGGCAATAATAGCCATGCATCTTTCAGGTCACCTACTGTCTGGATTGTCCATTGAAGTCTGAATATTCCATGTTCCAAAATTTAATCTTCGAATCTGACCGCATAGAGGTGAACCTACCGGATGCGGTTATCCAGAAAGGGAGGTTGGGGTTGGACTATATTTAGGGCACCTTTTCTATCTCCCCCCCTTCCCCCCCCATACCAGAGTGAGCAGAGCGGATCCTAAATAGGGCTGCTCAGTCATGGAGGCAGCTGCCAGACCGTTCTACCACCTTGGGCCTTAAAATGGAATGAATGAAAATACATCCATTGCCTACGTGCTGGTCCATGACTAAAAACTTCTGGATTTCATAATCCTGCTCTAGTAGCCAGTCACTGTAGGGCTTGAGTTTAAAAGAGTAGAGCATAGGAAGATGCTTGTGTGTGACTTCTTTTAACATGGGGAGGCTGTTGCACTGCAGCCACCACACGATCCTTGATGGCTAAAAGGCCCAGGTCCGATGGCATGGAATCCACAACGAATGAGAGTCTCCTGTCCGCTGCAGCCTTTGTCCGCCTTCACAGCCACTGTAGCAGTACCTTTGCTGTCCTCCGCTTATTCTGCCTTTGAGGGCTTTTAGGATCATTCTTTGTCTGGTCCCTCCCCCTTGACCTTGCCGCCATTGGTGACCCTACTGGGAGTTCAATCCCCTACGGAATCACTCTTGCATTCACTGGAATGCGCAATCCCACTCACCAAAACAAGGTGACGATCCGGGGAGTCACCGTAATGAACTAAAAGTGTACAATTAAGAATCTGAAAATATAAAGCTACGGGATCACCTAAATAATGAGTGCATTGTTTGTGCTCCCTTTCAAGTAGCAGAAAGCGTACTATATCTAGTTTAAAAGCTCTGTGTAATCATTGAAATGTGTCAATTTATAATTAATTGAGAATGCACCCTTTGTAAAGAGTAAAATTAAAAACTTGATTAAAATCAATGTAAATTGAGGCTTTCCACCAGGGATGTTAAATGCATTTAATTAAGTAACCCTGTAACCCCTGACATTTTCAGTACTGCAGTTACATGGTTGAGGAGGGTGGCGGGGGAGGGGGAGTCGGCTCCTTTCTGCGCCCTCCCCTACACTACTGCCTCCAATACAGAGGTAGAAGCACAGGGGAGATGGCTTTTAAGCCAGCTCCCTGCACATATCAGAAGCCTACATGCAGCCACGTACCCAGTTACATTTTCACATTAAAGACGTAAAGAGGCAGGTAATTAGCTAATCAAGTAGTCAATACAATTTGGCAGTCCTCTCAGAGGAGGCTGGGCAAAGACTCACATACTCCCTCACCCCCAAGTCAATCAGGGTCTGTCAGCGGGGAGCACAGAAATGTCTTGGCCCCGCCCACACAGCCTGAGGCCCTTCTCCTTCCAGAGTGGCCCAGGGCCACTCTAAAATTTGTGAAGTGCCCCCCCATCTAAAATAATTGCCCACCTCTGTCCTAATGGTATGGCTGTATCACAAATGGCTTAGTGGTTGTTAATAGCCTGCATCAGTAAAGAGTCTTGCCATTCAATGAACTTTAACCCAGGAATACACACATTTTATCATAAATGTGAGAGAGACGAGTACAAGTTGTGCTCTTGAACTCTATTCCTTCCTAAGTGCTGTAAAAAGCACTCTGGGCAAGAGAATAGACTTGAGGAGCTGTACAGTGGAGTTGTCACTAAAATACTGGGAAGCCCCTAAGAAGAAGAAAATTTAATACTGCGTTGGATGTTTTTATTGCTACCATTGGATGTGTGGCTGTGAAAATGACAATCATGAATGCTTCAGGCAAATACATGTGACAATTTGAATATATTTTCATATACTATTGCTCATTCCTTCTATGTGATGGTTGACTTCCCAGAGATACCATAGAGTACAGGCAGTCCCGGGTTACGTACAAGATAGGGACTGTAGTTTTGTTCTTAAGTTGAATTTGTATGTAAGTCAGAACTGGCGTCCAGATTCAGCCGCTGTTGAAACTGACCAGCGGCTGACTACTGGAAGCCCGAGGCAGAGCTGCTCTGCCCCGGGCTTCCTGGAATCAGCCGCTGATCAGTTTCAGCAGCGGCTGAATCTGGACGCCTGAGACAGAGCAGCTGGGGCGCTGCCAGGTTGGTCCAGTAGCACCGAGGAGCAGCGCTGCGGGACCAACCCGGCAGCGCCCCAGCTGCTCTACACCAGGTGTCGGTGAGAAAAGTCTGGTCCTGCTGGAGGGCGAGGGGGGAGTGCACTAGCTGCGCCCCTTCCCTCCCCCCCCCCCCCGAGCAGACCAGGGAGACGCGGAGCAAAGCCGCCGAGGACGCGGGACCGCGGTGCGTCTGGGCGGTCCCGCCACCCATGTCCTCTGGGGCGAGAAAAGCCCCGTTCGTATGTAGGGATCCGATGTAAGTCGGATCCACGTAACTCGGGGACTGCCTGGTGTACTACAGCAACCGACTAATTCACTTAGCAACAATATTCAGCAAAGCAAATACTCAAAAGACATATGAACAACAAAATCGCTCTTCCTTCTAGACTTAATTTCCATATTAAATATAAAAATTAGAACATACATCCAGAACCATTAATTTGTTCTAACATCTCAGAATGTAGAACAGTTTGGCACTTTTCTTGGATTTACACTGACAATATCAACAGACCAGCTATCATCAATGCATGCTTTCATGGTAACATATTTGCAAAGAAAATTTATCCTTTTCAAAGTAACATGGAGAAATCAGATAATCAGTTGACTGCATCAGTGACACTAGTCAGTTGCTGCACATTTGGGTAGATGAGAATGCATTAAACAAAAAACTGCTTTCCAAATCTCTTTTGTTAAATGTCAGTGAACTAAAAGTTACCCTAATAATCTGAAAAACAATTTGAGATGCCTACTTAGTTTACCTGAAGTGAATTTAATGCTTGTGAAAGGTGCCAGATGGGCAACACTAGTGAGAGGGGAAACCATCTGTCCACACAACAGGTTTGGTATTGGAAGAACCTCTTCTGAACATAGCTGATACAATTTGCTTATAAGCATGATGATGAAAACTGAGGTGAAGAACTGATTCACCCCATTTCCATTTGTTGTGGATTGAGAACTCATTATAAAATGGTCACTAAATAGCTTTTGAATCAATTCTCAAGTGAAAAGCAATGTAGCCCATAAATAACCGAACAGTCCAGTTGCCAAATGTAATGTCTCTTAATTATGGGGCTAGCTACACATTTGTCCATGTACCTGTTGTGAAGGGTCAGGACCTCTTTGGGACTGTTACCTGATACGCTGAGAAACCAATGAGTCCCCTGACAACGTGGGCTCCGTTACTCTGTCTTGTCGACCTTAGCTCTCCTGCCTGATCTGAGACATATCCCAAAGGCTGCTGACAGACTGAAGGCAGTACAGTGTGAAACCTTTTCCCAGAACATAAGTACACAGCTCCTCTGAGAGCTGAACTCTAGATAATTCCTTTTTATGCTGTATTAAGATCTATACAGTGTGAACTCATGAAACTCTCTCATTCTCAGTGTCAGGAGAGAGACCCACAGGTTCTTTGCAGTGTTCCCTCTAATTTTTTATGTCATGTGTGGAATGAATTTTGTTATGTGCACCAATATATTGATGATGTGCAACACAACCTCCATATCGGTACCACCATTCAGTCTGCACACTGATAATCTGAGGCAGTGGTGGGACAGAGGGTGCTTGGAGTATGGGTAGGAACCAGGGTTGATGGAGATGAAGGCGCTGACTGGGGGTGCGGGCTCTAGGGTGGGGTTGGGGATGAGGGAGCAGGAGGGGGCTCCTGGGTGGGCTCAGAGTTCGAGAACAGGCTCGGAGCAGGAGGTTAGGGTGGGGTATGGGCTCTGGCTGGGAGTAAGGGTGCAGAAGAGGGCTCAGGGTTGGGACATGGGGTCTACAACGTTGGTGGCGCAGACTCCAGGCTCGGATGCGGGGTCTGGGAGGGAGTGAGGGTATGTCTATACTACCACCCTAGTTTGACCTAGGGTGGTAATGTAGGCAACCGGAGTTGCAAATGAAGCCCGGGATTTGAATTTCCCGGGCTTCATTTGCATAAAGCCAGGCGCCGCCATTTTTAAATGTCCGCTAGTGCAGACTCCGTGCCGCGCGGCTACACCTAGTCCAAACTACCTAATCCGTGTCGCGTGTAGCCGCATGGCACGGAGTCCGCACTAGAGGACATATAAAAATGGCAGTGCCCGGCTTTATGCAAATGAAGCCCAGGAAATTCAAATCCCGGGCTTCATTTGCAACTCCGGTTGCCTACATTACCACCCTAGTTCAAACTAGGGTGGTAGTGTAGACATACCCTTAGGGACTTAGGGTTTTGGATGAGGCTTAGAGCTGGGTGCAGGGTTGGGGTGCAGGGCGCTTACCTGGGACAGCTCATTTAACCAATGGATTTGCATACAGCGGGAGTCCTTTGTTTCAAGTTTGAACCCCCCCCCCCTCCCAGCTTCTCTCAGAAAACAGAAATGAAGATGAGTTACAATATCAGGTGATGTATATGTAATCATTCATGGGCTAACTCACAAGTTCCCAGAAAGGTTAATTCTGTTACAGTTCCTTGTCTGTGGGCCACTAAACAAATGATCAACATTGCTGCAATCAATCTTCCAGAGTTTGATTTAACGAGTCTACTTGAGACTCACTAAAAATGAGGGGGCCCCCAGCAGCAGCCAGTACTCCTGCTTCTGTGTGGAGTATGGGAAGCTGCAGGAGCACTTGGCTCCTGTCAGACACTCACTGTGGGGACAGCAAGAAAACTCAAACAAGGTACATTAACTCCAAATAGGTAATTAATGTAGCCAGAGTTGCATATCTTAATTCAACCTTCCCTTTTAGTGTAGACCTTGGCTTACTGATGGGCCATTAGGTAATTAGTAGGGATGTAAAAGGTTAACCTTTACAGGTGCTGCTTACTGGCTCTAGTTAACTTTTAAATGGTGGGGGCCCACCACAGACTGGGACAGATCTGGGGATCTGGAGCAACCCCTACCTGCAGTGGGCCCAAGTGCCCCACAGGCAGAGGCTGTTCTGGACACCAGAGCTTGGGCACCCACAGACAGGGGCTGCTGTGGTGAAGCAGTCTCTGTCCGCAGGGAGCCCAGCTGCCCTGCAGGCAAGAGCTGCTACAGCCCAGTGGGGCTGGAGTAGTCTCCCTTGCCCAAACCCCTGTAATCAGTTAATCAGTTTAACAATTAAACAGAATTTTACATCCCTAGTACCTAGGTCAAAATTCCTAACTCCATCCTCAAGATGATGCATGCATACAAATGAGATAATCATTCAGTATATTACAACATGTCCAATTATGTTACATAAGCCAATCTGCATCAAACCTATCTCAGCTATGACATTCATATCCTAAGTATATTTTCATAAAGCATATAGAACGCCCCATCCCACCCGTCTCTAAAGTTGCACGCTTGCCCATACTGGTCCTGTGCAGAATTTCATTGTTCTTCTGCTTACATTAGGATTTAAGGATGTGATTTTATGTTTACAATGGCATGTGATCATGCAGGTCTGACCGTGATTTTGGTGCTTGCCTCGCCTCCCTTCAGCCAGTGATATTCACCAGCACTCAAGTGTTTTTATACAGCAGGTAAACTAAATTTGAGAACGCATGTCCAAACCATTTATACATTTAATTTTTACTAATTTCAGATTTGAGCATTTGACCAATTCCAGAATAATTGTTCAAACACTTTAAAGCACTAATTGATTAGAATTATAAGAGTTAGACATTATGCTCATCAGTAGGCCTAGCCTAAGGCTTTGTCTACACTGACAAGTTTCAAGTGCTGCCATGGCAGTGCTTTAATGCAGCAGTGTGGTTACGGCATCAGAGCTGGGAGACCGCTCTCCCAGTGCTGTAGGAAAACCATTTTCACGAGGGGAGTAGCTAACAGCACTGGGAGCCTATTTACACTGACGCTATACAGCATTGTAACTTGTGTGTTTGGCATATGGGTGTCTTATTTTCATGCAGTCATGTGAGAAAGTTACACCATAGTGAAGTGGCAGTGTAGAGAAACCCTGAGATATTTAGGTCTCATTTTTAAAAAGTTACTTAACTAGGATATATATTAAAATGGGAAGCACTGGTTACAAAAATTATTTTTAACTGTTAGTTTGCAGTTAAGCGTGACATATTTTCCAATACTAATCTGTGGCAAAATAAATTAAAAAAATAAAACACATAAACAGAGTCATTTTAAAATGGATTTATAGTAAGTAGGCAGCAAGCCAACTCTTCAAGCAGCTTCATGGCTGTGCATCTTTTCTCAGGGGACGGAGGGTTTAATGAAGATTCACAGTCTCCCTCCTCCAAGTCCCTTCTGAGTTAATTTCTGAATGTTTGTCTAGCCAGTTTAGATTTAAGCGCTCTTTGGGAGAAGGATCCATATCTCAACTTTGTTTACAAACCACATGAAACACCATGTATACTGATGGCTTAGTACACAAATGAAGAAATATAAGCATACATAAAATGTTTTGCTGGAGTCTTGTAAAACAATCAAGATACTCAACTTTCAGTTAGCTAACCTTTTCTCCAACAGGTGACTTTAAAAGCCTACTTAAATGTCTTGACCATGAATTTTACTGTAAGGTATGGTACTATGATGCAGGCAAAAAAGATACACAATGCCTACATGCTATCATTCTTGCTGGACTATTTGAAAATATTAATCCAGATTTGGCAAGCCAAACTACCATTTTACTTGAATCTTGTATGCAAGCTGTTTTAAAGGGCTTTGTAGATTTACAGCAATTAAGCAGAACTACGTGATAGTTAAAAGCAAAGATCTTCTTTGGGATTCTCTGTTCTCCCTCTCCTCTAAATGGTTACTCGACCACACTTGTTTCTGACAATTTTTTAAGGGCAGTTAGCAGACAATTAAGTTAAGAAGGTAGACAGGAACCTCTAAGGTGAATAATCATATGACAACCCTCCACATGAGTGCAGCTGATGGATTTAAATCAAGTGGGAAGTAGGGATGTGAAAGTGTAACCATGAAAATGGTTAACTGATAAGCCAGAACTTATTGAGATTAACGTTACATGCCGGATCCCACCCTGCTCTTGGAAATCTGGCTGCTGATGCTCTCCCCCCCCCAAACACACACACACACTGCTGCCCTGTGGGGCTTCTGCTTTGAAATGTACAAGAGCCCCACGTGGCCCCTTCACTCCCATCACAGAGCTGCCTCTGGCACACACAAGCTCCGGTCCAGCCATATCGCAGCCACCTCCTCCCTACCCCATGGGATTGCCTCCAGCGTGCACGGGTTCCCTGGTTCGGCTGGACCACAACCACATCCTCCCTGCCCCCATGGGACTGCCTCTGGCAAGCCCAAAGCCTCCAGTTCCACTTCCTCCATCATCTCCAGGCAGCTGCTTGTTCTTTGTTATAGCAGTCACTGCTGGGGGGGGTGGGGTAGTGCTGGGCATGACCAAGGAAGCAACAAAACCCGGTGGAGCCATTCCCAGACCTCAGCGCCTTGAAGCAGCCACTTCAGCCCAGCAGGGGCCACACAGAACCCCAGAGCAGGGTGCACTCGGGCTCAGCAGGTGCACGCCGTGTGCTGCTACTCTCCCGCCCGCCCCCCCTCCCCCAACCAGGAGAACAGGAGCACATGAAGCCGCTTGCTCCGCCGCTCTCCACGAGCCAGGGCTTTATTCAATTTCCCATCCCCCGTACCTCCAAGCAGGAAGCTGGAGCAGCAGCCTCAAGGCTGCACAGGCTCCCCGCTGTGTGGGGGGTGCCAGGGCTCAACACCATGCCCTCCCTACCCCACTGGGTGAATGACAGCACAGTGATATGTTGTTCAGAAGCTTCCCCACTGCAAAGGGGCGCAAAGCCAGATAAGCAGCCCACCTCGTACCCATACCCCCCACACTCTAATCCCCTCACTCACTCCCCTCTCTCTGCCAAGACCCTGAACCAACACCCTCCCTTGCTTCCCACCCTGGGCTCTCTCCTGAACAGACTTAACACCTTCCCTTCCTGTTGCACTCTCTCTCCTGGCCCAAACACCCTACCCCCCAAGCCTGCTCTTGCAACCTCCCTTGTCCCGCACCCTACCTCCTACCCAGACATCTTCTCTCACCCTACTCCTGCTCCCTCCCTTGCTCCTGCGCTCTCCACTGGCTAGACACCCTACTCCCAGCCTGCTTCTGCACCCTACCTTCCACCCAGACCTCACAACTTCTCCCCCTTCTGCACCTCACCCCATCCCACTCGCTGGCAGCCCTGTCACACATTGAACCCCTCCTTTTTTTCCCCCACCTCAGAGGGTTCATAAAATCCAATAACCCCAGAACCCTAGAAAAATAAGTCTGGCCTATGGGAAGCCCTGAACCTCAGTCCTCCTTGTCCCTTCCCCTCACTCCATGAGGCTGGAGCGCCAGAGGAGCATGGTGTCTCAGTTGGGGATTTGGAGAGGAGGTTTTTCTGCTTCTCGCTGGTGTGGTCCCCAGCTGATTTTTCTGTGGATCGGTGTCCTTCTCCCTTCCCCCCCATCCCCTCCCCAACAAAAAGGGTTCCCAATCCCTGCCATAAATGAAAACACTGAAATCTTGTGTGCTGGCCAGAAATTAGTATTTTACTTTATTGAAAATGAAGTTTGATAACGTAACATGAATAAGTAAAACGCTTATTCTGTTTAATAATTTAAAATTAATCCATTCTCCCTAGCAAAATTAATCCATTGCACTAGCAACATGGCTTAGTAATTATGTAATTAACAGTGAGTGTCCATTAGCAACTGGTGGTCCGTGGAAAGGTTTACATTGAGCCAAGTGGTCCACAGGCCAAAAAGTTTGAGAACCACTGATATAGAAGTACCCCTGGCCTCTCCCTCAAGAAACCACCCTGGGCTCCCTGATATTCCATAAGAACCTACAGAGAGATCAGGTCCATTACCATGGTGGTGAAATCACCATGTCATTCCAGTGTGGATGATGGACAGACTTTGTGATTCTTACTCATTCAAGTTGATGATTTAAACAGCATGTTAAGATGCCACATGAAAACACCTGGTGTGTCCACAGGGAGTCAGGACATATTGTCTCTCTACAGAGAGGCTTGTCATGACTTGTGAGTCTGGGTAAACAAGCCCTTTGTAAGCTCTGTGAAGAGGGCAGATGTTTTGACTTCCAGGTTCAAGGGATTCATTCTTCTGTCTTTGCCTACACATTGCCTAGACGTGAATGGAGTTAGCTATGACGACACATTTCTGAGTTATTCGGACACACAAAATGAAACCTGTGCTGAAGACCCCATCGTCCAGAGAGAGAAAGCATTGCTGTCAGAAGTCAATTCAAAATCTCTCCAATTTTCTTCAAAAATTGCCTCTACCATGAAGTGGGACTTTTACTGATTGGTCCCTTATATTTCTGAAGGGTGACTAAATGTAAACTGGATCTTCTTAGGCAATGTCAACGATTGCTTTAGGCCCAATGCTAACTTAAAGTTTAAATTGGATCAGGCTCTTTGTAAGCAAGTTGGGAAGTGGTCTCATTTGGCAATTATTATTAGGTATTACTTACATAACTAGCCAATTAGCCCATTGTAAGACGGGATTTTTAGGTCTCTCCTTCACATCGGTCAGCTCTCCTGAGCCTCCAGTCTCTTGCCCCGTCTCTCTCTCTCTCTCAGCTCTCCCTCGCCTCCTGCCTCTGTGTGTCTCTCTTTCTCTTCTGCATGAGGGGTGCGAAGCCCAAACGGTCGCTTGAGCCACTTACTCGCACGCGGCGGCCTGGCTGAGCAGCGCGGAAGTCGGCTGAGCGCCATAGCAGGAGGCGAAAGGGGGTGGGGCAGTGACGTTCACGGCCAGGGGGCGGGTCCTGGAGCCACTGTCACGCCGCATGTCACCACCACACCCCCCTTCGCCTCTCACTATGGTGCTGGGCTGACTTCTGTACAGCTCAGCCAGGCCACCGCGGGGGAGCAAGCAGCCGTTTGGGCTCCCCCGCGGTGGCCTGCCTGAGCGGTGCAGAAGTCAGCCGAGCGCCACGGCGGGAGGTGAAGGGGGGTGGGGCGGTGACATACACGGCCAGGGGGCTGTCTATGTCACCACCCCTCCCCGTTCCCTTCTCGCCATGGCACTCGGCTGACTTCTGCGCCGCTCATCCAGGCCGCCATAGGGGAGCAAGTAATGCAAGCGGCCATTTGGGCCCACACTCCCCATGCAGCACGGGCCGCCCAGAGAGAACAGCCAGCATTTCAGGTAACAGCGCCGCCCAGAGGGAACAGCCAGCATTTCAGCGTTACAGACTCTCAGACACTAGGCTACCATATATATGATGTAGGCATTGCCATCATGGTCTTGACATATAGCTTTCCCAGTAGATTTACATATAAAATACTCCAGCCCCATTGACCTCCATGGGAAATGTACCTTTCAAGTAGTGGTGGGGAGGATTAGTGACATGGTCTTCTCCACCCTGTAACTGTCAGGGTTAGTTCAGTATTGCCATTATGACTTGTGGAAATGGAGAACACTTGATAGTTTTGCAGTAACTTCAAAAAATACAGTTGCAGTATCTCTCATTAGGGATGTAAATTCCCATTCACCAGTTATGGTTGATGTTAGATCACACTGGGGCTGCCACTGGCTCTCAGATCCCTCTGAAGCAGGCCCTGTCCACAGCGGGCTAGACTCCTCATGGAGAGAGGCTGCTCCAGACACTGGCGCAGTCCCTGCCTATGGTACCCCCACAGACAACGGCTGTTCTGGACAAGAGCAAACCTTGTCTGCACCAGGCTCTCTGCAGGGCTGGAACAGCCCCCTGCCATCAGCAGGTTGGGAGCTGCTTCAGCCCCCTCAGATTACCAGTTAATTGGAACCAGTAAGCATCATCCATTAAAAGGACTAAGGAAGTTGTCCCATGAAATTGTGGTATAGTTCTGAATGACACCCAGGCCCTGTTTCCAATGGGGCTGCATCTACACTGTGAAGTAATAGGTCTTGGATCCTGGATCTCATCTTGAATTGAGGTTGGACCCCAGCACTGCAGTGTCCCTAAGTCTGGGGTCTGGGTTAATACAATCACAATATACTTGCTTGAGGGGGAGGGTGCTCCTATGAGGCCCAAACCCATACCTATTGGTAGAAGATGGTGGGAGGAAGTCTTAGAGGGATCACATGACATGCTTTACTTCCAGTCATTTGTCCATCTTAAGCCTGAAGGTACTACCACCAGGGTGGGACTTCTGGGAACCAGGGGGCATGACTAATGTGTCTCCATTTTTGGTTTAGAAAATATGGTCACCATATCTATACAGCAAAAAAAACCTACAGCTGGCCTGTGCCAATTAGCTCTGATTTTCAGGACTACTTCACTGCTGTGTAGACTTCTGGGCAGGAGCCCAAACCCTAGGCTCCCTTCCACCTCACAGAATACCGGAGTTTAAGCTGTAGCCTGAGCCTGGACATCTACAGAGGAATAAAACAGCCCTGCAGCCCAAGCCCTGTGAGCTCAAGTCAGCAAGCATGAGCCAGATATGAAGCTTCTACACAGCAACTAGACGTGCAAGTGCAGCAGTCCTACTGAGAAGGTCAAAACATTGAAGTAACTTAACATGTATGGTATTGAGATACACCTGGGCAATATCAATGTCAACAACAGGTGCTTATCATTCTGTTACTGATAAATGGTATTCTATTTGCTCTATAGACAATGTCTCTGTGCATCCGCTACAAAAGCTTTAAAGCAGGCATGTCCAAAGTCCGGCCCGCGGGCCAAATGCGGCCCGCGGTCGGATTTAATACGGCCCCCCGCTTCTCCCGGCTCCCCGGTGCTTTTTTTAACCGGCGCGCTCAGCGCGCCGCTTCGGGTCGCCGCCGCCGCTGCAGTCCCAAACCCTGCCCCTGCACTCCGCTTTGGGGCTGAGAGTGCAGGGACAGCCCCCGCTTCCTCCCCCTCTCCTGGCTCCCCGGCGCTCCTCTGACTGGCGCCGCTTCCGGCCGTGCCGCCGCCGTCCATGGCGGCCGCTGCGGTCCTAAAGTCCACCAAGTAGGGCACGTCCGCAGCCCCGCTCCCCCGCTCCCCCGCTTGGCTACGGGTTCGCCCTGCCCCCGGGCAGCCGTCAGGCCAGCGTGCCCTGCGCTCTCCGCCCGCCTCTGACCCTGCAAGCCCTCTACCTTGGGGCTGAGAGTGCAGGGACGGACTCCGCAGCTGCTGAGATCAGGGACGGACTCCGCAGCTGCAGAGATCAGGGACTGCCTTTGAACCAGACCTAGCCTATGTGCTGCAGTCCAGATCTCAGTTTCACCCTTCACATTAGTGTAGGCAAGTTTTTTTTTTCAATTGAGATGAATACATTGTAAAATCTCAGTTAATGTCAGTTGGTCTAAATCAGTTATAAATATATTTGGACACAACGGCTACGTCTACACTGGCCCCTTTTCCGGAAGGGGCATGTAAATTTCACCTTTCGTAGTAGGGAAATCCGCGGGGGATATTTAAAGTAGGAATAAGAGCCTCCGGAAAAGGGCGCTTTTTCCGGAGGATCGGGGCCAGTGTAGACGCTCTTTTCCGGCTTTTTTAAAAGCCGGAAAAAAGCAGCGGACATTTTTATTTAAATGCCGCGGGGGATATTTAAATCCCCCGCGGATTTCCCTACTACGATAGGTGAAATTTACATGCCCCTTCCGGAAAAGGGGCCAGTGTAGACGAGCCCAACATGTATAGTTGTTGTTATGTCGTTTGCCGTTTGCAATAAACTTTGCATAAAATAGTTAATTTGCATTTAATTTTAATGGTTCAAAGAATGTCAGGCAAAATGGTCGGCCCTCACGCATGTTCACTTCATCAAATCTGGCCCTCTTTGAAAAAAGTTTGGACACCCCTGCTTTAAAGCCTACTTGTTTAAGGAAGTCAGTCAACTGTGATACTGTGTTCTATATTCCTTTTCACAACATAATTTATGGGGTCAAGAAACAGCTCTTTCAAATATGCCTATATGTCTCATCTCACCAATGAACATTTGGATAGTTGCAGTCACCCTTTGATAGTTTAGTCAACAGTTGCTTCTTATCTTAAGAGTGTACTTTACTACCATGACCCAGATGTAAAAAAACCCTGCTTTTATAGTTGCATCATTACATTACTGAACTGTTGTGTCAGCACTAGGAATAGCAAACAGATCAGTTTAATATTGCTTATTTTTAACCAATAATATACTGTTTTAAATACAGAGAGGTCAGGAAGTGAACAAGCTTTAACACCATGTATGTTTTGGGTCCTTCTACTGTTCATGACAATACAACATGTGAAATTATGTTCCTTTTTAAATTTAAGTTTCAGACGTTGATTCAAGTAATATACCTTTCTTCAATTAAGATGCCCATTTGTATTCCAGAGTCACATCCTTTCTGAATTTCTATTTATGAGAGAAGTTAATGAAAAGGAAATTGACCATACAGAACCCAGGGAAGTACAGACAAAATACTTTTACATACAAGGTGGTAGTGGAGGTGGGTTTTGTTGTTTTTTTCTTTTAACTCTCAAACTTAGTAAGAGACCTTCAATTTTATTTGATCATGCCTCTGTCCAGCTCACCTTCCTAAAGGCCTCTACAGACTTTATATTGCTAGTGGTAGCATTACAATTAAGGTGGCAAATTAAAAAGTAAACTGCAAAATGACAAAGTTTAGAAGCTTCCAAAGGACTTGAATCCTGCTTAAAAAAAAAGTGTACCATACAAAAGTATACCTCCTGCAAGAGGCAAAACAAAAGAGGTCAGTCATTCTTAACAAGGGGCCCAGTGCCTCTATAGGGCCACAAGCAGATTTCAGAGTCCACCAAGCAGGGCCAGCATTATTTTCATCATGGTCCAGTGCAGGGAGCCAAAGCACTCCATACAGACCTGCAGCCAGAGGCTGAAGCTACTGACTTCCACAGGGCCCAGGTAGTTGCCCTGCTTACTACTCCCAAACAAATCCAGCTTTTATATGCAAGAAAGCCAGTTGTGGCATGGGGGTGGAGTTTTTATATGCTCTTTTCAGAAAGATAAAGGTTGAGAACCTCTTTTCTAGGTGATGATGCATCTCAAGTAAAAATAACCTGTTTCTCTGGACTACTCAGGCTGAACTCAAGAACAGCAGCTTAGTAATCTGCCACCCTGTACTTCTGCAAGGACAGTAGTACTTCAGCCTGCATTTAATTCCGTAATTCTGATACTTAGCTTGAATAATAGAAGATTTCAACCATACACTAAGTAAGATCTTTTTAGCTTTTTTAACCTGTGAAATTAAAAGCTATAAAGCTAATGTGTGGCTCAATATTTCACAATAGGCACCTTTGTATTTATGCTAGAAACTAATTACTCTAGTCCAGAACCTGGTTTTGATTACTTTTTATAGTTCTATTAAGATTTGATTATTAAATGTAAAAAAATATGTAATGTTTCATTATGTCAAGTGCCTGGAGTTTCCCATAATACTGAAGTCATCTCAACATACTCAAGCAAAAGTAGCCTCATTCTCCATAAGGAAAAATTAACTTAAATTGAGAGGGGAAAACTGGGGAGAGAGGAATAGATGCATTATTTAATAAACACTTTCAAACTGACAGTCATTCCAATACCGGCATCTAAAACCTTCCCACTTAGATTACACAACAGAAGTAGTATTTTGGAAATTAATGTTCCTCATCATCAGGATCTGGGGCAATTTAATAGTGCAAATTTTGAGTCACTTAGTAAAGAGGTTCCTAGCATACATACCTGTATTATGCACAGGGGACAAACTGCCTGCACAGTTTCCCAATTCTTTTTAAAAAAAAAAAAAGGTAAGCACATTCAACTGGGTATTAAGCTATTTAAATAGTCAGCTATACTCTGAGCAGGTTTTACCTCTGACACCCACTACCGATTTAGGGAGACAATATTTAAATTGTGTTTGAGCTAACTGCAGATTTGAACCTCCGAGATGTGTTGTGATCTGTGAACGTACTTCAGGACTAGTGAACAGAAGTGTGTGAACACATATCTGAAAGTTGCTGGGTAGCTCACAGCAAATTGTAATCCAGCAGTTCCCAACTGCCGGACCATGGACCTCTGCCGGGCCAGGGCAGTTGCCAAAGCTCAAGCCAGCTGTTCACAGCAGCTCAGATCCAGCAGCTCTGGTGACTGAGGCATGGCAGGAAAAAGCAGAGCAGGAGGTGCCTATTTCCTCCTTCCCTGAGAAATGGCAGCTCAGCCAGGGCTCCACATACTGTCCCTGTGGCCACATTTGCATGTAGCTGTGGGAAGCAGTGGAGAAAGAGATGCTTCCCTCCTTCCCTCCTCAGCAATGGCGGTCCAGCTAAGTCTCCATGCTCCTTCCCCTTTACCCACGGGGCACAAGAAGCACTTGAGGAGGGAGGGGGTGCAGAGGAGGGAGCATGCACGCCACCAACAGCTGCTCCCCCTTTCCATGGGGCAATAACAGTCAGGCTCCCAAGAGGGGCAGCCTTGCTCTGAAGTGTTGGGATGTGGGGACAAAGGGGTGTTGGGTGAGGGCATAGTGGGGTCACGGGGAAAGATGGTATTGGCATGGGCAATAGGGGTCAGAGCTTAAAGGGCATGGGACACAGGTTGGGGTCAAAGGGTGTTGGGCACTAGGGAAGAAGGGGCTGGGTTGGGAGTAGGCAGTCAGACAACACTGTATTTTCATATTCATTATTTGTGTAATAAATATGCAAATAAAATGCTGCCGCTCCACCAAAGGTTTGTAAATGGGTTTGCAAGTCTCTTACATAAAAATGTTAGAAACCACTGCTGTAGCCAACCCACATGAGCAACATCCACCACCCTTTGCTAGGCTCAGCTATGCCACAAAATCAGTGTTCCCCAAACTGTGGAACTGTATGCCCTCCTAAGTATGTCACAGAGGAATGTTCAGGGGGCATGGGTCAGCCTCCATAGGGGGCAGTGAGGGAGCACCACTCAGCCCTAGTTCCATTCTGGTCACAGCAACTGCCTTCCAATCATGGCCCCTCTAGGAGCTCTGCTCCCAGCCCTGATCACAACTCCACTCGTAGCCAAGGAGCAGGGGGGCACACAACCAAAAAAGTTGGAGGACCATGACCCTAAGTCATGGATATTCAACACACAGCCCATTCATTTGCAGCCCGCGGTGCGATTTGGGTTTATGGGGGGCTCTCAGCCTGCGGGTGGGATCCTTTGAACATGGCCTCCACTGGGAACACACTCCCAGTGAGGGTCAATATAATGGTATTCCGTTTTATGAGTTTTAGTAGTTAAATTCCTGGACTATCATTGCTCATTAAAAGTACAGGCAGTCCCCGGGTTACGTACAAGATAGGGACTGTAGGTTTGTTCTTAAGTTGAATCTGTATGTAAGTCGGAACTGGCGTCCAGATTCAGCCGCTGCTGAAACTGACCGCCAGTTCTGACTTACATACAGATTCAACTTAAGAACCCCAAGCGTCCCCAAGTCAGCTGCTGCTGAAACTGATCAGCAGCTGATTCCAGGAAGCCTGGGGCAGAGAAACTCTGCCTGGGGCTTCCTGTAGTCAGCGCTGGTCAGTTTCAGCAGCGGCTGACTTCGGGACGCCTGGGGCAGAGCAGCTGGGGTGCTGCTGGGTTGCTCCAGTAGCACCGCTCCTCGGCACTACTGGACCAACCCAGCAGCACCCCAGCTGCTCTGCCCCAGGCGTCCTGATTCAGCCACTGCTGAAACTGACCAGCAGTGGCTGAATCAGGACCTGGGGCAGAGCAGCTGGGGTGCTGCCGGGTTGGTCCAGTAGTGCCCAGAGCGGCGCTGCAGGACCAATCGGCAGCGCCTCAGCTGCTCTGCCCCAGGGTCCACAACAAAAGCCTGGTCTGCTGGGGGGGGCACACTAGCTGCCCCCCCCCAGCAGACCAGGGACACAGGGAGCAGAGCCGCAGTGGCAGCGGGGTGCCGCGCCTCTGAGGCTTTTCTCTGGCAAAGTCTCAGAGGCGAGGGACCCCGCCACGGCTGCGGCTTCAGTCCCGGTGCCTGTGGTCTGCTGGGGACCATCCCCAGCAGACCACAGGCACCGGGAGCAGCTTACGAACGGGGCTCTCTCGCCCCGGAGCTCGCAGGCAGCAATCCGCCACCTCGACCTCCGGGGCGAGAAAGCCCCGTTCATAAGTGTGGATCCGACATAAGTCGGATCCGCGTAAGTCAGGGACTGCCTGTACTGTCATATGGGTGGAAATCGGGAAAAAAATTGCATTTTATTAGTATCAGCAGAACTGACTTAAATGGAGCCTCTGTGTTGTATAGTCTTGCCTTAATCTTTGTATTCATGCCCGTCAGTGAGAAAGAAGCTCGTTGCATATATATTTGCATGTATATACAGCCACACTTAACTTGCATACCTTGGCATGTGCTCAGAGTATCACTGCAGTCCCCAGGGCTTCCAAAGTTGAGTAGCCCTGCTCTAAGTCAAAGCCACATTAAAAAAGGAGAGCGCCACAAAACAGCAGTTACTTAATACATGCACAACAATGAAACTCCTAGGGTAAATTTCACAGCAATTGGATGCATCTGTAATCTAGATTAAATTACTGCAGATTTGCTGCTGAGTAACCTACCTCATCTCAGATCATGCCTAACATTCACACCAAAGAAGTTACGGTTTCAGTTACCCATGTTAGCCTGGGTCAGCAAAAAGCAAGAATCTAGTGGCACCTTAAAGACACAGACACACACCAGTATCTGCAACAAACACCACTGTCAACTCTTTCTGCACTTCTATCCTAGGGTACGTCTAGACTACATGCCTCTGTCGCCAGAGGCATATAGATTAGGCTACCAGACATAGGAAAATGAAGCGGCGATTTAAATAATCGCTGCTTCATTTAAATTTACATGGCTGCCGCGCTGAGCCGACAAACAGCTGATTAGCTGTTTGTCGGCTCAGCACGATAGTCTGGACGCGCGGGTGTCAACATCAAAGGTATTTGTCGACCACCCAGGTAAACCTCATCCCAGGAGGCATACCTGGGTGGTCGACGAATACCTTGATGTCGACACCCGCGCGTCCAGACTATCACGCTGAGCCGACAAACAGCTAATCAGCTGTTTGTCGGCTCAGCGCGGCAGCCATGTAAATTTAAATGATGCGGCAATTATTTAAATCGCCGCTTCATTTTCCTATGTCTGGTAGCCTAATCTATATGCCTCTGGCGACAGAGGCATGTAGTCTAGACGTACCCCTAGTGACAGCCTCCTAAAATCTAACCACATCAGCCATATCCATCAAGGCTCATTCACCTTCACATCTACAAATGTGCTACCAATGCCCCTCTGCCATGTACACTGGACAAACTGGATTGTCTCTATGTAATAGAATAAATGGACACAAATCAGAAACCAAGACAGACATCATACCAAGTCAGCGGGAGAACATTTTAAGCTCCCTGTACATACAGTTTGACTTGCTAGTTGCCATTCTTATGCAAAAAAAAAATTAAATTACATTAAATTAAAAAAACACCCTTCAAAAACAGACTGCAAGGAGAAACTGCTGAGCTGGAATTCATATGCAAACTTGACACCATCAGAATGGGTCTGAATATAGATGTGGTAATGAGCGGGACATTGTCAAAGTAATTTTCAGCTTTAGGTTCTCACTTTTAGACACATCCACCCTGATTAAATTAGTTCTGATGTAACTGCGCATTCTCTTTATCTCTACTATCCCTTTCATTTCTTTCCCTTCATTCACTGAAGTGAGTTGTAACTCACAAAAGCTTATGCCATAATAAAATTGTTAGTCTTTAAGGTGCCACCAGACTCCTTGCTGTATTCACATCCAAGGACAGTTTTTAAACCAGCTCCCATGGAACTTTTAATTTAAAGGTAGAACTCGCCACCAATCCTTGAGATGATGGCAGTGGTCTCAGATATTCGGGTAAGTTCTCATAAGAACTACGAAGAGGAGTTTACTACAACTACCAAGTGCAGATTCCAGCATTTGTCACAACACATTTCTCTTCCAACCTTATGAAGGACAGGATGTTACTCCTTAATCCAGGTGTCCTATGGAAGGTTAATCAGATCATGTTTACTGTTTCTCCCCCTTGCCCTCATTGGACACACTCACTATCTCATAACTAAGAGCTGCTGAGCTCAGTACACTGTAAAATGGAAACATAGACTTATAGATTTAAGTCAAATGTCAAGCTTTACCTCCACAATACTGTTCTGTAAACATTTTTTCTACCAATATTGGCATACACAATACACACTAAGATACTGAGGCACAGTGAGTCTTTATTAGCATTAGTTTAAAATAACCTACATAACTTATTCCAGATCTGCTAAATTGAGTAACCCAATTATGCCATGAAAACTATGATACCAATCTATAAATTACTCTGTGTGTGCATGAATTTCAGACAATAACCATACGTAGTATAAGTGGAGATCTTCCCTCTGCCCAATCTTTGAAATATTCCTTTATCTTCATTACATGTATAAAACTAAGGAAGTGAAGCTTAGGTGCATGAGGAACAACCCACTTGAAGCTCAGGAGACTGAGCCCACGGAGGCAAGTGGCTCTTCTCAGCTACAGTTCAAACAAACAAAATTTAACAAGCTCACTCTTTTAAATTATGAAACAACTCTCCAGCTGAGCACAGTCTAATTTTGCCTTGCAAGTTCTGAGCCACCTCAGCATCCACTCCCACAAGTTGTCTTTTTACACTACCCTCTGCTCAGACTAACACAGCTACATTTCTATCTCAGTTTATCAGGCATGTATCAGACATTCTGTACCTTCCACCACCACCCCTGCCAAAACAAAGTGCCAATGCTAATTATCAGACAAAGCTGTACACAGCAAATATGCATTTTTATATTGCTAGTTTTATCAGAATGATCATGCAATCTTAAATGTCTGAGTAATTTTAGACATTGAGCAGTTCCGTTGAGTACAAAGGGCCTAGAAGAAACATATGGGTCTCACCAGCAAAGGAGTGAGAGAAGGGTGCCTTTGCAAGAATATGTCGTGTCTTGGCAGTAAGTCTACCTTCCACAGACAAATACCTGGAATTTTCTCCACACAAATCTCAGTCTGGGAACAGTTATGTAAATTAGATAAACTACAGGGGCCAAGCAATACTGAATTACCCATCTTCATGAAGTAATATTTCTAAAACCCATTTAAATCTCTCCCTCCTAGTGAAGGCAATGACTATTCCCTAGTTCTGCACTCCCATTAATACTTGTTGGCAGAGGATTTCAACATACATTAAAATTTTTAGCAAAAAAATAAGAATTAAGTACCGTAGTCCCGTTATTACTAACAAGTTAGAAGGCAAATTGGCAAATTAATCTAACAATCTCCTAACCCAACTACAAAAGAACAGAAATAAGTAAACACAGCTACTACAAGAAAGGAGTTAAACTTGCAAGGTGTGCAAGACTTAAAAATGCTTAGCAGCAGAAAAGTTAGACTTAAGTCATTTAATAAACTCTAAATCTTCAAATTAGGCATTGAACTTCAATGGTGGCTTTACAATTAGCATTTAGACTGCATTTTGTGAAATGCGTTGGTTGCGTATATCTTCTGACTCCTGCTCTCAGAACAAAGGTAGCCGTGTGGAGGTTACCCAAGTGATTACTTAGGTCAGCGTGAGCACCTGGAAGGAAGCCGCTCACTGACGAGAGCTCAGCGGCAGCCCCAAGGCGGAGTCGCTGCTGTGAGTCACGGGGCAACCGCCCCGAAGGAGCAGTGCTTTAGGCACAGCATTACGCGCTCGGCCACACACGCCCAGGGCCCTCCTCTCGGCTGGCAAGCGGGCGCTGGGGTTGGCGTGCCACAGCTGGCACCGCGACGGGCAGGGCTTCCCCCCGCGCAACACCGCAGGCTCGCGGGGCAGGCAAACCGCCCCCAGGACTCGCCCGGCTCCCAACGCTCCTGCCAACCGCCAGGACGGGAACCCCCCCCGCCCAGCGCGTGACTCCTGCCCCCCGCCGGGCACGTGCCCGCAGCTCCCTCACCAGCTTGGTCTTGTTCCTGCTGTCGTCCTCCGCGGCGCGCCCGCCGCGCTTGGTGCTCGCCCTGCCGGAGCCCGGCGTCTCCTCGCCCGCGCCCCCCGCCTGGCTCTCCATCCTCCCGCCCGACGCGACAGCCCTCGCTGCTGCCCGCGGCTTCCTCAGGGCCCCATAGGCACAGCGCACGCCGCAGGGCAGACGGGCGGCTCCCCGCGGGCAGACTCCCCGCTGCCGCCTCCTCCCACTCCGGCTGCTAGGAGAGCTCGCGGCGCCCTGCTGCGCATGCTCCCGCCCGGCACAGCGGCCTAGCGCGCATGCGGCCCGAGCATGCGCCGTTGGAAAGTGAAGCCGCGGCCAAGCTGCCGCCCTTACTTCGAGAGCGTCCGACGCTTTCTTTCCCTCAAGTCGCGGAGCGGGGGGAGGGGCGGCGAGCAATAGATGCGACGCGGGGAGGGTGGGGCGCGGGGTAGTTCATGGGGAGCCTGCGGGGGGCGCGCAGGGAGCCCCCGGGAGCGCGGCTGGTGGCTGCCCCGGGGACGCCCGGAGAAAGCGAAACGACCGCCCGGGAGCGGCAGCCCCGCTTGGCTGCAAACTCCGCCGCTCCCCGGGCGTGACCAGCCACCGCCGCAGCCAAACACACGGAGCCCGTGAATCCGAGTCTCCGTTCCGGAGCACAGCCTCCGTCGAGGGGCGATTACCCTCCCCAGGAAGCCCCTCGGGCGGGAGCAGCTCCCCTCGGCCAGCATGTGCTCTCCACCCCCCGCTTACTTTTGCTTCAGTTAAACAGCAAAGTCCTCAATAGAAACACTCCACTGAAGTTTGTCCCGCAGTCTAAATATTCACAAATTCTGAATAAACTGACCCCGCACTCTCATGGCTTTGTTGCGTTTTGTTTTGGAATTATACTGTAAACCATGATTTCCTCTCAAGGGTGTGCAATCAAAACATTTACACTAACACTGGAGGAGTTATTAACTCGACTTCAAATGGCAAAACATTTTCCTTTTTTATCAGCTCTGAGAATCATGCTACAAGTATGCAGTTATCTTAGGTTGAAGTAGATTAGTTTTTTAAACTTGAGTTTGAATTCAAGAGTAAAATTCAAAGTACTTTTTTTTTTAAATAGAGCAACTTTTATCTGGTTTCTAAATCTTTTGACTGAAGTTTTCTATCTAACATGCATACAATGCTATTATGCTATTTCCTTTCCCTCCCCCAGTATGCTTTCTTCTTAGTATAGTGGCTGAATTTCATATGAAATATGTTGATATGACCTAGTTACTGGAAAGTGACTAACAGAAATATTCAGCTGATAAGATATCCTGAATGTGTTCCATTCTATTTGAGTTCTAGGTTCATTCTCTACAGTAAACATTTCAACTTTTCAAACTATGGGGATGTCACTCTTCCTCCTATAAAACTGTTTCACAGTGGTTGTCAAACTCCTGCATAGAGCCAAGTGCTGGTTTTAATTATTCTCAGTGTACCTAGGTATAAATTTACTATTCCACATACTTCAATCCTCTCACAGGTATCAATGGGAGACTTACACAAAGTTTTTTAATGTGGCATTTATATTATAGTATATGAACATTTTGATTATGCAAATCCTGGATTTAATTTCACTCGGTATAATATGTTCAACATTAGGATTACTATTATTTCTGCCATTAGTTTTTCCTTTGCCAGCCCTTTTTTATGTTCCTCTCCCTCTTTCCTGTTCATGTCCCATTTTCTCCCCCCTCCACCTGAACACTTCCCCACTTATCATTATACATCCCCAAGTCTCTCTGACCACCAGCCTTCAGTTGTACTTCTTTCCCCTTTCAATCTGCTAACTATTTAGCTAAACATTATGTCATCATGTCCAACGAGACCAATGAGATTACAGGACAAAATTGTGTCCAATGAGATGTCTTGTGTCCAATGAAATTATAGGACAAAATTGCATTGGTTTATAGTGTTGCTGGCAAGATTTCCACAACCATGAAACCTACAACCTCATTCTTAAAACTAGAGTTTCAGATTCTGTACAATTTGCTAACACCATGCTGGCCTAGAAACAGGCCATTTCCAGCTTGAAAGCTGACTAACATCCCGGGGCTACGTCTACACTGTCCCCTTTTCCGGAAGGGGCATGTAAATTTCACTAGTCGTCGTAAGGAAATCCGCGGGGGATTTAAATATCCCCCGCGGCATTTAAATAAAAATGTCCGCCGCTTTTTTCCGGCTTTTAAAAAAGCCGGAAAAGAGCGTCTAGACTGGCCCCGATCCTCCGGAAAAAGTGCCCTTCAAAGTAGGAATAAGAGCCTCCGGAAAAGGGCACTTTTTCCGGAGGATCGGGGCCAGTCTAGACGCTCTTTTCCGGCTTTTTTAAAAGCCGGAAAAAAGCGGCGGACATTTTTATTTAAATGCCGCGGGGGATATTTAAATCCCCCGCGGATTTCCCTACGACGACTAGTGAAATTTACATGCCCCTTCCGGAAAAGGGGCCAGTGTAGACGTAGCCCGGCTGTGTCTACACTGGCATGAATTTCCGGAAATGCTTAAAACAGAATACTATTCTGTTTCAGTTTTTCTGGAAAAGGAGCGTCTACATTGGCAGGCTGCTTTTCCGGAAAAGCCCTTTTTCCGGAAAAGCCTCTGTGGCCAATGTAGATGCGCTTTTCCGGAAAAGACTACTGGGCTGTCTACACTGGCCCTTTTCCGGAACAGTGTTCCAGAGTAAGGACTTATGCCCGAGCGGGAGCAGAATAGTTTTTCCGGAATAGCGGCTGATTTTGTACAGTAGAGCATCGTTGCTTTTCTGGAAATTCAAGGGCCAGTGTAGACAGCTCACAGCTTAATCCGGAAAAGCGGCTGATTTTCCGGAATAAGTGGCCCAGTATAGACACAGCCCCCATGTATAACCTATTTTATATGGGCTATTTCTCCTCAGTTTTAATTTAAGGCTTCTTCTTTATCCCATTTATTCTACACATATCCCCTTTGTATTACATCAAGTAACTTCATCTTTGGTTACTTCAAGGATTTTGTTCTATTTTCAGTTATCAAGGCAAGCTCCATGTACTTTAGATATTCTGTAAAGTAATTTTAAAATTCATTACCAATTTGCAATCAGTGAAAAATAATTTGCAGCAGTCATTTTTAACAATACGCCAACAGCAGCACTTTTCAAGTTAGACTGGACTTGAGCATGAATACAATTTAAACAAGCATTGTCTGCTTCAATTTAATTGAACAGCTCTGTGGCATTATTTTCTTCTCTGTGGTCAGTCAGTCATCCTTTCCTTCCCCACATGCACCATTTTTTCCCCAACTGTTTATCTATATAAGTATGTTTTAACCAAAGGTGATCAGCACCTGGGTAGCTTAGCTCCAGGGCAAGCATTTGCACAGCAAACCCCACCCCCTTTACTATACACACAAGACAGGTCTACACTTGCCCTGAAAGATTGATGCTGCCATGGTCAATCTTCAGGTGTGTAGTATAGACTCGCTAGATTGAACTCAAAGGGCACCCACGTTGGTGCTGGTACTCCAGCTCCTCACGGGGAGTAAAGGAGGCCAACGGGAGTGTTTGCTTCCATCGGCCTCTTGCTGTGCAGATGGCATGAAAACATGATGTAGCATACGTTGACTCCAGCTACATAGTGTATATAGCAAGCTGGAGTGGCGTATCTTACATCAACTTTCCCATATAGAGTATACCAGGCCTCAGTGCTTCTGAACTGATTTGGGTGTGTCTGTGGGCACATCCCAAGATTCTTTGTTGAGATAATCTAAGATACCTTCCCATCCATAATGTCAATTGTGGAAGAACCTAGCTGTTCTTTTGGAGGTGGAGGGCGTAGAATTATTAAGCCTATTTAAGGGCTACTGCTAAAGAAGTTTTGCCTGCATCCTGACTGAAAATTGGGTGAATTGTATTCAGAGTTCAATCAGAGCTCAGCCTCTAAGCTATGCCCTCAACCAGCCATCTATCTTAATCCAGATTTAAAGCACCTCCAACCCCTGATCAGAGGATTTTCTCTGTGCATGGTAGGTCATTTGGGCTAAAGCCCTGGATAACTGCGCAGTGAAGACATGCCCTATATTTTTAGTAGTAAGGTGCCCAAAACTTAACACAAAAACATCAAATGTAGTCACCCAAAGTCCAATTTAGAGAGTTTACTTCCTAGCTGTCCTAGTCTTAAATTCCTATGTGCAGATCTTAATGCTCCTGAAGTATTCTGTAGAGCATTTTATTTATCAAACACAATTTCAAGTAGTCTAGAACTTCATTTTGCCACACAGAGACTTTGTATTTGCCACAGAACAAGTCCTGTGGTATTTTTGAAGCCTTCTCTTACCCAACTGTCCTTCTATCTATGGCAGTAGTTCACAACCTGTGGCTTATGGACCACTGGTGGTTCACAACAGTACTGCAGGGGATCCATGGAAAATTTAAGAGTGAGGATTGGGCCCACGTTGTGGGCTCAATCCTTTATTTTCTTTTTCTTTTTTTCTTCTCCTGACCAAGTGCCCCATGCCCTGCCAAGGGCAGAGTACCAGGGCAGAAGCTGCCTTCTAGGGCAGAATTTCAGGAGGGTAGAGGGGCAGCAGCTGTGCACTCCAAGATGCAGCTTGCTTTTCATCCTGTTCCCCAGATGTTAAGGGAGTGAGGGGAAAGTGCCTGCATTCCATGCATGCCTTTCACACACTAGGCAGGTGTGAGAGGCATGCACAAAATGCAAGCACTTTCTCCTCACTTCCTTAGTGTCTGAGGAATGGGATGAAAGGCAAGCTGTTTTCCGGAGCACATGGCTGCTTCCCCTCCCTACCTTCCTAAAATTCTGCCCTTGTGCCATATCTTCCGTGGATGGGCAGAAGATGGAAGAGTCGGGACCTGAGGAAGCAGCGTGGGCCGAGGGATATGCTGGCCACCACTTACTGCCGCTCCCCATGCCCCAGAACGGCAAAAGACAGGGACTGGGAGCTGATAGGCTCCAAGCCTGCAGACCTCCACGTGGCTAAAATGGAGGTGGTTTGCCCTGTTGGGCTGGGAAGTGACCCTGGGACGTGCTGCAGACTCTGCTCTTCTCTGCTGGGACATCTGTTTGCTTGTAGAGTCTGAGTTTTTTTTATTGCAGGCACTGAGCCTCTCAGCTCCCATTGGCTGTGAACAGTGAACAGCAGCCAATAGGAGCTGAGAAGCTCTGTGCCCTGTAGTCTGCATGTCCTTCAGCCCATGATGAAGCTGACAAGCTGCGACTGTCCTCTGGAGTTGGCTTATAAATGGGTCAGTAACTTTTTACCATTTTTTCTCTTTTTTGAAACAATTATGTTACGTGAATACATCACCCCACTCTAACTGTTCAAAAGCTATTACAGTGGCAGGAAAGATTTCGCTGGGCTAGCAAAAATGGATCAGTGGCTCAAGACAGGGACGCTGAAAAGCAAAGGTCTGGGAGACCACTGTCTCATCACATCAAGTTCCACTTCAAAACAAAGTAAGCAGAAAACGTGAGAATATGGCGATGTATACTGGGAGTTGGGGTTTACATGGACTGGCAATGAATCTGAACCACATGCATTATGCTTACTCTGTAAGGAGGTGCTGTCAAATGAGAGCTTAAAACCAGCTCATCTTCAATGTCACATTGAAACAAAACATGGTGAATATGTTTCTAAGCCAATTGAATTTTTTGAGAACAAACTCAAAGAATGTAAGGAAAGTAAGAAATTAATTGAGCACAAAGCCACAGGCAGTGACAATGCTAAGGCAATGGAAGCCTTTTAGCAGGTGGCTCAACTCGTAGCCAGGACAGGAAAGGCACACACCATTGGAGAGGAACTGATATTACCCGCAGCAAAGGAGATGGTCCATGCAGAGCTTGGAGACAAGGCTGGCAAACCATCAGAGTGGGTTAATTTCTCTCTCAAATATCACCTTTTGGTGCTGAATTGACTAAACAGCTCAGAATGTTAAGGAACAACTCGCTGAGAGGGTGTGGAAAAGTCCCTTCTATTCTTTGCAAATTGATGAGTCAATGGATATCGCAAACCATTCAAATCTCCTGTCAGTCATCAGATATTAATACAACAGAGAGGTCCAAGAAGACTTTCCCTTTTGCAAATTTTTGCCCACCTGCCCAATTGGAGAGGCTATTGTTGATGTGTTGAGCAATTTCATGAGGAAGCATGATATTGACTGGTCAAGATGTGTGGGGTTCAGTACTAATGGGGCTTGTGGAATGACCGGCCAGTACACCACAGTAGTCTCTAGAATTAAAGCAGTGACACTGTTAGCTATATTCATTCACTGCAGCATTCAGAGGGAAACGCTAGCTGTTAAAAAAATGCCTTCTGACCTAAGGACGGTTTTGGACAACTTGGTGAAGATTGTCACTTTTATCAAGACCTGTCCACTGAATTGAAGACTATTGGTTGCTTTATGAGATGAGATGAGATGAGATATCATAGCCAACATCTTCACATGTAAGTTCTCTGGCTTTCAAGAGGAAAGGTTCTCTTGCGCCCGTTTGGATCACATGATGAAGTGAGAATTTTTTTTGCTAGACCATCATTTTGAGCTTTTTCATCACTTCTTTGAGTTTCCTTGGCTAGCTAAGTCGGCTTACTTAGCTGATTCAGCTACCTAAATGGGCTTAATCAAAGTCTACAGGGAAAAGCTGTGACCATTTTTCACGTCCATGACAAAATTGATGCTATGATCAAGAAATAGGGCCTGTGACTTCATCAGTCCAACTATGATTCTTTCCCACATCTGTCCAATTTTTTGGCTCTCTCAGATATGCAACTCTCAGATAATGTAAAATGTGAAATCAGAGAGCACAAGCAAAACCTCCAAGTACAGCTGCAGGAGTACTTTCCTGTTACCAACACGAACAACGACTGGATCAGAAACCCATTTGTGGACCTTGCTACCGACAAACACATGTTTGACATCCCAAGAAGAAGACAGTCTTGCTGAACTATCATGTGACAACTAATTGAAGTTTGTCTTCAAACAAAAGCCCCTGACTGACTTTTGGCTACAAGTTGTTACCGAGTATCCAAAATACCTGATGCCTTTTCCAACAACTTATGTTTGTAAGACTGCATTTTCTACACTAGTTGTATTAAAATCCAAGCGCTGGAGCCGACTGATTGTAGACTAAGATCTAAGGCTGAGACTGTCGTCAATCCAACCAGACATCCGCGTTGTCATCTGCTCTATAGCTCCAGCCACCTCATTAAGTGTCCACAGTGAAATGTAACAACTTTGAAGCATTATGATTTTGTATGTATGAATATGAGAATGTTGAATCTTGCACAGATACCACATTGCATATCTAAGTTTCTGTCTTTATGTTCGTTCGTATTTCAGATTGACACCAGGAATGTTACACAATGTGTGGAGGGAAATTGAGGATTGATGTGACATCTATGCTACGAATAGTGCACATGTCGAATGTGTACCCTAATAATGTGTACCCCTATGCAAAATGTAACTTAAGTTGATTACTTATGAGTTATGTACATATTCTTCTGTTCGCATACACATTTCAAATGAGTAACAAGCAATGGAATGTTCGAAAACTGTATAGTTTGGGGTGCGGTCTGTTAAATGTTAATAGATTGTAAAGGGGTCCGTATGAAAAGGTTGGGAACCACTGCCTGTGGTATACAGCAGCAGAGAAGGGATTGATTGAAACCACTGAACATAGGGAGGTTCATAAAAGCCCTATGAGTAAGGTACATTTGGGATTTCGGGTCAGCTAATTAACGTTTCAAGATTAAACTAGATGGGTTTATGAAGGGGATGGTTTGATGAGATAACATGATCTTGGTAACTAATTGACCATTCATTATCAGTGGAAATAGGTCAATGGAGGGATGATAGGAGTTACTATAGAGAACTTTCTGGGTGTCTGGCTGATGAGTCTTGCCCACATGCTCAGGGTTTAGCTGATCGCCATATTTAGGGTCAGGAAGGAATTTTCCTCCAGGGTAGATTGGCAGAGGCCCTGGAGGTTTTTTGCCTTCCTCTATAGCATGGGGTACAGATCACAGCTAGAGGATTCTCTGCATCTTGGGGTCTTCAAAGTATTTGAAGGCTTCAATATCTGAGATATAGGTGAGAGGCTTATTCTGGGAGGGGTGGGTGAGATTCTGTGGCCTGCACTGTGCAGGGGGTCAGACTAGATGATCATAATGGTTCCTTCTGACCTTAAAGTCTATGAGTCTATGAGTTTTAATGAAGTGAAATATCAGTTTACTTTCAGAATAGTTTGTTTATATTTAAAAAAACTGAATTAAGCTTAAAGACACTGAACATTTAAAATTTCTTTTTAAAATGCCTGTCACTAAAATATTCTTTATGATAAAAGTAAAGCTCATCTGTGTGAGAGACAGAACTTTGAGGGCTGGTGTAAGACTGGAATGAACTCCCCCAAGAGCAAAGGAGGATCACAGACCTCAAGCTTTCACTCCAAGTGCAAAGTGTGTACTATGCGAAATTGTTCTTAAATAACTGATATTTTGATTTAGCGGGAGAAATTGACAAATTCTATCTCACCTCTAACAAAAAAAAAAGGAATAGAGAAATTTGTTTGGTTTCATTCAATCTTCAGCAAAAAAAGTCAATTTTTTTCATTCCCAACCCCATTTTTAGACATTATTCTTTTTAAAATTTAGCTAAATCTCAAAATACATTTTGAAACAAAAAGTTGAGATATTTAGTTTCAAAATGGCCAAAACAAACCATTTGACATATTTGGATTGTTTCACCTTTTTTTGAATGAAATGACTTGCCAAATTCTGACCCAAATTTTTTTTTCTATTCAAGTCAAAGAACTGAATTTGGAATAGTCGTACCACATGTACCAGACATCTTTTGTAGGATAAAACTTCTTAACATGCCCGGAGTGACATTTTTATAGTGGTATGGATGCATGCAGGCAGGCAGAATGTTAGGCTAAACAAAAACTTATGTGCCCAAATTATATAAGCACGTGCACAATCCCATCTTTAAGTTGCCAAGCTGCTTTGCTGCCTGCTGGTTATGTCTTTTTGAAAACAGACGGGGCCATATGGTAAGTGGGAGGGGTGGGTGACAGTGGCTGTGAGCAAGGAGGTTTAAGTGCCTCATTTGAAGGGTCTGACATGAAAGCAAGTTGGAGACAGAGAATTGATGTTTTCTGAATGTGTTAAGATCTGTGTTAAAGGTCACAACACCCTTTTTGATAATATTTTTAGTTGTGCTCTAGAAAGTCAGCTTTCATGAAAAAAAAATTGTCAGTCTCTATCATTAAATGTTGAAGTCTGCAGAAAATCTTAAACAAAACCTGAATGAGCTTCATCTTGTAGCACTTTCCTACCTTCTGGGACTTCCCATTTATTTCTTCACAAGAAAACATTTTTTCCTAATGCTCTGCTTAAATCACTAAACAATGCTCCCTCCCATTTTGCTTTTAAAGTATCCATTGTTTACAGTCCTCTTCTATGCACATTATAATCTTAAGAATGATTGTGACTATCACATTTTTTAGAACCAAGTGAAAATATAAAAGTTTGATGGAAAGATATCGTTAGAATACTTTTGAAGTTTCTTTTTTAATCACAGTGATTCTCATTACGGGTTGAATGTTTGTGATACAATTAAGGTATGTACACTTTTATCTAGTTCAGGTTTCTGTCTCTTTTTTTCTTCCCAGAGCTTTAGTCCCCTTTCACAATGTCCCCAGATAGGTTATTGCCATTTACTATTCCCATCTTCCAAATGCTTCTGTGGTTCCAGACTAATGAGAGTCTTCATATTATCAAACAAGATCCTATCTGTTTCCTAACAGCATGGTTCCAGTGGTGCTGGAATATTACACTTACTAGTACTTCTAAAGAGATCTTTATATTGAGCCTAAGCACCTTCATTGACCATTCTAGTTACTGCAATCTCTAATTTTTAAAAATAATTTCATAGCATTGAAAACCACATTACTAAAACACAGCAGGGGATAACATTTCTACTGGCGGTTTCTAATGTAAACTCAGTCACAAATTTATGTATCTAAAGTATTTTGACTATTAAGTGAAAGAAAATTACTAACATTTGCTGTCCAAACAATTTTTATTGGGTCCATTATATGGTCCAGGACAGAAATCAGAGGGTTTATGACATAACAAGCACATGTCAGTCTCTCAATACTAAGTATTTTTCATGGGCTAGTGGTTATTTAATGTAAGATATTGAGAGAAGAGGCCTGTTTAAAATGGCTGCCCACAGGCAGTAGGTGTAAGAGGCGGAAAAAGACATTGCCTTTCTAAACTACCAGGTATGGCCCCACCCTCACTCTGCTTCCTGCTTCAGTGTGACTCCCAGGCTGCCCCTGGGCTTCAGCTGCGCTGAGGCTGGGAACATTGGCGATGTCTGCCTTCTCTGTGTTCTGGGGCTGGGGAGGGTGGGACTGTGCACCGTGCTGGGACCATTCTTCCCATTCTACTGGGAGGCTCATACAGATGGAAGCCTTGTGTGGAAGAAGTGGGGTTGCGGGGGTGGGGGGAGTTGCTTTCTCATCCCTAAGTTCTCTCACCATCCATGCGGCTGTCTAAGGCAAGATCTCTGAAAGGGTATCCTCTTTCAACCCCTGAAAACCACTTCATGTCTCTCCAGTAAACAAAGCACCAGATACCAGAAGGTATACAGTAGACTTGCGATAATCCGGCACCCTTGGGACTCAGAGGGTGCCTGATTATCGGATATGCCGGAGTATCGGGAGGTACTCTGGTGGGGTGCTGTAACGGGTCTCCTGGGACCCGCACTGCATGGGGAGGTTGGTGGGGAACAGCCCGGGGAGAGCTGAACCCTCTGCTGTGTTGTGGGGAGGGGGTGGAAGCTGTATGCAGCCAGCTGGCAAGCCGCCTGGTGGAGAGGGTGTGAGAGGCAGACAGCTGTTTAAGGCGAGCGGGGGTCGGCAGGGAATGTTGCCTCTCTCTTGCCCCCACTCCGCCGCTTCCGCTTACAAGCCGGCTGCGCGGGTCTTCTACCGCCTCCCGGCAACAAGGCAGCGGGTTTGCCCCTTGCTGTGCCCCCCCCACCCGCCAGCGTGCGTTAAACAGCTGCCTGCCTCTTGCCCCCTCTCTGCTGCCTCCTCTGGGCAGCTCCAATTGTCCAGCTGGCCAGAACACTTCTGGGTTCCAGTTGGTGCCGGATTATCAGGAGTGCCGGACCACTGGAGTTTTACTGTACAGGAAGTCCCCGGGTTACGTACAAGATAGGGACTGTAGGTTTGTTCTTAAGTTGAATCTGTATGTAAGTCGGAACTGGCGTCCAGATTCAGCCGCTGCTGAAACTGACCGCCAGTTCTGACTTACGTACAGATTCAACTTAAGAACCCCAAGTCAGCTGCTGCTGAAACTGATCAGCAGCTGATTCCAGGAAGCCCGGGGCAGAGCAACTGTGCCTCGGGCTTCCTGTAGTCAGCGCTGGTCAGTTTCAGCAACGGCTGACTTGGGGACGTCTGGGGCAGAGCAGCTGGGGTGCTGCTGGGTTGCTCCAGTAGCACCGCTCCTCGGCGCTACTGGACCAACCCAGCAGCACCCCAGCTGCTCTGCCCCAGGAGTCCTGATTCAGCCGCTGCTGAAACTGACCAGCAGCTGCTGAAACTGACCAGCAGCGGCTGAATCAGGACGCCTGGGGCAGAGCAGCTGGGGTGCTGCCGGGTTGGTCCAGTAGTGCCCAGAGCGGCGCTGCGGGACCAACCGGCAGCGCCCCAGCTGCTCTGCCCCACAAGAAAAGCCTGGTCTGCTGGGGGGGGGGCACACTAGCTGCGCCCCCCCCAGCAGACCAGGGACACAAGGAGCAAAGCGGCAGCTGGGGGTGCCTCGCCTCTGAGGCTTTGCTCTGGCGCGGGACCGCTTTGCTCCCGGTGCCCGTGGTTTGCTGGAGACGGTCCCCAGCAGACCAGGGGCACCGCGAGCAAACCCGCAGCCGCGGCGGGTTCCCGCGCTTCTGAGGCTTTGCCAGAGTAAAGCCTCAGAAGCGGGGGACTCCGCTGCTGCTGCGGCTTTGCTCCCGATGCCCCTGGTCTGCTGGAGACGGTCCCCAGCAGACCAGGGGCACCGGGAGCAGCTTTTCTCACCCCGGAGGTCGAGGTGGCTGACCGCTGCCTGTGAGCTCCGGGGCAAGAAAGCCCCGTTCGTATGTGCGGATCCGACGTTAGTCGGATCCGCGTAAGTCGGGGACTGCCTGTACAGCCTAAAAAAAAATCTGACATTTGAAAATGTTTCCAAGTAGAATGCTTCAGACTTGTAGCATGAGGAATCCTCCATCAGCTGGTGAAGGCATGGATCCCTAAGCTAGTAATGCTAACATGTCTGAAGAAATTCAGCTGATCACTTAGTCAGATGGCTACTCTACATTTGATGCTTTGAGGAATAATATGTTCTGTAAGTTTGTATTAGTACAAGAGGAAGTTACTAACTTGAAGGATGGAATCTGACTTGGAAGTTGGATTGGGTGAAACAGAGAAAGTTGCTGTGCTGCACAGCACTGCGAGAGAAAGAGAACACATTACATTTAACTTAACTAACATGAAACATCATATCAAGTCTGCCAACAATATATAACCTTTGCTTTTTCATCCGCAGACTATTCTGCATTAGTACAATAGCCCTGTACCACAGAGAGCAGACTGCAACTATAACTGTGTTCATCCAGCCCCCTTTCCTCAAGCTCTCTTGTTCTCCCTAACCCAACAACATCACTACAAAGAGACCCTGGCTCTTCTTTTGCACCCAAGTTTTTCTATACAATTCAGGAAAAAAAATCACACTTTCAAGGTTGGAGAAAAGGGTGCTGAAAAAGTGGGCATTTCTACTAGGGATGAATGAATGTTGTGGTGTATTTTCTGTGGTATGTAATGACTGTACAAGCAGTGAGGTATCTCAATGGAAGACTAGGAGATATGTATTTACCATTTCCTTGCTTTTATTGGTTTTAGCTACACTAAGTATTAGCCAACCTGAAATGACACAAAGAAACATTGCTGTATGAAATTTGATTCCAATCCTAGAAGCTTTAACCAGTGTTGTTCGGGTCCTTAACTCAATTAATTTTTGTTTTTTGGAAAATAAAACGAGACTGTACAGGCTTAATTTAAACCATTGCTATGGGGAGGAGTTGGGAATGAGTGGTTCAGTATGTAGGCTGCCCTGGGGAGAGAGGACTTGAGGCCAGGTGAGAAGCCATCGTGGTCTCTACAGTTCCAACAGGCACAGCTGGGGGAAGGGTGCATGTCTCCTGACAAGGGCAGGTCCAGGTCCATCTGTTCCCTGTGTTCCCCAGCAAGAGTGTGGAATGCATCAACCTGTGCACTTTCCCCTTACTCTGTGACAGCAACATCTCTGAGCAAATCGGGGGAAAATTTCATCCCTCCCTCCATGTCCTTCCTAAAAGGTGCTGGGGAGGGGGCGGGGCGTGTAGAAACTTGGGTTTGGGGTATTCCTGGATGTGGGGAAGTGTGCTCCCAACCTGCTCCTTTTACCTCCCTAGTTATTCTGTCTCTTTTCTTCATGGTTTATCAGAAGCAGTCCCATTCCAGGCACATCCCATGTTCCTGACACAGCCAAACCCTTACCTTGCTTTAACGCAGTGTTTCTCAAAGTGGTCTGTGAAATCACTTTGAGAAACATGTTAACTGACCACACCAGTTTGCTTACTTACTGGTGCCGCGGCCATGGAGCCTCGCGCCTCTTATTGGCTTTGTTTCTCTGATTGCAGCTACAGGAAGCAGCAGCCCTGCCCACACCGCTTCACGCAGCTCCCCTTGGCTGCAAACAGTGAAACAGATCCAATAGGAGCAGTGATGCTCAGTGGCCACAGCGCCGGTATGTAAACAAACTGGCACAGCTGGTTAACAAGCTTCTCAAAGTAGTTCTGTGGACCTCTTTGAGAAACATTGCTTAAAGGTATGATAAGAGGAAGCTATATTCTGAATTTGGTTGTCCTAGCTCTTACCGTTTAGAAGCTCTAGAACAGACAGACGAGGTCTCTCAAATATACAGATTTGATAAAATGACCCAACTTTCAAAAAATTACATTTTAACAAGTGTTTATTATTAAGTTGATTAAATTGGGTAATTATAATGAAACCAGAATTAGTTCAGTGTTAAGGCAGTCCCCAGAAACATGATGATCTGGATGGCATAAGAAGGTTCTTTCCACACAATAGTAATACTTTGTCCAATAGAAAAGTGTGATAGTTATAAATTGAATGATCTCCCTCTAAATGAAGTGACAAGCTACTTTTCTTAGGATTAATATTTTATTTCTGATAACTGTGTGTTAATGATTTGTAAACTCCTGAAGACTTTCTAATTAACAGTTATAAAAATAAAACAATGTTGGCTTTTAGTCATACAGAGCCAATAAATTCACTGAACACATAAGTGCTCCTGGTAATTTCTTAAAGGGAAGAAGGAAAAATTGAAAGCAGCTTTCTTATAGCCAACTCACGGGGCTTCATTTTCTATAGTCATAACTACTGTTTTGCTTTTAGTCAGAGATGAAGTGACTGGGGAGCAGGTATAACACTGAGGGTGCGTCTACACAGAAGGACTTAACTCGAAATAAGCTTCTCAAATTGAGCTATGTCAATTGTGTAGCTTATTTTGAAATTGAAATTGGGAGCATCTACATAGCACTTATTTTGAAATAGAGCACTCTTCCTCTGACTTCCGTTACTCCTCATACAATGAGGGTTACGGGAGTTGGAGTAAGAAGTCCTCCAGCTTGACAGTATTTTGACATTCTTTAGAAATAGCTGCCTGCTGTATATACATGTACTAATAATTAGTGTTATTTTGAAATAACATTGCTGTATAGACAAACCCTCAGTGATTAGGCACTCAGCTGGTCAGTTTTGAGCTAAAATGGTAAAACCGTTGAGTCACTGATTGAATTTCCTCCTTATACTTTACTGCTAGAGGAAGCTGACAAACAACAACCTATTGTATACAAATGTTTGCATACTGCAGGTGGGGATGGAATAAGAAGTCCTATGTCTAGGCATAACAAACCTCTAAGGGTCTGAAATAGGGCAAAGAATAATATTCCTAAAGAGTATATTTAGAAGAAAATACCAGCCCGTGTTGGGTTACTTCCTCTATTAAGGAACAGTTGTAAATCAAGGAAGTCTATGTTCATTCTAGTGGGAGTCTTAATTCCAGAACAGTGTAATTTAAGTATGAAGTTACTTATCTGGTGTTTGGAAATCAGGACTTGATACAGATATTTAATATGTCTCTGTTAGTCCCTCCAGTTAATTGCTTTTCTTGCTGCAAGCAATTTCTACCTTCTTGACATAATCAAGATTAATTGTGCAACCTGGGAAGATGAACCCTTGTTCCGGCAACTACCATTTTTTGGATAATGATTGAATTTTAGATAATGACAGAACTTCTTCTCCCCTTCCCACACTCCCCAATATTTCCTCTGCATATTTGCAAAGGAAGAAAAAATTGACAAGAGGCTATCACTAGTATGTCAATATTTGTGAGCCATTCAGCTTTTCTAAAAATTGATAATATTATGAGAAGATTTTTGGTAAAGGGATAGAAAAGACTCGAAGGAAATGTATTGATTTTTTGTTTGTTTCTAAAAAAAACATTTTCAACTTGTTTTTCTTTTTACAAAGGATTTTTTGTTGCTAATTTCACATACAGTTTGACTCCAGAATTACACTGTTTACATTCAAGTTTTCCAATCACACAAAAATACCACAAACTACCAACTAGATTTTTCTTTGACTACATGAGTGACCAACAGTGGGATGTCACGGTACACAAATAATGCAGAATTGAAATTCAACCATTTGCTAAAATTTAGCTACATTAATAAAAACAGAAAAACAGATTTAACTTCAAATTATTTTCCAAATAGATTTCTTACTTCAATATTTCTAAGCCTATATATTCTCTTTAATGCAAAAAACCTTAAAGACTTGATTTTATTTGCTGCAACTGAATGGCCTTCCCTGCAGATTTGGTCCTATGGCAGAAGCTGTGAATTCAAAACTTAATGGATGGACCCTTAATTCTTTCTTGACCTAACCTGGTGTGGTTTATCCATCCCTAATTATGAGCGATTAAACTTTCAGAAAATCAGATCATGAATGAATATTTTATTTTATTTTATTTTATGCATGCAAATGTGATTACAGGGTTATCATCTTTTTCCACTCTAGCTCAACTGAGGAAGTATGAATGCAATACAATCACTAGGCATAGTTTTCATGGACAATCTAACTTAGATATTCCCAAGATACTAAAAAGGGATAGACAAAATAATTTACAAGTTTTACTATAGAAAGTATCTTCAAGATTATTAACATATCTCACATTAGATATTTTATATCTCATGCCCTGCATAAATATGCAGCTAAATTTTTGTTTGCACCACATACCAACTTTGCAGAAGCCTTTATCTGTTGTTGTACTACCTGATAGTGACTTTGGTTCTATTAATATTTATTATGCAATACTTGGGCACAGAAGGGATTGCTGCAATGCCCTTGGTAAACAATTTTATTGCTTTACCTTCTAGTTTTCCACTTAATGGTCCTCTTTTCACTGATATTATTATTCAGGGTGTAGGTTAATACTGTATGCTAATTGCGAGCAACACTGTTTTACAAGACATGATCACCTTTTCTGTATATGGGACAGCAATGCCTCCTAGTTTGCAATACACATGTTTTGTTTTAATAAGATAACATTTTCTACTGGAGTTGATCTAATCATTTTTCATTATATACATGGGTAGAGAGAATGTCATAACTAAACACTTTTTTCTCAAGTGTAGTACTATGTTTTTTTACATCATTAGATACACACACAGATACTATGTTGTATCACATATTCTATTTTTTAGGTTTTATCTTAGTGGTCTCACATATCTTTACTGACTTAGAGCCAAATCCCAATAGCTAGACACTGAAAAAAGTGAGCAACTTCCAAGATTTGGCTTTTATAGTTTTACCTTTTTTAAATGATGCCTTCTTTAAGGTTTGGATTTTTTCAAAACCTATGTATGGGTTGAAACTCTCTCAACTGGGATTCTCTGGTCTGGCAACATTCATGGTCCAGCAGGTCAACAGTCAGGAACCCTGCAGTGCTGGCAGGTCAGTGGGCTGACCACAGGTAGCTGACGGCGGGGCCAGCGCATGGCAGTGGGACTGCCCAGTGGGTTTGGGAGACCCAGCATCTGGCTACCTAGCAGGGCTGGGAGTCCCAGTGTAGTGAGCATGGCTATCTGGAGCCCCAGTACACAGAGCTGCGTGGAGCCCAAGCCTAGCGCTGGGCTACGCGGTGGAGCCTCAGCTGCGATGGCTGCTGCACGGGAAGGCAGAACAGTAGGATCAGCAGGAGGTGGGGAACTGGCTGGGAGGCCAGAGGCTGGGTAAGTGGGGCCAGTGACATCCTCTGGTCCAGCAAAATCCCTCATCCAGCACCAGTCAGGTCCCGAGGGTGCCGGACCAGGGAGGTCCAACCTGTACTAAAGTAAAGATGAATATCTGTCTGCAAAACAGAAGATATCCTAAGTCTGAACATTAATTTCATAGGTCATGTTTTCCAAAAGAAAACTATTTCCCTTCATTTCTGTGAATGGTAACAGAGGGTACGTCTACACTGCATCCCTAGTTCGAACTAGGGATGCAAATGGAGACAACCGAAGTAGTTAATGAAGCGGGGATTTAAATATCCCGCGCTCCATTAACATGATCTCGCCGGCGCGCTAGTTCGAATCACAGCTGATTCGAACCAGGAAGTGCGCGCCGGGACACGTTAGTTTGGACTAAAGCCCTTAGTCCGAACTAATGTTACTCCTCAAAAAATGAGGAGTAACATTTTTTTTTGAGGAGTAACATTAGTTCGGACTAAGGGCTTTAGTCCGAACTAACGCGTCCCGGCGCGCACTTCCTGGTTCGAATCAGCTGTGATTCGAACTAGCGCGCCGGCGAGATCATGTTAATGGAGCGCGGGATATTTAAATCCCCGCATCATTAACTACTTCGGTTGTCTCCATTTGCATCCCTAGTTCGAACTAGGGATGCAGTGTAGACGTACCCAGAAAGAGTGGGATGTTTCTGCACCATGCATCATTTTCTATATCTCCACAGTGGTGATGCAGTTCTTCCCCATTTCCAGCAAACATGTTGGGGACCCATAAGCAAATCTAACCGCATCTATGCTTCAGTTACTCCATCTGCAGAAGGAGAAATATTGTTTACCATCTCTTAAGGGAGTGATGAGACCTCAAAGTAAGAGTTGTACAATATTGAAAATCATCACTCATTAAATGGACTAGCTTTGAAAATGGCAACTCAGCTTTCAGCTGAAGGCATTCTGGTGGGGATGAATGAATGAAAGAAGAACCCTTTTATGCAAACATAACATTTAAAATTCCAGTGTGATGTGAAGTGCTTATAGCTGCCATCAAGTGAGTCTTTGATCTATAGATAAAGGGATGACTGTTTAAAGCTAATAGAAGTGTTAAGCATCCTTCCTTCTGAAGTTATTTTAATTGGTGTAAGGGCTCACTGGTCTATGAACTTATATCTATGGGTTGTTAGGTAGGTGTCATACTCTGGTTGCTACCAGGCAGCTCAATTTTCTTTCATCCTCACTAGAAAGAGTAATTAAACACCTTTGTGGAAAGGAGGCTGCTGGCACTTGGCAAAGTCTGAAGAACCCAAGCTGCTTGGTTAGCAGCTATTTCCCTGACTGCAAAGGCAGTCTGAGTTTTGGGCTGGAGTGTCTGTATGTGCTAGAAGAGAAAACCTGGAAAAGAGTAGCAAACAGTTGGAGAAATAGTCATGAAGATGACCCAGAGTGGGAGCAAATAAACAAAAACTCCTTGGGGCCTACAACTGATTGCATTGCCCACATCAGCTCCTGAAAAGAAATTGCCCCCTGTTGCTTACTTCTGTAATGTGCAGGGAAACAGGGGGTGGGGGTTGGTACCATTTTGTAAATAGACAGGATTGCATGCAAGAATACACTTGACTCATTCAACCACTTTTCCCATCATGAAAAATCATGCATATTCCCCAAAATTAGTCAACTGTTCATGTCAAATAGCCAACTACCATTTGGAAATGGGCCTTAAACAGTTTGGAGTTAGTCTTTAAAGTGCTACATAGTCCTGTATTTTGTTTAAACAGTTTGGCTGTGTCTACACTGGCCCCTTTTCCGAAAGGGGCATGCTAATTTTAAACTTCGTAATAGGGAAATCCGCGGGGGATTTAAATATCCCCCGCGGGATTTAAATAAAGATGTCCGCCTTCAGGTAGGAATAAGAGATCCTCCGGAAAAGGGCTTTATTCCGGAGGATCGGGCCAGTCTAGACGCTCTTTTCCGGCTTTTCTACAAGCTGGAAAAAAGCGGTGGACATCTTTATTTAAATCCCGCAGGGGATATTTAAATCCCCCGCGGATTTCCCTATTACGAAGTTTAAAATTAGCATGCCCCTTTCGGAAAAGGGGCCAGTGTCGACACAGCCTTTAAGAAATGTTTTAAAAGCCCAATTTCTTGGAATGGAAGAAGTGTGTTTGTACCCTAACATTTTGAACAAATTCACAAAAAAAAAGAATAAAAAATCTCCTTTGGCTAGAGACTACACTTGGAAATATCACACAGAAAGGGGAAATTTTACGTAAGTTATAAGAATGAGTCTTTAGTGGAAAGGCATGCAACTTTTACAAAACAGTCACGAGTCACATCCAGATAGCCTGTTTTTGCTTCTTGGTCCTGTCAGACTAATCCAGCAAGAAGAAAAACTTAGTTAGCACGTCAGAAAAGAGGGAGTCACTTAACAATTATAGAAGTCACTTTCAATCCTTTCCTGTTTCATTATGTCTATAACTGGTTTTATTGCCTTCAGGCGTCTATTTTCCCAAAGACTTTCACACGGAGTCTTTAGGATTCATGACAGAAAGTCAGATCTGGCAAGTGACATGACAAAGAAAGCTGGTTTACAAAGACAGGAAATAAATTGAAAGCTGCTTTTGATTAAAAAGTAAAAAAACCCTCAAGAAATGTTAATGCTCTAGATTGAATTTTGAAAACAGATTGAGATTTATTACAGAAGATAATCTAGTGAACAAATGTCTACCAAGGAGCTAAGTGCCTTTAGCTGGCATCTTTTTGCCACATTAGTTGCATGGAACTGAAGGTAAAAATCCTTAATATTCAAAAAGACTAAAACCAAGGCAAGGTCCCAGTTAGTTACACAACATCTCTCATGGGATATTGTCATCTACCAGAGACATATAGGAGAGGAGGTTTGACAAAACTAACGAAAGCTCCAAAATATGACAACACCTCTGCAAGGACAATATTTCCTCCTAGGCACAATATAGTCTTACATTTACTTTTGGAAGAGAACTGAAGATCCCAAGAAGATAAGAGATTCAGTTCTCAAAGGCGATCAATTTCATAAGACACTTTGGAATCCAAGACAGTGAAAATAGATTTTTGTTTTTACATGCCCAATTAAGAAAAAAAAAGTAGCTTCAGCAGCTGTTCTCCTTTTTGGGGGTGATGGGGAGATGTAGCTATAGATACTAGTTTCAAAGATAGAAGTCACACAGAGAGCTATCCTTTCCCTTTCTGTTGCATTGATAGCTGGAATGCTAACGTGCATGCTGTCCTTCAAGGGCAAGCCTGGGTCCAGGCTTTGTTCTGTGTTTTGGCTCTTTAAGAACATGACAGTCTTATAATAGCAAGATTGCAGAAGAATTGCTTGTAGGTCATGTGACTGAGGCTGCGGGTCAATGCAAAGGGATAATAAAGAAGTTGCTTATGGTTCAGATAAGAACTAGAGAAAGAGTAGAAAATATTGACTATGTTTTTCTGCAAAGGTCCAAGAGAGACAATAAAATGGTAGAGAAAATTATGTTAAGTAGGGGCTTATATTTACATTAATAAACCAGAGAAAGCATAGTTGTCAAGCTCCCCTTGGATACTCACCAGGCTCCTGTATTTGGATTCCAACACTGAACCAATATGCCCTAAGCCTCCCTTGTTCTGAGTAGACTAGAGTACTCTCTTTCTTTAGCCACTCTGGCATGTTCCCTGGGCACGGACAACCTATTTGATACCCTGCACACAAGGGAGACCCAATGGTCCAGGTCCCCAACACTACTGCTGACCCTGAATTTACCCCTTCAAAGACATATCTTCTACCTATGTGTTTCCTTACCACATGTGAATATTATTTGGGAGCTGGGTAAATGTCATTTCAGGGGTTTAGTTATCACTCCCTCCTGTACCTCATGGTTTCTTCTCTGGATCATGCAATGTGCTGTCATTCCACCACTATGCTTTCCTCTGTTCCTGGTCTCTTTCCTATCTCTAAAATGGTAGTTGAGAGAACCTTCCATTTGTAACTTCTGTGTTCCATTCCTTTTGTCAGGTAACCCTTTGGTCAGCCTCAAACTCCTATATCAAGTGATCAATTGCTTGAATACCAGTCCACCAACTCATTATCCAAGAGTGCTTCCGTTTGAATAGAACATCAAGGTTAAACTAATACCTGTATTAAGAGACCACAGAATTCAGTCCATAATAGAGGGGTTTTAAACCAAACCAAAGAAACCCAGAGAAGACTCAGAGCATCATTACTATGAAGGCTGTAGTTTATTAAGTTTATTTTATAAACAACAAACTTCAAAGTTTTACATATATATATGAGAAACAACAAACTTCATTGTAATGATGCTGTGGCCAGACAGCCCACCTCCATCACATCCATCTTATTTGCCTCCCTGAAGCATACAGGACAGAGAAGGAGCAGTAAAATCAGCATAGTCTATGCTGGCTCATCTGATCCTGAGAAGCTGAAACATAGATATGAGGAGAGATCAGGATATGCGAGACTGCCACCGGCTGGCACCTATGTTGATTCGAACACACACACAGTCCCTGGAAGAGGAATTTCCCACTGAGAAAAGAATCCCCAGTAATTCCAATTTAGTTATCTCTCTTACAAGTGTAAATTAAGTTCACAACTCCCTTGTAAGAACTGGTCTCACAGCAGACAGACCAGCATCAATTGGCATTACAGATAAGAAAGAGAAATACGTGACCCCGTGAGTATAAAAGATGGGCCCAGCACACACTCACTTTGAGTGTCATTCTACCCTCTACCTGCTGGTCGGGTTAGGTGTTTGACCTCCCGAGGTTCTATGGGGTCGCCCACCTCGTATTTTCGTCTTTCCTAGGAATTGAGGGACCGGCCCTGGCCTGACATGCTGGAGTCGAGAGGCACTGAAGGGGGTAAAAATTGTACCTGGATATGGTACTCTGTCTTAAGTGTACACATAGAAAGAGTAAGCTGTTACTTGGTACCATTATTTCTATTTTTCTATTTTTATCTTCTTTGTAACCATTTTTAAGATCTATATTTTGCTAGTAGTTAAGAAATAGAACAATAGCCATTGCAACCATATGATTTATAAGCTTCTTTAATAAACCTGTAACTGTTTAAGCTTTAACCTGCCTCCTTCAGTTGCTGTAACAGAACCAAGCACAATTTAAAAGAACTTCAGCCGGTCTTAAGGGACAGATATAGGGAGCCCTGACCGTTGGCTGACAGATGCTCAGACTGTGTGTGTGTGTGTATATATATATGTGTGTGTGTGTGTGTGTGTGTGTTATATCAGACCATTAATAAGTTAGTCATAGAGAGATTTCCTGAGTTATGACATCAGTAGAGGCGGAAAATAAATGACCAAGTTCTTACAACAAAGATGAGAGAGTCTTTTATTTTAGGAGAAAGTGTTGTTATATTATATGAATGGCTATAGTTAAAGAAATTTAGAAACAGGTCACGTACAGACGCTTGAGGTATATCAAGGCAAGTGTTTCTTTTCTAAGACTTCCAGGAGTGGATTTCTGAAGAAACAGGCTTATTAAGTACCCAAATATCTGAAACTAAAGGAAATAAAATTATATCTGATCTGATTTCATGTCAGTATGGGTGCATTTACTCAAAATAAGATATGCAATTTGCACTACGCAAATTACGTATCTTATTTTGATAATATTTCAAAATAGCTTATTTCAAAATTTGGTGCATCTACAGAGTGCCAAATTTCAAAATAATGCTTCGAGACATCCCTTAATCCTCGTGGAATGAGGGTTACAGGGATGCCGGAAAAGCGTACCAGTTATTTTGAAAAATATTTCGAAATAATGGTCATGCTTAAAAGACACGGGGAAGTTATTTTGGGATATCTCCGGTATCCCAAAATAGCCCTGCTGTCTAGACATACCCTAAATGAAAAATGACTGAAAAGTCTTGGTTGGACAGGTTTCATTGATAGAAATCAGGATAAAATCTCTTGATGTAAAAAGTAGACTGTATCTCTTACCGCTGAAAGCTATGTGCATTAGAGCCAAATACCAAACTACAAAAAGGTACAAGAAAATTAAAGTAGTGGGTGCTGAAAGGCCTACAAATTTCACCAGAGCTTTCCCTTTGCCTTCACTAAACATGCAGAAATCAAAGTAGGGTTTCTTTCAGCTAAAAAAAACTCTTACATTTTGTGTTTATAAATATCATCACTCATTATCTTGTCTGCCTCCTGTAATGAGTTCCAGGTGATGGAATATTTCTGAATGGCAGGTTCACCAGTTTCTTCAGATTAGGTCTTCTCCCTTATTCACAGCTTTATTTACTTTCCTGTCTCTTTGTTAGAAACCTTTATTAGTATGCTAGATATTCATAGAGACAATGGAATAAATCAGGGATGATTTTAACCCACCTCCTCTTAATTTGATTAATTTATTTCATGTAAGTAAACTAAATTTTGATAACTTGCTTCATATAATGGTGTTGCGTTGAACTGGTCACTTCATTGCCTTAGCAAGTTTTACTTAAGTTGAAAATTCTTAGAAACATTATGTTATTCTCAGAGCTCTCTGGGGTATGTAAGAAATAGCTCTTAGGAATTGTACTAAGTGGCTGCGTCTAGACTGGCAAGTTTTTCCGCAAAAGCAGATGCTTTTGCGAAAAAACTTGCCAGCTGTCTACACTGGCCGCTTGAATTTCCGCAAGAACACTGACAATCTCATGTAAGATTGTCAGTGTTCTTGCGGAAATACTATGCTGCTCCCGTTTGGGCAAAAGCCCTCTTGCGCAAATGCTTTTGCACAAGAGGGCCAGTGTAGACAATACAGTATTGTTTTGCGCAAAAAAGCCCCGATCGTGAAAATGGCGATCAGGGCTTTCTTGCGCAAAACCGCATCTAGGTTGGTACGGACACTTTTCCACAAAAAGTGCTTTTGCAGAAAAGCGTCCGTGACAATCTAGATGCTCTCTTCCGCAAATGCTTTTAATGGAAAAACTTTTCCGTTAAAAGCATTTGTGGAAAATCATGCCAGTCTACACGTAGCCAGTGGGTATGAGCTATTAACTTGGCCACAACGGCATTCCCTTTTGATTTACTTATTACTTGTATACCTACATGATGAGAATTGCTATCACTACCATAATAACAGGCATGTCCAGCTTCTAGATGGTAAGTTAAGTCTAATCTAGTGTTTTGCAACCTACCAGCAGATTTTTATCATTCAATATTATATGAAATTCACAGAAGTAAAATATGTCTTTGCTCCCACCTTTCTATTTTGTTTTCTCTTGTGATTGTTTTCTCTTGTGCTTCCTCTTTGCTTTGTCAGATGAAAATTCCTTAAATACTGCTCATAACAAAGTTGTTTGAGGAATGTAAGCATTGGTACTCAAAACTGTTTGCATATGTGGTAGGTCATCTTTGTAAATGAGCAAAGGTGTATCTTGGTAAAATAAGAACATTTATTTGAACTATAGTTAAGTAGGTCCTCATCCTGATCCTGCAAACCAAAACATGCTTCACTTTAAGTACACAGCATTCAGGAGATAGAACTTTTCCAGGGACTGGCCCATACTTGGAGAAAGAATTTGCCAGGCACAAGGTATCATTAGTAAACCTGACCTCCTTCTGCTCCAAATGTGAGGCATATTTCTTTGATCTTGCCTTCTCAAGCATTAATGTAAATATCTGGGGGTACGTCTACACTACAACGTTAATTCGAACTAACTTAGTTCGAATTAGTTAATTCAAACTAAGCTAATTCAAACTAACGGATCTAGACTAAAAACTAGTTCGAATTAGCGTTTTGCTAATTCGAACTAGCATGTCCACAATAAGTGGACCCTGAACCAGGCTTAAGGATGGCCAGAAGCAGTGACGGCAGGGCATCAGAGGAGGACTTAGAGTATGGAAATGCTGTCTCAGGCTAGCCGAGGGCTGCGCTTAAAGGGTCCCGACCCCCACCCCGGACAGACAGTTCTCAGGGTTCCCTGCTTGCAAAGCAGTCCTGGCTTGGAGTGCCCGGAGTACCCACACTGGGCACATCACAGCACTCGGCCATCAGCCCGGCTGCACTTGCCGCAGGCTGCCATCTGGGGAGAGGGCGCAATCGGGGGGCTGCAGGAGAGGTTCCACCCCAAAAGCCCGCAGAGCCAGCCCAGTCCTCCCCATCGGGGGCTCATGCCCCATTCCTCCCTCACCTCCTTCCACTTACCCTTCCCTAACACCTTTTCTTGATGTACAAAATAAAGGACAATTGTGTTCAAAAATGGAATCTGTCTTTATTGAACAAAACTGGGGGAGACTGGGAAAAGGAGGTGGGAGAGGGGAAGAGAGAGGCTGGGAGAGGGGAGGGCAACTAAAATGATCAGGGGTTGGGAACAGGTCCCATATGAAGAGAGGCTAAAGAGACTGGGACTTTTCAGCTTAGAAAAGAGGAGACGGAGGGGGGACAGGAATAGAGGTCTCTAAAAGCAGGAGTAGGGTGGAGAGGGTGCATACAGAAAAGTTCTTCATTAGTTCCCATAATAGAAGGACTAGAGGACACCAAAGGAAAGGAATGGGTAGCAGGCTTCAAACTAGTAACAGAAAGTTGTTCTTCACAAAGCAAAGAGTCAACCTGTGGAACTCCTTGCTGCAGGAGGCTGTGAAGGCTACAACTAGAACAGAGTTTAAAGGGAAGTGAGATCAAGTCATGGAGGTTGGGTCCATGGAGTGGTATTAGCCAGGGGGTAGGAGTGGTTTCCCTGCCCAAGGTTTGTGGATGGCTGGAGAGGGATGGCACGAGACAAATGGCTTGGTCACTGTCTTCGGTCCATCCGCTCCAGTGTCCCTAGGGTTGGCCGCTGTCGGCAGACAGGCTATTGGGCTAGATGGACCTTTGGTCTGACTCAGGACGGCCATTGTAAGCTCAGGGCTCAGGGTCGGGGGTCTCAGTGGACAACCTTGATTTTCATGCACACCTGCTCCTGGGTGGCCAGGCTGGCAGCTCTCCTGCCCAAGCCGGCCACTTTCCTGTGCCTAGTGCGGAGATCATGGACGAGGTCCACGATGTCCGCACTAGCCCAGGCAGGTGCCCGCCTCTTGTGGTCCCGGTCAAGCTCCCGGGAGCCGCCAGCCTGGTCCCAGGAAGAGGGAGAGGGCTGGGGGGCATCGGGTGGGTGGCTCGATCCGTGCCAGGTGCAGGGTCTGCTGGCTGGGTGCTGGCAGGCTTGCACCTGGCACGGGCACCGTAGCCAGCCCGTGCCCCTTTAAAGTGTCCGGGGCCAGGAGGGGGGCAGATGAATTTCCCTGGTGTTGGCCAGAGTGGCCACCAGGGAAACCTGGGGAGGGCTAGCCTCCCACTAGTTCGAATTAAGGGGCTACACAGCCCTTAATTCGAACTAGGCTTAATCCTCGTGGAATGTAAACATCACCTTCACTTGGTCAAGATACAGTATTTATAATTTACAGGCACTTGTAAATGAGTGATGTGATGGGGCAGAGGCACCCCGCACTCCGGTCCTGCTGGCGGCTGCTTTCCTGGTGGCTCTCGGGGCAGGGGATGGAGCTGCAGCGCCGGGCGTGCCACAGTCCGGGGGCCGAGCGGCGCCAGAGACGGCATACCGGCGGTGCGCCGGCTGCTCACAGGCGGCCGCCCCGACAGGACGCCCGGGCATGGCGGGGAGTCTGGACGCCAGGGCGGGGGAGATGACTTCATCATGCGGCCCCGCCGCCGGCTCAGAAGTGTGGCCACATGGGAAAGGGCGGGGTCCCACGGGCTGGGAGCCAGTGCGGGGATTTAAATCCCAGGAGACGCTGGGGAAGGGGGGAGCTCGGAGGGAGCACCCCCGCAACGAGGAGCAGCAATGGATGGGACCCAAAGTAAGGAGGTGAGCCCAGCTGCTAGGGGAAGTGGTGATGGCGGAGAGAGGAAGTAGACCAGGGCAGGCAAAGGGAGCCTGCGGGCTGGTGAGTTATGGTGAACACCTCGCCAGCTGGACCGGATGGTATAGGCATTCGTGTCCTTAGGGCCCTGGGCTGGGGTCTGTGAGAGGGGGCGGGCCCGGACCCCCCATCTCCCCGCCTCGGGGGCTAGCGAACTCCCAACCTAGGGGAGGCCCTACGAACCACTGTTGAGACAAACTTGGACGCCGGAGGGCGCGTATAAAGAGGTGAAGGGAGCACGGGTCCAAGGGAGAGGTGACGTGGTGCCGATGGGGCACCCTATAGACCCGTTTACAAGTGACAATTTAAGTCTAATTTTGGTAATAGTTGGTGTTAAACCTCTGTGCTTACAGTTATGGTATGATTCGCAGGACTTTTTGATAGGTGATTCAAATGGAACCACAGTGTTCTAGGTGAAATAATGTTCCCTTTGTCATCTGGTGGACTTTTTCCTTCATGAATATTGAGTACTGAGCACCCTTCCCCAAGCTAAATCCAGGAAAGCGTAGAGCTCATTCCTGGCAGCTTATTACTATTTGATAACGTCATAACTGAATAATCCTTTCCCATTTGCATTCTAGTGGCTTACACTGATCAGAATTTCACTTATCATTGTTAGTCAATTCATTTGGTTTTTTTAGGAGTTCCTTACTTTCTAGATTGATGAAGCTTAATGATAGTTAAAAGATTCTGCCATAACATTATTAACATCCTTTTTCTAGGTTAATAGTAAAAAATAAATACATGTCCCAAGACAAAGCTTATGTCTAGGGCACCTCACTATTAACCTCTTTATTGATTGGAAATTAGCCATTAATTCTGTTTTTGATTCCTATACTTAAGTTATAATTCACAGCTAAATTCAGTTGAAGCCCTTTTACCAAGCTCAAATCAGGAAAATTAGGAAAATGAATTTGCTCCATAGGAACTAGTACTCCCCATCAATGGAAGTACATGCTATGGTATGGAAAGAATTAGTAATAAAGAACATGAAAAGACTACTAACAGATGAGTTAAACCAAGTGCTGGCATTGTGCCTGCTCAGAAGGCTAAGGATAGGTCAGTTATTTTGGTCCATGACTTACCTCAGAACTTGGGAAGTTATCTAGTGTTGTCTTTATCATTGCTGGAAACACTGTTACTCAGCATAGCATTAGCCTCAATTGCATTATGTGGCTCAAACCCAGGACTGCCTTATGGATGTAATTTGGGATCATATGGTCATCTTCACTACTTAGGTATACCCAGGCAGGGTAAGCTCAGGATGTGGGCTTACCAGTGAGTAAGTTCATGCTGCTTTTATTGGAGTCTCACTTCATGCCCCCAACAGTTTTCAAGAGTGATATGAGAAATAGTTTAATCTTTGCAACCACAGTTGGTCATGGTAATTTAAATTATTGTTTCATGAAAACTCATGTCCTCAACCACTCTATCCTCACCCACTTCTCTGCTGCAATATGTATAGGCAAAGATTAGCCAGTCATCTAAGGAAGATGAGTCACTGAGCCAATTACATAGCCACTTGTTTGTTTTTGGGTAGACTGAAGTTAAAATGTTTTTTTTAAACCATAGATAGTTGACCATCACTTCAAAGTTAAACCATGCATAATTGATAACTGCTCTAAAATTTTGATAACAGAACCATTAAGTTTAAATCTATTAATGAGACTTCTTCCATTAGTTGGGATTTTGGTGTCTTTCTTGGCCCACATGAATTATTCAATGTTCCCTGAAACACTAGACAGTAATTTGCAGATTGCAGTGATATGTTATTTATTGTTTGAGCACAGCTAATCAAATGCAGGCTCCTCTGCCGTTAAATACAGCCAACAAGCAACTTATGAGTCATGACTTTGGCAGATACTTCTGTTTTTTATTGCAGTGGGAATGTTATTGACTAGCTCCCACATTATTTGTATGAACAAATACCAGTGTCTGTAGCCTAATAATTTTTGTAACATTTGCATGAAGACCATATTTTAGTAAACAATATTGAAGTGAACTCTGTGATAAGCTTTTGTTTTAAAAGATTGGCAAAAACACTTTTTGGAGTGCAGTCATTCTGGACTATAACAATACAGCATGAACTTGGAAACATGTGGTGTGGTATCTATGCATGATTAGTAATTAAGCTTTCAAGTGTTCATGAAACTAATTTCCATACAGAGCAGTCGTTAAGTGCAAATTACTAGATAAACTCACTATTTGGAGCTAAAACTATATCTACATATGATTATTAATGGTACTCCCTATAGCATTTATGAAAGTGATTTCCATTTTTATAGCAGTAGTTTAGAATGAAGTACACTGCAAACTCATTTTTATTTGTAAATAAAAGTATATCTACACATGAATATTAATTATGTTCTCTATAGAGGTTGAGAAAGTAATTTTCCTTTTATGGCAGTAGTTTAGGGACAATGAACATTTTAATCATTTGCATGTCAGTTATTACTTCATCTCATGCTACAGTACCTTGTGCTGCTGCCCAAATAATGGGAAAAAACAAAATTGGGAAGTGTTAGATGTGCTTAAATTAACTGTGTTTTTGAAAAGCACAGTAAATAGTTCAGATTTGCTTAATCTTTAGTTTTTCATTGTTATAAAAGTCTTATATTAATATGAGCTATAAGCATGGGAATTGCCCTATCAGATCATTGGACAATCTCGTGTCGTGTCTTACAGTGGCCACTGTCAGACAACTAAAAGAAAGGTGCAAGTTGCTACATAGTGATCAGTTATGGAATAACTGCTACTGAAGCAAATGTCTTCTTAATATCTTTAATTAATTACTTTATGAAGGGAAATAAGCTCTACAGACTTTTTATACCTAATATAATAGAGTACGCTGTCATGATCCAATTCAAATTTTATTATAACTTGGCCCCAATATATATTGCAGCAATGTGTTCCACAGATTAACTATTCAATGTTGTGTGTGTGTGTGTGTGTGTGTGTGTGTGTGCGTACATGTATTTTGGTAGGGGCAGGGGATATTCCAGTAGTAATGCTGCTGCCTTTTCTACATCCTCCTAAGCAGATAAATAGAGAAGATAACTTGGCTACTCCTGTCACTCATCACAAACTGTCGCTAAATAGTAAAATGGAGAGATGATGAGCAAGAATGAGAGTTACACAATTAAAAACCCTAGATTTGACAAAGACTTTCAGTTCAACTCAGACATTTTACCTCTCTATCACTTTTCCTTACAAAAATGGGTATAAACAACTTCACAATGAATGTTTATACAAAGCTTTTCAGGTGAAAAATAGTAAGTGTTAAGTTACTTTATAAGAATAACACTGGCTAAAATAAACTAACACCAACACATTTCTCCCAATATATTTAACTTATATTTCTGGATATTGTAAGGATTAATATCCATATCAGAGCCCTGAGACAATCCATATTTCCCCTCCCATTCCATCCTTGCATCATTGTGTCTTGTAAACTATTTTCTTGTCTCAGACTACTGATGGGAACTAGCTTCATAGGCTGTCAGCAGTGCTGATTAATTAGCTAGCATTTAAAGAGGTTACTGCTGAGTAGAGCACTTTCTGTACTTTGCCTTTCTGTTAGCTGGAATGTGTGTGTTGTATATACACTACTTCCCCTTCTAGCCTTAAGCAAGAGATCAGGACTTATGTAATCTTGTTTTTATGACACGGCAAAATATTATCATTAGTTACTTTAATGGCTGCATGACTTATGTAGTAATAGTGCCCCATACCATCATTTTCATATACTGCATTTTGTAATTAAATATTGGAAAGATAATGGAATTAATAAAAGATCCATTAGCATATTGCATTCCCATAATCTAGGTATTCTCAAACTTCATTGTGTAGCAAATATGTACTATTTTAGTATTGGTTATAAGAACATAAATATGATGCATGATGATCTGTTGTATAATGATTTGCTTATAAGTTGTGTATGCTTCTATTTCACCCTGTCTTTCATGATTAGATAATGTTTACTGTAAGGTCTTGCTTCATGTTAGCATTACAAATTAAGCTGTAACCCTTGTCTGTGTAAGCTAAGTTGTTTCTCTAGTAACTGTGTGATCCTTATCTGGAATGCTCTGTAAACAAGTGGTTCCTAACCACCAGTCTGTGAACTGGTGCTAGTTTGTGAGCTGCTGGCTGCCATGCCATGGCGACTCTGGGTGCCAGGGCTAGGGTACATCACCGTGCACCTCCCCTCCCACCACGGCTGTTGGGAGAGGCATGTCCTGCCCTGCCTTTCAACCAACCAGCACTGGGCTGGGAGGGTCTTCTCCTGGATGCAGAAGAGTGGTTTGCTGTGTGGTGGAAGGGCCACATGGAGCCCAGCATGGCTGCCTTAGAGCAGCTGTGACCTGGGCAGAAGCGCTCAGCTAGTGACTGGGAGGCAGCGTAGGACTAGGTGAGGGGGTGGGGTAGACACTGGGGGGTCCAGGGGCAAGGCTAGTGCTTGGGGTTCTGGCGGTGGGGGGCAGACACTGAGGAGCTCTGGGGGTTGGGTCTGGGGTACACTACCCAGGACCTTCCCCCCTGCTGCAGCTGATGGGAGAGGTGTGTCCTGCCCTGCCTCTCAGCCAACCAGCGCTGGGCAGGGGCAGGGTCTCCTCATAGATGCGGAAGAGCAGTTCGCTGAGTGGTGGGGAGCTCTGGGGTTGGGAGGTGCTAAGAGGTAGTGGCTGGCACTGGGGGACATTGGGACGGGGAGCTGGCAACGGGGGGCTCTGGGAACAGGGCTAATATTGGGGACTGGGGACTGGCACTGGGGGGTATTGAGTTCATGAGCTATGAGAGCTACAGAGACTCCACGAACAGCTGGCTTCAGCTCTGGCAGCCACCCATCACATGGTGGCTGCTGGAACTGAAGCTGACTGCTGTACGGCAGCTCAGGGGGCTCTGGTGTTCCCTAGCCCTGGCCCCCAGAGCCACCACAAACAGTCGGCTTCAGCTGCAGCAGTCGCCCGCCACGTGGTGACTGCCGGAGTTGGAGCTGGCTGTTCACAACAGCTCTGGGGGTTGGGGCTTTTGGAGGACTGGTCATGTTATTTGCATATCCATTATTTGCATAATTAATATGCAACTATGAAGATAAAATGTTACTGGTCTGCCAAAAGTTTGTGAATGTGTTTGCTGGCCCGCGGTATAAAAAAATTTGGGAACCACTGCTGTGAATTGGTGTGTGTGAAGGATGTGTGAATGTGTGAAAGCCATCACAAATGCCCTGGTGATCAAGAGGAAGTGGAAAACTTGAAGATAACCAGGAAACATCAATTGTATCTAAGGCTGAATTAAATTAGCAGACTTGACAAACCCTGGGGATAGGAAGACACCCCAAGAGCAAGACACAACCAAGAGACAACAATGGGAAATCTGACAGCCATCAAAGGATAACTCTGGAAAACAGATTAACATCTTTTAAGCATGAATGATTGCAGCATGACACAGCAATACCCATAAACTCAAATGGGAACTTATATGTGTAAGAAAGGGGACTTTTGCCAATAAGACTCTGGATTCAGTCCTCCAAGCCAACCCTCAGAAGAATCCCGACTCCTCACTGAAGCTATGTCTAGACTACGTTGAATTTTCAAAAGAGGATATGCAAATTCCAGTGGGAATTTGTATATCTTCTTCCAATCTCACTTTCGAAAGCGGGTCTTTCGAAAGTGAAAGTAGTCTGTTCTTTAAGTTTAAGAAAGAAAAACTGTTCTTCCTTAAAAAATTAGGTTTACGTGGTTTTTTGAAAAAGGGGAGGTTCCAAAAAAACCCGTGTCCAGACTACCTTCACTTTCAAAAGACCCGCTGGGAATTTCCATATCCTCTTTTGAAAATACAGTGTAGTCTAGACCAGTGTTTCCTAACCAGGGTTCCACAGAACCCTGGGGTTCCGCAGACCATCGTTGGGAGTTCCGCGACAAATCATGGACTAAATAAATAATTTTTTTCCTATGTGTAAGCTGACATTATATATATAGCTCTTTACAAATCAATTTTCTTGACAATAATTTAGCAGTAATTGAATTGCGCTCCCCGCTGTCAACTTTTTCTGGCCAAGCAAACGTTTTTATAGGTAAGGGTTCCTCGGGATATGAAAAATTATTTTAGGGGTTCCTCCATGGAAAGAGGGTTGGGAATCACTGGTCTAGACATAGCCTGAGTGAGGGCAAGAAGGTCTGTCAGCCTGAGTCAGTTACGGTGGTCCCACAGTGGCCTTACCACCGGAGTTAATATGGCAGCCCTTTGATCCAGAGAAGCGTGGCCTAATGACCGGTACCAAAGGTGCATCAGCAGGGCAGCTGGCAGCCCAGGTGCATCTGACTCCACCACGCCTTAACCCAAGGCCCTGGCAGTGTCAGAACAGCTTGCAGGGAATCCCACCAAATCATGCTGAGCAAACACCATTCATTTACCCTCCTTAGGTCACTTTCTACCACACTGTCTGATGCAGCAGTCTATGAAGGCTTGGGATCTCCACTCTCCTCAGCACTCCCTGGGGCTCTGTGGGCCATGGAGGTTTATTACAGTTCTCAGGGCTTCCAGCTTCTGTAGGCAGGGTCTGTGGCTGGTTCTCAGTTGTTGTTTCCACTGCGGATTCTTCCTCTCCAGCCCAGACTGAGCCAATCCTTTTATATTGGCCCCACACTTTGGGCATGCTCAGTATGGTGAGGGGGAGGGGAGTGGGATGCGCTGGATTTCCTCCATGCACAGTGTGGTGTTAACTCTTTTCTTTCCAGCCTAGTGCGGGGTATGCACACCTCATCACAGACGACCAATGCCTGAGCCTGCCCAAGTCTCATTGCCTCAGGTATATGTGGTGGTAAAGTCCATGCCCCACTGCTCCAGGCAAGGGGGTGCCAAAGCTAAAGTGCAAGGGGCAGGGAGCCTGTGGTCTGAGCCCTGCCACCAAAGACTGAAGCCCTCGGGCTTCATCTTTGGCTTTGGGCTTCAACCCTGGATCACAGAAAGTCTACGTGAGCCGTTGTGACCTCATTCAAATGTGGTCACAATCCACTTTGGGGTCCCAACTCACAATTTGAGAATGGCCGCCATAGTCTCATTAATTTTAACACATGGGATCAAATACTTTCATCTTGTCTGGAAATTAATGAGAAATTCACTTGAAAAAGATGCACAGCAGTCAGGATGTGTGCTAATCTGGTTTTAGTGAGAAGAAGAGGAGAATATTGGAGCTCCTTCTCTGGAAGTTAGATTGCCTTCCAGATGAAAGAGGGAATAAATGAGCTTGATTGCTAAAATCTAGTCATTGTTAGATAAAAACTGCATGTAATTCTTACATTAAGAGAATTAACATCTGCATGGAATGCATTCTCTCTCCACTTTGCACAACATATGCAGTTTTTATTCATACAGTGACTTAAATAACTCCATGTAAACAATCATGTTCCCAGCAAAATCTAATGTCAACATTCAAGAAACAGCACTTAAATAACTCATATTTGACTGCAGAATAGAGTTAGGTAAATTTTTCAGTAGTTTATTTGCTGAATAATTCAGTTGTGTATCAACACAAACTGTTGGTGAATTTGACACAATTTTCTGTATAATTGATTGAGAAACTTGCTCCAGAATATGCTCTAGTGGAGAGGGAACTTAATCTGCAATGTGGAAAAATCAAGGTTTAACTTCCTGTTCCATATAAGGCAGAATGGGGACTTCGTCATAGGCAGTGCCAGATTAAGGCAAAAATTAACTAAACTACAATTTAGGGCCTCACATTATGAGGGGCCTCTAAAAAAAGAAAAAATAGATTCCCTTTCAAATTTTATCAAAATTGTTTGATAAACAAATGAGATATGAGGGAAAAGATTCCTCTTAAATATACATTTTCATTAAAATATGACAAATATATACACCCCTGGTTACACAAATGCCCTTACTCTACCTTTAACATTTACTAGTTCTTCATTATTGACAGGCTGGAGGCCAGGACTAAGGGGGAAAAAGATAACTGCACTTGTAAAATTAGTATTACTACGAGTAAGTCTACTATCTGTCGCCTAAAGCAGCATTTCCTTGGCCAGCTGCTACTGGCAAAATGTTGACTATGCCGTCATAATTTATTTAAATAAACAATCTTATGGCTGATAAAATCTGGAAAATGTGAGGTCGGAGACAGCAGTGGCAGTGAAGCAATTCTGCCAATTTCATACTCGCATGGGACTTGTCCTAGGAGTGAAGTCATGTATAGAGTCCTCCTTGGCTGCTAATAGCCAAAAGGGCTCCTATCTTTTGTTTGTGGTCCAGGACATTCAGTCATCTAGTGCAGTGAGGGGCAACGCAAGCTGGCGAGTGGGCTGCATGAGTGGCCCTGCTTCACCGCAATGGGCTGCAAGACTGTTGTAACCAAGATGGTCTCCAGAGATAGGGTAGGGTTGCTAATTGTGCTTGCATACCTAGAATTTGTGGGATGTGCTGACTGCACCATAGTAGCACTTTGATTGGATGCCGATGGAATACACGGCTTTCAGAGTCAATCTTGTGTGCAATCAGCACACACCTCATTTCATGTGCTCGTGCATGTCATTTTTGTAATTCTGGTAAAAAAAAATACGACATGGACAAAAATCAGTAGAATCTGGCAATGTTGTGCATAGGCAACAGCAAACACAATGTCTTGAAAACCATACATAGAACGTCAGGCTACATCTACACTGGCATGATTTTGCGCAAATACTTTTAATGCAAGAGTTTTTGCGTTAAAAGTATTTGTGCAAGAGAGCGTCTATATTGGTCTGGGACTCATCGTAAGAACGATGTGCTTTTGCGCAAAAGCGCGTCTAAATTGGCAGGATGCTTTTGCGCAAAAGCAGAAGCTCGGAACCATTTTGAAGAGGGCAAAAGGGCACCAGCCCTTTCCAGGGGTGGGAGCTGGAGCTCCTTTGAGACACGTACTTAAAGGGATCTCCCCGGACAGTCGTCTCTCTCCTGCTGCGTGCTATAGGACCTCTTGCAGGGACTGACAGCCGTAGCAGTTCTCTTTGTGGTTGCCCTCTGCCTTTTTGGACACCACTGCCTTGTGCCTTTTATTGCCTTTGGCTGATTTTTTTTTATCTCAGCTTGTTTCTTGTGCCATGGAGCCAGGAGTGGCCTTGTGCCTGCTCTGGCCCCTTCCGGCCATTTTGGAGTGCTGCTCCAGGCTGCTGCACTCCTCATCCAGGACCTCAAGGTGCAGGTCACTCTGGACTCCCTCCCCACACAGTGCCTGGGAGCACATATGGCAGACATGGTCTGGGCTCTCAGATCCCCATCACGTGGGATGTCTCCTGAACGGAACCAGGGGTGACTGGGGAGTGTACCATCCTTGCAGCAACACTCAGGTGGCTCTAGGGCCAGCCCGAGCACTTCTCCCCCTCCCGCTAGCCCTCACACATGGTAGCCCAGGGACGTGTGTGGCCGCAGTGGGGACTTCCCTCGGGGGACCAGCCAAGGCACCGGGAGCAGGCGAGGGGCTCAGTGGGGGCCATGCTCACAGGGCTGTGACGCTGCGGTTTACCCAGGAGCAGCTGGCCGTGCCTCTCACAGCCAGGCATGGGGCAGTGTGCCGTTCTGTGTGCTGCACACTTGCGGCGGAGCGGGCTCTGGCCTGAGCCCCTGGGGCTCTAGCTGGTTCCAGCCGGCATCAACCCTTCCCCCCTGGTCCCGCCGGATGTGTGTGAGCAGCACGGTCCCAGGCGTGTCCTGGAGCTGCCTGCCGTGGCCCCATGCCTCTCGGTAACCAGGCTGCACGTGGTTGCATGTGCTGCATACTGCTAATGCTACACAGCGTGCAGCTCACGCAGCCTGAGTGATGCGCTCTCCCCCTCCCACCTCCGGGTGCCTGGTTCCCCCTCACCCTTGTGAGTGCAAAGTGCAACACTCACCGGTGGATCCTTTCCCGGCCTCCGAGGATGCACTGGAGACATCGGGGCTGCTGGAGAGGGCCTCCGCCTGGAGGGTCGCAGTGCTGCCCTCATCCTCCGACCCACTGGCTGGCTTGTCTTCCTCCCCCGCCTCACTGGGCCGGGTGTCAGGGGGGTGCCTGCAGGTGTCCATGGGCACGGATGGGCCATGCGGTGCTGCCTGGCTCAGGATCTGGTGGAGCCACTGGTAGTGGGGGCTGCTGTCAGCTCCTACCCCCTGACCCTCACTGGCCCGGACATAGCCCAGGCGCAGCTCTTTCACCTTAGCCAGGACCTGCTCGAGGGTCCGGGCTGGATGTCTCTGGTATGAGAGCACCTGGGTCACACGGTCGAAGATCTCCACATAGTGGCAACGGGAGCGAATGTTGTGGAGGGCCTCCTCCTCCTCCCACAGGTCCAGGAGGGCCTCCAGTTCCGTTTAGATGGCTTTTGCGCAAAATGTCTTGGCTGCCTGTCTACACTGGCCTCTTGAGCAAGAACACTTGTGCAAGAGGGCTTATTCCTGAGCGGAAGCGTCAGAGTATTTGCACAAGAAGCCCTGATTTCTTACATTAGAACGTCAGTGTTCTTGCTCAAGAACTCGCGGCCAGTGTAGACAGGCGGCAAGTTTTTGCGCAAAATCTTGCCAATGTAGACACAGCCCCAGTGGGCTGAAGGTTGCTCGCCACTGGTCTAGTGTCTTTGCTCCTGTATTTTTTTTATTTTATTTCCTAAATCTTCTTTTGATTTGTACATGCATTCAACTGTATATTTTAGTGCACATGCCACTTTCTGTTTCATGCACTATCCATGCTTCACCTGGCTGTGTTTGTGGGTGATCATCTTATGGACTTGGGATCAAGTGGATCTTGAGGATAATGAATTTGTCAATTTTGGGAACCTTCACTGTATTTTTATAGCAAGGGAAAAGAAAAATCCCAAGAACTCATTTTGTAGAGATAACTAAACTGGAATAAACATTAGTAAATATATTTCTATATGTAGTCTGGATAACTTTGCATTTCCCTAACAAAAGTAATAATTTTTTGATTGATTTATGTGAAAGTATATATTCCCTTGTTCATGGCATAGAACAGTGGTCACATTTGTTGGCTATGCTAATTATGTTAGTAATGTAGTGTATTTAGTGACAAGCTCCTCTTCCACATTGGTGATGGGTCCCATGCTTTCAAGCAGATTGCTTGTCTCACAGCAGCCTCACTTTAGGCATTTTCTCTAGGGCACTAGTTTGCTGTTTGTTGAGCTACTCTCATCACTGGCCAGAAATGGGAAAAGAGGGGAAAACCACCCTCCATAGTCTCTGTAGTCCTTCCAAGTGGTACAGGGCTGGATAAATCGCTTTTCCAAAGCAAGTCCTTTTTCATTTCTGAAATGGGGAGTGGGTGATGATGCAGGAACCCAGGTCCACCCTCTACTCTGGGCTCCAGTTCAGGGACCCTGTGTAACAGCTGCCTGCAAATGTCTCTAACAACAGCTACAATCCCCCAGCCTTCCCCAGCACTTTCCTTACTGCAGGCTCTTCCTCCTGCTACCTCCTTGCACTTTCTGCTTCTAAACACTCCACAACACCTCCTCTTCTCAGCTCCTTCTGAGCAAACTGAAGGGGATCCCTTTTTAACTAGTCTCAACTGCTTCTTCATTGGCTCCAGGCATCCTGAGTAATCTGGCTCCCTTGTGTCTGGAAGCTTCTTAATTGGCTTCAGGTGTTTTAATTGGCCTGATTGCTTTGATTGAGCCTAGCAGGTTCTTGCTAGTTCTGAGTTAACCCTTGTTAGTTTACCCTGGGAACAGGGACCTATTTAATCTGAGGCTGATATTTTTCCCATCTACTACTCTTCTGTAGCCCTGTGGCATGACTGTCACAAGAGACTTAAAAATACTCTGTCACAAGGGCTTGTGTTAAAACTCCCCAAGATCACCAGATTCCCTGGCTTTGGATTGGTATTGCTGTCATCACCGAAATGCAGAACCCCTTCGAGACACCAGGAAGGTGCACTTGGGAACTCCTTCCTGGGAGGGACCCTCAGGCTCTTTAACCCTCTGCTTGGAGACATCTTATAAATTTAGCTATTGCAATCACCTGAAAAGGGAATTTTAATTTCTCTTTGTAGTTTGAGTGTGCAGTCATAGGCACATGTACATAGAATTTCCTGCCTTCTAGGACACGGGAATCAGAGCATGGTCTTAAAAGGGTGATTTTTATTAAAGAAAGAAAGAAAGAAAGAAAGAAAGAAACCTTCTGAAACATTACTTGTTTGCTAGGAGTTATATACTGACTAAGGGGGAAAAAAAGATAAAAAATAATGAGAATTGCTTCTCCGGGGTTCAGCTTGGAATGTTACAGTGTAAGGGGGTCATTAAATGTGCTCAGTACAGAGAAGACAAACAACCCCCTCAAAAAAGGAAATAACATGATCATATCTGATTAAATATTCTCTGCTCTACACACACGTCTGTAGTTTCAAAGCACGGATGTCATTGAATTCTCCATACCTGGCTCCCTGGCTTATTTCTTGTCTTCCCAGGCTCTGCTCTGGTCACACAATGGGAACAGGAAGGCTATTGCTTCCCATTCAAAAGCTCCTTCTTCATTGGTTCTCCTGGCCTCTTGCCAACTCACTTCTGCTTCTCTAGCATTCCTGGGACTCTAGGGCCTGCTGTTTATGGCTTTAACCCTTACAGGCAAGGTAATTGGGGTTAGATCTAAAGAGTTAATGGCTGCAGAGAAAAGACTTTAGCTGAATGTCTGGAATGTCCAGAAAATGAGTTACACCCCCTCCTACATTCACCACAATAACAAAGTTCATTTTTATGGTACAGGACTTCTTAAACTTGACATAGTATAGGGCCTCAGAACGTTGCAATCCAGCTCTGATTCCACATCTCCCCAAGGAACATGGGCCTATGGGGCATAAGAGCATAGTCACCACCCATCTTGTGCATAGTATTTCCTAATATCTTCTGCTTTCAATAAAAAAAAAAGTTAAACTGTCTAAATCAAAATTACACATTGTTTTCTGGGTCAAATGGAATGCTTCTCTGGATCCAAAACATATGCATTCCTTTATTGTTTTGTTGAGAAATCCAAAACCTTCCCATTTAGGATTGATAAAAGACAATTTTTCTTCAATGTTTTTTTCTCCAAAGTCAGTGAATCATAAAAATAATAGTTCACAGAACTTTACGACAAAAATAATTCAGAAGACTGGTCAATGCAGTTGGATGTCCTACTATTTGTGTGCATGAAGTAATTTTTTGTGTGCCAAAGGTCTGTTGCAATGGTAACCTAACTACATCAAATGTTTCCATTGCCAACTTTCAGGGGTTCAATAATGTGTTATAATAAGGTAGCTGTTGTTTAGGGTGACCACGTGTGCTGTTTTGACTGTGACACTCCACTTTTTAAACCCTGTTCTGGATAAGCAAACAGTGCAAATGCCTAGTTTTCAAACTGTGGGGTGTGAAGGGACATTTTGTGTGTGTGTGTTAAGTGATGACATTTGATGGGGACATCTCCACACCCTCTGCAGGCAGCCCAAGGCCTGTGCCCTGTCACCTGCACTGGGAGATTGTGCAGGAGCCTGGCTGGTGTGTCCCTGCTACTCAATGGCATGTCATATGCTCACTCTGCAGCCTAACCAGAGGGCAGTGCTGGCAGAACTCTCATTCAAAGTCTTCTCCAGTTTCCATGGAGATAGGGGAGTACAGCCAGGCCATGGAACCCTAGGTCCTACTTACCAAAGTGCCCAGCTAGATCTTGTAGTATCTGTGAGTGCCAGGGCATAGAGCACAGAATGTCCCTCCCTATCCCCAGCCTCACTCCAGCCTCCCCGCACAATAGTACCCAGATCTCCCCAACCCAGCCTTGCTCCTCTCACCTTGGAGTGGTCCCCAAGCCTTCCACCCCATACCCTCCTTCTATGTGGTCCTCACCGCTCCCATTCTGGTCTCATGTTTTCAGCACACCCAGTCCTTTGGAGCCAATCCCTGGAGTCCTCTTCAGGCCTCCTTCCAGTCAGCCTTTTTTCTGCCCACTTCTGCCACAGCTTCATCTTCCCCACCTTCCTAGGGCTGTTATGTGGAGACTCCTTGGTCCCTCCTGCTGCCAGGAGCCTCTTTCTTGCCCCTCTGCTATCCCACTTCCCAAAGAGCCATTGAACTGCTAGCTCCCGTCAAATCGCTTCACTTCCTGGCTCCGAGCCCCAAAGTACACACCCTTGCACACTCTCATCCTGCTAAGCTGCCCAGATACCAATTCAATCCCATTCCTCTTCCCCCACTGCCTCTATCTCTGCAACTTGGTTCAACCGGCAGCATGGAAGAATATTTGTGGGGAGGGGTAACACCAAGTGGCTTAGGTCAGCCTCACGTGTCCTGTTTTCAGTTTGGGGAAATATGATCACCTTACTGTTCTTCTATAGCTAAGGTTACAGATATATTTGCATGTAAGTCCTCTAAAACACACACAAGCATAACTGTCCTCAAATGGCAGGTAAGGTCTTTTGCAGAAGTAGAATCTTAGTAGAGAAACTGTATCAACGGCACAACATAATCTTGAATTCATCATGGAATCATAGGGCTGGAGGAGACCTCAGGAGGTCGTCATCGAGGCCAGCCCCCTGCCGAAAGCAGGACCAATCCCAATTAAATCATCCTAGCCAAGGCTTTGAGTTTCCGTGTCTGTAATCCAAAACCCCCTAACTCTCTTGTAGGTAAGACATTCTGTTATTCTAACTGGACAAGTGCAGAAAGAAAAGGAGAGAAGTTAGCTTAGTGAGCCACTCTAGAAATCTAGTGTCCAAGACAGAAATCTCTTTAAATTGCAATTTCAAAAGTGTGTGTAATGTTGCTACAGCACTTTGGCTCTAGTGATCTCAATATATTGCCTCAAGTGGTTGTTGGAAACCTTGGTTGATTAAAAAAAAAAGCAGCAGCATCAAGTCTGCAAGAAATGGGGATAGAGAGATTAAAATGTAACCTGCTTGAAAGGGAACTTGTCAGTGGAAGTAGATATTACTATCTCCCATTCCCACATCTCTAGCAACTCTCTTCAAGTGTGTGTAAGCTTTGGTCTCATCTCTTGTAAAGTATTCATATGAAAATGCATGAGTTGAAACTCATACACTGTATGGCTGTGTCTAGACTGCATCCCTTTTTTGTAAAAGGGATGCAAATTAGACATATCGCAATTGCAAATGAAGCGGGGATTTAAATCCCCTCGCTTCATTAGCATAAAAATGGCTGCCGCTTTTTTCCGGCTCGGAGCTTTGCCAGAAAAAAGCGCCAGTCTAGACGTGGATCTTTTGGAAAATAAAGCCTTTTCCAAAAGCTCCCTTATCCCTTATTTTAAGAGGGATAAGGGATAAGGGATCTTTCGGAAAAGGCTTTATTTTCCAAAAGATCCGCGTCTAGACTGGCGCTTTTTTCCGGCAAAGCTCGGAGCTGGAAAAAAAGCGGCAGCCATTTTTATGCTAATGAAGCCGGGGGGTGGGGGATCCTAATTTTAAAGCAATCAGCATATATAAAAGTTATTAATATTAAAGAAAATTGAGAGTTTGTATTAGATTGGAGTTCTAAGATTCTGCTTGTTTCCCTTAGGTTTTTCAAGTTAATTTGACTTAAAGTTGACCCACCAGTACAGAAATTGTTTTCAGAAAATGTATGCAAGAATTCCTACTCTGAGAACTACTAAATCTGCACGGTTAAAATCCATTATTAAAGAAACCATGAAGGACAACTATACCTCCTGTGCCTAAGGGCAAGTCTACACTGTGAAATTAAGTCAATGTAAATTATGTAGACATACTGCCACTGCAGTTATTAAATCACTTTTGCATATCTACACTATGCTCCCTGTGTCGGCAATGCATGTTCTAACGAAGAATGATTCCATCAATTTAACTGTCCAGTTGGGATAGTTGCTAAAAAGCAGGAACAGTGGATTTTTGGCAATTGCATCACATTATTGACTGATATGCAATTAGTAACCCACAAATCCTTTTCTGCAATACTATTGTCGATCTACCCCTCCCCCCCGCTTAATGTCATCTGCAAACTTGCTGAGGGTGCAATCCATCCCATCATCCGATCATTAATGAAGAGGCTGAGCAAGACTGGTCTCAGAACCAACCCCTGGGGCACTCCACTTGATACTGGCTGCAAACTAGACATTGAGCCATTGATCACTATCCAGTGACTCCAATAATCTAGTTCACTTTCTATATACCTGTGGCAATGTATGTGTAAGCCACACACCTATGGGGTAAGGTTCACTGTCTCATGTAATGGCACTTAGACCACTTACAGAAAAAGATAAGAATGAGTAAGCTCTATAGTTTAAACTGAGAGACAGTTGGCTTTATAGCTCAAGCTTTGAGGATCCTACGCTGAGGTCCCAAGTTCAAATCCATATGCAGGTGGTTACATATGCTCATTCTATTCCAAGGGGTCACTGGGGCCTATGGACACTGCTACTACAGCTTCCCATCCATCAGTGATCTAGACAGTCCATCACACCAGGGCTACACAGCCTAATGGATGTAGAGTAGCCCTTGGTTGCAGGCCAGTGTGGCCACTACACTACACAGTGCCAAATTTAGAAATAACCCACTATTCTGATATGTTCCTTACTCCTCATGGAATGAGGTTATAGAGATGTTGGAATAGCAAGCCTGAAATAACGGTCTTGCTGTTAAGATGTGGGATACATATTTCGGGATACTCTGGATCCTGCTCAGAAGTTCCCTAAGGGAGTCTTAAGTTTGCTTTGCTGAAGTCTAGAGTCCACATTCTGCTGCTCTCCTTACTTCCTTTTGTCAGGATCCTGAACTCAACCACGTCATGGTCACTGTTCCCCAGATTGCCCCCTACTCCTACACTGGAAACTTCTGTTAGTTATCCAAAGAATTCCTGGTCTACCTGATCCCTCTGATCTGGTGGTCTATAGCAGATGCCCATCACGACATCACTCTTTTTACTCTCACTCCTAATCTTCAGTCAAAGATTTTCAACAGCTTTATCTCCAGTTTCATACTGGAGCTCTGAGCAATCATACTGCTCTTTTAGGATATGTCTACACTGTGGAGCTATTTTGCCATACTGGAAGTATCCTGAAATAGCTATTCCATGTCTATGGAAACAGCCCGTTATATTGAAAGAGATTTTGAAATAACAGGCAGCTTATTCAGATGTCATAGAATTCAGTAACCCTCATTCCATGAAGTTTAAAGGGCATTTTAGAATCGTGAGTTATTTTGAAACTTGGGGCTGTGTAGACATACACTCAAAGTAAGCTATGAAAAGTCTTTTTAATCTCTCCTCATATAGTGCTCATACCAAACCCCTAATAATTTTTGTTGCCCCTTTCTGAAACTTTACCACAATTAATTTAATGTGCGATAGTTGCCCTGGTCAACCACTGCACCCAGCCCATCTCCAACCGTCTTGACTTTAGTCTTGCCATTGGAGCAAGATGGAATCTGGGAAGAGAGAGCGAGGCTGATTATGCGCACCTCTTCCTCACTTTAATCCAATTCACACGCAAGTCTTGACATCTGACATCTGACATCCCCTAACTCTCGTAAAACTCAAAGTCCTGTGGTGACGGGCGAGCGACGAAGCAGCAGATGTGGATACACTGGGAGCTATAGCCACGAACCTGCACACAGGCGGCTCAGGTCTAATGGTCGTCTTCTTGCTGGCCGAAGCAACAGCTGGATTCGGCGTCTACCTGAGTGACTGAGCAGCCCTCTTTAGGATCGCACTGCTCACCTCTGTAGCAAGAGGAAGGGGCTAGAAAAGGTGTCCTAAACATTGTTTGCTTCACAGAACCCTGGCCAGCTTACTGCGGCTGGAGGGGATCCCATTTCATGCGGTCGAACAATAAAACTTCAAACAAAACGCAAGGTGACACCACTCACTATTGGCATATGTAATGTACGCACGCTTCAAGACAACCCCTCAGCAGACTGACCAGAAAGAAGAACAGCCCTGGTCGCTAGAGAGCTCACAAGATTTAACATCGATATTGAGGCCCTGTGTGAAACTCGTCTAGCCAACGAAGGTCAGCTCACAGAAATAGGAGGTGGTTATACATTCTTCTGGTGTGGACGTAGCAGTGACGAACATCGTGAATCTGGAGTTGGCTTTGTGGTTAAGAATCATCTTGTCCGCAAATTTGCCAGTTTTCCCACGGGCGTGAACGATTGACTCATGACACTGCATCTTCCACTACCGAGAGGAAAGCAAGCCACACTGATCAGCACCTACGCACCCACAATGACAAATCCAGATGAAGTAAAGGACAAGTTTCATCAAGATCTCGATGCCCTACTCTCATCTGTGAAGCGCACCGACAGGCTGATTCTACTTGGCGATTTCAACACAAGAGTAGGATCTGATCACTTTGCCTGGGATGGCGTCATTGGAAAAAATGGAATCGATAAATGTAACAGCAATGGCCTACTACTACTGAAGACATGTGCGGCTCATGATTTGATCATCACTAATACCATCTTCTGCCTGCCTACTCGCAAAAAGACGTCCTGGATGCACCCACGCTCTAAGCACTGGCACCTCATTGATTATGTCATTGTGTGGAGGAAAGACAGGATGTAAGGGTGACCAAGGCCGTGCCGAGTGCTGACTGTTGGACTGACCACAGACTTATCATCTCTAAATTAAGCCTTCACATCAAGCAAAAGAGACGTCCGCAGGGAAACAAAGTTGTGATGAAAAAGATCGATGTCAGTAAACTGAAGAACCCCAACACAGCAGCTTCACTGGCAGAAGATCTTGACAACCAACTTTCAGAGCTGCAATTAGAGGAAAATGCTGAGAAGGACTGGGAACGCTTCCAGGATATTGTGCACTCTTCTGCACTAAAGGTTCTTGGACCCTTACACAGGAAACAGCAGGACTGGTTTGATGAGAACGATGAAGAGATCAAGGTTCTACTTGCTGAAAAGCATCGCCTTCACCGTTCTCATCAGAACGACCCGTCGTCAACAGCTAAGAAAAATGCCTTCAACAACATTCGCAGGACCGTACAGAGCAAGCTTCGCAAGATGCAGGACTCCTGGTTGAGTGCCAAAGCAGATGAAATCCAGAAACGATGACAGAAACGATGCCAAACAGTTCTACGAAGCCCTTAGATCTTTGTACGGACCTCAGCCCTCAGGGAGCTCCCCTATACAGGACTCAGATGGTGTAACTCTCATTACTGAGAAGACTCTGATTCTACAGTGTTGGGCTGAGCACTTCCAATCCGTACTGAACTGCCCAGCCTCCATCAATAACGAGGTGATTGACAGAATGCCCCAGGCGGATATCAACCACAGCCTGGATGTCTCACCATCAGAGACTGAAACATTACAGGCCATCAGCCAGTTGTCCAGGATCTGATGCGATCCCAGTGGAAGTCTATAAGGGTGGTGGTGCAGTGCTTGTCGACAAACTCACTCAGCTGTTCCAGTCCTTCTGGAATCAAGGATCTATTCCTCAGGAACTGAAAGACGCATCCATCGTACATCTCTACAAGAGGAAAGGAAATCGACAAGACTGCGATAATCATAGAGGAACATCACTGCTCTCCATCGCAGGCAAGATCCTTGCACGAGTGTTGTTGAATCGCCTGATTGACCACCTGGAACAGGGTCTATTACCTGAGACACAGTGCGGCTTCTGCAAAGACCGTGGCACTGTGGATATGATCTTTGCAGCCCGACAGCTCCAAGAGAAGTGTCAAGAGCAGAATCGTGAACTGTACACCATCTTTGTGGATCTCACCAAGGCTTTTGACATTTTCAGTCGCGAAGGTCTGTGGCGCATCATGTCGAAGTTTGGGTGCCCTGACAGATTCATCCTGATGGTACAACAGTTCCATGATGGCATGACGGCTCGTGTTCTGGATGACTGAGAAGCTTCAGAGGCTTTTCCTGTCACAAACGGCGTCTAGCAAGGGTGTGTGCTGGCACCGACCCTGTTCAGCATAATGTTTTCAGCCATGCTGTCAGACGCCTTTCAGAACAGTTCCTTGGGAGTCAGCCTGAGATACAGGACCGATGGGAAACTGTTCAACCTGCAAAGACTCCAGGCTGTCACCAAGATAAAGGAGACTGTGCTACGAGACTTCCTTTTTGCTGACGACTGCGCCCTGAATGCTGGATCAGAGCAGGAAATGCAAGCCAGCATGGACAACTTCGCAGCAGCATGCAACAACTTCGGCCTTCTCATCAACACAAAGAAAACCGAAGTGATGCACCAGCCAGCTCCGAAAGCCCAACATCAAGAGCCCACCATCACAGTGAAGGGACAAAAGCTGCAAGTAGTGGACCAATTTACATACCTTGGCAGCACCCTCTTCTGCGCAGTGACAATTAACATTGAGGCCAACTGCAGAATCGCCAAGGCAAGCTCTGCATTCGGCAGACTGCTGACCAAAATGTGGGACTGCCGTGGAATAAGCCTTGCTACAAAGCTTAAAGTCTATCGAGCAGTAGTGTTAACTAGCCTGATGTACGCCACTGAGACTTGGACTGTATAAAGGAGGCATGCTAAGCAACTGAACCACTTCCACACGATTTGCCTCCGCATACTTCTGAGGATCCGGTGGCAGGATAAGGTGCCAGACACAGAAGTCCTTCTTAGTCAGTTCACACCCTGCTGATGAAAGCCCAGACACGCTGGGCTGGCCATGTTGCAAGGATGCCAGACAATCGCATCCCTAAACAGCTCTTCTATGGTGAGCGGTCTCAGGGAAAGTGATCGCACAGGGGACAAAAGAAGAGATACAAAGACACGCTTAAATCCTCTCTCAAGTCCCTGGAAATCGACACCACCTCCTGGGAGACCCTGGCACAAGACCGATCGACATGGCGCATGCTGATCCACCAAGACTGTCAAACATCTGAAGCCAGAAGGACAACCATAGCACAAGAGAAGCGAGCACTCCGTAAAGCCAGAGTTGCAAATGCTGCAACAGTGGTGCCTGCACATGTCTGCCTGACATGTGGCAGAACATTTCGTGCCCACACTGGCCTTATCAGCCATCTGCGGACACACCGTGGACAGCCCACAACTCGTTAGGTGTCAAGGTCCTCTTCGAACACGATAGATGAACATCATCACATGGTACATGTGGAAACTGATCTTAAATGAAAGGTTACACACTGTAGTTAGCAGTTCTGAAATTCTGAATACTTGAGTGAATACCATCCACCTCTTCCTCCTGTTTTGATGGTCTATAGTAGACCCCCACCATGACATTACTCCTGTGACTTTCCCCTTTTATTTTCATCAAAAGATATTCAAATTGTCTGCAGCTTATCTCCTTCTGGATCTCAAAATAGACTGCCTCCTCTCTTATTTCCTGCTTGTCCTTCCAGTCAAGAGATTTATCCCAGCAAGCCTTTGTTATTTTAATTGTGATGAGCTGGGGGCACAAGTTGATACAAAATGCAAATCACTATCTTTGGAAGACTGGGATGGCAGTCTATATGAAATGAGTTTCTGGTCTCAAGGACATTGCCAGTGGCAACCTACACAGCTCTTACAAGTCAGTGGAGACTGAATGGTCTTCAGATCATGATTGACATTTCTTATTAGTTTGATAAAACTTGAGCTACTGCCGTCAGTGCATTAGAGAAAGGGAAGTAATTATACCATGATTAAATAAATAGAAAATACTTTCTATGTTGTATCTCTTACATGCAAACCTCATAAAATATGTAGCATAAGTAACTCTTGGCAGTATCTAATGCTCTTGGATAATAAAATGAAAAATTATATGGTAGAAATGGTAGTGGCAGCTCTAAGCAAAGTATAATTGTACATGGAGCTATATGGAACACTGTGCAATTATTTTTACAAGGAAAGAGGAATCTGCTTTTTCCTTAATTTTGAAAGGTTTTTACTGTACCTTATTTACTGAGGTTAGGAGATAACTTCTTCTTTCTCTAAATATAGCACCAGCAGGGGCAATGTTGCAAAATAAGAGGAATAATTTGCTCATGGTTGAGTACACATATTTTGCTGGTGATTTTGTGTGCTATTTTAAATGTCTTCATGTAGAGTTGGCAGGAACAAGCATATGTTCTCATGTTTATAATTCTATCTTTTAGAGCCAGGGACTTATTTGACCATCTGTAGTTTAGGAAATATATTGAGTGCTTTGTCTCAAATTACTGGTGTATTTATCTACACAAGTGTGCTGAGGCAAGGACTCTGTGTGTGTGGGGGGGAGGGAGTGGTGAGGTGGTGGTGGTAAAAACCATACCTGTGCTTGTTTCTATTGCTGAAGACCCTTGTTCAGAGGGTCAGCATCTTCTGCTTTTCCCAGAGATGTATGGCCTCCAGCAGAGTCTCCGGAAGGAGCAGCAGTGAGTAGAATACACAACTAGGGCAATCATGGGAATAGGGGCCTATCAGAGGACCAGCTGCCTCCCCAGTGTCTTCTTGTGACCCACGGTTGGCACCGTGCCACCCATCTTCAATTCCTCCTTCTTTGTGGAGCTCCTTAAAAGTCCACAGTACTTAGATATTCAAAACATTACCTGTCTAGGGTCGAATTTGTTAAATCCTGTTTGTTAAAAGGGCCCAAATCTTTCAAAATCAAACTCAACCCAACAAAGTCTTCCTCCCCATTTAAACTGGCCCAGTGCCTTCTCTCTAAGCATCTGTCTTCCCTTCAAAATTCGGGCTCTGTATTGCTTCAATTCCAGGGTAGGCATAGCCTCTCTTCCTTGAGAACCTATCTGCCTTTTCTTCCAGCACTTACCTAAAATCTGGCCTTCTTTGCCTTCCACCCTACTCATGCAGGGCCCTTCAGGAATCTTCACATGAATATGTCTCCATTAGAGATGAATCCTTTCCCATGTGCAGTGGTAGGTGGGGTGATGGTGGGTGGTAACTGGCAAGGCTGTTTCTAAAGCTTTTTATGTAAAGACACTTGAGTTACTTGGATAAAATTTGCTGTAGCAGGTCATATGCCCTAAAAGGAGACAATTCCCTCTCTTCCTGTTTCATTCGAGGAATTCTTTTTTGCTGTAGTAATCCAAAAGTTCTTTGAACCACTGAGGTTGATTTTTTAACTGGGAAGAAGTTAATAGAACTTCAAAAGTCAATGAGAGTGCTATTGAATGGACTCTGGAGTCAGGCTGGTACCTGTAAGTCCATTAATTATATTATTGTAATTAAGAAAACATAAAATACTCCAGAACTCCTATGCACAGATGATAAAATTAGTGCAATTACTTCTGGGTCCCTATAACACTGTGAGACTCACCACCGGGGTGCCTTCTGCTGGTCACTCTGGGATTTAGCTTCTTGGTGCTGGAGTGCCCCTTTCTGGCTGGTGTCTCCCCGTGTCTCTGCACTCTGGGTACTCCCACTCTGGGAAGCCCCAACCCGCTATGCACTCCTCGTCTCAGGCTATGTCTACGCTGAAGGCTTTTTGCGCAAGAAGCATTTTGTGGAAGAGATCTTCTGCAAAAAGTTCTTGCGCAAAAGCATGTCCACACTACAAAAGTGCATCGCATGGACACTCTTGCGCAAGAAAGCTCTGATTGCCATTAACAGAATGGCCATCAGAGCACCCGTGTTTTTTCTGATAGGCTCTTTTTGCACAAGAAACCCCTGTTGAGCGTCCACACTCTTGCGCAAAAAGGAATTATTCCTCGTAGAAAGAGGTATACCTACACTGCAAAAAGCCCTCTTTTCTGCCATTCTACTGTAAATTTTCTTTCACCAAAACACACTTGAGGTGTGAACGTTCCAAAACTCCGTAATGTAGACGTAGCCCCAGTGACCCACTGCCAGTCTTCATTTAGCCCAGGCATGTGAACTTGAAGCCTACTGAAGGCTGAACAGAAAGTCGTTATTATTTATTATTATAGATTATGTTTTAGCTATATTTTATAATATTTTTTCAGGTCTGTTTGAATATATTATAATAATTTGATATGTAAAATTGTTATTTGCTCATATATAATAATTTTTAATTTAAATATACATTTAAGGTGGACATAATTATTGATATCAAATTAATATACATTTTGTGATTTTATTTCGGAATAAATAAATAAAAAACAAAATATTAAATCAATTTTTTTTATCATTCGGCATTGAGAAGCAAATACAACATTAGCATAAAAATAAATATTTTATATAATAAAATATAATAGTGTGAAAATTTCAAATTAAAACCTGCAGCATTTCAGTTTCAAGTGTTCTTTCCAGGGAACTGACACTGCTTTTGTGATACCAGTTTTTCAATATTTGGTTTGCTATTTTCAGCTGATACTACTGTAATTACCACTGCTAAATGTTTGTCACTTAACCTTGACCTTTTGGATGTTTTGTTGGCTTTTATAAGCGAAAACAGCTTTTTACATAGGTATGTGCTACCAAACATTGAGAATAATTTTGACACAAATTTATATACTTTAACAAATTGCCTGAGCACATATCTGTAAAAATCAAGAATGCCAACTTCTTATCTGCTTACTTCTAACTATCCAATCTTCAGGTGCTTATAGGAACCAGCTCTGCCTACTTGTTTTCCCCTTTGATATTTTCATTCCCTCTGCTCCTTGTTTCCCATCCCCTTCTCTTTTTCCTCCCCCTCCCCTTTCTCCCCTATATATTTTGGGATGCACATCCTAAACTCATAACTCCAGTCATCTGAAGAAGTGGGCTGTTCCCATGAAAGCTCATGATACCATCTACATATTTTGTTAGTCTATAAAGTGCTACCACACCTTTTGTTGTTTTTTAAGTTCATTATATTTGTTTTTTAAGAAAGAGCCACACAGAATATTGATAAGTTCCATTTGCATATTCCTTCAGCCTTTTAAAAATCTTAAGAAAATGGTGCTGTAAACAAGAAGATGATTTGAAATCCTGGACTCACTCCTCAAACTTGATTGCATATTAAGCAAATAACACAGTTCCCATTTGTCCTGGAAAACAGGGTGCTTGTCTTCCACCTTTCTTTTTATAGATTTACTACTTTCTGGTTTTGATAGTGACATTGTGAAGGATTTTTTATAGCACAAAAAGCACAACAATCCACGATGTAGGCCCCTCTGGGCTATGCGGGGTACCACTCTATTCTGGGCCTCCTGGGCAGAGAGGGGGGTCCGGGCCCACCCTCTCTCCGGACCCTGACCCAGGGCCCTAACACCAAGAGTGTAACTCTCGGTGGTAGCAGGGGGGTATAGATCCCAAACATGCCTGCTCCCGGGGTTCACGGCCCGCCCTGGGTCTTATCCACTCCGCCGACGGCTACTGCCCGGCGTAGTTACCCTCTGCTCCCGCCGTCTCTCCGCCTCCCGTGCTCCCTCTTCGCACGTATTGCTCCCGGCCCCCTCCGGGTTCGCCCTGCTGCCTGCCCCCTTCCGCGCTCGACCCCCCTTCCCTTATCGCCCCCATGTCCTTTATACCGCCTCCGCCGTGGTCATCTCCACCACTCCCGCACTTCCGGGTTCCTGCCCCTACGCCCAGCGTCGCGCCTGTGAGGTCACCAGCGCGCCCAGGCGCCTGGTGATGACGCACTCTCTTCTCGTCGCTGGGCATTCCCGGGGCCGCTCGGCCCGGCTCGCCAGTCCCCCTTTCACTGGCCACATCCTGCAGCGCCGGCGAGTGACGGGGTTGCTCCACCCCGTCACAACGTGCAACTTGAGAGTTTTTTCTTGGAAGGTCCCGCAGCCCTATTCCTACTTTATAAACAATGTAACTGGGTGGGCCATACTTAGATACTTTATAAACATGTAGTTGCGGGCTGCAAAAAATTCGATCGGGCCGCATGTGGCCTGTGGGTTGCATGTTTGACATGCTTGATCTAGCCCCTCACCTCAGGGGCAAACTGCAGTCTAAAACGGCCACTCATTGACAAAGGGGTATGGACCTGCTGCCTTTGCCTACTCTGGCTGCCTCTCTGCAGCCCTAGGATGTTCAGGCCTTGCGTCAGGCCCTGCAGCCTGGGAGTTTGCCTGGCCAGAGTTTCCCCAGCTCTGCTCTAACTACAGCCCTAGTATTCTCAGGCCTTGTCTCTGGAAGCCTTTGGCTTCCCTGGCAGCCAGGTCCTTCCTGTTCCCCAACCCAGGGCCGGCCTGAGCCATTCATGCGCCCTGGGCCTTTGGAGCGTGGTGCCGCCCCCAGGAGTGCAGCGCATGCGCAGCTGCACCCCCGGGCCCTAGGCGCTCAGCACATGCACAGCCCCTCCCCCGCCCGATCTGGCAGCCCTGCACGGTGCCTTTTACAATGGGGCAACCTGGGCAGTAGCCTGGCCAGCCCGTAGCTTGGGCCGGCTCTGCCCCAACCAGAACAAGAGTGTGTCTCTTCACTCCTCCTTTGTTAATACAGCCCTCAGCTGGACCCTAATCAGCTCAAACGGGCCACAGCTGCTGGCTCCACCACTCCAGCTCTCTCCCACAGCTGGATTTTAACCCTTAAAGGGCTAGTGAGGGGCAGATGCCCTGTCCCAGTCCCTATGTTAGTTAAAGTAATTAATAGTATTTTATGAACTCATTCAGATTACTGGACTGACCATAGAATTGTGGACTGGCCAGTTCATACTCACACTCACATACTTTATCAGGCCACATACACAAGTAAGGACTCGTTATTGGTAAAGATTGCAGGGTTGGTGCAGTTTCATCCTTCACACATGTTCCATGCCTTTATCTGTTCAGTTCTGATAAACCCAAAATGGCACAAAATCATCCAGATTGACTTCAATACACATTTTGGTTTAGCCTACACTAGAGGTGAGATTTTTTGTTAAAGGCAAAGAGGGTAGTTAAACACCAAGTCCCTTTGATTTTCAAATGCAGTTAAGCACCTAACTGGCTTTGCATTTAAAAGAGTCCCCTTAGTCTAGTTTGGGCCTTGAGACTGTCAAGCTACCATGCAGTACTGGGGATGTAAGATCAGACAAAGCTCTTCTTGGCACTAGCACTTGCCACAATGGGCTTATTTTGATCAGGTTAGTTGACAAAGGTAAAAATGCCATTGTCTTGTCTACACCAGAATTCCCACAGCTGGGCAATAGTAGGAGTTACCAAACGTGTGTTGGGGCCCTGCTCTTACATGTTAAACATACTGGAAACTAAAATACCTCACTGATGTAATAATTAAGGGTATGTCTACACTACCCTCCTAGTTCGAACTAGCGGGGTAATGTAGGCATACCGCACTTGCAAATGAAGCCCGGGATTTGAATTTCTCGGGCTTCATTTGCATAAGCGGGGAGCTGCCATTTTTAAAACCCCGCTGGTTCGAACCCCGTGCAGCGCGGCTACATGGGGCTCGAACTAGTTAGTTCGGACTAGGCTTCCGAGGAACGAGGTATACCGGTAGTTCGGAATAGGAAGCCTAGTCCGAACTACCTAGTTCGAGCCCCGTGTAGCCGCGCTGCACGGGGTTCGAACCAGCGGGGTTTTAAAAATGGCGGCTCCCCGCTTATGCAAATGAAGCCCGGGAAATTCAAATCCCGGGCTTCATTTGCAAGTGCGGTATGCATACATTACCCTCCTAGTTCGAACTAGGAGGGTAGTGTAGACATACCCTAAGAAACTTAAGAGTGTCAACTAAGCATTGGAAAGCAGCATTTGAATGTGCAAATATCAATTTCTCAGATGGAGTTTTTTTTGACAATACAATTCAACACCTGCTTTTGTAAGAATGTGTTTTTAATTTGAACGTTGTAACAAATGGGAAGTCCATATTGTTGCAGCTGCTTGTATTTAACTCAGAGTAAGTGTTTTAAGAGAAAACTTGTAATTTGTTCATTTGTCTGAGTGAGGCTTGCCAGACCTGGGCTTCTGCTTACCTTAAACCTTTGCAGGAGGAAGGCAATAGTGACTGTGTATGTTGGCCTGTGTTTCATATAATGGTTGGTAACTCTGTGGCTTTTGTTAATAAAACTAAGCAACTTATGCACGGGCAACTTAACATCTGGCATGTATTTGTTCCACTCCACTTACAATCTACAAAAAAATCAATGACTTCCAGATGCTGAAGCATGCACACATACATAAAGCATGTATCTTTTGTAGCTCTCAATTGTCTTAAAGGGATCAGAACATCTGATAACCTAATAGAAGGAGAGGCTACACAATTATGAATGACTAGGCTTTAAATTGCTTTTTAAAGTATTTAGTACTGGAAGACTTACCCAGCATTGCCCAGGTCCTTCAGGACAGGGGGTAGGCAGTGTGGGGGCTGCAGGAGTCGGGGCAGGGCCTTGGAGATGGGGTGGCAGGTCAGGAGGTCGTGGGAAGGGGTGCTGGGGGCTAGGGAGGGTGTGTGCGTGTGTGTGTGTGTGTGTGAGAGAGAGAGAGAAAGTGAGGATTGGAAGGTAAGGAGAGGCTTGTGGGGGGGTCCCATCTGGTGGGGCTTTCTCTCCCCCCTGGCTGGCAGGGCCTTTTCTCTCCCTCAGCCCCTCTGGCAAGCAGAAGACTTTTCTTCCTCCAACCTCCCAGCCACAACAGGCCTTCCCACTCCCACCAGTCTCTCCCCAGATGGCTGGAGCCTTCCCCCCACCCTGACTCTGTGGCCCATGGCCAAGTGGGAGGAAAGAGGTTTGGTCAGGGGGGCTATTTTCCTGGTCTGGTAGCAGGCAAGACTGCAAGACCCAACCCCCATCTAGCCACTTTCTTGGTAATACAGCTTCCCCCATGGTCACTCTGCAGTACTGCCCCAGTTGAAACTCTCAGTATCACATTTTTCCTCCCTGTGTCCCCTCCCTTTATATGTTACAGAAAACAGTTCCATTCTTAGCACTTCCTGTTTTCCTGGCACAACACAACCAAATACTGACCTTGTTTTATGTTAGGATAAGCGGAAGCTGCACACCAAATTTGGTGGTCCTAGTTCTTAACATTTAGGATGTGTCTTGAAAAAACAGACTCACAGACAGAGAGATGCAGGGTGTTTCTAGGCTACAGGGTTTTTTCGAAAAATTGGACTTTTTTTAAAAAAAACTTTTCCCGCATTTAGACTGCTGCTGCATTCTTTCAAAAGTAAATCAAAACAATTTGGCAGTTTTTTTGACCGCAGAAAACCTCATTTTATGAGGAAGAATGCCTTTTTTTGAAAGTGCTCTTTCGAAAAAAGGCACTATGTAATGCAAACTGTGCTTTTTCGAAAGAGAGCATCCAGACTGCCTGGGTTCTCTCTTTCAAAAAAGCGGCTTGTAGTCTAGATGCTCTTTTTCGAAAGAGACTTGCAGTCTAGACGTAGCCAGACAGATGCACATTTCTAAAAGATATAGGTAGATTCAGAGCTGGTTTTGACCCCATCTTTTTTGTTGATATTAGTGCAGCTGATACAAATAGAAAATTACTTTATTCTTAGGCAACTATTAACCAGTGCTTTAGCCACCCTTAATGAAAATTGACAAAAAGGGGCATAAGTATAAAGAGCATGCATTTGAAATCAACACTGTGCCTTTTATTTTGAGAACACATCAAGTGAGAAAAATAGAATTCTGACTTCCTTTTGAAGTAAGAAGAAAAAGTGTTCCATAAATGTAGGGTCACAGAGCAATATCCCCTCATCTGCAAAGCTCAGGTTTCAAAAGACTCATGATCTCTCAACTACTATATGAGGGTACAATAGTCTACTGAGAACCAGAAATTCTAAGATATTAAAAATAGGGTGAGTGTTTCAGAGAATGAATAATTCTTTGAAGTAGGACCTCTGAAACTCAGAAATTTGATATTGCTGCTTTCTGTAACACAGCACAGCAAACAGTACAAAGAAGTTTTAGCACCTTAGAGGCATTGAATCTTTTGGGGTCTTAAAGGCTGAACAGTTTACCTGTTGATGTCTATTAAATGGATGGGACATAAAAGGGAAGCAGATGATGTTCCTGTCATAAATTTAATCTCTTGCAGGATTGTTGATATTGTTTTCAATGTTGTGGGTTTCTATAATTCAATATAGTATCTAAAGCCCCAGTTCCAGTGTGATGGAGTACAGATAACCTACTTCTAGGCAGGCTGAGTAACTTTTACAGAGAGCGGTATTTATCTTTTCATAGAATCATAGAATACTAGAACTGGAAGGGACCTTGAGAGACCATACTCTTAAATATCTCCAGGGATGGAGATTCCACAAGTTCTCTAGGCAATTTATTCCAGTGTTTAACCACTCAGAGTTAGGAAGTTTTTCCTAATGACCAACCTAAATCTCCCTTGCTGCAGTTTAAGCCCATTGTTCCTTGTTCTATCATAAGAGGCCAAGGAGAACAATTTTTCACCTGCCTCTCTGTGACACCCATTTAGATACCTGAAAACCACTATCATGTCCTCTCTGTCCTCTCTTTTCCAAACTAAACAAGCCCAATTCCTTTAGCCTTGCCTCATAGCTCATGTTTTCTAGACATTTAATTATTTTTGTTGCTCTTTTCTGGACCTTCTCCAATTCCTCCACATCTTTCTTGAAATGTGATGCCCAGAACTGGACTAAATACTCCAGTTGAGGCCTAAATAGTGCAGAATAAAGTGGAAGAATGACTTCTCATGTCTTTCTCACAACACTCCTGTTAATGCATCTTGGAATCACATTTGCCTTTTTTGTAACAGTGTCACACTGTTGACTCATACTTATCTTGTGGTCACTATGACCCCTAGATCCCTTTCTGCATTACTCCTTCCTAGACAGTCACTTCTCATTGTGTATGTGTGAAACTGATTGTTCCTTCCTAAATTGAGTACTTTGCATTTGTCCTTATTAAACTTTATCCGATTTACCTCAGACCATTTCTCCAGTTTGTCCAGCATTTGCAACCCTTTCCAGTTTGGGATCATCTGCAAACTGTAGAAGCATACTCTTTCTGCCATTATCTAAATTATTGATGAAGACATTGAACAGAACTGGTCCCAAAACAGAACCCTGCAGAACCCCACTTGTTATGCCCTTCCAGCATGACTGTGAACCATTAATAACTACTCTCTGAGTAGTTATTCAGCCAGTTATGCACCCACCCATAACCCACCCACCAGTTATGCACCCACCCATCTAAGCTGTATTTGCCTAGTTTATTGATAAGAAAGTCATGCAAGACCGTATCAAATGCCTTACTAAAGTCTAGGTATACTACATCCACCACTTCTCCCTTATCCACAGGACTTGTTATTCTATCAAAGAAAGCAATCAGACTGGTTTGACATGATTTGTTCTTTACAAATCCATGCTGGCTTTTACCTATCACCTTATTTCTTCTAGGTGTTTGCAGATAAATTCCTTAATTTACCCATGCCATTATCTTTTCCTCAGTTTATGTACCAAATTATATCACTGGATTAGAATGTGCATCACCACCAACCACCATCTTCTCCTCCTCTGGTGGCCAGGTTTTGAATGGGACCTGGTCTGGTAGGCAATCTTTGAGTATGTCTATCAGATTGAGCATTTCAAGTAATTGAGGCAGATTAACATAATCTTCCTTCAATTCATTTATTGTTCTGGTACTTCAATGGGAGATAGCATCTGAATGCCTACCAAGAGGCAGCAATGCATATGTCCAGAGTCTAACACAGGTGGAACTTGTATTTAAACTTATGCACTGGGTGAGTATAGGCATCTACAGCATTGAGAAGGAGTTTTGAGGAACTCAGTGGAGCCTAAATTCAGGATTGGACACCTAAGTCTGGACTTAGATGCCTAAGTACCTTTGTATATCTAGGAATTAAAGAAGCTCCCTTATGTTAAAATAGCTCAGATAAAATGCCTATTGGATTCTTCTCTTAATAATTGAAGTCTGAAGTCAGGATAAAGTCTTGGATTTTTCTCCAAAAGATCTGTCTTTCAAACGTAATGTATTCTGTACACATAAAAAATTTACAACTACTTCAGATGGTATAAAAACCAAACCAAAATCCCCTGAATAAGACCTTGCATATCAAGTTTAATGGCTTAATGGAATTACAAATAAGTTACTGTGGACATAAACAGCTTACCAAGGAAATGAAAACAGGCAGTATACATGGACATAAAAAGCCGCTCTTTTTCCAGTTAACACTCTTGGTATCTGTAATCCTTAATGAACTTAAACAGGCAAAAATCTCATTCAAGTTAATGGGGGGTAGGACTGAGTAAAGAATGAAGGAAACATCAAAATCGAGTTGTTAGAAGCAAAGAAAATCGAAGGAAAAAGCATGCTACTAACCCATATATGATGACTGCACATTATCAAATGCAATTATACACCATGTTATAGATGTCTGCAAATGTATGAAAGATGAAACATTCATTAAATTGCTTACAGCTGACAGAAAGTTTGATAATTGGTGATCTTTATGGAAAGAACAGTACCATCAGACAGCAATTTCTGACAATAGGGAGTGGGCTATCATGCATCTGCTCCCTTCCATTAATTGTCCTCACCAGAAGAATCTTTACCAAGATCCTTTCCTGCTATCTGGAGGACTTTGTAGCCTGCCACAGATTGTGGCTAATCTTACATCCGTCTTGTGTTCACCCAGGCCCAGTTTTACTCCTTATGCACCCCAAGCCACAGCATCTTCAGTGCTTTTCTGCCTACAGCTGACCTTTGTGGTTTCCATATAAAAAAGAAATATTTAATGCACTTTTAACTTTTAGGCACCTCTAGCACACTGGCACCCTTAGGCACATATACACTGTGTCTAACTGGAAATCCAGTGCTGAGTTTACCACTTCAGTGTTGTACTTTCAGATATTTTGTGCATAGAAACTTCATTTTCTGAAGAACTCAGTGACCGAGAAGACCGAGGCTCTGCCACTACCTTGCTGTGTGATGTGTGGCAAACCACATCACCTCTGTTTATTTCTTCTCCAGCCCTTAGTCTTTTTCTTTAGAGAGTAAATTTTTGAATTCACACATCTTACAACGTGTACATACATTGCTTAATTTTAGTCCTGGTTAAGGCATCTGAATGAAACGGTGACATAAATAGTGAATGAGTTTGGTAGGTGCTGAAGTGAGCAATGATGTCTGATCTTTCAGGAGCTAGATCACTAGCTAACTGCAAGAGAACTCACAACTTCTAAATCTGTCCAAATTATTCAGTTTTCTAATTTCCAAACACTAGTTTTAGAACTACACCAGAAAAAAATTGGTTCAAAATCCATATATTTGCTTCCTATACATAAATTTAAGTAAGAACCATTTTTATATGCATTGGCTGAAGTGTAACATGACCATTGTATTGTCTGACTTAACTATGGAATTGTCATTGTACCACTACTAAGTGGCTTTTGCAAAAAGGTAAAGCCTTTATACTTATGATTCCTGGACAGACATAGAGTCTTTTATGATTGTAGCTGTTCAAGACACATGACACCTCCTGCTGGCCAGTTTGGGAATTAGCTCTTTGGCCTTGGAGCACACTCTGAGGACCTTTTCTTGTCCATTACCTATCTCCTGTTTGTGTCTCCACCACTCGTCAGGCCCCATGTTCCTCCCAGTCCAGGGTGCCCCTTCCCTTGTAGCACTGCCCTTATGGCAGTGCCCCCACACACTGGGGTCCTCCTCTCTCAGGGAACCTCTACTGCCTATGCCCCCCTTGCCTTAGTGATTCACTGCCAGTCGTCATCTAGTCCTTGCCTTAGGAGCAAACTGCAGTCTGAAATCACCACTCCTCATTGGCAAAGGGGTGTGGACACCATAATAGAGGACCAACTTAAATGTATTCCCCAAATTAAAAAAAATAGCAAGAGACCTAAAAAAGAGTCACTGAGGCTTAACCACCATGTAAAAGAAGCAGTGAGGGACAAAAAGGCATCTTTCAAGAAGTGGAAGACCAATCCTAGTGAGATAAATAGAAAGGAACATAAACACTGTCAAAACAAGTGTAAACATGTGATAAGAAAAGCAAAAAAATATTTTGAGGAACAGCTAGCCAAAAACTAAAAAAACAATAGCAAAATGTTTTTTAAGTACATTAGAAGCAGGAAGCCTGCTAAAAAGCCAGTGGGTCCCCCAGACGATCGAGATATAAAAGGAACTATCAAGGACGATAACGCCATTGCGCAGAAACTAAATGATTTCTTCGCTTCAGTCTTCATGACTGAGGATGTTAGGGAGATTCCCAAATCTGCACCATCCTTTCTGGGTGATGAATCTGAGGAGCTGTCCCAGATTGAAGTGTCATTAGAGGAGGTTTTGGAACAAATAGAAAAACTTAATGTTAACAATTCACCAGGACTGGATGGCATTCATCCAAGGGTTCTAAAAGAACTCAAATGGGAAATTGCTTAACTATTATCTGTGGTTTGTAACCTATCCTTTCAATTGGCTTCCGTACGTAATGACTGGAAGGTAGCTAACATGACACCAATATTTAAAAAGGGCTCTAGAGGCGATCCTAGCAATTACAGACCGGTAAGTCTAACTTCAGTACCGGGCAAATTAGTCGAAACAATAGTAAAGAAAAAAATTGTCAGGCACGTAGAAGAACATAATTTGTGGGACAAAAGTCAACATGGTTTCTGTAAAGGGAAATCATGTCTTATTAATCTATTAGAGTACTATGAAGGGGTTAACAAACATGCGGACAAGGGGGATCCAGTAGATATAGTATACTTAGATTTTCAGAAAGCCTTTGACAAGGTCCCTCACCAAAGTCTCTTGTGTAAATTACATAGCCATGGGAAAAGAGGGAAGGTCCTTTCATGGATTGAGAACTGGTTAAATCACAGGAAACAAAGGGTAGGAATAAATGGTAAATGTTCAGAATGGAGAGGGGTAACTAGTGGTGTCCCCCAAGTGTCAGTCCTGGGATCAATATTATTCAACTTATTCATAAATGATCTGGAGAAAGGGGTAAGCAGTAAGATGGTAAAATTTGCGGATGATACTAAACTGTTTAAGATAGTCAAGACAGAAGCAGACTGTGAAGAAGTTCAAAAAGGTCTCACCAAACTGAGTGATTGGGCAACAAAATGGCAAATGAAATTTAATGTGGATAAGTGTAAAGTAATGCACATTGGAAAAAATAACCCCAACTATATGCACAGTATGATGGGGGCTAATTTGGCTATGACAAATCAGAAAAGAGATCTTGGAGTTCTCTGAAAACTTCCACACAGTGTGCAGCAGCGGTCAAAAAAGCAAATAGGATGTATTAAGAAAGGGATAGAAAATAAGACACAGAATATTTTACTGTCCCTGTATAAAACTATGGTACGCCCACATCTTGAATACTGTGTACAGATGTGGTCTCCTCACCTCAAAAAAGATATTTTGGCCTTGGAAAGAGTTCAGAAAAGGGCAACTAAAATGATTAGGGGTTTGGAACAGGTCCCATATGAAGAGAGGTTAAAGCGACTTGGACTTTTCAGTTTAGAAAAGAGGAGACTGAGGGTGGATGTGGTCTATAGAGGTCTATAAAATCATGAGTGGTGTGGAGAGGGTGAATAAAGAAAAGTTATTTATTAGTTCCCATAATAAAAGAACTAGAGGACACCAAATGAAGTTAGTGGGTAGCAGGTTTAAAACTAATAAAAGAAAGTTCTTCTTCACACAGCGTGTAGTCAACCTGTGGAACTCCTTGCCAGAGGAGACTGTGAAGGCTAGGACTATAATAGAGTTTAAAGAGAAGCTAGATAATTTCATGGAGGTTAGGTCCATAAAAGGCTATTAGAAAAGGCTATGGTGTCCTTGGCCACTGTTTGTCAGAGGCTGGAGAAAAATCGCTTGATCATTGTCTTCGGTCCACCCCTTCTGCGGCACCTGGTGTTGGCTACTGTCGGCAGACAGGTTACTGGGCTAGATGGACCTTTGGTCTGACCCAGTACGGCCATTCTGATGTTCTTTTGGACCTGCTGTCTTCTCCTGCCCTGGCTGCCTCCCTACAGCTCTGGTATCCCTCAGGTATTGAAAGCTAGGCCTCAGCCTGGGAGTTTGCCTGGCCAGAGCTCTCCAGCTCTGCCGGCCCTTCCGCTACCCCTCTAACACTGTTTGCATGAAACACCCTCTCTTATTAGCAGGTGCCAGTCTTGCTGGGAAAATGTTAGACATATTGGATCAGAGTATCAGAGAGGTAGCCGTGTTAGTCTGAATCTGCAAAAGTGGTGAGGAGTCCTGTGGCACTTTATAGACTAACTGAAGTGTTGGAGCATATTGGATCAGGTATCTCAGTACCCATCTGAACTTACGGTTGATGTGGCTTTGAAAAAGAGGGTACAGGAAGTGGTCTGATCATTCATAAATGGGGAACCCTAGGAGAAACCAAGACTGTGGAGAAGGTCTGAGCTGCTGTTTCAATTCTTTAATAGTGAAAATTTGAGTCTGGATTGAAACTGAGCCAGTTGGAAGAGGTGTTTACTTATATCTTCCCTTGCTACAGTTGGGGCTTCCCTCTGTCTCTAAAAAAACCCTCTCTCGAATACTTCCATTATTGCTCCTTTCCTCACTTCTCACTGCTGTTTAGAATACTGCTCTTCCACTGAATGAAGCATTTGTTGGAACAAACTTCTCTTAATGATGGAACATCATAGCAACACTGATCGATCAGCCCATTTCTCAAAGTTGTATAAGATGAAATTTCTGCGCTGTGATGGAGAGGTCTATCTAAATAGCTTCTGTAAGGCAAATGGTCCCATATATTTCAGGCAATTGTAATCCCTGAAATCAAACCACTTCTGAAGCAAGGCAATGACATTGTTATAAAATGCCTTAAATTATTTCTTGAGAATGAGAACGAAGATAGTGACAGATTCTGCTAAGGTTTTTACTTGCTGAAAATGCATAACATTTCTCATTCAGTCTGCAAGCTAGCTTGCTCCTATCAATTGGCCCAGTCTTGCAAAGACTGTAAGAACTAAAGTGCCTTCTTTTCAGCATGAGGATGACATGCTGGAACCAGTATCCGATAAGTTAAAGATAATGATACCTGGTCCTAGTAAATCACAACTGTCTCTTGGATGTTTGAGGAAAGAAATTATTGAATTTTCCTAAATACAAACATGCTTTTGTTAAGTCTCTCTGAAAAATATGAATTACCTGATCAATCATATGCTATAGTTTCAGGTGGCACCAACGAATTAGTGCGAGGCATACTTCTTGTTTTTGGGTGGTCTATTAATTACAGATCGTAAATTTAGTTTAATAAACTAATTGACTAGTTGATGGAATTTCCATCAACTAGTCAATTAGTCAATAAGGGAGGGAGCCTCAGTGGATTTAGCTCCTGGCCTCAGGAGCTAACCTCCCTGTGGCTCTGCCTTTTTAATGTATTAAAAGCTGGCATGCTCTCAGTATATTTAAAAAGTTGAAGTGCAGTGTGGGGGACCAGGCACAAGGCAGGACAGCTGATCCCTGGCTCGTGCCAGATACCCCCCACCTCACTCCTGCTTTTTAAATGTATTAAGAGCCTATTGGCTCTTAATACATTTAGAAAACAGAGGCACAGTGTCTGAAATGGGGCGCGTCAGGAAATGGCTGATTCCTGTCTTGCACTCGCTACCGCTCCACCTCCCCTGCCCCCCATGGAGACAGTGCTGGGAGGAACCGGCTTTTAAGCTGGCTCCCCCCAGCTCTGACTCCTGGCTCCCTCCTTGCTGCCTCTATTAAGGGTGAGAAGCAATTAGTTGAGGGACTAGTTGATAAGTTTATGCTTATCGGATAGTCGACTAGTCACTTGCATCTCTACTTTTAATGCAAGTGGTTTCTGACCAGGGTTGATTCTTCTTAGTCAGGTTTTGTGGATTGGGGGTGAAAGCAAGAGCATAATATGTGGTAAAATATCTAAAAGAAGTATCTGTTGGAATAAGAGGGAAATGAGCAGCCAGTTACAGCTCGGAGACTTTACAAGATTAGCACAGCCAATAAATGTGACTATTGCCTACTAGTAAGAATGTCATTGTAAGAGGGAAGACAAATGAAGTGTCTCATAATTTGATCAGTTTCTTCTTTGGAATGTTAAAGGTCGCTCAGTCAGGAATAGGCTAGGCTCTTAATATTTTACTAACACCCTACCTCAAAATTGCTTTATTTTAAATATGTATCTTCCTAAAATGTCTGAACACCTAAAAACAGAAGGTGCTTTGTCAGTGGGAAGACATAAACTGGTGATTGTGGTGGTTGGTCATATTGTGAACAATTGGTCACACAGCTTGCTGAAATCAGGAAACAGCCTTTTTTGCTGCACTTCCCTTTTCAGGGATTGATACGTTGTGATGTTTTCCAAATTTAGCCATTGGCCTTGTTTGCTCTAGAAACGGCCATCTGTTGCACATTGGTTTGTGTGTATTTGTTTTTTTCCCTAGTTTGAGCAGTTGGGATTGCATAAGCTTCCCCCACTTCCTCCAGGCACTTAGCTGTGTTGTATGTATTTGTACAGTGACTACTAGTCATGTTTTAATAGTTCAAAAAGCATTTCTACAAACATCAGAATTTCAGTATGCAGGGGCACTTTTGGGGATTACTTTGATGGGGAGAGTTGGATGGACTGAATTGCATTTTTTTCTGAGGCACATGATATGTTGTAGGACCAGGGAAGATGATGCTTAAAAAGCATGAATGATTATGATGCAATTTACTGAGCTTTTTAGACTAAAAAGGATATATAGCAGCACTATGGCACCCCGATTACTTCTGTAAGCCTTCATATAATTTAAAGGGACTCAATCATTTTAAACATGCATGGATCAGAATATGTTACCTAGAGATAATATCAATGTGTAGGTTTAATGCAGGTATAACTGGGGGACGTTAAAGTGTCTGCTAAGCAAGAGACTAGACCATCTGATCATAGCAGTCCCTTTTGACCATAGTCTATGAGCCCATCTCTTGTGGAACAGTTTAACATCAAGGCCCTAAACTTAAAAAAGCACTTCAGAAATGCAATAAGCAAAAAGACAGACAAAACTTTTAAATAATTCACATGCAAGATGAATAAAAATCCCCTGAAAACCCATGTTTGAAACAAGATAACACTGTTGACATTAAAGATCATGAAAGAGACAAGGTGAGCGAGGTATTTGTTAGACTAACTTCTGTTGATGAAAGAAGCAAGCGTTCAAGGTTACACAGGGGTCTTCTTCAAGTCTCAGGTACTCAGAGCATCATAGCTAAATACAAGGTGGAACAAATTGTTAAGCAAAAGAGGTAATGCGTGTTGCATGAGACCATTCAAGGTAAAGTGGGGAGTTAACATCTCAAAGGAGGGATAGTGGGTCACAGTATACATTCAGGCTATATCTACACTCGCGGCTTCTTGCGTGAGTAATATGCAAATTAGGCTAAGCATGGAATTATCGTTCTTGCACAAGAAGGAGCATCTACACTGCCCCTGCTTGCGCAAGAAAAACCCTCTTGCGCAATGCCGTTACATCTATTACTTGACAGGAAGAATGGCATTGCGCAAGAGGGTTTTTCTTGCGCAAGAAGGGGCAGTGTAGAAGCTCCTTCTTGTGCAAGAGCCTCTTCTGAAAAAAATGGTGGCTCATTAGGTATACAAATGAGGCTCGGTGATATTCCACGCGTAGCCTCATTTGCATATTACTCGCGCAAGAAGCCGCGAGTGTAGGCATAGCCTCAGTGTTTTGATTGAGTCTTTGATTGACTGATTCAAAGTAATGAATTTAAGTGTCCAGGTTCCTTTCAAGGTTTCCTCTGAAGATGAGGACTAAGAGGTCCGATATGGAATAATCAATGTGAAAGGTGTTCCTAATGTTCTGCTACCTTTTTTGACTTCAACTGCACATTGAACAGAGATGTTTTCTGAGAACTCACCACAATTACTTCAAGATCTCTTTCTTAGGTTAATAAAAGCTAATTTAGATGCCGTGATTTTATATTTATAGTTGGGATTATTTTCCAGTATGCACGACTTTGCACTTATCAATATTTAATTTCATGTTGTTCAGTCACCCAGTTTTGTGAGATCCCTTTATAACTCTTCATAGTGGGCGTTGGGCTTAAGTATCTCAAGGAATTTTGTATCATCTGCAAATTTTACCACCGATTTCTCTTTTCAGATAATTTGTGATGCTTATAAAAATCATACAATCTTTTTCAGGGTAAAAGGCAATACACTACATTTATTTAAAATTCTAAATTGTATTAAAATCAGTATATGCATTTATATGCACACATATGGACTCATCCACCAAAAAGGTTCTGCAGCTGGTGTTAGAGTTACCAGTCTGTATTGTTGCTTGAGTAAGTCTAGTGGCCACCTAGCCTGAACACAAGTGGAATCTGGACCTCTGTTGGATGCATACTGATGCTCCATTGTTGCTGCAGAATGAACCCCAAATCCCCTGGCTATTGCCCATCTTATAAGTCTGTGTGTCTTATGGAGTCATGCTTGAATCACAAAATAGTTGTTTTTTCATAATCGTCTTTCATCAGCAATGTTTGGATCATTAATCACAAACTACTTACTTTCACGAGTGGTCTCCCATCTCCTTATCTTGTATTTTGTTCATTCAGGACAGATTCCTCTTGCACTTTAGGGGTCATCAGTCTGCACTCTCCAGCCATTAAGGAGCACGTCTACATGGCAGGGCAAAAGTCAAATTAAGATACGCACCTGCAGCTGACGTAACTGAAGTTGTGTACGTTGAAATAGCTTAATTCAGCTTTTGGTGCTGTCTACATAGCAGGAAGTCAAAGGAAGAACACTCTCTCCCTTCAACTTCCCTTACTCCTTGTGAAATGAGGGTTACAGAAGTTGGAGTAAGAAGCGCATCATCTTGAAATTATTTCGAAATAATGGCCTGCTGTGTAGATGTGCACTTTGTTATTTCGAAATAATAGTGCAGGGTAGACGTGCTCAAGGTGATCAGGATGATGACATTGATATTGGCACCTTAATTTCATCACTCCTTCTTTTATAATTAGGCCTATTTGTTCCTGATGTTCTCTCTCTTACCTGTTCACATAGCACATATACCTCAATCACACATTATTTCAAAAACCAAACTTCCAACAAGGAAAAGGAAAGAAAAGCAGGGCTAATAAAACACCACTAACTTAACTAACATAAGTCAATCACTAAGAAAAATATGTATAAACTTATTATCAAACCGTTTTCTAACTAAATACTAAAATAACTTCATCCAGGCATATGCATTTATAAATATGTTGAACAGCACAGAACCCAGCACAGATTCTTAGGGGACTGCTGCTTATCTCTCTCCTTGGGTGCATCTACACTGCACCCTTACCTTGAAATAAGCTATGCAATTTGCGCTATGCAAATTGCATAGTTTATTTTGAGATAATTTCAAAATAGCTTATTTCAAAATGTGGTGCTGTCTACACAGTGCCAAATGTTGAAATAAAGTGCAGTTCCAAAACGTCCCTTTACCCTTGTGGAACAAAGGTTACAGGGACACCAGACTAGCATGCCCGTTATTTCGAAATCTATTTTGAAAGAACTGTCTGCTTTCAAGACATGGAATAGATATTTTGGGTTACGGTAGCCTGAAATAGCTCTCCAGTTTAGATGTAGCCAGTATGAGGATGTATAGAGGATGTCATCTTCTTTTGTAGGGTCCTCAAATGTGTAAGTGATAATGGCAATTTAGAAATAAAATTTAAGACTTTAATTGGAACAGGTTAAAGGCCTGTAATCTCTGTAATACTAAATATTGTAATACTAAATCACGGTCTTCCTCTGCTCTACAGACTGATTTAGCTGGAACAGTAAGGGCCTGGTCATGAATGGTTCTGAGTGCATAAATCCCATTAATTGCATCCCACTGATCTGAGGGTGCATTGCAACAGTCACTCAAAGGGACTCAACTCTTTCAGTTTCACACTTAGGTGAGTACCCAGTCATTTAACAATAATGCTTCAGAGAGCAACAGAATTTTCCATATTTTCCTCTTAAAATAATACACAGTGATTTTGCATGGAACATGCCAATTGCTGTCTCTGAAATCTTTCTTGGGCTTTTATATGGTTTTAAAGAATTTCAAGTACACACGCTGATAACATCTTGCATGATAGGACACTTGATAATTTATAAACCAAAACCAACACAAAACAGTAATTCCCCATGGTTGCATGACATGAAATAGTCAGCTGAAGTGATCTGTCAGCTATTTCACATTTCTTCTACCAGCCTGGTTCTTTGACTAGAAGGAAACAAGTGGGCGAAAAAAAAAATCCAATTAGCCCAAAGACTGTTTGAGTTTCCTGAATATATCAATCCTTGACTGAACATGCAACCCTGCTGAGAATGGTGTGTGTGTGTGTGTGTATGGGGAGCTATCTAGGCATGGACTCAGAGGAAGTTAAGATCTATATAGAATTAGTAGGCGTGTAGTTTTACAGCAGGATTTGGGAGGTAGGAGAACTCCAGGAGAATGGGCTTTAGTAGGAAGGGATGGGGCATTTGGAGGAGAGGAGAAGAGTATTGAAAGATGGAAGTGGCAGGAATGAAGGTGGAATAACAGCTGCAGCTGAACAAGAGGCCAGAAGATAAGCCAAGTATTTCTATGCCAAGAATCGAGGATAGTACTAACCACGGGCTCCTGGGCAGGGGCGGTCACTGATAAACAGTGTGAAGAAGCTTAGTTCACCAAAATTTGTCCCCAGTAAGCCCCAGAAGAGAGCACAATAGAAACCCATTTATCTGAACCTCCATTACCCAGCTCTGTGTATTAACCAAAGAGTACACAGAAGTCCAGAAGTGGCTGATGTCTCCTGTGGCTGTTAGACAGCACTGCACTTCCCATTCTCTGCATTATCTAAAGGTTTGATTATGTGATCTGGCCCCATTTCCAACAAGATCAGATAAACAGATCAGATAAACAGAGCTCTGCTGTAATTGTTCAATATGCTACACACTTGTGATTGAGTAACTTCAAATGTTTCCACAGTGAGCCAACTCAGATTGCTGTTCTGAAGATAAGCTTAGAAAGGGAAAGCAACATTTTAAACAAACTCACAAAATAAAACAGGAAGGTGTAACGTTAATGTTCTGTATTTTAGTGATTTTTTTCATCATTATTGCCAAGGAAATCTTATACTTTTCAAAGGTATTTTCAACATGAAGGATACAGAAGTAGGACTTAATGATGTAAATAAATTGTAAATTATGAACATTATGTGTTTTGTGGCGTAATTATATATTTTGTACAAATAATTTTCTTTATGAATTTTCAAACAATTAATTTTGAATAACTAATGCATGTAAATATGATTAGCATATTCACGTCCGGTCTCCATTTTAAAATGTTGGTCACCCAACTTCACTTGCCTCTGTATACAAGTAAAATGCTTTACTGTGTTGGCTGTTCACTATGGAACTTTAGCTCTCCACAATACTTTCCTATTAATAACAAAAACTTTATTGTAACATTTTAGTAAGGTGGTGGATGTTAGACTGTAATTTACAGGGCTGAAAAAATTAATGTTAGCATTTAAGTACAAAAAGATATTAGTGGGTGACCTTCTCATGGGCATTCCAATGTAGCTTATTGTCAGTTACCAGAAATAAAATAAAACTTTTATTTATGTAGACAGCAGAAATCTTGGAAAGACAAGTAACCTATTGATTGCTGGGTTGTGGTGAAACCAAAGAGGTACCCAGCTCCCTCGGTGAGAGACCATGATAATAAAGATCAGACAAAAGGAAAAGGTTGCCAGCTTTCTTTTGTGGAACAGAGCTGAAGAACTTAAAAAAGGAATGTGTACCAAAATTTTCCAGATTGATTCTTTTGTGATCACAGAAAAAAGTCAAAGCAGCTGTTAAGCTTGATTTGCTACTCTTAAAAATAAAGATACAGAAATGCTTTCCCTATGTATTACATATTGCTAGGTAAATGGGGATTACTTGAAAGGATTAATTCCTTTAAATAGATTGAGGCAGAGAGCCTGCTGTACTTTTCAATTACAGAGAGTTTCCACCTGGGCTGAGGAAGGCAGGTAGTTAAGCCTGCTCTGATCCATTTGATCAATTAACCTAGTTAGGTAGAATTTAGATAAAGATAGCTGTCTTTTTCTGTGTTCTTACTGTAACCTTACTGTTCTCTGCAAAGACTGTCAAAAAGACATCAGGAAGGTTCTGTGTTTTTTCAATGATTTCTCCATCAAACTTGTTTAGATCACAAGAAAAGACTGGTTTATTTGGCTAGTAATTAACAAGGGGGCTTGAAAAACTAACAAGGCTATTTCTGGGCAATACACAACTGCTAGTAATCTTTTTTAAAGAAGCTAACAATACTTATATGTATGTGATATTAATATTATCCCCATTTGATGTTGAACCAAAGCATAGGAGAAAAGCCAGCGGGAGAAAAAAAAACAACTGGAAAATTGTATTTCTGTGCAAAGGAAGGGGGGCAGGGCAATTGAGCTAGAAGAACCCCTAGCCGGGTGTGGATCAGACTAGTTACAGATCATGCTCAGTTGTGGTTTAACTGTGGACATATCATCTTGCTAGCCAAACCAGGCTACTCTGGCTACGTCTACACTACAACGTTAATTCGAACTAAGCTAATTCGAACTAACGGATCCAGACTAAAAAACTAGTTCGAATTAGCGTTTTGCTAATTCGAACTAGCATGTCCACATTAAGTGGACCCTGAACCAGGGTTAAGGATGGCCAGAAGCAGTGCCAGCAGGGCATCAGAGGAGGACTTAGAGCGTGGAGCTGCTGTCTCAGGCTAGCCGAGGGCTGTGCTTAAAGGGTCCCGACCCCCACCCCGGACAGACAGTTCTCAGGGGTGCCCCGCTTGCAAAGCAGTCCTGGCTTGGATTGCCCAGACTACCCACACTGGGCACATCACAGCACTCGGACATCAGACCGGCTGCACTTGCCGCAGGCTGCCATCTGGGGAGAGGGGACAATTGGGGGGCTGCAGGAGAGCTTCCACCCCCAGAAGCCCGCAGAGCCAGCCCAGTCCTCCCCATCGGGGGCTCGTGCCCCATTCCTCCCTCACCTCCTTCCACTTACCCTTCCCTAGCCCCTCTTCTTGATGTACAAAATAAAGATAACGTGTCTTCCAAAATGGAATCTGTCTTTATTGAACAAAACTGGGGGAGACTGGGAAAAGGAGGTGGGAGAGGGGAAGAGAGAGGCTGGGAGAGGGGAGGGCAACTAAAATGATCAGGGGTTGGGAACAGGTCCCATATGAAGAGAGGCTAAAGAGACTGGGACTTTTCAGCTTAGAAAAGAGGAGACGGAGGGGGGACAGGATAGAGGTCTCTAACAGCATGAGTGGGGTGGAGAGGGTGCATACAGAAAAGTTCTTCATTAGTTCCCATAAAGAAGGACTAGAGGACACCAAAGGAAAGGAATGGGTAGCAGAAAGGGGGCAGAAGAGTTTCCCTGGTGTTGGCCAGAGTGGTGTTGGCCTCCCACTAGTTCGAATTAAGGGGCTACACAGCCCTTAATTCGAACTAGCTAGTTCGAACTAGGCTTAATCCTCGTATAATGAGGTTTTCCTAGTTCGAACTAAGCGCTCCGCTAGTTTGAATTAAATTCGAACTAATGGAGCACTAGTGTAGCACCTATGAAAGTTAGTTCGAACTAACTTTGTAGTGTAGACATACAATCTCTTAGGGTATGTCTATGCTACAAAGTTAATTCGAACTAACGGACGTTAGTTTGAATTAACTTTGATAGGCGGTACACTAGTGCTCCGCTAGTTCGAACTGAATTCGAACTAGCGGAGTGCTTAGTTCGAACTAGGAAAACCTCATTCCACGAGGACTAAGCCTAGTTCGAACCTACTAGTTCAAATTAAGGGCTGTGTAGCCCCTTAATTCAAACTAGCGGGAGGCTAGACCTCCCCAGCTTTCCCTGGTGGCCACTCTAGCCAACACCAGGGAAACTCTATTGCCCCCCTCCCGGCCCCGGACCCTTTAAAGGCTGGCTACGGTGCCTGTGCCAGGTGCAAGCCTGCCAGCACCCAGCTAGCAGACCCTGCACCTGGCACGGCACAGAGCCACCCACCCGATGTCCCCCAGCCCTCCCCCTCTTCCCGGGACCAGGCTGGTGGCTCCCGGGAGCTTGCCCAGGACCACAAGAGGCGGGCACCCGCCTGGTCCAGTGCAGATATCGTGGACCTCGTCCATGACCTCCGCACTAGGCACAGGAAAGCGGCTGTCTAGGGCAGGAGAGCTGCCAGCCTGGCCACCCAGGAGCAGGTTTGCATGAAAATCAAGGTGGTCCACTGAGACCCCCGACCCAGAGCCCTGAGCTTACAATGGCCGTACTGGTTCAGACCAAAGGTCCATCTAGCCCAGTAGCCTGTCTGCTGACAGCGGCCAACCCTAGGTACTCTGGAGGGGATGGACCGAAGACAGTGACCAAGCCATTTGTCTCATGCCATCCCTCTCCAGCCTTCCACAAACTTCGGGCAGGGACACCACTCCTACCCCCGGCTAATACCAATCCATTGACCCACCCTCCATGAATTGATCTCACTTCTCTTTAAACTCTGTTCTAGTTCTAGCTTTCACAGCCTCCTGCAGCAAGGAGTTCCACAGGTTGACTATTTGCTTTGTGAAGAAGAACTTTCTGTTATTAGTTTGAAGCCTGCTACCCATTCCTTTCCTCTATCATATCCCCCCTCCATCTCCTCTTTTCTAAACTGAAAAGTCCCAGTCTCTTTAGCCTCTCTTCATATGGGACCTGTTCCATACCCCTCATCATTGTAGTTACCCTCCCCTCTCCCACCCTCTCTCTTCCCCTCTCCCACCTCCTTTTCCCAGTCTCCCTCAGTTTTGTTCAATAAAGAGAGATTCTGTTTTTGAACACAATTGTCCTTTATTTTGTACATCAGGAAGGGGGGCTAGGGAAGGGTAAGTGGAAGGAGGTGAGGGAGGAATGGGGTACGAGCCCCCCTGATGGCCGAGTGCTGTGATGTGCCCAGTGTGGGCACTCAGGGCACTCCAAGCCAGGACTGCTTTGCAAGCGGGGCACCCCTGAGAACTGTCTGTCTGGGGTGGGGGTCGGGTCCCTTTAGGCACAGCCCTCAGCTAGCCTGGGACAGCAGCTCTACCCTCTAAGTCCTCCTCTGATGCCCTGCCGGCACTGCTTCCGGCCATCCTTAACCTCTGTTCAGGGTCCACTCAATGTGGACATGCTAGTTCGAATTAGCAAAACGCTAATTCGAACTAGTTTTTAGGTCTAGCTGCGCTAATTCGAATTAGCTTAGTTCGAATTAACTAATTCAAACTAAGTTAGTTCGAATTAGCGCTGTAGTGTAGACATACCCTTAGGGTGGGGAAGATTTTAAATATAAGAGTGAAAATAGCCTTGTGGATGTAGTGCCACAGGATCCCTCACTTTCTTTAAAAGATACTAGTAGAATTTCTAAGACAATCTACGATCGTTGTGGTATAAGTGTTGTATGCCTTGGCTATCTGTTAAATAGGAGTTATAACGGGTGAGCCTGGAACTGATGGGAACTTGGGTGCCACTCTCCCTCCCTTGTCTTGGGTTGGGGAGGAGTAAACAGGACTTGGGAAAGGCCAGCAGGAGCACTCAAGGCAATGGGGAGCAAGTTGTCTCTAATGAGGTCTGAGCTCAGAGAATCTACTATGGGAGTGGGGAACCTTTTTTGGGTCAGGGGCCGCTGACCCACAGAAAAATCAGTTGGGGGCCGCACACAAGTGAGAAGCAAGGAAAAAAAACACCTAACCCTCACTGACGGGCCCCCCTACTGAGGAGGAAAAAGACTCTCCACACTTTTCCCTTGCACACCAGAGCCTAGGGGGGGCCGGGGCTAGTAGATTTTCTGTGCTCCAGCCCTGCGGGAGGATGGAGAGGGAAGCTGAAGTGCTAGCATGGACTCCCCAGTGCTGGCAGGCAGCCTTTAGCCTTAGGTGCCATATCCAGGGAAGCTGGGGGCTGGCCTCAGGTTCCCCATCCCCCAGTGGATGATAGAGGGCAGGTCAGATAACCTCTGAATGTGGGATCCAGTTTGTTTCTGACCACCAACGGCTTGTCGGCATTTAGTTTTGTTCCAACACAGCAGCCTCACGTCCAGTGTCAGCTGCTAGCATGCTTCTGGACACTCTGCTTCTGCTGCCAGCATGCCCACCCTACAGCATGCAGTAAGTGGGGCAGCAGTCACAGCACAGCGGGGGGACGCATTTGCTTAGGGGAGCAGAGAGGTGATCCCATTTTCTCTGGAGACTCCAATATTGCACCCACCCTCGTGGAATGAGGAGTACAGCTAGTTCGGATTAGTAGCCGCGCGGCACGGGGTTCGAACTGCCGGCATTTAAAAATGGCGCCGGCTGGCTTTATGCAAATGAAGCCCGGGAAATTCAAATCCCGGGCTTCATTTGCAATTGCGGTATGACTACATTACCCTCCTATTTCGAATTAGGAGGGTAGTGTAGACATACCCTCAGGGACTGACACAGTAGGGATGTGGGTGTACAAACTGCAGTAACATAGTAAGTTATTCTGTGGGAAAATCATTTCATAGTAGATGAGCATTCTGGAAGTAAAGTCTGTTTTTCTCATTGGCTGCGTCTATATTGGCATGATTTTGTGCAAAAGGAAATGATTTTGCGCAAAATCTTGCTGCCTGTCTACACTGGCCGCGAGTATTTGCACAAGAACACTGACTTTGTAATGTACAAAATCAGTGGTTCTTGTGCAAATACTCTGACACTCCCGCTCAGGGATAAGCCCTCTTGTGCGAGTATTCTTATGCAAGAGGGCCACTGTAGACAGCAACGTTAATTTCTTGCGCAAGAAAGCCCGATGGCTAAAATGGCGTCTATACTGGCATGGATCCTTTTGCGCAAAAGCAAATCTTTTGCGCAAAGGCACATGCCAGTATAGACGCTCTCTTGCGCAAATACTTTTAATGGCAAAACTTTTCAGTTAAAAGTATTTGCCCCAAATCATGCCAGTCTAGATGCAGCCATTAAGTGTAATTATGGTGAATAGAATAGAAATGTGCATATCTGACTGAAAGAAATCTAATTATTGGCACAAATTTTATAAATAAATCCACAAAATAAGGGGTTTATTTTTTTAAATTAGACTAGTGGGGTCGTGACAGACAACCACAGTTCTTTAATAACAGCAAAAATTCTTAAAACTGCATAAAAGTCTTACTGCATCGATTGCAGTACTGGGATGTTGTATACCTGGTCAATTAATTCAATCCAAAATAGGGTGCGGCACAGATGCTTTCTGCTTTCCAATCTTGAACAGCAAATACCCTGCAATAGTTGGATAGTCTGGTTATCTCTTGTGCCTCGCAGAATAGTGATTAATATCAGTTTGTAAGCAGCAGTTTCAGAGGAGTTTTAAAAGTGAGACATCTGATAAGATTACCTTTTCAATTGACTATTCTAAACAGGAGCCATTACCAGTGACAGAAACCTGATAAAATATAATATCAGTGAAAATGATTTGTTGGACTTGCTGCCTCAGTGTGTTTTAAAATTGAAGTTGTTTCCACCCAAAGTGATGAAATACAGACAAATGTTAACTTCAATATCCATGACTAGTGCTGGGAGAAAATGATTGAATGAAATGAAAAGGGGAAAACTTAATACTTATGATTGAACTCATCACATTGCCAACTTCAACTATATGTAAGTTGGTCACATTTATGGACTAGTGCATTTTAGGTTCACATTAGAAAATTTTTGTTTCGGGTGCTATGATTTGTTGGGGAGTGAACAGGAAATCTCGCAACTATAAATGCTGTGCTCAAGAAGCAGTGACCCCCAGGCACAGTGTGTGATGCTATATGATGGAGTAAGACCATTTATAGCCTTGATTTCACACTGCTGTACAATTGCAACACATCTTGTAGAGAGTATATTGTGTAAGGAGTCAAGAGAGAAGTTATGATCGGCTAAGTATGATTATACTGTTTATATGCATGTATCACCTGTGTTTCTGGTTATGAATATTAACTATGTGTTGGTGTCTTGCAAGTATGGTGTATTCCTGGATAGCATCCCCCAGACAGAACTTATATTAGAACCAGTCAACTTTGTGTTGATGACTCATGGAGTTATTCATCTCCCAATGAGTCATTAAAGGAATTCATCCTGCCCAGTAAGCATATGCCATTGGGGCTGTGCACCTGGCTGTGTCAAGTCCCTATGACTGAGACCTCCCAGAGCTGAGCTGCTCTTGGTATTTATGTTGCTTTGCTGTGGGTTTTGTGCCATCCGTGTGGGAGACTGGAAGTTCTGTCACAGCTCCCTAGAGAGCAGGTAGATGGGTATTTTCAGCACATCAAATGAGTCTCAAAGGGATCTCTGTGACCAAACCCATCACAAAGACCTTGCAATCCTTTTTATGTATATGATCTATTAGCTATTTATAGCTCTTGTTTTCTTTTCTTTTATTATTGAAGCTTTAATTTGTAGTCACTAAAGGATTGGCAACAGCATGATTTTGGGGTAAGATCTGAGTTATACATTGATCTGGCTAAGTGGCTGGTCCCTTGGGATTGGAAGGACCCTAGAACTGATAAAATTGGTTTTTAGTAATCACTTGTCAAATTCTATGGTCTGAGTGAAGAGCAAAGGGCTGGGATGCTTAAGAAGACTGCATTTTTGCCTTTTATTAATTACAGCTGCTCCCCAAGTTATGAACAAATTACGGACCAACACTTGGTTCATAACTCGAAGTGTTCGTAAGTCAGATCCCATAGAGTTACATGGCGACTGTGGTGTTCATAAGCACGGATCGCCGTTCGTAACTTGGATCCGCATTTACGACCGCATTGGTCATAAGTGCAGATGGTCGTAAGTGGAGGTGGCCGTAACTCGGGGAGCAGCTGTACTGTGTTGATACAGAAGTTAACTGTTGTTACTGGCATGGTATAATGCAGCCCCCTCCTCCCCCATTTGTACTGGATACATAAGACCATTAAAAAAAACACAGACTCACCCGGCAGGTGAAAGGGGCTGGCTGGGGGCATGCTCGCCCCATCCTGAACTGTCCGACCCCGACCCTCCCATCCCCCAAGCATTTTTAAGGAAGGGAGGGATGAAGCTCCCATTCTCCCCCAGTTCGTACAGGAACATTGTTGGCTGTTCCCTTTTGGTAGGGAGCCAGGGGAAAGTGCACAGTTTGCTGCATTCCTCGCTCTGGCTTGAGAGTGCAGGGGCAGATGAACCTGGACCTGCGTCAGCTGGGGGAAAATGAATTCTGCCCCTGGCTGTGCCTGCCTGGGCTGTAGTGACCACAGAGAGGTGCTTCTCTGGTCCCAAGCTGCTGTGGTGAGAGAGGTTTGGGGTAGTTCTCTCTCCCTGGGGCAGCCTGCCTACTGAACCCCTCATCCTCACCTCCACCCCAGAGTAATGATTTAAATGAAGAAAAACAAAAATTAATCAAGCTAATGAGCAATGCTGGGTAAATCTTCTTGTTCTTTTTATAAGTTTCTGAGATAGGATCTTGGATGCATCTTTGGCACAACAGCCAGAATGAACTACCACTTATGAGCCTATCTTCTGAAATTCAAGACACAGTCTATGAAAGTCTTAATACTTGTAAAAATACTAAGTGCCACATGTATAGTAGACAGAACAGTGAATAACAGGGTACATGTTTTCCAGTAGAGCAGCAGTAAGAGAACTAGATCCTGCAACACTTGCTTAAAATAAAACTAAGGAATGAATTAGCAGTATTCTACTTGTTTGACTGAAGCACGTTTTCCTTCTGTGTTGCAGATTGTATGTGGCAGGGTAAATTTATTATCTAATGATAATCGAAAGAAAGAAAATGTTAATTTGTGTTGTGGCATCTAATTGTTTAGTTCAACCTCAGAAAGTGAAATAACTAGCTCAAACATGAATTAAAATTCTCTCTTTTTCTTCATCATCTTATACCCATGTTCCTCTCTGGGCTTCTGTCATTTGTTCAGGACTTCATACTTCCTTCTGTACTACTCAGTGCTATGCTTGGAACAATATCCTATTTTATCTTACACTATATTACCTCCCTCAAAAAACCTATTACATGTAACAATTAGGTTATGCGATTACACTATGCTTGGAACTGTAAAGAGTTTATATTGCTGATTTGTAGGTTACTGTGCCTTTATGCCAAAGGGGTCTCTTAGATGTTAAACACTTCACTATTGAACAGAACTCTGGTTTGACAGTGCTAAATAATTGGGCTCCTAAAGAGAAATATTAGTGGCATCAATGCCCTAAGGCATGAATTAACATAAAATCTAGATCTTAAAATTGCTCTTTTATTGCTCTAATAATGCTATAGCATTTCTCATCAGTGATCAGTCATGTGGATCTTTCACTTTAATAAAAGCTTCTAATGCAAACCTAGAAGACCATACAGAAATATTTTGATCCTTAGAAGACAAATGATTTTTAGTTTCATTACCACTTTTACATGCAGCAAACTAAAAAAATCTCTTTAAGGGTATAACAAAAAAGTGATCTGTGCTTTGACAAACGAATGTGGTGCTTAACAGAGACAACCTTATTGAGTGAACAAGGTAGCAAAATTGTCTGAAGCCAGATGATAACAATGCCTTTAGTGAAAACTTTTTCCTATAGTGTGCTGTAATAGGAAAGGCCAGTTCTGACAGCTGTAAAGGGCCTATTTAGGATCTTCTGAAACAAAGATGGGGATAACCATTTGCATTCCTTTCCCACACATTGCAATGATTGCAGAAAAAGAATAATCAGAGTGTGCTATGTATTCCATCACACTCTGGAAGTGTGAAAAGGCGCTGGAGAGCTCAACTAAGGGTATGTCTACCCTGTGTCTACACAAGCTACCCGTTATTTTTCAAAATAGCAGGTCCACTATTTCACCATCTTGGTAAATTTTGTTGCATGAGGGATCAGGGATGACTTGAAATGGTGCTTTATTTCGAAATTTGGCACTGTATAGATGCCCTGAATTTCAAAATGAGCTATTTCAAAATAAAATTGAAATAAGAAACGTAATTTGCATAGTGCAAATTGAGTATCTTATTTTTCATTTAGGGTGTAGTCTAGACGCACCCCAAGTCACCTAGAAGCAACAACATGTTTGTCACGTTATTGGATTCTAAAGATCACTGCTGCACCCATGGGGGGGATGGGTGTTTGCCCCAAAAGTTTATACAAAGGTGGTCATTTGAGATATTGAATGAAAGAGTATGGTCTACTGATTCTGTAGATGCTATTCATGTACTTGTATAATATCTTTATGTGGAGTTATAAGTATGTACTCTGTGTTGATGGTGGAAAATTCTCTGTCTGAGGTAGAGCAATGGGCCAGGAATGTTCGTTCAATATGCTAATTAGCGAGGCTCCAGGGACAATAGATCTCTAGGTGTCAAAGACACACCTAAGGAATGAATCCGGATGCCTGCAGATCAGCCAGAATAATGATTGTTGGCTTGGGACACAAGAATAGGTCCCTGGGCCATGTGACCTACTCCAGCTTGGAAGAGACCAGAGCTGGATATAAAATGCTATGTGGCAAACTCCATTTGGTCTTCAGTTCAGCTCCTGATCCCAGATGCAGCCTTGCAGGGAACGACGAGCCGGAAAGAACCATGGATCCATCCTGACATAGGATGTATACCAGAGACTTACAAGATAACAGCTTATAACATCTCTGCTAAGAGCCTGCATTGAGAACTTGGTGATTTGATGCACGTAAGGTATTCTCCTTAACAACCTTACTCTCATGCCTTTTTCTTTTATTAATAAACCTTTAGATTGTAAGGGATTGGCTCAGCGTGGTCTTGTGGCTAAGATCCAGAGTGTAAATTGATTGAGACCTGTGGCTGGTTTCTTGGGACTGGAAGAATCCATTTGGGGTAGGCATTTGGGGTAGGTGAGGTTGGGTTCTAAAACACCTCACCTGTGTGCAGGCCCGGGTCTGATTGGGGAACAGGAAGAGCTGGGGTGTCAGAGAGGTTTTGCTCGTAAGGCTTCTGGCTGGCCAGATTGGCAGCTGAAGTGTTCGGTGTGACTGGTTTGTGACCTGTTTGGAAGGTCTCCAGTCTGGGGCTGTCAGGAGCCCCAAGTTTTGAGCAATTCACCCTGAGCGGACGCCCTCAGCTGTGCTCAGACCCGGCTCGGTCTTTCAATGTTTCATTTAGTTAAGGGGGAAATCCACCGGGAAGGGGTTCTGTGGCTAATATAAAATAACTTAAGTCCAGAGTAAGACAGGAGGCTTGTGGTCTCCCCTGAGAAGGGTACTCTGAAAAAAGGCCAAGAGCGACACTGAGAAGACACAGGGGAGGAGCTTAGATCTGGCAGCGGCTGCGGAGCTCCGGCTCTGGCCCCAGCTGTGGAGCTTGGGGTCCAGCAATGGCTGTGGAGCTCAAGTTCAGGGTCCAGCAGCGGCTGTGGAGCTCTGGTCCCAGCCAAAGAGTTCGGGGTCTGGTAGCGGCTGTGGAGCTCTGGTCCCGGCCATGGAGCTTGAGGCCTACAGTGGCAACTAGGGAGCTCCCGCCGGGCAGGCAGCAGCAGTGCTGGGCTGGAGCCCTAGTAGGGGGCAGAAGTTCAGCATGGGCCATGTTGCGAGGGACCTCCTCTGGTCCGGCAAATCCTCTCAATAGTCCCATGGGTGCCGGATGAGGGAGTTCCAACCTATACTACTGACAAACCTAATCTTATAGAATTTCATAAGATAACTCTGATGGCAAGTTTGACTACATTCCCTTCACGCTTGTCGTCAAACACAAATATCAGTCTGAAAAAATAAGAAGCTTGTTGGGAAACTTACCCTTTAAATCCTGTAGCAAGTAATAATCAGTTTTTACAGTTGTTATCTCATATTGGATTTCTTTATAGTTGCCAACACTTGGATTTAGTAAGTGAATACCTGTTTTACAGATTAGTATATGCCAGCTAACTCTTAATTCCAGAAATGGGGCTAATACAACTTCAGAAACACACATTTAAATAGCATGTATTTTAGTAACAATTACATTGTGAAGCACAGACACATTTTCAGTTGCAGTGGATCCATTTCAAAACTTGACGTTTGTTTGCTCTCTTTTTTTTATAGGGGTGTCTCCTATATTAAGTACTCACAAGAAAGGGAGATAATTGAGTTTTGAGTGGTATTCAGTGTTTTTAAAGGTAGTATCTAACTGTAGTATTAGAACAAGTTTCATAAGTTTGTGGTAATGCCTCTTTTTTCCAAAATTTGGGTATTTTTGCTTGTTTTCTTACAGTTGAATAGATACAAACTTGTGACATTCATACATCCATGAGCAAAATATTTTATAGGATGAAGTGTATACAGCATGCGAGAGTGGGAAAGGTGGGTCGCTCATAACCTAATGATTGTAGCTTGTTGAAAGCCACATTTTTGCATAACTGGATTAATATGGAGGCACAATCTTTTTACTTGAAGATGATATTCCAAACAAATTGGTCATTTATTATGCATGGTTGGAATCATTTTTCTGAACTGGAATAATGGTTGAAATCATGCATGGAAAGCTATCCAGCACCAGAGCTTGAGACAGCCTATCCTCATTCTGCTTTTGAACAGAAAGAATCTGTCTGAACTCCTAGTAACTTTACATGAGCAAGCTCACCAAATGCTGTTGCTACTCACTGCTTTAATCTTGCCTTTCCCAGGCATGTGCAAGTTAAAGTCTGCAGTTAGCATGTTTTTAAATGTACATTTTGCTCACTTTTGTAGGTTAAATGGGTTTTCTTGCAATTGAAAATAATTGTGCCATGTCTGAGATTATGAAAAAGAAAGCTTCAGTTCTAAAACTATTTTTTCCCTTCGAGTGAAAACGGAGCTATAGGAATTGGATCATAATCTAAAATACAGCGTCGAGTATCGCACCTGCCAAACCTTGAGAAAATATATAGTATTGTGGCTCATGCTCCAGATGGAAATCTGGCCCACAGTTGAGAACAGGATTAAGATGTGACGCTTTCTGCAGGCAGTTGAAGGCCACAACCTTGGTACCCGAGAGAGGTTTTTTTACATATCTTTCCAAATTCTACTGTTTCCTCAATAATTCCTCATACCCTCTGTAACACTGCAGGGTTCAGCACCATGGCGCCTCATGGAATTAGCTCTTCAGCCCTGGAGTGCCCCTGTTTGGCTGGTGTCACTCCTGCTGTTACCTTTTATTTTTAACTTCTGTGTATTAGGACCCAATTCCCTCCCAGATCATGGCATCCTCCCCTCTGGGTACTGCCCTGCCGCAGTGCCCCCACACTCTACGGTCCTCCATCTCAGGGAACCCCCAACCCTCTATACCCACCTTGCCTCAGTGACCCACTGACTGTCAACATCTAGCCCCTTACCTCGGGCAAATTGCAGTCTGCCATGGCAATTCATCATAGGCAAGGAGGTGTGGGCTTGCTGCCTTCACCTATCCTGGCTGCTCCCCTGCAATCCTAGTACTCTCAGGCCTTGCTTCAGGCCCTACAGCCTGGGAGTTTGCTTGCCCAGAGCTTCCCCAGTTCTGCTTGCCTTTCCCCAGCCCTGCTCTAAGTCAGGAAGCCTCTAGCTTCCTTGGCAGCTAGGTTTCTCCAGCTCCATAGCTGGAGCAAAACCAAGTCTCTCTCCTCTCCTCCAGAAGCCTTTATTTTTACTGCCCTCAGCTGGGACCTAATTGGCCAATACCTGGCACAGCACCTGGGTCCAGATCGCTACCCTCTCCCAGAGCTGATTTTCAACCCTTAAAAACTAGTGCAGGGCTGACACCCCGTCACACCCCCTCAAACAATCCAATTAGAAAGCTAAAGAAAGGAGAGGCGATCTTGAGTCAGCATTAGCAAATACAAAATGGGCCGAGATGCCATTCTGTCAGGTGCCATTACAGACCTTGTTTGTGTCCCTACTTATAGGAACACATGATAGTATAGTCTAAACATTTTACCTGCTTGACTTTGATAGTCATGTTACTCAAGGCAGTTACAAACTAGAAAACTATGTGACACATTTCATTTATTTTGCACCTCATCTGCTTCCCTCCTCACATTTATCTGTTCCTGTGTTTTGGCTGGGGACTTCTTTCACTAATTCATTGATTGACTGGCCTCCAAGTATGGATTGCTAATCTGAAAAGCCTGCTTGGCCCTCTTTGCAGCTGACACCAATTTGACTCCCATGCTGAATGTACTGTCCACGGTAGCTGTCAGTACAAGGTGACAGGTTGAGGGATTCAGTGTTTATAAGAAAGTGATGAAAAATGGCCACAGAGGATTTTTTTCCTAGCACTAAGTGGTCTTCTCCTTTAAAGTAATGGCCTTACTTAAACCCACGGAATCCTACTGAAATCTATAGGGTAGCACAGATTTAAAGGAAAGCAGCTAGACTGGCAGCTTCATGGGGTTGCTATGGCTATTTAAAAGGCTCATAGCTCTGGCCCCTGCTGAGGTAGTGCCGCGATGAGGAGCTAGGAGCCTTTTAAATAGGATCCTGCAGCCTTAGCCACTGCCTGGAAATTCGCTGGTGCAGGCAGCAGCATAGATATAGAAAGTGACCAGATGTAGTCTGTGGGCTGGATCAAAGTGTTAGGGAGGCCGGCCTGGCCCCTGGGTCTCATCTTGCCCAGTCCTGATCTAAATGCAAAGATAGTTTCATTAACTTCAACTGTTCATAGAGCCCCACTGAATGTTACTAAGATGGACTAATATAGTCACACACCATAAAAGCACTGCATCCTGCTAACATTTACATATGGAAGTTCAAAACTACTACTGGTGTGAAAGTGTTTCCAGGATCAGACTGTTAGTACAGGGGGTTTCAATCTTCTTTTCATTTGCAGACTGCTAAAAAATTTCAAAATGGAGATGCAGACCTCTTGAAATAACAAGCCCTGTGACACCATCACAAGAGCTAATCACCACAACATACGCCACAACATCAGGGGCTCATACACCTGCACATCCCCTAATGTGATATATGACATGAAGTGCCAGGATTGCCCCTCTGCCATGTATATTGGCCAAACTGGACAGTCTCTGTGCCAAAGAATAAGTGGACACAAATCAGACATCGGGCGTGGTGTGAAGTGGGGGACTCACCCCCGCACTCTCGGCCCCAGGAGCCAAGGCCCCGCACCCCGTGCGGCTGATCAGCTGGCTCCGGGAGTCCGGCGCAGCAGCACAGGCGGAGGAGCCAGGGGAAACCGGCGTGACCGGCGCGCATGCGCAGGGCGGCCCGGGTTATAGCCGGCGGGCACTAGGACCCCGGGGCGGGAGGGCGGCCCACAGAGGGGCGGGCTGGACGCCGAGCGGGGAATTCAAAAGGGCGGCGGGAGGAACAGGAGAGGGCGGAGGACTGGGGAGAGCAGGGGAGTTTCTGCTCTCAACCTCCTCCGCAGGGCACGCAAGGGACTCCGCGGGAGGCAGTGAGGCGCCCAGACCCAGGATCCCAGCACCCAAGGTGGACAGCCGGACCAGTGAGGAGCGGGACAGAACGGAGCGGTCCCGGGCCGGTGGCGGTCGCCTGGCGGACAGTTGGGGGACGGCGGCCCCGAGATCCGGGAGACGACCAGAGTGGACAGTGGAGTAGCGAGCTCGGTGGGAGCCGACAGCAGAGAGAGGACCGTGGGAGCGGAGAGGTAGAGGCGGGGAACAGGGGCAGCTCAGGACCCATCTCAGCAAGGGCCCATGAACTGGGGGTGCCCCAGGACCCCTGAACGACCGACCCGGCTACACATGGTAACACATATAAACCTGTAGGGGAACATTTTAGGTTCCCTGGACATTCAATAATGGATTCAAGAGTAGCCATCCTTCTACAAAAGAATTGTATCACCTTATTACAGAGGGAAACAGCTGAACTGGAGTTCCTTTACGAGTTTCATACTATCAATTTAGACTTGAATAAAGATTTTAACTGGTTAACACACTACAAAGGCAATTTCCCCGCCTTTGAAATTTGCATCTCCACATCAAATGAATGAGACACATCCATCCTGACTTAATCAACTTCATTAACATTGATCTTACAATTGACAGGAAACTTCTTTTGCTGTTATATATACACCCCAGAGTCTGTAATTTCCACTCTGAGGGTATGTCTACACTACCACCCTAGTTCAAACTAGAGTGGTAATGTAGGCAACCGGAGTTGCAAATGAAGCCCGGGATTTGAATTTCCCGGGCTTCGTTTGCATATAGCCGGGCGCCGCCATTTTTAAATGTCCGCTAGTGCGGACTCCGTGCCGCGCGGCTACACGCAACACGAACTAGGTAGTTTCATGAGGAGTAATGGTAGTTCGGAATAGGAAGCCTAGTCCGAACTACCTAGTCTGTGCCGCGTGTAGCCGCGCAGCCCGAGTCCGCACTAGCGGACATTTAAAAATGGCGGCGCCCGGCTATATGCAAATGAAGCCCGGGAAATTCAAATCCCGGGCTTCATTTGCAACTCCGGTTGCCTACATTACCACCCTAGTTCGAACTAGGGTGGTAGTGTAGACATACCCCAATTCATCTGATGAAGTGGGTTTTACCCACAAAAGCTCATGACCTGATAAAGGGTATGTCTAAACTACGGGACAAAGTCGAATTAATATACACAACTTCAGCTATGCTAATTGTGTAGCTGAAGTTGAAGTACCTTAACTAGGCTTTTGGTGCTGTCTACACTGCAGGAAGTTGGTTGAAGGGAGAACACTTTCCTTTCAACCTCCCTTACTCCTTGCGAAAGCAGGAGTACCTGCCTCGACCAGAGCGCCTCTCTATGTTCAAATCAGCTGTCTTAACTAGACCTGCTAATTCGAACCCTGAAAGATCAACAGTGGATGCCTTGAACTTCCTTTTTAGAATCATGAGCTTTCATAGGTACAACCCACTTCTTCAGATGATTGGAATATTAAAAGTCCAGATCCAAGAATAAATAAGGGAAGATGGTGGTGGTGATGGGGGGCTCATTTAACTGCACATCCACTAATGTGATCTGTGCCTTCAAATGCCAGCAATGCCCCTCTGCCTTGTATATTGGCCAAACTGGACAGTCTCTATGGGAAAGTAGTAATGGCCACAAATCAAATATCCAAAAAGGCAATACACAGAAACCTGTTGGAGAACACTTTAGTCTGCCTGGGCACTCATTAATGGATCTCAAAGTCACCGTGTTGTTTCAGGCCAATTCCACAAGCCAAATACACAGGGAAGGGTTGGAACTTAACTTCATTTACAAATTTGATTCTTATCGGAGAAGAATGAATAAAGATATTGGCTGGCTCACACACTACCCTCTATATCCTAATGACTTAACCAACCAAACAATGGGTACTTTAAGAGGGGCAAATTGTTCTTATCAGCCTCTTGTAATTTGACTAATCTCATTCACTATTATTTTTCTTTTCCCTTCTCCTCCCCTCCCCTCCCCTGCGCCCCTTCCGCCTTCCCTTCTTTATTCTTGGATCTGGACTTCTAATACTCCAGTCATCTGAAGTAGCGGGTTGTATCCATGAAAGCTCATGATACCTGCTACATGTTTTGTTAGTCTTTAAGGTGCTACTAGACTATTCATTGTTTTTTTAAGTTTTCCCAGTTACATACTAACTTATCTATCCCTCTGAGGCTTTCCTTTTAGTGTACACATACCCTATGATGCCACAGAACTGTTTGTTATTCTTACAGTTACCAGGAGCGGCCCTAGACGAGCTGACTGCAACTGGTGCCCTAGGCGAAATGTGTGATCGGCGTGCGATTGGCACCCCCACCTCTAAAGCCCTCAACGGCTGTTTATCTTGGTGCCCTAAGTGACCACCTAGTTCACCTGTATTGACAGGCCGCCACTGACAGTTACAGACTAACACTGTTATCCTCCTCAGACCTTCTGAAACATCACCAGTGGCCCCACATGAACCTGTGGACCACGGGCTGCAAACAACTGTTAAATACAGGACTGAAAAGCAAGTATGTAATAATCATCAAAGTACTCCATCTTCAGACTCTAAGTGCTTTCAAGCCTACTCAAGAGATGTTGAATATATCTTTATAAATGGCTGCCATGAGTTCACACTTGATGATTTTTTATCTGAGCATTTCAAAAAAGCTTTACAAAGGTGTATAAGCATTAGGCCCTTAGAAGGGCTAAGTGAGTTGCCCAAAGTTACATAAAGTCAAGTCTCAGTCTTTGTGCTCTATTCATAGGCGAGCAGCTGCCCTTTAATATGAGAAAGCTGACTAGTGCAGTTGGTAAAGCTGCTGATGACTTCCCCATGAAGGTACTCCATGCACTCCTATATGAGTCACAGTAACCTCAATACATAATGTAACCTATCTCAGTTTGCATCCCCAGGTGAAAAGCTTTACCTTCTTGCTCCATTACTCAATTGAATAATGCGTGACAGAACAGCTTATCCAATGGTGGCAAGATATGAATTTCATTAAAGTAAACAGGCAAACTGGAGACTGAGCTTATTGTCTATTTTGATGCCACACTGGTGACAAACGTTATTGTTGGAAGTTGAATGTGTTTATATTCCATCCTCCCATTCTTTCCTCAAACTACAAGGGCTGAAACCTGATTGGAAGTAAAAATATGAGAAAACAAAGGCAGGGAATTCATGAAAGGTCGAAGGAGAAGGCAAATACAGGAAGAACTTGTGTTTACTTCTATCTCAATTCTGGTGGAGTAGAATATGCCAAGTCCCAGTCTGGAACCTCCCCTAAGTAGAGTTATGAGGCGGTTTATAGATGGGTATTAAATCATACAGCCTCTGCAAATGAAACCCATGTTTCCAGAACCTAAAAGTTGGTTCATTAGCTCTTTGTTTCTAAAGTGCCTTCCAGACTACTTCACATAAAAAAATATTCAGTTTGGATGGTTATTGCATTCATCTTGACCTCTGGAAGACATATGCAGAGACACACAAATAGAAATAACAGATATTTATAAAATATTTTAGTTTCAATTTTCTCTCTTTACACAAACACAAAGCAATGGCTCACATGTAATTAAAAGAGAAGGTGGTCCCACTTTTCCACAGCTGGCACAAAAACTCTTACAAGTGAATTGACAAGGCTGATGGAGAGGTCACTTTATCTTAAGAAGATTAGCAACAAGATTTGTCTTCTGAGAAGGTGACCACGGTGCCAGGTATTTTCAAAGTCATGATTTTGCAGTTTGCTTTTTAGCAGGTGTTGTACAATGCCAATTGCTGCAGGTTGGGTGGAGCACTACAGGAAGAACTGTGGCAGTTACTGGCAGCTGTTCTATGCAATAGCCATCTTTCTTCCTTCCTAATCTGACAAGTCTCTTATCAGTAGCTGGTTAAGCATGGCAATGACTGCAAATTTCAGGGAACCTCATTTCTGGGAAGCCATTCATTGAGGTCTTTTACAAGTTGGGTGATGCCACTTCCCAATGCCCACTGGGAACCAGAAATTATGCACCAAGCTAAGCTGAATATTAAAGACTGAAGAAGAGCTTGTGCTGGTACAGTGTGGGTCAGAGTACAGTGGACTATGAAACTAAGACCCATGATCAAACTACTGTTGAATTAATAGATACATTTCTGAGATGGCCCTGACGAGCTCTTGACCCATTCTATTTCATCCCACCTCTCAACTATTAATTAAAAGACCCGTCAAACATCCCCCAACTTTGTTTATGTTTCTCTGCCCTCCTTTATGAGTAATTAGGCTTTAACCCAATGCTAAAGAAAACTTTGTGGAAATCACTAGTTAAAATATTACACAGCTGGCGAGACAATATTAACAGCAGCAGTCACAGTAAAGGAAGGTGGGACAGCCTTGAGGACTTGGGTTTTGCAGGCACTTCAGCTGAGCTCCAGGAAGGCTGAAGGTCTGGGGTGACCTCATATCTGTCAGGTCACCACAGGATGCTGCTGTCTGTCACCAATGCTTGACTATTATGGCATTTATCTTCTGTACAGCTACATCAGCTATCCCAAAGTAGTCACCCCACAAATTCTATCTGAGCAACTTTTGCAGGATGGTAGGTAGTGTTGAAACTACAACATCCCTTTCTTGGCAAACAAAACAACCTTCATTATGGAGTAGCTGCATATTACATATTGAATAAAGACTTAGCATGACAGCTTGTTGCTGAAAATATTCAAAAATTCAATACAACTCTGATTTGAGTGTAAAATATGCACTCTGGTAGGACCTACCTTGATCTGTTAACAAAATAATTTCCCTTCTGTCTACACAGCAACATCTGCTGGAATGAGGTTGAAATGGCTAGCTTCATGTAGCCAACCACAGGCCTGGTGTTTTTGCAGACTATTTATGCTTCCGGCCAGAAAACTAAGATTATCTACTTTACTCTTCAGTGTATGCAAGGGAGGGTAAGAAATGTAGCTCACTTTGAACCATGTGGCTGTAGAGCAGGGCTACTCAACATGCGTCCCATGGCCCATTTGTTTGCAGTCTGTGGTGCGGTTTGAGTTTACATAGGCTCAACATACAGCTTGCAGATGGGATCCTTTGAACATGGGCTCCACTGGGTACACACTCCACAATGGCAAGGTGTCTCCCAGGTGGGGTGAGCACTGAAAGACACAAGTGGACAGGTTGGCTGGGACAGACAGGTACAGGTTGTTGGTGTTTCTAGCCCGTAGGAAGACGGTGCCTGGAGCACCAGGGCATTGTGTGAAAGAAGCTATTTGCATATATATGCAACCACCCTTAAGTTGAGGCCCTCAGCATGTGCTGTGAGTATCATTGTGGCCTCCGGGGCTTCCAAAGTTGAGTAGCCCTGCAGTAGAGTATAGCTGCACACACTAGAATCCTCTGTAGTCACATAGTTTTCTTCCTCAGTACAAAGTGTCTGGATCATTGTCATTGGTGGGTTGACTTATTAATTTCACACCATTCTGAGCCTTGGAAGCTTGATCCATTGCCTTTTCCCACTAGGGTTCTACACAGTCCCCATGCAGAAGAAGTTGAGAACAAATGTCCAGGCAAAAAGGTAGTAGACTACTGTCTTCAAAGGAGTGTGTTACATACTGAAAATTTGTTTTCAAATGGCTGAATGTGTGTTCTATGTGTTCTCAGAAGAAAATCCTAAAAAGAGATGGTTCATATATTAGCAGTCACAGTAACCACGTATGCTAGATTGTCATACGCAGGAGGTACAGAAGATTTTTAACTAGCAATCTTCACTGAAATCTATTTAAGCATTCACTTGTAAGACAGAATTTCACAGAAGTGCCTTACAAGAAAAATTTCATGTATTTGGAATAATGAGGAAGCATAACATTTCCTATGGCTTGTCATTTATAACACGTTCTGGGCCACAGAGGGGTCAGAACACGTACTGGAGGATGTCATGTAGCCTCTTGAATCAACTACTGTAGATACAAATACAACTAATTATGTAAATGTGGGGTTAAGTCACTTATGGAACCAGAATTGCTGACAGTAAGTTAGAGGGTATTATTGAAAGTATTCTTACTTCTAGATGAGGGAAATTCAAGTGCTTGGGTTCATTCCTATTTTAGATCTAAATTTGACACAGTAAAATAATCTGTTTTTTTTCTGGTGAATCATAGGGTTGGAAGAGACCTCAGGAGGTCACTAAGTCCAACACCCTTCCCAAAGCAGGACCAACCTCAACTAAATCATCCCAGCTAGGGCTTTGTTAAGCTGGGACTTAAAAACCTCTAGGGATGGAGACTCCACCAGCTCCCTAGGTAACACATTACAGTACTTTACCACCCTCCTAGTTTTTCCTAATATCCAACCTAGACCTCCCTCACTGTAACTTGAGACCATTGCTCCTTGTTCTGCCATCCGTCACTATTGAGAAGAGCCTCTCTCTATCCTCTTTGGAACCCCCCTTCAGGAAGTTGAAGGCTGCTATCAAATCCCCCCTCACTCTCCTCTTCTGCAGACTAAGCGAACCCAAATCCCTCAGTCTCTCCTCATAGGTCATGTGCTCCAGCCCCCTAATCATCTTTGTTGCCCTCTGCTGGCTCTCTGCAATGCATCCACATCCCTTCAGTAATGGGAGGAGGGGCCCAGAACTGTACGCAATACTTCAGATGTGGCCTTACCAGTGCTGAGTAAAGGGCAATAATCACTTCTCTAGGTCTGCTGGCAGTGCTTCTCCTAATGCACACTAATGTGTCATTAACCTTCATGGCTACAAGGGCATACCGTTGACTGATATCTAGCTTCTCATCCAGTATAATCCCCAGGTGCTTTTCTGCCAAAATGCCGCTTAGAAAGTTGGTCCCCAGCCTGTAATAATGCTTGGGATTCTTCCCTCCCAAGAGCAGGACTCTTCACTTGTCCTTGTTGAGCCTCAGATTTCTTTTGGCCCAATCCTCCAATTTGCCTAGGTCACTCTGTACCCTATCTTTATCCTCTAACATAAATACCTCTCCACCTAGTTTAGTATCACCTGTGAACTTGCTGAGGGTGCAATCCATCCCCTCATCCAGGTCATTAATAAAGATGTTGAACAAAATGGGCTCTGGAACTGACCTTTGCAGCACTTCACTTGATACTGACCACCAAGCAGACATTGAGCCAATAATCACAACCCATGGATCCCAACAATCTAGCCAGCTTTCTACCCATCTTATAGTCCATTTATCCACTCCATATTTCCGTAACTTGCTGGCAAGAATACTGGGAGATTGTATCAAAAGTTTTGCTGTGGGAGATTGTATCAAAAGTCAAGTTACATCATGTCCACCGCTTTGTCCATGTCCACAGAGCTAGTTATCTTGTCATAGAAGGCAATCAGGTTGTTCAGGAAATCAGGTTGCCCTTGGTGAAGCCATGTTGAGTATTTCTGATCACGTTCCTCTCTTCCAAGTGCTTCAAAATTGATTTTTTGAGGATCCCCTCCATGATTTTTCTGAGGTGAGGCTAACCAGTCTGTAGTTCCCTGGATTGTCTTTCTGCCCTTTTTAAAAGATGGGCCACTACATTTGCCTTTTTCCAATTGTCTGAGACCTCCCCCAGTCACCACAAGTTTTCAGAGATAATGGCCAATGGCTCTGCAATTACATCAGCCAACTCTCTCAGCACCCTTGGATGCATTAGATCCAGCCCCATGGATTTGACTACTATACATTTTTTTATTTCTGTTCCTTTTAACCAGGCAAAAAAGGAGAACCCTGAGAAGTAATTTCAAGGCTGTTGACCATCACTGGGAAATAATTAAATAAATATCCTATAATGTATAACCATTATTTTGTATACTTTCAGTAATTCAGAAAACGAATTAATAAATGCATTTATGTTCTTAACTACACCACTTGAGAAAATAATACCTTTAAAGATGTGTACTATTTTTCCTTCAGGTGGATCATGGATACAAAGCATGTCCCATGAAACCACTTGCAAAATTGGAACAACAAAAAATGACAAGCAATTTAAATGCAAAGCTAGACACACTTTGGATCAAACCTCTTAGGACAAATTTAATGAAAACTGAAATATGGTTCTGTGTTTGTGAATGAAAAGTTACATTCGTAAATTTAATTGATATAGCTAAAATTATGGCTGAATAACTTAAAATAGACTTTTTTGGTATCATTATTATTAGTTGGCTATTAGAGCTTCTTGGATACTAAAGCTCACTAGTAATCACCAGAGTACATTGGTGTGCCAGAAGAAATTGATGATGTGCTCACAAAAAGAGCCGGGTGCAGTTTCTAAAATCAAATTGCTGTGGAGAAAGCCGTAGGAGAACTTTCCAGACGATAAATCTGGCTGGTAGGAATTTACTGAGCTCAAGGCTGTAACAAGTAATAATGTCTGTCTCCCATGTAACTCGTTATCAGATATCAGTGCTTCCTAATGGTGGATGATATTGTACTCATTGTACAGGTGGGGAAGCTGAAGGCCCAGCCAGAGTCACTGGCCTGACTAGTTTCAGAGGCTGGGCCGCGCAGCTCCCTTCGTCAGTTTCAGCAAAGAAACTCTGGAAAAATTCCATTTTCTCTGATTTGAAAATGTCATTTGTAGATCAAACGAATGGGAGTTACTCAGAATAAGTGCATATGAAATTGTCAGTGGTTGTTTTTTATGAAGCAGATATAGATGCTTTGCAAGAAACTCTGTAAGTTGGCAAACCTGATGTTGGCTTTCTTTTAAAGTAGACTAAAAGGGTGTGTCTACACAGCAAAGTTATTTTGGAATAACGTCCTGTGACGGGGTTGACTCACCAGCGTGGCGCCTTCAGCTAGATGACTTGGGGAATTAGCTGGCTGTTCCGGTGAGCGCCTTCCTGCAGGTGATGTCTCCCCATGTTCTCCCTTCAGTACGGCGTCCTCTTCAGGGTCTCTGCGCCCCCGTCCAGTGTGTTGTTTACTTCATTACACACTCCACTCCAGGGTCCTCCTTACTCCCCAGGAACCCCAGTTCTTTCTCCCCAGGAGCACCTAGTTCCTTGACAGTTCTTTCTTTCCTGGAACACCCAGTTCCCCTGACTTCCTCCTTGCCTCAGTGACCCACTGCCAGTCTCCCTCTAGCCTCTGCCTCTGGGGAAGACTGTACCGGCCACTCACCCCAGGCAAAGGGTGTGGACCTGCTACCTCTGCCTACCAGGCTGCCTTTCGCAGCCCTGCCTACCGTGGCTGCCTCTCTCAGTCCCAGAGGCTTTAGGCCTTACAGCCTGGGGCTTCCTTGGTCAGCCTCCCCAACCTACCATGTCTTCCTCTCACAGCCCCTAGTAAGTTTCAGGCCTTGTTGGCTGGGTTTACTTGGCCAAAGCCTCCCCAGCCCTGCTCTCTCTCCAGGAAGTCTCTCGCTTCCCTGCTAATCAGGTCCGTACAGCTCTCCAGCTAGAGCAGCAGGCAGGTCTCTTCAGCCTCCCTCCAGGAGTCCCTCTTTATATCCCCCAGGTGGGCCCTCCTTAGCCAAGCTGCCTCAGCTGGGCTTCACTCTGTTCTTCCCCTTAAAGGGTCAGTGCAGGGCAAACATCCTGTCACACGGCTGTTATTCCGAAATAACTATGCAAGCATTTACACAGTAATAACGTTATTTTGAAATAATTTTGTAATACAGAAGGCTTATTCCGACTTCTGTAAACCTCATTCTATGAAGAATAACACTTATCCGAAATAGTCATTTTGGAATAGGGGTCGTGTAGCCGCTCCACTTCTGCTTTTCAAATTAGTGTCTCACCAGGGCCATTCTAAGTTATTCCTCCTGGGGCTCTAAATTGAGATAGCACGTCTACATTAAGGAGGTTTGCCTCAGACTAATTTTGAAACTTCCCCACAGTGTAGACGTGCTATTTTGAAATAGGCTTTTTCAGAATAACTATTCTGGAATAACTTATTCTGAAATAACTGTGCAGTGTAAACGTATCCAAACTGACCTAACATCCTCAACTGGTAGGTTAGGCTGGGGTCTTACACTTTGTCACAAAGGAGGAGATGAGGAGATTCTACATTACTTTTTTTTTTTAAAGAAGGGTTTGCTAGACTTATCTGGTCAATATTCACTCCTAGATGGAAAAAAAAAATTAAGTTCTTTTGAATAATCTCATTTGATCCATGATCAAATTTGAGTTTAAAATCAACTAGATTATCAACTTGAAATTTGCCAGATGTCTGTATCCTGACTACAAAGCAGAGCAGAGAGCAACCAATGTTTGCTAGAGACCCATCTCCAACGATTAGGTCTTTTGAGGAAGGAAGATTGACTTCACTGCGTGCCAAGAAAGTACTCTTTTCTCCAGTTAGATACCTTGGGTAAAACTGGGCATTCTGCTTTTAAATTGAGTACTCTGCTCATTTTAAAACCTATGTGGGAGCCTGGGATTGACCTGAGCTAAAAGCTAAATTGCTGTCTTCCTGCTACTGTAACTTGAGTTAGCTAATCCAATTTAACTCACTTTTTTCCTTCATTGAATACATACCTGTGGTTAGGTAACTTCTCGCTCACACCTTCCAGCTTTCAAGTCACCAGGTCCTGATGAAATGCATCCCAGGATACTCAAGGAGCTGATAGAGGAGGTATCTGAGCCTTTAGCTATGATCTTTGAAAAATCATGGCAGACAGGGGAGATTCCAGAAGACTGGAAAAGGGCAAATATTGTGCCCATCTATAAAAAGGGGAATAAGAACAACCCAGGAAACTACAGACCGGTCAGTTTAACGTCTGTCCCAGGGAAGATAATGGAGCAGGTAATTAAGGAAATCCTATGCAAACACTTGGAAGGTAATAAAGTGATAGGGAATAGCCAGCATGGGTTTGTGAAGAACAAGTCATGCCAAACTAATCTGATAGATTTCTTTGATAAGATAACGAGCCTTGTGGATAAGGGAGAAGCGGTGGATGTCATATACCTAGACTTTAGTAAGGCATTTGATACGGCTCGCATGATATTCTTATTGATAAACTAGGCAAATATAACTTAGATAGGGCCACGATAAGGTGGGTGCATAATTGGCTGGATAACCGTAGTCAGAGAGTTGTTGTTAACGGTTCTAAATCCTGCTGGAAAGGGATAACAAGTGGAGTTCCGCAAGGGTCTGTTTTGGGACCCGTACTGTTCAATATCTTCATCAATGATGTAGATATTGGGATAGAGAGTACGCTTATTAAGTTTGCGGATGATACCAAACTGGGTGGGGTTGCGACTTCTTTGGAGGATAGGGACATAATTCAAAATGACCTTAGCAAGTTAGAGAAATGGTCAGAGGTAAACAGGATGAGGTTTAATAAAGAGAAATGCAAAGTGCTCCACTTAGGAAGGAACAATCAGTTCCATACATACAAGATGGGAAGCGACTGTCTAGGAAGGAGCATGGCAGAAAGGCATCTAGGGGTCATAGTGGACCACAAGTTGAATATGAGTCAACAGTGTGATGCTGTTGCCAAAAAAGCAAATTTGATTCTAGGTTGTATCAACAGGTGTGTTGTAAGCAAAACTCGTGAAGTCATTCTGCCGCTCTACTCTGCACTAGTTAGGCCTCAGCTGGAGTACTGTGTCCAGTTCTGGGCGCCACATTTCAAGAAAGATGTGGAGAAATTGGAAAGGGTACAGAGAAGAGCGACAAGAATGATTAAAGGTCTAGAGAACATGACCTATGAAGCCAGGCTTCATGAACTGGGCTTGTTTAGTTTGGAAAAAAGAAGATTAAGGGGGGACATGATAGCGGTTTTCCACGATCTAAAAGGGTGTCACAAGGAGGAAGGAGAAAATTTGTTCCTCTTGGTTTCTGAGGACAGGACAAGGAGTAATGGGCTTAAAGTGCAGCAAGGGAGGTTTAGATTGGACATTAGGAAAAAATTCCTAACTGTCAGGGTGGTCAAATATTGGAATAAATTGCCAAGGGAGGTGGTGGAATCTCCCTCTCTGGAGATATTTAAGAACAGGTTAGATAGACATCTGTCAGGGATGGTGTAAGTGGAGCTTGGTCCTGCCTTGAGGGGGAGGGCTGGACTCGATGACCTCTTGAGGTCACTTCCAGTCCTATTATTCTATGATTCTATGATTAGAAGTTGGGAGAGCCACCTGGAAGATTTGCCTCTCAAAGCTCACTGTTCTTAGCAGTTCCTTTCTTTCTGAGCACTTCATGCAGAGCATAGGAAGGGAATATTGCTTCTGTACACCCGCAAAGGGCTGGGGTCAAGAGGAATTGAAAGGAATTTAAGAGAATGGGGCATGTTGCTACTTTTTCTGGGAATCTGCTGAGCCCTGTAAGAGGAGAGAACCCCTAATTAACAGTAAGCGGTTTGGCTCCCCTCAGCTATGTCTAGACAGCAGCGCTACTTTGGGCTACTGGCAGTGTCCTGAAATAGCTATTCCATGTCTTTAACCGAGCCCGTTATTTCAAAATATATTTCAAAATAACAGGCACGCTATTCTGGAGTCCTTTAACCCTTAATCCGTGAGTGTTAAGGGACTTGTCGGAATAGCACTTTGTTTTGAAATTTATAGTATCCCAAAATAGCGCCACTGTCTAGACGTAGGCTGAGAGAGACCGTCCCTGGAGCTTCTGCTGGTTCATCAAGTGCTGATCAGCTTTCTGTGTAGCCTTACTAGTTTTGGACAAGCTCTAAAAGATTGGCAGTAAGGGTAAAAGGGTGAGATTTTGGAACTCCCTGGAATCTCTATAGAGGATGGAAGGCTACTGAGACAGGAGACTGATTATTTCTGTGTCCTCTGTCCTCTGTAGAGAAGCTATTCTGAGGTATCCATTCTATAACATGATTTCCAAGAGGCACCTTGTGAAGCTTTGTCTTCTGCCCTTTCCCCGTGTCCCAACCTGGTCTTGGAAGGGCTGAGGTAACCCAAGATTGAGAAGACACTTGTAAGATTCCTTTAACCCAATTAACGGGAAAAGGAAATGAAATTATTGCTGGGCTAGAGGAGGGGAAGAAAAATGCACAAAGCCTCTGCTTCAGTGATAAAAAATGACCAAGCAGACACTGATTGACACGTGGTGCTGTGTTTGACCCTGCAACCAAACACTTATAATAAGTAGAACTGTGTTAGAGTGAGAAGCTTTTAGGACAACATCATTATTTTTCTTTTTCCAGCAGTATTGCATAGCTGGCTTGAGATGCAGCAATAGATGGACTTCCTGTCTTTCGTTTTTTGTAATGAGAGTGAGCCGTTGGTTTATCTAAAGCTTCCATGTTTAAAAAGTAGGCCATTATTGTATCCTGTTTTTTATTTTTCTTACTCTTATTAAATCTCGCTGAAGATTCGTGGCTTTATAGCACAAACAAGGTTTTATGTCTTTGTAAAGCAATGTTGGAAAGACTTCTGACTTTCAAGTAGCCACGCAAGCATGCTAGCTCGTATACAGTCATTTTCCCATGCTCTCAAGATAAACATTTAAGTTCTATTGCTTGTTCCATTTGCTAATTTTGTTTTCCCTTCAGTTCGCTAGCTCCCCAGGGAAAGTAGTGACATGCATGTAGTTGAGCAACAACTTCTTAAAGCTGAATGTTAAAGAAATAGTTAAGTCTCTGGTAGCAGCCTATTTGTGCAAGAGCATTGTGGAACACACATGTCTTGCATTTGGGTTTCATGACAATTCTCTGCACTTTGACAGAGCAAATTAACTTGGCTGGAAGATTTTATAGGCTGGGAAACCAAAATGATGTCTTGTTGTCTTAATGTAACATTATTCCTCCAGACTGAAGCACATCAAGACATATGACTCGGCATTATATGGTATACAGCAAGGAATGACCACACTTCAGATTGCATAGAAATGTATGGTGGTAAATTATGGTACACATAAGAAGTTAAGAAGTGTCTTCCATCTGCTTCTTCAAAGGGTGTCTACTAATTGTAACAAGAATTAGCAGTTGAGGGGTATATTAAATTTCCAGCAGTTGCTATATAATCATATAGCAGCAGCATCAGAATCCCATTTTTTCTATATCTGATCTGGATAGTGACCCTTTCTTTTACAGGAAAATGTGCTCAATCATCTTGAAATGAATGCAATATGCTTTATATGGGCTCTGAATTAAACCAAGCTTGAAAGGAATGCTAATGTGAATTGCAGCTGATATATTGTGTGCTTAGCCAGAAATGTTTTTCTAGGATCTGCACTGGTTATCCAATTGGGGTTCAATTTTATTATTAATTCATTTCCCCCCCTTTCCCTATGTCCAAAAAAGCCTGAATATATTCATCTTGACATGCTATAAGACTGATCCTTTACCATTAACTAGGGGATCGGGTCATAAGTTAATATGAAGGCATGATAGGGTAGCGTTGAACATTTTTCTCTAGGGAAGCATTTTTAATACATTGCTTATTGGTGGTATTGGTTAGTATCTGTATTTATTTCTAGCAAACAATATAAACAATGTGTGCACAGTTATTAAACAAAAGCACAGATCAGGGTCAGGGCACAATTTAAAAAAAGGACACATTCAGTGAGTATGGGCCGGTTTTCTGATTTGTATGGAAATCTTGTGAATTTCAAAGAATCTCCTGATTTCATTGTCCAATTCAGTAAAATCAAGTTGCTTCTTTTATTTATGCTTTGAATTTGAAATTATAGGTGAAGATTTCTGGGTATAAAGCCAGGTACAGAAAAAACAAAGAATATTTGCATGTCACTCAGCAAAGCAACCCTGTGAAGTGTCATGTGATGTAAGTTGCTAACAATGTCCTAGGCTATTTCTAGAATGCAAGCTTTTTTCGGAATAAGCTGGGAGGAAAAGGCCTTTGAGCAGCCTTGCACAGCTGTTATCCGCCAGGACCATCTGGTGGGGGTACACATCTGGGAGGCCCTAAGAGACAGTTTCTCTCAAGGACCCCAATAACTCTCCCCAGGACCTCTCCACTAGGGGCTTGTGCCTTGCCCCACTATGCTTTTCTCACCACAACTCCTCCCTTCCCCACTTCCCTGTACAGTCAATAAAGACACCAGTTTTTAGTTGAAAACCAAGAACTTTGTATTTTGTATCATAATAAAAGTAACTGGGGAGGACAGGGGCTCAGAACCTGGATGGGACAGGGAGGAGGGGGGCTCACAGCTGGCAGTGGTGGGTGGTACATCTGGAAGTGCCACCTCAGGTCCAGGGACCTTGGCAACATTGGGGGTGTGTGGGGCCTGGGCCAACAGGGGAGTGGGCTGGAGCAGGGTCAGGCATGGCAGGGGGGCAGAGAGAGGGGGCATAGGCATGGCAGGGGGAGCAGGAGCAGGAGCAGGAGGGGCAGCAGGAACAGGAGGAGTAGGAGGGGGGTGCAGGAGCAGGGACAGGAACTGGGTATGCCATCATTTTGCAGATGGTGACATGTTTTCGCCCTACTGCACAAGCTGAGCCCACATTTGGTTCTGCCACTGGGCGTCATCCCGGACTTTCTGAGCCAGGATTTGCAGCATGTCCTGGAGGATGGCTACGTGATGTCTCATTAGGTCCTCCTGGACCCTCCTATGCTTGTGGCTCCCCCGGGGTCAGGCAGTTGTCTCAGCTGGCGGTGATCGCCCCTCAGTGATAGCTGGTCCAGCTGTGGAGAGTAAAGAGGGAGAGGTGGTCAGTTATCCATGCAGACACTGGCTCTGAGGCAGTCCTCTGGTCCTTGGGCCAAATTCGTCAAATCAGAATGTATTGCTTCAACTATTTTTTTTTATTAAAAATTTTTTTTTAATAAAAAAATCTCTCGGCATCCATGCATATAGTGCGGAGCCTCTCAAACAGGAGAATGCAGAGGTTTTCCAGGGGGCACATCAACTTATCAAGATATTTGTCTAGTTTTACAACAGGCCATATTAAGAGCATGGGTGAAGCTGGTATAAATTAAAATTCTATGCAATGAATTGTTTATCCTGTGCTATATACTACACACTGACATGTAAGCGGAATACTTATATTCCAGTTGATTTATTTTCTCTCACTATAAAAATGTTTTTCCTGCTGGACAACAGAATGTTCCCGCTGGGCGACAGAATGACATCATCAGTGTCAACAGGCTCTCTCAGCGAAGTGAAAGCGGACAGAGAAAGGGGGGTAGGCAAGTGTAGTGAGCAGAGGGCGCAGCCCCCTAGTATAATTATATGATAAAATTGAGAAAGTAAGCAATTTTTCAGTATTAATGTGCTGTGGCACTGGTATTTTTATATCTGACTTGGTAAGCAAGTAGTTTTTAAGTGAGATAAAACTTAGGGAATGCAAGACAAATCAGACTCCTGAAAGTGGTACAGTGGTCTAAAAAGGCTGAGAGCCACTTGGATACTACCCTAGGCACATATCCTATGAATTAAAAGAGAAAATTAGTGGCATACACTTTAAATACTGCTATATACCTCCCTCAATGCTCATAGTAAAGAGAAGGAAGAAATAGGTCTTGCGGAATTCTTGGGTGGCTCAAAATTCTGGGCTTGTACAGACCAAGGGTAGGGTGAGTTCTAAGGACCTTTGTAGTGAATGCCTGTCTGCATCTGCCTATCATCCCTCCTTTATGGAAGTCTGGTTTTAATGTGTTCCCAGCATACACCTTCACTTAATGAGTAGCTGGCATCATTCGTTGCTAGATTCAGCTTGCAAACGGTTCCAAGTAATTTAGCTCATGACTTCACTTTAAAAAAAGCTGCTGGGGAGGCTGTTTATTTCTTGAGCTACTTGTGTAAGATGCGATGGGAAATGCAGAAAGCTTGTAGATTACAGCGTGTGATATTGCCCTCTGGTGACTGGTCCACAGAGAATAAGGCATGTTCCCAGAGAAAGGAGCTTTTCCTGTATTGTGGATGTTTGATGCCTATGTATAGAGCTGAAGGGCCAGGGTTCTCTAATTATGTCTTCGTATCTATGTTCTACTTAATAAGCAGGTCTTTTATGTGCAGTACAAACTAGTTACAAGCTCTCACTAATTGTTACCGATGTTTGTTTAGTAGAGTGGTTGAAGAAATAACTTGATTAGTTTTACAGGAGTGATGTTTGTGTCTTTGTGTGAGCATGTGTGTATTTATTAAGCCACTTCAGTTCTACTACTAGATTTATCTGGCACTACTCGTTTCTTTAACGGAATTAATTTTTGTTTTTTTAGAAAATAAAATGAAAATGTACTTGCTTTACTTTAATACTTGCTCTGGGGTGGGGCTGGGGATGAGGGGTTCAGTATGCAGGCTGCCCTGGGGAGAGAGGATTACCCTAGTCCTCTCTTACCATAGCATCTTGGGGCCAGGTGAGAATACCTCTCCATGGCCACTGCAGCTGCAGCAGCCACAGCTGAGGCATGTCCCCTGGCTGGAGCAGGTCCAGGTTTATCTGCCCCCTGAGCTTCCCAGTCAGAATGAGGAATGCAGCAAACTGCGCTTTCCCCTCACTTCCTGACTAAGGGGAACAGCCAGCAAAGTTCCCATATGAATCGGGAGGAGGAGCTTCAGCTCCCCTGACCTCCCTAAAAACCAGCTGGGAGTGGGCGTGTCAGGGCTAGGGCAGTCCCCGATGGGAGTTGGAGGGGTGGAAAGCAGGGCTGGCTGTAGGCTGATTTGCCCGATTTCCCCGAATTGGGCCTCATGCCTAAAAGGGCCCCACGTCCTAAAGCCAGAGGGCTCCGGGCCCTAAACCGGGGAGTGTGCTGGCATGCCAGGCGGTCTGCGGGATGGGGCATCAGCCCCGGAGGAGGAGCGCGGTGGCTTCTGTGTGCCGCGGGAGGGGGAGTCGGCCCGTGGGTTTGTCTGGAAGGCAGGACTCTGCCCTGTAGCTGTGGATTGAAAGGGGCTGTGAGTTGTTTCTTTGTGTGCTGGGTTGGTTTTTTTTTCAGCAACCAAAATTTGGTTCAAATTGGGCCTTGCACTTCCTAAAGCCGACCCTGGTGGAAAGGATAACCCAAGGCAGCTTCTTTCCCCTGCCTGGTGATTCTGTCTCTTTTCTGCATGGTTTTATGAGAAGCAATCCCATTCCAGGTACATCCCATTTTCCTGGCAGAACCAAACCATTACCTTGTTTAAATTGTGATAAGAGGAAGTTATGTGCCAAATGTGATTGTACTCGCTCTAACCACTTAGTAGGAGTTCTTGAACAATCAGACAAACTCTCTCAAACATATAGTAGATTAACAAAACTAGTATTTTTATCAAAATAGTAAGCAAATGAAATGTGTAGCAAAGTATCCTGGGCTTTGTAAGAGGTTTGTACCCAGAACAGAATGGAGAAAAGATGAGTAACTGGTTCTTAGTTAAAGATGATTTCCCTCTTACATGTTGAGGTCAAGAGCAAGTTAAATTGTCCAGTTAATTTCAAACCCGAGGTTCCTATAATGACAACTTTGACAATTAAAAGGGTTAATGTCAAAACTTGACGACAGTCTTTTGACAAGTAAAAGTGTTGCCCACAGTCTTTTTGAAGTCAAAGCCCTGGTGTGTGCATGTGTAAGCTGCAAATGCAGCCTGTTCAAAGTTGCTGAAAGCCCATGTTGCTTAAGGTTTAGTAGTGAAAAGCAAACTTTACTTGTGTTTAACCCTCAGGATTTTTTTTACCCTTAATTGGATTTCTTCATTGTTTTGTTTTTGATCCATCTTATCAATTTACTGGACAAATGTAAAAAGTTTGAGCTCTTTCCCTCTCTGCTTGCTGTGTTACGCCCACAGCAGCAAGAAGAAGATTCATTTCTTCTGAGAGAGCCATGTGTGTGCATCTAAAGCTCTTGCTTTATGGGAAATTGCCAGGAGCATCAGTGTCTCTGTGGCTAGTTTCCATTTATTTATTAGGTGCACAGAATTGTCAACATGAAATATGGACAGCTAAGGACAGAAAATCATCTTTTAGAGTGTCTCACTGCCTTTATGTAGTAGCAATAAACACAGTAAATCACGCGTCTTAGTTAAATTCTTCATAGGAAGCTCATTTCAGTAACAGAAGATCGGACTTGATGAGCGATGTTTAAATGGTGACCAGCAGCTGTTTTATTAACCAATTCTTAATGATAAATAGCTCAATGCATCCTTGATTCATTGCTGAAGATTCCAAGGTGTGCAGGCCTATCTGGAGAACATCTGCTTGGGTATTTGGTAAACACTTTGATGAGTTTCAGTTGAACAGTAACAGAACGGTGGTGTTGCCTGTGATGTTGTGATCCAGCCAGGAGAGAGTTAAATAGAACAACTTTTGTGGGGTTATACTGATTTCAAGGAAACTGCCTTATATAAACTGTCCATGACAGATTACCTCCCATTGTACACGACCCTAGTGTGTTGATTGTTCTTGTTAACTAAGTATAATACTCCATAAAACAGACATGCTAAGCCTATTTTGATTAATACATCCTTCACTCTGCAGCAGTAAGCTGCTTGTGAAATAAAAGCAGACTTGCTCAGGAATCAGTCATGAAAAAAGCAGAACAGAGCTTTGCTGGACTGAGCAATTCTGATCTAACAGGGAGGGAGAAGAGTTTGTAACAAATGGAAATTCTCTATGGGCTCATCTAGACTACGCGGAAGATTAGAAAGAGGATATGCAAATTCCGCAGGAATTTGCATATCTTCTTCCGATCTCACTTTTGAAAGCAGAGCTTTCAAAGTGAAAGTAATCAAGACGTGTTTTTTTTGGGACCCCCCTTTTTCGATAAGCTGCTTTTTCTCAAAAAATGAGGTTTATGCAGCTTTTCAAAAAAGGGGGTGTTGCCGAAAAAATCCCATGTCTTGATTACTTTCACTTTTGAAAGCTCTGCGGAATTTACATATCCTCTTTTGAATCTCCTGCGTAGTCTAGATAAGCCCTACCTTTTGTAGTTTGTAGTCAGTTAAAAAGTGTATGCCTTCATTTAACATAAGAATGGTCATATTAAGTCAGAACAATAATTCATCTAGTTCAGTATTCTGTCTTCTGACAGGGGCCAGTGCCAGATACTGCAGAGAGAATGAAGAGAACAGGGGAATTATTGAGTGATCCATCATGTGTCGTCCATTCTCAGCTTTTGGCAATCAAAGATTTAGGGACACCCAGAGCATGTGTTTGTGTTCCTGATCATTTTTTCTAATGGCCAATCATGGAGCTATCGTCTGTGAACTTAGCTAATTCTCTTAGACAAGCCAACAAAACAAATTGAGGAACAATCCACATAAGATTGAAACAAACAGCATACTTTTTAAAGCACATAAGAAGCAGGAAGACTGCCAAACAATCATTGGGGGTCACTAGATGATGAAGGTACGAATGAACTGCTCTGTGAACACGAGGCAATTGTAGAGAAGCTAAAACAAATCCTTTACATTAGTCTTCACTGCAGAGGAGTGAGGGAGATGGGTGACCACCCCTCCCCCCGGTTCTTGTGTTATGTGACAGGGTAAATACGATTTCTTCACTTTTTCCACATCATAAATGGTTCTATAGACCTCTATCATATCAGCTGCTTAGTCATTTGTTTTCTAAATTGAACAGTCTGATCTTTTTAACCTCTCTCCATATCAAAACTGTTCTATACCCTTAATACTTTTGTTGCCCTTTTCTATACTTTTTCCAATTCTAATATCTCTTTTTTTGAGATAAGGTAACAAGGACTGCATGCAGTATTTAAAGTGTGGGTGTACTATGGATTTATATAATGGCTTTATGTAATATAATTACCATCTTATTATGTATCACTTTCCTAATAGTTACTATCACTCTCTTAGCTTTTTTGACTGATACTGCACATTGAATGGATGTTTTAAGACCAATATCCACAATGACAATCTCTTACCTATTATGTTTTCAAGTGTACATTACTTGGCATTTATCAAGATTGAATTTCATCTGCCATTTTGTCACTCAATTTGCTGAGATCCTTTTGTAACCTTTCACGCTCAGCTGTGTATTGTATTTGAGTAATTTTGTATTGATTGCAAATTTTGCCATGTCACTGTTTACCGTTTTTTGAGACCATTTATGATTTTCTTGAATAGCATTGGTTCCAGTATATATCCTTGGTGAACCTACTGTTTACCTTTTTGTACTTTGTAAACAATCCCTAGATTTCTAGTCTTTGTTTCCTATTAGTTAACAGTTTATGAGAAGACCTTCTCTTTGATTCCATGACTGCTTAATTTACTTAAGAACCTTGCCAAAGCTTTCCCAAAGTCCAAATATACTCTATCAACTCCTCAAAGAATTCTACAACAGCGGTGAGGCATGATTTCCCTTTACAAAAGCCACCTTGATGCCTTCCCCATCTTATCATGTTCATCTGTAATAATCTGTTCTTTGGTATAAATTCAATGAATTTGGCACATACTGAAGTTAGACTTACTGGCTGGATAAATGCCAGAATGGCTTCTGGAGCCTCTTTTGAAAATCGTTGTAACATTAGCTATCTTTTAGTCATCTGATTTAAGTGATAGATTATGAAGCACAGTTAGTAGTTCTATAATTTCAAATGTGAGTTCCTTCTCAACTCTTGGTTAATACCATTTGCACCTTATAATTGTTTAATTTACCAACTTGTCAGAAAATCTCCTCTGTTGACACCCAGTTTGGGGCAATTCCTCAGATTGGTGAACTAAAAAGAATGTCTTTGGTGTGAGAAACTCCCTCACCTTCTCCACAGTGAGGACCAATGCTAAGAAGTGTACATTAAAAAATGTGTATCTAGCAAGCTATACATAGATTACATAAAGCATATTCGATATAAATTTGAATCAAAAGAAGAGACTAATTTATTTATTAATCTCAGTGTGACTTCAGGATAAAAAAATCTGCTTTCATAGGAAATGTAAAGTCTAGATTCCCCAGGGAGTAATCTAACTGTTGGTCTCATTCAAACCTTTCCCCAGCCAAGTCTTTAGTCAACATTTACTCAAGGGTGGGAAAAAAAATCCTCAAAGTGTACAGAAAGAGGATGAACCTGACCAGACAGTGCAACATACATTTCTAGTTAATCCTACGTTAGTGGCTGACAGTTGTGGAGTTGGGGCTGTTTGGAAACATCTTTGGATGCCTTCACTTTAAATTTTTTCTTTGAGTCCCAGATACTATTCCCTTCAATGTTTTCCTCATTATTTAATATCCTAACTGGTGAAACAAACAGTCTTTGAAATCTCCAGTAGAGTTAAATGTTCACAAATAAGTATTTTTCAAGGCATTCACTCCCACACACTAAAAATAAATTCCCTCTCTTCTTAAATCAGGAATGAAAAGTATTGCCCAAATTCATGATCTAGCTGGCTTAGAGTTCTGCCAACTCTGATCATGTTTGCTATGCAATTATATTGTGTGATAGTTTGTATACTCTTGCTGTCATTCTGCATGCTGTCCTTGGCTGGCTCTATTTTTTACCCTGGAAAGTGCCTGCTTAATATTTGTGCTACCATAGAGTCCAAGTCATGGATCAGGACTCCATTGTGTTAGGCATGTATAAACACAGAACAAAAAGATGTCCCCTGCCTTAGAGAGCTTACAATCTTAATAATAAGGTGGTGAAGATAAGGTGGTGGGGTGCATTCTGCATGGGTCTGTGCAGGACAAGGTTGTGTTTGTTAAGGACAGAAAGAAGGATGTTGCAGTAATCAAGATGGTGGCAGTCTGTACAAGTGTAGCTGTGTGGACAATTAGGAAAGGCCACCTCTTAGAGATGTTATGAAGTAGTTTGAGTCAAAGATGATGATGCCAAGGTTATGGGTCTGAATGACAGGCAAGATGGCAGCATTATCCACTGTGATCAAGAAAGGCTTATTTCATATATGCTGGTTTTTCCTATATGTTGTAACTACTATTTTTATGCAATGTGAAAGGGGGCATCTTCGCAGTAAGCAGCAGATCAAGAAGCAATTATGATATACATTTTCTATTCTTCTATTGCAAAGTACATAATTTTACAGGCCACACTGAGTGTGCTAACATAAATATGAAAGGGCGAAGAAGTGCCAGTTGGGTATACGTGTCAGTCAGGTACCCAAGCTTTTGAAAGTGGAGAGGCTCTACCTTATTCAGTCAACAAGCTTGAGAGCTAGTTAAGTGGTTGAGTTAAAGGTTTGTAGAAACAGTTGGGTAGTACTTGTGCTGAGAATGCTGCATTATAACAGTCTTTAGATAACTTGATCCTTGCTCTCCTTTGGAATACACTTTTGTTTGTAGCTAGGAAGTAAAGCTTCAAGCTTCAGCTCAATATACCAAAAAGCAGTTAAACCACATTTTCTTAAACTATTTTTTAAAACCAGAACTCTTGACTGGGAATTAATATTTAAGTGCACAGTGAAAATGTTTTACTATAAAATGATGGCGTACATTCTGAATATAGGGAAAGAATGTGATTTTTGTCATGGTTACTTTTTGGAGTGATAGGTTTACTTGTAAACCTCCCTCTCAACAGTATACTGCTCCAGAGCCAAATAATTTAATGAGCACTACATGCATCAGTACATCAGTTTTATATTGTAAAGAAGTTAATGAATAGGGAAATGTAAAAATATCTTAAACTCAAGATGGAATAGCAGTTTGAAGCCAAACTAATGACTTCACAATGGAGGAACAACTTTGCCCCTGATCATGTGTGCAAAACATTCTGGTGGCATACAGAAAAAGGCTATATTCGGGTGAAAAATTCAAGTCCTATTCCACGGTTAGCTGAATGACAAGTGAAGCTTGTTACTGTCTTTTAAACCCTAAGCTATGTGGAAAAGGGATTAATATATGTTGTGTGTACAGAGCCTAGCATAATGGGGCCCTCACCCTGGTTGGGCCCTTGAAAGTGTTACTGAAACACAAAACCCCCCAAGGATAGTACTCAAACAGGTGGACCGACTGTCTTCAAGGGAACACAGTTGTTTATGCAGAGGTTAGCAGAAAGGTAGAACTACTGTGGAATGACAGAGATGGCAGCATTATCCACTGTGATCAAGAAAGGCTTATTTCATATATGCTGGCAAGAAGATATCAGGGAATGAATTTTGATGAGTGCAGGACTCTGTTGGTCCCATTCAGGTTCCTGAAATGGGCACGTCTTCACAAATGCTCTGCATTCAGCAACTTTGTTTATTCTCAGAGGTGCTTATTTGGCCCCAGATATTTTTCATGTGTCTGAAATATAAGATATCTAAAGATGAGGGATGAAGGCATGTGAGATGAATGTTCAGAGGTGTTAATACCAAGTGGCAGGTAGAAGTTACATATAGTTTAGACCATGTATTATGCACCATAAACTCTGTTCTACAAATTGCTACGCAAAGTCTATCCATATTGAGGGAGTATAATCATGATGTAGATGTGATGGAGGTGCAAAGGCTCTTGGAATCTTAAGTTTTTTCAGGGATAATAAATGTTATAGGTACAGCAGGTTGGAGGAGTGTGGTGCTATATTGTGACTTAGTCCATTTTATTAATGCCATGATTTTAACAGCATAGGAGCTTATCTTGAAAATGTTTAAATTCTGGTTATTTCATTAATCAGTCAGGAATTGAAACCAACAATAAATTATGGTAAGCACTGATGGGGGGGGGGGGGGAGAAGGGGGAGAAGGAAGGTGGATGGATGAGAAGGCTGAGTTTTGTTCTGACTTTATACTGCAAAATTAAAATATTTAAGATCTTGCCTAGCAACCCAGATGACTGTTCTTCCCTCCAAAATGCACGTGCTTGAGATTAGCTGAATGGCATGTGTACAGGGACCGCCCGAGGCAGGCTGTGGCAGCTGGCACCCCAGGTGGAACATGCAATCAGCGCCCCTGCCTGCATGGCTGTCATGACATCATCAGCGGGCGCCCCAGGTGCCCCGTTGAAGGCGGCACCCTAGGCGATGGCCGAGTTGGCCTATAGTCACGGGCTGCCCTTGCATGTGTAGACACGTGAAGCCTACTAAATCAAGTAAAGCAACTTTGAGAGGAACAGTCTGATGTGCAGTAGTTGCCATCAAGAAATCCACATTTGTTAATGTTGAGGTGGAGCTGACATAATTAATGCCTAATTTAGAATTAAAAACATAACTGCAGAATCTCAAGCCTGGTCTATATGCAAAATGTGTAGCTGGATTTGGCTTACCTTAAGCCAATCCGGGGCGGCGTCCACACAGCAGGAGGCTGATGCGAGCAAATGCTCCTATTGGCTTCCCTTACTCCTCGCAGAAAGAGGAGTACCAAACACCAGTGGGGGCTGCCCTGAGCATTCGATGTATGGGTTTATACTAGACCCACTACATCAAATGTTAGAAGTTCGACCTCCAGAGAGTCAATCTTCTTGTAAGTATAGATGTGCCCTCAGAGAGCAACATATGGTAATGACTGGTAAACGTTGACACTTCAGTGATAACCACTGTAATTATTGGGCTGTCAAATACTCTGTGAAATTACTCTTCAGTAAACCAAATCCTTTCTCCTTTAGGATACATGGAATTCAGATAACTGCCTAAGGGGAAACTCGGAGCTGAGTTCTTGGGAGTATGTGTTTTAATGATGTTTATGACATCCTCTATTAAAGCTTCCATCTAGTGCTTCTTGTGTACAATCAGACTTTGCAGTTTTTCTATCCTATAAACTGATCCAGCTTACAAGATGATCTGATGTCACTGCAGTTCTATCAAAGCCTACTGTGTACTCGGAGAAACTCCTAAAGCACAGGCTGCATTCTTTGTTTATTTATTTTTTATTTTGCATTGCTTGATGGTGTGCTTGTCAGAAGCAGATAAACTCTTCAAAGAGAAAAAGGGACTAGTTATTTCTTTGAGGCAGATTTCTCATTACAGTGCTCCTGAAATGCTTTATCACAATAACTTCCTTAGTGTGAGTCCACATTGCCACTAAAATGTCCCCTGTAAAACGTATTGTGTGCTGCTAGTATTGTAATAACCTCCTATACTCCCTGTGAACTGCCAAAAGGGGTGACATTTTTATTTTGAACGAGAATTTAGTCTTAACTTCAATATATAGAGAAGGGATAGCTGTAAGATGATGTATCACAAGTTGCTAGTCAGCATCATTATTTAAGGGGCTTTGTCTCAAATTTCTTTGGGTTGGAGTGGGGGATTATGGAAAGGGAGAAATGAGGCATTTGCTACCTCCTATGTTTATTACCCTGAAAATGTGTGTCACAAATGGTATAACCTATATGACAAGTAAGGCAAGCAAGTTCGCAATAGCCTAATTGCAAGATGGTTAAATGCAGAGGTCTCATGAGAGCAATTAACTAGAAACAGCCATGAAAGCAGCTAGCAACACACAACTTGATGAATACATTGCAGAGCTGAATGTTTTTGTCCTGTGAGTTCTGTCTGATCCCTTGTGTAACCGTTGATGTTGAATATGCTGATTGGCAGGAAGGATGAGAGCTGAAAACACGTTAACGTGAAAAAGAAAGGGCGGTGTTGAAATGGGAAATGAATCCAGTGGCTTCTTTCATAATGCCACATCAGGGACTCAAGAGCAATTCTTCTAGTTCCCATCCCTGTCTTGGTCTGATGGCCAGGGTCACTAAGCATATGTATCAAAGACGGGCAATGTTGCTTGGAACTTGGTTCTACCATTCTCTCTCATTGGCAGCAAAGGAAGATCAGGGAGACATGAGTGTGATAGGGTTGTAGTGAATTCCATGTGATGTATGCAAGGAGCCCTCAGAGGAAATGCTAACATCAGTATAAAAAATTAACACTAAGTAAATCATCCTACAGTAATTAGCTAAGCATACTTGAATTGTAGAATGATTCTGCTACATATATGTGAACTGGGCTAAAATAAGGATTGAAGTGCCAGGTCTCATAGGGTATGTCTACACTGCAACACTATTTCAAAAGAACTAGCAGTATCCTGAAATAACTTTTGTGATAAGCTCCTATGCTGTTAAAATCATGGCATTAATAAAATGGACTAAGTCACAATATAGCAGGCAGTTATATTGAAATAGTATCAAAACCCTGTCAAGCTGGAGGACTTCTTACTCCGACTCCTATAACCCTCACTGTATGAAGAGGAAGTCAGAGGAAGAATGCTCTATTTTGAAATGAGTGATGTGTAGATGCTCCCTATTTCAAAATAAGCTACCCAATTGACATAGCTCAGTTTGAGTAGCTTGTTTCGAATTAAGCCCTGCATTGTAGATGCACCCATAGACAAGACACATTCCTGTCAGAGAATTTCTCGTCAAGTCACTCTTGATATACTGGACAAATTGCTTTACCATGCCCAAGTTATTAATTTTATTTTTTTCAATTGGTTGGTCCATGCAATGGGGTTCAACGTAGGGAAGTGAATGGTTAACTGGTTGAGACTTGCCCGTTCCGATTAATCAATAGGGGCTGGAGCAGTTCCCCACCTGCCACAATGTTTAACTGGTTAACCAATTAAATGGGACTTTACATTCCTAGTTGAAAGACGGCATCCATTCATCATTGGTGAGATGGCTGAACTTCTTGGTGTCAAGTTCGAGTGACCCTGCTGCCATCAGTTATGTTATTCTCGATTCATACTGGGAATGAAGGGCCTTCAGCATTTGATAGTTTTACATTTGAAAGAGGAATGTGTGCAGAGGAATATGAGCTGACCTCTGGGTGTATATAATATTTTAGCACGAGGGAATCTTTTGGGTTTTTTTTTAAATGTCCCTATTTCCATTCAATCTCTAACTGGCCATAAGCTCTTGCTGAACTTCTGTATATTCAGATACACAAATACACTACCTTTTAATAGTGTGATATTCAGATTTCCGGTTAGATAAGTGCATTAGATGCCAAATTATTTTTGTTGGAAGGAGATATGGTATAACCGGGTAACGTTCCAATTCTGGTATGAAAATGTTGGTACTTACCTCCTTGATATGATGATTCAGAGATCTGGGCAAACAAAAATCTTTTTGAGCTCTTGTGTTGCAGAATGTTGACAGTAGTTTCCCTAGTTTGACTGTTATTCCCTAAGAACTGAGTAATCCCGACTACAGTTCAGCTTACTTGTCAGTCCATTGAAAGATAGGAGTTGCTAAGACTTCAGTAACGCACCAGAACACAACCGCAATAAACTAGTCATAAGAGACTGAAAAGTGACTTCATTTGTACCTAATAAAACATAGGCTGAAGAATATATTTAAAGCAAAATAATCACAGTAGCCCAAATATAAAGTCTCCCATGACTGTTTTCATCACCAAATAGAATTCTGCTTCATAAATCTTGTTTGTTTCAGGAGTACTCGTGAACAAGTTCTGGGAAATAGCTTTGTACAGACTTGCTCATATTTTTCCTTTTATTTCATGGTGAAAGATGAGGGAATTGATAACATTTGATTTTTTTTTGGTGCAAAGTATAAAACAGAAAACAGTAACAATGACAGTGGCTTAGTGTGTGTATATATTTAAGCTGAATAGAAGAAAATGGGCACAATACACTTGTAAGGTAGAACCTAGCATGGAGATAATTAGGTTTTTTTGTAGTGTTGCATTGCTTATGGAGGCAGTAAAATATAGAGGCCAGCAGTAATTACTGACTCTTCCAACTACCATGGAATAAGTAAGAAATTTTCATTTTGATAATACAGAGAACATGAATTAAGTTCAGGTAAACTTTTTTAGACAAAGCTCATAGAGCTCCAGTAACATTCTTTGGTAGACTTAGATTACTGTTGTAACTGAAAAAAACAACAAATTGTCTGGTAGCACTTTATAGACTAACAAAACATGTATAGCTTTTGTGGGCACAGCCCATTTCTGCAGATGACCGGAGTTATGAGTTTGGGACGTGAACACTCAAAATAAATAGGGGAGGGGAAGAGGAGTGGGGGGGGGGGAGAAAAAAGGAGGTGGATGGGAGACAGAGCATCGGTAAGTATCTGGAGAATGGGTACTTAACCTAAGCAGATAAAAATCAAAGTCAATAGATAAATTCCCATGTCAGGAAGGATACTACTCAGAGAGCTGTTAGCACCTTCAATGGTTGTTAAATTGGTAGTGTCCCAACCAACCTTCATTACCATTGAGTCCATTAGCATGTGAATTGAATTTGTGGATGAAATGTAATTCCAAGGCTTCCCTGTGGATCTGGCTTGTAGAGCTGGTTTGTGACAAGACAGCTACTTGGAGATCTGTCATAGTATGATTTGGAAGGTTAAAATTTTCCCCAATAGGTTTCTGTACGTTTCCTTTCAATATATCCAATCTGTGTTCATTGATTCTTTCCTGCAGAGACTGTCCAGTTTGTCCAATATATATAGCAGTGGGGCATTGCTGGGATTTGATGGCATAGATCAAATTACTGGATGTGCAGTCAGTCAAATGACCATTGATTTTGTGGCTTATGTTGTTTGCTCCAGTGACGAATTTGCCATAATAGATATGTGGACAGAGTTGGCATTTGGTGCATGGCTATGTCCTGGAGATCTGACCATTCTAAAAGGGTGGGTGAAGGTGGATGTATCGGTCTTCGAATGGCTAACTACATTTATGAACTGAAATAGGTTAGCTCAGGTTAATTATGGACACCAGCGTCCAATTAAGTACAGCCTGTTTGTTTTTTTTCCTTAAATTCTCTTCAGGTGAGAAGGGGAATGAGAAACAGGCTGTAGAAGAGTTGCACTAAAAAAGGGGAAAAGTCTTCTTTTAGATAAAGAGCGTTTTTTCTCTGCAAGGAAAAATATTGTGTTGATTTCTGTTTTGGAGTTGGTATGTGTCTGTGCGTTAATTTCCAATCTATCTGGGTCCAGAGTGAATAAGAAAAGGCAGCTGGTGACTGTTAGCCAGCATAAGAAGACTCAGTATTCCAGCAGGAATCAGGATGTGTGGTTCACTTTTTTAAAGGAAACTTCCTGGGTCAAACTATTCCTTTAAATAAGCCGAGGTTAAGAACTAAACCTGCAGAGCAGGATCAAATTCCTTCAGGCCCCCCTCGTGCCAGGGAGAGAAAAGCTGATTTTTGATGACATGAAAGAGGTTGCTGTCATATATGTTACTGAGGAAGTGCAGCCCAGAGGAAATGGGATGTGGGAGGGGATATTCAAACCAGGAGCAACAGAAGCACTCTAATGGTGGGGGAACCACAGGTGCCTGGACTGTGACTCTATCCCATATATCATGACAACCCATACTCTGTCCCTGCCCTGTCCTTGACTCTGAAGACACCTGTGCTGCCTCCTCTCTGCTTGCACTTCTCAACCCTGTACCTCCACTGCTTGTCCTTACACTTGTACCCCCCACCAGGCTGGCACCCCTGCTTCAAAGACTGCTGTAATACCTTTGCATCTGCAAGATTCTGGACTGCCCCAGGGGCTGAAATGGCCTTAAAAAAACAAGCTCTGCTTTCAAATGCAGTTTGGAGTGGCCCCCAAAACTCAGTAGCATTGTGCTGCCTGAAGGAAGCTGGCCATCATCAAAATGGGCAATTGGCCCCTGCTACTTGGAGCTATTTATGTGACCTTGTAAAAGCAGCTGGAAAAATGGGCATGGGTCTGGGCTGGAATCTTTTTCGAATACCTGCTGGCTAATGCTAGTTAACTAAAGTTGCTTGCATGGGCCAAAAGCAGTATATAGGGTCACTTAATGTGGCCTGCATAAACTGTTCTTATGCACCAGTAGACTAACTTATTGTTTTTGGAACTGGAAAATGCACACTTCTTGCCAAGATTTGTGCTCTGACTAATGGGTTGTGATAAGATCTGATTAAAATTCTTTAATCTAGTTTTATTTTTTTTCTTTGCATCTGAATAGTCTTGCAAAAAAGTCTCTGTTTGTATATCCCAAAGAATAACCTGGGAATTTTTTCTTTTTTCTTTTTCCCCTTGCCTTTTTTACTTGCTTCTTTCCCAGGGTATTTTCACCTCAATTTTTTTCTTTCTCATTTTTCTTCCTGTCACTGCAGCATTTGAAAAGCTCAGGGAGAAGGAGAGGTGAAAGCCCCTGGATATTATTGATTCTCTTGCATTTGGTGGTGTGATAAATGGCGCATTCAGGAGAGGACAGAAGTGAACCTTTGGTACATTTTAGAATATTTCATGAACATTTTAAATAAATGTTATTCTTTTGAAACAATGACTTTGAAATTGATGTATTGCAGAAATGCATGTTTGCTTTAGCAGATACTCAGCATTATAAGTAACTAAGAAAATCGCAAAATAAATAAAGGTGCTTGTGTTAGTATTGACTAACTAGACCTCCAGACATTGAGACTTTTCCTTGAGGTAAATCAGAGGTATATTCAAAAATGTCAAATATGTGCTGTATTTAATGGCTCATCCCTGCAAAAGCAGTCTTATCACCTGATATTTTTGCTATTTTCAGGACCAGCCTACAACATTTTGGCACCTGAGGCGGGGAGCTCAAATGACGCCCCAACGCCGCCTTGCTTGGGCCAAAACTTTGAAAGGTCTCAATTCTGCCTTCTTTTTGTTCTTCTCAAAACATATGCACCAGCAGCAGACACAATTTGACACTCTGGGTCCTAGTGGCGCTCCCCCACAGTCTGGCACCTGAGGTGGCCGCCTCAGTTCACCTCATGGTAAGACCAGCCCTGGCTATTTTATGGTGTAGGGTCTATATAGCTTTTATGAAGTCTTCTGATTTTGTAATGTCAGGTAGCAGAACCCGAGGGAAACTATCTTTGCTTTAAGGAATTTGTTTAAGGGTCTAAATGTGGAAGATACAAACACAGAAACTGCTCCATTGTATCCGCCAGGCTGTCCTGGAGTCATACTATACATTAAACATTTACTTTTAAAGGGAAAGGGACTAATGAGAACGACCATGAAATGGCCCTAAAAAATAACAAAGAACATTGAGAGAAAACTAACAGGATCCAGGCACTCAACAGATGTGGCAACTGAATTTTCAGATTCGGTTGTATTTTGTGTTCAAGTTCTGTACCTTTTGGAGTGTAACCTGAGCTAATTAAATCACAGTTCCTCCTGAGGGCTGACAGTTTCTGAGAGTGAGATAACGACTGTACCATACAGATGAGGAATGAGAAAACATGTGTATGAAGATGCTTTTTCTGCCTTGTGAGATACAGTATGCAGTTGAAAGTGCTGAGCAGTTTTCACAACTGTATAGTTCAGCTCACCCAGGATAAGAATGCACAATGGGAGAATGTTATTGGCCAAGAAGTGGACCTGGTGAAATAGGGGTTTTATTTCCTATTGCGGCACTGACCTTGGGCAAATGATTCAGACTTGCTGTGCTGCAGCTTTCTTGTCCATGTAGTAGGGACAGTACTTGAGTCTCAGGAGAATTGAGGCATCATTATTTGTTAGGCTCTTCGTGATAGCTGTTTGAATAGAACGGTGTAGGTGTAATTAATAGTAGATGAGTCTGAATAACTGTATTTTCTCCCTCAAATACTTTGCTTTGAATTAGAGTCTGCAATGACATGAGAATTGTTTGCCTAGTGTCCTTGGCAGTAGACTGTGGTCACATAAGTAAATAATGCAGTTACATACTAGCTACTTCACTGAGGGGTGCAAATGGGACAAAAAGATGACATTCTCTTAAGCAATATTCATCTTGTAAATAGGAGATAACAGAAAGATTTTAGAATAGTGATAGAAATGTAGCCGTGTTAGTCTGGTGTAGCTGAAACAAAATACAGGACTATGTAGCACTTTAAAGACTAACAAGATGGTTTATTAGATGATGAGCTTTCGTGGGCCAGACCCACTTCCTCAGATCAAATAGTAGAAGAAAATAGTCACAACCACAAATACCAAAGGATACAATTAAAAAAATGAACACATATGAAAAGGACAAATCAAATTTCAGAACAAAGGAGGATTTTAGTCTTTGTTCTGAGTTATAAATCCAAATGTTTTCCCAACTAAGAACTAACCCTTAAATATCTCCAGGGAAAGGTTTAATGAAGTTTGCATGAACAGGGACATCGGCTAGTGTCACGTTATTGGATTTTAAGGGAAGCAGCCAGATCACTGCTGCGCCCATGAGGGGTGGGGGTGTATTTGCCTCAAAGCCTGTACAAAGTGGGCCATGTGAGGTGTCAAATGAAAGCTTATGTTCTACTGATAATATATCTGCTACTCATGTACTGGGGTGATATCTGTATGTGGAGTTATGTGCCTGTACTGTAAATGTTCTCTGCCTGAGACAGAGCAATGGGCTTGGACTGCCTGTTATAAAGAACAATTGCTCAGTCAATGACTGTACTATGGACAATGGCTCTCAAAGTGGCCCATACACACCTGAGGAATGCATCTGGAAACCTGAAAATCAGTCAGTATCTAATGGCTGCTGGCATGACACACAGGGATAGGTCACTTGGTCATGTGATCTGCTCCAGCTTGGAAGGTAGCAGGAATGGATATAAAGTGCCATGAGGCAGACTCCATCTGGTCTTCAATTCTGCTACTGATCCTAGATGAAGCCTTGCATGGGACAGAAAGCCGGGAAGAATTGTCGACCCATCCTGACATAGGATGTACACCAGAGACTTTTAAGATAGCAGTTTCTAACATCTCTGCTGAGAGCCTGCATCAAGAACTTGGTGATTTGATGCATGTAATGTATTCTCTTTAACAACCTTACTCTCAACCTTTTCTTTCTTTTATTAATAAACCTTTAGATTTTAGATTCTAAAGGATTGGCCCAGGGTGATCTTGTGGGTAAGATCTAAAGTGTAAATTGACTGGGAATCTGTGGCTGATTCTTTGGGACCGGGAGAATCCGTTTGGGGTAGGTGAGATTGGGTTCTATAACCCCTCACCTGTGTGTAAGGCCCGGGACTGATTGTGGCACAGGGAGAGCTGGAGTATCTGAGGGGATTTGTTTGTGAGGCTTCCTGATGGCCAGATTGGCAGCTGAAGTGCTTTGTGTGACTGGTTTGTGGACTATTTGGGAAAGGTCGACAGTCTAGGGCTGTAAGTATCCCTGGTTTTGAGCAATTCACCCTGAGCAGAAGCCCTCAGTGGTTCCCAGACCTGGCCCGGTCCATCACAGTTGGTTCACACACTACCTTCCACATCCTTATGACTTAACCAACCTACCAAACAACGGACGTGCTAATTGTTCTATCAGCTTCTTGTAACTACTTGAACAATCTACTAACTATCTCTTTCCCCCTCCCTTTCCTTATTTATTCTTGGATTTGGACTTCTAATACTCCGGTCATCTGAAGAAGAGGTCTGTGCCCACGAAAGCTCATAGTACCACCGACATGTTTTGTTAGTCTTTAAGATGCTACTAGACTATTAGTTGTTTTTTAATTTTTTTCTTGTTCTTTGTGATGTTAGTGCAGACTAGGAGTGACTTGGGTATTCATCAGAGCATAATGTGTGTCTGTGGTTGGAGCCACTCGTGTACTTTTACCCTGTGGGATATGTGTAATAGATGTGTGGGGGATGAGAAGAGGATTTTTTCCCAGACAGCGTAGCTCTTGGTGGATTGAAAATGACTTGGGTTTCTAGCACATCCAATTCCTTTGGAAATATTTTCAGAGATTTCAATTATGAGTTTGGAATGAGAGCTGCAAAAAAGATCCTTTCAAATCACTATTTGGCAGCTTTCCGTGACAAGGGAGATTCATCCCCTCAGTGGAGCTTAGTGTGAAATGCAGGACCCTCCTGGCAAGGTTGTCCATGTTTTCTTTCACCTAAAAATGCAAAAGCATTAGTAGACATAAGCAGCATGGTAGCACAGATTGAAGCACAGACGTGTGCTGTGGATCAGCTTTTCTCTCAGCAGTAGGCAACACAGTAATCAATAGGAATTACCCGTATGGGGTTTAAAAGACCTTGTAATAATTAAGTCTGACAAAAAGACATCAAAAGCTGGGGAGGCTTACTGCGTGTTCCTGCTTGCTGGCCTGCTGTAGATCTCACTGACTGCTACATCTAAACTGGACGCTTTAGAAGGCGTGCGATGTACCCATGTGCCAGTGCAAATACGAAGCTTTGTCTTGCACTGAAATTCTAATGGAGGGATGTGTCTACACGCTGCTCTGGTTTGAGTTTTAGAGCAATAAATCTGATCCATCATTACTTCATGAACAATTACTTTGCACTTAGTGCTATTCATAGGATTTCAGAGAAGGAAACAATCCGTCCTGAAGTAGTACTAGCCTGATTTAATAGCCAGGAAAAAGATGGGTTCAGATACCAGTGCAAAAGTTTCGAGTAACTGCACAAGATGATCTGTGAGTACTTAGCCCCTTTGGAATGATCAAGGGCACTGAAGTCAGTGATACTGGTGGGAGTATAACCCAGCAGTCATGGTGACGTCTGTTCAAACCATGCATCCCCTTTTTAATGTAGGCTTTTAAAATTTAGGCCATAAACCAAAAATTGAATATTGACATATGCTGAGAATCTAAATACCTTCAGGTTAGTGTTCAAAATTCGTTTGAAAAATATTTCAGAGGGTTGTAGTATGCTATTCATTTGTTTGCTGAACTATAAATGAGTTTGCAACCACCTTATTATTGAAATTTTTAGTCTTATGTACTGTAAAGACATACTGCATATTTTACAAAGCATTTTGTTTGAGGACTCTCCCAGATGGTATGTGTGTTATAGGTTTTACTCCAGAAGATATTTGCCTTGCTTTTCTTGCTGTGTTTCCTGAGAATTATTAAAATGGATAGGAATATTTCAGTACTTATCTAGCCCATCAGATCTAATGCAGCCTATTTGAAAACATTTTGCTAGGCTAGAATTTTTTGCAGCAATGGTTGTCAGTTTATAGAACTGGAAGTTCTCATTATAAAGAGAAAATTATTGGTGGTAAACAAAGAGGCCTATGTATCATAACAGAAAATGCATTCTTATGAGGGGGCTTGGAACATGCATGATATATTCTATTGCCAGTTGTATATTCTACAGCTGTAGTATGTTTTATTGTGCACCTGAACCTCAACTGCACAAAAGGAGTGTCTAAATTTACCTCTCGGTTTGCAAAACACAGTGATCCTACCACACTGCATGAGGTAGCTGTGAGGGGTGCAGTGTAGAGATTAATTTGAACATACTATCTTCTTTCCCCTTCCTCTTTCCTACCTTCATAAACATAACAAGAAGAAGAATGGGAGCAAGGGTGAAGCAAAGCAGTGAGAATCCAGTCTCTTCTTTGCACTGTGTGCGTGTGAAATCAGTTATTTAAAAAGTGAGCTAATGTTTCTACCTTAATAAAATGTTTAAAACTCTCCCCATCTTTCCAATATAAAGAGGGGGAAATAACTAAATCCTTCAAAACAAAACTAAAATAAATGATTTTCCATGAAAAATTGGAGGTGGGGTGGGGGGCAAGAAATGGAATGTTTCCTTTAAAGATTTTGCTCAAGCCCCTGAAATTTGAACAGCTGCAGGCTCATCAATGGGGGCATGGGACGGGGCAAAGGTGGCAGATGGCCCAGGGCTCCCGACTGCCACTCCTGCTACTGCAGCAGAGTCAGCAGCTAGAACTTTGGGCCCTTTAAATTGTCACCGGCGTGCCATGCTGTGCAACTCTGAGGGTTTGGGGAGGTAGGGTGCTACACTCCAAGTGGTGCTGAGGGCTGACTGAAGCTACCCCTTCCACCCAAGCCCCTGCCCATTCCAGGAGCGCAGAGCTGCCTGCCCCACCCCTTGCTCAGGGGGCCTACACAGGGGTTGGTGCCCCAATCAGCTGTGACTGAACACCAACCAGCCCCCCAGCTCTAGTTATTGAACAGATTTTCCTGCACGACAACTGCTACTTTCTATCGGATGAATGAAACTATTCGCTAGGACGGGAGAAGTTTTATGAACACAGGACACAGCATATAAAGTAAGTACACTTACATTCTGGAACTTGGAGAAACTTCATAACCAGAGTGAAATCATGCACTTATAACTTTCTCAGTTTTTTCACACAACATCCCATTATCTCACCAATGCCACCCTCCATTAAATGATAAACCTCTATTATCTATGGCTGTGTCTAGACTGCACCCCTTTTCCATAAAAGGGATGCAAATTAGACACAGCGCAATTGCAAATGAAGCGGGGATTTAAATCTTCCCCGCTTCATTTGCATAAACATGGCTGCCGCTTTTTTCTGGCTTGGGGCTTTGCTGGCAAAAAGCGGCAGCCATGTTTATGCAAATGAAGCAGGGAAGATTTAAATCCCCGCTTCATTTGCAATTGTGCTGTGTCTAATTTGCATCCCTTTTACGGAAAAGGGGTGCAATCTAGACACAGCCTATATGTTATGCACTGGGAAACAGTCTTTTAGGTATACATGAGAGGTTCGACCACAGTGCTAAGGATAATTTTTAGTGTGTACTCATGTGGGGGACTGGTTATCCTACCCTCCTACAGGTTGCAGCTCTAAAATCTGGGACTCTCTGTTCTGGCAACATCTGTGGAAATGAACAGTTCCAGCACACAAACAAGCTTAATTCTGCTTTACAGTGAGGGTATGGGTGTGGGGAGAACCTCATGTAATTAAAACTTTAGTAAAGCATTGAATCACAAGTACTTAAATGTCTCAATTTTAATGGGGTCAGTGTATGGTGTTGGTATTCGAGGGCTGTCCGAATGCTCCAACAGTGCATTTCCATGTTTTAATACATCCAGATACTTCACTCAATCTTGCCTCTGAAATTGCTGCACCAGTATTGCTTGATAGTTTTGGAGAACATAGTAAAAGGAATTCCTGTGTACTGGTATGTATTTCACCTTGTAGTTCTGTTTTGAGAATCTAACTAAAACTTTATTTTCCTCACCTTACAAGCTGTCACTTTAAACCCTAATTCTGTATAAGAGAAAAGATAGTGTCTATAGAAATCACACATGTCTGGCTGTGTTATGTTTAACAGTCTTGCACTTTGTACCTAGGATGTTTACAACTTCAGTGTGTGTGTGTGTGGGGGGGGGGGGGAATCTATGTTCAGTGTTTGTGTAAAATGAAATAGAGTTTGTAGCCATTTCTCTCGGTCTTTGTATAGCTTCCCATATCTGTATGGCAACAGATTTTTAAAATGGTATTTCAAAATGAAAGTGGTGATAAAACTGGCCAAACCTGATGTCTTGGTTTTAAAATTGTTCTCTAGATTAAGTTGGTTCCTAAAATAAGTTAAACTGGAGTTTATGAGCTGCAGCTCCCTTCCTCATAACTGTGAAAAAACTACAGTAGTCAGATCCTCCTAGGTCACATAATCTGGAAATCATGAGATATGGCTGTATGAAAGGTTTAATGCAGTAATCTTCTTCCAGCATATCATGATGCTTCACTACAGTACTTTACTGTTATAGGCAGGAATGAAGCTAGGTCTGGACTATCAAAGGATACCTACTGGTCAGAATAACCCATTATTTGTATTTCCTTATGACCATAGAGGAGAAGTTTTGGAAGGGATTTAGGTGACAACTTGCAGATTTGAAATAACCAAATTGAAGGCAGAGGGAAAATGAACAGTTAAGGATGCGTAGCTAATGAATATCAGACTTCAAGGCTCTGATTCTTAAATGATCATCCCAGTTTCATTGAGTGCCCAATTGTTTAATTCACAACACTTTGAGTAAGAATAGACGAGATATATCAACTAGGTAGGAATTTGCAGCTGCCCGTCATTTTAAAATAAAAATAGAATGTTTCTGCTATTATATTGTGGCACATTATGATATATTAGTAATCATAATCCATATTAGGAGCTGCTCCTAAATAAAATTAAAAATTAAACTTTGTAATTCCCAAACCAGCTGCACGATTCTTCAAAATGAAAAGTTTTCATGTTGAAATATTTTATGGAAACTTCTGTAAAAATCTTTAAAAGTTTCAGTTTGGAGGAAAATGTCATTTTGTTGATGGCAAGGCAACATTTTAGCTGAAAAATGTCCAAGGAGCACTAGTGGTGCTCTGCATGTGTCCCTGAAGTTTCCTTATGGTCTGCATAGAAACAGATGGCTAGGTCCTCTAAGATTTCTGTTACCTAGTCTATATGGCATGACTGTAGATTAAAACACGCTCAGTGATGCATCTAAGTCTTCATGAACAGTTGTATCATGCTGTGCAATGATTACTTGTTCTGAGAGTCCATCCTACTAAATTCAGGACAATTCCTAATCACGGTACATAGCTGCATAACTGTTCTAACAATGCCAGAGAGAGCTGTGCGTACAATGAGGACAACAGTGGTGGGGGATGGGGTGTTGAACTCAGAATGGGTAAAAGAGGGATGCCAACTGCAGTAATGCAGCATTTTATTTTAGTGCTTGAGGACTAATGGGGAGGAAATAGTGGTGCTACTACCTGCCTTATGACTTTTAGCCAGTTAGGGCATGCCCTGGGATTTGGGAGACCAGATTCAAATTTTGCTCTGAAGAAGGCACTAGAAGACAGGTTTTCCCCTTCTCAGTGGAATACCCTAGCAGTCAAGCTTGAATGGAGCAGGAGAGAGAGGGAACATCTCCAATAGTAGATCTTAAGATAAGCAACAAGCTGGTGTTTTGAGATTCAGCTGGAAGGCCTCTAGCATACTCCAGACAAAAACTAGCTAAAGTAGAAGTTTTGGCTGCTAATGGTCTGCAGGGTGGATCTACTGCAGATAATAGTAGACATTTAGAAACAGTCAAAATATCTAGGCACAGCAGACTGATACAAGGATGGCCATCTGACAGGAAGCTGAAACTTAACAAAGGACCAGTAGCCAATGTATAGCAGATGCTGCTTGAGCTGAAGACCTATTCAAATTCTGTTCACAAGGAAGGGTCAGGAAGGTGGGAAGCTACAGACTGTGTCTGGCATTTGATTATCAGAACTCAACCAAAAGGGTGTGAGTTTCTCCTTAAGCAGTCTGTTCAGGGCATGACACTTTTGTTACATGATTTTATTTGGTACTATGAGGTAGTTTAACAGCTTCATTGTGCTGTTAAATTAAAGTAAATCACTGTGAAATGCACCATTTTCCTATTCGACATCTGTAAAACATCTTGAATGTTGTCCAAAGTGGATCCTATAGTACAATATTACTAATGACGGCGTGAGGACCTGCACATTAATATTATACTGTATTTGCAAACTTCTATATTTTAGAAAAACTGGTATATATGTTGTCCAAATATAAAAAAAATCAGCGAGTCTCAGCTTATAAATGCTAAGATAGCCAAAGAACTGAAATATTTACAGCTGATCATTTATCTAAATATCAAAGCTTGTGGCTATAATCTTGCTTTGAAGGAGCCGGGATTCTGCCTAACATTTGACCTTCGGAAAGGATAATAAGACAAGTTGCTTGTCTCTAGTTGTATTACATTGAGAGTATATTGCTTGTTTAACACATTAGCACTGGATATTGCCCATGGGAAAAATGGTAGAAAGGAAAGTGAAATTGTGCTACTTCAGGCTCTGGAGAACCTCTATAGGTTAGTATGGATAATTTGTAAGATTGAAGAGCTGTCTTAGGGTACGTCTACACTGCATCCTAAACTTGAAATAACATAATCAACTTGCACTACCCAAATTGCATATTTTATTTCAAATCTATTTCTAAATAGCTTATTTTTAAATTTGGCATGTCTATACAGTCCCACATTTTGAAATAATGCAGTACTTTGAACTATCCCTTAACCCTCGTGCAATGAGGATGATGAAATAGTGCACCTGTTATTTTGAAAAATATTGTGAAATGCCAGGTGGCTTGTGTAGACGTAGAGTAACTATTTTGGGATACCTCTGGTAACCTGAAATAGCCGTGCAGCGTAGATGTACCCTTAGGCTTCATCTACACTGCAGGGTTTTTGTGCAAGAAGCCTTTTGTGGAAGAGTTCTTGCACAAAAACTTCTTGCACAAAAGCGCATCCAGACCTCAAAGTGCATTGCAAAATTAATGTGCTTTTGTGCATGAGAGCATCCACACTGCATGGACACTCTTGCGGAAGAAAACTCTGATGGCCATTCACAGAATGGTCATCAGAGCAAATGTGCTTTTTCCATAGGAGTTTCTTGTGCAATAAACCCCTGTGGAGCATCCATACCTGCCTTTTTGCACAAGAGCTGTAGTGCAAAATGGGGTTATTCCTTGTGGGGAGAGGAATAACTCTACTGGCAAAAGTCCTGTGTTCTGTCGATTTTCTTGTGCAAAAATGCATTTGAGGTGTCGATGCTCTGTTGTTTTTTGCGCAAAAGACGTGTAGTGTAGATATAGCCTTAGTGTGTTGTGGTTGAAAGAATATCTGAAGGTGTACCAGCCTTCCTATAAGGAGTATTTCTTACAAATATGGGTTAGTTCATTATATTTTACTGTTTCAATTTTCTTATTGTTACTTTTTACCACCATGCTCTACATCTTCATCACACTCCTGTAGTTTGAGTTGGCAAAGAATTCCCAGCAGTGTGGTTGCGTGAATGTTTCTCAACAAGCCAAATGAATTGTGATGGGTGGATTAAGTGGGGGAACTCTGGTATGTCTGTGGCTTGTACCATGGCAGATCCAAGGATTTAGGACTGTGGAATAAATCTGGTTGGGAGATACCTCGCAAAGGTATGGCTTGTGTAGCAGCTAATGATAAAATGACAAAAGACTCAAGCTGAAGCTTCCAATACACACAAATGTTGAGCATTAGAGTCTGGACAGCAAGTTTTCTCACAAGCTTAGTCTTGGGGGGATATGACTGAAGTCTATACAATCAGACTGGTGTGGAGAAAGTAAACAAGAAAGTGTTATTTGTGCTTTTTCATAACACAAGAACTAGGGGAGCTCCAAATGAAATTAATAGACACCAGGTTTAAACCAAATAAAAGGAAGTATTTTTTCAACCCAGTGCACAGTTAACCTGTGGAACTCCTTGCCAGAGGATGTTGTGAAGTCCAAGACTTTAAGAGGGTTCAAAAAAGAACTAGATAAATTCACAGAGGATAGGTCCATCAATGGCCATTAGCCAATATGGGCAGGGATGTTGTCCCTAGTCTCAGTTTGTCAGCAGCTTGGAATGCAACAGGGAATGGATCACATCATGATCATCTGTTCTGTTCATTACCTTTTAAACATCTGGCACTGTCCACTATCAAAGACAGGATTTTGGGATAAGTGGACCATTGATCTGACATAGTATGGCCTTTCTTATGTCTTCTCTGTCCTCAGCCAAGGAGGAAATTCAACGCCAGTAGTAACTGGGTATTTAGTTTTTTAGGGTATGTATACACTACATTGCTCCGTCGACGGAGCCATGTAGATTTGTTTATTGGGCAAAGGGAAATGAAGTGGCGATTTAAATAATCGCCGCTTCATTTAAATTTACATGGCTGCTGCGCTGAGCCGACAAACAGCAAAAGTTTGTTTGTCTGTTTGTCAGCTCAGCGCGCTAGTCTGGATGCTCCCCTGCCGACATCAAAGCCCTTTGTCGGCAGACCCGGTAAACCTCATCCCACAAGGAATAATGGGGCTGCCGACAAAGGACTTTGATGTCGGCAGGGGAGCGTCCAGACTAGCGCGCTGAGCTGACAAACAGCTGATCAGCTGTTTGTCGGCTCAGTGCGGCAGCCATGTAAATTTAAATGAAGCGGCGATTATTTAAATCGTTGCTTCATTTCCCTTTGCCTACAACCCTCATCTACATGGCTCCGTCGATGGAGCCATGTAGTCTAGACACAGCCTTATAGTGCTGTCTGAAATAGAGAGGCAGAGAAAAAAAAACTTTTTTCAGAGCTCGAAGTGTTAACTGTGGAATAATTTGGGTCAACTTATTTATAGACCAAACCATGCAGATTGCTCTGTGTGGTTCACCCCTTCCTTGTTATTACTTACCACACCACCAATCTTTGTGTTGCATTCAAATTTATCAGCACTTGTTTTTAGCACTCAGCTCCTAGATCATTAATAGAAACGTTGAATAGTATCAGTCACAATACTGTTCTCTTCCAAACCCCACTAGAAATTCACCCATTGATAGCTACTTTGATTGTGATACCATCATCTGCAATACACTTTTTGTTTCAGGGCATTATTAGAAATGATAATAGCCAAGATGTAGGGTTTAGCGATGGAAGCATGGAACAACTTTTATCTGAAGAGGGGGAAAAGTTTCAAACTATTTAATAAAGAGCTGACTAGGATGGACTATAGACTTGAAGTAACAAATGGTAACAGTGAAAATAATTTAGGTTCTGTTTCCGTTATTCTGAAAAAATATTTGCTTTACATTCAGAGTACAAAGTTTGTTTGTTAATATATAAACTTAATATGTGTTTCAAGTTTTAAATTTTGGCCCTTTCACTTCCCAAGTCATCTGAGACACACATGGCCTGCAAGAGGCTTGTGCTCACATTTTTAAAGGATATTGAAAAAACTAGAAAAGATGCAGAGAAGCATCACAAAAGTATGATTTGTGAGCTGGAAAGAATGCCTTCCAGGAAGATGAAGGAGGGAAAAAATGTACTAAGCAGAGCAAGCATAATAACAACCAATGGCTGGAAGCTGAATCCTTACAAAATCAAAATTAGAAATAAAGCACAAGTTGAACAGTGAGGGTGCTTGTCAATTGGAACAAAGTAATTTAGGCTGCTGATGGAATTTCCATTTCTTGATGCCTTCACCTCAAGACTAGATGCCTTTCTAGAAGATACGCATTTTAGTGCAACACTAAATAGTTATTTGTTTCAATGGCTTTTATACAGGATGGGCAGAGCTGGTGATTCTACCTTCCATTTGTCACGGTTTGGAATGGGCTACAGGGGATGGATCACTTGATGATTCCATGTTCTGTTCATTCCCTCTGGGGCACCTGGCATTGGCCACTGTTGGAAGACAGGAAACTGAGCTAGACGGACCTCTGGTCTGACCCAGTATGGCCGTTCTTACATTAGATATTTGGCTCAATGCAGAGCTAAGATGGTGAAATGTAGTGAATTGTGTCAGTCTGCATGACCTAAATGTCCCTTCTAGTCTTAATATCTATTTAATTTCTTTACACTATGGCACACCATTTAGAACATCTTCCAGTTAATTTCTTCTATCTCATAACATTTTGTTGGCTTTTATCACCACTGCTATGTGTTGGACAGAGGTTGTCATTGAGCTATGTGAATAGCTGTCACTCTCCTTCTCGCTCAATGTATATGTTATGCACTGACACGTTCCCCTGGATTTGACTGAGTCTACTCATGGGTCTGCATTATGGATCTGGACTATAAAGAAGTTGTGAGGCTTCACATTGCATGGATAAATAGGTAGCCTACTTGCTGAATCAGCTTAGGTTACAGACTTGATTTATGGATTGTAACGCTGAGCAGTTGCCCTTGGTATCAGGGACTTGATTGATTATCACCCCTCCACTGCGGCAATCCTGCCTAAATGTTGGGCATTGGGGCAAGGGGTAATGGAGTTTTTTTCTTCAGCAACAGATGGAAATGGATGAACAAGGAACTATAATCTCTCATGCTGAGGTTTGGAGATTTCCCCGTACAGTCTACACAGGGCTGCAGGACTTGGCATGATATAGCTCATTAGTCGTGGCATTAGGTAAACTCATGAAGAGTGCAACAAATGAAGTTATTTGGAGCTTCAGCACCAACTGAGAGCATCTTGGGATGGGTATTGCACTCGGTCTCGCAGTTGCTGGACAAGATTGCCCTATGGCAGCAGTTGTCAAAGTTCATTGTGCTGAGACCTCCCTTCTGACAACAAAAGTTACTACATGACCTCAAGGAGGGGTGTGGGAACAAAAGCCCATCCCAGCCCTACTGGCCCAAGTGCAGAGGAGGTGCAAAGCTGAAGTCCAAGGACTTCTGCCCTAGGCAGGAGACATACAATATTAGCCTCCAGGCTCTGGCTTCATCTGCAGCCCCGAGTGGTGGAGCATGGGCTTTTGCTTCTGCCTTGGCCCTAGGCTCCAGGAAGTCTAACACAGACCTTGGCAACCCCTTTAAAATAGGCCTGTGACCAGTGTTCCCGCTAAGCTGCGGGGCCGTACAGCTTCACAGATTATTAATGAGCCTTGCCCAGTGATGTGTGCACGGAGTTGACTGACTAGGCAGGGCTGATAAATCACCTGTGAAGCTGTGCTGCCGTGCAGCTTAGAGGGAGCACTGGTTGTGACCCACTTTGCGGTCCCACAATTAGAGAATCCCTGCTCTAGGGGAATTACAATGTATGCAGTATACCCCTGATTGTCATGAATATCAGTTTTAAAAATAAACAGCTAGATTGAACATTTTTCTGCTGTCAAAGTCATCTTTCTGCTGTTAAATGTGACTTCTGAACCAAGTTCAGACAGCATTCAGGTGGCTGTGCAGGTTTGAAAAACCAAGAGATATGGCAACAAAAGTGATATGGAGTTCTCTGTAACAGAAAAGAAATCTTACAGACAGCATACTTTGTTACTACTTGTCATGTACATTAGCACTGAAAGATCATAAACTTGTGCACTGTACCGGCTGTCATGTTTTAGGTGCTCAGTTTTATTAACTTTGGTTTTCATGATCTTCTCAATCCAACTGGATTGTAACTGAAGTCCTCCTGTAATAAAGCAAAATCCACTTGGCTAAAGTTCTAATGGCCTTCATTCTCATTGGTCTCCTGTCATCCGCAATGGACTCTTGTTGCATAGCTTTGTATGTACATCTACCCAAAGATGTAGTGGTGGTGGTGTAAAACTTTATGGATTGACCAATTCTCAGCAAAAGGAATTGCTCTTACTGCCATTCAATCAATTGGTCTTAGCTACAATTACATACTTTGTATTTTTGAACTTCAGAGAGAAGAGAGCGAATAGGATTACTTCCAAAGAGATGTTTTCAGTAACTTGTTGTAGCAGTTGCAGCCCTATTTACTAATTTCTAAAGCATATGAAAATGTAGCTTGAAAATTATCCGATTTTCTAATGAAAAACAGATGTGGAAAATACAATAAATAAACAAACACAAGCCACACAGTACTCCCATGAAACTAATTTGAAAGCTGTAGAAAATAGGTTGTAGTTTCTATATTGAAGTAGTACAAAATGATAATGGTAACAGGCCTCTAATTTAAGTGTCTTGTTGCTTTCTAATGCCTTTGGCTGAAGAAAGTCTTGTTTTCTTTTCTAAAGAAAAAAATAACAAACTCGTCTCCATTTCCCCGAGAGCCAGAAAGATACTCTGTGGCCAAAAATGATCCAATATGCATAGTGTGTTTTTTATTTAACTTAATTTTATGGTAAATGTAATGCTTCCCATGATCTTCAATGGAGTGCACAAGCACCATAAACAGTCTTGATTTAGCAGATTCCCTAAAGAGATTTTTGGGAGTGGCTTAATCAAAAACATTTCAGACAGATTTTTGAAAGTGTTTAAGGGCCTTGCATGTGCAGCAGTCATCCAGTGGCTTTTGGACTCTGCACTCCCTTGGGCTCATTTAAAAATCCCAGTTGAAAAATCTAAATCTGTATCGTGGCTTCTCCTTTGCCTGCTGTTTCCGCAGGTATTCCACAGACACTTACAGTTACAAAATTAAAAAGGAAAAGCAGATTTATCATTTTCAAGGTATTTCTGATGCTATATTTTGAAAGACCTACTTTTGAAAAAGTTGTAAGGTTGACCATTCTGTAACTTCCCATATGAGCTTTAGCTCCAGACTTTTAAAAAACTGCGCACACAGCTGGCTACTCGTCAGCCTTTCCACACAAGTGGCTGGATTCAATGATGGATTATATTCTTTCAGTAGTTCAACTAATAGGTCTTTTCAATGCTCTATTATGCATGCTGTCCAGTCCTGAAGTCACCAAGTTTAGTTTTTTGACTTCCATCTTTTAGTGCACTGAAAAAGGAGATAGTGATCTTGATTTTGTTTCCTCTGAACAGTAAGTTCAAAATAGTTATTTACATCTTTCTGTGCTGAAAACCAAATGTATAACCTGTAACATCACACTTCATTAACCCTACTTCACATTAAGCCTTGGGAGAAGTCATGCACTCTGCCTACTAAATTCACTTCAGACTGCAGACATGTCAGGATGTCTTCTAACCTAGACAGCCCTCGCTGACTGCATTTTCTTGTAGCTGCCAGTTACTTTCCCGAATAAGAATAGAGGTGGGAGAAAGCTTTTTGGCCAAAACTTCTTTTAGCAAAACGTCAGATTTGTTGATGAGAAAACATTTTGTGAATTTGTTTGGTTTTGCTAAATAGTGTAAAAAAAAAAACAAGTAAAAACTTCCTTATTTTGACTTTTTTTTTCAGTGCAACTTTTTTCTTTGGTAGTTGAAAATGACTTTGATTTGAAATATCCTTCAATTTTTTAAATGGGAAAAACCCATGAAAATATAAACAGATTGAAATATAAACAACTGTTTTTTTACTTTTTGATTTGCTAAAAACTGAAAATATTCAGTTCTGCCTGTAACAATTTTCCACTTGTTTGGAATTTCCAGCAAACAGAGACATCAGTTATTTGCACAGATCTAAATGAGAGAGCAGGCAGGTCTGGAAAGGAGGCCAAGAGATGTGTGTTTTTTTTCCTTTTGCTAAAGATTCTAGTTTACTAGATATCGTTCTTTTCTGCCATGGTGACAACCAGGCCTGCCAATATTTATCTAGTCCTTGAAGCGATCTGTGGATTTGGCCAGTGTCTTTTAAGTACTGAATTTGTATTTGTCTGTTTCTTATATTTATTTTTAGTTCCTTAATCTCCTTTTCGCTTCTTAGGTGTTTTGAAGAGTAGATTTTCCATTCCATTGGCAGATTCTACATAGGCTCCTCTGGGAGATTACCTGCAGTTATGATCATAAATATAGGACACTGAAGAATCAATTCCAAGTTTCCCTTCCAAATAGAAATAGTAACCTAATATATTAGGTTTCAAAGTCAGATGGTTACAGGTATGACTTCTAAATGCACCATACTACTCATCTGTTTACTTCCTTAAGCTCAAAGGTTTCAGTAATGGAGTCATTCATATCTCACAATCTATGGAAAAATTCATTGTCTCCAAAAAAGCCAATACCCTGAAGTGTGCAGTTGTAAATTTTTTAACTGGTATTGGCAGACAGATGGCTAAGATAATTATTTCTCATGTAAAGGAGGCATAGTTAAGGTATATTAAGAGCTAGATAAAGCTGCAGGAAACTCTCTTAGCTTTGTCTCCAGAGAATCAGTGTTAACAAGTCAAATTAGTCATTTTTATTTAGGAGATATAAAAAAGCATATGCTTTCTTGCTATACCAGCTGTCATAAAATTTTGGAGAAAAGTGTTGCTTCTAAGGCTTCCAAGGGGAATATTTCACAGAAATATTTTAACCTTTATAGCTTACAAAACCAATTGGCTTCCTTTCTCCCATAAACTATTTTTTGGCTGGAGCTCTTTTAACAACAAAGCTTTAGCTTGTAGAAAAAAAATATCTTTTCTGAAGAAAATAACTGGACTGCCTTCTAGTGGCCTTACTGATCATAGATCACTTTTATAGAGAGCCTAGCTTTTTGTACAGTTGTGGTGTGATAGTCAGATAGTCAGATGTTAATACCCGAGCAAAAACATTATTTAATATTCAGAATTTGAAATGTTTAAATAATTTGTGCATTTTGATAAGCCCAAAGGAAAATCTTGCCTGTGTGCAATGTCCTTGAAATCCATAGTAAAGAAGGACTTCTTGCCCTCTGGCCTTTTCCCATATGATTGAATTGTGCATGTGCATTACTGCTTGCTCAGATCTTTCTTTTACTATAAATTCTTAACCTGAGTGCCTGTACCTTTTCAGGCTTTCATTCCAATGAGTTTTTTACCCCCCCTGGAGTTTTCTTCTAAGAAATATCACCTCTTAGTAAATATTCTCAAGAGATGTGATGAAAAACAGACGTTGAATGAAATATTGCTTTATGCAATTCTCAGTTGCCATATGCCAGGTAGGTAATTTGAATGATATTTTGGATGCAGTCAGGAAAAAAAAAGCAACTTTCTGCAAAATTAGTATCTGAAAATGAAGTGACTGTCTACGGGAGAAGGTTAGAAGAAAGAAATAATATTTGGATGGTGTTAATTAATAAATATAGTGACATGGCTTGCATAAATTGCAATCTAAGTGTCCAGGTTGTCATAGCAACTTGAGTACATTTGTCCTTTGTTACTATTTTGATTATCTCATTGCAGAGGGCTTTCTCTGATATGAAATATTTTGAACATATTTGAGAACAGCCACAGTTTGTGTTATCACCATAGTTATCTAATTAAAAATATTATTTAAGCATTGTATGCAGGTATCCTTTTCCCTCTACTTAGAACAGAGGCTACACATAGTACATAAACTATGCTTTCTTCCACCTGGGTGTGTGTGTATGTGTCACCTTCAATTAAAGCTAAATAACAAATAATTAAGCACCTTAGCTTCTCCCTATCCCATACTTGTCTGCCCAGTTTTTCTTCCCTCTAGCACATTAGTGCCCTTCGCTTAGACACTGAAATCAATCCTATATCCAGGTTGGGGGGAGGGAGGTTGGGAAAGAAGGGGAGAGGGAGTCAATAAAATCCTTCTGCTAACAGCAGCAGAAATGATTTTGCAAGTCTGGATTCTGAAATCTGGACAACTTTTAGAAATGGCCTGCATTGTTATGCAGGGTCCTAACACTTGCTCCCCTGTTGCAATCACTTGTTGAGTAGAAATCAACGCTAATATGTGTTTTCCATACAAACTCTATCCCAGGGGTGGGCAATAATTTTTTGCTGGGGCCACTTCCAAAATGTTTCAAGTGGCCCCGGGCTGCACTGGAAGGGGCGGGGCCTCACACAGAAGGTGTGAGGCCAGGATGCTTCCGGGTTTGCCCACCCACAGACCATGATTGGTCTGGAAGTGGGGGAGCCCGTTTTACCCCCCTTCTCACTAAGCATCCGTGCCCCTGGCAGTGGGAGGAGACTTACTGTGCTCCCCTGTGCTCCCCTACCCCAGGCCAATCAGGGAGAGTGTGCATAGTGGGGGTAAGGCAGAGGAAACTTCTTGCACTCCTCCTGCCCCCAGGCCAATCAGGGCTTGGGGGCGGGGGAACACATTTAGTCTCCTCCCACCTTGCCAGGTGCGTGTGGTGCTTCAAAGCAGGGCAGAGGAAACTTCATGCACTTCTCCCCACACCCAGGCCATAATTGGTAACCGCTTTGCAGGCTGGATCCAGCCCGTGGAGTTCTTTTTGCCCACCCATGCTCTATCCTAAAAGCTATACAATTACATAGCTCTTGAACTTAATATTTCTTCTTTTGCTATCATTTGTTCAGATGTTGCTGTGAGGAAACAATCTAGATAGAAGAGGATGTGGGGTCTACAGAACATGACCTATGAAGGAAGACTGAAAGAATTGGGCTTGTTTAGTTTAGAAAGGAGCCAAGACTGAGAGGGGACATGATAGCAGTTTTCAGCTATATAAAAGGGTGTCACAAGGAGGAGGGAGGAAAATTGTTCTCCTTGGCCTCTGAGGATAGAACAAGAAGCAATGGGCTTAAACTGCAGCAAGAGAGGTTTAGGTTGGACATTAGGAAAAACTTCCTGCCTGCCGTGAGGACAGGGGACGGGGCTCAATGACCTCTGGAGGAACCTTCTAGTTCTAGTGATCTATGATTCTATACACAGCACCAAATTTTGAAATAAAGTGCTACTCCAAAAGGTCCCTTACTCCTTATAGAATGTGGTTTACAGAGATGTTGGAATAGTGAGCATGAAATAACGGGCTTGCTGTGAATATACGGATAGCTATTTTGGGATATTCTGGTATCCTGAAGTATCATTGCAGTATAGACATACTCATGATGTCCAGGGAGACTCGTCATCCTTAATTTAAGAAGGTCAAGGTAATTGGTCACTAGAAGTGGCATGAGGACAGGGAGGAGACATTAAGTGTATAAAAATAGTATAGTTGTGTTACCAATCTGATTAAAAATGCTAGTGAGAATTGAAGGAAGAGAGAAATGAACCTTATGGAACTGCAGAGAAGTTTTGGGGTTGTACCAGGCCACCTGTAACAGGGTAGAGGGGAGAGAAACCTACTGATTAATTAGGTGTTGCTCTTGAACTTATGACTACTGTGGATCAAAATTACCATTCTGGTCCATACCTAATAACAAATAGCTTCAGGGGGTAGCCAAGTTTGTATGTACAGGATAAACTTAAAAAACAACAAATAGTCTGGTAGCACTTTAAAGACTAACAAAATATGTAGATGGTATCATGAGCTTTCATGGTATAGACAGTATAGTCCATAGGTTAATTTGCAACTATTTCTTGCTACTGTGGGTATTTTTCTTGGCTCCCTGCTTCTCTCTGATATTATTGCAATATTTCAAATCAACTGCAATAGAGTAAAGCAAATGTTGCCTATATATGAAATAGGAGAGGCAGTTGGGCAAATCCTTTTTGGGAGGTTCAACCATTTTAATGTGATCACTGTGTGAGCATGTTCTTAATTTCCCAGTGGTTGATGCAAGCATAGTAACTAGTTTGGCTTTTCCTGAATTTTTAAAACTTTCTGCCATTTCAGGGGCCCATAGACATAAAATCTTTAGAGCATACAATTACAATTAAGTAGTAACTTCACAAGACTTTTGTGCTTGGGATGGGTTAGTTTTTTCTTGGATTTTAAAGAGCATATCCCAGAGAACTGCAAATTCCTTATGTTACCAAACTTTAAAAAAAATGTAGCACAAATATTAAGTCAATTCACAACAGGAGGTGAATACTGACAGCCAGATTGGTAACTGTATCTCATACAGTTTGCATATAATTCAAAATTTTGATATCATTTTTGCAGTATGTTGACTGAAGCATAGTGGTTTTCAGAACCTTGAATGCTGCACAGTTCTCTTCATTTCCTGTGCTGTATGTCTCATGGTGGTAAGGCAGCTTAAGAGAGAACTCAGAATGGAAAGCCATCTTTTTTTGCTGTGAGGAACATGTAATTAACCATCTGACCAATGGTCCATGCCACTGAATGTGATGTCCCTCAGCTTTTCGGAGGTCATGCATAACTTTTCTCTGCACAGTTTCTTAAACCTTTGTAACAGGGTTTTCTATTAAAGAAAATCTGTGAGTGAACACGGTAACATAAATCTGCCCCAGCTACAAGTCTGATGTAGTGTTTGCTGAAATCACTGGCAAAAAAAAGCAGAATTGATCCATATTCTAGTACATCAGTAATTTCATTTCAGCCCTTTGCAACTATGTGACTTGAAATACATTTGTCTTTGTTTTCTTTCCACTGCCTTCACCAGACAGCTCTGATACCGTGACTGGGTTGCCCTTTGTAGTCCCTCTGAGAACAACCTTCCCAGTTTCAGATCTCTGTGGTTAGATCATTGTGTTTGTGAGGGCTGAGGTGTTTTGGCTCTTTGAACAATGCACATTTAAACACTAGCCCTTCAGGGTGGTAAGGTCCCCAAAGAAACTAGAAACAACCCCTTCCCCTCCAACTCAAAAGTGGGTCACCTGAAAGACCTCATTGGAATCCTGGACTTCTATTAGAGCTTATTTCCAAGCAATGGGTGTTTCTGCGGATCACCAGCATCTGATTATCCTTTCAAGAGGTGGTAAGCCAGCTCATTCTCTGGGCTGCAACTAGGCTTCTCTCCTTGCTGATCAGCCCAAAATTGTGCTAGAAATCTTCTCTTTAACTCCTCTCTTCGTGTCTGAAATTTGCTGCATGTCTACAGAGGTGAAGGCAGTTGGGTCCACACACCCACAGTAACCTTCCTGGCCTGTGTGTCACATCACAAGCATCTTAAGAGAAATGTGCAATTTGTGTTAACTTGAAATGTAACCCTCTTGCCTGACTTCAAATGATGCTCATGTCAATTATTAAAATTAATCCCTTGGGTTTTTATCTGTGGTCCCCCTCAATTACTTACAGATCAGATTACACTTTGGTTATGAGTCTAAAGATTTGAAAATGACATTGTAAACTTCTCTGGCTCTTAGCATTCCATTAGAAATAAGTTCTGCCACTGAAATTTAGTTGAGACTTCAGCTGATAAAGAAGACAGAGAAACTAATTGCAAAGCTGCAGGGTGGCCATCAGTGGAAACTGTTACTAAAAGGTACGATTGTGGACATAGACTAAGTAGGCTTCTTGAATGTCAGTAAAATGTGTCTTTTGTTTTGTTCTTTCACAACTGTGCTTAAAGTGTAAACCCAGCACTAAAATTGAACACCAGCTATGGTCAGTGATGGCAAAAAGATGGCACACTTACCAGATTCCTGTGCCTTCATCTGCCATTGAAACAAATTGCTGTTGTCCAATGCACTCCCTCCCTCTTGACCATTTTTTATGAAATACATATTTTGGGTGAAGTTCTGAAAAACAGTTAAGTGCCATTTTTAAAAGTAACATGGGCACATAAAAGTCTAAATTCTATTGACTTGCAACAAGGTTTAAGCTCGTCAGTGCCTAAATTGCTTTTGAAAATAGGTTGTAGTAGTTTTTCAAAACTTTACCTTTTGTATCCAAAAGAGAATATCTTGAGTAAAACACCAAAATATCCCTACTTTTTTTCATGGAGGGATCTAGCATTTTGATTATTTGGTCCTTTTCCTTTAAGAGTCCCAACGTTGTCACGATCCAGTAGCTTCTTCCCAGTCAGCTAACAGTATAAAGTGACACGGTATTCTTAAGTCTTTCTGTGATTTGGAATATTTCTGATAACAAAAAATAAAACTCAGATGTAGACCCCCAGGATGAAAAGTACTCAAGAGGGACTGAATAATGTACTACAACTGCTGCCTGTCCCTTGCTGCCCTAAACATTTTTGTAATCTTTTTGGTTCGCATGTTATCCCATGAGGTAGGCTGCTTGAAGGGAGAACAGTAAGGTGCAGAGAACAGTAACTTATGGATCTAAACAGGCATCCAAATGGAACTGCTGTTGGTCATTGTAATGGAAATTACAATGGCTGTGTGGCTGGATTGTTTTTAAAGGCAAGTTTCCCTCAATTTCCTGCTCACCTAATATTGTTTTTATGCTTTACTGTCATGATCACTTGAACTGCTATCCAACTTAATTCTTTCATTAGCATCTCCAATACATCTTGGGTCTCCGTGGTACTTGACTGACTGAGTATCACAAATAGGATCTGGGTGGCTAACAAGTGGTGAGCTAAGAGATGCTGTCCTTCTTGTTTTATGGTAGTTTGGTGTCTGTAGCATAACCACCTTCCATGGCTGGTGCATCACAGCACCATGAACAGGCAAGGAGGGCGGACAACACAGGGATAGTCATCTGTACACTTTATATGAATAATGAAAATAATTTTTTGCTTTACTGTCTTTTCCTTCAGATCTCCGAACACGCTAACAACACTTAAGGAAGATCTCTTTTGGAAAAAGGCATCTGTGGATGGGGAAGAGGAAAAAGCTTGGTGGCCATTCTGCCCATAGTAATCACAACTTGCATGCGAGATAGCGTCCACACTGAATGGACAGTATCTGTCAAAAAAGCAGATTGCTTTTTCAATGCACTTTTACAGTGTAGACTCTCTCTTTTGGAAGAAGTTTTTTTGGAAGATCTCTTCCAAAAAAGCCTGCAGTCTAGACATAGCCTAAGGGTATGTCTACACTTGATTCCTCCTTTGAGGGAGAAAACAAATGTAGACACCCGAAATTGCAAATGAAGCGGGGATTTAAATATCCTGCGTTTCATTTGCATAATCGTGAACTGCTGCTTTTCCTCAATAGCGCTATTTCGGGACATCAAACTCGGTCCCCGCTGGGTTATTTCGAGAGAAAACCCTACCTTTGAAATAACCCTTACTCCTCAAAAAATGAGGTTTAAGGGTTATTTCGAGGGAAGGGTTTTCTCTCGAATAACCCCGCAGGGACCGAGTTTGATGTCCCGAAATAGCGGAAAAGTGGCAGTCCGTGATTATGCAAATGAAGCACGGGATATTTAAATCCCCGCTTCATTTGCAATTTCGGATGTCTGCATTTGCATTCCTCCTTTGTTCTGCAGCTATTAAAATAAAATAGGGCTATTTGTGTAATTTCAGTCTGCAGTTTAATTCAGTTTGATTTCCAGGTATCTGTCATACAATATTGGGTAGGTAACTTATGAGCTGTTTCTTCTGTCTTGGACATTGTGACGGGGTGGGACCCGCCTACTCCCCCGAAGCAGGCCCACCCTGCACTGACCCCGTGATCGCGCTCTCACTTTTGGGGACGGTGCGGCGGGAACTGACAACTTGCGGGTGGTGCAGCGCCGTCGTGCACCAGCCGGGCAATGGGACAGCTGGCGTTGCTAGGCAACGCGCCCCATGCGAGTGGGGAGACATGGTGGCCGGAAGTGACGGTGAGCGTTGGGGAGGGGTGACGTCAGATGCCCGGGGAAGAGGATCCGGGTGGTATAAAGCCCCCCCGGAGAGTACTCGGGGGGCAGCGGCTGGGGAAAAAGGAGCGAGAAGCACGGGACGAGGGATATAGGGGGAATTGAAGCAGGTAGGGTGGAAGTAGCCCAGGGCAGGACACGGAGCCGGCGCACCGGTGGTTAAGGGGCTAAACCCCTCCGGTGGGACAGGTCCGAGAGACTCTGTCCTCAGGGCCCTGGGCTGGGGGCTGGGAGTGAGGGTGGGCCCAGACCCCCTACCCTAAGCACCCTAAGCGCAACGAAACCGAAAAACTGTTAGTAGCTATAGTCACGCAGCTCAGGAGGACTACAAAAAGGGAGGGGGAGTAACGGGATCCCCACAGACATGCTTAAATCTCTTCAGGTATGCTGTTCTAAATCTATAGAGGAAAAATTAACTATAGATCAAAACTCTTCCTTCATAAAAATGTTCAGTCACGTCTCACTAATCAATTACATATACAATTTGGAAATAGGATTAAACTAACCAAAAAGTTAGTTTAGAAACAGGCTTTAAACTACTTGAGTCATTATTGACCAAAACTTCCTGGGGGACATTAAAAATGCATTTGATAGTTGCCAAGGAAACGTAACCTTTCCAATGACTGTATGCATTGTGCTTTGTCAGAATTACTTCATCTACTGATTATAACTGAGCCACTTCCAGCATAGCTTTTCTTCATCAATCCTTTGCCAAATTACAAATGTGTACATAGTTAGATTAATAAATATATTATAATGTGGATTAGCTACTCCATACTTAAGGTTGTGATTGGACTCACAGCAGAAACCTTTCTTGCTTGAAAAAAATTGTCATGTTTGCCACCAGAATGGGAACTGGGGTTGAGCTAGACATTTTGGATGAAATTGAAAGTGATGTGTAGAGAGTTTGCTGAATACTTGAAAGTTCCCGATTAAGTGCTGGTCCTACCAAAAAAAAAAAAAAAAAAAAAAAAAAAGGGCAACTAAAACTGAGGTGGCAATCCCTAGCTTTCTGAAATCTTCTAGTTGAGATGTGCTTGGTAATGAATTTACACTGGATTGTGATGAATACTTGAAGGCTGCTCGGGATTTTTGGACCCATCAGATGAGCACAGGTAGCCAAATGTCAAATCTGAGAAGAAAAAGTGTGTTTTAAAGTCATTTGACAGCTAAATACTAGCCTAGGACAGGAGGCGGCACCTAACCAGGAGTGATTGATGATGTAGTAGTAGGCAATAGGCATCTTTCAGTTTTGAGAGACCATGGATATGCCTCTGAGAGGTAAAGAATTTACTCAGTTTTATGGCAGCTGCAGATGTGGCCGAAGAGACTCACTTGAGAGACACTGCAAGTGAGCATCTGCAGCATCTGTCATGTTTGAAGGTGATGTTTTGACCCTTTGGGCTTTGCCTCCTGTGAGCTGTTTTTTGCTCGGCTCAGCTGGACGACTTCCTCTTGTCATTTCAGAACCCTTTGTTATGAGTTTGTTTCCAAAGGCTGCCATCATGAGTGTGATCTTCCCATTTCTTTGACATCTCCCTTGCACACATCCTTGAAATACAGTTCTGGTCTTTTTTTAGGTGTTGATTCACCATAGAGGATATCCTTTGGGATGCACCTACCATTCAGCACACATGTCCAAGCCATAAGAGGCATGACTGTCTGAGGAGGGTTTACGTGCTGGGTATGTTGGCCCATTTAAGTGCCGGTGGCTCTGTCCTTCCAGGAGATTCCAAAGATTTGATGAAGGCAACACAAATGAAAGCTATTGAGCTTCTTTTCCTGATGAGAGAATACAGCAGATATGTCACTCCCATACAAAAGTTTGCTGATAACATATTCATAATACACACAGATCTGTGTGTGTTCTTGCAGTTTGTTGTTTTGTCATCCCTTTTGTTCAGTCTGGACATTGCTGGGGGAACTTTTCCAATGCACATGTTCATTTCTGTTTCAAGTGAAAGGTTGACTGTGAAAGTGGCCCCCATATAGGTGAACTTGTTCTCCACTTCAAGTTCATAGTTGTTGAATTTGATGGAAGGTGCTTCCTTAACTCCTTAGCATATTGTTAGTGATTTTTTGACTTCCAAAGTCTTGGAAGGCTTTCGAAAAACTGTTCATTAAGCTTTGAAGATGAGCTTTTGTATGGATTGTCACTGCTGTGTTATTAACAAAGAAGAGATGCTGGATAAAGGCCTCATGAGTCCCTGTTTTAGATGTGAGTCTTGCAAGACCGAACAACTTTCCATGGGTATGTCTACACTACAAAATTAATTTGAACTAACGGACGTTAGTTCGAATTAACTTTCATAGGTGCTACACTAGCGCTCCGCTAGTTCGAACTTAATTCGAACTAGCGGAGCGCTTAGTTCGAACTAGGTAAACCTCATTCTACGAGGACTAAGCCTAGTTCGAACTTACTAGTTCGAATTAAGGGGTGTATAGCCCCTTAATTCGAACTAGTGGGAGGCTAGCCCTCCCCAGCTTTCCCTGGTGGCCACTCTGGCCAACACCAGGGAAACTCTATTGCCCCCCTCCCGGCCCTGGACCCCTTAAAGGGGCACGGGCTGGCTACAATGCCCATGCCAGGTGCAAGCCTGCCAGCACCCAGCCAGCAGACCCTGCACCTGGCATGGCTCGAGCCAGCCACCCGATGCCCCCCAGACCTCCCCCTCTTCCTGGGACCAGGCTGGCGGCTCCCGGGAGCTTGCCTGGGACCGCAAGAGGCGGGCACCCGCCTGGTCTACTGCGGACATCGTGGACCTCGTCCACGACCTCCGCACTAGGCACAGGAAAGTGGCTGTCTAGGGCAGGAGAGCTGCCAGCCTGGCCACCCAGGAGCAGGTGTGCATGAAAATCAAGGTGGTCCACTGAGACCCCCCGACCCTGAGCTTAGAATGGCCGTACTGGGTCAGACCAAAGGTCCATCTAGCCCAGTAGCCTGTCTGCCAACAGCAGCCAACCCTAGGGACCTTGGAGGGGATGGACCGAAGACAGTGACCAAGCCATTTGTCTTGTGCCATCCCTCTCCAGCCTTCCACAAACTTTGGGCAGCGACACCACTCCTACCCCCGGCTAATACCACTCCATGGACCCAACCTCCATGACTTTATCTCACTTCTCTTTAAACTCTGTTCTAGTTGTAGCCTTCACAGCCTCCTGCAGCAAGGAGTTCCACAGGTTAACTATTTGCTTTGTGAACAACAACTTTCTCTTACTAGTTTCAAGCCTGCTACCCATTCCTTTCCTTTGGTGTCCTCTAGTCCTTCTTTATGGGAACTCATGAAGAACTTTTCTGAATGCACCCTCTCCACCCAACCCCTGCTTTTAGAGACCTCTATCCTGTCCCCCCTCCATCTCCTCTTTTCTAAGCTGAACAGTCCCAGTCTCTGTAGCCTCTCTTCATCTGGGACCTGTTCCCAACCCCTGATCATGTTAGTTGCCCTCCCCTCTCTCAGCCTTTCTCTTCCCCTCTCCCACCTCCTTTTCCCAGTCTCCCCCAGTTTTGTTCAATAAAGACAGAGTCAATGTTGGAAGAAACGTTATCTTTATTTTGTACATCAATAAGAAGGGGGGCTATGGAAGGGTAAGTGGAAGGAGGTGAGGGAGGAATGGGGTATGAGCCCCCGATGGAGAGGACTGGGCTGGCTCTGCGGGCTTCTGGGGGTGGAAGCTCTCCGGCAGCCCCCCAATTGTCCCCTCTCCCCAGATGGCAGCCTGCGGCAAGTGCAGCCGGGCTGATGGCCGAGTGCTGTGATGTGCCCAGTGTGGGTACTCCGGGCAATCCAAGCCAGGACTGCTTTGCAAGCGGGGCACCCCTTAGAACTGTCTGTCTGGGGTGGGGGTCGGGACCCTTTAAGCGCAGCCCTTGGCTAGCCTGAGACAGCATCTCCACGCTCTAAGTCCTCCTCTGATGCCCTGCCGGCACTGCTTCCGGCCATCCTTAAGCCCTGTTCAGGGTCCACTCAATGTGGACTTGCTAGTTCGAATTAGCAAAACGCTAATTCGAACTAGTTTTTAGTTCTAGATGCGTTAGTTCGAATTAGCTTAGTTCGAATTAACGAATTCGAACTAAGTTAGTTCGAATTAACGTTGTAATGTAGACGTACCCTCGGGGAGGCACGAAATCCTTTCTAAAAGTGCATATAGTCCACTTCTACTAAGTCAAAAGCTTTTGTGAGAGCGATGAGGAGCTTTTCTTGTTCTCTGTATCTCAGTTGTAGTTGTCTCAGCAAGAAGATTGTGTCTATAGTAAACTCTAAAGGTCTGACGATGCACTGTGATACCGTGTGCAGGGGTCTGAAGTCTTTTTGAGAACAACTCAGGCAAAGGCTTTTTATCCAATGATAGTTATTACAGTTAACTCTTGTCATCATTATTTTATAGTGAGTGACGATGTTAGTGTCTCTCATTTCTTGTGGTGCTTTGCTTTCTTTCAGAGTAGGCAGAGCAACTTGTGAAGATATTGCAGTAAAATAGGTGTTATGATCTCTGACGGTTTGCAGGCCTTTCCATTGGGGAGGCCATCTATGGCAAGGCTAAACTATTTTACAGTTGGTTCATCATCAGGTTGGTTCATAACAGATAGGCTTTCAATGGTATGCATGGCTGCATCCGTAACGATATTTTCATAAAAGTAAAGTTCAGAGTAGCGTTCTGCTTGGTGTAGTCGATGATTGTTTTCTCTATTGTTGATTTCAAGGCACAGCATTGTAGATTGTATTCTTTAGTTGCTCCATTTCAGCAGAGCATTTGTGGCATAATCCCGGGGGGGGGGGGGGGAGGGATTGTTGTAGTATGCTAGTGTACAGCTTTCACTTTTTTCAGTCCCCTATGGCTCTGATGTTAAGATGAGGACATCCGTTTACTTTAGATCTGTTTATTTTCTTTGCTTTAAGCATGACCTTGCTGCATATTGAAGAGTGATCTGTGTCACAACCAGCACTTCATAATTGTGGGAATAAGGATGATGTTAAGGTAGTTGTGTCATGTGGTGATAAGATCCAGTTGGTGATAGTGACCAGATCTGGGATGTTTCCAAGACACATTGGCTAGATCTAGACTGGCATGAATTTCCGAAAATGCTTTTAACGGAAAAGTTTTCCATTAAAAGCACTTTTTGCGGAAAAGCGTCCATGGCCAATCTAGATGCGGTTTTCCGCAAAAAAGCCCCGATTGCCATTTTCGCGCTCGGGGCTTTTTTGTGGAAAACAGTACTGTGCTGTTTACACTGGCCCTTTTTGACAAAAGTCTTTCGGAAAAAGACTTTTGCCCAAACGGGAGCAGCATAGTATTTCCGGAAAAGCACTGATGATCTTACATGAGATCGTCAGTGCTTTTCCGGAAATTCAAGCGGCCAGTGTAGACAGCTGGCAAGTTTTTCCACAAAATCAGATGATTTTGTGGAAAAACTTGCCAGTCTAGACCCAGCCATTGTGTTGCGGTGTATCTGGAAGAATGAGTTTGTTATGCAGAGGTCATAATAAGAACAATAGTCCAGCAGTCTCTGATTGGTTCCAGCTTTCTTACCAGTTCTGTGTTGACTAAGGTGGTTAGGCCATGATGCATGGTCAGTTTCCATCCTTGCATTGAAGCCCCCAGTAGGAGTTCTTGATGGCAAATCACATTCTATGCTCTTGCATTTCTTCTGCACTTTTCTACTGTCCGAAAAATGGGTAGTGTTTTACTTTGAGATTCGATTGATGCTAACTGTGTTTCTCACAGGGATGCAATATCCACATTGAGTCATTTCAGCTTGTCATTGATCATGGCAATTGTGCATTGCTGATCTGTTGAAGGTCCTCAAATAATCCAGTTGTCAAAGTGTGAAGAGTCCATCACCATATCTTTAAGGATGTTTTCTTTCCTTCTTTCCTGGTGCGCTGGTTTCAGTCTATTTGCGAAGTTTTAAAACTCTAAGCACCAAGCACCTATTAGGGCAGGCAGACTATGGTAGGACAGCACTGTATTGTCTGGAGGCTGGCCAGTTTTATGGCAGGCGATGGTGGTTCAGCGCGATATAATGATCAGTTCCACCACCAGAGACAGCCCCTGGTGCTCAACTCTATGCCAATCGATGATGGCACTTGCTTCCTCCCATGCTGTGTAAATGCGCAGTTCGAAGCTGGAGTACCTCTTCAGGGCACAAGCATGGGAAGATAATATGGAGGCCCTGAGTTGCCCATTCATCAGGACCTCTATCTTGGCATTAATGTTAAAATCCAGAGGACAAGAATAACAAATGCATCTGGTAGCAGATCCACTGCTGGAGATGTCGGAAAGATACTAAAATGTTAGTTCCTGACCACCTTTGGGTCTCCACTCTAGATTGTCTGAGTTTATTCTCATAATCTTGCATTCTCCCAAATTCACCCACAAGGCAGTGGGACTTTTCTATCAGGGGCTTCCCCCTTAACCATATATCCCCCTGGGCTACACACAAGACAGTGGGTTTGATGAGTTGCAAACAGTATCGTCTACTCTCAGTACAGTAAGTATAGTCTGACTTGACATGCTCCATGATGTAAATAGGTACAAATAGGATGATAGCAAAGTCAGAGCTGAACATTCAAATTCTATAAAGGAGAAAGAAAGTAGAATAGTATTAACAAGACTCTTTGTTTTCTACACTGAGAGATATTCTGAGATGTTTCTGACTACAACTGTTTGGCAAACTTTTTGTTGCAACAGGTTCCAATTGGAAAATATCTATTTAAAACTCTTTTTTGTAAAATCATGTCCATTTGGAACAAAATATCCCATAAAACTATTTTCCTGGAATAAAAATGCTTTGGAAATATTGCAAATTTTCCCATTTTTATTTTATTTGTGCACTATTTCATGACATGTTAGCAGTTGTAATCATAATATAAAGTAATAATTGACATTCTGTTGTTTATTTAAAAAAAATCAAGGTCATAAATGTCAAACTATTTCATTATAACACAAACAGGAGGAACTTTGATCAAGAAAATATGAAATTTCAATTTGTACTATGTAGCAGCTGCCCAAAGTATTTTAACCACTTCATTATATCATAATTTTATGTTTCCAGTGATGTAACTGTGTTGTAAAATATATAATCTCGCTCCTCTAATTTCTATGACATGGAATATACCAGGGTGGTTTAACACGGGAATAAATTGCCTAGAGAGGTTGTGGAATCTCCATCTCTGGAGATATTTAAGAGCAGGTTAGATAGACATCTATCAGGGATGGCCTAGATGGTACTGAGTCCTGCTGTGAGGGCAGGGGACTGGACTCGATGACTTCTTGAGATGCCTTCCTGTCCTAGTGTTCTATGATACTACGATTATACATTATTACTTCTTATATGTATGAAATAACAGATAAACAAGAAATATAAATAAAAGTGGATTTTGGAAAGAAAATTCTGTTTTGAAAAGAACGTTTGAATTTTTTCCAAAATGAATTTTATTAAATGGATTTTTGGGGCATTACTATTTCACAGAAAACTTTGACAATATTGTTCATACTCCAATTCAAAATGAAAAGACATTTTCAAAAATTGAAATTCCTTATAACTCGGATTCCAAGTTGGACAAGCTGTACTTTCGAGCCTTCACTTTACAAATAATGCTATCCCCAATCACTTTTAATTAGTTTTTGCTCATAAGCCATCAGCTTGTATCCTGAATGTCAAAATAAAACCTTCCTTGTAATTATAGATACTATTTTGTTGCATATTACCGGAGACAAAGTCATTACGTAAATTTGAGAATATTAATTACCGTGAATTGGACACTACATTTTCTTGAGTATGAAGGGAGATAAGATTTTGGTTATAGCCTTCATTTTTGTGAAAATGTGTGGAAGACTTTGCAAGTTATGACTATGTATTATGATTTATGACCACCTTTAAATGTTTCACCAATCTTTTGTGAAGTGCCTGTGGTACTGTTCTTTACAACAGTGATTCCCAACCTTTTTTATACCATGAACTGGCAAACCCATTCACAAACTTTTGGCGTACTGGCAACATTTTATTTGCATATTTGCATATCATTATGCAAATAAGGATTATGCAAATACGCAAATAAAATATTACCTGTCTGCCAAATTTGCTCACTCATTCGCTGACCCTGTCTTGTGCCTGCACATCCCTCTACTGCCAATCCCCGAACCCTCTGACCCCATCCATTCAATCCTGGTATTCTGTGTTTCTGTATTATTAAACCTGCCAAACCCATCATCTGATATTTCCTATATCCCACTAACCCCATTACCTCACAAGTCTGTCTCACTAAACCTGTTACCCCAGTGCCCATCATCTCCCACTTCTCAACACCCCCTGCTGCCAACTTCCTTTTGTCAACCACCTCTGTCTTGCCTGGAGTCTGTCCTGCAACCGCTGTCACTACCAACCTTGGTACGCTGTGTCCCAGTGACACCTGACTTAAATAGACAACCTCCTATTTCACCGGATCCTGCCCCACCACTCCCAGTGCTCCCTGCCCATGCCCCACTATCCCTGGTGCCCCTTGCTACACATACTCCATAAATGCCTGTTGTGCCAAACCCTGATCCTGCCTACAACTGCTTGTCCCACAGCCTCTGAGAGCCCCCAACCTTGCGCAGACACCCTCAGATCTGCTGCCCCCTGAGACAGAAGCAAGAGCTGAGCTGCACCTGGCTCCATGGCCACGGATCCACTGCAATCTCCCCCTCCATTGCCCTTTGACCTCTAATCCCTGCTCTCCCTCAGCCCCACACTTAACCCCTAGACCCAAATCAGCCTCTTGCTCCCCACCCTTTGACCCTCACCCCTACACCCCATGCCCTTTGACTCTTTATGCTCTGAACCCAGAAGCCCGTACCAACACCCTCTTGCCCCGTGACCCTATCACACCCTTACCCAACTCCCTTTTGTCCTTTGACCCCACCCCACCCCCTCACTCCTCGGAGCAAGGCTTCCCCCTCTAGGGAGCGTGGCCGTTACTGCCAAGGGGGCAGGGGGAGCGGACTTTGGTGGTGCATGCGCCCTCTCGTCCTTCACATACCCTCCCTCCCCAAGAGTGTCTCGTGCCCCAATGGGTAGAGGTGGGAGTGGAAGAACGGAGCCTCAGCTGGGCTGCCATCTTACCTGGGTGGGAGCTGGAAGGAGAGAGGGAGGCGCCTCCTGTTCCATCTCTTCCTGCTGCCACCTTAGTCTCAGCACCGCTGCCGGGCAAAGTCAGCTGCCACAGCTGCTGGAGCTGAAGTCGACTGCTGTGTGGTAACAGAGCCCACCATGAACAGCCAGCTTCAGCTCCAGCAGCCGCTGTGGCCTGGCAGCCAGTGGTTTGCAGCCCAACACTGGTCCGTGGACCAGTGGTTGAAACAGCTGCTTTACACTATATGTAGCTTGATCCAATCACTAGAACGCTTGTGCTGGATCCCTCTTAAAACATGCTTCCCCCTAGAACAAAATGTAAAGTACTTGTGGTGAGACAAAATAAGGCACTTGTGAGTAACCTATGGGTCCATAAGAATAATCTGATCATGGGCCATGGGACATTTCGCTGACATTGACCATACACAAGCACTGACCCCTGCATCTCCCAATGGCTGCACTTTACCATTCCTGGCCAACGGGAGTTGGGGGAGGGGGAGGAACGCCTGTATGTGAAGGGGCCACAAGGGGACATGCTGGCCACCCCTTCCCACAGTTCCCATTGGTCAAACCAGCAAACCCTGGCCACTAGGACCTATGGGGGACTTTGCCTACGGTCAATGTCAGCATTTCTCATGGAAGTAGTCAGATTACCCCGATGGGCTGCATGTGTCCTGCGGTCCACAGGTTGCCCACCACTGAAGTAGAGGCTACAGGATCAACTTTCAAGGCAATATTTCTTAATTGGGATGCGGTTCAGAAATTGTCTATGCAATCTACATACACACAAAATGATTCAAAATGATTTTTTTTACTGATCTGTGGATTGAGAGTGTTTCCTTTTCCATCGACCCTCTACAACTGGAAACTGAGCACCATTCCTACTTGTTCAGGTAAATGAGATTGAAGACATAGAACAGTCAGGATGTCAGTCTGAGGGAATGGGAAATAAAGCTTCTGATAAAATCCTGAATTAAATATGAATCTCATCTTTATGGAGGAGGAGCCAGGAAGAGGTCTATAAAGCTTTTCTGAGGCATAAAATCTAGCTAGTATTAAATTATTTAGAATGCTATATCAGTGTCTGGAAATGTGAAATTCAAGTGTCATGACCTCATCATGGTGAAACTACCATTGCTTGCCCTGCATCCCCACATTGAAACATAATAAACCATCATTTGGGTCCCTTAATGATCAGTGGATAGGATGGACGATGTTTATCCACTTTCCAGGCATTTATTCACTACTGATAATCTGGGAAGCAAAGCCTACTCATCTGAAAGTATAACAAAAAGCTGGGCATGGAGGCCATGTAAATAATTGCCTAGTGATTCCAGGCTTTAGAAGCCATACTTTGATTAACTTTTCAGTATGTATCTACTGCAAGGAGTCACCTTTGTTTATCCTTGTGTGTGGTGTTAAATAAAAATATAATTTGGGAATTTTTTTCAGAAGATGCGCTCATCTGTTTCTTCCAGACACAGCTGCAGAAGCTAGAAGCTTCTTTAAAGGTGATGTGTAAAGGATGACAGGGGAATCGGGTTTTATAGAACATAACTCAGTAGTACAGAGTTTTCAGGAATGTTTAAAAAAATACAAACCTTTGGAGAAAAATATTGTGTGAAAGTATTGTAAAATCTGTTAATAGCTGGTTATAGACATAAATGTTTTAGAGGCCTACTGAGGATTTTTCATATTTTTTACTTTCATTAGTTCTTTTCAGCCTTTTGACTCAATAGTTCTAAAAGCAAGATGATTAACTTGATAGAAGCTCTCCAAAGTAAATTGAAATGTGAGTGTATTTTTTTAAGTGATATAAATGCATTTTAGTTCTCGCTGCATTGCAGGTGTTTTTCACAAGATGTTGAACTGCACAATGGCTCAAGTACGAAAGTTCTCAGTCCCACCTGAATGGGTTTTGTGGCCTACCTTTCTGTCAATTCAGGACTGAGCCACATCCTTCATTACCCCTGATCACATGAACTAACAACAACACAAACTTTCTGAAAAACCTTCAAATGACTCACAGAACAATAGCTGAAGAAGGTTTTGGTATGCTAATATCAGCGGACTTCTCCAAGGAAACACTGTACCTTATTCATCCTATTAAAAAATCATACATGTCTTTTCTAGAGCTGCAGAAACAGAAGGCTTCTGTGGTGTTTAAGCAATAAACTTAGATACTTTTAGATCACTTTAAGGTTGAATTGTTTGACAATATAAGTGCAATTCTCATGCCCCATCTCATTATGAATAAGGGTTGAGGAATTCTAATGTCTAAACAAGTCACATATCTTATGTACAAGCAGAAAAACTTACCCAATCCAACTTCCAACAGGTATCAACTACTGGTTTAGGTACGTGAAGCAGAGGGCCTTTACTATGGTTGACAGAGTCTCGTGCTCACACTGAAGTATCACTTCAAACACCTGAAGTATCACTTCTAGTGTCTGAAGCATGAAGTCAGCTTTCTTCAGTCTCTGAAAAGTCAAAAATTGTACAAGTATTTTGGACAAATGAAAAACATTGGCAATCCTCCAGAGGTGCACAGCCAGCGTCCCCTCTTAATGTCCAAATAGGAGCTGAACTGAAATGAGCAAGATTCTTTTCTAAGCAAATGGGAGTTTTGGCACATGATATATTTCACTGTGAGCAAACAATGCCCACCCTTCGTGCGTTTTATTATTTTTGGTGTATATTTATCATAAGTGGTGGAAGCTCTGCTGACTACGAATTCAAACTAAATGCACTGGTAAAACTTCTGCCCTTAGTTATGCTGTGCAACACATTTCCATTTAGCTTATGCATGTAATATTTTGAGAGATCCTAAAAAGTAATTAAATTGTGACAAAATGGGATTATTTACTCAAAAGGCAATATCACTTTGTGTTTTCAGCTATCACAAGGAGTTATACTAGTTTCATCTAGTTTCACAGCCCCTTTATGGATTTTATTATATTCACATTTCCTTTCTCCTGATTCAGTTTTCTATTTCTGGTTGAGTGGTTCTGCCTACATGAAACAAATTTTATTGTTCTCTTATCCTTAGCTATTGAATCTACCTTGGCAGCTAAGTTTAATTGTGCTAGATGTTTCCAAACAGCTAAATCTTTCTACAGAAATACCGCTGGCTTACCTATTCCTGAAACCCCATACATATCCCCTGTATATTGACTGCTGTTTTCTTTCAGTTGGCAATTTCTGGTAGTTGATATAAACCAATTTTAGGACTTTACTACAGACAAAAACATTATTTTAGTATATAAAAGGTTTTCGTCTTGACACTTTTTTCTTAGAAAAACTTTTCTTTTCCCGATTGTGGTTTTGTTAGGCTCCCTAGAACTTCCTGTTGTTTAAGTGAAACTGGCCGGCTACATTGGCATGTGCCATCATGTGTGAAAGGTTGGTTGAGATGTTTCCACTGCATTCAAAATTGCCTGAAACTAAAGGTGCAAAAGCTAGAATGTTGTGAGTAGCAAAGGAGCCCTAGAGAGTTCTATGTTCAGTTCCCAAGAATTGTACTTGAAAATTTCATCCAGAATCTAAAAGCTCTACTTCTTAAGGGAGAAATTAAAACTTAATTGGTGGCTTACCCTGTAATAATAATTCATCTCTTTTGACTGGTGAGCTGCATCTATTTTTTGCAGCCCATTGCCTCTGATTTTTTTTCTTTCCAGCTTGAACATAAAGAGTGGATGGCATAAGTGAATATTTTGTCTTACCCCCTGTTGTGCTTTAATGAGTTGGGCCTTTAGAAATACACAGGAATTAGGTGAGACTTTTATAATTTCAGAGATGATTTAAAAAGAGCTTATCTAGTCCCATACCACATTTGTTGCCTTAAATATAGAAAATACTACTTACTGAAATAGTAGAGTGCCAATGAAATTTTATTTTTCTAATTAATATTCCCAAATTAATTATGGTCCACTCACATAAAAGGTACAGAGATTCAAGCTACAAGTGTCTCTATTATTTAGAGTGCAGGCAGTCAGGCAAGGTCGATAAACACATACTGCATCTTGATCATGGCATTGCTTTTTTGGAACACATCGAATAAGCTTGCAGACGGCCATACCATATATAGAAAGGCAGAGCTATTTGATTCAACTTTGCCGCCAGACTTGGTGTTCACCATTAGCACTATGAGGATGAAAAAGGCCATCTGTCATCAAGGCCATCTGTAGACGAAGGGAAGTTTCTGAGTCCTTCATGGATATATTTTTATCTGGCTTGTCAGGAGCTTCAAGTGTACTATTTAAAGCTTTGGAAACTTAAAGGAAACTCAAGGAAGAAACTTGAATTTGGAGAACATTAATTGGTGGCATGGCTCCTGCAGTTTCCTGTGTAAGCCATTTTAGTGCTCTCATATTATGACAAATATGGAGCTGCCCCATAATTTATGAACATATGTTAATCTGATTCCTGGGATGATGTTTACTGGTGTTAGTCACTGGAATATAATCATAAAGGAAAATACTGGCTCAATATAGCTCCTATCAGCAAATGCCTCTGAACTGTTAGGGATAAAACTGGAATAGTTAGCTGTGATTTTGTGTGCAAGGCCAGTCAAACACCAGGCAATGTTTAAAAAGACATTCTTGTATGTCTGCCCTGCAGTCAGGCAGCACATTTATAGCATATGTAGAAATAACTCAGCCATTGATCTCTTTAGGCTTGGCATTGGAGAACTCTGGTTTCATAGTCATTCCATCTGCTGCTGACCATGGTACTGTGGCTTTACTCCTACTGTTACTCATACTCACTCGCTTATGTCTGCACATGCTGAAATTGCACCTCCAAATGGCCGTGTAGGCATACCACAGAGAACAAAGGGTAGAAGAAGAGGAACAAGGCTGAAAACAGACCAAGATATAGGAACCCACTGGGAGTGTCTAGAGAAGGTTGGCCAGGTGAAGTCATCAACACAGGATGGTAGGACTTCAGATAAGATACGGGTGTGTGCATAATGTGTGTGGGCTAGATTTAAAAAAATTCTGTTCCCCACTAATGAGCATTTTGGCTTATTTGGAAACTTTGCTTGAAACAAATAAATTACAACTGATCATTCAGACTCCAATGCTGTGTATGTGAGCACTGGATAGTAAACGGTACTATATACATGAGAAATGATACTAACTAATAAATTTATAGTGCTTACATACAACAGCCATATTCCATTCAGTGACATAAGATGGGTGAGATAATATCTTCAGGACCTGAGGAAGAGCTTGTACAGCTCAAAAGCATCTTTCACCAGCAGAAGTTGGTCTATTAAAAGATCTTACCTCTCCCATTTAGTCTCCTTAATATCCAGGGACCAATATGACTACAACAACACTCATCAACATCAACCACAGTCATGGACTCAATGCTCGTTGGTGTTGGATGCCTCCCTCACTATTTCCTTCCATCTTTCCCTGTCCAGTGCGGAGCGCTTAGTTACAACAACATACAGACACATTACCTTCTGGCACTCTGATCAATTAGTGTCCAAATATACCTCTCGCCCTAGAGTTTTAAGTGTCGTCCTTGGAAAACGCTGTAGCCGTCAGTTCAGGAGAGTAGATGGTAGAGACCAAAAATGGCTTACCCTTTTCAGAATGGGTCTGCTATTGACGTTTAGGATTAATGTACTGCAGGGGTTCTCAAACTTCATTGCACTGCGGCACCCTTTCTGACAACAAAGATTATTACATGAACCCAGAAGAGCGGACTAAAGCCTGAGCCTGCCCAAGGCCTTCTACCCAGGGGGAAGGGGTAGGCAATGTCCAAACCCGACTGTTCTGGGCAGGGAGAGGGGACAAGGCTGAAGCCCCAAACAAGGGGCTGGTAATCTGAGGTGGGTTGGGGGGCTCAGGCTTTGGCCCCAGAAAGTGTGAACCAGACTGAACCACAGTTGGAGTACCACTGTTGTATTATATGGCTGTGCTCCTGGAGCACTAGGAGCATTGTTAGTTTGTCCGGATTAAGAATATTGTTCATCAGGTTCAGAAGATAAGGACTGTGAAACTTTCTGTTTACAGAGAGATGAGCCTCTTTGCTTTTGACATTTCTTTCCAAGTGAGTGATACACTTGGTGAGTGCCACCAAACACAGCAACAAAAATAGTTTCTTTGGAAAATGTTCAGATTCAGCAATTTTCAGAAAAGGGGACTCAGTTAACCATCAATGTGCTTAATCCTGTCCCTCCTAATGATGAATCTGATTATGTTATTTATGATTTATATGGCATCCCTCCTCATGCAAAAATAATAAAAAGATGATTGCACAAAAGCAGGAAGAAAAACAAATAACTAAATTTCCTTTAATGCTTTGGAGTGATGTCTCTGTATGAGACAGCACTTGAATTACTAGATTATGCAATCATTGCTTATTGGAGTTTTGACAAAAGTTTCTCATCATTTGGACAGCCGAATTTAACTAAGTATTGAAAAACAAGCACAATGTTTGCCCTTGTGCCTTACTATTGTCATAGGTGGGATTAATGTCCAAAAAGGAAATTTCACTTAGAAGTTGTTCCTCAATGAGCTCTTGGAATAGAGCCTGTTTAAACTGTTAACATACAGAGCACTAGGAAATACTAATCTTATGATGAAATTTTCAGAGTTGACTTAAGGAAAATGGAGTTAGTGTGTCAGAGTATGGTTTTTCTCTTAAAAATCCTCACTTGAAATGAAGCTGAATATGTTAAATGTGCTGAAGTGTAGAGATTGCATGCTTTTTTGTTCCTTGATGCCCATGTAAGCTTTTGAGTGCTATGCAACAGTGGGGTTGGGTGGAAAAGAAGGGAATTGGTGGTAAAAGTTCTCTGCGTCCAATGTTCCCAACTTTAAACCAGTTTAGAATGTTTATAATCAGCCAGGCTGTCTCTCAACAGCTGCTTGAAGCCTACTGTCTTTATGGGATTGCTTCAGCAAGCAAAATATAAATGAAATATGAAATGAAAATGTTTTGCCAGTCCATCACATGTAGAATCCACATGCCTCTTTTGTTACAGGGCAGTAACTAACGTGCTACACTAATACTTGTCAAATTAACCTCACCTAGAACCTGCAAAAGCCCTAGCATGCACAGAATGTTGAGAGGAAAAACAAAGCTGTCAGAGTAATTGCAAACCCATTTTGAGGCTTGTTTTGGTCTTCACAATAGAGTCCTCTGTTCATCCTTCAACCTCTTTCACACTATTACATGTTTGCAGTAAACATTGTCTCCATTACCCAAATTTTCAGAGTTATGGTTACAAAGGCAATGAAATGGGCTATATAGAACCTTAACTTCAATCTTGATTTTTATGAAAACTCTGAAAATCTTGAGGTTTAAAATACTGAATTCCTCCAAGTAGGATCCCAATGTACAGAGAATGTAGAGAATTAGCATCATAAAAATTTACCAGAAATGGCATATTCATGGAATCATAGAACACTAGAACTGGAAGGGACCTTGAGAGGTCATCGAGTCCAGTCCCCTGCACTCACAGCAGGACCCAGTACTATCTAGATCATCCCTGATAGATGTCTATCTAACTTGCTCTTAAATATCTCCAGAGGTGGAGAGTCCACAACCTCCCTAGGCAACTTATTCCAGTGTTTAACCACCCCTGGCTATGTCTCCACTGCAGGGAAATGTCGGAAAAAGATATGCAAATTGCAAAGTGCAATTTGCGTATCTTTTTCTGCTGTTTTTCCAAAAGAGATTTTTCTGAAATTTGGCCCGTCTAGATGAGGCCACATTCCAGAAAAAAGTCCTCTTTTGAAACATGCCTTATTCTTCCCACTGAGAGGAATACAGGGATTCCGAAAGCACATCTACTTTTTCAGAAACTGTTCTGAAAAAGTGGACAGTTTTGGACATGGCAGAGTCTTTCCAGGATATCTCCGGTATCCCGGTAATGCTCTACAGTCTAGACATAGCCCCTGACAGTTAGGAAGTTTTTCTTAATGTCCAACCTTATTAATGGTGAACATTGGCTCTTTAGATAATTGGAGACTCTACTTGACCAAGACAACTGGTCAGAAAAAAATGTAGGAAATAAAAAACAAGGAGTACTGATCTTGTTCTGAACACCAGAGTGAATGTAGTTGTTGTCTTTCTGAACAAATACACTAGTCATACCTAGAGTGAAGCTTTATTGTCAACCCTGTCCTCACAAGGTGAAAAGCATTGGAAACTGTTCAAATTACTGCCTCTTAATTTATTAGGGGTTTCCCGGTCCTGATTGTAGGCAACAGGACTTTGTAGGGAAATGTGCAACCAGACCAGGCAGGGGAGAACCAATCTAGAATAAGGCACGGTGGATTGTTTCTCTCTTTTTAGGGATCAGCCTGCTTTGTGGTACTCTTTCTCTCTCTCTCTTTCTCTCTTTTTAGTTCTTGTGCAGTTATGTTGAATTCTAAAAAAAAAAAAAAAAGCAGTGTTATGTCGCAACCTTTCAGGAACAATCTTTAGGTTTTTATGTAAAGTCTCTGTGTGCATGCGGTGAACATAACAAAGGGTAGTTACATGCATCAGAGGAAACATCTGACCAACAGATGCCTGATAGATGGTTTCCTCCAGAATACTTTGGCCTCATGCTGAGGAAAAAAACAAGCTTTGCACTTCAGTGTTTAGGAAGAAAGATTTGTTCCTCCATGTGCAAGAGGCAATATTTAAATGCAGCTCCAAGAAGCTCTGGATCTCTCACTTGAGCTGTTTACCATAGAGGAAGTCCACAATGAGAGTAGACATTTAAGGGGGAAAAATCCCAACTCACAACTGGTGTGTGAAAAACCTGATTAATTTTTTTTCGTTCAGAGACAATTCTTGAAAAAAAATGGCGTCAAAATACTCTGTTTCGATTTTGAGATTTAAAATGCTTTTTAAATAAAACAAAAAGAAACCTTGAAAAAGTCACATAAAAAATTAAACACTTTTATTTCTTGGGGATTTTTGACCCTCCCCCATCCAAATAATTCTGTGAAATTTACATAAAGTTTTGAAATGTTTCAGTTGACCCAAATATCTATTTTTCAGTGAGAGGGAATGGAATTTCAGATGGGCTTCCTGGGGTTACACGCATATGGAAAGGCAAACAACATTAATTAGATTTTAAACTTAAATTGGCTTTGTCTGGCACCGGCTTCTATGAAAGTTAATACTGGGCAATCCCAATGACATTAAAGTGAAGTAGTTAGACCAGAGAGGCCACTAAATGGGAGAGAGCATCCTAGCATTTCTCAGAGCAGGTGCTGAGGAAGCTAGTGTGCCAGGAGGTATTGTAGATGTGAGGTATTCTATAACTGCAAAGTCAGGTTGCAACAGTGGTGATGCTTCCTGAATGCTTAGGCAGAGAACCTAATGTGGGAAGGGGAAATTAGTGGAGAAGCTTGCTCAGCATGACAGTAGCTCTGAAATCTGCAGCAGATTTCAGAGCAAACTGAAGCCGCAACGTCGGAGTTGATTATAAAAAGATTAAATTTAACTGTTATTTTTCCTTTGCCTTACCCTTCCCCATTATCCACCTCTTCAGTTCTCTCTCTTATGCATTGTCTTAGTTGCCAGCCTTAAAATCAGAGAGGCCAAGTGGGGAGGTAATATCTTTTATTAGACCACATTCTTTTGGAGAAAGAGCCAAGCTTTTCAAGCTTACATGGAGCGATATTTCAAGCCTGGGAAAATATGGATAGTGTCAAAGCTAAATAAAAGGTTGAACAAGTTAAGAAGCTAACATGTTATAAGAGACTATGCAAGTCCAGTGGGCTGTTAACACTGCTGCAGTTGTGGGACAAAAATGGGATATTAATGTAAGATTATTGCAATGTGCCATAAATCCAACATCTTTACTGAGTCCATAATGTTTATTGTCTAGCAAAGTTATGAATTTAAGTTACCAGACTCATCTTTTGTTGACGCTCTGCAGATTTCTTTAAAGGATGAGGACTGAGAGGTCAGATATGGAGAGATGGTTCTGTGAGAAATGTTTACTCTTAGGTGATGCTATGCTGTTTTTTGTCTCCCTCCCCCCATTTTTTATGACACTAAGTATCTTTCCCAGACCTGAGAAAGTGCTCTGTGTTCAAAATAATGTCTTTCACCAACAGAAGTTGGTCAACTAAAACCTATTACGTCACTCATCTTGTTTCTCTATTATCCTGGGACCAACCCAGCTATGACACAGTGCAAAAAATTTTATAACCAGAAGAGCACAGTCTTCCCTTGCTTTATGTATCTTATCTCTTGGAATACCTGGCTGTTTACTCTGGCTGTTTCTACACTGAAGTCTTTGGAAGCCTATAACATTCCTTTTAATAAAGATGAAAAGCACAACAAAGGACAAACATGCCATCTAGTGCAATAGTGAAGTCACTCTTTAAAGCTACTTAAAGACAGTTATTAAAGTCTCAGAGGAAATGCTGCTCATTGCATATAGCGGTGATAAAAGAATAAGGGCTTTTTAGTTTTGCCCTATTGTATTATACAAGATAGAACATCTCAGTATGTTTTAGAATGTGTATATAACAAAGGGATTTTACCTCACAGTTTTACAACAGATTTAAATGACTAACAAAGGGCAATATTTTTAAATTCTGTATGTTGCAACTCCAAGATGGAGAATTACAGATGAGGACAATATTTCATTGTAGAGGACACTGATAGGGAAAAGCTTGCTTTCTAATTAACTAGATGCAGCTTCCAACATGTCTGCATTCTATGTCTCAATGCTGTGGAGTGTAACCCTGTTACAGGCATAATGTTTATCACTAATTCAGAGCAAGAGAGAAAAGCCAGGTTTAAATTATCAAGGTAAATAATAATTCAGGGCCTCTGTCTGTGGGTGGGGCAGGATGTAGGTTCCCTCTCCCCAAAAGGTTTGAAAATATTTAATGGAGCTCTGCACTGTGCAGCTGTGGCTGAAGTGAACCCCTAACCTCTAGGCCATATGTTTCCCAGTAAAGTGGGTGAACGTGTTCCCTTAAGCCCTAAACAGGATGCATCTGTTCCTGTATATGTAGAATTGGAAATCTAGATTCTTGGGCAAATGCCACATGCTGCTGGTGGTGATCGATTATATACTTTAGAGAGTTTGTCTGGTTGTTTGTTTGATAAGAACTAATAATAGTGGGGGATTTCAACTATCCCCATATTATAGGGATAAAGGTTATAGGGATAAAGAAAAAATACAGTGGAATTCCCATTTTAAAAAATTACTGAAAAAAATGGACAGATTTTAACAATCCTTTTTTTAAGAAATCCAAAATAAAAATTAACTTCATAAAAATAGCAACTGTATTTTTGAAAAATACAATAATTTTAATGAAGAATGTACATTTCATTTTTCTTTCAAAAAACCCTTAATTAGTTAAAGACCTGAGCAAAGGTAGGTACATCTGCTAGTACTTAATATTGGAAGGAATTTTATGAACTTTTCTATGCAGCACTCTTGAAGACATACAAGATTTGTGTTAGAAGCAGGCACCTAGCTATATTTTTACCAAAGCAGTCCTTAAAAGATGATGACAGAGGAGAATATAATGACAAAATAAGATTGAAAAGTCATGGTTTACTTGGACATTTGCGAACAGGCCTTTAAAACAAGGAAGTCTCTAAACAGGGCTGCCTTTCTGCCTGGCTATAAGAGCTGATTTTATAGTCTCTTTGGAACATCAGCTTAAACAATGTACATCTGCATCCCTGAAAAGGAAGGTGTCAAGGTCTGGAAGAAACTTAAAATACTTGTGCAGCATAACACTTTTATAGCTTCTTAAAAGCCAACCCCAAATAATATGTATGGAAGTTTAATTCTTAATCAGAAATGGTTAACATCTAAAGCATTTATTAGTTGAATGAATCTCAACTTAGCATTAATCCTTATTAAGAATGTGTGTTTTATTGGAGAGTTTAATTTAGTCCTCCAAAGGTTAATCGGCTTTAAGTTTATAAATTAATTAGGGCAGGGACTTAGCTTCTCTAGAATGACCCACTTTAGACTGGAGACTATTATATTATGAAAGTTCATACAATGTCCTCCAAGCATCTGACTAGCCTGAGGTTGTGACACAGATGTATATATTCTGGCTGATAGAAAAACTAAATGAAAGGGATCTTTTGTGCCATTAACACAAATAAAGAATCCTAGGCACTCAAGTGCCAGAGGATGCCAGCCTCCTATTCTCAAGCAAGCAATTGCATAATCTGGGGAATAAATAAGTTCCCAGCGGTTATAAATGAAAATAATGATTTGCAGTTGTCCTGTCATCATCCTGTATACTAAAACAGCATTGTTAGCACATCCCAAATCCCAAAGAGGTGATCAGTTTATGATCAGATAACGATGTAACGAGCACTGAAGTGATCTAAAGAGTTTAAACCCTTTGTGTCTGCAGCTGGGATTTCTTGACACAAATTGCTCATGAATTTTAGCCATGGCATCCTGAGTCCTAGCTCCAAAGAAAGAGGATCAGAATACTTCAAGGTCATTTGTTTCTCCATAAGCCTTGCCCTAGTGAAACTGCAGTAGGACTCTTTAACCCCAGGTGTATTGTGTTTAATAACAGGCAAGATAAAACTCAAAATTCCCTAAGCTTGGATATTAGTCTGGATTTTTAAATGGGGAAAATCTTATTTCCAAACATGTTAAATCAATGTATTTGGTGCCGATGTGTTGTGTCCTTGAGAATGGATACATGTTCTTGTGATGTTTCCAGTGCCAGTTTGACTAGTAGTGGTAATTTTGAGGGGGTAAGGATGGACTATCCATGTAACTGTTGTCTAATGGTAAGAGCTAAAAAAAATGTAACTATTAGATAACTGGTGTCAGCTTAGTCATGGCCTCAAGATTTTCTGCTTTAAAGACAAATTTCCAATAAGGAAGAAAGTAGCTCTTGACATTTCAGCAGCAGCAATAACATGTAGTTCCCTGAACACATATTATGCTGGAGGTGCTCTTTGGGATCTGCAGTGTATGTTCAGGGAAACGATTTACAGTATTTGTTGTTACACAGTGCCTATCGAATAAGCACCACTTATACATGTAGCATATGGGGTAAATTGTAGATACAGCTGGACATTGTTTTCATCAGTTGAAGTACTAAATAAGATGGAGAACTTCATCATCATGATGCAAAATGGAAACACTTCAAAACTAGAGCACTTCAATGTCCACTTGAGAAAACATCCCAGCAACTTTTCCATATTGGGGGTGGAATGGTAGGGTTAGCGCTCCTCTAACAAGAGGAGAGGAAGCACTTCAGTTGCTACTCCAGAGATGCCAATCTCAGAAGGACAGGAAAAGGTAATGTGCCAACTTCAACAATTATTTCCCTTCTCCAAACACCGTTAAGTTAATTCATGGTTTGATTGTGGTAGCTCCTGATACTTGGTAGGCACTTTGCAAACACAGAAGGAAATGAACTTAGGAATGAAATACATAAAATGTGAACTTTTCTTCTCAACAGGTAAGACTGAATCCTCTGGGGGTGCATTGTTACATTCCTGGCATACACAATGAGAAGCTAGCTAGAAACATTTATTCTGGCTGCGAGGTGCAACATAACACAGGTACTTTTTTAGACTTAGGAATGACAGTACACAAGAACCCAAAGGCAAAAAGAGACACGGCTGCTTTCTAAAACAGAGGGGGGCCATCCTACCTTAGAGTGTGCAGACTGACTCAGGTTGCACACTTCACTACAGAACCTTTTAGCCCACATGCAGGGGCTAGAAAACCCCTAAACCCTACTCTTAATGCAATCACTTGCAATTCCAACACAGTCCTCTCAACACACGAGTCACAGCAACAAATCACTCCCTTTTACACAGCTTGCACTGAAGTGCTTTGAGTGCCTCCCAATCACTCATTCTGTGATTTTGAGCATCTAGAAGAAATAGCTTGATTGGCTTATATATTACTTTTTGACTTTTTGTGTGAGAACAATTTACTGAAGGAAACATAAGCAGAAATAATGAATTTTTCTGACTGTGATAAGGTTCCTGGTCAGCAACAAAGATGGGTGAGTTTGAAAATCTAGGTCAAATTCCTGTAAAACTTCTGTTGCGCAAACTCTTATGCTTTATTTATAGGTTATGTTATGGTAAAAAATAACTGTTAATGTTATGAAAGGAAAGATGATCACAGATAGCTTGGGCCAATCAAATGGAGTTTGACAGTGTCAGAATCAGACTAAGGGTGTGTCTACACAGCAGGGCTTAACACAAAATAAGGTACACAAATTGAGCTACATCAATTGTGTAGCTTGTTTCGAAATAGCTTATTCTGAAGGTGGGGGAGTCTACACAGCACTTATTTTGAAATAGAGCACTCTTCCTCAGATTTCCTTTACGCCTCGTACAATGAAGGTTACAGGAGCCAGAGTAAGAAGTCTTCCAGCTTGACAGTATTTCAACATTATTTCTAAATTAACTGCCCGCTGTGTAGTCGCAGACTATTTCAAAATAACACTAGTTATTTTGAAATAATGTTGCTATGTAGACATACCATAATAGGGCAAATTTGTAAGGTGGCTTGTTAATTTACTCAGGTTGGAGGTACAAATGGTCAGGCAATAAGCCATCCTTTTTCAAGTGTCTTGCTCAGTTTTAGCATTGAAATCTATTTCACACTCCCCTGTTCCTTCATCAAAAAACAAAACAAATCAAAAAGCCCCACCCAATCCAAATCAGCAAGGGATCATGTCATAGGGTAGTATATTTTTGAAGTTGACTAAGTTGGTCTCATGACTATGATGGCATAAGTTCTAAAGAACTTTCATACAAACATCTTCTTGTTTTCATAATGGATATTGGGAACATCAAGGGGACTACTACACAAAAGATAATCAAATTGTGCATCAGGGGCTGTTTTCACCAGATTAATTTCCCTGAGCAATGAAAAATGCAATTTCTCCTAGTGTTCAATCTGATGTGAATAATTAAGAGATCAAAGTTTCTCTGAACTAAATATTTCAACCCTGAGGTTAACCATATTTCCGGATACTTAATCTTATCCAAAGCAATCTTAAAGACAAAACAAGATAGAAATGCCAGTCACCCTGTGAAAAGGGAAATAATGCTGTCTTGGACCAATTAATTTCATATCCAGAGATGCTGCCAAAATGATCTGTTAAAGACTGAACAGATAAATTGAAGGCAGAAATGTGTATAGTGGAAAAAAATGCCATCAAAGTGTAGAAAAGTAATTCAGATTCCCTAGACCTCAGCTTTATTTCTTGACTTTTCATAGTGTGATGTACAGCAAATACTAATATTTCTAATACTAGAATAAAAGTATGAAACAGCTGCTCTGGTGCTTCCGTACCGCCACCAAAAAAATGAAAATGCTGGGATTTTTTATTTGAATAGCTGTTACTAGAATGATTCTGAATGGTTAAGCTTCTTTTATAGTCCAAGATCATGGGAAATTTTTCCTTGAGAAATCAAGCATCACATATTAAAGTTCACTGGTAGCTCTCGTTCCCCACTTTCTGTCTCTATCTAAAATTTCTAGCAGAAAGTACTCCCTACGACAGCACTTTGAAGGGGTTTCTTTCCTTCATCCTCTCCTTTTCTCCCCATCTCTCCCTCCCCCCATCTTTGTGACTAACAGGGCAGAGAGGAGCCTTAAAAATTCATGAAACAGGTAGATGGGGATTCCCTGAAATCAATGTATGTCCAGAATGGGAAGGTAAGACCAGGGTCAGAGCACAGTTCTGGTGATCCTGAGCCAGTTGAATCAGCAAGGGAGCTATTCCAGCTGTCTGAAGCTAGAGCAGCTATACTTCATGTCAGAGATAAATGGGATCTAGGATTTGGGGGGAAGGTATACGGAGAGGGGAAAAATGTTTATACAGATTGAACCTCCCTTGTCCGGCACCCTCAAGACCTCACTAGTCCTGGACATGGGAATTTGCCGGACCATGGAAAGTCAATGCACCAGGAGCTCCGCTTTTCCTCCTTGGTTGCCCCAGGTCTTGCCCCACCCCAGCCCTTGGGTGTGTTCTTGTTGTGTTTGCCTCTCCTTGCCCCTTGCAGCTAGCTTCTGTGGGTTTCTTACCCTGGCCCTGGGTGCTTCTGTTCCTTTTGCCCCTTGTCCTCCACTCCGCTCACCCCATCCAGCCCCCTCTGCTCACCTCAATCCACTGGTCTAAAGCGTTTAGAGATTATACCTGTTTAATGGCTTACTGAGCCTACTGCTTGGGAACTTAAAACTATTATCTTCTTTTTCTACATTTGTTAAGAGTCAGCACTGATGAAATGGCCTTGCCTAAACTGAAGTTAATACACATCTATTTCCTGAAATTTTCTGTAATTAACGGTAACATTTTTCAAGGCACAACAGCAGCCTCTGGATCCCGGGGTTTTATTTTAGTAGCACAGCTATGTATAAATTTCCAAGGATAAAATTATACGTCTCCACTCACATGTTGTATTCATATTAGCCTCAACCTTCACCTGGTGCAATTTCTGTAAGTACAAGATGCATAAGGATTTTTGTTAATGCAGATATTAGATCACAGATTAAGTTAATAGCATTCCACATCTCTGAATTGTAAACCCTTTACATATAATATCATTGTTTTATACTATTTGGCTGAGTTCGGTAAAAATTGGTATGTTGTTCACTATGCCTATGTTTAGTACAAAATAGAAGATACTCAGCTTTTGGCATATGTAATACGTAGATGTTCCAGCCTTGCTCCTTAATGTAGATTCTCTACTTGCTTCGATGGTGCTGCATGTACCCTTGAATAGCCTCAGGAGAATACCTCAGTTCTCTGTGTAGGGACTCAGGCACTGGCAACAGTTTTCCAAAGCCAACGTCCCCTTTGCAATCAAGACAAATTAAGCTGGGTTTGGCCTATGGTGGCTGCAGACACTGCATGTGACTCCTTCGACTTCTCTAGCCCATCAGCACTTGGTTCTCTTGCATTCTGCTAGTGGCTGATGATCTGGGTGAACAGAAACCCTTTGTAAGAGAAGGAAAATCTCCCCAGAAGAGCATTCCATCAATGGCTGCCAGAGGCCTGCCCAGTGAAACCCAAGTATGTGGGCCCTAGGATCCCCACGGGGCAATCTCAAGCATTCACTTGTCACCCAGTCAATGGTTTTTGACAGTGGGAATGGGGGAGGTGGGCGAGTCGCTGCAGTCATTCCCCGAAGGGAGGAAGTTGGCCTTGTGGTGTAAGTCACGGGTACAAGAGTCAGGGCTCCTGAGTTCTGACTCTCTGGAAGGGGCTGTGATCAAGTGAGTGGAGATAGATTGGTAGTGGATACTGGGGCTGGCTTCTGCTCCTGTCCATGATTTTGTGTGTGACCTTGTAGCCAGTCACTTCCCATCTAATTGTGACCAACCTTGGAGGATCTGGGAGGGATCTGGACTTAGTGTCTCCTCATCTCTAGCATCTTTCATGCTAGTCTCTCAAAGCTATTAAGTTCTCTAAGTGCTTGTGCATCTTCACTGGCCAGTGGAATTGCACATACAGAGTACAATCCAGCCCACAAGTTTCTATCTGGTGCCCTTTTTCCATGTAGAGTTCAGACTTCTCCTTCTTAGCAGGTACAGATGGAAGGTCAAAGCTGGGCAGTCAAAGTCTGAGGGCTTGGAGACGATCAGGGGGAGGAGGCAAAACTGGAGTGAGTTGGTGTTTGGCCTGGAGTGAGGCTAGAGCAGGGCAAGGATAATACTGAGCCAATGTCTAGATCCAAGGATCATGCCAAAGTCAGCAGCCAGAGTCTGGAGCCAAGGGTAAAGGCAGAGTTGATAGTCCGGAGCTGGAGGGCAAGTCAGGGCAGGCTGGTGTATGCAGCTGTGATTACTATGGACGGAATGGCCGCCAGGACACCTGTGCTTTTTCTTCTTTCCTCTTCTTGCAAAAGAACTACCTCTTCTCCGTCCACACATGCCTGTTTCTGAAAGAGCTCTTCCAGAAAAAGGCTTCTTGTAGAAAGAGAAAACCCCCTCTGTTCTTTTGATTTTGTTTTGAAAGAACACGACTGCAGTGTGGATGTAAGTAAAGTTTTTTGGAAAAACAGTCGTTTTTCTGAAAAAAATCTGTAGTGTAGATATATCCTGAGTTATGGTAAAATTCCCCCTGATCCTCCCATCTGGTCACCTGGAGGTGCTGTAGCTTGGCCATGGTGGGGGTCTCTGTGAATAGGCCCCTCAGCAGGATGTCCAGGCTGTCTACATAGGTCTTATGTGGAGCCTGCAAGAGGAGGGGGAGGCCTGCTAGTCACGGGACTGGGGCTACACCAGTCAGTGTCTGAATAGGGGGCTTCTCCAGGGAGCTCTAGAGAGACTCAAAGACACATCCTGGTCTCTCCCATTCACATCACTCCAAGGACCATTAGCAAGGGCTCATGGCAAGATGCCAGCTGGCTCTTCAGTTTGCCTTAGCAGTTTCTGCACAAGGCCTGTTATCTAACAGAACATGAACCAGCCAAACTGCAATGCATGGGAGTGGGGCTCCTGGGCAGAGTCCAGGCAGCAGCAGAGCATAGAATGAGGAAGGAAGGCTGGGCTCAGATACACAGGGTAATGCTATCCACTTGCAGACATTGTGTGAACCCTCTCCCCAGCTCTGCTCACCCCTCCCCTGTTCTTAGCAGCTCCCTCAAACTAAGGGTTGAGGGACCACTGGCCACTCCTGGCTCAAAAAAGTAGGGTGGTGGTGTACCCAGAAGTGTGTGGTGCCCTTCCCAGTGTTCCTGGTGAACACACTGTGCAGGACAGCGCATGGGAGGTGTGATTCTAATTTCAGAGGCAGCTGCGGTTGCTGGCAGGAGAGAGGAGCCTGTCTTAAGTCTCGGCAACACCAGAGTGGGGATGGCACTGCCCTGAGACATGAAATGTCTGGCTATTAGACATAGGCCAGCAAAAATGGACATGCGGTGCCAAAGGAGCACAGTGACCTGGCGGAAGACACAGTCAGTCGTAGGGATGGAATAAAGCCCATTCCCATGATCTTACCACTGACCCTGCTCCTTGACAGGTACAGATAATAGTACCTTCATTTCAATTTATTCAGTAATTCAGTTACTGAGTCCTCAGATGTTCCTAGCCAATGAGGGTCTCAGTCTGGCCTCAGAAGCCCAGAACCCCAGACACTAGAGGTCAAGATGGACTGAAGTCATTCAAAATGTTTTGCATTTCTATTTTTTTTTGTTATTTTCCTAATGCAAGATTGATTCTCATGCGTAGGTCACCATTAAAACATGTGACTTGCTGGTTTTGCAGGATATACAAAAACTAAAAGGCTGATTGAAACTTTGTTTTAATTTAAAACAAACTGAGGTAAAGAAGTATCTCTAGTTAATTAATTGAACTGATAGTCCCTGGTCATAATGTCCTTCAAGATTTTAGGACTATTTGTTCCTACCAAGTGTTTATTCATAGATTAGAAGTGGAAAAGAAACTTTCCTATTTTTTTAAACCCCAATTGTTTTCTTAAATTTGAATAAACTAGCTGCATCAGTTGAAATTAAGAAAATATTCTTTCTGCTGTTGCTGCCAAAACCTAGCTTAGTATTTCAACAAACTCTGCACCAGGTGCTTAGCTAATGACTTCTACCAGTTCAGAGTTTTGACTTCCTCTGAAACTTGGCAGCAAACACAGGCTTCTTAATATTTTTATTTAGTTTAAATTAGTTTAATAGGTTATAGCAACTGTAGGCTTTACAACAGCTTGACATTGTTTCAAATTTTATCTCCAATAGGTTCATTTAAAAAAAATCCCATTTTTAAAATTACATTTTAAACATTCAATTTAAATTTTTAAAAAATCCATTGGAGGAGTTTTGGTTTTGAAACACCCATTGATTTTTAGTCACCTTGCTTTTAGATGGACTACTTCATTCAAGAGGATCATAGAAAGCTCATAGTCAATTTAAGTGGAGAAGGCAGTACATTCTGAGACGTTCATCATAACAATAATTTATTGTGAATTATTTGCTCAGTCTTCAAAAGAGACTAACTACAGTTTCGGACGCTAGCTTGTTTCTATAGGCCTAGCTAACAGGCAGAGGGAGGGGTAGGAATTCTGTCTCTGTCTCTGAAGCAGTAGCAATTGCACAGGATACTGCCACAAAATCTACATTTGATGGTCATAGCATCTAAGCTCTTCCTCCTCTGCTCTGTTTTATAAGCTTTAAATCAACAAAATCTGCCCCTTGCCAGGCACTGCCCATGTAGTGCTGCAGGGAGTACATCAGAAGTCCCTTAGCCAACCGTGACACACTCACTCCTCTAACCATCAGCATAAACCGCTTTCTGCCTTGGTCATCCCTTCCATTGAAACCAGCACGTTCATTTTCTGACTCCTTTTCAGCAATGGGGTTAAAATATGCAAATATTCTGCAGAGAGTTAGCTTAGAGCACCAATCGAAGGGGCACAGTGTGGAAATCAGGCTTTTCTGGTGGTGACGTTTTCCAATAGTCACCATATCAACAAGGTTTTTCCCACTGATGCCTAGAAATTCCCTGAATTTTTCGAAGCCATTGGACCTAGTCTTCCAAATTTGTCGTGTTACAAAAAAATTCCACTGAACTGAGTATGAGGCCTCGCTGAACTTAGCCAGCGATGACCTAAGTCTCTTCCCTATTACCCTAAGAATAACCTCAATCTCGGCCAATCAGTGTGGGCAATAGACAATCACTACAGGAGATCAGTTGGGTTTGCAGTGCACCTTTCCAGCCTCATCTCTTTGTGAAGGCCTCCTACAATGGCAGCTGGAGAACAGCCCCCCCCCCCCCTTAGGTTAGAAAGCAGCAGAGAATAACTGAACACACACACAAAAAAAGAGGGAAGAAGGAAGCAAAAAGAGACTAATTCCAGCAAGTCACAGACTCAAATTACAAGGACAGAAGGAACCACTAAGTTCCTTCTAGGCTAAGTTTCTGTTTAATGTGGTCCATAAAACTTCCCTCAAAATAATCCCTATAGGAATTAGAGCAGATTTTTTACAACCCACCCACACCAATCTTGATATTAAAAAATGTGAGTTGTGGAGAATCCATCAATTTGCAGCCATCATCTATTAACCTTTATCTGCTGAAGTGATGAGCCTTTTCATATATATTTTTTCCTTTATGTGGATCCCTTTTTTCCCCTTAGCCTTCTCTTTGTTCAGTTAAATAAATTGAGCATTGGTTGTCTGTCACCACAAAGCATGTTTGATAATCCTTAATCACTCATGTGGCTCTTCTCTGAACCATCTCCAATTCATCAGCATCCGCCAGAAATTATGGTCACTAGAAAAGAGCACAATCTTCCAGTAGTGGTAGCATCAGTGATGAGCACAAAGAATTATGACGTCTCTACTTGTATCTGAGATTCTGCTAGGTATGGGTCCAAGGATCACGTTTGCCCTTTGGCCACAGTGTCCCCATGGGAGCTCATGGTCAGCTGATTATCCTGGAATGCAGTGATGCTGAAAGAATGGGGGTCATGGTGGCTAGAGTTCCCCATCTTATATCTAGCCTATACTTTTTGTTCCTAGAGCAGTGATCTCAAACCTTTTCAAGCACAAGATTACTTTTGAATATAAATACCATCCAGGGTCTACCTCAAAACCAGACATCCTTTCCCTGTTTCCTTCGCCCCCCCTTCTCCGAGGCCCTGCCCTACTCACTCCACTAAATGCATCCAATTTTGCTTTAAAATGTCCAGTGATGCAGAATTTTTATGATATTGGAAATTGTTATGTGAAGAAATAAATTAAATATTGGCTGTGCCATGATTAGTTAGATAAAAGTAACAGCAATAATTTATTCAAAAGCTACTTAAATATCCCCTGGGACAGTACAACATTTTAAAATGGAAATGGAAATGCAAATGCAAATGCAGTTTTTTTCAAACAGCTTCTTAAATAAAGGGCCACTGGATATGTAAATGTCACCATAAATTGAGAACTTACTATGTTAGCAGCAAATTGTGGCCAACCCTTTAATAAGTATGAAGGCTATGTCCTTAGGCTATCTCACGGTGACACAGTCAAGTTTATAGAATCTGGGGTCATGGTCTGAAGAGGCTATGCTCACAATATTTTTACCATATGAATCCCAAACTAAAGATGTGCTGTTGACTAGTCTCTGGCTATTGACAAACTACATGCGTAGTGCTAAATGTTGTTATTGCTTCCTAATGGCTAAATGCAGTTTTGCTTTTATTTCAAAATGTAATTTATTTTTGGAATTTGAATTTCATAACTTGCTAGGCTTTTTTATAAAGTCAATCAACCCACCAGGGTCAAATTAAAGCCTGATTTAAATGTGAATGGATGGGTGTAAATCAAAACAGAATTTGACTGGGTTAGGAAAGGATTTGAGCAGTCAAATAATCTAGCCACTAGCACTGAAGGGGACCAAACAAACCCAGATTATCTGATTGGTGTTTGTTCAACCTGTTCTTAAATTCCTCCAATGATGGGGATTCCACAAATTCCCCAGGTAACCTATTCCAGTTCTTAACTATCCTTATAGTTAGAAAGCTTTCCATTGCTGAATATTAAGCTCATTACTACTTGTCATGCTTGCACTGGAGATGGTGAACAATTGATCACTGCCCTTTTTAAAATGGCCCTTAACATATTCTGAAGATTGTTATTAGATTGCCCTCTATTTGTCATTTCTCAAGACTAAAAATGCCCAGTTTTTAAGCTTTCCTCAAAATTTGTGGAAAATATTTTATCATTTTTGTTGCCTTCTTCTGGACTCTTGAAAAGATGTGGACAAATTGAATAAAGTGTGGTACCCTGAACTGGACACTATACTCCATCCACAGCCTCACTACTGGTGAGTAAAGAGAGATAATTACCTCCTGTGTAGTATGTATGGCTATGTCTAGACTACATGGCTCCGTCGACGGAGCCTTGTAAACTAGTTTACCCTAATCAATGAAGTGGGGATTTAAATAATTCCTGTTTCATTAAAATAAAAATGGCCACCATGCTGATCAGCTGATCCGGCACAGTGTGGCAGTCTAGACGCGGTTCGGTCGACAAGGGAAGCCTTTGTTGACTGCTCCTGTAAACCTCATTTCACGAGGCATGAGGGAGCGGTCGACAAAGGCTTCCCTTGTCAACCAATCTGCGTTGTGGCGCGCTGTGCCGGATCAGCTGATTGTTGGCACAGCGGGGTGGCCATTTTTATCTTAATGAAGCGGGGATTATATAAATCCCCGCTTCATTGACTATGTTGGGTTAACTAGTTTACATGGCTCTGTCGATGGAGCCATGTAGTCTAGACATAACCTATGAAGCTATTAATACCTTTTAGCCTTTCTTGCAATTGCAATACATTGTTGATTCATATTCAGTTTGTGATCCACATATTGTTTATCAGTCGTACTGCTATCTAGTTATCCATTCCTATTTTGTAGAAGTGCATTTGATATTTTCCTTCTTATGTTTAGTACTTTGTACTGGTCTCTACTGAATTTCATTTTGTTGATTTTGGGCAAATTTTCCAATGTATTCTAATCCTGTTCTGCAAAGTTACTACCTTCTCCCACCTTGGTGTCATCTGCCAATTTTATAAGCATACTCCCCACTCAATTATCCAAAGAACGTAAAGAAAATAGAAGCTTCAGGAGGTAGCCGAGTTAGTCTGTACAGAATAAACTAAAAAAACAACAAATGGTCTGGTAGCACTTTATAGACTAACCAAACATGTAGATGGTATCATTTTGGAAAGTTTGGATTTGTGTGAAATTCTTTGTGAAGTTGATGGATTTCCACTACATACGGCTGAATGCAGTGCCTTGCATGTTCAGAAGTTTCGGGGGTAGCTGAGTTAGTCTATAAAGTGCTACCAGACCATTTATTGTTTTTTAAGTTTAAAAAAATAGTGAATAGTACCGAACCCAAAATTGAGCCTGCTAAATAGGTGGTCCCAGTTTGACAAGTGAACCATTGATAACTTCTCTTTGACTATGTCTTTCAACAAATTTTGCTCACACCGCTATAGTAATGTCACCTAAATCATGCATCCCTAGTTTGCTTATGAGAATGTCATGTGGGGCTGTGGCAAAAGCCTTACTAAATATTAAGGTGTATTCCATCTACTGTTGCTCCCTATCCATTAGTTCAGTAACCCCATCAAAGAAGGAAATCAGGTTGATCTGACATGATTTGTTCTTGACAATCCATCATGGCTGTTGCTTCTAACCCTATTAGCCTCTAGGTGCTTATAAATTGGTAGTTTAATCATGTGTTGTATCTTTCTATGGATTGAAATTAGGCTGATTGGTCTAGAATTTCCTGGGCCCTCTTTATTTCCCCCTTTAAACGGAGGTAATATGCTTGCCCTTCTCCAGTCCTCTGGGGCCTCATACATCATCCACAAGTTCTCAAAGATAATTGCTAACAATTGTGAGACTTTTTTCAGCTAGTTCCTTAAGTGCCTGAGGGTGAATATTATCTGTCTTGAATACATCTAACTTACCTAAATAATCTTTAACCTCTTCTGTCCCTATTTTGGATTCTGTTTCTTCCCTTTATGGTCGATAGTAATTGTTTTTATCTGGTCACCATTAACTTTTTAGTAAAAATTGAAGCATATTAAGCAGTACAGACTTCTTTGTGTAATATCTCTCATTGCCTGCTACGGTAATGTCCAATCTTCCCTTGTGACCAGGTCTCCTGGGCAATGTGGTGGCCTAGTGGTTAGGTCCCAGTATTAGTTGGGGGCCTAGAGCGTGGGACTTCCGGCCGCTTACCAGAGTCTTTTCCTTCAATTTGGGGCATGGCCCCGAGTCCAATTTCCCCCTCCTCAGTGTGGGTTTCCTCTGGTTCGCCCCCATTGTGCCAGGGGGAGGGTTTGGAGGCTTGTGTCCTCCTATGGTTGACCCGGAAGATAGCTTTGGCTCCGGTCCTGCGGATAGCAGAACCAGCTCCTGCCTCTTTGCTTGTCAGCCCCTAACTTGAGCTAGGTTCTCTCCTGTTCCTCTCCCTCCAGGCCTGTCATTGGCTGCATGTAAAACGGGGCAGGGATAATTGGGCAAAAAGGCCAGGCCCTCTCACACCTCTATGTGTGGAATAAATTCTCCTAATGTGTGGAATAAATTTTGTTATGTGCTCTGAAGCATGTGCAGATGTGCTCCATTAGAAGAAACATAGGGTATGTCTACACTACAGCGCTAATTCGAACTAACTTAGTTCGAATTCGTTAATTCGAACTAAGCTAATTCAAACTAACGCATCTAGAACTAAAAACTAGTTCGAATTAGCGTTTTGCTAATTCGAACTAGCACGTCCACATTAAGTGGACCCTGAAGCAGGGTTAAGGAAGGCCGCAAGCAGTGCCGGCAGGGCATCAGAGGAGGACTTAGAGCGTGGAGATGCTGTCTCAGGCTACCCGAGGGCTGTGCTTAAAGGGTCCCGACCTCCACCCCGGACAGACAGTTCTCAGGGGTGCCCTGCTTGCAAAGCAGTCCTGGCTTGGAGTGCCCGGAGTACCCACACTGGGCACATCACAGCACTCGGCCATCAGCCCGGCTGCACTTGCCGCAGGCTGCCATCTGGGGAGAGAGGGCAATTGGGGGGCTGCAGGAGAGCTTCCACCCCCAGAAGCCCGCAGAGCCAGCCCAGTCCTCCCCATCGGGGGCTCGTGCCCCATTCCTCCCTCACCTCCTTCCACTTAACCTTCCCTAGCCCCTCTTCTTGATGTACAAAATAAAGATAACGTGTCTTCCAAAATGGAATCTGTCTTTATTGAACAAAACTGGGGGAGATTGGGAAAAGGAGGTGGGAGAGGGGAAGAGAAAGGCTGGGAGAGGGGAGGGCAACTACAATGATCAGGGGTTGGGAACAGGTCCCATATGAAGAGAGGCTAAAGAGACTGGGACTTTTCAGCTTAGAAAAGAGGAGACGTAGGGGGGACAGGATAGAGGTCTCTAAAAGCAGGGGTTGGGTGGAGAGGGTGCATACAGAAAACTTCTTCATTAGTTCCCATAAAGAAGGACTAGAGGACACCAAAGGAAAGGAATGGGTAGCAGGCTTCAAACTAGTAACAGAAAGTTCTTCTTCACAAAGCAAAGAGTCAACCTGTGGAACTCCTTGCTGCAGGAGGCTGTGAAGGCTAGAACTGGTACAGAGTTTAAAGGGAAGTGAGATCAAGTCATGGAGGTTGGGTCCATGGAGTGGTATTAGCCAGGGGGTAGGAGTGGTGTCCCTGCCGAAGGTTTGTGGAAGGCTGGAGATGGATGGCACGAGACAAATGGCTTGGTCACTGTCTTCGGTCCATCCGCTCCAGGGTCCGTAGGGTTGGCCGCTGTCGGCAGACAGGCTATTGGGCTAGATGGACCTTTGGTCTGACCCAGGACGGCCATTGTAAGCTCAGGGCTCAGGGTCGGGGGTCTCAGTGGACCACCTTGATTCTCTTGCACACCTGCTCCTGGGTGGCCAGGCTGGCAGCTATCCTGCCCAAGCCGGCCACTTTCCTGTGCCTAGTGCGGAGATCGTGGACGAGGTCCACGATGTCTGCACTAGCACAGGCGGGTGCCTGCCTCTTGCGGTCCCGGGCAAGCTCCTGGCAGCCGCCAGCCTGGTCCCGGGAAGAGGGGGAGGGCTGGGGGGCATCGGGTGGGTGGCTCGATCTGTGCCAGGTGCAGGGTCTGCTGGCTGGGTGCTGGCAGGCTTGTACCTGGCATGGGCACCGTAGCCAGCCCGTGCCCCTTTAAGGGGTCCGAGGCCGTGAGGGGGCCAGTAGAGTTTCCCTGGTGTTGGCCAGAGTGGCCACCAGGGAAAGCTGGGGAGGGCTAGCCTCCCACTAGTTCGAATTAAGGGGCTACACACCCCTTAATTCGAACTAGCTAGTTCGAACTAGGCTTAATCCTTGTGGAATGAGGATTACCTAGCTCGAACTAAGCGCTCGGTTAGTTCGAATTAAATTCGAACTAACGGAGCGCTAGTGTAGCGCCTATGAAAGTTAGTTCGAACTAACATCCGTTAGTTCGAACTAACTTTGTAGTGTAGACATACCCATATTGGCTGTGGGTGCTGTGGATGCTTTGCCAATCAGCTGGGTGGCACCTGAATCTCTCCTGGGCGGCCGCCCAAGCGCTCGGTGTACAGGGAATACTGGTTATGTCTACACTAGAAATGTAAGTTAACCCATCTTCCTTGGGTCGGTGGTGCACACCCTCACCATCAACCTAAAAGGGACAATGTGGGGAGCTCAGAGCCCAGTTTCTGAGCTCTGCTGGCAATTCCCTGCTGATCCCTCTTCCCTTCTGGGGGACAAGGCAGCCAACAGCTGATGTAAGTAATGCAATGTCTGCACAGCCAATGCACTGCCCTAACTTCATGGACATGAGCCTTACACATCTTATGGGGGGTGAAGTTATGATTCTGGGTACTTACGTTGGTGGGAGGAGGACTGCTTTACTTTTGTAGTGTAGACAAGCCCTGAGTTAAGGACCTGTGCTTTCCTTCTGTTTTCTCTTGCTCCTAATGTATTTATAGAATACATGTCTTTGTGATGTGGTATCCACATACTAAGACTGGAAAGGGTTAAGGTGGCCAGGCAGGTCAGTTAATTCCAGGGCTGCAGCTGGAGGGAGCAGATTGCAAGCAGGTTTAGCTGGACAGGAACAGCAGGAGCCTATAAAGCCAGAAAGCTGGGAACAGACGCGGACTCACTCCCTGGGAAGAGGGAGGAGGTTTCAAGGCTGCCAGATTGTCTGATATAGACACTTGGGCTACGTCTACACTGGCACCTTTTTCCGGAAATGCTTAAAACAGAATACTATTCCGTTTTCAGTTTTTCTGGAAAAGAAGCGTCTACATTGGCCCCGGAGTTATCATCGTAACGAAGCGCTTTTCCGGAAAAGCGCGTCTACATTGGCGGCGCGCTTTTCCAGAAAAGCAGAAGCCCGGAGCCATTTTGAAGAGGGCAAAGGCCACCAGCCCTTTCCGGGGGCGGGGCCAGAGCACCATTCAGACATGTGGTTAAAGGGGTCTCGCCAGGCAGCCGTTGGTCTCCTGCTCCCGTGCCTTGGGGCCTGTGCCAGGGACTGACACCCTTCTCAGGGTCTGTGGTTGCCCTCTGACTTTTGGGGACACCACCCTTTGGCCCCCAACTGCTTTTGCCTGCGGTTTTTTTTTCTGCCCTGCTCTGTCCGCTATGGAGCCACGGGTGGCCATGTGCCTGGTTGGGCCCCTGTTGGGGCTGTACAGGTGGCTGCGGCTCCTGCTGCAGGCCGGTGCCATGCTGTTCATGGACCAGGAGGCAGAGATCGCTTTGGACTCCCTCACCAGGGAGGCCCTGGCAACCGTGTGGCATCAGCACCCCACCGTAGACCGGCCCGTCTGGAGTTTGGACATCAGCACCGACTGGTGGGACCGGGTGGTCCTTGGACGATGGGACGACCACCAGTGGATCCGGAATTTCCAAATGAGAAAGCGGACCTTCCCGCAGCTATGCACCTGGCTCACCCCCGCGCTGCAGAGAGCCACCACCCAGCTGCGGGCACCCATCCCCATGAAGAAGAGGGTCGCCATCGCGCTCTGGAAGCTGGCCACACCGGACAGCTACCGCTCGGTGGCCCAGCAGTTCAGGGTGGGAAGATCAACCATCGGAGTGATCGTCGTGGAAGTAAGTCCCAGGGGGAGTGGGATGGGGGGAGGGTGTTGCACTCCAGGCCCAGGGACAGCCAAGACTCCTGGCTGGGTTGCCCAGGGGTTTGGGCCACCCCTCCCTTGCACAGGCCCGATGGGGGGGCGTGCAGTGAGGGGGGCCCTTGAGAGTGGGTGTGTGTGTGAGAGAGGACATAGGGAATCAAGGGGAGCGCACACTCACCCCTGCCATATGTGATGTGTTTCCTTGTGTTTCTCTGCACCCTTCTGCAGGTCATCCACGCCATCAACGACGTCCTGCTCCCGCGAATCATCCGCCTGCGCGACGTGGATGATACCATGGCCGGCTTCGCTGCCCTTGGGTTCCCCAACTGCCGGGGAGCCCTGGACGCCACCCACATCCCCATCTGGGCCCCGGAGCATCGAGCAGCCCATTTCATGAACCGAAAGGGGTACTGCTCCATCGTTCTGCAGGCCCTTGTGGACCACCGGGGCCGCTTCCTGGACATTTACGGGGGCTGGTCTGGCCAGGCACACGACGCCCACATCCTCCGGAACTCTGGACTGTATCGCAGGTTGGAGGCGGGCACCTACTTCCCCCGGCGGGACTTGACTGTCGGGGACGCGGCCTACCCCCGGATGCCCTGGCTAATGCGGCCCTACACGGGGCAGCCGGACCAGAACCGGGCCCGGTTCTACGACCGCCTCAACCGGGCCCGAAACCCAGTGGAGCTGGCCTTTGGACGTTTAAAGGCCCGATTCCGTTGCTTGCTCACCTGTCTCGAGATGGGTGAGCAGAATGCAACGGAGGTCCTGGCCGCGTGCTGTGTGCTCCACAACATTGTGGAGCGCAGTGGGGAGGCCTTCCTCCCTGCATGGGTGGCAGCCGAGGCACAGACCTTGGAACAGCCTGACACAGCTGTCATCCGCCAGGCGTGCCAGGATGCGGTGTGCATCAGAGAGGCCCTGGTGGACATGTTTGCCCAAGCCCCGTAGTAGGGTCGCCTGGGTCTCCCCAGACTACTCCCGCCCGTCCCCTACCCTTTCCCACCCCCTTCCCTTACCTTCCCTCCTCTTGTAAAGCGTCGGGTCAAAGCATGTCGGCCATCATCGAGTCTGTTCGTCGGGTGCGTCGGGCTTAGTTAGGGTTTTTCTTTTTAGCTTAGGCTAGGGTTTAGGCCACCATCGCCTGTCCCAAAGAACAGCCACGAGGATGCGGGGTTCGTGCGGAAGGCTGAAGTCAGCGTACCTGATTCCAGTCATCTTCCATCGAGGGATCTCCTGGCTGTTCCTCTCCTGAGGCCCGGAAGGACCAAAGGATTGAGGTGGCCAGCTTCACCGTCATCTTCCGTCGAGGGATGTCCTGGCTGTTCCTCTTCTGAGGCCCGGAAGGACCAAAGGATCGAGGTGGCCAGCAACACCACAATCGTCCTCCTTGCGCCTAGACTATGTTTAATTATCTGTTGTGTGCATCTTGTAACCGTTCTTGCTAGTTTATCTATGTAAATATAGTTTGGGGTTTACATTTTACTGAAAAGTGTCAGCATTTATTTCTGCGCCACAAACCATTGACCACTTACGAAGGGCCCCCTCCAGGATAGAGTACAGATTTCGTTCCCCACAGTTTGCCACCATGTTAAATTTAAGTGGCTACTTGGCATCTCACATCATTTCGTACACTACCTAGAGTTACACAATACCCAACACAGGAACGAACAGCAAAATAGAGAACTGTTTATTTACAAGGGGGGGGGGGAGAGACCTTCAACTGGGACAGGAAAGGGGGGCAGTTATTGGGACAGGCGGCCCCTGTGAGTGCTCCTCCGGGGGCCAGCCTGCCCACGCTGGGCAGACTGCATCGGGGCAGGCTGCACACGGAGGTGGCCAGGGGCAGGGGCAGGGGCAGGGGCAGGGGCAGGAGCAGGGGCAGGAGCTGGGATAGGAGGAGGGGCAGGATCTGGGATGGGAGGAGGCATGAGCTGTGCTACGGGAGGGATGGCGGGGGCCTGGGCTCTGCCCATGCCATAGTGAATGGCATGCACAATATGTGCCGTCAGTGTGTCCATTGTGGTGTGCATCCCTTGGCATTTGTCCAGGAAGGCAGCCCAGCCGTTCTGCCACCACTGCAGGTCCCCCTGCACCCGCTCCTCGATGGTGGCCTGGATTGCCTCCACGGCGTTGACGTGCCAGCGAAGCAGCTGGTCCCTCTGGCGGAGCCTGTGCCTCCGGGGTTGGCCAGCTGGGGGTGCCGCTGCTGCCGCAGTGGAGGGTCTTGTGCTAGGTCCTGCTGCAGGGAAGAGAAGAAACGATGGGTCAGTCAGGCAGGCCATCCACTGTCCCCACACCTCATGCCCTCCACCCCTGAGCCCAGGTGACCCCACAGTTGTGTGGCTTGGGCCCACTCGGTTCCCCTCCTGCCCCCGTGTTGTATGTTTGCAAGGAGGACCGCCCCTGGAGTAGGCGAGATGCATCCCCACGCAGTGCCTGGGAGCACATCTGGCAGAGGCGGTCTGGGCTCTCAGATCCCCTCGCGTGGGATATCTCCTGGACGGAACCAGAAGAGTGACTGGGTGGGGGGATGTTCCATCCTTGCAGCAACACTCAGGGGCCCTTCCCCCTCCCACTATCCCTCCCACAAGCCCGGTAGCCCAGGGACATGTGTGGCCACACTGGGGACTTCCCTCAGGGAGGCAGCCAAGGCACCGGGAGCAGGCGAGGGGCTCGGTGGGGGTCCACGGTCACAGGACCGTGATGCTGCGGTGTACCCAATAGCAGCTGGCTGTGCCTCACAGCCAGGCATGGGACAGTGTGCCGTTCTCCGTGCTGCACCCTTGGCGGAGCTGCAGGCTCTGGGCTGAGTCCCCGGGGCCCTGGCCGGTTCCAGCCGGCATCCACCCTTTCCCCTGGTCCCGCCGAATGTGTGTGAGCAGCACGGTCCCAGGCGTGCCCTGCAGCTGCCTGCTGTGGCCACGTGCCGCTCGGTCACCAGGCTGCACGTGGTTGCACGTGCTGCTTACTGCCTCATGCTACGCAGCGTGCAGCTCACGTGGCCGGAGTGACATGCTCTACCCCTCCCCCCTCCGGGCACCTGGCCCCCCCGCCCTCTGCCCCCCACCTGTTGGGAGTGCAAACTGCACAAACTCACCAGTGGGTTCCTCCCCGGCGTCGGCCTCGGAGGAGCTGCTGGAGGGGGCCTGCTGGGCGGTGGCAACGCTGGCCTCCTCACCGCTAGACGCGCTGGTGCTGTCTTCTCCCTCCCCCGCCTCGGTGGGACGGTTGATGGAGGGGGGCACTGGCAGGTGTCCACAGGGACAGCTGGGGCTTCCAGGGCTGGCTGGCCCAGAAAAGCATTGAGCTGGTCGTAATAGGGGCAGGCATCGGGTCCCGCCCCCCTTCCGTCGGTGGCCCGCACATACCCCAGCCGCAGCTCTTTTACTTTGGACCGCACCTGCTCACAGTTGCGGCCGGGGTGTCCCTGCTGCGCCAGGTTCTGCGCCAGCCGCGTGTACAGGTCTGCATTGTGGCGGCGGGACTGCAGGTCGTGGAGACCCTCCTCCTCCTGCCAGAGGTCCAGGAGGGTCTCCAGCTCCCTGGGGGTCCAGGATGGAGCCCGGCGTTTCCGGCCCCTGGGGGCTTCCTCCCCTGCGGGTGCAAGTGGCTCACCACCCGGAGCTGCTATGCTGGGCTCAGAGGTGGCTCTTGGGCAGCACAGAGGCACGTGCTAGAGCTCAAGCTGCACGCTCTCCGGCAGGCTCCTGCCACGGGCGCCCAGCAGCCTCCGAGCTCTGTAGGAGCTCGGGTTACCAGGAAGTCCAGGCTCCTCCGGGGTCTCGCGGCGTCCAAACCACTTTTTTCCATGTCTTCTGCTTTTCCGGAAAAACTGTCTACACTGGCCCTTTTCCAGAAAAGCTGTCTACACTGGCCCTTTTCCAGAAAAGCTTTTCCGGAATAAGGACTTATGCCCGAGTGGGAACAGCGTAGGGTTTCCGGAATAGCGGCTGATTTTGTACAGCACAGCGTCGTTGCTTTTCTGGAAATTCAAGGGGCCAGTGTAGACAGCTCGCAGCTTATTCCAGAAAAGTGGCTGATTTTCCGGAATAAGTGGCCCAGTGTAGACACAGCCTTAGGGTGCAGCCCTGCAGCCTTTTGGGCTGGCTGTGAGCATCCCAGCATGTCAGCAGCAAAGCACTGAGAGGCAGCCAGGGCTGCAGAGCAAGTTAAGATACACCCTTTCACTGGTGAGGACTGTTCCCACACTCTGTCCCAATCCTATTGTAATTTTCCTTTCCGCCATCCCAATCTTCAGTTAGCAAGATCCCCTTTTCCTACTTACATGTGGGGCTCTGTCTTCTACCCCTCTGAACTGAGTTGGACGTCCACCTCGCTAGGTCAGCAAGCGGGTGTATGAGGATCGTATTCCCTTCCTTGGTCAGATAGGCCTCATTTCCTTCTGGGAACAGCACCCCATGGTTGAGGAAGCCAATGTCCTCCTGTTGACGTAGTCACCCATTTCTCTCCAGGATGTGTCTGTTCTTACTGGGCTCTGATCCTCAACTGGGAGGGTGGAGCAAGAGCAGAACCAGTCTTTCCAAAACCTTTCTCCTTCCTTCCCCAAACTGTATAGTCGCCACTGATGTGTTCAGGGTCATCTCTGGCAGTGTCACTAGTGCCTACGTAAATGAGCTGTATGGGTTAGTGATCAGAAGGAGGGGTAACCCTCAGCAATCTCTCTGTAACATATTGGATGCAGGCTCCATATGGGCAGCCTACCTCCTGCAGCATGATGGCAGGTCAGCAGACAGCTGTCTCTGTTCCATTCAGAAGGGGTGCCCAATGACCACTATTTTATGTTGCCTTCTCTTGGGTGCAGTGGCTGTGAGCCTCCTAGCCTTAGGCAGTAAGCTGATCCTCCTTTGTCACTAGCATCTGCACCATAAGCGCCCGGTGCCTGCGAAGGGACAGGGTGCAGAGGGGCCATCCAGAGAAACAGGGAGGGGGCATGAGGGAGCACCCCATTTAGCAATTAAAATGTTGGCAGGAGTGTAGGGGGGCAGTACACTCTTCATGCTACAATGAGTCACTTACGCTCTGCACCTCACCTCTTATTTTTGTTTAGATTTTTAAGCTAATTAGAAATGGGGCAAAATGGAAACGGAGTGTTCTATAATCAGTGAGACATCATTGTTTGATCCAAAATGGAAAAGCTTTTTGGCTCTCTACTATTATTTTAAATTTTCCATTTTCATCCTGATTCGATGTTGAAAAAATATTAACCGCCAAAATATTTGTGGGGTAACAAGTTTCCCACCCTGCTCTGATGTACAGCTTGAAAAACAGAACTTGCATTTCCTCAATGGTTGTTTTTATTCTTTTGACATTGTAAGATAGTTTGTTAACACTTGTTATAGACAAAAGTTAATCAGAAGAAATAGTGTTACATTTTGATTGCTTGAATTTGGTTGGGCTAACCTATTATATAGAGGAAAAAGTAAAAAAGAAAAATTGTGCTACTCTTGCTACAGAGAAAAGAAATGAAATGTTTAAACTGTACTTTTGTGCTCTTTTAAAAACTTCTTGTCAAATGATCAGTTTAGTACATCTTGCAGAGGAAGAAAACTTATTCCCAGTTTGATTTATTCTTTCCTGAAGCTATTATTAACAGCCCCTCATGCCACATAACCAGACAGAGGGCTTGGATTGCTCTTCTAAATAATAATTTTATATTGGCCCTCAAAATATTTATGTATTCAAGCATTTGCAGTGAAAAACCCTGTTCAGACCCAGGTCTCTCATTTGCAACAATTTTTTCAAGTTTTTTGCCTTTTTGTTCCTCCTTTTATTTCAGACATGGTAGTGTTGGGAATCTAAATCAGTTAGAATTTCATTAATGATCATACTAAAGAATCCTTCCTATGCTGAAAAATTCATATCACTGTTCACCTACCTCTCCTGTAAGGGACCTACCCTCAAATTAGTAATGAAATGGGATAGGGAACCTTTCTTGAATGCTGAGTACAGTGTTAGAGCCCTCTGTACAGCTGTCTTGCCACTGGATTGATCAGAGTATCAAGAAAACTTGGAAAAAATCATATGTGTCTGGGATTTACTCATGATCCTTCTTTAGCATGGAAAGAATCCAGGACAAGAAGATTTAGCAAGGTAATTCAGTTGTGGAATAAATCTGCCATATGTTTTCCAACACAAAGATAAAATGGGCCACCACTTAAACAAATTCGTTAATGTACCTTATTGTGCTTAGTGGGGAAAGACATATGGCACATCTGAATCTTAATGGATTTTTTGTTGCTTTTATTTTGTTAAAATCCTCCACGTTCTCCTGAAGTCATATCTAATGTGTGAATATATTGTGAGTATCGGTTACAGTGCTTCGTCAACAGAATAGAGTGTCTAAAGTCCAATTTGCATATCTATGCACACCATGATTCAACTGTCAATCTCAGTTGTAACAAAACATGATGCAGATCTGAAAAAGCATTTGGTCCTGCACCTTTACAGTTTTTCCTCCAATTATAGATATGTTAGTTATTATGCTAAGTTGCTCTTGTTATCTTTCGTTTCCTGAGACAATCAAACAAGAGTGCTTAAATCTGTGAGTATGAAGTGCTCCTCAGCATTCTGATTACTGAAATACACCCAACTGTGAAATCCATCTTGATCGCCTTCAACACTCCTGCGTTTGTCCACAGTAATATTTTCCAAAGTTTGATTTGCAGACTTCAAAAAGCGAACGCCAAGTGGCAATCCAATGGGCAAGTAGAATGCCTTTGTAGGGTAAGTACCATTCCTGTATTTAGTGACATCTAGTATCAACATAGCATCACTGTGCATATTAGGTTGAACAAATATGGAAATTGGCTAAGGCTAAAACTGATGTGGCTATTGGGGTTGGTGGAGTAAAATGGAAACAATAAGGCTATGTCTACACTATCAGTTTTTGCCAGAAGAGACAATGTAAATGAAGTGCTGATTAACATATTGTCATGCTTCATTTGTACAATCTATTCTGAGCTGTTTTTACGCAAAAACAAGTCGTGTAGACATGTCTGTTTTGTTTAAAACCCCCTATTTGAGCAGTATCCTTAATCCTCCGATTTTGCGCAAAATGGGATTTTCAGCACTTCATTTGCATTGCCTCTTCCAGCAAAAGCCATAGTGTAGACAAAGCCTAAGTGTATTCATTCACCAACTGCAATAAACTAGCTGCAGCTACTAGATGTTGTAAGTCCCAGGACACTTAGGATACTTAATTCAAGTAGTGTGATGACTCATTTTGCTAGCCCATCATTCATGATGACAAATAATCATTGGAATAAATCTGTCTTGTTTGACTGTGAAAAAAGTAAATGTTCCCTTGAACAAGGAAGGTATCATAAGATTTGAACATTACCTGTAGTAAAAGAGAGAAATCACATTAACGGAAGTAACATTGAATTGTTTAAACCAAAAGCTCAATTAAATATTTGGTTTAAACAAGATGAGAAGTTAGCAAACATCAGGCTCCTAAAATGCATAATGGGTGCAGGGAAGTAGGCCCAAGTAATCTTAAAGAGGAGTTAAATTAAAACCTGGTTGGTAGATTTCATTGGCAAATTTCAGTCTTAATTCAGATGGAGGTAAAAGGAAAGAGAGGTCTTTCAACTGCTGTTTGTGTTAGTGATTCCGACTGCTGCTATGTTTAACTTTTTTTGAAAGTCCAAAAGTGTCTTGTGTAAATTCCATAAAACACCAAGCTGGTCTTTATTGAAACAATCTCAATTCTCACAGGCCAATACAGAATGGGCTTCTTTATCTTAATTTCTTGTCTCCCCCTCCCCCCAATAAACAGTTGTAGGCTTCTCCACACAGGATCATATCAGATCTATTTAGTCTGGTGTCCTGTGACTGATAAATGACAATGTGATTCAGCTGCCAATATTTCATAGAAAAGTACAAAGAAACTCTAACAATTACTGAAGAAATGTCCCAAAAGGAAGTTTTTTTCCTTCTGTCTCTTCGTATTTAAATACATTAACTTTGTTTAACTGACAGTTGTCATAAGTTATATACATTAGTCTCTTTCCTTACATGATAGTTTATTGAGTAATTATGTTAAGGTCATGTGTAGATGAAGTATTTGTTTCAACCATTTTACAATTTTGCTTCAGATTTCACTTGGGATTTTCCCAAATAAATCATTATTTGAAATACTTTTCTCAGGTCCCTTTTTGTCCATGGAAACTTTGCTGTGGTGGTGTTAATTGAGAATTTTGCCTGACAGATTAGCCAGATCCTCTGTCCAATGAAGGATTCATCTGCTTCCTGAAAAAAGTAAATTTGAAAGTGAAATAGGCTGCTAGCTCTAGTGAAAGATCATGCATATTGCCTTGTGTTAGGGGCATTTTCAAGTCCAAGAGAGTCGACTCTATTGTAATTGTATTTTAAGGGCTGATGATTAAAAAACAGATTAAAAGAAAATGCATAATTTGAATACTGGAATTCTCAGTGCATAGTAGATAACACTTTTTCTTGTAGGAGCATCCAAGTGGACATAAGTGAAATTTCAAACAGTAGGGGATGAATGTTTTTTCTAGTCCCTGAGGTTCTGGGCAAATTGATAATATGCTTATTGGATCATGTTTGCCTGATGTTCTTCTAGCCTAAATCTTCCATGTATACGCCAGTAAACTCTCTGCGGCTGTGTCCAGACTCAGGGTTTTTTTCGAAAAAAGTAGCCTTTTTTCGAAAAAACTTCACCTGCGTCCAGACTACAGCCGCATTCTTTCGAAATTAAATCGAAAGAACGCGGCTTTTCTTTCAACGGCAGTAAACCTCATTTCATGAGGAAGAACGCCTTTTTTCAAAAGTGCTCTTTCGAAAAAAGGCGTTCTTGATTGCCAACAGGGCTTTTTAGAAAGAGAGCATCCAGACTCACTCGCTGCTTTCTTTCGAAAAAGTGGCTTGCTTTTTCTAAAGTTCCGCTTGCAGTCTAGACGCTCTTTTTCGAAAGAGGCTTTTTCGAAAGTATCTTTCGAAAAAGCCTCTTTCGAAAGAGGCTTGCAGTCTAGACATAGCCTGCAGTAAGTAATGCAGTTTTGGATTTCAAACACACCATGAAGACAATATATTGATGACAATTTTTAGAGGGATTGATGAGATGGTCATGGAGAACAGGACATAAATAGGAAAGTCATATAAAAGAGACTTCATACTTCTTGCAACATGAATTGAATATTCCCATGACAAACCAATCATAACTCTCCACTAAAAGACTGTGCACATCCTTCTGAAACATTGGAAGGAAAGGGATGGAAGGATTCCTGCAAAGATGGTAGACAGAGGATGAAGAACAGGTCTGTCCTCCATTTCTTGATCTCCAAACATAGTTGGTAACATTCCCTCTGATCCCCTCTCGTCCTAACTGTATATAGACTTGAACTTGAAAAGGTAAAATGGATGCGAGCTACTCTATTCATGATTAATATCAGTATTTATGGAGGATGATGCTAATGATATTCACTGTGTGACAAAACTAGAAGTTTTAATTTAACAGTTCAGATAAAGTGACTAAAATGTCGTTGCTAGTGAGTTAGAGGAATGAAAAGACTTTGAAGAGATGACGACCTTTGTTGGATGACCAGGCTATCTTCAAATCCTACAGACATGAAGGTGAGTAATTATACTATCATGTCTTAAAAATGGATGTGATGTCATTAGACAAGTCATGCAAGGGACTGTGTAAAGTTGGGCCTGTCTAAAGTGAACAAAGTGGAAACCATGGGTAATATTCCCTCTTCAGAGGCATTGTTCTTCAGATGGATCCACACCAGGATTTCAAAAGCTACAGGCAATGTATAGGAATTCACCAGCTGGGTAGTGTTAATTCATTCAGGAAAACTTTAGAATGAAGGAGGTTTCATTGAATATCAGTTGATGGTTTATGAAAATGGAGAGAGAAGGGACTTGATCCAAGCTATCATTCACTGAGTGTAGGGTCAGTAGATGCAGAGATGTAGTGAAGGTGTTATGTGTCATGGGGCAAAGGCAAAATTTGTGCCCCCCTGCCACATGGCAGGGCCCCGGAACCTGGTGCACGGCTGGCCCAACCCTGGGGGAGGGGGAAGCTTGTACTGCATCTTACCCTGCCCCTTCCAGTTTGGGGCCAGGCCCCCGCATGTACTAACCCGATGGCGGAGATGAAGGATAGGGCTGGGGGGCGGAGAGGCGGGGAGGAGGCTCCAGTCGGCGGCAGGTGGAGAAGGAGCAGATGAGCCGAGGGATAATAGGGGGAGTTGAGGGGAACTAAATTGATACCCCCCCCCCAGCATGGTGCCTGGGACAACTGCCCCTCCCCGCCCCGTCATTACGTCACTGAGTAGATGTATTAAAAAGCACCAGAAATATATCAAGATGGCAGTTCCATTAAAGACAAACTCCTCTTTTCTTGCCATCGTGATCACAATTTTCAGAGTATGATTTTGCCAGCTTTATCTGTAACTTGTTTAATCATTACACCATTCACTAGAAACATGAACTAGAAGTTGCAGAGGAAGAGAGGTCAAGTATCAACTCTGCCGCTGAAGAGTGATTATCTACCTTTTTATTGAAACAAGCTGACAACTTGTTTGGAGATTGCCTAATGAGTCAAAGCAAAGGTGTCTCACTCTTGGGCACCGAGTTTTATTTTTTTCTTCTGCCACTTACTGGATGGAAAAGAAGGAAATGTTCTTAGCATGGAATGCATAGATACTAATAGCACTTCATTAGACCGGCAACCATCTTGTACGAATGTTTTCAGGGCCGTCACAAAGTGGTGAGGTGATGAACACTTCTTAATGTGATAAATTTATTCTCTCTCTCAATTGCATTGTTACTGGCTAATAAATCAGAAAATGCACTTGTTGTCCTACTTACTGGGTACTTCCTTACATTCCAGTGGAATCCTTAATTGAGAATGTTAGTGATGAAGTAGCCAATGTCAGAAGTCAAATGGGTAAGTATAAGTAATAGCATTAACTTCCCACTTAGCCTCCTCAGGTCATAAGTCTCTGACACAGCCATATGCTAGCAAGGTGGCAGTATACATTGTTATACTAATTTCAGGTATGCTTTTTGACATGTGATGAGCTGATGCCCTTCTTGGAGGGAACACCAAAAATTTCAAAGGTAACATCCAGAATGAAAGTCAGACTTGGATGCTCATCCCAACTGCCACTCACTTCCTATGTGACATGAACTAGTACTCTGTGCCTCAGTTTCTCCATCTATGGACTAGAGATTTATATGTAGCCCCTTTCAAAGACTATTAAGAGCAATAACAATTACTAATAGAGCTCTTTAAATCACATTTTCTAAGTTATTTAAATGTTCTAAAGCACAAATTAGGGCTGTATTTAATTTTTCCTATGGAGCAGAGTTTTGTGGAAGCGAAATGATATCACAGCATCCTCATGGGAACTGAAATGATAACTGTAGTGACATCTCGGACTAGAGGTAGATACTCAAATTTCATTTTGGAAGCAGAACTGAGCATATGTTTGCCTGTACCAATTGGGAGCTTGATTTTGAGCATCGCTTTACCCAGTAATATGCCTCAGTCACAGCAGCACTAGAAGCTAAACGTGACAATAGTTGGGACATGCTGCTGAGTGTTTGAGGGGAGAAGAAATGTAGGAAACTAGGGGAAAACATGGCCTTATTCAACTACAAACTTGTCTTCTCCTCGTTCAGCTCAGCCATCTTGCTGGCAATCAGCTCTCAATCCTGATTATATTACCCATACAATCTTTTCTCCACTTTAAAATCTTACCTAGCCCCACTTTTTCTCCTGTTACTTCAAGCCCAGAATCTTGCCAAGGTGCTTGAAGAGCACATTGATGAAGTAGTGTCAGTTCTCTCTACATCAATCCTTTCCTCCATTAGCCCAGGCTTTGACACTGATGTCTCCCTTACTGAGGCCAGGAGTATACCAGACCTGGAAGCTTGGCTAAAGGTATACAGCTCCAGTCAACATACCTTAAGCCAAGCTTGACCCCGTCTTCACAGTGAGAGGTTGATGGGAGCAAATGTTCCTGTTGGCTTCCCTTACTCCTTGTGACTACCTGGAGTACCAGTGCTGATGGGAGGTGCCCTTAGCATTTACTGGACCCACTAAATTGAATACCAGAAGATCAGTCTCAGGTGTGGCAAGTAGAGACATGCCCTGATAGTCACTGACACTTGCTCTTTCCTATGGTAGCCCTCTTCTACATCCTCAACTACAGTCTCTCAGCCAGCTAGAGTTAGCAGGTGTCTGGTTTGTGACCAGAATGGCCGGTTGAAAAGGGACCCTGGTAGTCGTGGTCAGCGCTGCCGCCCTGGCTGTTAAAAAAATCCGGTCAGTGGTGCAGTGGGAGCCGTGACTAAGGCTACGTCTAGACTACATGCCTCTGTCACCAGAGGCATGTAGATGAGGCTACCAGGCATAGGAAAATGAAGTGGCGATTTAAATAATCGCTGCTTCATTTAATTTACATGGCTGCTGCGCGGTAGTCTGGATGGACGAGTGTCGACATCAAAGGCATTTGTCGGCCACCCAGGTAAACCTCATCCCAGGAGGCATACCTGGGTGGTCGACAAATGCCTTTGATGTCAACACCCACGCGTCCAGACTACCGCGCTGAGCCGACAAACAGCTGATCGGCTCAGCGCAGTAGCCATGTAAATTTAAATGAAGCGGCAATTATTTAAATCGCCACTTCATTTTCCTATGCCTGGTAGCCTCATCTACATGCCTCTGGCGACAGAGGCATGTAGTCTAGACATAGCCTAAGTTAGGATCTCTACCTGTCTTGTTTCCGCATGGTGCCCACAAGTGGCCACCAGGTCCTGGAGGCCAATGGGCACAGAGAAGCTCCATCCAAAATGCTCCCTTTTTGTCAGTGAGCACCATCCCCACAGCTCCCATTGGGCATAGTTCCCGACCCTCATGAAACCTTAATTCTGCCTTTTTGTGCATACAAATTAGGTAAACTACATAACAATGTTTTGTCAACGTGACTCATGCCTTAAGGTGTGTCTAGACTACAGGGGTTTGTCAACAAAAGTATACCTGTGTCTACACTACTGCCGAGTTCTGTCGACATAACTTCGACAGAACTCGGCAGTTTTGTCGATGGCGGTAAGCCTCATTCTGTGATGAATAATGCCTTTTGTCAACAGAGTTCTGTCGACAGAAGGTGTTATTGCATCTACACTGTCCTTTGCGTCTACACTCTCATGTCGACAAAGCGGCTTGCTTTGTCGACAGAACTGGATGTAGTCTAGATGCTCTTTGTCAACAGAAGCTTTGTTGACAGTATCTGTCGACAAAGCCTGCAGTCTAGACATATACCCTTAGATAGTGATTAGGAAGCACTAGAGCTAGTCTGTAAAACAGACACATTTTTTCACCAGAGGAACAAAGTTTTCAAGCGGCAGAAGGATGTGTACAGAAAATTCAACCTTCGGCAGAAACTTTGCTTAGGAAAAGTGTAGTTTGCAAGGTTAAATTTGGCCAACTTACAAGCAATTGAAAACAGGGTCTCGCATTAAAAAGCACTGAGCAATATTAACTGTAAGTGACATTGGAAGCTTTGCTAGAATATATTTAATATGGCTGGGTCTAAGGATCTTTAGACAGCATTAGGAAAAAGGCAGCTTTCCCCTTATCAGTTAAATTCTCATTTTCATTGTTACCTTCTTGACAGCATTATGTTAATTTGGTTTTGGGGAGCCAGTTGGAGTAAGGAATAAATCTTGTCCAAGGCTCCCAATTTGAGAGCTGTTTTACCATGCCTCCTTGTACAGCTCGATATGTGTGTGGTCACGTACCGGCACATTGCTGTTAAATTATGCACCTGCTGCTTTGCACTCTGTGGTCAGCACTGGATCATTTCAAAACTGTTCCGTCCTAATGCAGGAAAGTGCAAAGCTTCAAGCTTTATTAAAGCTGTCACGCTTGACCCCTTTGCTCCTGTTTGAATCGTGAAATGAAAATGATTGTGGAATGGTTGCATCCATTCATAAAATTCAGTCTCCCATCCATCAGTCAGTGGCACTGAAGTAAATTGCCAAGTGCAGCTACACTGGAGCACTTTCTCTCTTTCACATTATTGAACGCAGGTACCCCATTGCTTCTTAGTGCTTTGGGAACCATTGTTTAATTCCTCCACTTTCTTTTCTTCTCTGGTGTTGGAGCAGCATCAAAGGCGGTTAATATCTATATCTTCCTTGATCTTGTAACCCATGAGCACCACTGCTATGACCAAAAGCACAGGTTTTATTGACAAAGCCGAGGAAGTTCATTGTTTGTATGAGTTAATCTTCTTTTCTGAAATGCATTAATCTCCATCAATAAAGATGATCCAATTTGGGTTTAGTTCTTCAAGTCAGCAGTATAAAATGTGTTTCTGAGTTTAATGCTTGTGTTTAGTGAATCTGAAGCACACTTATGTAAACAACTCTACAGAAAGGAATAAAGAGGAAGTGCTTAATTCAAAGTAAGACACGCACATCAGTTTGCATTTATCTCGCAGAGGCTTCACTTGTAAATGGGCAGAAGCGGGAGGGGAAGCTGTCCTCTCTTTTGAAAGTGTTCCTTGTCAAGGTGAACCAGCTCACCAGTGCAACATTGGAACAAGGCAGAGTATTTTGCCTGGCCATGTGGGGTACGTCTCCTCTGCGAGCTAAAGTCGAGTTAAGATATACAACTTCAGCTATGTTAGGGTATGTCTACACTACAAAGTTAGTTCGAACTAACGGACGTTAGTTCGAACTAACTTTAATAGGTGCTACACTAGCGCTCCGCTAGTTCGAATTTGAATCGAACTAGTGGAGCGCTTAGTTCGAACTAGGTAAACCTCATTTTACGAGGACTAACGCCTAGTTCGAACTAGCTAGTTCGAACTAAGGGCTGTGTAGCCCTTTAGTTCGAACTAGTGGGAGGCTAGCCCTCCCCAGGTTTCCCTGGTGGCCACTCTGGCCAACACCAGGGAAACTCTATGCCCCCCTCCCGGCCCCGGACCCCTTAAAGGGGCACGGGCTGGCTACGGTGCCCGTGCCAGGTGCAAGCCTGCCAGCACCCAGCTAGCAGACCCTGCACCTGGCACGGCACAGAGCCACCCACCCGATGCCCCCCAGCCCACCCCCTCTTGCCGGGACCAGGCTGGCGGCTCCCGGGAGCTTGCCCTGGACCGCAAGAGGCGGGCACCTTCCTGGGCTAGTGCGGACATCGTGGACCTCGTCCATGATCTCCGCACTAGGCACAGGAAAGTGGCTGTCTAGGGCAGGAGAGCTGCCAGCCTGGCCACCCAGGACCAGGTGTGCATGAAAATCAAGGGGGTCCACTGAGACCCCCGACACTGAGCCCTGAGCTTACAATGGCCGTACTGGGTCAGACCAAAGGTCCATCTAGCCCAGTAGCCTGTCTGCCAACAGCGGCCAACCCTAGCGACCCTGGAGGGGATGGACCGAAGACAATGACCAAGCCATTTGTCTCGTGCCATCCCTCTCCAGCCTTCCACAAACTTTGGGCAGGGACACCACTCCTACCCTCTGGCTAATAGGACTCCATGGACCCAACCTCCATGACTTGATCTCACTTCCCTTTAAACTCTGTTCTAGTTGTAGCCTTCACAGCCTCCTGCAGCAAGGAGTTCCACAGGTTAACTATTTGCTTTGTCAAGAACAACAACTTTCTCTTACTAGTTTCAAGCCTGCTACCCATTCCTTTCCTTTGGTGTCCTCTAGTCCTTCTTTATGGGAACTCAGGAAGAACTTTTCTGAATGCACCCTCTCCACCCAACCCCTGCTTTTAGAGACCTCTATCCTGTCCCCCCTCCGTCTCCTCTTTTCTAAGCTGAACAGTCCCAGTCTCTGTAGCCTTTCTTCATCTGGGACCTGTTCCCAACCCCTGATCATGTTAGTTGCCCTCCCCTCTCCCAGCCTTTCTCTTCCCCTCTCCCACCTCCTTTTCCCAGTGTCCCCCAGTTTTTTTCAATAAAGACAGAGTCAATGTTGGAAGAAACGTTATCTTTATTTTGTACATCAATAAGAAGAGGGGCTAGGGAAGGGTAAGTGGAAGGAGGTGAGGGAGGAATGGGGTACGAGCCCCCGATGGGGAGGACTGGGCTGGCTCTGCGGGCTTCTGGGGGTGGAAGCTCTCCTGCAGCCCCCCAATTACTCCCTCTCCCCAGATGGCAGCCTGCGGCAAGTGCAGCCGGGCTGATGGCCGAGTGGTGTGATGTGCCCAGTGTGGGCACTCCGGGCAATCCAAGCCAGAACTTCTTTGGAAGCGGGGCACCCCTTAGAACTGTGTGTCCGGGGTGGGGGTCGGGACCCTTTAAGCGCAGCCCTCGGCTAGCCTGAGACAGCATCTCCATGCTCTAAGTCCTCCTTTTATGCCCTGCCGGCACTGCTTCCGGCCATCCTTAAGCCCTGTTCAGAGTCCACTCAATGTGGACTTACTAGTTCGAACTAGCAAAACGCTAGTTCGAACTAGTTTTTAGTTCTAGACGCGTTAGTTCGAACTAGCTTAGTTCGAATTAACTAATTCGAACTAAGTTAGTTCGAACTAGCGCTGTAGTGTAGACGTACCCTCATTGTGTAGCTGAAGTTGAAGTAGCTTAACTTGGCTTTTGGCACTGTCTACACAGTAGAAGTCGAAGGAAGAACACTCTTCTTTCGACTTTCCTTACTCCTTGTGAAATGAGGGTTACGGAAGTTGGAGTAAGAAGCCTATTATTTTGAAATTATTTTGAAGTAATGGGCTTGCTCTGTAGATGCTCACTCTGTTATTTTGAAATAACATGAGTTATTTCGAAATAAGCCTACAGTGTAGACATAGCCATGGGTGGCTGTGGTTAGAAATTCCAGCAGCTGAGTATGATACAGATGGATTTCTCCAGGTGACAGGTAACCTGTTTACAGAAGAATGCTTCTTTCCCATTATGATCCTCATTCAAAATGTGCCTCAATGTCACCCTTTCTTTGTAGGGGCCACCTAAAATCCTTCCCTTTGAATGCAAAGAATTTTAAATGCAGGGTTACTTGGGAGCAAGATGGAGACCTACTTTCAATCCCGTTGGCAGTTTTGATGATAGTTTGTGGGAGAGGAACATGCTGCAGTTTGTAAAAGGACGCTACTCTGATATATCTTCTTCAGCTGCATTGCTTCCAGCAGTTCATACCTAGGTAGTATTCCCGTGTATCCCCAGATAAGAGACATTAACTCTCCTTCAATGTGGTTCCTACAGAAAGACTGCATGTTGTAGGCCAACCTCACCCTGTTGTTCCCTGAATGGTATAATCCTCCCTGTGACCATAATAACCAAGATGGTTGCTCCTTTTTGTAGCCTCCTTCCTTAGAAGAGAATTGGCTATGTGGGATAGGCTTCAAGAGAATTGCTGCTGCTTACAGGATGTACTGTGGCAAAATGCTCCTTGATTGTATTTAATAATTTCTATTTAATATTAAAATGGAGTAAAATAATAATAAATTACATTGATCTTAGTTAAGAAATTCTCATTAATTTGTGTTTGCATTTAATTAAACTAAACTCCAATGCCAGATTTTTAAAAAGTCTTACTGGTGGGAAATGAAAAGAATGAGGACAAGTTTCTAAACCTGTACACTGGTATCCAGTAATCCACGGTGAGGCCCAAAATAATGTAGAAGTGAGACTGAGAGGGAGTAACAGGGCTAGTCTCAAAAATTGCTTGCTTTGATTAAGGAAAGCTAAAAGTCCCAGTACTATGTGATAACTTATATTGAAGTTATTGGAAAACGTAACTAAGCAGACATGTTAATCTGCCCATAGGAGCCTAGGAATTCAGATTCCCGTGCAACAAGTAAGCAAAATATTTCAAAATTAGTTCCAAACCACTTTGTATACAATGCTGTCAATCTCAGGGGCATGTGCAGGGATTTCAATTTGACAGCTTTTGAAAGGGCACATTAAACACAACACATTATACATGTTAAACCATATCAACTCTCACACACACATTCATGATATGCATAAATATAAGCAGCGGTACATTCCCCCTTCCAGTGAAAAGCCATACTCCAAGCATTGTTAAGTCAGTCACTACTGCAGAAATTAGCAGTTGCTGAAGTGTAGCTTCTCTCAGGCTGCTGCAAAGCCTAATTTTTAGCACTAAAATGGTTTTCGTGCTGTTTCAGCTGTAACAGGTAGAATTGTCAAAAGCACCATAAGGGTACAAATGTTCCAAGTCACATTTTTTTTATAGGCCTTCATGAGGTCTGAAAAAAGATATTGCACTGTCCGATCCCTGAACATATAAAACAAGCTCCATGTGATTAAACAAAAGGAAGTTTTTCTTCACTTGGCACACAGTAAACCTGTTGAACTCCTTGTCAGAGGATGCAGTAAAGGCTAGAACTTTAACAGGGTTAAAAAAAGAGCTAGATAGCTTCATGGAGGTTAGGTCCATCAATGGCTATTAGCCAGGACAGGTAGGAATGGTATCCCTAGCCTCTGTTTCTGTGGAGGTGGGTGACAGGGGAGGGATCACGTGAGGATTACCTGTTGTTATCCCTCCTTCTGGGGCATCCGGTATTGGCCACTGTCGGCAGACAGGATACTGGGCTAAATGGACCTTTGGTCTGACCCAGTATGGCCGTTCTTATGTTCTTATGATAAATTGTCCAGCATTTCCGGAACCCTGTAAGGAAATTCATCATTCAGTGCTGGTCTGCCCCACCGCTTGGGTTGATGTAACTTACCTTGCTTGGGGCATGAAATCAACAGCCCTTGAGCAACATAAGTTACATCAACTTGATGAGCCATCCACACCGCATTATGTAGGTGGGAGATGTTCTCCCATTGACATAGCTTCTGCCTCTTGTGGACGTGGAGTAATGATGTCGATGGGACAGTGCATAGGTGTAGCTGTGTTGCTCTAGTGAAGCAGTGTAGACATGCCCTCAATTTCACAAGTGTTTCTTTTCCTTTTTGTATGTTAACAATTTCAGGTTTTTTTGTTTCGAGGTAGGACATGGCTTTGAATATTACTGTAATTTTTAAATTAAATCAGCTTTCAATTTAACTTATTGCAGCATTGAGTGCAGGGAAAAAGAAGCGGACTATATAGTTCTCTTCTAAAAAATTCATTTTCTCTGTGAATCATAAAAATGATGCAGGGGGTAGCCGTGTTAGTCTGTAACTTTAAAAACAATGAGTGGTCCTATAGCACCTAACCAAAATATCTAGAAACATGAGCTTTCGTGGGTAAAACCCACTTCAGATGAACTGGAGTGGAAATAACAGAAACCAATATATGTAACAGCAGAAGAAGAACCTGTCAACTGTAGGACCCATGTTAATGAGGCTAATTAAAAAGGCTGGATGTGTCCCATTCATAGCTATTGATGTGAAATGTGAATGTCAAAGACATGGGAAATTACCTTTCTAGTGTGTTAACCAGTGAATATCTTTATTCAAGCCCAGGGAGACAGTCTGATTCATCTGATAAAGTGGGTTTTGCCCATGAAAGCACAGGATGCTATATATTTGGTTAGTCTCTAAGGGTATGTCTACACTACCCCGCTAGTTCGAACTAGCGGGGTAATGTAGGCATACCACACTTGCAAATGAAGCCCGGGATTTGAATTTCCCGGGCTTCATTTACATAAGCGGGGAGCCGCCATTTTTAAAACCCCGCTGGTTCGAACCCCACGGGGCACGAACTAGGTAGTTCGAACTAGGCTTCCTAGTTCGAACTACCGTTATTCCTCGTGGAATGAGGAGTAACGGTAGTTCAAACTAGGAAGCCTAGTTCGAACTACCTAGTTCGTGCCCCGTGTAGCCGCGCTGCACGGGGTTCGAACCAGCGGGGTTTTAAAAATGGCGGCTCCCCGCTTATGCAAATGAAGCCCGGGAAATTCAAATCCCGGGCTTCATTTGCAAGTGCGGTATGCCTACATTACCCTCCTAGTTCGAACTAGGAGGGTAGTGTAGACATACCCTAAGCTGTCTCTAAGGACCACTCATTTTTAAAAATGATCCAGTATTTTTGCCGAAGGTGGTTAAATTTTTCTTTCTATTCTAACACTAGAGCTGAACTCTACCATTATGCCACGGCAAATATGAATGTGCCCTTAACATTATGGAGAGAATGCATGTAAACCAAGTATGTGTACACCCATAAACACATATTTTGGGGGTACATGTGTGACCTGAGTTTGCCTGCACTCACTGCTGATTTTGTAACAATGAGTACCAGGGGTCTAAAGTGTACAAAGCCTTCCTGAGCGGTCCCAGTTGCCACAGGTGAATGTAACAGCCCAGGAAGCTGAGAAAGGAGCACTCAACTTCAGCATGGCTTTGTGGATCTATGGAGACATCCACCATGAGGTTCTATCCTCCCACATACCCTCATGGGCATGAGGGGAGGAGCAATGCAGAAGGGCTGGAATTCCATTCCCCTCTGGGGAAGATAGGGAGGAAACACAGTTTAAGTTTCCTCCAGTTTGCAAGCTGAGGTGCACTGAAGATATGCATGGTGTTGTGTATGGTCATCTCATTGTCTTGTAGAATCATTCCTTGTTCACAGAGTGTTTGTGTAAATTTCCTTTGGCATTATGTCAAAGAGAATGAAGCATAACGAAGATGATAAAGGTAAAGCAGACCTGGGTTTAACATCTAGTACCATCACTAGTTGATCTTGAAAAGGAGAAAAAAACTGCAGTTATCTGTATGAAAACCTGTTTTAATACTCTGTATCGCCAGCATTATATCTCCTGAAATCCAAATGCCTTTTTAATTCACGAGTCACTTCAACTGTATTGGAACAGCAAGGAAATGAGTCCAGCCAGAAACGACTTAAACACAATGGTCCTTAACTGATAAGCTGAATCCAGGCCCATGTCACTCTTGGGTTCATTCCCTGACTCTAGCTGCATCTATTGGCAAATAATCATTTTCCAGGTCTCTATTCATTTTCACATAGGCACATTCGGGTGGACAGGATTAAATTTAACAGAAATACATTCTGAAAGGTCATTTATTTTAAAGCAACCAATCAATGGCCTTGCAGATATGTAGTTGGGGTCCTGGTGCATGCCCACTTGAGGGAGAAAGGTCAACTCCAAGCTCCTTTCACTGACTTTGTGAAGGCAAGTCCCCTCTGCCAACATTATATTTCATGAGGATTGAGTTAGAAGACAGAATAGGATAGTCTGATATCTTAACTATTAATTCATGCTGTTTAGTAATGTGTACTAAATGTTTGTGGTCACAGTATTGTATATGTGTTAGTAGATACCCTGCTACTTAACCCCCTGCCTTACTAATGTACATACACATGTAATTTAATTAGTGCTAACGACAATACTTAATTCTATTTAATTGATCATATTGAACTGCATATGGAGCAGAGTGAGTAAAATGTCTCTCTTCTTTCTGACAGCTTTCTTTGTTTGCAAAGGAAGAAAGCTGACTAGGTATGCCAATTACTGATCCTTGAATAGATTTTTTGTGACAATTCAGCTTTTATAATAAGCCCTGAAGGATGAATTCCACTTAAACATAAGAAAAGTTTAAGTTCATGGATCTTGGACCTTTCCTGCTTATAAACGGAGCATCATTTTTAAAAAGCTATGATTTCTTATTTAGCCAACTGAAAACAAGGAAGATCTTTCTGTAGAGTTTCCCTAGTCTGAATTTTGGAGTGCCACAAGGTATTTGATTACATTATTTGGAAGAAATCATTCAGTGTTAGATTAATCAGCAACATGTTTTTTATAATTTTCATGTAGTTGTGAAACATGGAACGAGTGAAAGTTTTTTGGGCTAGATGTCTTGCAAAAATCCATCTTGCTATGGAGCCTGAAATCTCTTTTTTTGTAATGGCAATTAATCATAAGATCTCACTTTTCCATGGTTGTGAGCATCACTTATTAATTTTTTTCCAGAGCAGTTGACATGCAGAAGTAGACTATGCAGGGAGGAGGGATAGCTCAGTGGTTTGAGCATTGGCTTGCTAAACCCAGCATTGTGAGCTCAATCCTTGAGGGGGTTAGTTAGGGATCTGGGACAAATCTGATGAATTAATCTCAAGCTTTAGATGGAGCTGCTTTTCCGGTTCTTTCTGGTTTTAATAACAAACTGGTGATATTACCAACAGTTGGGGATCTTGATATCCACAAAGGGCTCAAGAAATAAAACTTGGAAACCCAAGCTTCAAAAAGATGAGAATTTTGTCATTAGGAGAGAGAAATTTTGCTACTGTCCCTTTGCCTTATGTGCATCATACTGTGCATGGCAGTCTTAAGCCCGAGTCTACACTGGGGAGTTATTTCAAAATAAACTCCCCTTATTTCGAAATAACAACCAGAGCATCCACACTACTAAGCCCATTATTTTGAAATGGTTCCTGCTTTCCACAAGGATTAATGCTTATTGTGAAATAGTTATTTTGGGAGTTATTATTTCAAAATAATTTCCTAGTGTAGACATGCCCTAAGAAAGAAATGGGAATGATTCTGCTCTAGGCCTACTCTTATGCTGTCATGGCTGTGCCTAAGGATCATTAGTTCAGGATGATAAACAATATCCTTTCTTGAAAACTTGGAACAAAAGCTTTGTACCAGCTGCTGTCTTGGCAACAACATCCATGATGTTTTCATCCATATATCAGGACTTCAGTGAAACTGATTGACAAGTCGCAGAACTGTCAGACAAAGTTGTGCTACGTTAGGAAACAAGCTTTGCCCACCTAAGACAACGAAATGTTACACACATTGCAGCAAGCATGGCTGTGATAGTTACAATTAAGGGTTAGCTTTTGACCTTTTAAAAACTCCTTTTCAGTTCAGAGTAGGAAGGGAGATGAGACACAAGTTGCAGTAAGGAGAAAAGGCTGCTCCTGTCCTGGCTGGCTGCTTGCCTCTCCATAGAGAAAACAATTGCATTAAGGGACTAATTGGGGAATGAGGTTGGCAGAAGAAGGCAACACCTCAAAGAGGGGGCTGGGGACTCATGTTATGAGTGTGTTTATGTTTATTTGGCTGATGGGTGTTCCTTGGGCCTAAAAATACTGAAAAATAAAACCTGAGTGAGGAATAAAAACTGTGTGGAGTGGGACTTATTGGCTCAAGAAAAACTTAAAAAACCCAAATAGTTAGGAAACAAATAGTCTAGTAGCACCTTAAAGACTAACAAAATACGTGGATGGTATCATGAGCTTTCGTGGGCTCAATCCACTTCTTCAGATGAATGAAATATTAGAAGTCCAGATCCAAGAATAAATAAGGGAGGGGGGAAGGAGGAGAAAAAAAAGAAACAGTGAGTAGATTGTTCAAGTAGTTCATGTCTGGGTACTCTTTTGGCTCTGTCAATCTGTTTTTTCACTTCTCCGGGTGGGTATTTCAGTTTTAAGAATTTTCTATATAGATCCTGTAGGTTTTTGTCTCTGTCTGTGGGATTGGAGCAAATCCAGTTGTAGCTTAGGGCTTGGCTGTATACAATAGATTGAGAAATGTGTCTGGGACGGAAGCTAGAGGCATAAAGGTAAGTGCAGCAATTGGTAGGTTTCCGGTAGAGGGTGGCGGACATTTGTCCATCATTTAATTGTACTGTAGTGTCGAGAAAGTGGATCTCTCATGTGGCTTGATCCAGGCTAAGGTTGATGGTGGGGTGGAAGTTGTTGAAATTCCTGTGAAATTCTTCAAGAGTCTCTTTCCCACGGGTCCATATGGTGAAGATGTCTTCAATGTAGCGTAAGTAGAGTAAGGGCACTGGGAGGGGAGAGAGCTGAGGAAACATTCAAAGTCAGCCATAAAGATGTTGGCATATTGTGGGGTCATGTGGGTGTCCATGGCTGTGCTGCTGACTTGAAGATACAGATTGCCTTTGAATCAGAAGTAGTTGTGGATGAGGACAAAGTCACAGAACTCTGTAACCAGGTTTGCAGTGCTATCATTGGGGATGGTGTTCCTGATAGCCTGTAATCCGTCTTCATGTGGAATGTTGGTGTAGAGGGCTTCTACATCCATGGTGGCCAGGTTGGTGTTTTCAGGAAGATTACTGATGTTTTGTAGTTTCCTCAGGAAGTCGGTGGTGTTTCAAAGATAACTAGGAGTGCTGGTAGCATAGGGTCTGAGGAGAGAGTCAATATCGCCAAATAATCCTGTTGTAAGCATCCCAATGCTTGAGATGATGGGTTGTCCGGAATTTCCATGTTTGTGTATCTTGGGTAGCAGATAGAAAACTCCTGTAACTACATGAACCATCTTCTCAAGGTCTCTTTTCCTTAACCCTGTTCTCTCTTTTTTTCCTTCCTCCTCCTCCCCTTCCCTTATTTATTCTTGGATTTGGACTTCTAATACTCCAGTCATCTGAAGAAGTGAGTTGTGCCCATGAAAGCTCATGATACCATATATGTAGTTTTCTTTAGTCTACCAGACTATTCTTTGTTTTTAAGGTTTTTCCTGTTACAGATTAACTTGGCTACCCCTCTGAAGCTATTTGCTCAGATTGCTCATCATAGGGGCAGATACTGAGCCAGGTGAGGTGAAAGAATACTTTGCCACAGTAGCTAATATGCTTTATGTCAAAAACACATGGAAATTTAAGACATTGCATTATGTAATAGTAACTTAATAGCTAACACTAATTATTAATTGAGTTTTAATGAGACTCAAGTATAGGAGCCTAATATACTTGATGCAATTTTCTATTGAAAAAAGGTACAAACTAAGAACACTACTTCGGAGATCAGAGGAGACGTGCATAAATTATATCCCCTGAGAAGACTTATCATGCTTTCTACTTTAAGAATCTGCTTTATCACAGTAAAAGGGAAGCATATTCCTTGTGTTGAGCACCTAAAACCTATTTAAAATGTCTACCAATTGAAAATATCAATCAAAATCCTTCAGATCCTGTTTCTGATGAATCCACAGGACAAAACATATTTAGGTATGAAAAATCTCATTCTTTCAGGGAGCAACATGATCTTCCACTGGGTCCCTATGCTAACATTTATTAAAAAATGTCAACATTTATTTAAAAAAATTATGTAACATTTATTAAAAAACTTCAATGATCAGACGTGTTGTATTCTTATCAGTTATGGCTCAACTGAATTTTCTACTTAAAATAGGGATTCAACCACCTTTTATTAATCCATTTTACTTTTCAGGGACTCCATTTCAGAGTTTGTTGCGGGGGAGAGGGGGCACCTTTAACTATGATTCCCCAGGGGCTACTTAGGCACTTGAAAATTCTAGTTATTTGCAGATAATTTAACAGTTAGCTGACAGAAGTGCTGAGTCTAATTCCTATATAAAAGAAATACAAATAAATATTAGAGCTAATAATAACAATTTCTGACATCTTGTGTCAACTCATATGAACATAAAAATGGCCAGGCTGGGTAGATCAAAATACTGAGTCAGGATTCTGACTTCTGTGACCACCAGGTGCCCCAGAGGAAATGAACAAAACAGGTGATCCATCATCCATTGCCTATCGCCCATTTCCAGCTTCTGATACACAGAGGCTAGGGATACCTGGCTAATAGCCATTGATGGACTTATCCTCAATGAATTTATCTAGTTCTTTTGTGTACCCTGTTATGGTATTGCTCTTTACAACATCCTCTGGCAAGAAGATAGATGATGTGTTGTGTGAAGAAATATTTCATTTTGTTTGTTTTAAACCTGCTACCTTTTAATTTCATTTGATGACCCTTAGTTCTCGGAGTAAATATCTTCACCTTATTCATTTTCTCCATCCCAGTTACGATACCCCACTAACATCATGTTCCCCTTTTGTATCTCTTTTTCATACTGAAAAGGCCCAGTCTTATTAATCTCTCTTCAGATGGCAGTTGTTCCATACCTCAAATAAGGCTGTGTCTATACTGGCACAATTTCGTGCAAAAGTGGCTGCTCTTGTGCAAAAACTTGCTGCCTGTCTACACTGGCCACGTGTTCTTGTGTAAGTAAACGGACGTTCTAATGTATCAAGTATCAGAGGGGTAGCCGTGTTAGTCTGATTCTGCAAAAGTGTCAAGGAGTCCTGTGGCACCTTATAGACTAACCGAAGTGTTGGAGCATAAGCTTTCGTGGGCAAAGACCCACTTCGTCAGATGCATGTAGTGGAAATTTCCAGAGGTAGGTATAAATATGCAGGCCAGAATCAGGCTAGAGATGACAAGGTGGATCCAATCAGGGATGATGAGGCCCACTTCTAGTAGCTGATCTGGAGGTGTGAATAGCAAGAGAGGAGAAGCTGCTTTTGTAGTTAGCTAGCCATTCACAGTCTTTGTTTAATCCTGAGTTGATTGTGTCAAACTTGAAGATGAACTGTAGCTCAGCAGTTTCTTTTTGAAGTCTGGTCTTGAGGTTTTTTGCTGCAGGATGGCTACCTTTAGATCTGCAATTGTGTGTCCAGGGAGATTGAAGTGTTCCCCTACAGGTTTTTGTATATCGTCATTCCTAATATCTGATTTGTGTCCATTTATTCTTTTACGTAGGGATGTAAAAGAGCTCTCTAATATGGAGTCTTTCAAAAAAACCAACCTTCCCCACAAATGGACTTTACTAAAATAAGACAGGAGATCTGTATTACACACTTCACTTCTCTACAGAGGAAAAAGGACTGTAAGCTGTCTAAAATCCTACCTACCACATGGGGTCACAACAGTGGTACCCCTTACTCACCCAGCAATATCGTCAATCTATCCAACTACACACTCAGCCCAGCAGAAGAGTCTGTTCAATCTCAGGGACTCTCGTTTTGCCCCACCACCCCCACTAACATGATACAGTTCTGTGGTGATCTGGAAGCCTACATTCGCCGTCTCCGTCCCAAGGAGACTTCCAACACAACACTGAACAGTGCACTGACACACAGATATCTTCCCACCAACAGCACAAGAAGAAGAACTGCACATGGACTCTTCCTGAGGGTCGAAATGACAGTCTGGACCTCTACATAGAATGCTTCTGCCGACGTGCACAGGCAGAAATTGTGGAAAAACAGCATCTATACTGGTGTGGATGCTCTTGCGCAAAAGCACATCTCTTGCGCAAAAGCACATGCCAGTGTAGACACTCTCTTCTGGAAGAGTTTTGCAGAAGAACTCTTCTTCAAAAGAGTTTTTGCGTGAGAATGTGCCAGCGTAGACGTTGTTTAAGAGTCTTTGGTGTGGGACCTTTGTCAAAGGCTCTCTCAAAATCTAAGTACACCATTTCCACTGGATCCCCTTGTCAACATGCTTGTTGACTCCCTCTCAAAGACTTCCTGTAGATTGGTGAGGCATGATTTCTCTTTACAAAAAACAAGTTGTCTGTTCCCCCAACAAATTATGTTCATATATGTGTCTGACAATTCTGTTCTTTACTAGAGTTCCAACCAGTTTGCCTGGTACTGAAGTTAGACTTACCGGTCTATAATTGCAAGGATCACCTATAGAGCCATTTTTTAAAATTGGCATCATGTGAGCTGTCCTCCAGTCCTGGATACAATCTACTGTTAATATTTTTGCAATTTCACATTTGAGTTCTTTCAGAACCCTTGGGTGAATGCCAATGGGTCCCAGTGACTTATTACTGTTTAGTTTATCAGTTTGTTCCAAAACCTTCTCTAATGACATCTAAATCTGGGACAGTTCCTCAGATTTGTCACCTAAAATGTCACTTAAGGGATGTTGTTAGGTTTTAATTTTTAATATATATTCTTACTTTGCAACTAATTCTGCACAGAGATAGCTAGCTAGACAGGGTATCTCTCTCTCTATCAGAAACTCTGAGGTTCTCTTTCAGCTCTGGGAGGGGAGTGGGATCTAGTGGGTTACAGCAGGGGCAGATACATCTCTGTAAGGATATGAGAATGGCCATATTGGGTCAGACCAAAAGTCTATCTAGCCCAGAATCCTGTCTTCTAACAGTAGCCAATGCCAGGTGCTTCAGGAAGAATGATCAATCAACACAATTAATCATTGAGTAAGTCATCCCATTATATATTCCCAACTTCTGGGAAATAGACGTGAGGGACATGCAGAACATGGGCTATGTCTAGACTACAAGCTTCTTTTGGAATAAGCTTTTCCAGAAGAGATCTTTTGGAAAAGATTATTTTGAAAGAGAGCGTCCACACAGGAAAAGCATTACAAATTGGTGATGTGCTATTTCGAAAGAGAGCGTCCACACTGATTAGGTGCTATCTTACATTTAAGGCCACCCAGAACAAGTTCAGGCAGGGCATTAGGTCAGCAGTTGTTTCTGGGTGCTGCTGCCTGAGGCGATCTGAGACACATACATAAAGGGACCCCCCTCGACAGCCCTTTCTCAGCCTCTGCTACTTGCTTGCCTACCTCCCCGAGGGACAGCAAAGCATTTGCAGTGCATGCTCTGGTTGCCCAGTTTTTGGACTTCACAGCACACTCCTTGACATGGAGCCGAAGCTGCCTCTGGGCATGCAGTGGCCCCACACTGACATGCTGCAGTGTCTGCAGCACTATGTGCAGGCTGCCTTCATGGTCCTGTAGGAGGTCAACACCGAGCTCATCACCGAGACCCTGTGCCTGGCTGCGGGAGCAAGGCCCTTGCAACCATATCCCACAGTGGAGGGATGCTTTTGAAGGCTGGACACCAGTTCCAACTGGTGGGACCAGCTGGTCATGGAGCAGTGGGATGACCAGCAGCGGCTCCAAAACTTCAGGATGAGGAAGGCCACCTTCATGGAGCTGTGTGCCTGTCCCTTTTACTCCATTGACAGGACATACATATGCGACCTGCCATCCCCCTGGAGAAGTGGGTCACCATCGCTGTCTGGATCTTGCCACCCCAGACTGCTACCTCTCCATGGGCAACCAGTTTGGTATGGGGAAGTCCACCATCGTGGCCCTGCTTGTGGAGGTAAGGCACTTTCAGGCTGCGGCCCCTGGAGGCTGGGGGAATACTGGAAAGATGGAACCCTAGGGGTGAGGGGTGTAGGGGGTGAGCTGGGGGACAAGCCCCATTCCCAGGGGCTTCTGTAGTCCTGCCCTCATACAGCCCTGCAGGGGAGTGGCCCCTGGGATGTTTGAGAGGGAGGGAGGAGACCTCCAAAGGGCTCAGGTCCCCTCCCTTTGATTCTCTGTTTTGTGTCTTTGTTTGTCTCCTTCTGCAGGTGGTGAGGGCCATTAACTCTGTTCTGTTGTGCAGGGTCATCTGGCTGGGAGACCTGGACCCCATCGTGGCCAGATTTGCTGCCCTGGACTTCTCCAACTGCAGGGTGGAGGGGAGGGGGCGCATAGATGAAACCCACATCCCCATCTGAACACCAGAACATTGAGCAGCCTAGTACATCAACCAAAAGGGCTATTTTTCCATGGTCCTGCAGGCCCTGGTCGACCACTGTGGACAGTTTACTGACATTTTTATCGGGTGGTTGGGGAAGGCGCACGAGGCCAGCGTATTTCGAAACTCCAGGATCTACCACAAGATGGATCCTGGCACGTTCTTCCCCCAGCATGACTTTCGGGTTGGGGACATGCAGCTGCCACTGTGCATCATGGGGGGTGCGGCCTACCCCCTCATGCCATAGCTCATGAAGGGCTACACCGACTACCTGGACTTCAGCAGGGACCAATTCAATGCCCACCTGGGCAGGGCCTGCATGCAGGTGGAATGCACCTTCAGGTGCTTGAAGGCGCAGTTCAGGTGCCTCTTGACCTACCTCAGTGTGGGGAAGCACAACATCCCCGAGGTGGTCTCTGCATGTTGTGTTCTCCACAGCATTGTGGAAAGGAAGGGGGAAGCCTTCCTAATAGGGTGGGGGGCAGAGGCTGGCCGGGAGGGAAGGACCTTTGAACAGCTGCGTACAGCTGCCATCCGGCAGACCCATCAAGTGGGGGTGCACATCTGGAGGCCCTGAGAGAGAGTTTCTCTGAAGGGCCACTGTAACTCTCCCCAGGGCCTCCCCACTAGGGGCCTGGGCCTTGCCCCTCTATGCCTTTCTCACAACAACCCCTCCCTTCCCCGTACCATCAATAAAAACAATGGTTTTGTTTTTAAAACATAACTTTGTATTTTGTTTTTTCAATAAAAGTAACTGGGGAGAAGGGAGGTTGAGAACCAAGGGGGGGGGGCCTCAGGGCTGGGAGTGGCACATGGTGTGTCTGGAAGTGCCGCCTCTGGTCCATGACCCTCAGTGACCTTGGGGGTGGGCGGGACCAGGGATAACAAGGGGATAGGCAGAAGGGAGGGGCTGGAGAGGGGTCAAGCATGGCATGGGGAGGGGCAGGAGGAGCAGGGGCAGGAGCAGGGACAGACATGGTGAGGGGGTAGGGACAGGAGCAGGGACAGGAGCTCGGCATGACATCATCTCCCATATCATGGCACACGTGTTGCAGCCCTGCTGTACCATCTTGGTCCACATTTGGCTCTGCCACTGGGCATCATCCTGGACCTTCTGGGCCAGCATTTGCTGCATGTCCCAGAGGACACCCATGTGCTCCCTCATGAGGTCCCTGTGGACCCTCCAGTACTTGTGGCTCCCCCAGGGTCCAGTGGCTGCCTCGGCTGGCGGTGATTGCCCCTCATTCACGGCTGGACCGGCTGTGGAGAATAAAGAGAAGTGGTCAGTAATCCCTGCAGACACTGTCCCTGAGCCCTTTCCCTCCTCTGAGCTGCAAGCTACAGTCCTCGGGCCAGAGGATGATGATATCCTGGGAACAAGGCCATGATCAGCAGGCCCTGCCTCACAGGGGCCCCAAGATGCCCAGGGGGCCATGCTTCCCACCCCCGCATCCCACAGACAAGCAAAAAAAGGAAATTTCCGGTCACACTGGGATCCCATGGGCAGGAGAGGGGCCTGGAGCAGCCTGGACTTCCATGAGGACTGCACACAAACCTATGCCTGGTAGCACTTTCTGCAGGAGCAGGTGGTGTCTCGAGCATGCAGGCATGCCTGTGTGCCATGTGCAGCACTCCTCAGTCTGTGTGGGGTTGTGCGTATGCCCTTGTCCCCAGCCTCCTTCCAGTGGTGGCTGGTGGTGGGAGGGCGTCCCCCCCCGGGGGTCAGACATGTGTGTGGCCTCCCCAGAGCCTGTGAGCAGGAGCCTGGGAGTGCTCCAGGGCTGCCTCCTAGGGCCACATGGCACAGACTGGCACTGCACGTGGTTCCACATGCACAGACTGCAGTGTGATGTCTAGGCTGAGAAGGCTGAGTGACAATCACACCCCATCCCCTCTGTGCTCAGCTCCCCCTGCCTTGTGCATGTGAAATACTAAGAGCACACACCTGAGGATCCCTCCCTGGCCTCGGAAGATGCCTGGGAAACATCCAGGCCCTGGAGTACTGGCTTCAGGGTGAGGGTGACGGTGCTGGCCGTCTCCTCCCCCTCCTCCAGTTCCTCGTTGTCCTACTCCTCCTGGCCTGGGAGCCCCAGGCAGGCAACGACAGACATCTACAGTCAATGACCCCGAGTCAATGACTAGGGGTGGGGAAGAGGCTACCCCACCCCCAAGATGTGGTGGAACTCTGTAATAGGGGAAGGAGTGGAGTCCTGCCCTCGAATGAGAACTGTGCTTCCTTGCCCTGGCATACCCCTGCTAGAGCTCTTTAACCTTGCTCCTGACCTGCTTACGGCTCCCGTGGTGTTGGCCCACCTTGGCCAGAGCCTCGGCCATCCAGCTGTGTACGTCTGCGTTGCCGAGTCTGGAGCGGAGATCCTGCAGGGTCTCCTCTTTGCCCCAGATGTCCAGGAAGGCCAGGATCTCCATCCCAGACCAGGACGGCACATGCCTTTTTGGGTATGTCTACACTACCACCCTAGTTCGAACTAGGGTGGTTAATGTAGGCAACCGAAGTTGCAAATGAAGCCCGGGATTTAAATATCCCGGGCTTCATTTGCATCTTACTGGGCGCCGCCATTTTTAAAGCCCCGGTAGTTCGGACTCCGTGCCTGTGGCTTCATGTGGCACGGAGTAGGTAGTTCGGATTAGGCTTTCTAATCCGAACTACCGTTACTCCTCGTGGAACTGTTACTCCTCTAATCCTTATTCCTTGAAAGTAGGAATAAGGGATCTTGCAGAAAAGGGTTTATTTTCCTCAAGATCCCATCTAGATTGGCCCTTTTCTCCGGCAAAACCCCGAGCCGGAAAAAAGTGGCAGCAAAGTTCATGCAAATGCCACGGGGGATATTTAAATCCCCCGCGGAATTTGCAATTCCGAAGTGTCTCATTAGCATCCCTTTTACGGAAAAGGGTGCCAGTGTAGACACAGCCATGGTGTTGGGTCTCTGCCCCCACTGGCTCATTAACTTATCTAGTTCTCTTTGAATCCTGTTATTGTCTTGGTCTTCACAACATCCTCTAGCAAACAATTCCATAGATTGACCATGAAGAAATGCTTACTTTTTTGTTTTAAATCTGCTGCCTATTAATTTCCTTGAGTCACTCCTAATTCTTATGTTATTTAATGGGGCAAATAATATGTTGTTATTCAATTTTTCTACATAATTATTATTTTATGGACCTTTATCATATCTCCCCCTTAATCATTCTTTTCTAGACTGAAAAATCCCTGTCTTTTTAACCTCTCCTTATATGGAGTATGTTGCGTACTTCTAATAATTTATGTTGCCTGTTTCTGAACCTTTTCCAAAACAAGTATATCTTTTTTGAAATGGAGTGATCAAATCTGCACACAGTATTCAATATATAGGTGTGCCATGGATCTTTACAGAGGCAATATGAAATTTTCTGTATTAATATCTTTCCCTTTCCTAATGAGTCTCTATAGCCTGTTAGTTTTTTTGTAGTCACTAGATATGGATCAGACATTTTCAGATCATTATCCCCAATGACTGCAAGATCTCTATTGATGGGGTCCGCTAATTTAGACCTCATCATTTTGTATGTATATTTGGGATTGTATTTTGCCATGTGCATTACTCTGCATTTATCAATATTGAAATTTATCTGACATTTTGTTGACCAGTCTCCTAAATTTTGTGAAATGTCTTTGTAATTCTTTGCAGTCTGCTTTAGATGTAACTCTCTCAGTTAAGGTTTGTATCATCTGCAAATTTTTCCAGCTCTCTGTTTATCCTTTTTTGTTTCCAGTTAATTTGTGAATATATACTGAACAACCGTGCTCCCAGTGCAGACCCCTGGGGAACACCTCTATTTACTTCTCTCCATTCTCATCATTTATTTCTACCCTTTATTTGTTATCTTTTGACTGGAATACCCAACAATGCTTTTGGGATCATCTACCAGTCCTTAGTTTTCAAGCCTTTTGTTATGTTAATCACCTTACCTCTGTTCATAAACAAACTTCCTGCTAAAATTGATATGTTTCTCCCAGCTTCAGAATTTATGACATATCATACTCAGTGCTGCGTCTAGATTGGCATGATTTTCCAGAAATGCTTTTAACGGAAAGATTTTCCGTTAAAAGCATTTTTGGAACAGAGCGTCTAGATTGGCACGGACGCTTTTCCGCAAAAGCACTTTTTGCGGAAAAGCGTCCGTGCCAATCTAGACGCGCTTTTCTGCAAAAAAGCCCTGAGTGCTATTTTCGCGATCAGGGCTTTTTTGCGAAAAACAAATCTGAGCTGTCTACACTGGCCCTTTTGCACAAAAGCTTTGTGCAAAAGGGACTTTTGCCTGAATGGGAGCAGAATAGTATTTCCACAAGAAGCACTGATTTCTTACAGTAGGAAGTCAGTGCTTTTGCGGAAATTCAAGCGGCCAGTGTAAACAGCTGGCAAATTTTTCCGGAAAAGCGGCTGATTTTCTGGAAAAACTGGCCAGTCTAGACACAGCTAGTCTGTGTTGCAATTAAGAGCTCTCTCTGGCATTAATGTTGGAAGATACCTGGTACAAAATTCAGGGAGGTGTTCGGCCTCCTCCAATCACCCAAATGACACCTCTGAATCTTTTCATCAAATCTTCCAGCACTGATTTAGAGTACAGACTGAACAGTTTGATAAAAAATAAACACGTGTAGCCTTAAAAATATTTTGAAGAAATTTACCTTGGAAAGTCCTGCACCATATTTTGGACAATTTTTTTTCTCCTGAAATATTTTATCATCACAATGCAGACTCGTAAAAACTTACCAAAGCTCCCTGAAAGATTGGCAACATTTAAAGAAGCATTTTTAAAAAATACTGGTAGTGTCAAAGGGTGGCACTCATCTCTTCCAACCACTCCCCTCTGGTCAGTTGAATGCTTGCACACTCTGGCTACGTCTAAACTGGCATGCTTTTCCAGAAATGCTTTTAATGGAAAAGTTTTCCGTTAAAAACATTTTCGGAAAAGCACGTCTAGATTGGCAGGACGCTTTTCTGGAAAAGCACTTCTCGCAGAAAAGCGTCCATGGTCAATCTAGACGCGCTTTTCTGCAAAAAAGCCCCGATCACCATTTTCGTGATCGGGGCTTTTTTGCGGAAAACAGTACTATGCTGTCTACACTGGTCTTTCGGAAAAAGACTTTTGCCCTAACGGGAGCAGCATAGTATTTCCAGAAAATCACTGACGATCTTACATGAGATCGTCAGTGCTTTTCCGGAAATTCAAGTGGCCAGTGTAGACAGCTGGCAAGTTTTTCCGGAAAAGTGCCTGCTTTTCTGGAAAAAGTGGCCAGTCTAGACAAAGCCTCTTTGTTTGCTTGAGGTCTCCAGAGGAACTGACTGACTCTGGTCCTGCAGCTTCTTTTATAAGGACTTCCAGGCCTCTGATTGGTTGCTTCCTTTATAGCCACTCTAGCCTTCTTGGAGCACCTATTAACTTTCTTGGGTGAGGTGTGGCATGACCACAGGGCCTGGTTCACCCCAACACAGGTAGACAGTTCCTCTTCCATTAAGAATCTGAAAATATTGACAGAATTCCAAACCAAACTGCCCTGCTTCAAAAAGGCTGCTCTTCTCCTAGACTGCCAATAGGAGTGAAACGATGTTGCCTTGAAAAATATGGTGTGTGGTAGTGAAGAACCACAGGTAGGGGCAGAAGGAGCTGCCTGGTAGCTTCACTTCTATTGGGTTTTATGGTCTATATCAGTAGTCCCCAATGCGGTGCCAGTGGGTGCCATGGCGCCCGCCGGGTCATTTCTGTGCGCCCGCCAAGTGATCGGGGCTGGCCCCGCCCCCAGGCGTGCGGCGCATGGGCGGAGCTAGCCCCATGGCACATTGGCGGCGCCGGCTCCGGGCACACAGCACATGGTCAGTGCCAGCCCCAGGCGTGTGGCCCCACCCTCAGGTGTGTGGCGCGAGGTATGTGCTGGCCCCGGGATTGCAGCGTATGAGAAGCGCCAACCCAGGCACGCGGCATAGGGGTGGCGCCAGCCCCAGGTGCGCAGCACATGGGCATCCCCACCACTGGTCATGCGGCGCATGGGCGCTGCCGGCTTCTGGGCGCATGGCACAGATGCCGGCTCCGGGCACGCAGCACATGGGCGGCGGGGGGGCACGCGGCCCCGGGCGTGCGGTGTATGGGCAGCCCCATCCCTGGGCGTGCAGCACAGTTGTGGCACCAGCCCTGGGAGTGTGGCGCATGGGTGGTGCCAGCTCCGGTAATGCAGCATATGGGTGGCCTCGCCTCCGGGTACCCGGCGTGTGAGCAGCCCCACCCCCAGGCACCCGGCAGCCCCAGAAGGTTGGGGACCACTGGTCTATAGGGTAATAACCTTCAATATCCTGGGCAAAATGTATGGAATTAAGACCTTTTGGAATTAAGTTGAATGCCTTTTGTGCCCGTTGCATTATAACTGTACTTGTTTGCGTTAAGGTGGGGTTTATATACCATTTTTGTGGGATACGTGACAAAAGTAAACCATAGGAAATGTTAGCCACTTCACAGGACTTTTTGAAACAATGTGAACCTGGAAAATTAAATGAGTTTCCCAGGACAGCTGTAAGAAGAGGTTGTATGGTAATATAATTCCTTTTATATCAAGCATTGGAATCCTTTGTCCTGAAGAGGGGACCCATGGTCTGGCTGATTACGTATTCATGGTCTCTTCAGAGAGCCAAACTGGATAAATAAGTGACTCACAGCACCATAAGGGGCTTGTTTTGAGCTGAAGCTGTGATCAATTGAGGCTACAAGAAAAACTCTTGTGTGGTTTTTGAAAGACTAATCACCAAGTAGAGCCCTTTTGGAGGAGGGCGTGATTTCTGGTAGACTTATTAGCATGCATGCATGAATGTGTGACTTTTAATATGTTTTCTTTGTATTGCTCTTAATTTAAGAATAAATAATGTTTGTTAAGAAACACACATAGTAATTTCTGCCTGGGGCAATTTCACTGGAGAGAAGGGAAGCAGGTTTCTTAGGAAGACAGTATTTTGTTGGGATTAACAGTAAAGGAGTTGCAGCCTGGAGATACGCCAGAACTGGAAAGAAAGAGATGTGGGCCTCAACCTAAGAGAGGCAAAATCTAGAAACCTGGAATGGGTGCTATTTCTGAGACATAGAAAAGAAATACAAGTGCTGTTGCCCCGAGATGTACAAAGAACAATACAAGATAGAAGACATATTGGAAGAGGGAAATTCTTTTGAGTTTTGGGTAGGAATTTGTTCTCAGATCCTATTGTAGGAGCAACTTGCAATTAGAAAGAAGACTCGTAAAACGACTACTCTGAACGTAGCCTACGTTACCGGTATGGGAGATGGCAGCAATGCGTGGTGATGTGATGCATAGAGGAATATTATGAGCTTTGTGTTGCTCCAGACATGGATTGCTAGAGAATTTAGTCCGAAAAATTGCAAATGAAAAGCCAGTGTGTGACAGGCTACTGAATAGTACAGTCATATCCTTGCCTGTAGCACACAATCTCTGCATAGAGAAGCCCTTGTTAACGGAACAGTTAAAATTAAGACTTAGTATAAAATTCAAGTTGAAGCAGGAATCCAAGCTGTGTGTGCCCAGAACACATTGAATATATATTGAGTGATATGTTGCCTTTTGCTTTCATTGACCAGAATGCAAGATTACCAAATTGTAGACATATGGCAGTTCAGAGATAATTGTATTGAGGGGGCCATATATAGTTACAACAGTTGTTTTTTGATGTACAGTATGTAGGACATAGACTTCAGCATTCAGTTTAGATTTCAGTAGTGGGGGATAACACGTTTGTGAAATGGAGAGTGATTTGCAGAGCAGCACTGAAGTGTTCATTAAGGCAATACTACTCAACCAGGAGCTGAGAGAAATTAATTTTATTTCTGGTTCTGCTACTGATGTAGTGCTTGGCCTTGGGCAAGTCATTCCACCTCTGCTGTTCTTCCCACTGTCTGATCTCTCTAGCTAGGCTGTAAGCTTTTTGAGCAGGAAATACCTCCACTATCATAATACAATCATTGTAATGGAAACGTAAAAATCTGAGTGTATATGGGTTAATGGACGGGAAGAGTTATGGCTGTTGTGCTACAAGGTGGTCAGCACTTCTGATGTGACATTAAGATAAAGTGCACATTTTCAGGACTATGTTAAATTTTAACTGGTCTGAATCAGAAGTTTTCAGGGCCTCCAAGATTGTTGATATGGTGTTAGTCATTGCTGTCAATTTCCCATACTGCTGACAAAGAGCTCACTTGGGCTATATCTACACAGCAACATTATGTTGGAATAACTGACCTTATTCCAAAATAAAAAGCATGTCTACACTGCAAGCCATTATTTCGAAATAACGGTGAGCTGGAGGAACTTTTACACCGATTCCTGGTGACCCTCATTTTATGAGGAGTAAGGGAAGTCGAAGGGAGAGTGTGTAGACAGCGTCAAAAGCCGAGTTAAGCTATTTCAACATAAGCTACACGATTGATGTAGCTCAAGTCAGGTAGCTTAATTCAACTTTAGCCTTGCTGTGTAGATGTACCTTTAGTTTTTCTTCAAGAAATAGAGCAAGGTTCAGCAGCATGTAAAGGCAAAAGGACCACTAAATTATTTACAGGCATAGTGAAGTTTCTGCTTTTGAATTAGCAGAATTCTGGTTTAACTTACAATGCTAAATGGAAATGGAAATGGTTAAGTTTTCCATCACAGAAACATTGGGGTATCATTATGGGCACCTTGAAGCACAGGCATTTTTTCAATAAGCAAAAGCAAGAAGTCCCCTTCCTCTCCTTGCTATTAGTAATACTCATCTATGACAAGTAGGGGAGCTGACAGCCACATCGGGCAGCTGGGAAATGTGGGGGCCCCCCAGTTCCATGATTACAGAAGGAGTGGGACCTTGAGCAGAAGGGCGGGGCTAGAGGCAGCCAGCCCTTAGAGCCATCTGGAGCATGCCATGCCGCCCCCGCCAGTCCTCAGTGCTGCCCAGAGCATGCTGTGCAATGCACCGGTGGGTCGCAGTAGTGCCAGAAGTGGCCAGGAGCCTGGGGCTCCAGGGCAGTTGGCCCCTGTGTTCCTATCCATTGGCAGGCCTGATGACAAGTCTAGTTTGGGTGGCTTGCTTCTGGGAACAGGCTGCACAAGCTATTCCACCACTCAGTCCTTGGAAGGCTGCTGGAAAAGATGAATCCTGTAGTGCGACATGGAGGCAGTAAAACTCCAGCTCTACCTACTCTGCAGTGGAAGTGATAGTCCCACCTTTTCTCTTCCTCTTCCCCCTCTCCCCCACACCTTGAAGAGATTGAAATATATGTTCCAGGCCATACACTGAAAAATACTTATGAGAGAACTTGCTTGATGGCAGATAAAGCTGTGAAACTTTTGGAGGAATGCATAGCAGCAGCTTAAAGAAAAGCAAACAATCAGTCTTTAGATGTATGAATAGAGTATTGAATATCAGTCAAAGGGAATTATTCTAGCCCTGTATAAGGGAATAGTGAGGCCATGTTCTGAATAATGTACTTGGTTTAGGTCAACTTGTTATTAAAGGATATTACAGAAATGGGGAAGGTAAAGCAAAGGGCAGCTAGAATGATACATGGACTAAAGGATTTTAGTTATTCGAAAAGATAAGAGACACTATGACTGTGTTCTTCAGAAAAGAAGATTATTAGAGAACTTTATTTGAAGTACTCTAAACTCTTAAGGGAACAGAGGACAGAGGCTGCAAGCCTATGAGCCTGTGTCAAATACAAGAATTAAGGGCACCAGGTGAAAGTATGAAAAGGACCAGGTGACAAGGGAATGAAAATGAATTTCTTCACACACATACGGCTAATACAACGCTGTATAAATGATCAAACACAAAGCAACAAGTAAGTAGGATAAATTGTCTTTATAAAACATACAAAGTTTAGAGAAATATACATTGTACAAGTGCTTGTTCAAAGTTGGAGATTGAACATTTTCTGGCTCCCATTCATTCTGAAATTTTCTGTCTTGATATAGAGAAACCAGCACAATAATAGGATAAACATGAGTACTATTTGTGACAGGGGGCCTCCTGGAGTGCTGACATGGCCACTGCCACTCGCCTACCCGCTCTCTGGAGCTCCTCAGCACATGGTCCTGCTGGGTCAGCTCCGCTGGTCTCCCCCAGCCAAGGTCCTCAGCTGAGGTCCCTGCCCCCACCGAGAAGCAGTGCAGACACTGAACCACTTCAGGTCCAAGGAGAGTGCAGTTTAGGGCCCAGCCTCCTGAGAGAGCACCCCCCAGATGGGATCAAACCCCAAAGAATTAGGTACACCCCCTTTAGCAATGAAAGGGGGAAGGTGCACACTGGTTGCCCTCCCCAGGTAACAATTGCTTACACTGGGTTTGATAGAAAATAAAAATGGTTTTATTAAGTGGAAGCAGTAGGCAGAGCAAAGTAGGTTACAAATCAGAAGAAACAAAACCGCTTAACTATTTCTACATTGAAACCTCAGTACAAACTTAATCAAACTCACCCTAAAACCTCTTTTCCAGCTGCCACTCTAAACCAGGGCTGTCTTCCACACCCTGGGGTCCCTGGCCCCTTCCTTCAGGTGCAGCCCAGCCAAAAGACCCAGGCCTCTCCTCTCCTATTCTTTTTGTTAAAGAATTGAGGCCCTTCCCTACCAACCACTGCTCAGACTGAAGGACAAAAGGGATAGTTTAACAGTCGAGGGTAACACCCTCCATGTCTCTCATTCACATGTTTGAAACCCACAAAGTATTCCCCACTCCATGTGTCTAATTTTCCACACATACATGCTACATACAACAAAGTAAGATAAACAGAACCAACAGATCATGCCATGAAGACTGATGGGTTACATGAAATAATTCGCTCAAACCACCTTTGAGTTACGTATATTCATGTCCATGAGTCCATTTCATAAAGCATGGGGGGGAGGGAGTGTCTGTCATACTATTACAATGGAAAGGAGAAAGACAGCTAAGAGAGTTCATTTTGTAACCAGACTGATGTAAAACTACAAAGAGTAGAAAAAAATGGAAAACTTCCCCCAGAATAAGAGTGAGTGGAAAGGAAAAGCTATATAAAAACAAAAGAGAAGAGGAGGAAGAAATTGGAAGAATAGCAGTGAGAATTAAGGTGATAAAAAGAAAGGAGAACTGACTTTGGAATAAGACTTGCTAAGAAAAACGATAATCCAAATGAACAATTAGGTATTATTGAAGCATGTGCCTGCCAATGTAATTCCAGGGATGTCTCATTTCCGCTTTAGGGCCCTTGTGTTATGGAGTTTAAAACTTGACTCTTTCTCGAGCCTTAACAGACACTAATCCTTGCTTCTAGGCAAGTTGATTTTAAAATAGTATTTAAGTAGAAATGTATTGTTGCCTTAGTGATTGATTGATTGATTGATTTTCATATTTTTTGCTTCCAATAAATATTATTTAGAAATTAAAACTGCAAGTACTAGTATAAAATGTAAGTATGTTGAGTATAGAGACTCACAATATTTAAAGGCGGATAGAAAGCTGGCTAGATTGTTGGGTTCAATGTGTAGTCATCAATGACTCAATATCTGGTTGGCAATTGGTATCAAACACATTGCCTCACAGGTTGTTTCCAGGGCTGGTTTTGTTCCACATCTCAATTAAAAACCTGGATAAGGGGATGGATTGCACCCTCAGCAAATTCACAGATGACATTAATGTAGGGGAGAGGTAGATACAGTGGAGGGTAGAGATAGGGTTTAGAGTGACCTAGACAAATTGGAGGATTGGACCAAAAGAAATCTGATGAGGTTCAACAAAGACAAGTGCAGAATCCTGATTTGGGATAGAAGAATCCCAAGCATTTTTATAGGCTGGGGACCGACTGGCTAAGCAGCAAGTTCTGCAGGAAAGGACCTGGGAATGACAGGGGTGAGAAGCTGTATATGGGTCAACAGAGTGCCCTTGTAGCCAAGAAGACTAATGGCATATTGGGGTGCATTAGTAGGAACATTGATAGCAGTTTGAGGAAAGTGATAATTCCTCTTTATTTGGCACCAGTGAGGCCGCATCTGGAGTATCCCGTCCAATTCTGGGCCCCACATTGTGGAAAGGATGTGGACGCATTGGAAAGAATTCAGCAGACGGCAACAATGAGCACATGACCTACAAAGAGAGGCATTTGGGCTTATTTAGTCTACAGAAGAGAAAAGTGAGGGGGGATTTGATAGCAGCCTTCAAGGGGGATCCAAAGAGGGTGGAGAGGGGGATCCAAAGAGGATGGAGAGAGGCTGTTCTCAGTAGTGATGGATGGCAGAATGAGGAGCAATGGTCTTAAGTTTCAGTGTGGGAGGTCTAGGTTGGCTATTAGGAAAAAACAGTGGCTTTTTTGTGATGGTACGCACCAGTACCTTTTTTCGGGAGCACTCACCACATTTCTCCATCACAGCCCCCAGCTGGTCTTGGGAACACTCATGCCACAACGGACAGAATTAAGGGAGCTGTAACCAGATTTTGGCCCAGGGTGGGTGAGGGGTTTTTTTTTTTTGGCTTGACAAATTTTTCCCTGGCATTGTTTTGCTCCACAAAACTATAGTACTGGCACTTTTTTTTTTTAAAGAAAAAAAGCACTGGGAAAAACTATTTCACCAGGAGGGTGGTGAAGCACTGAAACGGGTTACTTAGGATGCTGGTGGAATCTCCATCCCCAGAGATTTTTATGTCCCTGTTTGGCAAAGCTGGGATGATTTAGTTGGGATTGGTCCTGCTTTTAGTAGGTGGTCGAGGTCCCTTTCAAAACTATGATTCTAGGATTCTAAATCAGTTACAAGCAAGAGGACTAGGATCCATTGTGGTCACTGTACTTGTGGGCACCCAAGTTGGTATAAAATGACCATTCCAGATTATATAGAAAACTTGAGTGCTTTAATGTCTTCATTTAGTGTTACATTTTGTTTTTCTCTGTTCCAAGAGGTGAGCTACATAGAACAGTTTCCAACAACCCAATTGGAAAAAAAAATCAGAACTGAATCTCTGATACATCTTCTGCATATTCCTTTGCCTATTCCTTATATTGAATACTGCAATCTTCCTTTGAAGTTAAATTGACATACGATTAGAAAAAGACTGATTACTGATTGATAAAGAAGGATATCAGTGAAGCTGTTCAATTTTATCTTAGACCTGAAACTGCTTTGCTTGCAATTTTCCATTTTTGCGACTATCTTCACACAGCCTTTTTTTTTTTTTTTTTTTGCAAGTGTCTTTTACAATTTAGATAAGGAAACGAAACAAAGCCTTGTGGAACAGTCAAAAGTTTCTCTTGAATGGTAAGTTCATGGTTTTATTTATTTATTTTGTATTTATTTATATTCTGAAGCAACAGAGTGCAATAAGCAAACTGGACATCAGTTACATTTTCCACAAGTAAAATACATTCTGAGTATACAGCCAGAATGGGTATTGTCGAAGCAAACGCCTCACTCAGTTTACGCGGCTAAACAGACAGTTTTATTGGCCAATAAAAGCAAAGTGAGCTAAACGTGGTCTCAGCAAAGCCGGGTCCAGTAAGGCTGGCTAATACAATCAATCCTAGTATTTTATACCCTTAACTAAACAAGTTTGACGTCAGGGTAAGAAACCAAAGCGAACTTCAAAGAGAAATTATTATCAGTAAAGAAAGAAACAGGTTAAAAGGGAGTTCGAGCTTCAGCTCAAAATAGTTCATTAACACATTCCAACAGCGTATCCCTCTGGTCTCTCCCCACCTCGGTGAAGGCTAGTTTACTCCTTTGTGCAGACACAAGAAACTGAAATGGCTTTTGTTATACAGAATGGCTTCTAGCTAAATATGAAATAGCTTCTACAGTATGCTGTTCCTGCAGGATGAGTTACACATGAATCTCTCTTTTAAAGCAATAAAATGAGCTGGTTAGAGCAGTGGACTAGGAGTCGTAATACTTGCATTCTATTCTCTTTGATTAGGACCTGTGTATTTTTGCCCCGGCCCACCTGAATAATTGGTATGTCTGCCTTAATGGGGAGATCAGTTAATTACTGCTAGCAAAGAATTTTGAGATAGTTGGCTGTAAAGCACTACATAAGAGAAAATCTATCAAACAATGCATACATAAAGTAATTGTTTTAATAATTACACTGCTCGTTAGAAAACCAAAGGAGAAAATGGTAATTCCTGAAACCACACAGAAAAATGGTCAATATAAAAAAGCCTATATTGCTAAACAAAATGCATTTCATCTTCCTTGGTACCCAGATTATACCACATCTGCTAAAGTTTATTGTTGCCCTATGCTCTAAGTAGTGCTATAGAAATAATCTATATATTTTAGAGAATGTGTGTGTCTAGCTGTGAATCCAGTTGTTCAAGAACTCCTCCTAAATGGTAAGAGTTAGGACCACCAAATTTGGTATGCAGCTTCCTCTTACCCTAACTTAAAGCAAGGTCAGGGTTTGGTTGTGCCAGGAAAATGGGAAGTGCCTGGAATGGGAATGTTTTCCAGAACATGGAAAGGAAAGGGGCAGAGAGGAGAGATGCGATATGCAGAATGCCACTGGGTAAGTTATACTGCAGAGTGACCACTAGGGACAGCCATACCAGTAGGAGACTGGCAAGCTGATGACAGGGCTCCACATGGCTGTCCACTGGACAAACAATGCCGAATGGGGGGAGTGGAGAGGAGCCCTTCTACACCCGGCCACCCTGCCTCCACCAGCCCTGCCACCCTGACTAACTGCAAGTTGGGGCGGGTGCCACTGGAGACCTCACTCCCATGGACCAGCTGCAGACTGGGGGGAGGCCCCCATGGACCAGATGCAGAGTGTGTGGGACTGCTGGAAGCTGGGGTCAGCCCATGTAGCCCCCCCAGACAAGCTGGAGGTTGGGTTGGTCCCTCAGCCCCATCCCCCGGAAGGTGTTGTCAGCCAGGGAGTGACCTGCCATTGGAACAGCACCACCCACGTTACCATAGTGGCCGTAGTAAGTGTCCCTCACCACAGCTCCCTGCCCTCAGATCTGAAACTCCCACCCTCTACCCTGACTCCTGCACCTTCACTGGCTGCCCTGAGCCCCCTCCTCTTGAACCTTGTGCTCTCATCTTCCACCCTCCGCTGTTACTCCACTACCCTCCACTCCTTGCCCTGAGACCTCCAACCCTCCTAGTTCCCTGCCCTCACTCCTGAACCTGCCACCTCCTGTCCTGGGCCTCCCCAACTTCCTGCCCAGCCCAATAATTTAAATAAAACATGTGCATTTTCCTTTTTATTTAAAAAAACCCACCCCAAACATTACTATAGGCCCTGAGCAACGCTGGGTACATCTACTAGTATATAAATCTTTGTACGTACCTATTTCATTATAAATGAAAATCTCAAAGCATTTCATGTACTTTGTTAATTAATGAAGCTATGAAAACATGGGTGTATTCACATTGCACAGGTGGTAAATAAAGTTGCTTTAATTGACTACGGCCAAACAGTACATTAATGGCAGAATTGAGAATATAAAAACTGAGGTATTCCTTAACCTGAATAAGGGTGGTAAAACATGACTCCGGACAAAGTAAAGTAAAAGCTCATTGCCTTTAACCTTCTTGCAATCAAGACAACAACTGCTTTGAATTTCCTCTCCTCTTTTTGGCAATACAATCAAAGAACAGAACATTCTTACTTGGTTTCTTTGCAATACTAACTGCTTTTTCCTTGTCCTTGTGATTTTTCTCAGTTTTACAGAGGAAGGAAGGCAAGATAGTGATAACCCATTGGTGTTTTTCGGTGAGCTTGGTCCTCTGATTTCGGTTGTTGCCCCAGATAAATGTCAAATAAACTCACGTAGAAAAAAGTTATTAAGCATTTACGTGTCATCAGCTCTAGGTTTCACAGATTTTTTCTAAATTTAAAGCTTGTAGAAGTTCTCAGATTGTTGGCCCTCAAGACTTAAATTATCTACCTACAAAGTAAGTGGACTTTCGTTCATTCTCCATCCTTATTTAATCCTTGATCTATTTGAATCTGCCAAGAAGGATGCCAATTAGTGTAATTTGTGACATTAGATGCTATGCTAAGACCACCATTGTGTTTCACATAGGTCAGTGGAATGTCCTTGCTTGGTAATGACTTTCTGTCACTGTCAGCCAGAGTGTGATTTTTTTTTTAAATTACTAGTCTATAAATGAAAGGTCTGTGTTGTATTATCAATCATCGGAACCATCTAGCTTGCAGGATCCTTAAGGTTAATGGACCCAGTACACATTTTGAAGAAAAGCAAAGTTTCAAAAAGTTTGCAAGTCACTACTTTAGGCTACCTTTCTATATCATTATAACTATAAGCCATGACAGTATATGAATAAGTAAGTTGTTTGATGTACATTTTAGATGCATTCTGATTGCTGAAAATGACCAATAGACAACTAATAACACTCTGTGATGTTCTACTGTAAAGCAAATATGACTCATTAATTTTTCATTTAATTTTCAAAATAGTTTTTTTTTTAAAAAGCTGTGTTGTAGGAATTCATATAAAGCATTCTTTTTGCTGAAAAGTAGTTCCTGGCACAAAGATGAGCAAAACAACAGAAGGTATTATACTTATTTCTATCTGTATTCAATACCTTTATTATTAAATATTTTTCTCAACTCTCATCCAAATGAGATTCCTTGAACTACTTTGGTGCCTTTTTTCTCATTATAATCTCCACAAACAAAGCAATAGTATAATCCATCTGTCAGCTTCTCACTTTTTCTTAAGATATATGTGGAATATTCAGCTAGTCTGTTAGTTCTCTGGCATTTGTGTGTTTTAAAATGTAGTGGTTGTGATGAGACAAATTTAAGTCTTGAGTTGAACTGGTTTGCTGCCTGTGCTGGCTTTGCAGTCTGAAAGGGAATGCACAACTAAGGTTTCTCTAGGATTTTCAAAAGCTTAAACTCGGAGAATTTGGACTGTTTGCTTTTTGAGATATAGATTAGGGCTGCAGTTCCTGTTTTCCCAAGACCGAACCATGCTGGTCTGGATGGAAGAGAAACACGTTTCCTCTGCATTGCCACATTTTAATTGTGTGGTGTTGCAGGCATTCTTCAGACTCTATAGTCATCCCTTTGGAGTGGTAAGAGTTTTGAGCTTTTCTGGGAGGGTTCTCAATAGGTAGACCAAATGCCTCCTGCCCTTTCCAGCCATCAACCTCAAGTGTCTAGTGCCACACAAAACAGGTCTACAATGCTCTATATTTAGGAAAGACATGGCGTATTTAGGAAAGACATATACTGTCAAACGGTAAGATTCCAGTAAGAAAATACTAGACATTTCTCTCTCATTCATTCATATTATGTAAAGTAGTTTATATTCTGTTGAGTCTTTGATAACAAGAAACAACCAAGTTGTCTGAACTACAAAAGCATATAATCTGCCACACCCTCCCCAAACCGTGGTTGGAGAGCTCAAAGGCAACTACATATCTGCCAGATTATACCATTTTATTTCAATGTTATTTTGATGAGTCTATTGGCACGTTGTAAAAAGCCTACAATGCCTTCCAGGACATCTGGGTTTAGGAGTGATTTTGGTGTTCCTGAAACTCCTACAACGGCACATTACAACAGAGGACATTGGTTTTTGGGTGGAGTGAATTTTTCCTGTTCTTTGTTGGCTAATTCATTAAATATCACTGATTGTGTACTAAGAAGATGACACTGCCAGATACATTATCATTTAATTAGATTTGTGACTTAATGACGGCATTGAGGCTGGCAGAAAAAAACTCAGCAAGCTCATATTTCTCTAGGTAAGCACACAGCTTTATCCCTTTTAGTATTTCTGCTTTTTTCCTGGAAGTTGCAGTCACTTGAAGCATCATGTTAGCCATAAAAATATCTCTGTTAAAATATATGGGAATCTTCACATCCACCTTTTTATCATACAGGAAACTTAACAGCACCCTTTACTTTGAAAGCATTACAAGAGAAAGCTTCTCATTCCTGGCAAAATGCAAAATCTGTGCACAAGCCAAATACTATATGCCAAATCCTTACTCCCATGTAGTGTTTGATTAATCGTTTCCATGATATTCTACGTTTTCTGTAATGTTTGTCCAGTGAAACTGAATGAACCGATGTACATAGCTAAAGAATTGCCCAGTGCAGTAAAATAAGTAAGTAAGTAAGTAAGTAAGTAAATAAATAATAATAAAAAATAGATACATTGAGCCTATATATGGGCTATGAGAACTATATCAAGCTTTTCATTAAAGAAATAGCGAAATGAATGCACTCTTGCAAAATAATCCAAGAATAGAAAAATACTTTTGACTTATGCCTAGTACCTGTTGCCATGGCTTTTAATGACAGTTTCAGTAAGCTTGAGTAAACAATACACCAGCTCTAGTACTCTATTTGTACAGAACATTCATATAGATATTCTGGACTTGTATGAATAGTCAGTCAGTAGTGTAACGTTCAGATAAAATAATGGTTCAAACAAAAGGCTGCAAACAAGTTTTGAATTGACTAAAAAGGAGCCAGTATGAGGTCTGTCCCAGAGGCCTAACTGAACAAAGGACAGAGTTGAAAATGTTTTTGTAAATGGAGATTAAAGTAAGGGAAGTGCTTGGTCAGGGTGAATTGTCCTTCGAGCCTTAACTTCATCATTGTTTGTTTCATTGTTTAATTAACAATGCATCTGATTGAGGTCGAAAGGTTCATCCATGTGCTTGTATCACTGTTGTATTGCTCATTGAAGAATTTGCCTCTCTGTCCCTGAATAAGACAGTTCAGTTTTTCAGGAAGCATGTTCAGGGTCAGTCAGGCTGCACTTGGAGAGGAGAAATCAGAAGTAATACCAGTGTGCTTGCTCTTCACCTCTGTCCTCCAGGTTGATAACATTCTTCCGAAATCTGAGATGCTGGTATTTGAAGCAATCACTTGGGCAATCTTGGAACATGAATCATATATGGGTAGTAGGATTCAGGTTCATGAGGCTGTTTCAGTGAATTTCAGTGATGTATCTCTTCAGTGTTTAATGACTACCTTACTGTTAGCTTGTTTTTAGCTCTTTTGTGCTTGGACAAATTTTGCAGGCACAATTATCGTTCATTGTTTGGGCTTTGCACTCTTATGAATATGTAAATATAAGCGACAGTTACTTCCAATGGCAAATAAAAACCTTAGTTTCTTTTCTGATAATAGAAATAATTCACTATGTAATATAGAGATGGAACTATGGGTACATATACATAGTAACATTATTTTGAAATAACTAACATTATTTTGAAAGAACTTAGTCTGTGTCTACATAGCAGGAGCAGTTATTTTAAATAATGTCGAAATACTGTCAAGCTGGAACTCTTCTTACTCCAACTCCTGTAACCCTCTTTGTAGGAGGAGTAAGGGAAGTTGGAGGAAGAGTGCTCTATTTTGAAATAAGTCCTGTGTAGATGCTCCCAGGTTCTAAATATGCTATTTTGAAATAAGCTATGCACTTGACGTAGCTCAATTTGCATAGCTTATTTCGAGTTAAGCCCTGCTGTGTAGACACACCCTAAGATGCATAAATGTTGAAGTTGCATGCCAGTAACCTTTTACTAGAAAAAGCTAAAGCTACTTGAAGATAAATTAATTCTGTGCTTAAAGAGAGAAATTAATGCCGTTAAAAGAGTGGATTACAATATCATTGACAGTCTTTTATGTGGATAAATGTGACAGTTTCTCCCCTGCCAATACACAATCTTGAACTTCAGGGTCTTAAGCTATATCAGTTTTATATATCTTCTGAGCAGGGATTGCTGCCTCCAACAAACTATAAAGTGGTTTGTAGCTGTGGTAAGAATGCATAAACTAGAACCCAGGTCTGTGGAATAGCAAATGTTCCCATCAGTATCACAAGGAGGCCATGCAGCATTGCAATCACAGAGCATTGTGCAGAGCAGGTGTAACCCACACACTTACTGGTTATCGTTCACTGTCTCTTGTAGTGGCACTTACAGAGAGAAAGAATGAATTTGTTCTACAGCAGTAGTTCCCAAACTTTTCGGCATCATGCCCCCCCCTTTTGATTTTTGAGAAACCCTCAGACCCCCCACCTCTTCTTGACCATCATCCAACCTCCCTTTTAACAAGAAATTCAATTTGTAATTTAAAATTAAAAATAAACTCAAAAACTTGGTATAAAAATTATTTAAAATTAAAAATATGCGCAAATATTTTTTTTGGCACAAAAAATAATAAAAATGTAATTTAACATAAGAAATAGCAGAAACAAATTGAATTTAATGTGAAGGATGCTGCTGCATTTTTTTCACGATTTGGGAAATCCTAGGTTTGAAAGATGAAAGTGGGCAACGCAAATAATTTTCGACATCCAGTCAATTGTTTTGGTTTTAATGTGACTAAACTTGAAAAGCATTTTCACAGAGGTACTTTGATGAAAAGGGAATAATGAGTTGTGCTTCTTCTCCAACTTCTGAGTTCATTGGGAAATATTTTATCCAAAATTCCTCCAAGCTTGTGTTTTCGAAATTATCTTTCTCACTTGAATCATATTTTACTTTGAGTGCTTGTTCTTGCAATACTTCTGGCAATGAATTAACATCAACGTTGAATGGATTGCGTACTAATTTATGAATGGGGTTGCCAGAAAAGTTGTCTGTAAAATAGCGGATGAATTAATCAGTAAGGCAGTCCAGATAAAACACAATTTTGTTCTTCACATCTTCTTTACAAACTTCTTAGAAAACTTCATTTTCAGCGACTGATGAAAATGTCGGAAAAGACAAAAAGTTAGGCATCTGAGCTTGTGTTTGATGTTTCCAAAGCTGGATTTTTTTTGTAAATGCTTTGATGGCATCCTAGTGCACTATAATGTTTGCAGGGTTGTTTCCTTGCAGCTTCAAATTGAGGTTGTTCAAAGATTCAAAAATGTCCACTAGGTATGCCAGTGAAAGTTGAAGCATTTGGTCTGTAAATGCATGATATAACTCTTCTTTCTTCTGTTGCTTGAGGAAAATTGCCACTTCATCTTTTAGTTCAAATAATCTCGAAAGCATGTTACCTTTGGAAAGCCATCGTACCTCCATGTGAAACAAAAGAGTTTTATGATCCGCTCCCAAATCCATGCAAAGAGCATCAAAAAGTCTCATATTTAAAGAACTGTTCTTCACAAAATTGACAACTTTGATGGCCAAATTCAATGAGTCACATGGGGTTTTAGCGGCCTATGCTTGTCTGTGTATGACAAAGTGAGTTGTGGTTATGGCTGGATTTTTTTCTTTCACCAACGTCACAAATCCAGAGTGAGAGCCAAGCATTGCTGGAGCACCATCTATGCATACCCCAACCAATTTTCCCCATGAAAGTCTATTTTCTTCAAAAAAGTCAGAAATCATTTTCATAATATCAAAAGCCTTTGATGTGGTCATCAATTTCTTCGAAAAAAGCAGTTCTTCTTTCACAGTTCCATTGTTAATGAATTGAACGTAGACAAGCAACTGACAGTATTGTGCTACATCAGTGATATCACCACACTGAATTGCAAAAAAAGGAGAAGCCAGCACTGCCTCCACAACTTGAAGCTTAAGATCTTTCACCAATTCATCGATGCGACGTTTCATGAATTGTCAGAAAGCAAAATTTCCAATAGTTTGTTCTTGCTTTCAACACGATATCAGCTGCCTTCGACAAGCGAGGCTTCATAAGAGTTTCTCTGATTATGTGCGCTTTCTTGGCTTTAGCGATGAGCAATGACAGTTCATAAGATGCTTCTACCACTTTGGCCGAAGCTTGATGAAAAGCTCCAGAAGTGTCCAGCTTCATGCATTTCAAATTTTGAAGTTTAGCAGCAAAAAACTCTTTTGGTTTCTCTGTCAAAGCTCAGTGGTTCTTCAGGTGTTGCTCAAGACAAGTAGGTCTCAAGGTGTCATTGCTAAAAACGGTGTGGCATACTACACATTGAGGATGATCAATCCCATTTTTTTTCATAATGGTGAAGCCATACTTAATGTAGTCTTAATTGTACAGTAAAACTCCATTAGTTCGGCATCCAGTTGTCTGGGCACTCCTGATAGTCTGGCATCAACTGGAACCTGGAACTGCTCAGGTCAGCTGCTCTCACAGCTGGGCCACTGTGACCCGCACCGTTCCGCTCATGGTACCCAGTGCACACAGCATCCAGATTGCACATGCTGGCAACCAGCCGCTGAGCACAGGGAGCTGCTTCGGGATCTGGACATAAGGTTGGGGGAGAAGGGGAATTGGGTGACAGCAGGGAGAGGAGGTGTTTGGCTCTGGGGAAGGGAAGGAGAGGGGAGGGGGATTGGGTTGCACACGGCATCCCGGCCAGTTCATTGAGAAGCCGGCTGCTCAGTGCACATGCCCCAGTGCCAGGAGGGAGACATGTGGCTGTACCGGCAGCTCCGGGACCCGAACATAAGGTGGAGGGGATTGGGTTGGGAGTATTCTCCCTCATAGTACCTCCTGGTACTCTGGCATATCCAATAATCTGGCACCACCTAGATCCCAAAGGTGCCGGATTATCAGAATTGTACTGTACTTCATTTTCTTAATCGCAGCCATAATAATATTAATTTAAAAAAATCTATAAAAATATTTTTCCTCATTAGAATAAATGTAATGGATGCAAGTTACTTTGATAAGTTATTGCAAATGTTTATTTACTATTACTATTACAAATGGACGCGTGCTGCCTTATATATAACCCACCACCAGTAACTGCGCAAGACTGCCTATCTACTCCCATGATAGAACAGTCTCAAACACTCCTGCAAGTGTGCTAGAAAGTTTGAAAAAGTTCCGTTGCCTCCTACATCGTTCTTTGGCCTCCACACCAACCGAACCAGTACCCCTACACGTTGGCATGGTATGAATTTTGAAAATCACTTTTTAAATGTCAGGGCAAGCACCAACATCCCACCCACTTCTAGAGGCCCCACCCTCTCTGTTTCCTTCCTCTCCATCATTTGCTGTCCTCAGCCCTTACTCTCTCTCACTGCATTGAGACAGGATGTGTGGGCTCTGGGGGCGAATGAGGGATTTGGGTGTGGGAAGGGGTGAAAGGTGCAAGCTCTGGGAGGGAATTTGGATGAAGGAAGCGGTGGAGAAGAAGCTTCTGGCTCAGGGAGGGGGCTACAGACTGGAGAGTGTTGGGGTCAGGTGGAGTGTTGGGGTGCTGAGCAAACCACAGGCTTGTGGATGTGAGGGTGCAAGAGTTCAGGTTGGGGGGAATGAGGAGCTCAGGGCAGAGGGGTAGGGAGTATGATGGGTTCAGGACACAGATTTGCAGTGTGTGAATTGTGCTGTAATGTTGTGGCAGAAGACTGGAGATGTGAGAGGCACAGGACAGAGGGTTCCAGTGTATAGACTCAGGATTGAGGTGTGCGTGGGATGCAGGGGTGTTATGATGCTGTGGCCAGGTGGGGGCTTGACCCCAATTGGGGCCTTGTGAGCTAGGTTTCATTTTTAAATAAAATATGTCCAGCACAAATGTTTCAGCATTGTCTTTATTTATGGGAAGAGCAGGGAACCTGTTTTGGGTCAGGGATCACTGACCCACACAAAAATTAGTCAGGGAACACACAAGTGAGATGCAAAAAACCCCCAAAACCCTCCTAGCCCCCCCCCCCACCCAACTGATGTGGCCCCAACTGAGACACCTCCCTCCTCTGGCACCCCAGCCCCATGGGGGGAGGTTAGATAGGACTGAGGGTCAAGGCTTTAGGCCAGATTAATTCTTCTGGGCTGTGTCTAGACTGCATCCTTCTTTCGTAAAGGGATGCAAATTAGACACATCACAATTGCAAACGAAGCAGGGATTTAAATCCCCCCCGCTTCATTTGCATAAAAATGGCGTCCGCTTTTTTCCGGCTCGGAGCTTTGCCGGAAAAAAGCACCAGTCTAGACGCGGATCTTTTGGAAAATAAAGCCTTTTCTGAAAGATCCCTTATTCCTTATTTTAAGAGGGGCCCCTCTACACTCTGAGGTGTGCGGGACGGGGATGCCAGTCAGTGAGATAGGGATGGGGTGCAGAATCTTGGTGGAAAATAGGCTGCAGGAGCAAGCTGGGGGTAGGTGTCTGGCCAGGAGGTATTTATGGGGGTTTGGGTGGTAGTGCAGGGCACTTGGGGTTTGGGGTCTGGGCAGAGAAGCATGGTACTTGAGGGGTTTTGGGCAGGGGGCATGGTACTCGTGTGGGTCTGGGCAGGGGGGTAGGGTATTCATGGGGATTTGGGCGGGGAGGGCATTATACTCATGAGTTCTGGGCAGGGGGGGCATGGTACTCATGGGGGTTTGGGGTCTGGGCAGAGGGACATGGTACTCGTATGGGTCAGGGTCGGGTGGGCAGGGTACTCATGGGGATTTGGGCAGGGGGGATGTTATACTTGTGGAGTTTGGGCAGGGGGCACAGAGTACTCATGCGGATTTGGGGTCTCAGCAGGGGGCATGGTAGTCATGGGGGTTTGGGCAGGGGGCAAAGGGAGATTTCCACCCATATGACAGCACTCTTAATGAGCAATGACAGTCCAGGAATTTAACTACTAAAATGCATATCAACAGAAGACCATCATATTGACTACTTTTTTGTTTTGGCTCCCACCCGTGGGCCATGTTTTGAGCCCTGCGTAAACCCAAACCACACCGCGGGCCGCAAACAAACAGGCTGTGGGCCCTCTCTCAGTGTTACACAGGCATTGCCAGAAAGTATCACCAAAAGACCTAGAGTGACAGAACCTTGCAGCCCTCTCCTTGACCAATGGCACTGTTTATCCCTGGAGGGCATAGGCACCAACTTCCCTTCTCTCCGGGGGATGCTCATCCCCCCCTCTCTTCGTCAGGGCCTGCCTCCATTTCACCCTTTCCCCTGAACCCAGCCCCACCCCAATCCAGTCCTTTCCCCCAACTCCTTCCTCTTCCCCACTTACATCCCTAAGCGCGCCCGGTCCCATCTCCTTCCCCTTCCTCCTGGAGCTCCCTGAATGCTGCAAAGGAGCCTTCTGTGGTGCTCCTAAAGCATTGGGAGGGTGGGGAAGTAGTTAGTAAGAGAGGCCACCAGTGAGTAAGAGGCAGAAGTGGGGACCTTGGCTGCCGTTGGGTGCTCAGCACCCACTAATTTTTTCTCATGGGTGCACCAGCCCCGGATCACCCACAGAGTTAGTACCTATTCCAGAGGGTGCCCCAGGAAGTCATCCGGGTAACAAAACAAAATTGTGGCCTGCTACACCTCCAGATCTTACTTTGTCTTGACCTCAGTCTGACTTTGATCCTGACTCTAGCTTGGTGCTACCTCTGATTTCTGGTGTGACTCCGGCCTGACTCCAATTCTTGCTTATTGAACTTGGTTCTAGTGATTCTTATGACTCTTGCTCACTGATTCCTGTCCTTGGCATGTGGATCCTGGCCCATCTGTGACTGCCAGGCAGATCACTTATTTCCAGGTTCCTTAAAGCTTTAGCTGTGTGGGTCCCATAAACAAATTATGCTTTTTGTCAACCTAGCATTAAAAACAAAGAAATGGATAGGAAATACTGAGATAGAAGAAAACACATAGAAAAATAGGAGACTACAGCTAGCTGGATTGTTATAGGAACTTGAAATACAGTGCACAAATCATTTTTACAAAATTGAGCCACATCTAGAAATTTAAAAAGCTTTCCATATTTTCCCACTCTGCCAGCTTTCCCACTCATACCTGTCTTCGCGTATGTCTATGCTGCATGCTTATTTCAGAATAGGCTATTCAGGAAGATATATTCCACACTACAGGGAAGCCTCAAAATTAGTCCGAGGCAGGCTCCCCTAATGTGGATGCGATTTAGAGCCCTAGGGAGCACTGGAAGAAATAACTTAGAAATGGCTCTGGTGAGGAGCTAGTTCGAAATAGCAGCAGTGGAGTGTCCACACTTCAGCTATTTCACAAAAGCTATTTTGGAAGAGGAGTTATTCATTGGGGAATGAGGTTTACAGAAGTTGCAATAAGCCACCCATTATTTTGAGATTATTTTGAAATAAAGAATTGCTATCTAGATGTTTGCATTGTTATTTTGGAATAACACTAGTAATTCTGAAATAGTGCAGTGTAGATGCACCCTTTGATTTGATGTATGTATCCTATGCATTCAAGAATGAAGAAGTATGGGAAAAAATGAGTGTTTTGCAAAGCATTAATATAAACATGAATGCCATGTTGGGGAAGGGGCTTGCACAAAATATGAAAAATTATTGTCCTCTATAAATATATCTAAATGTTTGTAACAATCTCAGTCAGTTCTAAAATTAAAAGTAAACTTAGGGGAAAAAAGTGTTTTAACTAAGTAGAATTCAAAGCCAACAATTCTCAGCAAAATGGAAAACATGTATATATTAAAACAATTGCTGCAAAATGACTAAGTCTTGCTGCAGCTAGAGGGATGGTTTTCTGAATACATACACCAACATCTATGTGTTTTCCAATTATGTTGTATTTAAAATCAGAATAAAGGAAAACTAGATAAAGATAAGACAATAAATCTCCTTGGAAAAATACAAAACCTAAAGGAGAAGGTGGAAGATGATATAAAACTGCAAAACAACAGTCCCACATGGGCAAGATTTGACAGGTTACTTTCAAATGCATAAAAAATGGAAACCATTGTATTATATTTTCTTTTAAACTTAGCGGAGCTATAAAGTGAGGCTGATATTGTTATAGAATTGTAATTTATAATCAGCCTGGTAACTTCACACATTCCGGGAAGAAGGCACTGTTTGATTGGTGAACACAGTGTGAGAAAACCTTTGAAGAAATCAAAGCTAAAAATAATCAAGTATTTGCAGGTTTGGCAGGACACTCTTGTTGAGATGTGTAGCCACTCCATCCAGGTGACAAAGGTTATGCTTGTGACTGGAAGGCAGCCATTTTTCCAGGAAGTAGTTAAATTAGAATTCAAAAGCTCATTAATTTCTTTGTCCTTTTTGCCCCTTCTAACTTCCCCTTAGAAACTGTCGAGGTTTTCAAGACTCCTAATACATTTCTTATTGTATTTGGCATAGAAACAGGGTTCACTGAGAGGCCAAGAGGAACCAAAATTATTGCTGTAAGACTCTGTGATGGGTTGGATCACCGGGGTCCCCTTTGGGCCATCAGCTGGTGTGCTGATCATGCCACTGAGCTTGCCTACCTGCCCTCTAGGGCATCCCACCACCCTGTCCTGCTAGGCTAGAAGCTCTGGTCTCCCCCAGCCAAGGCTCAGAGGTGGGTGTCACAGAACCCAGCAGAGTAGTCCAGACTCTGAGAACAGCGCAGCTCTGGGAGGGCTCAGCAACAGGGCCTTGAAAGTATCCAGGAACACAACCTTCAAGAGGGACCAAACCCCCCAAACATGCCAGCCATATGGTAACTATAGTCAGGTGGATACATCTGAAGCACTGAACAAGATAATCCATATTGGTGCTACTAACTCCAAGACTTGGGTTTATACTGCAGCGTATTTCTGGAGAAAGGTTTTCTTCAGCAGAAGTATTAATACCATTTACCTTCTTACTGTTTATAGTTGATGTTGACATGAATTCTAAAAACCTTCTACCCACTTTTTGTGCATATTCTTGTCCTGGTCAGCATTCTTTATTGTGGTAAAACAATCCCTGTAATAAAATGCAGTGCTTGAACTCCTGTCAGATTACCATTCCTGTGCATTCTGCATGATTAATAGTGTTCTTACTGCTTTAAATAATTTAATCATAAAGGTATTAAACACAAACTTATTGTGTTTTCTGTAGGATTGCTACATAGCTGGTGTATCAATTTCTCTGCTGTACAGTCTCAGTTTTCACTGGTAAAAATCCTCACATTAAGCAGTCCCCCTTGTATTTAAATAATGCAAGGCATTAGACTTGAACCCCCCCAAACCCAAGAAAATTTAGTTAACCCTGGTATGTTAGATTTTTCAAAGTCCCCTTCTAACTGAGTTGTATAATACACAGCTCACTGGACACTCGGATCTATATTAACACTTTTATCTGTTAATATATAGTCTCTCTCTCTCTCTTTTTCTCTCTCTCTGGAAGATGTCAGAGCTGGTTGAGATAGCTGTGTTTCTGCCACGTGGTATCCTTGAGATGGTTGAGCATTTGTAATATGGAACCTTGCAAGAGCTGGTGAGGCCTGTGTCCCTAAAAGATCAAAACAAAGATGATAATCATAGACTTCGCTTTCATGCAGCAATAAATACTTTCAGCTATTAAAAACAAATTAAGATAGAGGGATTATATTGTGGACCATCAGCATACTACAGACCAGTGTTACAAATACACACAGTACAATTGCTTAGGTGTTAAACTATTGTATTTTGATTGTACACTTACTGTCTTGGTATTTGGCTTGTAAAAATGGAATGGACATTTGGAAAGGCCATGTTTCCTAAGGGGTGTGGTTTTGCTTGGTGTTAGTTCAGCAGCCTCCTGTGTTGGGGAATACAACATTGCACCACTTAATGAAAATAGGAGTACCATGAGTGGCAGGCTTTTTCATTAGGTTGTACTGAAGCAGTGAGGTAGGATGGCTGGATAGCTGTAGCTTCTTCCCGACCTGCCCAGTGGCTGGGTTATGATGGAAATGCTTTAATGATTATTTTCATGGTGGTATTCAATAGTCACAGCTCTGTCCTATGATGCTGAAAGCTAATGAGTCAGCTTAATAATAATAATAATATATGGAGCTATACCTATTTCATAGAACTGAAAGGGACCTTGAGAGATCATCAAGTCCAGTCCCCTGCCCTCACGGCAGGACCAAATACTTTCCGTGATAGATTTGCCCCAGATCCCTAAATGACCCCCCTCAAGAATTGAGCTCACAACCCTGGGTTTAAGCAGGCCAATGCTCAAACCACTGAGTTATCCCTCCCCTTGTTCTTGGAACGTTTTGACAACAGTTGAAAAATCTCAGTCAATATTTCAAATACAGTTGTTTGGCTTCAACATTCTAACTGGTTGCAGATTCTCTTCCTTACTTTCCATAGTCCACTTTCAGGCTGTAACTGAAAGTCAATTTTGAGTCCCAAAGGATGATAACTGAATAAGGACAACAATCCTATTAGGGAGACAGTTTCCCACTATCCAGCAGCCAATTCTATTGGCTTTTTGCAGTTTACTTCCTTCTGCAGCATGAGAGGCATGTATAATAAGTGGCTGTAACCCAATCAAACATGCAGATTTAGTTATACTGGAACATAAGACAGCTTACATGTGTGGTGCAGCAACTGCACAATTGACATCATAAACTGTTATGTTGTCTAAGCTACTATAGAAGGAACACATGATTGCTCCTATGTCAAGAAATGAATGGCTTGTTAGGCTAGGAAATGCAGGCATGTGCATATTATTTTTAGCTTTCTTGCTGCTCATCTTCCCCCACGGGCTTGGCACTATATTGTGCGGAGTTAAAAATTCAGGAATCATCATTTCCTGTGAGCAAAGAGGTCAGCAGGGGATCCATAGCTGGAATAACACGGATGTAAGGCTGGAAAGTTCACTAATTTGAGCTGAGCCCTAAAATGATATCTGTTGAATTTCTGGTTTCATACACACACAGCTTGAGTTGTAGTTTGAAGAACAAGTGATGCGATAACTGTAAAATCATTTCTCTAACTTCACAATAATCATTGAACAACCGGAATCACTTGAAACATTTGTCAGCTAATGACTAGAAGAAGACCACTTAAAATAATTAGATCACTTAGGGAAACATGAAATTAATGAAATATAATTATATTATTGTACAAGTAGTTTATAGTCTTATGGTTCTTTTTAGTATACATAATTATGACCTAAATTCACAATAAACTAGTATTTACAGCGCTAAAATATTTTTTTGCAGATTTAGCAGCCTAATAACACAAACAGGCAATGGGTCACAAAATATTATTGTTAAAGTTAGATGGTATTATGAATGATAGTTTATATTAGGGTTTCAGCGCACAAGACCCATTAGACTAAAGTATTTTGTGATTTCTCCTCTTCAAGACTTCTATCATTACGTATGAACCAGTGAATTTTTAACTACAAGCATAATGAAAGTACTGCACTATGAAATTCTAAAGAACTGACTTGTAAACCAGGTAAGAAACATTCTCAGAGATCAAGGTGCTGGATGACTACAACCTGTACGGATACAAAATTTGTAACTGCACCAGACGTGATTTACAAAAAACAGTCCATTTCTATCAGTGGATTTGCAGGACTCTGTGGCGGACTTATTTTTAAACTTATGAAAGAAATTTCATATAGGGAGAGCTAGGGCATAGACAGTCAATTTTAAATGGACAAGCAATTGTGAATCCTAGATAAAAACATGGAAAAATATCAAGATCTTTGCTCTTTCTTCAGCGATGACCAAAATTTGATTTCATGGCTGGAAGCCAATTGTAGGGTCTGTCAGTCTGTATTGTTATGGCCCTATCACAGCTGCCAAATTAACAGTAATGAGCATGAAGGGAGCAGTTTATCAACATTTTTCGTCCCCACTCTGTGGGTCATCAAAAAACAGTCCTATATATGGGCTGACATTCCAGCACCCACTGAGGTGTTACTGATTGCGGTTGGTTCCTCAGTTTGAAGTGAGGAAATGACTCCTAATTTCATTGCTGCGTGAATCCAATTTTCAATTTGTCTGTGAGCAGCTTCTATCAGACAAAATCATATTCCACCTCTGAAGACAAGAGTTAGGTTGATTTAGATATCCCAAGGTGACGAGGCAAAGCATTCAACCCAGGATGAATTCCAGAAGATGTCAACAAGAAGAAGTGGTTGCTTATTCAAGAGCACCTGCCCTTCTGCTCTGTAATTCAAAGACCTGGGTTAACATGTTACATGTGAAAGGCTGCTCAACTGAAAGTGAAAGGAATTGATGGGAAAAGGAATCCAGGTTTTCACAGAGAAATGCCACATCCAGCTCATTGGACGGCCCTTAATGAGGTCTACCACTTAGCCTGTTCTAAGCTATTTATGAAAATGTCCATCAGGAATTTTCCTTAGCAATAAGAGATTGGCAGCATATGAAGTAATGGAGCCATGAGGGATTAGATGCAGAATTTTGGATCTTTATGACCAACCTATAATTAACTTCCATTGTACTGATGATACCCATGCAGATTTCTGTATCCTGTTCCCACTGAATGATGAAATCTACAACTGCCTCTTGAAACTTCTCCAAAAACAAATTCTCCTGTTGTATATCCTGGAACTGCTTTCCAAAAGAGCAAATCTGCTTCAATAGTGTGATCAGAACCATATTAAACATATGTTGATAGCAGTGTAGGACCATAGACACCATTTTTTATATTGTAAAAGTTGCATTGCTAAACTTGTACCTTGAAGTTTTAAAATAATTTACTCTTGCACATCTCCGGTCACTTCACTATAGAGTTATTGAAACACAATGCCTTTGGGAAACTGTCCTTTGGTTAAAGAGGGCTAAGATGATTGTGCTGTGATGCACTGTTACCTGCTCTCCTTTGTGACTTGAGGAGACACTACATGAGATGCTTAAAGGGCATTTTTGCTGATATTACTATTTTGAGCATTGAAAGCTTCATGGTGCTTCTGGGCATGTGGGTTGATGGGGAATGACACGGGTCATGTATCAGTGAAGGATTGTTTCCCTAACTAGCTATGGAAATTTCATAGTCTTGAAGAACATGCTGAATACAGTCTTCAGAAGCTTTATACAATGCATTTGGAATTATATTTGTCCATTCCCTTTTTTCACTAAGCCATCAAGGCAACAACTTAATGCTGTTGCTTTGATTAAATTATTCCATTATCCTGACATTTCAGCCATCTTTCAGCTCCAAACAATGAACATATGTTGGCCTTGGTTAATCAGATATCAGTTCATTATTTTGTTGTATCTTCATCTGTGCATAGGGTTATGTGCTTTTTGTATCATATACAAAGTTTCTTAACGGGGCTTGTCCCTTGCACATAATAGCTTATTGGGCATGGATGTAAGTTTCATACTGTTTTCCTAGCAGAGGCAGCAGCAAACTTAGGGTACATCTAGACTGTGTTGCTCTTTCAGGATAGCAGAGTATCCTGAAATAACAATGCCGTGTCTTTATACACCGCTATTTCAGGAAATAGTGCGCACGCTATTCAAGTGTGCCTGTGTTAAAAGATTTGTAGGAATAGTGCCTTATTTTGAAATTTGGTGCTGTCCCCTCAGCACCAATTTTCAAAATAAGCTCTTTCGAGCTTGACTCGGAATAAGCTTGTGTAGCTTATTCTGACAGAAGGGTGCTATCTAGATGCACCGTAAACAGTGGATTTGTCTGACTCACTAGCTGTGTTCATGGGTTTAAAAGAATAGGGTGACCATAAAGGAACATGTCATTGCCTGGATTTATATTTTATACCACATTTTCTTTGTGTTTAAAATTGGAAAGTTTAGCAAAAATGATAAATCAGCAAATTCAAATCACTTCCTTGCATCTCCTTGGAATCATCTATGATGCTCTGTGCAACTCATAGTTAGCAGGGAAACCTGTTTTGCACCATCCTTTTTACATCGTGAGAACTTAATGGAAATACATAATGGAAATACATAATGGGATGAGTTATTTTCAGAATTGCACTTAATGGAGAAGCTAGGACAAAAACTGTGGCACAGCTACCTATTACTACGCAAACAAAGAAGATATATTCCACCCTCTGTATGTATAAATAGGAATTAGGCATTCAGCAGTAAAGGGAAGAATGTAGCATGCCTGCATGTAAATTCAACCTGCTTATCTCTTTACAAAATTTAACCTTGGTTTTGTTACACATTTATTTGTTCCCTTTATGATGTTGTATTTGATCTTTCAATCATGTTACAATTATTTAAAAGACAAAGACAACAGCTTGCAGACAACTTGACTAAATTCTTTGTGGTGTATGTACTTTGAAAATCACAGCATATTTTCTTCTTGAATAGAGATGGATAATTAGATACTAGAGATGGAGTCCATGTTGACAAGTGTGAGGCTTTTGAGCTAACCCAAAACTCCAGGTAGAACTTTTTCTGTATATTCAAAAATCTTATCCTAACTTTGTTATTTCTTTTGATATTGAACCAATCAGGTAAGTTCATTTCCAACATTTCTAACAACAAGAAGTGAAGGGCATATTATCCACTTCCTATTACACATCATTTATTTAAAACTCATTACTACATGCAAGTGATGTAGTGCCATTTTGTAATATAGTATGCTCCCTTAATACTTCATCCCTGTTAGATGAAAATAAAGAGTGTCATTTTTCTTCCAGAACCAAATGTGGTAAAAATTGGGGAAGAGTTCTTCAAAAACGAGAAGACAAATTGCTTGACTTTCTGAATAAGCATAGTACATGTCAGTGTTTGCAGTCTAAGGAATAACGAAGTTCTAGTTAGAGGAGGTCAAAAAAGTGGGTTTTTTTTTTTTTGGAAACCATAAATTCAGCAGATATGTAAAATACAGAAACATGTTGACATAAAAATGCTGCTGTATTGATTCATAAAGATAGTACCTCAAGCTCTCATTCTCCTCTAGTGGTTAGCTTCCTTGGTCAAACCATCTGCTCTGATACACCATGATCAATGGGTAGCAGGTGGACAGCCCCACAATACTACTGCCACCCACAGATCTTCACACCAGTCACACTCCTGGGTTTTCCCTCTCAGCTTTTCCCTCTGGCACTGGATTGGGTTTATTCGTGACTTCCTCCAGGATACCCAGGCTGTGTCTAGACGGGAAAGTTTTTCCACAAAAGCAGCTGCTTTTGTGGAAAAACTTGCCAGCTGTCTACACTGGCTGCTTGAATTTCCACAAGAACACTGACTTCGTACTGTCTGAAATCAGTGCTTCTTGCGGAAATACTATGCTGCTCCCGTTCGGGCAAAAGTCCCTTTTGCGCAAAGCTTTTGCACAAAAGGACCAGTGTAGACAGCTCAGATTTGTTTTGCGCAAAAAAGCCCCAATCGTGAAAATGGTGATCTGGGCTTTTTTGCGCAAAAGCGCTTTCTAGATTGGCACGGACTCTTTTCCGCAAAAAGTGCTTTTGTGGAAAAGCGTCAGTGCCAATCTAGACGCTCTTTTTCGCAAATGCTTTTAACGGAAAACTTTTCCATTAAAAGCATTTGCGGAAAATCATGCCAATCTAGATGTAGCCCCAAGGTCTTAAGTTCTCCTACCCTGGCCAGTGGGGTCCTGGTCTCCTTCCCTGGGGGCTCTGTTCTGGGTCATTCCTCAGGCCCCTACTCCTTTTTCTCCCTCATTTGGGCTCTGCTGCCTTGGGGTTTCCCCCCTAAAGATCTGGGTCCTTCTCACTGGAGTTCACTGGAAAAGGGGTCTCCCCTCCCTTCTTCAGGGTCCCTTCCTATGAGTCTCCTCCCACTGCTCCCTTTCCTTTTAGGAAATAAACCCTTCACTACCCAATGCATGTCCAAGGCAAGCTGCTTTGCTAGTTCCTTCTGGATGAGTCAGCAGGCAGAAGCCATGTCCATCCCTTTGAGCTTCCTTTACATTGGCCTGCTCCCTTGTAAAGCCCGCATGTGTTTTCTCTTGTGGCTTATGTAACCCACAGACCTGCTAGGTGTAGTTGCTGCCCCACATAGTGTCACTTACAGAGAAAGAATGAGTATCCTCTAGGCCTTCATGGGAGACAGCTGGCTTCTAATTCTAGCTGTAGAGGCTCATACACTAAATTCCAGGAATCCCAGGTTTGGTTCCAGCTGTTGGGGTTATACTTCCACTGCCTTTTGCCTCTTACTTTGCTAGCTAGGGTTGCCAGATGATTTCAACAAAAATACCAGACACACTTGCCATTAGATCACAATCTACATTGTATCTTGTTTAGAAAATACCAGACATCTATGTTTTCTCATTTCTATTTTCTCACTTTGTTTCCTGAACAGAAAGCTCAAATATTGCACTGTCTGGTTCAAAACCAGGCACCTGGCAACCCTATTGCTAGCCATTGCAGGGTTGATTCCATATCCAAGTCACCAAACTCTTACACTGGCTTCTGACCCTGGACAAGGTTGATGTAAACACAAGTATCTTTATTTACAGCTGTTTTCCACCACTACCCTATTATCTACATACAGATTTTTTTTTTTCTTTCTCAGCCCACTTTGTCAACAGCAACTTCACTCATTCTACCCCTCTCTGTGCCTGACCTATCTCATCTACTGTCCTGCCTCTCAGCCTTTATAGACCCCTGGCTAATTAGGCTTGCACCTATTTCTCATTGCTAGGCAGGCACAGGGCTGTTCAACCAGACCCAATACACTTCCCTTGATTGGGTCTGGAGTACCAGGGGGCTAATTAAGCCTTCCTTACTCAGCACACTGTCACACCATATAAAAAGATCTTTTCTGTGAATGTTTGTTTGCTTTGCTGTTAAACAAAAACTATAACTTTGTAAAAATAGCATGTATATTTTTAATTCAAAGGATCAATAGACTTAATTGCTTTTCCAAGTAAGTTAATTCTGCTTTAGGTTTTTTTTTTGCAGTTTAGGACAAGACATAATGGTAGATTTTTCTGTAATTTTTATTTGAATTGCTTCTGCACAAGGCATTTACACTTAATATTTTATAATTATTTTTAAATATGAGGTAGGACACCAGAGATCCCAGCTGAGATGAATTAATATCTCTTGCAAAAAGACAATGATAGCTATTTTTTTGCTAGTAAACTTACCCAAGTGGTTGCATCTAATTTCACCTTATTGTAAAAACTCATTTCATGTTCAGTTCTTTTTTTTCAATGCGAGTGTCAGCATCAGAATAGAGCAGGGACTATACCAGTTGTTCCATCCCTTGTGATTCATTCCCTTGGGAACACTCTAGTAAATCCCAGCCTCTAATTGCTATCCATTTTATAGCCATCAAGATAAGTTATCTTCACACTGCTGACAGATGAGGTACATGTCTCAAAGAGAAATACAGTGACAAACTAGCAGAATGTCTGTGTGTCACAGGACTGTACTTTTTCCAATGAAAATGAAATCATACAGTTGTGTTCTCTCTTCCTTACTATATTAAGTGGAATATTTCCTCTTAGCCAACCCTCCCCTCCTCCCCACATACCAAACCTTCCACTTAAAGTTGGTTGAAAATTTTTCAATGAAACATTTTCCATTAGAAAATGCCGTTTTGTCAAAACAGAAAAGTTTCATGGGAATGTGCCAATTTGCCAGTTATGGTTCACTACTCTATCAGCAATTCCGCTCAGACTGATACACTCATTGCACCCAACTCACTATGGTATTTATTTATTTGGCATATGCCATCCAGTCAAGCCAGGCCACAGCATTCTTGTCAGTGAGGTTCAAGGCATGAAGACCTCCAGGAAGTTGAGACATTTTGCAGCTTTTAGCAATATGTATCATGCTCTGTGGCTACCCATATTGACATAGCAGAATGTCCCTAAAATGCCCCAGAAATTCCACTGCAGTACAAATTCTGTGTCCAGTGTGAAACCAGTTCATAAATCTGTAAGCCAAACCCAGGCTGACTCTGAGTGGGATTTGAGACAAGATAATTATTTATCATGTTCTCTGAGGACATAATCTGTACCTAAAAGGTGTCATGTAAAATGTTATTGGAAAACTAATAACTCACTAGGGTTGCTAGATGATTTCAACAAAAACACCGGACACACTTGACATTACATCACAATCCACATTACATCTTATTTAGAAAATACCGGACATTTGTATTTTCTCATTTATATTTTCTCAATTTGTTTCCCAAACAGAAAGCTGAAATACTGGACTGTCCAGTTCAAAACCAGACACCTGGCAACCTTATAACTCACTGATCCTAATATTCTTGCATAATGTATGTCTATTGTATGAGTTATGATATGTTCAGGAATGATGATTAAAATGTATGAAATCCAGACATGTCAGGAGTGGGAGGCCGTGAACAGGACTGCCCTAGACAAAACAGAATGATTTTCTTCTCTGACTAGCATGGTCATCAGGCAGAGACAATGAAAGTACATTTACATATCAGGTAAACAAGGCTATCAAGCTAATACTTCCACATTTTCAAGCTAATCTGTGCTCTTATAGAAGAGAGCTTTGTCAGGGCTTTACTCTTCTGAGAATACATTGAAAAGGTTTACTGGTGTATAGAGACAGGAAGGATGAACCTCTAGGGATCAGCAATTGAATCAACTGATTGCATACAATATTACTGTCTTAGAAAAGTGTATGGGAGGTCTTTTTTGAAAGTTAATGACACCTGTGACAAGGGCTTCAAAGACAGCCCCAAAAGGGTAAAAGGCCTGCCAATTAGAGGCTGCAGGACAATTAAGAGCAGCTGGAAAGGAGCTGGTTTAGGGAGTGGCTGGGCTCCCTATCTCAGAAACCAGATAGAAGTTGAACCCTCTAGCAAAGGGGGAAAAGACCTGGTCCAATGCTGGCCAGGGAAAGAGGGGTGCTTGCTACACAGCCCAGTGTGTAATGTCTTTGGGCAATGTATGTATATATTCGGATTACATGGAGAGAAATAGGTTTCCTCCTAGACAAGAGAGAAGGCAGCTATTTACCTGTCTCCAGTGAAATTAAGCAAAGTCTGAGTAGAGAGTAATGGAAGCCCCATTTACATTCAAATCAGCAGGCCTTGAAGTCCACAGCAAGGAAAGAATGCCACGAGATCATCCTGCCCCTTGAAATAAGGCCTCTGCTAGGCACAAGCAAAGATACAGGGCATCTCAGGCAGACACAAGAGGCTGGGAAGATCTGTTTTCTCTTGTTTGCTTGTAATTCATTCTAATGTCATTCCTTTTCCTTAACTCGGGATCCTCTGCACACTTTTTGTTTTGTTTTGCTAGAAACCAACTCCCTGCTGTGTTTGCAGGGAAGGGTATATTTACTCTGGCTAACTAATTAAGCTTTTCACTCTCTAAATGAGCAACAAACAGTATTCTTTCTCTGAGCTGCCCAGAGTCAGAGTTGTATATATCAGGGCATGTGGCTTTTAGGAAATTCAGGACTGTGGGTGAATTGGGGTTACCTTGCTGGTTGACAGCAAAGTTTGGGGAAGCCAGTGAGACACTTTGGGCCTGTACAGAAGCTGCTGGGGGTCCTAACTGTTGAACCAGGGCTGCCTAATATACTCCAGGTAGGACCTGCAGGCTGGTGCTGAACATCCCAACTCAGGAGCTTCAGAGAGGGCTGTAAGGCAAATAGTCACATAACTCTTGGTCATCTGAAGAAGTGGGCTGTGCCCACGAAAGCTCATGATACCATCTATATATTTTATAGACTAACAAAGTGCTACCAGACCATTTGTAATTTTTTAAGTTTATCTTGTTCAGACTAACTCAGCTACCCTCTGAAACTCTTGGCTGGTGTGGTTTCTACCCCAAACTGCAGAACAGAAGTTTCTCAGATCCAACATAAGGGGTAAGAGAGAGAAATGGCAGGTAATAGCATGGTGCTCAGGGTACTGGCCTGGGCTGTGGAATCTGGAGGTTCAAGTATCTGTTTTGATTTAGATAAGGAACTTGAATCTGGATCTCTTATGGTATGTCTACTCTGTAATTTAAGATCCCCATCTGTTCTGGATCAGCTGACTTGGACAGTGGGGTTGTAAAATTGCTGTGTGGATGTTTGGGCTCAGGTTGGAGCCTGAGCTCTTGGGACCCCATGAGGGTCTTTTCTAATAATGTTTTAGATGGTTTTTCACGGGTGAGTGCCAAAGTTCATCACACACGTCCATTGTAGGCCCTTACAAGTCTCATCGGTTATTATGCTAAATAAGCCTGCAAATATAAGACCATCTTCTATGCAAAATAAAATATTAGATCTTCATTGATCACTGAAAATTGGTCACCCTGGGTCAGACCCTTGGCTTTATTGTACAGCATAAAATGACAGGTTCTGCTCACCTGTTAGACTACATTTATCTCGGATTTCCTCCCGAAAGATCTTGCCTTCTTTTTTATCAAGCTGCTTGACACTGTAGTCAAAGTTGCAGAATTTACAGCAGCCCAAAATATCTTTTCTTTCATGAAGTTTTTATTCTCTGTTATTTCAAGTACTTTTGAGCAGGTCTTCATTTCCTTCTCTGGTGAGCACAGATTTCTCCTGGTAATAGATCTTTTCTCCATGGTAATGAGATTTACTCTATGCACACTAATGCTCATCTATAATCCTGATTTTACTGTGCTCTTATCAAATATTGAAAGTGCTTCTGTTGCCAGGAAGCCAGGAGCCAGCAGTCCAATGTGAACGATAACACTCCTCTGGAACCATTCCACCTATTCTTTACATTTTCCTAACCAGAGACATAAAGTTGAATGAGTTTTTTTTTTATTTGTCTGGAGTCTTGTCAGTGCACCTGGCATTGCTTACTGTGGAGAAAATGAATAGCTGGATTCAACCTAAGGTGTCTTCCTTTGATACTTGAATTAACATCAAATGATAAAACTATTTCCCATATTTCTCTACTCCAGGCATAATAATGTCTTTTTTTTCGCCTATTGTAATGCTACAGGGAACAAAACTGAGAAATATTTGTATTCTGCATGTAAACATAAGGGATGATGAAAACATTGTGCCTTTCAAGCTGTACAAAGAGGGCTTCAAAGATCTCAGAAAAAATGCTTGTTTTAGAACATTAAGCTGACTACCAAATTTGAAGACAATCATGGATTTAGTAACAAATGCATTTTTACCACCTCCATATTCATGAAATTACCTCTGTCATTTCCTTCAGGATAAGTCACCTGTGCTGCTCTCTGCTGCTTCTGAATTTTCCTTAACGATTGCCCCATTTTCTCTATCCAGGGGGAGTCTCACCCCACTCCTCTCTTTCTTTGCATCCTCCAATTATTCTCTTTGTCAGCTGGAGAAAGAATTCCTCTACAGCATCAATTTCAATGATTTCTGGATCCAGAGATGTCCCCTCTGCATGCCACTACCCGCAAAATGCAGGGAAGCCAATTCAAAATGTGGAGGCAGTGCCATCTCCAACTGATCAGGGATAGTGATTAGGAAGAGAGTAAATGGCAGCAGGTTCCGAGTAGACACGCAGCACATGGCTAACCCTAGTACAGAAGTTGAGTGTTATCCAATGTTCTGATTGTTAGTCATTCTGTCAATTGTTCAAGGGGTTGAGTTGGCTCTGAAATACGCCTGTTCAGCTCACACTCATCACAAAGTGAAATTCATACCCGTGGTCAAGATTTGGGGTCCATTCAGACTATGCAAATTATTTAAAGATTTATCTGGCAGTGCTCGGGTCCTTAACTCAATTAAATTTAAAAAATAAAATAAAACATGCTTTTTTGAAACACCTGTATTTTTCAAAAATTCAAAAATTATTTTAGCACTTTTAAAAATAGGAGTTCCATCAAGGGTATTTTTTTCTTATCTGTATAAATGTTTATCATTTGCTGTGTTTTAACAAAAAAGGGCTATAATCAGTTTGGTTTCCAATAACATTGTCTTATAATTTCCAAAGTTAAACATTGATTTAGCTGTGCCCAAACACAGCACTTCTCCAAATTTCTTCATTTTATCTCTTTTCTGTAAGGTTTATTGAGAAGCAATCCTATTCCATGTTTATCCTATTTTTCTGTCTCACTTTGATTCAGTCTCTTTTCAACATTTGCTGTGTTATGTCAGTTTTGAGGACTGTATTTGATTTAGTGTTTCTGTCTCTTTCCTGTTTGGTTTTATGAGAAGCAGTCCCATTCCAGGCACATCCTGTTTTCCTGGAACAACCACATAATTATGTTGCTTTTAAGTTATGATAAGAGGAAGCTGTATACCAAATGTGATGGTTCTAGCCCTTACCATTTAGGAGGAGTTCTTGATCAAGCAGATAAACAAAGAGACACCCTCTTAAAATATAAAGAAGATATTATGGCAGGAGTCACCAGGTGACACCATTAGTTTTTAAGACTTTTTTTTTAATGTGCAAGCTCTGAGCAATTGAAGAAATTATTACATTGCTTTTTATGATATAATTTCTGTTGTGGTACAGAGGGAGCTGTGACAAGCAGCAGTGAAATTAGCTCTCTGTCTTATTCTGTCTAACTAGACTCACATTTTAAAGCTGGGCTGCTTGGAAAATGTGCATTGTTTTGATTCCTGAAAGATAAGCTTGCATGCATGCTGTTTAACTACCTCCAGTTCAAGGACAGGTGTGCATAGAGTAATTAGAACAAATTACACTAAGGATATACCCAAACTCCACATTGCTTTCTCTTCCTATGAGAAGTTGACGTGCAAAACCCTGACCTCTATTACTGCTCAGCCGAGGGGCAACATTTCACCTCTGAATTTCTTGATTTTTGACTATTAGTAATCAGACCAGTTGCAATTTTTAACACTGACTTGTTTAATTTGTTGGGACGTGCTCATAGACACTGATAATACAGTAAAGAATGGATGCACACTCCATCTCCAAAGCATGCTGATAAAACATTGTTAACAGAAGTACTATATAAATGAGCTGTATGTAAGCAATTAATAGATCAGATGACAGGTGATGTTCTAGACAGGGGTACTGGAACAATTTTTAGGGTGGGAGTGCTGCTCTACACCCAGGGGAGCCAACAGCATCACAGACCCCCTGAGGAAGGTGTGAGGGGGGGCAGCTATGTGCTCCTGGAAGGGTCAGGATATCGGGCATGAAGGGCAGCCAGCCCTCAGTACTGCTGGGACCACAGCACACTCCTCCCGGCCTCAGCGGTGCCTGGAGAGTGCCCTGCCAGGCCCCCACCTCCCAGGCAGCCCTAAGAGCCACCTGGAGAATGCTCTGTGGTGATTCTAGGGCAATTTGAAGGGGCCAGGACTCTGGGAGCCATTGATGCTATATTAGCAGTGACCGAGAGCACAGAGCTTTTTGGAATGCCAGGCCCTGGGACAACTGTTTCCTTTGTCAGTGGGCCTGGCTGCACCCACTCCTCACCATCCCAGACTGGGGCCACAGCTGGGGGTGGTTGCAGAGATCTAGACAATAGCCAGGACCCCAGGGCCAGTGGCAAAGGTCAATGGGACCCCAGTTGACAGCAGCACGGCCAGCAGCTGGGACCCTGGGCCAGCAGTTGACACCCTGGGATGGTAATCGAGTCCCTTGGCCAGCAGCCGGAACCCTGGGGCAGTCAGGGGAGTTCCTGGGTGTGGAGCTGGTGGTAAGGAACGTAGGTGGCAACAGGGCTCCTGTGTGTGGCCTGGCAGCTGGGACCCTGGCATGGGGCCATGCTGGGTGCAAAACCTGGGGCTACTTCCCATACCTATGGTTCTAGATAGATATAATTGGGTTTTGCACAAGCAACACTAGCAGATATTATGCACTACAAATAGCTTTAGTTTATGCAGCTGTTTAAATGGAACTCTTAATTTTATTAGCTATTTCTGCCCCAGTAAACAAACAGCTGGGACAGACAAGCTCCCATAGATGTAAAGCCCTACACAGTAATTGGTACCAAATCCTAGTCAGTAACTAAGAGTGTTCTAGACTACAGGGTTTTGTAGACAAAAGTGGACTTTTGTCGACAAAACTAAACCTGCGTCTATACTACCGCTGAGTTCTGTCGATGCTGGTAAACCTCATTTTACGAGGTATAATGCCTTTTGTCGACAGAGTTCTGTCGACAGAAGGTGTTATTGCATCTAGGGTTGTGTCTAGACTACAGGGTTTTGTCGACAAAGCAGCTTGCTTTGTCGACAGAACTGGATGTAGTCTAGACGCTCTTTGTCGACAGAAGCTTTGTCGACAGTATCTGTCGACAAAACTTCTGTCGACAAAAGCCTGTAGTCTAGACGTACTCCTAAGCTTTTCTCTTTTTTTTTAAAAAGCTCAAATTTTCTCATGACTTATTTCAGATTTTCAGTGCACCTTGTCTGGACACGAGGGCTATGTCTACACTAGTGGCTTCTTGCGTGAGAAATATGCAAATAAGGCTAAGTGTGGAATATCGCTGAGCCTCATTTGCATACCTAATGAGCTGCCATTTTTGAAGAAGAGGCTCTTTTGCCAGAAGGAGCTATCTACACTGCCCTTTTTTGCACAAGAAAAACCCTCTTGCGTAATGCCGTTATTCCTGAAAATAATTGTCATAGCAGTATTGCGCAAGAGGGTTTTTCTTGCACAAGAAGGGGCAGTGTAGACAGCTCCTTCTGGCGCAAGAGCCTCTTCTGCAAAAATGGCAGCTCATTAGGTATGCAAATGAAGCTCGGCGATATGCCAACCTTAGCCTCATTTGCATATTTCTCATGCAAGATGCCATGACTGTAGCCATAGTCTAGCAGTGCTTATTAGCTTAATTTCTCATGGGTTACTAGTTGTCATACATGTGTACCTACCATTAGCTTTAGGGACTGGCTCATAGCATAATACAATTACTTTTAATTTCTGCTAAAGCAGCACCTAGAGTCTCCAATTAAGAATCCAAGTCCCAAGGCATTAATGTACCAATAACTTCCACATAAATGCATCAATAAATTCCATCCTGTGTCCCAAAGAGTTTACAGTCCAAACGAATGGTGAAATCCACCTTAAAAAAACTGGTCAAAGAAGATATTTTCTCATCCCTTTTTGGGTGTTGGTTGATTATAGAACTTGGCACAGTAGTTGTTGCACTTGAAATTATACCGTCATTACTGAGTGCGAGAACAGAGAAGAGTTGGTGGGAATAAGGGATTTGAGGCATGGTGATTGAATGCAATATTGTTTAAATCTGTGTTAGTGAGCCCATATTGGCAATAAACTAAAGATAAAGGAGTCTGTAGAAACAAATCATGCTGCTAGCCTGACTTTGTTTTTTCTCTGAAAGTTTTTACCCAAATCTTTCATTTTTATTATTAAGTCCTCCAGTAGTGAACATTATTTATTCTTCAGCTATTCATACTGTACTGAGGAAATGGGATGCTGCATTTCACTCTATTTGTCATGCAAACATTCTTATAGTCCTCATTGTATTGAATGTATTAAATATAGAGTTTGAAGTGGTTATCTCTTGCAAACAGAAAGCTGTTGCCTTTCATGTGGATATGCTTAATGGTTCATAAATGTCTGCATAATAATGCTACTCTTGACTAAACACCATTGTTTATTTTTACCAGCATAGGCTATTACTTAAGTTGGTCACTGCATTTGTAACTTCTGTGTCTAAACTGATATTGTATCACCTCTGTTCTTTCAACTACAATTTCTGGTCGTATGCCTCATGGCAAATCCTAAGCATCAGTGTCTTTAAGATGATCAGTTGTGTTCAACTAAAACCAGAACAATATGCTGCGCTCAGTAATTTTTACTTTTTACAATAGTATACCATGAAATGAGTTTTTTTCAGGCATGTTGATAGAATCATTTCAGGCTTTCACTGGTGATACTCCACCACTGGGACACCCTTTGTTTTCGATCAGTTGCTGGGATGGATACTGATCCCTGTGGAGGGCCATCAACAATCTAAGCTAAGAAAACAAGATACAATCCTGAAATTATAAGAACCCGAACCCACGGGGAAACCAGTCTTGTCTGCAATTCCAGTGATTAGTTTGTGTGTCTGAAGAGGCCTTTACCACAAAGACCACTTGTGTATAATTCTTCATTACAAGAACCAAAGCATAAACTACTAGTCTAGGGGAAATGCTGTTGTGTTATATAAATTAAAATAAATGATGTTTGTCTGAAAATGGATTACCGTTTCCCACATTATTAAAACATACTGTGACAAGGCTTATTACAAGAGTATATAATGAAATACAAAATATGGATTTAAACAGAAGTCAGGAACTGCTTTTTTGATTGCTTCTGGTAAGCAACTAGAAGAAAAACATCAGCAGGCATTCACTTAAGAGACCAGAGGATTTCCAGTTGATGTGCCATGCAAACTCTGTGGTGTAAATTTCAAAGACGTTGAATACTTGCAGCTACTTCTACAGTTTATCAGCACAACTGAAAATCAGGGTGCAAATGCCTGTCTCTGCAAAGAACCATGTAGCATTCTGAAGTACATCAAACAGCGGGTAAAATGTTATTTCTCTTTGGGACTATACATAATCTGGAAACACTTACTTACCATGATTGTAGAAATCAGATGAAATAACTAAAACTAGCACACTCTCTGCCAGACTCTCTCTGCCTCCTGGTCTTAGACAGAATTAGACTGGTAAGTGGAGAATTAGTTTAAAAAAAATATTCTGGATGCTGTTTATTAATTGTATTTGGTTTCTGTCATTTAAACCAAATAAACAGGGCTGGGCATTTCTTTCTGAGTTTTATTGCATACCTCCAGCATGGAGCATAGTGTAAGGTCAAAGGCGGAGTGACTGCAGTTGTAGGAATCAGAGAGATCTCTAGAAATACATTGTGTATTACAGCTATCGTAAAATGGAAATTGCAGAGAAGAAACAGGGGAAAAGGTCATAATTATGTTCCTTACTGTGTGACATTCCCACACAATAGTATAATTCAATCCCAATGAAGCAATAAGACTCCACAAAGGGTGATGAACAGTCAAATAAATAATGCCTGTTTAATATGATACTAGAGATTGCAGGACCAGTTGTAAAGTGGGATTTTATCCCTATAAGTATCTAGTACATTATGATTGTTAGTCACAAAGTCATTACACCCTAGAGTGTCTTCGTTCTGAAATGAAAAGGCAAAAGCAGAAGTACAGAATTAAACAAAAGGAAAAGTGACACCCAAATGTTTGACCTTGCACCTCCATGTGGTCATGAGAAGCCTTGTGTGAGAACCAGAGTGCATTAGGCTGAGTGCAGAGTGCCTGAGTGATTTTCTGCTCAGAGTAAGATGCAGGATGGTGTATTTGAAGACCTATCCTCTCAGTGGACTGAACTTTTGTTACAGAGGACTACCGTGAACTGCATTTCAATGTAAAAGCTCCTCTCAGGCCTCCTCTGAGACTTTGCTTAGGACATGATTCAAGACCTGAACAAATTAATGCATTTTAATGCCATGTTGGAAGCTGCAGTGAAAGAGAATTTGCATCTGCACGCTGGAGGTGAGGAGAAACTGTTACAGTCTTTAAGAAAATGAATCTGTGTACTGCAGAACTAAATGGCATCTTCCTGTACTAAACCGAGCTTGGTCCACCTTTGAAGTACCACCTATTACATCAGTATCCTCTACAAGGTAGCTTATTAAGATGATGAAGTAGACATTAAGGAAGACGCAGTGTTGGCATCACCAATGGGCATCTGACACACAAAGGAGCAAGAGAACAAACTTACAATCTGTCCGATACTGCATTATACAGAATTATAGCACTTAAAAGATGGAAAATAGTAGGTTACATCCTTTCCCTATAAAACTTCATCTGCAATAATTTTAAAAATAAAAAAAATCATTGCATGTTCAAGTTGTTAATACTCACATTAGTTACTACCTATTAATTTAACTGCATTACGCATGATGTATGGTTAAAGTTAAATAATATTAACAGTATGTTCTGGTGTTTGTTTTTTTAAAAAAAGGGAAATGTTAGCAAGTGGGAATAGAAACATAACTGCTGAGATCATGATTTCTGAGCCCAAAACCCTGACTGTGACATACCAGCTTTTGAACCCAGGCCTGAGAGATTCCAGAGAGCCATTGCATCCTGGCTCCCACCCAATGTCTGCTAAAGCCTGCTGGGCTGAGAAACTAGTAGGACTACAGCCCCTGCTAAAGCACCACCCACAGGAGCCCTGAGGTCAGGGTAGCCCCGACCCATCCAATGGTTCAACCAGTGCTTAATTAGTAAGGAAAGAAGTGCCAGGGCTCAAGCAATTTTTTTAAAACTTAACTGAGATGGCAAGTCCAGAGGGCCTAGGGCTTTGAACTGCCAACCCTAGAGTTGCTGGGGCTCAGCCCAGGCAAGCCTCAGCATAGATTAAGCACTAGGTTGAACCATGCTGTTGAAGCCAGAAGAAGGCACAGGAAGTTGTCTGAGGTGCCAGCTGACTTCCTGTTGTGGCTGCATTGGACCCTGCTTCCTGTTCCTACTGTGCTCCTGCTCTGTACCTGATCTTTGCCTCTGCATTGGTTCCTGTCCTTACCCTTTGCCTTCAATCATCAGTTCCCAGTCCTGGCTCGGACCCCGTCATCCTACTTCTGATGCTGCCTCAATACCCTTTCTTTTGTGCAGACCTTCAGCTTCATTTTCCAGTCTGGATGCCTTCTCTGCCCACTAAACATAACTATGCTCTAACCTAACTACTAGGCTAGATCACCTACAATTAATATTAGTGAAACTACATCAAGGTAGAATAGTGATAGAGATGCAGCCATGTTAGTCTGGTCTAGCTAAAACAAAAGACAGAACTATGTAGCACTTTAAAGACTAACAAGATGGTTTATTAGGTGATGAGCTTTCATGGGCCAGTGTCAGCCAATGGTCAGAGCAGTGTGTGTGTGTGTGTGTTACACCCTAGTCTTCAACTGCTGGGACACAAGGTCCCATCGCAGCGAGCAGCCTAGGGAAGGCTAACGGGCGCCCTGAGAAGTTTAACGTCCGTGTCTTTGACTGCTAGGACCAGGTCCCTTCGCGGTGGGCAGCCAACAGGCTGACAGACGCCCCAGAGTTTACAGGGAGAGCTTAATACACCTCAGATTTTGACTGCTAGGATACATGATCCCTTCGCAGCCGGCAGCCTAGGGAAGGCTAAGAGATGCCCCTACGGATCTGTCCTCTGGAAGCGACACGATCCAAATGCCCAGCTCTGCCTGTATTTGTCCCTTATGACCGGCTGGAGTTCTTTTAAATTGTGCTTGGTTCTGTTACAGCAACTGAAGGAGTCAGGTTAAAGGTTAAACAGTTACAGGTTTATTAAAGAAGCTTATAAATCATATGGTTACAATGGCTATTGCTCTATTTCTTAACTGCTAGCAAATATAGATCTTAAAAATGGTTACAAAGAAAATTAAGATAGAAAATAGAAATAATGGTACCAAATGACAGCTTAATCTTTAAAGAGCTCTAAGTCTATTTGTACACTTAAGACAAAGGACACATACAGGTACAATTTTACCCCCTTCTTTGCCTCTCGACTCCAGCGTATGAGGCCAGGGCTGGTCCCTCAATTCCTAGGAAAGACGAATACGAGGTGGGCGTCCCTGTGGAACCTTGGGAGGCCAATCACTTAACCTGACCAGCAGATAGATGGTAGATTGACTCTCAGAGTAAGTGTGCTGCTGGACCTATCTTTATACCCATAGGGGCCTGTATCCGCTTTCTTATCTAAGATGCCAAATTGTGTTGGTCCGTCTTTGTGACGCCAGTTCTTACAAGGGAGTTTCAACTTAATTTACACTTGTACGAGAGCGGCGAGGAGTCCTGTGGTACCTTATAGACTAACTGAAGTGTTGGAGCATAAGCTTTCGTGGGCAAAGACCTACTTCGTTAGATGCATGTAGTGGAAATTTCCAGAGGCAGGTATAAATATGCAGGCCAGAATCAGGCTGGAGATGACAAGGTGGATCCAATCAGGGAGGATGAGGCCCACTTCTAGTAGCTGATCTGGAGGTGTGAATTCCAAGAGAGGAGAAGCTGCTTTTGTAGTTAGCAAGCCATTCACAGTCTTTGCTTAATCCAGAGTTGATTATGTCAAAATTGAAGATGAACTGTAGCTCAGCAGTTTCTCTTTGAAGTCTGGTCCTGAAATTTTTTTGCTGCAGGATGGCTACCTTTAGATCTGCAATTGTGTGTCCAGGGAGATTGAAGTGTTCCCCTTCAGGACCAGACTTCAAAGAGAAACCCACCCAGAGAAATAAAAAAAAACAAATTGAAAGAGCCAGATGAATACCCAGAAACCATCTACTTCAAGACAGACCCAAGAAAACCAACAATAGAACACCACTTGTCATCACCTACAGCCCCCCAACTTAAACCCGTCCAACACATTATCAATAAACTACAACCTATACTGGAACAGGATACTACACTCTGAGAGTCTCTGGGAGACAGACCCATAGTCTTCTATAGACAACCGCCTAACCTCAAGATGATTCTTACCAACAACCACAGGACATACCACACTAATACCAACCTTGGAACTTTCCCTTGCAAAAAACCCTGTTCCTGCTTTGTCCACATATTTACTCTGCTGACACTATTATGGGACCTATCCATGCCTATTACAAGATCAAGAACGCATATTCCTGTTCACCCAGAATATAATTTATGCCATCATGTGCCTAAAGTGTCCGTCTGCTATATACATTGGACAAACTTCTCAGACACTTTGCCAAAGAATCAATGCACATAAAACAGACATCAGCCTCTCTCACAGAGAGAAAGCTGTTGCTTGCCATTTCAGCCAGACTAACCATTCTCTCAATGACCTTAAAACATGCATATTGCTTCAGAGAGATTTTGACTCCAGACTTCAAAGATAAGCTTCAGAATCATCATTCATGCTTAAATTTGACACTTTATATATGGGTCTCAACAAAGATGCTAATTAGCTCACCCATTACAAAGATAGCTTCCCCAATTATCATCCCTATTGTCATTACCTCATAGACACTAACCTTCCCCCCTCAGCCCCACTCTGTTCTAAAATTTGATTTGTCAATTTTATGTGTGTTCACTTTTTTTGATTGTATCACTTTGGTATATATGGTCGTGCCAATTTTCTTCCACAAATTGATTTGAGGAGGTGGGTCAGGCCCACGAAAGCTTATATGCTAATAAACCATCTTGTTAGTCTTTAAAGTGCTACACAGTTCTGTCTTTTGTTTTACATCAAGGTAGGTCATGTCAAAATAGTTATGCCAGTGCAAATGTCTAATGTAGACGAATTAAAGTAGTGTAAGATGGGGCTTGCCCAGTTTGAAATAGGGATAAACTACACTGGCATAACTCCAATTTTACATTGTAGGGAAAATGCATTTAAACTGAGGATTGCATTGATGAATGCAAATCATTGCAAACATCCCCACTATAAAACCCATTAATGTTAATGATACATTGTATATTATACTATACTATAGTAGCCCCCTTTCCTCTAGACCTGGGATTTTCCAAAGGGACTATATAGGGTGTTCAATGGCTGTTAGACTCTTACCTTGCATGTGTAAAAGAACATATATTCTGTCATGCACTTCAGTTTCTTGCTTAAACCGTGTTTAGCCCCTTTCCCATTTGGTGATAGGATCTTTGTGTGAACTGTTCAGGGTTTTACTAGTGTTTAGGCATCTATTTTTCTATGACATCTGTGCTTAAACCAGAATTTTCCTTATTTGCCCATAAGCTATTTTAATTGTAGAATTCTTAGTCATTAGTAACAGATTAAAATAATTAACATGTGACTTCAATAACCAATCATCTATCATAGAACAGAGAACAAACAAACTTGTAAAGCTGAAAATCATTTAAAAATACTTAGGACATAGTTATGAAGAATGAATGCATACACAGAAATCTGGATTGGTTCAAGTTGTTCATTAACTCTAAAAGGAGCTAAATTTGCCTGACTTATGCATAATGCATAATTCAGCCAGCTTTAGCAATTGCTTGAAACTGGAATCTCTCTTGTTACTCAATTTCATTAACTTTGGTTGGCTCTTGGAGTTTTTTCCCCCAAAAGCTGGGCTCTATCTGAGGAAAAAAGCATTGCTAAAATACTTGTTTGAAAACATGCAAATATAATCTTTTTTTTTCAGAAACAGATGCAGGGAAAAAAAATCTAGATGGATTTTGTGTCCACGTATTTGCATAGTGCTGCTTGAAGTAATGTTCTTGATGCAGAGATTGCCTTGGAAAGAATGCTGGAAATGCTAATTTTTCTTTTGATACTTTGTAACGTGTGAATGAATATTATAGAAATTAAAATGTTAATAAATGTTTACTCTTGAAACACAATATGTGATATAAACAGTAGGAAGATGGTTATTTTATACTATGTAGCTGAACTGATTTACGTTTAAAATATGTAAACATTCTCTGCATGAGGGAACCGAATGCCAAGTTTGTGTACAGGCAATTGTTTCCTCTAAATTACAAATGCCAAAACTACAGTTAATAATCAGAATGACTGTAGAAGAGGCCCCTTGACACGGTGGCTATCTTGTGTTCTGTCTAAACACTGTTTAATTGTCATGTATTTCTAACTTTTCCTTGCAGAGCATCCTGAAACAATGCAGGTTAGAGGACTGTCTAGATACTGAAATGTCTATTCTTATTGCTTGACTCACTAACTGGAATCATAGAACCATAGAGCTGGAAGAGACCCCAAGGCAGGACCAATCCCAACTAAATCAACCCAGCCCGGGGTTTGTCAAGCTGAGACTTAAAAACCTCTAGGAGTGGAGATTCCACCACCTCCTTAGGTAACCTATTCCAGTGCTTCACCACCCTCCTACTGAAATAGTTTTTCCTAATATCCACCTGTGACAGGGCGCCTGCCCTGAACGGGCCCTTTAAGACCAGTATTCAGGCCCTGAGCCTGGCAGCTATATAGAGAAGCACAGTTTGCTTGAAGAGGCCAGCTGAAGCTGTTAGGGCTAGTGAGAGCCCAGCTGACAGCCATGTAGCGCAGCACAGTTGGCTTGGAGAGACCAGCTGAAGCCGTTAGGGCGAGTGAGGTCTCAGCCGGCAGCTATATAGAGAAGCACAGTTTGCTTAGAGGGAGAGCCAGTGAAGGGCTGACTGGAGAAGAAGCAGGAGCTCTCAGGAGGGAAACCAACTGGGGATAGCCAGCTAGGGCTGGGAGAGGGCCAGCCAAGACTCCCCCTGGCTCGGGGCTGGAGGCAAGGCTCCGGGTTCGGAGACGGATCACAAGGCAGCCTAGATAAGTGGGGCAGTAGAGATAACCCCAATGCCAATGATGAGCAACCTGTACAGACTGTAACTTGCCCTGAGAGGGGCTAGATGAGGACAGGGGGCACTGAGGCATGGTGGGGCATGCACCCTGACACCAACCTAGACCTCCCCCACTTGAATCACACGCCAATGTTTGCCACCCACTTCAAAAGCATCTGATTGTGATACTGCAGAGTAAATGTGGAACAGGCACAGGCTCAATATGAAGGGGAAAACATATGTCAACAATGATGGAGGAGAAAATTGGGAGAAAGGACATGAGCATCTAGGGGAAGATCCATAAGTGGCCAACTCTTAAACTTTATCTTGTGGTGATTAATATGTCCATTAACATTTAGCTCCTGGAATATGTATAAATCTCTGTTTTCATTTTTAAAGGTGTCTAGAACATCGTGGGATACAGAAGAACTTGAAAATGGTCATATTAAAGGCTTGAAAACTAGAAGACAAATAACCACAACAGTTTTAAGATCTCATGATTAAGACTGTCTTGTGATTTCTGGGGGTGTGATTTATAATTCCTTGGCAATACTGAGATCCTCAGCTGGTTTGGTGGACTTGTGCTGACTTATGTCATGAGAACACACATGACAAAAGCATAGAAATGCCATGTTTAGTCATTTTGCAGAGTTCAAGTGGATAGTAAGGAACAATGTCAAATTTTAATCAGCACTATAAAGAAATATTCTTCAAGAGCCAGGGAAAGGTTAGATTCTTAGCTACTATTGATCAGGATAGCTCCATCAAAGGTTAAATTTGGTACTGCTCACCATACATGTGTACTCAGCAAGTGATTTTCAATATGGCTTATGGGTTTCCATGGTTGAGTTACGAAGACTAAATGACATTATAAAATATCCTCTATTTAGAACAGATATTTCCAATCTCCAGCCCCGCAAATTCACTAGGGGGCTAAGTCACTTAGACCAGACCAGGTCTACACTAAAGGGAAAAGTTGACTCAGGTACGCAACTCCAGCAATACGAATTACGTAGCTGGAGTCAAAGAATTTTAAATCGTGTTTTGGTGTTGTCCACACAGCAGGAAGTCGATGGGAGAACATGAGTCCCATTGACTTCCCTTACACCTCATGAGGAGCAGGACTACTGCTGCCGGTGGGAGTGCCCTCTCAGTTTGAATTAGTGTGTCTTCACTAGACCTGCTAATTTGAACTCAGGAAGATTGACTGAGGCAGCTTTGAGCTTCTCTGTAGTGTAGACAAGCTCTCAGTCTTGGCTTGACATACAAGAACAGTAAGGTGCTGCAGGTCAAACTTGGCCTTACAAGAATGTGCACAGATTTAATTGTGTAGAATTTAGAAAAGTCTTCTGTTGATGCCCAAGAAGAAATAGAATCTGTCTCTTACCTGTGTTGAACTGTAGTGCCAACAGGAGTAAAATGCAGCATAAATTTAGTTTAGTTCTGAATGTGGTAGCTCTGACTCAGAATACACACGGTAGAAAATTCTTTCTTGGTCAAAAAGCCATTTTTTGCATAGATGTCTTGCAGAGCAAAACTGCACAATAAAGTTACAGGAGCACTGCTGTGACACTGTTAGGGCTTACATTTCTTTGATAATAATTCTATTTCATCTTTCGCTGCTTGATGCCCTGAAAATATTTAATCTTAGTTCTGTGCTCTGTGCTATGCCTTTGTTTTGCAGTGTTCTATGTTTTCAATTGCTTTTTCCCCTCAAACCCATAAAATAATTACATTTAAATGGTTTTAATGTTTATATTTCTTATTGCAATGGTTGGTTAGTAACCAGAGTTCCCAGTGCTGTGAGTCCTTGCTTCCCTAGGTTTGTAGCTTCTTCAGTTTAGGGGAGAAAAGTATGCTATGATCCAATGGCTGGAAGTTTAATCTCGACAAATTCATGTTAGAAATAAAGTATAATTTTTTAACAGTGAGTAATTTATGACTTTTTTAAACTCAAGACTGGATCAGTTCAGTAAATCCAAAAGAACCAGAAAAGGCCATGATGAATACTGCTTTGAATAGAACTACCTCTATCCTGCACCTGCACACTCAGGGTAAAGTGTCCAAAAGCCACAATAAAATCTGTAGGACTCCCATTTAATTAGGGCTGGATCTTTTCCCAGCCCTGCTGCTTCCTCCTACCGCTCCTGTTGAAGCACTGGGCATGTGGTGACTAACCTTATTTCCATCAGGGTGTGTTTTTTTCCTCTGTACTGAACATGGGTACAACGTTAGCATATTTTATATGCTCCTACCTGCAATTTTGAGTACAGGCAGTCCCCGACTTACGCGGATCCGACTTATGTCGGATCCGCACTTACAAACGGGGCTTTCTCGCCCGGGAGCTCACAGGCAGCGGTCAGCCACCTTGACCTCCGGGGCGAGAAAAGCTGCTCCCAGTGCCCCTGGTCTGTTGGGGACCGTCTCCAGCAGACCAGGGGCATCGGGAGCAAAGCAGCAGCCCCGGCGGGTTTGCTTGCGGTGCCCCTGGTTTGCTCGAGACGGTCCCCAGCAGACCAGGGGCACCGCGAGCAAACCCGCAGCAGCGGTGTGTTCCCCCGCTTCTGAGGCTTTGCCAGAGCAAAGCCTCAGAAGCACGGGACCCCGCCACGGCTGCGGGTTTGCTCGCGGTGCCCCTGGTCTGCTGGGGACCGTCTCCAGCAGACCAGGGGCACTGCGAGCAAAGCGGGTCCAGCGCCAGAGCAAAGCCTCAGAGGCGAGGCACCCCACCGCTGCGGCTTTGCTCCCCGTGTCCCTGGTCTGCTGGGGGGGTGCAGCTAGTGTGCCCCCCCCCCAGCAGACCAGGCTTTTGTTGTGGACCCTGGGGTAGAGCAGCTGGGGCCCTGCCGGTTGGTCCCGCAGCGCCGCTCTGGGCACTACTGGACCAACCCGGCAGCACCCCAGCCCTCTGCCCCAGGCGTCCTGATTCAGCCACTGCAGGTCAGTTTCAGCAGCAGCTGAATCAGGATCCTGGGGCAGAGCAGCTGGGGTGCTGCTGGGTTGGTCCAGTAGCGCCAAGGAGCCGCGCTACTGGAGCAACCCAGCAGCACCCCAGCTGCTCTGCCACAGGCGTCCCCAAGTCAGCCGTTGCTGAAACTGACCAGCGCTGACTACAGGAAGGCCGAGGCACAGTTGCTCTGCCCCGGGCTTCCTGGAATCAGCGGCTGATCAGTTTCAGCAGCAGCTGACTTGGGGTTCTTAAGTTGAATCTGTATGTAAGTCAGAACTGGCGGTCAGTTTCAACAGTGGCTGAATCTGGACGCCAGTTCCGACTTACATACAGATTCAACTTAAGAACAAACCTACAGTCCCTATCTTGTACGTAACCCGGGGACTGCCTGTACTCCCACCACTGTGTAGGTTGGACATAGCAAGGGGCAACCCATTCCAGCCACAAATCTTAGTCCTCTGGGCCAAATTTGGCTCATATGATGCCCAAAGTGTAAATACCAAATTGTATCTTAACAATATCCTAACTCTCTAAGGTGCTAGACACCTTTAAAAATGAAAACAGAGATTTACACACATTCCAGATTAATTTGCCCTATATTCATCACATTAACCAATTAAGGGATGGTCTGGGGGTGAACACCTCATCACAGAATCTCTCAATAGAGAGGGATGTAGTATCCAATACCCCATTTCCTGTCTTAGGAGCAGTCTCACCTAGTGTCAAAGATGTCCTCTAATTCCCATTTTGTTGCCTGTCTCTCAGGTTCAAGCTATGTCTAGACTGCAGGCTTCTTTCAGAAGAAGCTTTTCCGGAAGAGATCTTCCAAAAAAACCTCTTCCAAAATAGAGCGTCCACACTGCCAAGGTGCATCGAAAAAGCAGATTGCTTTTTTGAAAGATAGCATCCGTTCAGTGTGAATGCTATCTCGTGTTTAAGCTGTGATTACTATGGATGGAGTGGCCACCAGTACACCGGTGCTTTTTCCCCTTCCTCTTCTTTCAAAAGAACTTCCTCTTCCCCATCCTCACTCCTTTTCCCAAAAGAGCTCTTTTGGAAAAAGGCTTCTTCCTCGTAGAAAGAAGTTTGCCAATGTCAGAAAACCCCCTCCGTTCTTTCAATTTTTTCCCTAAAAGAACGTGATTACAGTGTGGACATAAGTCAAGTTTTTTCAGAAAAATGGTCATTTTCCCGAAAAAACTGTAGTGTAGACATAGCCTCAGTAGCATGCTGTAATACATTGTCTCTGCCTCGTATCAGCACCAATTGTGCCCCTTCTCCCAAGGAGGAACTACTCATGTCAAATAGGTGCCCTAACACTTGGTCTTGCTTGGCTCTGCATATGCCCTGCAGGAAAGACATGCAGACGTGTGAGAGAGCCAGTCAGTCGACCAGGTACCCTGACTCTTAGCCAGTAGGAAATCAGAGGACCTAAGAATAGGGAGGTGTCAGATCTCATCTCGTAAGCATGAGATCTGGTTCCCCTTGCTCGCAGCACTTCTGGGTCTGATCAGCTTTTCTCCTATTGATGACGGGAGGGATGTCCTCCTTCTGCGTTGGTTATTAATAAAAACTGCCCTGATTCCATGCAAATGTCTCATGCCCTTTCTCATGAAAAGTCAGAGATCCCTCTTGGATCTTCTAGACCACTGGTGTGAACAACTGATTGTACATATATCCAGAAGAAATGTTTGGCTACATAGCAAAAACAATAGATTACAGTTGGAAACATACCACTGATGAACAAATAAAAATCAGACTCATGGGAGTTGTAAAGCATCAGCTGTGAGGAAAGGGCATTTCTGAGTTCTTGGAATTTAACTTTTAATTTTTAGTTGCAGAATATTAATTTATATGTAATTTTATTTTCTAAGGATTCATTTTTTTCCCGTGGCAATGATCCCAAGATTCATGCTTTGCCAGTGGTGGAAGTAACTTAACATTTCTTGTTCAAAAGCTCCAGGAGGGTAGCCACGTTAGTGGGTTGTGCCCACGAAAGCTCATGATACCATCTCCATGTTTTGTTAGTCTTTAAGATGTTGCTAGACTATTCGTTGTTTTTTAAGCTTTTAAAATTTTTACAGGTACTGTCCTATTGCAACCTGGGTCCCTGCCATCTCTTTAAATAACTCCTGGCTGGCTTGTGCTGAAGCTAAGCCAGCTCTTGCTGGAGCTGTGTACCTGGGTGCACCCACTTATTTTCACCTTTGTGCTTTTACGCAGAGCATAATTTATCCACTTAGCAACAGCCATCTGTTTGGAAAACTGAGTTCTAAGCTTGTGTGTGTATGTGTGTGGCGGGGGAGGGGAGAAATGGAAAACAAAACTAGTCAAAGGTAGAAATGTTTTGTGCACTGTGAGGAGACAAAGTGAATTGAAATTTTGTCCAAGTGTCTGAGTATTGGTGAGTAACTTTGTTTTAATTGTGATAGACTTCTTGGAATGACTTGACTTTCAACAACAACCTCAAGGAAGTGGTCTCCTACCTTTTTAAGCACATGATCACTTTTTGAATTTTAGTGCAATCCAAGATCTTCCTCAAACACAAACTTTGTTGCCCCATACTACCCGTTCTCTGATGCTCACTCCATCCCTCCACCCGCCCCCAAACTCACTCACTTTCATTAGGCTGGGGCAGGATCATGAAGGTTCTGTCCTTGGGCCAAAGGGTTCAAAGTGTGGAAGGGGCTCTGGGCTGAGCTTGGGGCAGGGGGCTAGGATGCAGGAGGGAGGTTCAGGGTGTAGGCTCTGGGAGGCAGTTGGGAGCAGAAGGGGCTTAGAGCTGTGGCAGGGGTTCAGGATGTGGGCCTCTGGCTGGGTTCCACGTACCTCGGATGGGCTCCTGGGTCATGGTGCAGTGGGGGATAAGGCAGGCTCATCCCTGCCCTGGCTCTGTGCCACTCCCAAAAGTGGACAGCATGTTCAATAGTAATTTATGGGGGACAGGTGGCTCCATGCGCTGCCGCCCATTTACAGTCACTGCCCCCACGCCTCCCTTTGGCCATTGTTATCCAGTCCCAACCAACGGGAACTATAGGAGCAGTGCCTATAGGCAAGGACGATGTGTAGAGACCCCTTGTTCTGCCTCCCTCAGGGACTGCAGGGGTGTGCCACCCACTTTCAGGAGCAGCACAGGGTCAGGGCAAGGGGGAGTCTGTCTTAGTCTCCTGGAGCTGCTGGACTAGTAACCCTAACCCTAACCCTAGTGTCTGATCTCCTGATTTGACTTCAAGAACAGCCAGAAGATTGAGCTCAATTCCAGAAGACTCCCGGCCAGTGTTCCTCACATAGGTGGAAAAAAGTTTGAGGGAATGAATTTTATGGATCGAGGTCATTGCAAATGAGTACCACAAGGAGAAACCAAAAACCTAGATAGGTGGGACTTTTTGATGGACACTGTCACACTCTTACTAATAGCAAAGAAAAGATGAAACACTTCCATAACAATGTTAAAGTTTTTGCTCACCTCTCTTCTCTCCTAAGTTAACTGCTTTCTGAATGTTGTGATGAATCATCAGATAAAATGTAGATTTACTCTAAAAAGGTAAAGCTGATTTAATACTAGTGGTATATTTATTACTAGCAACCCTGAATCTTAATCCATTATTTTTGCATATAAACAGCAGGGCCAACAGACCAGGGTGGATGACTCCTTCAAAAAACTTTACAAGGAGAGAGGGCAAATAACAAAAATGCTACTAATTTAAGGCTAAAATTTGTTTTTAACTGATTGCATTTTCCCAACATCATGGAAATCATTTTTGCACAATGGAAGCGTGTGTCTCAGGTTTTTCAGTGTTTCTACTAAGGGTGTGGTAAAGGGAGCTGTTTTTCATGGCACCAACATCTACTATAAATACAAGTAATATTTCATACATTAATTAATGCTGATTTAAGTGACTATTAGCACAGCTCTCCAAGGATATGTCTATACTGCAACGCTATTTCGGGATACCAGAGTATCCCGAAACAGCTATCCTGAATCTTCACAGCAAACCTGTTATTTCAGACTCACTATCCCAATGTCCCTGTAAACGTCATTCTACGAGGAGTAAGGAATGTTTCAGAATAGCACTTTATTTCAAAATTTGGCACTGTGTAGACAGCACCAAATAATGAAATAAACTTTTGAAATAGCATCAAAATAAGATATGCAATTTGTGTAGCTCAAATTGTATATCTGATTTTGAGTTAGGGTGCAGTGTAGTAGATGTACCCCAATACTCCTGTCTTTGTGACTACTTGGAGCTGGTCTTGCAGCTTTGGAGCCATGGAAGTCCTTGCAATCCATTACCCTCACAACTATGGCCTTGAAACTCAGGGGTGGGTAGACCCTTCATGATTATACTGACCTGTAAGCAGTCCAACTTCGAGCAAAACTAATGTTCTCAAGCAGAGCTGCAGAGTCAGGAGATGACATTACAAAAGTAATCATTTGAAAACTTAAGAATAGAAATAAGCAGGAAAAAGACAGTAGAAATACATTCAGGATTAAACTCTTCACTGTTTGGAATTAAAAATTGATTAAAGAGTGTGCATGCTGAATGTAGGAAATTGTCTAAACCAGAGTTGCAGAGTATCCCTATATAGTGTCAGCCTACAGAGATGGATTCCTAAATCTGATCTGTTAAAATGAACGGTATTGAGAAGCTTGGCCTATTCACTCACTGGCAGCTTTAAGTGCTTTCTGTTCAATTTTTTTGTGCCTCCTAAGAAAATAATAAAATACAGCAACAATGTAACTAAAGGAGGAAAGAAATGGGGAGTATTTTTAGAGTGAAAAGGAGTTTAGGAGAGCTGCCTTCCATTCATGCTAATAGAAGACCGATTTTTAAATGCTGGAATAATGCACATGCTGCACAATACCCCGTTGCTTTATGCTGTTGACCATTTAAATGGATGGCTGAGGGAAGTGCGTATATATACTTTTGGCTCTCTAGCAGCTGTTCAGATGCTGCAGTGTTTTAGCAGGGGACTAGGAAATGCTTTCCCCCCATGCTGTGTGGTGTGCATATGTGGACTCTCACCGTTTATATATGACCTTGACTTTCATTGGTGTCAGTTTTGGCATACTACTGCAGTGTATACTACTGAAGTGTAAACATAATTTCTGTGAGTCCCTTATTGCCATGCTTTACACATGGTGAAACTGAGCAATGGACCTTGCTTTATTTTCTTTTAATTACAGGAAAGGATTAATAATTAACACATTTTGACTTCTTTTAGGATTTCTATAAATCAGGTATTCTTGGAATGATGTGCACTGCCCATGGGAAAGAGTAACTGGCTTCAGAAATTGACAGTAATTGATGGTAAAGGACAAAGTTGCAACTTTTTCTTGGTTAAAACAAATGATGGATTGGCCCTTTGCCAAACAGAATCCTATTTTGCAACATGGTGTTTCTTCAAGTTATTTAAAGAGGAAGGTTTACACTTAAGCAAGTGTTTTATACCAGTGTTTCTTAACCCTTAGGGGTACTCGAGAAAAGTCTGGGGGGGTATGTCAACACAATTGAAATTTGGAGAGAACTGAATTTTTGTTTTAAGTTTTATAGTGCTTTATTATTTTTTTCCTTTTTACACCAAAAATTTCATCGCCTGCCCGGCTACGATTAAGTTGTTTAAAAAATGTGTTGGGATGGTAGAAAAATTGTTTGTGTATCTGAAAACTGTAGATACTGGAAGTACTTATAGTTATTTTTAAAAGGGGTACTTAGAATGTTTTTGAAAAAGGGGTACATTATAAAAAAGGTTGAGAAACACGGTTTTATACCATGTATTTCTCATACCAATTTTTACTTCCTGCATAAACAAACCCTTTCTTAAATCTTCTCCAAAGGCAAATCTATACCTGCATTCATAAGTATATTTAACTTAGCTACCAAGAGTAAAATAGAAATATTACTGAAGCAGAAGTGTGAAGTGAAGAGAATTCGGAAATCTGATTTTTTTTTCTTGTTGGGCTGTCATAATAAATATGAATAATACACTCTTCTCTCGCACAGCAGTGAGTGTGCTAAAGGCATCACATTTGAATGCTAGAGCAGCCTTTGAAAGAGTAGTGACCCTGCTAGCTGCAGAGCCTTGTTTTGACTAACTAGCTTTAACATTGTGTTTTAAGAAAGGGGTTTCCTCATGAATGATCTGCTAATTGTTCACATGCAGCCTGAACTTGCTTGATGATATTTCTTCTAATTTTCCTTGTTTATGCCTGGCCCTGTAGCTACAATGCCCTTAGGCCAACTCTTTCATAAAAGTGCAGGTGTGCTTAGCAGGTATAATAAAATTGTAATAAAAGTGCAGATGTGCATAGCAGGCTTGTCAAGTGAGTGACGCGTCTAGGCTACAAAGAACTTTGCCTTTACATAAATTAAGAAATGAATCGCAACTGCACTGGCTGTCTGATTGGCCTGCCTCAGTCATTTTCTCTCCAGCGCTATACTGAATGTGCCATTTTACCAGACTCTGCTATGACTCATTTCCCCACATTATTTTCTCTCACAGATGGCATCATTTCATCTCACGCACAGAGAGTGACAAGTGACACTGTGGTGCTGATGTTATCGTATTAGGCTGCAGTGAGTTACTAGCTGTGATGAATATACAAACTGCATTGCAAGTTCCTTTTATCCTGCCTTTAAGGGTGAAACAGCAAAAAAGAGGCCATCAGAACACCTTAAATACTGATGATGTGAGTCTCATAATGAAAAAAATGGGTGATATCATTAATGGCCCCTGTGTAATAGTGATGGGGATATATTGTTTTATTTTTTTCCTGGTCTGCCAGGGAGCATAGAGGGCCCATGGATGACTTACTTGCTAATCTTGTCATTTTGGTGCATAAAAGGTTTCTAAATTACTGCCAATTCTGTCTTATTGTGATGGAACGGCTGGCCCAGTGCTTCTAAATTCTTTTCCACAGATGGCAATTTTGGTGGAGATTGTTACCCATGGACCCCACTGCACTCAGCTCCCTTGGAACTGTGACATAGCAAAATATTTTATCAGCTGCCAGAGTGAAAAAATTCACAAAACACGCTGTCAAAGGCTTACAATTTCTTTAATTTCATGCAAATGTTGATTTTTTTCCCCCTCCGCTGTAGTGAGAGACACTACATTTTATTGGAGAAAAAATGTGTTGTGAATGTCATTGAGGTGTGTCTGTCTGTTAAATTTTCTAAGTTTACTCCTCAATCACAGCACTGCCCTTGGGAGGAAGAGGTGCCAGGATTTACTCTGGCTGATTCAGAAACACTTTGATGGGCAATGAACATTCATTTCTCAGCTGGAGGAGAAATCTCATTACAGTGTCTTGATATCTGGGGTCCAGAAGCTGCCAGGTGCAAAACACCCTGACCTCTTGGCAGGAGGAATGCAGTACTGGGTAGACTAAGACTCTTACTGTAGCCACGCTAAAGAGGCTGTGACTGTGTTACTACTATGGCCTTTTACGTATCTCAGGTGGCTCTGATTTACTGAAATGCATCTGTTGTAATATTCAAGAGAATTAGCTGAGCTAGTACTGGACTGTGTCAGTATCTTAAAAAACAACAAGGAGTCTTGTGGCCCTTAGAGACTAAGGCTACGTCTAGACTGCAAGCTTCTTTAAAAAAAATCCTCTTTCAAAAAAGAGCATCTAGACTACAACCAGTACTTCTGAAAAAGCAAGCTGCTTTTTCGAAAGAGAGCACCCAGGCAATCTGGATGCTCTCTTTCAAAAAAGTACAGTTTGTATTACATAGAACCTTTTTTCGTAAGAGCACTTTCGAAGAAAGGCATTCTTCCCCGAAAAACGAGGTTTTCTGTGGCCGAAAAAACTGCTGTGTTCTTTTGATTTACTCAGAGGATTTTTTTTTTTTAAAAAGGCCACTTATTTTTCGAAAAAGACCCTGAGTCTAGACACACTCTCACAGATTTATTAGGGGATAAGCTTTTATGGGTAAACCCACTTTATCAGATGAATTGGAGTGGAAGTTATAGAAGCAGGAGTGTATATAAGGAAGAAGTTGGTTGTGTTAATAAAGCTAATCAAGTCAGGGTGGAAGTGGGTAATTCATAGCATTTGGTCTGGAGATGTGAATATTCAGAGAGGGGAAATTGCCTTTGTAATGCATTAGCCAGTTGAGATCCTTGTTCAATCCTAAATTGATAGTGTTGAATTTGCAAATGTATTCCAGGTCAGCTATCTCCCGTTGTAACCAGTTTTTGAAATTATTTGGTAGAAGGATGGCTACTTTCAAATCCATTTCTGAGTGTCCAGGGAAATTAAAGTGTTCCCCTACAGGTTTATGTGTGTTACCATTTCTATGTCTGATTTGTGTCCATTTATCCTTTGACATAGAGACTAGCCAATGTACACAGCAGAGAGATGTTGCTGGCACTTGATGGCATATGTCACATTAGTGGATGTGCAGGAAACCTAGTTTATGCTGATCTGGGAAGCTACTGATTTGCACTAAATCAACATGAACCAAATATGTATCAAATGAATTGTGTTGACATTCTACTGCTTTACCTGTTTGTTTTTTAAACTGATCCAAAGCAAAGGTGGGCTAACTCTGAACATAGACAGAACTTCAAGTGCTTCCTACCCTAATCACCAGGGGAGCAATGCATGCTTCAAGTATATTAAGAATAAAACATATTTGTACGGTTGACGTTCAAAACATGCCTTCTGAGTATTCAAAATATACTTGTATATTCCTTGTATCAACATCCATGTCAGGATATATAAGGTTAAGCTTTTTGGCTTCTGGGTGTCTTCTTCAATATTGTCAATGGAGAACTGGTAATGTCAATCATAAAAACTTTGGATAAAAAAAATTACTGTGCTCCTTCTGACTTCTAACAGGACAAACAATTAATTCGATGTTGGGTAGCTTCTTTGGCCACTCCTATTAGGGAATTGCTATCTGGAGACATCAAGCACATCCATCGATGGTAAAGAAGGGAGTCCACAACCAGATGGCATTCTCTTTATTCTTGAGCTTCATAAGGACAGGACAGAGTGTTCTGGAAGCCTCATGAGTAAATACACAAGTTAAACCGCCTGTGTTGACAGTGCTTTCTGTGTTAACAAAGATGAATCTTTCAGCCCATATTGTTTTTCTGAGGGGCATGCACTAGCTGATGCAGATGCACTAGGGAATGGAGATCTATCTGCCAGGAAATGGCCATTGATCCAAAATGTAGTCCCACACCACCTGTCACTGCTGTTCTGTAAAAAGGCCATTTCTTATGTGCTGTCTGAAAGGATCAGCTATTTCAGAAGAGAGGTTGTTTTTGATGTGGCTTTGAATGAAAATTGTGACATTAGTGGTCTTAATAGTTGGCTGCATGCAGTCATGTGGCTGAGGTCCTGCTTTCCCACCCTAATCACCGGGGGGCAATGAATGCTAGGATTGAAAAGTCAGAGGCTGCAATTGTCCAAGTTGCACCATGTAGCATGGTTCTTTCTATGTCATCTTAGGAGGGATTCATCAGGTTTTTATTCACCTCTTTAGCTGGATTAGTTAGGTATAGCCAGCACAGATATCTGTCCTGGTGTGCACTGTTGCTGTGATGTTATAGTTCCTGTGTGGCTAAAACCTAACTCTTAATACTGATAGGGAACTACTAAAGCCTGAATTTACCCATTACATCAGGTCCTATATGTCATGGGAATATAGCACAGAAAAGCTTCATATAGTATATTCCTCGGAACAATAACAAAATGGTCAAACCTCCTCCCTTGCTTATTTTGGATGGAGCTAAAGTCTCAAGTGCAGTACAATCAATTTACTTTTTATCCACTTGCTCTGGAAAAGACTAACCTCTGTAAATGAATGAAATTACATGCAAAACAAAGGGAATGAAAATAAATAGAATAAAACTAGAGACAAAATTGTGCTCGGCTGTACAAATTATTTTATCAACTCTTATTTTATGATGTATTCAGAGAAGAATGACTGACTTAATTGAAGTGCATTGTTATGGGAAAGTATATTTTCTTTGCCTACTTGGAAATAGTAAGATACTCTTTTCTACTGTTTTAACACTTTGATGCATACTGTTAGTGTTCTGCTGTGGCATATGCAAGCTCAGACAAACTCGGAGTTCATCCACTGACAGGCTTAACTGATGGATTCTCAGGTAGCTACTTAAAGTTTCACACTTCAAAACTAACAGAGGAAATTGCGCTTTTCTGGAAGCAGCAAGGCCCCTTCAAAAAACTGCAAAAGGACAAAGAGCTTTTTCGCCCAGTGAATAAAGTGTGCTGAGTTGCATTCAAAGAGTTGTGCAGGGTTGTGTATAAAGAGAATAATAATACTAAATAAATGCATGAGGAGATGGATTGCGGAGACATCAACAGCACAAATAGGTTATCAAATGTAGCGTAGCCTTGCAGTTAGGGTGCGAGTCAAGACTGGAGTCCAGTTCTCAGCTTTTACAACGATGCTTTCTGACTGTGGGGAAGCCATTTAAGCTCAGCTTGCTTCTGTGTAACCTGAGAATAATGATGCTTTATCCAAGTTTTCCTCCACATAGCTGAAAAAGCTCTAAAGAATGATCTGCATGTATAGTATTAAAATAAATTATCTTTTTCTCATTGTTTCAGGATATCTATACCTATGTCTCCCCTCCATGGTCCACTCCAGGAATGACCATTCAGGTTTCCATTTGTCACCTGTCTTTGGGTAAGGATCCTTGTCCCACTTCTTTCTGACCGGGGGTTTTAGGAATTCACAGTTCTCGCCTTACAATTTGATAATTCCAGCAAACTGGTCTACTCAGCAGCCTCTGTATTGCTTTCTCTCTGGGGGCTATGACCAGTGCATCGCCTGGAAGTTATAAGTTGCCACACTGCTCATTCTAAACAAGCACATTTATTCATAAGGATAAAAGCATTGCAGAAACAGTAATAAACATAAATTAAACACACTGGGATGCACATCAGCCTAATGGGGCCTTCTAGGCTTAAGTCTTTCCACCTCTACTACAACGGTGGGGGCCACTTTGGGTGGATGTTTTCTGAATCAGAACAAAGAGGTTCTGTGTAAGTTGTAATTGATTTTCATCTATTATATGCAAGCCTTTGCTTGCGGATGGCACCTCTCCAGAGTTGGTTAGTCTGAGTGAGTCACCTTAATCACCCCTCATTCTTTTTAGTACCCAGAGGAGTTCTGGTAACCCTTGTGTATGGCTAGAACATACTCACAGATAACCCATTGATAAATTTAGCACAATGGCTTCAAAGATACTATATGGGTCTGCAAAATCTACCATGCCCTCCTTTAAAGTGTTTTACTAATGCTTTGGAGAGAGAACCTACTCCATCGCCAAAAGGTATAGCGTATTTAAAAAATGTGCATTGATTTGGTATTGTCAAAAATATACTGTAGTGCCTTATGCTGAGCAAAAAGCCATAACGTGTGCCATTGAAGGAAAATTAGTGCTACAAGTCTGGTGTATTCTTAGTGCAATCCATTTATTTGCAGAAATATGTAAAGTCTTGTTTCTTTGAACAGCAGTAAGGATGGACAGCACAGAGGCTTCTGCAGAATTCCAAATGAGAGAATTCAGGCTTAATAGATACATTAGAGAGTGTGTGCATTCTATTCTTTTTGCTCTGCCCTGTATAACTGGTTAGAAATTGTGTGTGTGTGTGTGTGTGTGTGTGTGTGTGTGTGTGTAAATATACACATAAAAATGATGTTTTGGATTCTTCATTTGACTTTTACTGAAGACTCAGTATCAACAAACAGACTCGGTTGGGTTTGGGCCGGCTATTTTTATTAGCTGTTTCATAGTTTTAAAAAGGAAGGGAAAGCAAGAGTGGAAAAAACCTTCTGTAAAATTTTAAAAAATCATTCTATCCTAGAACATGAGTATTGGTTCTTCCTAATGACTGTTCAATAAAGTATCTTAATAGAGTGATGAGCTAAATAAAACTTCAAGAAAAAAGTCCATGGGAAGAAAGTAATCTTTACAGATAGGATGCTATCAGTCTAGAAATTAGGTAGCTAGATT